>NC_090771.1:0-2400000 GCF_001761485.1 Yarrowia lipolytica | reverse complement strand
AACAACTTGTCCTCCTGACTCGTTACCGACCTTGTACGCAGCGATTTCAGCCGAAGCTCGCTCAACCAGAACCTGAAGAACTGTGGTAGTTGATTGAAGCACATCAGCGTCGCCAGAACGCAAAAAGGGAATCAGAGCAGGGAAAAAGAGGTTCACAAACCCATGGGGAAGAACCTCGGTAGGGGAGTTGTTCATAAGATTGGTCAGAACGTCCATGGCAGTCTCAGATGCAGAAGTATAGCCTCCCTCCGCCTGGTTGAGGAACTTTGTGATATAGGGGGCACATTGTTCGGCGATAGAGAGGTAGTCCTGTTCAGAAACGTCACGGGACATGTGGTCAATGGCCGAAGTCACCTGTTCTCCAGTCTGCACGTTACCCACGTCGTCTTCAACGATATCGAACAGCAGGGGGATCACATTGGGCACATTGGGCTGCTTTCTGACTGCCACTACCAGAGCTTCACAAAGAACTGCTGGAGTATCGTCATCAGCGTCAGGAGCAAGTCTAGCCACTGTTTGGACAATAGTAGGGGCACTCACATCAGGAGTAGAGTCCTTGATGAGCGCCAATAGAGATGCACAGGCGGCCAGATCGCTTGGATCATCAGGTTGGCAAGTGTAAGGATCACACAGGTAAGCTCTAGCTCTCAGAATAGGTTCATTAGAAGTAGCACTTTGAGCAACGAGGTCAGGAAGGCCTGCCTTTCCGTTACAGAGATACAACCAGGACTCCACGTCCAGCCAGTTATTATGGGGCACGTTCCAGTTAATGTTGATGTACTCACACCAGGTCTCAATCACCTGCAGAGCGTTGTATCTGAGCGAGGTACCGAGAAACAGGTCCGATTCTTCCGTCACAAACACGTTAAAGTCCTCCCAGGACTCGATCTTGGGGCCTGACAGAGTAGCACACTTGTGAATGGCGTGTGTCCATTCCTCCATGTACGACGACTTGATGTTGGTGGCCACAGCAGTTTGGGAAGATGCAATGTCAATAAACAGCAGCAATTGGGCCAGAAATGCGACCAGCTCGTCGTCCGGATTCTCCAGAGTCTGTCTGTAGACGTTGGCTGCCTTTTGAAGGGTTTCCAAGCATGCCTGGAATACTGGCAAGATGCATTCGGCGAAAGGCTTCGGGGCAAAGTTCCGGAAGTCCTGCAGAGCCAGCACGATTTCTTTGTTGAGAGAGTACGCGTCTTTGTTGATATCTTGCTGCAAGATAGGCACGAAGAGCTGGCACCAGCCCTGAATGGCGTGGTACACAGTTTCGTTGTTAGTGTCTGTCATGGCGAAGAAGTTCGTAGACACTCGCAGAACAGCGACAGCTTCGCACTTGACGTCGTTTCGAGGGTACGAAGCGACCACCTTGTGTAGCATGGTCATAATCTGGTTAGCAATGCCGAAAAACTGGATCTCCGACAGTGTGTCTGCAAATAGTTCTTTCAGTAGTTGCAGTCCGCCCATGGGTGCGGTTCCGGACTCGATCAATTGGACCACCTGGTCAATAAGAGTGGGCCATTCGTCTGGGAACTCGCAGAAGGCGATTTTGGCCAGGCACTGGGCCGCCAGGTTCTGGGTGTCGTGGTCGGCCAACAGAGGGCCAATGAGTGCAGTTTTCACCCGGCTCTTGACATCTTCGGGAAGCGGGTAGCCTCCAAACTCCTCGTACGCAATCGACCAGGTCTTCAAGATGACTCGTCGTAGCAGCTGCAGGGCCAGTTGTCGTGTTCCCGAGGGGTTGGACCCGTCGTCTGATTCAGAGATGAGAGCTAGAGCAAAGTTGGCGGCGTGTTCAGGTGAGGTCAATGAGTCGAGTTGGGCCTCGGCGGCCTTGATCCGCGCGTTATCCGGTGCCTGGATGTCCAATAGAAGCTGTTTGATGGACGTCATGGCGTTGTACTGGTAGTAATTAGCTTAGGGGTAAATTTACGTGATATCATGCATACTAAAATATCTGGCGGATAGGGTTTCGCGTTAGGGCAGCAGCAAGTCACTTGGAGAGGTGGAATAAGAGACTGGGGAAGGCTGAGAAGAGTTTGAGGAGATATGATACGAACTGGGGTCAAGGATCTGATGACTAATGCAGAGTAAAAGGGTGTAAATTTGCAAGCCGTGATTCTATTGATTTTTTGACAGTAGATTTGGATTTAGGAGACAGTTACGTATCTTTCTTTTGATACCATTATACATACTCATACATACTGTACATGACTTCGTATGTTGACGCGGGTTTTTCTGTGGACAGTTTAACTAAAATGCAAACTAATTAAAACGAGGTCAACTAATCTTCTTTCTTCTGTATATCCCCCATAAAAGTCGCTGTATTTTGCGGAATGGAATCAAACAAAAACTAATGATATATCAATGACCTAATTGATCTAATCCGCTTACTAATTTCATCCACACTCCTCCACACCCCCTCGTACTAGTCCACTGATACGATGCACTGATAACGGTTATTTATCTCCGAACGGTGATATATTTTTTCGTGTCTCACACAAGGCATTGGTTTTGATATCGCTGGAGTCTCCAGGGTTAAAGGAGTTGATTCAGGTGTATATCTTTTGAAAATCCACAGCAAACCCCGAGAAACGATGTCCAACGACTTTCTTCTTTGTGCGAACAAGTACATGCGACGGATTGTACTGACGGTAGAGGATTCACATCACAGCAATGAACGGTGCTTCTACGCCATGTACTTGTACACTGTACTTGTACTTGTAGGAGTTTGTAGGTACTGTACCTGCAGAACCGGTATCATATTTCACACCAATTGTCTGGAATCATGGCCCCTATATTTCGTCAGTGCCTAAAATCGGCGTATCTGAGCCACTTGTACGTACTGTAGCGGCCCATAATATCACTGGACAACCTCCACTCCACCTTCCTCTCAGCATGCAGCCACCCATGCACCAATTGTCCTATCATTGTGTGCGATTGTGCAGCAGTTTGAGTGTCAATTGTCAGTGCCGAGCATCAGATCTCAAGTAGTTTCATATAAAATACTTGCTGAAGTCCGTCTTCTCGTTCTCACCTATTAGCAGCCCAATTCACCACCTGTCTCTCTTTTATAACCACTTTTATTGTAGCCCTCCATCTTCTCCAAGAACACTCCAACAAGTCCGATAAAGTTCTATATGACCGCGCCTCCTTGGATGTAGACCAGGAGCTCTAGAACGGTGTAGGAAAGGGGTAGATGGGGTGGGTTTTTTTTATTCTGGCCAATTACAGAAGCCTTTCTGACTCACTGAACAAATGCCCGTCTCTCTGAGCTCATTATAAAATCCCGAAATCCAGACACCCCAAACACCTAACCCTATTGACACCTCATTAATAACGCTCAAGGGCTTAGACGCAGCATACCGTAACTACGACACTCAGTACAACATGTCTTCAGACGGAGCCTCCCCCTCGGAAATCCTGCTGGACGCGGCCCGCCGAAACAACGTTGAGCAGCTCGAGAGCGTGCTCTCTGGAGGCGCGGCTCTCATCAACGAGTCGCGTGACCCTCTGGGCAACACGGCTCTTCATCTTGCTGCTGCCAATGGCGCCTACGACACCCTGGACCTGCTGCTGGACCAGGAGGGCGTCGAGGTCGACCCCGTGAACCGAATCAACGGCGACACTCCACTACATCTGGCTGCCCGGGCCATCGCCAAGGCTCCTGAGGTGTCGGTGGCCATTATCGACATGCTGGTTGATGCAGGCTCGGACGTGAAACACGAAAACAAGGAGGGGCTCAAGCCCATCGATCTGGTGTCAGAAGAAGACACACAGCACGGAGAAAGTTTACGAGCAGCCGAGATGGCGTTGCTGATGGGAGATGGTGGTGAGTACAAACGGGCACTACCGCGCCAAGCGGTGAAGTGTGAGAGAGCGCTGGGTACACCTAGCGAAGCGAAGACGGACTATCCCACAGCTTGCCAGACTAAATCTGCACGGATCACCATGACTCAGTCAGAGACGCAAAATCATGGCGATTTCATACACCCTGCAACAAGGCAGATTGTGGTTGCTGTCTGCGTCAATGCTGTTCCTTGTAGATCTATCTGTGTTGCCTGTGTCATGTATGCTTAGACAACGCGTGGAGTGTGGAGTTGGGGAAGGCTATATTGTGTGGTGGCTGAGAATTGGTTGACGGAGCCTGAGGAGTGCTACGGTCAGTTGTCTTAAAGGGAAGCAGGTGGCGCAATTGAAACTATTAGACGGGTAGATCGCTATCAGCTCTTTTTCTAAATCAATTGCTTTCTTGTAAAAGCTGTTTTTTACTACCCCATCTGATACCCCGAGCCTTGGAAGCCATACATCATTCCAGCATTCCAGCTAAATGATGTGCGCATTGGAATGTGTTTTACTCAATTCACATTATCTCAGCTTGATGGTGCCTCTATGGCTGTGATGTTACTACGGCCTTGTCCCTCACGGCGCGTTGCGGTGGCCATAGCTACTCTACTCGCCAAACCCGATACTACAAGTCACTCGCTCACAAGATTCTTCGCTGCACTCTGAATGACACACCCTTCATTCGATACTAACACAGACGACGCTGGATTCATTGGCGAAGAAGACGACGGAGGCGAGTCGGAATAGACTGCCCGGTACAATACAATTTTGTAGAAGTAGATGCATATATGAGCAACAAAACAGAGGCCGAGTGATTTGCTATGTAAATGTAGGATGGTTGTTAGTTCAGGTCACTTGTGGCTATTCTATCTGCTTGTGTGTGGCTACTGCATGAAGAGGTGGCTTCATGGTCCACAATGGATAACCGTTCAATACTATAGTATGTACTTGTATCGAGCTATCGAACTAGACTAGATCATCATCTGTGTGTGAATCAATGCATTATAATGTTCTATTTGTTCTCCAATGTCCAGCAATAAGACTGCGCTCGAGTGAAGCCCCTTCGTTCAGTTTGTGATTCAAGTATCTTAGTTGACCCCACCGAGTAACCAACAATTAGTTGAGAATCCCCGGCTGAATATCGCCAGTCTCCTTCTCATTGTCACCACTCAAGCGAAAATTATCTTTGCAAGTGCAATGCCAGGCGTGAAGAGCTGTATGGCCCATCTGGATTTTCTCTGTACGGCCGACACAGCATTTGGCGCTGTAGTAATCATCGAACTGCGAATCTTTCAACAACGGTTTAGTCGCCATCCAAATGGCCTGTCTGGATACCTTTGATGCGCTTTGTGGATTCATGTTTGTCGGTTTATGGCCCATTTTGACACCATTCAAAACCACCTCATTCCCTGTATTGATTGTCCAGATGATACTACTGGCCGAGGGTTTCCTTCCGGGCTCCTGAGAGTATGCAAATGTAGTATCCGTGGTGATTGTGTCAAAGTACCGAGGCTTTGGCGCTGTGCTCTCCACTTCCTCTCCGTCCAAAGTCCGCTTTATGCCCTGTTCCAGTCTGTCTCTGAACGCTCTTTTGATTCCAATATCATTACCAGCTGGAACCACCAATTCATCGAGATACACCTGCTCGAAAACACGCTCTACCACTCCCATTACCACCCCAGTATACTGCTTCATGGCCAGCTTGTCGCTGCAGCTTTTAGACAGAGTCATAGGTGAGTCCCTTCTGCCTGGTTTGGTGCGCACTCTTCCAGTTGTGGTGTAGTATTCTCTTCCACGAAGCACACAGTCTTGAGGAGCAGCTCCCCAGTCATCATCCGCGTTGTCCTGTATGCATTCCATGCTTGAATCGCCACAGGGAAGCTCACTGATCCATAAACTGACCTTGAAATGTGGCTTCAGTCTCCTTTTCCCGCTCTCGAGAGTCTCGACGTACTCAGATTCGGCCTTCTTGCCCTCCTCAATTAGAAACACGTTGAATGCCCGTAAAACGAGAATCTCAGCATGCATATCGTGCAGTAGAAAGCCATTACTACACGATAACTTTTCGTCTGGGGTGGCCTTGACACCTGTGCAAAGACATACACAGGTGGACGAGTCATCCATGGTGCTAGTCAGCACTAGTCCTGCTAGAGTCGTCCATTCGGGCACGTTGTTGGTGCGAACCAGCGGCTTCCCCTTCTTGGGTAGAGAGTTGAACTTGTCTATCACAACCTGGGGTATCATGCAACTGTGGAGGGTATATGGAGATTGATCTGGAAGGTCGGTCGTATAACAATCACGTACTGTATAAGAAGCACGGCTGTCTGGTCTGTTTCCTGATGCAGTAGCTCAGAAGAGGTATATATTGAAGTGTCGTTCTGTTGTGTATAAAAGAATCGACATGAAAAAAGTTTCTTGTTGGAACTTCTACATACAGTACAGATGGGGTTGTGAGCAGAAAATGGAATATTTCAGTATCTAAAATGATGAGTTTCAATGGTTTAAATTATGAGTTTCAATTATTTTATTTATCATTTCGAAAATATCTCTCAATATCTTGATTTTGCAGAGATCTAAAACGTGATCTTCAATATATATCCACTTACAGTGCACCCATTTACCATGTCTCCTCAAAGTGGGTCAAAAATGAGCCAATTAAAACGGGAGAAAAGAAAATATACAACATTAGACTCCTTTATGTTTATTCTATAGACAAAAATCGTCATTCATCTGCTTTTTTCTTTTCAAAAATCTCTACTTTTCAAGCCGTCTCCATAAGCTCCAACTCTAAAATCAATTTCCACTCACTGTACGTGACGCGTCTCATGATCTAGTACAAGCACTCATCAACACCACACTACACCACACGACTATGGACGCCAAAGAGTACCTGACGGTGGCGATTTCCGGCGAACAGCTTTCGGTCAGCTATGCGATGCTAAGCCGCAAATTCGACATTGCACCGAAACAGGCTCGCGAAGTACTCACCGAGTACGTGGAGTCCAACAAGAGCGACAACTCGCTGCACGTCACATACTGCCTGCGAGGCGTCAAGAGGCACGGTGTCTCGACGATTGAGCTGTGTGACGGCTCTGAGATCGCCACAAAACGATCCGAGTTCAACGAGCCTGTTTCGCAGCTCATTTACTCGGTGTCGGCCTCTCCAACCACCACGACCATTCTCTATAACATGGCTCTTGAGGCGTCGTCTATGGGTCCTAACAAGTTTGCCATTGTGAGTGAGCTTGTTGAAGGCGTTGATTTGACTCCCACCAAGCCCGTCATAAAGGATGATTCGCCTCCTGTGGCAGCAGCTGCTTCTAAGCCCCTTATTACGACTGCTCCTGCCAAGAAGCCTGCTGCTAAACAGAAGCCCAAGCTGGATTTCTTTGGTGGTAAGAAGAAGGAGGCCAAGGAAACGACGCCTGCGAAGCACGAGAAGAAGGATGATCACAAGGAGGCTGTGAAGGACGTCAAGAAGGAGACTACACCCATCAAGGAAGAGAAGGCGGCACCCGTCAAGGAGGAAAGGAAGGAAACCAAGGCACCCAAGGGCAAATCCGTCCTAGACGCAGTCAAGGAGGGCAAGAAGAACGAACCCAAGCCCAAGGAGCCCGCGCCTAAGTCAAAGAAACAGCTGGAGGCTGAAGAGGCCGAGAAGAAACGACAGAGGGAGCTGGAGGAGGCATTGTTTGCAGACGAGGATGAAGATTTTGATATTCCCGTGAAGCAACCTGTGAAGAAGGAGGAGCCTGAAAAGGAGACCATCAAGGAGGAGCTCCAGGAGGATCTGGAGAAGGCCGAGAAGGATACATTGACGGATGCCCAGATGATTGCTGGTGGGGAACTCGACGTTACCACTGAAGACGTTGAGATGGGCGACGATGACAATGGTAACAAGGAGGACGTTGAAATGACCGACGTCCACATGACTAACGACGGAGAGGATGTTCATACCACAACCACCACTGCCAAGAGAGGAAAGAAGAAGGTGATAAAGAAGGTGCAGGAGCTGGACGAGGACGGATACGTGACTTACAAAAAGGTTGAAACGTGGGAGTCATGCGATGAGGATGAAGACGAAAGTGGCCTCAAGGAGGAGGTCAAGAGGGACGTGAAGAAGGAGGTTAAGAAGGAAGTCAAGAAAGAGTCGCCTGAGCCAGCAGCAGGAGCCAAGAAGAGCAAGAAGGCGAATAAGCAGAGCTCTCTGATGAGCTTCTTCAAAAAGTAAATGTACCACCGAGTATTAATGCATGTCATAGATAGTGGAATGGTTGAGTGGCGCAAGTTTGAGGGGGAGATTACTGTAGGTGCGAATGGCTGTGTCTCTACCTGCTGCTTGACTCAAGGAGGTGCACCTGAAGTTCAGCGTCAATATATCTGCATGAAGTGTTCGATATCCGTTCAAGCGAGATAAACAAGTAACAAGTACTTGCAGTTCTTCGTTTCCCTATAGTGATCTATTTCTTTAGTTCGTGCTCGTATTAGTCGTACCATGAATTATCATAATTTGTCGGATCTATACCTCTCTAATATGGGTGGCCTATACCTCGTGACAGAAGCAAATAGTTCGTAGTTATCATCCACACGATCTCTTTCATCTGATGTTGTGCCCTCTACACCCTAATCTCGGTCGCACTTCTGATCTGATAACTTTTATCAGATTACGCGTGACGTCATATAGCACCATCTACAAGTAGCGCTGCTGGGTGTAACTCACAGACCTGTACAACTGATACCATCTCCTCTCTATGAGCAGCTAATTAGTCCAGGTAAGACACTAGAGACCCACGCACGTGACGGCAGTTACCCGGTCCAGTCAGACTATCTAATCAAACTGAGATTGAGGAGAAAGTGAACACCAAAGCGTAGGCGAGTACGACGAGGTACCTCTATAGGGTAGATTTGGGGGCTTGAGCGAGTTGATTGGGACCGAGTGACAGCAGCGATCTCTCGCTCAGCTCATTCTTGCTCTTGACGGCTCTTCTTTGTTCCTGCCATCCCATATGTTTACCCCATTCAGCATTCATAGGGAAGCTACAGCTATACAAGTACCGGAAAACAGCAGACTAATTACAACCCAAACCGGAAGTGTGATTGCCATTGAGATGAAAGCAAGGCAAAAAATAATGGCAGAAATTAATCAACCCGGCCGAAATTGATAATATCGATGAATCTGGCGCGCCTAACGAGAATACCTGCACATCTGATAACCGAACACCACCACAGCCCAGTAGAACTACACAACCACCGACTCTCGACCACTTCCAACCCCCCTTCTACACTCTTCTCTGCGACAACACACAATCACCTGGCATGCGTCCACGCTGCAAAACACGCCGCCACCAGGAATGCGCGCTTTACGTGTTTAATGAGCTACGCGTAAAGTATAGAGTTGGAGATAACGATACCTCTAAAGCGAGATTGAGAAGGCGTGTGGGGAAATGGAAACATGATCCAGAATCAGCCAGCTCACATGACCACATATGTATAATATTTTCCCACCAAAAAAAGCCACACCCCACTTCTCCACCACTGATCCCTTCCTCCCTCTCGACCCTACCTCTTCACCCGCCTCAACTCTAACCTTGCACTCGCTTGGGTCGTATCCCATCTGATTAAAATTATCAGATCCACATGCATCCTACGTGCATCATCTTAAAATGCCAGGTGGCACCTGGTAGGTCGCAACTATCTCGCGAGCGCGAAACCACACTGGAAAAAAACCACCCTCAATGGATTCGCCTCACTCGTGGCTACACAGCACTCAGTTTGTTTGTTATATTCCCGTTCGGGACAGCCGAAATTGGGCGAAGTAATTAAACTCTATTGCTGGCGTAGATATCTGGGTGTGGAGGGACGCAGTGGAATCTGTCGAGAGTTCCGAGACTTTAGCTGGATTCCTCGCGTCTAGGCGGTCGAGTCAACACCCTTAAAGTCCAATTCGGAACACTATTTCCAAAATTAGACCCCCACCTAGTGTTTCTGATTGTTTAGATAACGGACCTTTGAGACATCCAGATGGAGTATACTACAAGTTCGTTATATCAAAAGTATGCCTCTGGTACAAATAATCCACTGGTCTTGCTCTCATCTGCTCACCTCTCCTATATCGTTCACAATACTCCAAAGTAGCGGAATCTCGCATACCGTCATACAACTTAAACAGAAGCACCCGTTGGGTGCATCTGCGACGCTAATCAAACCGAAACTTGCGCCCATGTCCATGTGTCGCATTCTATGGCATTGTATGTTTATGGTACCTCATGTAGCGTATTTGGGTTTATGGCTGTGTATGGGTGTGATTTGAGGTGTAGTTATTGAGAGCAGTGGGCATCTGATTAGAAAAATGAGTGCATTAATCAACTCTGCTTGGTTTCAGCTCTCGAATCATATATTCAGATCGCAAAACTGTTGAGCAGTAATCCTACAAATCCCTACCCCCTTTCCTACAATCATAATTCTCCATCTGAACGTTAATGGTTTGTAAACAAGACGGCAATATGGCTGTGAAGACGGATTTCGGGGGAAATTTGCAGTTATCTTACCAAACTAGACGTTCTTATTCTATATTTCATATCAGTTTCTCTTCAGCTCTTTCTGGCGACTTTTCCAGCCACTATTTCCGCCTCTCAGCCCACATTCAAGCCACCAAAAGCTAGGTTGGCGCACTGCATGACCTTGCCTTAGTCTGCAGCCACTTTGATCGGCTAACTTTTGGAGATGTGTATAACACAAGTATATAAGAGGGGGCGTTTGTCCCGGGGTGTTAGCTCTGCAGTCTTCCCACTCCTCTCTTCACCGTCTTTCACACACTCTTCGCCCGTCTTCTGACCACGCCCGTCTTCTGACCACACCCGTCTTTCACACGTCTTTCACACGTCTTCACAGCCCTCCACGCAATGCTCCGAATCGCCTCTCGACCTCTTGTCAACACTGCTCGATCTGCCCGGGTGGCTCAGACAATGCGAAACCACTCCACACACACTACCCAATCGTCCAGCACCCTGCTGCTGAGCTATATCGGCCTTGCCTTTGCCGGCGCCTTTGTCTGGCCCCTCAAGGAGTCTCTCCGACACTAACCATCAACCACATTGCCTCATCCTCTCATTTATCATGCCATAATTTATCTATTTTATTCTCATTCAAAGCGGTGCCACCCACAAGGTTGTTCCGTGGGATGTCCGTACTGTAGGAGGGAGGAGGAGAAGAGATTGCAGCAAAAGTGAACTTCAATCCAAGGTCGTATCTGTTATCGCCCACACGCCCACACTCCCACACTTGACCCTGATAGCGCTGTACCAGCGTCTGATAGGGTGTCGTTAAAGCCAGGACGGGCCCGACGATGAAAAGCCGTTGAATTGAAACAACCCCTACATTTAATTTCCAATAATAATAACCCACCAGAACCACGTCACTCCTGATAGTTGCATCAGCTGTAGCTAACGCAATAATTTCTGTCATTACCCAACACTGTACCTGATTGTCCACATGATGTCAACATAAAGTTCCAAACATAACCTTGACGGCGGGGAGGGGGAGAATGGAGAGGGGATTAGGGCCTGTTTTCGTGTGACAATGTACTGATTTTTTTGGATATTATTGTTCTACGTACACATTTACCTGGATTTGGAACTTCTGTAGATCTTCACGGCCATTATTTAGCCCTCCAGAGACACCCCCCAACGCCCTCTGAATCACCCCATTTCCTTGTCTCACTTACAATCCCCAAGGTTATCACGTCATTTTTACGCATCACACGCGGGGATCGAACTGGGGATGTTGACTAGTGTTAGAGTATATAGTATAGTATGAAGGTTGGTTTAGTTAAAGAAATAGTTAAAAAATTACAAGACGTGATACGTGAAAAAATACCTCTCTTAGACCCGAGACACCAGCCACACCAATATGATACCAAATATGTACTCTTCCATTACACTTAAACCCGTTGGACATTCATATATCCATCCTCTGCTCAAACTAACTTCACCTAACCCAATGCTTGCTACTGAGGTAGGCCAGATCAAGGCACCATCAGGTCCTGATGAAATACTGTCCAACTTCTCCAAAGACAAGATAAACACCACAACTGTATTCCTCTCGCTGCAACAAATCCATTGCTTTTTTCCAAATCCCCGCACCTCTAAAACTCGCTAAACTATCTTCAAAAAACACCTAAATAGCCTCCCCACTCCACCATCTCACGCCTGCAAACTCTCAGTGTCATTTTCCACACCCCCAAACCCCATCATGAGCCCGCAAATGACCACCGAGCAGGCCGCTGCTCTGGAGAAGAAGGAAATCCGTGAGGACAAGACCCCCAAGGAGCGCAATGGCGTCCCTCTGGATGACGTAGCTCTGCAACAAGAAGGCAAACCCCAGGCTGCTGAGGCCCCGGGAAACCTCGCCAACTACGACATGGTTGAGCCCGAGGAGGACGTTCCCATGCCCAAGAATGTGCCTCTTGATGATGTGGCTCTCAAGGAACACGGAGACGTCAAGGCTGCGATGGCCCCTGGAGATGACTAGAGTGGAATCAGCATGGATCACAACAGGAGATTATCGTGCTTGATCTTATAGCATATATGATCAAGCACTATTGGCATTGTATACTACGACTAAGAGATGAGTTATGATTGAGTGTTGGGAGTCAGTAGATTGCGAGTTGCTGTAGCTACAGTTGATATACCAAAGGGTCGAGATAAATGTGAGGTCTATTGAGTCGATCACGATCGATATGATATTGATGGAAATGACTAAAAGTGAATCAGACAGTCAGTTTGTTGGTATCAACATTGTTGAGAGTATTTCCAGCTACTGTGTGTATTATAATAGATCCCTCTCGTTTCTCTTTCAATTCTTTATTAATATAGTTAGTAAACAGATGGGCTCCACCGTCTTCTCGTCTAGGATTTCACCTCAGGAAGACCAAGAAGACCTCGAATGGCGTTTCGGGAGTACAGAATGGTATCTCGGACGTTTTCAATAGTAGGGAAGCCGGCCGCCAGTTGCTGACTAACGCTCTTGAGAGTGTTTTGGAGGTTCTTAAGGTCAGCAGCCCAGCTCTGAGCAGACCAGTCGGAGTTCAAAATGGAGTCGGTGAGCTGCAAGATGGCCAGACCGGCGGTGGTAATAAAGCTCTTGAGTCCAGATTTGATGAAAATGTCGGCAAAGATCTTGGTGAATCCTCCAAGACCGTTGTAGCTTTGCAACCAAGAGACGAAGTCGTTGAGGAAGCCCTGGGCCTGGAGAAGGAAGGTGGTGATGGACTGGCTGAGGGTCTTCTTGTCTCCGTTCCAGAAGGCTGTAAAGCTCTGGGTGAAGAACTTAATACCCTTGGTGGTGATATCTCCAAACAGGTCGATGAGAGTCAGCACGTCAGAGATGGCTCGCTCCTGGACGGCAACGGCGTGGAAGTCGTCAATGAACCGCTTAGTGATCTCCTTCTGATCCTCGGAGGGGAACTGAGCAAGATGACGAGAAGTCAGAAGATGCAGTCGGCTGAGAGTGTCCTCAGCAGCAGGAGCTGCCGAAACGACGGAAAGGCAGGCAACAGTAGCGAGTTTGGAGATACGGACCATGGTAGAGATGTATGGGAAGCAAACGGAAAAGTCTCTGCGTCTATATATACCCGGTTTACCGATTTCTGAACATTTATAATGTCTTGTTGAGGACTCTCCAGGTTAGTAGCACCACTAGCTAGACTAACAGGGGTATGGTGGGGTTATTGTGATAATGGGGGGGGGGAACGTGGTGGCAAAGGGGGAGACTGGAGGGAGAGAAGCATTGCCCTCCTCTTACCGGTATCTTGCAAACTGGAGATGTATGGTGTTTGAGGGTGACATATGTCATACCTCATGTTCAACAACTCTTCCTCGCTGGCATATCAAACAGGCTGTCTCGGGTACTTACAATAAAAGTACAGTACGACAATGATACAACCAATTCATTGTTCTTTTTTTAGTCTGAGTTTTCCAAAAGTCGACTTCATCACTGCCTACAAGTACCTGGCTGGTATTGATAGCAGGGCAATTATACCCCAGTATCAGAATAGCTCATGTACTATTTTAGTCTGAAGTGAGGTTTTGAGTGGCTAACCGAGGGTAGGAGATTTTCACCACCCCAGTTTGATTCCTTCTTCTACCTTCCAGGTTGTCCTGGTTATATGTCATGTCTATACGAATCAGTATGTTGCCATCTGTCTCGTATTTCGTTCGTATTTCGCTCGTATCAGCAACTCAAACATACTTAACTGTGAAAATCAACAGCCTGTACAAACAAATTTCTAGCTAATGACGAACTAACGGTTTCACCAACTTAGCCCAACTTGCAGGGGTCCCCCGTTAGCTCCTGCTAGTGTTTTACCATAACTACTTGCCTGGAATATCCGTACAATTGGCGTTCTTTATGACACTCTCAACTGACACTTAACGTCACATCTGGCCTACGATTGTCTCATAACAGTACCCCATGTACTTCCCACTGGTTTCACCAATGCACTTGGTTGCTGGCCGTTAAAACGAACAGTTGAGGTGGTTATGGGGAGCCAGAAAAGATTGGAAGTTGACATTAATAATTCTCTCGGCATGATGAACAATATGTGTCACTCTCAAGTATCTTGTAGCAGCAAAACTGACCAAAATAAGTCCCTGACATCTCCATCTCGCATGTGTCATGCTGCACACCCCACACGCGCTAAAGTCGCTTTGGAGCTGCCCTTTTGGGAACAATATAGTGGCCTAGATCTGAAGCCACCATCAAGTCGCTCGCTTTTGTTACTCAACCTGGGTTCTTAATCGGCGCTAAGAAGGACTAGTGGGTGCTCCTTTCTGTTAGTCAATAGGTGGGGTCGGTTATTGTTGCCTCCGTGAGAGAGGTAGTTTGCGGCTTTTGAGTGTGATGCTGGTACTACAAGATAACGAGATCCACTGTTCCCTGATGTAGTTCCATATCAATTGACCCCTACAGTGCATGTAGAGTATGTACTGTAGAGATCATGTACTGAAGACAGGTCTCTGTCTGATCTGGGCGTCCCATGGATATGAGACAATTCCCAGTGGTTAGGAGTGGTTAGGGAGGTTGGTGTTTCAAATTTGGCCGTCTGATCTCTTCATTGATCTTTGCAAAACACAACTAATCTCATTTCATTTCATTAATCTTTGTCACCAACACCAGACTCTTTACACATTGAGTCAACTTTTTTCGAAGCCGAATTCTCCAGCTCACGGAAAATCTTCTGATATAATCATACCTTCGTGTCTCTATACTTGTTAGCTCACTATGACCTCTTGCTAACTCATGCTCAGGCATCTCTATATCAGCGAGGTCGGCAATTCCAGCTGGATTCGAAGATGCTCCAGCAATACCTAGTTGATACTTGACTTTGATACTCGAACACTACCACTGTATGTTCTCCATGACCGTCCAAGTCGATTTTCCCTTGTACAGTATGTACATACCTGTCTGTTGATGATGGCTCTGTTGATGACGGTAGCTCCGTTACTGCTAACGAGGGGTGGTGTATCATTTCTGTGACTTGTTTTGTTGGTTAAATCTGGAATGCCGCTCTGGAAAAATCCCTAGAATGACTTCACTTGTTCACTTGTCTCTCCCCAATCTCACTTTGCTACAGTCCCTTGTTCTACAGAATGGAGATCGAGATGACCCCTGAGCCTACCATTGGTCTTTTGACAATTGAATACATGTACCCGTCCGCGAGCAACGACGGTTCCGACTGAACCCCAACCAGTGCGACTGTGCCTTCAGTCTATCCAACCTGAAAACCGGGCGTACTGTACACAGTAGTACGTACAATACTACAACCCTTGATCGCAAACACTTCATTGTATCTATAGATTCATGTAGACAAAGAAACCACCCGATATCCAGACCACCAGATATCAGACCACCAGATATCCAGACCACCAGGAATCACCACAGGACTCTCATCCTCTCTACAAACAGCCCCCCATGTGGCCCTGTCTATTTCGAGTTTTTCCGAAACTTTCTAATCGAGCGCCGGTTACTGGTCGATCACTATTTATAGTTATGGAGCAAGTGTTAAGCGAGGTTTCTAGGGTGTCTTCTGTGGGCTATTTATTGGGCGAAAATGAAAACCAACACAATAATTGTGCTCTATGAGCTACTCCGAATCGATTGACATAGCTCATTACCCGCCTACTGTTCTCCTTCGCTATCCACGGGTCACCCCCTGATGAACCTTGACGATGGGCGGACGTGGCTGAGCAGGAGCTTCCTAAACTGTATGTAGCCCGATCCAGTGAGCCTGTGGAGGTCTGGAGAGCCGGTGGCTGGATGTGTGTTGGAAGAGGCATGGATTACTGGTTTGGGACACGTGATCTTCGGATTTGCACTCCTCCAAGTCCTGTTTGGCCCCACATTTGAAACGTCAATGCAACCTACCTACATACAGTATCGTTCAACTTACATGTACCTTGGGCAGGAACAATACAAGGGGTTTATTGGGGGGATTGTAGAATGACTAGGGGGAGAGATTTTCGGGGTTTAAAAGTTGGAGAATGTCCAGAAAAGGCCCACAAATCCATTGTCGCTTTCGGATCAGAAATCCGTCCACTCCTCGACCCACCGTCGTCTCCATTTCCACGGCGTCCGCCCACATGAGCCTGCATGAACACGTCGCACTAACTTAGCTGTGTATGGAATAGTTAAAGTGCAGTGTACGCGTCAACTCCCCTTTTTCTCCACACCACAGACACCACACAACAACACACAACATGTCGCTTATCCAACTCCAATGCGGAGCACAAACATACGACTGGGGCAAGCTCGGATCCAGCTCGGCCGTGGCGCGGTTTGCCGCCAAGTCGGACCCTTCTCTCACCATTTCGGAGGAGACGCCGTACGCGGAGCTGTGGATGGGCACCCATCCTTCGGTGCCGTCCAAGGTGCTGGGCGACACAAACAGCACGACTCTGCGTCAGTTGATTTCTGCGTCACCCGACAAGCTGCTGACTCCCGCCGTGGAGCACAAGTTTGGCCCCGAGCTGCCGTTTCTGTTCAAGGTGCTGTCGATCCGAAAAGCCCTGAGTATCCAGGCCCATCCCGACAAGGAGCTCGGAGCCCAGCTGCACGCGTCCGACCCCGCCCACTATCCCGACGCCAACCACAAGCCCGAAATGGCTATTGCTCTTACCGACTTTGAGGGTTTCTGTGGCTTCCGACCTCTGTCTGAGATTGAGCACTTTCTCGAGACCGTGCCCGAGTTCCGGGAGCTTGTGGGCGACGAGTCTGCGAAGCAGTTTGCTTCCGAGCGATCTGCCGACCCCAAGAAGGCTCTCCAGGCTCTGTTTGGCCGTCTGATGCGGTCTTCAGACGACCTCGTGGCCTCCAAGGCCGCTGATCTCGTCAAGCGAGCCGAGTCTGAGGGCCCCAAGTTCGCAGGTGGCGCTCCCATTGGCGGCACCGATCTCGCCAACCTGCTGGTGCGACTCAACGGCCAGTTCCCCAACGACATTGGCCTCTTCTGCGGCGGCCTGATGCTCAACTTTGTGCGTCTCAACAAGGGTGAGGCCATGTTCCTGCGGGCCAAGGACCCTCACGCCTACATTTCTGGCGACATCATTGAGTGCATGGCTGCTTCGGATAATGTGGTTCGAGCAGGCTTCACCCCCAAATTCAAGGACGTGGACAACCTCGTGGACATGCTCACCTACTCCACTGCCCCCGTGTCCGAGCAGAAGATGGTGGCTCAGTCGTTTCCCCGGGCCCATGGCGCTACGGCTAAGCTGTTTGACCCCCCGATCAACGAGTTTTCCGTGCTGGAGAGCGTTGTGCCCTCAGGAGAGACCCAAACTGTGGACGGAATCGAGGGTCCCTCTGTGGTGATAATTTCGCAGGGTGCAGGCGAGATCACCGTGGCTGGCGAGTCCAAGAAGCTTGAGGAGGGCTACGTCTTCTTCATTGGCCCCAACGAGAAGGTCGAGGTCAAGAGCAGTGGGAAGGAGGACTTGACTCTGTATAGAGCTTTCTGTGAGGTCAACTAAGATGTGGGCTGAACCGCAACTGAAGTTGGGCTGACTGGTTGGATCATGTATTCCACCAGAACAGTGAGCTGGACACTAACACTCTACATATATAGTATAGCTAGTAATAGATGGGATTTGGATTAGAGGAATGTATAGGTACAGCGTACACTGTTATGACGCCAGGTAGTGTATGTACATGTGTAGAAATACTTGTAGTACACACCAATGGCATAACTAGTTGACTTTTTATCCATGTTTAATGACTGCTTCCATATTCCCGTTTCAGGTTTGGTTGGCACGATTCACGCGATTCGCGTTTTCTACGCGTCTTAGTATCTCTGTACGTGTATCATCTACTACGATGCTACAACAGAAGAGATCAAGCAAGAGGATGAAGGCGTGACTGAGGAAAGTCTAGAGAGAGAGGGTAGAAGATAATTGGTGAGATAGAAGACGGTGTCAAAAAGGTTGGATGTTGCTGTCTTGCTCTGATTCAAGAGTTCGAGAACGCCTTCAGGAGAACGCCTTCTAGTCTGCAAATCGGTTCGAGAACATATATTTCACACGGATGATTACATTCCCCTTGGAAAGCAGCTTGCCTAGAACCAAGCTTGTGTGTAATGTTCAGATAATCGAATATTGACGCTTCTACAGATATGTCTGCCGAGATCACAGCCTATCTTCTCCGAGTGAGATCCAAGTACCATCAGTGCGAGTCTACACTTGAATCGAACGAAGGGGCTAAACGGCAATGTCAGCTTAGACTGTCTGTGCCATTGTTAGTATGAGACGTCTGTCAGGAGGGAATTGGACTTCGTCCAGCTGGAGGATCTTGAGATCAAGTCCATAAGCACCCCAGCGTACTGTACCAGGTTCGACAATTTTGAAGTGGATAGAGCAGACGCGTAAATCTGATAACTTATCGTTTGATATCTGGAGATGTAAATGAAGGACGGCATGATGTTGCAGCTATAGTACAGACTCGTACTCTCATTCCCTGTTGGCCAGCTACTGGCGTCAGGTGGATAAAAGCACCGACATATAACGATCTTGAGGTCTACCGGCGTATCACGATCAAAGGGATGAACAGGAGCGGCTGAAAATTTCAACCAAACACGAGCCCAGCATCTTTCTAACAAGCCATTTCCACCCACAGGCTGTTCGGGTGGTAGATGTTGTAGACAAAAGGGAACGGAGAGCTTGGATGGCTAAAAATGAAACATTTAAACGATTTTATCGTATGGCTTACTACATCAGTTTGTCTATTTCTTAGTCTGTCAATAACAAATGCCACCATACCAGTTCCTACTGTACATATAATGTCGGCCAGACTTCACGGTACAGAACATCTATACATACTGTATGAAGTTACAAGTCGGTATAGATATGATAAGAGCATGTGTAGATAAGACAAGTTTGTTACCATCTACCTGTACTACCCTCTGTAGCGACCTTGGAGCCTCTAATAACCCCCATTCCTACTCGACTTAACCCTTCATCCCAAATCATCTCAATATGTTAACCATCTATAAATTTTGTTACTAGCACTGTACCGTATTTACAACTTTACTGATTTCGCTTGTTGCCCTGTTTCCACTTTTTGATTCGTCGCTTGAGATCGCCCCGGCTCTGCTGGTAGATGTTGAGCTCCTTGTCCCAGAACATGCCGTCGATATCGTCTCCATGCTTGTTGATGAGCTGCTCGATCCACGACTGCTCTCGGTCGGACTGAACGTGGGGGTTAGATGCAGCCCGCTTTGCTCGCTCCTGCAAAATCTTGATGGTCTCGGTCTCCTCCTCCTCAGGCTTGTCTTCAAACCCCGTCCATTCCTCCTCGTCCTCCTCATCACTGCCAGTCTGGTGATCCTTGCCGTAGATGACCTCCACGACCTCTCCCTTGTCGTCTCGCACAATAAACGCCTCGCCAGCACCCAGCTTGGGGATCTTTCGCTCGTTGACCACCAGGTTGCTCTTCTCCAGCTCCTCCTGCTCCTGCTGCTCCATCAGGTCCCGCAGCTCCTGGTCATGTGGATTCTTGCCTTGCTGAATTGTGAGCCGCAGAGACTTCTCTCTCAAATCCTCCTCCAGACCCCGGATCTTTCGGGAGCCGGTCTTGGTGGCAAGACCGAGCTTTTTGTAGTTCTGAGCCATGGACAGATTCTTGTCCCACCGCTGTCGAATAATGTCGGATCCCGTCACGACGATCCGCTTGTGGTTGTCCTTGTCTTTCCGGGTCACCTTGGTGATAGATGACCGGTTCATCTTTCGTCTTCGCACTCCAGAAGGCATTTTTGCTTGCTGTGTATGTTGTAGTGTGTGGTAGAGATAGATTGGACCTTGAACCTTTCTGCATAGAAATATTTTTTTAAGCTTCCCCATGTACTCTGCATGTACAACCCGAATCTTATCTCCTAGACGAGGAGGCAGATATCAAGAGGTAATAGCCTCTATAATAAAAATCAGATGCTCTCATTGTGGTATTGGAATCTGTGGTTCCATTTCAACACCTTTTCTGTCAGAATCTGGCCACTTTACAAAATAAACCCTAATTCTGCTACTCCTTCAAACCCCAACAACTTCCTGAATATTTTTCTAAATCCAAATCGGAGCTCATATCCATTCTCCCCTCACTCGTACCTTTCGTTTCGTACCAATATCGCCCATCTTGAAACTTGCACCCCAGTCATCGTGTTTTTGAAAAAATAAATTTTCACTACTCCACATGAACATCGCCAAAATGACGTTTGAGGTTGCCAAAACAGTCGCTAGTGGCTCCGCCGCACGAACAGCTACGCTCAACCTTTCCAACGGCAATTCTATTGCTACTCCAGCTTTCATCACCACTTCTAGCCGGGGTTGTGTGCCCAACCTGACCCCCGACAATGTCAATGTGGACAAGCATGTGCCTGGAGCCGTGGCGGTGGGACTTGAAGACTTTGTGGAGCGTCCCCAGGCCCCGTTGCTTCTGAAAGATGTCGGAGATGAGCCCTCCCGAACCCGTTTTTCACTCCCTGAGGAAGTCAACATCTTCCTGCAAACCCGACGACCTTCCAACGTGCTTCCCAACAAGCCCAATGGCCGAAACATGCTGTCCATGTACTCGTCTGTTGGTGTGGTTGACATTGATATTGACCAGTTTCCTCTCATGGCCAACGCTGTTGCTCCTGAAGTGTTTGTAGCTCCGGCCGATGCATCTGGTCTCAGTCCCTCGGGAGCCTGTCCTGGATCCAATAAGGTCAAGAAGATGGTGATGCGGTCTCAGCGGTGGCTGGAAAAGTGCGTGGCCGACGTCAAGGTCCCTATTTACGCCTCGATTCTGCCTACTCTTCCCGTTTTGCACCAGAAGGAGTATCTTAAGACAGTGGTAGAGAACCAGGATAAGATCAACGGTCTGGTATTCCACACTCGAGCCGAGCACTCTGAGTACCCCGATCAGACCATTGATCTCAGTCGATTCGACTCCACCCGAAAACCCACAGATGCCGCTGCTGCCGAAAGTGCAGCTCGTAAGGCTGCCGCTCAGGGACCCACTGACGGTAATGGAAACCCTCTGGATGTCAAGACTGAGCATCTGACGGGCCCCAAGCCTGTTTTGGACGAGCTCAAGAACCTCGGAATGGGCAAGACGATGCCTCTCTACCACTCTGGACAGTGTGACACTCCCCAGCAGATGCTTCTGCTCATCCAGCAGGGCTTTGATCTGCTGAGCGGATATTCTGTCGAGACCTTTTCGGACGCTGGAGTCGCTCTTGATTTCACCTTTCCTGCCACTCCGGGTGCTGTGTTTGGACACAATCTGTGGGACCCCAAGTTCAAGAACGACTTTTCTCCTCTGGCCGACTCCAACCAGGCCCTCAGTGCACCACATCACCGAGCATACTTGTACCATCTGTTGGACGCGCACGAGATGTTGGGTCACGTGATTCTCGAACAGCATAACCTCGAGATTTACAATCGGTTCCTGGCTGGAGTAAGACGGAGCATTGAGGCCGGCACGTTTGACGCCGATGTCAAGGATTTTTTTGAGGTCTACGGAGATTCAAAGCTGGTGTTGAAGCTGGTTGAGATGGGAGAAAAGTTGCAAGGTAGCCATGGAGCTGATAAGGATCGATTCTGAACGAAGCAGTACGCTTCTGGGCAGAGTGGAGGCTTCCGAATCAAGTGTATCTTCCGGCTCGGACAAGCAAAAAGGACAGATGAAGAGTCGCGGGAATATATAGACGTCTGACAACTGAATCTCAGACGGTGTGTATGTATTCATATGTATTTTTAAGCATTGGTGTAGTATTCGTATTCATACTGGAGACCTATTCAGTCCATTTGCTTGCTCCTGTGTATTACATGCGGACGACCTCATTTCATCTCATACATCTCATTAAATAAGTTACATTTAGGCAATGACCTGACCACCGTTGACCTTCTTGCCGGTCTTGGCGATGGTGGCGAGAACGTCGTCGTAGGAGACGGCGTCGTCTGTCTTGACGAGCACAGACTGCTTCTCAAGGTCGATGTCGACAGAGGTGACACCCTCCTTCTTCTGAAGGACTCGGTTCACAGCGTTGGAGCATCCTGAGTTAGCCAAGAATGGGTTGACTGAGTACAAGTAGTAGACTGGCAGGTCATAGTGGCGTCAGACCAGTAAGATCAATCACCAGTACCAGAACTTTTTTGAAAACAGCATTAAGGGCGTGGTCATGAGCCGTGATGAAGTGCAACCACGTAATCAAATCCACAGGGAATAGATTCATGGACATGAACAGCATTGATCCCGAAGTTTTCGGTTGATTCGGTGGTCGAGCATCATGATTCCTGATCTGTCTTAACACTCATTGAGCAAAAACAGGACTGATAACAGCATTATGACATGGACATTATCACCGAACTTCATACCATGACCCATCTCCATCTTTTGAGAGCTTCTTCGTCATCGTCGTCGTCATCAACTGCTAACTTCCACCACTACCAACTCCACCACTACCAACTCCACTACTACCAACTCCACCACTACCAACTCCACCACCTCCAATCCTACTCACCGGAACAGGACATGGCAACGTCGTACTTGTATTCGTGGGCCATTTTGTGATTGTGTGTTGACAAAGTTGGTGGGACAAGTTGAGATCGACTCTCTGTTAATATAGTCTGCAGCGAAAAGAGCTCAGCGGAATTTAACCTTGGGGAGGACATGACGCTGCATAGACGAGCATTTTTGGTGGAGTGATTTCACGTGACACCAACAGAGCCGTGCTGGAAATACTTGGTCGAGTGGGCATATAATCATGTCTCGTGAGCTATTTAGTTGCGTAAGAACCCGAAATTGTGACATCTCCTACTTTTACTGCAGATCTGATAAATGTCAGTCCAATCTCCTGGGCATTGGCCGAAGATACTGCAACTCTAGGTGCCACAAGTCTGAAATGAAAGTCTGAAATGAAAGGCTGAAAGTCTTGGAGCCAAGCGACAAGTGGTGGTGGAGAGCGACTCGTGGGGCACGGAAGCCTTGTTTGAATGACAGGGCTGACGGTATATTTCACTACAAACCGGGTCTTTCAACAAACAACTTTAGTCTGGCAACTAGAAATCCACGTGGGAGACCCAAACCTCCTCGTCCAACCGCATAAACAGCTCATGAGAGCCGCAGCAAGTGTTTCGGGTGGCACAGGTTGTACTGAGGATAGTTACATCAAATTACCGTTGATGGATACGGTACGGCACGAGTACGGTACTACAAGTAGTAGTATGGTACATGTTGTAGCCAACTCAGGGAGTAACTCAGAGGCAGTATGTATTGTAGTAGACTACATACTGTACATGACTCGTAGAGTCAGCTAAGCAGGAGTCGACTCAGCAAGGCTCGGTAAGACTACTGTAAGTCAGCTCAATTCTAGCCATGGAAGTCCGAGGAGGCTCTGTGTACGAAACTGAGACTGTTCTATGTCGTGATCGTAGATGAGCGGGGAGTATTTACAGTATATATATAACGTCGCACTTGAATAGTATATACAGTAGTACTGTAGTATGTACTGTACATTCGAGTATGTACTGTACATTCGAGTATGTACTTGAATGGTATAGTATAATACTTGAAGGTACAGTATATACCGTACATATTGTACTTAAATGGTACTCGTACAGATTGTGCTAGTAGATTGTCTCTCAGAACAGGTAGCTATAGTATGTACACCACCTACTTACATACTCGTACATACGTACAGTAGCTGATGATATCTGTAGATCTTCCAGTTTTGACAGTTTCAACAGTTTGACAACCTCAAAAGAACCTCCACGATAAGCCGTATTTGAAACTTTGGAACGCAATCTAAGATATCGGACTTCTCCTGTCAGACCATCTCAGCCGCCCACAGGTGCATGAGGAGATGAGGTCAGAGGAGAGGACTGTCGTTTGTTTCGGTGAACGATGACCGCGATCTGTGTGAAGATGAGCTTTGTGTAATGATCATGAGCTCTCTGATATTGATAGTTGTCAGTTTTCAGGGCTCTGTCACTGGCAGCTTTCATCGTGTTCTGACCATCATCAGTGTAT
This sequence comes from Yarrowia lipolytica, assembly GCF_001761485.1. Lineage (NCBI taxonomy): Eukaryota > Fungi > Ascomycota > Dipodascomycetes > Dipodascales > Yarrowia > Yarrowia lipolytica. The sequence goes on along the minus strand of NC_090771.1, from coordinate 2,375,607 downwards.
GCCACTGCTGTAAAACCCATTCCTTGAACCCCTCACGCAGTCTCCACTGTCTTCAGATTACGAGTGTACGCGCGTCTAGACCAGCTCATTATCATACTTACCTGGTCATACGCCCTCCTTGCTCCTCGTGTATGCAAGTCCAGGTGGTTGTTTTTTGTTGTTTTTTTATTGTTTTTTTATTTTTTGTTTGTCTTTCTTTCTTACTTTCTTTCTTCTTTCTTTATTGTTGCGGTCCAGACTGCGGGTGCCGGAATCGAACCCGGGTTGCTTGTTTTTTGGTGGGGTGACCGAAAGGGAAGGGCGCCATGAAAAGCGCAAAAAACGAGAAGTGGAGCCTTTGAGAACTACAAGTACTGTACATACTGCGAGACTGGGTAGACGACAACGGCCAATTCCAGAATATGAAAATCAGCAGGTGCCGGATGTTGAGGGTGTGGTCGAGGACATCGAAGGTCTGGTGGAGGATGTCGCGGTCGAGAAGCTGTCGAGGAGCTTGTGGGAGCTGATCAAGGAGTTGATCAGAACTGATTCCTGACTGAGTTCGCTCAAGCCTTCCCATCTCGGCAGACGACGTCCTCTTCGTCGTGCTTGACGCATAGATGACCACGTATTGCTCAAACGCCGTACAGACTGGACGCCGACAGAATGCCACAGAATGCCACAGAATGTACCGTATCACGGAGGCAGTCACCTTAGCCGCTCCAATATCGTTCTATATCGTCGTCGCTCACTTGCTCTTGCATGTCCGAGGGCTGTCATTCTGCTGTCAAAGCACTGGTCTTGGTCCAAATCTCCCGCCATGGTTCGTTTTGGCAGCCATAGACCGGACTTATACGGAAGCGTCGGTCTAATCACGTCTATTGAAAGGCGCTATAATTCCGAGATCCAGCAGACGCCACTCGGATACCAGCTCTCTGAACGTCGAGGTCGCCACAGTGCGAGTCTCGACAATTGCACACATCCTTCATCGGAGTTGGGACAAGCACCATCTTCGTATCATCACAACCCAACCCATCACTTCTGTTCATCTCTCTCTCTCTCTCTCTCTCTCTCTCTCTCTCTCTCTCTCTCTCTCTCTCTCTCGTTCTCTTTCTCTCTCCTGTCAGTCTTTGTGTATTTAGCACCGCACCAAAACGACACTTGTCTTTGTCAGGACTAGCACGCTACTAACTGACGGCGCTAGCAGCAGGTATTTGTCCGACATCCATTCGGCTAGCTCTCCATTTTGTGCAAAGACTGCCGAAACGAAAAACCGAGCGGCGAAAAGAAAAAAGGGCCAAATCAACCAAGTGGGTCCCCCCACCTCCGCCGCCCCTACAGGTTGCTGCCAAACGGGGCTGTGCCAAATGGAGAAGGGGCCGGCGGCGGGTTGCCTTCAAACACAAAGCCGGGCAAGCTGGCCGTCTGGCAAACCCGACACACGCCGGCGACCAATATCCCACGCTCTCTTCCGAAACATCTACATCTCATCACCGTTGCAAACTCACTCCAGCCGGTACTCTAAACCAAAACTTTTTGCTCATCAAGAATTTCAGAGTTGGAGCCAAATTAAAAAGAGTGTAATTATGGTTATCCAGGCAACGGGGGACCGAAAGGGCCATATTGGGGCCTCGTTCGAAGACGTAAATGAGGTATTTGTGGGAATCTAAAGATATTTACTTATTCCCGTCAGTCCCATTGTTGCCGTGTCAAAATTTCAGCGCAATCGAACCATCCAAACCCACTTTGGGAGCAATTGTACACATTACACCTTCTGACAAAAATACTCCATGAACTATTTACTCCCAAAAACAAGAACAAAACACGAACACTATGACAACAAAACACGAAAAAACAGTCACAAGTGGCACGTGAGGTTGGTCTTTTTCGTCTCACGTGATGGCCACAAAAACACTGGTCGCTTTGCAGTCTCCCTTTGGCTCCCTCTGCTCCAGAGCTCATCTCTCTCCACGACTTGTCTGAACTCTGCCCTGAAACTCAACTCTATGAAATTCAAACTATATGCCAGTCCAACTGTATTCCCAACTGTATGCCAACTATAACTGTTTAGTTTGATTAGCTTAGGTTTGGAAGGTGATACGGGGACCCATATTGCCGGAGGTACAGGATAAAATGACGGATTCTGAGTTGATAAAATGATTCAGCAGACGTGTTTGTATCCAGATACTCATTTTTACACGTCCAATCCCTCAATTGCGCCAAAAAACTCGGGCCAAAACCAACCCCGTAGCAAAACTAACATCTGCATCACAACAACGAAACTCCAACCGAAAATAAGTTGGAGTTTTTTTCCAATGTGGGGAGCGGTCTGACTTAGAGCTTAGACAAGACATACAAGAGGTAGATTGGATCAGAGTGCGGTGTCGACGGTGGTAGCAGGTCCTGTCGACACCGGTGTGCTTTTTGCCATGTACTTTGACATGCTGCATACGAGTTTCGTACTGAGCTGACCTTGGGTGTGGAAGTCCAATAAGTGGAAATGGTGCTCCAATGTCGAAAAAAGGCGTCTTTACGGGAAATTTGAACTTCACGGGAGAATTGGAGCAAGAGATATTGTTAGCCAGCAGCCACTTCGATTCCAACTTGAACAATGATTGTATCAAGTTCAAGATTGTGTAACAGAGACGAGAATTCAGGATGATAGTAACATCAGTATCGGATGTCATAGATCTCCCATAGATGGATCGCCAATCTTGGACATTGTTATATTGTATGTGCTGTAGTTGTCTATATCACTCCGCATCACTCAACGTCACTCAACGTCGCTCTACGCTCTATACTACCCGTCTATCATCTTATGACCAAAAGCGCCCAAAAACATCAAAAAATAACATCAAAAAAAAAACATCTGAACAACCCCTGAACTCCAGAGATTCCGCCATCTGGAAACTGGCACATTTCACATTCAAGACCATGGTGTCTTGTTACACCACTCGTGACAAACCCCCTTCTGAATACTCCGGTTGGTTCTACAAATACTCTCTACCGCCTACATCTACGCTACACTCAGTTGTCAAAAACACCATCCGTTACTAATACAATCTATAATAAAAAAAGCCGGCATTGACCCAGCACTCGTTACTCCACCGCAGTGGTTTTCGCTCTTTGAGCATGTGCAAAGCACGGACTCAGCAACGCTAGAAACGCGAAGAAACGCGAGGAAACGCTCCGAGACACGCTACTCAACCACTTACCACGAAGGGTTGCTGTAGTTGCCGCCGTAGCCTCTCTGGCCAGCGGCAAGAGGGCCGTGAGGAGCAGGCGCCTGTGTGGGGGTGGAGCCCGCGGGAGTGGAGCTCTGGGAAGCACCGCCCTCGGGCAGCTTTCGGGGGTCCATGGCCGAGTAGTTGGAGGGAGCTCCACTGCTGTACTCACCACCGAGAGGAGGTAGCGAGGGAGAAGCACCCTGGCCAGCACCGCCCTGGGAAGACTGGGCGTGTGCGGAGGAGGCACCATTGGCGGCTCCCTGCTCGGGGTGACCAGGGGCTCCCTGGTTGTAGTAGTAGCCGTGATGGGGCTGCTCAGCACCGCCAGCGGAGGCGTGGGCGGCTCCGGCGGCTCCTCCTGCGGCACCAGTGGGGGCGTTGGAGCCCGAGATACCGGGAAGAGCGGTGGTGAAGGGTCGGTAGCCGCTCACGTAGCCACGCTGGTCACCAGAGGCGGCGGCAGGGTCGTAGTCGGCGGGGTAACTCTGGGGGTACTGTCCAGGGGCCGATTGCGAGCCCTGGGGGTGCGAAGGGTATCCCTGGGGTCGGCCAATGGGAGGGGGCATCTGTGGCTGGAACTGCTGGTTGTAGTAGGAGCCCTGGCCATAGTAGGGGCATCTGCTGGGGCTGGGGGGGAGCAAAAAGGGGTGTTGGAGGCGGTGGTGGCGCCAGCTCCGGAGTTGGAAGCGGCCACACCGGCAGCTCCTCCGGCTCCAGGACGCTCCTCCGGCGTACATGCCTCCGTTGTGGGAGTAAGACTGGCCGGGGGTGGTGTTGAGAGAGTCCGGGGGGATTCGGAAGTTTTGTCGCTTGATGAGCTCCTCGGTGATGGGCAGTTCTCGAATGCCCTCCGTCTCGGAGGGGGTCATGAACTTGCCGTTGAGCACATCGTCGGGCTTGTAGTAGGAGACCATGTGGTGGTGGATTCCGGACACGACAATGGAGATGGTCTTTTTGATGAGACCGTTCTCCTTGAAGCCGTACGAGTCGACGAGCGAGCCGACCAGAGATCGCTCCGACGAGGGGCTGGGGCCTGTGGACGCTCCTCCTGCGGGGGCGCCGGAGCCGTCATAGTTGTAGTCGTTGTAGCCGCCGGCGTTTGTGTTCTGTCCGGGGTAGGGGTTGTAACGGGTCTGTCCGGGGGCTCCAGGGGCTCCAGCGCCTCCGGCAGCTCCTCCATTGCCGCCTCGGGCTCCTCCGGGCGACGGCAGGGTGGGGCTGGAGTCTTCAATCTTGGTTTTTTTGGCGGCCCGTTTCTTCTCGCCAGGTCCAAACGGCTTTTCCAGCTGTCGGTAGACAAGAAAGTTGCCGAGAATTCGCGACGGCGACCACGAGATTCCGTCGGTCCATCGCTTGATGCCAGCGCCTTGCTCGGAGAAGATGAAAACAGCTCCGGACTTGATGATGCCGGCTCGCTCTCTGTCGTGCGGTCGTCGCGACACTGGCATGAGCAGGCCGTTGATGGTGGCCTGGAACAGCAGCAGGGCGTCGTGGATGGTGCCCACGTAGCCGTTGAAGGTGGGTTGGATGGACATTGTGTGTCTGAGGAGAAGGGTTCGAGAGGGTTGTGTTCTGGTACGGTGTGTTCAATCGAAGTGGACTCGCGCTCTCGGGTTTGAGTTTATGGGTCACGCTGGGTTTAAGTATGGTGGATAAAGGGTTTGGGTAAGGTTAGAGTTTTGGAGGAATGAAAGTGTGTTCGGAGGGGCGAGTCTGGTGGGGGGGTTTGGGGGCAAAAGGTATGGCATAAAATGACACAGAAGTGGTCAGCCCAACGCGGCCTGCAAAATGCGACTTATTTTGTGGCTGTGGAGATAGTATTCCACCTGCTACAGGCCCGTCTGGCCGGCGATGAACCCAATATTGCGCACTTAAAACCGTGCAACTCAAACCGCAAACTGACTTCAAAAAGTGGCAAAATCCGCAAAGTTCAAACATACAAAGCCCGCACGCTAGACGCACCCAAAAGATGCATCAAGATGCATGCGTGCAGACAAGGAGAGTCTGACAAATGGTTAGAGTGGAAAAATGGGTGGTGCAACAAGGTGGACCAAAGAGACGGGGCAGAAAAAAACACCAGACGAGTTGACGACGACGCAAAAAAATAGAAACTGAGATTATGACAACAAAATCGGTGCAGCAGTCATTTTGTTCGCGTCGCTCGGCTACACAAAATTCCCCCTCGATTTTCCCGTTTGTAAATCCCGCAAAGAATGACAAACTCGGAAGACAGAAGCAAACCAGCGACCCTTTGTTGTCAGGTGGCAGCTTAGACCAACTGGCAGGGGCGGCTGGACGAAATGAAAAGTGAGCAAGTGGTGAGTACTCAGTAGTGAATGGGTGGTGATTGATGGTGAGTAAGTCGAGAAGACTGCGAGCGAGTGGTGACCCAGCCAATAATCTCTTTGGCCAGTTTTTTGGTTCCAATCTTTGTTTCATATACAATATAGTAGTTGTACGATTATCTCCCACCTCACCCTGAGTTGAACACTGTGACCCTGTCCAGTTCACCAGTTCAACTCATAACCTCACCGGAAACCGCAGAGACCAGACTATCAACAAGCACAAATTGACAATTCCCCAAACTCGGACATTTTCACACCCTCTTGAGTCCTCTCGGACCCCTCACACCCTCCTCACACCCACCCATCCCCCCGAAACCACCTCAACGCTCACATTCACACCAAATCCACCATTTTCGGCCCTCCGCGAAATATCCAGTACAAACCCAATCTCCAAAATCAACCACCCTCCAAACCACACGCCCTCAAAGTTGCTCATCTACCTCGCTCGTACAGGTTAGTTCTAACCTCCGCCAAAATCAAAAATTAAAATCAAACACAAAAAAAAATTCAAATTCAAAACCAAATTCAAAATATAAAATAAAATCAAACAAAAACCACAATCAAAATCAAAATCAAATATACTTGGATAACGACTTGTACCGTCTCATCTTCACACTCGGTTATAAAGAGCTTGAGTTTATTTTAACAGCGATTTTTTGCCAAAAACAAATGCAAAAATAATTGCGAAAAATACACAAATTTTTGAACATTCACAATAAAAACGAAGTCACATGACCACAGAAATAAAAATGACAAGAAAATACAGAAACTTCTCATAAAAAAAAGACAGACTTTTGTATATTTTCCTTCCACTTCCCAAACCAATACCCTAGCCCTAATTCTCGTTAGGGAAACCCCTAGCCCTATTTTATTTGCCCCCATACTGTACCCAGAATGCCCAAACTACCACCAAAACAATGCCCCAGTTTTTCTCATTCCATTAATATCCCCAAATCCATTCAATATCCACTTTTTACCACCCAAATCAACATCTATACCTTCAGCTATCACACCCCTAGCCCTATTTCAAAACGAAAAACTAAATCGGATTTTTTGGATTTTGGGGGAAATATCCCAGTTCCGCCCTAACCCTGGCAAAACTAACCGAAAGGGAAAAAAAAGTAAAAGTTGGAGAAAAATCTTAACCCTGTTTTCATTGGCCACTGATAACAACCCTTCAAGCGTGACACATACATACAAGCCACTTTTTTCGGCCGAATTTTTTTGAAAGGAATTTTTTTTGCTCTCCAAAAAAATACAACAAGTCGCCTAAAAAAACCCTTCCATATGCTCACATGATCACAGGAATATTCCCTGTCACGTGAAAACCAAATCCACTTAGACTCGTGTCGAATAATTAAGCTGGGTTTAAACTGAAAAATAAATTTCCATTTGGCACATGCGAGATTGGGTTCGGTCACGTGATGTTGGTGGAGCGTGGGAGTGGGTGGCTGGATGGGAGTGGGTGGTTAGGGGGTCACGTGGGTGGCTGGGTAGTCACCTGCTGTTTTCGGAATTGTAATGTGATTTGTGGATCTGGAGATATGGCTACTGTTGGGCTTGAATGGGCGATACTTGACATGTGAGTGAGACAGTTGGTGTGGAGGCTAATTGGGGTGTTGGGAGTATAAGGAGGGTATTTCTGGCTGATTGGTCACGTGTTTGGAATGGAGGGAGAAGGCAGGCGTTATTGCCTTGCGTCTGAGTGTGTGTATGGATTAGATTGGATCTGAGTTGATATAACTGTTTCTGAGATCGAGAGGAATCCGGTGATGTGTCGTTTGCGGTGTTTTGGCCAACCAAGCCTGCTACACATACTCCATTATGCATGTAAAATGGATGTTACATGTGGAACCTAAGCAAGTTGTTCATGTGGAACCTAAGAAGAGTATCGTCACGTGACATGGTGGCTCCAACCAGTTCATTCTGACCAATCGCGCGTGATGGATTGATTCCAACTGTCCCCTTCTCCCTACCTCCTCTCGTCATCATTCTATGGCTACATTCCCTCGACCCCCCCCCCCCACATACACGTGACAGAACCCCACAAGCCGTCTCTGGCCAACCTAGACGTTCTTTAGAACCACTATCTAGCATTTCAAACTCAAACAAAAGGCTGAGGTAATTAATTCGCTGCCTAGAGCGAGTCAAAGCGGGTGTAGCTCGCCGAGCGTATTTTAGCGAGTTGATGAGCTTGTATGTTTGAATCCACGTGATTGGTGAGGTGTTTCCCTGGGAGTGTAACGGCCAAGTGAATACGATAAAAAGTACACAGTTGGACTCCCCTCGGTGAGAGGAACCAAATGGTATAATTTGTGTTTCAATTGGGCCAATATTCATCATCATAGCTACTCCCATATCTCTCAATTAACTCAGAGGTCAGAAACTTACCCGCAGACAATGATTTTGCGATTTGTGGAGAAAGAAATATCACCTTTTGCATGATTGACTGAGATTGGATATGATAGATGGGCCCACCGTGGTACTGGTCCCTGAATTCACGGCCACTGTACTTATTATACTGGTATTGGTACGAGTACTGGTGCTGGTACTGGTAACAGCACTCGCACTGGTAGTCGCGCTCGCAGTCTCGAGACAAGGACCAACAGCTCTGACTGCCCAAGGTTGTTGCCAATGTGTTTATTTTGCCCACAAACCCTGCCGATCGCAAAGTGAGTTGGGGTCGTATTCGATCCGGGCGCGGAATCTGGACGGGTCCAACTGCTCTTGAGCTGACAGAACCCGACCTGGGGTCTGGTTAGCGCACCGTCGAAGCTCCCCTGCATCGGACGATGGAGTTATCGGATCTATAGCCCCAATCTCTTCGGGATCCGGTCTAAAAAGCCACTAGATAGCTTTCAATTTGCCTTTGCGCGCCGGATGGAACGTTACCTGCAACCATGGAAAACAGGAGCCCTACAAGGACGGTCTGAGCCGTGTCTGAGAACAGGCTGGGCGCTGAAAGGTGGGATTTCGGGTAATTAGAGGCCACCGAAAACAAACAGTGTGCTCTTTTCTCCGAAAAAACTGCCTCCTCGTCGACCTGGTCACCCATCTAAATCTACCCCTCAATCCTCCGACCAAGTCTTGTCTCTGCTCGCTCACTTACATAAGGAACCCAAATGGGGCAGGTGGGGTACCTGTAATCGTCGGTAATTGGGTTGCACTAATTACTTTTGCCCGAGCTGTTTGTGTAACTGCAAAGCCATTTTTCTGCCGTTCATTTTTGTGAACCCTGTCGCCGGGCCAAACGCAAACCCAGTCTGACTTTGGGCTGCGACTGAGTGTTATTTGTGTCGGTCCCCAAAAGACGGGGATCCGGGAGATTGCGCTGGAAATTTGTTTGGGAGCTCTCGTCGACGTTTACTTTTGATTTCCGAAATCTGAGGGCAATCGGACTATTCCCATCACGGTTTGCACACCCCATTCCGCCAAGTGCCCAGTTATACCTCAAACCTACAAGCCCAATCCTGAGGGGTTTAAAAGTACATGGGGTAGTGCGGCTTTTGTTGCGAAGGGAGTGTGGAATGGTCCCATGTGCTTACGGCGTATTTAGGGCGGATTTCCAGCGTCTCATTGGCGTGGATATACGGCAGAGACAAGATGTTCCTGACTAAAAAAGAACAAAAAGAGAGCAACGCCTTATCATAGATGATTGAACGGGGGGAGAACCAAAGGTCATGGTCGACTCTGGAACTGCTTCTCTCAACGTTCAAGTCGCGCGAACTTATTCCCTTATTGCCACTTTGTGCGCCAAGTCTTCCATACACACTCTGTATAAGCTTACAGTAGGACAGACAAGATCTATGGCCGGAGAATAGGTTGAGTAGGGTACAACTACAAGGTGAGCAAGGTGTGCGAGGTGTATACAAGGTGTACAAGAAGGTGGCAGTCTTGTTGAGCATTGGATTCGTCTTGCTTGTTCTCCATCTGGAGGTGTTACCGGGCTCCCTGTCGATCTGTTCAATGTGGGCATTTGTCACGATCCGCGGACGCCACGGACCTGGGGACTAGACCAGTGGATTGCGGACACCCGCAAACCCCCAGAAATCAACTGCTGGGGCTTCTTCTCCGTTCCCTTTTCTCATTTTCAAGCCCAGCATGAACTCTGTTGACGAAGCAACATAGCCCAGATATGCAAGCGGTTTAAGTTGCGGTTAGGGCGGCCAGTAGATACTCGGGTCCAGCGCACCGAGCTGGTCCGGAATGGAGGCGGCTGGGGCGTTTGCCGGCAGGGTTTCCAGCTCTTTAATGTCGTTTGGGCGGCTTCCAGATGTAGTAATACTCGTCGCGCTTGTATGCGGTCATTAGCTCCTGCAATACTAGTCTAAAAAACACGAGATTTGACAGGTGTGATCCCATGCCCTCTTGCACACTTTGTCGGACTTCAACTTTGCGAAAAACAGCGTTTCGCTAAGCCCTGGTGCCGCATGCTTAAAGGTGGGCGGGTTTTACGGTGGAGGCAATATTGGCCCGGAATGAAGACATGTGCGCGACCCTGGAGAATACGAGTACAGGGGACATGTTTGTGGAGACGCAGGGAGGGTGCTGATAAGCGAGGACAACCCACAGCTTGACCAGAGCGTGCCCAACAGGCCCCGATGAAAAGCCCTTCATACAAACCTCCGAACAAATCATAACCTACGACCGGGCATTATCTAATACTGTTTGCATGTGTACAGACAACCCTATCTTTGTATGTCACTGTCAACGAGCTTCCAAGGAGTTGTAGAGGAAGTCTATCGTGAGAAGCGGCTGACAAGAAGACGGGTGGAGGGGAGCCGGGAGTTTGTGGGGGATTTGTGTGACAAAAGAAGAAGTTGAGAAGACATAAATTCTCTCTGAAACACCAGGAATCCATTCATATACTCAGCTTGTCTGTCCCAGCTCCACGAAGGGAATTGTAGACAGCTCCCCTACTCCGCCTCTATAAGCATTTACTTAAGAACGTTAAGTAAAAGTTAACTTATGGTGAGCTTATCCAAGTAAGTTGGAGGGTTGTTGTCAACAAAGACTCCAGGGTCCAATTCTAATCCTTCACAGCAGAATTTGCGGCGTCATGGTCTGAATTTGCACTGACGTGTGTCGAGTAGTCTGACTTGGAACTGGAGAGAGGTAGTAGACCTGTAGTTAGCACCGTTAACACAGTGACAGTTATGTGTTCCACCAGAAGCGGATGCTACAAGAAGTCGTACAGTACGAGTACCTTCCCCCGACGTCTCTTTTCGATGCCAGAATCAACCTGTCAAAGTTGCAACTGTCTAGTTCAAGTATAGATAGTTTTCTATTAGAAATATCAATCTCAGAACAACTCTTGCAATGGGGTATTTCTTCTGCAGATTTTTGCTGGAATGGATAGAACCGACTAAGGAGATCACATTGGCTGTCTCTATCACCTTCCAAGTCATCTCTATCTGACATTGGACGACAAGCGATGCAGTAGGTAGTGTACAATTCAACAGGAAAGTAGTTAGTGACTCCAATTGACCCAAAATTACAAGAATGTTCTCCAAAGTAGATCCGTTATACCCAGAATCGTCTTCTGATCAGTTTTATATACCGTCAGAACCCACAAGTTGTTTAAATCTTGCTCAATTGATGATTCTTTCTAGGTAGCACAGCTGATGTATATACTGACTAATCACTCAGATTGAGTTGAAATATCCACCAATTATGACGAGTATGGCACGAGTGTACAAGTATGTACCGATAAAATTACTGTACCAATGCAACTACCAACGAGTGCTTGTCTCCAACAAACATTCTGACACCATCTCTGGTCCATGGCTGCTCACCGTTGGACAAAAACAAATTCTGCCGCTTCTAGACAACGAAGATTCGGTCCGAAATCTTCTCCTCAGAAGAGACACCCGAATTCAGATTTCAGCTGTCTGTCTCGATGCCAAATTCTACTGTTGATAACCTCGCTCATGGGGTAAACCTTTTCAGACCACCGCCGATATAGGTATCAAGGGAGGAGCTTGCGATGAGCCGCTCCAGACGGTAGTATTCTTGAGTCTGTAGCGTTGCTTATCGCATGGATAATTACAAAACCGTTGGGTTGTGAATTAGTCTATAGTCGTGATATCAGACAGATGGAGAAAATTAAAGAAAAATAAATAAAAGAAAAATAAATAAATAACTAAACTAATAGAAATTACCTACTTGTATTTGTTTCACCAATGCAATCTCCTTTCAAAAATGTTCAATAAATAAATACTTTCTATATCGACAAATGCAAACACCAGACATACGAAGTCTGCGAAAGACCAGGGCAAGACCAGGGCAAGACCAAGGCAAGACCAGGGCAAAACCAGGGCAAGACCAGGGCAAGACCAGGGTAAGACTAGGGCACGACAAACGACCATAATCACAACTCTCTCCTCAAACCACCATTGTGCTCACTGCGCCACGTGCGCTGCTCCTTCACTGTCTTCACTCTATAGTTGAAGTCGCCAAACCGCTGCTCCCGTGCATCATAGTAAAGATCATCGTCATCATACAACTCCTGCTCAGACACAGGCTCAACAATGTGGGTGGCGAGATCGGTGGCGCCGTAGTCACGTGCCTTAGAAGAGTCGTCCTCGTTTCGCCACTGGTCGAACGAGTCGTCGATTTCGGCGATCGACGCAATCTGAAGCAGCTGATCTGAAGCAGCGACATGCGACTGCTGACCCGCAAGCAGCCCGCTGTGTTCTGTGGCGTCACGTGACGACGACGACGAGTCGCCGCTGCCCTCGTGGTCATCGCGTGACTCGTCCGACAGCCAGTATTTACCTCTTCCTCCATCCGTGTATCTGAGGCCACTCATGATCTTTCTGACTCGACTGTCTGCATCTGGGTGGTCCACAATGACACTTTCCACACTGTCAAAGTTCCTGTAGGTGTACCCTTTTCCCCAGAAGGTGCTCTTGAAGTCATACATGAGGTCTCCGATCCCCAGCACGTCTCTGAGAGCCAGCCAGACAGGTAATCGGGCAAATCCACAGTCTCTTTGGCAGTATTCGTCGTGAGGAAAAGCCCACATGTGCAAAAGAGCAAAGGGAGTCATTTCCAGACACATGAACCAGTCCTGGAGGGGTGCGGAGGACTCCGGCTGAATAATGCCCATCAACTGAGCCAGTGCCAACACCACCCCTTGCCAGTATGAGAAGAAGATGATGAGTTTGATGCACAGAAACTTGGGCCAGGGATTGTAGGGTTGCAGATCTGTATGGAGACACATCCAGAAGATTCCCAAGGCGTACAGACTGAGTGAGACACTAACGTTATAGACAATACCGATCCATGTGTATCCACTAGTCAGGCTGATTTCCCCTTGTTTGTAGACTCCCAGAATCTTGCAGATAAAGATGGCCACAGAAATCACTGGTTTGATCCACACGTACTGCAGTACCGCTCGTTTGACGGTCAGAAATTCGTGAGGGTCGGAAATGTTGACCTTTCCAAACAGAGTGTGGAGAGGAGCTCGTCCCTGGGTGGTGAAAATGATGTTTCGTTCGCCGCCGAGCAGATTGGTAAGCAGCGAAAAGAAGGTGTAGAGGGTGAAGGCTTCGTAGATTTCTTTGAGAGCTGATAGCACAATGTTGAAGCGGGCCAGAGGTCTGGAAATCTGGTCCTGGGTCTCCAGAAGAGACAGCCATGACGAGAGCGCAAATAGAGGAACCAGAAACAGAATCCGAATCACCAACCGCTGGTCAGCGGGACGGGTGTATGTGTAGAGTTGTAGGAGAATGGATATTGTCGAGATGAAAATGGCGATAAACGTCGACCATGTCGCCACGTTGATGAGATATTGCGGTAACATTGCGTCACTAGTGTTATGTCACTGTTGTTGTGAGTCCGCTGGATGGGTTGCTGTGATGACTAATACCGTGTTGTAATTGCTGTTGTCTGTGTCGGCGCTGCGTTGCCGTGGTTACCTTTGAATGGGAGGGGGGCGTGTTTTTAACCGGGCTCGGCCGTAACGTCGTGGGGCGGCGTCTGACTACGCCTAGTCTGATCCCGTGATGGTGTAGTGCAGAAGTGTACTTTTTTCTACTGCTGGATAATATAGGGGTTGAGTTTGGGAGTTGGGGGAGGGTGGCGACAAAGTGGAAAAGTAACAATTTGGGGGAGATTTTGATATCATCAGAATCAGAGGAATGGGAAGAGTTTTCAGATATAATTGGATTTTCTATTGGACTATTATTGGGTGTTTTATATGGAGGTTGTGGGGAGAGGGATGGGACTGTAGTTGGGGACCAATAGAGTTACTCACTATTACTTGGAAAATTACTTAAACATTGGGCGCGTGGAATAGTGCTATTAGATAGACGTTCAACAATTGGAAATGTAGCCAAAAAGTGTTGTATATATAACTTCAAATATGAATATCATAGGGCTATCTCTTCAATTCACCCACTGAGTCATGTTCGGTTGCTTTGGGTGGCGAAAACAGCAGAAACAGCAAGTCTAGAAGAAAGAGAGGGAGAGGAAACTGGAACAATCGGACACACTTCAGAGAAGATGTCAACAGCAATGATACCGTCTGTAGCCTCATTTTCTCCTCTTCCACCAATGATTTTGACGTCAGTACCTTATCAGAAATTTTCTGTTGATAATAGCTTCACTGCATGAGAGTCAGGTCCGTCACAACTGGGTATATTTGTATGGGATCAGGTGCTAAAATTCTTACTGTAGCATTACAGTCACTCTAAGAAGATAATGGGCCAAAAATCACTCAAATAGCTCCATTATTGGCTACATTAGATCCACCCCTGTTTTCCCCCTATGTAACTCAAATGCATTTTAGCTGCAGCAAAAAAACCAACCTCCAAAAAATCATCACCACTTTCCAAAACAACCAAAACAGCAAATTCTGATCCGAACCTCAGAAAGCACAAACACGTGACGGACTCGGCGATACCTAAATCACGTGAAACACCATAAGGGAGCCGATCGAAACCCCTGACGCGACACGAAACTCCAACTGCATTTATCGACCATCACATCACATCCACAACGCCACCACCTGGATATTGATCGAAGAGAAAAAGGGGCGCCAGATACCACCTGAAACCTTACTAAGCATCATCAGACACCGCACAAAATGGTGAAAATCCGCACTTCACGATCGAAAGCGCCTCCAGCTGGATTTGACGACATCTCCGATATTCTGCAGGAGTTTGGAGACAAGCTAAAAGACGCCCAAAACGCTCCAACCGAGGGAAAGAAAAAGAACCAGTTGTTATGGGACATTTATCGCATCCATCACCAGCGGTCTCGATATGTCTATGAGTTGTATTACAAGAAGGAGGCCATCACCAAAGAGCTGTATGCATATCTTCTGAAGAAGGGGTATGCCGATCAGAATCTCATTGCCAAGTGGCGAAAGCAGGGATACGAGAATCTCTGCTGTTTGAGGTGCATTCAAGGAAAGGAGAACATTCACGAAGGAACTTGTATCTGTCGGGTTCCTCGAAAGGATATCAAGGATGACAAGCCGGTGGAGTGTGTGACTTGTGGGTGTCGGGGTTGTGCTTCGAGTGATTAATCGACGAGTGAATGAGCAGTGAATCACAGCCACTAGTCGCAGCCTCGAGTCACAGCCATGAGTGAATCAACGAGAGTCCCAAGACTGGGATACAGCATTATCAGGTTTGGCAGCTGCACAACAGCTACCATTGTCTGACTATTGGTACAGGGCTTAGTTACTGAGTATCATGATACAGTCTGTCAAAGTTTGTGCCAGTATCTTTCGCAGCTGGAGGATACGACAGCCAAGTACCACCGACCAACCGACAGACGGATCTCCTTGGGCTCATACCGTCCCGGAGACAATGGGTGAACTCCAAGAGAAGGAAAAAGGATACCGTTAAGACTTTGTAATATAACTTATGGACTGGGGATGATTCCAGTAGAGAACGTATAGGCCCTGGAATATGATGTAGACGACTGTGATGGGAAACATGATCTTTGCCGAGTTTCAATGTTTCAATGTTTCAATGTTTCAATGTTTCAATGTTTCAATGTCTCCACCTGCCCACCTGATTTGCAAGGTGCCATCTCCGACACCCTCAGGACAGGAGTAGAGTACTGTACTCCAGCTCTGCGGATTCAGCTGAAACCAGAGATACTCGCGGGAGAGACCCTGCTTCAACCCAAGCAGGACCTAGCTCAAGCTTGCCCTGCAGGGTTCAGATGTCCAGAGGTGTAATTTTCTTGCCCTACAGAGTTCGGAGTTAACATTCCAAACTCAGCCTTAACGCCGATTAGCTAAGTTGCTCTCCTTTAACCTCACACGACATTGCAGTGTGGGACGAAATACCCTTCCCTTGTCTTTACAGTTGGTTTTGTGTCTCTGCTGTTTGTGTCTAACGTCCGACTCGTTTCGCTTGAGTTTTCCGCCGGTCATGTGACCGTTGGAGCTTACCTGGGTGGGACGTTGCCATGTTGGGGTAATGGACCTGGGGTTTGGCAATTTTTATTCCAGCGGGGGATAATTTGGGGGTACCTGAATGGCCCAGACCAGACTGCTTCCCCATCGGTCGCCTCATTCCGGGGTTGTAGTCGAGATCAGAACCCAGGACCAAAAAACAACAGTCAGAACCCAATAGCTTAAAAATGTGGACCGAACAGGACGTCGGAGATAAGCAAGATGGCCACAATATTGATCTCGGACAGACAAGAAATTAACGCCGTTAGCTTTGGAAGACACTGTTTACTCAATACCTGAATTTTTGGACCCTTCTGGCCCGTTTCAAAGGGACCTACGCCCTGCAGAACAGTCTACAGTGGTGCCAATGCTAAACGAGCTCTACTACGATTGGAGGAAGCAGGAACCGGGGAGTAAGACATTTTTCGCCCAGATTCCGCACCATTTGATTGCTTTGATTTGGTCAAGTCCAATTCTGCATTCCGTCAAAGTGGGGTGTAGATATATGTGGGGAAGTCATCACCCATACAGAAGAGCTTCTAGATCTCAGGTATTTGTGGTTCCAGACTAGAAAATCGTGGCTATACTCGAGATTCAATTTTTTAAGACTCGCCAACCTCTATCGCCTCACTTACCACTATACCCACCTAGCTCAAGCCAATCTTACCCACTGATAGGCCTGTGTTCAACTTTACCACGTCCCGATCGGGGTGTGTTTCAAAGACAATTGGTGTATTATTTCCCACTAAATGGGTCTTTTTCACCGATTGTCGATCTGCCGCTCATTCCGAAAGCGCGGCGTCCAAAAATAGCCCGATGTTTGAACATGAACAGAATGCATCGAATCATGGGCAAGAAGCGATGCCGTTTGATACACTCATTAAATCGCTCTAAGACTTGTCTACATTCCCACACAAATGCCCCACAGTATTACACCAGAATGCTAGCGGAGAGATCGACGCTACTTGTAGCTCCTGATCTAAGCTCCGGACCAGATCAATGGTTTTTTTCTTCTTTTTTTTTTTTTTTTTTTTTGGTATCAGACTGCGACTACAAGCGCAATACCACAAGAGAACTCTCCCTTCTTTACATTCTTTCTTGTCCTTGTAATTCCACATTCTCACTCTCATACCGTCCCTGAACACACTTCCAGTGCATCTCGACAAGATTAGTGGGTGAACAAGTTCAAAAAGATGGATGACTATGCCATAAAACCGGCCCTATGCAACAAAACCGATCTTATGCAATAAAACCGATCTTATGCAATAAACATGCCTATTATTCAGCTCAACTCCACTCACTTATTACCGACGAGACGACCATGTCCCAGAAGCGAACCCATCCACAGATGAGACAAGAACTCAGCCAAATAGCTGCAGTACTTACTTAGACACCCCTCTCCATGATCACCCTCATAATTGTAAACACAATAGAAGACTGAGAAGCAGTATCCAGTGTCTACCTCGAAAAAATATGGGCTAAACTGGTCTTATTCCTTCTTGGGAGGTACTTGGGAAGTTCTCGACCAAGTCTTGTACATTCCAATAATGAAATGGTTCGGATATGATGCCTGGTTATTCAAAATCTTGCGACGGCTCAAGTCTCGCATCTGTACATATAACCCAGGAAGTTCCCTTCTTTCTTCCCCAGAAACAACAAGTTCATACACTCACCAAAGTCTTTCCATATGAAGTTCTCTGCCTTCGCTTTCGCCTTGTTGGTCCCCATGGCTATGGCCCTCGTCACCGACGACCCCGAAGCCCTCAAACAGCTCACCTACCCAACTGTCTTCGGAGGCGCTCCCGATTTCTATTCCAGCCCGGAAATTGCAGCCTCGAACATTGTGTCGTCGTTCAATACTTGGCCTCAGTCCAATATGGCTGGTGCAAAGATTCCTGCTGCCGCTGACCTCGCTCTCAAACCCGACAACGAACATCTTGTGGAGGCCCTCAAGCTTCAGCAGGAGTATGTCGCTGCAACTAACAAGCCCGATTGGAGAGTCGCTGTTCAACCTCTTGATCCTAACATCCGAGAAGTTTCTCAGTGGTTGATTAATCAAGGAACCCAACCCCCCACCGGCTCAGACTACGAGCACGCGGCTCGTAATGTCTATCTCATGTACGAGGCCCAGATCGCAGCTGCCTACACCGAGCAGCTGGGTCTTGCCCAGATCATTGTCGACTCTCTGCCTGTCAAGCCTGTGAATCCTGAGGATCCTACCAACCCGGACGAGAAGCCTGTGAATCCTGACGAGAAGCCTGTTAATCCTGATGAGAAGCCTGTGAATCCTGATGAAAAGCCTGTGAACCCTGACGAGAAGCCTGTGAACCCTGACGAGAAGCCTGTCAACCCCAATGACAAGCCCGCCAACCCGGACGACAAGCCCACCAACCTTGACCCTTCCGTCATTGAAGATCTTGAGAAGGAGCTCAAATACATCGAGGATGTCCAAAAGGAAATCGAAGATAAACTGAAAGAAGCAGCAACCACCGATTCTGAATTGAAGGGGAAGATTGATGATTTGAACAAGCAGATTGAAGATCTTAAAAAGTTGATTAATGACCTCTCCTCTCCTTCCAAGACCGTAATCGACTCCAACAGCAGCATTGCTGACCAGACCTACGCTCTGTGGCAGTTGGTGCAGGAGTTGGCCGACAAGGTGGCAAAGGAGGCTGGTGATAGCCACTCCGAAGAGCTCCAGAAGCTCGCCGAAAAGCTTCAGACTCATGCTGATTCTCTCCATGTCCTATGGCTCCAGCTCCTGGGTGGCAACGCCGATAGCAAGGAGGACTCCCCAGTCGACAAGCATGAGGATGACTCCGATTCAGGATCCATCCATGATGATGGTGATAAGGACGAGGAGACTGCAAATGCCAATACCAACAGCAACAGCAACAGTAACAGCAACACTAACTCGAACGTCAACGTGATAGTGATTGGCGGTGATGGTATCCGTGGTGGCTTCTCCAACGGCACTGTCACTACCGTGCATGTCACCGATGTGGCTGTCACATCTGTTGACGCCGAGGGAGTCACCCACACCGGAGTGACCCAGTCCACTGTGACAGTCACGGTTTGCAACAAGTGCACTGAGATTGCTGGTGGTGTTGACCGAGTCACCACATATGTAACTGACTGTCCTGTTAGTATTGTTGATGCTCAGGGTGCCACTCAAGCTGGAAACACCAAGAGCACCGTCACTTCTACCATCTGCACGAAGTGTGACCATCCTGTTGAGACTGCCAAGGCATCCGCCGGAAATAAGGCATCTACTGGTGAGAAGACCACCACTGGTGAGAAGACCCCCGCTGGTGAGAACGCTTCTACCGGTACCGACGAGAAGACCTCCACCGGCGAGAAGATTCCCGCCGCTGCCCCCGCTGTTGGACCGGTTGCTGGCCCAATTGCCGCAGGATCCGAGGGTGACACCACTCTTCTCCTGACCCAGACCCTGACCCAGACCATTGGAATTTCCACCGTCAGGCCTGCCCAGGCCACCGCTCAGATCAACCCTCCAGCCCAGGCCAACGGGGCTGGCAAGCTTGTCACCGCTACCTTTGTTCTTCCCCTGATTATTGCTCTTCTTTAGCCGATGTAACTTTTTGTTTGATTAATTGATACCGATTCAGTAAGTTGATCTAATCTCAAATATGCTGGGTGTACTGTATATACAGTACCATCAAAATCATAACAGTAACAATAAGATTACTTAACAATTAATTATACCTCATATCGTATCACAATCCTAAAACCACTATCCTACTACATACTGTACTGTATCCAACACACACAACACACACACAACACAACAGAGTCGTCAAGATGCCAACACGAGAGATACATACAAGCAACACAAGATATCACTACAAACCGTTTTCACACCACCGCCCCACCTGAAATCAAGGCCCCTTGCCGCGCACACAACGTTTCATCACCGTCTGGAACCCATAGTATCATCGATCTAGGGTGCGAGAGGGATGGTGTGATAGCGTGAGAGTTGTGATACTTGGATTGCTACTTCCGCGAGATACAGTAATACACACTTACCGAGCCCATGGCTTATACGACCCAACTGATACCATAAGTCCCGAAAATCTGTGATACCACCTACACAGAACCCGACAGTCTCACAACACCTACGAGTATATGCTGTATGTACCGTGCGAGTATGTACTGTACAGTATGTGCTACACTTGTACGAGTGCTTGTACACCCACAGATGCACACAGATGCATGCCACACTCTCCCCCTTCACCAGGCCGATCTATAGTGTCACTTCCTTTTGCTGCTACGGCTTTTACCACTTCTACAGAACGCGCAACTTCCAACAATACTTGTGTCAACTCACACCATTACTGCGCACGTTTTACTAAGATATGATAATTTATATTATGATTAGTGTAACAAAATGGTTCTCACACTTACAGAAGAGCAGCGAGAATGGGGAGAGCTGCCAGAGCTCCAGCAACGAGCTGAGAGGCTCCGTTGGCCTGGGCAGGGTGGTCAGCAGGGGCGGTAGCCTGGGGAGACTGGGGGACGGCGGAAGATCCACCGGTGCTGTCAACTCGGAGAGTAGACTGGGGCTGAACATCGGAACCATCGCCAGACTGGGAGTTGTTGTCGTTGCCATCAGATCCGTTGGAACCGTTTGTCGTTGCCATCAATCCGTTGCCGTTTCCAGAGTTGGAAACCGTTGGAACCGTTTCCATTGCCATCGGATCCGTTGGCCGTTGCCATCAGATCCGTTGCCGTTGCCCAATCAGATCCGTTGCCGTTGCCATCGGACCGTTGCCGTTGCCATCGGATCCGTTGCCGTTGCCATCGGATCCGTTGCCGTTGCCATCAGATCCGTTGCCGTTTCCAGAGTTGGAACCGTTGGAACCGGTTTCCATTGCCATCGGATCCGTTGCCGTTGCCCATCAAGATCCGTTGCCGTTACCATCGATCCGTTGCCGTTGCCAGATTCCGTTGCCGTTCATCGGATCCGTTGCCGTTTCCAGAGTTGGAAACCGTTGGAAACCGTTTCCATTGCCATCGGATCCGTTGCCCGTTGCCATCAGATTCGTTGCCGTTACCATCGGATCCGTTGCCGTTTCCGCCATCAGAACCGTTGGCCGTTACCATCGGATCCGTTGCCGTTTTCCGCCATCAGAACCGTTCCGTTGCCCATCAGATCCCGTTGCCGTTGCCATCAGATCCGTTGCCGTTACCATCGGATCCGTTGCCGGTTTCCGCCATCAGATCCGGTTGCCGTTTCCAGAGGTTTGAACCGTTGGAACCGTTTCCATTGCCATCAGATCCGTTGCCGTTACCCATCGGATCCGTTGGCCGTTGCCATCAGATCCGTTTGCCGTTGCCATCAGATCCGTTGCCGTTTGCCATCAGGATCCGTTGCCGTTGCCAATCAGATCCGTTGCCGTTACCATCGGATCCGTTGCCGTTGCCATCAGATCCGTTGCCGTTTCCGCCATCAGATCCGTTGCCGTTGCCATCAGATCCGTTGGCCGTTGCCATCAGATCCGTTGCCGTTTCCCGCCATCAGATCCGTTTCCGTTGCCATCCAGATCCGTTGCCGTTTTCCCCCATCAGATCCTGCCGTTTCCGCCATCAGAACCGTTGCCGTTTCCGCCATCAGAACCGTTGCCGTTTCCGCCATCAGAACCGTTGCCGTTTCCGCCCATCAGAACCGTTGCCGTTTCCGCCATCAGAACCGTTGCCGTTTCCGCCATCAGAACCCGTTGCCGTTTCCCGCCATCAGAACCGTTGCCGTTTCCGCCATCAGAACCTCCAAGTAGAAGTTTGCAGTAGGTGCAGTATTAGTGACGACTGAACCCTTTGCTGCCGCCAGTGGTAGAAGTAGAGGTCTCATCGGTGGTGGAAGGGAAAAATCAGGCTCCACCAGTGGAGAGGCAGGGGACCGCCAGTGGAGGAAGCATCAGCTCCACCAGGGTAGAGGCAGCACCGTCGTCAGTGGTAAGAGGCAGCCCGTCAGTGGAGGAAGCATCAGCTCCACCAGTGGAAGAGGCAGGGGGCACCATCAGTGGTAGAGGGCAGCACCGCCATCAGTGGTAGGAAGTAGAGGTCTCATCGGTGGTGGAAGAGAAGAATCAGCTCCACCAGTGGAAGAGGCAGGGGGCACCATCAGTGGTGAGGCAGCACCGCCATCAGTGGTAGAAGCAGCACCATCAGTGGAGGAAGCATCGCTCCACCAGTGGTGAGGCAGCACCCCCATCAGTGGTAGAGGCAGCTCCGTCAGTGGAGGAAGCATCAGCTCCCACCAGTGGAAAGGGCAGGGGCACCATCAGTGGTAGAGGCAGCACCCCATCAGTGGTAGAGGCAGCAACCATCAGTGGAGGAAGCATCAGCTCCACCAGTGGTAGAGGCAGCACCGCCATCAGTGGTAGAAGCAGCTCCGTCAATCAGTGGTAGAAGCAGCACCACCAGTGGAAGACGGGGGCATCAGTGGTAGAGGCAGCAACCGCCATCAGTGGTAGAAAGCAACCACATCAGTGGAGGAAGCATCAGCTCCACCAGTGGTAGAGGCAGCACCGCCATCAGTGGTAGAAAGCAGCCCGTCATCAGTGGTAGAAGCAGCACCATCAGTGGAAGAGACCGGGGGCATCAGTGGTAGAAGCCAGCACCACCCATCGGGTAGAGGCAAGGGGCACCATCAGTGGAGAGGCAGCACCCGCCACGGGGTAGAAGCAAGCACCATCAGTGGGGAGGCAGGGGCACCGTCAGTGGAAGAGACGGGGGTATCAGTGGTAGAAGCAGCACCGTCATCAGTAGTAGACGAAGGAGTATCCTGAGTGGAGGATGCAGGAGCAGGAGCAGAAGTCTCACTCTGATTGTCCTGGTTAGTGGAAGTGACGGGAATCTCGGAGGTAGCCTCAGAGGAGGCGGGGATAGTGGAGGAAGGGTCGGGACCAATAGAGACAGTGACAGTGACATCGGGGTCGTTCACAACGATCTTGGCATCGAGAGCATTCTCGGCATGGCTAGCAATGGTTTGAGCCATGTACATGTTGAAGACAGCTCGTCGGGAAACCTTCAAGTCTTCAGCGGTGTAGGGCTGGGGGGCCTTGCCAACAACCCACTTGATGGCATAGATGGGAAGGGTGGGGTTGACAGCATCAGTCCAGTCTCTCCCGCTCTCAGCGGAGTACTTGAGAACCTGCCGAAGGCCCTCAACGAGCTCTTCATGTGTGGGGGGATGAGAAAGATCCTGGCTGTTGACGAAAGGGATATCAAGGCCCATCTTGAGAGCGAGGGCACCGGCATCGGTGACAATGTTAGCGGCGGCCAGACTAGGGATAATCTTGGCGTAAGCAGCAAAGATGTGATTAGTCTCAGGGGTCTCCAGGTATGCGAGCTGAGTGGGATCGTCAGTTACGACTAGACCAAGCGCCAAGCCAAGCATGGCGGCGAGAGTGAGGACTGAGAACTTCATAACGAGAGACTGTGGTGGGTGGGGAAGCTTTTGATTCTAACCTCCAAACAAGCAGATGTGAGCGGTTATATAGACTGCCATCTCGAGCTGGCACCTTGCAGAAGTTGCCCTTCCCAACTGGTCCATTCCCGGAATGTACGAAGGTTGATGGGAAATTTCGCAAGCCGGAAGCGGCTGCAGTTTACCTACTGTACTGTAAGGTACAGCGGCTTTGTCTTCGTGAACATTGACAAACTGCGACGCGCTTGTCAAGCATTTTGAAGCGGTCGAGAGATATATCGAGTGTCATTTGATATGGTATATTATCTATCAAAGCTGGGTCCGGGTCCATTGGATCGTCAAGTTGTCCAACTCTCTGCATAGCATTCGCGGATAGTCTTGAAGATGTTGCTGTCCATGTTCGCCAATCTCACAGTCACTTTGCTCTGGTTTGGATATTGTGCAGGGCCGTATTGTTGAGAAAACCAAATTTGCAACAGTGTATTGAGCAAATGCGCGGCACGCGGAATACGGGATCTCAATGCCGGCTTTGTACATGTACAAGTACAGTACGATACAAGAAACCACAGGGGTTGTTGGTGGGGTAATCAAGGGTACGGTTGGATGCCCAACAGTGGGTATTTCCATGTGTCCTCTGGAAATCTGCTAATCTATGTGGTTGGGTGGACTTTTCAGTGCTGATCTATGTAGAGATATTAGCACAAGGATGCCAGGACATTTTGGACAAGTCCTTCCACCCAACGAGCGGAAGCTCCCGCAGTAGTAGATAGCCTGCATACGGGCTGCAGGTGTACAAAAAGCCCTGCAGAGTGTATACGGGAGCATTTACGATCTGTAAAACAGATATGCGTCACGATGCATGGGATTTCCAGATGCGGTTCAGCATTTCCGGGAGTAGATAGTTTCTCGTGATGGGGAGAGTGTCAGCAACAGGTTTTCGGCCCTTGGAGATGGAGTGGAGACACAAATCGACCTTTCCAAGGGCTGAAATAGCTATTCTCAAGGTGAAAAATGAAAATAAAAAATGAAAATAAAATAAAAACAAATTTTGAGGTTGTCATTAGGGTTATAAATGCAGGTGGCCAATAGTGCGGAATATACTTCAGGGTCCAAGGCCCGGACCCCCACAACGGCCGCATTCGGACAAGTACATGGAGGTACCCGCGATCGACCAGCCTGCTGGAAGGAAGATCCGGGGAAACGGACGCGCCTGTGCCACTGCGTTTATTTCCGCAGCAAGCAGCTCAAAAATGTAGCCGTTTGGGCCGTCATCTCGGCCTACTTGTAGCATTGTGAAGATCAGATGGTCGGGAGATTTTAAGATTGTCTAGCGAATTTTCCAGCGAACCGCCGGGACTTAGGGAAACAGTCGTGTGCTTTTATATTGGCTACGGGAAACAGTCGGGTCCCTTTTTTTTGGCTACGAGAAACAGTTATGTCCCTTTCTCCCCCGTTTGGCTCCGGTTCAGGGGTTGCAGGTTTTTTTGCTCGTGTGAACTTAACGCACTCAAGCGGTTGCAGCCACAGCCAATACGAGCACAGCACCCTGCGATTGAGATCCCAGAATGCATCCCTGGAGTTGCTAATCTAATTGCTTTCACTTGTACTTGTTTAGTATGCACACTTTTTTCCCCCTTGCTGCTCTGCATATTTCAGTCACAGCTCTTCGTATTTCCAGCAGGGTAGTCCGTAGACATAAACATGGTATCGTAGTGCAACCCGACAGCTCTTGAATGGCGTTGCAAGTGGTTTCAAAAGTAGCCTCCATTCACTACCTTAGGTCGACGCTAAGGAAGACCCTAAAGGTTCATTCGAACAGCCCTACTTATAGCTCTAGTAGCCGTTGACATGGCTGTACCTTTGAGATCTCGCATGAAAAAAATAGTCGATCGTTGCAGCTCCAAGCATGCCCTCGCAGCCGCAGATCTGCTTTGGGCTTGTTATAACCCCTGTAAACAGCTTTGCAGCGCAAAAGTGCTCAATTTTGCTGCATGGTTTGTCAACAGTTGGTGCAGGGCAAAAACAGGAAGCGCAGGGGGCCTTTGTTGTTTCCAAGACATAATCGGTTTTGAGAAAGAAATTGCCTCTTTGGGAACAGCCTGCATACAAGGGTGGCCGCGATGACCGTGGCTCGTAAACAGCCCTTCATGGCTTCTCCAAAATATCACCAATATCAACTACTCTCAACATGAGAACCAAAACCAATAAAATACATTAACCGTTACTTGTACATTAGAACCATCGCTTCCACCAAGAAACGCCCCTTCTGTCCCGATGACCTGCAATCTGACGCTCCTTCAACCGACCCTGCCGGCAATAGACAACCGCAACAATCATGTCCCGCAGACGAGCCTCGGAAACAAGGGGGAAACACGTTCTGATTGAAGGAGGGATGCGCAGAACGGCATTGCCAGGAGACCGGAATCGGTTGGACCAGACTTGCTGCTGTAGGGACGAAGTGATGAGGAAATCCAGAGACCGCCACTCATTGACCGTAGCAATATCACGAGACTCGAAATGAGCGGGATCTCGTGACTCAGAGAACCGCCGCTTTCCATTTGTAGCAACCACAGAAGACGCAGACGCCTTGGTGGCTCTTTCAAACGGAGACAAGATCGAGTTTTGACGATTGTGGGTCTTTTGAGGAGCCGAATTGCCAATCACATGGGTGTTGATACTGCCCAGATCCCGTGATTCGCCATGGTCACGCGGAGACCCTAGGTCCGTAGCCCGGGATGTGGAGTCGGGTGAGGCCGGAACGCTCGTGGCCGTGTGCTGCGAAATGGTAGTCTCGCCCGACGTATCACGTGGACGCGTGGTATCACGTGGGTGCTGCGGAAAATCAGAATCACGTGATTGGGACGCTTCCCGCGGCCGATTCGAGTCACGTGATTTACTCTGAGCACTCGCCTCTGACTCGTCAAACTCGGGAATGCCATATCGGGAGGTAAAGTCGCGGGACTGCTGGCCATGGGACACACTCTTGGGCTGCTGCTCACGTGACTGCTCACGTGTCCCATTAATACCTACCGTGTGCACATTGACTTCACTGAGCTCAGAAATGATGGACATGTCGTCGTCGTCGTCCTGAGTAAAACCAGGAACAGAGCTCTTGGGGTGCGCCAGATTCACATGACGAAGCTTGCTGGTCACGTGAGGAGGCTCCATCGTGGACTTTTCAGCTTCGTGGGACACGTGGCCCCGATTATGAAACACGCTCACGTGACCTTCGTCATCTGTGCGTCTTCTTTTGGCGAGCCGTTCAGCCCGTGCAGCCTCGATTCGAGCCAGCTTTTCCTGATCCCGGGCATTTTTCTCGCGAATCTCGCGCTCTACCCGGTCACGTGCTTCCGCCGTTTTACGCTCGTGTTCCTCTAGGTCACGTGCCTTCTGGGCTGCCTTTTCAGCATCACGTGAAGACTTGCTGTGAGTCTGTTTGGCAGCTTCAATGATCTGAGCCATGGAAGTGTTGGGCATGGTCAGATCAGCAGGAAGACGGGGCTCACGTGACTGAGAATCACGTCTGTCATTTTGTGACCCTTCTGCCTCACGTGACTCTCGTATTTGCTTGGTATGTTTCTTGATTGCACTGGCCTTGATTCGATCGAGAGAAGTGTCTGCCATTCGATGCTCACCGAGCAGATCACGTGATGAAACAACAGCAGGTTCAACGGTAGACATGCCTTGATCGTGCGACTCATCGATTTCACGTGACTCACCATCCCCACGAGCCTGCTTTGTGTGCTTCTTGATGGCGCTGGCCTTGATTCGGTCCAAACTAGTGTCCGCCATACGGTGCTCACTAAGTAGGTCGCGTGCTTGACCGTTCAACTCTTCACGTGACTCATAATGTGACTTATCAGTAGCTCCTTGAAGTTGCGACCGGTCACTTGTTCGATGATCACGTGATGACAGCTTATCCTGCAAATACCGCGATTTGAATCTGGATGAGTCGGTGGAATCACCTGAACGAGCAGTCTCGTGGGACCGGATAGACTCATCGTGCGAGACCTGAGATTGAGTATCAGGGGCATCACGTGCCTCCATTTCCACCTCAACCTCACCTGATTCTCCACTTTCAGACTCAATGGCATCCTCTTCCTCCTCGGCTTCAAAGCTCTTATTCTTCTCTCTATTGCTGGTAAAGTAGTTGATGTTTGAGAAAGATTTTTCGTGGGACGATTGCTCACGTGGCTCCTGCTCCCGCTCCTGCTCCCGCTCCTGCTCCTGCTCCTGCTCCTGCTCCTGCTCCCCCTCAACATCAACCTCGAAAGACTCCTCGAGAGCCGAATCAGGAGCTCCTCCAGGACTGCCTCTGTCACGTGATATGCTAATGTCATGCGATCGGTCGCCGACTCCTGCAAGCGACACCCGGGAACGGTCACGTGACGGAAGCGGGGTTCCTCGACGAGCTCTGGCCGACTCGTCGCTGGGTTCTTCGTCGTTGAGAGGAACGGATACGGTATGTGTACGGGAAGTGGTGTCACGCGACTGGCTGGGGTCACGCGATCGGTTAGCGTCACGTGATCGAATGTTATCGCGCGACTTACCAGTGTCACGCGTTTCCATTTGATTGAAGGAGACTCCCTCAGCTTGAGTGAGCGAAACCTCAGCTTGCCAAGACTCGAGACCAGAAACCAAACGAGAAGTTCGACGAGTAGAAGGATCACGTGATCGAGAGGAAGGGTCACGTGATAGATCTGTTGGGACTGTTTCTCGGGTAACCGTTTCCCTCAGACTTTTGACTGGAGGAGCTGTATCCTCTTCCTCCGCTTCCGTGACATTATCTTGAGTAACTATCACTGAAGGAACCGAAGAAACAGGCTCCACAACAACAGAACGAAGATTTCGACGCATGGGTCGCCTAGAGGATGTCTGTTCACGTGGTTGAGTCTGAGGTGACTCGATCTGGTCACGTGATTCAACTCCATCTCGAGACTCAATCTGTCTGGCTACACCTGCAAATAGTGAGTCTTGGCCAGGATTGAGATTGTGTGATAGCGACGGAATTGAATAGTCACGTGACATAAATGTTGAGCGTGTATCGTTTTGGGGCTTCTGGTCACGTGTTTGGTCACGTGTTTGGTCGCGCTCTTGTCGCTCAGGCTCTGGCTCTGGCTCCACCTCTTCCTCTACAGTCATCCTCGTCAGCGTCGGTTCACGAGATCCGAACCGTGCCTGAGAAAAGTCACGTGACGCTCCTAAGGTCTGTCTGGGCGTGGTTCCAAACGTCTGGGCATAATCACGAGTGTTTCCAAAGTCCAGCATTCGGCTGGGTTGGCCTAGACCTCTTGATTCCACTCGCCGAGGCTCTCCAATGGCGTAATTTGAAAATTTCAGCCGCCCGATCGATTTGACGCTCTTTGGAGTCTTCCTAGGTGAAGTTGTAGGCTTAGGAGTTCCAATAGGAGCCGTCCAGGTCGGTCGATCTGGGTACGTCTGTCTTAAGGGAGTTTGATGGGGGTAATTACTCATGTCGGGTCGCAGGAAAGTCGAGCTGTGTAATCACGTGATCTCAATGATTGTAGTTCAGTTTTCCGCTTGTCGATACGAAGCTCGGTTCACGAGATGGATGCGGTGTTCTGATGTCCTTACTGAGTGTTGTTATATTTCAACGCGTCTGGTAAGGTGCGTCTGCAAGGAGATATGGGTTAGGGTTGGGAGCTTAATGGGGATCGCATACTGGTGTGTTAAGGAAGTTCCTTGTATTTTCAATGAGGAGTTGGGAGGTAGAAAAGATGGAAATAGGTATTTAGAGATTGATATTACAGCTTTCCTACTTTTTTGATGGAATTTCTGAAGCGAAACAATTGAATAACTTACAGCCCCAGCTACAGTGATGAGATTAACACAGAAACTGAACTAAATGAAGCAGGAGAAAAACGTCTTTCAAATGATATACTAAATGAGTATATTAAGGATAATATACCAATTTTTTTGTGGATATAGAAGCGACTTTTAATAATGGAGCTCCCAATAAGGTTTTGACACCCGGTTTGTTCTTGAAAGTCAAATATTCTTCGATTAGTCATCACAACATACCATATACCTATCTCCGTTTACCCGCAAACAAGCCATTTTCCCTCGCCTCGAGATGACTCAGCACATTACTCATCAGTTTCCGCTTGGCAGGAATAGACTCACTCGTATATCTAGGTTAAGAGTCAATAAGGCCTTGTTCACCAGTTGAGGTAAAATTACGGGTTCCGAAGGGTGCAATGTGACCAGTATCAGAACCTGTGTTTTATGGGGATATATCCGCCGTCATTTTTCCAAGGCCGTTTGTGTCGCCTCGGTCAATTGCCACCCAGCTGCACGCTTCTCATTATCGCCATCTATTTATATCTCACGCCACCAGTGCAAACTGGATATCTCGCCATATGTGCTCTTGGCAAGCACAGCCCCCATGCAACCGGTGGCTAAGGTAAGGGACCCGACAGGAGATCTGTATAAGTGGTGCTTATGAAGCGTCAGAAGAGGGCCAAGGCCATCTTATATATGCTTTTGCGCCCGCTTCTGTGTTACTTGGGGGCTCTGTCACATGTACTGTGGTAGAGCAAAAGTGACAGGCCCAGCACTTGTCATTGCACCTGCACGGTGTCAAGTCATATCCATACGTATGCGTACAGCCCGAAAGTAGGTTTCGGGGTTAGTGTACGTACCGAGGGTGTTTTGTAATTGATGAGGGAAGGATATATTTGCTATTTCGACATGAGAAAACGATTCGAAGTTGGCACATTAGTCATCTGGCTAT
The DNA here is from genome assembly GCF_001761485.1 of Yarrowia lipolytica. Taxonomy (NCBI): domain Eukaryota; kingdom Fungi; phylum Ascomycota; class Dipodascomycetes; order Dipodascales; genus Yarrowia; species Yarrowia lipolytica. The sequence goes on along the minus strand of NC_090771.1, from coordinate 2,345,435 downwards.
TTTTCAGCTCCCAAATCGGCCTACAACCCCCTTTCTTAACACCTCCCAATGCCTGGTGGCACCTCTCATACATCTCCCAATCTGTAGAGACAAAAATACACTTCCCATTTTAATCCGCATTTTTAGCACATCCAGAACACCGTCTTCTACGTTCTACTGTACACCACAGAAATTGCATAGTGAGTATCGAGAGGTTTGGCTAGGAGAGCTGAGGAGGACGAGCGGAGGACGATAGGGGCGTCACATGACGACGATTGGATATGCTACCACAGCGGGTCCATGCCACAAAGGTTCAAACGCCGGTTGTGTGATAGGTGGCGAGCTGACTAGAGCACTGTAGTGGACAGAGATGGAGACAGAGATAGAGACAGAGACGGACCTGAGGGGAAGACAAGGCAATTCTGCGTTACAGAGGATGTCCTCTGTCCGAGTCTGTTGTGGTGATGTCGCTGCTCTCTGTTCGTGTTTGTCGTTTGTGTTTTTGGCAGTTGTTGGCTGGTTTGTGGGAAAAGGGGAAAAGGTGATGGAGACTATCTCAGCAGATAGCGGTGATTGTGTTTATGCTGTCATTAGACACAATCGTCGATGGGCTTGTTGCTGAGCTCTCTACTGACGTTGTCGTTCTTTGCGTGTCGCAAACTGAGCGATAACACTGTTTAGGGGTCACAGCGGGGATGAGAACTACGGAACTGTTGCGCGTGCACATTACGAGTGAAGTACTCCTATTTTACTAATGGCACACACACTTGCAAGACTTACTTGCAGTGTTACTACTGCACTTGTGTTGTACGCCCATAGACGCCATCTGAAACATGTCTCAAGCAACGAACTACGACACAGCCATCGCACCCAGCTCTATCAACAGAACCACTTGAATGGTACAAGCGAGACAGTCAACCCTTGACTTGCTGCGACTTATGACACAGTGGTTTGTCATCCATGACAAGCTCTTCTCTGCGATATGGTTCGTGTCGTGGGTACAAGTGTGCACTCTGCAGTTTGCTACTTTCTACTCAGTTATCGATACCACTTTGATTGTCTTCCACTTAACCACCGCTTGTCCCTCGATCTATCTCGACCGAGTCTCACAAGCTAAATTTCAATCTGAGACATGCAGATCGTCAGTGTGGAGAGCTTTCTTGTGTGATCACTGTAGCCACTGAGGACACCAGTACTACCCAAGACTTTCCAACCATCGTCATTACCACTCCCGTCAAGCAGGCACTTATCAGGCTCACCTGCCAAGCCTTATTAGCTAATGTTTCTTTCTTTTCGCTCCTTAGCTTGTGCCTCTGCGAGTACATAGGTGGATCCCGCATCTTCGCTCGCTCTCCTGGCCTCTGTCCCACGTATTCGTAGGACACGCACATCAAACCGAACTAACACAGATGTCACTTAACCCCGACCCACACACGCGACGACGATCGTCCAGTATACTGCGGCACCTCGAGCCCGAAACCATCACTGAACAGAGCGACCAGAACGCGCTGCCCAACCTCAACGCTACCTGGGTCAATAACAAGGGCGCATGGGGAGTGCATTTCTTCATCATTGGCATTCTCAAGATCTGCTTCGATCTCATCCCTGGCGTGACCCGCGAGCTGTCCTGGACACTCACCAACATCACCTACGTGATTGGCTCTTACATCATGTTCCATTACGTTACCGGAATCCCCTTTGAGTTCAACGCTGGCGCTTTCGACAACCTGACCATGTGGGAGCAGATTGACGACGGTGACCAATACACACCCGCAAAGAAGTTTCTGCTCGGCGTGCCTATTGGCCTGTTCCTCATCTCCACCCACTACACCCATTACGACTTGCACATGTTCATTCTCAACCTGCTGGCGTGTCTGGTGGTGGTCATTCCCAAGCTGCCCTCTTCCCACAAGCTGCGAGTTGGTCTCCCCGACCTGTCTCCCGATACTCCTTCCACTTACTAGGGCTGATGGATTGATGGCTAGTTGAGCTTTGCTGGCGCCTCGGGTTGACAGCTATGGCTGCGACCCGTTTTATGAGAAAATTATAACAGTGGAGGAATGGAAATAGTGAATTTGTATTTGAGGAGAACTTGAAGGTGACTGTAGTACGATTCGTAAGGGTCTATTTCATGATCATTTATATATATCTGTACTGCACTAGTACAGAAGTGTCAGTGTGAACTGATCAAAGTCAATGGCCTCGTTGCCGTTGTTCTGCTGTTGCTGTGCACCGTGGAGGATTATGAAGTATCTGCGGGTGACATCTGGAGCTTTAGAGCTAGTTGAAGGTCAGTCCTATGTGATAGAGGTCGTGCAGTACATACTGTGGTGTATGTGGTCGCATTTTCCAAAAGGTCCCTGCACTGAGACCAGCTCAATCAGAGAGCCAGCAGCGGTCTTGAGACTTGGAGGAGAACGCGTACATGTCCTTGAATCAGAGAGTCAAAGACATTGCTTCGCAGTCTAGATGGCATCGGACGTTGCGGTAGGCTGAAGATCGTTCGGTTGAGATATGGCGCCGCTCTGTCTCCCTAGAACTCCTTCTTATAACACCTGAACAGCAACATCGCTGCCTGGGCGTCAATAACACTCGAGTGTTCCCCTTGTTGAATATTCAGATCCACACACTCTTTCATCACATGCTTCAGGGATGGAGTCTTGCATCCACAAACCGTCTTAAAGTACTGTGGCTTTTGAGTGTCTCTGATATCGGCCCGGGGATGGTCCAATCCCAGAACAGCCAGATCATTGATTAGAGCATGGCCGATAAGAGTTCTTCCATTGAGCAATCGTTTGACCCGTTCCTGAGCCTCGGAAAAGGAGATTCCGTTGGCCACCATGGCTGGAGTCACTCCGCTGACCCATGTTCTCCAGTCTGTAACTCGTTCAATCGGCTTCACATACTCGTCCATCAGCACATGGCCGTAGTAGTTGACAATGGAGACCCGGGCCAGAATCGAACGGGCTCCATTGGGTCCCACGCCCACAAACTCACAGTCCAGCGCAATGAACTTGCCCGGAGCACATTTCCATCGAGCCAGAACGGGCTCTATCGGCTGAGGAGGCGCATGCAGCGCTTCTTCGAGTCCAGCATCGTCAGACTGCAGAATCGCGCCCAAAGTCGGCCGAGTCGGATCGTTTTTGTGCACACGAGCCCGCAGAGGAATCTGTAGTGCCTGGCACTTGATGACTTTGCTTTTAGCCACGTTCTTCGCTTTGCTGAGCCCCGGGTCCAGTTGGCCAACCACCTTTTTATTTTCCGATTTCTTCGCACGCCACGCCTTCGCGCGGTTCCGCTTAGCGTCTCCAGGCTGTCCCTTGGCCCCTCCCCCCGGCGTCGACGCCTGAAGAGCTTTCCAGTTTGGAGACAGCGACATGTTGATGAAATAAATTAGCCCTCTGAACATACTTTTGTCTGCAGGCCACCATGCATGGTGATGTAATCAGAGACGAGGGGCACGGGGGTGAGAGAGCAAGTGTGGTAGGGAAACGAGTACGAGTACGTGTAACGATTGTTACCGCCGTGCAACAATAGGGTAAAGTGTGAGTACGAGTTATTTGTTGTGGTTGTACAGTTGTGGAATCCGGACTTCAAGACTGCTACGAGGCTAAACTAGTTTGTCAACTACGCAGTTTCTGATTCTAAAGTATCAATTGACAATAGCATTCTTTTAGATCTTGACGACAAAGACCTGCTTGGGAGCGTCTATCTCAACAGTCTGATCGCGAAACAGGCATGGAATTTTCGTACCATTGACTATTTATCTGACTAGATTGGCTCTAGAATATTCATAAACTTGCACAAGACGTCGTCATTGATTCCACAATCGTGAGCTTCCTTCGTCCTCAGCTCCGGGAGTAGTCCTTTGGCTTCCTCCAATTTCTGTGGGATAGAAGCCAGTCCAGCTAGTTCATACTTAATATCAGCAGGTGACAACGACTTTCGGCCTGGTTGGACCCAGCCATTGGCCTCGATGTTCCTTCAGCTTTTTATTCGAGTTTTGTCAGAAAGCTGCTCACTCAGAGGCAGCACCGTTGGAATCCTCATCCTTATTTTATTTTTAATTTGACAATAACCGCTGAACTTTTTCACCACACCAGTCCATATTGCGGTGCCACCTATCCTTAAGCCACGCTCGTTATAGGGAAAAATGGACACGCTGGGAAGCCGGTATTGAGAGTCCCAGTCCAACGGCTTTGTATTTTTAAAAGAGGCATTTTCACCCCGAGTTTTACTCTGGGTGTAGCAAAATTTGCGATTGGAAATGAGACTTGAAGTTGCCGTTATCCACGAAGTTCCGCGAGACGGAAATCCGATCAATGTTGCACTTGTCGATCACAATGTTGCGAACAATGAGATGCCCATTGTTTGCGCGAGACATGAAGTTGACCCATGAGAGGTTTGAGCTCGGTTCCCTAATATTTTCAACCCACTGGACATATTTGATATCATTATGATTACTGGGACTGATCTCATTCAGTTACCTCTCCATGATATTGTTGTGTCGTCTCTCAAACACCAGGTAGGAAGACAACAAGTCATCGGCGAGGAAGAAGTCGGTGATAAGCCAAATCACGAAGTCCCGAGCGTCGGATCTGATCTCCAAATACCGATTTATAGGACCTAGAATGCTTTTACATCGGGTCTTCTTAATATTGTAGAAGGAACAGGATAATGCAGAATGGCCATGCATCAGGTTTCGAATGTCGTCATTTCCCATATATCTTGATGAAGGTGTTGAAGGGAAGATAGTCGTTAACACGTTCTTCTTTGACGTCTTCGTCCTTGTACTTGACAAAGTACAGTACAGTACAGTATGTACTCCTTTTGTCATGTCGTGGTCGGCAATTCGGTAATGCTTGCGACCCTCGTCCTTTGCCTCTCCAGCCTCGTTCTGCCTTCCCGAGAGCTATCAGAAAGTCTAGTTGTTTCGATTCAATGTCAACCAGAAACATTCTTGAACCTGAAGTTGTACAAAATGGTCATTCTTCCGATTCAGGGCCTTCATGACTTGTTTCTGCTGTAATATGTCGAGATGTATCTGCGCCCTATACAGTATATTGTGACAGAAAGGAGGAATACACTTGTAAACAGTCTCAAGAAGTTCTCAAAAGCTCTGGGGATGAGTTCAGGCGATGTTCCAGGCGTAGATGGACTTGTTATTTGGGTCTGGAGCAATTGTTGAGAAATGTTGGTACCTGCGAAGACATGGGTCCCCACAGGTTGTTTTGATGGAAGTGTCTGTTTCTCAAGCACCTCTTGGCCTGGCCTTTAACCACAATTGATTGTGCAAAAAGTCTCTAGCTCGTCGGGGGTGTCTGAACGGTTAGAAATGTCCTCACTTCCTGGGTTGGCGCTATCTGAGCCGAACGTGAAGCTACCATTGAGGCATATATGGTAGCTGATAAAGTGTCCAGGGCTAAATTGTGGGTTAGCGCAACGCTTACTGGCCATGTTTGAGTATAGTATGTACATAATGAGAAGGATGTTAGAAGCTGAAAAGTGTTATTGACCTGGTTGGTCAGCCCCCTAGCTTTTTGAAGAGTTAACCACTTGGAACGTTGACACATTCGCAGATTAAGTACAAGTGGGAAGTTTCACCGCTATAGAAAGAGTAGCAGCTTCCACCAGCTGCCAGGGAAGTCCAAGCACGTCATCTAAACATCTGCCTTACTTAGTGATCTGCAGAAATCAATGACAGCAACAGTAATGACAGGACACATACAATTTACTTGAGTCTGTCACGCGTCGTCCATAGCTTTCCTCTCTGACGTAGTACATCTTTACTCGTCACTGAGATATTCGCATAATCAGTGCATAATCCATGTACAGTACTACTTTGTATAATCAGAATGATGGATTGTAGCTATGATGTATAGGATTGGTGTATTAGTCAAGTGATTGCGTATTGAATTCATTGTAGGAATGATTTAAATATATTTATTCTTTAGAATCTTGATGTCGGATGATAAGAAGTTGGACTTGTACTTCTACAAGATTTTTTTGTATGCGTCTCCCATTTGTCTCTCTCTCTCGTACTTGTACAACTAGGCTCAAATTAAGATAGAAGCACTTGTAAGGGCGTGAATGGGCTCTCAAACAATTCTGCATTACGTGATATCTTGTCAAAATGCTCTCTCAAGCACTATCTGGTTTTTTTAATTTTTTTTATGTATTATATTTATTACTTTTTTAATTTTTTTTATTCAAATGGGTTCATTACATTTTTTTATTCTAATGATTCATTGCAGCTGACAAATCAAAACCAGTCTCCAGTGAGTCCAACCACTGATGGAGAAACAAGCCGCCTTCGTGGCCAAGTGGTAAGGCGCAGCACTAGTAATGCTGAGATCATCAGTTCAAATCTGGTCGAAGGCATTTTTTTCCTTAAAGCGAGGATTATACGAGCTGTTTGTGATGGGTTTTCATCAGTGTCCCAGAAACCACCTTTTTGTGATTGTGTGTATAGTCGAGTTGAAATTTTGATGCACCTATGTTCCAACAGGTCTCAAATTTACCACTACAGTAGCTAGCTAATTGTGTTTCAATACTGTTACAATGTTCCTCTGGTGACACTGTTGTGCTACAGTATGTACAGTATGTCGTGTTCAACACCTATAACCTTGAACACAGTTTGCGCTCCTGTCCTCTTAACCATCACTCAACTTGCTCACCCACACACCTCTCTGATAATATCCAAATACCACAGTATTGCTTTACACGATACTCGCTTGATACCTACTGTACTGACGTGTATACTTGGACACAGAAACTTGCTCCACTGGTCATCTTTTGCTGTTACCACTTGCAGACAGTGATACCTACATCGAAACCGCGATACCTGACCGTCACCGATACACTCCACTGACACACCATTGATACACACCGTTGATACAAGGACTCATACCTCACCACTGATATACAGATATAAACATTTGGCACACACTTCTCGCACCCACCCGATAGCCCCACCTCAAGATGAATCTACTTACCATCTTAATCTCGACACTGCGCGTCGTGTCAGTTCTGGCACGACCCATCTACTCGACTCCAGTCCACGTGTCCACTGGACCTATCCTTTCGCGACGCTCGGAATCGACCGACGAGAGCTACGACCAGTGGTATCAGAGTCTGAGTGAGCGTCGACACAAGCTGAATATGGCATCGAAGGAAATCCAGGCAAAGCAGCACAAGGAGTCTGCTAACCGCATCAAACACAGCACTTCGCAGAACTTTGACCTGGAGTACGAACCCGACTGGCTGGATGGTCTGGTGATTCAAACAAAGGGAATGAAGGTGGGAAAACACTCTTACAAGGTGCCCCACAATCGTGGGATCGATGCGCGACGAGGAGTGCCCAACAAACAGATATTTGATGCCATCAACGAGCCCGAAGACGACGCCAATTACTTTTGGGATCCCAATTGCCCGCGGTACAACCAGACGGCTCAGGATAAGATTCCCAACTACCCTCGCCCAGGAGTCATTGATCCTCCTACTCGTTCACCTGCTCGCGGAGATGTGGAAGCCAACAACAAGAACGATAACGGCCGAACTGGTCAGCGTGGCAGTTCGGATGACAGAGGCAAGAAAGGTACGAAACCTGTCCAGTTCTCATCTGATGCAGGCCTAAGTTTCAGGGCTAGTAGCAACAGTCTTTTTATTGCGGTGGTATACTTGATATGTCTCCTGTAGTGTAAAGCGGTGTTTTCAGCTGATGATGTTTTATAAGCTGTTTATGTTAGCAGGTTACTGTTTATGTAATTAAGGGATGTACACTATAGAATTGTAGATGATCATATCTGATTAACCGGACGGCGTATGATATATATATTCGATCACCTCAAAGCTAAGCACAGCTTGATGATTCATTTGATTGCGATTACAATATATTGCATCACCATATGGCTATGACCCAATTATTGCATATTTTAAATTAACTCAACCACAAATCGAACCCCAAACCTTGGCAAGTATATGGAGAGATGCAAAATCGAACTGACAACCGGGGCTAAATTAGCCTGCTGCATTCTCGAGGCTGGCGCGTCACACACAGAACGATACAAGACTAGACAGCGGACTATTGATACAATGGCGCCCCCTACAGTGAGTACGAAGTTGAAAGAGGGAGCCTTGAGGCTGGAGGAGGATGCAGAATTGAAATATTGTGAGCCTCGATGTTTCAATATGATGTCTCCATGCTAACCCAGGTCCAACGACAAATAAAAATCACAACCACCCAGGAGGTGCTAGACGACGTGCCTCCGCAGCAGGAAGGATTTCCCATGCGAAAGTGGGCCATCGAGATCTCGATGCTCAACGACAAAGGTGAGGAGGTGCCCGCCACGATGTTCGATGAGGTTATCTACCAGCTGCACCCCACGTTCGTCAACCCCAACCGAACGTTCAAGAAGCCTCCGTTTCGAATCGAGGAGCAAGGATGGGGAGAGTTCGATCTCAAGATTGTGTTCGTGCCAGCTGACAAGGGCCCCAAGCAGTCGGTCACTCACGACCTCAACTTCCAAAAGTCCAAGTACGAGGTGATTCACAACCTAAAGTTCCCTACCAATCGGCCTGGTCTGGCCAAGCTGTTGGCCGAAACGGGCCCCGTGCCTGGATACTCTGCGCAGGCGGCCTCTCCGGCACCAGACAAGCGACGGGCCGAGGAGGACGACTCCAAGCTCAAGAAGAAGAGCAAAGTGCTGGAAAAGTCCAGCGTGGACCTGGAGCGGCTTGCTGCCGGCCTCCAGAGACTCAAGGAGGACGATCTCATCCGAGTGCTGCAGATGGTCACGGACAACAAGACTTCTGACATGGCCATCAACAACAACGTCGACGAGGGTGAATTCCACATGGACCTGTTCACCTTCCCCGACAATCTGCTCAAGAGTCTGTGGGATTTCACAAAGCGACGATTCCCCGATGTTTAAGCGGACTGGAGAGTGAGGAGGTACCCTTAGATCCGTCGGAAATCCCGGTTCTTTGTATATTAGTATATTAGTAAGATGTTATTGATTTACGTGTGGAGATGGGCTACAGTAATGTGCAAACAGCCCCAGTAGAACTAAGTAAAACCAGGAAAGTGTACCTTTAGTGAAGAGTGAAAAATCAATACCAGAGAGCTACTTGTACAAGTATTCACCTCACGCTTAGAGAGATTAACGTAGCTCAAGGTACTCGTTAGCTAGCTATAGCTAGGGATGTGGCGTGACTCATTAAAGACCAGTACTACAGTAACTGCGGCTAGTAGCAAGTAGTAGAAGAGGTAAGTACCGTGCGTAATGTACGAGTACAGTACCGGTACTGTACCGCATTGTGTTTTTATCCACACAGTCAGGTGGATGTAGAATTATAAGTACTGTAATATGTAGTTCATCTCACCATCTCTTTCTTATACAGTCCTAAATGAGCACCAGCTACCTCCTTCCACATTCTCGGCAATACATACAGAATATATTATCTCGTCTTCACTAGCAACTAGTGGTACCGTATATCTAGTGCGTACGGTAGTTAGCACATCGTTTCTGTTGACATCTCCTTGAGGCATGACTCAGTGATAGCTCCGTAAATGAACAACATTGCATTGGACAGTCGGAGCATTATTATAACTGCTCAAAGTAGACAAATAACTTCGCAGATTGTTGTCTGCTCGTGACCCATTGCCAGTCGCTTTCTTATCCCTGTAGCGCCTTAAACCGCTCTCTCATATCCATCAACAAGGCCTCATCATCCTCATCCTCCTCATCTTCCAGCTCGGTGGTAGGAGCCTGGGGAACAGGAGTGACGCTCTCCTTCTTGGGGGCAACCTTCTCCTTGGCCGGCTGAGGGGTACCAATAGCGCCGTTTGTGATTTCGCCCAAAATGCTGTCAATCTCCTTTTCTGCGTCCTCATCCACCATTTCGTTATCATCTAGAGTGTCCAAGGTGTCTCCGACCATTTCGTCGATGATTCCAGACTTGACAAGCTCCATGGACAGCTGCTGCATCGATCCCATGAGCTCGGGAAGACGCACCAGCTGGTTGACCTCCTTCATGACCCCTGTTGACGTTTTCATCGACCCTTGGATCTTCTGTAGAGAAAACGCCTCATCGACCTGAAGTGAGACAGAATTAAGTTGTGCTTTGGACGTGTGAAGCCGTTCCCGCTGTTTCTTGACGCCGTAGATCTCCTTAGCCAAAATCCGCGCACTTTTGACATCGTTTCGTTTCGCAGATGCCTTGATCATCTGCTTGGTTTTGGCCTCTGACGACTGCAGCGACGCCAGCTGCCGGTCGATCTGTCGCTGGTTTTGCCGAATCAGAGACTGGCACGTGCGCCGCTGCTCCGCCGGATCGGGGCCGTATATCGCTTTTTTGATGTAGTTCATGACGGTGAGATGGTGGAGATAAGTGTTGTGCGTCTAACGTTATCGTGCAGCGAGACAGGTCGAGTTAGCTACGGAGTATGAGTGTATGTACTGTGTAAAAGAGGGAGATGTAAATTTAGAGACGGAACATATGGCCGTGATTAATGGACCAATTAACCGGATTGTTAGACAAGAGGAAAATATGATATATCGATTATGATTTCACACAAGACACAGATTATGAGCTACTATAGCGGAAGTGAACTGTTCTGCAGTGTGTCTCAGCCTGTGCAAATGGGGTTGGATGTTGTGTGAAGTCTATGACTGAGCTGGTAATAACTATGGGTATTACCCATATTGGTTCGCATCAAACCAGAGAAGATCGGTAGAATTCAAAATCAGCTGAAATCAAGTAGATACCAAGTATTCACGACATTGGAATATCCTTTCCTGTAACGTCTATCACCTCTGTCTATTGTGCTTCACCAACGAAAAGTACTCGTGCAGTAGCTACCGGTACTTGGACTTGAACTCGTAGCCAGCATTTTTCGGAAATTAAATGCTAAACTTGAAATTTTTTGGTCGATGCACTTTTTGGGCGAATTTTAGGTAATTAGAAAAAATTATATATAAAATATGAGATAAAGTGAAGGTACAGTATTCCCCATTACACTGTAAATGAAATTCATAATCTAGCATTTAATACATTAAATGATGGAAACAGCCCTTCGGATTCGCATTCAAACCCGCGGCAGGATAACGTAAGGGAGGCTGGAAAAACCATGAAAATATACATGTTTCAAAGGGTCTGGCAGTTCCAGGAACTAGCCTGAAAATGAAATACAAGAGACCAGAATAGTCAGCCACTAAAGCTGACTCACAGTCACAGCTTTATACGTAGCACACAAACTCCCTCACACTACACTCCTACTACCACCCAGTAGACGCAGTTGTAAACCTGGGGTGGTCATCAAAATAAAAATTTAGGTTCATTGCGATGGTGATGAGAGGGTGTAGTAATTGTGTTTTTTGACACCGGGGTCTTGGCTGAAATTAGTTCACGTTTCTCTCAATATGTCCAAGTATCTTCCATCGCACTCCTATATCTCCACCTATCTTAGTAAGCGTGTTTGACATCCCTCTACCAGCTACACCTTGCAGCATATACACATTAGCTTTTCACATATCGTGCCTAACCTCACATTTGTTTTTCGTTGCTAATACCAAGACAGGTCCCATGTCCGACTACTACAGCAATGTCGAGCCTGGGCTGGGGGCGGGCTCTGGCAACGACTCGGGTCGGCGTCAGGCAGACCCAGATGCGAACATGACGCTCACCAAGCCCGTGGGAGACTCTACCAAGGACACTGACTCAAACGACCACAACAAGGAGTACGAAACGATTCTGGATCTGAACGACGCCGAGCAGCTGCGGTTCATCGCCGAGCAACTGGAGTCTTTACATGGGGATGGAGACAAGGCGGACCCCAACGAAGAGCCTCAGAACGACGACTTCTCCATTCAGCCAGCTGATTTTGATTACACAGATACATCTCAACAGCAACAGCAGCAGCTACATCATCAACAACAACAGCAACAGCAGGATCAGTCTCAAGCTGCACGAATATCGCCTGACGACGAGTTCAGATACTCTATTGACTCGCGAAGACAGTTGTTGATCGACTCGTTACCAGTGCTCGATAACCTGGCCATGCAGATTCTCAACACTGTGGGTCGCCAGCCATACCAGACGACGCTCACCATGGTCACGGAGCCCGACTCAGATCTCGGACAGAGCTTCTCCATTCTCATGTCGCTGTTCGACCAGACCAAACGGTTGTACTCGCAGTCGGAGCCCTTCATCTCAGGCATATCCCTCGGAATTAGGAATAGAGAGCAGAAGGGCATTGTACAAAAGGCCAACATGGCCACGTTCTGTGCGGCTGTGTTCGGATTCGCAGAGGTCGGCTTCTACCATCTGCACGAGTTCTTCCTGGACTCGTTTGTGCCAGATAATATGCGTCTGCTGAAATCACATGGTGCGCTGTTTCTGGAGCTCAAAACACAGGCGTACATTTCGGCCATGTCGCAGAACGAAAAGTCCAAGACGGAGATTCTCAACGACCTGTTCCCCATGGACCTGGACCGCATGTTGATCAACCGGCGAAACTCCAAGAGCCTGGCCCCTTCCGAAGTTGACTTTGTGTCGCGGTGTCGGTCGCGCCGAGAGCGACTCTTCAACGCCAATTCCACGGCAGAACTATCAGACACGTACAGTTGGCTGTCGTTCCTGAAAGAGGTCGTGGAACATGTTTCCAAGGTGTACCTGGCCACCCTAGTCAGCAAAAAAGCTTCTACACAGGGTCCGAGTTCCATCCCTTTGTTTTCCTCTCCGTCGGCCAGTTCTGCACCTAGTGGTACCAACTCTGTGGCTGTTTCAACTCCAACTTCTCCCAGAATGGCACGAAGGCAAAAGCCCACAAACGAGCTCTCTATGCCTGTAGAGGAGGACGAGGAGGCCGCCCGGTTTGCAGCAGCGCGCCCCAATGTGCCTGTCCGTCGTCCCTGGAGCAAAGCAGAAGAAGCTGCATTGATGAACGGTCTTCGAACAGTGAATGGTCCGTATTGGTCGCAGATTCTGGAGATTTACGGACCAGGAGGTACAGTTTCAGAGGTGCTCAAGGACAGAAACCAGGTACAGCTCAAGGATAAAGCACGAAACCTGAAACTGTACTTCCTAAAAGCCGGAGTCAAGGTGCCTGACTGCTTGCAGTTTGTTACTGGAGGGATCAAAAAGGGAACTCGAGGAAGAAGGGGAGGAGCTGTTGAGCAGCGACAGAGAGTGCAGCCACAACAAGTTATGCAACAAGTGCAGCAGCAGGGTCAGCAGCAGGGTCAGCAGCAGGGTCAGCAGCAGGGTCAGCAGGGTCAGCAGGGTCAGCAGCAGCAACAACAACAGCAACAGGGTCAGCAGCAGCAGGGTCAACAACGGCAACAGCAGCAGCAGCAGCAGCAACCCCAGCAACAGGTTCAGCCTCAGCAGTCGCACCAACAGAACCCCAACATGCAGTTCCAGCTGCACAACATTCAGCAAATGTCACAGCAGCTGCCTCCTCTGAGTCACGTGCATCCTAATCTCCAGCAACAGCAGCATCAGCATCAACAGCAGCAGCAGCAGCAGCAGCAGCAGCAACAGCATCAACAACAGCAGCACCAAAACTCACTTCAGCAACATCCACACGATAGAACGCACGAGGAAGACTCGATGCGGGCGGCCGAAGCAGCCGCGCAGATTGCAGCCAGCCTGTCGCATCTGGATGATGAGGATAATACCCTGATTCAAAAGGTGGGGGCGTTTATCAATAATTAGAGGTTATTTATATGTATCATAGCATCAGCAGGAGTGTTGGGGAGCAACCGGTGTCACCGACCAGAATGTGAGGGAGTTAGGTTTTCGTAGCATGTGTAAAGGATGACTGTACCTGTACATAGTGTAGCGCGCAGATCTGACCGTAGAGGAGTGTGACAAGCAGATGCTAGAAGAAAAGCGAGGTATCACGGTGTCGTTACAAGTACATACTATCATATGCATGCAATGTCTGGACGATCCCAGTGTTCTGGCTGTACTATTCCATACTACAGTTCTGGTATCATAAAGGGTTAGTGTGGTTATGAGTTTCTCAGTTGAGATTCTGTATGAGTGCCAGCTACTGGTAGCTAGCACGAATAAAGACACAGGTTTGGTTGTTTATGTGCAATACCGTAGAGTATAGTATCCGTTGGTACCTGCACGACTAGCGGTATTGTACTTGTAGCTCCAACTCGCCTGAATATCAACTCAAGTTCTTCCTAGTCGTTCGTTCACTCATCAAGGCCTTGGAAATCTGAACTTAGGCTCCCCAGTGACGTCATGGTTATCAGATGGGTTCGGAAGAGCCAGCACCACTACTTTTCTTTTTAATAGGTATGCAACCTACGTAATGAGCTGATACTGTGCATGTTCCGAGTTGTACCATCCATAGTATCATAAGATCATAAAGCGTTTTATTATCGACCGTTGCACATGGACATATATATTATACACAATATTTCAAACCGACCGTTGAATCTGATGTGTCACTTTTGACATGATTCATCGCTCCTACATGGGCATCTCAGACACCCTCTATTGTTCCTCTCTCATCAGAAACACTCCATGCAGATCCCCATGCGTGTCTTTGCAACGAGGGGGGGGGGCTTGTTGGTCGACCGTTTGTGTAGTTCGTACCGGGATGTGTACGTGGTGGTTTGCGACGGACGACCAGAAACGGGGTCAGCAAACTCGACTGACGAAACTAACTGACATATGTCACCTGTTGATGTGACTATGTTCCTGACTGTCATTGAGATATAGGACTATATTCATTCTGACACAGCGACGATGTAATCCTCCACCGCACGAGTACCATTATCCACCTGGAGCCCCCCCAAAGAGTTTCAACCAGCCATCTCGCCTGCATGGGATCTTATTGTGTGGTTACCAGACCGTGTCGTGACTCCCTATAATGTCGGTCAACATCCCAAAAACATCACTTCCCAGCCAGCCCCCTACATGGGGTCTCAAACTTTATCTGGATTTTTCACTGGGATACAAAGAAATCTTGCTGCAACATGAAAACCTAATCGCCCAACCTCCACCAAGCATCACCAGCCCTCCGATTTATCAACGGTCAGATGCTGGTCCAAAGTCTCGAAAGCGCTTATAACCTGCATAGGCGATGCATGAATGCTGCTAGATGGCCATCTGGCTGGTGTCTCGGACGATATTGGCGTCTTACTGACTGCATATCGACTCTGGGCTAGCCAGATATAAAGATGGGATGGAGACCCTTCACAAAGATACACAAGCAACCTCACCGACTCGTTCTTGACTCATCGACCAACTCGACCACCTTTCGGCTTTCGTTCACTCTTTCACGATCGTCACTACGACTTATTCATTCCTTCCTTACCAAGTCGTTCCATTTATTCATTTATTCATTCATTTTCGAGTCAACAACAGTCCTATCACAATGTTGCAGTTCCTCTTGCTGCTCAACCTCGCCCTGTCGGCATCTGCTCGAGTCATCCACAAAAAGGTCACTGTGGTCAACGATGTGGTTGTCACTCCTTCTACAACCAGATACGTGACCGTTACTGGCGGCCAGTCCGAGCACGTGACTCTTGATCAGACTATCGAGTCCGTCGAGACTGTGTTTGTGGCCCACACCGTTCCCACAACCGTCATTACCGGCACTCTCATCTCCACCGTCCAGTCTATTATCACTGCCAACCCGGTGACCCAGACTGATTCGTACCCCACCACCGCAGATGCTCCCCAGATCAACATCAACACTCTGACCGAGCCCAAGACCCTGGATCCCTTTGAGGGAGTTGTAACTGATGCTGAGCCCATTCCCACAGAGGCCACCGTCGCTTCTTCCGCCTCTGCAACCCCCACCGCTACTCCTACTCAGTCTTCCTTCTCGGTGTCTATCCGGTCTTCTTCTACTCCTGGTCCTGTTGAGTCCACTCCCGGTGTTGTTTCCATCCCTGATGGTCCCTCCACCACTTCTGCTCTGATCTCTAGCTCCGTCGTTGCATCTTCCGTTGCATCTTCCGTTGCCTCTTCTGCTTCCGCCGCTGCTTCGTCTTCCGCCGCTGCTCCCAAGCCCAAGCCCAACCCCCCTCCTGCTTACAATGGCGACCTGTTCGCAGCCATTGACACCTCTGCCCCTCCCGGAGTTTTCAAGCAGGAGCCTCTGAACATCCAGATCCCCAACGGCGCCGTCAAAGAGCTTGGTCAGTCCCCCGTCCACACCAACAAGTTCTACTTCAACATGTTCCTCGGTGACCGAACCATGCCCGTCTACACCCAGCCCTACTCGGTGTGGTGGTCCAAGACCGACAAGTTCCCCGGTATCGGTGTCTCTTACTCCCAGGCTAAGGACAAGGTCTACGGCCCCCAGAAGACCAACCCCATGGAGTACATGCTGAACCCCGTTGGAATCATGTCCTTTGTCTTCTCCGCCAAGGAGTTCACCACCGACAACATGGAGATGCAGCTGTCTGACCCCGACACTTTCTCTGCCACCACCACTGTTTCTACCGGTGACGGCTCCATGGAACTTCCTCTTGTTCAGGGAATGGGTTTTGTCACTGCCAAGTACAACGGTCTGACTCCTCTTCTGCTGACCCAGGTCGGCTTTGACTCCGTCGTCAAGGGCAACTCCCCCGTGCAGGGCACCCTTAAGTACGTGGCTAAGCTCTTCAACGGAGTCACTTGGACCATCTACGTGACCACCTCTGATCCTGACTTCAAGTTCCTCTTCCCCGACCCTCACACCATCAAGACTCACTCCACCAAGCCCTGTGTGATTCAGATGGCCACCACTGGTGACGCTGACTCTGATGCTGGCTCTGCTGTGTCTGGCTTCGACAAGGCAGCTGGTTCCTACCCCGTTTCTGCCTCTCTCAACGGCCAGGCTAACGGAGGTTCTGCTCAATACTCCATCGACTACAAGACGGAGGGATCTTCTGCTTCTGGCTCAACTCTGCTGTTTGCTCTGTCTCACCACAAGAGCTCCATGGTTTCTCAGTCCGGTGCTGTTTCCGGCCCTAAGATCCAGTCCACCAACAAGGGTCCTATGTACGCCTACGTGGCCAACTCTCTGACCCTCGCTGAGACCCTCGAGACTGATCTGCAGTTCCTTCCCTGGTCCCAGGTGTCTGGATTTGCTGGTAAGGCCACCCTGACTGCTGCGCAGCAGAAGCTGATTGCCGAGGTGGCCAACTCAGAGCTCAAGCAGGATATTGGAAGCCAGACCAACCTGGACACGAACTACTTCTCCGGCAAGGCTCTGGACAAGTTCGCCTACATTCTGCTGGTTCTGTCTGATATGATTGAGGATGAGACCACCACCAAGTCTGTTCTGGACCAGCTCAAGAAGGCCTTCGCCGTCTTCACTAAGAACACTCAGGTATCTCCCTTCATCTACGACACTCTGTTCAAGGGAGTCACCTCCGGTGCTGCCCAAGCCTCTGGCGACTCTGGTGCTGACTTTGGTTCTCCTTACTACAATGACCACCACTTCCACTACGGCTATTTCCTTCATGCCGCAGCTGTGATTGGCCATGTTGATGCCAAGTACGGAGATGGTCAGTGGGTCAACGAGAACAAGGACTGGGTCAACTCTCTTATCCGAGACACCGCCAACCCTTCCAAGGACGACTCTTACTTCCCTGTCTACCGATCTTTTGACTGGTTCTCCGGCCACTCTTGGGCCAAGGGTCTCTTCCCTGCTGCCGATGGTAAGGACGAGGAGTCAACCTCTGAGGACTACAACCACGCCTACGGAATGAAGCTGTGGGGTAACGTTGTCGGCGATAAGGCTATGGAGGCCCGAGGAGACCTGATGCTGGCTGTCATGAAGAGATCTATGAATGACTATTTCTACATGAAGGACGACAACAAGATCCAGCCCGAGCAGCTCATTGGCAACAAGATCCCCGGTATCACCTTTGAGAACAAGCTGGACTACACCACCTACTTTGGCACCAACCCCGAGTACATCCACGGTATCCACATGATCCCCGTCACTCCTGTCTCTTCTCTGCTCCGAGACCCTACATTCGTCCAGGAGGAGTGGGAGCAGAACGTGTCCAAGTTCATTGGAGACGTCAACTCTGGATGGCTCGGAATCCTACACTCTAACCAGGCTCTTTACGACCCCAAGAGTGCCTACGAGTTTTTCTCTCAGGACAATTTCCAGACTCTTTGGCTTGATGGAGGTGCTTCTCGAACCTGGTATCTCGCCTACTCTGCCGCAGTGTCCGCCTAGTCGGACCCGCAGAGCAAAGATCTGAAAGATTCTCCTATTTATTTTATGTATGTATATTTATGATTGACTATTGATTGTTGTACTCGTACTTCTGGGTGAAGGTGCTTGTAGGAGTTCTGATATGAGACCACAAAGTTCAGTACATACAGTGACAGCATTCTTTTGGTTCGATTTTGTTGATTTGTGTCAACTTATTGATATTTGCGAGTCGCAACCGACACCGAAACCAAATGGTGGAGGAGTTGACATTGTCATTTCAGCAATGAGAACTTTGAAAGAAATCTCTGGAATTGAAGAAACACAAGAACATGAAAACTTCACTCCAGACGACGATGTATTGCGTGACTGACGTCGTGATCTACTTGTGTCCGTGTCTACTGAGCCATGTGCCCTGTGTCATATGAGATAAGCCAAACAGTACAGCTACAAGTAGCCATGAGACACCAATTTCCACGGATTTGTAGATTCCCATGGAGTAAAAGGACTTACATGTGTCTCGATCTGCAAGGCATGGGTGGGGTGGTAGCAGTGCTGAGAAATACCCAGATCCGTAGAAGAAAAGATGGGGACTTCGAATTCGTCATTCTTTGCGAATATGTGTTTGTTAGACACAGTTGCTATGTCTACAAGCCACTTGGAGCACACAATAAGGGCCTCTTCTTCCTGACCCTGCTGCACATCCTGGGCGACACAAGGAAGCCTCTTATTCGGAGACCGTGGAGTCTGTGATGACAGAGATCACCCGATCGCAGATGTATTACCCGAAAGAAACATTAGCGAAAATGAGACTTTTTCCAACGATTTAGCCAATCGCCGGTAAAACCAATTTCATGACTTTCCGTCCGTTGTGTGGCTTGTATTGGGTTTGGGCTGACAATAAGAATTAGCGCCATCGTGATGTTCGATTGGCTATCGGACTATCCTCTTAGGCTACTTGTAGTTGTAGTACGAGTGATTTGATTGCCGTGAAATCTATGAAGATGGCCCGGTCAAGATGTTGTTTCATGACGCAAAAAAACCAGACGACCTCGGAGAGGGTCGAACTCTCGATCTTACGATGGCGGCCATTTAGGTGACTAACAGTCGTACGCCTTAACCAACTTGGCCACGAAGTCTGGACATGTCCCCAAACCTAATTTTAGCGAATTTACGCTAATATCCGATTATGTAATCTCACAAAGAAAACCAAAAAAACCCAACACTGAAGGGGTTCCCATCAAGTGTTATTTAGGGGCTGGTGGAAAGTCACGGCGGTGATCCAGCCCATTTCCAAGCCACATTGGATTCGGGCACATCTGATATCTGGCATGAGTGATGCAATTGTCCCGGGTCGGTTGTGCGTGTCATGATACAAGGGCAGGGCTGGCACAGGGACAGAGTTTGTGGTGGATACTCCAGAACTGTGGCTACGGGGTCTGGCCGGCATCAGCGATGCTTTAGGGTGTGGAAAAAACTGTTTTCCAGAAGCCCTCTTTGTTCCATTAGAGATCTTACTTTGGTTCTCAGCGTGTGTTTGTCAACGTGTGAGACAACGTGAAACTTTGAGAAGCATGGCCAAGAGTTGTGGTGGGATGGGAGCATCCCCTGAAGCCCTGTCGCGTGCCATCCACTGTGTTTAGACCCACTTTTGGGGGATAATAATGACGTGTTATGGTCTTACCATATGCGACAATGAACCCCGTATGTACGAGTACATACAGTAGCTATCGGCACTTGTATCTATTATTATTTCCCCTCGGCGACCGTTTGATTGGTGCTTTTTAATTAAAGCCCGAATTAATTACTCGATGCCTTTTTGCTCAGAGTTCAATTTTTGCAGCAGCCCGATATTAATGCCGAACAAGAGACAGACAAACAGACCAAGAGACAAGTGAAGAAACAGTGGCTTGTACACGCCATATGATTGAGGGGGTTGGGGAACAGTGGATCAACTGCTTTGTGATATGTATCATGCTAACAAAATCGCCATGGACAGTGTGCGCGTATGGCGTTATTTTTTTTTATTCTACAAGTACCCGGGTCTACTGCATGGGCCGAAAAAGGGCTACAGGTATGTACACAACGGAGACTCAACGGTGTCGGGTATAACCGAGAGCATACCCTGTGTGACAAAAGCGCGATCCCCCCAGCCGGGTAACTTCCAAGACAGAGTCTGAGAGCCTGAGCCTGCCTGAGCAAGAGCAACGAGCAAGCCAAAAGGGCCAGAAAAGCGTGGAAGAAGAAGGAGTAAAATCTTGCAAACCTAGAAGCTTGGGATATGGAAGCTTCGGTCATTGCCACCCAGCCAGCCTCCGTCAGGCTTAGAAATCGGTTTGTGTTTGGAATATCTCTACCCGTGTCGGTGCTATAGTGTGGCGTCGGTACTCTTTTCGTTGTAAGAATATGCGCTCATGTGGGTTTGTTTGGGATCGTTGGTGACTCGTGGTTCGTGGCTTGAGCAGCCAGACCGCAGCCAATGGAGGAGGGTTAAGACAGTCAGGAGACAAGCGAGCGTATAACCAGCGCGGAGTGAGCGCTGAGTCCCTACAAGTACTCAAAGGCCGTTGCACACTCCTCTCTATACCCCACACCCTGATTATGTACCTCCAAATGACGCATGCAGCGGCACGCCCTGAATTTATAGAGGGAGACTGAGAATGACAGTGCGGTGGCAAAGGCAGTTGTGTTCGTCTACACACTGGTCCAATTGTTCCTCAGACGTTCCACGCACACAGGCTCGTGATCGGAGGCTGAAAATTTTTTCACCTTGCTCCTGTCGAGGCGATAGCCACAGTTTTCAGCCGACTTTACTGTGGCGACCGGGGTTTTCTCCTGGTAGTGGAGGTGTAGACGTGGCTAGCGCAATCACGCAATCGCGCATTTTTGCACACGCTAGGTTAGGCTTGGTCCTGAAGCAGAAAGACTGCGGGCCAAACAAAGGGGGGACCCTTATAAGGTTGCATCTGATTAAGCCACAGAGCCCAATAGGGTTCTACTCACAGGAAAATCACCATGCATGTGTGATGGTGTAATGGCGTTTGAGGGTTGAAGAACGGTGAGATATTGAGGGTGAACAACAGGGCGGATTGAGTCCAAAGCGAGACTGTGGGAACTTTGGGCGACGAAAAAACGATTCCTCGGATTTCATGCCGATCGGACAAGGTCCGGCAAAGTTACATGCTTTTTTGTTTCGGTTTCGAATCTGTGGCTGAAGCCACTAATTCAAAATTCCCTACTTGAGAAGTCACGACTATAGCTCTAGGACAACACTCTTTCACACAACTCCAGAGCCCAGGCCGTGATACCTCCTGACAGTACCACAAACGACCCACAAGTGACCCAAACACTTGATACAAGCGCCAAAAAAGAGCTCTCATCACGGCTATCCTTCGTTGACACATACTGCCACTCTGATTCAATTGGCAAGCCACATCCGATTTACTCAGACCACCATACTGAGGCTTGAACTCTACACCTGTGGCTGAAAGCGACAATTGACAGCACCGTGAAAATACTTTGAGCTGTATATTAGAGTCGACAGGCCCAGTTCAACATCACATCCATCCCTTCTCCAATCACACACCCACAAATGTCTTCTCCAAGCTCCAGTCGAGAGCCCTCAGAGATTTATCCTCAAGAAGGAGAGGTGGACTACTTCTCTCCCGACTCCGAGGACCATGTGTACCTCCCCCAGTACCACGCTCACAACCCCCGAGTGAGAGACTGGTTCTACAAAAACGTCTTTTCTCACCCTGGAGAGCGTGTCAAGAACTACACCCTGTCGTTGTTTCCAATTGTTCGATGGATCTACCGATACAACCTGGTGTGGCTCACTTACGACCTGATTGCCGGCATCACTGTCGGATGTGTCGTTGTTCCTCAGGGAATGTCTTATGCCAAACTGGCCAACCTGCCCCCGGAGTATGGTCTCTACTCTTCCTTTGTCGGAGTCCTCATCTACTGTTTCTTTGCCACGTCTAAGGATGTTTCTATTGGTCCTGTTGCGGTCATGTCCCAGCAAGTCGGCCGAGTCATTATGCATGTCCAAGGAGAGTACCCCGAAGCCTCGGGACCCATGATCGCGACCATGCTGGCGGTTCTGTGCGGTTCTATCGCCCTCGGTATCGGTCTCCTGCGTCTTGGTTTCATTCTCGAGTTCATTCCCGCCCCCGCAGTCATGGGCTTTATGACCGGTTCTGCCATCAACATTGTCACTGGTCAGGTTCCCGCTCTCATGGGTATCGACAAGCTCTTCAACACAAAGGACGCCACTTATATGGTAATCATCAACTCGCTTAAGAACCTGAAGCACTCCAACTACAACGCCGCCTTTGGAGTCGTCGCGCTGTTCATCCTCTACCTCATCAAGTACTCATGCCAGTACCTGTCCAAGAAGTTCCCCAAGTACAAGAAGGTGTTTTTCTACATTGAAATCATGAGATCCGCGCTCATCATCATTTTTGGTACACTCATTTCTTGGGCTGTCTGCCACCCTCACAAGAAATCTGGCAAGTTCCCCATTTCTATTATCAAGACTGTGCCTCGAGGTCTCATTCACACCGGTGTCATGAAGGTCGACACTATTTACATGTCCAAGATGGCCTCTGAGCTGCCCGTCTCTACCGTTGTTCTTCTGCTTGAGCACATCGCCATTTCCAAGTCCTTTGGCCGTGTCAACGACTACAAGATTTCTCCCGACCAGGAGCTCATTGCTATTGGTGTTACCAACCTGGTTGGAACCTTCTTCAACGCCTACCCCGCCACCGGTTCCTTCTCTCGATCTGCCCTTAAGGCAAAGTGTGGTGTGCGAACACCTCTTGCCGGTATTTACACTGGTGTTGTTGTGCTCATTGCTCTGTACGCCCTCAACACTGTCTTCTACTGGATCCCCAATGCCGTTCTTTCTGCCATCATCATTCACGCTGTGTTTGACTTGGTGGCACATCCTCGACAGCTCTTCCACTTCTGGAAAATTGCCCCCATCGATGCAGTCATCTTCTTCGTTGCAATTATCCTCACAGTCTTTGTCACCATCGAGGCTGGTATCTATTTTGCTGTCGCTGCATCTCTCGTCTGGCTGCTTCTCAAGGTCGCCTTCCCTGCCGGAGACCTCATGGGCAAGATTGAGATTGTCGACGTCGAAGATCCTCTCATTGTCCAGCAGACTGCCGATGTCGAAGAGATTGCTGCTGCCGAGGCTGCCCGAAACACTAAGCTCGGCAAAGTCAAGGGACTTATCAGCAAGGCTGGAAAGCTCATTGAGGACGGTCCTGTTGTTGACGCAGATGTCCAGCATGGTTTGCCTCTTCTGGCTCCTCAGGAGGTGGAGAAGTCGACCACTGCAGCAGCTCTGTCTCATGTGCCCCGACGAACCGTCTGGGTGCCTCTGTCTCGAAAGAACGTCAACCCAGACATCAAGATCTCGCCCCCCCGACCTGGAGTCATCGTCTACCGATTCACGGAAGCATTCACCTACCCCAACTGTTCTAGACAGACAGACAAGTTGGTGGATGTCATTCGAGAAAAGACTCGACGAGCCGAGGGAGTGCGATACAAGACTCTTGGAGAGCGGCCCTGGAACGACCATGGTCCTCGACATCCCAAGGAGAGCGAAACTGTCGATCTGCGGCCCATTCTAGAGAAGGTGGTGCTAGATTTCTCTGTCGTCTCTTCCACAGACTCTACTGGTATCCAGAACCTGGTAGATGCTCGAGGAGAGATCAACCGATATGTTGGCCGAGAAGTCGAGTTCCATTTCTCGGGTCTTCTGTCTCCCTGGGTCCGACGTGCTTTGGTGGGCTCTGGATTCGGAGGAGTGCCAAAGGGACAACACCTGAGCAACTACCAGGTGACTGCGGCCCGTAGAGCCACTGCCCTTGACCGACAGACTTTGCCCAATGACACTACCATGGTGATCGAGGGCGATTCTCTGTCCAACGACTCGGATGAAGAGTACGCAAAAAAGAAGCCGTTCGATGAGGAAGAAGCCATTGGAGGTCTGGACACCAAGAGCGTGTCTTCTTCTTCTCAGGACGACAAGGAGTTTGGAGGCTACATCCCCGTGGTGTCCACCGACACTCCTTTTTTCCATTTGGACATTCCTGACTTGTAAGGATTATCATTGGATCATCATGGGAAGACTAACTATTTATTGCATTAATCAAAAGTATTGGTATAGACTGAGTCACATTGTAAAAGAATGAGTTTTGGGGAGTAGAGAGGATGGATATGTAAACCGAACCAAAAAAACGACAATAGGAATATACCCGGATTTTTGCTATGAACGGGCTTGAAGTTATGAAGAGCGATATAGATGATTTATGAATTGTTTTTGATTGTTTTGATTTTGGGGAACACATTTTCGTTAAATTCAAAATTAGAGACGAAATTCGAAAAAAATCTACACATGTGTGTTTGACAATTTTAAGATGTCATATTATTCCAATGATGAAGAAAAAGTCAACTAATAAATGATGATCTGAATACATCTTGTAACTTTTATGTCTGTTCTGGTGTTTTTTTTTTTTTATTATTTTTTTAAAATTTCATTTTTAATCTCTGATGGCATTTGTTTGCCTACAAGTAGTGACAACATACTGCAAGAGTATCGTACATCGGTTCATCTTCTTAGCCCCGCAAAATAAGCTCTGTTGAGTCAGCAAAGAGCAATTATCTCAAATGGATCGGAGTGGTTCCAGTAGAGTCCGTACAAGTACAACTCAGTGCCATCTTCAGATACACACTTCGAAATCTTTAATGACGGCTTCTCATTGATACAGCCCCGAAGATGACTCATCACCTGGCTTACTAACTCCCGGAAAATACTGTCATGTGGAGTTAAAACCAGGCAGTGAGAAGGCAAAATTTACACTTATCGAAGCGTCACAAGGACATGGAGTTGAGATATATGACTCTCCGACGGTTGAAGTTTTGCATATTAAAAATATTCCTCTGATAGGAATTTCACTTTGGAAGACCCTGGGAAAATTCTGAGTCGTTTACAATTATCCTCGATTTAATAGGAAATGATACAGTTTTTTTGTTTAACTTCTTTTATCGTCCAACATTGCATATGCATCTTGTTACATTCCAAACAAAAGTGTATTACCAGTTGTGGAGAGCGGTTGTACAGGACCTTCCTTTTCACAGGAAACCCCTCTAAAATCGGCTACAAATTGCACACAAACCACCATGCTGCCGCCCGAGTTGGTGAACATCCTGCTGGAGCATCTGGATCTCTATTCGCTTGTTTCTCTGGCTCAAACGTGCCAGTCTTGGAACTCTGCCATCACAGAAGCCGAGTATCGGTACATGCTGCTCAAGAGCTGTCCCTTCTACCAGCTTGACAACTCGAACAGACTTAGCTGGAGAGATTGTGCAACGGAGTACCTGCGCCGAAACCGACTCAACAGTCCCAAGGTGGATAGCTCTATCATTCAACAACTATGTCCAAACACAACCATCGCAGTCAGACAAGATGAACTGCTGCCGCCACATTATTACTCTTTGTGTAAAATGCAAGCTGCGACTCGGGATGGGTGGCATGATGATGTGGCCCTACGACATACCGACAGCGGGTTCAGCTTCCAGGGCGCCTTCGTGTCACTAAAGGGAAGTGAGGGGGTTACCAACGAAGATTACCACTACGACAACGGAACTATATCCAGCAGATTTGGTATCAAAATGGGATTCCAGAGAGGACAAAGACAGCATGCCATTCTGGCAATCAAAACCAACACTAAATGCATCGCTGCCATCGTTTGCTATGAGCCAAGCGAATACCGCATTTTGGTTAAGTACATTGACAGCCATGGCATTGCGCCAAATATTGATTTTGGAGAGAACACTGACGATTGGCTTTACTCTGTCGGCTTCTGTCCTTCAACCCTCACTTCTTTCGACCTGTTTCTGGTCGAGTCTTGCATCTTTGTGTATGTCCAGCAACAAGGACATACCGGAGCTCTTCTGGCTCTGAACAATGGAGTGATGGAACGGGTGCTATTCAATGACAAGTACATGCTCACGTCAACACCTGAGATGTTGTGTGTGTTTGATGGCAAAATTGCCATGGCTGGAAAACATGTCATGCCTGAATTCATGCGGTACTTGTTCAACAGGACACCCGTGCACGCTACAAATATCAGCCAGGATCCCGTCTACAGTAACTATGTTGGCCTATACAATGCGGCTGGAAGTATGACCCATTTAATTGACTTTGCCACTCAGAGTATTGTTGATATCACTGCGTTCTACTACACGTCTCTTCAGGCTGGCTTCCTGGCACTTCCTGGATTAGTAGATGGGCAGCTGGTTGTATACAGATACTCACAGCAGTTTCTGCTGACGCATTTTGGTGAGCAAGTTGACGTTCAGGTCATGATGACTAAGATTAATTGTCTGGTTGATGCCCCCGAGTCGATGCTGTTGCCCCATGTACCTCAGACGAGGGTTCCAGCTAGGTCCAGAGCCGTTAATAGGCACAAGACGCGCCGAAGAGTGGTGGTATAAAGAGGAGGAGGCTTATTTATATATATTTATTGTCCCGAGTAATGAGATATGATTTATGAGTTCGGTGGTGGTTGAAAGGGCTTTCAAGATGAAACTGTAGATGAGGGGGGTGATAACTGGTGCTGTTCTTACTAGGCTGATCTAGTTAACTACCTGTACACCTCCTGTACACACAACTGTGGAGAGTTCTTACCGCTGACTATGTTGCCATGCTACAGAATGCACCGTGTGTACTGCAGTACTTGCAACTTCTACAGATGTATAATACTCGTAGCCTCAAATACTTCATAATGTATTATACAATGCGTTGATGCAATATATCCTCCGTCTTCTACTTTCTGACAATTCCCTTCATGCGTTTCTTCATCTTGACAACAGGCTTGGATACCTTCTTCACCGAGGCATCCACCTTTGCCACCTCCACTCTCTTGATCTTCTCACCTTGCGCGTTCCTAAACACCTCCTTAGCCATCTCATCATCACGCAAATCCTGTTCAGATACGCCACTTTCCTTGTCATCTCTCTTTCTCAGCTCTTCCAGCACATCCACATCTCGTCCAATCTTGTTAAGACGAGCAGTACGTTCCTTGAGCTCTTCGAGCCGTTCAATTCCCTCCTGCTCATCAATGTTGGCCTTCTGCCTTGCCTCTATCTCTGCCATGACGTCTCCATCTGTAGAAACTGCGGTTCCTAGCTTTGACGGATCAGGCATAGCCTTTCCCTGTTTCTTGAGCTCCTCCAGCTCCTTCTCTTCCTTTTCCAGCCGGTCCAGCCGCTCGTCCAGAGTCTCCTCCACCTTCTTTTCGTCTCTCCAGGGTTCGTAGTTTCGTACAGCTCCATACTCGGTCTGATAGTCTGAGTTCTTGGGGTCAGTCTTGAATCTGATCTCACCTGAACATCTAGGACATCGGATAAAGAAGCGAATGATCTTCACGTCAAGATACACCTCGTCAGTCACCTGTTTGCGAGCGTTGAACTTTTTGCTCTTATAAATATATTCTCCACAGGCGGTACATCGCATGGAGAAAGGCACCATGAGCCGTACAGTGGGCATGGTGGCCGATTTGGAGTCAGACACTTTCTTAGCACGCCGCTCCAGCTTGCTGGGATCAAAGTCGGGCGGATAGTATTTGTTTATTCCTTTTCGATCCGACATTTTGTGCTGATGATGATGTGATGAAGGGTAAAAGAGCCTGCTGATTTTCTGTACGAGTATGTACAGAAACTTTATCAGAAACCTGTCAAGGAGAGAGTACGATCCGATGTGCGTCTCAAGGGGGTGTGTCGGAGAGACCGCGGAGGTGTGTAACTTGAGCTGAGGGTATCAACAATGAAAAAAAACTTAGCTGGAAACTCTTTTGAGCTGATCCGTGTAGTATTGAGTGACTACAAGTAGAAAGGTGATGTTGAATCTCACCCTCATATACTTAACTGGTTGTCCCACTTACTACTTGACCTCACTAAGTTATTCATATTTTTACTTCATTTACAGTAGTCTTCGTAGCTCTCCCAAATGATAGCTAAGTACAGCAGCACAACCCGGCCACTAAAACGAGAGTCCGAGAACATCCCAATTTGGCGTCACGTGATCTTTCCCTACACCATGTATAGAGCGGATCGCGGAACTCAAAAAGCGGTTCCTTGGCGTGACAAACATGGCACCGCCGCTATTGTGCGAGTAATGGAGTGTACTGTATGTACCAGTATCGTACACTTCTATAGGCGGTTGTCTTGGCTAACACGTGTGACGCTAGAACTAATTGGAATGGGGATTGCGACGTGTTTACGATGTGGTTTTGGCGTGTATTATGGGCTTACAAGACAAGGCACTTTTTCGCGAGGCTCATTTATGCCGGGTTGAGTGTTTTGAAATTGATCGTATTTTCCTCGATTTTCTCTTGAATTTCCGCCACCTCCACCTCTCTGAGATACAGTAGGGTGGTACAGATGCTCACATACGCTTAATTGAGTTGTCGCTAATATAGCTTAAAGAGGGATAGTTTTCTGAGAATATTTCCAATAAATCGAATAAAAACGCTAGCGGAAAATCAAGACAATGGAAGGGTTGGATTCTTTTCTCTCTACAATTTCAAAATCAATAATTTTCCTGCCAAGATACAGGAGCCGCAATTTCAGCACTCGTACAAACGTCCGCATAGATTTACCTATTTGGTAACCTTTTTTTTTTTCTCTTGGGGGAGGGGGACGACAGAAAAACGTACACCGCCCCATGTGGTCAGCCCCTATTATACACCCGGTTACAGGTTTTACAGTGGCAGCTTTTTTTTTTAACGTGCTGGCCGTTACTACCGGGTGATGATGCGTACTAGTAATGTTCTTTTGCTGCCGTACAGGCTGGGCGACTGCTTGCGTCGCGGGTCTCGCTTATTAATCGACACGTGCAAGAGCTGATGCCCTGTCTCTCGCACATGGCTTAATCAGTCCTCTCTCCCCCACCAATATAGGCCCTTCAAATGCCTCAGTGTGCACTTGCTTTGGAAACGCAAAGGTGCTAAATTCAAAAAGAAGGTTGTTCTTGGAGGATTTGCGCAGCGTCAGAAGAGATGGCCTCTTGTTTGAGAGCCACCAGCAGCCGCGAAACCATCATTTATGCAGCTGGCACAGATACGAACATGATCAAAATGTAAGAGGTACGGCTGAGGGGAGTGGTGCCAAAAGTACAGGTTAGCTGGTTAGCAGCTATTGTACGTATGGGTCTTTTAGACTACTTCAGCCGTGTATGAGGGCACTAGAAGGAGAAGGAGAGAAGCATTAGTTTGGGCGGCATGAGTGGCCCCTTCACACATTAGCGACAATAGATGGATACCATATACGACGAGTGCAAGTACTACTCTTACTACCATAGTCTCGTCGACCAATCTGGGGGGTTGGAAGTCTATTGCTTATGTGCATTCAGAACAACAAGGAGCTTGTGTGTGAATCGGATGCCTCTTGTCTGGAGTGTGTCGTCGCTGTCAAAGCAACATGTGGGACGTGCCAAGGAGTAATTACGACTTGAAAGGGGTCGATAAAAGGAATGGAAAGGGAGTTATTTTTTCACCAAGCGAGGTCTTGGTTTTAGCGACCCGTGAAGTTGGTCCACTAGCAGGCTCTGGTGGTGTACCTCATCCAGAGTCTGTTTGGTGACCACCTCCCCCATTCAAGGTTCAAGAGTTGCACGAAAAAAAGCTTTGGCCAAGCTCTTCAGTATTAATAGCTGCATATACCCAGCACCCAGATTGGTGGAACCGACTTTTGACCTGACCTGTTCAACATCAGCCCGAAAAAAGTAACATCGAAAAAAAACAAAAAACAGAGACGGTATAAATCTCGACCTCTTCAACCCCCTCATAACCCACTACTCTCTCCTGGGGTTGTCTCAGGCCATTCTGTGTTCCCACAGGTTCACTTTTTGCTCTCTTCTCTCTCGACACACTCCACAAGACATGTTCATAGTGGACTACGCTAAACGAGCGTACCGCAAGCTGCGACACTTTCGCATCACCTTCATCGTCGTGCACTACTTCATCATCATTGGCTCGGCCATTTTCGGCACTTTTCTATTCTACCCCGCCAAAACTACAAAATACATCGATGCCCTGTTTCAGTGTGCCTGCGCTGCGACACAGGCAGGCCTCAACACCGTCGATCTCAACTCGCTCAAGCTGTGGCAGCAGATGGTGCTCTACTGCATTTCCATGTGGACGAATCCGATTGTGATTCACTCAGGAGTCGTGTTTATGCGTCTGCACTGGTTCGAGAAATCGTTCAAGGACATCAAGAACCAGTCCAAACTGCAGTCAAAGCTGCGAAGAACAGCCACGACGTTAGCTCGACAAGACACACTCGAGAACGGACTGTTTCAACGCCCTCCTCTGCGACACCAGAACCCAGGAGTGGCCGGCCTGAACAGCAACATCAACAACGACAGTAGCGACGAAACGCCTCACAAGGAAGGTCACAACAACGACAACCCCAACCTCAACAAGGAAATCACATTCGGAAATCTACCGCAGCCAAAACGAACGCACTCCGTTGAGCCTGAAGATATGTACCGGTCCATCAACTTGCTGTCCCATGAACACCCTGAAGGACAGAGTGATAGTGATGACGACGGACCTGCTCTGGTCATCAGAGGCCCTCGTGACCGCCCTGACCGAGACGACGACGAAGAGGACTCACCTGAGATCGAGAGAGCTCCACGAGCAATTTCGTTCTCGACTCAGGAACACCCACGTGCTCAGAAGTCTGCTCTGGAACAGTTCAAGGAGGAAATGCGTGAGTCACAACGACAACTGGACGCTGAGCATGCTATTGATGAGGGTGAGTCGTCAGACGCTACCCAGCCCACCTCCATCAAGCGAGAAGACATGTATTACCGACAGCATCCGGATTCCGACTCTTCAGAAGGAGATACGGTGAAAAAGGTGCGTTCCAACGTGACCGTTCACAGACCGTCTCCTGAAGATGACGACTTTGCCGGCACCCAACCCATGAACCGACGTGCATTTACCCTTGACGGCGACAACACTGAAGAGAAGAACCATGAAGGAGCCTTTGCACACTTTAAACGGTCTCTTACATTTGATCGGTTTCTTTCTAATCGACGACGCGGCTCAGACGCCGCTTCTTCCAGTGGTGCCACCTCCAACGCCGATCTCAACAAGACCATGTCGTCCAACTACCTGTCTTGGAGTCCCACAGTTGGTCGTAACTCTGCATTTGTTGATCTGACAGAGGAGCAAAAGGAGGAGCTGGGAGGAATCGAGTATCGGGCTCTCAAGGTACTGTCCAAGGTGCTGGTTGCCTACTTCGTCGGCTTCCATCTCATGTGCGCCATCATGCTGCTGCCCTGGGCCATCTACATGCCCAAGTACAGAGACTACGTGTACTCGTGTGGAGTGACGCCGACGTGGTGGGCATTTTTCACCGCTCAGTCGACCTTCAACGATGTGGGTTTCACTCTAACCCCGGACTCCATGGGATCTTATCAGGAAGCCATTTATGTTCTGTTGACCATGTCCTTCTTCATTGTCATCGGTAACACGGGCTTCCCTGTTCTACTTCGGTTCATCATCTGGATCATGTTCAAGCTCTCACCTCGAGACTCCTCACTCAAGGAGTGTACCGGTTTCCTGCTTGATCATCCTCGACGATGTTTCACCATGCTGTTCCCTTCCACTGCCACCTGGTGGTTGTTTGCAACACTGGTGATTCTGAACTCTGTCGACCTCGTCTTCTTCATCATTCTGGACTTCAACGCACCTGCAGTCACCGAGATGAGGCCCGGTTACAGGGTTGTATCAGGCTTGTTCCAGGCCTTCTCTACTCGAACAGCCGGTTTCACCTCTGTCTCTATTGCCGAACTCCATCCGTCCATCCAGGTATCGTACATGATCATGATGTACATTGCCATTCTGCCCATTGCCATCTCGATTCGACGAACTAACGTTTACGAGGAACAGTCTCTGGGTATTTATGGAGGGGGAGACGAAGAGAGTGAGTACGACCAGGCCCCTACGGCTGATGAGGAGGCAGAGAACGAGGAGAACGACCCCGAGCATCTCTACAAGGGCAAGAAGAAGAAGCATCCGTCGTATGTCACAGCCCACCTGCGTGCCCAGCTTGGTTACGATTTGTGGTACATCTTCTTAGGGCTCTTTATTATCTGTATCTGTGAAGGCACCAAGATCAAGGACGTTACGGATCTCGGTTTTACTGGCTTCACTGTGCTTTTCGAGGTTGTCTCTGCATACGGTACGGTCGGCATGTCCATGGGCTACGATGATGTGAACACGTCCTTGTCCGGCAAGTTTAGCACCATCTCAAAGCTCATTATCATTGCCATGATGATCCGAGGCAGACATCGAGGTCTGCCGTACTCGGTCGATCGTGCCATCATTCTTCCTTCCGACGAGATGCATAGAAAGGACGATGCGGTGACTCGATCCCACCTACGACGAGGCAGAACGATGTCTGCTAACTCCAACGAGCTCACAGAGACCATGGGCCTGCCCTACCCCATGCGTTCACATACGATGATGAGCTCTGGACCAGGCGCTGGAGGTAATGAGTCGTACCCTCTTCGGGGCTCCTCTCATTCTCGGCAGACGTCCAACGTGTCTGACATTGGTCCTCGGGATCTCGACCCCATTGTGCCCTCGTCGCCCATGCCTTCCGTGGATGAGGACTACCTCAAGCGGATGGAGAAGAGAGAGCAGGAGCAGGAGGATAACAAGCTCAGGGGTGAGTTGTCCGATAACAAAAAGAAGCTGCACAAGGACGAGCAGGGTATCGAGATGGACTCGTATTTCCCGGAGCTCAAGGGTCCTGGAGGATTGGACCTCGCGGATGATTAGGAGGATTAGCATATTTATAAAGCATATAGAATAAATATTTATCATGATAATAATAATATCGAGAGCGTAAACGGATATAAATTTTTTTTCGCAATATTTTGATGAACATTACAACTTATGGCTGTGTCGAGTGGAATCTTACTGAATCGGCTTTTTCTTGCATCACAACCACCACAGAAGAGGACACAATATGTACAGACAAACGTGGATAAACGATGGATCTCAACACTGAAGATATATGGACTCCAAACCCCATATTTTCAGGTCAATAATGGTTCCAATATCAAGTATTTATCACGTATTAACGTGTTAGACAAGCAGTTGGCCATTTTGTACAGAGCCCGGCTTCAAGGTAATTATGTACTGTCTCACATCAACAAAAGTTCAACTACTATACTTGTAGCTCAAAAAGCAATTACTCACCAGACCCTGTAATAGAATAAAAACAGGTATGTGACCAATATTAAGCTACCTCATTCGACAACAACTGGTCGAATTGGAGTTATCGTTCGTTCTTCAAACAAATAGCTACAGACCCCACTTTGTCTCATTCTGATATGATAAAGTTGCGCGCTGGTTTACTGTATTGTACTGAGGGCGACTTCCACTCATGTTTCATATGAGTGGTTTTTCGAGGTTTAGAACGGAATCAAGCACGACTTCTACTGTAGTCTAGACCATCGTTTATTGTATTCCCAATGCAAAAACCTACAAAAACTACTACTTCATAGAATCAATCAACTGTCGAGAACCTACACGTGGGTAACTAACGACCTCCTCGAGTGACGTCATCTGAGTGAGACATGAAAAAATTAAAATATTGCCAAGAACTCAGCCTCAAAGACAAAATTAATGGAGAGCTTGGCGCCAAGAGATGGTGTTTTACAGGGATACCGAGGGCCGGATACAGTTTTCTGAGCGGCTGATTGTACCGAATACAATTGTGGAGCTTCACAATAAGGTGTGTACAGTTTGTGGGGAGCACATGCTTTACACTAAAGTATGCTTTTTTCTGATTACAGTATGAGATATACGGCAGACACTGCTACACCTTCCTTTTGTGGTAATTATGGTGTTCGAGTAGTAATCTGAGAGCGATTTGTTCCAAACCCCCAGAAATAAGTACCTCCTAGCTACGGCATAAGAAAGAGTGGGGCTATATAAGTGTTTCGGATTACTCAGCTGTGTCTTCCTGGATGTGGACGAGTATGTATGACTATACTGCTTTGTCAGTCTCAATCTAGATTTCTGTATCGCTAGATCAAGCATACTTCCATGGATCCCCTTACAGTATCCTCGATTGTACAGAATAAATATTAGTTACATGGCAATTGACTTACCCGTTTCTCCGTCAAAAATCAGTAATCTTGGCTCCACAGCCTGATGGACACTCAGTCATATTGTCGTCAATCACCCAGCCTTTCATGCATTCGAAATGTCCATAGTGACCACAAGCAAGCATGCAAGCTCCCAGACCCTTAATTGTCTCTCTACAAAGAACACATCCGTCCAGCAGACTATGACATTTGGAACAGTACCAGAAGGCCTTCTGTTCGGAGGCAGCGTTCGCTTCTGACAACACAGAGCCACACGTGGGACACTGCTGGTTGATGGAGGTGTTGGTTTGACCCATATGATAGATGGATTTGAACTTCTTGCAGCTGTTGATGAGCTCGGCCAGGGCAACCACACACTGCAGCTTCTGTAACTGCATGATGTAGCAGTGTAGCACCTCCTCAACCATGTTGTCTTCGGGGAACGCCGAAGGATGAGTTCGCGAGAAGATGAGAGCGAGAATCGCACAGAATTGCACGTCTCCGTCCAAATGATAGTACTCGTTACAGTCCTTGAGCAGCTTCAGAGGCGACCAAGGATGTTGTAGAGATTGGGAGAAGGCGATAAACTCGTCCAGTTCAGAATCTGAAATGTAGTCGGGGTTCTCAGGAGGCGTGTAGACCTCCTCAATCGACTTTTTGGGTGAAGCAATGCCCTTAGTCACCACTGAAGGAGTCGAAATTGCTGCAGGAGGAACAGCGGCAGCAGCCAGGGCCGATGCAGTGGCCGCAATGGAGATTTTGTTAGCAGGGAGCATATCATCATCTTCTGATTCAGGTGATTGAGACCGTCGAGGAGCCACTCCACCTCCAAAGAAGTCCTCACTGTCGTCAGTGTGTGAATGCGAAAGAGAGTGATGTGAAGAGGCAACATTAGAGATAGAAGACGCTAGAGAAACATCCCGTTCCCGCCCCTGATTGACCTTCTCGCGATCCTCGACCATCAGACTTCGAACTGA
This sequence comes from Yarrowia lipolytica, assembly GCF_001761485.1. Taxonomy (NCBI): domain Eukaryota; kingdom Fungi; phylum Ascomycota; class Dipodascomycetes; order Dipodascales; genus Yarrowia; species Yarrowia lipolytica. The sequence goes on along the minus strand of NC_090771.1, from coordinate 2,310,109 downwards.
GGAGTTGCTGCTGAAAGAGCCCTCTTCTATGATACCTGTTAGCAGCGAACGGGCCTCAGGGTTGATACCCTTGCCGTTCAGAATAGACAGAGCTCCAGAAGTTGTAGAAGAAGACGGAGTTGAGGGACCGGAAAAGGTACCTTCTTTGGAGGCTGCGGTTCGAGAAATGCCGAGATGAGTGAACTTCTCTTGAGCAACGGGAGAGACGGCTTCTTCGGAGTTACTGCCAGACTCGTAGGAACCAAAGGCAATGTCGGAGCCTGCAGAGCCAACAGATTCCGCTGTGGCAGGTCCAAAAGAGGGTCGCCTTTGAGAACTTGATCGAGAACCGCTCTTGGGGGTTGTAGGGACAGCCACAGGAGAAGATATCGACCGACTCGTCAACAGCGTTGGCCGGGGGTCACTTTCTTGAGTGACAGTCTTCTCCAGAGACAATTTGGATGTGATAGAAGCAGCATCAGAAAGCATGTGTGCTCCAGCTGGTCGAGGGGTTCCTTCCAATGATTTCAGAGAAGATAACAGGTTACTGGTGGCACTATTGGGACCACTTCCTCGATCCAGGGTGTTCTGACGACTAGGAAGTACCAGTGCACTGAGCTTTTCGAACTTTTCCCGCTTCTCTTCTCTCTTCTTCTTCCACTCTTCCAGCTCCCATTCTAGAGCACGATGCAAAACAAGCCACGTCTGGGCCATACGAGGACGTCCGATGGCTTTTGCCACTCGAGCGTTGTGGATGCAGATGTCGAGAACAGTGGATGTCTCTGTAACCTGGTACTCCGCATTGTTGGCAGCCAAGGTGATGCTCTTTTCGTTGATTCCAACATGAGGAACCTCGTAGAGAAGCTGATCCACTGGCCCTTCTTCCTTGAGAGAATTCATTTTGGGCTTTTGTTGAGTTCGCGAGTTGAACGAGAGCCGTAGCGATACACGTGAGCCCTCGCGTTCTCGCTCATGCACAGATGCAGCAGAAGAACCGGGGACTGTGGAAGGAGCATTGTCTTCGTACTCATGCTGGTTGATGGCATTATTGCCCTGAACTGTCATCAGCAAGCCAGTTGTGGACCAGGTATTCGACACCTTGGGAAGCTGGTTGATCACAGGTTCTTCGTAAGAGATGTCTCGTTGGATAAACTTGTTGTCACGTGCAGCAGTCCACAGTTGGGTGCCAGACTTCCATTGAACCTCCGTCAGACGTGCCTCATGGTCCTCGATCACAATTCGAGGGATGTACTTTCTTTTGGGCGACCAGATGTGAACCCTGTAGTCGTATAGATCCATGGACGACGAAGCAATATCGCAATCTAGGATATTTTTAGGGTTAAAGGCGTGTTGTTGCCAACGGACTTTGTGTACGCCGTTGGGTGTATTAATCACGTGGTCTGGAACCCTGGCCGTCTCTCCTGCAGCCATGTTCCAGATCTGGATCTGCTTGTCTCGTCCTCCAGTGACAATGTAATCAAACTCCTCATGCCAGTCTAGTGTGAGTCCTCTTTGTGCATGGGCATTCATTCGTCGTTCTGGTCCCGAGGGGTTACGAATATCCCACCGTTGAACCACTCCCGAGTCGTAGATCATGGCGAACTTGGTGCTGTCGAAAGGCGACACCTTGAGTTCACGACAAATGTCTCCGTTTTTGACAAATTGAGCCAAGGGTTTTTTGTTAGATGATCGCATGTCCCAAGTCTTTGCGATACCTGCCGAGTTACCGGACAGCAGCATGTGAGTAGCGTGGGGGTTGAGTCCTAGAGAATTGATGGAGGTGTTGTACTCATGCAACTGGTAGGAGGCCTTTGAAGTAGTAGAATCGGCATTGTAGACCTGAATATGACCGTTGGTCTTTCCCAGAATGATGTATTTGGCATATTGTCGCAGTCCCCATTTGACCACGGACACTGAGCTCAAAGGATGTTTTTCCTTGTATCCAGGGCTTCCAAATAAGTCCAGATGCTGCACAATTTCTGTGTCGGTGACGTTGACGATTTGCAGGAAATCTCTTCCAGCAATGACGGCCTGGGACCAGTCTGGTGATGGGCTCATGGCCAGAATGCCGGATTTTGTAGTGAACGAGAGTCGAGGTGGTTGATTCGAAGGAGATTCCACGTGAGAAGGCGCAGATGTCGGTGCAGAAGTAGGAACTGGTGTAGGACCGAGATTGCGGCCATACAAAGCCTTTCCGAACCTCGCAAAGGCTGATCCTCCAGCGTCCGAAGAGTTTGGTTGTGGGGATCCACCTGTCGAAGATTGATTTTCCGGTGAAGAGCCATCGGAGGGCGGATTGGACGATAACATGGGTAAGTTGAAATGCCCGTGCATCAGTTTTGCCAGGGAGCCCTCGTTGGAGCCCGCTTGGCTGCCCTTGTTGCTCATGGGTGTTCTGGTGTCGTTAGTACAGTAGTGTGTCGTTTGTTCCTGTAGTATAGCCTAAGCGTGATAAGCAGTTAGAGTTTTCATGAAGAAAATGGGGAACTGGATAGTGTGAGATGTAGGGAACAGTAAGAGTACATTATGTAGGAAGGAAGTGCTTTTCATCGGTGATTGAGGGACTCAAAAAACGCATCTGAGTTTTTTATCTCGTAATTGTTAACTCATAAGGTGTTTTGAAGGCATGATTCTGGAACAAGTAAGTTACTTGGTAATGCCAAGTAATATTATGGATAATGATAGGTTACAGCACTTCGTAAAATAAACGAAATAATGACCTTTGGTTTGATAGTCTTGTCTTTATAGGTGAGATTCTGTGATGCATGGTATTTTACTTGGGTTAAGTGGTAACTAAGGCGCAATTTGCCCAAGACCAAGTCCAATGCGACCAATACCGTTACCTGGAAGCACTAAGGGTTAATGATGATATGCATTTTACAATTAGATGTCTCTATTTATGGTAAGCATCTGTATGTACAGCTTCCAGGTCGCCCGCGCAGGGTCTCCATGGTGAGTTAGATACATGCTAAACGTCTCGACCACGTTGAAGTGTCTTGCTTTTTAAGGCTTCGTCGAGTAACTGATGATACAGACAAGGCAAGTGGGCGATTGTCATATTTTAGCTGCTTGAGCTCTTGACACACAATCGTCGGTATGTACGGGTGTCAATAACGTAGCATGCGAGCGTCAACTTCACAAAATAACTAACAGCCCACAGCTTGCGTGTCTCAGCATTAGTTCCATGAACTCCCCCGTCGAGTTGTTTCACCTCATTTTCCTTCTCTCATCAAATGAAAACAACATCACCACTCTCAACATACTTCACGATGATGGAGTACTTGATGACGACGATACTACCCTTTCGCAGCTTGACTGAATCGTTTCCAATGATAATCTTTCGTCCTGTATCCTTGACTACTCGCACAAACACTGGATGGTCCATGTTGGGCTCCTGAACCATGCTTGCACTTCCTGAAGAGTCGTTCATCTGTTTGAGACTGTCTGGGAACGTGTTCATAAACTGATGCGCGTACAGATTCTTCAACAGCGCATAGTGCCGGTTGAGATACATTCTCTCTGTTTGAGACATGTTCATTCTGTCCAAGGGGGAAGACTGGTAGTACTCCATGCTGTTATCGATCTTAAGCAGTCGCACGCGCAGATACGACCGGATCAGGTACTTGATACGCTCCAGCTCCGTCTCCACAATCAGCAGTTCCAGCTTCACGTCTGTGTCCGGACTCATGTCTATCGACTTCTCCTCAATCACCTCGATCTGAAGCTGCACACGTTTGAGAATCCGGAACAACAGCGCCTCCTTCGTCGGAAGAAGCGTTGGTGACATTCGCTCAGTCACCCATGAATGTGTCAACTCTTTGATATCAGCCTCCTTCTCTTCCAAAGTACCTAGTGGGTCGTGTGGTCGCACGTTGTTGATCAGATCATCAATATCGTCCGTTTCATCCATGCTCAGACCCGCTGGATCAGATGTGTGCGGCGGTGAGTGGAACGACGAGTCGAGCCCGCTGTGAATGTCCATGCCTTCCAAGTCCAAGTTGTCCTCCTCCATTTTTGATATCGTTGTGTTGTGTGCGTGACGAATTTTTGATGTGCTCTAATTAAGTTGACGCGTCGTGCAGGTCCTGATGTGCGTGTCTAAGCAGGAATCGCTGTGGAAGTACCCAGTAGCCGGTAGCTACCTGGTACATCAATCGTAGCTATATATATGTACCTTGGTTTCGTGTAAAGCTCAAGAAATTGCTAAAAATTATATTACTAAGGTCTCAAACGCCCAAGGTGATGGTTACACTAAGGTTCTCACACGGCGGCTAAATGGCGGGTATTTTTACAACATCTAAACTAAGGTAGCTCTGCTACGCTGTTATTCTGGATCTCCCCAAAAAGATTTTTCCGAAATACTTCTCGTTGATGATGTGACGTGAACGCTGTTTCGTTTCTTCAGTTGTAATTTATATTCCCAATTCTCCTACGTAGCCTCACAAACCCGTGCCACCCCAACGTCTATTTTGTTAAGACATCCTCACTAGATATTCTAAATCCACTTGACTGTTGCAGTGCATCACAACTGCACCCTTTATTCACTGCACACCGCTACACGAACACGAACACGAACAGCTAACATCACACACACTAGTGCTTGCAAACGCTCACAAATAGCCTGGAAATGAGCTCGAGCAGACGCAGCGAGATCGAGGCCAAAAGGGCCAGAATCGCAGAGATGCGAAAGGCCAGAGAAGCTCTTCAACAGCAGGAGGTGAGTCTCAACAAACACACAAACACAGCCAGGGGGAACCTACTAACACAGGCACAAAGAGCAGCACCCTCTAAAGAGGATATCGACCAGCTGGTAGACTCATTGGTGACTACTCGAATTGACGACACCCCAGGATCTTTTTCCATAGTCATTGCTGATGCCTTTGATCAAGTTCCTGTGGTTCAGGGTCCTGATACATCAGCCACTTCCAACACAGCATCAGCGTCAGCTTCAACTTCTACAGCCGCTGCGATTACAACTCGGACAACATCACCGCCACTCTGCTACTCAAAGGGGGTCCAGACCGACCCCATTGATGACGATATTGATCTCGACAGCGACGAAACAGCAGCAGACGCGTCCAGACCAGACTCTGGGACACAGGATGAGGAGCCCAGCATTTCTAGTTACCCGGCCCAGGTTTCAATTCCGCCTCCAGATGACAACGTTAGTATTGTGTTCGCAGAGCCTTCTGCTGCGGCTTCCGAAGACCTGCTTCCGTTTGTGCAACAATCGCTCAAGGTGGTGGAACGGTCGCTCAAACCTCAAAAATTTGATGTTCTCACAGATTATGGTTCTCAGGGACTCACTACAACCCATGATGAAGAGGCGCTCGTGTCGCAGTCTCTCCAGTTTTCCCATTCAGACACAGACGGACGAGCCGTGCTTGATCTTGCTTGGTCGCACTCCTTCCCCGAGCTGCTGGTGGCATCGTACACGGAGAAACGCGACTCCATTGCGGAGGCTAAAGGCTGTGTGAAGGTTTGGAATATGCACATGCCTGCTAAGCCCGAGTACACGTTTGTGGCAGACTCGGACGTGACTTCGGTGCTGTGCTCTCCCTTCCACCCCACACTTGTGTTTGGAGGCCTCTATAACGGCCAGATCATGGTGTGGGACATGAGGGCGTCCAGTTCACAGGCTATTTTGGCCTCTCCACTTTCCGGAAGTGCCCATTCACACCCTGTGTTGGCATTGGACCTCTACGGTACCCAAAATGCATCTTCGTTGGTGTCTGCTTCGACCGATGGAACCATCTGCACGTGGTCCCCCGACATTCTCGCCAAACCACAGGAGAAGATTTTGCTACAGCCGTCTTCTGAGGCAGCTCGAAATCTCACCATTTCGCCCACTGCTCTCGTGACGCCTGCCCAAGACACCTCGTACTTTCTGTTCGGCACCGAAGAGGGTTCCATGTACCATTGCAACCGGTACGACAAGGCCGGTACGAGTGCTGGTATTGACGCACGCAACTCGGCTCAGTATGCCGCAGCTCATTTGGCTCCTGTTACGTGTCTCGACCTGCATCCTTCTAAGCATAGCGTGGACTTGGGAGACTATCTTCTCACGTCGGGTTTCGATTGGAAGATCAAGCTGTGGCGAACTAGCACCGTGTCCGCCACAGCTCCAGCTGACACAAACACCTCCAACCCTCTTCTGCATACCATTTACCGGGACGATACGGTGTATTCGGCGAAGTGGAACCCCTCGTGCCCATCGCTCTTTGGAGCTGTGGATGGATCTGGGCACTTGGAGGTGTACGATCTGCTCGTTGATATCGACGTTCCTGTTGCTCGTGTGAAGCCTCAGGCGAAGACTGCTGCGGACAATCTTTTGCATCCTCTTAATAAGCTTGCCTGGGACAAGTCTGGCAAGTCTGCGGCCGTTGGGGGTTTTGATGGCATGATTACCGTGTTCGATCTTGGTAACGAGTTGCTGCAAAAGAACACGGCTAATGATTGGAAGGAGATGAGAATCTTGCTGAACAAGATTGATACTGTTTAGAGGGTAAGGAGTATATAAGTTATTGCAAGTAGTTAGGGAGTCACCAATCTGGGTGGTGGATTGGATTGTATTCAAAATGTAGAGATACAGTACATACAGTACTCCATACTTGGTTCAGTATTTACCTTAAAGTAGATAATTATGAATGCTTTCTATTAGACTATTTGTATACGACTCCTCGACTATATCCCACACTGAAAGGTGTAATAAATGCGTTACCAATCTGGGTTAGCGCTGGGTTAGTTCTGGGTTAGTTAACGTGAATGACAAATGACGTTGTGTGTCGTCCACGTTATGAGAGAAAAACTGTATGAGTAATGTTTGTTTTTTTGCGTTTTTGTGTGTATGGGTGCGTGTCAGGCGTGCTTAGATGGACATTCCGTTGTCAATGGACTGCTGCACAAAATTCCAGTAGACGTGCTTGCCATTCTTACGCATGCTCTTACCCCATTTGATGAAGATGAAGAAGGTGGAGATACACACGAAAGACACAGCAGCGGCCTCTCCGAAACATCGCTTGAGACCCTCGTTCTGGAACCAGGGGGTCACTCCGTAACCGATACCGAAAGACATACAGTTTCGGATGAGAATGACGGTGACCATAGAGTCGGAGGCAATCTCTCGGTAGGAGTCGACGGCGTAGTTGACAGAACAGATGGAGGTGAGGGCAGACATTCCTTGGACGAATCCCATTCCGAGAATGATAGGGAACCAGTGAATCTTGTCAGCAGCTCCCATGCCCCACAGAATCAACATGGAAGGACAGAGGATGAGGTACGCAATGAGAACCCACAAACGGTGCTCGGGCTCAGAGATGCCCCCGTTTCGTTTAGCCAACACAATTCGCAGCTTGTCCGAAGCATAACCTCCGTAGATGGATGAGATAAAGACAATCACACAAGACGAAATGTAGCACAGACCGACCTTGTCAGGAGTGAAGTTGTAGGGATCGGCAGAGAGAACAGCAGAGACGGTTCCATTGACCAAGTTAAACCAGACGAGTCCAAGACCGCAGAGGAAACCAGAGAAGACAATGACGGGGAACCGGAAAAAGATAATGAACGGTCTCTTCATCATTTCCCAAATCATGATGGGACGAGGCTGATCGAACAGAGCGAGTTTCTGGATAAAGGTCTTCTTTTTCATGACGTCTGTGGTGGCCAATTCGACATCAGTAGTTACAGAGACAGATTTGGCAGTGTTCTTCTCGTTGAGGGTGACGGCTCCGTCATCAGAGGTGATACTGTCCACCTTCTTCAGCGCTGGGTGTCGCACAAAGTTGGTCTCCTCGAAGAAGAGAAACAGAAATACGAAGCAAACAGCGTTGAAGATTGTGCCCCAGTACAGAACCCAAGTCCAGTCCTGGCCCTGGGAAATCAGACCTGCCAAGACAGGTGCTATGTTAGATGCAAACATGAGTCCAAATCCATACAGACCGATCCATCGTCCTCGCTCGTGCTCAAACCACACGTCAGACACAAGCACTTCGCAAAGCGACTCAACGGGAGCTCCGAAGAAACCCTGCAGCAGCTTAGAGCCAATCCACTGGCCAGAGTTCTTAGCATGAGGACCCCAGAGCTGGATCAGACATGTACCAAGCATGGAGATGAGGAAGATTGGCCGCTTGCCAAACTGCTGAGACAGAGGCTGGAAAATGATACATCCCAGACCAAACGTCAGGTACATGTAACCTGTGCCTTGGTTGAGAGTGTCCAGAGACAAGCCTGTGTTTTCAGAGATGGGAATGAGCACTGAGTAGATGGAAGCCGAAGGAATGGAAACACCAAGGGTGAAAATGAACATGCAAAACATGGACAACAACTTTCGACGGTACGACCAGTTGAGTGGGTCATCCGGATGGGCGGAGGGAACAGGGTGGAGAACCACCTCAGAGTCGGTGGTGTCAACCAGGTTGATTGTTCCGGGGATCTTATCGTGGTCAATCATTGTATTGTTTTATGTATTAAAAGAGGGAAAATTCACAAACTGGGGGAGGACCTCGGGGTTTATATAACTTCAGACGCGCTTTTTTTAGCTATCTTTTTTAGTTCCTGTCTCTCTTCTACACAACTCTCAAGCTGTGTCTTGCTCACAATTTAGAGTTGGGAGGTTGTATGTGTGAGCTTGGAAAGAAAACCCAAAACCCCGTACTTTCGTGCATGACATCACGCTACAGGTCAGGATGTGAAGTTGATGAGAAGGAGTAATCAATATATTTGAGAGGTGTTGTTTTAAAATGCTCTCAAAGGGAAATGACAAGATCCAGAGAGGGTTTTGATCACGTGACCGACACGCGTGCCGCGTCTCATTTGTGGAGTCTTTTGCCTACTCTCTCGCACCTACGATGCTCCTGTCAACTCTATTAGAACTTTATTGGGGGGGTTTATTTCCTTCTTTCTGTTACTCGCAGTTGCTCCCGAAACAGCTCCCACAAGCGAAGTGCAGGAAACAGGGGAAATGAAATGTCGGAGAGCCAACGCAATGGATAGTTGACCGATCTGAGATCAGAAAAAAGCAGTCGGCTCGAAAGAACGTTCCGTTACGACATGGGCTTTCTCCGGCAAAATAGCTCCAATTTTCGACCCCATAAAACTAATGTTTGGAAGACCAGGACTTACAGTTTACACACGAAGATTAGAGCACATCGGAGATGGAAAGGCACAAGCGAGAATGATGCGAATGCAAGCCTCCTTTTTCGTCATTCCGTGCGCCGCGGTTGACCGATTGGGATAAATGAGGGGTACATATGTTGTGGTTGTGGTGGTTGGTACCGAGTTTTATAGTTGGTTAGGGACTTGAGTCTTGAATCTACTTGGACTATTTTTCTATCATTTAGATCATTACAAGTTGTAGTGTTAAGCTACATTTTGAGTGTTTGAGCCGTGCGCTACCATAAGCTCTCAGGACGAGGTGTAGCGCACATGGATACAGAACTTTGAGGTAGCTAATTGTAACCAGCGAAACAACCCGCGGTAAGCAGGAAGCTTTGAAAGAGAGACTTTATTATTCACACACTGGTTGGTTGTTCTTCAGAGGGAGCACATTGCACAAGCCAGTTGGTGCAGTGGTATGGGATCAAACTAACCGAGACCCAGATGGGGACCTAATAGTTTGACACTAGAGCACAAGTACTTGTACAAGTAGATGGATGTTTCTACAACACGTACCTGCCACCTACAAGTTCTCGTATATGACTCACTTCAAATAAAGTGCCTGTCGAACTTATCCGATATCGCATGTGAATCCTGCATGCTCATCGCTAAGAGACCCCACCTCCTCGGTTAGACAAGGGACGTTTTGAGAGCCACGGAAAGCCCCCTTTTTTCTGCGCCGACCAAGAACCGAACCAATAGTTTTATGCCGCTCTCTTTTGGCCCTCTAACTGCTTTATGGCGCCCTTTCTCTCTCTTTAGGACTTTTTTTCTCTCTTCATTTTGCTTTCAAGTCAAGGTTAAATATCACTTAATGGAGGTTAACCTCTAACTCTAAAACCAAGTCGAACGGGGGTACCATTGTTCGACAAGACCAATGACGTCATGAAGAATGATAACCAGCTCCAGGTAGCCATAAACAAAAGTTTTGTGCCGTTTTTTCCCCTTTCAAGCGCCTATCAACCCTCGTGGGACCCCGCACAATCAGTTCGAAGCTGCGGGACAAGGACGGGGACAAGGACTGATAAAGCCACTGTTCACTTGAAGTGATTGTTAGAAATTTTTTCAACTTGACGGATGTCAAAATTACGTGTTACAAGTACTGCTGTCAAATTTACCCTCACTTTAGCCCTGGCGCTCCTGCCTGTCTCTCTCTCTCTCTTGTAAGGGTTGAAAATGTTTGACATAAAGTGGGTTTCTGACTCTTTTTTACAAGGATTCCCGAAGAGACGGGGAGTTCGCGACTATGCAGCTTCGGACTCCGTTCTTCGATACTTTGATTTGTTCAACGTCCCCAAAGCAAGATTATCCGTATAGCTTTCAAACATCTCTCCATTTTATTGTCTCCCCCAGCAGCATGCTGTTCTTGGTGTAACGTTAATGGAAGTGCCGTGGATGTGTCAGTACAAGTACCGCTATGTACGGGATGTACAAGTAGACCTCTAAGAGTACAAGTATGATTACCCGTGAGTGTTATCTAAGATATTACCAACTACTATCGGAACTTATCTCCAAATACCGTCAATATAGGTCTCTACTTAGTCCAGATCATGTTGTCTAAAAACTTATCAGATAACTCATCACTGCAAAGTGACCCCTCGAACATATGGGGACACAAAGAAAACACGTTACAATTATGAGACAAGGTCACGTTGCAACTAAAGCTAGAAGGTCTTTCCGGGTCTGCGAAACCAACTTCTCAAACCTGCTCTGAGACCAGACTGAACTGGAGAGAGTCTTAAAACGCAGAGAAAAGAGGGAAGACAGCACATCAAACTTCAAGTTGTTGCATAAAACCGAGTACTTGAGAATGTGTTTTTACTACGTCCCATTTAAGACCCCCAATGCTCTCTGCTTGATCAAACTATTCCGCCATTTGCTCTGAACCTCTCCTACTCCTTCAGTACAAGGCCATTTAGGTTGTAACCTTAGTTGTACTGGATCCATGCAGCAGAAACCGTAAACACCTCCGTTGGAGTCTTCGTCTTGCCAGGCATTGGCGTCAAATCAAAGAGCAGCGACCGGATGTGTGGACCTGGAACGCAAAGGACATACGAGTGCTGTAATCGAGAAATACTCAGTCATTTGTCTTTCCTTGCATGTACAGGTACACAGGAATAAGCTGATGCCACATGTATTGTTACGTAATCTCCTAACCAAAACTGGCTCTCAGTGGTTCTGAGATAGGGATTTTATTTTTATCAAAAATAGAACATTTCCAGCATCCATTATACAAGTAATATCTATTTTGATGCCTTCTGATCAAATTTCAGAACACCAATTTCGAAACTGGAACCCTGACATCTATAGAAGTACTTGAACTGTATATGTGCATTGATAAGAATGCATAACCGACGACACTCATCTTCGTTTGAGGAAAACAGGAACTGAAAGTACTTGAACAAGTAGCAGCCTTTGTATTTATAAATGTGCTCGTATTCGCAGATGAAGAGAACTGCAGCTGTGCTCATCAAGAGTCTTTCATGTATCGGGGTTGTCTGTTCACACTCATCTACAAGATACAGTATCTACATAAGTGTAAGATAGTAGTCTATTCAAAAATTTATTATGGACATTAATCCTCTAAGGAATGATTGGTGACCACCTGGACCCCGTCCACAGGTATTCTCCTATATATACATTAGACCTCCATTTTCTCCACACCCCACTTAACACTCAGCTCTTCTGCCAGATCGGTTCTGGCCTTGACCAAGAAGAAGTTGTACTCGGTCTTCAGCTCCGGTCGCTTCTCCAGCTCCTCCTTCTTAGCCTTCCAATGCTCAAGTCCAGGTTTAAGCCACCCCTCCAAACTGCTACCTTCAGGTGCAGGCCCCTCAGCCAGAACGCCCTGGACGGTGGAAAGAAGAACTGGCTCGTTCCTGTACACATTCTGACGCTCGGTAGAGAACAGGAACGAGTCATCTGCAAGGGCAGCATCGATCTGAGACGGCAGAGATGTGTAGCCCTCCAACAGAGAAGTCAGATGAGGTGTAAACTCAACCCGGTTCTCATTGTTGAGCTTCTCCAAAAGTGCCTTCTCAGCTCGTACGTTGGTAGAAGCAAATGGCAGACCACATAACTCCTTGGAAGTGAAATGGGCAGCCATCTCTCGCAAGTTGGTATCGTCGTCAGAGAGATACAGCAACAGGAGAATGTAAGACTGCATGGTCTCATCGGAAGTGTCATTCTGGGTGGACTTGACCCGCAGGTAAGCGCACAGCGATCTGAGCGCAGCCTGGCGAGAGCTGAAAGCAGCAGTTTCATCTGCGTACTTCTTCACCAACGATAACCACTTTCGTGTCTTGGCAGCATCGTTAACTCGGGCAGTGAAAGGCCCCAGAGCTCCAAGAGCACTCTCACTAATGTCTGTAGAGTGTTCATTGGTGTATGAGAACAGCAGAGACTGACAGAGAGAATCTGAAAGAGTGCTTGGGGTGTCCTTCAGCAGAGTAGACAGTAGTCTGAGAGCCGGGCCCTTAACCAGATCACAGTGAGACACTCGGGTGAGATCCCAGAGCGACTCCAGAATAGAGCATTTTGTTTCCTGGTCAAACTCGCCCAGTCGCTCTTCGATAGTAGCAATGGTAGTCTGAACAACTTCATAAGTTGAGTCAGAAAACAGCTGTCGCACGTAAGACACAAAGATACCAGGTCCCAGCCCGGAGTCAGACGAGTACTTGAGCAGAACGTAGACACACTCTTGTCTCAGAACTCGAGCAGCAGCATCCAGCTTTCCGTTGAAGTTCTGTTCAATCTGGGTGAGAGAGAACTGCACCAGACGGCCAGAGAAAGGGGCCTTGGAATCCTTCTGGTAGAGATTCTTGAGAATTCGGAAGTAAGCGATCTGGGTAGCAGGGCAGGGGTTTTGCTTCAACAGAGGAGTAAACAGAGCATAGAGCTTCTGAAGAACTTGCTGAGGAAGCTTCTTGTGTGGCAGCTTGATAGTTGCTCGAGCAAGAGTGGCATCAATGGCCAAAAGACAGCCATGGGTGTAGTTCTGAGAGGTGTCAGGCAGCGTCTCGGCCAGAGAAGAAACGCTGTCAAACAGCAGATCGTCGGCTGTCATAAACGCATAGGTTCGAGCAGCGACTTCTCGAATCTTCCACACCTTGGAGCGCAGACAGCCCTTAATGAGGGTTCGGAACTCGTCCAGACCTTCGTATCCGTTGGTTCCTTCTAGTCGAGACAGGAGTGACAGAACGGGGTACGTAGTTTCCAGAGCCGTAGAGTCTTCATCGAGAGAGTCAACATGGTCTCGCAGATGCTGGAGCAGAATCTCTCGGATATTCTTGTACCGGGTGAAGAACAGACGTGCAGGGACTGTACCTGTGTTATTTCTGGACAGGTTGGAGCCCTCAACAACAGTAGCCACTCGTTTGGTGCCGAACAAACGGTTCTGAAGAGAAGTGTACAGCATGACAGCACAGTTTCGAACGGCCCAAGTGGGTGAAGAGAACCGCTCAATAGACAATTGAAGACCCTCGTCAATGTAATGAGCCGAAGCCTCGGACAGGTCACTTTCAATGAACAGAATTCGCATACAGTTCAGTGCATGGACCTGGGGAATCTGAGCAATCGTAGCGTCTGCATCCAGGGGCTTGTTAGCAATCTGGAGCAGCTCCTCAAAGGTGTGTTTAAGAAGAGGACGATCTTCATCCGACTCAGCACACAACACGCCGGCAATCAAGTAAGGCAGACCTCCACTTCGTCGGGTGATCTTCTGAGCCATCTTCTCGATCAAGTCAATGTTATAGTTGAGCCACTCCTCAGGCTTGCCCTTGAGCGTATCTGTCTTGGCACATCGCTTGCAACAGGCGACAAAGGTAGGGTAGACAGAAGAGAATGCTCCTCGATGTCTGACGGTAGCCAGCTGCTCAATGGACAGATTTCCACATTCGAGAATGGTCTGGTCGCTGATATCCGACACCAGAGCAAGAATAGAGCCCATCATGGCGGTGCTCTCTTTGACTGCTCTCCAGGCATACGACAGAACTAGCTGAGAAGCAGGCCCGTACTTGAGCTCAATATCTTCCACATCATTGAGCTCCTCAGGCACGTTGCCTTCGGGAGAGTCGTCTGTCAGAATGGCCTTGGTCAGATCCCAAGTGTAATGAACGTTCTTAAGAGCTCTGTTCACACATGGAAGCCATTCAGCGTTGTATCCCTCAGCAACAACATCCTCCAGAATGAACCGAAGAGCCGAAAAGTATCCATGAACAGGGTACTCCTTCACTGCAAGAGTCAGATTACTCTCCGCAGTGACCAGAAACTCCTCCACCTTTGTAAGAAGACGCTCAAAGAACTGAATTTGAGCCTGTTGGCCAGTTCGTCCGTACAAATTGAACACAAACTGCGTCAGTCGTGCGCCCGAGTCTCCCTCTCGCCCTCGGATACCAGCCATCATCGTCATGCCTCTGTCAGCTAGCACAGTGATTTCATTGTTAGGGAAACACTCTGTGGGGGACATCTTCAACAGCACCACACACATCTGACGCAGATCCTCGTAATTAGAGGTTACACCGTCGATGAGTCGCTCCACAAGAAGAGGAGTGAAGATCTCAACTTGGAATGGAAACTCCAAGTAATTTTTTCGAATAATGTGCTGGTCTAGTTTCTTATCCAGACCCGAATGAATCAGCATGGGTATTAGCCGAAGAGCAGTGTGGAAGGTCTGGTAAGGAGCACACGGATTGAGTTGTGCTGTGATAAAGTCCACAAGCCATTGGCTATATGTATGTGCTGCCTCAACTTGCACCACGTAATCCTCCATTTTCGCCTGCAGTTTTTCCTTCTCTTCACCCTTGAGCTTCTCCAGTTTCGATTCCATGCGTCCAATATCTCTTTGTAGCGCATAACTGGAATCTCGGACTCTTGTGGTGAACTGTCTCATGTAGGAGTACACCTTGTTTCTGAACTCTGCATCTCCCTCAGCAAACAGGTCAGGAAGCACGTTTCGGAGCACTTCGTAAACGTACGGCTTCACAGCCTCAGATCCCTTGGGTGAGTTTAGCAGCAGAGACAAAGCTGCAGCTCGTAGGGACATGGACTCATGTTGGAGCAGGTTTCGGACCATGTCGACCTGCAGGAACTCCGAGGAACCTACTTCGATGAGACCAATCTCCTGGCCAATCTTCAGACAGCCCACCAGGGCCTCTAATTGAATCTCTGACAGAGTCAAAGCTCGTGAGAGGTCTCCAAAGGTAGACAGCATGAAGACGGGGAAACAGTCGGGGTGGAATTTGAACATTTGCGGCAGGAAATACAGCAGAATGTGTTTTTGAAGTGTCATATCTGTGGTCATTCGCTCTCGAACCGGAGGTGCCCACAGCTCGACCCAATTGGTGATCTCAGAGCCTTCCCCTGAGTTGTCGTAAACATGAGCCTCCCTGATCTGAGTTCGAATAGACGAAAAGATGGCATACAGAGTTTTTCCAACGGGATTGGCCAACGCCACACTTCCCATGACTCCGAGAGCCTCCTCCACAAAATGTTCATCCTGAGCCAGAATGAAGCTTCCTCCAACGCTCTTGGTGATAATCTCCAGCACAAAGTAAACGACTCGCATGGACTTGGGCATCTTCATTACCCGCACTGCCCACACGCCAATCATTTCGGTGACCATTTGGGCTGGCAGCACCTTGTAGGCCAGTGCAATGATCTTTCCAAACATGTCCTTGAGGGCGTTTCCCAGTGCCGGGTTCGCGTCTGTCCAGAAGTCGCACACAAACTCGAACAGCTGGTTGATTTCGGTTATTGTCACAATCTCTGCCAGATCCGCCCCCTTATCCACACTCTGTGTCGCTCGCTGGATCGATATACTGAGACAGTCGGTGGCCAACGTTCGGTATGATCCCACGCCTGTTGAGTTGACTGCCGAGTCACACAGCAGCGGGAATAAATGTTTAAATGTGTTTCTGGGTTAGTCAGAGTCCAAAACACGGGTAGTCTGTCACTCCTCCACTCGATACTCACTCCTGATCCTTGGAAGGCTTTTTTCCAATCAATGCCTTTCTCAGTCGCGGAAGATCGTCTTGCGCAATCACGCCATCCTCTAGACGAAGCTCCAGGCCATCTGGTAGTTCGCGCAGAGCGCAAACGTGTTGTTGTGGGTCCATGACTGTTATTGAAGATGTTTCTCTGGAGTACAATTTTTGTGACCTTCACCATGTCCGTCGAAAAATAAGATTCGCTGTGTCCGAAGCCGTCTTAAACTCTGTCATGTGATGAGGAGAGGAGAGGAGAAACCAGAAGAATGATAACTAGATCAGCCAGAACTTACGTAGCATGAATTCACAACTTACACCGCCTCCTGCTGGGCTCCTTAACCTATATCATTCCATGTTCCAAAAATAGAAGAATAAGGTCGGCTGACCAAATAAGGTTTCATGCACTGTGTTTTTTTTTTGTAGCCCCTAACGATGAAAACGGTGGCTGCTATCGTAGTACACGGAACAGTGCGAGTACCACTTGTAGTGTCAACGGTTTATCGAACGAAGGCAGGGCGCCTGGCATACGGCCGAAGGCTCCTTGTGCTATGCTTTCGATTCCCACCTCAATTCCAATACTTGTTGTAACTGTATATCTCTAACCCATAATTACCCCTACCTTTGATTCTAATTACTGTTTATACGGAACTTGTATGTGCTCGTACTGTACATACCCGTACATGTCTGGATCTTACAGTTCAAGATCTTTCTTGAAACTCTTTTGGAGACAATATATCTGAAATGTGAAGGCGTAGAGACTTTGAAATGAGCCATTGCTTCCACCAACCAAGCCCCACCACAACTTTGCGAGCATCCCTAATTTTACCCCTTTTTCAAATACGATGATGAACGATGGACGGCTTCAGATACAGAGTTTAGATCTGATCAAGGGCTGGAGATAGTTATATAAGGGATGAGCTATGGAAGAAGGAGTGGGTGGCAACACTGTGTACGAGTTAGGCCTGGTGGACATCTTTAGGAGGGATCCAATCTCGATAATCCGCCATTCTATAGCCATAGTAGTGGCTATGCCTTCCCATCGGCGAACACGAAACCCCGGTCCGAAACTCTAGAAACTATCACGGAGAAATGTGGCGTTCACTTCCAACGGCCGCACTCTTACAGAATGGGCTCGCAATATGATTCAGGGGTTGATAATCGGTGGTCAGAGTCCAGTCATATGATGAGTACTTGTACGAGTACTGTACTCGACACTACCGCTCTACAGCAGCTTAAAACCCGAAGAGTAGTGCCTCTCGTGCGCTACTCCAGATGTACAGTAGCTTCCAATAATCTGAGGGAGGGGCTTCGATAAAGCTGATGGAGCAAGTATAGGGCAGTGCAGTAGCAACATAGACCTCTGCTCCATTAATTTCACACAAGCAGAGAGCACCGGTACCAAGAGTGTTCCCATAATAACTCCTTATGACTCTCCAACATTTTTGTACCATCTCAGACACCACTGAGTGTGCTTAGTCTGACTCCACTAAGGAGAGAAGGGTTACAGGTATCGTAGGACACACCATTATATCCCCCTATATTTAACTGCTGAGTTAGATAATCGCTAATTCTACGTCTTAGTTAATCAGAGAAATACATTTCATATTCGTACGGTACACCCGTACGAGAACATCCCCAATGATTTTCAACATTGAAGCGATGCTAGAAAGATGAATGGGAATCGTGATGTACAAGTACAGTACATACTGTTAGTTAGTTCTAACGATACCCACTGACTCTCCACATTCACATTACATATGAGATACACTCCTCAACTCACATACTAATGGTCCACAAAACAGCCTGTTGTCTGTGATCAAATGAGAATTACTCTACAAGCCCCACCACAAGAATCTTCCTCAGCTGGATATACAGTATGACATAATTAGCCCTAACCTCCCAGTCGCTGACTCTCTCTGACTCACTCGGTAACGGTCACTTGTTCGTATATTTACAATTCATCAACTATTTCTGTTGAGACCAAGTAGGCCTCCTTTTGGATTTTCGCTCCGCTCAAATCCCACGTATGTACATTAAAGCATCTTGGGAGGAGGACAATGCTTGTATCCCTTGCCACCGGAACCAGCCTTCTTGGGCAGAGGTCCGGAGCCCTGGATCTTCTCTGGAACAGGGTAGAACCGCTCAGTCATTTCCTTGACGGCCTCCTCAAACTTGTCGGCTCGCTCGGGAGAGCCCTGAGTCACCTGTTGGACCTGGGCCTTGGTCTTGGAGTCCACGGGCAGACCCTGCTGTCTCAGACGAGCCACCACTCGAGCAGCCATCCAGAATTTGTACTCTTTGTTTCCGTCAACCATCTCGACGACAGCCTGGGGCGCATTGTCTCCCAGACGGGGCTCCAGACGGAGCATTCTGGCGTAACCTCCGTTTCGAGACTGGTATCGGGGCAGCAGGATCTCCTGGATCTTCTTGACGCTGTTGGGCAGGTCGTTGAGAGTCTTCTGATAAACTCTGTATGCGTCGGGAGTGACGCCCTGTCGCTTCGCGGTGTTAACAATCTGGTCGAATCGCTCAACTACTCGCTTGGCATGCTTTCTAGTGGTAACAATGGACTCGTGCTCGATGAACGAGGTCATCATCTTGTTGAGACGGATTGCGTCTTTTCCAACGATTCTGGGTTAGCATGGAACTAAGTGGCCGTAGGTCACGATCGAACAGTATCCTCATTTAACCGAAAGTTACCACGTCCTATCAACTGAACAATTTCACAACATGAAATCCGAGTTCTCTTTGACGCCCATCTCGGGTGATTTCAAAACTCTCTCAAAACGCAGAGAAGAGCAGAGAAAATGAGACAACCAAACGAAGGAACCCTTCATCATGCTGACCAAGCACCGAATTACTTCCTACTTCTGTGACGTCTTTGGAACGTCCTCAGGTGTGGGGTTGATGTCGATCATGGATCCCTTCCACCACAGTACAAATCTTGTGTTTTTGGTCAAAAAGGCACAACTCGTAGTCATTTCTGCTTGGAATAACAGAAACGAAGCCTCTAGTCTGTTTCACACACTCATCCAGTCACACACACCCTCATAACCACACCTGATCCGTCCATCCTTTCTCCCACGCCTCTGTTGTTCAATTTTCTCTTTCCGGGTTTCTCCTCAAACCACGTGACTCGACAAAAACCGACGTCACCTTTCACGCATCTCTCCACACTCACCTGTTGATATACTTGACCATGTCGTGCTGAAAAGTTGATGGACAATATCTCTCTCGAAATGTTCGGTCCTGAAAAGTGCAAAAACCTTGTCCAATTTGTCACTTCGGTTTACTAAGCATACTTACATAAGCCAACTCTCTTTTTCTACCTCCCAAAGCGCGAAGTTTATTGGCGCAACCATCATCCATCTAAGAGATCACAGCCAACCAGCAAACAACGACACACACAACACAAAAATGGGAGGCAGAATAATCGGATTTCTTTCAGGTGAGTAATGGACTAGTCAGCGCAGAATTACACACCAGCTTACTAACACAGGTGTCCTCTTTTCGTCGTCTTTGGCATACCTCACAGCTCTGGAGTTCAAGCGAAACTCGGCAGCAGTCTCTGTGGTTCTCCATGACTCCAAGGACATTCTCGACAACCGAGGCAAGAAGGTTCTTCCACCCCCGCGAAAGCTCGAGTACGACACCCGAGACGACGTAGCTGAGACCTTCAAGGATCTGTGGAACGAGGAGATTATCAAGGGGGTTAACAAGGTGTATGATGTTGTGTTCAACTCCAACATTCAGAAGTAAGGGATCCCAACCGAGCATTCTGGACTAGAACAAAATCATATATTTGGGCAATTAGTCGGATGAAGAAGGAGACCAATTGTGTGGACAAGTAATAGAGCATTTGCAATATGGAGCGAGTGGAGTAGTGTTCGTGTGGAAGGTATGTCGGCGTGCCGGAACGTGTAGGTGTGTCAGAAGGGTTGTACATGTGTTGGACAGGTTGTAGACACCATCACAAAAATGATGAAGACAAACATATTCTTGGAACTGTAGCTTGAGAATGCGTTAAAAGACCAGGTTGAGATGTCATACAGAAGAGCTGGAGCTACACCATGGTTGAAGACAATGCTAAAAGCGCAGGTAGTAAGATGAACAGACAGTCATTCTTTCAGACCGAAACTGCTCTATAGGTGTCTGGAAGTTCCCAGACAAGCAGAATTTACTACTTACAAGCGATACGTGTCCGAGAGCATGGGTGAGCTGCGGTACATTCTATACATCCGGCGTAAGAGAGAAGCAGCTGTTTCCAACTCCAAGGTCTTAAATTGGGTCAATCCACCTTCTATTTTGAAGCGTGCATTAGACCTCTATAGAATCTCTGACTATTTTCCCATTTCAACTTCATCCGTACCGCCTCCATTTCTTTGATTAGCTATGAATGCGCGAGTCTTCAGCCTGCTGGAACTTGTTAGATGGGTTGTATTATGTGTTTGAGAGAACTATCCACACCGAATGAGTGTTGTTCTTGATACACACTGGGGATAATGACTTACTTATTTCATGGGGAAATATCTATTCCACGTGGGGAAGACTTATTTCATGAGGAAATACTTATTTTAGAAAGAGCAACGGCTGGATACCGCTCACTGGGGAGTAGGGTTCTCGCTGCCGACGCCTCCTCGCTGGTGCCGGGTCACATACTCGGTGTTGGCGTGGAAGTATTTTCGCACATCTCTGTTGACGAAGGCATTCCATACAGGCGAAAAGATGCACATGAAGATGGCCAGGGGAATCTGGAGCAGTGAGAAACTTCGAGGCGACGAGGAGAGAGCAATGGACTGCAGAATCCAGCCAATGAGGTCGGTGGTGATCATCTGGCCACCTTTTTCCATCTGTGCAAACACAATTTTCGCACATTCTTCAGCTGATATGGCCTGCGAAGGTCCCTCGATCTGTCGGGTAATTTCGGGTTTGGATTTGTTCTCCTCCTCGAATCCCTCCGACTGGAAGTTGCCTGGGAATACTCCGACCACACGGATGTTGAACGGTAGAGCCTCCACTCGCAGCGAGTCGATCAGCGACCGAACAGCAGCCTTGGAGGCGCAGTACTGTCCGTAGCCCAGCAGGGGGTAGAATGCGAGCACCGACGAGAAAATGGCGACGTACCGAGGGTTCTTCGGACTGATGGGCTCCTTCGCCATTCGGGTGGTTCCAGCATGCACAAAGAAGAGCGCAGATAAGTAGTTTGTGGAAAAGGCTCTGGCCAGTTGTGAGGCCTTGAAGTCGAGAATGAAGCCCGTTTCGGCAGCTCCAGCACACGAGAAAATGACGTCTGGAGGCGCAGGCATGGTTTCTTCCGAAAAAACCCGAATGGCCTCTTCCTCCTTGGTCAGGTCCGCGGAAATGTACCGGATCGTCTGCCCCTCAAATACGGGCTCATGCTTGGTGACAATCTTCTGGACCTGAGCCTCCAGCTTGGACACTGTTCGAGACACAATAACCACATTGGCTCCCTTTGTATAACACAGCTCAGCCAGAGCCGCTCCGGCTCCCTGAGAGCCTCCACTGATGACCACCTTCTTGCCCTTGATGTCCAAAACACGTCTTTTCGGCGTTGCCAGAATCACTGCGATTCGAGCCACGACCAAAAAGCCCAGAACGGTTGACCAGAACGCCGTATGCGACATGTTTTGCAGCGCGCTCACGCCCTCCAGAATACTGTGCGTCACCTTGTCGGGAATCTCCGATATCGGGAAGATCATGAGTGTGTTAACAGGGGGTGGTGTTGTCAATAACAGCTTGGATGGCAGCCTACCGGTTGTATACTTCAATAGTGCGTATCTCGGTTAAACTTGCCTGTTGCAGCTGTGAGAAAAGTCGTGTAATGTAGCGTAAAATGGCGGGGGTCCAAAATGTAGACCTGGATGCTGAGATTGAAGTTTGAGGGGCCACACAACGCGGGGAAGATACATATATCTACTCCATCACGTGAACAGCGTGCTTTTTTCCTCTTTCCTTTTGTTTATTTGGGTAACTCACTTTTTCGGATTTGGCGCGATTTGTACGGCATCTGTTTTTTTTTTGCCTCTGGGCCTGCATCCCATACAAATGGGGATATGGGGATATGGTCTCTACTGCGACATTGAGTAATCATACTAGCAATTTAAATGGTACCATTTTGCTTTGCAGACGGTATAGATTACGAATCTGCTTTTGTATAGTCATTTTGACCTCCGCTTATCGACTTATCGAGGGTATTGCTTCCAACCCCAAAGTTCAGGTTCAAGGCTGAAAGAGATTACCGTTTTGGCTCTCTTTTGGAATGCCGGAGGGCGTCAGATGAACGAGCATGGTTCTTCAGATGAGAGGGTGAGCTGAGCAAACCAACGGCGGTTGCTGTTTTGGGAGCGCCAAGAGAAAGACAAGACCGCCAAGCTCGTATTTGGGAGACGGATCTCCCATGCTGATACACCACGCACGTGCCATGGCAGAGACGGGCTCATATGAGTTTATGAGCGGACACTTATCAAGGTATAAGCGTGCGGGAGTATGTGAGATGGAGGTCTACCTACCGGTAAATACTTGAGGGAGGTGGAGCACGGGTGTCAATACGTTTAACTGTTATCGTGACAGACGACGTGATCTTCGATGTTGTGTACACCAAGAGTGATCTTTCATCTGGGCCCTCCTATACTTGATCTCGGCTTCTCACGATATCCATCCAGGGAACCTCGGCAAGTATACCCACATACCAGTACAAGTACAAGTACATGTACAAGCATGTCTGATCGCTCCTCGAAAGCCAAAGTGGCTTGTACATTATCCCCGGCTAAAGTCCGATCGGGTCGGAGATAGCGTGTGGGCACTACAAGTATATCAGCTTGTACTGCAAGTTACAGCATACCAGTACCTAGCACCAGCTAGGGAAACAGACCGACCGAGCTAGGAACTACCGCAGCATTTCGTCAGGCCATTTACTTCTACTCCAGGCAGCATGAACCAACTACAGTACATTCGATTGCTACTTGTACGTTTCAATCCCATGACCAAGCTTATATCACGTTATTTGGAGCTCTGCTTAAAGTCTGGATGTTACTTCCACCCTGAGCGTGATCTGAGAAGCCGGTGGAATATGCAACAGCGTCCTAATTATAACACTGGTAACACCATGTCTGAGCTTGGGGAGAATAGACATGATGCTATAGTATGTACATGGAAAGAAGGGTTTAATGACATGCTGTAAAACAGCTGAAGGTCAGATAAAAAAAATTGAAGGCGGATCATGTGAGTAGAACTTCTCCGAATCGATAGTTGCAACAGTACATACGAGTACGCGAGTTCTGTAGCGACTACTACTGTATGATCCATGTTGGCGGCTGCAACAGATATCGGTGCTTCTCTTCAGACTCTATAAATCAAAGAGATGGGTGTAAAAACAAGACCGCATCACACGCATTATCTTTGGTCCATATTCATTTAGAAATACACGCACTGATACTTGCACTGATACTTGTAGGCATCTATATCATGAGGACATCTGAAACATTATTACATCTATTGTATTCCGTGAAGTGTTCACTTAATACCTCTACTTATATATTACTTAGTTAAGCAGGTGTAATTCTACTCTACTTAATCAATAAGGCTGATCTTCAACTGACATCAAGTAAAATGATCATCTCTTTCTCCCAGTTCGAATCTCAAGAGACATTCATTTTGCGCCAGTTTTCGGTCGTTTTTCCTGTATCGTACTCCAGATTCCATTAAGCTCGGAGTGCATTGGTGTGATCAAGAAAAACGAGGGAGTTACAGAAAAGCGAATAACTGGGGGCAGATAATTTGAAGAAGTTACGATATGATACTACGAGACTGATATGGTTGTACCAATCTTTTAAAAAACTCACCTCCCCCCTAACAATCTTACACGTCATGTTACACTCCTTCAATTCCCATTCGTCCGCATTTTAACCTTTGCCTCTCCACAATTTGTATTGGCTGATTTGGGGATTGGGAGATATGAAGATAGCATGTTCGAAATGAAAGACGACGGGCCATGAGCGACCTGAACACGCCAGGTGGATGTAAGAAATGATCTTGAGTTTCGAGCGACGGGGTGGAATGAACCACAAGGTATTTCGACGGTCAAAATACACAGACGCAACGAATGACATTCTCTCTCCGTATGCAGTAGGTGCTGTAGCTAAAGGGAAGTGCGGCACACTGGGGTATGTACGATAGTGTAGAAAGAAAAAACACCATTAGGTGAGGGGGATAGATATTTATAAGACCTTGCAAAGACCCAGCGTCCCTTAAATCACGTAATGACAACTATTGTGCATTTTCCCTCCTTCCTGTAAAAGAATTTTCTCCCCTTACATAGCTATGATACCATCACCGTTCCTTATCTCCACTTCGGAACAGTCACGGTGTGTTAAACTTCAAAGCAAACTTAGCTTTCTGAGGTTGTGTGAGTCAGGATATATAGACAGCACCTAGGGAGTCCCACAGAGCAGATATAAAGACTGTGGACATTTCAATCAAATGCCCCATCCGCCCTTATTCCCACTATACTCCAATCTGCCAGAAAATATACACATCCACGTCAACAACAACTGCGATAGTCACGCCCTAACCCTGAAAAGTTTGACTCCGTCATCTACAACGACATAAATCCACCCCACTACACTGCACTACCCACATCAACGCAATGATTCGAGCTACTCGTGGAATGGCCCGAGTGGTCCCTCGGGTGTGTGCCTCTGTGGCCGCCCCTCAGATTGCCGCACCCGCGACCAAGTTTGTTGCTCTCAAACAGTCCATTCGACCCATCTCCACCCGATCCACCGTGGTCCAGCTGCTCAACAACATTGGTAGCAAGCGGGAGGTGGAGCAGTACCTCAAGTACTTCACCTCCGTCAACCAGCAGCAGTTTGCCGTCATCAAGGTTGGCGGCGCTATCATTACTCAGCAGCTCCAGGAGCTGGCTTCTTGTCTGGCCTTCCTCTACCATGTGGGTCTCTACCCCATTGTGCTGCACGGAACCGGCCCCCAGATCAACGAGATTCTGGAGCAGGAGGGCGTGGAGCCTGATTACATTGATGGCATTCGAATCACAGACCCCAAGACTATGTCTGTGGTCCGACGATGTTTCCTGGAGCAGAACCTCAAGCTGGTGGAGGCTCTGGAGTCCATGGGAGTGAAGGCCCGTCCCATCACCGGAGGCGTCTTCCAGGCCGAATACCTCGATAAGGATAAGTGGCAGCTGGTTGGAAAGATCACCCGAGTCGACAAGACCCCCATTGAGTCTTCTATCAAGGCCGGAGCTCTTCCCATTCTCACTTCTCTTGCCGAGACTGCTGACGGCCAGATTCTCAACGTCAACGCTGACGTTGCTGCCGGCGAGCTCTCCCGAGTGATTGAGCCTCTCAAGATTGTCTACCTCAACGAGAAGGGCGGTCTCCACAACGGTACTACCGGCGAGAAGATCTCCATCATCAACCTTGACGAGGAGTACGAGGACCTTCTCAAGGAGCCCTGGGTCAAGTACGGCACCAAGCTCAAGATCAAGGAAATCAAGGAGCTGCTGGACTTCCTTCCCCGATCTTCCTCCGTCGCTATCATTTCCGTCGAGTCTCTGCAGAAGGAGCTCTTCACCGACTCTGGAGCCGGAACCCTGATCCGACGAGGTTATAAGCTTGTCACCCGAGACAACCTTAACCAGTTTGCCTCGACTGATGCCCTTCGAGCCGCTCTGTCTCGAGACAAGGATATTGCTTCCAACAAGGTCTCTGTTGCTTCTTACTTGCGAGAGCTTGAGACATCTCCCTTCAAGGCCTACGGAGATGAGCCTTTGGAGGTGCTTGCCATTGTCCGAGAGTCCCCCCACGGAGCTTATCTCGATAAGCTCCTGGCCTCCAAGAACGGCTGGCTCAACTCGGTCACCGATAATGTGTGGACCGCCATCAAGAAGGACCACAACAAGATGTGGTGGACTGTCCCCGAGGAGGACGAAAACACCTCGTGGCATTTTGACAAGGCCGACGGATCATTTGCCAAGAACGGCCAGGTCCTGTTCTGGTACGGATTTGAGGCCGACGAGGTGTCCAAGCTCATTGCCTCGTTTGTTGCTAACGCCAAGGCCGAGGCCTTCACTGGTGTGCGATCCATGCACACCGGCACCGGCCTTGGTAACGGTCGAAAGACAGGTGCCCCCGGTGTCGGTCGATACTTCCGACCCACTATCCATTCGTCTCTGACCCCTAAGACCCGACACTTCACCACCAACCCCAACCCCCCTATTGAGAAGGGCACCAACACCAAGCCAGCCAAGGTTGCTCTGATTGGTGCTCGAGGATACACCGGCAAGGCCCTCATTGATCTGATCGACAACCACCCTCATCTCGAGCTGTCTCACATTTCTTCTCGAGAGCTCGACGGTAAGCCCCTCGAGGGTTACAAGAAGGCCCAGATGAAGTACTGCAACCTGCAGGTTGAGGATATCGTTCGTCTGGAGGAGAAGGGTGCAGTTGACGTCTGGGTCATGGCTCTGCCCAACGGAGTCTGCAAGCCTTTTGTCGACGCCATTGAGGGAGTCCGAAACAAGTCTATCATGATCGACCTGTCTGCTGATTACCGATTTGACACTACCGGTGATTGGACCTACGGTCTGCCTGAGCTGGTTGATCGACAGGCCATTGTCAACGCCAAGAAGATCTCTAACCCCGGATGCTACGCTACTGGTTCCCAGCTGGCCATCGCTCCTCTTCTACCTTACCTTGGTGGCCAGCCCACCATCTTTGGTGTTTCTGGCTACTCTGGAGCCGGCACCAAGCCTTCTCCTCGAAACGACATTGACAACCTGCGAGATAACCTGATCCCCTACTCTCTGACTGACCACATTCATGAACGAGAGGTGTCTTCGCAGCTCGGCACTCCCGTTGCCTTTGTCCCCCACGTTGCCTCATGGTTCCAAGGCATCTCCCTCACTGTTTCCATCCCCCTGGCTAAGCCTCTGACCTCTCGAGATATTCGAAACATTTACCAGGATCGATACGCCGGCGAGAAGCTGGTTCAGGTGACCGGTGAGGCCCCCGAGGTGCGACACATTTCTGAGAAGCACCACGTCTCTATCGGAGGCTTTGGCGTTTCTTCTAAGGAGGACCGAGTGGTTGTTGTCGGCAACATTGACAACCTGCTCAAGGGAGCCGCCACCCAGTGTCTGCAGAACATTAACCTGGCCATGGGTTACGGCGAGTATGATGGTATTCCTTTGTAGACACGGACTGCAGAGCCCTAAGCATATAAGAAAAGATGATTGAAACCAGCAAGTTGAGTTAAACATGTGTAGACATGCCTTCGTGAGATATATTTGTGATATCCAGAAACTGATACAATGGCTGTTGATATCTATAGAGTGTTAAGTTTTGTTTTTGTTTTTGTTTTTATAGCTACATATATATATCAGCGGTAGGGCTTGCAGTTTGCCTTAGTCAAGTAGAATACTCTCGTCCTTCTCTCTTGGTGAAGCTTCATCACACTCCTTAGTCCAATATGGGCGATTATATATTAACAAGGTGCTCCTCATTCATACCAACAACTTATGACTTCAATTCTTTACATACTGTAATCTTCAACTCCCGGCTTCATCTATTATCACTCGCACTGGTCGCATTGTTCGTATGCATCGTACACTATAGTGTAACTCTAACCAGATGTCTGCAGATGTAAGCGATCGTCAACAGGGCGATATTCGGGGTGTTGAGCCCTAGTTGACAGATATATTTTCTTGTAGTTGTAATCATAACGAGATTTTGGTGAAAAATACGTTTTCAGCATTAAATTCTGACCGGTTCTTGTTCAGTAATCACTCTCCAATGTATTCCCATAGATCCCCTGCATGCATTGTCAAGACTGACGATATCAACCGACTTTCCTGTGCACAACACGACGTAACTTACAAGCCATGATCCACAACAGAAAAACGCAGACGGTTGTGATCACAGGCGCGTCATCCAACCTTGGCATTGCTATTGGTAAGCGTCTGATCGACGAGAAAAAAGAAGACGCCCATCTCACTATTGTGGTCACTTCGCGAACCCTTCGAAACGTCCGTGTCGCCATCAAGACCCTCAAGGCACATGCCGTAGCCAAGGAGGTCGGTCCCGAGGTCGACTTTGACTACCTTCTGTTTGATCTGGCAGACATGACGTCTATCAACGGCGCTCTGGTGGAGCTCAAGCTGCGGTTCTCTCGAATCGACACTCTCATCTTCAACTCCAACGCAGCCAACTACATTGGAATCAACTGGCCTCTGGCCATGTGGCGATTCACCACGCAATTCAAGAGCGAAATCGAGAATCCCAGTTGCATGATCCAGGCTGTGGGAGTCAAGTCCGACGACGGTATGGGCTCTGCGTACCAATCCAACGTGTTTGGACCATGGTACATGGTGCTGGAGCTCACCGAGCAGCTCAAGAACGGCGGAAAGGTCATCTGGATCAGTTCCATCACGTCTTCTGAAAAGTACGTGGATCTGGAAGACATTGAGCTGATTCACAACAAGGAGCCATACAAGGGCTCGAAGCGTCTTATTGACGTGGCCCACAACTACTACTCGCCGAAACTGGAAGAGGAGCATGGTATCTACTCGTACCTGACCGACCCCGGTATCTTCACCTCCTCCTCGGCCTCCGAGTACCTCAACATCTTCTCTGCCTTCGGCATGTATCTCATGTTCTACTTTGCCCGGCTCATTGGACTGACCACCATGAACATTGACCCTTATAAGGGAGCCAACGTGCCTGTGTGGGTGACCTTGAGCGAGGACCCTTCAGCTCTTAAGCGAGAGTATCGTTTGGGCTCGAGAACAGGAAGATGGGGTACGGAGATGATGGACGCTACAAAGCTGCAATATGAGGGAAGCGAAGAAGTCGGAGCATACATTGATAAGGGTGTGGGAGAGTGGAGAGAGAAGTTGAAGGATCAGATTAACTAAGCCAATTGAATGGAGTAAAAGTTGATGAGGCAGTGGAGCTAGCTTAATAGACTGCTGGTTGGAGACTGTCAGCTGCCTTAATCTGAGCATGACTTGCTTCGAGACAGTGAAGGTGTCGAAGCTTGAGAGAGTATCCCAGTGTAGCCATCGCTTACATTTCAGTCTATACAAAACTTGGTAACACCGAAATTAACACATTGGACAATGGACAATGATGACAACTGTCATACAAGTGGAAGCTACGCGTGATTAGGTATTTCCACAGTGAATTGTTTTTAGAGGTCATGACTACTCTGCAAGTATCATACTGTCCTTTACTTCAAGTAGAACAAGGTGGCTACAGTCCTTTAACTCAGCAATTGGCCACTGTACATACTTAACAGGTGGCCATCTATGACTACAGTACGACAGCCATACCAGTCTCGTCATCTGCGGACTTGCCAGTGTCAGTGAAACTTGTGTATTGACATATCGTTGCGCACCATACAGTAATTGAACATATATGTGTATCTTGTCAGTATACAACCAGTCAGGCCCATCTCTCATTCGCACCTACACATCTGTAAACCACACTCACGTGACCATCTTACCTCAATCAATATATTTTGCCAAACCCACCCTCCACCTGATGACCCTGCCATCAGTGTTGCACTATAGTACATATAAGCGATCTTTCTTGTGGCTGCTCGTATAACCTCATTTATATACGTCATGTCGCATTCGCGTCAGACGTTCTATTGTGCCCATTGACAATTGCCTAGGAAAATAAGACATACTGAAGGCAATCTCGATACTCTATCTGCATACTCGATCGACTTTGGTTTCAATACTACCTACTTTTGAGCGCCCCACCGCCTTGCCACTCCGGCTAAATGGCGGATACAAGTAACTCCATCCGGATATAAGGTTTTGGCGATATATAGGAAAATCTCCTTCGAAAAACAATATTTCGCTGTTTCAAACCAGCTGAGATTTTGTTCACTGCCTCCCACTGATACAATTCTCTGCTATCTCTGTCTTAATCGTCTAGCTCTTAATCTGAGGGGTATTACCTTTAACAAAAGTTGCCCCGCTCAATCTTCTGACCCTAAAAGCCAGAATGTTGCGAATCAAAATCAAAATCAAAATTATGAGAGGGGCCACTAAGAAAATGATTTGTCGTGTACTTGTAGAGACTCGGTTGTCACGTCACCAGTATGAATAGGTCACATGACACGCTTACTCCACAGCAGATTTCTAAAAATAAATCCGCCACCGCAACTGGTGCACAGCCCTCTACACTGCCTCCGCCCCATATGACCACCTACATTGTTCTATTCCCTGGCCGGGTAACCCCCAACCAGCCCCCAAATTAGCCTTTGCCACTTCACTAGAGTTGATGCAGTTGCATATGCCCACTGTGGTATCTCCGAAACCAGAGACGTTCTTATACTACAGTTTAATACCTGGTACATCGGTACGAGTTATTGTGCGCAAAAAGAACATCTTTGCAACATGAACGCCATCAAGTTACAGGTGAGTACACGACGGATCCTATACCCATTGACCTCCTACTAACCCAGAAAAAATTCCCAGTTCTCACCCAGGAGGACATTTTTGGTCTTTGCGACTCTTTCCAGTGAGTATAAAGCCGCAACATGCGAAATATCAATGATGGATGGAAAAGTGACTAACACAGGCAACTGGATGTCGATGAGAAGGGATACATTGACAAGAATGAGGTGATCAAGGCTGTGGCCGCCTCTGGACGAGCCACCTACGACGAAATCCGAGAAGCTGTTCGAGAGAACATCGTGGACTCGTCGGGTCGAGTGGAGATGGATGACTACGTGGAGCTGCTGGCCAAGATTAAGGAAGGTAAGGGATCCAATCCTAGTGTGCGACAGGCCCCTGCTTCGCCTGGACGAGCCAACACCAGCCGAATTGTGGTTGGAGGAACTGCCTCTGGTACCCAACACACCATCAACCAGGAGGAGCGAGAAGAGTTCACCCGTCACATCAACTCGGTGTTGAGTGGTGACGCAGACATTGGCGACCGACTACCCTTTCCCACAGACACATTCCAGGTGTTTGATGAGTGTCGAGACGGTCTTGTGCTGTCCAAGCTGATCAACGACTCTGTACCCGACACCATCGATACTCGAGTTCTCAACTTCCCCCGAAAGAAAGCCCTCAACAAGTTCACCATGACTGAGAACGCCAACATTGTCATCAACTCCGCCAAGGCCATTGGTTGTGTGGTTGTCAACGTGCGAGCTGAGGACATCATCGACGGTAAGGAGCATCTGATTCTAGGTCTCATCTGGCAGATTATCCGACGAGGTCTGCTGTCCAAGATCGATATCAAGCACCATCCCGAGCTTTACCGACTGCTGGAGGACGACGAGACTCTCGAGCAGTTCCTGCGTCTTCCCCCGGAGCAGATCCTGCTGCGATGGTTCAACTACCACCTCAAGGCTGCTGGCTGGAACCGACGGGTCAACAACTTCTCCAAGGACGTTTGTGACGGTGAGAACTACACAATTCTCATGAACCAGTTGAAACCCGAAGAGTGCTCTCGAGCTCCTCTTCAGACCCAGGATCTGCTCCAGCGAGCCGAGGAGATTCTCACCAACGCCGACAAGATTGGGTGCAGAAAGTACCTGTCTCCCTCCGCACTGGTTTCTGGAAACCCCAAGCTTAACCTGGCCTTTGTTGCCCATCTGTTCAACACCTGGCCCGGTCTGGACCCCCTGGAGGAGAACGAGAAGGTGGATATCGAAGACTTTGACGCCGAGGGCGAGCGAGAGGCTCGAGTCTTCACCTTGTGGCTTAATTCACTCGATGTGGATCCCCCCGTCGTCTCGCTGTTCGAGGACCTCAAGGACGGAAACGTGCTGCTGCAGGCGTACGACAAGGTTATTCCCGGATCTGTCAACTGGAAGTTTGTTAACAAGCGTCCTGCTAACGGAAATGAGCTCATGACCTTCAAGGCCGTGGAGAACACCAACTACGCCGTGGAGATTGGAAAAGCCAACAAGTTCTCACTGGTTGGAATCGAAGGAAACGACATTACGGAGGGCCAGAAGACTCTGACCCTGGGTCTGGTGTGGCAGCTGATGCGACGAAACATTGTGCTGACTCTGGCAAGTTTGTCGCAGGGCGGAAAGGAAGTGTCCGATTCGGACATGCTCAAGTGGGCCCAGGGCCAGGTCCAGAAGGGTGGCAAGAGCTCTACCGTGCGATCCTTTAAGGACTCGTCGTTGGCCAATGGTCACTTCCTGCTGGACGTGCTCAATGGTCTCAAGCCTGGTTACGTTGACTACGACCTCGTTACGCCCGGTGACACTCCTGAGGATCAGTACCTCAACGCCAAGCTGGCAATCTCTATCGCCCGAAAGTTGGGCGCACTGATCTGGCTGGTTCCCGAGGATATCGTCGAGGTCCGATCTCGACTGATCCTGACCTTTATCGGATCTCTCATGTCCATCTGAGCGTTTTTAGAGGACTTGTGAGCTGTTTTGGGTCACCTATATGGGCGAGAAAGCTGTCTACTTGTAGCCTTATTCCGCTCCCTGTAACGATATTCAAGAGTGTATGTAATGAATTGTACCATTTCCATGACATTGTAATCGTCGTGCTTGTACGTACGAACTTGTGCAACTAATCACGAGTAAGTACAAGTAAAAAGGTATTACTTGTACAAGTACTTGTAGTTCTTGTGGTCGCTACTACAAGTAGTGGTCATATCGGTCTTGATGTAAGAATCAAGTGATTAATCAGCCGATCGTATTGTGTCGATTTTTTGAGATTTTTGATCGCACGTAATTGCAAATTGCAACTACAAGAATGGTCATCGCCAGCACAGAAATAATTACACCGTACCCACACGTAACATGTTAGAGCAATTTGACAGAGAGTGGGGGTTAAAATACTCATTTTAATTACAGCATGACAATGGAATTCTTTGTTTCTAGGTTTTAAAGTTTATTTAATCACGTGATTTGTATGTCACTATTTTTTAATTTACATAAGGTTCAAACTAAAATCCGCAATAGTTTAGTGGCTAGAATTTCCGCCTGTCAGAACCTCTGTTCAGCACGCGGGGGACCGGAGTTCAATTCTCCGTTGCGGAGGTTTGGTTACGGCCATATCCTGGTGAAAATACGGCTTCCCGTCCGATCAGCCATAGTCAAGCACCAGAGAGCCTAGTTAGTATTGTAGTGGGAGACCATACGAGAATCCTGGGTGCTGTAATCTTTTTCATGAATAAGAGATGATGTTTTTTAACACTTGTTTTTGATATATTGTTGCGCACGACAATTCCTCGAAGCTGTACCATACACTAAAATGCAATAAATAATACGTTAGTATGCTCTATCATCTACCTTCTAACAAATGCGGTCGTCAGTATCTAGCGATCTCGATCGAACGGCAGTCATTGCCTCGAGACCCAAAATCTTTCTGACTCTAGTTCGAGAGGGTCGTCTCTCCAACTTCTCACTGGTATCACTCTCGGGCTCGGCAGTGATGTGGCTGCTCATGGAAGCAATCTTGGGCTCTTCTTGATCCTTGATCTTGAGTTGGGGTGGAGGACCTTCGATTTTCTTGACGTCTCGTTTCCGTTGTTCCTGCACAATTTCATCGAGCGCCATGTTGAGTTTGTGGAGGGCAAACTTCTCGTCCGTAGTAGTCTTCATGGACGAAGGGAGGTTGCGTGTCTTCTTCAGAGACGACTCCAACGAAGATGCCATGCTCTGAGGAACAGTCACGTTGGGCTCTGATGGAGTATCAGCTGTAGAGGTGGAGAATGATGAAAGGACGTCGTCATCCTCGCCTGTTCCTCTCCATCCGTAGATACGCTTGAGCTTTGAGAAAGCGGATGAATGGTCCACGCCCTCGTTTGCGCTGTCGGCCGCAATTCGCTCAAACGCCTCTGCCAGATCCTGCTTGGTCACAGCAGGAATTCCGTCTCCAATATTCTCTTCTTTTTCAACGAGAGGGTCATCTCCAAATGTGTTGACCCACTCGTGCTCTCGAAGCTCGGCCATGGTCATTCTCTCGGCCGGGTTCTTGGCCAAGAGACCCTGGAACAAGTCAACAAGCTCCTCAGAAGTTCCCTCGGGTAGAGGGGCTTCGTTGAAGATGATTTGCTCACAGAGGTCAGAAATGGACTCGGATGCAAAGGGAAGTTTTCCGTAGAGCATGAAGTACAGAGTCACGCCCATTGACCAAATGTCTGCGGCACGGCCACTCACTGCGGAGCCCAAGGTAACTCCTACCTGGGATGCTCGCTCGAGACAATGAGGAGAGGTGATGAGAGCGAGTTCGGGAGCCATGTACGATGGGCTACCGGCCTTCCTTAGAACTGTATCGTTTTCACTCTCAAACATTTCTGAGACTCCAAAATCCGCAATCTTCAGAATGTCGTCTTCACTCAGCAGCATGTTGTCAGCCTTAATGTCCCGATGAATGACTCCTTGCGAGTGCAGAAATTCGATACCCAGAATCATGTCTCGGAAGTACAGTCGACACTGCTCCTCCGTATATTTGGGGTTTTTGCTTCCATCCGTTTCCTCTGAATGCATGAGAACGCCGTGGCACCAGTCCATCACCATGTAGAGAGAGTCTCCGTGGGGGTCGTCAAGCACTTCGACGAGGTTGACAATGTTGGGGTGGTCGAGTTTTTTGAGAATGGCGATTTCTCGTCGAATGAGGTTGAGGGGGTTGGAAGTGAAGGACTCCAGAGCTTCCTTGATTTTGTTCTGCTCCACGGGGTCTTTGGTTCGCATGAGTTTTCGACGCAGCTGCATCCATTCCGTTTGGTTCATTTTTCGTAGACGGGCCTTGGAGTATGACTTCATGGCGAACTTCTCCTGGGTCGTAGTATCGACCACTCTGTATACCGTTCCAAACGCGCCAGCTCCGATTTCTTCCTGAATCAGGTAGTTGTTGAGCGTCTTTCCGGTCTCATCTTCATGGTAGGACGCGTCCAGGGTCTCCTTGATGAGTTTGGGGGTGGTGGAAATAAGACGCATGTGGTGTCTCGAGGGTGATCTGACCACGTCCGAGGGGGACGAATGGACCCGCTTAAGCGGGGGACGGGCCATGCGTTTGGTTGGTGGCGCCAGCGAGTTACCTGAGGTTGGCGACGGCGGTTTCTGTGTCTGTTTGTCGGTATTTTCTGATGTTTTTGTTATGGTGGCTGCACTTGCACCGTTTGCGACCTCCAAAGAGGAAACTCGTCTGTGGCCCTTGTCGACGACTATCGAGGGCACCGACACGGTTGCGGCCGACGTGCAACACCGGTCCATGATGAGGGTGTTGGTGGTGGTTTGCACGGTGGTTGTCATGGAACGAGTTGGGAGCGGATGTACTGTAGATACTTGTAGTGCGTGTACGGTGCGTTTGTTTATTGTGTGCGAGTAAGAGAAGGGTGGATTTGAGCGCTTGAACGGGGGAGGCGTGGCTGTAAAAGGCACGTACTCGTGTGTGTTGTGTGAGTGATATAGGCTGTCGGTTTGTGTTTTCAAAGGGAGCACTTTGTCTATATATAACGCTGTCAGGGACCCTCCCGTATTGTAGCCACTATGCTTCTACAGCTGAGGTGAGAGGGAAAAACTTGAGTGCGTTTACCTCGAGAGATGCATCCTAAAATATGGAGCATAGAATAAGGGATAATGGCGAGCAGAGCAGTAAGGTGACCACTTGGTCAATATATTACCCTTTGTAAACGTGAAACAACTCCAGGATTTTATTCTGCGAAGTTTTCCGCTCGATACCACCCCAACGTTGCATTTATCTCTGCTATGTATCTGTTTGTCTCTCTGACTCTTTAGCTTTGACTGCAACGTTGTCAAAACAGTGAAAATGGAAATTGCAAAATGTGCATGGGGAATGAAAACGAAAATGAGAAGGGTGAAAAAAAAAAAAAATTGCCGAAGTGTATCTGTCTCAACACCACATATACTCAGGTAGCCTGCTTATGTCTATCCACGGCAAAAAACGGCGTTTCACCTTGTTTTGATGCACCCGATCGCCACCGCCACTGTGTCACTCTTCCATGTATGGAAACTGCGCTATGGTGCAATCCAGCATGGATGCGGCACCGTGACCCACTTGTGCTTGACTAATGTGGATTTGAAACCTGTCTTTTCAAACTCTGATGATGATCGTAAAAATAGGATCCGAGCTTCGAGCCTTATCCTCATTAGATTTGATTAATAGGGGAAGAGCTGACTCAGTATTGCAGAGCAGGTTTGAGCTATAATGCGATGGACTCTCAGGCTAAATATGCTCTATGGTTAGACATTATGATATGGAACTTGACTGCTGTCAACTCACTCCAGATGGCCCATGAAGGCCAGGCACATGAAATCTGTTAGTGGAGCTAACAGAGAAACCAAGGCGGGGCATGTGGCATATAAAAGATGGTATGGGGAGGACTGTCTTGTTACGAGTACAAGTACTTGTAATGGGGCCGTCTGGATTGTCTTTCTTCTCATAAAATACAGCTGTTGAATTATGGATTGGTCGGTTCGGCATACACCGTCCGTTTAACCAGCAGAATCAGTACAAGTACATTTTATGTAGAAGGAGTACAAGCACATTCTGTACGATATATATTTGATATATGATAGCCATTCCATACAAACAGCTCTTTGTGAATGCCTGTTCTAGTACAAGTAGAGTACATACGGCACCCGCACCGACGGAACTTGAAAGAGCAGCTTCTCTTCTCTCTAGTTCTTTCTGACAGCAGTGTTGGTACGCACAAGCATTACTTGTACTTTCAAAAGCAAGCCCACATACAACCCCTAACACAGCTTGAATAAAGCAGTTATAGCACACGATAGCACACCACTCTGCTCTACTAATAGATTATACTCTCGGGTCTGATGACAAGCAAGCGTGTTAGGTTCAAGGGATGGAGGTGAATGCAGTTATACAAGTAACAGTACCGTAGAAGCAGCTAATGGAGACCAGCAGGGCTGAAGAAGTGCTTTTCCGAGCTTACGGCGAATGCAAACACCTCATCTTGTAGAAGATTACCAACTCAAGGCTCAATGTTCTAATCAAATAAGTACGCGGATTCCGAATTCGTCCAGACGCTAAAGACGTCGCGACTCTTGAAGACGACTAACCAGTTGTTTTCAGAATCAACAAGCTAAAACAAGTGGGATTGGGTGTTATACAGCACGAAACTATCGTCTCAAACCGCAAGAACTCTCGCGCTCTTGAGCACCATGAACGAAACTTCGCCCTGTTATGAACAGCGTGACTTGCTGAGTCCGAGTCAATTTGAAGTCGAAATCGCTCACTTGAAGAGTGTGAGTAGGCTATCGTAGTCACTAGCAACCCCTTAACATAAGAATTGAGTACTTATAAGAGCACTCATGACTACAGCACTGGTACTCACATTCTCACACATCTTTGTAGGTTTGACTCTTGGTATGTACATACTTGTATGTACTGATATGGTCATTACAGATCCCGAAATTGTGCAACGACTGAAGTATCTTGTATTTGCAATTGAATTGGTACAAACCATCATCTTCAAATATCACTACAGTAGAAACAGTATACCAATACACATACCAGTCGAGCTTCCTACTGCTACCCCCACGCATATTAAGTTCCGATACGCCTCGAAGGTAAAAGCGATAAGAGCGCTAAACGCAGCAATAGCGAGCTATCGGTAACGATTGGGTCGGCTGTCTAATACTTTGGTAAGTTGTTGGTGAAAGGTCTAGCTGGGTTGGAATCTGGGGACCAAACCAACAATCTCTCTTAGATACACATTGGTACCCAGAACAAACACTGTTACTCACAATGTCTTTTGCCTTTTTCAACTCCATCAGCTGATTACATGCACTTCATTAAACAACTCTTCCCCACAGTGCATTCTTATCCACGACACCCCTTAACCGATACGATACACCACAACAATACGCTACTACAGCTACCATAGTCATGCGAATAACTCCACAAACAATCAGAAAGGCGGCCCGAATGTCGCCCAACATTTTGAGGCTTTTGCCTGCAGCTCGGACGCTGGATGAAGCAAAAACGGAGCTCCGATGGATACAGGCGGATCATCCCGACCCCACACCGAAAAAGATTGCGCGAGCGTGCTACGAACGAGGTCGCTTTTCGACGCCGCTTCAGTACGTGATTGGCAACCAGCCGTTTGGATCGTTGAACATTGACTGTCGCAAGAATGTACTGATTCCGAGATCAGAGACGGAGGAGTGGGCTTGCCACCTCTCCAACCTTCTCAAGACTCTAGCACGACGCAACAAAGACATGCGACTGGTTGATCTGTGCACGGGGACAGGATGTATTGCATTGCAGATGGCCACGTTACCTCTAGCTCTGGTGGCCGGTATTGACGTTTCTTCAGATGCCCTTAATCTTGCAGAACACAACGAAAAACTCAACCAAACGAGCTTGAGAGCAGACAAGGTCATATTTGAACAGTTAGATATTTTGGACCCGAAAAACGACGCCAAGATCGCCGCCTTGCACCCCACTATCATCACAGCGAACCCTCCGTACGTGAGCCATGAGGTGGATGCTGCTCAGGCAGTCAAGAAACACGAGCCCAAATTAGCCGTGTTTGGTGGCAACGAGTTCTACGAAGCTATCGCTCGCATCACCAATAATTCGGGAGCGCAGGCTTTGGTGACCGAAGTAGGGTACCTGGATCAGGCCAACTACACACAGTCGCTGCTGCCTAAAGATTGGTCTTCGATTGTTTTCAAGGACTTCAGCGACCGACCCCGAGCTGTATTTGCATGGAAGAATGGAACTCCCTTTGATATACTGGGGGAGAGCGAGGGAGGAGGATTTCGCCTTGTCGACAGCTTTTGATGATTGATGGACAAACAAACATGCGGAGTCCGAAACTGGCAGGAGAGGCCAAATATTTCAAAGCAAACACAGACGGTTCATCAAATTTAGCATTCCACACAGAGAATGCCTCCTGCATACCATAACATACAACATATTTACAATACATTAAAGCATTACACTATACTACCACTCTGTATGTAACACATCCGTCCGCTACGTCTGGTTGTCGATTGCACAATCCAACATCTATTACTAAATCTCCACTTACTCGTCGTTAGCATCCTCCAGAGTAACAATTCTCTTGGGAGCCTCCTTATTTTCTTTGTCAGCGACCTCCTCGATCTTGTCGCCAGTCTTATTGGCATTGGTCTTATCCTGAATCTGAGCAGCAAGTTCTCGGATTCGCTCATCAAGCTTGGCCTGGGCTTGCTCGTTCTCCAGCTTGATAGCAGCCTGCTTATCGGGAGGGTACTGAGCCTGGAGCTGGGCAGCAATGATCTGGGGGTCGATGCCAGAGTCGGACATCTCCTTGATCTGTTGCATCTGAGTGGCGAAGCTGGAGAGCTGGGTCTGGAAAGCAGCCTGCATCTGCTCCATCTGGGCGTTGGCCTCCTTCTGCTTCTGCTTTTCCTCCTTGGTCAGCTTTCGCGGGGGCTCCTTGGACTCAATCACGGTGCCAGCGTTCTTCTTCTTCTTCTTGTTCTTGAACTTCTGGGGCAGCAGGTCTCGCTCGGGGGTTCCGTGCCAGGCCCACAGGGGGATGAAGGAGTCAACGAAGCCAACATCAGCAAAGAGATTGGGGAAGATCCAGATACCGGGCTTTACGGTGGGCCAGGTGAGCACAAAGATGACCAGTCGGACCAGTGCAATGCCAAAGAAGACACCAATGAGTCCCAGCATGCCAACGGACAGGTACCACACGCCCTGTCGCAGGAAGATAGGCCACAGAGGAAACAGCACACCGGCAAAGATGGCGGCCACTCCGAGAGCGCCGTACAGATATGTGGTCAATGGGACGGGGTTATAGAACCATGTGTAGTACATATCGTCGCCAAACTCCTGCTGGGGGTTCACCTGCAGCACGGGGACTCCCTGCTCGGGCTTTTGTTTCATCATCAGCGCTGTCTGTGTGGGCAGCTTATCCACTCTGAGAGCCATCTGGTTGATGGGCATGAGTCGGAAGATTGAGATGGCCTCGTTTCGCGAGTTGATGGGCGGCAGCTTGGAGTTGGGCTTTGACTGAAGCTGCTTGTATTTGGGGTCTTCTAGTGCACGAATGGCTCGCTTAACACGGAAAAAGTCGGATCGCTTACCGTTGAGGATTCCGGGCCGCTGTTTGAGCAGCTTGTGGCTCCGCAGGTAGTCTGCCACAGCAAGTGCTTGAGGAGAAATCTCCCGAGCACCGCCCTGCTGAAGAGGCATGGTGATCTGACCTTGAGGCACGTTCTCAGTCATGTCTGTTTGTGTTGTGAGGTGGTGATCAGGACGTGAGGTTGTGTGCCTAAGGTGTATATGCAACAGGGTGTCTTGTTCAATGGGTTAGGGTTTCTGGAAAAAGAGGTTAGGTGGAGGGCATTACGGGAGGTTTGAGGACTGTATGGGAATAGGATATTGTTCACAGTGGTTGTTTACCCGGCCCAATACATTTATACCCTCCAATTCTACATGTAATGTGCGTCCATAGACACCTCTAGATTGCTATACTCTTACGTGTAACGTGTATGCAAGTCTTTAGCTCCTGGAACTCTCACACTTTCACACACTCTTGGACATTCTACGTGTTGATCTTAACTCTGAATGAGGTAGGAAGCTGATCACCACAATGCCATACAGTATGGTGGTGAGTTGAAAGAGAGGTGAGGAAGTTATAGCTACAAGTACGAGAACTTGTATCTCGAAAGGTCACTTGACAAATACCATCCGTGTGTACTGCCAATTGCTCTACTCATACTCGTACAGTATGTACCGGTACTACAAGTACAAGTGCTCGTATGTAACTGGTATATAAGACCATATACAGATCTATTGTTTACGATGGACTAATAGCATGATAGTACCCGTACTTTACAGTAGCTTGTAAGTAACAATATACAGAGAGTATGTTCTGTGTACAGTAGTTGTATGTGTAAACGCTCCATAGTTCTTACAGACATCTACACTACGCTGGCCATACGTACTGTCCCCAATCACAATAATTAAGTCTATTCGTTACACTCAGGTAAGCAATTTATATCTGTTTAGACCGTCGTCTATTTCTCGCTCTCCACAATAGCCATGATCATGCAGTAGAGGTAGTAAAAGAAGAGGAAGAAGTAGAAGCCCAGCTTGATGAAAGACTGCTTCTTGTACTTGTTGAGCGTTCGGAAAATCTCAGTGGCATCCAGCTTGTACTGGGGCCAATCGAGGAAAATGTATCGCACGTTGAAGAGAATCATGGGCAGGTTGATGAGGAAGGAGAACCACTTGAAGTTGATAAGCAACAACAGGGAGGTGAAGAGTTGCAGACCAGCCTCGGGTCGGATGTACACGTTGAGTTTGTTGCACAGATCGATGGGGTTGATGAAGTCGGCCTCCAGGTCAGAGTACATAACCACAAAAAAGACCTGGAAGAAGAGAGAGCCTGCGTTCAGCAGGACAGCACCAAGATAGAGACTGAGTTAGCATGTTTGATAGAGTGACAGGGCGTGTGCCGCAAGTAATGAAAAAGACGCACAATGAAGAACGAAGCACACTTGGTTGGAGAATCATTGGCTGAGGTTTCTGTTGGAAGGAACAAGATTCTGTTTGGTAGATACAAGATGTGATGGAATATTCACCATAGAGAGGGGAGCCAGAGAATAACAATAAGTTGGAAGCCAATCAACATGGCCTCACAGCCGTGGCCATTAGCACCATCACAG
This sequence comes from Yarrowia lipolytica, assembly GCF_001761485.1. Classification (NCBI taxonomy): domain Eukaryota; kingdom Fungi; phylum Ascomycota; class Dipodascomycetes; order Dipodascales; genus Yarrowia; species Yarrowia lipolytica. Next base: position 2,268,305 of record NC_090771.1, on the reverse strand, counting down.
ACATGACAAAACACGAACATGACTGGACCTAAAATGAGCCCTACCATCGATAGCAGAATTTCTGAAGAAGAATAATGCACTCGATAGACGCCACGCATTTACACTGCCGCTGCCATGGCCATTTGGTATCATTTCAGGTGCTGACTGAGTTGACTGAATGGGCCCACATTGGATATCATGACAGAAGACATGCCACAAAAACCACGACCGACGCAGACATATAAACGGGTGCCAGTCTACTGGTTTCCTTATCAGAACCGTCCCAACGCTTCAACATATCAAGTCAATGTCGCCACAGTGCTCGCGTCGTCTATCATGTCGTCTAACCATCTCTTCCATCGATGACGACAACAATAACCAAGATCAGCATCCAATAATCAACACATCCACATCCATGTTAGTAAAACAAACACCCACTTCAACGTGTTTGTGTCAATTCAGCTCAATCAACTCTCAACATCTTGTGTTTCGTCCTTCCATTGCTAACCTCGGCTAGTTGCTCAAGGGAGAACCACGCCAATCAGACCCATATGTGCTCCAGAAACACTGTGACGGCTCCCTGAACGGCACGCTCTCAAAGCGACTCTGCCTGTGTAATACTCACAAAATTCCGCTCATGTTTTTTTGTTAAAATCACTAGTGTGTCGACCAAGGTGCTAAGACTAGAAAATTGTTGGGTTAGGTTTCCCACGCTCCCACGCCTTTTCATCTGCAGCCATTAAGCTAATACGAGATCGGGGGGGCTGGTATCGGCATGGGGCGTGTAGACTACTGTGGGTGATGCAAAGTCACGTGAGGTGACCACGTGATTTTATTTTCGGAAACTAGCGAAATCTTGTAAAAAAGACCGTCTACATCCTCGAATGATTACTAATCATATACAACAGATGCAAGGACAAGGATACGCGATTGAATGCTCTATCGCATGTACTGTATAACATACTGGGAGGATATGACATGTGACGATTTGCTTGGTACGTACTGTACGGGAGCTAGCGGATATATGTGAAACGAGTTATATCTAGCCAGCGGACCAACATAATACAATGGTCAACTATACTATCAAATAAAATTGTTTGTCTGCCGTCGTCTAAGTTCCTTCAAGCAAACACAGCATAATGTGATAATGAGATACTGAAGACTGTTCGAGAGCGGATAGAGTTCCAGTTCGTGAATGTCCCGTAATCTTTACCTGTTGATGATGAGAGTGTGCTAGGTGCGAGTAAGATGAATAGAGAAAGAAGTTGTTTTAATGAGTACTGTAGTTGATATCCCGCTACCCCGTTGTTAAAAATTCCCACAAATAGGGACACTTTTTCGACCTCTACAATCTCATCTATTTCATCAACTAAATTTAACAAAATAATGAGATCACTCGAGACTAGAAATGCAACTCAATGCGGTTATGGGTCTTCCAACATGGTCCTTCTTTGTGGGAGTTCCGTTACTTCTTGGATTATATGAAGATTGTGTATACAGCTAACCCCCAAAACTTCCCAGAATGAGTCTCAACTCACCATCAACATCTACAACGCCTTCTACAGCACATCCAGAACTTTTCTCGAATCACACAGAAATTAGAGTTCAGCACTACATGTGCCCACACCACCATTTACACCCAGTATGATCACCTCATTCCTCAAGTACTCGGCACTGGTGTCTATCAGTTTGATAGCGGCCGCAGAGCTGCAAGTGCTGCTAGATGCGTATCTCAATCGGACCTTTGTGGAAACAGGAGCCAAAGTCGACAAGAAACTGGCGGTCCAGGATGGAGACATGACGAGTGAAGAGGTGTACACAAAGATGGGAGTCAACGTGGAGAGCGACCACGAGGACGAGGAAGGCGACGGGTACGAGTCTCGAGACCACATGGACTCGTCACCCTGGCAGCGGCCAAGTATCAGTGGTAACGAAGCATACCAAAGGGGTGCTAAAAAGTTGCATGACCAGTTTTTGGATGAGCTGAAGACCCGACAGAATTCTGAAACATGCTCGGAGGAGCGAACCAATGCCCTGTTTTCAGCCCTGACCCGGCTGGTGGACAAGTACCGAACTAGACCGATGATTCATCATGCTGCATCTAATGTGGATCACCCTGCATCTGGAGTGAAGTGTGTGGCTTGCAACCAGACCGTCTTGCTACAGCGGGACCGCCATTACGTCTGCGTGCACTGTCCCAGTGGTCAGAACGTCATTTGCATATTCTGTGAGGGTCGTGAGATGCATCCAGAGTCACACATGCTGTACAAAATGGACAAATCCATCGGAAGCATGCGGTCTCTCTTGTACTATGCAGAGACACATCCAGCATGGACGACCAAGATCGAGGACGATTTCTCGGCTCCTGATCCAGAGGAATTTGTCGATAGAGACCTGCTGGCGGAATGTGCCCCGATGAGCCAGGAACGACTCGAGTTCATGTTCGAGCAATTCATGGGGTGGTGCGATATTCGCTCCAACGAGCCCCGGAAGCTTAACATGTCATTGGATCGGTACAGGGAGCTTCTGAAACTGGACGACCCTTACCTGCTGTCTCTGTTGGAACAGCACTTCACTCAGCCAGTCTCATTCTCTGCCTACGTGAAGTTCGTGCTGTCCGTCTTATCTGCGCCCTCCAAGGCTCTGATTGATATCTGCTACGATATGATCACTCAAAAGGACGAGTCATATGTCACTATGGCTTCTGTCAAGGCCGCTGTGTGGCAGTACTACCTGTGGGCCCAGAAGATGGCCAATGAAGCAATTACTATTGAAGAATTGCGACAAAAGCAACAAGAGATGCGAAATGGCTACACAGACAAAACAAAGCTGTATGAGAGATTGGGAGCTCTTAGTAATACCCAGGGACCTAAGACGTTCAGTTCACTGGCCAACGGCAAACAGATCACGGACTTCCCTCGGAAACACGAAAACTTGCTCATCAACGTCCCTGTTGTCTCAGACAGACCTGACCTGTCCTCCAACGCCATGCTCATTGCCGAACAGTCCATCAACGAGATGATTGTTAAGGCTTTTGAAGAGGCCGGGTTCAACGAGTTTTCTCTGCTGACCAAGCGCGACTTCGTCAAGCTGGCGGGCTACCCTGGCCCCAACTTCCAATCCTGGCTCTTCAATTGGTTGGAGGCATATATTATTTAACCAATGTATTTATATGATGATGACGGACGATGACGACCAACAAAAACCAGAGGCTCTATTCTTGCTACTTTTATGCCACAGTCAAAATATATTAACTTATCCCGGCCACTCGATGAGTAGACCACCCTAAAAATCCTTCTTATCAGTCAAGTATAGCGTCATCTCCTTGAGATTCTGCTTGGCCAAGTTGTTCAAGTCTCCGTAGAAATCAAAGATGCAATCTTCCCCGAGGACATTGTACCCCGAATTTGGCCGCTCCTCAAAAATGCGTTCTCGATGGGACATCCAAGGACCTCCAAAATAGTACTTGAAGAGTTTCTCAGTCTTTTTGTCCAACGCCTTAAACCGAGGCACAAGCTTTTCCAACTCCTTCATTTCCTCTACGGCCTCTAGGTAGCACTGCTCCATCTCCTTGGCCAAAGCGTCAACGTCCTCGATCTTGTCGTCTTTGTACTTGGACTGTTCTCTTGCTACTTCGTCTGATCCAAACGAGTCGACGGAAGCATTATCGTCGTTGTCATCAGACGAGATATTTCCGGGAGTTTCTCTCAGGGTAGTGTTTTCAGCCAATATTCCCTTGGAAACATCAGCCTTGGGGGTTTCTGTGTTTGTACACATGGTATTTGTTGATAGTTGGTACTGTACAGTTATGATCTGCTGGGCTGGAGGATAAAGAAGAGGAAGACTCAGAGATGAGATTGGTCATACTTGCATGAGAAGGAGGCAGTGTAGGTAAATGGCACGATACGGATGCAATCGTGCGAACAAATGGCCATAGATATATCTACCTATCGATGATTTCAAGAAAAATCTGTTTAACATTTGCTCTGGGTTGGAGACGGACTTACTCTTCGCGGCATGATGTCACTAAAACACACACCTACTACTGCTCTGTTCCATTGAGAGCTCAAGATGCTGTACATCATGCCACCCGCAGCGATAGAGATAGCTATAGAAAACTGTTCAAAATGATAGCTTATTGCAAGATGTTAGAATATCCATAGGTTCTCACACAAACAATCATTCCGTTGCAGTTTCTTTCGGTCTTCGTATCCGTGGATTAAGTTCTTCACAGCGTGCAACTAATTTTTGTTAGTGTTGTCAAATCAACAAGAGGATCATTATATATGGCCATGAATAGCTCATATTTGAGAATGCACCATGAAAACGAGGACCAATAGATACAAAAATCCCACTTAACCTATCCTTGCCACAATGATAAGTACCCTACTTCGTCTGCCGGGTTTCTTGACATCCTCAAATATTGTATGGGCCAAAGTCTCCATCATGCATCAACTTTAGCACCACCCTCAGTGTTCATCACCATATTGACACTACCCACGCAACACACATATCTGCATCGATGGAACGGCGCAAAAAGCAGAACGAGGGTCTACTATCGGTGTATCCGCCTCCACCATGGTACTCTCGGTATTTTACGGACGAGAATGTGGCCAAAGTGAAGGATTTACAGAGCTCTGATAACTCCCAGCTGTTGGAAGCACCACTCAAATATCTCACTCCTCCATCTCCGCCGGAAGCAGGAGCATATCATAACTTTGGCGACGTATGGCAGGTGAACGACAAGTTAGCAACGCTGGAAGATCTCGGTATCACCCAGGTCTACGATGGAGCAGCCATTCGAGGAGAAGGACAGGAAAGTGGAGCTCGGGTTCTGGAGCTGAAAAAGTTGACAAAATCGCTGCTGCTCGCATTTGTGGAACTCACGGGAATAATGGGAGTTTCTCCCGAGCAGTTTCCAGCGAAATTCGAACATGTCCGGGTTCTGCTCATCAACATCCATCACATTCTGAATGAGTACCGGCCTCATCAGGCCCGTGAAAGTCTGGTGACCCTCATGCAACAACAAATCAACGACAAGAAACAGCATGTGGAAAACATCCGACAGTCGTGTGATAAAGTGCGAGATACTATTCGAGTGCTGAGTAAACAATTCGATCAGGTGGACGAGTTCGAGGAGACTGGAGGAGTGACGACTGAGGAGGTGAAGTACGTCTCTGGTAAGGACAAGGATTTGTTGGTAGTCAAAATGGCCGAACAAGTTTTATAAGTAAGTATTTATTGAGTAGATAATATGGTATGATATGTAGTTGCAGTACAAAACGTCCAAGTAGACGTCTACAAGTAGCTATCGCAATAGCTAGGCGATAACTATTATCATACATCTATACGTTAATTACACTATAAAAGGCTTGGTGATGTGTTGACAAGCCGTTAAAGGAACTGGTACTCAAGGCCCAGTCGTTCGGATCCTTGGCTGGCAGCTGGGCTCGCTTAGACAGCAAGCTGGAAGCCCTCCTGGTTGATCATCTTCTTGTAAGGCTCTAGAGCCTTGGCAACAGTCTTGTTGACAAACTTTTCGGTCTGCTCGGGTGCTCGGCCGACGAAAGTAGAGGGATCGAGCAGCTTGTCAAGGTCGTCGTGAACGGGCTTGAAGTAGGGGGTGTTCTTGATTCGCTCAATAAGATCGTTATCTCCTCCCTGCTCCTTGACAACCTGGGCGGCCTGGTGAGAAAGAACTCGGATCTCCTCGTGGCACTGCTGTCGGTCTCCTCCTCGCTGGACCATTGCCATGATGATGTTCTCAGTGGCCATGAAAGGAAGCTCGGCGGCAATTCGTCGCTCAATGACCTTGGGGTAGACGACCAGACCAGAGACAACGTTCAGAAGAGTGGACAGAACAATGTCGGCGGTGAGGAAGGCGCCGGGAAGAGAGACTCGTCGAATAGCAGAGTCATCGAGAGTTCGCTCGAACCACTGGACAGAAGCGGTCTGAGTTGCGTCCTGGAAACAAGACTGCAGGTGTCGAGACAGAGAGCAGATTCGCTCGGATCGCATGGGGTTTCGCTTGTAGGCCATGGCAGATGATCCGATCTGGGACTTCTCGAAAGGCTCCTCCATCTCCTTGAGGTTGGCAAGGAGACGCACGTCGGTGGCGAACTTGTGGGCAGTGCAGCCGAGAGAGGCGAGAGGGGCAAGGACGTCGACATCAATCTTTCGAGAGTAGGTCTGTCCAGTGCAGGGGTAGGCGTAGTCGAAGCCAAGGAGCTCAACGACTCGCTCGTCAAGCTGCTCGACCTTGTCGTGGTTACCCTCAAACAGAGACAGGAAAGAGGCCTGAGTACCGGTGGTACCCTTGACACCTCGGAGACCAAGGTCGTCTCGGGCTCGCTGCAGGTTTCGCAGATCCCACAGAAGCTCCTGGATCCAGAGTGTGGCTCGCTTACCAACGGTGGTCAGTTGGGCGGGCTGGAAGTGGGTCCATCCCAGAACGGGCAGATCCTTGTACTTGAGGGCAAACTGAGAGAGTCGGTCAATGACGTTAACGAGCTTGGGGATCAGAATGTCCAGACCGTCTCGCAGGAAGATAAGATCGGCGTTGTCGGTGACAAAGCAGGAGGTGGCTCCCAGATGGATGATGCCAGCGGCAGCGGGGGCAGTGAGTCCGTACACATGGACGTGGGACATGACGTCGTGACGCACAATGGCTTCCTGCTTGGTGGCCTCGGCGATCTCGTCGTCGGTGATCTCCTGGTGGGCCTTGAGCTGCTCAAGGGCCTCGTCGGTGATCTGGGTGATTCCAAGCTCCTTCTCGGCCACAGCCAGGTTGTACCACAGCTTTCGCCAGGTGGAGTATCGGTTCTTCATAGAGAAGAGCGACGACATCTCCTTGCTGGCGTATCGCGAGGACAGGGGAGTCTGGTACGAGTCGTTGTTGGACATGGTGATTGTGTGGTGGTTGGTGTGTGGAGTGAGAAATTCAACGACTTCACCTCTCTATATCAATGTGCATTTTTTTAAGCTTCCAAACTTTACCCCAAGTGAAGCACCACCAGGAGTGAAATTGACAGCCCACAATGAGTAATGGGGTGATATAATCGACTATACAAGAAGAATGGAGATACAATGATTCAACGATTCCTTTATAATTCTAAAATTGAATAAATATTTGCACCTTTTAGCCGAAAATATTCCCAGTCATATACTCTGCCTGTTCGTCTCTACTTGAACATCCTGGTGGTCACCCATCAAAGTTTTGCTGCAGAACTTATCGTGACTCAGGTCAGCGGCGTGTGGGACCATGCGTAGATATGGTGTAACCCGAATGTTCAGACATGTAATTATGCATAAGGAGGGTCTTGATCCGTGTCAGATAGCGATGCATGGCAACTGGCCTTAATCAATTGCATATGTTGATGTGAATTGGTACCGTAAAGTGACGAGCTCCCGCGAGACGACGATTATAGCAGGTTATTCAGTCGAGCTTGGACTCCTACATAAATGGTTCTCATTTCTTTCGATCGCTCTTCATCAAAGCCTGCGTGTCGGGGTTCGATTACAGAGTGAGTGATATTAAAGAAGTGCATTCTTGAGAACAGTGGGAAGTATTGTAGCTACCAGAACATCGCAGAACAAGATACAGTAACAACGGAAGGAATCGTATTAGTAGAATCGACATGCAATTACTGTGTGTTCAGAGATAGAGACCGTTGACCTTCCCCTCGCCCATTTCTTCTGTTAAAACCAGCTCTGCTGCCGACCTCACCTCTTCTGCTCCCCCTCAGGCGACACACAATGCGGTTTCTTTGGCATTTTCTGTGTTTCAAAAGATGGAAGTGATGGTGACGTTAGAAAACTGATAACAACGACAACTCGGATCTCTTTAACGAACCTTTCTTTTCTGACAACTTTTATTTATAGCGTGTAGATGTGTGTGTGTACTGTAAGTAAACGTCTTCCAGTGTGCAGAGTTCATCCACCAGTATACAGTAATGGCATTTTATACCGCACAAGTACACTAGATTCAAATTATGTAACAACTTTTCTCCAATCTACCATTACTCGTACTTGTACTGTAGGCACTTGCTGTTAGAACAGTTCATTTGTCAGTTATATCGCTCTTGGTATTCGTCTCCGATGCCTGCCTCTCAGACGCAAGATAACTCCGAACTGCGCTCTGAAGGTGTTTCTGTGAAGTCCCCAAATTACGTACGAGTACTTGTATATCGAGACATTTGAACATGGACATATATACAAAACATATTAGTACAAGGTAAGCATTACAATTGACCACTACAAGTAGTGTTTTCTCCACCTCTTCGATGTACCTCGAAACATTTCTCTTCCCAGTGCAATACACAACCCTTACCCCACTCTCCCATTGCACTACATTATTACCTCACAGCCAGCACAGCCAACTCCCCCTTCACCACACAACAGCAGTCAGTAGAGTCGAGCTCCTGACACTTGCATCTCAACCAAACGCCTAAAACAACCAATCACCATGGAATCTTTCCGACTGGGAACCACAGCTATCGCTGACCACTCCTTCAACAAGGACCACACCTTCGTTGCCGTGGCTCGAGAGAACAATGTCACTCTTCTGCAGCGAGCCAACGGCAAGATTCGACCAGTTCCTGGAAAGGCCGGCACTCTGCGATTCCACGACAAAACCGTGACCGGTGTGGATATCTCTTGTGATGGCCGAATTGTCACCTGTTCTCAGGACCGAAACGCTACTGTTTGGGAGCTGCAGCAAGACGGTACCTGGAAGCCCTTCCTGGTGGTGCTGCGAATCAACCGAGCCGCCACCACCGTGCGATGGTCTCCCGATGGATCCAAGTTTGCCGTAGGATCCGGAGCGCGAATCATTGCCGTGTGCTACTTCGAGGCCGAGAACGACTGGTGGATCTCCAAGCACATCAAGAAGCCCATCCGATCCACAATCACCAGCGTTGCGTGGCACCCCAACAACGTTCTGTTGGCCGCCGGATCCACGGACGGACACGCCCGAGTCTTCTCCGGCTACATCAAGGGTGTTGACGCCAAACCCGCCCCCACCGCCTGGGGAGAGCGACTGCCTTTCCAGCATCTTTGTGGTGAGTTTGCCAACAAGACCTACGCCTGGGTTCACGACGTGGCCTTCTCTCCTTCCGGAAACTCTCTGGCCTACGTTTCCCACGACTCCTCCATCACTGTGGTCTACCCGTCTGCTCCCGATGCTCCCCCCAAAGCTGTCATCAACCTGGACACCTCCTTCCAGCCCTTCCGATCTCTGGTGTGGACCACGGAAGATCAGATCGTTGCTGGAGGCTACGACTGCTATCCCATCATCTTTGGTGGCTCTCAGTCTGGCTGGAAGCAGACTGGCGCTATTGATGACCCTAAGAAGAACAAGAAGAACTCTGGCCCCGCCTCCCAGTTCGATGAGGATGGAATGCCCACCGGCTCCGCTCTCAACATGTTCCGAGCCATGGATCTCAAGGGAACCACTCAGCAACCCAACGATGATGATCTGCTGACCATCCACCAGTCTCCCATTGTCACTCTGCGACCTCTAGACGAGGAGGGAGGACGAGTGACCACTATTTCTTCCACTGGAGGAGATGGCCAGCTGGTTATCTACCGGGTTTAGGCTCTTAGGCGTGATGACATGTACCATAACGACCTGATATAAAATGCAATGATTACTGTAAAGATAATTGGGGTTGCTGTAGTCAGGCAAGAGCTTTTGATCTATCTGGATATAAAAGCAGTGAAACGAAGAATATTCGACAGCTACATTGCAGATATTTTTAGACACCAACTGGATTCTAGAAACGAAGTATGATTCTAGGGATACTGGGATACCCCAGCTACCTACGAGTGGTCGCTGTTCATGTTGTGTTGTGGCCGTACAAGAGACAACAGTATGTACAAGTACATACGAGTATGAGTACATACTGTACTTGTTTGGAAAGTAGCTAACAAAGGAGGTAGAACCTGACGAGACAGCCCCCGGTTGTATTCGTACATGTTACTGTAACTAAGCATAAAGAGTAGTAGGAACAAAAGCGGCCTAATCGCACCTGAAGTTGTGCAAACTCTGTTTGATTCTGCCTAAGCAGCTGGGGAAGTTCTGTAACTCCTTGTCTTCAAGATGAAGACTGGACATACGTAATTTGGATCACATTGATCGCCTTCGAACCTGGATACGCGCGGTAACAAAGGAGCATGGTTGCATGCACTCAATGAAGAGATGGACACACGTGTGACGTTCGAGATATCGTCGTATGTCTATCAGCATGGCAACATTGCCCTTGTAAGCCTGGATCTACAGAATATACAGCTACAGTATACTGTATCTAAGTATCGGATGTGCTGTACTACAGCTACAAGTAGACACTTTTCTGTACCTTACAAGGAGCTACTGCAAAGTATCCAAAGGTGTAGGTGGGAGCGCCGTACAGTAATACAGACAATTGACGACACCAACTACAAGTAACTGGCAGGTATAGTAGTCCGGATCTGCCGCGATTGCACTGCTGATAAGCGTGTGTCTGCAGGCGTCCTGGTCTGCAGCTCATGCTCCTTATGTAAGGGTTGGAAATCAGTTCCCATGGCCCTTGACACAAGAAACCTTGCTTGCAGGCATGCCAGAGATAAAAAAAAATTGAATGTGTACAGTAATTATTAATAAGGATGCCGTTGAAACTCTACTAAAAAGTGTATCGTAATTTGAGATCCAACGTTTCTGTTGGTGGGCGTGCGGTGGAGGTGTCTGTGTCAAATAAGACGATAATATTATGGGTAAGAGTCATGTGCTGCGTTCTATGATAATGACAAGGCCATTCGACCAGCTCTCTAAGGGAATATGGTGATGCTTTTCTCTGCAGAAGCACTGTCCTTCCATAGTGTCGTATCAATACTTGGCATCTTGGCCCAACTTCTATCTGGAACCTCCAACGGTGTCAGGATATTCGGGTTGCTGCGACATACAACTATGACACAACAATGGCGTGAGCCGATCATAAATGGCTGTCTTATGGTGTCCTGTGTTGTCTTTTCTTTTTCCACTCATACTACTCCCCTATTTATTGGCCTTTCCCCACATTCAACAATTAGTTGACGTTAGTAATTCACCTGCACCTCTCGACAAAAAGCCTATTCACCACACACCTCTAACCGTGATACCAACACTCCTTTCATCTCACCACACACAACACACACCACCAAGTACCGAGATGGCAGACCCAAGCGCTATGGAAGTCGACACACCTGTTGAGCAGGTCGAGGAAGGTGAGTATTGCGTCTTGTTTCCCCCCCAACAACACTAACACAGTCATCGAGAAGCCCAAAAAGTCGGCTAAGAAGCGATTAGAAGTCAAGAAGGTGAGTACTACAGTAGAGACGAATCGAGGAGAGAGAAAGATCCAGTGCAATGGGCTGATGATTCGACACAAGACATGATGGACTTCAAACACGCACTGAAACGTGTGACAACCACGCACTACGGAAACGTGGAGGTTGCCACCGAACGACATTGAGAGAATACCTTGATTCTGGCCACCGAGGCATCCCTGAAGTCAATGGGATATACAGAATGAGGGATCGTTTATGACACACACAAGGATCCTATCACCCACAGTTTACAATGGTGTGTGGATTAAGATTGTGATACAATAACCATGACGGGACCAACGGCATGGCACCTTGGTGATCAATCAGGCTACATAGAGTGCCACAACATGCCGCATGCCATTCAGCTATTTCTGTGTTTGATGATTGCATTAGATCTTGCACTTGTCGAATTCATATGGTTATGGCAATGCAACTTGATTGGGGGGCTGTGGCCCAGGTCTAAAGCGATGTTTTTTGGTGACTTTGGTGGCGTGATTTGCAAGATGTTTTGCTCACTTGCTACGGCAGCAACTTAGTTACTATCACCAGAGTCGCGGTATTAGTGGGCTTTGGTCTATCTGTAACATACTAACTCAGTGGTCGGCGGTAGCATTTTGGTCATGGGATATCCAGGTGGAAACCTGTGCCATCTGCAAAAATCACATTATGGAGCCATGCATCGATTGCCAAGCCAACGCATCCGGAACTCAGGCTGACTGTAACGTGGCCTGGGGTAAGTGCAACCACGCCTTTCACTTTCATTGCATTAACCGATGGCTCAAGTCCCGAAACACTTGTCCATTGGATTCCAAGGACTGGGAGTTCACCAGATATGGCCAGTAGTGTGGCGAAGGTGCTATGGTGACTGCATACTAGTCGAGTGTGCTGAGTCCCGTACAGTACGCCCGATTGGAGGTTGCGTTGGTACTACTAAGCAAGCTGAAGGGGCCAGCTACAAGCTCTTGAGATTGTGTACGTACGAATTGGGTTAGGATATATATTTACAATTATTATTGTGTGCGTTATGCCTCGCCTTATGATGACACGTAAAGCTACAAGTTAGCTACTGTACTTGTAGTACGAGCGCTTCGCTTATTGTGCTTCATTTGAGCATAATTCACCTAGACAGAAACGCTGAACCGTCTAAGCGTCTCTGCCAGGACATCTGGGGAAGGATCCGATCACCGTCAGAGAAGAGCAGATGCTTTCCATGGCCTTGAGGGTATTTTTCATGCGTTCTTCGCTGACGTGGGCTCGGCATTCGACGAAAAAGATGTAGTGCCACGAGTCCTGTAGCGACGGTCGCGAGTTGATACTGCTCAGATCAATGTCGTGCTTTCGGAACTCCTCCAAAACTGCACACAGAGCTCCGGGGTTGTTGTGAGTGGTGGTGAAGGAGATGAGGGACAGATCGTCCTTTGTAGGTGGTGGGTTCTGCACGTCATCGAGACTACTAAGGCCCAGGAACCGGGTGGTATTGTTTTTCTTGTCTGCAATGTTGGTCTCCACCAGCTTGATGCCAGCAGCTGCTCCGGCCATTTCCGAGCTGATAGCTCCTGCGTTTGGTTCATTGGCAGCCAGCTCAGCTGCCTTGGCGGTACTTGCCACGTCGATCCGCTCGACATTGGGGTACTGTTTGAGGAATTCGACGCACTGGCCCCAGACCTGAGGGTGTGAGTAAATTTTGGTGATGTCCTTTTTGTCACTAACATTGGAGAAGAAACAGTGGCTCACGGGAACCAGCAGCTCGGCAGTCGCAGAGTAGAAGTAGTCGTCGCCGAGAAGCCGTTGTCGCAGAAAGTCTAGTGTCCAAACAACCGATCCGTTAGTGGAGTTTTCAAACGGCACGACCGCCAGCTTGACTTCTCCCGAGTCCAGTAGCTGGAAACACTCTTCGATTGATTTGGCCGGTCGCAGGGTCGTGGGCACTGCCAGAGTATCCTGGTACTGTTTTGCGGCTGCGTGTGAATACGTGTATAACGGTCCGAGAAAGGCGATTTCCTCTGTGGTTGTCATGGTGATGTGTAATGTGTGTGATCAAGTGTGCCTGTGACTAATGAACGCCATGTCACACGCTGCAGCTCCGATATCGCACCAAAAGTTAAGATGGGGTTGGACTACAGATCTATTAATAATTACAATTACTTATATACTGTAGCAGTGGCTTTGGAGAAAATAAGGAACACCCGCACGAGAGGTTCTTTTTTTAAAAAAAAAAACAACAAACAAAACAAATCACGTGAACACAAATATGTCATTTTGTCATTTTCTTCTACATCCTTAAATTTTTCTAAGTACAGTTCAGAGAACTGGTCTACAAAGTCACTTACCTACAGGAGGAGCGTTTAATACATGCTGTAGAAGTTCGAAACAAATTCCACCGCAAGTCTCTCTACCAAATCAGTATGTACTGTACCTTTAAGATCTGAAATGATTTGGTGGAAACTATTATAAGAATCTCATACAACTAAGGGATATCTACCTTTGTGATGGCAGGTAATATCATTGTAGTACATACATACTGTTGTGTTCTCGATGTCACAGTCAACTTCCAGAACTTACCAGTCAATTGTAGTGCCAGTTATATTAATTAATCTCGTCTTTATGTCTTTATATGGTCTTCAGTAGATCGCAAGGTACACAACAACAGTTCATTCGCACACTTACAGTATGTACGTCTATCAATTCAGTATGTACTTCTATCTACAATGTTCACTTGGTGAAAGCCTCAATCTCCTCGATCACCATATCGATGGGGAAGTTGTCGGAGCCCTCTGTGAAGGACTGCAGAAGAGCTTGTCGTCGCTTTGTGGTCTCTGGGTCGGTGATGGTAGCTCCGTAGAACTCCTGGAGAGCCAGGATAAGGAACTGGGCATCCTGGAGAGACATGGCAGAGTCCTTCTCGACCTGACCATTCAGAAGAACACAGTCCTTGTCAGCAGCAAGGTCAGTGTGGAACATGAGAGTTGTATGGGGTCTAGCGAAGTCCTGGTGGAGCTTGAACTCGGCCAGAGTGGTGAAGATGACGTGGGTCAGGTGCTCTCCAACAAAGTTCCACTGCACAATGTGCATCTCACATCCCTCGTCTCCCTTGGGCAGTGGCAGAACGAACATGGGGTGCTTTCGGCCATTGAGGAACATCTTGTAGAAGAGCTGGGGGTCAACGACAGCACACAGAGCGCGCTCGTTGTTAATATGTCGGGCTCTCCACAGGAACTCAATTTCTTGCTTTCCAAGTTCCTTAAACTTGTCCAGCTTGACGAAGCTGTCGAGGTTCTTGAGCTCGTTCTTCGGAACGGGGGGAACCTCGCCAAGCTTCTCAGTCAGAGTCTTGGCCTCCTCTCCTCCCTCTTCAAGGATCGTCTTTTTTTCACTCCAGGCCTGTTCCAGCACCTTGGCGAGAGGATCAGACTCATTGAGCTTCTTGAGAGTAGCCTCAATCTCTGGAGCAAGCTTCTCCTTGAGCTCGTCAACAGACTCCACGCCCTCGGCGGCAGCCTTCTGCTTCAGCTTATCCTGGTATCGAGCCAGAACGTCAGCCTGGGTGGATGCATTGGCAGAAAGAGAAGTTCGTCCGATATCAGGACGAGCCCATTGGACACGCAGGTTGCTGAGGGAGCCAGAATAGCCAGAAGCCTGACGCAGGGCTTTAATGGGTGCCTTCTTGAGAAATGGTCTCATTGTGTGTGTTGAGGTTGGTTGGACTATTTGATCAGAGTTGATTTGCAAGCCTGATTCAGGTCACGTGGAGGTCGAGGCGTTGTCTGTGATGCCTTTGTTGTGTGTGTGGGTTCGATTAGCGGTTGTGCGGAATATCTAGCTGGTTTCTCGGAAAACAACATTCAGAGGATGAGGTGCAATAATTGATGCGCTATCGTGATTTTTGGTGCATGAAATAGGTAATCTCTTGTGACCTATCCTGATGTTCTCAACTACAAATAAGTATCGTCGGTATTTCATACACTATTATTGTGGCGTGCACTTGAAAAAAAGGTCCTGTACATCTGATTAGCGCCCAAAAGCTTTGAAAGTTGAAGGAGAGATGACAATGTGATTCTTCTGCTTGTAAAAATAAATAATAGATGTTGCTTCAGATCGAAATGGGGTTTTCTCAGACGTCATGCAATTCACAATTCACAATGAAGTGTGCTTCGGCTCGGTCGGACTCCGAGAAACTCTACGATTGATAGTCGTAAAGTGATCGGCTGTGGAACGGATCCGATAAGATCATTTTGATTAATAAGCTGAATATGGCTGCTATCACCAGTACTTGTAGATATCTTTCAAGTTAGACCTTAGGCGCGTTCGTGCCGTACAGAGAGCCCAGTGGGCCAAGAGTGAACGAAGGGGAGTGATATATTAACTAAGGCAAGCTTGCAGTTTTTAAATAATATCGCACCAAGAGAAGAGACTTTTGAAGTCACGAATACGATGCCATGTCTCGGTTGCAAGCACGATAGCTGAAACCCTGTGCTCTGCTCGGCTGTCGTCGTTTTTCCTTTTTTCTCTGTGAGATAAGATACGTACTTGTACGATGTTGGTGTGAGTACCAGATGTGCTGTAATTATTACTGTATATACTGTGGCTAGATTGGAAGATCAAACACTTACAACAAATACGAGTACGGTACGCATCGTATCTCAGATGACGATAAATAAATTAAATATGTACTTGGTACAAGTATGTACCACGGAGAATGATACGAGGGTGTCTTTGGAGCTCCAAGTATCTAATATGTACTTGTAGCATGATGGCGACAGATCACTGTAGGGGATCTAGACTAGCCTCCAGAGACGATGAAAGGTGTACAATGTGAAGGTGCCCATGCCTGCGACAAGGGGTACACAGTTGATGGACCATGGATCCGAACTTGAATCGTCATTGTGAGAAACGTGGTGTCTGCTGATCAACGGTACAGCTGCCCACGAACACGGACTGCAATTCACTGTCTGTTGGTATCATGATGAAGTTGATTGTTGTCAGTTCATAGACCAGGGCCATTCGCAACGGTAATCACTCCATTTCCTGGCCCTTCATCTTTGCATAGTTGTAGACAGACGACTTAATCAGTGTTCTGATCACATAGACCTTGGACTGCAGCTCCGACAGCTGTTCCGACAGCACCTGAGATGGTCCCTCTGTGAGCACGCGAATCTCATCTGTCAGCGAACGCAGATTGAGGTCCAGCCGCTCGTATTCCGCCAAAATGGCTTCTTCAGTTGGCGATAATTCCGGCATGTTGACGCGTGTTGTTCTGGAGCGCGTGCTGTGCCGAACTTTGTGCACACAAGTTGATGACTAACGTGCGTAGAGTTAAATTGGAGGTCGAATTGAAAAGTCAGAGAGAAGAAAAAAGATGATTCCCATAAAAACCTTATGTGACAGGAGGAGTTAAACTGCATAATTGTTCCCTCGTATAGTGAGGGAAGAAAGAGAGACGGGCCGTAATGAAAGATGGACGTCAGAAAACACCAAAATTCGACAGAATGATGGCTACAATGGGAGATTACTAGTGTCTTGATTATCAATTGCTATAGCCCAATCCCTTGACCTCCTTAATAAATAGCTTATATCAGATATACACTCATTCCAGCCAGGGGTTAATTATTTCCCAGCTATAGTTTGAGGAGACTCACATGCCCTGTGCACGTGGTGGACATGTGGAGCAAACTGAGAGAAGTGACATTGAACAGGCAAGTACAAGTACGAGGGAAACAGATGAACACTTATTAACGGCCATCGGCTACCATCGGCTGATACTAGTTCTAGCTTACCCCTCAGATGGCATTGCACTATTATCAGATGGCGCCATGGCCCTTCCACTGCCGACGCCGAAACTCATGGTCTAGGTCCACGGGTGAAAGAGCCGCTTGTACTGGCGGATTGCATCCTACAACGTAGTCTGCTTCCGCTCCGCAGTTTGGATTTGACACCCCACGTACTGGAACAAGGACATCAGACAAGGACGTTGATCGGCGCCTGAGCATAGGCTTGAGTCTGGTGGTACAGATTGTGAATTTATTCGTCTTCAGGGTGAAAGAAGTAACACTGCTACGACACTACCAATGCACAGTGAGAACCGGTTATGGGTCCAGCTGTCAAAAGACGTTAGGGTCCTATTTGCCCCAACAAAGGGGGAGTCTCCGACTATACTTTCGGGTCGCAAATTTTTTATCAGATGGCTCTGCCGGAACTTTAATAATAGACTTATACAAACACTACTTATCAGATCGGCTGAGGACCAACTTTCCACACTTTGTGGCCCACGCAGTGTTACAGACTAAGTCCCACTTTAACCTCCCGCGAACGTATCACACAGCCGGCTTAGTGCCGTTGGCTGTCTATCCACCGATTCGTCACTCAGTGAGTTGGTAACATGTGGCGCTGTTTGGGTTTTGGCATGTAAGTAATGACAGATGATTGTGATGGAATTATTCGAGGGTATACAGTACTACTACTTGTAGAGGTTTGATTCCATAAAGGACTTGCTCCATAACTCGACCCAGTGGCAAAAACACCAATACTCGACAGCCAGTTGTTTTTCTCTTGGCTACACCACCTGTGGCAAGCACCATTAACTCAGTGGGTATAGCTATCTAAAAGATCGCAGTGGAAGGAAACCTTAAAGACCCGCTGGTGCCGTTCCCATGTGCTGCACGCAGAGGTTGCTGTCTTTTGGCGGCGCGCTCTTTTTCATATATATAGCTTGATCCGCAGGACCCCTTCGGGGGCTTTGGGTATAGAAATCTGCATTCCTCTTGTTTCCACCACCAGAACTTAAGTTGACCCTTGATAACTCCTTGTGTGAAAAATTTAGCGCTTGGGGAAATTAATAGTCAGCTTCTAAATCGGTCACGATACACGCATTTGACAGAGACTCAGCTCGTGTCTCTCACAATCTTCTCCACCGACATACTCACCTCTCCAAACGGACACAACTCTGCATAATCGGAATCCGAAACCAAATAAACTCGCGAATACTGCTGCAAATTGAAAAACCAAGCTGCAAACGCTGCACACTTCCGACGACCCATGAACCACACCGATATGACGCTGGAGTGCGAAACGTGGTCCAAGTCCCTGATGGACCACCTCGGGCTGGGCTTCAACTGGCACATGGACAACAAGCCTGCACCTGCCAAAAAGGCCTTTCGAAAGCTCGTCACTCGCCAATGGGGACTCTACTCACTGGCGGTCACGGCCATCTTCATTCTTGGGGCTTACGCCCTCACAAACGTCGCCGTCGACGCCATAGTTATCCGACGACTCAGAAAGTACGCCCGACCACCAGGAACTCGCGTGCAGTTCTTCCGACAGGGCCTGCGACTCAGACTCATGATCCCTCTGTTGCTGACCATTGTCACAGTCTGCTCTCTAGTCCAGACATACCAAGACTTCATCTTCCTTACCAAACGACTCGGCCGAGTGTCTGCTGCTCTCTATCCAGCCATGCTTTTTCTGGCTCTCAGACCCTCGCCACTTCCTAGAACCTTCTACCTCGCATTGTTGCCAGTCCACAAGTGGCTGTCACGAATCGTAGTGCTCACCACGGTCCTGCACTCCATCTTCTACGCATACATCTATTACTCTACAGGCGTACTGGGTAAGAAGATGGCCGAGATCGAAAACATCTACGGTATCATTGCTACCGCTCTTTTCTTGCTGATCGCAGCTACCTCCATTGCTCCCATCAGACGAAAGATGTACCCCATCTTTTACGGAATCCACTACCCTGCAACCTGGGCCTGTGTGTTCCTCATCTGGGGCCACGCCCGTCCCCCTGCCAATGGATACTTTTACTGCTCCCTGGCAATCCTCATCGGACAGATTCTTTACCGAATCTGGACCACCACTCACGTCAAGCCTCTGAGTATCTTCCCCGTGTCTCCTACCCTCTTCCTTGTAACCTACCCTAACGTATACAAGCGAGGATACAAGCCTTCGGAGTACGGGGGTCTTCCCAGCTTCGATCGAGATGTAGAGGATCATGACTTCGATGCCAAGCCGGTCTTCACCCCTGCTTCACACATTCGTCTCAGCTCGCCACTGTGGCAGCCCGCCACTTGGATGAAGTCCTCTCATCCCTACACCGTTGCCTCCCGGCCTGAAGACGACCATTTGCAGCTGGTTGTGCGAAAGAGCAACTTCTTCCCTGACACCACACTCCATGCAAACCGGAACATGTCTCTGACAGGTCCCTTCTGCTCGGTTCCTTCGACGTTCTTCATCCCCGGGGCCGCCAAGCGAGTTCTCTTGGTCTGTGGTGGTACCGGTATCTCTTTTGCTGCCCCTGTTCTGAGACACTGTGCAGATAGAGGCATCCCTTGCAAACTAGTGTGGGCTATTCGAGAAGTTCGAGATGTGGCCATCTTGCCTCTGCTTGGAATCCGATGCGATACCTCTGTCAACGTGGAGATTGAAGTCTACGTGTCTCGTCCCATCACTTCTCTCTCCCCCACAAAGGCTGGAATTATGAACGACTATCGATCTTCTCTTGGAAACAAGGATGAGGCTGCCGCCGCAGATGATATCGATATCAACATTGAGGCCTGTGGGCATGGCTGCTGCACTCCTTGTCAGGGCAACCCAGAACGAGTGCCTCTTCTGGAGGCTCAGAAACGTGAGGCTAAGCACCAGGAGCAACAGTCTCAGGCTCAGTCTCACGCCCAGCAACAGGCACTGGGAGAGATACCAGTATCTTCTAACGGTACGATCGACTACAATGCCATCCAGCCAGTTAAGGCCGTTCCTCTCCTGCGTCGTCCTCGAAAGATGACCTCCACTCTGCTTCGGAAGTCGTGGATCCCCACTGAGTACGACTCGCCGCTGGCTCAATTCACTATGATCTCATCAAAGCTCGCTCTGAACCTAGATCTAGCGAAGTGGTTGTCTGGAGTACTGGAGCCTCCTTGTGGCTCTCGAAACTCGACTCACACTACAGGTGGTACTTGTTGTATGCAGGTTCCCGGTCTGGTCGATAAGACCGGCTGCTGGGTGCTTGCTTCTGGCTCTGTTCAGCTGGTCAGAGAAACCAGCAAGTGGGCCGCTGATAACAGTTTCTTGTGTGTCAAGGACGAGTACTCCATGTAAGCTAGGGTACTGTCCCACTCTTACAAAGGCCTAAAATATTTATTGCATGCTAATGGGCTTCGGTCATAAAACTAATGAGATGTTAATTTACGAGTAATGAACGCAGCAGAGCGTAGGAGCGGAGAAATGTCAAGCGAGGATGTCTCGCATCGTGATTTATTGTATTTTATGTTTCATTTCTATAATTACATAATAATTACAATCAGTCACAGTTTAGACTGTGCATATGAGGGTTTACAAGTAGCTACTTGTACAAACTACTGGCAATACGTAGTCTGACGGCGGACGTGGGCTTGGATGGGATGAAGTCACAGGAGTGTCGATTAAACTACTGAACCGATCGCCTTGATCTTGTTGTACCGATTTTGAAGTCACTATTTATGAGACGAATCCGCATTTCTTGGTATCAAGGCGGTATGAACGGGCCGGCATCAGCCTCGGAGCTCAGCCAGATAACAAACTGACGCTCGAACGCGTGAATTGTCCTGAGAAGTTCGATCAAGCCCAACTCACGCATGAGATTGGTATCTCCCGGTGCACACACGAAATTTTGCGGAGAATCCCGCGTTGAACCAATCTCCCTCGATTCAATGGCTGCCCCCCAACGGGCATCTCGGCGCAGACTTCTCCATTATACCTTCAGCATCGTTGGTACGACAATGCTGCCCATGCCGCATCGCAATTTGGACGGGCCCCTCCCTAAGTGCAGTAAACAGGTCCTGAGACCCAACCACTGTCACAAGTATAACGGCTTCCAAAAATTTCATGTTTCAAAATCCTCAATTGCAAAGTCTCAACGAGTCGTAAGAATATATCTACTGTTCGTAATCGTGTATCTCGCGGAGGTGAGGTGTGACAGGCAACAGAAGTGCTACCTGTAGTTTGTGGTTCGGGGTCGAAGTATCTAACTAGACCTTTGTCGAAGGATCGTTCTGTTGTATCTTTGGAGTCTCTCCAAAATAACAAACTGGACAAGTGACCTAGACAGGCTCGCTCGCTACCATTTGAAGCGAATCACCGGAGTAGAGTCAGTGAGTTAGGTTGCTTAATAAAACGATATCCTCTTATCATTGGGTAATCGCTCCACCAAATAGTCACTGCCCGGGGATTTGTTTACATTACAGGAGTTTCCAGACTCTAAACGTGCTCTCTGGATCGCTTTCTGAACTCATACT
The DNA here is from genome assembly GCF_001761485.1 of Yarrowia lipolytica. Taxonomy (NCBI): domain Eukaryota; kingdom Fungi; phylum Ascomycota; class Dipodascomycetes; order Dipodascales; genus Yarrowia; species Yarrowia lipolytica. Next base: position 2,246,721 of record NC_090771.1, on the reverse strand, counting down.
ATTGACTTTTTTTTTAGTTTACCTGTACCTGCATATTTCTTTTTAGAGTTACTATACTTGAAAAAACCCGATTGACGAAGGATCTTTACCGAGTCGAAATGTGGAGTACTCCCCTCTTTCCCAGGGCATGTGAACAGTGACGCCCCCCGGAAACATCAACAAGTCAAGACACGCAAATATCTGCGGGAATTGGCTTATGGGATCTGGAAGATGGAGAGATCCCTCCGGTACTCAGGGGACGACGCCACCCTGGGACATGTCCAACAGGGTTTGCTTCAATTCCTGAAGGAAGCCCAGATGTGTTTCTACGATGGACAACCGCCAGCACTTCACGATGAGCGAGAGTAGAGACGGTAGCAAGCGTAAAAGGCGGCCGAGGCCACCGAGAGAACAGCGTAGCAGGGCGCGTAGTCACCACAGGGGACGCAGAACCAAACCAATGACGAAGAAGAACCACAAGGAGACGTTTTCAAAGGCAATGCAAACGAAGAGGGCAATGGAAGGATTGAGATTAGAGAACTGGAGACTGGAGTGGCGTTTTCCCGATGAACGAACAAACACGCGAAGCTATGTGGACCGACATACAACACGGACTGAACCAGGTTTTTTTATGATTTTTTTACTGGAAATAGGTACGTGCCAAGTTGGACCATGACACTAAACGTGTTTAATTAGTAATATTCGTGTAAGCGTACATTCATTTCAAAGGTTATTCTTTCACAGCAAAGTTATAATTAAATGAATGTATATGCAGAAAAAAAAAAAAAAAAAAAAAAGGAGAGCCCTTGATAAGCTACAAATTCAGCATCAAAACGTAGAGGTATTATCGAGGTAATTAGGATGAAATATATAAATAGACAGTAGTGTTATTTTTCCCTCCTTAGACCCCTGAATTGATGTGCTGATTGAACTGCAGCAATAGCAGCCGTTCATGGATAGCATAGATAATGCAGGCTCGCTGAGATACATTCAGGGCAAGCATGGACTACCCAACGACAGCAAATGCAGTGTTTTTTTCAGTCCTCAATACACAAGTTCCAAGAAATTAGTTTCTATTTAACAATATAAGGTATGGGGATCCCGAATGTGCTACAACGTGCGTCCCACCAGCCACTTCGTGCCCGAGGCAAGGTTAGAATGTGTTAAAATACTGTATATACTTATGCACTGTATTGTATCTATCTTACGTGTAATATGATAAAATACAACGTATTTTTTAGACTTACAAGGGACATTTTCTGTGTAGCGTTATCCGTGGTATGACACACGCAGTGCATATCTTTCACCTGTGGTCTACTCTACTCGTACTATACGTGTCCACCCAATTTGTAACGCACTCTAACTGCTACACGACACAAAACATACACAAGACGATTCCGAGCTAGCTACAATATCCCTTTCCCCTGCTCAAACAGATAGCCCGTTGCTTTGATACCCCCCTACTCTCGTCAATGAGGGCAGATAGATTCATACCCACGGTCCTTCCTTCTCAGTACAATCGTTCTCCTTCAATAACTATTCGCAGAGACCGCCAGCTAACATCTTTCAGCGAACCACGGCCTTTTATCGATACCCTTTTGATAGATCAGTACTTGAACGAGGTCTCATCAGCATCATCTTCCGAAGGGGGTGGAGACATCACCTCGGGCCAAGCACCTACCTCCCCTACAACTGGAGGCATAACTAATGAGAACCAATTCTATCTTGCCGCGGCTTTAGGCCAATCTTCATCCGATCGTGTACTGACGTGGGAATCGCCGGCAACGTTCCATAGCACCCACAGTGTTGTCTCTCCAGGCAATACGTCCATCTTCTCGTTACCACTGCCCAACTCTGGCGAAGCCACAGAGGGCAGCACCAACTCACCTTCGACATCTTCTTCAACAATGACTTTTAACAGACTCCAATCTTCTCGTACATCGCCACCACGAGCCAACTCCGAGCGCAGGCAGGTTTACACCATGGGATCAGGTATGGGCGTAGCTGGAACAGATTACCCTATGGTGATGGCGTCCTTGACGATCAGTGAGGTTCCAGATGATTCTAAGAAAGTGGACATATGCCGCAACCTGCCCTATAGACTTCTGGATGCTCCGTTACTCCGCAATGACTACTACGCTAATCTCATTTCTTGGTCTCATCAGTGTGGAAAGGTTGCTGTTGGGCTTGGAAACGAAGTGTACTTGTGGCATGAACAAGAGGGTGCTTCTCTGCTCCAAATCAGTGGTAACCGATCGGCCATAATGTGTGTTACTTTCAACACTGTCAACGATCTTTTGATGATTGGATGCAGGAATGGCATGATATATATCGCTGATGCCCCTAAAGATATTATCCTGGCCAAGTATGATCATCGCTCAACTAGGCGTGGAAACAGTCTAGAGTGTGGTGTTTGCAGTGCCTTATGGGTTCCCAATCGTAATGACCTGCTCATCATTGGAGATGAGTCAGGATATACTGGTGTTCTCGGGATCAAAACCGTCTATGATAATGACCATGAAATTCACGGTTTGGCAGAGCTAGGAGGCCACTTTCAGCAAATATGTGGAATGGCGTCTCCCAAAGACGGCTCTGAGATTGCCATAGGCTGCAACGACAACTCCTGCTCTATCTGGGATATTTCTTGCTTGCAGGACTACAACTGGACACAAGACATTGAGCTGACCCTTAAGCACACGCTTGTTCACAATGCAGCTGTCAAAGCTATGGCGTATTGTCCATGGAGCCCGTCCTTGTTGGCAACAGGCGGGGGCTCCCATGACAGAACCATACGTTTCTGGCATACTGGCACAGGTACCCTGATCAAGAAAATTCCAGTGCATGCCCAGGTCACGTCCATATTTTGGTCGAGGTTCAATCGACAGTTTGTTGCCACCTTTGGCTTTTCAGATCCAGGTAGGGGCTCACTGATTTCAGTCTTCACCTTTCCTGAGCTTGAACTTCGTGTACAAGTCACCTCAAAAGCGGGTCTGCGGTTTTTGTCGGCGTCGCAATCTGCCAATGATGGACAGGTTGCTGTTACCTCCAACGACGAGACTGTTCGTTTCTATGAGGTCTGGCCTGTTGTAGCAGGAGCTGTTCCCATGTTCCCCAAGAGTGGTATCTTTGGAAGTGACTTGATTGAGCTGATAGAGGGAATCGAGAGACCTGAGGCTGTCATTCGATAATGTGCATGCTAAGCGGCACAAAAAACATCTATGTAAATGAATAAAAGAAAAAGGGATAGGAAGGTGCATCTTTATTTGGTAAATTGTCTATAAGATAAATAAATAAGGGTAGTCTCAGTCTATGCTGGGACAGACTCGTACTCCGACTTCTTGAAGTTGGACATGAGTCGTCTCCATCGACCAGAGTTCTTCTTGATAGGTTGGGTGTCCATTTGGAGCAGAATTATAGCAGCGGCAACTCCTGCACAGACAGCAGAAGCCACTGTTAGGAGCGCTACAGATACGGAGTGGCTTTGGACTGTTCTGTAAGGACACCTAGCAGTAGGTCCACCTGAGACCCAACAGTCTTCCTGAGAAATGGAATTCAGATCGATCCACACCGGGAAGGCCGTGTTTCCATAATCAATAGTGTCATAAGAGTCGGGGTCTGTTGTATCTCCACCTTTGTATACCCTTGTCTTTCCTGAGACTCCTCTGACTGTAATTTTGGCGGCGATATTTTGTAGGGCTGTTCTGGGCAGCGAGAAGGTATATCCAGGTGGACAGATGTTCTTCTCCTGGGCGGTATCAAAGTAGTTGACTTTCTGAGTGCCCACAGCCCAGTTGTATGCCAGTTCTCCCTGTCGACAGAGAGGGTAGTGTGTGTCGTAGCAGTTTGCTACGTGCCATCCGTCAGGCATGAGTACGGCGCAGTTCCAGGCAACTAGACCTGTGTTTCTGTCTTGCGTTCTCGTTACCGACTCATTATGGCATTTGCTGGGTTCATCTTCAGCCCACGACCACAGAGATTCGGTCATGAGACCCTGGAGTGTTTCTCCTGGAGCTAGGGTATTGTTAATGCTTGGGGAGAGCCCGCAATTGATGAACTCCTGGAATGAGACGTTTGAAATCGGGTCTTGTTGTGTCGACGAGTATGTTCTCCACGAAGCAGCACCCGTCAGGTTGATAGACTGCAGAAACTGTGGGTCCAGACGTATGCATTCTTGCAGGTTTTCATACGCAATGTTTTCATTTGTGTTTTCTGGGTCCGAGGAGCCCAACAATGCTTGTTTAGTAAAAATGACGTCTTGATCTGCCGAACCCCAACCGTACCCGTCCGGCTGATCGTTTTGAGATATAGAGACCATGACCCGAGCCTTCATCTCTAGCAGAATGTAATGTGCCAGAGGGAAACCCCGGTTACTGAGACCTTGGTAGTCGTAAGTTCTGGGAGGTTCTGCTTCTCGATCGCGATGAAGATCTTTGGGAGTGTAGAGTCTAGGACCGATGTAAGAGGATCCCACAATGTTTCCGAGCATCTGTGGTCCTGTGGTGTAAGTTGAAGGTGTCGTTGAGGTGCTAGAAGCTGACTCTGTGGAAGATGTGGTTCTGGTCGACTCCGTTGAGTTACTCATTCGAGAGGAGTTTGAAGAGGAGTTCGAGTCGCTGTTGGAGAAGGAGCCAGTCGACTCCATTCTAGTCGTTTTAGAGGCGTTTAACAAACTCGACAGGACGCTGCTGGCCAGCTGGGTTACGCTTGTAGACGTTTCTCTAAATTGTCGCTTTTGTCGTTGAGAACTCGAGTTACTTTGTATCGGCGTTTCGACCGTTCGGAGGTTGAGCTTGAGCGAGATGAGGTCGACATCGAGGTTGTTGTCGGTGACGTTGACATGATTACTAAGTGCCGCTAGAAAGTACGACAACGTCGCATTTTGGTCGCATGTGACGATATCAGTTGTGAGTCGTCTCTGTAGCAGAACAGGAGTGCCTGGTTCTGCAGAGCTTGGGAAAATCACGGGGCACAGCTGCCAGTACTGTTCCTTGTTGTTCCAATAGACGTCGAGTCCCAGAGACGTCATTCCGGACTTGAGCAGGTCCATGGATTTGAAAATGCCGTCCTGGGTGTATCCGTACTTGTTGAAGACCAGCGGGGTCAGCTCGGCGCCCTTGTACGTCAGTTGGTCGATCGACACATTGTAAGACACATCTCGCTCCGCTCGAGTTGCTGCCACCATCATATGGCTCATTCCCGGCCATACTGGGGCGATCCATGCCTGGCAGTTTTCGTCTCGAAGCGAGTCGTCATCTCGTTTTTTGAGCTGTTGCAGGCTGTGGTGCACATCTGGTGATTTAGCTGTGGCCAGCGGTATCAGCGCAACCAGAATGAAAGTCCACGGAAGCGTCCATAACCACACCATTGTGAGGAGTGGGGTTTTGAGGTTGGCTTTTTCTTACTAAGAGGCGAGTACGAGTATACATTTAATGTACATGTGCTTATTGTAACAGCCCACCTGAACTTTAAGGTGTTAGAGGTGGAATAATAGGGAAACAAAAACAAGATAAATCGCACAAGTTCAAAATAAATCGACTAGGACGCTCTCATGTCTTATTAATCGTTTCAATAGTTAGATAGCCTCGTGTGTGTGTACAAGTACAAGTTGTCTCGTACTTGTACTCGTCTCATACACAGACGCGCTCCATATGCAGGGTATCTGTATGAAGTGATTCTGCATCAACATATGCCCCCCCACCAACGCATCCTATCACATCTCCGAGACCATGCTGACAGTCCCTCCATTGATTCCGAGACTGCTTCTGGCCCTAACGCCTCTCGCCACAATCGCGGCAGCCTTCTTCTACTTCTCACAGACGAACGTTCTCCAACCAACGCCCTACATTGACGAGATTTTTCACATCCCCCAGACTCAGCAATACTGTAAAGGTCATTGGAACGCATGGGATAGCAAAATCACCACTCCACCGGGCCTGTACATCATTGGTTATGCATGGGCTCGCATGCTGACCCTCACGGGTCTTTCTGAGTCTGAGGCCTGCTCCACTCTGTCTCTCAGAGCAGTCAACCTCATGGCAGTGGTGATCTACATTCCTGCCACCCTATACATTATCCAGCGGCGGGTCTGGGGCTCCCAGGCCCATTTCAGCGCCTTTTCTCTCGTGTCTTTCCCCCTCATTTGGTTTTACGCTGCCCTGTACTACACAGACGTGTGGAGTACGGCTACTGTGCTGATGGCTCTGGCATTTGCACTAAGCCCTCGAGTTCCCTTCTACATGGTGCAACTGTCAGCTCTCATGTGTGCCGTTTCCCTTTTCTTCCGACAAACTAACATCCTGTGGGCAGCTGTGGTAGCTGTGATTGCCATTGAGAACAGCCACTACTCTAACGGCGCGCCTCCCAAGAACGGAGCTCTAGCCCAGATATTCTCTACTATCTCCTATACGTTCCAAATTGAGCTGCCAATTTTCAATATTCTCATTTCCTATGCCTCTGTTGCAGTTGGATTCTCATTTTTCCTCTACATCAATGGAGGTATTGCCCTTGGAGACAAAGACAACCATGTGGCCGGAAACCACATCCCCCAGGTATTTTACTGCGCTCTGTTCATCACCACGCTGGGATTCCCTGTGTGGTTCACCTGGGCCCACCTCAAGGCCTACATCAGCTCGTCCTTTTCTGTTCTGGGTCTCACTGTTCGACCCCTGTTTATCTTTGTCCTCATTCCCCGTCTGTTGAAGTCCTACGCTATCGAACACCCTTTCTTGCTCGCAGATAACAGACACTACGTTTTTTATCTATGGAGGCGACTTCTCAAGCCTGCCATCTACTCCATTAGTGTGGAGGATGTCATGCAATCCCAGGATGCCATTGACCCCAAGACTCTGGACGTGATATCCATCGGTCTCAAGTATGCTCTTTCTGCAGCCATCTACTTCTCCCTGTGGAACATCTGGACTACTCTGACGAACTCCATTCCTGCAGCTATTCTTGTCCGGGGACGAGGTTTCAACCGACGAAACGGTAAGAGCATCTCTCCTGCTATTGATCTGCAGTGTCTCACTTGGCCTATTCTGTTAGCCATGGTCTTTGCTACTCTGGCATCTCTCATCCCCTCCCCTCTCATTGAGCCTCGGTACTACATTCTTCCCTATCTGTTCTGGCGTATCTATATGACCCCCACTACTGCAGGCAAGCGGGTCAACACCGACGCTCGGTTCCTTCGTGAGTGGATCTGGTACATGCTTATCAATGCTGCCACCGTGTACATGTTCCTTTATAAGCCCTTTGAGTGGGCCCATGAGCCTGGCGTCCTACAGCGGTTCATGTGGTAGCTAACCTATGGCCAAACTTCAATAGAATATCGATTAACCATTAACTGCTGATGGAACGGTGGGAGTACATACACACACAGACGCACACACTGGTGATGCGACGCGAACATATTGTGTGTTTGTGCGTCTATTGTTTCTGGAATCGACTTTAACATACTGATGCCATATGCGTCTTGCTTCACCTCCCTGAAGGAAACCTGTAAGGCTTCTTTGTGCACATTTGGCTCCCCTGTTCTTGAAGATGCTTGAGGTAGTCAGCTCTGGAGAAATTTTGCTGACATGAAGGACAAATGGCCCACTGTGGGGCGGCTGGCGGTAGAGTCTGCGGCTTGGATCTAAGCTCCATACTTGCTGTGTGTGAATTTAATTTGTGTCTGGCGATTACTCGAGTGATAAGCCTATATATAACCGCTGTTAAAACCAGTTACCTCTGACTGATCTGACGGGTGATGCGTGGACACTTGAGGCAGGCCGCACCATTGTCATATGACAAGAAAACCGTTGAGGCAAGTGTAGAGAAGTGGCTACAATGAATGGGATAAGATAAAAACTTTTTGTGAATAATTAGACAGGAGGGAAGCTGGTTCTTATACATTTCTTGTGTCATAATTTTCATGTGATCTTCGTTATTTTTGTGTACCCCAAAAAATCTTCGGCTCTACAACGGCTCCGCTTTGATGTCGAAGCGCCGTAGTTGACTGGTCAAGTATGGACAGAACAAGGAAGCATTGGGCAATTCACGTTACACCAGGGGAGATAGTCTTCTACAGATAACGAGCAATGAAGAACTCCACAGTTCATTGTCTACAGTAGTATGTACAGTATGTACATCATTGCTGCAGCTGTGCTCGCAACACAAAAAATAAATATCTTTAGATTCAGGTTCTACTTCTTGCTATAGTCACCTGTTTTTTTTGTTTTTTTCTGCATATACATTCATTTAATTATAACTTTGCTGTGAAAGAATAACCTTTGAAATGAATGTACGCTTACACCTGTAAACTGGCTACAAATACCATCACTGTCCTTGTACACTGTTCTTTTGTTGTTGCTTAAGCAGTATTACAGTAAGTACACCCTTCAAGATAACGAGCTGGGGTTCATGTAAAAAAAAAACACAACCAATCGTACTTGTATATTACTAAGACAAGGCACGTGGGCTGTTACTTACCACCCTCGGAAATCAGGATTATGCTCGTACCCAGAGTGGCTACTCCGTCTCCTCAGATCTTACCCCATAACATGTTTCGTCCCATGTTAAAGGCTGAGATACGGACAGTCTTCCACAGAGTAGCCACATCCAGAGTGGATGTGAAGGTGTCGAGGAATCCGAAAGGCAGCATAGCAGGAATCCAGCCCTGAGCCAGCTCCAGAGCCCACGATCCAGGAGGCATGCCGTACTGCTTAACCTGGCCTCGAACCAGATGGTGAGAAGAACCAGGAAGGTACACCTCGGGCTCCATCTTACCGGCAGTATGACATACCTCCTTGCCAGTGAGCATCATGTAATAATCGTCAGCATAATGCACACCGGTGTGACCCTCGGTACCCACAGCACTTCCAAAAAAAATGAGGTATTCGCTGATGGAGGCATGGAGCACAAACATAGAGCCCATTGCTCCCCCGGCGTTATTGAAGACCCAGTTGTCAAAATCTAGCTCGTTGATGTACTTGCCGTATCGCTGTTTGAGAGCAGCTCCAAGGTCTATCATGATTTCGGTGGCATTACCTCCTGGATTTCGCTCCAGAGATGTATTGACCATATCCATGACCTCTTGGTTATCGAAGATGTACCTGTGGGGTAGGACGTTGACATAGAGCCAGTCTGACAGCACGTACATGCCTAACACGAGCAGCGAGATGAATCCGACGAGTTTCATTATTGCTGGAAATGATTTTTACTGTTCGGGAAATGTACATCTGTGACGTTTTATATACCCGTACTTGTAGCTTGGTTTCTTCTTCGTCTTTACCTCAAGGGGGGTGCGGATCAAGTCCGCTTTTCCGCATGCACTCCAGCTCAACCCTAAAGTCATCGCAAAATACGACGGACGCGACACATGCATCGCCCTGTCTTGCATGGTCTCATTTTGAGTTGGCAACCAGTGCGAAATGCGAAATAGACGCGTCGACCAGAAAAACAACAGGCTAGCTCAACATGCTCTCCTACACCAGAGTCACGCCTGTGTTTTGCGACCCGGGATTGGTAGCGTATGTGTTTGAGCGCAAGCTGGTGGTTCGACAGTTTCAGGATGATGTCAGCGAGTTAATATTTGCTCTCGATCTGCCAGGGCTCTTTGCACAGAGAGTACGATGCATTGAATGGAGACCGCTGCCTGAAATGGCACCAGATACAGACACAGCCACAGATCGCAGTCTGTTGGTGGCTTCCTCAAATGAGGTGCTTTTCTACAGCGGAGACGGGATGCTGCTGGGCCAGATCAAGCCTGATTTCGGGGTCGCAGCAGTCAAATGGGTGACTCCAGAGCACATTTGCATCATCTCACCCAACTCTTTAGTAGGAGATATCTACTGGATCGAGCCGACGAAGCAAATGATTGGAATCAACCACGTCATCCGCATAAACGGCCCAAAAACTACGCACATTCACATTACCACTATCGACAACTTCCCCGTGGTCAATCTGCTGACAAGAATAGGCGTCAAGGACTCTCTTACTCGTGTGACCATTCGCTCGGCTCTCGAAGTTACAGTCGACGCCTCCTCGACGTTTCTATTCGACACTCCCGCAGATATGTTCAAGTGTCACAATGGCCTCTTTGCATTGGCAGACAATCCTGCAGTCGGCCACAAAGTTTCTCTCTTCTCAACCTCTGGACATCTCCTATCTGAATGGGAGGGCTCGGCAGTGCGCACACTGCCTTTCCAGGACAGCATTATCTCTGCGATGGAGTTCTGCGGGTATGGAGACCATCAATACCTGGCTACAGCTGCCGAAAATGTGGTCTCCATCTTGTCATTGAGACATTTGCAGCCCATGAAGGTCTTAGTGCAGTCCATTCTTGTGACGAGAGACATCTTTTACGTTGACTGCTGGCGTCTCAACGAAAGTGGTGACTATGAAGCCCAAACTACTCCGTATGCCCCTTACTCTGTAGTTGGAGTGAACAGCTCCTTTGCATTGACACCTTGTGACATCCCCTTCATGGCCTGTTCCCATCATGGGTATATTGCCGTTGTATGCTCTCTGACTCCCACGACAGTGTGGATCTGGAGTATACAGGATGATGCCCCTGTTGTTCATACTGTTCTGTGCCATGACTCTGAACACACAATCACGGCATTATCATGGCACCCTGACCAGGCCGTGTTGATGATTCAATTCGGGCACATATCCTCCGTCTGGGACATGCCTGCTGCTTCGGGTAAACATATGCCCTACCGTGTCAAGTGGTTACCTCGAGGTATGCTTCTCTACGATGGTCAAGAGTTTGGACTGGCTTGATTTTGGACGTCTGATTAACCAAAACATGTATATTTATTCAACTAATTATTTATTTTACCCTTCATGTTTCAAATCTTTCCCTTTCTTCTCAGCATTGAGAGCGTCGATCTGCTGTTGAAGCGTCTCGTTCTCAACTCGTAGGATTCCAATCTCAATCTCCTGCTGCAAGGCTCGCCCTGCTCCCAACATGCTTCCTAGTCGCTTGTTCTCGGCCACCAAGGATTGCATTTTGGAACACACTCTGTATGCTGCGGACTCGTCGTAAGCTCCCTGTGCCAAGAGAGACTCGATGGTCATCTCGAGACGCTGCACCTCGTCATTTTTTGACTTGACCTTCGCATTTAAGTCTCGGAAAGCGTTCTCGGTGGCGTTATCCATCTTGTGGATGGATACGGAGTCTTGTCTAGACAACTTCTGGCTCAGACGATTGATCTCCTTCTGCAGAGCCTCAATCTCAAGACCCTGTTTGGCCACGGTGGCAATAGAGTCACGTTGGACGGCACTGTTGTTGTGACTGATATTGCTGTAGCAGAAGGAGTGCATCGCGTGGTTGTCGTCTCTGTGCCGTTCAGTAGCAGCATGGGAACTAGACATGGACCCGTAGCTGTTTGTGGTACTCAGTCCGCTGCTGTTGCCATAACTTGACTGCACATAAGAGGAACCGCTGGATAGGTCACGAGACGCTCCTATGGAGTAGCCAGAGGACAACCTTCCTCCTCCACTATGCATAGAGCTGATTCTGAACGGGCTAGTGTATGGTTGGGGCGTTTCAGGGGTGCCCATGAGACTTGTCTGATGTGGTTTGGCAAATGTCTTGGCCGTTACTGCCTGTAGAGGCTCTTCTTCCGCTGGTCGACCGCTTCCAATGGATCCAAACATATTTGTGGTTGTTTTGATGGAAGGATAAGAGTGTCTATGTAACTACGGTGCCATTTTAAAGGCCGTCTTTGGTATGTCAAAAATCCATCTTTACCCATACAGTTGACGTGTCAGGTCCAGGCGGTTGTTTTGGGGCAGGCTTGGAATGGGGAGAGATATGCCAGAGTGGGTATGATACTTAGCTACAATGTACAGCATGTACGATACTCGTACTTGTATTGGACTCGTACCATACAAGAACGAGTGGTACAGTGTAGAGCTGAAAGTACACTTGTACCAGCACATGTGCATGTATCGTACGTACAGTATCAAATAATATCGAACCAAAACACAATAGCACTGCCTCTCCATATTCTCAAGGCCGTGCTGCCTTCACGGTCTGTATGTTATGTTTCACTAAATTACTGTACCATAAACAGTTGTCAGATTGGGTTTGGTGTTATATTTCTCATGCAGGAAGCGGACTGCAAACTCCCGGACCGTCCCTTGCACTGATGATGCAGCAACATGGGTGTTAGCCCTACTTGTAGTGGATCCAAAAGCTTCTTACAACTACTGTACCGACTGCGTTGGTAGTATACAAGTACATGTCTATTCACGGTTATAGCAGCTGACACCTACAGTAGAGAATGTGGGTGCTCATAATATTTTCATATATACCAAATACTATTCACCAGCTGATCAGTATGTACGATTCTGTACGATTCTGTACATCCTACGGAAATGAAACAGGTCTTACATGACTATCCACTTTTGGTAATGTCGCATACAGACAAAACAACTTTATGTGGGACCTTCTTTTTTTTCCGGGGGTGACCACGCACCATTGAGGCAGGCAGACAGCCTTGGCCCTGGTCTATCTGCATATAACTACAGCCTGTATCCCATCATCTACCCTCCACCCTCTTTCAGCTTCCTCATCCTCACCATGAAAATCGCAGGCACATGTCCCGTCAAATGCCGTCTATGCCGGCGGCTCATGTGGTGGTACGAATTCGAAGCTCACCTGATTGCTACCCACGAAATCCTGTGTGCCGGAGATATGACGGAGCTCATGTCTCTGATCATGTTCAACCGGGACACCATCGACCGCTCTGATCCAATAACGCCTCAGTGGCCACAGACAATTCCTTCAGCTCCGAGAGTGAAGTAAACTACCCACTCAACCACTGCTCACACCATAAATCCGCTAACTCCAAAGTGTTCGGAGCACCCTTCACACACCGACGATAGAGTCGATCTGCTGGCCAGATGGATTTTGTCACAGTAGCTATCTCCAGATATAGATATGCTGCTCGGCTGCTTGCTCTTGGCGGTGGCCTCTTTTTCTTCTTTTTACAACATATGCCGCTACTTGTAGCTTGGCGATGTCAGATACAACATCGGTCATTTGTACTAACAATGAATACTTTAAAGGATGCTATAATATTGGCTGCCAAATTGGAAATAAGGCCCACGAAACGGGACCAAATCTGATGCGTAATTAACTGTAGATGTAGATTACTCCTCACCAGCTCTTACCTCATCTACGTTACTTCTCATTACTTTTTCTTCCAGCATTTGTCAAACCCCACATAACCTTGTTTTTCTGTCGTTTGCCTGCACCATATGTGGGGTTACAGTTGGTGAGGTGGTGTTCGATCTGTACATGCTGTAGCTTCCATTGCTATTGTGGTGTTGCACCTGACGGCAGTATTGTACTCGTACTTGCAGGGTCCAACGTATAATAATATCTTGTGGCATTTGCTTTGTTGCTCCTTCCACAGCTCGCCCATCTTTTTATAAATTCTAGAACAAGAGACTTGCTATTCTATTTCAATCTTGGCGTAGCTCCTATTTACTACATACTGTACAGTATATACTGTAGCAGACCTCTGGGACCTCTGGGTATCCCCCAATCTCCTATTTACCAATACCAATAAGGTGAACACGGCATTTTTGCTTCGACTCCAGCAAGTGTAGTATAAACCCAACTTTACTACACGTGTTGGTGGGCCTTAGGGGGCTGTTATCACTGCCTAAATGACGTCAGTATCTGCCACAATTCGTCAAGACATTCTTTTGATACCCAATATTTTGATTTCTCCGCACGAATATCTCATTTCACCTTTATTTCTGCTCCTCAATGCCCCAACGACCCCCAATGCTACGGAAAGAAGCCGTTCACCTTTGGGAACAGGGTTCGAACTTTGCTGGCCCAGTAAGTCGATTATAGCACAAGAGCTCGCTGAGTTATTAGAATGAGGGGAACTCCATCGTGGGGGGCATGAGACATACCGTGGAGGAACCTCGAGGACCCTCTGTATTACTGCTACCTTCCTGATACCGATTCCGTTGCAATGTGATATCAAACGCCAACGGTCAAGAATGACCCACTGCTGCTAATTGCACAAGGCTGAAGACAACGTATTTGTATGTCAGAACCAACGAACTATGGTCCAGCCAAAGTTAGACTCACTTTCAGAAAGGAAAGTCTCCACAACGAAGGGCTGTGACAGAGATGATAAGAACGCATTAAACCTCATGGATGTCTTACTGCCTGCGCATTGGCCCCCACGAAGCGGGGAGAATCAAGGCTTTTCTCGAATTAACCGTTGCAGAAACACTAACACGACTGTTCTCCGTGATATCTTCGTGCCTGGGAACTTCGGCATGTGCTCGTGGTGTCCCACATAGTCCGCGTTTTGCAGTCTCCAATGCCCCTGCTTTCCTCCACCGTATCTGTCCAAACCAACCTTCTATTAATTTATGGCGATCCCAACGTCTACTTACTACTGCATCTCACATTGAGTACCGACAGCCATGCTGTTTCTGAAACCTTGTGCCCCTCCATTCCTACGAGGAGAAGCCCGGAAATGTAAGCTCCTCGACATATATAACTTGGACTGTCGAGTCCGAAGCTACTTTACACACACAACACTATGAAAGACTTCCTCGCCTTCACCAAGGCTTCTACGGAGGTCAAGACCGTCTTCTTCGGATGCCGAGGAACTCCACTACATCGAGTGGTTGCGGCTATTGCTGGAATTGGCTTCCTGCTGTTTGGTTACGACCAAGGAGTAATGGGAGGTCTCCTCACTCTTCCTACTTTTATCCAGGAGTTCCCTAGCATGGACACTTCTGACCATCTTCCTCCTGACGTCAAGACTCATAACACAACCATCCAGGGCACAGCTGTGGGCATCTATGAGATTGGATGCATGCTTGGAGCATTGTTTACAATGTGGGCTGGCGATAAACTTGGTCGACGGTACATGATCTTCTGGGGTTCCATCATCATCACCATTGGTGCCATTCTCCAGTGTGCAGCTTACAGTCTGGCCCAGTTTATTGTTGGCAGAGTCATTGCCGGTATCGGAAACGGCTTTATCACTGCCACTGTCCCCATGCTTCAAGCTGAGTGTGCTAGACCCGAACGTCGAGGAGCTCTGGTCATGCTCGAAGGAGCTCTGGTTACAGGAGGCATTGCTCTCTCGTACTGGATTGACTTTGGCTTCTACTTTGTCAAGACCAATGACGCCGACTGGCGATTTCCCGTAGCATTCCAGTGTGTCTTCTCTATGTTCCTCACTTTCACTGTCATGTCTCTTCCTGAATCACCTAGATGGCTGGTCAAGAAGGGACGTTACGAAGAAGCCGCGGGGGTTTTTGCAGCTTTGGAAGACGTGGCACTTGACGATCCTTACGTAATTGACCAGGTCACTAGAGTGAAAGAGTCCATCATCATGGGACAACTTGCTCAGCATGGTATCGAAGGTGAAGAGGCGCAGCGAAAGATGGCCGCGGGTGAATGTCAAATGGGAGACGAACTGCCATTCTGGCAGCAAATCAAATTGCTCTTCACATTTGGAAAGAAGAAACATTTCCATCGAACCATGTTGGCTTACTGGATTCAGGTCATGCACCAGGTCTCAGGTATCAACCTCATCACTTACTACGCAGCTTATATTTACCAGACATCCATTGGTATGAACGCCATGAACTCGAGAATTCTGGCAGCTTGCAACGGAACAGAATACTTTTTGGCCTCTTGGGTGGCCTTCTACACAATTGAGAGATTTGGACGAAGAAAACTCATGTTGTTTGGAACCATCGGACAAGCATGTACAATGGCTATCTTGACAGGCTGCGTGTACGCCTCTTCAACTCCAGCGGACGGAGGTCTCGGAAATGAAGGCGCCGGAATTGCCGCAGCAGTCTTTCTGTTTGTGTTCAACTCTTTCTTTGCTATTGGATGGCTGGGTATGTCATGGTTGTACCCTGCCGAAATCACCTCCCTTGAAGTTCGGGCTCCCGCCAACGGTCTAGCGACCTCTGGAAACTGGGTCTTCAACTTCATGGTGGTCATGGTTACCCCCGTGGCCTTCAACTCCATCAAATGGAGGACATACATCATCTTTGCTTGTATCAACGCTGCTATGATCCCTACCATCTATTTCATGTATCCTGAAACCATGGGCAAGTCTCTGGAAGATATCGACATGATTTTCGCTCTGTCCAACCCGAAGACCCCCTGGGATGTGGTGGGTATCTCGCGGCGAATGCCTAGCAGTATCGACAACGCTTCTCCTGCTCCAATAATTCTCGAGAAGCCTTCACAGGAAAATCTCGAATACGCTCCTTCAATGAGCGAAGGTACTATTAACAGCGTTCGAATCGAGACAGCGTAGTTATATTTATTACAGACAGGGAGATGATCATTAAGAATAAATTTATATAAGAGCTTGTTTACCAAAAATATCGGTATCACGTAGTAAAAAAGAGAGGACGACAGGACTCGAACCCGCAGCCTTTGGAGGACGTCGTTCACAAGAACCGAAATCCAATGCGCTACCATTACGCCACGTCCTCTTTTGAACTACCTTCCAAACCTTAATGAATCGTTATATTATGTTATTCAGTTCGCCAATTCCGCAGCGCACATCGCAAAGATTCAGAAGTGTATGATTTATTGAACGCCAATAACCCGGCTTACTAGGTATATAGCTGTAATGAATCATTAGAATTAAAAAAAACCAGTTCGAAATCACGTGATAGTGAACTTTATTTTTAAGTACTGCTTTGACGACAAAACCATGTAAATGACCTTCGACAGCAAATTCAATTTGTTCAATATATCTCAATATCTGATGGTCTCCGTGATACAGATTTATTCAGATTTATTATTACCCTCATCATGCTACGGTATTACATATCCATTATGCACTAACTCGCTGGAACACATAGACGTATGCCAGCTTCTTCATGTCTTCAACAGAGGAAGAAACCACCTTCTCATCGTTGAAAAGGATCCATTTTCCATCTTTCTTCACGTAAGCAACGTAGTGACCAGCGTGAACAGAAGTACCCTTGTGGCAGATGATGCCTGTCAGCTCGTAATTGTGTGGCTTCTCAGTATAACCAACAGGACCAGACGAGGCTACCTCGGTTGCGACAGCTGCAGATTCCTCCTCTCCCTCGTCTGCAGGATTCTCAAAAAGCCAAGCTACAGCCATCTCCACGTTTCCTGAACACTCTCGAAGGGCCTTTCTGGCTTGGTTGGGAGTGAAACCCATCTCTGCAACCTGAGCTATGGCAGCAGAGTTGTCGGTGGAGCCACTGCTAGGAACAGAGGAGTCGATAACCAAAGGTTCGTCGATATCCGCATCCTCCATGTGCGAAAACAGCCAGTTCATGGCAGCATCGGGATCGGAGTTACCGGTATGGTAAAGAGCCTTCTCACATCGAACAGTAGGGAATCCCATTGCCGAAAGAATCTCGACTGCTGTCTCATTAGCGGTCCATCCAGACGAGTTTCCCTCGCCTGCCTCGTCTTCGGGAAGCTCCTCCTCGTTGTCCTGCTTACCAGGCGAAATGTAATCGTCTAGATTGAGGTTCTCGTCGACATTGAGATTGACATCGACCTTCATGGGCACCCAATTCTTGATCTGGAACCTGGTTGAATTCAGAACAAGAACATCAGGCAGAGATGCAAACTTGTTGGACACAGAGGCCTCCTTGCCACCACATTTGCACGAGTAATCGGTGGTCTGGGCTCCAGTGTATTTAATAAGGCATTCAGACAGTTCCACGTCTTCGTAAACGGTCTTTCCATCCTGCTCTCCCTTCTCTCTTATGGGAACTGGCACGCTGAGGTTTTCCTGGGCTTCCTTGGTGTACCGCACCTTGTTACAAGAAAGGCACTGGAGTCGCTTTTCGGTCTGGAATCGGAAGATATCAGTCAGGGCTCTACCTCCTTCAATCTTGTTGTCAATAATGTCCGTCACATGAGCCCAGAACTCAAAGGCATCCTGCTGTCGGTTGGTAGAGAATTCGGGGTGGCCCTTACCCAGCAGAGTCTTCAATGCGAAAGGTCGGATACCCCTCTGATACGACACCTCTGAGTCATCGTAAACATCAGGCACGGCGTACCGTCCAGACAACAGACCGTCGGCCAGTTTTCTAAACTGTGTCACATGAGAGTTAATAGGGTCAGCAATGAACTGCTGAGGCACGTTGAACTGCTTCTGGAACGCGGGTAGAGAGAATATCACTTGCATGGCCGAATTGAGGTAGCACGAGTTTCCGAGGTTGTTCATGCCTGTAAGTCCAGGTCCAAACACAGGCTTGATCTCACCGGACTCATTCTCCATGGAGAACTGCCACGTGTAATTCTGTTCAATTTGGAGCTCCGTCATAGATTTTTCTGTCTTTTGAAGGTCGTCAATCTGGATTCCGAAATGGGACAGGTGCTTTCGGAGCTCAGGATCCTGCCGTTCGTCGTTACAAATGTAGCAGTAGACGTCGGCAGAGTGGGCTGTGATGGATCCAAGCTTGACAGCCACTCCATGGCCAGTGGTCTCGGAGTGGGCCAGAGCATGGGTGTTTCCAGCCACTCCTCCAAATTGTGCTCGTCCACATCCAATTGCTCCACAATCCAGGCACAGCCACAAGTTCTCCTTGAGATCGCACTGGGCGCAATGGGGAGCAGAGAAATTAAGATCAGGTGCGGCAGACTGATTCAGGTTGCGGGTGTGTTCACAGGAAACGATCTCGTTCTCCCAGGCAGCAACCTCCGAACGAGCAGCAAACGATTCGGCATTCTCCACCGCAGCCAGAAGTTCCGGGAAAGGCTCTCGGGTCTCGTCCAGCTTCTCCGAGCCCACAGCCGTCACCAGCTTGACTCCCCACTGAGTGTCCCAGTCATCCTCCTCCTTGTGGGCCTCAATGGCCAAACGTTTGGGCGCATTCTCGTCGGATCGAGCCTTGGCCTTGCGCTTCTTGTGCACGGTTGCAAAGTACGAATGGCCAGTGTTATCGAAATGGAGCTTTGTGTAGTCCTGGTTGGCGTGGGCTGAAGAGGCTTGGAAACAGCTGAGACAGACATCGAGTCCGCCTTGAAGATCGGGAGTGTCGAAGGAGTATGCACAATCGTCCTTGTGCACGGGTCTGCCGTTGGGAGGCTGTAAATTGATGGCGGCTTCGGTGTATGGATCCATGATCTGTACTTGTAGAGTATAGTATGTACTGTACCTGTATCGTGGAGGACAATATGATCTAAACTAAGATGTGCATGCATGAGTGGCGTTGCTAGGGAGGTGGCAGTACAGGCATTGTAGAGAGAGGTTCGTGTTTTAATCGAAGAATAATACTATAGTTAAGGGATTGATGTCATCAAAATGGCAAACCTGCTTTATTGCCTCAGGATATCTACTCCACAAATACAGGTCATCGCGTGAAATTCAAGCCATGCAGATCTCGGATTGGAAACTGAAATTGAGCAAGTGAGGACAGCTCAGATAGATGGTTTTGACAGTGATATTGACAATAGGATCTTTTCTGTTACCTTTCCCTGATCCCCACCCACTACACGGGCTCTACTTCAATTACGTCCCGCGGGCATTAGTCGTTGTCGCCACCTTCCGTATTTATGACTACTCTCAAAATACTTGTAGAGGATATCAATTGCTCAACCACAGTACTACTACCATGTCCCACCCTTGCTTTCCTCATAAACAATGCATCAACTATTATCTTCTGTGCCACATATCTCCTAGGCCTCGGTGATGGTACCAATGAAGGCCACCTTGCCGTCAACAGCAACATCGCCCAGAATCTTGGAGTCGGGGACAACCTTGCCCTTAATAAGCAGTTTGACACTGTCGGCGGTCGTTGTGACACCTTGCTCGGCGGCCTGCTTCACTACCAACTGCTTGACGTTGAAGATCGAATCGTCACTGGGGGCAGAGAGGGTGATCATGAGCTTTGGTGCCTTAAGAGTTTTAATGGTGATCTCAATAGTTTCGGCCACAACGTCGGCTTGGGCGGTCTTCTCCTCGATGGGAATGTTCACCAGTCCACTACCAGACACACCAGTCTTCTTCTTGGCCTCGGGCATCTTGGGCATTGCCACCAGGGGCTTCTTGTCGAGCTGAGCCTTGTCCTTGACATAATCGGTGGCAAGCAGCGAAGAGGGGTCGAGTAGAGAGACAAAAGCTCTTGCGAATGTCGTTTCAGATGCCATTATGTTGTGTGATTGTGACTTGCACGTTCTATCACGTGAATCTGGGGGTTGAGCCTGTCGCTCTTGGTGTTGGGTGTCTGCTCACCATGCGTGAGTTCGAATCCCCCCAGCCACACCTCCCAGAATTCAATTACATATCATGCATAAATATATGAGCATGCATGATGCAATGCACGTCCACATGTACTGTATGACGGGAAATGTTTCTAAGAGAGCAATCCACTACAAGTACAAGAACAAGTATCAGTTTCTTGTACAACCTTTTGCTTTTGTGTTGCTCTCGGCAATGTCAGTACAAAGGCCCGACTCCAAACTAAATTGGGCATATATTACCAATTATTAACGCTACAAGGACTAGAGTCTGTGGATTTTTTAGTGCCCTTCCGTGGACCTGTCAAGCCCATCGCTTCGGATAAGCTCGCACACGCGGCTAAATTGAGTCATTGTGTGGAGGCCAGCCGGGAAGTACATATAAGGCCACATTTCCTGGACTACGCGAGTAGACGAGCCGTGGCAACCTCTTCGAACGTGTTCCAGTTAAACACCAAACTTTACCCCCGGCTTCTTCCAGGGTTCTTCTCGGTTGCTTACAGTTAAAGCAGCGCACATCACTTCCACATTGATCATGCATAATAGCTCTCGGGCGCTCTTATCTCCCGACTTCGACTTAGACCAACACCTCCACCAGTCCAAGATGCCTGAGATTGCTCCCCACAACGACAAGGAGCGGGTCTGGACCACCCTGATTACCAACACCAAATACCTGGATGGTCTATTGACGCTAGACTACTCTTTGAAACGAGTGGGCTCGCAATATCGACTCATTGCTCTCTATACTGACTCCTTTGAAAAGGAGGGCCATGATGCATTGGCCGAGCGAGGAATCCCGTCAAAACACGTGGAGTACCTAATTCCTGCCAAATCCAAGGACTACTCGCAGGACGTGAGATTCTACGACTGCTGGAGTAAGCTACAGCCATTCTCACTTTTCGAATATGACAAGGTTGTCCAATTGGATTCGGATATGGTTGTTGTCCAAAACATGGACGAGCTTTTCGACCTTCCTGTTGGTGAGAGTAACGGCAATGGTTCCACGTGGGCTTTTGCTGCATCTCATGCCTGCACTTGCAATCCTTACAACAAGCCACACTATCCCAAGGACTGGATTCGGGAAAACTGTGCCTTCACTAACATCTCCAAGTCTGACGACCTGAAGAACCCGCTTTTCCAGAGCTGCAATCTTGGCCTAGGAATCTGCAATGGTGGCCTGCAGGTGGTCAAACCTGATCCCGAGCTCTATGACAAGATCATCGACGCTGTTTCTGCACCTGCAACAGGAGAGTACGACTTTGCTGACCAGTCACTTCTGTCAGACGTGTTCAAGGACCGCTGGATCGGCCTGAGCTACCGATACAATGCTCTGAAAACTCTCAGAGTGTTCCACAAGGAGCTGTGGGACGACTCTGTCATCAAGAACATTCACTACATCATCACTCCCAAGCCGTGGGAGGTCGAAGAAGATGAATACGAGGACACTACTGGAACTTTCAAGTGGTGGTGGGACATTAATAAGGAGCGACTGACACTGGAGGGTGCCAGAATATCTACTCCCCCCTCTTAAACGGTATTTCCCTGAAGGTACGTACAGTATATTACATAGACATTACAATAGACATCACATTTTTACTCTAAGCATTTTCAACGAGAATGTTCCAATAAACACCATCTACAGTACAAATACAAGTGAACAAATTAACATAAAACATTTATGGATACTAGTTCATCACAAGACTCAGATCCAGAAAAGAATAAAGAAAATAGCTGTAGTGAGTAGTCCTGTGAAGGGTATCGAATGGGAAGACCCACCGTTAGCTTGCATAGGTTTAGGATAGCCCTCTACAGGCGGTGCAACTTGGCTGGGGGTAGCAGCGTCGAAGGAGACACTAGTGGTGCTAGGCAAATGTACAGGAGAAGTGTTTGCACTAGAAATAATGGCACCATTAGTTACCTCGTCATTGTTGCTGATTTGTCTAGTAGGCTCAGAAGTAGAGCCCTGGGGCTTTTTAAGCAAGTCATCAACTGTGAAGTTAGACCCAGGAGTAGATAGAGTAGGCGTTGAGATGCCAGGGGTGTATGTGGAGGTATTATCTTCCTCCGAATCGGTATCAGCCAGTCTGGATGACTCTGGCTTGATATTCCCATGAGACGGTGTGCCGAGTAAGGTAGAAGACTCAGAGTAGGAAGTCATAGGCAAAGCAGAAGTGGAGGCTGTGGCTGTAATGGTGCTGGACCCAGAAGCTGAAATAATGGATGTCTCGAGTACAGAGACAACTGCAGACTCAAGTACAGAGACAATCGAAGTTTTGTCGGGTACAGAGACAATCGAAGTCTCCTTGGACACAGCGATAATGGAAGTCTCGGGTCCAGAGATAATTGAAGTCTCAATGGATGTCTCGGATACAGGAATAACAATCGTCTGGACTTCTGTGAAGGTTGACGACCTGACTTCCACTGACGTGGGAACCGACGGAACAGCGTTACTTGCGACAGAATGGTGAGTAGAAGAGGTGTCGAAAGCAGCCACTTCAATGGGGGTAGAGTTGGAAAAGAAGACAATGTCAGGCTTCATTGTCTGTGTGTGTACCATAGTAGTAGTCTTGCTAGCCTCAAGAAACGATAAGTGAGAGACAACGTCAGTTGAGCTTTCTGTAGCCACGGAAGCTTCACTTACTACCCATATGGGAGCTGTATCTTTTGAAGTAGACTCGTTTGCTACATCACCAATCATAGTAGCACCAGATGAGACAACACTTGTGGGAATGCCATGCTCCACGATTTCAGTAGCTGTAGTGGAATGGATATCAAGAGTAGATTCAAGTGAACCATTATCGGGGGACTGAGTGCTGTCTACACTTGAGGTACCATCAGCCCCGGCTGGTAAGGTGTTATTAGCAAATTCAACAGCTGTATTAGCAGCATTCTCGGTTGTTAAATCTTTAGCATTTGCAGAGGAAGTAGACGTGGATACCAGCTCGGGTGTGCTGTGGAGAATAACAGGGACAGTTGTTGCCGTGACAATTGAAATTGGTAGACTGTCGGCCCCAAGGGTCAAAAGAGTACCTTCGGCTGTACCAACGATGGAACTCGTAGAGTAAGACCCCTGAATCACATGTTCAGTTGCAAGGCCGTCTTGGCCTGGCTCTGTCAAAGTAGTAGCCTCAATATCGTACGGCGTCTTGGAAGCCACTGCTCCAGAGGGGAGCACAGTAACCAGCTTTGTGGACAGTCCGTCTTCGCTAAACTCCAGCGTTGAGCCTTCCACATTTCCATTTATTGTCTGAGCAGCAGAAGGAGCTTGTGTCACATGTTCGGTGAGCAACCCATCGTCTCCAGTCTGGATGTAGGTAGTAGAATCAAATCCAAATGTAGACTGGTTAGTAACTGGTCCCGAAGGAATTTCAATGATGACCGCAGTAGGAAGGTTGTCATCGCCTACCACTAATTCAGTTCCTTCGGCGGTACCAAATACAGTCTTGGTGGCTGAAGGTCCAAGAGTGACTCTTTCAGTAGGAGATCCATCTTCCCCCGTGGTGGTGAAGGTTGTGGCGTGCAAACCATAGATTGACTGAGTGGTCACAGGAGAAACTGATGAAGCGTTGGTCATCTCGACCGAGGATTCAAAAATTTCGATCAAAGAGCTGGTTCGGATGGCGTTTTCTGTGGGCAAATCATCCTCGATGGAAGTGGTTGTTTTTGGCCCGAGAGGTGATTGCGTTGCAACAGGAGCAGAAGTGATGTCCTTAATAGACTCAGTGGCTAGAGGGTCTAGACCATCACTTAATGAAGTCTTATCACTTTTACCGATTACGGTATTTGTAGCTGATTCCCCGTCAAGTGATCGTTCTATAGTGAGGTCATTTTCACCAGTGACAGTCATAGTGGTAGGATAAAGCCCAATTGAGTGGTCTGTCGTAACTGCAGCTGTCGGTATAGTTGTAATATTTATCATGGAAATGCCATCATCTCCAAGACTCATTGATGTACCGGCAATAGTATCAAACACCTTCGTTGTGAATGGGTGAGCTTTAAGCACTTGTACAGTGGGCAACCCATCTTCACCTATGAATGTGTACTTAGTTTCGTGGATCCCGTATGATGTCAATGTAGTCACAGGGCCAGAAGGAATCACGGTAATGATCTCCACGGGGGTGTTGTTAAGATCAAAAGACAAGGCAGCTCCCTCGGTAGTACCAAAGACAGTCTGGGTAGACGAAGGTCCCAGGATAACTCTCTCTGTCGGGAATCCATCATCTCCTGTAGTAGTTATGGTGGTGGGATAAAAGCCGTAAGAGAACTGAGTAGTTCCAGGCGCTTTCGGAGTAGCTGTCACGATCATTACTGGGGCACTGTCATCACCAAAGCTCGAGAGAGTTCCAGCTGAAGTGCCAAGAGTTGACATGGTGGTTGAAGGGCCCTTGATAACTTGCTCAGTAGGCAAACCATCCTCACCTGTGAAGGTGTAATTCGTCGCCTCTAATCCAAACGAATATTGAGTAGTTACAGGTTCCAGGGGAATCACTGTGACAATCTCTACAGGGATGTTGTTGCCATTAAACGACAATGAAACTCCTTCAACCGTACCAAACACGGTCTTGGTCGCGTAAGGGGAATCAACAACTTGTTCCGTGGGGAATCCATCCTCACCAGTGAAGGTGAGAGTAGTAGGATAAAGGCCAAAAGAGTGCTGCGTAGTAATGGGAGCTGTGGGTGTGGCCGTGACAACCATAACTGGATCTCCTTCTTCTCTGAAACTCAGTGCAGTACCAACAATTGTACCAAGAACTGATGTTGTAGAAGATGGACCTTGTATAACCTGTTCGGTTGGTAGGCCATCCTCGCCAGTGAAATTGAAAGTGGTGGCCTGGAGACCATAGGAGAATTGTGTAGCCACGGGGGCAGAGGGAGTGGCGGTGATGACTTCAACGGGGAAGCCATTGCTGTCGTATGACAGAGCTGTACCTTCAACCGTACCCAAAATGGAGCGGGTAGCTGAAGGTCCCAACACGATAACCTCTGTTGGATATCCATCTCCACCTGTAATAACCGAAGTCGTAGGGAAGAGTCCGTAAGAGTACTGGGTAGTAACAGGTTCAGTGGGTGAAGCAGTAACAATCATGACAGGAATGCTTCCGGCGGCCAGACTCAGCTCTGTACCAGGAACTGTGCCAAAAACAGATTTGGTAAAGGAAGGCCCATTAACAATTTGCTCTGTAGGCAATCCATCCTTTCCAGTAAATGTGTAAACTGTGGCTTGAAGTCCAAAAGACGACTGAGAAGTCACAGGAGTAGACGGAATCACGGTGATGATCTCAACGGGGAAATTGTCATCAATAAAGCTGATCGCAGTTCCTTCAACAGTACCGTAAACTGTCTGCGTAGAAGAAGGACCCTTCACGACACGCTCAGTGGGAAAGCCATCTTTTCCAATTGTGGTGATAGTGGTGGGGTATAAGCCATAAGAGAACTGGGTATTGACAGGACCAGTGGGAGTTGCTGTCACAATCATGATTGGAAAATCATCATCCCCAAAACTGAGTACAGTCCCAGCAGCGGTGCCAAGAAGTGACGTTGTCGAGGATGGGCCCTTGACGACTTGTTCAGTTGGTAGACCATCTTCACCTGTGACTGTGTATGTCGTACCATTCAGCCCGAAGGAAGATTGAGTCGTCACTGGTCCAGAGGGTGTCACAGTAATGATCTCGATGGGGAAGTCTTTGTCAAGCGCTATTGAGGTTCCTTCAACGGTACCGTATACGGTCTGAGTAGCTGATGGCCCCAACACAACATGTTCAGTGGGATATCCATCTTCACCTGTGGTGACAAAGGTAGTAGGATAGAGGCCGAAAGTATGTTGGGTAGTTACAGCAGCTGTTGGCATAGCAGTTACAACCAAGACAGGAATTCCATCGTCACCAATACTCAACATTGTTCCAGCGTTAGTTCCGAAAACCGATTTCGTCGAAGAGGGTCCTAGAACCACCTTTTCAGTAGGTAACCCATCTTCACCAGTGAATGTATAAGTGGTGCCTTGAAGACCAAAGGACGATTGAGTGGACACAGGTCCTGAAGGGACAACGGTAATGATCTTCACAGGAAATTCATTGTCAACCATTGACAGTGAAATGCCTTCAACGGTACCAAAAACTGTCTTAGTAGCATACGGACCTTCAACGATTTTTTCTGTTGGAAAGCCATCCTCCCCTGTAACAATGAATGTAGTAGAATTCAGTCCATAGGATAATTGGGTAGTGACAGGTGCGGTTGGAGTAGCGGTGATAATCATCATTGGCACACCTTCTTCCCCAAAGCTCAGAGAGGTACCAGCAGCAGTACCAAGAACCGACTTCGTGAAGGAGGGACCCCGAATGACCTGCTCTGTAGGCAAACCGTCGTCGCCAGTGAAGATGAAGGTGGTACCATTGAGACCAAAAGATGACTGGGTAGCAACAGGAGCAGAAGGAGTCACTGTGACAATCTCAACAAGGAACTCTTCACCATCGAACGATAGGGCTGTGCCTTCAACAGCGCCGAAAACGGTCTGAGTAGCAGAAGGTCCCTTCACCACGCGTTCAGTAGGAAAACCGTCCTCACCTGTGATGGTGAACGTTGTAGAGTGAAGTCCGTAGCTGATTTGGGTGGTCACAGGTGCTGTGGGAGTAGCCGTAATAACCATGATAGGAATACTTCCAGCGGCTAGACTCATATTTGTACCTGGAACTGTACCGAGAACAGTCCTGGTAAATGAAGGTCCTTGGATAATCTGTTCCGTAGGCAATCCATCATCTCCGATGAACGTGTAAGTAGTTCCTTGAAGACCGAAAGATGAAAGGGTGGTAACAGGTCCAGTAGGTATCACTGTGATAATCTCAACTGGGAAATCATCACCATCGAAGCTGATGGACGTACCCTCAACAGTACCGTAAATAGTCTGTGTAGCAGAGGGACCCTTGACAACACGCTCGGTAGGGAAGCCATCTGCACCGATAGTAGTGATGGTAGTAGGGTAGGAACCATAAGAGAACTGAGTCGTAACTGGACCAGTTGGTGTCTCCGTGACTATCAAAATAGGCAGGTGGTCTTCTCCAAAGCTCAATGCAGAACCTGCAGCAGTGCCTAAGACTGAAGTTGTTGCAGATGGACCCAGGACAACTTGCTCTGTGGGCAATCCATCTTCTCCAGTAAGAGTATACGTGATACCTTGGAATCCAAAAGAGGATTGAGTCGTTACAGGGCCAGTGGGCACCACTGTAATGATCTCAATAGGAAACTCATCAAGAACCAGCAGAGAGGTTCCACCAATAGTACCGAACACCGTATGCGTGGCAGAAGGTCCCAGCACGACACGCTCGGTGGGGAATCCGTCGTCGCCAGTTGTAGTGAACGTTGTGGGTTGAAAGCCGTAAGAAATTTGAGTGGTGACTGGAGCTGTAGGGGTGGCAGTTACGATCATAACGGGGTTACCATCGTCTCCGAAGCTCAGAGCTGTTCCAGCAACAGTACCAAGGATGGACTTAGTCAGAGAGGGGCCTTCAATGACTTGTTCCGTTGGCAGTCCATCCTCACCAGTAAAGATGTATGTTGTGGCGGTCAACCCAAACGACGACATAGTAGTGACGGGGCCGGAGGGTATCACAGTGATAATCTCAACGGGGAAGTCTTCTCCAACAAAGGACAACGCAGTGCCTTCAACTGTGCCAAACACAGTTTTAATAGCAGATGGTCCATCCGCAACTCGCTCTGTCGGAAAGCCATCTTCGCCTGTGACTGTAAAAGTAGTGGGATAAAAGCCATAAGAATGCTGAGTTGTCACTGGTGCGGTTGGAGTGGCAGTGATGATCATGATTGGAAGGCTTTCATTAAAAAAACTTAACATTGTGCCTTCTACAGTTCCCAGAACTGACTTCGTGAAAGAAGGACCCTGAACAACCTGCTCAGTTGGCAACCCATCATTTCCTGTGAAGGTAAAAGTCGTGGCTTGCAATCCAAATGACGACTGCGTCACCACAGGCCCCGAAGGGGTTATTGTGATAACCTCAACAGGGAAATCATTTCCCTCAAATGACAGAGACACACCTTCAACTGTTCCAAAAACAGTTTTGGTTGCAGACGGCCCATCGACAACTCTCTCGGTAGGGAAGCCATCCTCCCCGGTGACAATCAAAGTAGTAGGATAGAGACCAAATGAATGCTGGGTGGTGACAGGAGCTGATGGTGTAGCAGTGACAATCATAATAGGGGTACCATCATCTCTGAAACTCAAGCTAGTGCCTTCAACTGCACCAAGAATTAATTCAGTGGACGATGGACCTTCGACAGCCTGCTCTGTGGGTAAGCCATCTTCGCCAGTAAACGTGTATGTGGTGGCCATGAGTCCAAAGGATGACTGAGTTGTAACAGGACCTGAGGGTGTAACGGTTATGACTTCAATTGGGAAATCGTTCGCATCAAATGACAGAGCTGCTCCTTCAACAGTACCGTAAACGGTCTGAGTGGCAGAAGGACCAACAACAACACGTTCTGTAGGAAACCCGTCTTCACCTGTGATGGTGATAGTAGTTGGATAGAGGCCGTAAGAAAACTGAGTAGTCACTGGAGCTGTGGGTGTGGCTGTCACAACCATTACAGGGGCTCCATCATCCTCAAAGCTCAGTGTAGTACCTGCGACAGTTCCCAGAACTGACTTTGTTAGGGAGGGACCCAGGATCACCTGTTCAGTGGGCAGTCCGTCGTCCCCAGTTGTAGTGAAAGTGGTAGCCTCCAGTCCAAATGACGACAGTGTGGTGACTGGCCCCTCAGGTGTAGTTGTGTATCTGGCTGTTGCGTCGCCATCATCACCGATAATAAGAGAAACGCCTGCAATTGGCCCGAGGACATAATCTGTTACTGTTGGCGCTGAGACCACACGCTCGGTAGGCAGTCCATCATCACCAGTAAAAGTGTAGGTGTTTGCTTGGAGACCAACATCAAATTGAGTTGTAACAGGACCAGTGGGAGTCGCTGTCACAATCTTGACAGGGTCGCCATTACCATCAAGAGTGACTTCAGTACCAACAATTGGACCAAGGACAGTAGATGTGGACTTCGGTGGCATTGTTGTCATCAAAGTAGGAAGGCCATCCTCACCTGTGGATGTCTCAATTCCAGATGTCAATCCGTAGGTTGTCTTTGTCGCAACAGGGCCAGTTGGGGTATTGTAGATCATGACAACTGGTTGGCCATCCTTGCCTGAGGCAACACCAATGGTCTCGACTGTGGCCCATGTGGTGAGAGTGGTGGTAGGTTTGGCAGTGGTCCTCGCCGTTGCGAGACCATCGTCACCAACGAATGTTATGAGACCTTCATCAAGTCCATACGCCGTCTCTGTGATAACAGGAGGGTCTATGGTTACTATAATAACTGGCCAGCCATCCGTACCAAACACAATATCTCGTCCATTAAGAGTGCCAGTGGTGTAGACTGTTGACTGAGGCCCGATAATCTCATAAGCTGTGGCGATACCATCAGAACCAATCACTGTACTGTTGAAGGATTCCGTAGCGACATAGGTGACAGTCTTTGCGGGAATGATCGTATCGCGTACATACGGGAGTCCGTCGGCTCCTTTGAAGGTCTCTTTACCAGCTGAGGGACCAGCCACCGTTGTAGTTCCAACTGGATTTGTTGGGACAGTTGTCACTATCACAGTGCCGATACCATTGCTGCCTACCTCGGTAGTAGTACCAGCAATAGGACCCATAACACTGGCTTCGATGATCTGGGTCTCGGTTACCACTAAGATGGGGAGCCTGTCCGAGTCGAAAGTCACACCTTTTCCAGTGACTTCACCAGTGGTCAGTAGAGTCAACACAGGAGTTACAGTGACTCGTGCAGTAGGAATACCATCTTCATCACCTACGTAAGTGACTGTTCCAGCCTTGTCGCCGACGACTGTAACTGTGGTAACCGGAGTTCCGTAACTGGGCAAACCATCGGAGCCAAGAGAGACTCCATTGTTAGGTAGTGGGTCTTCAGGGACAACAGTTACCCGTTGGCGCAAAAATCCATCATCACCAATATAATCGAGTGTCCCAGCGATGGCTCCCTGGACAGTACTGGTAGATATAGGGAGCGATGACGTGGCGGTGACTGGGTGAGTAGTGGTCACATAGGAAGTCAAATAGTTCGTCTTGTAGGATGTTAGCTTTGAAGTGACAAGAGTAGCACATTGGGGCAAGGGGGGCAGATCGCAGCCCTTCAAGGCTTGTCCGATAGCCCAATTAATAGCACCACAAGACAGGCAGGTGTCGACTTGCTTGTGCCGACGTCGAGCTGTAGGGCACATGCAACTTTTGGATCCGAGGCAGGCGGTGAGCTCGATAGCAAGGGAGGAACAGTCGAAAAAGCATTGAATCAGTCCTTCGGCGACAGGAGGTTTGTAGGTATCACAGTCTACGATAACTCGCTCGTATACGGTTTGCTCCACGGTGTTGACAGAGGCAATGGTCGAAGTAAGTGTTTCCGTGGTAGTAGTGGTGTAAACGGTTAAATATGAAGGAGTGGACGTAGTAGAAGAGGTTAAACCAGCTTGCTTTGACGAAGTGGACGGCCTATGGAAACCGAAAAAGTCAAGTATCCCTTGAGCTTCTGTCTGGCTCGATAGCAGAACCAATGCCACAGCGAAGTACTGCAAGTTCACCATTTTGTATTGGAGAAAAGTCGTTCAAGAGACTCTCGGAATGTGGGACGGACGGTTTATTTGAAGTACGAGCAGCAAACAAAAGTTGTCTTTTAGCTCTTTCCGATCTGCTACTTTTGAACTAGCTCGTGTTAAATGAAAAATCGTAAACAAGTGCCTGCCGCGTCGCCGATTCCCACGCTAGTGTAGGGGGCCACATTAGTGCAAACTGATGTTGAATTTGGTTAGTACGTGTGGAAGAGGTGTGAAAACTTAGTACTTGTGCTTGCAGCGTACAGTAGATAAAGTTTATGGCGGTCTTTCCATCTACATCCAGGTCTCCGGTGTTCGATACAATTCTCAAGAAATATCGTGAGCTTGAAAATAAACGTTTGACAAGTACACACGTACATACAGTAGTGACCTGCATTTTTAGGCAACAATTAACCGAAGTGTTTGTAGAAAGGACATGTATATACAGATAATCTTAGGGTATACTAGTGAATTACCCTGCTCTAATTGGAACTGTGTCTGGCTTTCTGGTACGGTACAGTAAGTGCCTCCAAGCAGTTGCAACATCAGAGATTCATGGATTAGTTGCAGATAGATGCATGGTGGATGGACTCAGCTCGGGTATAGGTATCATGTGAAAAAAGCCTCGATATTTCTTACTGGTGTCAACTTTCTTTCTTCCGTAGGCGGGTGGTGATGGTGCGTGTACTGCTTTACAGTATCACTACTCTTTTTTTACGAGTATAGTACCGGTGCTCGTACTCGTACCAGATGTCCAAACTGATAGACACAACCTTTTTCTGCCCGGCTAAAAAACTTTAATATTAAAGGTGAAATTCCAGATTTTGGTCCTACAGTAGAGTGTGAACACTAACCTCATAACGCCTTGCTCTCTCTGAGGTAATCGAAGATTCCTGTCACGTGGTTTAGTTCACGAAATTAAATTCTAACACGCACTAACAATTTTACATGAATGGTCTGACTCGATGTCTCGACTGTATGAAGAAGTAGAAGTTGTTCTACACATATCAATGCATATTGGGTTGAACCTAAACTTATAACTTATCCGCCAGTCTTTTACAAGTTGCGGTAAGTAGTAACATCAAATATGAGGTGAAAAAGTCTCACGGACTTTGTTTCCTTGTCTACAGCGTCGCAAGGTTGCTGCGACCCACTACATGTTAAGAGGCCTGTCCAGGTGGCATCCCGAGCTACTGTAAAGTAGTACGGTACCAAACTATAACTGGGTTCTAGATCGATAGTGTACGATGAACTGTGCAATATACCATATTTATCGCGATGGCATTAGAATGGTCAAGAATCTATACACGCCCACTACAAATATTAGTGAAGACTGAATGAAACGTTTCGATCAAAGTAGCATCCATCAGCTTTTGCTTCCTTAATCTGAAGTGTTTCAATAGTTGCAGCGGCAAAGAGTTATTCCATCGCTATTTTTTTATTTTTTTTGTAAACAAGGAAATATATTATTACAGTAACACTAAAGATTTTGAGAGACCTGTCGGGATGTTTCTGGCGCTTTATTCGCGCCATATTTGCCACCAGAAGAAAGAAAAACGAGTGACCCGCGCTTCAATGTTTTTACTGTAATTTCCCTCGTGCATTAGCTACTTGCAAGCCACTAAAGAAGAAACAAGAAAAAATCCTTTCATTTTCGTCTCAGGCAGTAGCTACTCGTAAAGAACAAGCGCATCTGCAATGGTTTTCATGTCTTAACTCCATGGATGTCTTTGCTCCATGGATGTCTTAACTCCATGGATGTCTTAACTCCATGAAAGGCGGAAGCCGCCATGGTGTAGAGTAAGTTATGAAAAGAATAGCTCTTACGACTAATTGCAGCCGTTAGATCGAACAAGGGGTGCACTGGTGCTAAGAGACTCCACAAGCAGTACAAGCATGTGCTCTACTGAAGGGCCAGTTTCCAACCCTGGTCATCACATATGCTTCAACAAGGGGATCGGAATGAAAGGGGTTTGGTTCCTTTGTTCCTCTTTCTGGTCTTAAAGAACATTGGCACGGCACTTCCACGAATGCTCACTCTTGTGTTTCTGGAATGGCAGATCACCGAGCGCCCGCCCTTTAGGCAGGCTGCTCGTTGCCTACAGTGGACCTATTCCCGTGATATGCATGCGTATATGCACTCGTACTTTGTTACATCCTGGTAGAACAATCTCCCAAACGCGCCCAGTGGAGGGACAATACTGTGGCAAGGGAAAATATAGAATGAATGCATTAAAATAACTTATATACTAAGATGCGAATCTCGGGATTTCATTCGTCCAATGAAGTCGTCGAGGTGGGCAAAGTTGGACTCTTCCATGGCGAACCGTCTATGAGTTCGACTGTTCACATGGTCTTTGAACGAGGTGAACTCCTGCTTGCAGTTCTCGCACCAGGCTTTTCGCTCCTGCTGAGGCTCTGGCACCGTGGGGATTGTTCGCGCAGCATCAAAGCATTGCAGTAGCTTGCTGCAGTCAAAGAGCTCGCGACTCTCGGCCACCTCACACAGATTTTTCTTCATCAGCTCGTCGTACAAATACAGCGAGGCATAGTCCCAAGCGCTTTCCAGATGCGAGTATTTATAGACCATTTTAGCGAAGAACAGAGTAACCGAAGCCACGTGGAGTTCAAGACGATCGTACTCTCTTCGATTCTCGTCAATCTCATGGCCCAGGCGTCGCTCGATACCTTCATTAATAATGACTCGGAAAACAAATCTTCTGTCCAGAAGCGATCTCTCAGCGTACTGAGGGAGAACAGCGCACATGACAAGCTCAGCCAGGTCGACAATACCTGCCACTACTGGTCTGGTGTTGAGAATGTGGGCTGCCACATTAGGCAACAGAATGGCCGTGGCATGCAGATGATCCTCGGTGATGGTGAGCTTAGTGGGACACTCGGCAGCCTGGTTGAAGCTGGAGGTTGAGTTCTGTCGCATAGAAGGCCGCTTGAAAGCCGCGGAACCTGAGTGGATCGAGGTCTGAGACTGGCATTGTGAGGGAGCACTGACAGGTAGGGAGTTCTGAGAGGGCTGGGACTGAGGAGTGGCCTCCCGCTCCATGGGTCTGTAGGGCTCATGCATGATATTACGCTTCATGAGAGACACCTGTCTGGAGGGTACAGAAGCAACGACAGGAGCTAGACCGTTTCGGAGACCTGCATCTCCGCTCTGGGCAATCGATCGAGAGTTAGAAATGGGCTGCACACCGGACGCCAAGATATCTTTCATGCCCGAATTGGACCGAGTTGCTTTGGCGGTCATGCTCTCTGCTCGTTTCTGTGCGTCCTTAGCTCGGAGGAACTGATGCTTTCCCATGAAATTGTCACACCAAATGGGGAAGTCGTCCTTGTTGTACTCCTTGATCATGATAGATCTCATGGATTTGTCCAGGTCCCAAATGTACACGTGGGGTCCTCGAAGATAGTGGAAATCCTGTCGATGGGCTTCGGGGTCTCGGTCTGATGGACCGGCCACGCGCTCCTCCTTGAGGAGAAAGCCAAGGCCCACATCTTTGTTGCCCCCTGCAACGCCAAGCGCATTATCGACAAAAGTTTCTCCCAGCAAATGTCGCAGAAACTTCTCCAACTTCTCGTATCCCCATACCTTGAGTTGCAGCTTGTGTGCTGTCAGTAGAGCCGGGGGAAGTCCTTCCAACTTGCCATCCTTATACTGGTCAGCAAAGCTCTGCCGGGTGACAATGTAGTTGATTTTGTTCTCAAAGAAATGGCTGATGTTGGATCCAATGTGATCGAGCAGAGGTTTGACCCGATCAATGTTAGACTGACTCACCTTGAGAAAGTAGAACTGTGCGTTTCTCATGATGGGTCTCCACTTGCTTCGCCACTCCTCCAAGTTGTCGATAGCCACACGCTTCATGTGTTGCTTCTCCAACTGCTGTTGTTGCTTGTCGATCTTCTCTGGCTGTGACATTTTGCTCTGTTGAATCATTCGAAAGTGGTCCTCGTACTCGTTAGGGACCTTGATCTCTCGAGCCTCCTGCACTGCGCGCGAAGGAAACAACTGCAACTGTGGATCCCGAGCTTCTTCTCGCCGAGCTTGAGATACGCGCTCTCCCGGCAGAAGCAAAGAATGTTGTTTCTGGTCTTCCTTCTCGACAGTGTTGTTGTTTTCCTCCGTGACCACCACGCCACTTGCAGCGTGGTTCTCTCTAATAGTTTTGAGCGTGTTATGGGCAGCTTCCACCTGCTGTTGTTGCATATCTCCGGTTCTCCAGTTGGCATCCTTCTTAGGGCCACACCGCTGTTGCAACACCGTGTTGGGGTCGATAAAGGGCTTCAGCGTGACGTTTTCCAGCTTGAGACGCTTATATGCCTGTTCGCTCACCTGGTTATTTCTCTTGGGTGTGGGTGAATGCGACGACGAGTCGTTCTCATGGCTGATGCTGTTGTTGTTGCTGTTGTGATTCTCCTTGTCAGAGTCGCCCTTGGTGATCGCCTGAGAAGCCTCCAATGGCACGTCCTGGTTGTCGTTGTGGGTCGCAGAAATATCGTGCATCGTTAAATCGCCAGCATGGCCTTGAGCCTCGCCTGTTACTGCCGAGTTCGTCGTTGTAGTCGTGGCTGCCACTGTCGTCGTGTCCTTGCCCTCACTACTGTCGGGTCGTGACAACGACTTGAAGGCATCGGCTGTGGCAATACTGGCCTGTGAATGAGAAGTCACGCTGGTGATGTTGCTCTCCTGGCTTTTATGCATTTTCGGCGACACCATCCGGCCGCTAGGAGGTGGAGAGGGACTGTGACGCGAATATATCTGAGCCGTCTCCTCAAAGTCCTTGGCGAGAATTCGCCGGGGTTTCAGATTGGTCTTTTCCTTGAGAGGCGACCGTTCCACGTCCATGTCGATAGGGCCGGGAAATTCCTCGATTTTTTTCGATGTTGTGGTGTCGAAGTTTGAAGCAAACAAGACTATAAGTCAGGAACGTCAAATATTGGAACGCGTCGCGACTTTAAGTTTGGGCTGGTAGACATGGCACCTACCAAAATTGAATAAATTGGAATGCGACGACAGCGAAATGGGAACGGGGGTTGGACACGGTTTCAGGGGTTTCTTTGTATCTACTGTACAATTCATCGAGTTGTGTCATCATCACGTGAGGGAAAAGTATGTACTGTATGAAGGTAATGCATCCGACGACCAAACCCTGTTACGAGCTGTGTTATTATTGAGCCTGAGATCATGGACAGCCAGTAGGCACGAGCTGAACCAGTTCCTTGGGCTTGTGTATTATTTTGGCGAACACGGTTGGGTCCCAGACATGAGATTCTACTGTAGTGATACACCCGTAATCTGATTTAGAAAGTTACTCGATTTTTAAGTCGTTCTAGCTCATCAGAACATATCTCCAAGTGCATCTCCAATACGTCCTGGCCTGAGACCGTCTGTGCATTTACGGAACCCTGAATTGACCACACAGACCCTTGAAATTCTGTTATGGCAACCGGTACCAGTACAAATTGTACCGATATTTGTCCCTTGTTTTGCAACTTACTGTAACTACAGTACATACAGACACCCTCTACTGTAATGGTACATACGACCCTTTTCACCTGTGCGGCTTTTAATCTGCAGTCTTTTGAAAAAATGGTGATGTGTGACATTAAGCAGTTTGGCCAAGTAAGAGCCATCCTGGGAGTTGAGCTCAGAATCCACACACGCTCCGCCGATGTTTATTACTTGTACTTGTACAATAATATTTCCTCTTATATGTTCTACTCTCGCTTAAAAGAGGTAAGAAATCGTCCCACATTTTGCTGTATCCTGGTGTGATTTAGATTTCATAAAAGATGAGCTAAACGGATTGGGCTTGATTGCTGATCAGGGCACTGAGCAGTTTGAAAAGCAAAAAAAGTCGATTATAGCCATTGAAGAGTGAACATGAACATAGAGTGGCCATTTGTACTGTTTCTAGCGACTTTCTGGGCCTATGGCAAGTTGTAATTGCCTACTTGTAGAACCCACCCCACTAGCACTGTCAGTTTGCCTCCGAAGTCCTAAAGATTGCATACAAACATCTGAGGGACCCTTGTTGTAAATCAGCAGATTCTAAAGCACGCAATATAAGAATTTTAACACCGCGATTGAGCGGCACACCAATCTCGGCTACACGTGCTATAATTCCACCCATGTATTCAATTATTAGTGCACGCCCTCCTGGGCGCATATTACTGTTCTGCCCTTGACATCATCAACCCCCCCCTTTCTACATAATGACACACTTCTTCTTCTTCTTGTCCTTCTTCTTCTTGGGCTCGGCCTTGTCCTTGGCTGCGGGCGCGGTCTTCTGTGCGGGAGCCGATTGTTGTGCGGGTGGCGGGTTGGTGGAGGACTGGGCAGCCTTCTGTACCGGGGCAGGAGTCTGGTTGTTAACTGGGGCGCCTCCAGCAGCAACGCCGGGCGTCACGAGGGGCTGGGCAGCTCCTGTGTCGGCGGGCTGCTCAACCTGGCCTCCGTTACGCTGGATTCGGCACGCTCGAACGCAGTCGAAGAAGGCATTTTCAATGTTGACATTGAGCTTGGCAGAGGCCTCGAAGAAGCCAGAGTTGAGCTCTCGAGCCAGAGCCCGTCCATCATCAGTGGAAACGACTCGCTCAGCGTTTCGATCGCTCTTATTGCCGACAATGACCACGCTGAAGCCCTCGTCGTCCTCCTTGACTCGCTGGATTTGCTCGTAGTAAGTACGAATGCGAGAGAATGACGACCGCGAAGTGATACTGTAGACCAAGATGAATCCCTCGCCGTCTCGGATCCACTGGTCTCTCAGAGCAGTATACTCCTCCTGGCCGGCGGTGTCGAGTATTTCCAACATGGCGGTCTGGCCATCGAGCACCACCTGCTTTCGGTATGAATCTTCGATGGTGGGGTCGTATTCCTCCACAAAGTGGTTTAGGCACAGTTGGATGGTGAGAGCTGTTTTGCCGACGCCTCCGTCTCCCAGCACAATGAGCTTGTAGAGCGGCGCCGTGTCTTTGCGTGACATTGTGTGTGTGATTGTGTCGTCTAGCAGAGGAGAGAGTGAGTGAGTGTGGTGTTGTGCTCTGCGGGCCCAACTTAATGTGTGTGTCCAAACTCGCTTTGTTGTTTTGCGTCTCCCAACTGCAACTCGCTTTTCTAATGTGGAGCGTAAGGTGTGGAGGAGACAAATAGGTTGTCTTGTGGTGGAGTAAGTGGGGGTACTGTATGTACTTGTAGTACAATACAAAACGTGCCACAACAAATAGCGTCTTGATACCACCCGCAAGACGTGGGAAGAATAGGTAGTCACAAATAGCTCTAGAGACAAACACCGCTTTAGACACTGCTATTAGCCACACTTCTCGTCTTCATATCTACTTCCGTGCTCCCATTTTGCTTTTTTTGGATTCATTTTTTTAAGCCTTTCCAAACTGCGTCAAAGCTGGCACTTTGACTTGTTTGGCAACACTAAATCGCCCACGTCCCTACACCAGCCATTTCCTAACCCCCATTTAGTGTCCCGGCTCCCATTGTTCCCCCCGAATGTCTCCTAGCTTTCTCCTAATTGTTGCAGTCTCAAGAAGCCCCATTCTGAGCATCTTTCTTGAACCAGCCTTCCCCCACATGCGTCCCTGTTGAACTCAAGAATCTACAGTAGGTCTTTATAGGGCATTGTACAATGACCAAAAGTCGTGCAATTAGTATGTGCGAATGCAACAAGTAGAGGCACAAAACCCCAAGATATTATTTATACCCCAGGCAGTATTATATGTTCGGTTTGACTCGTGGTGAACATCTTTTGCAGTGTCCTTTATCTTGTGGCCATCTAACACACGGTTCTTATGTACACAGGTGCTGCCCATATAGGGTGACCCCCACAATAGCCACCTGATACAAGGACAATGATCCTAACACAGCGCCGTGGACTATCGCTAGACCAACCTACAAAGTAAGAGCCGTAGTCGCCACAATGGAGATGGTGCCGGTGCCTGAACAGAGCCTAGCACAGTCTAACACTTGTACCCCAAGATGACAGAAGTCTGATATGTACTTCACATGCCTCAGTCTGTCACTCAGTCGCATGCAACCCTGTAAGCGAGCTGAAACACCATGTGATAGTGGATACGAGATGTCCAGGCACCGCATCGGGCTCTATATCCCAATATAGGGGCGGCTGTAGAGATCGACAGTTCCCAGGGGCGAACTGGACAAGAACGTACATGGCAGCAGTACGTGCACGCACCTCTAGTCGATCTAAACATGTTGGGGGTATTCTGAGAGACAAGAGGACTCGAACAATGGCGTGTATCACTCATCATGCCATTGTGAGTAGACATACAGTACGTACGAAGAAGTCGCATGTAGCATCTTATTACTGTCAGTGAGTGTACACAAGGTTTTTTTTTTTTTTTGTGCCGAGCTACTGTTTGCAGTATTGTAGTATTGTAGCAGATTACCACAAATGGAAGCATTTCAATACATGGAAAAGATAATCATAGTCACAATCAGCATGAAATAACTACTTGTAGATTTAGTAATTACATAATGCCATACTTTCTCAATTGCAGTAGCTACTTGTAGCACAATATTGCTCCTTAATATGTCTGTACTCCTTCCGCCATCTGAGTAAAGCAGTAAGGGACCAGGTGGTTGGCACACGGTACAGTAGGACAGCATGGTTGGAGAGCAAGTGTAGGAATATCACTACAATTGTATGAGTTAAACAGCCAAATGGTCCCGTCTGTGAAATGGAGATCTGAGGGATATGTCAGGGGTCGCCTCCCACTTCGACATGAAGATGCATAGGCTACTCGGACCATGACGTTCGAATATACTGTAGGATGATGATGGACAAATAGTAGATACCACTTATACGGCTGGAAACTGCGACAAAATAAACACACCACTCAGTCTTTTGGACTCTTGGTATGCTTGCCGGAGCTACAGTAGCTGCGGCACTTGCACTTGCTGTGGTACCAGTAGTTGTACTAAGACTATACCATTGATCTACTGTACATACCATACTGTAGATGTGGTTGTGTAGGTGCTGTGGGAGTGATTTGCACGTCTGTGAGTTGTTTACACACGATATTGCAATTCTAAAAGTACGTCGACATATCCATCACGTCGTCCATATCAATCTTTAGTCTATATACAAGTGAGCCCCTGATCCACGAACACTCGTCTCACACCCACAATGCCAGAGTAGCCGCTTATATTTCGCCCCACTAAAAGCACGCTATCGTCGCTCCCAAATATCCTCGGAAGAACCGCCGGTCATCTTCTCAGCCAGCTGCTTCATGTAGAACTGCTTTATTTTGGCCTTCTTGATCTCCTCGGGATCCAGCTTGACGCCCATGCAAAACTTCCACTTGTCCTTGGGCTTATCGCAGTAATTTAGAGAGCCGAACCGGTACAAGTTTCGCACCTGGCCGCCCACAGAGTAACATGCCACCACCTCGTTGAACGCCTCCCAACACGACATTTCCTCGGGGAAATAGACACGCATGTTCCTGGGTCCCTCCGGCAAAGTCGGCACCTCTAACGGATCTTTTTCGGTCTTTTTAGAGCTCTGCTCCTCAGAAGACACCTTCTTGGGCTTTGGCTTATAGACACCCAGCAGCTCCGAGGCTTTGACTCCAAACATGGCCTCGTAGTCATCGTCGTCTGATTTGGCCTTTGCCTGAGCAGCAGCTGCTTCGGCAGGCGCGGAAGTCGACACCTGCTCCTGAACGGCAGCCGTGGCAGGCTCCTCCTTGGGATTCCTGTTCCAGAACATTCCCATAGTGTGTGATGTGTGTGGTGTCGGAATTACTCGTGAAATGAAATTGAATTTCCGTGTAAGATGATTG
The DNA here is from genome assembly GCF_001761485.1 of Yarrowia lipolytica. Classification (NCBI taxonomy): domain Eukaryota; kingdom Fungi; phylum Ascomycota; class Dipodascomycetes; order Dipodascales; genus Yarrowia; species Yarrowia lipolytica. Next base: position 2,206,027 of record NC_090771.1, on the reverse strand, counting down.
AACTCTATACTGTACAGTACATTTTGAAATACTGTAGGGCTGCTTGCAAGTTTGGTCTGGGTGTTTGAAATGATAAGAATGACGTGGAATGCGACTATTTCTAATAGGATGAGGCACAGGCTGACTTACAGTAGTTGGCTCAACGCAGTACTTGTACAAGCAAACCCACAACATCAAAGAGATAGACATCCTCTCCAGCTCCCAACCCTAACCTGGCTTTGAAACTGGTACAATACCTGTTGTAACGGTTTTGAAGAGAGAAGAATTAATGTCTAGCTATGTTTATGGGATCTGAATCGTTAACCAGCGGTGGCTTCACTAATATCATCCTGTTTTCTTACGTGACATATTCACCCTCGACAATTCCAAACAGCACCAACTTAATTAACAGCATGCATATGGGTAAGCTCACCACCACAGGCATGTTGACCCAGTGATTCACCATGGAGAAAACCGTCAAGGCTGCGGAAAACCTGATCGACGCCCAGACAGACTACACAGTCACGTGGCTAGACTCGCTGGAGGTGGTGAATCGCAAACAGACACACAAGTACAAGCAACTTGCCGAGTCGACCAAGGGCCTCGAAAACGATAGAGAGTACCTCGAAGGTCTGAACAACGAGAACGCAAGGTACGTGGACCAGCTCAAACAGGTCCGTGGCCACCTCGATACTCTGGAGAAGCTAGTTGGAGAGGTGGACGAGTGGTCCAAGGAGCTGGAGGTTAAAGTGAGGCGAATGCAACAAGAGAGGAGTTAATCGCTACGACACCAAGACGCGATTACGGACCTTTTGACATGTCTTTTGACACGCCATCTTTCATATTGCCAGAATCTGTCTCTGATTTTGAGTACTGCAGCGAATATCAGACAGCATACCCCCTACAAGTTATGACACCACAACACGATTAATGATTAACGAATAACGACAATAGAATACGCTCAAAAATTTCATTAGGATGTATTTCATATAAATCAATTGCGTCTAAATACATACACAGTAGTAACAGGACAGGCTATTTTTTCTTAGCAGCAGCCTTCTTGGGGGCAGCTTTCTTGGCAGGTGTCTTCTTGGGAGCAGCCTTCTTAGGAGCAGCCTTCTTTTTGGGCTGATTGATGTACTTGTCCTTCGAAATGTCTTCTTCATCCTCTTCCTCTTCCTTCTCCACCTCCTCATTAACCACGTCTCCCGAATCAGGTTGGGCCTTAGACGCCTTCATGTCCATGGCAGTTCCAGACTTTATGTAGGGCACGGGATGCGACGAAGTGTTATATTTTCGAGTGAAGGCAGATTTGGTCTGAGTCTCGAGCTTCTTCATACGCTCTTCTCCACTGTCAGGACCAACACCCATCTCCATGATAGCATCCCAATCCTCTCGGGTGAGATAATACGAGTCCATGAAATCGATCACCTCAGGAACTCCCTCTGCCTTCTTAGCCAAAAGTGGGTCAAGAAGCTTTCGAGTCATCAAAGGCAAGTACTGCTGTCTCAGCTCTCGAGAGTTGCCCGAAGTCTTGTATCCAGCATGACTCTGAAGCTCCTGGAGAGCTCGAAGATGCTTTCCTCCCTTGGAGTTCTGACCCAGCCAGGACGTGAAGTTGAATCGTCCTCGGGCCTGGCCGGCAACGAAAGAAGCAGGCCTAACCGCACTCAGGAACCCATGCAAAGGCATCAGAGACCAGTGCTGCTGGGAGCCATGAATCATCTTATCAACAAGATCACCATCAGATATGGACTCAGCAGCAGCCAACGTCTTCCTCAAACGCTCCTTGTTGTCGCCTCCTCCACTAGGCTGCACGTTGAGATAGTTTTCCTGGATCATGAGAGGAACAAAGTCGTGATCGTTGAAATAAAGCTCAATCTTGTCATTGAGAGTGGCCTTGGAGGAAGGAGCCCATAGGCCTCCGGAAAGCAGCTTTCCAGTGATATCAAAGGGACTCAGAACCACATTCTTCTCCCATGACTGGGTCATCTTCTTACCAGACTCAATATCAAGACCACCCTCATTCTGGTTTCGAGCATAAGTCGACAGCAAGTTGATGATCTGACGAATATCTGAGTTGCAGCCAGCAATGACCTGCTCCAAAACAGGAGCTGAAATTTTGATCTTCTCCTGATGACAGATGGTCATCATTCGTGCTAGGATAGCCTTGGGGTCCATTCGTCGGAAAGGAATGTCCAGAGTCACTCTGTCAAATGGACGCATCTTAGGAAGACCCTTGTCGTTACAGATGAGGATGATTGGCACCTCAGTAGTTCGACACAGGGCAGCCATCTGGCCCACACCTCCTCGATCACCAGCAGACATACCATCGACCTCGTCCATGATCATACAGATCTTCTTCTCTTTGGAAGACTTCGCTGAGCTCATGAAACCCATGATGGAGGTGTTTGTGAGAGCTGAAGAAACGTCCTGAGCAAGCAACTTTTTAGATCGCACATCCGAGGCGTTGTTCTCAATCACATCATAGCCTGCAAGGTTGGCCACCAGATGCGCAGCAGTAGTCTTACCGATTCCAGGGGGACCAGACAGCAGAACAGCACGATAAATGCCAAATCCATCTTTTCCAGGCTGCTTGAATCCATGTTTGGCATTGTCGTGCCAGTTGTTGAGCCAGTTTTGTAGCTTGGTCACCGCTCCCTTGTTTCCGCAAACGTGATTCAGGTTGTTGGGGGCGTATTTGACTGTCCACAGCTGGTCATCCATAGACACAGCCCGAGGGGCTCCAGAAGCGTCCGCCTTCTTGGATGCAGCTTTCTCCTTCTTTTCTCGCGCCGCCATCTCAGCAGCCATCTTTGCGCTCTCAGCAGCAATCTTGTCGGCCTCTTCTGCCTGCTTAGCTAGCGCCTTTTCAGCAGCAGCACCCCCTCCACCGTCAGCAGGCATGAGTCTGAGCAGTTCCAAGAAACCAGCTTCATCCAGAGCCTTGGTTCTGAGCTTCTTGATCTGCTCAATCTTCTTGGGTCCGGCATCTTCTCCCAGAACAACACAGTTGGTCTTACCAGAAATGGAAGAAGTGACCTTACCTCCGTACTTTTTGACTGCGGCCTGACCCTCTTCTCGCGACAAGTTGGGCATGGTGCCAGTGAAAACGAACGTGAGGCCCACCAGACAGTTTTCGGCCGCCTCAGGAAGCTCCACTGCTCCTCCTCCTTCTCCACTTCCAGTGGCCGTGTTCTTGGCCAGATGCTCTCGGAAGTTGAACTTCTTCCCCTCCTCGACCTCGGGAAGCTCGGCGTCGGGTAATTGCGCTAGTACAGACTCTGCTGTAGCCCCTCCAGGTGCGGATCGAGCATTGGGGGCGGCCGTTGGAGCAGCCTTGGGCTTGGGGGCAGCCTTTTTAGGAGCACGCTTGATTTGCTCGAGATCGTCGTCATCGAGATCGTCATAGTCAATGATTGGGCCCTTATTTGATACGCTTGCCTTGGGAGGTGGCTTCTTGACCACATTGTCGTCCTCATCAATCTCAATCACATCGTCATCCTTGACTGGCCCCGATCGTCGTGTTCGTCGCTGCACAGGTTTCACGGGCAAATCATCGTCGTCCACAAACCCGTCGTCGCTGTCCATATCTATCTCATAAGGGGCCTCTCCATCTTCGCTGTCAGAATCGTCAATCTGGATTGTCCGCTTTTTGGGAGCAGGTTTGGCAGGAGACTTGGTCTTAGCAGTGGGATTGGGCTTTGCGGGAATCTTTGGCTTGACGGGCGACTTCTCGGGCTCGGAATTAATCTCCTGTTTGACCTCCTGTTTGACCTTTTTGGGCTTTCTCTCTTCGTCCACAGACGTGGTGGCTGGCCGTTTCTATGTTAGTGGTTTTTGCGTGAATCAAAACAGATGGGCAGTGCAATTGGTACTCACGTCATTGGACTTGGCCGGCGCCTTGGTCTTTTGGGCTCCAAAGAAACTGCGGATATCTTTGGGAGGCATTTTTTTTGCACTGCGTTCCAGTGGTGATAAATGGAAAGCTTCGTGTTGACGCGTTTTGCAGTGCTGCGGTTGGGAGAGGCGAAAGAAGAGGCAGGGGAGTAATTACAACAGAGAGGTTACTGTATATTGTGACTACAATAAGTGATGAAAAATAATCACAGGTAAGAGGTTGTTGAAGCAGTTTATCTATGCAATTTAATGATCGTGAAATGAGTTGTTCTTGTATTGTGGGCAATTATTGTACCCACATGCTGGCTTGCTGCGTGTGATGGCAGGTGGACTTCGTAAGGTGAACAATGTAATAACAGATTAAAGAACAGATTTGGATTATATGACTATTAGTGATCAATTGTAATGGCTTGATGGTCATAAAATCTGTTCACATTGACACTTCAGCCAAGATTCATCAAGTTATAACCCTCTACAGTATGTACTCGTACTTCTACTGCAACACTCACTCCCTCACCCTCCTCCTAACGTCAATCACATGACTGTGCGTCATTAATGCATCCAGAGTTTATTGGAAAAATATGTCCATGCAGAAATAAATTATCCACCCTATTTCAAACCAGCACGCAAATAACACACACAAAAATGGTCAAGGGAAAAGTGACCAAACCGGTCAAGAAGGCTACTAAGTCCAAACAATCGGCTGCCATGATTTCCAAAGTAAAGGACGACTTTGTCATGACTCTAGATTCCGACGGTGAAGATCTGGAGGAGGAGAGTGCAGACGAGAAGGAAGAGGTGGAGGAGAAGCCTGTCAAGCTGACAAAGAAGCAGAAGAAGCAAAAACTCAGTGAAGCCGACGAGGAGCTACTGGAGCGAGAAAAGCAGGCTGCCAAGGCCGGCATCAACCCCGACTTCCAGTTTTCGCTGGACGGATTTGCTGCCACCTCTGAAGGTCTGGACGGCTGGAACTTTGAGGTGTCCAAGGACGACAACAAGGTCCAGAAGCGAGAAGTTGATTTGGACAGCATTATCAAGAGAAAAGGAGGCCTTCTGGACGAGGACGAGGACGAGGACGAGGCCGAGACAGACGTTAAGATGGAGGAGAACGAAGATGATCTGGCCATTGATGGTTTCGGAGGAGGAGTCCAGCCCGGAAAGGACATGGATGAGCCTGAGGACGAGGACGAGGAGAACAAAGAAGAGGTTGAGAATGAAGAGGAGGAGGACTCTGATGGAAGCGACTCCGAGGCTGAGGAGTGTATGCACCCCGATGATTTGGTTTTGGATGACCATAAAGGCCCTGCCATCGACGAGGGACCCCAGGACACTGCCGAGGAGATGGCTGCATTCTACGCTCCCGAGGAGGAGAACAACGATAAGACTGAGTCTGTGCACAAAACCTTTCAGACTCTGAATCTGTCTAGACCCGTCATGAAGGGTATTTCTGCTCTGGGATACCAGGCCCCCACTCCGATTCAGAGCAGAACCATCCCCATTGCTCTCATGGGCAAGGATCTGGTTGCTGGTGCCGTCACTGGTTCTGGTAAGACTGCTGCGTACATCATTCCTGTTTTGGAGCGTCTTCTCTACAAGTCCTCCAAGGTCGCAGCCACTAAGGTTGTGGTTCTGACTCCCACTCGAGAGCTGTCCATTCAGGTCGCCGATGTTGGTAAGAAGCTCGCACAGTATGTTTCTGGCGTGCGATTCGGTCTGGCTGTCGGTGGTCTGAACCTTCGAGTTCAGGAGCAGGAGCTCAAGACGCGACCCGAGGTTGTCATTGCTACCCCCGGTCGATTTATTGATCATGTTCGAAACTCTCCCTCGTTCAACGTTGACGATGTCGAGATTCTGGTGATTGATGAGGCTGATCGAATGCTGGAGGAGGGTTTCCAACAGGAACTGACCGAGATTCTGACACTGCTTCCCAAGAAGCGTCAGACTCTGCTTTTCTCTGCCACTATGAATTCGTCCATTTCGTCGCTTATTCAGCTGTCTCTTTCTCGGCCCGTTCGAGTCATGATCAACCCTCCCAAGCAGGCCGCTTCTGGTCTGGTGCAAGAGTTTGTTCGAATCCGTAAGCGAGACCATCTCAAGCCCGCTCTGCTGGCCTCCATCCTCAAGAAGATGGACAAGGAGCAGCGAACCATTATTTTCGTGGCCCGAAAAGAGACTGCGCATCGTCTTCGAATCATGCTGGGTCTGCTCGGAGTCCGAATTGGAGAACTGCACGGAGCTCTGTCTCAGGAGCAGCGTCTGCAGTCCATCACAGCATTCAAAAAACTGGAGGTGCCCATTCTGGTCTGTACCGATCTGGCTTCCCGAGGTCTGGATATCCCCAAGATCGAGTGTGTCGTCAACTACGACATGCCCCAGACCCATGCTGTCTACCTGCATCGAGTTGGACGAACTGCTCGAGCAGGACGAGAAGGTCGATCCATCACTCTGGTCGGGGAGGCTGCTGCTGACAGAGCCATTGTCCGCGAGGCTATCAAGTCTGTATCTGAGAGTAAACAGGGCAAGGCCGTGGGCCGAAACGTGGACTGGCCTGAGGTCGAGAAGCTATACTCCAAGATCGAGGAGAAGGGTGACATTGTCAACGAGATTCTGGCTGAGGAGAAGGAGGAGAAGGCCATGCTGCAGGCCGAGATGGAGGTGCGAAAGGGAGAGAACCTTCTCAAGTACGAGAAGGAGATTGCATCCCGACCTCGGCGAACTTGGTTCCAGAATGCCCAAGAGAAGAAGGCTGATGAGACCTCGGACAAACGAAATCTACTAGCCAGCAACAAGGACAAGATGAAGAAGAAGAAAGACAACGAGGAGGTCCGAATGTACAAGAAGACCAAGACCGATCGAAAGGAGGCCTCTAAGCGAGGTAAGCCCAAGGGAAAGGGTAAGCGAAAGTGAAGAAAAGGATGGTATATAGTTGAATTTATTGTATAGATATGCAGTCCGCAGTAATGTGTATTGTCTCGATGTTTGAAGAACCCCAAAACAATGGGAGTCTGTGCTTTTTGTTTCCTGTCCTATACAACCATACTGTTGACGTTTACAGCAGACAAATTGAGCCCTTTGCGGGTATTAATACTGTAGATGGACTGGAGTCTCAGCTCCGATTTCCAGCAATATGAAAAATCAAAAGGTAGGCATGGGCCTACAATATGTAGTATTACTCTTAGAGAATTTGGGATGGTAGAAGCTGGACAGCCATCTCCAGCAGGTATTGACCTGAAGTATAACTTAAGCCGACAGTCTACTGTACATACTCTGGATGACCTTTCAAAATAATGTCATTCAACGCACCACCATAGGCTTATACAAGACGAGAACGCAAATAAACACAGAAGACATGAGGTTTAACCCTGACGTCATTACATAGGATCGAATTAAACATAGTAGAAGGCGTCAGAAGCCTCAGCCCACATCGGAAGGGCTCCCACTCGGGAACACTCGACGTTATCCTCGGGGCCAATGCCCATGACTTGTGCCCGAAGAGACATTTCGGTGAAAAGAGTCACGTATTGTTTGGTTTTTTCGGTGGACATGGGCTTACCAATGAGACAGTTGATACCATCGACCCACTCGGCGGCCTGGTCCTCAGTGTCCACGTAGAATACAAGCATGGGGGTGGGGCTCTGGCCATAGATTGACACCTTATGGTGCTTGGTTCGAGTCTGCAGTCCAATAACGTCATGGGAAACCGACTGGGTTCGCACGTGGGTCATTTCGACTCGGGTAACACTGGCAAGCTCGATAGTGTTGGGAGCCTCCTCCCAGGTGGGGTTTCGTCCCTGCTTGGCGTACCCGCCCCACTTGAGCACCTTTCGTCCCATAGCCAGAATGACAAAGTAGTACTTGGTGGGCTGACCAGCAGCAGAGCTCAAGGGGTTGACACTCTGGAACCATTCACCGGCAGACAGGCACATGAGGCGCTGCTCTTTTACGAAGCTCACGGCCTCTTTCTGGAACCGTTCGTGCATTGGGGCAAACTCGTCCTTGAGGTTGGCAACAAACACGTCCTCGATGAGAATGATCTCCTTCTGGCGCATGACAGTGTAGGTGGCATCGTCGAGGTACTGCAAAAGGTCACCGAGAGAGGCGTTCTTCATGTCGGTCTTGGCGGTCTGGAACAGCAGAGCCACAAGAGAGGCAATTCGCTCGTAGTCTACCAGCTGGGCCTTGGAGTCTCGCCAACACTTCAGGAAGAAGGCCATGGCCGAGTTGTGGATATCCATGGCGTCGAACAGGTAAGGGTTCATGTTGTTTGCTCGCAGTGAGTTGGAGATGTCGATAGAGGCCGACGACGATGTGGTGGTATGGGTCTCCATGGTCGACAGAGAAGGAGTCAGCTTGAGCTGTTGGCTCTGTAGATGAAAGTCAGAATCGTTGATCTCAACATCGCCCTTGTTGGGAGGGTAGAAGGACTCAGGGGTATCTGCTCCCAGAATGGCCCAGGCGGCGTCCTCAAAGCCAAAGAAGTCGAGGATCAGCTGGGAAACGGTTCGAGAGGCTCGGGCCAGAGGAAACCGACTGGTGGGCTTGCAGAAGGTCGAGTGCTCGACAAAGAGTTTGGTGAATGTGATATCGTGGGAGTTGATAAACTCCATGAAGTCCAGGTAGGCGACGATCTTGGGGTTGGGTTCCGTGGTGGCAACTCCGAACTGCATGTAGCAGTCTGTGGGCGACGTGACACATGCCTTTTCAAACTGGGGTGTTCCTTCGCTGTCGACACCGACCATCTCGGTGAGACCTGGTCGAGACAGCTCAATGAGTTCGTTGACAAACTTATCCGAGTCTGGGGCTGGGAAGGCACTGTAGAACTTGCGTGTGATAGCCTTAAGTAGGTCCTGCAGGGTACGCAGGTGGGGCATGGCAGCGTTGGTGTGCGATCGCGAGTCCAGAATGGAGGAAATGTTCTTGCCAAAGTCGGTGAGTCGCAGCTGGCAGTAAAGACTGAGGTCGCCGCCGACGTAGACAAGCTTGTGAACGAAGACATTGAGCGTTCTAAGAGCAGAGACGACAACCTGGGTGCTCTTGAACGCCAGCTTGGACACCAGGCCGGCCAGCAGGTTGTGGGGAAAAGAGGCCAGGGCCTCGGGGAACAGATCGGCGAGTCGTTTTTGGCTGGAGGCTAGCGAATGCGACTCGTAGGTCTTGAGCTGGCCCAACATGAGGAAAGATAGCACACTGAGCGATGCACAGACAACAGACGAGATTCGCTCCACACACACGAGGGTCATGACTCGGTGGACCAGCTCGGTATCCAGGAACGAGCCGACGTTGATCTTGCCTTCGGCAAGCAGGCCCGACAGCAGAATTAGGGCGTGCGCAGTATGGGCATCGGCCACATCTTTGTTGATGGCGTCTGAGATCTTGAGGAGGGCCTTAGCAGCTCCTTCAGGGGAAGCCAGGACCTGCTCGAATGCGGGAGAGCCCTGTTTCCACTGCTGGTAGAGCGTTTCCAGGGGGATGTCTCTTCCGGGCATTGTGTGTCTTGAAGTTGTGTCTCGTTCTTGTTGCTGACGAAGACTTGAAAGTGAGGTTCAGTCGACAAGTCAACTACCGTGTAATTTCGGTTAGGCAAGCTTGAAATTTGACCGTACGCTGCACAGTACAAGCATGTCCTTGTCTGGCCTTAGGGTTTAGACCACAGTACAGGCAACAAGACTCAAGCTCCAGACCATGCTTTGCAGCGAGGTTTAAAAATGAAGATCCTTAGATCTGGGGGAATGGTAGGTACTGTAATTGTTCTGTCAACAGATGCTCAGTCAGTGAAATATTTGTAATTGTAAGTCGATAAATCAAAGCTAGAAATTGACATCGCACACCATTGTACCCCGTATTAACTGTCAACGGCCTAGAATAGAGGTTTAGGAAACCCTGCCCCCTTCATTATATCTGGGCCTAACAATAGGATGGTGGTGCTCCAACCCAGCCCATGCTACAGTAACCGCCCCTGGACATGCAGCTAACCATGTGCATGTCTGTCTGTCTTTTTTCCCTGGTTGTCTGTTGAGGAGGGAATTATGTCAATCACACCACTCTACCACTCTTCCAAAAGTGGTCTGAGAGGGAAATAATAGAGTCAGGAATAATGGAAATGATGTTAAACCCCCATCTATGGCTTTTTTTTCCGTTCTTCCGGCCGTTAGAGCTGTTCACTGACTCGTTGTTATGAACCCCCTATTTTTCACTCTGCAAATGGCTGCCAGCTGGAACCTAATCAAAAGGCAGCCAACGGACCAACTTACTGCATGCAACAGAAATGCCGGCACAACGGTGTTGCTTTGGTAGTAGCCACCGGCTGTACTGTACCAGTGCGCGGGTAGCGAGTCATCTCTGATATGTATTGTCCGACAGTTTGATCCGGTCTGGTAGTTGATTTCTTTTTCCAATACAAAAATCTACATCGGATCGTAGATCACAGTGCATCCTCACATCTCTCCCCTGACCATATTTTGAAGTTCTTCCCAAACTCTAGGACCGAGACTCACATATAATAGATAGACACAGTACTCGGGTCGGTTCTAGAAAGCTTGGATGAGACATGCCATGTAGACTATATCAGGTACGAGTACGAGAAAACAATGTGCGATGGAGATAGGATCGACATAGGGTTGAAAGGGATTGTGTGATTGCAGGAAGTATAATTTTCAAGTAATACTGTAATGAATTATGCCAAGCGGCCTGTCGTGCCCACTATTGGTACACGCTGGAACTTGTCTACAAGTAGACCCGCAAATTGGCGCTAGTGATAATGATACGTGTTCCAAACCACTTGCAGCCTCCTTAGCGCACGGGATGTGCGTATCCGTTCGTACCGTGCACACATACCGTTTTCCCTGTGGCTAATAATGGTGGTCGTTCGTCTCGTACATCTCAGTCAACCTCATTTGCTTACTGAGTCCATGTTCAACCGTGTGTGTTCGAGTTTGAGTCGTATCGTATCCATGAAAATGGAGCTTTATGGGAATCGAAGACTTGACTTTGTGATAATCAATTTGGTTAAAAGGAGGTCAAAGCGCCCGGGATTCGGGCGGCGGTACACGCCATTCTCGCAAACGGTATATGGAACCGCATATTAATGCTCTGTGGCTCTGTGATGCCCAGGAACACGGTTTAAATTGCAAAAAGAAACAGCATATCCCATCATGCACGAAACTGCAACTCTAACGCGTCCACCACACAACATGGGGAAGAATCCATATGAGCCCCTGGAAGACATTTCTCGACGACTGAAAATGTCGCTGGAAACCACGATGCAATCGCATACGCAGTTTCGCTGCACGGAGCTCCGTCTGCACAACATTGGTCTTGAAATGAGCCAACTTCTCAACAGAGCGAAAACCGGCAACGAGCTCCTCAAGGTGGAGTACAACAACGAAGAGAGAGGTGGTGATGAGCGAGAGGCCAATTTACCACGTGAACAATAACGTGATTATATTACCCCGTCAACTGAGCACAGTTTGGAATGTGTTCTACATCTCCACATATATGCCACCCGATCGCGAACATTCATGTACACTTGTATTCAAGCACAACGTGATCCAACAAATGTCAATTATGTAAGGCACCCTATTTATACGATACTATATATTTTATTTACTTGATGACTTGATATATATGATACACAACCTCCTTCTTAGATCCTTCCGCGAACCATGGGTTTATTCCTTCGGCGTGTAAATGAAAGGCTCCTCAATCGTATCTTCTCGCGATGAACGAGAGGTCTCACGAGTTTCATTGGCTTGTTCCAGTTCTCGGATGCTAAAGGATGTGAAGTGAGAGAGGAGCAAAAACATAGTCGCCAGATACTCCATGGTGGTTCCCATGAGATATTCTCCAAGAAGGAATTTGATTTTAAGGCCACTGGCGCTGTAGTTGTTGAAGTCATAGTAGTTGAAATCGCTGACCAAAGCAGCGATAATTCCAAAAGCTCCTCGGACCAACAATGGTGGTCCAGCCAACAGCACTGCGGTCAAAGGAGCTCCTCTGAGCTTCTTGCCAAGCCACAATCTCACAGCGTAGGCTAACAGAAAGACACATCCGCCAAGGAAGATGGACTGGCCAACCACACGCAAGATCTTTCCCTCCGTAACCAATGGTGACGTGCTCCATTCATCTTCATCCACTCCTATGGTTCGCGTACCTCCAAAAATGAGAATCACGTTGGCGGGGATGAGCAAGTAGTGGAAGTAGAATGAGACGTCGTGTCGAAGGTGCCAGACGAAGCGGTCATAGGAAGCGCTCGGACCTTTGCGCTCCTTGAGTTCAAGAGGTAGCTTGGGGTGGAGAAAGGAATCACCAGTCACAAGTCTTTCAAACACAGCAACAAAATGGTAGGCTGCCAAAACAATGGCGAAGTACCCTTCAGCCCCGAGAATCAAATAGGCAATCAACCACTCATAATGCTCCCAGCCTTGGATAGAGAAGCCCACCCCGGATATCTGAGCCCCTACTCGAATCAGACACACGAGGGCGATGAAGGAGAAACGCGTCTTAAAACCCCGTTGGATAAGGATGTAGATACAGATGATCAGCGCGAAGAGATACAGCACCAGAAAGGTGAGAGCAGCAGCTCCCATATGTTTGTCGAAGAAGATCATGTTGATTGTCAAATAATGAATCGGACATGCTTGTCATTACAAGTACTTCTATATATGCGACATCGAGAAAAACAATCTGTCAAACCTCTTTGTTGAAGGTCTTCGTTGTTGACTATGTGTGCTCTCGTATTTAGCCGCACTGCCATAAGACGTTATGATACAAAATATGTACGTAAGTAATTGAATGTACACGTGAGAAATCAACCGAGTTTGTCATTGGATGAAACCACACAGAATGGTTTAAATTATATAAGATAGGACCTGCCATCTACCTGTACATTTCATACCTATTATTCTGACCTCCTATATCACTATTACAAGTACTTCCAAACCTACAGAACTCTATTAATTTTAGTTACAGGTGGCAAATGACGCCAAACCAGTGTGTCATCTAACGAAGGTGGTTGCGGCCAAGTCAGTGGTTATCAGTCAGGCTGTGTTCAAAACAAACATCCTGTGGTCCAACCCTCTGCGATTAGTCTCATAGCTTTTTCCTGCACACAGCCTGCATGCGCCCCACACATCACCAGTTGTGGAAGGTGCCAAGAGAACCTCGTTTAGCTGTGGAGGAACCGTAGCTGTACCCACTGAGCGAGCACCATTTTTGGCAGAAACAATGATATCAAATATCCCCGGTATATTACGGTATCTCTTCTCAGTATCGTAGCATACTCACTACTAGCAGTCATGCTCATAGCTTCGGTAAACACTACCTCAGGGCTGTGTAATATTAAAGAAATAGACTACTGTAGTTCTAGTAAACTACTACACTAAACAATCCAGACCCACTCGAACCTGCATGAGGCAATGCTTTTTATGGAGTGAGTATGACTTGCCTACTCCCCCCCTACTCCAGTGAGCTGCCCACTGACAACTCAATTCGCACGTCACATAATACATGTACATTACTCATTAAAATCCATCTCGATTACTTCTTCTTGCCCTTCTTCTTGTTCTTTTTCTTCTTGGGTGAAGATATCGAAGCGGGTTTAGGTTCCGGTTGGAGTGATGGGGCTGAGTCGTCCTTGTCATCTTTACCATCATCCTTAGCCTCATCGGCTGTCTCCTTTGACAGATCAGGCGTACTGGTGGTTTCGGACTCCGCCTTGGTCTCGTCCTTGTCGGCGGACTCAGGCTTGTCAGCAACCTTCTCAGGTTCAGCCTGGACTTCCTCCTTAACCTCCTCGACCTCATTCTTGGCCTCTTCCTTGACAGTGCCGTTTTCTTTTGCGCCATTTTCACTATTTACAGCATCAAGTTCGGTCGTGGTTCCAGTCTCACCCTCCTCCACCTCGCCTTTCATCTCCTCCACCTTGTCCCCCACCTTGTCCTCCACCTTGTCCTCCACCTTGTCCCCCACCTTGTCCCCCCTCTCCTTCTCTTCCACGGCAGCCTCATCCAATGCGTCAATCGTTGACTGGGCCTCAGACTCCTTAGTACCAGAAACAGCCTCCTTGGTATCAGGCTCAGATGCGATCACCTCATCTGCGTTCTCTGGCCCAGGCTCGACCTTCACTGACTCAGCGTCTGCTCCCTCTGGCACAATATCATCGCTGACGTGTTGAGACTCAGAATTGGTCTCTTCAACGGCGACGTCTCCTGTCTTGGATTCCTCTCTGGATTCCTCCTCCGATGCCTCCTTGGTCTTCTCCTCAACGTTAGTGGAGTCCATCTCTGTATCATTAAGCTCCATTGCTGTCTCCTTGACGTCCTCAGTTTGAGACTTCTTTGCATCATCCTTAGATTCCACCTGGTGGCCCTCAACATCCTTCTTGACCTCGGGGACAGGTTCAGACACAGCAGTAGAAACCTCTGCCTTGGACTCGTCCTTGGCCTCATCTTTAGGAGGAACTCCAGTAGGAATCTCAAGTTTGGACTCCTCTGCCACACCCTTATCGTTAGTCACGGGTTCGGTTCCCTTCGGTTGGGGTACTGCGGCAGTCTCTGCCTTGTCGCTAGGCCCCTCCGTATCCGACCTCTCCTTGGGCTTGTTCTCCTTCGCCAACTTGGCAGCATCCTTCACCGGAGACCGTGAACGCGAACTCTCACGAGTCTCTGCTGCAATGGCTCTATTGATGGCGTCCTTAGCAGCGGTCTTCGCAGCAGACTGCGGAGCTTCAGTCTTGACTGGACTGGTGGTATCCTCATGCTCGCCATCGGAGTTGATATCTGCAGAGAAGAATTCTTCGGCAGGCTCTGCAGGCTCAGCTGGGGTGGGAGGAGCAGGAGCCGGCTCAGGGGCCTTGGGAGTAACAATCTCAATGCTTCGAACGAACTCCAGAACAGCAGTGCCAGCGTTACCTGAACCATCGATCAGAGAAATGCGTTCAGAAAAGAACTGAGCATCAGCAAGCATGTGGTTCTTCTCTACCTGTGTCTTGATGTGTGCGTTGCCATAGTCCTCGAGTAGTTTGGACTTGTAGTTGTCAACCACTTGGGACATGATTAGCTGTGTTAGAATACTATTGATGTAGCGCTGTTAATGTGTGATTTCTGATACTCACAATGTAGTTTTCGCTGGCAAGAACTTTTTTAAGACTCTTGGACAGGGTGTTAGTGTCACTAATGAGCTGCTGCATGTACTCATGCACTCCGTTGGCGGTTGTGACGGGCTTAGACCAGTCGATCCGCCGAAGAGTACGAGAGTGGTTGACCATCCGCTCGACCATGATGGAAACGAGCTTGGTATGAATGTCGTCCTGATGCTTAAGCAAGTCGCGCTTGGTCCGATCAAACTGGGCAGGAATCTGTTGCGACGTTACATGACGTCGACAGTACTCTCTCATGTATGGAATGAGGGTTACGATGAATCCCAGAGACTGGGACACTAGCGCCAGGTTCTTGGCAGAAATATGCGCCAGCTTTGCTGCACTTCTCGTAGCCCCAGCTTGAAGAATTAGCTCATTAGCAGACACATTGTACCGCTTGATCAACGAGGTAATGACATCCACAAGTTCGGGAGTCTGACCAGGAAAGATGACGACGAGCTGGAGAAAACCCACTAGTCCATCGACCAAGTGGGTGGTTCCGTTGGGGATAATAAAGGAGGCTGCTTCGACAAACACATTTTTGGGCCGCATTTTCCCTTCCTTGGGGACATCTGTATTGTTGGGAGTACCGCCCATAAGATTGACAAAGAGCAACTCTTTCCACTTGATAGGATCCTGAGTTGCTGCGGCAACGATATCATCCACCTTCTGTTGTGTTTGTGCGCTGATTTCCGTGTCCTTCCATTTGTCCTTTTCCAGCTCTGAGAGAAGATGTTCATCGGCACGGTTAAACAGCGTTTGGATGAACTGCTTGAGATGACCCACAAGTGTAGTTTGTAGAGGGTTAGAAACCACGCCAACAGACTGCTCGCATTCTCGGACAAAGATGCCGTTGAGAGCGTAGAAGTTGAGAAACAGGTCACATGGCAGTTGTGCAGTCTGTTCTCGTCGGGCGTTGACAATCTTGGTCATGTATGCGAGCTGTTTGTCCACCGTTCCAGAAATGACCTGTCGGAGACCAAAAGCCAGTTCCCCACACTGTTCAAGAAGGGCTGGCTGAGATGAAATCAGATCAAGAAGCAGTTTCTGATGGGTCAAAAGTCGTCGCACAAATTCAGAGAGAGATGCGTATATTTCAGCAAGCGTGTTTTCAAACTCGGAGGCACTAAGAGCCCGCAGTTTGCCTGCCAAAGCCATTCCTCGCTCAGAACGAGATGCCGCAGAGCCGGAAGACACGCCGGAGACTCCTGATAGGCCGGAAGACATGGAGTTTGTATCTGTCGAAGATGGAAGGTGCTGTTTGATAAGTCTTCGCGAATAGTCCGCAATAGCGTCCTGATAAGCCTTGAAGGCATCCTGCACCTGACCTGCTCGGAGAAGCTGATTCAGTAGAGATGCAAGTTTACCTCTGAATGCAGGATCCACGTCGTTGAAAGAGGTATTCACTGCTTCCGGGGGGCTGGCTCTGTTTCTCTGTCGGTTGAATTGTTGCATTAGTCGCACAATTGTGTCTCCGGTGGGGACAGCTTGTCCGTGGCTCTGTAAGTCGTCAATCAGCAACAGAGTGAACTGCTTACCAATCTTATGACCTACCTTCACACGCAGAGACAGCAGCGAATCCCGCAGGGGTTTGAGACCCGTCAAAGGAGAGAGATTGGAGATTGGGGTCTTCATCTTGACGGTTGTACTCGCCAGATACTCCGAGTCACCATGAATAAGTGCATCCGTAGAATCGACCAGTTCCAAACAAGGCAGCAGGTTTGTCTGTGGTTGTTCTTCCGACAGTCGTTCGGCCTCTTGGAACAGTCGCACAATTTCCTGTAGCTGCGTGACTCCATTTTCGAGTTCTTCCACCTGAGCATACTGTTGTTGTAACTGGACCATCTGAAGTCCTCTCTCGACGTGGATCTGGTCCAGCGTCTGCATCTGAGTTCTTAGGTCGCGCACCACCTCCACGGCCGACTCCGTGTCGCTGTGGATCTGTTTGAGCTCATCAATGGCCATGAAGAACGAGTCCGATGACTTGCTGATTTCCTCAATCAGGTTCACTTCTACCGTGTCGATGTAGTAGCTCAGTTTTTCCTGCAAAATGTTGTATGTGGTCACGTCCGTCTTGTGTTCGGTGACCGTGTCGAAAATACGCTGATTGTCTAGCCGAAAGTCGGGTTCAAAGAAGGCTTGAGGCACTGAGTCCAGACTGCTGTTGACGTCTCCAGGCACGTCCGATCCACCCCGTTTCAACTGACAATACTGTCGGTACTCCTGTTGGACCTCCTGCAAGTACTCGTTGTACTTTTGCTGGCTGACTCGCGCAATGGACGGCAGCTTGACCTGTTCAATGTCCTTGATGGTTGGCGGCTTGTAGCCCTCGGTGGCTTCTACAAGAGAGCCAATGGCGTTGGGACCCAGGTCTTCGCTGCCGAGTTGCAGCGATTGCCGCGAACTGCTCACCGATAGCCGGGACATGGTGTGATCTGTCTGGCGTGTGACGGCTCCTTGTATGGGGTGTGTGTGTTGTCCTTGATGGTGGCATTATGCATGCATACCATACTGTCCAAACCTGGTCCAGGGTTTGGGCTTGTCGGGGGTGACCTGTGGGGGCCGATTGGCTGGAAATGGGGGCAATACGAGTAGCGGTGATGGATTTCTGAAATCTTTTATTTTGATTTACAC
Source organism: Yarrowia lipolytica (assembly GCF_001761485.1). Taxonomy (NCBI): domain Eukaryota; kingdom Fungi; phylum Ascomycota; class Dipodascomycetes; order Dipodascales; genus Yarrowia; species Yarrowia lipolytica. The sequence goes on along the minus strand of NC_090771.1, from coordinate 2,188,380 downwards.
CTTTTTTAGGACATATTTACAAACATTGGCGTTATTCTACGACTACTTATCCATCCCCCTGTATATCGCGCGAGTAAATCTAAGCTTGTTGCAGTGCAGTGTTGGGTATATAGTTTTCGGAATGATCATCTTAGCTCCATCTGAACACACAAACACGCGTACTGTAATCTGAACAGATCAAATAAGGCCATGGCGTTATTCAGCGTTGAGTTGATGTTCAATTGCTATTTATATCTTTCTCAGCATTAGCTACCATGTCAGTTAGAGTACATACTGTACTCGTACCACCTGGCTTCGTGGCTATGCAGATTGCGCTAAATAATCTATGAAAAATGAAGAAGAAAACTGTTGTAAGTGGTAGGAGCATCACTGGTTTCTAGCAGTCATATTGTTGGCAATGTCTCCTCGTTTTTAATTGTACTTGTACTGTACAAGTACGATGCTCGCTGTATTTCTCAGCTTCCCCTTTCTGTGACAATTGTCGACTCATCTACTTGTACCGGCACATACTTGTACATACTGTTCTTCAACATCCGCCAGCTACAAGGCCACCAGCTACATCCATATGTGCATCTATCAGATATCCTCCCACTGTATACATATGCTGATATTAATACTATAGGACTACTCAAATGTCGCCCTATTCGTTGCGCCGGTTCTCTCAACCGCGCTAGTTGCCACTGCTGGCAGATCCCCAGCCCCACAGATTACTGGCCATATCCTTGGCCTTGTCAATCAACCGTTTCTCACTGGACCCCGACCCCGTGCTTGATGTGGAGTCTGTACTAGGGCTTCGGAACGCCTTTGGTCGGTCTTCCTTCTCGTCAATCAGCCCAGACACATTTTCAGTCGACGTACTGGTGGTTGGGGTTGCCGTGGTGGCAATGGACCGTTTCGGAGAGCTCACGCCCTTGGAGAAAGTTTCGGAAGACTCAGCAGGCTCAGAGGCTTCAGAAGCAAGCTCAGTTGGTTTGCTGTCGTCATCAGAATAATGGTCATGAAGAGCAGCGAGCTCATCATGATCATGGTGATCATCCGAGTCGGAAATCAGTCCGTCCAACGTTGCCACCTCAGAAACAGTACCCACAATGTTCTTGTCAGTCTCCTGGGTTCGAACCTCTATGGGTTGGGCTGCCAAAGCAGCCTGGGCCTGTCGCACCTGCTCCAAGATGTCCATGTACTTTGGTTTGGGAGAGCCCTCGGGAGAACCTGTGGGGCTAGGAGTCAGCGAGTTGGAAGGCGACTCCATATATGGGGCCTTGGGGATGATGCTTTCATTGGCTTGATGCTTGTTGACTGGGGCTTGGTACACTGAGTTGTAATCGTAGTGTGCGTAGTCTCGTCGTCGCGAATTGTTGTGCGACACAGCGGAGTGCACGGTTGCAATGGCATTACACTCAGCATCCATGGGATCCTCGTCATATGCATACTTCAACGAGGTGGGAGGAATGGGTGCAATTGTTCGCACTGCCTTGAGAGGGTCCGTCTCAACGTCGTTATCAGAGTCGTCTGAAAGGTCTTCATTAGAGCCTCTTCTTCCACCGGAACCAGGCTGCTCGTTCCGGGCCATACCGGACAACTCGGGTCGATGCATAGATGCCGAGGACGAAGATCGCACCATGAGAAACAGACCAGGTTCGTCGTCCTCCTCGTCGAGCTCGTCCGAGTCGGAATCGTCAGAATCCGAATCCGAGTCGTACTGGTCTTCCTCGTCAGATGATACGTAGTCCAGAGAAATGCATTGCTGGACCTCCGAGTTGAAGTGGATGCGACGCTTGGGCTTCGTGGGGGGAGGGGCCACTGTAGCAATAGGCGTGGCAGCCTCGTCTTCTTCCAAGACATTATCCTTGTTAGCAGTGGGAGGAGGCGCCACCAACTCGTCTCTAGAAGGTGTGGCCGAGGGGGTCACCGAAGAGGGTGTAGTGGTACCATCTTCACCCTCTCCAGCGGACTTGCTTTTGGGAGGCAGCTTGTATTGGGCGTTGAGCTTGTCGGCCAGAGTGTCGACCTCCTCATCAGTCATGCCATAAGGGTTCTTCTGTCGGTACTGATGGTGGCGGAAATACGACTTGACCACCTTGTCTTTGTCGTCTCCAGCAGCCGCAATTGCAGCGGGGGTCACCGCGGAGTCGTCCTTGGACCGACGCATTGGTGGAAGTGCCAGAATCATCTCTGTTGCGCTTCGTTTCTTGAGAATCGACTTTGTGTCTCCCGCAGTAGCTCCCTGCTCCTCCTTGTCGGAAGAGGCGGTCGGGGTCGCATCTCCAGCAGCAGCTCCTCCAACGCCGGAAATGTTGGCCTGCGAAGAGGTCCGGCAAAGGGGCCCGTACAGCCATGTGACGTCGTAGTCCTTGAGCCAGTTAACACTCTCGGGCGACACAGTCTTCAGGTTGTATTTGGCCTTGGCCCAGGTTCGCCACGACGCATTTTCCAGCCGGGCCGAGTTGGCCACCTCCTTTCGACGCAGCACAATATAGCGCCACGACGACGAAATGTCCGACTCCTTCCAGTCATGGGACAGATAGTCCACGTGTCGCGACGGCTCGTAGTGCACGTCCGAGTCATCGTGAACCGGGGCCGCTGGAGGCTCTGCGGAGGTGGTCACAGCGGATTTAGATGGGTCTGTGGCCTCCAGCTCAGGCGACGACACAGAGCTGATTTCGTGGGTGTCTGTATCGTCTTCTGCAGAGCTTATCGACGAAGCCTGGTCGTTACTTTGGGTAGTCGGGGCAGTGTTGTTGGTGTTGTTGAGAGAGGCTCGTTCCAGCGCCAGCCTGGCCTCTTCTTCTTCTCGCTCCTTTATCATTTCAGCCGGTCGATGGGAGTCGTCGAATCCCATGGACCGTGATCGTTTCAAAGCAAAGTTGTCCATGGTAGGGATGAGTGACGAGACCTATGTGTGGTGTGACAGAGGTGGTGTAGTGAAAGACTCTGTGATGCTCGTATTGCGATGCTATGATGCCCGTGGAGTGTCTTGTCTCGTGTGGTGTAGTGCGTTGCGTAGTCTGGTGTGGTGCTGATGATGTATCGACGGTGTAACAGAGTCCGCCACAAGGACGATTATTTTTGCGCAAGGAAACCGCCTCTGTGTGTGTGTGGACGGAGATTCGTGTGGTGTTGGGGTCGTCGCGTTTGATCGGGGACGGTTGTGTGTGTGTGTGTATGTGGTCACGTTCGGGCCGTGTTCAGTGAGGTTTGATGGGATAATATGGATTGCGAATTTTATCACTGTACAGACTTATGCTTACGCTGGCTGACAGACTCCAAAGGGAGAACTCTGTGTGGTATTGGTGCGGAGAACGTGGGAGGGGGCACCGACGCTTTGATGGACTGAGGTGACAGACACTGTGCAGGTGTCGCACAAAAAGAACAGACAGAAAAAACAACCACAGAATCACAGGTGAACTCGCTCTATGAGTCAGGGCTTGTGGGTTGGGTTGAACCGATGCTTCTTCGTTCTGGTGTCCTTCTTGTGCTTATGCTCTGCACGCTTGGGTCTTCGAAGTCAAAATGTGGGTCCGAGACAGAAGAGACGCAGTGCAAAGTCGGTGTTGCAAGAGGAAAGTAGAGGCTTTGGCCGACCCTCCGTGGCTTATATTTTCACATTTCTTTCAAGTATGAGTACGTTACCACCAGTCCGACCTATCTACGAGACTTTGGGGCTTACCACTCAACTGTGGGGTATCTTGCGCATACAAATACCAGTACAGGTACAAGTAGGTCATTTTTGAGAACGTCCTTTGAGGCACACCGCACACATGGCAGGGTGAATATAAAAATACCTGAACAACTTGAGGGGTCTGTGAGGCACAATCCGAAAGAGAGATCCGCGGGACCCTCACAATGGCCTACACAATCTCTACTGGCGTTTAAAACACCTCTTTCACACCTCCGACGGATGTTATTATGGAATGTCCATAATTCTGGTGATTCAACACCAAGACTCACAGGTGGGGCCAACCTGACGTGCCTAATTGCTACAGTAAATCCCGCACGGGGAGGGTCCGGTTTTTCGCGCCAACCACAAGTATTAGCCACTTACAAACCTCTAATATCGCGTAACATTACTTGTGATAAACCACCTCCTACTTCCCGCTACTGTGCCGCTGCCACCACCACCCTACAGAGGCGTACGTCCATATGTGAATTAGCTACCTCGTACTTATAATTCCGTACCAGTTCAAAGCGTAACTAAACTTTATGGAAAGTTTGCACCCTAAAAAGTTTTGACACCAGCGAGAGTAACAGTCTCTGGTTAACGAGTAAGTGCACGTACAAGGTCTTAAGTAGGAGCCAGAAACAAAATCAGAACATAAACCAGACATGTTTCATTTTGGGCACTCCTCTGGTGTCGCGTAGATATCCTCTTTTGGACACTGGAGACACCTCCTACAGACCTTCCTTCCAACACGCACCCATGACGCACTATTTCGCACACTCCGTGTCATTATCGCTTTGGGACATTATAACCTACTTTGTACCTGAGTCAGGTGGTGCAGACACCGCCAAACCCCCACCACAGCTCAGCTCATTACGCAAAATCACATCCCAATTACATAACCTTCGGGGATTGTATCCTGTGCTCCTCCTCTCCAGGTTTGCAACCTTCGAACACGTCGGGCTTAGCCACGCAACCCCTAATCGAGACCTTCTTCCCCGCACAAGAACGTTAACCCAATGGGGTAGGAGGGCGCAGAGCGACATAGGTCCGTGAGGGAATGCCCAGAGCCGAGGGTTAATCTATGGCTGAACCACGTGTCTCGAAATTCTGCAGATCAAGGCCCATGGTGCATCGTTATTTGCGAGCAGCCGATGCCCCCACATTCTAACGGTCGGATTAGACCGGAAACAGTCTGGGGTGCATATCGGAATAAAACGGATCGAAAGTTAATCCTCGTGGGGCTATATAAGCTTAGTAAGATAGAACAGCAGGAAATCTGCAACACCCCGATGCAGCACCGAGTAGAAAGTGAACAGAAAGTCAAGTCAGTTTCCGGATAAAAAAAAAAGACTCCAAGGACGAGGGTGATTAGTCAGCGATTTGTATTACTTCGGATCAATTACTTTGGCGAGGACACCGACTGGATCAGACATCACAAAAAACAGTTTCGCAGTGTGTACGAGAATGAGGGGCATCACATTGGTGATTATATTATGAGACATTCAACTCATTCTACTGTAAAACACCGCTATTTTCGGATGCCATAATAGTCTACCGTGGTCACATGGCTAATGGTCCATTGATGGCTCTGATACGTTCAGCTAATCAGCCAACGGTGGTATGAAGTATGTACATACAATACCAGACCTGGATCAGCATATTATTTGGAGACACAACTGTAGCTGGTTGTAAGGGAGCTAAAGATAAGCCAGAAGAGGGGCCCTGTGTTTGGAGTGGGAAGGGTTAGGTTGTCTTTAGATGGGGTCCATCTTCTAATGTACAAAGACTCTTCTATGTATGAGAGCCACTTCTTCCGGTACTTGTTCTGTAGAACAAGAAGATATACTTTCACAATAATAAAAGATTACAAGGGCAGTACATACAGTACTTGTATGTGTTATGACAAGTACTCGTTATTGTAATGCATACACGGGAGCTGAAATCAGTTTCTCTTTCACATCAATCCTCTGTGGTTGCAGGCTCTCTATTGCTGTCCTGACAACATTGGAGACTCAATTGCCTTCTTTCTACAGGCACGAGTATGTACGTAGTTAGGTAACAAGAATAAATACATTTTAATTATGCGTAATGCCCAATCCAACCACTTCTATACCTTGAGACCGACCTCATTGCCATCTTCATCTCGCATGACGGCAGCTTTGCCCTGGTGAACCAGCACTTGGCAAACCTTGTGGAGCATGGTGGAATCCATACCCACCATCTCAGGTACTCCCGGACTATCGTCTCCGGCAATATCGTAGAATGTGACAATGGATCCGTTTTGGCCTGTGCTATCGATCCATGCGAGAATCAGCGTGGCCCACTCCTCGGCGCTTCTCCACCAGATCCACACCTCTGTTTTCGTCTTGGAGTCGACCCAGTCGGCCTTTTTGTTGCTCACAAGATCTGACAGAACCAGCTGGATCACATCCGGTTTCAGTCGTCTCTGGATCTTTTTGTTTTCGAAAATGCTGTCTGTGTTGCTGAGCCTCCACTGTTTGGTTTCCCGACTGTGGGTCAAAATCACGTCCTTCCAATGTGATAGCTGCGCCTGCCACGTGGTTTCGTTGGGCTGTCTTGTGAAAAATGGCGGGAAGTTGTATATTTCACTGTTCATGGCGCCAGAGGATGTGTAGTGAACTAGGTGTCGTTGGCGATGGTGTTGTGCAGTGCAGAAAGACTGGTCAGTTGGACTGTCAACAAGGTTACAGCGAAGTGTTTCGTGATCTGAAGTTTTGCTAGGGTTTTTGTTAAGCATCAAAGATACAAGTCGCGGTGAGACCATAACCATAAGGAGATTATAACTACGAAAAATCGTCGAGCAAATATATAGTGTTTCTTCTTACATCAACAGGCTTCTTCTCTGTTGAAGCTACTACAGTAGCTGCTGTACTACAAGTAGTACATACTGTAGAGTGGCTTGTTCCCAGTCCACGCACCATCCATCAGAACCCTATTTACAGTAGTTCCATCATCTCCACTTACAAGCAACCACTCTCTAGCCATAACGAAGACAAAAACTAAAGATACCCATGAATCTCACTCAAAGTTCGTTGGATACCATTTCTGCCATTTCTAAGCATGAAACCAGTATCCCTCAGCTCGAGAAGCTCACATACAGAGTTTTAAACGAGACCGATGCTACAATCCTCGAGAAGCTCGATCTTTACGAGTCTCTGGCACTGGAACGAGCCGTCAAAGAGTCAGATGTGAGTGATCTTCCCGAGGACTTGAGGGAAGCAAACATTGAGACGCTTAAAAGTCGCGTGAAGGAGCTGGAAACGCGCTTGAACGTCCAAAGGCGCGTCACACGCGACTCCATTGCATCCTCAAGCATTCTCAATGCCATTCACCACGGACGAGAAACAACTTTTCACGAGTCGTCACTCCTGCCACTACTGGCTCTGCGAGACGAAAAATCACGTGACCTTCTTGACAGCCTGATAGTCGTCACTGGTCTCCGCAAACAGCTGGATGTATTAATATGCGAGAACCGTGCTTCGCTGGACACGCAGCGGTCGATAGTTCGGTCGATTGAGAAGGCCAATGACAAGAGCGCGGACCGTCATCAAAACAACCAGGCTATTAGTGAGCTCGAGGCCAAGCTACACAACACCAAAAACAAACGACGAGTTCTGGCAGAGATTTTCACAGCTCTGATCACCGCCTCTGGGATCGATTGGTGTGAGGACGAGGATTTGGTTCAGCTGATTGTTGGCGCAGGAGAGCTGAACAGGTAATAATGAGAAAGAGTGAGCTATTTATTGGATGTCTATGGGACAATGACTAATGGCGTAAGAACTTCGGTTTCTAACGCTGGAAGTGAGGTATTTCTAATGAGTAGATGGGGGGTCTGAAAAGAATACTGTACTGAGCTTCAGACTCATGAGCAGAGCTCCAGCACGAGCCTCTGGCTACACACTAAAGTAAACATTAATGCTTTCTATTTTTGATACATGGACAAACAGTTGTACAACGTGAGCAGATTCAGGTATACAGAGCACTAGATAGTGTCTACGTGAGCCACTACAAGTACGTGAAAACCGTGGGGAGACGTACTGTTGCCGACATCCCTTACATGATAAAATCATTCAACTATATACATTCAGATCCCCCTTTTTTATATTCATCCCTTACTGGGCACCAACAAACAGTCTAGCGTTGACAACATCCCAGTTAATACACTCCCAATAGTTCTCCAAGTAATTGTACTTGCCGTTGACTCCGTAGTCGTCCACGTAGGCTTGCTGCCACACATTGACGGCCAGCAGAGGCAGGATGGACTCCTTGAGGCCCTTTCGCACAGCAGCCTCAATGTTTTGCTGGTCCCGCTTGACCTCCTCGGAGGCGGGGAAGTTGAATTCTTGATGCTGGAATCGCTGGAACGAAAAGGGAGATCCTGCGTTGTGGTGAGCCGAAATGTACATGTTCTTGTCTCCTCCCTCGTAGAGGAAGACCCATCCGTTTCCGGTCATCTCGTCGGCGGTAGCCAAAAAGTTCTCTCGGGCTCGCTCCATGGACTCGAACTTGTCCTCCAGTCGAGAACGCAGGTAGTCTGTCGGCGCTGTGGTCTGGGCCACGGGCTTCTCGGCCAGAGCCTCGAAGAAAAAGTGGTTGTTGAAGGCTTGAGAGGCAAAGTTGAATGTAGCAGCCTGATCTCGGTCGGCGGCAGTGAATCGCAAAATATCAAAAGGGGATCGCGATTGCAGAGGAGTGTCGACGGTCAGGTCAGTGAGCTTGGACACCAGGAACCGCTGGTAGTCGGTCCAAGCGGTGTTGAAGCCGTTTTTGGAGTACAGACCCTCCAGGCCGTTCTGGGCGTACTTGGACTCTCGTGAAAGCTTGGCGGGGGTGTGGATGGATCGGATCGAGCCGATCTGGGTCACTTTGGCTCGGCTAATCACGTTTCGAAACATGGTGTCTGGAGTGCAAAATGGAGATCTGGATGTGTCCAAGTGAAATTTTGGCCCTTGTACGGTAACCTTAATTGGCTGGTGAATGAGCTGTGGGCGAGGAAGATATAAATGTACAACAAGGGATTACGTAGTAGAGCGCCTTTTTTGGAGATATTATAGCGGTGTAAGAAAAAGTTATTTGACTGCGAATTAATTACAAATCAACAATTGTGTCATTCCTAATGTTCTCGTACTTGTACAAACTTGCGCGGGTCTCACAGCAAAAGAATTTGTGTTAGCCAGTTGGGAGTTCTGTACCTTATGTACGTAATCGCTGGTTGGTCTGGAAGGAGTAGATCGGAAGAGCGGGTCAGGTACAGTAATGGAGTCGCTATTATTGTCACTGAACGTCAAACTGTCAGGCCTTGCTGTAACTCATCTGTGGAGACCCGACCAGTGCGGTTATCACACCCTCCCCCCTTCCCCAGGTGTCTACAGTACGAGTACGAGTACGAAAGGTGTGCTTACATAATCTCCAAATGTCTACGAAAACTGCGGGTACGACTCTATATTTTGTTACAGTAGGCGTGCTCGTGCTAGTACAAGTACAATACAGCATTGTATAGTGTAGCTACCCTACTTGTGGCTTTCGTACAAGTACAGTACTATTTAGTATGACCATATACAGTAACTACTGTAGCTACTCGTAGCTATATCACAGTGACTCGACACTATCAGGCACCAAATTACACTTCCGAGTGGTCTTCCCAACTGGGCGTTTTGAAGGCAAGGCGGATACCGACAGGGTCTGTGTGTGATGTCAAATTAATGACTACTGAGAAGACCAGGTCTATGAGCTAGCTCCACAGACATGAAATAATGGAATCCAGTATTTCTTGCTCTTTGGAAACACACAATCCCGGGAAAAGTACACCTCCACTAGCCCATCGCATGCAAGCTCTAGGTGCATACTTTTGCATGTATCCAGTATGACATTGCTACCACCGTGAACAGTCTCTCTTCTACGTTGTCCAACCATGTTTGTGCGACAGTTACGGCCTTTGAGCGGCTTGATAAGCTCCCGGCAGCCAGTGTGTACTTTTCTACGGCCATTTTCGTCATCTTTACGACTCCAGCATCCTCCTCGAGGCGATGCTCGTCGGATGAGAGCACGATTCAGACCTGTCGACACCCAGGATCCAAACGTGAACCCCAATGTGGTGCAGCCTGCATACTACAACCAGGTACCCAACCCTGGCGGAGTGCTTACTGGTGCTGATGCCATCACCAGAATGCTTTCTGAGCCGATTCTGGTGGTTGAACGTCGTATGGAGATGATGAACCTGATCCTAGGCTTTGAACAGGCCAACAAATACATCATCATGGATGGCAATGGAAACCAGCTTGGGTTCATGGAGGAGGAGGATTTCGGCTTTGTCAAGGCTATCATGCGACAGGTGTACAGACTTCATCGACCCTTCAAGGTCAACGTCTACGATAACGCAGGCAACCATCTGCTGACCATTTCTCGAAAGTTTTCCTTTATTAACTCCAAGATCAAGGCTATTCTTCCCGCTAGCCAGGGCGACGGCATCATTATTGGAGAATCACAGCAACAATGGCACTTATGGAGACGAAAATACAACTTATTCCAGCATCACAGCAATGACGAGTACGACCAGTTTGCAGACATTGACGCTCCCTTCCTGAGTTTTGCGTTTCCTGCTCGTGACAGGGAAGGGGCTATCATGGGAGCTGTGGATCGAAACTGGGTGGGTCTGGGACGAGAGTTCTTCACAGATACCGGTATCTACGTACTGCGAATGGACCCTTCGGCCTTTTTGGCCGTTCCTGATGTCGGTAAGGTTGTGGGACCCATGACATTGGATGAGCGAGCTGTTCTATTGGCCACCGCCGTTAGTATTGATTTCGACTATTTCTCCAGACACAGTCGAAGCTCGGGAGGACTCTTTTCCATGGGAGGAGGGGACTACTTTGACGACATGTCCTAAATGTTTATAGTGTATAGAATCCATCTGATATAGGGCTGAGGGGATAAGTAGTAGACTATGTCGTACTTGTACTTATACTTGCAATGTTTCATATGTACATCATTTTGTACATTTTGTATGAACCTGTACTTCTACGAGTTACTGTATGTACATAATTACTGTATGCACTGTAGCTACTGCACCATATTTCAAGAATCAGTGGCAAAGTTGATTAAGCAAAAAGATGTGCCATAGAAAGAATGACAGGAGTTAGTGTTTTTACTTTTACATAAAAAATAAACGGAATACATACACCCCAGTATATGATAAAAAATCGCTACTGCCACAAGACCCCATTACGTCACCGAACTCTACCATGCATAACCTCAATCATATCAGCATCCAACATCAGACTTCACACCTAAACAAATTACCCACATCTCGCATCTACATCAGTATGTCTTCAATCGGCTGGAACACCATCGAATCGGACTGTGGCGTTTTCACCACTCTGGTGGAGGAGCTCGGAGTCTCTGGAATCGAGTTCTTCGACGTTCTCTCTATCGATCCCGACTCTCTGGCTCAATTCAACCCTCTGTACGGTATCATATTTCTGTACAAGTACCGAAAGAGCGAATACGCCGTCTCTCGAGAATACTCTGAGACTGAGAAGAACGCCAGCGGCCAATTTTTCTTTGCCCACCAGAAGATCCAGAATGCTTGCGCCACCCAGGCCATCCTCAGTGTACTGTGCAACTTGCCAGAGGACATTGAAATCGGACCAATCCTGTCAAATTTCAAGGAATTCTCGCGTGACATTGATCCCGAGACGAGGGGAGAGATTCTTGGAATGTCTGATGAAATCCGTCAGGCTCATAACTCGTTCAGCAGACCCAACCCCTTTGAGTCCGGCGACGATGACCGAGAAACCCCAGACGAGGAGAACGACGGTCTGTACCACTTTGTGGCCTATGTGCCAATCAACGGACAATTGTGGGAGCTTGATGGATTGAAACAGTACCCTGTCAACTACGGTGGCTGCACAAATGAAGAGTTCCCCGAAAAGGTCAGCAGTGTGCTAATGGAGCGTGTACAGAAGGCCCCCGGAGGGGACTTGCGGTTCTCCGTACTTGCTGTGTCTCGAGACAGACGGGAAGTGCTCAAGGAGAATGGCGGGTCCACTACCGAGCTTGTGGTAGAAGATCTTAAGCGAAAAGAATGGACTCGGGACAACGCTCTGCGACGAGAAACATTTGTGGGTCTTATCAACGAGTTGGTGAAGGGTGTTGTTGGCGGCATGGGCGATGAGCAGTACAAGAAGGCTCTTGAACAGGGTCGAGAGAAGACGAAGGAGATGTATGCCAAGCGGGCTTAGACACATTGGGTGGATTTGGATGCATTTATTGTAGTTGGGCCGTTACATTATGTTTATGTAATTCCATCATGTACTATGTTATATTTTTATACTGAACGAATGTACTACATACTGTAGCCCTAAGGTGGTAATTTAGACCACAATTGTAATACTGGATATTTGCAACGGTGCTTCTGATAAAATATTAAATACATTGAACAAGAACGGTGTGTATTTGAAGGTGGCATTGTTCAGACAACTACTTCTTCTTTTTGGCGCCAATACCGAGTATCCAGATAAGAGGTGCAAAAAGGAATCGCAAAACGGTCAGAATGGACGAGACTACGCTGGCAACAACGTACAGTACGCACAGCAAAATCACGACTTCCAGGCCAAGAGCCACGAACTTGAGCTTGGGATGAATAGCAACTGCAGCATCCATAGGATACATGAACGTAGCTCCTACGGGGTGCGAGCGAACCAGAGAACCCAACTGCTCTAAATGGGGCTGCAGGCGTTCGGCCAAGACTGCTAGTTGGAACATGAATTTCTGCACCTTGGAGGAATCTGGAGGTGGAGGAACAGAGGAGACTGATCCTGCAGAGCCTGGAGGAGGAAGATCGATCAACGAAGCATGTGTCGAGCCACTAGACTCAGGTCGAGTGCTGGATCCACTAATGGAACGCTTCATCTTTGTCAAAGGCGACCGTCGAAACTTGAGAACGGCACCAACGGGGACACCTTGCTCATCAATAGAGCCCCCATCGGGTGCCTCAACGACAACAGGCATGCCATTTTTGTCTTTCTTTCGAAGCAAGAACTTCATGGTCTTCCTCAGCCGCTTCTTGTTCGGATTTTCGATATCCTCCTCGTAGATGACAGGGCCGGCTCCGGCTCCTCCTGCTGGAATCTCGCCAACTACGGTATCTTCCTCCATCATGGATCGTGCATCAAACTCGTCGTCTGAGGGATCTTCAGGCAGAGGAATCTCTTGCGGGACGAAAGAGGATGATGTATCAGAGTAGCTACCCGCAACATCCACTGACTGTCCAAAGGCATTCTTGTACACTTGGGAAAAGAAGTTGTCAGCAACAACCTCAGATTTGAGGTTGCTGTTCTGATCATAAGAGCTGACCCAATCCTTGACAGTGGAGGTCAGACCAGTCCAAACATTGTAAAGTGCCCGAGAATGCTCCTCGGAAGCTGAAACTGTAGACTCAGTGTGAGGAGGAAGAGGAATTTCAGGCATGGCATACTCACCTCCAATATTGTAAGGAGTGTTGCCTCGTTGCATTGGGGGCATCATCATTCCTCGTTGAGAAACACTGCTCTGAGGGCGGATCGGGTCATCATTGAGAGAAAAGGAGGTTGTGGACGAAACATAACTTCCTGGAGAAGAAGGGACAGGGAGTGGATGGCGGGAGGATGAGGCCGACACTCGTGAACCAGAGTCGTGTGAACCAGAGTCACGGGACACAGACGACTCGGTATCTCCCCTTGACGCCAACGATTCTCGAGACCCACTGACGGTACGTTTACCAAAGATGTTCTTGGCTGAGAATCGAGAGACCTTTTCATCATGACTTGGCGGGGGAATGAAGGCTCCAAAGTTGGGAAACAAGTTTCTTTTGGTTGCCTGAGAAGTAGCTGAACGATGTTCAGACCCCGCCGAGTCAGATGAGCCAGTACCCGACCCAGAGCCACTAGAGCCAGTTATTTCTGTGTAGCCTGTTTCAACAGTTACCTGGGTAGATGTCTCTTCCTCTAAACCTCTTTCTCGTTCACTAGGATCATTTCTAGGAGGTTCTGGATGTTGCATGGGCACTCCCCCCAAAGCATGCCCCATGGGTGCTCCAAACCACGGGTTGTAGTTGGACCGGAACCCGAACTCCTGGTCCTGAGTAGGGTCTATTATTCCATCCCAGCTTCCCGGCTGGCGTTGCTGTCCCATCATCTTCTCGTACTGCTTGCGTTGGTGTTCTTCCGGACTGGTATAATAGGCATTGTCTCCGGGTGAAATGTAGGCGAAGTTATTGTCCTTCTTTCTACGCTGCTGTTGGGGTTGCTGATGAGCCTGGGTTAACTGGAAGTCTCTCCAGTAGTCCGCATTCTGTCGTTGCATCTCACGCTGCATGAAGTAATAATCATAGGGGGTTTGGTGAGAACCAAAAGGAACATGTGTCGGATACAGCATGTAAGGATTGTGGGGAGGTGGTAGGGGTGGTCGAGATGCTGGGTCTTCTTCGTCGACAGCCAACGAGTCGTGTTGGTACATGAGAGGATCGGACTGAAATTTGCGCGAGCTGCTCTTCTTCTTTTTCGTCTTCGTAATCTTCTTATTGGGCGACTTTTCAGGGGAAGCGTTGTTTTCTTCAGTAGGTAAGAGATCCCCGATTCCCAGAGAAGAGGCCGGTTTCTTGGAATTGCTTTTGGCCCTAGTCTTTTTGCCTCGCTCGGCCCTCTTTACCTCATGGTCATCCTCCACGTGCTGATACTCAAAGTCCGAGTCGTCCGTCCCTGAGCCTGGATCTCGCTTGCCCATCTTATGCACAGTCTTGTTCACCCTTTTGAGCACCTTTTGCATACCCTTCGGCTGAGGAGCACCCACAAACACATTGTCCATCAGTTGGTCGGCATTGGCTAGGTGTGGCGATGGGTTTGGGTCCCCATACCCGTGGTATTGTGGTGGCACTGTGTACATGTGCGATGGTGTGGCCGTGTGAAGTTGTAGTGTTGTCAGGGATCAGTAGTGTGTGTCTGTCTTTCAGTTGCGTGTTCAATATCTGTAGCGTGCCCTTTTTGTGAACCAGCGCAATGTGTTTCTGTCGATGTGATGTGTCGAAAATCCCTGCCATGCTCCTCCGCTTTGATCCTGTTAGTCTGGTTAAACTTCGGACCATTATTATTACAATTCCCAAACAAGCACACGATGCATGTGGCCGTGAGATAAGAGAGTTTATTGGGGCTGCAACAGGCCCTTACAAGTAGTGTTATATATTTTTGGGGCGCTGAAGGAGATTCGCATAATTTTTTACATCTCAGGGTTTTATCTACTCACATGAGCCTTCACCCCTTTGCTTCTATGTCCCCTTCTTTACTACTATATAGGGGGCTGGGTGGTCCACATGCCACTCTATACAGCACACTGTACACCTGCATTTCAGCTGCAACACTGCTGTAATCATTGTGTAGCGTTGCGCTACAAGTAGGGGTCACTGGACTCCCACGATATTACAGCTACGGCCATGAATCAAATTACAACAACAACACTTGGAATGAGAAGAGCTAAATTACGGTATAATTATAGGAATGTGGCACATCCTGAGACTACGTACATCAAACTCACATACAGTTTCGAGAGCGAAGATATTAAAATGTGAGACAAACAGGGGATATTCTTCAACGTCAGCCCGAGCTTGCAGAATGGTCAGTTGAGTCTGTGTGCGTTACAACTACAGTACGTTCATAAACCAACTACGGCGGTACAGATACTGTAAATTAAAGTATATACTATTGGGTACACTACTAATTACTGTAAAAGTGCTAGTGATGTGCGAGTAGTGCTGACACATCCGTTCTCTGACATGTTTGGTGACACAAATGACACGATGAATATGTTTCATCGTTTGATTCCCATCGCAAAACTCCCTGGAAGACAGTTTTAGATTTGCCACATGTAAGATACCAGACCTGCTATGATGTACAATACCCACGCTCTCTGAGTCTCGATGGTTGTGACCATATTCTATCTTTATGAAATTCGCTCTTACTGCACTTCCTTTTGGTTGTTCTGGTTCTGAAGACACTGCTTCTAAATCTTATAATACATTAATTACATCTACGCCGACTTGAGCTTCTTCTTGCCCTCGTCGTTGCCAGCGACCCTTCTCTTGTTGCTCTTCTTCTCGACCTTGTCTAGATCGTTCCACAGCTCGTCATCCTCCTTCTCAGCTGTTTCCTCCACATGCTTTTCCTGGGCTGTCTTTCGCTCGGTATCCACGAAAAGCAGAGAGGACACTTGGGTACCCACGAACATCTTTGCAGTGCACTCGGTGGTCTCGAGATCAAAAATTCGAAGGTATCGGTCAAGACCAACGGTAGCCAACAAACCATTGTCGGTGGTAACTAAATGCAAAACGGCACCGAGAGATCCGGGGAACTTCTCGACGACACAGGGAGACTTTCTGTTGTGTTCCTTGTTCTGGTTGTTGTCTTTGTTTTTCAGTACAATCTTCTCATTGTCTGCAAAGTTGAACTTGAACGTAGAGGAGTGGGCATCTGAAGAGACGACGTTGGAGGCATCCATACCGGGTGCCAAGGTTCGCAGAGGATCCTTTGTCACCTTGAAGTCCCACTTCGGTCGCTTTCCATGCCATGTCTCATACACTCTGATCTGTCCATGTCTGGTGGCAGTGATGACTCTGAATCCATCCTTGTCAGAAGCCTGGAAAAGAATTCCAGAAATCCACACCGGCACCCGCATATCGATTTCGTTGGACTTGACATTTCGGGCCTGAAACTCGGATCTCACGGTGACTTCGTCACCTTTAACAGCCCATCCAAACACCTCCAAATCTCGCTCCTTTCCACCCACGGCAATCTTGCCAGGATACAGCTCCCTGTCCAGAGCGAAGCATGCCAAGGGGCCCTTGACAGAGGCAGTGGGGGCGTCGTATGGCTTGTCGGACTCAATGGTGACCTTCGAAACATCGAGGAAAAAGAGTCGACCATCTTCCAGACCGGCAACCACAGTATTGTCGTCATACTGGGTAAGACCAATCCAGGGACATTTTTCTGCCCCCTCAGCAGAGTAGACGAAAATCGGAGTCGACTCCTCGGTCAAAAGGTATGGGTAGACTTCAATGGTACCGTTCTTTCGCGCGGCAGCAATGTATTTGGTGCCCTTTGATGTGGTGACCAGGGCCAGCTTTTGAATGTGCTTCAGTTTACCAAGAGCAGCGAAGGATGTGATGAGGGGCTGAGGTCCGTCCTGGACCGAGGTGTCCATTCCCTCGTCAAAAACAACTTCTTTGATTGCTCCAGTATCTTCGGCGGCCAGAAAAATCTTCATTGTGTACTGTAATGTGATTCCCAGACTTTGCTCGAGATACGATGTTGTCAGACTGCGTGCATGAATTTTTTTAGAGTTTCTGCAGTCGGTCTTGAGCGAAGCGAATAAGTAGAGGGGGCTGTGATACAAAGAGAAAATGGTGACTCCGATTATTGTTGAATTACACGGGGGGAGGAGGGGGGCAGCTTTCTGAATTGCCACCAAGATGATTTACTTTTGAACACTTTTCTTCACCCGTTGAGCAGGAAAGAACTTCTTAAATAAGTCGATAATTGTACAAATTAACGAGTATTACCTTACTTGTACTTGACATATTTGTTGTCATGAAGTCAGCTTGACAGATGGGCCACTCCGAACACCATCTGAGACAGACGCTGTCCTCGCTGTTCCCTGTGACTGTCAACTTTCTTATTGATGGGAACAAGCACGAATGGCACATATGCGATAGGATATTACAGGCTTTGTGCCCCCCATGGCTGGTTTCTACAAGTATATGGCTCATGTATAAACAAGGCAAGTCTACAAGACATGGGCATAATACATAATGATAATAAGTTAGATACTCCTAAAAAGAATTATTAGCTGAGTTGACGGAAGTGCTAGGAGAGTGTCCGATGGGGAAACCGGTCTTCTCAACGGGGCTTCTTCCCTTGGCCTGACGGGGGTGGAAAATGCCAGAGACACCGGAATGGGTGGATCGATGACCCAGGAGACTCTGTTGGGCCGATGAATAAGAAGTATTGGATGCCTGCTGAGTGATCTGGTTGAACAGGTCGTTCAACGAGTTGTTCTCAGTTGACGAAGAGGCGGAATTGAGTGAGGACTCCGACGCCTTTCGGGACATGGCCGGATGAGGAACTCCCAGGTCGGGGAAGGAAGCCACCGACATTTGAGAAGGCGACATGGATGTGGGGGTGAGTTGCGAGGCAGCCATCTTAGCCATCTGCTCCTGCTGCTGCATATGGAGCTGCTCCAGTTGTGACAACTGCTGCAACTGCGAAAGCTGTTGGTTCTGGTGCTGCTGCAACAGGGCCTGCTGCTGAGCCTGCTGTTGGGCTGCGAGTTGCTGCTGGGCCTGCTGCTGGGCCTGCTGCTGGGCCTGCTGCTCAGCAACATACTGAGCCTGGGTCTGAGCCTGGGCCTGAGCCTGGGCCTGTGCTCGGGCCTGGGCCTGCGCTTGAGCCTGAGCCTGAAGTTGGGCCTGTTGTTGAGCAACGAGCTGCTGTTCAAGAGCAGCCATCTGCTGATACTGATACTGGGCGGCAGCCTGATATTGGGCAGCGGCCTGATACTGGGCGGCAGCTTGCTGCTGGGCAATAGCTTGCGCCTGAGCCTGGGATACCTGGTAGTGCTGGGTATTCTGGGCCTGAGAAGCCTGCTGCTGCTGAAGCTGGCTGAGCTGCTCCATCAGCTGATACTGAGCCACCTGTTGAGGAGTGTATTGGCCCTGAACAGGAGTCATGCTACCAACAGGAGTGTGCTGCTGAACAGGAGACAGAACGGGTGAGTAGTGTACTTGGGGGGTCTGTCGACCGGCAGCCTGGAGCTGCTCCAGAAGAGACATCTGAGGAGTCTGGGCCATCTGTCGTTGAACAGGAGATAAGGGCTGAATGGGGCTCACGTAGAAGTTACTCTGAGTCATGGGGGTCATTCGAGCAGCCTGTTGCTGGGCAGCCATCTGTTCAAGAATGGACATGGGCTTCGGGGTCTGAGGGACACCAGGATGATGTTGCTGCTGCACAGGATAATGCTGCTGCAGAGAAGCCTGGCTGGGGACCTGAGCCATACCCTGGTACTGGGGCAGCAGCTGATGCATGGCATGGACCTGCTGGGTCTGTGCGAGGTTTCGAATTTGCGTCAGCTGAGGATGCAGCTGGTTGTCGTGCTGGAAGTCATGAGCCTCTGTCTGGAACATTGCTGGAGGAGCAAACGCGGGGCGAGGAGTGGCAGCTCCAGAGGCCTTTGGCGTGGACTGATTACTATCTGAAGTAGGCGATGACGAATGGGGAGCAGGCTTCTTCTTGGGCAGTTTTCTAGCCGTTGATGCAGGGCGAGTGGCCAGATAGTACCGAATCTCGGCATCCAGATCGCTCATGGCAGGAGAAGTGAAATTCACCTTGGGGGTTGTGAAGTAGTTGATTTCCGTGGGCTGCTGGAAAGAGGCCACTTCATTGTCGATAGCCAAGGGAGGCGAAATGGTGTACTGGCCAGGGGTGGTTGTTCCAGAAACTGTGGGTCCACCAGACGTGGCAGACGTGCCCGAAACGGAATGAGCTCTAGGCGAGGCATCGTGTGAAGAGCCTCCGTGTCGAGCAGGACTCAGAATCATGGCTTCAGGAAGAGGCTCCAGCGGAGTGGGCAGAGAAGACGACCGCCAAGGGATAGACGGCGCAATGGAAGAAGGAGTCAAGGGCATGAATGCGGTGGCCAGAGACGTGCGGGCATTAGGCTTGCCGTCCATCTTCAAAGGAGATGGGATGTTGAATCTTTTCTTGTTAGGCGAATCGGAGGGCGACTCAGGTCCAGGACTCAGGTAGGTCACGGGAGTGCACTCAAAGGCAGCACCTCCAGAATCATCCGACTTAGGGTCTCCGGGATTAGAAACCTGCAGGTCAGGCACTGGTAGCGCTCCCTGTGTGGAAGTAGTCTGACCCATGGTAGATCGACCGTTGAAAGAACTGAAGTCGAGCAGTTTTTCGAAAATGTTACCTCTCGACTTTCGAGCCTCCTTGAGACGAGCAGCGTCCTCTTCAGCGGCAAGCTTGGCAGCTTCTCGTTCCTCAGCGTCCTCCTCCTCAGCCACTTGCAGTTCATCGTCCAGATAGTAGTTCAGAATGTCTGAGTTTTTGGACATTTGTCTGGAATGGGCTGTGGCTGTACCCGCAGTGCCGGGGCTGGCAGTGTGGTCTGAAGAAGTCGACATTTTGTTGCTGTCTTGGTCTTCCTTAGTTTCTTCGTCTAAGTAAGGGATATCCAAATGCAAAGAGCCAACGTTGGGCGATTCCAAATGAGGACTATCTGCGTAGTAAGAAGAGCCTCCCCTAGAGTTGACATTAGCTTCAGGCATCTGAGGGGGCTCCAGAAGAGCGCTATCTCTGTCTTCTCCGGGGGTCTCCCAATGAGTCTCCATTCGGGCGTCTAGGCTGCCCAAGTGGCTCGTTCGGAAGTTACCCATGGGTCTATGTTGCTCTGCGTGGCCCAGCGAGTGGCTGATTTTCTGCGCGGGATCGGCTTCATGATTGTCTTCGTAGTGATTGGTCTGCTCGTCTTCCCACGTTGTTGCCAGTGACTGCTGGTTGGTATTAGAGTCCGCCACATAGTTTCCGTACTCGTTGTGTTTGTTGTTGTTGTTGTTCTGGTGCTCATTCTCCTCAGTGAATGAGAATTCATCGTATCTGGAGTCTGCGAGCGACGTCGGTCTGCTTTCTTCTTCTGCTGGTGCTGTGGCTCCCACAGGTTTACGAGTGATGGCAAACTTTGGGATTTCGCTGAAGTTCTGTTCGGACGAGAAACTGGTGTCGTTCATACTGTCTTGATGTCCGATATCGTGTTCTCTTCGGGTGGGGGAGCCCATCGAGCTCTGCTGCAGAGAAGGCACATCCCAGGTGTTATCCCAAACAGGGCTGCCCAGAGTTTCTTCGCTGTCGAGGTGTGGACTATCGAGGTGTCGAATGGAGTTTTTGCTGATTCGCCGGGTCTTCTTCTTTCTAGACAGAGAGCCGGAAAACGGGTTGAAGGAGTTGAGAATGTCCGCCTTGTTTCGCAATGGCGTGGTCATGGTTTTGGCGGCGGGCGACATTCCAGCAGGGTCGTTGGGGTCGAACTCCATGTCCGGGGAAGCTACCATACTTATTAGCAGGGCCCTGGTCGGTTTGCAGCGGTAACAATAAAGACAAGAGGTGGAAGTCCACTTTTGGTTTTACGCGTGCTTCAGACAGATAGCCATTAGGTTCGGGTTCAGTCAACTTTAATATCGCGGCGGGGCGAAAGTGGATGGTGGGGTGTCTGGGGGTGTTGATGGTGGATAAATAGAGCGTGAGGTTAGGCATATATAGGTCGACAATGTATTTTCGCAAAATCGGTGCAAAAAATTATCATCTTTTGATCTCAAAAGTACCTTTAATCACCGCTTTAGTCACACTCCATAGCCGCTAGTCCTCATCACTCACCCTCAAAAACGTAAATGGCAACTTTCATGTCGATCATTGACTTTGGGATAACATAGCGGAGAGAGGAATGTTAGACCCGCGTATTTGCTGCACCTTCGGCGGCGAGAGGGTTGCCGTGGGAACGATCGGCGCGGTAGGTGTATGTACCGATTTGCCCTTGTAGGTCCGTGGTCAGGTTTTTGATCAAGACTTACATCGATTCCGTTTTGATTTCACTGATTTTAAGACCCCTCAGAAGCCATCAACCTGTTATAGTCCATGCCTCTTTTCTCATACTTCCCTATTGTCCACACCCCTGGGAAATGCCGCATAAACGAACATGGGGTGGCTGTATTATACTTTGGCGTAGACGACAACCTTGTCTGGGCTTCGTCCTTTGTTCGGTTGTCCTAACTGGTCCCAACATTGTCTTATTCTGAGAGCATTAAGCAAACAAAGAGAAGAGTAAGAAATGAAGTGTTCAGAGAGGAGCTCCACTACCGACTAACCATGTGTGCCTGACTAATATAGCGTATGTCAGCCTTGCCCAACCCGCTACAAATCGGATCTACCCACCTGTACTAACACGCAGACTACAGACCCGTTAGTCTAGTTTCTTGCCCCTCCCGTTATGAACAGACTTTAGGCGTGCAGAAAGCGCCAATCCACTTCGTAACCCAAGAGTCGGGGTGCGGGGTTGTACGAGTGCGAAAATCTGATCGTCTGGGCATCTCCCGTGGAACTTTTATGTCCATGCGAGCATCGGAAAATATGAGACGGTTTTTCTACTCTGGTTGATCACGTGCACATCGCTTTTACAACATTTTGTGTCTGGTCAAGTGCTGTTTCACCCTGCATTCCAGTGCTGGTACAAATCGAGTCAGCCAATTGGGTTGGAGAAATGAAAAACCAAAATCCCGGAAAATACATTGATACTGGAGAGAGAGATTATACGCAGACTAGTGTCACGATGTAATTATTTATCAATACTACTTGACTTGGCCACGGACCACGGGCGCAAAAGCACCCCCGAAGTCGTTCCGAGCAGTTTCAACAACAATAGGACTTGCTAGACCCCACTTAAGATCCCAACTTGTGTCCCTGACTTGGTCGACTTTGACACAAGGGTGGTGGACATTTGCGCCTACCAGGCGCATTGGCAAGTCATTGCACCGGCATGTAAATATAACTGAAAAACAAGCGAGGCAAGCCGGACTTAATGATGCCCGTGCGTGCCGACTCATGCACGTAAATTGGTTTTTTATCAAGCCATATTTCTCCTACAGCCTACAGTTCCTGCCGCTGCAAAGGGGACTTCCGTAGAGCCCGTCATGTGGCCAAAGGCTGGTTCAAGTCTAAACCCACGCTATTCTCACAGTCATTTAATGCAAACAAAAAATCGGATACGCCCCATTCCCCTTGTCTCAGTACCCCTCCTCACTCCTGCCAAACTGTGTGACGTGATAACTGAAAGACCCAGTCGGAGCTCAAGGTTAGTCTTTAGAAGAGATGGAGCTCCGTATCATACGTACCGATACAAATAATTACAATGCAGGCAGGCAGCCTGGCTTGCGTCTCTGGGCCGTAGATACAACCTTCAAGTAAAAGTATTGGGTTTCCCTTCAACATCCATTTCCCCGCACCGTCGATCACTCGTATACTTGCTGATCTGCAGCGGGGTGCTGAGACGTCGTTTGGTGGGCCCGATGCCAGCGGAAAGTGGCACTGCGTGGCCAAATCCGATGACCTTGTACAATACTGGTACTGTACTGTGAATAAACAGAGTAAACCCACCTCTCATCTTTGGTGGAGGAGCTACTTGTAGTACCCACCTACTTGTACTTTGTCTTAGCCCCGATCTCAATCTTCAAACAAGCTCTGTGATTTATACAGTATGTGCGGCAGTTGCTACAAGTACAAGTATTGTACAGTACGAGTACAAGTAATCGTACCTATACATGGCTTTACAAGACAACGTTCAAATCTATGTACAAGTACGATACTCCGGTGTCTCTGATTTTAAAATGAGGCGTTTGATTCAGAGAGTCAGGCACGGAAACACCCCACCTCACAGACTTTCGAACTACCTGTAACTAATCGAATCGTATTGACGGTTGCAGGGATATTTCCGGCCTACCCAAGTCTAGATGACCTCTATAGTGACATCTTTCTGTTACTACTGTAGAAGATCTGGGAATAAACATGCGACTTTAATCCACCTGGTCATAGGCTATATAACAGACTATGTCCAGCTATCACAGAGTCCAAGGTTGAAATTTGCTAGCAAGATACTCTCGGGGAACACATAGATCGCAAGTTCTCCCCTGTCTCAAGCCAACCACAGTTTATATGCTTCATAAGCCTCTTTTCAAGACTTCTCTTCGGCACGCCTACTCGTATCAAAGTTCGAGTTGCACCTTATCAAAACCTTAGGAACTGGGCAATGCCCGAATTGCGTTTTTTTTTAAGGCCGAATAGGATAATGGAGCACTCTGATTTCAGTCCATATATTTTTTTTGGCTACAAGTATTCTACATGTGCAATACAGTGCATGGACCCTGTCATTTTTCGTCGTCTGTCAAGTGTCGCGTCATAACTACTTGTAGTAGATTTGTTTCAGCGTATAATTTCTGTTGCTAGTGAGGAGTTGTCTGTAAAATGTACCGGATCCGCACCATCCCAAGCCTGGCATGCTGATGCGGCTGTGTCTACTGTAGGTACATACTGTACTCTACAAGTGTTATTGTACAGACAGCTGATAGCTTCTACACAGTAGACACGGGTGTGCTCACTATCCTGTACCCGTACATATTGTAGATAGACGGGTAAGGTGTAATGTTCACAGGCTGGCGGGTGTTACGATAGCACATACTATAACTCAAGAAAAGAAAAACAGCGCGTAATATACAGTATCGACCTTCGCATAGCCTTTTTCATCTTCTTGAGAATGTTTTACACGAATGTTGTCGTTTAGAAAGACGTACGATAAATTCATTCCACAATTGTCTAAATGATCGTCTTTCATCGGACATGCTATATCAGTACATACAGTACCACAAGGTATAGATATAGATGAATTCGTTTACATATCTGTCCAGCTACTTACAACACTTCGTATATGCGACTGCTACTTATCGATATAACTCAGCAGTAGTTATTGCATGTACTGTATGTACTGTTGGAGCTCATCTCTTGATAGTAGTCAGCAAGGGTTACAATGGTTAGTGTTGGACACTGTTTATTGTAAGCTGACGTTACAGTATATACTGTATCACCAAACAATTGTTTTAGGACTTTGATGCCTAACCTGACCTGGCTTGAATGGTCCAAGTCAGCCAACAACTGAAACTACTCATCGCGCCATTTAATCTTCCTTCCTTCGTGCTACTGTAGAGGTCTCAACTCGCAGGCCTCCAACAATAAAAATGCTTACCTACAACCCTACTTGTAGCTAATCCTCAATAGCGTCATGCTTCTGCTCAGCAGAAACGATACCCACACACTGGAACTCCTTGTTGTAAGTAGATTTCCACAGTCTGACCCGTCCATCATCTCCTGCGGACGACAGGATTGTTCCAGTGAGGTTCCAAGATACACGCCAAACATCTCCCTTGTGATCATCGAACTGGTTTATCAGAGACACCTGCAGTTGTCCACTCTCAGTCAGAGGCTCCTCAATTTTGAAGATTCGAACCAAACCATCCTTGCAAGCAGTAGCAATCAGCTGGTACCCCCTTCCAATACTAGGAGCCCACGAAATATCTCTGATGATGGATCCATGAGCAGGCAGCTGGCCTGTCTGTGTGTATTTGCCGTTTTCCTGTCTCTGGTAGATATACGACTGTTCCAGGGCACATGCAACCACGTATTCCTTGGAAAACCGTGATTTGCCCCACGATAAGCAGAATGAACTCTGCAATTGCCGACTGGGGGCACTACTCAGTGTGTTGGTTTCGAAAATGTTAGTCCACGAGCTGATAGCATTAGGATCCAAAGCCTCATGAATCTTGAATTGTCCATCGGTGGAGATAGATGCCAGCTTGAGACCGCAGTGGCTAGGCGAGAAGGCCAGGTCGTAAATAGGCCCCTTGTGATCGGTGATAGTGGCCACCCGCTTCCATCGCTTTCCACTGTTCTGCTTCTCGCGGATGTTTTCCTCCCAGATCTTGATAGTAGAATCGTGAGAACATGTGGCCAGAACCTTGCCGAACTCGGGATTGGCCCAGCACACCTTGATGATGGAGGCATCATGGGCCTTCCAAGAGTCGCTGATATCCCATTCGCCAGTCGAATCGTTTCGGTCAAAGACCTTGACAGTGGTATCGGACGAACAGGTGGCAATTCGACGGCCGTAAAAGTCGTACGCAACGTCGTGCACCAGCTCCTCGTGTCCAGTGTTGAATGGTTTCATTGTTGATGCTTAAGAGACAGTCTCGGTGATGTAGAATTGGAGGTGCGATAATTTAGAGTTTTGGGAGGAGACAATGTATCTAATATTTGTAATCCAGCATCGTGCCCCATGCACTGTACGAGTACTCGTACCGGTACTTGTACTGTAAGTACTTGTAGGTGTTCTGTGATGTGAACCTCAGGTGGAGGGTAGCTCTGTAGAAATATTAGATACGAGCTATCGCATTGGCACTTTTGGTATCATCTTGATCTTATTGAGAAGACTCAAAAAATCTGTTATTTTGTATCTACAGTAAGAGAGACTGAAATCTAGTGAAGCAGTATCTTCGTATGTTGAAAAGTGAAAGGAGCCACTATCCATACAGGTTTGTTTTCACTATTCGTGTTATCTTTATTGTCGTGTTATGATTGATGTTCAAGGGGAATGTGTAGGATAGCATCATGATTTTATTGCGGTGTGCTTAGGATGTGTGATCGAACTCAGCTCACATAAAAGCGCTCGAACGATAGCAGAAAGCTGATGGAACTACTACAGTAAAGCGGTGGGTAGCAGCTATGATACATTCCATCAGTTTTATTCGCACGAGTCCAATATTGACCATTTCAAGTGTGCTCCCCAACTTCACAAATAAACTCAAGAAGGCTGGTCTCAGGAGGCACCAAAACACTCACTGTAATACAATTACTGCTGTTCAGGAGAGAACTGTTCTCCACAACCAGAATCTATAAAGCAATATCGAGAACGCCACTTCAGACCCAGATATACCGTGATACGGTCTTTTTACACGTTTGTACTACCACATAACCTGTACTGACCCCCTTATTACTCTTGGTAGCTGGTCTGACATCGGCTCGCTTATGATCCTGTAACACGCCGTTTACCATAATGCGCGACAAAAATACTACTCTGAATAAACTTTGGACATGCATACATACAGCATGACGTGGATCTACAACGACAACCTCGAACACGAAACTCCGTCGACCTCACGCCCGCCAAAACACACACATTATGTACTCGTCGATATGGACGGTACTGGCCATCTTGGCTCTTTCGGCCAGTCTGATTTTCAATCCCGCGGACCAGCCTCTTTTGTCGTCAGTCGGTTTCTCCCTCATCGCCTATCTGGTCACCTACAACCTGATTCCTGCACTTGGACCAGCCTTCATCAAGGTCGGCTTCTCGGGTCGAGACCTGTCCAAGAAAGACCGGCCTGAGATTCCCGAGACCATGGGAGCCGTATGTGCCATTGTCTACCTGTTTTGTATGTTTCTGTTCATTCCTTTTGTGTTCTACCAGTACCTGGCCAAAACCATCGGAGGTGGCGTGGTTGTGGGTTACGACAGCTTGAGCGAGGGACTGGTCAAGGGACGAATTCTCAGTGCGTTCCCTCACGAAAAACTCGCCGAGTACCTTTCTGCCATCCTGTGTCTGCAGTCCATGTTCATCCTGGGTGTTGCAGATGATCTCTTCGATATCAGATGGCGAAACAAGTTCTTCTTACCTGCCATTGCTGCCATCCCGCTGCTCATAGTTTACTACGTGGACTTTGGAATTACAGCCGTCATGGTTCCCGTGGTTTTGAGACCTTACTTTGGAGACATAGTGGACCTCGGGGCTCTTTACTACATGTACATGGCGGCCGTGGCCATCTTCTGCCCTAACTCCATCAACATTTACGCTGGCGTGAACGGCTTGGAAGTTGGCCAATCGGTTATGATTGGCGTGTGCATCTTGCTGAACGATTTCATCTACCTCGTTCAGCCCAACCACCCCGCTGAAGAATCTCATCTCTTCAGTGTCTATCTGCTGCTGCCGTTCCTGGCTGTCAGTATCGCTCTTTTGAGACACAACTGGTGCCCTGCAAAATGTTTTGTTGGAGACACCTACTGCTACTTCGCCGGCATGGTCTTTGCGGTTGTTGGTATTCTCGGCCACTTCTCCAAGACCCTCCTGCTGTTCTTTGTGCCCCAGATCTTCAACTTCTTGTACTCTGTGCCTCAGCTGTTCAAGATTGTCGACTGTCCTCGACATAGACTGCCTAAATTCAACCCCGAGACAGGTCTTTTGGAGCCTTCCCGGACCTACTTTGACAAAAAGAAGCCTGGTAAGCTTGGCCAAATAATGATCTACGTGCTGGAGAAGCTACACCTGCTGAAAGTGTGGAGAGACGAGAAGGGAGTTGTCATCAGCATCTCCAACATGACACTGATCAACCTGGTTTTGGTCTATGTTGGACCCCTGCGAGAGGATCACCTTGCCGCTGTGCTTCTGGGTATCCAGTTTGCTTCCGGTCTGGCTGCTATTGCGCTAAGACATTCAGTTGCAGCTATGATCTTTGGTAGGGACAACATTTAAACCACAAGTACAAGCTGGGCGTTCAACAGAGTTATTACTGTAACCTCGACTCTTAAGTCATTGGGTGTTACTAGGAGGAATGTATAGATATAGATAATTAATTAATAGAGTATGTAATATGTGCTCAACTGCGATACCCTCTATATATTTAATCCCATTTGACACCTAACTTGTCCATGGCCAGCTGCCGCTTTCTGAGCAGCTCGTCAGCCAACTTTCCAATCTCCTCAGTTTTGATGACGCCTCGCAAAGTGTAGAACTGACTGAGATCCTCAGCAAACTTGTGCTGCTTCTCGTACTCGTAAGTCTGCAGCATGAGCTCAAACTTGTCGATGTCCTTGACCAGTCGGGCCTCGTCGGTAGAGCAGTTCTCATATTGGTTCCACAGATCGACGATCTCCTTGGCTGCCACAGGGTTGTACTTCTCCACCAAAGCAGCCATGTAGATGATCGATGAGTGTTCTCGTCGCGACTTTTCAGCCTTTGTCATATCGTCAAACGGAGTGATGTCACCCACAATAGCCTCGGCCATATCGTGCACTAGAGCCATCTTGACACAGGTGTTCTGGTTCACGGGCGACAGAGACAGCATGGCGATGATGGACATTCTGTATTGGTGGTCGGCAATAGATTCTGTGTTAGTCCAAGCTGAGATCTTCCCTATATCGTTGTCACTCACCAGGATCATCGATCATCTTGTATCTCAGCCAGCCAGTTCGAGGAGTTGTCTTGAGCCGCTCAACAACATTCAGGAATGCCAGAAGCGACTCTGTGCCGGTGGCAGCTGCCGCGATTTCCTCCTTGAGATCGGCAGGAAGAGCGCCTTCAGGAGTCCAGTCACTCATGGTGTGCGTAGATGTTCCTGTGAATTTCACCCCCGAAGTTTAGTAAACCTAATCACACGCGTCTGACGCGAAGCCTAAATGTATTTGTTTGGAGAGTTTCTGGGTGGTGCACATGAACCTCCTTCCTGTGTCATTGGTTGTACTGGAGCGACTTACTGGAGCCGTCTTCAAAACATATCAGGCCTGTTTCACACGTCAAGTATGGCCTTAACTTCATGGTCTTATATCATGGGCTAGCTACTGTTGCGCAGAATCATGGGCTCTAAAAATGAGGCTTAAATCGTATCACCCCCGCATACATGGCACTTGTATATGGTTGAATATGTATAAGATCCCGTGATTATATAAGCTAGAAATATAACTTACCGTACTCGTACGTGTATTAATAGGCATCTCTATTTTACCCTAGAGGCGGCTTACTGTATTTACAAACATTCTTCATCAGCTTTCACCTTGCACATCTTGCTATAAATACAAGGAGATCATAAAATTAATAATCTCTTGGAAAACAATAAAAATAAAAATACATTAATTAGTTACTTACTCTCTAAAGTCGTGTGGTATGAACTGAGTGTGTATTACTGGAGAGCTATCCTGAAAGCTCATTTATCCCTACTCGTCATCAGGCATGA
Source organism: Yarrowia lipolytica (assembly GCF_001761485.1). Lineage (NCBI taxonomy): Eukaryota > Fungi > Ascomycota > Dipodascomycetes > Dipodascales > Yarrowia > Yarrowia lipolytica. The sequence continues at coordinate 2,159,014 of NC_090771.1, read as the reverse complement.
CACCTCCTGTCTGTCTAGTCTCCTCCAACTCAGCGGCCGCAGCGTTAGGATGGATCACATACAGCTCAGTTCCATCTCCTGGGGCCTCCAGGTCGTCTAAATTACCTCGCACGGTCATGAGAAGGTTGTTCTTCTTCATTTTCTTGATGACCTTCTTGGTCAGCCGAGTGTGGTTCTCCACATCCTCCTCATCAACCATATCTTCCTCGTATTGCTCCAGCACGAACTCCAGTAGTGCATCCAGCGACATTCCGATTCTACTGGCATCGGCATCGTCGGTGTAGTTCTCCGATAGCTTGGACACAATCATGTTGACCATGTGTGTGTATTGCTGGTGAGTGATCTGGTCCCGGGGTGTGTGGTTGGCTAGCTGGGTGGCTTCCATGGCCTCGTCAACGGCGTCCTCGGCAGCGTCTACGGTGTCCTCCTCCTCGTCCAGAAGCACATCTTCCCGCTCAACGAGAATGATGGTGTCTCTGAGCAGTTTGGCAGCCTCATGAACAAAGGCAGGGGAAATGATGGTCGAACAGTTGGCTCGAGCAATGGCCTCAGAGAGACGGATCATGGACTCCAACTGACGAACGGTGATTCGGTAACTGTTTCCAGCTCCGGTGGCGTCGTCGGCTCGGAGTTGCTGGTACTGCTGTACAAGAACTGCTCGGGCTTCGGGGGTCAGCATGGGCTTGAAGGTACGGGCGTACTTGATAAATCGCTGCAGCTGCTCAGTGGAGAAGGGAGGGTCGATGGCCTCATCAGTATGCATGTGCAGGTCAACGACATGGCTGGCCAGAGCGGTATCCGTAGCCTCATTACACTCGTCAAGAATGACGAAAAACAGATCGAAACGAGACATGATAGGAGCGGACATCTGCACGTTGGCTCGCAGACCGAGTCTGCGGTCATACCGACCCTTGGCAGGGTTTGCAGCGGCCAGGATGGAAGTTCGGGCGTTCAGAGTAGCGTTAATACCGGCCTTGGCAATGGAGATAGTTTGTTGTTCCATAGCCTCGTGAATTGCCACCTGGTCTGCCAAATCCATCTTGTCGAACTCATCAATAGCACAGATACCATTATCAGCAAGCATCAAAGCTCCAGCTTCGATGGTGAACTCTCCAGAGTCTTCATCCTTAACCACAGCTGCTGTAAGACCTGCAGCAGTGGATGCCTTACCGGAAGCATACACAGATCGAGGAAGGAACGAGGTGACGTACTTAAGGAACTGGGACTTCGCAGTGGAGGGATCTCCAACCAGACAAATGTTAATATCTCCTCGTAGTCGAATTCCATCAGCTGTCTTCTTGTGCACTCCTCCCATGAGCTGCAGTAGAATACCCTTCTTGACAGTCTCATGACCGTACACAGCAGGAGCAATGGATCGTACCAGACGTCGGAAAATATCCTGTCCGTGGACCATATCACGAAGCTGCTCCACTTCGGCAGACTTCAGACTTCGAATGTACTCCTCTTGTTCGTCAGCAGCGTTCTCGGCGTAGTTGTCGTTGGCAGAGGCGTCCAGAATGTTGGCAGGAGCAGCGTAACAAGCTAGGAAAGATATCCTGTAGGTCAGATCACGTGCTCCAAGCTCTCTGAGTCCTGTGACGGCTCCAGACTCCACAGCAGAAGTTTCTCGGCCTCCATCTCGAACTGCTCGAGGCTTCACACCAGGCAGGCCAAGCTGAGTGACGTCAGGAATGACAACAGGTGCTCCAGTAAAAATCATCTGATCTCCTGCTCGAGCTCGCTCCACATTTTCACCTCTAAGAATGACGTCGATGGTTCTGGGCATAGATCCAGCGGGGATCTCATGTGCGTTTTCCTGCACACGCACCTTCTGCCAATCCAAGAACACAGAGTTGTCCATCAGCAGCTTCCACATCTTTTTGTTTCCGCACATGGGGTTGGGACAGATCGAAGGCTCTGTGTACTTGAACACCTGCTCCACTCCGTCCACTTCAGTATGACATTCCTGGCACTGGAAGGCTCCCAAGTACAGTTCTGGACGCACTTCGGACGTTCGAGTGACAGTACCCCCTAGAGAAATAAGACAACCAATCTTGTCGGTCTTGAGTTCCCGAATTCTGCACACGACAGGAAGGTTGTGGAAACAGATCTGAAAGTGTCGGGGCTGATCTGAGGCAGACGACGACTTGGATCCTCCAAACGTCGAACTTCCATCCTCAGAAAAGCCTACAGACTGTTGCAGAAGCACGGGCTCAATCTTTCGAATCACATTGGTCAGACCTCGCAGCAAAAATGGCATGAATCGGTAGTATTGGTCACTGATGGCTTGGGCCAGAATACCATCTTCAGTCTCGCTCATGTGTCTGTAGTCCACGAAAATTGACGACTTGTTGAAACTTCGAAGACCCTTGATTTGTCGTACGTAAGGTCGCCCGTCATACGCAGTTCCATCCTCGTCATCAGAGTACTCTTCCGGATTTGATCCATCAACGTAAGTCTCCAGAAACTCTTCAAATAGATCACGCACCTTCTCTCCAGTGGCGTCCTGAACCTTGGGAACTGTTTCTTGCTCCATAATTCGCCGCATTCGCACCTCCTCGTCCGGAGGTACATCCATGGCAGCTGGTTCTCTGTATTGGTCAGAGCTAGGGCCTCCATGAGCAGATGTGGTTCCAGGTGTTCGTCCTGCGAAAGAAGAGGGCAAATTGGCTCCGGGCGAGGAAGGAGGGCCGGGGGAAGAGGGACCCTCCATCCCCTCGGTCATTAATTGGTCGACGAGGTCCATGGTGTGTTCGTGTGTGGTTTTCGGTACGATGTGTTGTGTTCAGGAGGATTGGGATATATTCTTGTCCCATGCAGAAAACACGTCGTCTAGTTACCCGGCTTAATTTAGTCCTATTTTGGCAAGGAGAACGCGTCGCGTTCAAACCTTAACTGGAGCCCCTAGCAACGTGTTGGCGGAGGGGGTAAGCAATAAACCGACATACAAACGCGGCTTTGTGGATTTATCTCGTTATTTGGGTTGACAAAAACAGGTTATTTCTACATTATAGGCAAACATGGCGCACAGCACATAGTACTCGCCGAGGTGCACTGTCATCAATGTGGTGGGTGTTGGACAGAGCGTGTGTCAAATGTCTGAAGTACAAGTACAGTATGTACGTATGTACAGTATGAGTATGAGTATGAGTAAACAGTACAAGTAATACTTGCATGTATATTTATTACTTGTGCTGTAATTGTACGGGTACTTGTACTTGTGATGTAATTGTACAATTCGTATGAGTATATATATATACTGTATCGTACGATGCAGACCCCGAAGTAGTGCTCCCATCGCTCCTCGTATGTACAGTAGCGATAAGTTGAATGAAATGTGCACTTGTCCTTGTACTCTTCAATTAATAACAAACAATATATATATATAACACTAAATGCAGCGGTTAGCACCAGAACTTGTAAACTCGGTAGTAGAAGGGCTTGGAGGCAATGTAGGCAGCCTCTTCGTCCATCTCATGCATGAGCAGCTCGAAGTCAGTTTCTCGTCGTCCAGTGTCGAGGTCCATGTCCTTTAGAGCCACGAAGCTGGGCCGTTTCCACAGCTTGAAAAAGATATAGAAGGCCAGGACAACAGGTACAGCCAGGTAGGCCTGGAAGAAGACGTCAGCCTTAGGCTTGGCACCTCCCACGGGGAAGAGAGCGATCCAGAACTGCAATCCAAGCACGGTTACGTTGAGCAGGAAGCCGTACATGGATCCGATAGTTCCGACGTGAGACAAGAAAGGCATTTCTCGGAGAGATCGACCCTGGACCTTCATGGCCATTCGGAATCGGAAGTGGCACAGGTTGATGGAGCCCCATGTGAAGATGGAGGAGAGGCCACAGATGGCCATGAGCCAGTAGAAGACGGTGTTCTGGGTTTCGATAGGACCGGCACAGATGAATGCAAACAGTCCAAAGAGCGAGACTGTGATGATGCCAAACAGAGGTCGTCCCTTTCGATCAATGTAAGCGAAGAAGGAAGGAGCCTGACCTTGCTGGGCGAGAGCAGCGATAGTTCGAGAGAAACCAAAGATAGAGGAGTTGCCGACGGACAGAACGGAAATCATAATGACGACGTTCATGACAGATGGAAGGCCCTTGATGCCGGCAGCCTTGATGGCAATGACGAACGGAGAGGCGGAAGCGTCAGCAGAAGAGCTCTTGTTGAGCAGCTGGGGGTGGTCCCAGGGAACAAGGAAGCCGACCAGAGTCAAAGACACAATATAGAAGAGGGTAATTCGCCAGAAGACTTGCTTGGTAGCAGTGGGGATGGACTTTCGGGGATTGGCGGTCTCGGCAGCAGCCAGGCCAGCCAGCTCAGTTCCGTTGAAAGCAAAGGCAGCAGACACGAAGACGGCACAGACTCCCTTGGCACCAGCAGAGAAAGCGCCGGGGTTGTGCCAGTATCGGCCTCCGATGTAGTCGTGGTTGGGTCCTCCTCCACAGGTCAGAACAATAGCGAGAATGATGAATCCGACCACAGCAATGACTTTAATAAGCGAAAAGTAAAACTCGGCTTCTCCGTAGCCCTTGACTCCGAAAAAATTGATGGAGACAATTAGCACCCAGAAGATAGCGACCCAGCAGCCAGCATTGTAGTTGGTTCCGTTAGCTTCATTCCAGTAGTTGACCGTCAGACTTGCGGCTACGAGCTCCAGGGGGAACACAATAAACCAGTTGAGAGTGTAGTTCCATCCCATGGCGAAGCCCCAGGCGGGGTCGATGAATCGAGTAGAGTAAGAGGCAAACGCGCCGGAGACGGGGAAGCAAGCACACAGTTCTCCCAGAGAGTGCATGGTGCAAAACAACATAGTTCCAATGATGGAGTAGGCGATGAGAATGGCTGCCGGTCCTCCAGTGGCCAGGGTGGTTCCACTGCCAACAAACAGACCAGTTCCAATGGATCCTCCGATGGCAATCATCTGGAGATGTCGTCCCTTGAGGGATCGACTGAGAGGGGAGTTAGCGGTTGCCAGAGCGGCCTTTTCGAGATCAGAAAGACCCTCGGTGTCGTATTCGCTCAGATCGGCTCGTCGGAAGGAGTCCTTGAAGTTGGCCCATCGTCCGTTGTTGGCCTCAGTGACAGATCCCTCCTCGTGGGGAGAGTTGGTTGATACCACTTCGTTTTTTTCCATGTTCACAAAAGATGCAAGAGAGAGGTGTAAAGATGTGCAATAAAAACCCGCTCAGTTCAAATGAGATGGATTTCTTTGCAACAACACTTTTAGAGTCTACACTAGCGTCCCATACCAACGTTTATAAGCCAAGGTGGCCGGGTGTAACATGCTCTAGGTTAGCCGTGCAGCGCAGTGAACTGTGTTTACTGGTGCAGGTAAAACAAGATAGCCGTGTGGGGAAAGAGGAGAGGCAAATTTAGGAGGTGCAATACTCATGTGGACTGATTTCCGGCAATATTTGTCAAAGGAGAGAGAGCATTTGATACAGATGGTTACTTCCCTGATTATTCCTTCAGCACCGAATGCATGCAACTCTGACCGTTAGCTCTTGGCTAGCATTAGACACACACTAAGTGATGGCTGATTCGGTCAAGTAGCGTGACCAAGCCCGATCAACTGGGAAAAAGAAATACAGCCCTAGAAGGGCATAGATGCATATTCTCTTCTGAGCTACTGTTCCACTTCTCTCTCGCCGAAAAGTGCCTTACACAGACCTTATTGCTTGCCCATGGCTCCACGTATTTTAGCTTTTTAGACTTTGCTTTTTTCCCCATTGCCCTTTTTTCTGTGCTCTCCGAGTCTGCCTCGTTTGTCTTTACCCCACCAAACGGGTCCAGCTGTACACGTTGCAGACAAGGACTTCGAGGAGAAACATGCCACCTAACGGTTCTAGACGGACCTTGATCTCTGAAAATATTGCTCGCTTAGGTGGAAAATGCCCATGACCCCAAGTGCGCTACCGTAGATCTAGAAAACCAGCTAAACTAGCAAGTCTAATAGGGGGCACCGATACCGGTATATAAAGCTCCGACACCGCTCGAGTTCTCTTACCTACGCCTCGCACGCACAAATGGCGGCTTCTACGCGCACATAAAGCGGCTTTTGATGTATGCTGTGGGATTTATGAAGGGCAAGTTTATGTGCCTATAGGACGCACGCTGTGAGGGAAAATGACGTAAAGGGGGGCGTTATTAAAGGAGGCAAGTTTAACAGCGTTCGACTATGGTAGAATTAACATTGATGCAAAAAAAAACCTGTTTGTCGTTGGGTTATCAAGCCGACGAAGTCCCTTCTTTACACTCATCCTGGGCAACTCTATGTCTATTGTAGAGTCTCCACAGCCGTATCTCAGCCTCTCCATCTTAACTCAGCCTCCATAATTAACTTACCTCTGCTCGGAACTCTATCATCCTCGCAATTTTATTTGGCAACGCAAAAGGGAGAGTGGCTCATAACCGGCGGGGAAATCCCGATATCGGAAAACTCCACTCGATTACATAGACAATGAATTTGTAACTTGTTTATTAGGTCACGTGACATTTTATCCCCATCTTCCCAGAGGAGGGGAAATGGGGTAAATGCTTGGTTCAGCAACTTGTTGAGTGCACCTACTTGTACTATACGTACCCATGAGATACATTTAATTATTCAAATCAGGAAACCTCACCCGAGAGTCCTCCCTGTCTCACGTGAAACCGCTTTGTTGTGGCTCTATCCAGTCTGGCACATCTTCTGGTCTGAGTCTCCCCGCCGGGTAACGTTGTGTCCGCTCTAACGGAAGAATAGACTGGAGGCAGCAGGCTTGGCAGCTCTGCCATCACGTGTAATTCTGAGGAAAAGAACTCCACGCCGTGTTTTTTGAAGGGGCAGCGGCATTGTATATTGATCGACTTCAGGCCAGGGTAGCATCGGAGATTTCTGACCACGTGAGCGTGAGCATCGTCTCAAAGACAGTCTAGTTTAGTACATACAGTGTACGTCGGTGGCAGGTGGCATGGATGGTTCGGCTCGGCACGACAGATTTAGGTAAGAGCTTCTGCGCCGAGACTTGGCCGTAATCGAAGACATCTGCTCGAGGACGATAAGCATGAAAATATTTGCCATCCAATAGGAGAGCCCCAGAGATGACGTCAGAGCCGCGCCCTCACATATTCTGTGATGGACTCTCTCTGGTACAATGCAAGTAGCTCATTCTTAGTAAAAAATCTAGACCGAAGGAACGGGCATGATTAGGGGACTCTCCAATTATTGTATCTCAGTAACTTCAGTACGAGTACAGTTCGTGGCTACTGTACTGGGTACATACATACTACGGGTACAGTAACACTGTAACTCACTCTTCAGATTACTATAACTTGTAGTACTACTGTAACCCTTGCACATTCTGTATATTATAAAGAGTCGCCCGTTACTCATAAGCCTATATGATGATGTCTCAATCCATGGAGTTACCAAATACTGAAACACGTAAATGATAAATATCAAGCCACGAAGCCAAAGGTAACACCCAGAATTCCTGTATTGTCTCACGCTGTACAAATACTTCAGAATTGAACTCTCTGGTGCTTGACTAATGATGGCTGGACGACTTGTTGACCCGTCGTGGTGGTCTACTCTGGAATAAGTCACGTGATCGTGGTTTTTGCAAAATTCACAGGTTCTTTCGAAAATCTGAGATTTCCCATTTGTGGCACATGCTATCTACGATATTGTACGAGTAACAGGTACTACAAGATCGATGGCTGGCCTGATGTGTTAGTTCGTGGAGTGTTGAAGAGATCATGCTCGGATAGTATGTAGAGTATTAGAAGGAATCAATGTACAATGTACGAGACATCAGCGTTTTGTACATACTGTGGGGTCGGTACTTACACACAAACCAGAAATCTTCCGTGCTTCAGGTGAACTGTGTCGATAAGTCGACCATTAACATCTTCAAAGAGTATCATCGAGCCAGATGACACCAGTATGTACATACGGTACGACACAAAGAGTAGGAAGAGCTGCCGTAATATTGACATACGCAGACTGCTACCAGAATCATATAAGCATCTTATTGTAGTAAATAGTTTCGTAACATATAAATAGTCATGAGACGGTTGCACCTGGGTCATTCCTTAGAAACCAAACAGAATCTTTCGGATGGAGGTGATCAAGTTACCAGCATGGTCCACGGCCTCGTGAATGTTCTCCTCGAGCTCAATCTGCTCAGCAGACTTGGCGGCCCAGAAGTCCTTGAGGTCCTCACCTCCACCGTTGTAAGCCAGAACGTTAGGAGTGTCAGCGTCAATGTCAGACAGAACACCAACAGAGGCGAAAGAAATAAGGTTCTTCTTAAGCTGGGCGGGGGTGATGGAGGTGGTGGCGAAGTCAGAGTCAGACTCGGGCTGCAGAGACAGGTAGTAAGAAAGCAGACCTGCAATATGAGGAGAGGCCATGGAGGTACCGGAGAGGGTGGCAACAGCTTGCTTGGAGCCAATGTAGGTGGAGAGAATGTTGAGACCAGGGCCAAAGATGTCGACACACTTTCCGTAGTTGGAGAAGTAGGCTCGAGCATCGGAGAGGGTAGAGGCACCAACGGTGACGGCATTCTCAGCGGCAGCAGGGGAGTAGTTGCAAGCGTCGGCATTGTCGTTACCAGCAGCAACGGCAAAGTGAATGCCAGCCTTGACAGCAGCGTTGACGGCAAGATCAAGGGAAGGAGACTTGCCACCACCAAGAGACATATTGGCGGTAGAACCCTTGAATCCCTTGGGGTTCTTCTTGACCTGCTCGGCGTGAGACTTGGCGGCAAACTCGACACCAGCAACAACGTCGGACATGGTTCCGGAACCGTTAGATCGAAGGACCTTGACGGCGACGATGTTGGCCTTCTTGGCAACACCGTACTTGGTGCCACCAATAGTACCCGCACAGTGGGTTCCGTGACCGTTTCCATCCTCGTCGGCATCGCCAGAGGGAACAGTCTTACCCCACTTGGCTCGGCCTCCGAAGTCGTCGTGTCCGACATTGACACCGGTGTCAATAACGTAAGAGGTCACTCCCTCTCCTCCAACGTCATCGTAGAGGTACTTGTTGAAAGAGCCCAGGTTAAGGGTCTTTCGGTGGGAGACTCGGGCAAGACCCCAGGGAGCATCGAGCTCAGTGGCAAACTCGTTGGCATGGACGATAGAGTCCTTCTCAACGTAGGCAATGTCCTTGTGTCGTCGGAGCAGCTCAATGGTGTCGGCGTGGAAAGTACCGGTGTAACCCTTGAAGTTGGATCCGATGGAGAAGGCCTGCTTGAGACCGGACTGAGCCTTGGCCAGGAAGGGGTGCTGGAGATCTCGCTTGGCGAGAGAGGCAACCTGCTCGGTGTGGACCTGCTCAACCCACAACTCGTGAGAGGCGGCGGTGGATGCATCGACATCCTCCTTGAAGACGACGATGTACGAGTCGGGGACTTGCTCCTTGTCGTTCATGACGAGAGGAGCAATCTCGGATTCGTCCTCGTTGGCAATGACAATCTTCTCGAACTTGGCGGCCTTGTGGTGGTTGGGGGAGTTGGCCTCGACGTCGTTGGTAAGAAGGGTGTTGAAGGCCTCAAGGGCATCAACGTTCTGGGGGATCAGCAGGGCCTGGGCCAGAGCGGCCATGGCCACGGCAGAGATGACGGGGTTGAATTTCATGATGGATGTTGTGATGAGATTGGGGGTGTAGTGATGTTGCTAAAGTCAAGTGACGCAGAAGCGGCAGCGGGCTGTGTAAAGTGGCGAAAGTGGTAAAAGTGGCGGAAGTAGTGTAAGTGGTCTAGATGAGTCTACCAAAGATGATATCCTCTGCAAACAGCCCTCAACGAATTACTTCTGAGGATGGGGTTACTGCTTGATGGTGGAGAACAATATAGGTGGCAAAGTCTGGTTATATATGGGCAACTGGGTTTGTGGTCGCAGATAAGGTGGTGATTGCGTATCCACTGCCGGGTAAGCTACGTCATCCAATAATGCTCATGTGAGCTCTTTTGCGGAGATGCGTTTAGGTCCCCGCACAAACACGCCCACATGAGACCAGACCAAAAGAGATATGTCTATGACCGAGGAGGTGCGTAGAATTTGTCTATGGCATTTATTTGACCGAATAACGTCGTCCTGGGCCCTTTATCATCTTCCGTTCCTCCTTCTTCTGTTGTCCGGAAGCACAAGGCACTTACACTTTTGTTGCTGACCTGCCTATTAAGGTCCACCCCTGCCATCCTAATTGGGGTAGAGTAACGTGGTGTTGTAGGCGCTACCCTAACCGCTTCTCCTAACGTGGCACTGATAACCCCTCTACCGAACTTTGTAGAGTCAAATTCGCTATCTCTTAATTTCGGTGGCTTATCACCTTATCAGAAGTTTAATGACGCCAACCGGAGGGCTCCACGAAAGGGTCATGATTTGCAAGGTGGAGAAACCAGCAGTTCATGTCTTTGGTCGACGAGAGTAGTATTTTCGGTGTGGTCCACGTGCATCATTTGACGCCATCTAGCCGCTGCCAGACTCTCCTCCATAAACCAGGTGGCTGTCCCAAACTGTCCGGTTTGATGATATCTGATAGAGTTGGGTTGCGTTGTTTGGGGCAGTGGGGATGTAACTACAGTCCTGTAGCTGTAGCAGTGAGACTAGCTGCTGGGCGGGTGTAAGTTCGATACAAGTGTTCGTAGAGTCATGAGCCGGCTATCGGCAAATTTCAAGCCAAAGTAACCAAACCGAAACCAAAAACGATCAGAGCAGCACATGGTTTGAGAGCTGCTGGGCCAAGGGTATCTTGTCTTTAGAGAGGTTATCGGATTCCATTGTATCGAAGTGCTACACTCTTTAGTGCCGTTATCTAGCCGTAACTACTATGATCCACAGTGACACGCTACTGGTACATACGGCAGCAATATATTGTATTGCACTCACGTACAGTGCTCTCTGTGAGAACCAATTTCACGTGTGGCAACCCCTTCCGATGCAGAGACTGATACAGGTAATCGACATGCACATCACCCTTATCGTATAGGCAAGATTATGTGGGAAGGTCCAAATGGGATGAGTTTGATATTCCTGCTAGCTCCGGATCCAGGCGGTCTGGGTAAGCCACAATACACGAAACGGGTGCGAAACTGCAATTGGTGAATTGCCTCTGATTTGGTGTCATGAAATATATAGCTCGTCTTAGTATTGCTACTGTCATGGCTTGTCCTTTGTCCATCGATCTAAGTCTAAGCAGCCCCAAAATGCCCTCCTTTTACTGGGGTGGCGACTTAAACTCGCAGCCCTGGTATACGTCATATGATGCCGTCATGACTATGGAGAGGGTAAGAGCAGTGGAATGTGTCTCTTGTTTATAATCACATAATGCATGAAACTATCCACAGTACGGAGAGTCCCATACTGAGTCCACGTTGTGAGGGCATAGATGGGCGATATGGTGAGTTGTCGATAAAAGCCTCGGTTTCTCATGGGATAGTGTGATCTGACTCACCGGAAGAAGTCATGTGTCTGAGTGGTCAATACCATGTGCCTTTTTCTTTCAAGACGTCGTCATGACTGTTGCTCAGCAGCAACACCTTCCTCGGACATTCTCAAATCTTCCACTACTTGTACAGTAAATGGCTTATCCCGTATGTACTACTCTTTGTAACTACAGTGCAGGATTACTTAGCTACGAGTATCACACTCGTACGGTTACTATATGTAATTGGTGCGTTGTTTACAGTAAGATGCATATAATGAGCAAGTAGTGTACTTCCTCGTTAGCTCAGATTAACAGTAAATACTTGTGACTCTTTATGAACAATGCGAACAAAGTAATACAAACTGCAAGATAGTCGCTCAAGCCCCCTCTTTGACTGGCCCCACCCAAGCCCATCGAGACCTTCAAATTAACTTTTGTTAATACTGTAGCTACAGTGTAAGTACTCGTACTTCTACTCCACTTGTACTCATACTCACTTTTTTTTTTTTTAATTCATGACTTTTTTACTACTTTGTAGTGCTGGGTCCCAACAAGGCAACTCATCAGGACGATATCTAAAAATAAACATCATGCATGGACGATGTTGGGTGCAATTAACTGGGCACGTAATTTCTGTAGATGATCAGTCGATAACCAACCAAGGCTTAGAGTACAGGTAGAACTGGCTACATGCCAATAACAGCACACCGGAACCTCTGTTGTTCTCATTCTCCGTAAATCCCCAAACCCCATATACCATCATCTCTTCCATAATGTCACGTTGAGAACGTGTGTTTGTTCGCCCCCAACCCAACCTCCATCCGTACCCTAACCCTGATCGAAAGAAATGTGTATCATCTGCAACGCGCAAATCCTACCCTTTTAGTCCTGTGTACCTGCGCATCACATCTAGCCTCTCCGCCAACGCTAGAAACATGTTTGCCGCAATTTCCTTACTGCTATCGTCGATACCACTGCTACTGACGGCCTCGATATCCGCCATCTGGGTCTACAAGTATGGTTATCCTCTGCTGTTGAGCGACGCGAGCTCTCAAAGTGAGTCGTCTTACAGCAAGAAGCGCAGCCGCATCACTGCCACAATGGGTGTGGTTCTTTCGATTCTCATCATGGAACTTGTGTTGGCCGAGGTTTGTGGATGGTTTGACCCAGCTACAACTCTTAGCTGGTGGAAAATGATCATGCCAGTCACTCTGGCATTCATTGTTGTGGTGGTACCTGCCCTGCAACTGCACATGTTGTTTTCCACTCTGTTGACGTCGCAACTCAGCGTCGGTCTCGCCACAGCCTCTTGTCTTTTTTCCTGGCTCTTTCTGTTCTACAAGCTCGGAGCCCAGCTTCCCCTTCATGGAGATGAGCGTGTCCTGAACCTCTTTAACTCGGACTGGTCGAATTTCTCCCGATCCTTACTACAGGAGGTCTCTGGCCGGGTTGCCTTCATCGGAGTGTCTGCTATTGCTGTTCTGTCTGGTTTTGGAGCCGTCTCTTCTCCCTACAACGTCTTCCTGGCTAAGAGTAAGTACGTTAGTCCCGCAGTCATCAGCCGAACCGAAGCCGCTATCGACCATGTATCTGTGTTGCTGGCCGAGAAAACCCCTCAGGTCGCCATCACTACCTCCCAGAGTTCTACCTCCATCGTCTCTCGGTTCATGGACTCCATGAGAAGCGGTAAGAATGAGCAAGAAACCGAGATCGAAATGCTGGGTAAGGTGAAGCAGGACCTGGAGAAGGAACTCGCAGAGCTGCAAGAAACAGCTCGACTCAACAGCCTCGCAGAAACTACCTATGGAAAGATGTGGAACATGGCTAACCTCGTCTTCTCTTTGTACTGTGTGTACAGATTGTTCAACGTGGTGGTTATTAACAACCCCTACTTCCGGCGAGCCAACCTGTCATCTTTCCTCAACTTCTCCACTCCTCAACCAGTCCACGTGACTGAAACTGATGCTCTGGCAATCACTCTGGCTCATATGTTATCCTACGTGTACTCCAAGACGGATATTGAGTCCATCACTCGACAGGTCTCCTTCTTCCTGACCGCCTGTCTGCTGTTGGGTTCTTTCTCTGCAGCTTACAGAACTATCAATACCTTTAAGAAGGCCTTCCCTTGGCTCCCTCCTCATCTCACAAACCCTCATGTCTTCGTTCTATTCTTGGTTCAGGTTCTGGGGACTTATGTGATTGCCACTACAGTTATGATTCGGTCCAATCTTCCTAACGAGATGTCATCAGCCATTTCAACAGCTCTTGGAGCTCCTCTAGACGTTGGGTTCGTAGAAACCTGGTTCGATTCGCTCTTCCTGCTGGTTTGCATTCTCACAGCTGCAGCTCTCATTTTTGTGAGCGCGGAGAGGGACCTGGACGATGGCGATGTCATCATGGAGAGTAAATTTGTTTGATCCGCTCACCTCAGTCATGTTGGGGTATTTATTGCATACTGTACATTATTTATAATAGATTATATATTTACATGGGTGTAATTTTCAGTTGTAGCTCCGTCTTCATCGTTTCTGCTATACACGATGATACATCTCAATGTCGAATCTCGGATCGTTATTTTGGATTTGGTCACTATTTGTACATCAATACAAGTACTTGCACATCTTACTATTACTGTATCGTATAGCACATACTTGTACAGTATATGATACAATTGTACGATGCGTTGATTCAATCAACTCTATTCTGAACCAACTCACTTACCCTCTACACACTACAGTATGAACAGAAACACGAGAGATGGAGAGACCTATGAAGGCTATACATATGATACCCCTGAAGAACTTCAACCAATGACGTACGCAGACGTTGAGACACAACGCTTCATGGTCATGGACGTACTTCTTAGCTGGAAAGCTAACCTGTTAAGAGCACTCACCATATCCATAACAACATCATTACTGGTATCTTTGTCAGTGGAGAACTTCCACGACAGTGTACCTGATCGCGAAAGAACGCCCTATTGGCCTCTTGTGTTTCTGCTATCAATCCTATTCACGTGGTTTGGAGCAAGCACGTCACAGTTGTGTTACGGTTACTACCGACAGCGTCCCACACCACTTCTCGCTGTTCTACTGGTGTTTGCTCAACTGGTTCTCTGGCTCATTTGTTTGTTCCCAGCCTTTATATTAGGTAATGAGTTCAGTCTTGCCTAATTACTTACATTGCGCATGTACAGTATGTACTTGTAGCTACAAGTACACGGTATAATCGCCATTCACACAAAATCACGTCACCACGCGAGTATACTTAAACTGCACCCAATCATCCTCTTATGTATTTACTGTAATGCATTTCTCTTATCATCTCGCTAATACACTGGCTACGATTACAATGCAGTAATTACGTATATACCAGTATATACTCTTCTTCCCAATAAATTATTACTTCACCTCGTCGTAGAGGCCTTTATGTTGCAACTGTTGCGTGATCGCGACCAGCTCCTGGAGCTGAAGCTGGTAACCGGAGCCATGCTCCCGGTCATCTCGTCGCTTCAGATACGACACGCCATCCTGCTCAAACTCCTCCCATTCATCCTGGAGCTGGGTCAGTTCCTCCATGTGCAGCAGAATTTTTACGGCATCCACTCGTACCACCTTGTAGCAGCCAATAAGCATCTGGTGGGCCAATTGTTGCACACCCATAAACGCCTGCTCGGTAGCCCATGCTACAGTTAAGTCCTTATTCTTCTCAGTGATCAACTTGAGATCAGCGTAGGCAGTCTCGAAGTTGTCTTTCATCAGAGCATTAACCACCCTGGCTGCAGGAGCTGTAAACTGCGACAGAAATGGGAAAGAGCTGCTTCTGAGAATGGTCTGCTCAGCATCAATGATGCGTCCTTTGGATAGCTGCAGGAGAGCCATGATTATGAAGAAGTTGGCGTTCTTGATGATGTCAGGGAACAGTGTTGCCGAGGCAGATTTTTCTGGGTCCTCCTGTGCAGCGCTAGTCTCCTCTTCATCTGCGATAATCATGTCAGAGTTGTCGGTCTCTATCGGTCGCTGTTCGGCCTCGTCGGTCTCAGTTGCAGGCTCCTTTCCTGTGTCCATCTCACTGGGGGTGTCTTTATCCATGGCATCTGAAGCCTCATTGTCTTCCTCGACAGTAATAGGGTCGCTAGAACACTCTCCAGGCTCTTCCACCTCTACCTCTTCCTCTCCAGTCTCATGGACCCTGTCTGTCTCTTCATGTCCGCCTACTTTCTCAATTGCAGTCTTTAACTGGATAAGCTGCTGATGCACATCCATTTCGGCGAAGTCCAGGGCTCGGAAAAGTTGCGTGTCGGTCTCAAACGCCTTGAGTTCTTCCAGAGATGGAATACCCTCGTTCGAAGCCATTGCGCTGTCTGTGTCCATGGTTGGTTTGTATTGTTGTGCTGTGTGTGTGTGTGTAATTAGATGTGTGTTATTTCAAACTGCATATTGGAGATGACATCCTGGAGCCTAATGTGGGAATCAGTTGACTGTACAAGTATTACTTGCTGTTTTAATAAGGTTACTGAATCCGAAACTTGGAAGACCATAAGAACGTGTAATACGCTGTTAAACATGATGGATGATTATTCTGTATGAGAAGGGTGTTTGCTTCTACATATATAGTAGCTATACTTTACACCCCAATTGCACAAACATCACCCCCCTCACCTCCCTTACTTCCCTCACTTCCCTCACTTCACCCCGCAAATGTACAGAGAAAAATGAAAAAGGTGATGTCAACATAACGGTGGCAATATCCATCCATCTCACCCAATGAATTATTGTTTGTTTGGTGGCGGATCCTTTTCATCAATTGTTCATTTATTCATCTTTCCATCATTCATTCTAAAAGCACCAAGGATCGCCTTCGTTTAGATTCGTTGATGCGAAAAGTGTACCTGTATGTCCATACTGTACAAGTTGTCTCGAACTAACTTCGCGCGCAGCGATGGAAAAATACAGGAGCCAAACTAGTGGTTCATGAAGGCTTCAATGGAGAGCAATGGATACAGGTTTGAATCCCTGCTGCTTTGTATACAATATTATACAGATCTGCTGTTTTCAAGACGTAATTCAACCCCGGCATGTCCCCATTGAGCCTCCCACCATCCATGTTACATAATCTGAACCCTAATCAGGACACGTACCTTGAAGCATGACGTTGATGAAGTAAATCACATCAGCATTATTGTCCACAACACACAACACCACCACGATGCAGTTATCAGCCTCGACAGTCAAGTCGATCAACCTGCTGCTCAAGGTGAGTATTCTGCTGACGATTGCTGGCGCTGCGGTTTCGTCGCGTCTGTTTTCGGTGATTCGGTTTGAGTCCATCATCCACGAGTTTGACCCTTGGTTCAACTTCCGAGCCTCCAAGTATCTGGTCAACAACAGTTACTACAAGTTCCTCAACTGGTTCGACGACAAGACATGGTACCCTCTTGGCCGAGTCACTGGAGGTACCCTCTACCCCGGTCTCATGGTCACCTCTGGTGTCATCCACAAGCTGCTGCGAATGGTGGCCCTGCCCATTGACATTCGAAACATTTGTGTCATGATGGCACCCGCCTTCTCGGGCCTCACGGCCTACGCCACCTACCTGTTCACCAGTGAGATGAAGGACCAGAGTGCCGGTCTGTTGGCCGCTGCCTTCATCGGTATTGCCCCCGGATACATTTCTCGATCTGTCGCTGGATCCTACGATAACGAGGCAATTGCCATTTTCCTGCTCATGATCACCTTCTACACCTGGATCAAGGCCCTCAAGATGGGGTCAGCTTTCTGGGGTGCTGTCTGTGCTGCCTTTTATTTCTACATGGTCGCCGCCTGGGGAGGATACGTGTTTATCACTAATATGATCCCTCTTCATGTGTTTGTGCTCATCCTCATGGGCCGATACAATGACCGAATCTACGTGGCCTACAGCACATGGTATGCGCTGGGTACACTCGCCTCCATGCAGATTCCTTTTGTGGGTTTCCTACCCATCCGGTCCTCTGAGCACATGGCTGCTCTAGGTGTCTTTGGACTGGTTCAGCTGGCCGCTTTTGCCAACTACATCAAGAGCCAGGTCACCCCCAAGCAGTTCAAGTACACCGTCGGTCTGTCTCTGGTGGGTCTCATTGCTATTGCCTTCGCTGGCCTCGTGGGTCTCACTGTCTCTGGTGTCATTGCTCCCTGGACCGGCCGATTCTACTCCCTCTGGGATACCGGCTACGCCAAGATCCACATTCCCATTATTGCCTCTGTCTCCGAGCACCAGCCTACTGCCTGGCCTGCTTTCTTCTTTGACACCCAGATGCTCATCTGGCTCTTCCCTGCTGGTGTCTACCTCATCTTCCAGGAGCTGCGAGACGAGCACATTTTTGTCATTGTGTACTCCATTCTCGGTTCATACTTTGCCGGTGTCATGGTGCGACTCATGCTCACTCTGACTCCTGTCATCTGTGTGTCCGCTGCTATTGCCATCTCCACCCTGCTTGACGTCTACGGTGACTTCTCTACCAAGACTAAGGGCGACACTGTTCTGGTTCCTAAGTATCAGCCTCTCGGTCACGAGAAGCCTGGTGAAGTTGTTGAGGATGACGAGGATGACGAGACTGTCGACAAGGCCGCCAAGTTCACCCTTGGTCTTGTTGCCAAGGGAGCCGTGATTGTCTCCTTCCTCTTTTACCTTGGTATGTTTGTCTACCATTGCACCTGGGTCACTTCTAACGCTTACTCTTCACCCTCCGTTGTTCTTGCCTCTCGAATGCCGGACGGCTCTCAGCATCTCATTGATGACTACCGAGAGGCTTACTACTGGCTTCGAATGAACACCCCCGAGGATGCTCGAATCATGTCCTGGTGGGATTACGGCTACCAGATTGGAGGAATGGCCGACCGAACCACTCTTGTGGATAACAACACGTGGAACAATACCCACATTGCTACTGTTGGCAAGGCTATGTCTTCCTCCGAGGAGGTGGCGTACCCCATCCTGCGCCAGCACGATGTGGATTACGTTCTTGTCATCTTCGGCGGCCATCTTGGCTACTCCGGAGACGACATCAACAAGTTCCTGTGGATGGTGCGAATCGCCGAGGGCATTTGGCCTGACGAGATCAAGGAGCGAAACTACTTCACTCCTGCTGGCGAGTACAAGGTTGACGACAAGGCGTCCGAGGCCATGAAGAACTCGCTCATGTACAAAATGTCGTACTACCGGTTCGCGGAGGGCACACAAAAGCCTGACCGAGTTCGAAACCAGTGGATCCCCCCTACTCCTATCGAGCTCAACACTCTCGAGGAGGCTTACACCACAGAAAACTGGCTGGTGCGTCTCTATAAGGTCAAGGACCTCGATAACCTGGGACGCGATCTGAAGAGCGCCAAGAGCTTTGACACTGGAAAGGCCAAGAAGAAGGGCAAGGCTGCGTACTCGGAGAAGCGAGCCTTCGAACTTAGAGAGTAGGTAGATAAAATATAGATTTGGTTGGTATGACGAAACAGTTTTGTAGACAGCTGGTGGTTGTAGAGTACAGTTGGGGAAATCCGTGCTGGTGGGGCTACGTCTCTGCCGTGCTTTGGTGGGTTAATTACTCCCAGTTCTGTTAATATCGACCCACATTGGTATGTTGCCTGATCTTGTTCGAGGCGTACGAACACTTATGAGTACAAGTACATTGTCAATAAGATCATTGAGTTCTCTGTGTTCCATTTATACAGACTGTTAGTGGTTGCTACTACTTGTAGCTAAATCATCATCAGTCTCACGCAGAAATAAGGGAGTGCGCCCTAAGGATCTTTGCACTGTCATCATTGATAATACGAGCTCCGTGGATATCTGAAGGATAAAAACGATTCCGTGGATCATTAACACAGCAATAAAGTGTAGAAGTAGCAAAATATCGAGTCTCAGTCTACTGGAACTGAGCTTCTTCTGGAAGTGGCTTGCCAGCATGGTAAGTACTCCGGGTCCGATTGACTTATGCTGTTAAAGAAAGTATTTGTAGAGTTGAAGAAGCGGCAAGGAAGCCACACCTGAATATACAGTAGGTTGTCTGTTTCTGTCCTTGTGAGCTCTATCGCTCTTGTTCGATGCAAGTCAAATATCTTAATGCCGCTGTACGTTGTCTTATGCGGATCTATTGCCCGTAAGCAGGATGAAGAACTCACTCATTGATGCTCAATCGTTTCAACAATGTTTTGAGAAGGAAGCAGACGACGGGATTGTGATTTAGCTGCTTGCTGTGTTTTCAATTCTATGGTGGATACTGTATAATACTGAATGAGAAGCCACAAGTTGTAATAACCGGTCTTGCTAGAATGTCATGGCTCTTGTCCAAGTTTGTACAGAGGCCAATACCTAGGGCATGCTAAGCCACAACCGAAGCCACAGCGGGCGTCTGATTCTACCTCCAGCGGATATTTAATTTCAAAACTGTAGTTTTAATCGTAGTCTTTTCCCGGTCGAATAATTAATTCCATTGTGTCCGACGTCGTGTGGCTTGACCTTGCTTATCCCCAGATTGATATAACCTGTGTCAAAAGGAGCAGTACAGTAGTCCAAGTAATAAAAAAGGACACGCCCGCATGAAACTGTACGGTAATGTATGTCAAAGTACTCCGTCGGATTTATCCAAGCTCATTACTTTTTCAATCTCCAAACCTCCTGACCCGGATCTAGAGATGGTGTGCTGTGGCTAAAAGAGGGTTTGAAGTAAAGAATCCACACTTGGCCACGGTGGCTCACTGTGGGCTGTGGCTATGAAAAATTTAGGGGACTAAGATGAGACAAGATAATTGTCAGTGACAGGGAAAAACCTGACACAAACCGATGGCAGCAAGACCAATTGCACATACCAAGGTAGTAGTCGTAGTTCATTCCCACATGCACTATCTATGCAGATAAGCCGTGTGGTGGTTTAAGGGAGGGGAGTATTGGTGAATGACGGATCATTTCAAACCACCAAAACAAAAATCTCTCAAATTCTTCGAAAACCATGTCGCGCCTCCCACACGTGCTTCTCTTTCCGCCCCCACCACCACCTTTAGCCCCGATGTCGCAATCCCGGCTTTCCAAGGTCATTTCCTGATAAGCTCCATGATGCAATTCAAGCCACGCGACGTGTGGAGGCGATGAACGTGTCAGGTAATGTGGTGTCACAGACTGGTATGGGGCATGATGAGGTTGCCAAGAATACTTCTTGTGTCCTTTTCCTTGAAAGACTTGGCACCACCGAAAAATTGCCTCTTCTGGATCACCACATACAGACCTTCCCCAAACGTCAACAACTCCACAAAATCCTCAAGGTCTCCAATTTTGATGCCTAACTCTCCCTATCAATACAACCTAAAGTAAACATCAGCCTGAGTAAGGTCAGCCCAAGTAGTCAGCCTCATATTGGCTCAGCGGTGTGGCGGACAGCCACAGATCAAAGAGCACGGTAATGGTTATATAAAGCAGGCTGTCGGACGGAATGATGGATCGACTCCATCTTCACCTCAATCATGCCTGAAAAGCACGACCTTGCCGACGCCTCGGACATCTCGTCTCCTTCAGACAGCCCCGAATATTCCTACAACGAGACCAAGGGGGGTTCCCCTCTCAACGGGTCGGTGCATGAGTACAGTGGCTCTATCGACGACCTCGATGAAGAGCGTCTCCAGGAGCTGCTGGTCAACAACGGAGCTGGAACAAACTCCAAGAACCGACGAAATATCTTTGAGAACAAAAAGATCGCAGAACACTTCGCCGAACTGTACGAAGACGCTGAATACGAATGCAGGCACCTATTCAAGCCGGACTTTGAATGGGAAACTAAGGAGGAAAAGAAACTAGTCAGGAAACTCGACTGGTACGTTTGTTTCTGGGCATGTATCATGTTTGCTGGTCTGCAGATTGATCGTGGTAACATTGGTCAGGCCCTATCTGACGGTATTCTCGGCGACCTAGGTATGGACACTAACGATTACAACTACGGTCAGACAATTTTCCTTCTGTCATTCATGTGCGCCGAAATTCCCTCGCAGCTGGTTTCTAAGAAACTAGGACCCGATAGATGGGTGCCCACTCAGATGGTTCTGTGGAGTATTGTTGCTTGTTGCCAAGCTGCTGTTCAGAGCCGAGGCCCCTACCTGGCCCTGAGATCCCTCATGGGTATTCTTGAGGGAGGTTTCATTCCTGATCTTGTTCTGTGGCTCTCCTACTTCTATACCTCCAAAGAACTGCCTATCCGCTTGGGCTTTTTCTGGGCCGCCTACATTCTGACTCAAATCCTCACGTCTCTACTTGCGTTCGGTCTGCTGCGTATCAAGACTGACGCTATCCAGGAAGGATGGAGATGGCTGTTTCTCATCGAAGGTCTGATCACATTTTGCATTGGTGTTGCATCGTACTTCAAGATGCCTGCGTCCGCCGCCCAGACCAAAACCTGGTTCCGAAAGAAGGGATGGTTCACCGAACGAGAAGAGCTGATTGTTGTCAACCGAGTCCTTCGAGACGACCCCTACAAGGGAGACATGCATAACCGAGCTGCCATCACCCCCAAGAAGCTATGGACTTGTCTTTGCGACTACCACCTGTGGCCGATCTACGCCATTGGTATCATGTTGTACATTCCTCCTACACCCGTCGCCTCTTACATGACCCTCAATCTCCGACATCTCGGTTTCTCAACCTTCAACACCAACTTGTTGACCATTCCCTATCTTGCTCTGGAGCTGTGCATGCTGCTGTTGGTTACCAAAATGTCGGAAGTGCTCAACGAGCGAGCTCTGGTTTGTTTGGCCCAGCCTCTCTGGATTCTTCCCTGCATTGCGATTCTGAGATTCTGGAGTGGAGCACAAATCGACATTTGGGGCACCTGGGCAGTCACCACAGTGTTGCTTGGATACCCCTACGTCCACGCCATTGTGGTGGCTTGGACCTCGCGTAACTCCAACACTGTGTCGACCCGAACAGTAGCTTCAGCCATGTACAACATGTGTGTTCAGGCTGGAAATGTCATGGCAACCAACATCTACCGAAACGACGACAAGCCTCTCTACAAGCGAGGAAACACTCAGTTGTTTGCCATCAATATTGCATGCATCGTTCTGCTCATCCTGGTCAAGATATACTATGTGTCGGTTAACAACTACCGAGACAAGAAATGGGCTGCCATGACCAAGGAAGAACAGGTGGCCTATCTGCGTACCACCAAGGATCGAGGAAACCGACGTCTGGATTTCAGATTCGCGCACTAAAAAAAAAAAATACACCTGTATAGATATTTATTGTGAAATTTTAACCGGTCTCGTATATAAAATGATTGAGTACATTTTCCTAGCTAAGCATATTACAATCTCGCTACACTTAGTACAATGTAGGTGTTATACTCGTAGTATCATACAGTACAAGTACTCGTTGTTATATGGTCATTGCTGTTGCTCCCCTGTCTCTAGTTGTCGTGCTTACCAACAAGTAGCTCTCCACTCAGCCGTGTCGGCCTAACTTCGGCGATAAGTGAGTCAGTAGAAGTAATATCCAAAACAGTTTTAACAGCACTTGACGTAAATAGCATCAGAAACACACTGGAACACACACGATCGCAGAAATTTCCTCGCATCGCTATCAGCGACTTTTATCTATATCATGTGTGTTCATGTATCAGCAACTCTTCCAATCTACAAATAGCACTTTGAGCCCGGGAGGACCGGACCCGACATGCATATAAAGACATACAGACATGGATACAGGTAATTGCACTTGGCTAGAGGTGATATGTCAATAGTTAACAGTCTTTATTGTGTTAAAAGTAGCCAGAGTGCCTTCTAGGCTATATATTCTCATGGTATCTACAGTGTACTACCCTCGGCAAAAAATAGTCCACTGGAAAAGTACATTTTTACCGCCCAAGAACTCAATCATGCAGATAGCACGTCCCCGCAATAAGCAGCTCTTCGTAGTGCTTTAAGAAAATACATCGCCAGAAGCTGCTGCAATACACAGTCACACATAACACACCATGCTCAGATCTTCTCGAATAACAGCCGGTACTTGTGTATCACGCGGGTGGCACTCATACACGACCAAGACACCCACGAAAACTGCGATCCCTCCAGCCGCCAAGTCGTCTAATGAGGCCAAAGATCTCATTCTCTCCGTGCTTCAGTCGGCAGCAACCAAGCGAGAGGCCAAGACGTATATTTCACGATACGCACCATTGACGGGTGTGGAGCTGCAGAAGAAGAAAGAGGGACTGGTCCAGAGACTACTGGGAGTTGGCAAGGAACAGGACAACAAGGAGATTGAGAATCTGACAGGCCATGCCCCAGAGGGTTTGTTGGGCGACTCGGAAGGCACTCTGCGAGTAGCCATTATCAAGATCAGAGACATCAAGTCAATCGAGGATGATCTCATTGCTCAGATGGGAGAAACCATTGCTCGACTGTCGCGTCTGGGTGTGTCGCCTATTGTCGTAGTTGACGCAGGCAAGGCCCGAAACGACTTCCTCAAGCTCGACAACAAGCCCTTCAGACATTACCAAAAGCTCATTCTGCAAAAGGTGTTCAAGATCTCGGATGCCATCGATGCGGCTAGTCCAGACGTTGGAGCACGGCCTATTGAGGGACTCTTCTCCATGAACAAGAAGGGTCTTCGGCTGGCCATGCCCCAGATGCTCATGCATCCTTTGTCGCATGGAAAAGTGCCTGTTCTGGCTCCCCTAGCTTACGACGACGTTACCTCCGAGGAAAAGCTCGTTATGGCGGACGACGTGGTGCATTTCCTCACTCAGAAGCTGGCCGAAGTACCAGCAAACATTCTGTCGGTGGAAAAGATTATTTTCGTGGACCCCTTGGGTGGCATTCCCTCCGTTGAGAGATCAGGAGCCCATGTTTTTGTCAACCTCAAACAGGAACTATCGGACATTGCTGCCGAGCTGCACATGGGTTTCATTCCTCCTGCTCAGCGTGAAGTACATCTGGCCAACCTCAAGGCCATGCACAAAGCCCTCAAATTTCTGCCTCCTACAGCTTCCGGTCTCATTACTACTCCTGCTGTGGCGGCCATTCCCTCAGTAGGACGAAACCCCATCATTTATAACGTTCTCACAGACCGACCTGTGATTTCGCCTTCTCTACCTGTGGAGCTCAAGAAGACTCCCACTCTAGAAACCACTCTTCTGCGTGAGGGTATGCCTGTCATTACACTCAAGTCTGACAAAGGCCTGAACCTCATCACTGAGCACGAGAAAGGCAACATTGATCTGGACCGTCTGTGGCATCTGATTGAAGACTCCTTTGGACGACGAATCGACAAACAGCATTATCTCAACCGAGTCAACGGCAAAATCGCAGGTATCATCATTGCTGGAGACTACGAGGGAGCAGCTATCATCACATGGGAAGACATTGACCCAGTCAAGGCCCAGGAGGATCGAGATGCTGCCGATCGAGCAGCTGCCGAGGCAGCTGCGGCCTATGCAGCAGGTATCCCCCTTCCTTCGCCGCCTCTGTATCAGAAACTGGGAGATGCCGTGCCTCTTAACCCCAACCAAGTGGCGTATCTTGATAAGTTTGCCGTTCTGAAACGGTCCCAGGGCTCTTCGTCGGTAGCAGATGTGGTTTTCAAGGGTATGGTCATGTCTCAGTTCCCCAACGAGCTGCTGTGGCGATCTCGAAAGAACAACCCCGTGAACAAGTGGTACTTTGACCGGTCGAAGGGCAGTTTCAAGATCCCCGGTAGCGAGTGGTGCATGTTCTGGACGGGTCGAAAGACTCGAGAACAGTACCTTGAACGATTCGTCGACATTTGTACCAGAATCGAGCCTTCTTTGAGGGAGGAGTTATAGCCTGGCAAGGAATAGACATGTCTATAGAACATAAAGTAATGCAGCATTAATAATGAATTGAGTCTCCACGTACTACAAGTAGTAGATTACAAGTCGCACTAACACAATCTGGTCATATCATCTCATTAACTATCTACTTAATATATGCGTGACAAACGTTAGTTATTCGCTGCTCCGATGCTAATTACCCTCCTGGCCAAAATCGTTGGTGAAGTCTTCATGACGAGTAATGTCGTCGTTGTTGACGGTTGGTCGAGTGGACTTTACAGCCTTGATGAAGTCCTTGAGAGTCAGCTCGGGCTCCAGAACTGTTCCGTCCTCCAGTTCCATCCAGTTGAGCTCGGTTGCCTGGGGGTCTCCAGGAGAACAGGGGGTATACTTAGTCACGCCGTCGATCTCCACAGGTTTGAAATGCGTTGCTTCCTGGATTTTTCGGATTGGTTGCATCAGGGCGTCTCGGACAGACACTGCCACATCATGACCCGAGTATCCGTCGGTCATCTCAGCCAGAGTTCGGAAATCCTTCTGAGTCAGTGCACAAGGGGTGTTCCCGACGTTTATCTCAAACATACGGGCTCTGGCCTCGGCATCGGGTAGGGCAATATAGATTCGTCGCTCAAAACGTCGTCGAATAGCGGCATCCAGCTGCCAGGGAATGTTGGTGGCACCCAGAACGAGAACGCCACTAGCGTCGTTACCCACTCCATTCATCTGGACCAGCAGCTCTGTTTTGATTCGTCGTGACGCCTCACTCTCTCCCTCTCCTCGAGGTCCACACAGAGCGTCGACCTCATCGATGAAAATGATACTGGGCTTGTTCTCTCGGGCCATGGCAAACAATTGCTTCACCAGTCGTTCAGATTCACCCATCCACTTGGACACAAGGTCGGAGGATGAAACGGAAAAGAAGGTGGAGTTGGCTTCGGTCGCCACTGCCTTGGCCAGGTACGACTTTCCGGTACCGGGGGGTCCATACAGCAGAATACCAGACAAGGGCTTTCGCTTGCCAGTGAAGAGATAAGGGAATTTGACGGGCAAGATGACTGCCTCCTTTAGAGCTTGCTTGGCTGCCTCCAGACCAGCAATATCTTCCCATTTAACGTTGGGCTTTTCATTAAGGATGGCTCCAGCCAAAGCTCCTCGCAGCTTCTTGGTATCATTGTCGTCGTCTCCAGATCCGGCCCCGCCGTTGGCTCCTCCTCCCTGTTTTGCCGCTTGGGCTGCAGGCTTGCTTTTTTGCTTGTCGAGATGTTCCTTCAGCTGCTCTGCCCGAGAAAAATACTCTGTGATTCGCTGTCGCAGCAGCTCCTTGGACTTGGGGTTCTTCTCGTACTTGATTGCCTTGATGAAGTAGTCCAGTCCGTTGACATACAATTCGTGTGCCTCCTCGTACTTGCTTGCGTTGTCGGCCTCGATCGCCTTGCGCACAATTTCTAGCGCCTTGGATAAAAAGTCCACGGTAGCCATTTGTGTGGGTGGTTGTTGGGTTAATACCTCTCGATAAGTGCTGTAGGTGGTGGATGGACCTCAAGTTTGAGTTTGAAAATCTAGGTGGGAAGGCTGAGGTGTGGCGATAAGGTACGTCGTAAAGGGAGTAAACGTAACTAACCGGGTTGTTATGTATAAAATCCAATAGCTGGAAATCATATAAACACATTAGGACGTGTTAAACGCTTTCGGCGGCAATTTTTTTCATTCTTTGGATAGCAGTTATCACGGATTCCAAATTAATAAAAGTCCGCCATCATAGTATAGTGGTTAGTACACCACGTTGTGGCCGTGGAAACCTCAGTTCGATTCTGGGTGATGGCAATGCCAATATTTTTTGCGTAGTCGGCGTGCTGAATAAGCCACAAGTTGCTAGCAAGCTTTAACCGGTGCAGTTTATGCTCGTAGCTTGTTCAAACAAGCACGTTGCCTCGCCTCGGGAACCAAAACATCTCACAAGTTGCCTACCGTACGCACAACCAAGATAATATCTCACGTTTCGACAGGATTTAGGCCATTACAGTAGAGTCAATTGGGATGCGGAGCAAATACTGTACTTCTTCATACTGTATACAAAAGAAAGGATTTCATTAAACGCGACCCCGACTCTTACGGTCACTTGTCCGTGTAAATATATTGGTACATACTGTATTCAACTGTTCAATAAGTACCAGTACGTACCACTCCAGTAGTCATTTCGCCTTGCATTGCGATGCTATATTTGGAGTGTGGTGTTATTATGCGACAAACAATAAGAGATCTTGCATAACCCCTAAAATTATTGGGAGCGCCGTTGCCTGGCCAACCGTGCTTGCCAAAACAAGGTTGCGTATAAACAAACAGTCACCTCGCACTATACAGTACACCAGCACCATGTAGACCCAGCACCACCGACATGTTGGTACATAAGAGAAATATCGCCTCTTTGTACAGAGCGCACTAGCTACCGGTAACAACCAATTCGACTCTCAAATGTCGAACAAGCCTCGAGACCTGCCCGAGCCACCGTCGCCGGCGTTTGTCAGCCAGCGTCAGTCGCTCCACATTGATGCCAACCCCTTCTCCAACCCTGGCTCCCCTACTCGATCTCCTGAACGACAAGGCGCCTATGGATCTCCCTATGGCACTCCTCGAGCCGAATCTCCGACCCGTTTCGGCTCCCCTACTCGGTATGGAAGTGCTCATGGAGCCCGAGGAACCCCTCGAGCAGAGTGGACTCGTCGAGAGACACCTGTGAGTGAATTTGATCCCATTGTCATTGACGACGATGATGATGATGCGGTTCTGGCTCCTCCTCCTGTGTTCCCCACAGTCGATTCTCTACGACAGTCGCAGATGAGTGTTACCAGTGACTTGAGACAGTCTGTCATGTCCACCTCTTCTGGCGGCCATTCTAGCCACGGATACGGTCACCAGTATGCATTGGCCCGAAGCATCACTTCACAATCCACCTCCTCTTCTATCACCGCCACCTCTTCCCGAGATTCTATGATCGACCACGACGAAGATGACGACGACGAAATGGAGTTTAGAAAGGGAGACGAAAAGAACGGCTACCGAATGAAGTACCTCGATGACAGAGTTCACGATGAAGAGGAATACGACGAGGAGGATGACTCTGATGCTCACTCTGTAGCCACTGTCGCCTCCCACCTCTATGAGGCCCCCCTCCAAGCCCAGCCTCGACGTCACAAGTCCATGGCCCGAAAGAAGGTCAAGTTGGTTCGAGGTAACCTGGTCTTAGATTGTCCCGTCCCCACCAAGCTTTACTCGTTCCTGCCACGACGAGACAATGATGAGTTTGTCTACATGCGATACACAGCCTGTACCGCTACCCCCGATGAGTTCAATGACGAGGGCTTCACCCTACGACCTGCTGTCTACGAGCGAGAAACACAGCTGTGCATCTGTATTACCATGTACAACGAAGACGAAGTGGCTTTTACCCGAACCATGCATGCTGTTATGAAGAACATTGCCCACTTGTGTTCTCGAAACAAGTCGCGAGTGTGGGGTAAGGAGGGCTGGAAGAAGGTCGTGGTCACTATCGTCTCCGATGGTCGAACCAAAATTCACCCTCGAGTCCTCGACTGTCTGGCTGCAATGGGTGTCTACCAAGATGGTATTGCCAAGCAGACCGTCAACGGAAAAGAGGTGCAGGCACATCTCTACGAGTACACCACTCAGGTGTCTCTGGATTCGGACCTCAAGTTCCAGGGAGCTGAGCGAGGTATCATGCCTGTCCAGCTGCTGTTCTGTCTCAAGGAGAAGAACGCCAAGAAAATCAACTCGCATAGATGGCTCTTCAACGCATTCTGCCCCCAGCTGCAGCCTAACGTGTGCATTCTGCTGGATGTTGGAACCAAGCCAGGAAAGGACTCACTCTACCATCTGTGGAAAGCATTTGACGCTGACTCGAACATTGGAGGAGCTTGTGGAGAGATCACCGCCATGAAGGGTAAGCAGTGGCGGGCTCTATTGAACCCCCTGGTGGCTTCTCAAAACTTTGAGTACAAAATGTCGAACATCCTCGACAAACCCCTCGAGTCTGTGTTTGGTTATATTTCTGTGCTTCCTGGAGCTCTGTCGGCCTACCGATACCGAGCTCTCTGCAACAATCCGGATGGAACCGGTCCTCTCAACTCGTACTTCAAGGGAGAGTCTCTGCATGGTCGAGATGCTGATGTGTTTACCTCCAACATGTACCTCGCTGAAGATCGAATCCTTTGTTGGGAGCTTGTGGCTAAGCTCAATGAGAAGTGGATGCTCAAGTATGTGCCTTCTGCTACTGGAGAGACTGATGTGCCCGACAGCGTACCTGAGTTTGTGTCGCAGCGACGACGATGGCTCAACGGTGCTCTTTTTGCAGCCATTTACTCTCTGACCCACTTCACCCAGATCTGGAAGACTGACCATTCTGTCTGGAGAAAGTGCCTGTTGCATGTGGAGTTTGCATACCAGTTCCTGCAGCTTCTGTTTACATTTTTCTCTCTCGGAAACTTCTTCCTGGCTTTCTACTACGTCGCAGGCTCCATTTCTGGCCCTGACTCGGCCGTCATTTCCAACAATGGAGGTCTCGTTCTGTTCGTCATTTTCAAGTATCTTTGCATTACCACCATCGTTGCTCAGTTTGTGATTTCTTTGGGTAACCGACCTCAGGGCTCTCACTATCTGTTCCTGGGCAGTATGGTTATCTTCGCATTGATCACGGCTTACTCAACTGGAGTGGGTCTGTACTTTGTCATCAAGACCTTGACTCTGGAAGACACTGTGTCTCTTGGAAACAACGTGTTCACCAACATTTTCGTCTCCCTGGCCTCCACCTACGGTCTTTATGCTGTGATGTCCTTCCTGTACCTGGACCCCTGGCATATTCTAACTTGTTCAGTCCAGTACATTCTGCTTCTGCCCTCGTCCATCTGCACCCTCCAGGTCTACTCCTTCTGTAACACCCATGATGTTACTTGGGGTACTAAGGGAGACAACGAGCTTACTCCTGATCTTGGATCTGCCGTTGCCCAGAAGGACTTTGGTCAGGACGTGGTTGAAATTGAGATGCCCTCTGAGCAGCTCGATATCGACTCCGGCTACGAAGAAGCTCTCGGAAACCTCCGGGAGAACAAGGTGATTGAGTCGGCCCCTCCCTCTATGAGCACTGTCACAGATGATTACTACCGAGACATACGATCGCGAGTGGTGCTCGTGTGGATGGCTCTTAACATGGTTCTGGTGGTGGTTGTCACCGAGGTGTATGCCCCCAGTGAGACCGCCTCCAACGACTACCTCAAGTTTATTCTATGGTCCGTCGCCGCTCTGGCTCTGTTCCGAGCCATTGGTTCTCTTGCTTTCCTCTTCATTCGGATCCTTAAGTATCTCAACGAGGCCAAAGCTCGAACCCTCAAAAGACACCAGGGGCTCACTGGCCAACAGTAAGTCTGCCCATTGCATTTTTCTATTCATTCACTGATACCAGGCTTATGCCACTAACTAATGGAAAATAATTTTAACATTGATTAACTCCAAGTGAAAATTTGTATGGAATACGCGTATTCGCACATGTAGGGAGATCACCCTATGGCGAATTCAATTCGATATTACAGAAAAGAGACGTTGTAAGGTTGTTTGTACTTGTACGTAACGGTGCTGGTACAGTACATACTTGTAGCTGTGCTTTCTTGTAGCCTTACCCACCCTGTCCAGAAGCTAAATATAAGGTTCCATTTCAAATATGCACTACTGTAGCCACTTGTGCAGGGAGGGGGATAATATCTAAATGCGACACACACGGGCGATCTTTTTATTGTCTCGCCAAGAGAAATATTGATATCCCTTGCTTCTCTCCGTACCGTTACACGTAAAAGTACGTATATTTGTACTTGTACAAATACTTGTATTGTATATCTATTTGTCCTCATAAGAGTCTTTCTATAGATTACCCATTTAGCGTGTATTGTGTGTTCGAGTACAATGAGTCGTACTACTTGTACAAATAAAAGTACAAGTACAAGTAGCGGGCACGAGTTTGATTATCATGTCTTGGAAACATAAAAGTACAAGTACCCATGCTAAGGCACACAAGCTGTACTTGTACCCACCATTCAAAGACACCGCGTAAATCATTTCTGACATCAATCCGCAACCCCCAACTTACATAATCACCCTAACCCATATCCGAAGCTAGAGCCATATCCTGTACGACTACGATACATGAACTTAACGGTGAATCAACTCAACTCAACTAACCAAATTTCAAACCAACATGGCACTTTTGGACCTGTTCAACAAAAAGCAAGTGGAGGAGCCCCCGTTTGATATATCGGGGCAGGATGTTCTGCGGCTACTCACAGCAACTGGAATGCTGACTCCCTCTCCAGATCAGGAGTTTTATGTCACTGGTACCAGCATATCTACTAGAGAACAGATCGCCAAGGAGATCAAGCAGCAACTGCGTGAGTCTTTGGAGCCCGTAACAGTGGGCCTGCTATCGGCTAAAATTGGACTAGACGCTCCCACAACACAGATCTTTGTGGACCTTTGTCTCCCCCAAGTCCAGGGAGTGGTCCAAGACGGCTACAACTACTACTCCTGGGCGTTGTGTGAGCAGTTATTGTCGCAGCTCGATAAGAGCTTGGACGGGAATTTGTTTGTGTCATCTCTCGACTTTTGCCACAAGAACAAAATGTCCTGGAAATTGCTCTCTTCTATCGCATCTAAGCAGTATCTGGTAGAAGATGGAGTTGTGCTGGACCAGAAGAAATGGGCCCAGTTGCAGAAGGAGACTGAGGAAAAACTGACCAATGCCACACAAGTGCTTCCCTTGTCTGAGCTGTTGGAGGAGGAGACAGGATCAACGGATGAAGCTCTCAAGAAGGTGTTTATCAACACTATCACTCGATGGCTCAAGAACTCTGGTAAGGGTCGAATCAGTGGGGACAAGTTTATCCCAGACTCGCATGCTCAGGGTGCACAGAACAGCGTCAAGTATCAACTGGAATCCACTGGATACGTTTCTTCAGGTGCCTTGAAGCAGCTACGAAAGAAGCTGGAGGTTGTGGCACAAGAAATGGGCCTCAATCTCACTGCTCTCTCGGATATTGTTGTCAATGACGCATGGGCCGACAAACGAAAGGAGGAGGCTCTCAGTACTGTTGCTGACCAGGGCTATATTGATGTTGGCAAGGTGGACTTCTGTCGGGAGGTGTCGGTAGAGGACAACAAGACCTTGGTGGACGGGTTCATCAAGGCTGCTTCCAAATCCAAGGCTTGTGATTCTATTCGAAACGGCCCTACTGTTGAGTTTGTGGTTGAAAAGAACCTCAACTCCAACGTTAAGGTCTTTGCCATCGGTGATATATGCGAGCAACTGGCCAAGGCCGAGACTGCCGCTATTCTGAAGGCCAATTCGGTCCAGGATCTCTCTGACAAGTCCGCAGAGGGGTTTGTAGACCAGCATGTTATCTCTGATGTCTATTCTGTGCCTGCTGACAGTTTAATCAGTGAAAAGTTGGCAGCCAAGTTCCCGCAATTGCCCAAAAGACTACTTCAACTCTATGTGGCGCAGTATCGGGCTCTCATTCAGGCAGGAACCAAGGAAAAGACCATTGCGCTGGTACGCGACGAGTGCGAGGAGGCTGTGGTTACGGTTGTGACGTATCTACTGGGACTCAAAGGTGTTTTGCAGGCCGACAAAAAGGTGGGAAAAAAGTTGGTTGATGGAGCTATGGCTCAGATTAAGGATAACGTTGCGTGCGTGGACTCGATTGCTCTGGACTCGGAAATGTCCAAGCTGGAGAACAAGGTGACGGCCCAGATTGACGCTCTGTGGGCCTGTGTACGTGTCGACGACCACGACGGACGCGTCAAGCAATGCCAGTCGGAGACGCTACGCAACCTCAAGACGCAGGTTGGTGCAGCTGCGCAAAAGGGTAAGAGCGCGTTGGCTCTGCATTTGGCCGTAACGGTGGCCATGTCCCAAGCCACGCCAGGAATACTTTTATCTTCCGGGTCCACCGTCCCCCGTCAGGTCAAGTTTCTGCGCAAACAGGCTCTGCTGGATGCGGCTCAGCTCGACTTCTTAGATAAGGCTGTGGAAGTGGCCGTCAAAAATGAGCCCCTGGACGAAGGCGAGCTG
This sequence comes from Yarrowia lipolytica, assembly GCF_001761485.1. Lineage (NCBI taxonomy): Eukaryota > Fungi > Ascomycota > Dipodascomycetes > Dipodascales > Yarrowia > Yarrowia lipolytica. The sequence continues at coordinate 2,125,662 of NC_090771.1, read as the reverse complement.
AACTCGCTAATGGAGGCGATGGCCATTTGAATATTGTATGAATACATTGTGCTCGACACGTACCTCTTCATTTTGCATCCCAACAAGCCGACTCTGGTGCCCCAACAGCACCTACGAGTGCGCGGTTGTGTCGTGTTGCAAGTTTTGGCATTTTGCACCGAGATGGGAGTCTGCTAAACCCCCATTTTTAGTTAGCTGATGGCATTGAGGGCGATAAGCTTCATCGTTAATGCATTCTTTCATGTTAACTGGCTCCAAGGGCTACATAAGGTTTCTGCTTAAGGTTTGGTTAGTCCTTGTGCAATATGTAAACACATGACCGCGTCCTAATAATCCCCGCTCCCTCTTCCTCTTCTCTCCACGAACATCACCTCGACACGCTCACATACACATCTCACACGGACTCTCCAATGGCCGCCGCTAAGAAATCTGCCTCTGCTCCCAACCACCCTCCCTACAAGGGTAAGTACGCGTGAATTAATCCCCGTGCTTTTTCAGGAAAGCATTCCGCTGCGCGTTTTCTGTCACCACACTCGAAGTGCCATTGCGTGGCTCGCAATTGAGAGACCCCCAACTAACACAGACATGATCAAGGAGGGTATCATTCAGCTCAAGGACCGAAATGGCTCATCGCGACACGCTCTTAAGAAGTTCATTGTCGGTAATTTCGTTGTCACCACTACTAACTTTGACGTGCTCTTCAACCAGGCCCTGAGACGTTGTGTGGCCAGTGGCGACTTCATTCAGCCCAAGGGTCCTTCTGGAACCGTCAAGCTGAACAAGAAGCAAGCCGAGAAGAAGCCTGCTGCTAAGAAGCCCACCGCCAAGAAGGCTGCTACCCCCAAGAAGGCTGCTGCCCCCAAGAAAGCTGCTACCCCCAAGGCCGCTGCCGCTACCAAGAAGCCTGCTGCCACCAAGAAGGCCACCACAGCCACCAAGGCTGCGCCTGCTAAGAAGGCTACCACCACCAAGGCCGCCCCCAAGAAGGCTGCGGCCGCTCCTGCTAAGAAGGCTGCTGCCCCCAAGAAGGCCGCTGCCCCAAAGGCTGCCCCCGCTAAGAAGGCCGCACCTGCGAAGAAGGCTGCTGCTCCCAAGACTGCCGTCAAGAAGACTGCCTCTAAGGTGACCAAGCCCAAGGCTGTCAAGGCCACCAAGCCCAAGGCTGTCAAGGCTTAAGTTGGTAGGGTACTGTTTTACGATACCGGTACGATATTTTGGCGTTTGTTTGTTTGTTTAGTTTCAAGACGTGTGTATTACTTAGTTATTAATTAGAACCTTTTCCGATTTCCCTCTACAGTAGTCTACTCTTGTCTTGTAATAAAGAAATGCGTATATTAGTTAACCTAGAAAACCTCCTTCAACTTGAGACGAGGAGCAATGTTCATGGAAACCAGCTCCTGGAAAAGCAGCTTGGCGGCGTAGGGAAGGGTCATCTTCACCACGTGGGCAGTTGTCTGGCAAGAATTACACCAGCCCTGGTAGCCCAAAAGACCACACTTCTGACAAACGTCGGCCTCAAAGGCGTCAGAAGAGTACATGAGTCGCTCCAGAAGCAACTGACTCGCTCCATAAGCAATAACACAATCTCGCTCCATTTCTCCCAGACGCAGACCACCATCTCGAGATCGACCTTCGGTGGGCTGTCGAGTGAGAACCGCTCGAGGACCTCGGGGTCGAGCATGCATCTTATCCATAACCATATGCTTCAGCTTCTGATAGTAGATGGGGCCAAAGAAGATGTAGGCCTGCAGACACTCACCGGAAGTTCCAGAGTAAAGCATGTCCTTTCCAGAGTAGGAGTAGCCATGGTCTACAAGAATCTTGGACATATCCTCCAGCTTACTGCCGCCGAAACAGGTTCCGTACTGCAGAGATCCATCCAGGACACCGGCCTTACCAGAGATGAGCTCAATCATCTTTCCGACAGTCATACGGGAGGGGAAACCGTGGGGGTTCATAATGATGTCGGGACACACCCCGCTATCACTGAAGGGCATGTCTTCCTGATTGACAATGATACCACACACACCCTTCTGTCCGTGACGAGACGAGAACTTGTCTCCCAGCTCGGGTCGTCGGGTTTGTCGGAGCAACACTTTGATTAGGTATAACTCCTTGTCGGTCACAGACACCATAACCTTATCAATGATACTGGGCTCGGGGCCTCGGTATGTGACGGGAGCTTCTCGATACTCAGTGCTAGAAGAGGTGGACTGGTTCAGCAGAGAGTCACTGTTGTTGACCGGAATGCATCTGTTGACGTAAACCTGAGAGTTCTTAACGGGCTTTCCAACCTCACCAAGACCATCAGGGCCCAGAACTTCGTGCTGCTCGGTGACTACCTCCTCGAAGCTGTTTGGATCCCATGCGCACTTTCGTCGCTCCATCTTGACACCATCGAGCCTATCAACAGCATCTGATCCAGCGTACCGCTTGAGAACAGTGGTGTTCTTCTTGAGAACCTGACATCGACCGAATCCTCGGTCAATGGAAGACTTGTTGAGGACGAGAGCATCTTCAATATCGTAACCGGAGTAGGACATGACAGCCACGGTGGCATTCTGGCCGGCAGGTAGCTTATCGTAGTCAATCAGCTCAATTGTTCGAGTCTTGACCATTGGCTGTTGCGGGTACACCATGAGATAAAGCAGGGTGTCGATTCGGTTGAGCTGGTTGTATGCAATAGCTCCGATCGCCTGCTTACCCATAGCACACTGGTAGGTGTTTCGGGGAGACTGGTTGTGGTGGGGGTAGGGAATCAGACCAGCCACAGCTCCAAGAACAGTGAAGGGCTCGATTTCCAAATGTGTGGTTTCGGCGTTGATGTTGTTCTCGTAAAGAGCAATGAAGGAGTCATTCTCCTCGTTGACATCAAGGTACTCGACCAGACCCTGTTTGAGGAAATCATCGAAGGTCATCTCGCCATCTCGAAGCTTTTTGAGATGTTCCACCTGTACTCGGGGGTGCTCATTCTCCACAATAATCAGAGGTCGACAAATTCGACCACCATCGGTAGCAATGTGAACAGCAGCATGGTGTCTGTTGATGTAGATGGAGATGAACTCAGAGACCTTACCTGTTCGTCGGAATTGTCGGAAAGACGAGACAAACTTGGTGGGGAATTTGGTGATACCGATAAGGGTACCGTTGAGGTAGACACCGAAGGAACCCTCGGCATGCAGCTCAGCTCCACCAATCACAGAGATGTTCTCCGCACCGAGGAGGTAGCACAGGTTTCGCACAGGTGCCTCCTCATCATCGGTGGTGATATGGGTCATGAGCGCCAAGTTCTTGACCAAACCACAGGCCTCACCCTCGGGAGTATCGGAGGTACACAGCATACCAAACTGAGAAGGCTGCAAGGCTCGGGGACCGGAAACCTTTCGCGACTTCTCAAACTGCGACGAGATTCGAGTCATCATACCCAGAGCAGAAATATAGGACAGACGAGAAAGAACATGAGTGACACCAGCTCTCTCCATTTTAAAACGCTTCAACGACCAATTACCGGTAGAGATGGCTCGGTTCATACCACTTGTGATGCTGCCTCGGTGAGTTTCCAGGTTGAGCAGGGCATCGAACATGGATGCACGGTTAGGCCGCTTGAGAATCTTGTCAATGTTGGCCTTGAAGTCACTGTTGAACTTCTTGAACAAATCTTCAAACAGAAGCGACAGCAGCTGACCGGCCAATTCCAGACGCTTGTTACCCACGTAATCTCTATCGTCGATCATCTTAGGGTCGGCCATGGCCATAATTACTCGTCGGGTCATGACTGCAATGTACAGCGCTTTTTCGGTGAAATCCATGTTGTTGATGGAAATGTGAGCGATGATGGAGGTTGCGACGGCCTCCAGACCCTCCTGATAGTGGGTCAGCTTGACGTTCGATCGTCGGGAAGTCTTGACCTTACTACCGAGGTATTCCAGAGCCTGTCTCTGTGTGAAGACGCCCAGCTTGCTACACTCCTCGAAGTTGACAGCGAAGATCTCCTGGTAGACAGGGTTCTGACCGGCAACTGCCTGCATGATCTCCAGATCTGTGACCAGACCAGCAGCCTTGAGAATCAGCACGATCGGAATGTCTTCAACGATGGAGTTGTTTTTTAGGTAGATTTTGTCGTTTTTGGTGAGTACATATGTCTTTGATCGTCGCTCGTGTGTAGACGAGGTCACCGAAGCCTGAACAACGCCCTTCTTTTCATCAGCCTCCACAATGATTCGATTCTTGCTCAGCTGCTCCTGAACCAAAATCACCTTTTCAGTTCCGTTGACAATGAAGTATCCTCCAGGGTCCAAGGGACACTCCCCCATGGCGGCCATTTTTTCTTCTGTCTGATCCTGGAGATGGCACTTGGAAGACCGCAGCATGATGGGCATCTTTCCAATCTCCAGGTTTCTCTGAATCACAATCTTTCGCTCCTTGGTGTATTCAATGTCGACATAGATGGGAGCAGCATATGTCATATCTCGCAGTCGGCACTCGTGGGGGAAAATGGCATTGTCGTCGTTCTTGTCGTCAAACTTGATACCAGGCTTTCCAACCCGAATGTCCTTGTACTTGAGGTAGAACTCGGGATCCACATCGGACAGAACCATCTGGTTGGCGGCGAGAATTTTTTTGAGATCAACATCCACGAAGTAGTTGAACGAGTCGAGATGCTGCTTGACCAGACCCTTCACCTTCAGGAAGGCCGGAAGTAGATTCCACTTGTCTTCGGCAGTGGAGATTTCGTCGGTCCAACCCTTGCCTCTGTAGTTGGGTTCGAACAGCTCGTTGAAGGCAGCATCCGAAGAGGCAGCCTTGGCATTACGAGCGTCCTCCTTCACAGACGATTTTCGTTTGGTGCTCATTGTGTGGTGACCAAAGAATCAAACTATAGAACTTGTCTTCGGACCCGCTGGGATTTTTTTGTGCATGATGCATGACCGGGTAACTTTAATTGTCACCACTATTACTAATGCCTTTGGAGATGGAAGCTCAGAGATGGAACACATGGGGGGCAATTTTGCCACCCGAGTCATTTCAGTCTTAGTCGAAGGAGCCTTTGCTGAATGTTGTAATAATCCTAAGTACAAGTATGATGTATTACATAATCTTTGAAAGTCCGACGTGATACTGGTGTATCGTTTATGTGTAACCGCCTACAAGTAGAGGCTGAGTGTAGGAGGGAGTATTAAAGCCTCCATTGTTTTTCTACAAGTACTTGTACGTACTATACTTACGAATAAGTGCGAATACTCGTACCGTGAATTCTAAAGGAACGGGACGCATTCCTCACACACTCCAGAAGTTGTTCATTCTATCAATTACGTAATCAAAACGCACTGACACTGACACATGGGATACACACAGAGGGAGAGGGAGACATAAGCTTGTGCGTACTTACGTACGATACTTTACCGCCTCATAAGGGCTGCACTCAATAGCATTCCACTTCAGGATTGCTTGTTCGAAGTCTCCAACGTCCCAGCTCACCTTCTCATTGTTGTGAGTCTGTTAGAACCTTGTTTTGTTTTGAAGTCCTACAAGTAGGAACCGGAACCGGATGGTGCAAAATACAAAACAATATATTGTATACCAGCACATGAGCGCTTACTCCAAGTAGTATGTTGTATGGAGCCCAATCATTGAGCAAGCAAAATGAGTCGAAAGGTTGTAGAGACAATTGTTTTATTTTTCTCAGTCAAGCATCTGCCATTCATGTGAGTCTCTCAGACAAATGCGACAATTTGACAATAAAAAATTCAGACAGGAATGTCTCATATTGCACGTACAGTACTTGCACCTTATCGTTACAGGTGTGTGGGTTCTCAGAGACGACTCGAGGCATGTAAAGTCACCAAAAAGAGATCTAAAATTAAAAAGACTCAATTAATCACCATTTGTTCGAAAGAAAATCTTTTCCGTCCTCTGAACTACCGCTACTGGCTCCAAATATAATGTCGCACCACTCATATTCGAACCAACAAAAACAACTCTAATACACCTATCTGCTCAATCGGGTGCATATTTTCAGGCATTAGGCATTCGACGCAACAGGGAGAAACAGGACCCTACATCGCGCTGCGACATTCGGCCAAAAACCAGATAAGAAATCACTCAACACATAGACAACACACCTGATTCCCATTGACGACACGAATCACGAGATCCGACTAATCATAAGACTTAGAAATGCTCCCCAAGACTCTCACCATTTGGGCTTCGCTGGCCTCTCTCGCAGTGGCCCAGTCCGGCCAGGTGGTGTTTGCTAAGAACGCCGACGGGAAGTTTGTGCATAGCACCGACGACCTGGACCAGGGCCAGCGAAAAATCCGTGGCAAGTTTCTCCACATCACCGACATCCACCCGGACCCCTACTTTCATGTTGGAGCAGTGGCAGAGGACAAGTGCCATGTGGATCCTGACCATAAAGATAGTGACTATCCCGACGAAGATTCGGAGTTGGTGTGGTTCCGAGCCACGGGCAAGAAGAAGCATAACCACCACAAGGGAAAGGACCACGAGAAGATGCCCAAGGCTGGATATTACGGTCATCCTCTGTCTTCCTGTGACGGACCCATCAGTTTGATGAACGCCACCTTTGACTGGATCGACCAGAACATCAGAGATGAAATCGACTTCATTATTTGGACTGGTGATAATGTGCGACACGACAATGACAACCGATACCCTCGACTCGAACAGGACATTTTTGGCTACAACCAAATTGTCTCGTCTAAGTTTCATGAACTCTTCCGGTACAACGAAACTCGAGATGGAGAGGGCCACAACGGAGGAGGAGATCCCCAGCACCCTCTTGTCATTCCCATTATTCCGTCGCTTGGTAACAACGACGTCTTCCCACACAACCTGTATCTCGCAGGACCCTCGTTCCAGTCTCGACGAATGTTGCAAATCTGGAGTGAGTTTGTACCGGAGGCACAGCAACATATCTTCTCTCGAGGGTCCTACTACTTCCAGGAAGTCATTACCGGCAAGCTGGCCGTCATCTCGCTCAACACCCTGTACTTCTACAAATCTAACCCCATGAGCGATGGCTGCGACGAGAAGACAGATCCTGGTTACAAACACCTGGTATGGCTAGGTGTTGTTCTTGATGAGATGAGACAGCGAGGAATGAAGGTATGGCTCAGTGGCCACGTACCTCCCGTGGAGAAGAACTACGAGGATTCATGCCACCTTAAACTGGCATACTGGCTCACCGAATACCGTGATATCATCGTGGGATCTGTGTTCGGACACATGAACATTGACCACTTTGTAGTCATGGATCCGAAGAAGATTGAAAAGGCCCAGAGCCAGGATCTTGGTACTCCGGGTCTTGGATACAAGAGCCATGTCACTGATTTCCTGGACGTAGCCATCTCTGCATCCCATCCCGTCCACACTTTCGGTTCCATCTACAAGCGAAACTATATTGAAAGTGTGCGCGAGGATTACAGCGAGATCCCGGGGCCCAAAAAGTGGCTCGATGAGTACGCCAGCAATTTCGCCATTGCTCACGTCTCTCCTTCCGTCATTCCTAACTACTTCCCTTCTCTGCGAGTATGGGAGTACAACATCACTGGCTTGGGTGAGGAGATTGGTAACCCTCCCCACCCTCCACCTTCTTTCCGTGCATGGTCTGATGTTCTTGAGGAGTTTGAGCGAGACTATGCTCAAGACGTCATGGACGAAATCGAGGTCGAATGGTTTGATGCTAACAGTGACGTTATTGAGGCGGAGGATAACGATGGTGACGACGACGAAGATGAAAATGAGGATGATCCTGAGATGCTGACCGAGGAGGCTATCAAGGAGGGTGTTGCCAATATCAACCCTGAGACTGGAACTCTGGCTTCCATATTTGGAGGTCTGAAGTTCTGGAAATCTTCCACCGCTGTTGCTACTTCGTCGGAGCCTGAGTCTGACGATTATGATTCTGATTTGGATGCTGAAAGAAAAAAGGGCAAGAAGAAGGGTAAGAAGGGTAAGAAGGGCAAGAAGGGCAAGAAGGGCAAGAAGAAGAAGGGTAAGAAGGGTAAGAAGGGCAAGAAGGGTAAGAGAGACAAGAGCATGCCTCCCAAATTCCCCAAGGATCTCCAGCCCGGACCTGCATACATCCCTCAGCTCTTCACTCCTATCGGATACACTCAATATTACGCCAACATCACTCAGTTCAACAAGGAGTATAAGAAGACAGGCGCTTCAAACTTTGAGTATGTTGTGGAGTATACGACCAATGATGCCCCTTACAATTTTGAGCATCTGACGGTGCGCAACTGGGTCGAGCTTGCGCGTGTTTTGGGCAAGAACTTCCGGGATCTGGATCTCGAGGCTGAGAAGTCCAAGTCGGACCAGCTGTGGAAGGTGTACATGGACCGAGCTTTTGTGGGTACTGGAGCCGAGTACCTGGAGGAACCTGATGACGACTAAATGTATTGTATGATGCCTCTGGCTAGAGGCAGACTTTTAACTATAACTGATAGATATTTATGACCAAAAACACTAACAAATCCGTTGACCCATCCGGGAAACTTGATGCTTATTCTCCACCTCTCCCCCTGCTTACTCAGTCCACCAATTTTACCCGGTTACAACCAAATAGGGTTGCTGCTGAAGCTGGTGCAAACGGCGTGGATTGAATATTGGGAGTAATAGATCGTATGCGGTCATGAGTTTGCTGTTTAAATGTGGGAAGAGTGCCTATTTGAGGAGTTGGAAGCGTCGAGTGGGGATGGCGGGGATATTATTGACAGTGGGCCTGGAGTGTTTTGAGGAATATTTATGACCCTGTTGAGGATGTAGCAATAAGTGAGCCGCACGAAACGGCAGAGTCGGCAAGGGGGGTGGAAGTGGAGGTTTTACTTGCGTACTGTACTCGCAGGATGTGCGACCATCTATGGTGTAGTGCTCTAAGAACAGGAGAAAGCGAAACACCGTCTGAAGAGGCAACTGGCTTGTTTTATATTGGACTATTGCGTTAGATAATTATTGGTAAACGGAGTTTGTGTGTTGGAAGGGTATGAGAGCTGTGTAAAAATGTCAAGTTTCAGTCTCGTCACTTGTGTCTTACGCGATATATCGATCGCGCCTCAAATCTACACGCCTTGCATTTCATATCGCGGTAATTGGAGGGAATGTTGGAGGTGAAGTTTTATATTTATTATAAGCTTTCGGATAAGGACAAGGCATAACCGAGTCAGAGCATGTGGTGGGAAATAGTATGCGATCGAGCGGAATGAAGCGGAATTGTAACCAGTGGAGAGTAGGGGCCATAACAGATGCCCTCCGAAATATCAGAGCCGCGCCCTATCTCAATAAAGCTATATTCTTCCTGGTGCATGGGAACGGCACTTGAATGTATTGGGTGCATCAACCCCACATTTTGGCCTTGATTTTGGGAGCCATTTTACTCAGTGAACGGCGGAAAATAGGAACAAAGGGGTTAGAGTTCAGACGGGGTTTTGCTAAAGGAATGCTCCAGGAGATGAGTAGTAATTGGATGGGAATGAAATTTGGAAATAAGACAAATAAAAAGATTAAAATTCCAATTTGACCATTTTTGTATCAAAACACGTTTTGCTAGACCCAGTGTATTTCCGTCCCCTTTACCACGGCTATCAACAGTAGGCTAATATATTGAAGCTTGTTTCCTTTATGCTGCTACACGGTGATTCACTGAGTCCAACGGCTCTTAGTAGAGGAGCAATAGAACAATGTTCAACTTGCCGTATACACTTGCGGAGATTGTAACCGGGTCAGATGGTGTAAATATATATGGACCCTATCTAGCGAGAAGGAGACCCACCAACAAACAAGAAGATACACTATCCAAAGCCCACACACTCAGTTGTGGAAACACACAAACAAACCAGCCTAAATTTCTTACGATAAGATAACGTCTCGACCCCAAAAGGAATATTAATAACACACCGACTCTGACTTTTCTTCTGCCTCAACGCTGTTGCATTACAATACAGTGCATCCAACATAGAAGTACGTCATCATCAGTTCTCATATCCTTATCTCATCTTCTGTTATCTCAGCTGACCTAACTGAAGACCCTTTATATACAAGCAAACGACTCCTGGCTTGTCAGATACTGTACAGCACAAACAAAACACTCCACCTAAAAACTCCTGAATCCACGAGTTCTTCCGTGTGCAATGACAACCTCTACTCCCCCATCTCCACCCTCTCCGGCAGCCTCCCCCATCCCTAAAACCACCCTTCCATACATCCAGACGCCTTTGATCGAGTCTCTGTACCTCTCACAGCTAGCAGGATGTAAGGTGCTTCTCAAATACGAAACTACACAGCCCTCTGGCTCCTTCAAGTCTCGAGGTCTTGGACACCTGGTCTACAAACACGTCCAGACTCACTTTGGAAACGCCGAGGATGCCCCCACCGACACAAACACAACCAAGCTGCACTTCTTTTCTTCTTCTGGAGGAAACGCTGGCTGTGCCACTGCATACGCCGCCAAAAAATACAACCAGCTCTGCACCGTCTGTGTTCCTCTCTCGACCCCCCCCGGAATGATCCAGCGAATTGAAAAGACTGGCGCTCGAGTTATTCCTTATGGCCAATACATTGCTGACGCAGACAAGTACCTCAAGGAGATTCTTATTCCGGCATGCGACCTTTCTCTCGAAAAGCCCGTATACTGCCATCCCTACAACGATCCCCTCGTGTGGACTGGAAATGCTACCGTGGCTGATGAAATTGTGGTCCAGACTGAGACATTGTTTCCTGACTACAACCCCGCTGCTGTGGTTTGTTCTGTTGGCGGCGGTGGGCTGTTTAATGGAATCTGCACCGGCTTTGAGAACTCGGGAAAGAAGCAGTGGCAGAAAATTCCTTTGGTGGCAGTCGAGACTGAAGGTTGCTCTACCCTGTTTGACTCTCTGGCAACAGGCTCCCAGGTCTGCCTTGATCGACCTCACACCATTGCTTCTTCGCTGGCTACTCAGAACGTGACTCGAGAGACAATCGAATGGGCCAAGAAACATCCCACTACAGCTGTCAAGGTGACTGACCGGGAGGCAGCGGCATCCTGTCTCGAGTTCGTAGCCGACCACAAGGTGCTTGTTGAGGCTGCTTGTGGAACTGCGCTGGCTCCAATCTACAACGGTACACTAAAAGATATTGTGCCTGGTCTCGGACCCGAAGACGCAGTTATTGTGATTGTCTGCGGAGGCACTAACGTCACCTTTGCGCAGCTCCGAGAGTATGCTGATAAGTTTGAGTTGGACTTCTAGAAGAACAAGGAAGCGAGAAACTAACACCTTATTTATAGATTATATAGTGATCCTCAATATATTGCCGGTTACACATGACTGTAGGAAACCCTACTTCAATAGGACTCTGTTACTCAAGGACAACAGTAGCCGCCATCAACCAGAATGTCTGCACCAGTGGTATAAGTTGAGGCATCCGAAGCCAGGTAAATATAGGCTCCAGCAAGCTCAGAAGGATCTCCCTCTCGGCCCATGGGGATGAGCTGCCACCACTTCTCCTTTGTGTCTCGTGGGATGAAGTCAGAAATCTCGGTAGCCATGTAACCAGGGGACACTGTATTACATCGAGCGAATCCAGCCCACTCCACGGCCAGAGATCGGGACAGATGGAGGACAGCACACTTAGCTGCGTTGTAGCAGGCCTGCATCTGGGGGATATTGACAATATGGCCAGACATGGAGGCGGTGAAGATGAAGGAGCCGTAGCCCTGCTTCTTGAAGATCTGGCCGGCGTACTTGGCGCAATAATAGGCACCGTTGAGATCCAGGTCAACAACCTTGTCCCACTCCTCGTTGTTAGGGACATCGATCATTGGACCAGCAGTCCATGGGATACCCGCGTTGGCGATGAAGATGTCAATCTTTCCAAAGTCCTTTTCGATGGTTTGGATAGTGGTCTCGACCTGCTTGGCGTTGGTCACAGCACATTTGTAAGCCTTAGATCGGACTCCGTATGTCTTGGACAGATACTCAGCCTTCTCATCGGAAGGCTTGGAGTTGTACCAGATCGCGACATCGGCACCAGCCTGGGCAAATGCCTCAGCAACAGCGAATCCGATTCCAGAAGAAGAACCGGTGATAGAGGCAACCTTTCCCTTCAGAGAGAATCGCTCCATGATGTTCTTGGATACCTTAGGGACGGGGGTGGGAAGGGGCGTCAAGCCAGTAGCGTAGGTTGCTGGTGCAGGCATTGTTGTGGAGATAGCTGTAGTGCTTGATAGGGGTACATGGGGTTCATCAAGAGATATATATACCTGTTTTTTGTGAGTTTTCGATTGCCACCCACTGGAAATGATTGCTGACACAAACGTTAGTAAAAGGATAGGGAGCAAGACGTGTGAGACAAGCTCGGAATTGAGTTTGCCTGTGGTGTAAGGCAGTTTTGGTACAGCGTGCTTCGGTGCTACGGTACGTATGAAGGATTACCAAAATTGATAAACTAGAGGTGTTTGTTAGGTTTTTTTTGGGAATTCAGGTATTACTATTCTATCCATAGGCTCACTATTGACAGTTTACAGCCATCGCCCCCATATTTTAGTCAAGGTATTAAACTTTTCAGAAGCGCAAGTGGCTGCATAACCAAGATGAGATAGACAGACAAAAGATGGAGTTTGAGATCGCGATGAATTGTGCAGCATAGGTTTCAGTAGTTGCAATTGATCCGTAGATAAAAATAACCTGAGCTCAACATGTCTATACCGTAAAATATTTTTTTGCTGCTCTTAAAATGTGTGCTTAGGATAATGTTTCTAAAGTTAATCTCATGGATCGAATCTTGACACCTGCACACAAGTATCAACATGTGGGGCGTTGCTTGTTGCATGCGGTATTACTGAATTAGTACAGCATTACTCATTACCACACAGGTAGTTATCTTTCCAAAATAGTTGATTCTCTGGTCTATCAATAGCAGCCCCTGCGAGTAAGTTGCAGCATGCGTAAGTCAGCCATGAGCAAGTCTCGAGGGTGGAGGCCGGGTAGGAGAGATACATACCAGCTGATTCCTATAGGATGCCACACGCTGTCCAGCAGCCAGGCTTGGTACACTCACGTGTTGTTCTTAGTAAACAGTTCCAGATTTATACCTTCTCTAAAGAGACCTTCTCCAGCTCTCTTTTGATATACGCATGGGAAAAGGCCCATAGTCCGACCTCGCCCTTGGACACACCAGCCATAACCAGATGTCCATGTGCCCAATCTTCTTCGAGGCTCGATCGTAGGAAGAAGTCCATTTTTTGCTTCTTTTCAAGATCTAGAATGCCACAGATTAGGCCAGTTTGTTTATACAAAACAGCGTAGCGGCTGTGAACCGAATCCTGAATTACAGTCTTCATTCGATTGAATGGAGTGCTGGGGTCAGCTTCGGCCGAATCCATTTCCACAACATCAATCCCCCCAAGAAGTGCACAAAAATGAATTTCAGACAATATTCCATCGTAACAAACTATGCCTGTTGGAATGTATCTTCTCTTCTGGGTGTTGATGAGTTTCAGCTCATGGTTGCTCACCATAAACGTCTTGACGTCGTCAGAGGACACCTTTGAGACCAGAAAGACATTTCGGAAAGAAACATAAAGCAGAACTCGCTGTTCAGTAAGATTCACATATTGACTGATATCAATCTCCGCCTGGCGCTCCTCCCCCTTGTATTTGTACACCAACAGGCTCCTCTGTCCGTTGAAAAAGACAACTGCCTGAACCATTGGCCCCGATGCGGTGTACATTGTCTCATGCGAATTTGAATACTCGGGAATGTTTATCATGAGACCAGCTCCACATCCGGTATTGTCCTCCGGCGTAGGTCTCTCGCCAGAAACGCTCAAATTCACGTAGTACTTTCCGAAGCTAACACCTTGGTTGTGGATGCGAAACTTGGACTGCTTGCGAACGGGGGTTTTCAGGCCATAGAAATCTTCTGGAAGCCTTTTGTCCTTGTGAACTGGATATACACAGTCAGACCACTGCGAAGGAACAGACCATTTGGGTTGGATGCTCAACGACCTAAAATCTGAAATCAAGTCACAGTTCCCCGGGTTCCGTAAGATGTACATCTTTGCACAGTGCTTCCAGCAGTTTCTGGGAGAATATTCCAGCTCGTACCACGGACATCTCTTGATCAGTTGCCGTTCGAAATCTGAGTCATCGATAACCGTATTCCACTCCGTGGATGTTTGGCTGAGAGAGTAGAGGGAGCCTAGGGAACAGTAGTCTGCAAGGTTGTCGATGAGTTCTGGAGGTAGCATCGAAAATGCGTCTGAAGTGAAAGAGTGTATCGTGGTGCCAGGGGATAGTGGGAAAACTGCGTGTACCCAGTTGCTAATGTGTCGAGTATCAGCGCCTTTAACTCATGGTTAGACTCCATCCAATATGTTCGTCGATATATCATGTGACCTAAGCCACTACAGTATGATGCCGTGAGGGAGATGCTGTCAGGTAGGATTCTTAGTGTTTCTGTTTGGTTGATATTTTATGTCAGCTCGGAATCACGTTGTAACATACATGAATTTCATTTCGCTTATACGTAATCGCTTATCAAGGTTTAATATGCATTAACATTGGATCTGGATTCTGTGTATACTAATTACGAATAGGTAGCTTGTAACCAGAGAGTTGAGAAATCGGGTAACTGTTGGTGTCCGTTTTCTAAGCTATGATGAATGGTATTTCCAAAATAGTGGATTCCGTCGGATGCATGAGTCACGCGTTATATTATGAGGCTTTAAATGCGTTTTGTCCCTGACAACGAACATAGATTGTCATAATTGAGCAGGTTGCATGAAGATAAATGATACCAAATTGACCCGGCGCGAGATCTATTCATCTCAGTTGGTTAAGCGTGAATAAATTACTGTAGGCTTGGCGTCCGAGTGCTACGAGGCCATACCATACTTCAACGAGTATGTACAGTCTTTGAAAGTTCAAGGATGTACCGAGGTTAAGGCTGAGCTAAGGACCAGAAATCACAAACTGGACACTCGAAAATCAAAGATAGAACTATTGGGATTCATTCAGAAAGCAACATAAACACAATACAAGTACACCACTCAATACTTGTTCAAGAATTCATACGCTACTGATTTAAAGTCGGTCAGAAATGACCACCATCACCCAACCGTATGTACTAATACAGTAATTAGCAACCTTGTAATTGCGTTGGAGCGATTTTTATTTTGACAGTTAGCGAACAAACGACAATGAGCACTTGTCGCCTGTCACAATGACTACAGCCACTTTCACAGGCACTGCCATGAAAATTCACATTTCAGTGGTGGATCCAGCTTCCAGCACCCTGTCCGGATACATTAATGATACAACGTTTTTCCAGGGTGATATTCTCGGAGATCGATGGAACTACGAGAGCAGACGATGGGGATGGAACCAAATTCGAAGCCCATGGCTCGGCATAGATTCGACAGCCACATACTTGCGACTCAGAGAGGTGTACTCGCTGCGGAAGGGCTCAGATGCTCAGAAACAGTATCATGTCTCACTCAAGAACGGCGTCATGCGCGTTTCACGCGGAGGGCAAGAGACTGTGCTCTACAGAGACACACACAATGGTCGGTTTAGAAGTAGGATCTAAGTGATATAGAACAGAAGGAGTGTGGCATGATAAAGTATTTACCAATTGACATTACAACATAGACCGCTTTAGTCATATGACTTACAACGGTCGATTTTTTTTCTTGCTTGTATGGGTTCACTACAGTGGTATTTGAAGTTCCATGTCTGTGAGATGTTCATGCATATATATTTATCTCGTAGGAGAAATGACTAGGCCTCGACAAGTTTCTTCCGGTAAGCCCAGTAGCCCTTTCGAATGGGGTCGTACTTTTCTTCGAGCAAATTGAGAGCCTCTAGAGCCTTTGACTTCTCCTGCTCCTTGAGGTAGATCTTGGCGAGTAAATCCAGAGCATGCGACGAGGTGATCAGAGGCTCCTCATCTTCTCCCAGATCAGAAGGCAGGCACGCGTACTTGAAAGTCAGCTCCTGCAGATCCTTGATGTCCTTCTTGTAATGGGAGTAGAGACCCTCAATGTACAGCCAGGGGGAGTGGTTTTGTGGTGCTTTGTCGATGGTATTTGCGACGAACTCAACCTCCTCCTGGAAAGACGGCTTTGTAGTCCACTCCTGTTTGTTGTCGTTTTTGAGCTTGAATAAGAAGAACCGGTGGTTCCAAGCGGAGTTGTTTCTGCAGTCCTCCTGGATCATGATGGATGTGGTGGCCAGTTCTGAATCGAGGTTGACAAGTGTGGGGAACCGTGTCACTAGCCATTGTCGATACGACCACACATGGTGGTTCTTGGAGTCGTCAGACAGCATGTAGTCAATGAGTTCAATCTCTCTGTCCAGAGTCAGCTCCTCTCCCAGCAGATCAGGGTTAACCTCGAATAGTTCAAGCAGCTGTTGACGGTGAGGCCAGATCTGGTAGTTCTTGGGGCATGCCATGGCGATGTCATCTACCCAGCGCAGCTCGTGTTGCAGTGCTGCCAGCTTTTCGTCTTTATCTGCAGCACCTGCCTTGACGTCAGCAGCAAATGATTTCAGCGTGTCGATACGGTATGCCCATACGGTGTAATGGGCTGGATTCTGGGCAATCACATTAGACGCGACCTGAAGACCTCGTAAAGACTTCTCGTTCTTTTCCATCAGAGCACGTAGCAAGCCAGTGGCCTGCTTGTACTCGTCAGTGTATGCAATGGAGGCCAGCGCGTGGTCGCTCTCTCGCAGTGGGATGATTTCTAGGTCGTCAAAGTTGTGTGACATGTTGTGTAGGGAGTGTTGTAACGAGTATTTCTAGCACTTGCAGAGCTCCTTTTAAGCTGTGATGAAACTATTGTGTGGACTGAATGCGGTATGAAATAGAGTTTGGATGGGGTGATGTGTTGTATGAGGGTACAGTAATGTAGCTTCACAATTGGGATATCCATATACGGACAACCACAAGTACATGTAGTGTACAAGTACACTACAGCACGACCAGAACGGGTACGTACGAGTAGTATGAGATCATGTGAGGCAAACTGCTGAAAAAAAGCAAAGATGTGGATTATTGGAGAGGGTATTCTGAGAACCCGTAACAACAAGTGGCAGTGTAGCATATATAATATAATATATTACTGTCAAGTTGTATCTTTGCACAACTACTCAGGAACCCAACAAACATACAGGAAGTGAGCAATGCCGCCTCCAGCACAGAACATATGACAGAATCATTCTTTGAGAGCTAAATCACGTGATCAGTGACCTGATTGCCCCACCTTAAATGCTTATTAACAAAAACTGCTTGCTGATCTCACGTCTCTGTGTTTGACAGCCAGTTGTGCGGCTAACAGAGTTCATCTCTATTGTCTCGAAGTCTCGAAAATTCGGCGGGTGCATGCTTTTTTCACTCCAGCTTAAACTCTACGGAAGCAGAAGTGGATCCCCGATGTTCCCTGAGACTTATCAAGGAATGATAGGGGTGGCGCCTGAGACTCTGATTTGGGATATTGGAACTCACGAATCACCCCCAATGGATGACATATATGGCACTGCTATAGCGCATCTGATACCCGTGCATTATTCGACTCAGGTCTCGTGCCTACAGGAAAATGCATGCAACACGCAGATTCATTAGCCAGGGCAACGGTGTGGTCGGTGTCCACGGTGTACTACTTGTAGACTGATAAGCCTGAGAGATGAGTAGTACATACTGTAGCCACGATAAAGATGGTTCAGGTGGATATTACAGTCTCAGATCAAGTTTCGAGGTGCTTTATATTACGTAACGGGGTTCTGAATGGACAACACGCACCATCTCAACAGACATGATGAGCACAGCGTAGTCAACTAGCTCTACATGTTTTTACTGAAAGTACCAGTGTACTACAAACTCTCGATAATTGAAGAACTTACAAATACAAGTGCACTCCTTTTTTAGTGATACAGCTTCTTACAATCGTTGCATGGTTCACCCATGACTATTAATGTACTACAAGGATGATTACTTGTACTTGTAAATCTTCCAACGGACAGTTACTATCATAACGACATGGAACTCTAGCGATGAGCAGGATAATCCACAGCTCACAAAACAGCTAATGAAGTAAATTATGGAATTCCACCTCCAAAGAGCAAATGATTGACAGATACGTATCTGATTACAGCACCAGTACCCGACAGCATCACAGGCACTTCCAAGGCTATCACCGTTGTGAACTCCGATGTGACTGACTACGGTGAATGTTGATGAGTCGGATGGTGATTGTTAATGAGTCAGATACCGATTAAGAGACTGTCTTGTGTGGCGAAAGTGAATAATTGTGATTCAAAAGAAACAAAACCAACCAGGAAAACCACATCAAGTAGCATACCAAGTCTCAATCATCTCACATTATCGAACATCACCACTCTTCCAAGCCCTCTACAGGCACAAGTACAACCTTTCCGTACCCCCAACCCTAACATCGAAATTAAGCTCTGGTCGATAAAGTATTTTTTCGGTTCGTGCATACAACTCTGTTCTATTGGAATTTTTTAAATACCCAACGCTCTTCCTACCACATCCTACTGGAGCACACCCAACTCTCATAATGCCCGCCCCAGTGAACATCCCCTCCATGTTCGACACCATTCTGGTGCTCGATTTCGGCTCCCAGTACTCGCATCTCATCACCCGGCGTCTGCGAGAGTTCAACGTCTACGCCGAGATGCTCCCCTGCACACAGAAGATTGCCGAGCTTCCCTGGAAGCCCAAGGGCGTCATTCTGTCTGGAGGCCCCTACTCTGTCTACGCTGAGGGTTCTCCTCACGTCGACCATGCCGTTTTTGACCTTGGTGTCCCCATCCTCGGTATCTGTTATGGTATGCAGGAGCTTGCCTGGATCAACGGTAAGGGTGTCCACGCTGGTGAGAAGAAGGAGTTCGGCCACGCCACCATTCACGTCGAAAAGCCCTCCGATCCTCTGTTCCACGGCATTGACAACTTCCAGGTCTGGATGTCTCACGGTGACAAGCTCAACGCTCTGCCCACTGGCTACGAAGTCGTTGCTACCTCCGACAACTCCCCTTACGCCGGTATTGCTCACACCTCCGAGAAGATCTGGGGTATCCAGTTCCACCCCGAGGTAACTCACACCACCAAGGGTAAGCAGCTTCTGCAGAACTTCGCCGTCGACATCTGTGGCGCCGCCCAGAAGTGGTCCATGGAGAACTTCGTCGACACTGAGATCCAGCGAATCCGAGACCTTGTTGGCCCCCACGCCGAGGTAATTGGTGCCGTTTCCGGAGGTGTTGACTCTACTGTTGGTGCCAAGCTCATGAAGGAGGCCATTGGAGACCGATTCCACGCCATCCTCGTCGACAACGGTGTCATGCGACTCAACGAGTGTGAGAACGTCAAGAAGACCCTCGGAGAGGGTCTTGGCATCAACCTCAATGTTGTCGATGCCGCCGATCTGTTCCTCGGCAAGCTGAAGGGCGTCACCGACCCTGAGAAGAAGCGAAAGATCATTGGCAACACCTTCATCGAGGTCTTCGAGGAGGAGGCCGCTAAGATCCAGCCCACTCACCCTGAGGCTGGTGAGATTGAGTTCCTGCTCCAGGGAACCCTATACCCCGATGTCATTGAGTCCATCTCTTTCAAGGGCCCTTCCCAGACCATCAAGACCCACCACAACGTCGGAGGTCTGCTCGACAACATGAAGCTCAAGCTTATCGAGCCCCTCCGAGAGCTGTTCAAGGATGAGGTCCGAAAGCTCGGTGAGATTATGGGAATCCCTCACGACCTTGTGTGGCGACACCCCTTCCCCGGTCCCGGTATTGCTATCCGAGTGCTTGGAGAGGTCACTCCCTCCCAGGTCGAGATTGCCCGAAAGGCAGATTTCATCTACATTGAGGAGATCAAGAAGGCTGGAATCTACGAGGAGATCTCGCAGGCCTTTGCCTGTCTCCTTCCCGTCAAGTCCGTTGGTGTCATGGGTGACCAGCGAACTTACGAACAGGTCATTGCTCTGCGAGCTATCGAGACTGTTGACTTCATGACAGCTGACTGGTACATTTTCGATGCTAACTTCCTCAAGACAGTGGCCCGACGAATCGTCAACGAGGTCCCCGGTGTCGCCCGAGTGGTTTACGACATCACCTCCAAGCCCCCTGCTACTGTTGAGTGGGAATAAATATAGTGACTAATAGATGCACCAATGTTGTATGACTTTGCTACTGTAGATGCACTCATGTGTGTGTGTGTGTGTGTGTGTGTGTGATACAAGTAGGGGAGGCTGAATGGGGTAATAGCTACGATACCTCCAAACTGGGTTTCTTGTCAATTACGTACAGCGAGTATCACACAAAACTTTGCGGTGCTCCACCGAACATGTACAAGCATGGTATTCGTAGACCAGTCACTTTCCAGTGGATAAAATCAAGTGGAGATAACATACAAATGTGGCTCAATAATATCCTGTTGGTCTGTGTTTCATCTAACGGCTTCATCCGACTTTATCCCGTATAAAATTGCGAATAATGTTACCAGTATGTACAGTACCCCACATACTGTAGGTTATACACAGCTGTTCCTGTTTTCTTCCACATTACTTTTTGCCCCATGAACAGCTACAGTAGCCACAGTACGCTACATACTACAGTATGTACTGTACATACGGTACGTGCACTTGTACACTGTATCGTGTCTACTTTCTACATCCTAACCCAATCACTATGGCCTAACACAGGACGTCCCCTGATCTACTGTATGATATCGCACTTGTAGGTACTGGTTGCAATTACATGGAGGAGTGGAAACTGCCACATTGTGTAAGCTGGCGTCCATTTTGTCCTGCAGGCTGCCCCACATGGAGACTCGAACTTACCCCTCACGCAATGTCTGAAATGACTCCTTACACTTGAGTTGCTTAGTTGGTTCAAAAAATATATAAATCCCTGCTGTTCCCACTCCATTCTGCATCACACTCTCACAGTATGATCACACCAGGGCAACAGCTAGTGACAGTGGCCTCGCCTTATTTCATTGGGTGGTAGAAACCTCCCACACAGCATTTCGCAGGGTAGCTTCCAACATCTCGTTCTTCCTGTGAACATTTCGCATCCCACAAGCCTCGTCTCTTGTGGGCACTTTTTGCATTTGCATTTCACGTCTATGTGAACACCCTGCATTTCATGATTCACGTGATCTTGAACATCCTTGCATATTGCTTATTGACCGCGCTTGGTTCTGATCTACTACCAGGCACTCGGTTCAACACCACAACTGCTTCTTCACTCAGAGCACTACAAGCAGTTTTATCTCCCATAAATGATTCAAACAAATATATTGTAGTTTTGGGCTTCGGTACATATGTGCTGTAGTACTGTACATACGTGTGTACCCTGTACAGTATGTACCAGTTACTGTAATGTATTTACATTACAATAGCATCTAATGCAACTCTTCCTCTACCACATGACATCTATAGGAGTAGATATTTTGCGCACAGCTCGAATAGGCCATATCCTGGCTGGAAAGACACGAGAACGGTTTGTGCGCAAAATTCTGCATCCGTCGGAGATTACCCGCATGACCAAATACCCTGATCACGTGCAATTTGTGGCATCCACATTTTCCACCAAAGAGGCCCTGTTCAAGACGTTGGACAGGCAGGACCAGAAGCTGTTTGAGTTCAAAGAGTGGTGCAGAGGTGTAGATGAGGTCACGGGACGGCGCTTGATTAGTAACCCCGGCTACAGACTTATGGACCACGAGGAGTTTGTCGTTTCTGTGTCTCACGATGGGGACTATACTATTGCTAATGTTTTGAGGAAGAAGAAGGAGTGATGAGTGGTTGTGACAGGGTTACATATACCACCGGGGTGATATTTATTGGGGGACGAGTACTATAGGAGGAGACATGACATTAGGAAGGGTTTCTTCTTGGTACGAGTACAGCGATCTGGAACAGTAGGTGCTACAAGAGGCTACCGTCTCAGATGGCAACTGTTTCGATTGCTGGGAATGGTCGATTTGTAATTCTGGAGAGCAAGAAACTTACTACAGTACATACAAGTACGACTGGATACCACCAGAATAATGACATTAGTCTAGAGATATTCCCGCACCAGCTAATGGTAATCATAATGACGATTGTATTCTACATCGGAACTCTGTTGCTCGCGCTGTATGATGCGACCTGTAGCTAGGCCCAGGCAGGTATCTCTTGGTTTCCACCAGGACAAGTAGCCGCACTATGCCCACCAATTGATTAGTTTTTAGTCAGTAATTTATCCATGGGACCTACACAAAGACATCTCTGTTGTGTCTCCAGCCACAATTTTTTTGCAATGACTCAATGTAAGTTACTCCTCATCTGCACCCCATGTATATACAGCTTCGAATATGACATTTCTAAGAAGGAGGTGTGGAGACGTGCTTCGACATCCCAGAATGTATTCAAGGCTCAAATTTTGTTTAAAATTGTTCGATTGCTGCCAGAAACAAGCCCATTGGCAATCGACATCTGTCCCCGGACATATCCAATTGTCGCTCAGGGTTCGTCCATGCAGCTGGCGACCCAATAGCCGAAGTTAATTAATGTCGAACTTTGAAATTTGAAATTTGAGTTATCGAAAGCTGGATCAGAGGAGTAAACCTGTATCCACTCTCCAAACACCCAACATGGCTTCCTCAGTTCCCGGAAACAGATCCTTGCCCGACTCGGCGTATGACCTTGACACCTACTGGGGTCGAGTCAAGCACTGCGCCGAGGTCTCAGACCCTCGAATGCTGCTCAACACTCCTTCGGATATCAACCGGGCCAAGAAGCTGATTGCTGAATGGAAGAATGGAGATGGGCCTATGACTCCCACTCTGTGGACCGCCAAAAGAGTTCTGGACTCCACTCTTCACCCTGATAACGGAGAGCCCGTCATGCTACCCTTCCGAATGTCTTCCTACGTTCTGTCTAACCTGGTGGTCACTGTGGGTATGCTGACCCCTAACCTAGGAACTGCTGGAACCCTGTTCTGGCAGATTGCTAATCAGTCGCTCAACGTGGCCGTCAACACTGCCAACGCCAACAAGAGTACCCCTCTGACCACCAAGCAGCTCATCACATCTTACTTCATGGCCGTCACCGCCTCTTGTTCGGTCGCACTGGGTCTTAATGCTCTGGTTCCTCGACTCAAGGTTTCTCCTTCCGTCCGACTTGTGCTCGGACGACTGGTGCCCTTCGCTGCTGTTGTCTCGGCCGGTGTTGTCAACGTCTTCCTTATGCGAAGTGAGGAGCTGCGACGAGGTATTGCTGTCTATAACCCCGAGAACAACGAGAAAGTTGGAGACTCTAAGAAGGCTGCCTTCTACGCAGTCGGAGAGACCGCTTTGTCTCGAGTTATTAACGCTGCTCCCGTCATGGCCGTTCCTCCTCTCATTCTGGTCAAGCTGCAGAAGACCAAGTTCATGCGAACACGCGGAAAATTCACCGAGGCTGCCGTTAACCTGGGTCTTATCTCCCTTGTGTCCTTCTCAGCTCTGCCTTTTGCTCTGGCAATCTTTCCCCAGAAGCGATTCATTTCCACCAAAAAGCTGGAGCCCGAGTTCCAGAAGCTGCCCGAGAACAGACTTTGGTTCAACCGAGGCATGTAAATGTATATGTAGATATTTAGATAGATTAAAGCTAGTTGTAACGGGCGTGACTACTTTACATTCACTCGTAGTTCTGTGGGGGCTGTATTGGCCTAATTTAGTACAATACCGCATGGCCATTAGTGCAGGGGAATGCACATACACAAGCACGAAAAGCTGTTGGATATGATTAGTTCACTCATTAAAATTAAATACTAATGGGTCCAGGGACCGATGTTTTTGAGATCCGCCCGCTCCACCTTCTTGAAGGCTTCAACAGTCTTGAGAGAGGGATGGTCAATGCACATACCAACTCCTCTGGCACCAATAGTAGTCTCGTGCACCTCGAAGCCATGGGTAGCCATCTCCTCTGTGAAAGCAATGACATTTTCCTCCAGCTGGGTCGCAGTCTTGTCTTTAGAAGTGACTAGAGTGATGGCGCAACCTCCTCCTCCAGCACCAGTGAGCTTGGTCTCACCCAGGTTGTGGACAATGGAGGCAGTTCGAATGATTTCGAGCTTCGGGTGGGAAACACCCATAGCGATAAGCAGGCCGTGATTGATTCTCACTAGATGCTGCATTTCCGAACCGATATCTCTCAACTTTTGAAGAGTAGCTCCATCTTCCATCACGTTGCAGGCATCCTCAGAGGTGGGTTGAGGCAAGATACCCTGCTCAATCTCAAGGTTAGACTGGTCCACCATCTTCTTGCCTCTAGAAATGATCTCCATGGCCTGGTTGGAAATCTCGCCTACTGAAGTCATGATGGGATCCATGATGGAGCCAAACTCTTTAGTGAGAACTCCGACTCCACCAACCAGGTCTGCGGTAGATCGAGGATGCTTCGTATTGGTAAGCAGCAGCTTCATCTCGGGAATGTCAACAAGAGGGACTCGGTTGTTAGGTCGCTGGAACAACAGAGCACCTCCCTGAGTAGCCACAGCATTGTCGATGCCCGACGGGTTGCCGTGAATGCACATTTCACCGACGAAGGACCAGTCGTCCACCAGAGACAGCTGCTTCTCGGTCAGGGACTTGAAATCTCTTGCCTGGTCAATGCTCAGCTGGCCGTTGAGAACCAGAAGACCTGCAGCCAAACAGACACAAATGGATGCGGAAGAGCCCAGGCCCGCGCCGATAGGCAGCGTTGATCGAACTACCCAGTTTGATGAATCTTCGCACACAGAAGGGGGACATAGGTGGATGTAGAGGTACAAGAACGACACAACAGCGGCCTGCTGGACCTTAGTGAGCCCAGGTTCTTCCAGAAGCGCCAAGCTAGACAAGCTGTCGAAAATGTGCTTATCCAGAGTTTTGGGAGTCGACCAATTGAGATGGTCGGCCTTGGTCTGGGCTGTGAGAGATGCCAGCTTGTCCACCTGGACCTTGAAGTTCAAGTGGATGTCTGGAAACTCCAACGTGACTGTCGGGGTGTCGGATGTTGTGGTTTCGACAAGCAGGTATGTTCGCAAGTCGATGGCTGCTGCAATCGCAGGCTTACCAAACACAGCGGCATGTTCACCAAATAGAATCACTTTGCCTGGCGCCGAAATGATGTAGTCCATGGTGTCGTGGTCGGTGGTTAAAGCGGGTGTGGATGGCGGATATTAACGTGTGATCTAATTAAAGTTTGGATAAAGTTGGAAGAGGACAGGAGGAAACCTGTGGTGTATTTTTTTCTGGTGAATAATAAATAGGCTTGAGCAACGCTACAAGTAGTGCAAGTCTGATGATTCTTACGGAGCCTACAGAGTGTTATCCCGATGCCTACAGATGGAGTTGGGAGTATTATTGTATGCGTTACGTGACACGGAGCTCTTCGATTCTCTAGCCACGAATACGTACGGTATGTGTACATACTGTAGTCTCAACTCACCCTATTCTGAGTGATGTAAAGCTATTGTAGCTACTACTCATATCGTACAGTACTGTACTCGTACTTTTACAGTAATACGGAGCTCAGAGTACAGTATGTACTGTAAACTTACTGTGTTACTATAATGCCTCCTGAATGGGATCATGGGTTGGTTTTCAATTTCTGTTGAATTTTCTAATAATATTTTCACAAATGTCATAAAAATACATTTAAATCACAACTGTGTCAAGATCTGATCTTGTAGAACAAGTTTTTGGAGCCAAATGGACACTCGTCATCCGCAGGGTTGTCTGTACTCAATCCAACTCTGTATTCCTCTTCCACAATACCTCGTGAGTGAAGGAGTTCGTTCATTCTCTCCAGCCGGTCTCCCACAGGATCGTTGTAGTTCGGCAGCTTCTCCTTGAGTAATTTGTACGTTTCAAGGACTTTCTCATTAAAGATGCTCAGCAAGGGAGGTCGCTTGCAAACTTTGACCATGTTACGGGGATGGATAACTGAGGGAACAGGAGCTGCTGATAACAGACCAAAGAAGGCAGAGAGAGGCAAGAGAAGTAATAATAGTCGATTCATGGATTTATTTGTGAATATGGATTATTTAAGCCCCTTATAAACACCTTTTCTACAGCAGTACTGTAGGGCTGTTTCACAATGAGGTTCATGCATGAGGATCGATGGTCTACCAAACAGGTAATAAAGTGCCTTCCTCCTCAAAGCCTTTGAGAACAGTAACATGTGGTACATACATTGTAGCCAAATGGAGAAAAGCAGCCCTGGCTCAGCCCCAATATGATACGATACCTCATTCAAAAATGGCTCTCCCCCAGAGCAAGTTTAGTGTCCAAATGTCTCACAACTAATTGTCGACAAAGCTCCCAACTAAACAACTAAGGTTACTTTGCATATCCCGCATTAGTTTTTTTTTCCGGCATCCCTCTCATTTTCTCAAGCACACATCAACATGCCACCAAAACTTCCGAAGTCAAAGCAGTTAGCACCACTCAAGAAGAAGTCGCTATGGACCGCCCTGGCCGCCGCTGAGCAGATCATCCCCACGACCCAGCGATTCGGCCAACATGCTACTGAACATAGAGAGTACCGAGTTCCCGGATCTCCAGCCAGAATCTCCGTTGAGGCCATTGTCAAGCCCAAAAACACATACCGGAGCGCTGGCCAGTTGTCGTCTTCGCAGATTCTTGAGCAGTTCTTCCGAAGCCGAGAAGACAAGAAGAAGTACAAGCGTCCTCTCCCTCTCATGTTCGATGTGGCCAACCTGGTGGGCCCGGCAGCTCGAAAGAACACTTCTAAGAAACTCAACAGTCCACAGACCCGAGATTTCAGCACACAGACCATTGTGTGGGCCCAAAAGCCTCTGCCTTCTATCTTCTCCAAACCCATGGTCTCTCGAAACAGCAACAACAACAACAACAACACCAACACCAATACCAAAAAGCGACCTCCAACTGACAACAATAAGAAGGGCAAGCCCCCAGTGAGCAACAGCAGCCAGTTTGGATTCAATGCTCTTGGAAACGGAACCCAGAAGCAGGCCTCTCGACCCAAGAAGCAGTTCCAGCAAAAGTTTGAGCCCAGATCTCGTGAGAGACAACCTGCTCCCCCTCCCGTCAAAGACAAGCGAGAAGTGCTGTCGGAGTTTCTAAAAAACCACACCCCAGCCCTCACCAGCTACACCATCCAGGCCGTTCTGGAAGTTCATGACCAGCTCAAGGAGCTCGTCGAGACCGGAGTTAACGAGCACACTAAGGTCATCTACGTGTCTGAAAGCGGAGAAATTACCGGTGACGCTATTGACTTCTTGACTCTCATCAAGGATCCCAGACTCGATCTCGCTAACAAGAGTATCAAGCTCGTGAAGCCGAGCCCTGCTATGGTTAAGACACAGTCCCTTCCTTCGTACATTACGCCGAAGTACCAGCTGGACAATCTCACCAAGGAGGAGAAGGCTGCCTTGAAGGCTGAATACAAGGCCCAGCGAAAGCAGGCAAAGGCAGAGGAGAAACGAAAGAAGAAGGCCATCGAGAACAACCGAAATCTGCTCGAAATCCACTCCACCTGGTCTATTAACTTGCGAGATCTGCGACAACAAAAGTTCAGAAAGCTGGCTGAGACTCTCAAGGAGGGACGACCTGCCGTCGTGTCATTTGCTTCCAAGGACGTGCGAAACGCTATGGAGACGAAACGGCCCATCGACCCTGAGATGCTGACCGATATCGACCGGGAACGACGACAGTTGCTAGTAGAGGAGGTGCGAGTGCTCGCCGAAGAGTGTAAGGTCCATCTCAACGTGTCCGGTCAGCTTGATCTGCTCATGACTATGACTTTGAAGCCTTAGTTTACTAAAGCGTTTGTATATATTTAATAACATACATAGTGACATTCTGTCACTGTGTTTTCACGCTGCTTGGTCAAGCAACCTGCAAATTAGATTGGGCATACTACACCTGTCGTAGCTATCTAATGTTCACAACTTCTCTTCGAGGTACAATTAGGGCATGTAATAGCCCTGAGCGACGTTTTCGTGCTTTCAAATAGCCCGATGACTCCCCATACCCTTACAGTACACACATGTTACAGTATGTACTACTGTAAGGTCAAGCTACTGTAGTTGTGTTGGACTCTCGCTACTGTAATCCAAGTGTTGGACACCAGCCTCGGTTACGTGTGGTGTTATAGTCACCTTTCCTCTAAGCTTATGCCACAGTCAGTCTGTACTCGTACGAGTAATACTGTAATTGTATTGTGATGCAGGTTCATTCAGCCTTGAAATACAGTTGGTCTAGTTATAATTTAATCTTTTGAACGACTCAGTCATCCATCTCTTTTTTCTCTGTCAACGGTCTGTCTTAACATTTGTGCTAGTAGACAGTTGGGATTCCGAAAATTTGGATCCCACTATTTCAGTCGGGGGATGTTTTCCGCCTTCTGCATGAAACATGCAAACTGAAAAAGTCGGAGATGGAGTTCCGAACAAGTCTGAGGCTGGCAATGGCTTCAAGGAGTATGTTTTTCAGCATATTCAAAGGGAACTAATCATGTGTGAGTTTTTTTTTACCATTTAATTCCATCTACTTTTCATCATATTTCTCAGTTGTGTGGTTCATCGGAAATCCGTCTCCGAGATATCAAAGTTGCACAGAGCACCGGAATGGCAGTCCCTAGATTTTTGCTATCTATATATAGTGAGAGGAATGGGAGAAGAAGAAATCATTTTTTTCGATAATATCATCTCATTCAATTCAGATTATCATATTATTCACCGATAAAATGATAGCCGATCACATGAGAATCTCCATCGACAAGAACACGCTATGCCCTGGCGACACCTTAGCCGGCACAATCATGATCGATAAACAGATTTGCGGAAGCGCTAATAACTTTACCCTCGGCGACCATCTCCTGTGTATGCAGTTTCACGGTGTCGAGAGAACAGTTAAGGCTAGCCGGGTACTCATCTGCCAACGGATGTACCCTCGCTTGATCAAGGAGACGAGCACAACAAGGGAGTACTGTTTCGAACACAGACTTCAAAAGAATATTCTTCCTACAGTTACCTTTCATGATCATAAGATAGTTTATCAGGTTGCACTGCGCTTTGAAAGCACTTCACAGTGTCCTCCTCTGGTGTGCAAGATGCCTATCATTATCATGGCCCCTGTTAAGGACGGCGAGATATCAAACAACATTTACAATGTGGTTGTTCCTGAGCTTGTGGTTGATACAAAATCCAACTTCAACATCAAAGCTGTCAACCCAAGGTTCTCCAACATCACCAGTGTGGAGTACCAACTCATTGACCAGGAAGGCAAGGCTGTATACAAAAACCACATGAAGCTGAAGGGATGGAACCCGGAAGTAGATCCAAGTATCTATATTCATCACGTGGCAGCAGGAAAGTATCTCATGAAGCTCAATGTCAAGGATCTACGCACAACCAGCAAATTTGATGTTCCTGTACTTGTCCATCAACAAGACTTCCTTCCAGCTTACACGGTGTGAACAACTCACTTACTCTCTGTTCTAATGACATTAATAACCATATATCTTCAACTAATATAAATAACGTGTGATTGATGTGTGTCCTCGTACTTGTAACGTTCCGTGAGTCGTAACGAGTCCCATCAAGCTATTACGTATGTCGTTAAACATAAACCAAATACAATCCTCCTGACAATGGGCTGTAAGCATCAATATCCCTTGCCTCTCCGAGCTTATGGATACCTGCAAATGGCATTCCCGCAGCTATTGTGTTGAGAGATCCAGAAGTGGTGGTCTCGAGAACAGCCAGGCATGAGGCAAATTGAGAAGCCGGGTGTCGCCCATGACCTTGAATTGGAACCTCTATCACCTCCCAGTTGTTCAGATCAAGTCTCCATACAGCCCCGCGGTTATTGTAAGCGAACGGAGAGCCAATGTAGACGTACGAGGATGGAGAAGAGGTGAGCTTGTTGTTTTGCCATGCCAGAGGTTTAACAGCAGATGTAGCAAAACGGGAGAAAGGTTCACACATGTTGTTAGAGGTTTTGATTGAGTTGATCTTGGTTACAAAATCAGCGATGCCTGCCTTCTCTCGGAAGATGTATACCGCACCTGATTGTAGACAAGAAGAGGACTCAGACTCGGTACTACTTCCAACAATGATGATACCTGTTTCGGGAACAGTTTCAATGAAGTCTCCTCCAAATGATGACTCTTTCGTGCTGTCTCTGTCACCACGAAGAATGTAGCTGGGTGTCCACTTATCGCCCCATTCAGTGTACCTGTAGGCAACGACGGCAACAGTTCCAGGAACCCCAACAAAGATGGTATGGTTAAGAACAGCGAGGGTTGATCCGAACAGCTCGTATCCAATCTCCTGGGTAATCAAGATATCATCCTCAAGTCGCTCTTGTTTATTGATCACGTCTGCGGGAGGGTCCAGAGTGTATACTACAAACATATGGTACGAAAGAGTGGGAAAGAAACCAATTGCGAGAGCAGATTTTATCTCTTCGATGATCTTAGCAATTGAGAGAAATTCCACCTTTCCTCTCTGTGGCTTATCCACATCAGTTCGTGGACTTCCAACAATCAGGTAGTCAGAAGTGACCAGCAGCGTCTCTCCCATCTGCTTGGTACCCGATGAGCCATACTCTGCAGGGGGGTCTACCTTGAGAATCATGACTTTTCGACCCTTGTAGTGGAATACCAGCTTGTTTCTACCAGGGGAAGAAACCACGAGAACATCATTGGCAAGCAAAGGTGACTTAATGGATGCCAAGGCAGCTCCGAAACGAGAAGGACCTGAATAAACCGAAGAAAGAGTTCCCAGGTCATCGTTGATATCGTCATCTACCAACTTCACAAACTCCGAAGGTTCTGTAGCAGCCCTCTCCTTGAACTGATCCAAGGCCATGACATATACAGATCCAGAGTCCTGCTCGAAGGGAGCAGACACAGCAATCCAGGTTTCCTGGATCCCGTCAAACTCACCTAGCATGATGGAGGATCCGAAATAAGATCCATGTTGCAGGGGAGACAGGAAGATCTCGTTTTGAGGTGCCTTACTTTCAATCTTGAGCTTGGGGGTCTTGATTACCTCAGGGAGCATTGCCAAGAAGCTTTGCTTAACAAATGCCAGCAGTCCCTTTGTCTTGTGGAAGTGAACAAGCAATTCAGTAGACACGGAGTTTCTCAACCTCGCTTCCAAAGAGCCGATGTTTCGATACAGTCCAAAATTGAGCCCCTGAACCGAGGACACGGTGTCTGACTGTTCTCTTGATTTGCCGATGAAAGCCTCGCAGACGTTCCATGACTCTGAAGACGAAATGTCGTGTTTTCCTCGAAACCAATCCGAAAATGTGCCGATACAATGCTCTATCGTTGCTGCGATCTCCTGAATTCCGCCTAAATAGTATGTTTCCAGCTCTGAAAATAACACTGGACTGAGAGATGCGTATCTTCGAAACCCTGCCCCCGAAAACCGTTTCTCCGCCTTGAGCGCGGCCTTTCCCTGCACCATGCAATATTCGATTTCTCGTTTGGACACAAACGAACCCATCGATCTATAGATCTCAGAGATATCAGCAAATGGAATATCCCACGATTGATCAAGCCAGGCAAGTTCCGGGTCGGCTGACACCAACCGCGACATGAGGATCATGTCTCCACCCACATCCAGAGCTTCGTGCGCCCGTTCCACATCTCCTTCGAAGTCTCGTTCTTTGAGCATGTCTAAAAAACCCTGTCGAAATCCCAGACTGTGCCAGCTGACATCGGCAATCTGGTGAGTCAACACTCCCATCAAAAATGCTCTCAGTCTGAGCGAGTTCTTGAACTCTGAGTCTGAAGGAGCATCTTTCGTATGATCCGTCTTTTCGCTGTAGTCGTCCAGATAGCCGTACCTTGACCGCCAGTAGTTGACTCCAGCAGCCAGAAACGGAGGCCAGTGTGCTTCCTCGGCCTCTTCGCTTAGACCTAAGCAATTGTAGAAACAATCGGGAAAGAAGGCGCCTGGCTGTAAGTACTGGTCGATCTGCTGGTTAGGCAAATGAGTCAATAAAGAAGGCAGGGTACGCGAGAGAAGGGTCAGATGGACTCCAATTCCTGCAGCTACAGCTGCTGTGGCCATAATCCACGCCAATATCGCCCTTAACGGTGTCATTGCTGTGTGCGCGTGGGGGGTTCTGTAAATAATTCTGTCTGATAGAGTTATTATCTGTGTTGGGAAGCATATTTAAAGCAGATGAGGTGAGCCACCTTCACGATGAGCACAATATACACCATGGACAGGGTGTATATTGAAGGGTGTGTCAGGAAAGCAGTGAGCTACATAGATTTCTTTGCATAATTGCCCTGGTGAAACTGTTTCACCTGTTGGCTAGGTGGTACAAAACGCTTAATCATACTCCTGTGTGTCTTCTCCTGAGAACATTTAGTCTGAACTTTACTACTTGTAGTAGCCCAGCCTAATAATTACAAGTACTTAGCCACAAGAGGTATAATGTCCGTGTCATACTTTCCCCCCTATAAGGGCTGTAACTACATACCCTTTATACGGAATATTTAGAGACAGAAACTCGTATAGGACACTTGAAGTGGTGTTGCGATTGTTTGCAGCTGTCCTGATGTTTTTCTCCAGCAGGATGACATTTGCAGTGTACATCATGGCGCCGCTGTCACGCACACATCACATTGGGAGCTATTAGTTGCCCCGTTTCTTATCGATGTTGTGGTCCACCAACCTCGTGCTAAGCCACACATGTCTGGTTACTCAACGTCAAGTGCTAAATACGGTAACACCGCGCTCTAGTCGATAATATATTCCTTGGTGGTCGGTAGGAGGACGAAAAGGGTATTAACGGAGCTGGTTGTACTTGTACCAGGTTACGGCTTAGACAATGTCTTTGCCGTGTGTCAGTCAACACTTCCTTCCAACTTGTAAATGGATCACTGCGACAGCGGTCAGATTCTCAACTACAAGTAGACGGTGTGTTACATCATAGCTGTCTGTCGAAGCTACTGTAACAACGAAAGTGGAGAAGCGTATTCTGGTGGCTTCGTACACCCTTTTAATGATTCGTTTAGAAGCCCGTTTGAGTGTTCATTATACCCGAGTTTTGAAAAAGCTGAACTTGCATCTGGTTCTTCTCTGCTCTGTTTGCTTTTTGTTCCAGCCTTTTTTTTCTTTCACTTTCGTGCCATAGCTCAGCCTTTTATAACAGCGACAGAACAGCCATATGTTACCAGAAGAAATTGGAAGATATGTGGTGATGGTACGCACCATGTCAAGTCAATTATACCCCTACTCGTCGACACGTCCTCGTCGACACTCCCTAGTCGTCATTTTGCAGTAGTCTGGAATATCGAACTTTGAGCGCAGCGTTTTAGAGTTGCGAGAACCGAGTCCATGATTATTGAGTAATGAATATTACAGATCTCGTAAGTCATCTGAAATCGGATATGTTGTTATGCAAACGATTATCTACCTCCAGTTTTGTCATGTTATTTCATCCTCAAACATCTATTTGGAACTTGCCATCTACCCCACGTGTGTTGCCGAAACCATATCTGTGTAATACATATGCAGCACCTTCATCTGCAGCACCATAATTACGATTTGGTCAGCCCTCCACACCCTCCTTTCATCTACTTACTACAGGTACGAGTACGTGTAAACCCACCACATGAGCCTCGCATTTCTCAAATCGCTGTTTTTTTACAATGACCTAGAAAGACACCTGGTCCACGAGGTTGAGGAGCCTCCGCTCATCACCAAGCACTGTTCGATGAAGAAGTTCAGGGTCGGAGACAAGCAGCTCAACCTACGGGTGTTCAATCTGCCCCATTATCGGGAAAACAAATTCCCTGCTCTTCCAATCGTGCTCTTTATTCACGGCATGGGTGGCTCGCTCTCGCAATTCTATCATCTCATGGACCACATGAGTCACTACGCTGAACTTGTGGCCGTTGATCTGCCTGGACACGGAAAGTCGGAGTTTCAGCCTTCTGACTGGGCCAGCTACAAGACCGAACGACTGCTTGACGTGCTAGAGACTGTATTGAGCTCAACGTGTTCAGAGGATCGAGAGGTGGTCATCATTGGGCACTCTATGGGATGCGTGTTGGCTGCCAAGCTGGCCAACAGACTCGGAATCAGATGTATCGGGATGGTGGCAATCACTCCTGTTGCTGAGCTCGACGAAAAAACACAAAAGCTGCAACGACTACTACCATACATGCCCGGATTTGTTTTCGACATCCTACGGGCTCTGGATCGATGGGGAGGAACTGAGTCCAAGTCCGTCAGCCGAATGGTGGCCAAAGAGGCGTCCGAGGAGGTGCGTCTGAAGCAATTGCGATGGAACCTTCAGGTTCGGACGCCCGTGTGGATGCGAACTGCTGCAGGACTCACTCCCGCTACCAAGGAGGAATGGGCTGTTCTTAACACACCTGTCTATCTGATTGGAGCCGAGGAGGACCATGCAACCCCTCCAGGACCCAACATGGACGTGATCCATAAGTGGCTGACGTCACCTTGCACGTCGGAGAACTCGCTGACGTTGGTTCGTGGTGCTGGACATGCCGTTATGGTCGAAAAGCCCGAGCTCGTGTGTGGACTCATCAACGACTTCATCACTGAGAACGTGGATGTCAAGCTGAGTCTCGGATGGCAACTATCTTACCTGGCTGCTCGAGACGACAAATGGTCACTGAAGAACGAAGATAAGTGGAGGGCAACCCAGTGTGTATCTTCTAAAGTAGGTGTGGCACCGTTTAGAGCCATGAAAACGCTAAGAGAACACGACAAAGAACATAACCCAGTCATTCTGGAAGAGCAGTACCCAGATATCACTGACGTTATTGACATCTCCAGAGAAACCCCTCCTTACGAACCTTCGTCATTCAAGCGAATCACTTATCACAAGTTTCCCACAGTGTCCAAGTTACCGCCAACTAAAGACGAGGTCAAGAAGTATTCCGAATTGGTAGACTCGATTCTGGAAAAGCGCAAGGAGCAGGGCATTGAGAACCCCGTCGTGGCTACACATTGCCATTATGGATTCAACCGAACAGGCTTCTTTCTGTGTTCGTACATGATTGAGCGACTCGGCGTGTCCACCAAGGACGCCATTGCTGCTTTTGCTGAGGCTCGTCCTCCCGGAATCAAACATCCTCATTTCATCGATGAGCTGTATGTTCGACACACGCAGTAGTCTGCATGTCATGGGTTTCTCATCCTCCCTCTTCTTTTGTCCATAGAAACAGAGCGTCATCTATGGTTATGTATTTTAATTAATTATCCCCTGATACAAGTACAAGTACTTACGGATAAAATTCATTTGTAGGTTGGTGTCCTGTCTCATATAAACCGGCAGATTAGCTCATGTACTTGTACTCGTAAATTGTAAAAGTACAAATTTTGGATGAAATGCGGGGAATGGGATCTTAGGATTACAAAGAAAAACAATAAGAACTTGAACCGCATGAGCAAGTTCAAGCTGGTGGCCACACTTATGCGACAATAATTCGTTTGCATACCTCTACAAGTTGGATTTTCTCCAACCTTGTAGCGACGGCTTACTAAACATTGTAATACCAACCATAATACAGGACAGGTACCAGCGTGGAGGAAGACGGGAACCTGTTGACCAAAAAGTGATTTCTGGCAGGATCGAACTGCCGACGTTCTGCGTGTTAAGCAGATGCCATGACCAACTAGACCAAGAAACCCCAGTGAAATCTGTCAGAAACCAGATCCTAGTCATAAGGTACTGTGATTAGTCATCAGAAAAAAACTAGAAAAAAACTAGAAAAGAAATGCTAAGAATCATTAGAAATGTAAAAAAGGCCTTGGCACGTAACTGGGCGATGGTGACGACCAGAGGATGTCACGAGTGTGTCATTATGGATGAATACTTCGGTATCGCGTAGTTAAGTCACGTGGATTGTGACGTGCTATGGAGAGGCAGGGTTGAGATATATAGCCACCACTCGCAAGTATGTAAGTTATGTTTATACGACTTCGGAGCTCGTACTTAGGGATATCTTGAGGATTGACCCAAGACCGACCCGTGACAAGATCCGAGAGAGCGTATGGTTCTTATGAGGCTGGAGAGATCTTAGCAGCGAAAATATAAGAGATTAGCCAGCACAAGTAAATACTTGTAATTATTGAGGATACTTGGGAGTTTTCAAGTCAAAAAACTCTGCAACTTCATATGCTGTGTTCGAATGGATCTCTACTATGCTTACTAATACTTGACATCAGGTGTTCATGATACCGCCAACATGAGAATGGAGTTAGAAACACGGCTACTTGTAGCTACTGTAGATATAATGTAGAAATAAAGTCACACTGCAGTTCATTCCAAGTTTTATCAAATAAATAACATCACTATATATAGACCAGCCTTGCTCGAGGAACTTCAGAACCACTCAAATGCCCCTCTGAGACCACAACTTCACCTCATCAAAGTCAGACTCACTACCAGACTCCTCCTCTTCTTCTTCAGCCTCAATTTTGAGCTCCTTTCTCATTCGCAGCGCCTTGACACGCTCCAACCTGCTCTTCAAGTCCTCCTGCACCTCCTCTTCCTGCTGGAGTTCCTGAATGGCCTCTTCAAGGTTGTCCTGTTCACGCTGTTTGAGATCTTCGGGCACCTCGAGCAAGTTGGCATCGTACTTAGAGTGGTCCTTGACAGATTTGCCATGGATGTCCAAGGCTTTGGCCTCCAAATCGGGTGTATATTGATCCAGAACAGAGGGTGCTCGCTTCGTGGATTCTGCGTTCAGTACTTCACTCTGGAACCGCTCCCATTCGTCATCGAGATTCGGAACTGTGGTCGGAAGAGCAGTCGGGTCGTCGGCCTCCGTTTTTCTTCTTTTGGGTGTCTGATCCATGGTGTGTATGTTGTGACGCACGCACGGCTCCATCTAAAAATAATTAGCGTGGATACTTTAGTGTTTCTAATAATTAGCTGCAATGGCGGGTGTACTGTGCGTATAGAGA
Organism: Yarrowia lipolytica; assembly: GCF_001761485.1. NCBI lineage: Eukaryota > Fungi > Ascomycota > Dipodascomycetes > Dipodascales > Yarrowia > Yarrowia lipolytica. The sequence continues at coordinate 2,088,673 of NC_090771.1, read as the reverse complement.
GCTTAACTGAAAATTGGCGATGTTGTGGTGATGAAGATTACCTTATTGATACCTAAATACTGATATAAAGTAGACAATCGAATAGTAGCAGAATCACAAGCCTAAGTCACAAACCAGAAACCCGCTAGTCTCCCCGTAAAAACCCCTTTTATTACTCATCTCTTGCTTGTAGTTCGACGCCGAAACTCTATATCAACTACTGTATGTACAATACGCCAGTGATATAATTAGAAAATTAGACATAATTAGAAGATTAGACATTCTATGCATTATACGAGGGGCTTCCCCGTCTATTGACCCCATTTAGGCCTACCCCATTCTCTTTTGGGTCTCACATTGGCCAGCTGCCCTTGGAGTAAACGGTTGGTAGGCAGGGGTACGTCGTATGCGTTGATTCCCAATGACGTAATTGACTACTTGTACTTCGAAGAGTGAGGGTTGTGATGACCTGAAATTTGCACCGTAGCACTTCGACCATTCAACAAGATGATAATGCTACATCGGAGAAGAGTCACGCGCTTACCCCAACAACTCTTTCAACTTCCCCATCTACATCTCTTCGTATTCGCCCCATACCACGTGTGACGGTCTCCTTGTTGCAGGCTGGCTCGCTTGTCTGGGTGGTATCCAAGTGCCTTGTGGCTGCCAGCCCCTTGTTTCATTCTCCAACGTTGGTGATGTAGGCTATTATTAGATTGGTGGGTAGCAAAGGGATCGAGAGAGCTGTAACTGGTAAGTGTTAGTCACAATACTTGTACCAGTAGCGATGAGAAATATTATTTAGCGGACAAGCCAGGTGTTTGGTTCAGCAAAAGAGTACGAGTAGTTAGCACAACCTCCGTCTACAATTACGTACAGTAACTCCATAGTGCTCGTCCGCTACAGCTCTGGTTCAGTCCGCGGAGCTTAGGCATGCGGAGTCAAAAATGAGCCAAAAATAGCCGTGCCTGATTGTCCGTTCCTGGGGCCTGGCAAGGGTTCTTAAGTTGGCTCTTTGCCTGAGCTGTGCAGCCGCCGTTACTGTACATGTCAATCGTTCAATCGCTTTCAGCTTCCTAGTACTAGCTATCCCAACACTCGCTACCACATCCATCAACACCCCAGCTACAAGTACCCTCAACCCTCAGGCCATCTATAAAGCTGCTTCACGTTCTCACACTCTGGCATTACAGCAGTCGTTGCTTGTTTGCCATCATTTAAACTCACAAACTCCCAACTGCAAACAGACTCTTAGTTGGTTAAGCTACCTTCCGACATCCTTGGCTGATTAATCAAAAAAATCTGCTGTATCTTTTCAAAAGAGCCAAAAAATAGCGTCCCCACCAAAGCGCCCCGGAACGCCCCAAAGCCACCGAAAAACGACACTTTAGATATTACCCGTCCGCTAAACCTCGATTGCCGTCGTCTCCACTGCCCCACCACACTCGCTCGCTTACTTTCGCTTGCCCCCACAAGCCCCCCACATTGCTCATTTGAACCTTACTGGGCAAATTGCCATACCGTAGCGTCAGGCTACAGTAACAGCAGCACACACACCACAATAGGACTGCACATACTCTCCACCACGCACTGACGATACAAGCCGCGCAGACGACGACACAGCATATATTCAGCATATATTCCGCACTTCTACCCGCACATCTTCCACACAACTCCACATTCCTTCAACCAGCATGAGCTCTCCGCCGTCGCTGTCAGACTTGTCGCTGAACGATCGCAATCCCGATCGCCACCCCCTTAAGGGGCTGCATGAGGCCCGGGGTATCCGTAAGGTGTCATTACACTCGCGCTCAGGCTCTGTGGCCGAAGAAGAAGAGCCTTCCTCCACAGACTCCAATGCTGCTACAGCTTCTCATCCACCAGCTGACCAGTTGTCAGAAGTGTCAGCAGAAACGCTGGCCCGTATCCAGGCCATCCATATGTCGCGAATGAGCAGAGATCGATCCCACTCGTCGCCTCCAGAGCCCGAACAGGAACAGCTCCAGCAACTCCAGGACCGCACCCCGCCGTCGTGGCAGACTCAACGACCCCACCCCCACGTGACCACCGACTTTGGCCCACAGCTGACCTCACCAGAAATTTCGCCCTTCACCACAGCGTCGTCTGTGCCTCGAAATTCAGACCATAGCTTCTCTCAGTTCCAGACCGGCTCCTTGCCTAAATCCTACACAGGTGGTGTCATCCCCCCTGGCGTTACTGCCAGTCCTCTCAACGGCCCTCTCACCGGACCGCTGACTGGACCGCTCACCGGACCTCTGACTGGAGGAACCAAGCCAGTCTCAAGACAATCGTCGCTGTCGTCGCGACGAGGCATGAGACTGCCAGGATCCCCTCTCGTCTCTGACGACGAGTGCAGCCAAAACCCGGCTGCCTCCACCCCTAAACCCATGAATTTGCATTTACCCGACTACTCCAAGCTCAGCTACAATGGTGACAACAATGGTAGTTCTTCGGCAGATAGCCGATCTCGCGAGAGCTCCTCGTCCTCCAACGCATCATCCACCTCCACCACACCCTCCTGTGCCCTCACAGGTGGACTCACAGGTCCTACCGTTCAGACAGGAGCCCGTCTTCCCGGCCGACTATCGTCGCAAAACTCCATCAAGCGAAAGGGCCCCGGAAAGCTGTCGCTCAGCGGGTCGCCCAGCAGTAGTCCTGTGACTCCATCCGATGGAAGTGCTGTCCCCCTGCCCATTGCCAAAGACCAGGCTCCAGCCCAGGGAGCCCCTGCTCAGGGAGGCGGTCTGTTTGCACAGTTTTCAAAGATCGTCGACATCAACACGGGAAAACTCAACTTTGCTGGAAAGGCCAGCTTGCATTCGGAAGGTATCGACTTCTCGGGAGGTACGTCGTTCCGAATCAACATTGACGAGCTGGAGCCTCTGGGAGAGCTGGGACGAGGCAACTACGGAACTGTTACAAAGGTGCTGCATAAGCCCACAGGTATCACCATGGCAATGAAGGAGGTAAAGCTGGAGCTGGACACCGCCAAATTTGCCCAGATAATTATGGAGCTGGATATTCTACACAAGTGCGAGTCTCCATACATTGTCGACTTTTTCGGCGCCTTCTTTGTAGAGGGAGCTGTTTACGAATGCATTGAGTACATGGACGGAGGATCACTGGACAAGGTGTATGCAGGAGGTGTGGATGAGCCCTGCTTGGCTGCCATCACCGACAGTGTGGTTCGGGGTCTTATGTTCCTGAAGGAGGAGCACAATATTATCCACAGAGATGTCAAGCCCACGAATATTCTCATCAACACCGAAGGAAAGGTCAAGTTGTGTGATTTCGGAGTGTCCGGCAACCTCGTTGCATCCAAGGCATCCACTGTGATCGGATGCCAGTCATACATGGCACCCGAGCGTATCCACAACCCCGATTCTGGCAACGTGACATACACTGCCAATTCTGACATTTGGAGTTTGGGCGTAAGTATCCTGGAAATCGCCCAAGGCTCATACCCTTACCCTCCTGAAGCATACAACAATGTTTTCGCCCAGTTGCGAGCCATTGTGTCTGGTGATCCCCCTCAGCTTGCCGAGCGGTTCTCTCCTGAGGCACGGGACTTTGTTGCCCAGTGTCTGCAGAAGAAGCCCTACCAGCGGCCCACTTACCAGCAGTTACTGGAGCATCCCTGGCTCAAGAAGTACCGGGGCGTGGACGTTGGCATGGCCGATTTCGTGAAGAAGGCCCTGGAACGTGGTAAGAACGCCACTTCCACTTCCAACGAGACCACCCCAACGGGCACCACTATCCCTGTGTCCCGCAACAACCCTGGTTTGGTTTCCCGTGACGGACGAAACAACATGGTTCCTGCTTTGCATCATAGCTTCCTCAACAATAGACAATAAACAATGAGCATATTGAACAAAAAAAAAGACTTGTATCGTATCTTGGTGTGATAACTGTAGAGTTTGTAGTATTTATGAAGTATCGACGTGCATAATACAGTGACATTTAACACCTCACAAAATCAATACTGGCTATCTATATACATTACCTTAATCCTTCTTTCTAAAAGCCATCATATAGTTGCCCATTCGCTCATTGGGAGTCCAGACCCATCCACAGCCAGGAACGTACATGCACCCCTTGGAATCGACAAACTCCCAGTCTTTTTGTGTAGCAAAAAAGTCCCGGATCTCCTCCTCATTGATGTACTTGGAGTAGGTGTGGGTTCCGGGAGGCACCAGTCGCATAAGATGCTCGGCCACAAAGATGGTCGTGAACCACGAGATGGGGGTTCGGTTAATAGTGGACAGGAACACCCAACCTCCGGGGTTTACCTTGGACAGGGCATGCTTCATAAATTCGGCAGGATAAGTGATATGTTCGAGCACCTCGTACATGGTCACAATGTCGAACTTCTCGTCCCTGGGCAGGTCCTCCAGTGCAATTCGTCTGTAGTTGAGCTTCTTGGTCAGAGACGCGTCTTTCTTGGCATGCTCCACAGCGACTTGGAGCACATCTGGTGACATGTCGATTCCGTCGACCGATGAGGTCCATGGCAGACGGGCCATGTGTTCTGCAAGAATGCCACCTCCACAACCAATATCCAACACACGCTTCTTGTCAGTCAGCTGGATAGCGTTGGTCTTTCGTGGGTCTGAATCGGGTAGAATGTCCAGAGAAACACCAGCAGGTTTAACAGCTGACTGGCTGGTGTTTTGCTGCAGGACCTTGAGATTCTCGTTCATGAAATCCATTCGCAAGAGGTTCATCTTGTGCAGGATCCGCTGGGGGCCATTAGTATCCCACCAGGTGGCAGCCAATTGTTTGAAATGCTTCATTTCCTCCTCGGAAGCCGAAGTAGAGCCGGCAGTACCATGTCGCGCTCGGGCAGTTGAGTGAAATGCTCGGATAAGACGTCCAGCGGTGCTTCTGTTCATGATTATGGTGGTGACGGGGTTTCTGTAGGCGGAAATATAAAATTTGGGTCTGCATGTTGGTTCAAAGCACATGCGAGTATTGCTGCTGGTACTTGTACCAGTAGTTTGAACGAACTTCAGCAGGGTGTGGCAGTGGTAGTTTTTCATACGACATTGAGGGGAACTGCGAGGATATGAACATGAAAAAATGTATTCGAATAAGGTTGACAATTCCATTGATCATTTCTCATACTATCCACAAGTCTGGATGGATAGCTTATTCAGCAAGAGATTTCCTTGAACCTTTTTTGGAGCATGCATGAACAACCATCTACACTTCAAGTTTGAGAACATCTCACATCAATATCAACAAGATGCCTCTTGAAGAAAGCATCATTGCCACACGTCAGCGTCGAGCAAATGCTGGAAACCGTCTTAAGGCGTTGCTGGATGCCCAGGAGCCACTTGACGACGATGATGAACACAACATTTTCATGGAGTTTGAGGATGATCAGGAATTCGAGCTGGGGGCCGATGAGCCTGAGATGCCCGGTTACGACGAGGAGGAAGAGGACGAAGAAGAGGACACCATGTCACCTGCACCCAAGCGTCGTAAAACTTCAGAGACTACGGAAATGGAGGAGGATGGCGATTCAGATGACAATCCCGAGTCTGAAGCTCAGGGCTCCGACTTCTTCTCAGAGTCAGATTCCGAGTCGGAAAATGACAGCGAACCCGAAGATGCTGGCGAAAAAGAGCTACAGAAACGTGAGAAGGAGGAAAAGACCAGGAAACGACTAGCGGCCAGAAAGGCATACGAGATTCCCACTATGGAGAAACTGGCACGACCCAGAGTCACAGCCCAAGCTGCGGCACGTGCAAGGGCTGCCAAGGAGGCTCGCAAGCCGGTAAAACGGAAAAGCACTACTGTGGAGGAGCTCATAAATTCGGATCGACGTGTGTCCCGACGATCGACAGCCGTCAAAAACACCAAGGAGGTGCTGGAGCGACTCAAGGAGCAAGAAGAAAAGCGGGCTGCCTACGTTCCCCGTGAGAAGAAGGTGGTTAAGAAGCTGACCCAGGCAGAAAGGCTGGCAGAGGCTAAGATCACAGAACAGCAGAACATTGATAGTTTGAATAACTTTTTCCGCCAGGAGGACTTGCGAAAGCAGCGTCAGCGAGAAGCCATGTTGGCCAAGCGAATTCCTTTGAAGTCTTTCATTCGATTCCTCAGTTCGTCAAAGCTCGTAGACCCCATTCCGCTCCCAGGTATTGAAGAGGTGGAAGTGGCCAAGATAAAGAAGGAGGTGGTAAAGGCGACCCCCAAGGTGAACACGGAGGGTGAAAAGGTGGAGGCTGCTGTCACAGAGGGTGCTAATAATGCAGCTGTCCCAACCACGGGGACACCGATTGCTGAGACACAAACAGAAGTGAAAGATTCCGTTGAAACAACCGCGGAGTCGACAGACCCCACTGCCGTGCCCGCAGCCGAGCCAACAACAGTTGAACCTACTTCCGAGAATGAAACTATTGCCAAGAATGACGCGAGTGAAGATGTGGTGATGGTGGATGCTCCTAAAGCTGATGCCAATGGATCTACAAAGAGTAAGATGGCCGACGAACCTGACTCTTCTGCTGCCACTGCCACTGAGTCTCCAGCAGTCAAAAAAGAAGAGGAGACAGCCGCGTCTGCTACAGCAACGCCCGATGCTGCTGCGTCTGAAGAGCCAGAGGCAAACGAAGACAGTGATAGTGATGGAGAGACACCTGCTCCCAAGCCCGCCACAGTCCCCAAGAAGGCAAAAATCACAGTGGAGGGTCCTCAGGAGAAAGTTGGCACCACAGTCGTACAATTGCTGGAGTTTGCTCAGGACCGAAACCTTTCGCGTCCTGAGGTCAAACGGTACCTTTTGGGACCTCAGGCCGTGGTTCCTACTGGTCGTGACTACTCCATCAACAATTGTGTGGTTACTGGAAAGCCTGCGCGGTTCCGAGATTCGAAGTCTAAGGGTCTTTACTACGCCTCTCTGGAAGCGTTTAAGGTGATTGAGACAGTCCGTGAGGGTGGATACAATTGGAACTGGGGTTTAGGTGGTGTCTTTACTGAACATGATGGCGGCAAATGTGCAAAGAATGTACCCGATGGATTTTACATCAAGAAGGAGGAGCCCAAGGATGTGGAGGTCAGCGCAAAGAAGGACGATGAGGGGAATAAAGATGGTAATGATGGTGATAAGGAGGATGGTCAGAAGAATGGCGAGACAGAAGTCAAGAATAACGAGGAGGACAATAACATGATTGTCGACCACAAAAAGAAGGACCTAGAGGGTGATGATATCAAGACAGAAGATCCCGAGCTATCTACCTCGTCTCCGTCTGAGGCTCCATCTGGCGTCATAGCATAGCATGTATATATATTTAATTTATTGTAATAGGAACAAATCTACATGAAGATCACAGACTGTGTACTGATGTACAAGTACAGTACAAGTACAAGTAAATTGTAGCGGGCATATATGTTTAATTTATTGTGTATCAGATGGTTTACCTCGTTGATTCCCTTTTTACAGGGGAGCACCGAAACCGAAAGCAACCTGGATGCTTTTGACATAGTACTCCTCAAAGTTACCCCGGGCAACATCCTCTTGGCCAACAGGGATTCCAGACCACTTGACAATCAACTTCGTATCGCTGGTTCCCTGTTTGAACTCCAGATCTAGAGTGGAGAAGTGTCCCTCCTTCCACTCCTTGAGTCTCCAGCTCTGCACGATTCGCTTGTTCTTCTCCAGCTTGGTGATCTTTCCAGACACGTTCCCACCGAACAGAGCAAACTCAGATCCCTCCTTCTCCTCGATCTGCGGGGGTGCTCGAGACCACACGGCAACTCGCTGAGGGTCCAGGAAGGTCTGGTACAGCTGGTCGGCCGAGGTGTGGAAGATGGGGTCCAGCTCAATGTTAGTGGTGTTGTAAGATCCCGAGGACTTGGGGGCAGCAGCGGCAGTAGTGGAGTTAGAGGAATTTGCACCGGCAGACTCGCTCTGCTTGTTGAGGTTGCCCAGGGTCAGCTTGGATTTAACCTGGTCCGCAGGATGCTGGATAGAGGCTCCATTGGTGGTCAGCAGATCATCCTTGAACTGGAATAGTCGCTTTCGCAGCTCGGGGACAATGTCCGACAGAACAAGCTCCTTGACGGGCAGCTTGGCAAACGAGTCGTCGGTGATGACCACGTTGAACTGGTACTCGTCCTCCTCGGTGTCGTAAGCAACCTCAGGGATGGTAATAGTACCAGAGGCCTCCTCGGGGCCGTTGGTACCGGAGAAAGCAAGCTTGATCTCAACATCAAAGAGCGAGATCAGTCTGCCCTTTCGCTGGCTGACATCAACATCTCCCTCCACAGAGGTGACCTTGTCGATCTTAGCCTTGACCTCTCCTCCCTTGCTGGTGGCCTCCAGACCAGGCAGCTTCTCCTGGAAGTATTGTCGAGTCCAGTCAATGCAGTTTTTGTCGACCCAGTGCCAGTTGTTGGGGTTGTGCAGAACCATTGTCGTACTGTAGATGTAGATGTGAGAATGTCAAGTGTCTGTGCGAGGCGTTATAGATCGAGCTGCATGGAAACTTATATTTGGTTTGGTTTGGAATTCTCCAGAAGCCCTTGCCCTGCGAAGGCGGCGCATTGAAGATTTCCAGGCGTTGAAACGTAGGCGAAGAGTAATTCGTGTGATATAACGAGCTACGGTAATATCGAGCGCAAATTGCAGCACTCCTAATGTTTCTATGTAACTACCTCTGTAATGACATCCTTCGCCACACTGCCGTGTCGTGTAGCCCAGCTGGGAATATTGCCTGCATGTTCCACTAAGATGCTCCGAAAACCGCTGTTCTATGGTGTCACCAAAAGTTCATCACACATTTAACAAACATTCAGCACATCAATCATCTATAGATGCGGCTTTGATTTATTGGGTCTATTACTTGATCAGCTCTTAATAAAAGTTCAGTTACGTTGACTATGTACTATTACAGACCGCTGTTAGGAGAGGGGGGATGACTGGGGTTGACCGAAGAAGGACCGGATTGTTGCTGTGATGGTTGTTGCTGTGAGGATTGTGGTTGCTGCTGGCCGTCAGATGGCGATGGTTGACCTCCTCCAAGGCCGCCCATAATACCAGCCAAGCCTCCAATTCCACCGGGAATCAGAGACATGAGGGACTGAATCTGGGGCATGCTGCTGGCGAGATTTTGCAGATTGAGGTTTTGGAGTCCAGGAATGTTCTGTAGACCCTGGAGATTGCCCAAAAGTTCATGCATCTGCTGGATCTGGCCTTGTTGGCCCTCATTAAAGAGATGAAGATTGCGAGGGTTGGACAATAACGACGCAATGTCGCCCCCAGCTCCACCTCCCGACATGCGGGGATTGTTCAGGAAGTTGGAGATTTCAGCCGGCAGGTTCATGTTGGCCATCTCAGCGAGGTTGGCTAACGAAGACACTCCACCTGCAGCCCCTGCACCCAACAGATTAGCCATGGAAGCCATTCCCTCCAGTTTGGATGGCGAGCCAGGAGTCTGAGGTGCACCAGGCGTAGAAGCATTTCCCATCTGAGGAGATGCAGCCGTGCTAGAGCCCGCGGAGTTGGCCTCCATTGCTTCCTTCTTTCGTTGGAGATTTTCCAGCATCATTCGAGCAGACTCGGGGTCCACACCGATCCACGAAAGACCAACAGGACCAAGAGCCTCCATGTCTGCCGGCAGAATTCGACTGACACCTTCCAGGAACCACACAGTCTCCTTCATTTCCGACGTGTAACTCTTCATGAGCTTGTAGTAGACACGAATGATTCTTCGGGCCATCTCATCACCCTGGAACAGCAGGGCAATGATCTGGTTATCTAGCAGTGCGGGGAAGGCAAAAACTCGCAAAATAAAATCCGCTCGGTACCGCTGGTGAAACAGAAGATCGATAAAGGCCAAAGTAGGGAAGTATACAGAGCTGGGGTCCACGGGGTATAAATCAGCCAGATCGTCGTCGAAACACTTCAGACCACCGTGCACAAACTTGTGGGCAGTACGGGTGTTCATGATGTGGGATCCTAAGTCGATAAGTTCCTGTCCGATCAATCGGTAGAATCGAGAGTGTGGTGGAAGAGGCCAGACAGTGGAAAGAATGGATGCGGCCCCTCGAACATGGTGAATCCAAGCCGTGGGGGGCAGCGTGGATGCATCTTCGGAGGCCTGAACAATTGGTGCAGCGTTAGCCAAACCGTCCATTCCTAGCAGAATGCAGCCTGCCACAAGGGCATCTGTGTTCTCCGGAGTGACATGGCGGACTGCTTCTCGTAGCTGACCGAGGGCCTCTCCTCTATGGTACGCAATGTCACGTGTGTACATGTTCTGCTGTTGAGTGCAGGAGAGATGAGAGGCTGAGAAGACCAGAATGGAGTGCATCAGAAACGGGAATTGGAAGGCCAGAGCGGGCACATCTACGCCCCAGATCTCCTCGTTGGAGATACCGGCGGCGGTGATTGTCTTCCATGCCACCGTCATGTAGTTGTGCAGCAGCTTGAGGTCTACCATGTTTGGTGCTCCACGTACTCCATCTCCTGTGTTGGCTGGGGCAGGCAGAACAGTGTGTGGATTAATAGGGGCAAAGGTCGGGGTGGTATTACCGGATCCCTGAGCGTAACTAGGCAATGGCCGTTTGTACGAACATTCCAGTCCCAAGTGTTCACAGTTTCGACACACAGGGTGCTTTTCGTCGCACTTTACTCTTCGTTTCTTGCAGGTAGCGCATCCTCGACGGGATTTCGAGTGCGGTTTTCGTTTAGTAGCCTTGGTGTCTTTCTTGTCATCTGTTTCCGAGCCCGTCGCACTGGTTTTGCGCCTTTTTGGCCCATGATCGCCTTCTACCGAGTCACGATCTTCCGTCTTGACAACGGCTTCGGGTTGGTCGTTTGCGTCGTTTACGTTTACGACGGGAGCGGGAGACTCCTTTGAAGCACCACGCTTGGGTCTCGCAGTCGCGGAGTCGGCGTTCTGGCCACTAGTCGGTTTGTCGGTTGCGTCGCCCATGATTCCACTCTCAAGACATGCTCTTGACCAGGCAGTATGTGTTTTTTTTTGGCAAATCTGGAGGGTGGACGCGCTTTGTACAGTAAACACGAAATTTGCGGTGTTGGGACTTAACTGTAAGCAGACTTAGACTTAGGCTCGGGGCGGAGTGTCGGCATTAGATTGTGATAGGAGCTCCGACATGAGTCACCATGATTGTCGGGTATATATATATCACTTGGGGGAAATTGATGATGACAGAGACGCAATCCCACATTTTCAATCAGTCTAGATGTCAGATGAACTCTCAATAAACCTCATGCCATTCGAGACACTGGCTCCTACCAGTCTGTTAAAGCGGCGCTCATTTAGATGAAACTCTACCCGCACTAGACGCAACCGTTGGGTGGTGTTGAGTCTGGGGTTGTGGTTGCAACCAGATAGCTGTGCCGTGCCAAGTGGATAGAGAGACAAGCAGTTGACAGTTTGTAAAGGCCGTGTCAGGGACGAGAGGCGAGTCGAAAAAGGGTGAAAATTGTCCCGCTTCCGCCATCATCTACGTCATCCATGCCTACAGATCCTGGCTTTTTAGCTTGTTAAAATAATGCCATTTCTACTACAGTAGCCACTCATAGTACAATGACGCCACCCGATTGCAATTCAGGAGTCATTCGAGATTGCATATCTGCATTGGTAAGCAGAGATGCATAGGGAGATAACAACACAGCTGGAAACAATTGGCAAGTATGAAACATGGACCCAAAGCCTTGGTATATCCTCAATCCCTTTTGCCAGCTGCAGTAAGATGATAGGGCCGTACACCCCAATAAACAATGCACACGTGATTTCTTGCTTTCTAAGTGGTGCAGGGTTAGTGTTGGAACTAACAGCGGGTCAATTGCAAGAGCCTGAGCCTGAGTCTACGCTATTTACTATCTTAAAAGTCGAGCGACTTAATCATACTGTCGCCGCGGTGATCAAGCTTGGGAACATCAATTTAAGGTTTAAGGTTTTATGCAAGGTCGGTCCTCACATTCGGAGTGTGGCAGGGTGGATTTGTGTCTGTAGGTGGTCGTAGCTAGGCAATTCTATGACACCCTCCTACTCGATAATCGCAACGAGACGTAGCACTCGACAGAAAGATACACAGCCAAGTTGATTGATACCTGAAATGATACCTCGAGCCGAGACATCTCACGACGGCACCCAAGAGTCACCAAACGGCCCCGGCTCAGCGATACTCACAGCTGTAGCGATGATACCTGCGGCAGCGACACCCACGTTAGCGATACCCCATAATGAAACATCCGATACTGAAATGTGGGATCTTGATGCTTCAGATAGCGATATTGATCCCCTTGAAGCGCCTGAACGAGCTCCCGATCAGCCCCACTATTCCGTCTCCGATGAGGTGGTGAAGCAGGTTCTCCACGACTATGTGAAACCAAGAAATCCACCAGCTCGGGTACCCCAAAAGAGGAAAAGAGAATTTGAAAACATCTCTGGCAGAAAGCATGCCCCCAGAGCCAAAGCTGATGCCCTCGGAAATATGCGTGTCCAGCTTGAAGAGAGAGTTGAAAAGGGAGAGATTACCGAGGAGGAAATGGTGCACGAACTCGGCGTCTTCTCCAGAGATCAACACTCCTCGGTCGGTCAAGGAACACGACAAACAGCTAGAGATGCGCGCCAACTGGACAGCTGGATATGCGATTAAACGAAACTCCAAAACGTACGACAACAGCCCTAAGGATTGCAGCCACATACCTGGAGCAGTTTACAATCCATGGGCTTGGCCATGTTATGAGGGTGCTTGGACATGTTATAAGGGTGCTTGGGAATGTTCTGAGGACGTTCAGTTTGACAATCAGTCTGCGAATAACAACGGAGGCGACAAAGGTCAACCGGATGAAGAGTCGAAGGAGCAGTCAAGTTTTAGGGCAAAGACCACCCACTGTGTCTCCAGAACCCGTTGCTGTAAACGCTCTCCCGTCCCCGCTCTCTGGCGTCTTTGATACCCCTTTCTAACAGCCTGGTCGCTACCTTGACCTCGTTGTCATTTCTGACGATGATTGCGGCGGTCCCGGTTGCTTCGACGTCGCTGTGGACACCATTTCACCTTCGCTGTCTCAGATGTCCCTGGTTCCGTCGGTACCCTTAGTCTTTTTGATACCCCCGGCTCCGCGTCCTGGATCCAGGATACCCCCGATAATGTGTTTTCACTGGCACAGCAGGATACCATGACTCCCTACGAGACACCCACATCACAGACTGGCTTCTTCCTGAAGCTGAATCTGCCATCAGCAGAGGCGCTCCAGAATGCCCAAAGGCTCCTGGCTGACCATGGCATGCTTGAACTAGTTGGAAGAGAGGCTGGCTCCCCCAGCGGCACCCCCACGAGGCCGGGACTGGGCGGCAGCAGAGACGGGTTATCCATGATTGGCAGCCGTCATCACTAAGTCTCCTCGTATTTTGTACTGTTTTGCTATAGATGGTTTCAATGGAATTGATGTGCTGAGCTGACTTGATGGGCCAGAAGCTTGTATTGATTGAGAAATTGAGAATTTCTCTAAGTATTTTTAAGGTTTACATACAATTTCGAGCTGTTTTGTCTGTCTTTTGCCAGCGAAAAAGGTGGATTTCGATGAATTTTGATGAATTTTGAGGGTGGAATTTAAGCTTTTATGCACGAACGGAGGAAAAATTCCTTTGTCTGAAATTGAGGTTCCCAAGCTCAATCACCGCCGCGACAGTAGCATGGGAACACAAACCATTGTTTAGTACGGCGCAACCAAGAATACAATCGCCTTTACTTCGTCGAAGTAGCACAGAAACGCCAAGATGGAACCAATTAAGCTCCATAGCAAGGAATGTTCCAGAACGCACAGACCCTCACTGAACACTCAGCTTCCCACACGTCCAAATAGATGGCCATACCACCTACAAGCACTCATAATCGTTTTATTAATCTCGTTCACATATGCGCTATGTCCATATCCAACCCTAAATTTCTATATTCTAATGATCGTGGGGGTCCTCCTTCTGTTCCTCAGGCTGCACCTTGATCATGGTGTCGATTCGCAGAATGGAAATGCACGCCTCAAGCGCACTCTTGAGAGACTTGCACTTGGAAACGGTAGGCTCGATGGTGCCAGCCTTGAGAGAGTCCACAATCTTGCCTCGGATCAGGTCCAGGCCGCAGTTTTTGTAGTTTCGTCGCTTGGTGTCTGTGAGAGCGGCAGTCTGCGACTGGGCGTGTCGTGCTCGCAGCTTGGAAACCAGGTCTGACGAGTCCTTGGCGGCGTTGACCGCCAGGGTTTTGGGGATCTGCAAAAGAGCGTTGGCGAACTCGTAGATAGCCAGCTGCTCTCGGGAGCCCAGAGAGGTGGCAAAAATCTCCAGGTAGACGTTCAGAGCAGCCTCGACAGCTCCTCCTCCGGGAACGACGTAACCGCTCTCCAAAGTTCGCTTGACGACAGACAGAACGTCGTGGATGGATCGCTCCATCTCGTCAAGCTGGTACTCGTTGGAGCCTCTCAGAATGATGGAGGAAGAGGGGTGGGCCTTGGTGCCCTTGACGAGAATGCACTCGTCGTCGGCAATTCGCTCTTGAACAACCTCTTCGGCCTGGCCAAGGTAAGAGGACTCGAAGACCTCCTCTCCCTCGAGGTTGGACATGTCAGAGATCATGGTGGCTCCAGTAGCTCGAGCGATTCGTCGCAGATCCTCCTTCTTGCATCGTCGGACGGCCATCGCACCAGCTTCCACAAACTCCTTGAGACACAGATCATCGATACCCTTGGTGGTGAGGATGACGTTTGCGCCAGCAGCCAAAATCTTTCGGATTCGCTCCAGAACGATGTCGAACTCCCGCTTTCGGATGGCCTCCAGCTGCTCGGGGTCATCGATAGTGATGTTCACGCCCATGGCCATTCGAGCCTTTTGCAGGTTCATATCCAGCACGGCAATCTTGGCGTTGGGGATTCGGGTCTTCATGGCCTGGGAAGCGACAGTGCAGTTGAGAGCGTATCCCTTGACAAGAACGGACTCCAGAGCGGACTTACCGTGGGCCTTGAGAATGTTGACAGCCTTGACGGGGTACTTAACCTCCCCACGCGAGTTTGTGGTCTTGACGGCCAGCAGGGCATCAACAGCCATGTTAGCGAAAAAGTCGGAGTCGGATCCAATGATCTTGGAGGACATCGAGGTTTTGGCAATGTTGACAAAGGTGTCCTTGCCCAGCGACTCGACGGGGACGCTCATGACCTCATTGATGAACCGCAGAGCCTCTCGCAGAGCGAGTCGGTAACCAGTGATAATCGTAGTAGGGTGGACATCCTTGACCTTGACGAGCTGGTGGGCTCGACGAAGCAGCTCACTGGCAATGATCACGACAGAGGTGGTTCCATCTCCAACCTCTCGGTCCTGCTGCTGTGCCAGCTCCACGAGAATCTGACCGGCGGGGTGTTGGACATCAAGCAAAGCCAGAATGGTGGCACCATCGTTGGTCACGGTGACATCTCCAATGTCGTCGACAAGCATCTTGTCGAGACCAACGGGACCAAGAGACGATTTGACCACGTTGGCAATGGCCTGGCAGGCCAGAACGTTCTGGCTGCCGATTTCAAGGCCTGAGATTTTCTCTCCGTTAAGGACTGGGTTAGAAGGGAACTTCGGATGCACGGGTGGCGACAGTCCAGCGCAAATACTCACACAAAGTGTCCGACGGTTGGGAATTGTACATGGTGGACATAGTTGTAAGGGTCGTAGTACAACGTCAATGTCGTGAGTGTAGATGTGTAGTTCTGGTAGGTTCTGATTAGATTTTCTGCACCAAGGTAGATATTAGGGTATTGTACGCACACCCACTATTTTTCGATGGATTTCTTAGGATAGAGTTCGGGACTCAAACATCTGCCTGAGCGATGTGCTGGCTTAATAAGGGTGGGGCGTGTCTTTTAATTGTAGAGGCGGAAGCTATCCGTACTTGTACTTATCGTGTAATGATGACCCAACAGGGGAAATAATACACCACTGCAGCACTACAAGCACGCGTCAGGTTCTACCTTTGGATATTCAATAATATATATGTCAAAAATGGGGTAACTACAGACATCAGGTGGCATCTCGAGGCTTGAAACGCATAGTGATGCTTTGTTTTGAGGTTCCCTCACGGAGGCCCTGTAGACACAATCCAAGCCCAGTTCTACTACAATAAACATATCTTGAAACATTTTTTTCTTGCTTTGATTCATTTTTCGTTGTGTTAACCCATTAGCATGCAAAAACTAGAGCACAATGCACTTTTTGTTCTTCTTGACCACTGGAGGCTCAAGAGCTGCCACGATGGCCTCGTCGAAAACGTCCTTGAGACCCTTCTGAGTAAGGGCAGAACACTCGACGTACTTGACGGCACCGAGTTCTCGGGCGAGCTGGTAGCCTTGCTCAGTGGTCATGGGTCGCAGCTTGTGTCGGGAAAGCTTGTCAAGAATCATCCTGTCACTTCGCAGATCAACCTGGGTACCAACAATGAGGCAAGGCACGCCGGGGCAGTGGTGGTGGACCTCAGGGAACCACTTCTCCTTGACGTTCTCAAAGGAGGCGGGAGAGGTGACGGAAAAGCAGACGAGGAAAACATCGGTCTGAGGGTAACAAAGAGGTCGCAGTCGGTCGTAATCCTCCTGACCGGCGGTGTCAAACAGTCCGAGTGTGTAGGGCTCGTCTCCAATCCTGGGGTTAGTATCTCGATTCGTTGCTTGGGGGGGGGGGGGGGGGGGCTTGGTTTCTTGCAGAATGCGACGCGTTATACTCACATGACAGTCACGGCATAGTTGTCAAAAACGGTGGGAACGTATTCAGAGGGGAACTTGTTTGTTGTGTATGAGATGAGGAGACAAGTCTGCGTTAGTAGGAGCTCTCCAGGGCCATTAATCCATCGTCCAGAACGACATCGTGATCGTGGCGGAGCACGAGAACCTTGATAATTGGCGTTTTGTCTTTATACTCACCTTTCCGACGGCACCATCGCCGACAACAACACATTTTATGGTCTGCATTTTATCTTTTTGAGGGTCTGTGCACGGGCTAGGGCGGGAGCTTGTTCAAGGAGCGTGGTGGGGGCGTGAGAGTGTGAGAATGTGGGTGTGTTGTGTGGGTGTGTATGTGTGGAGTGTGATATGTGAGGTGGTGAGTTGTGCTGTGCGACAGGGTTTCGGATTTGGGTGTCAAACGAGAAGGCTGCTTACAGAAGCCTATGCTTTTTTATGCACAAAGGTGTGCCACGGAGCGCTTCTGTGGTGTATCGTGAGCCAGGGGGCGCGGAATACGAGGGCTTGTGAAATCTTCTCGTCTGAGAAAGTCGTTTCTCTACCATCGAATACTCTGTATATTTCCACCGCCTATTGCCGTCTGTGACTTACGAGTGCCCCACCTCTCCCCTCCCACTGACGTTGCCAAAACTAAGTCCCCTAATCGAATCGTCCCAGGGGAGCTGGAAACTGTACTTCAAGGGCATAAAGGACATAATAGGCCAACAGGGGAAAACTGTCGCGTGGGGCAACTGGACCGGATATTATTACTATTCAAACACGCACACATTCCGTTTACATTCCGCAAACTGACGCCGTCCTCTATACTACGTGCTACGTAGCAGTCAGCGTCAAAACATCTATGCCACACAACCCATTCGCTCATGCATAGGCCACATCACTCACTGATAAGCCCAAGGCCAATGAGGCACATTTCTTGTGTCGGGTTAGTGCGCGGGTCGGTGCAGTACTTACAGGTACAGTAGCGTACAATGTTTATTAAACACCCCCTATGAACAGCCCAAGTTCCACCATACACTACGTTATCACGGTACTACCACCCTCTTGTATGGCCCACTATCTTTCCCGAACTCCCCTCACGCCACATCACTCCACAGACACGATCCCTTGTCAGCACGCGTACCAGTCTACTGTAAGTACAGTACCTACGATGAACTTCGTAAACTCTGACCAGCACTCATAATCTTGAATCAAACATAAAATTCTACGGTAGGGGGTTAGTTAATTATACAACCAGCCGCTGTTACAGCTATCGTACGCAGCCGCTAGCAACGATGAAACAGCAATAATTATACCCTATTCCCCCATAGATGTGCACGCCCAATACGGCCAAGACCAAAGCATCATGAGTAGCGTGGAAGTTCTCTTTCTCCTTGCAATTTGAACCAGAGCCACTAAACTGTTTATACCTCTAACATGCATTGTGGACGTACTGTAAATACTGTTAAACTACTCCACGGATCTTTAAAGACACACTACAGGTACAGTACTTGTAGTGGGTGTACAGTACATACTGGATTATTGCCGTCGCAACGACAGCACAGCTGCACAATCCAGGTGGGTTAATTACTTATTGTACAATGTGCACGTCAAGCAACTATGAGATGGAATCTTAGGGATCGTACTATTGTACTTGTAGCACAGTTATGTTGTAAGTCGCTTATACTTGGCTTCTGTCGTAAGTCCTACCCTCGAATGTCTCAGTAAGCACTCCCACCAATGTTTACCACTTTCGCGTTGCACCTTCACGTCTCTACTGCTACAGTTGCGTGGTCGGCTTGATACTCACGCGCTCAATACACATTCATTTTACACCAGCTATACATTCTACTACTTGTATCATATAAATAATAAATCAATTAATGTTCTATCAGTTTATTCCAATTCTCATCCTCCTCTCACACTCCCCTCACTATCCTCCTCACTTCTCAATCTTTTTAGTATCCCGCTCCGCTACCTGCACAGACATGAGAACAGCTGCCAGGTCTGCCGGTAGAATGGGTTTGGCCAGATAGCTGACCATACCAGCATCCAGGCATTTTCTTCGATCTTCTCCT
This sequence comes from Yarrowia lipolytica, assembly GCF_001761485.1. NCBI lineage: Eukaryota > Fungi > Ascomycota > Dipodascomycetes > Dipodascales > Yarrowia > Yarrowia lipolytica. Next base: position 2,069,875 of record NC_090771.1, on the reverse strand, counting down.
CCAGCGTTGGCCGTCAACGCAATAACATTAGGGCAGTCATCCTTATACAGCTCTTTGAGCTCCTGGGAAGCAGCAATACCATCCTTGTTGGGCATCTGGATGTCCATGAGAACACAGTCGTACATGGGGCGACCGGCGTCAATCTCGCGTTGACACATTCGCAGAACCTCAACACCATCCTTTGCGTGCTCAGCATTATAGCCCATGCGCTTCAGATGCTGCAGAGCCACTCGAGTGTTGATTATGTTGTCCTCAGCCAGTAAAATCTTGAGAGGATGACGCTCAGCCAGAGATTGAAGCATACCCTTCTCATTGGGGGCGCTCTTGAGAGCCTTCTTGGCATCCGACGACGTCTGGTCATCCAGAAGCCGCTTGATAATGTCCGCTAGACGGCTTCGCTGAATAGGTCGCATCAAAATAGCACTGTAACCCTGCTGCTGGAAATCCTCAGCCATGGGTACACCGAAATGGGACATGAGCAGGCACTTGGTTATGGGCGACGCATTGGAGATGTCGTGCAAGTCGTTGGATTCATGAGGCACGGATCGAGCGTCAATGAACACCAAGACAAAGGTGTTGGTTGGGTTCTCCAGCACAATCTTTCGGGCCTCAGAGGAGTCGTCACAGCAGGTTATGTCGAAGCCCAGTCGCTCCAGTTCAGTGTGCAGACTCTCCTTTTCCATAGCGTGGCTGTCAGCCAAGATAACCTTCTTGCCCTCGTAGATGCTCACCTTATCCTTGGAAGGCTCCTGAGCACGAGCAACAAGACTGAACCAGAAGGTGGTACCCTCTCCCTCAACAGAGTCGAAAGTGAGGCCTCCGCCCATGAGTTCGGCCAGCTTCTTGGAAATAGCCAAGCCAAGACCAGAGCCGCCAAAAACTCGTCGAGCGGAGCCATCGACCTGAGAGAAGGCCCGGAAAACCTTATCGCGGGCATTTTTGGGGATGCCAATACCAGTGTCTGTCACAGAAATCACAAACTCGTATCGATGATCAGAAGAGACACGCTCAGCATGCGACTCCACCACAATATAGCCCTTGGAGGTGAACTTGACGGCGTTTCCAACCAAGTTGATGACAATCTGACGGAATCGAGTAACGTCACCATTGACAATATCCACCTCCCCACATCGATTGAGATGCACCAGCTCCAGATCCTTCGTGGCAGCTGGCTCAGCAACAAGCTGAATGGCACTCTCGATGCACTCTCGCAGAGAAAATGGAGAGTTCTCAAGATCAATGGAACCATGTTCAATCTTACTGAAGGCCAAAATGGCGTCAATAATGTTGAGAGTAAGCATGGCTGACGACCGAATGGTATCGACATACTCACGCTGCACAACAGTCAGATTGGTGTCCATCAGAAAAATAGAACATGAGAGCAGAGCGTTGAACGGAGTTCGAATCTCGTGACTCATGTTCGCCAGGAAAGACGCCTTCTCGGCAGTGGCTTCTTCAGCAGCCTTTTTAGCCAGATCCATCTGGTGATAGAGACGTGCCTTCTCCATAGAAACGGCAGCCTGGGTACATAGGAGAGAAATGAGCTCAATGCGCTGGAGAGAGAAGACACGGAAGTTGTGCTGATGCTCCAGGTACAGAATACCCACACTCTTGATCTGGTTCTGAATGGGCATACACAAGACACTCTGGTATGAGCGGTTGTAGAAGAAGTGGTCTCGGCCGTGCACAGTGTCGAACTTTCGAGTGTCAGCCTGGCGAGAAATGGGGGTGCCGGTGATCAACACATGCTGAATAACAGACATGGGAGCCAAATCCGATCGAGAAATCAGAGGCTCATGGCGAATCTGAGTGATGGTGTTAAGAACACCCACAGAGTCCACGTACAGTCCCCCATCGTCATCAAGAGAGATGAAGACCGCATAGTCTGCTCCACCAATCACAAGAACACTCTCGATCAGCTTTCGAACAATCGAGTTGGTGTCGATGGCCTCAGAGATATCCAGGCAGGCCTGCAGAGCACTCTTGACATCCTGTTCATCAGTTTTCTTGCCCTTCAGCATCTGAGTGTGCTTAGTGTTGTGGTCAAGTACCACTCGTCCAGATGTCTCCTCACCCTGCTGGTTCATAACCTTACCCGCACCGATACCCTGCATGATAAGAGGGGATGTGATGATCTCACTCTCATCATTAACAGCCAGGGCCTGTAGGGCGTTGGGAGTCATATCCTTTGTGGGGATCTGCTCCTTGTTCTCCTCCTCTCGAAGCAGAGAAGACAGAATCCAACGAAGAGGAGACTGCACCAGCACAGAGTTGCTGATGAGAGAAGATCGAGCTCGCAGGTCTGAGTAGTACGCGTTGGAAGAAGCAGAGGTATTCGTCAAGAGCGTCAAGTGGTTGAGCTCGTAGTTTGAAGACTGAATCTCCGGGTATTTGTGAACGAGCTGGTTGACCTTAAGACGAGCTCCCCAAGCACCGTAGAACTTGGCAGCCTCCTGGTAGTAAGCGACAGACCGATTCTTGGAGTGGGTTTGCAGCCAGTCACCGCATCGCTCGTTGATAACAGCGGCATCCTGAAGGAATCCCTCCTTGAGAGCAGCTTGAATGGCTTCCTCGTAGGTGTCGAGAGTGATGATAGAGTCACACGTGTGCTTATGCAGCTCGGCCTTGATACACAAGTGCTTGTGCAAAAAAGTTGAAGGACAGGTAGCACTCCAGTCCTCCAGATCACGGGCAAACTGCTCCAGAAGAGGCTCGCTCTCCTCACTGTACCTTCCCTCAGAGTCAATGATAGCAAGAGCTCCGTAGAAAGTGACAATCACGTGATAAACGGTAACGGGGAGAGTGGTCATGGTATATTTGAGATCATGCAGAATGATGTCAGAAGCAACATACTTGTGCTTGTACACCACAGCCAGCAGTAGACGACACACATTGTAGGCATATTGCACCTCTTCAGCCTTGCTTGACATGATCTCCTCTACATCCTCCTTGTTCCCAAGCAGCTCCCCCTCCAGACAGGAGGGATCGTTGTGACCATCACCCATCAGATTGAGGATCGCTTGAGTGTGAATCTTCAGCCAGAGACGCGAGATTCTATGGTCCAGCTGTGTGGTGGAGGCCTCTAGGTTCACAAACATGGTGTGGATGCTTTGGAGGGACTCACCAGCTAGGAACTTGCACATGGGCCGTAAGCCAAGCGAAAAAGCCACCGTTCCATGGGGGTCGTAGATAGTCTGTCCCGTCTTCATGACAATATCGTAATATCTGAGTTAGTTGGATAAAGAAATGGTTGTCGTCGGTAATACTCACCTAATAACCTCACTCAAGGGCTCGAAATAGATGGCTAGAGTCAAAACGTAGTATTCGTACGTGTTCATGCCGAAATCGAGATTCACCGTAGAGTCACATTCCAATGTGACAATAGCCAGTTTACTGTACTCGTACGCCCGGGTCAAGTTGATGCTTCCTCCGTCCTTTTGGAAGTGCGAGGCAAGAGTTAGCAGAGAGAACGCGCAGACGGAAGAGGAACCATAGTCCAAAAATGCAGTAACAGCCACCAGAGTCAGAGACCGAATGAAATGCTTTCGGTTGGACAGCAGCACGGGGATCAGCGTGATGAAAATGACCTCGTGGGCTAGCAACATACGCACATCCTTGGTCACAGGATTGTGAGCCAGATCTCGAATCTCACCAACAGACAGAGGGATTCGGTGACGAAGAATAGAGTAGTTCTTCTCATTCCACTCCTCATCCTCCTGAAGATGGAATCCAAGCAGAGCCAGAACCTCCAAAGAAGCCGCAATGGCCTCATCCTTCTTCTTAACAGCACTAAGAGCCTTGACCTTAGTTTTCAGACACTGAGCCTGGTCCATGATGTCGGTACAGTGAGGAAAGACTTGGTCAATGAGTTCCAAACAAGATTGATGCTTCTTTCGCAGGAACTGAAGCTCCATCAGCGACAGGTAAATGTCACGAGTGATGGCTTCATGGTGTTTCCAAGGGTCTGGAGGCAACAGCTTCTTTGCCACATCAAAGAACCTAAAGGCCATGTCGAAATCAGTCATGTCAAACACAAGATGACCGGCCTGAATGTTGAGATCTCGGTAGATGATTTTCTCATCATCTCGCACAATGGTGAGAGCCTTTCGAAGCTGAGTGGCAATCTCCAGCACCTTGTGGGCGGGCATCTTCTTGGCATCATGCTTACCCAAGAGTCGCAAACCAATTTGACGATGGATCTCAGCCTTCTCATTGTCATCAATGTGAAAGTACACAGACTGCTGGACCAGATCGTGGTAGAATCGATACTTGGCCTGTCGGGCAATCTGACGGATCTGGTCGTTCGAAAGATTGAGCTCACCGTCGGCCTTGGAAAAAGGAAACTTGTAGTGCAGAGTGGTGGGAAGAATCAGCTCCACTTCCAAAGCAGGATATAGAGCCTCAGCAGCCTCACTGAACGAAATTTCCAATGACAGGGCCAAATCTTCCAGGGTGAAAGTATTGGAACAAATGCAAGCAGCATATCGGATGATCTTGTAAGTCAACGGAGGTAGAGACTCGTACATAGAAATGGTAGTCTCCTGAACAGACCGCGGAAGAGTATGAGACAACAGCATATCGAAATCCACCTTCCACTTGCCAATGTTGCTGTTTCCACCTCGGGTGTTTTGATCCAGGTAGATGTAGCCCCGGTAGTACAGATATCTTAGTAGACAACTGATGAAGAGCGGGTTACCTTCTGTTATACGGTACACAGTGTCTGTGAGAGATTCGACCTGAGGATCCGTAGAGGACACAGCCACTGCAGAAGCAGGAGCAGAGGACACGTCGGTGTCGTAAGTGAAGCTCGATTTCCTGCTGACTGAGGCCCGGCGCTCAGAAGAACCAGCTATGGCAGGCCGGATCGACAGGGTTTGGGCGATGATCTGCCGAACTGCCTCCTTGGCTAGGGGCTGCAATGCGATTTCAACGAATGGAGCATCAGTCTGTTTGATAATATCTAACAGGAAGTTGCACTTTGATGCCAAAGGATCATCGTTGCAAATAGCAGAACAAACCAGAGTCACGCGGACATCATCGAAGTGGTTCTCTTTGGCGAACGACTGAAGCTCGACGAAAAACTCGAAATCGGTTGGGAAACACCACTGAATGTCGTCGAGGAAAATGGCAAGGCCAAACACACCAAAGAGACAGAAAAGAGACTTGACCAGGTACTTGATTCGTAGCTCACGCTTGACAGGACCAAGGGGAGGTCCCTCGGGCACAATGTCATGATAATCAGGACCAACGAGTTGTCTCAGTTCAGGAATAGGTCCAAATAGAACACTCATGTCAACCTTAATGTTAGTGAGAATTCTTTCACGCCAGTTAAGAATGGTGGTTTGCGATGCACTCAGTAGCTGGTGAATCAGATCATTCAAAATAGTGATTGTGGTGTAGAACGGAGGAACTCGCTGATACTGGTCGAACTTAGCCATGGCGAAGTATCCATGACGAGCAATGACAGACTTCTCCAGTTCGTACACTAGCCGTGACTTTCCAATACCAGGATCTCCTCGCACAACAATCATCTGCGCACATCCCTTTTCCAGAAGCTTTTCGTACACCGTGCTCATGGTGGTGATCTCCGAGTCTCGGCCGTAAATGAGCTGAGGGACCAAGAATCGAGAGAGTACATTAGTGCTGCCAGAAGCAGGCTCAAAAGCATTGTCCAGCTTGACATCCTTCTCCAAGCAGTCGTAAATGTATTCCAAATCAGAAATGATCGATTCGGCAGTCTGGTATCGTGAGTCCGAGTTCTTCTCCAGCAGCTTCATCACCACAGCTCCCAGCTGCTCGGGAACCCAAGAAGCCAACAGCTGTGGTGCTACAGGGGCACACGAAACATGCATATAGCCGAGCTCGAGAGGGTCAGCTGATTTAAAAGGTGGAGATCCAATGAGAAGCTCGTAGAGAATGCACCCAATGGAGTAGAAGTCTGCCCGGAAGTCCACCAATCGGTTCATTTCACCAGTAGTCTCAGGCGACACGTAGTACATGTTGTTGCCCATCTGCTTGATGTGGGTTCTCCTGTATCCCTTGGCTGGATCTTCGACTCGCAGACAGAAGGAGAAGTCCCACGATGAAATGAAGGTCTCGCCCTTTTCATTCAGGAATATTCGTCCTGGGTTGAGGCCGTGGTGGGTAATGTTATGCTGATGGGCCTCTGCGATTGTTGTGAGAACGGAAATGATGGCTCTGAGGATCTCGAGGATCTCGTCCTTGGTTCTGTGGAAGGGAGTTGGCGAAAACGGCGTCGGTGCACCTGCAGCCATTCCAGCCACCCCGTTGGCTGTCGCAGGCGAAATAGTCAGCTTGACAGGCGACTTCTGTTGACCATTGGTGCTGACGACCTTGGGTTTCAGAGGGGTGGCCTCCAAGTCGGGATTGAGAGGGCGAATAGGCGAAACATCCTCTTCCTCGCAAATGTCCACATCCAGAAACTTCTCGCGCAAAGTCATAAGCTTCTCATTGTTGTCAAAGATGAGGGCTGAGATGGGAGGCTCTGAGCTGACCTGAACCAGCTCCGAGGGTCGTAGAATTCCCGCAAGATCGCGTGGCAAAGAGTACTCCTGGCCAGCCCAGTCTTTGTTTGTTAGATTGTCTCTGAAGCTGTCCGATCTCGTTGCCTCTCCTCCATCTGTCGTTGGCTCCGTCTGCGCCTTCTCTTCCTCCACATCTCCCCTTAGTAGTTGCCACTCATACGAAACCCGAATAAGGTCTTCGAGCGTTCCTTCGGCAGACACAGTGACAAGCACGGGTTGACCGGTCGACAGTTTCACTGATCGGTAGAAGCTGTTGCTGTGGAAGAATTGCGGCACAATAGGCACCAAGGGTCCATATCCGTCAATAGATGGCAGTGGAGGTAATCGGCTGTGCTTGTTGTTGTCTCCCTGATCATTCCCTCCTCCATTTTCCCCGTTTCCTCCTCCGGAATCTCGTCCGCCACCTGGACTCTCATCTTCTCTGTCATGGTCACATCCCTGGTCGCTGGAGCAGCAGTCGTTGCCACCACTGCGATAACGCGAGGAGGTGAAGCCCAGATGCTGTCGGTAGTCAGTATTAAGCGAAACCGACGACGGGGTAGTGGAATATGACTCGGAAAAGCCATTCGAATTGAGCCTTTCGCGAGAGTAGTTTGGTGGGCCGTACCCCGTGTACTTCGCCTTATTGCGAGTGGTCGAGGGCCATACAAACACTGGGTTAGCCGTGGTTGCGTGGGGATTGCATCTCAAAAGGAATACTCACTTGTGTGTTTTGGTCCGACCGATACAAAATGTTGCGTCGTCAAATGTGTCGACCAGTCAGTTCAGTGTTTAGACAGGTCGCACTGGCATGCAGCACTTGGTTGTGGTTTGAGTTTCACCATTTTAGAGTTGAGCCTTGAAGCATGAAGTGACTGCTTGAAGTTGGAGGTGAGAGTGGCACCGTTTAGAGAGTTAGTGTCTGTGACGTCAGTCAATAATCGGAACCATTTTTGTCGGATGCAAATCATTCGGGGAAACTCGTATAGCCACTGGGCTACCTCGTGAACTCACCCAACAAACCAATCTCCCGTAATTTCCCTGCTATTATCTATATGGATGTATGGTGGTAGGTACTTTCTCGCTAATCTAAAGTCAGACGTCAAATGTATACGCCGCAAACAATAGAAGGATGCTAAACTGCCACTATTACCAAAATCACAGTAGTCGGCGCATGAAGGGGCATTTAGGTATCGTTTCAGCATCACTGTTGTCGTTTAAGCACCCAAAGCCATTCAGAAACCTCCTCTGGCCCACGCACACATCTCTTGCACGTCACGCTGCATAATTGCAGGGGAACCAGGGGAACAAGCTCCAGTCAGAACTTTGGGAGTAAACTCTATAAGTACGGCACTTGTTCAAGTATAAGTAAAGTAGAAAGGTTACTTAGCGAGGTCTTTCCGTGAGACTATGAACAATGTACAGCAGAGAGGTTTGCTACTGTTGATTAGATGAATGTGGGGGTACCTGCGCAACCACTTCCAGCTAGTTACATATATATCGCTCCACACTAACACACAGTAGCGGCGGATAACTGTGCCCTCGAAGGTTTAATTGCATTAAACGTCTTGTCCTGTGACGTGTTGGAGAGAGCCAGCATTTCAGATCCTACTGTACGATTATGAAAGTCACGTACAGTACTCGTATTTGTATAGAGAAATGTACTTATGTTAGTACTCATACCTGCAATCGCCTGCTCATTTGGGAGAGTGTCAACAGATCCTGTTATATTAGTCCTCAGCGACCCATGGTGGATGATCTCACACCGAAAAAAAATGTCTAAAAATAGACACATGTAGATGCACACATGTTCTGCTGGTCTCAGATAATCTCAACTTTTCATGCTATCCGAGGCTCGTGGATCTGGCGACTCTACCACATCTGAAACCGAAAATGTAGGGCGAGGATTGTGCATTTCGGAATGTCTCGCTGTATCCATGGGATGCGGAGACAGTGTGGATGCACCTGGAAGAACCCAATGACGCTTTCCCAAGCCCTGAGGGGTTGGACCTCAAACGGCCAAATACACTTCTACTGGTATCATAACTACTTGTAATGGAACCCTGTTTCGTGTTAGCCCGACGCTCAGATCTACCCATTACGAGATTTAAAATAACGGCTTCAAATCATTAGTAAGTAGGTGCGTTTTCATACAGTGTCATACAAGGGACATGCACATTCCCGCTCACATTCATCACATGTCTCATAATGGATCTGAGACACTTGTCAGACACTCCTTCATCGCTAAAGTAGTGTCGGTACTTGGATTTCGGGTACCATATCTAACCGTCTATTCATATATACACATGCGCTGTAAGATCTAATCGGACTCATCCTCCTCCTCAGACTCGGACTCGGCCTCCTCCAACCACGTAACCCACTTACCAAGCAGAGTTCGCACACTGGCAATCTCAGGAGACACATCCTCGGGCTGCTGGTGCCACCATCGCACAATGACATGCTCGTCGAGAACATCAGCGTCATACAGACTCTGCACTGCAGCAAATAGAATGTAGTTGCCAACAGGACGACGAGAACAGTCTTTGAGCAAAATGTTGAGCAAATCGATCTGGTCGGCAGGTTCAAACACCTGCTTCTCAAACAGCTCGGCCCACTTGCCCCACACCTTCTGGGTGGGCACCTTGTGGTCGTCGGTGACACCCATATTGAGAACTCGAGTGATGTAGCCGTTAATGGCCTTGACAGATGCAGCTCGAACCTCCTCATAGGGCACGTTGGAAGACATTCGAAGAGTACCAAGTTCCAGAGCAGCGATATCAATCTCGTGGTTGTCCTGGAAAGCTCGGTCAAGAGAAGCGATAGCCTCCTTCTGGAACTCGTCCTCGTGGTTATCTGAAACGTTAGAAACTGTGGAAGAGAGTCGCCGTCGCGTCTTCTTTTTGGGAGCCACCGCTCGGATGTTTTCGTCATCCTCGTAGCAGTGGTCGTTGATGGAGGTGTCAGAAAGGTTCAACTCCTTGAGATTGTAAACCAGAGAGCCGACGTTAGCGTTGAACTCGTCGTCCGTGTCGAAATCGCTGTCATCGTCGTCAATAGCGTCGAATGGAATACTCTCGCCAGCGTCCAGAACGAGATACGTGCCCTCGATTTTCTGTCCTTCCTCCACAGTGACGCCATGACCAATAATAGAGCCAGGTCCAACGCTGCAGCCCTTCTTCAGAATGGCTCCATCCGCAACAAGACCACCGTTGACAGTAACATCGTCCTCAATGATAACATTGCTCCAAATGAAGGAGTCCACCAAGTTCACATTAGTGGAAATCTTACAGTCACGTCCAATAACAGTATCCTTAACCATCGATCGCTCTCCCACGCTGGTTCCTCTTCCCACCAATGATCTCGATCCGATGACACACGACTGAGCCAACACAACACCCTTCTCCTTATAAATGTGGCCCATTTGGTAGCTGAATGTCTGGTCATCCATGAGGTTAGAGTCAGGAACGACAGGGTAAGAGTACCGTGACACGATATCCTTTGTGACAGCAGAGTAGGTCTGCAGTGATCTCACTCGAGCAGCGTAAGCATCGGTGACAATGTGGGCGTAGATCTTCTTACCGAGAATCTCTGAGGTCAGGATGTTCTTGACAAAGTCGGATCGCAGGGTAGAGTAGTCGAAGTTCTCGGTGAACTGGGCCAGCACGTCGATGGAACACAGATCAATGTGGCAATCAATGAGATCATTTCGAATAGACAGAGTGGCATCGTCATTGAGCAGCTCTCCGTCCAGATCAATGGACCCAGTGGGGTTGTTGAGAGAAAGCTCCTCGTATCGCAGACACTCAGAGGTCTTGTCATTTAGCACAAACAGACCTGGTTCAATTCGGGAACGGGTTCGGTGGAAGGCATCGGCCTGTCGCAGAACCATGGTCATCATTGCGTTCTTGTCATCCTGCTTTCGCTGGAGATGCTGCTCCAGAACAGGAGTGAAATCGATGTTGGAGACTACGTCACCAGAGACAAGCAGAAAGTCGGAGGTGATGGAGCCGGTTCCATCGAGATCTCGCATGGCATCTCCAACAGACATACTTTCGGTCAGCTTCTTGGTGTGGATCTCAAATGGCGAATGCGAGTCAGACCACTTGGATGTCTTGATGTACTCCTCAATCTTGTCAGCATGCGAACAGCACATGAGGAAAACCTCACAGACACCCGCCTTGGCCAGGAACTCAAAGGTGTATTCCAACAGAGGAGTGTTGGCTAGAGGAAGCAGGCATCGAGGATAGTCCTTGGTGAGGGGTTGGAAACGAGCCTGATAGGAATCTGCGAGAATAACTGCCTGTAGACGGAAGTCCTTGTCGATGGCCGACTTTTGGGGTTTGGCGTTCTTCTTCTTGGGGGGCATTGACGGTTAGTTGTATTACCTGGATAGTGGTTCCAGTCTTTCGGTTTGAAAAACGCATCGGAGCATGGGGGTTTGGGTTTTAGTCTCAATTTTTGCGAATAAAGTTTTGGCAGGATACCGTAGAAGTAGAAGGACAGAGTCATATGGGTTTTATTCAATGAGTAGCGAATATAATTCGACCATTCTACTTTTGTTGTGGTCAAAATGCTAGTGTAACTAACTGAGACAAATTTTTTTGTATGTTTTGGTCCCTATGGACCTGCCTTCCTGCTTATGGTTGTTTTTTTTGGAGTTCACTGCCTGTAATTGCTCTGACCGGGATGTACATACTTCATATGGAGTAGTTACCAGATCAAGTGCTTTACCATTATCTTCCAACTTCTTTTATTTATATACTAGATTCATGTCCTTTGCCTCGACTCTACTCTCCTGATCACCTCTAAGTGCTTAGATAATGTACTGTACTAATTACCAGTACGAGTCGCTCACTCTCTGGATGGACAGTTCGGAACCCCAGGCATTTTGTGATCAATCTGACACCAATCAGGTATACTTGTTAGCCACTGTCTGACTCTCTGACGTGTAGAGCATGTGCCCAATTTTTTTTGTTGTTCATTCGGTGTCACGAAAGGCGCAGTACGGATACCACTGTGAAGGGGAGCAAGGACCGCCCTCCCAACCCCCTATTCTACCCACACCCAATCATTGTGTGGGAGTCATACTTGTATAGCTTTCCGGAGCCGGTCACGCTTGCACACCATTGATCAAATCGACATGCAATTTATTATTAGCAGATATGTCTCTTGACTTTATGCCTTGTCAGGCTGAAACAGAGGAATGGTCCAAACATGCATTGTAGGCGTGTATTTACTGTAGTTTCAAAGTATGAGTGTAAGCATGGCGAATCTACTACTGATTAGAAGAAAGAACCATGAAGGCTGCACCCATTGCTATGAGCCGCTGACGAGATGGAAAGTAGTCGGATTAATAGACGCGTCACGTGACAGCAGTTCTATATTGGTTGATATCTATTTATTCATATCTCACGTGACAAGCCTCCTTGGGTTAGGTTTACCCTCCCTGTTGGTATGCATCGCTACAGTACAGTAGCATTAAGGCAAGGTATGGGTCTACTGTAGCGACGATACACAGCACAGCACTTTGACCATCACACGCAACACGCCCACCATGTCATTCCAAGATTCGTTTTGGACAAAGGACTACATTGGCGGTGTACAAACCGTCTACGACAAGCTCCAGCAGGGCATCCAGGAGAACCAGGAGGTACTTAACTTAGTGTCGTCTCGAATCACGATTGAGGAGGGATATGGACAACGCCTTCAGAGCGTTCGAAGCTCACACTACGCCTCAAAGGTGGGGTTTGGACGTGACGAGGGAGCCACTCTGAAGCAGGCATACGAAGGAATGATTCTGGACATGTCCGAGGAGGGATATGCTCATTATCGGGTGGCTTCAGCTCTTGATAAGAACGTGCGGTCTCCATTTGCGCAATGGTCTGAAGAACACAAGCTGCGTGTAACCACAGCCTGGGATACGTACCATGTTCGTCAACGGTCCTATGAGAAGCAGCTGGCCACGACCAAATCTTTGCAGAGATCCTTCTTCAGCAAGTGTGCTGCGATGGAAGACCTGACCCAAGAGAGCAATGTCGCGTTCCCTACTCTACCACAATCACCCAAGACTGACGGTAGTGAGTCAATTCCAGGTTCTACAGCCGCTTCCACTCCTCCCTCTAGCTCTGCTTCTGCTGCCGAATTTGATGGTGGCTCTAAGGAGACTCAATTGGGAGGTGAGACATATTCGGAGGCTGCTCTCAAGATGATCTTTACCGACATGCTCAAAGAGATCCCTCTCAAGTCTCTCAAGGTGCCCATCCTGGGAACCTATAAGCGGATTTCGACTGGCGACCAGATTGTCATGTGGCTGAGAAAGAACATGGACATGCCCAGCATCGCAGCTGCGGAGAAGTTTGGACAGGACCTGCTTGCACAGGGATACATTCGACTAGTTGGACAAGTTGGAAACAGATTCGGAAACGCTTCTTCTCTTAACTATCAATGGCAGGACTCCGTCATGGCTATTATTGAGGGTAAAACCGACGCTTCCCATGAGCCCAAGGCAGAACAGACTACTTCGCACTTGCAGCCCGAGTCTCACACTGCATCCACTACATCCACTCTTTCGGGATACATCAAGAAGTTCCGAAACCAGCCACAGACGGACCCTATTCAAGCCCGAGCAGAAATGCTGCAGTTCGAGCAGCGATACAAGGAGGAGGTTGAGCAACTGGAACGACTGCGATTTGAGCTGGAGGAAAATATTCTAGAGGTTTTGTCTTTCTTTGAGAAATGCGAACTCGGGCGACTGGCTGCCTTGAAGAGAGTTATGCAGGATTTCGGAGAAGCCATTTCAAAGGGAATGGAAGGTACTCAGACTACAGCCGCGAGAGTTGCTGTTTACCACGAATCTATCCAGCCAATCAAGGATATTAGATATACCGTGGAGAGGTACAAGACGGGTCACTTCAGTCCCAACCCTACAGCCTACCGAGGATATGAAGAGAAAGTAAGTGATGAATTCTTTGGAGTCGAGCTGGAACGACAGGCCCTCGCTGAATTTGAAGAAGGTAACGCCAAGCAGGTACCCATGTTCGCTCAAGTGCTGTTGACGCAACTGGACAGCTCCTACTCTGTCGATGATGATCTATCAAAGGTTTGGAGATCAGACGCTGTTTCTCTCAAGGAAACCCACCAGCTGAAGCGGCTTGTTGACACTGTAACCAAGTTGGATGCGCGTCGCCTAACCAGTCTCAAGGCCAGTGAGATCATTGCTCTTCTCAAACTCTATCTCCTGGAGCTCCCTGACTCCGTGGTTTCCTGCAACATATATGACCTTATTCGATCTGCGTATTCTTCGAATCCTTCTGAGGGGGACAGTCTTACAGCTCGACTTCAAAAGATCGAGTCCACACTTTCTCAGCTCCCCCAGGTTCATGTGGATACTCTTGAGGCAATCATCAAGCACCTGAAGCGATTCATTGTCATGTCCAAGATCTCCGACGAAGACGTCGATTACATTTTTACGGACTTGGCCCGTGTTATTATTCGACCCTGGACTCAGAGTGCCACTACAATGAACAGTAAACACGGCGTCAAATTCCTCAGAGATCTGGTTGAGAACGGCGACAAGGTATTTAGCAGCCTTGATACCAAGTTTTTGGCCCAGAGAAATAAGAAGAACCGCCAGCGAAACGTCTCTTCTTCTGAACAGAACAGAAAAGCACTTGCTGAAGCCCGTCAACAAGCCATTGAATCCGCTACCAAGTCTCGAAACTCTTCTCCTCGAAGACAACTCGATGATACCTCTTCGCCCGGTATTCCTCTTTCCGTAGCTCTTTCTCCTGCCAGAAAGCGATCCGACTCTACAGGCACTCCCAATGGTGGAACTACAGGTACTCCCCGATCTTCTCGAAGCCATCATCAGCAGACTGTGCGTGGTTCGGTGGATGTGGACACCCCTACTCGTCCTAGAGATCGAGTCGGAAAGACCTCTGCTGTTTCTACACCTGTAGTTCACCAAGGCACCCCCATGGGCCAGAACACCCCCTCTCTGCCTCACCCCACAATTGAAGTGACTGGCACCTCTGATACCGAAGAGAAAGACAAGGAGGGACCCAGTAAACTGACCTCCCCCGGTCGATGGGAACGAGCTTCTAAGCCTTCTGCTACTTCTCTGGACGATGCTGACCTTAGCGAGTCTCCTGCCATTGAACACTCGGCTGCTGGTTCTCTGTATGACACCATTCCCAAGCCCATTGACACTGACATCCCTGAAACCTCCAGAGAAGACAATATCCCTGAGGATTCCAGCCCCCTCGATGATATGATCACAACTTATGAAGCAGAGTCGAGGCCTACTTCTTCTAGAGAAGCTTTTGAGAACAAGACCACTGTTGAGGATAGAGAAGTGATTGAGATTTCCGATGAGGAGTCTAGACCTGCCACCAAGGAAGCCATTCCTAAGCCGGAGTCTGTGGTTCCCCCTGTTCTCGAAGCTTCTCCCGAAATCAAAACTACTGTTGCCGCTGCAGAACGTGAGGATTCTCCTGGTTTCGATTTTCACGATGCCGAGGAGTCCATGGAATACCAATGAATTGCATTTACTTTTTTATACCCATGTTCGTAATCACCGTAACATTATGGACTCACAATCCCGTAGATGCAGTACATACAGTACATAACAATGATAGCTGATTCTTGCGCCTTCAAGAAGGCGTTTTAGAGTATGTGCTTGTGTACGACGAAAAAAAAACACGCTCACCGTACAGAACAAATTATCGCAAGTACAACAGTACAACTGTAGCACCCGAAGTACTAATTTTCCTCACACATATTTTTACATCATGGTTAATTTAGTCTATTTACATTAGCTAAGATTGGTCATCAAGGCCAACAATGTCCTCAAACAGTTTCTGGCAAGGAACCTCGGCATTGAGCTTGGCACACAGAAGGAAAGCACCGGAAAGCTTTCGGTGCAGACCGTAAGTCTCTTCAGGAGGAGGGGTCAGTCGTTCCTTGAGCATGACACCAATGTTCTCTCGAACTCGATCGGTGACAGTCTGGTTGGCAAAGTTGAAGTCTCCCCCTCCGTTCTCGCCGTTAAAAGGCTCACCAAGAGTGATCATGGAGTCGATGTGGGCATTGAGCATTGCTTTCGACTCGAGACCAGTAAGGTATCCGAGTTCAAGAGAGTACTTTTCACAAGAAGCTCGATCCTTTCGAACGGCTGCTCGCAAGCAGTTGAGGTAGTCGTTAATGAACTGGTCGGAGTAGCCTCGAGAGGCACCGAAGTCGAGAAGTTCCAACTTATGGGTCTTGGGGTTGTACAGGAAGTTGGCCCAGTTGGGGTCGGTCTGCATGAATTTGAACTTCGCAATCTCCAGCAAACACAGCTCCATTATTCGGGTAGCAATCCAGTTCTTCGTGTCCTGATCCCAGGGACCCTTTACGATATCTTGGCCTCGAAGTCTCTGCATGGTCAGCACCTTGTCGGTGGAAGCCTCATGATAGACCTTGGGAACAACGTAGTCGGGGTAGTCGGCCAGGAGCTCCTGGAATCGCTCCAGGTTCTGTGCCTCCCGGATGTAGTCACACTCCCATTTGAGCTCTACTCGAGCGTTAGCAACAGTCTTGTCAAGGAATAGACCCTCGGGCAGCATGCTGGAGGCAGTCATGAGAATCATCAGGTTGTTAAGATCGGAGTCAATGGAGTCAGCCACGCCTGGGTATTGAATCTTGATGGCGACGGGCTCGTAAGAGTCTCGCAGAACAGCGGTGTTAACCTGGCCAATAGAAGCAGCGGCAATGGGCTTGTCCTCAAAGGAAGAAAAGAATTCGTTTCTCCATCCTTGGCCGAGCTCCTTGGTAAGCACCTTGTGGAGCTGCTCGGCGGGCATGTAGTTGGCACTGTTCTGGACTCGAGAGAAGATCTGCTGAATCTCAGGCGGGAAGACTCGAGAGTCCTGGAAGGATAGCTGCTGGCCAATCTTGAGGGCAGCTCCTCGCATCTGAGACAGCGACTTGACGAGACGTTCCACATTGCCGGGGGTAAGCACCAGAGATCCGGCGTGAGAGTTGTCTCCGGTGAGACGTCGGAAACCTTCACCCAGAGCACCAACACCGAGACCAGTGGCCAAAGTGCCGTAGTGGAAGAGTCGCTCGAATCGACCGGAGGGCACAGCAGAAGACATCATTTCTTCTCTGATTTCCTTCTCTCCAATGATCCGATCTTTGGGCACCTCCGCTCCAATGATCTCTTCGCCAATGGAAGGTCCCTTGTCGGAGGACGACGAATACATTCGCTTGGTGGAAGGATCCACGGAGTTGCCGTTGATTGTGGGTCGCTTGTTGTTGAAGGGATCAAAGACCATCTTGGCTGAGCTAGACCCTGATCCCAACGGACCATTGGGCACACCAGGAGTCAGGCCCGTGGGTCCTGTCTGGGCAGGAGGATCTCTAGGAATGGTTCCATTGGCAGTCGAAAGTGGAGCAGGTGGGCATCTGTGTTAGCAATCGTTCAAAAAGCGTGTCTGTCATATATTTCGATACTCACACTGAGCTCACTACACAACCCTTGAGACCGCTCACAATGGACGAGCCCTCGAGGTGGTCATGAATGGATTGCTTCTGGATATCCCAAGCCTTTTTGGAAATGTTGGCGACCGAACGGCCCAAGCCCACCAGTTCGTAATTGCGCATTTTTGTTTGATCAAGTTGCAGTCTCCAAGATGATGTTGTAGGCTGATCTTGGGAGCTGTGGTTAGGGTTGAACTGGGAGTAACGAGATTTGATAATCGGAGAGGGCGATATTTGTGAGCGGCTCAACTCCATCAGTTGCACACAACTTAGAGTGGCGGCTTCAGAGACAGAAGAGAGACAACGCCTTTCATTCTTCATGTACGATCACACTCCGTAACATTGTATCAGTGGGACTATCTTCGGATGTCAACCACCATGACCAGTATAGGTGATTAGTAAGACACGCTTGAGCAAGTATAACGAGTTGGTTTCATTTGGGGAAACTGAATAGAGCAAAAAGGAGAGTTAGCGTATGACATATTTTGCATGTTTAATACCTCCTGGTAATGTTCGTCTCTCTTCATCCCTCTTTCGGTCGTCTATCCTCCGTGTCATCTTGTCGCCACTATGATATGAACCATATAAGGTTCGAACTCTTTTTAAAAAATTCAGAAATCCTGCATAGGGCTATTTGAACTGTTGTATTCCCACCCATACTCATCATATTCATTGACGAACGATAAACCAACAGTTACAATGGAACCCGTGAGCAAAAAGCCCAAGACTGACGAAGAGGAAATCGTCGAAGACTATGAGGTTGAGGAGTATGTTCCCGACAACACCCTCGTTGAGTTGGCGTCTGGACTGACCCGACTCCAGACCACAGCCGATGAAGGCATGAAGCACGAAGATGGACCTAACAACATGTTCAACGGAAAGGAGCTGTCGACAAAGTATTTCGATATCCTTAAGGTCCGACGAGACTTGCCCGTCCATGTTCAGCGACAACAGTTCCTCGATACCTTCCACTCTACTCAGATCATGGTGTTCGTTGGTGAGACTGGATCTGGTAAGACTACCCAGATCCCTCAGTTTGTGTTGTTTGATGATCTCCCTCAGCTGCAAGGTAAGATGGTTGCCTGTACGCAGCCCCGTCGAGTTGCAGCCATGTCTGTTGCCAAGCGTGTGGCTGATGAGATGGATGTGAGACTTGGCGAGGAAGTTGGTTACTCCATTCGATTCGAGGATAAGACCAGCCCCAAGACTCTTCTCAAGTACATGACTGATGGTATGCTTCTGCGAGAGGCCATGCACGACCACAACCTGTCTAGATACTCATGCATTATTCTCGATGAGGCCCACGAACGTACTCTGGCTACAGATATCCTCATGGGTCTGATCAAGCAAGTAGCTGTCCGACGGCCCGATCTTAAGATCATTGTCATGTCCGCCACACTGGACGCCCAGAAGTTTCAGTCGTACTTCAACGACGCTCCTCTCCTGGCTGTTCCCGGTCGAACCCACCCCGTCGAGATCTACTACACTCCCGAGTTTCAGCGAGACTACCTTGAGAGTGCTCTTCGAACTGTTCTCCAGATCCATGCCACCGAGCCCGAAGGAGATATTCTGCTATTCTTAACCGGTGAGGAGGAAATTGAAGACGCTTGCCGAAAGCTCAAGCTCGAGTCCGACGAGCTCACCCGTGAGTCTGGCTGTGGTCCTCTTAAGGCCTACCCCCTGTACGGCTCTCTGCCCCCCAACCAACAGCAGAAGATTTTCGACGACGCTCCTCCTGGAGGACGAAAGGTTATTGTCTCCACCAACATTGCTGAAACTTCGCTTACCATTGACGGTATTGTATACGTCGTCGACACCGGCTTCTCCAAGCAGAAGGTGTACAACCCTCGAATCCGAGTTGAGTCTCTGCTTGTGGCTCCCATCTCAAAGGCGTCTGCCCAGCAGCGAGCTGGCCGAGCTGGCCGAACCCGACCTGGTAAGTGTTTCCGACTCTACACCGAGGATGCCTTCAAGAAGGAACTCAACGAGCAATCCTACCCCGAGATTCTGCGATCCAATCTTGCCAGCACTGTTCTGGAGCTCAAGAAGCTGGGCATTGACGATCTCGTTCACTTTGACTTCATGGATCCCCCTGCTCCCGAAACTATGATGCGAGCTCTGGAAGAACTCAACTACTTGACTTGTCTTGACGACGATGGAAACCTCACCGAGCTCGGTCGACTTGCTTCCGAGTTCCCCCTGGACCCCATGCTGGCCGTAATGCTCATCTCCTCACCTGACTACTACTGCTCCAACGAGATTCTGTCTTTGACTGCTCTTCTGTCCGTGCCCAACGTGTTTGTTCGACCCAACAACGACCGAAAGGCTGCCGACGAGGCCAAGAACAGCTTTGCTCATCCCGACGGTGACCATCTAACTTTGCTGAACGTCTACCACGCATACAGATCTGACGAAGCCCAGGCTGACCCCAACGAATGGTGCTACCAGAACTATCTGTCTCTGCGATCTCTGCAGTCTGCCGACAACGTGCGAGCTCAGCTCAAGCGACTGATGGAGAAGAATGGACTGGAGCTCATGTCCACTCCCTACGAGGACCGAAACTACTACACTAACATCAGAAAGGCTCTTACTGCCGGATACTTCATGCAAGTGGCCAAGAAGAGTTCTCAGGGAGGCAAGAACTCTTACACCACCGTTAAGGACAACCAGGACGTGTTGATCCACCCCTCTTCGGTGCTTGGCCAGGACTCCGAGTGGGTGATTTATAACGAGTTCGTTCTAACCACTAAGAACTACATTCGAACCGTCACTGGCATTCGACCGGAGTGGCTATTGGAGATTGCTCCTGTCTACTACGATCTGGACACCTTCCGAAAGGGCGACATCAAGATGTCTCTCGAGCGAGTGTACAAGAAGCTGGAGGCGAAGAAATAGACGGTGGCGCTAACACGCAAGTGGAGGACAAAATAATGTATAATGGTAATCGATAGATATAGATTTTGACTGCGGGCTCGTAAGCATGTGATTGTGGGCCCGGACGTTGTAAATTTATTGGGGAACTCGGGCTTGGCTGTTCCACATGGTCGTCGTTGAGAGCATTTTAGGTGTTAGATTTTTGTTTATTTTATAATCACATAATGCATTATGCATTATGAATGGCTTAACTGATTATTTAACAAAACTTGCACTAATTTGACTATTTCCCTAACTGATTAGTTGATTATTAAGGCTCACTAGTAGCACATAAAATGCGAGCATCAGCATTCAGAATAGTGATCCGAAATGCGTTACTACCACGTTGATTACTACCCTGCAAGACACTCTCCGGAGTTTTTCCTTCAACTACTATACAGTGGTACCATGGTTGTAGTTAACAATACAATGTGTGTACAGTAATTAGCTACCAAAACACGTTCACCATCATTAAACTTCCAACATACAGCCAGTCTCATTTGTCTCACCTTCACTGCTCAACTTTCTCATCTTCAACTCACGCCATAATGAACATTAATATCACGCCAGAAACGCCTCAGACGTCTTCCACGGCGCAAGGGACATCGTCCAACAACGCAGGCTCTGGGAATACTCGCATCCAGTTCTCTCGAGGCAACAGTCGAAGCTCAGGGCTACGGGTACCTTCCCTTCGAGGGGAAGACTCAGAGGCCGCGGAAGATTCAGATGCAGAGGCTCCTGATGCGAGGTATTCTGCTGGAAGCAGTGGAAGGCGACGTGTGGACACTCATGACAAGTTGTGGGCCGAAATTGACATTCTGAACGAGGTGCAACGCATCTCTCAACTCACACAGTCCGACAAGGGTTTCTTCGGCAAGGCCCACTCAGATGCAGTGAACCAGCTGCGACAGACACAAATCAATCTTGCACGTGCTCTATCTAACATCGATAAGCGAATGGACAAGTATGAGATCGCAGAGGCAGGCGATATCGACACTATTAAGCGAACACTTTTCAACCCTGAACACTTCGAGCAGGTGAACCATAACGTTGAGCAATCGTTCATTAAATTGCAGGCGGTAGGAGAAGCCATGAAGGAGGCTCATGACAGAGAGAACTGGGACGAGAGTTAGATGGGGGATTTCCGTTTATTTATTCAATATGTATTCTCAAGACATGAGCGCAGCGCGCACTCGCATGTACTGATAGCGATAGACATCGGGTAGATATAGCACCACAAACGAGGAGTATACATATTCCTCCAGATATCCCCAAGTTACTAATTAGTACAGTATCAACGTTCATTCTGCACCTTGCAATTCTCATATAGGTAACGCACTACATACTGTACTAGCTATTGTACTGTACAGTGCTAACGACAAGTAGTCAAACATAACCATACTCATTTCATTTTACAACACTAAAAACTACTTAAGCATCGTAAGTGGAAGAAGAAACCTCACCACCTCGGCCGGTCCAGTTGGTGTGGATCCACTTTCCATCACCATCGAGGAGCTGGTAGGTGTGGGCGCCGAAGTAGTCTCGCTGGGCCTGGAGCAGGTTAGCGGGGAGCTTGGCAGATCGGTAACCGTCGTAGAAAGCCAGAGCCGAGGCAAAGGCGGGAGTGGGAACACCCCAGGTGACAGCCTTGGCCACGGTAGCTCGCCAAGAGGGGTTGGCCTTGGAGATGGCGTTCTTGAAGAAGTCGTTGAACAGCAGGTTCTCGAGGTTGGGGTCCTGTCGGTAAGCCTTGGTGATGTCAGCAAGGAAGACGGATCGGATGATGCAACCACCTCGCCACATGAGGGCAATACCGGCGTTGTTGAGCTCCCAGCCGTAGGTCTTGGCGGCCTCTCGGATAAGCATGAAACCCTGGGCGTAAGAGATGATCTTGGAGGCGTAAAGGGCCTGCTCGAGCTGGTCGACAAACTCCTTCTTGTCACCAGTGAACTTGACGGGCTCGGGGCCATCAAGAACCTTGGAAGCTCGGACACGCTCCTGCTTGAGGGCAGAAAGGCATCGAGCGAAGACGGCCTCACCGATCAGGGTGACGGGCATACCAAGGTCAAGAGCGTTGATAGCGGTCCACTTTCCAGTACCCTTCTGGCCAGCAGTGTCGGAGATCTTCTCAACGAGAGGAGTTCCAGAGCCGTCGTCGTACTTGAAGATGTCTCGGGTGATCTCAATGAGGAAGGAGTCGAGGATACCGTTGTTCCACTTGGCGAAAACGTCTCCAATCTCCTCATTGGTGAAACCAGCACCTCGCTTCATGAGGTCGTAAGCCTCGCAGATAAGCTGCATGTCACCATACTCAATACCGTTGTGAACCATCTTGACAAAGTGGCCGGCACCAGCGTCACCGACCCAGTCACAGCAGGGCTCACCATCAGCCTTAGCAGAGATGTCCTGGAAAATCTTCTTAATGTGGGGCCAGGCCTCCTTGTTTCCACCGGGCATGATGGAGGGACCGTATCGGGCACCCTCCTCACCGCCGGAAACACCGGAACCAACAAAGAGGATTCCCTTCTCGTTAAGCTCCTCGTATCGTCGGTTGGAGTCGGGGAAGTGGGAGTTACCACCGTCAATGATGATATCACCCTTATCGAGATAGGGCAGGAGCTGTTCGATGAAAGAATCGACAGCAGCACCGGCCTTAACGAGCAGAATGATTCGTCGGGGTCGCTTCAGCAGAGCACACAGCTCCTTGATAGAGTGAGCACCAATAATGGACTTTCCTGTTTGTTAGTATTCGTGTTGGGCACTTGCCATGTCACGTGTTTCCCTCCTATGTCAAAAAAATGCAATCAATCACCGTAGGCTGTGTGCTTTCGCTTTCACACTGCCTCGGCGTATGACTGGTTTTCCTGTAAGGTGCACGGCTGAAACTCAACTTGTTACCCTGCGTAGGTTGCATGAAAGTCTAGCTTGCCGATACCGGTAATTTTGTTTTTTAATGGTGACGTAGCAATTGTGGGGGAAGGTGGGGTCAATGGCTGTAAACAGCATAGCTGGACGGATACTCACCCTTGGCCTCGTTCTCGAGGAAGTGGTCGACCTTGGAGGTGGTTCGGTTGTAGGCAACAACCTCGTAGCCTATTGTTAGCAACAATGCGACATTTCGGGGATGGGAGAGGACACTATCAAAATAGAGTTTGACTCCCTTCATATGAGCAAGTGGAAGTGCATGGAACCAGCAACGACCTTAGATCAATCTAACCAACGTAGTGTTACAATGGCGATTATCAGAGGAGCGATTGCTGGGTATGCTCTGTATCTTGCTGGTGCGTCTTGAGTCAATTGATACTTACCGTGGTCGGCCATGTTGAGGATCAGGTTCTGGCCCATGACGGCGAGACCGATGAGGGCAATGTCAGCGACAGGCCTGAGTTAGCAAAAGTGTGTTGAGATTGAGGGGGTGTTGCGCTGACTTTACTTTGACCTGTGACATGACTTGGTTAAGTCGTAGTCTGTGGTGAGCATAAGCGATTGTGGTTGAGGGTTTTACACAACCAGTGTAATTGGGGTCAAATGGCGGCTGCTGGCCCATTGACGTCGAGAGCTGAGGAGGTAGAGCCCGGCGGTGATTGCAATTGTGTGCGGCAATACTCACTTGATGTTTGAAGTGTCAGTCATTGTGTGATGGTGTCGTTAACAAGAAAATGTCAAGTTGCAGAAAAGGTCTGGAGAGGGACGCTGCAGCGTTTTATAAATCCAAGTCTCAGCCAACTCAACAGACTTTGTGCTTAGTAAAGCAACTCTATTTCGCTGGCAATCGAGTTTATGCACAGTGTGGTCATTTGGCGGATTAAACGCTCAAACTTTAGTCATCCGTGGCAGTCCAGACTTGTGAGCAATCTCCCCACACTCAAGTAGAAGTCGTTTGTTGGTTGTGGCTGGTGCTCAGATGTGCCGTCTTGGAGAGAGAGTTGTTTTTGGACTATATTTCTCAACGGTTTCCAAGTAGACCATGTTGTTCAAACCACGCCTTCTTGCTCTAGTTACTGGCGATATACAGTATATCGTCCATTGCTCCATCATACCATAATAGCGTTCTGTCTACTTCTACTACAAGTAGGCACCATGTAATGGTTGCACGATGACAGCCAGCGTGCCATTTGGGCTAATGCTCTTCAATTGACCGGTGAAATTCCCCTAAGCTTGGTACTCACAAGAACCCGAGCCACGAAAACGCATGTGATAACCCGTTGTGCGACTTCGGACCACGATAACGTGCAACTTTGAATGGGGCAGCAGCATAGCTCAGAAAGGTTATCAAGTGGGGGAAGGATGCCCACACAATGATCGAGTTTGAGAGACAGTCATACAGAGTGATGGACAACATGCACACTTGCGCATATGATGACGACATTGTGAGTCACCGGCAGGAATGAGCATGGTCAGACGAGGGTGGACAAGCTACTAGATTAAGCAGCCGACACACGCCACCCTCTCGGACCCCACAAACGTCACAAATCTCGGCCCTTTTTCCTTTTCTTGTCGCCCTCGGGATTTGACTTCGAAGCTTTCAGCTTGTCTGACACTGACTGGAACTTGGCTCTGACTGGATCTGTGGCCACAGTTTGACTACTAATACTTGTACTTATAGCTTACACATCTCAGCCCCTACATGCCGAGGTACGACTCACTCATTCGTGCATAAATAGGGCAATCAGATAAAGGGGGTCTTGGCCATTGTGCGGAGCCCGTACGAGCGAGTCGAAAAAGCAAAAACAAAACAAAAGGGCCCATCCCCCCCACCTACGACCCCGAGCCTCCCTCTGACAGCTCAACCGCGACGCTGTGCATTAGCGCTCAACAGAGCACCGTCTGCCAACCGAAAAATAAGCAAGCGTTGCATGAAAGAGCGGATAAACGGAAAAACATCCACGTGGTAGAGAGAGGGGGTGCGAAGTCAATTGAGTCTCGGACGTGGCAGTATTTTGTGTGGGGTTGTAGCTATCTGACCTAATCTGTATTTTTTCGGAAAATACTACTGTTGACCCTCAATTCCTCAGGACTTGTACAATACTCGTATCACATCACCCTTATTATGGATAATTCATTTTAGCCTGTTGAGACCCATTTGCGGGTGCCAAAAAGAGACACCCACACTAAGAGATGGGTTATCAATTGGTGGGAAACATTGCACTGTGCAATCGACATGCAAGACCCCACTGATGTCTTGAAACCCATGACAAAGAGCTCACCTCAGGGCATGCATTCTACCATGGCTTTTTTGCCGGAGCTTGATCTACTCATACCTTTGCTAGCCGAATCATGAAACCGTATGTATTGGTTGGTAGCTATTTGTAGTCCCCAGACCATCGTCGGGTTGAACTCAATGCGCTCACTCAGCAGGCGAGTAATGAGACAGTCCATAAAACTTCCGTGTTGTATCTACTGTAGTACGATATTTAATACTGCAAGTGCAGAGTAAATCAGTTAGATACATCAGTTACAGACAAAAGTCACCAAACAACAACTGCTGGTCGATGATAGAATGGGTGACCCAGTCCTTGGACAGGAACAATGAGCTCACACCCTTTCGCTCCTCCACGTATGTGCCCACGGCCTTCTTCCATTTTTTCTCCTCGGCCTTGCCAGGAACACAAATAAATATAACGAACGGAGCCTGGGCAGAAGGCGCTCCTCGATCAATACCGTCCAACTCAGCGGAGTAGCTTTCGGTCTCAGAAAACTTGACAGGCTGTTTGCTACGCCCAGCAGGAAGACTCACTTTGTTTAGTGTCGCGCCGTGGGATTCTGCAATGCTCATTATAGCATCCATACCAGGCTGAGCAGTGTAGTTGAGAATCAGACCCTCAAACAGGCGTCCCTGGAGAATGGAGGCTCGGCCAAGAGCTTTGGCAAACTTCCCCTTACCTCCTCCTAGGAGCCATTGGTCAACCACGGGAACTTGAGTCTGTTGAGCCACACACTCCTGAAGATACTTTTCTGACAAAAAGACAGTCTTTTTGGCCATGGCTCGAAGGAACTTCTCAGTACGTTTCACCTTATCGGAAATGACGTGGGTGGCATTATCAACGTCCTCAGTGATGAATATCCCAAGCCTGCTCAGCTTCTTGTCTGCTGGTCGCATGGAGTCCGCAATGCCAGTTACGACCACATTCATAGGTTCGGTGAAGTCAGCTGGTGCAGCGGATCCAGCCTTGGAAGAAGGACTGGGCTGAGCAGATTTTGTTTTCTTGCCCTTGATTTTAGGAACGCTGGTGATTGGCTCGTCGTCTTCTGTGAAAGAAAGAGAGTCAGTAGCGGGTGTGGGGGATGAAGCTGCTGCTGCTGCTGCAGGATTGGAGTCCTTGGCTGGCTTGGATGAGCTCCTAGGACTGGCCTTAGGACTGGCTTTGGGTATAGCCATGGGAGAAGCGGCAGCTGTTTTGTCACTCTTCTCCTGACTCTCAAGCTCCTTTCGGGCCTTCTCGACTTCTGCTCGTCGTTTGTCAATCTCTTCAGGAAGCAGAGGAATGTTGCGTTTCTTATTCTGCAGCTGTTTCTGAAACACATTTAGATCTTCAATGTTTTTGTGAAGTTTGATGGCAGCAGACGACGCCGCGGCTCGTCGTGATCGAATTGGAGTGGTTTCGGTTTCGAGCAGAGACTTTCGGGACTTCTTGCTGGGTGTGGGGCCCTCGTCTTCTCCCCCAGATTCACTAAGACGCTTGTTTGCAGGAGAAGAATCAACCACGAGAGCAGGACTGGAGGGCTGACTCTTCTCATCCTTGATCTCCTGATTAGTCATGTAAAATTGCTTCAGGGTTTCAGCATCGAGCTTTTGCTGGCCCAGAACTTCAAAGATACCCTCAGAATGTCGTGGGAAATGGGTGTACTGAGGCAGTGACAAGCTCATCTCCTGCCATTTGGCGAAACACTCCTCAAGCCAAAGGTGGTTGATTACATGCACGTTCCAGAGTCGCGCTGCCTGGTATTTGCCTCCCTCCGGGACGCCAGCAACCAGAAAGTCGTTTGTAGTAGAGAAGTCACGCGTGTACTTTGCTCCAAGAGTCTCGATCAGCTCAATCAAGTATGCTCGTCCATCTCCATAGTAGTTAGTGATGGAAATGACCTTGTTCGTCAGACTAGGAACTCCTTCACGGGGGACAGGGTAATGCAAGAGTTTGTCCAAGGGGGAAGTCCATGTCTTGTTGGCCACCATATAATAAAGCCAGACGAGGTTACCTACCAACATGTGGGACCTAGATGCCCAGATGTATTCGTCTCCATCTCGGTATCGGCCGATGTACACAGTTGGCTTGGGTTCGGTGGAAAATGAGGTTGTAACCTGGCCACCACAGTCAATGATGATTTGCATGATGGTAGACTCCATTCGGGAAGACAGACAGAGATCGGATCCAATGTAGAAGGCGTGGTTCTGGAATAGTTGAGATTTTGGTTCCAAAGAAGAAATGATGAGCTCTGTCGATCCCTCCAGAGAGGTGTCTGATTCGATCTGGGCGCCTTCCAGGTTGGACTTGCCACGCATGAGTCGCTGGATGAAGTTGGGCACGTATTTCGACGAAGGAGGGAACGTGAAATCGAAGGGACCTTCTTTTCGAGATGAAACCACTACGGTCTTACAGGGTTCGACTTGTGAAGAAGGAGGGGGGGGCTTGGGCTTGTCAGAGTCTGCTCCTGAGGGCTCCACGATTTCTCCATTCTGATCCACCTCGAGATGCAACAAGTAAGGCGTGATGTCCAGTCGTCGTTTGAGCTTGAGACAGTCGTCCACCCACTGAGGAATGACAATGGGAATGTTGTTAGCGGCAGCAATCCGACATAGGCGGTGGTTGAGGTCGTATGCAATCACGTGTGTGACCATCTTGGTGAGCTCCTTGTTAACAATGCCTCCTAAAACAATGATTCCGGCCTTGAGAGCAGCCATGTCGCCTGGTCGCATGCCACAGATTGTCACAAACGCGTTGGAGAGCACGTTCTCCGGGTTTGGTGAGTGGGGTCGATCGGGGAGAGTGACACCCATCTTAACTGAGTCGTACACCCAGCTTGGCTTGACTACGGGCAGAAGCTCTCCTGCCAGAGTGTCAGATTCTTGCAAGTGCTGACTGTACATGGACGACACCACGTGGGTAGTGTCAGGCGGAATCGTGTCTGTAGTTTTCTGAGCCTGGGTGACTGTCGCTCCGTTGGAAGTGATGAACTTTTTGAAATCGTCCACATCCGCCACGTCCAAGTTGTCCAGGACAACGTGGATGTGGAGTAGATGGAAGACGCCCCGATTCGGCTGCTCGAGGCGCTGTGGGGTGGCGGTTGTGGCCATACTTGAGGTGTGTGGTGTGAATGTACTTGTAGTGTGTTGTGGTACGAGCTAATTAACGTGGAAAATAAAATCGAGTTCGCGACGCGATTCCACAAAGTTCAGTGGCGGAAACTGGAGAGTCGCGAGTAGTATAACAGATGTTTGGAATTTTATAATGGAAGGGGGGCATGAGAGTTGGAGACTGTTGGTTACGGTGTGTCTTTTTTGTGTGTTTATTTATTATGAATATTGTTCCAGAGATTAGTCCTCGTCGGTTATTCCTGGTAAAAAAATACGCTTCACAGGAAGCTGCATGAGGTGACAGAGTTGGCATGCTTCATACTTCTCCAGTGTGTGAGTTCGTACACTGGACGTTTCCGTTTCATCCATGCCCAACTACAGTATACGGAAAGCATGATACCAGTTGTTCATACTACAGTACTGTACTGTACAGTACCGAAGTATCTCTCGTTTGCTTGTTACCACAACAGAGCTTGATTTCCCAATGAGTGAACGAACTAGTCCGTATTGATACCACCGCGACTTCACTCACGCTCGCAGTTTGATTGATTCCAAGTGGCTACAAGTAGCCACTGCTATACTCGTTGCTACACGATCTTTGCTAAAAAGGAACAATCAATTTTGCACAATAAAACCAGGAAAAAAAAACACTACTTGGAGTAAACCCATAAAAGCCTAACTCTGACCTTTCTGCTCAGGTCGAGCCAGCTGCTGATGCTTGTCCTGGCCCAGCTGCTGTCGCGGAGCCTGCTCAACTCGGATTGATGGTCTGACTGTTGTTGCATCCGGAAGCAGCGCTCTCGGCGGCAATAGAATCTCCCACACGTTGTTGCCAGCATTGCAAGCAGGGAACTGCTGGTTATTGAAGTTGAGGTATCCCTGGTTGTTGACAGAGAAGCCCTTGGAGCCCATTTGGAGGTTGTCGGCGTTGGTTAGAGCAAGATTCTGGCTTTGGCCAGGAGTAGCAAACTGTCGGCGCTGAGTGTCAACGAGCTGATCCCTGTAGAAACCTGGTAAGAAGTCTGGGATCTGATGGCCTTGACCTCATACCCAGGTTGCTGGTCGGAGGAGGCAAGCAGTCTGCCGTTCTGGTTATATACCGGAGAGTAATGGATGTCTTCAGAGGGAGCAAAAACTCGGAGAATGACGTCGGGTTAATGTGCATGGCCGTTCTGTCGCACACCGTTTAGAGAAAGTCTGAAGGGGGTCTCGCAAGGGGCTTTGTTATTAAACGCCTGGTACATGTAGGAGTTCTTTCGCCCCTGGCCCTGCTGCTGAGTCTGCTGCTGCTGGGGTTGAACCTGCTACAGGTTTCGGTCCTGAGTCTGCTGCTGTCGGATATCTCACTTCTGCCGCTGGCTGTCCTGTCCCTACTGTCCCTGCTGGTCATGGCCCTGCGGTCCCTGCTGCTAAACGGGACAGGCAAAGAACTACTAGTTCTGGTTGAATTGCAGAGCAACATCAGACATGTCATCGTTTGGAGAAGAATACTCCCACTTGCCGGAACCCTGGGAGTGAGCTGCCCCCTTGCTGGTCAGCAGACAGGAACCAGTTTGGCTGCATAAATTGCTGGGCATTGGGGCTGGATCGAGAAAGATCAAGATTGCCCTTAGTGTCGTCGAAGAAGACCATGACATCAACCAGGGGCTGGCCGTTGGAAGAGGTGTGGCTCCGCTGGGTGCCATAGAATATGCTGGCCATCGGTGTACATGACTTGAGGTCCAAAGGCATTGGCCGTTCCTGGTTGGCCTGGAGTCGGTACATATAGTCAAACTAAGGCCACCAGTATGTAGTTGATCGCTGCCATCTAACTACCAGACTGCTGCATCTGGTTTCCGGTGTGCTGATGCTGGGCAAAGCCGAGAGTGACGATGGTAGCAATGGAGAATTTCATTTTGAGAAAGCTGAAAAGAAAAATGTAGTTGGAAAAGGTGGAGAAATTGAACGAACTGAAGAGTTGGTGCGGAATTGAGAAGGATTCGGGAGGGTATTTATCCGTTATCTACTCTTCTACAGTAAATGCAGTAAGGCTAGTTATACCCATGCAGTTACATCATGCCTTCCTGTTTAATGACGGGGAAGTAATATTCATGCATATATTCATTCAGTCAAGTTTTCACATGCCATAAGGATAATTAAAAAATCACCAATACAACACTGCTACCATTGAAAGTCACATTTAAATAATTAGTCATTACATAGTGGATACACAACGCTGCGAGGATATCACTTAGCTTACATGAGCAGAGAGGCAGCAGCCAGAGCTCCGGCCAAGAGAAGTGAAGACATACCGTTCGAGCCAGCGGTGTTGGCCTTTTCAGCAGCAGAGCCAGAGGCCTGGCCGAACTGTTGGAAGCCACCGTTTCCGGTGTTTGAAGCGGTGGCAGCGTTACCTTGAGGGTTTCGAGAAGAAGAGCCGGTGGCAGCTGCAGAACCGCTGTTGCCGCCGTTGTTGTTGTTGCCGCCGTTGTTGTTGCCAGAAGAGGCAGAAGCAGAGCTGGTCTCCTTGGAGGAAACTCGCTCACCAGAAACAACCTCGGTAGGGTCAGCGTCAGAAGAGGTGGACTCCTTGGAAGAAGTAGACTTCTTGATGGCGGAACCAGACACGTCCTCCAGGGACTCGGTAGAAGAAGCCACGGATGTGGTCTTCTTCGTGCTGGCTGCGACACCACCAGTGACGTTAGCAATGTTAGGGTCGTTGTCGGGGTGTTGCATCATACCGGTGGGAGCAGTTCCGTTCTTGGATCCGTCGTCCTTCTCAGGGTCAGCACCAGTAGCGTCGAAAGAAGCGAGGACAGTATCATCACCGGTAATCTCGACATCGGCCTCCATGGCGTTCAGGTCGGTGTATCGGTAAGACTTGTCTCCAGACTTCTTGGCAGAAGCGGGGGGATCGTAACAGTCGACATCGATCTCGGTGACAGTCGCGTAGTAGTATCCGTATTTCTGGATATCTTCAGCGTCCCAGTCAATCTCTCCTCCGGCCCAGGCAATGGTTCCCTCGGCGTTAGAGGCCTGTCCAGCGGGCCACAGAGACAGCTGGATTCGAGAGGGAGTCTGGGGGTACATGTAAGACTTGGTCTTTTCGTCCCAGGTATCGGACTTCTTGAGAACTCGACCAGGTTGGTCGTCAACAGCCCAGGTGATCTGGTCGGGAGTCCAGTCGATGGAGTAAGTGAAGAAATTCTCGTGAGTGTTATCGACAGAAATGTTTATTCCGTGAGTCCAGTCGAGCACTCCCTGCCAGTAGTAGTTGGTCTGAACAGTGTTGACATCGGCACCAACAAACTCGTAATCGATCTCATCCTTGACATCGGAGAAGAGAATGAAGGCCGAAACAACACCCTGCAGGTGAGAAGACTTGAAGGTTGCGGAAACCTTACCATACCACATGTAGTCGGTGGAGGAGAGCACGGTTCCGACAGAGTTCTTGGGCATGGTCAGAAGCAAACCGTTGTTCTGCTGAATCAAGTTACCGGTGTAGACCCAGTCGAAGTTCTCGGCGTCTCCGAGGTACTCAGTGTTCTTTGCGATTCGATCCATGGAAGTGAACTTGCTCTGTCGCTTCTTGCAGACGGGCATGGGCATACAGGACTTGAGCTCGAAGGAAGACTTGGGGTCACAGCCTCCGAGGCAGTAAGCGCCGGTACCACATTCACCGTACTGAGAGCAGCAGGGCTTGTCTTCGGGACAGTGGTTATCCACGTCACAGGAGATGGACTTGTAGTCATCAGCCACGGCAACCGCGGTCAGAGCGGCCAGTACCAAGGTAGAGAGTTTCATTTTGTACTGGGTGATGCAAACGAGTGTGTGTGGTGAGAGAGAGAAAAAAGGATGCAATCAGTTGGGAGATGGGGGGTCGGAATGAATTTGTACTTGGTTCCTCTCTCTGTGTGCAGGCTAGGAGTAAAAATAGCAGAGGTAGAAGCTTGAGTTTGTTTGGGTTTTTTAGTTCGACGCGTGGGTCGAGCACCTAAGACGGGACGATGTGAAGGAGTAATATGTGGGAGTAGGGGGTATCTGATTGGCATTATACCTGGAACTGGTCCAGATCGATAGAAATTTACGTGTATGAGGTGTGTTGATACTAACCTTGACCCCCTGTTAGGTGTTGGTCATACCTCAATTTACCCCCGTTTAGCCCCGTTAGACATTGACTTTTTGCATCTTTCCAAGCTGGGCATTGTGCGAGGTTGGCTCATTCATTTTGCTTTCGAGTAAAGTTGAGACGGGGTTTAAGGGGTTGCGGAGAGATTAGGGGCTGTACTGGGACTCATCGGGGAAAATTATTATAGAACAATGGTACAAACATTAAGATCAGCTGGCGGAATTCACCATTCCATTCGCTTTCAGTTCTCCAGCACGTCCCAATGGTACTGTACACTATTTTCCACCGCAGCACACATCTCAAATGACACTGGCCGAACCCTAAACCGTTCTCCCCAACTTTGTCTATTTGTCTGTTTCTCAAAATAGAACCTGCGGTCGCCCAATTAGCACTGGTCTAAGAGGACGGAAAGCGCGCCAGATCCCGGATATTGTAAGATGACAAAACAGCTTGGACACGCGCCGTAGGGGCTCCCTGACTACCCAGCAACTCATTCCACGATAGTATTTGCGGCATCCCCTCATGCACCAATCCGTCACAACAACACCATGGAGACATACGATATGTGCGTTGAAAGCAAATCTGGCAGGCGACACCAAGCGGGAAAGGGAGCACAGGCACGATGAAAAGGAACCAGCCAAAGCGAAGTGAAGTGTAAGTGAAATTTAAAATCGGGGGAAAATCGACCTTTGCCTTCATTAAAGACGCTTCGGGGTCTGATGCAGTAGCAAGCAACCGTTTATGAAGTCGCGCTATAATGTGTACCATTTGTTGTATGGCTCCCACCACGCGACCCTGTTGTACTTCGCGTCTCCATAACAACGGTTACTCTCCTTCCTCCCACTTCTTTGTCTGGTAAGCGTGTGACAATTGTGAAATGATCCTGTATGAGCACTTTTCGGGCTTCCCTAACCCAACATAGAAGGTGTCAATCAGAGGAAATCTGAACACGTGATAGGCGCGGCCATGCAGGGATGTGGCACATCCCGAGTTTGTGGTGTTTTTAATTCGCCAAAATGAGGTATAATTGAAAACAGCATTCGGGGCCCTGTACAGTACGAGTCACACGGTTCTTGGGTCATTAAATCCCAAATGAGCCCTCTCGATGAATGTGTACCCGCCCGAGGTGTCAGTGTCTTTTCGGGTTGTGTGAATCTCACAACAACTAGTGGCTCATCTGCCCAATCATATTGTACCTCTTGGCAATTTAACACTGGAATGTATATACGATACAACGCATAATATATCCATGTGCAACTCATCAAGCGCGTACAAGGCGTACCTGGGACGGATGTGGAGATTGTACAAGAACAATGCTCGTCGCACGCTCGTACAAGATTTAGACATCCGAGACAGCGCCCTGAAGAGCCGTAGAAAGAGAGCTTTTGGGTTGAAGGCTGGACGTATGTGCCTGGCTCGATCTGGCTTCCGACACTATACATACTGTGTTTCAGTTTCAGAACATGTTCCAAGCATTTCGAGGCTGTGCACTGGTAGGAAAGTGCAATGAAACAATACAATACTGTAGAAATGCATCCCAATATGGTTCCATGTGATGAGACAGTATGTTTTGAAGATTGGGAACAAAACATATAGAAGGGGGTATATTCAACAAGCAGGGGAATAGCAGTAAATAACTGGTAGCGCCCGCCAATGTCTAGTTATTCCGCCTCTTTTGACACCAACCGTATTCACTTGAAAGCAACGGTCGAATCATAGCCGCCGTTAGAACACAAACCCGAGAGGCTCGAAGACATTGTCCGAAATTGATGATATTTCCAGTACAGTATCTCTGAGTTATTAGAAGCAAGTGTACACTGTACTTATACCCGTGCTGGTTCAAACACGATACAATGGTCTGGAAAAACAAACGATGACTTCAGAGATGTATGAATAGTAAAAGAGGCGCCGAATGGTGTTCGAACAGACGGCCGAGTGCCGTTTCAGGGTACTGACCAATATCGTAGTTTGGGTATCATTGAATAGTTTTTCTGAAGGAAGCACTCGTATAGGAAGCACTCGTATAGGAAGCACTCGTATAGGAAGCACTCGTATAGGAAGCACTCGTATATAAGTGGCAGCTGTTGCTCGCGAGTCGCATTGAAGAAAGATATCCAGATGCTTTGGGGTATCCCAGTTCGTATCGGGACTGGTATTGTAGTTTCTTGCCGTTATATAAATGGCCAACCCTACGTACAGTAAGTTGACCCTTCAGTATGATTATGTCAATCCGTATTGCAGTTCCACAATTACATGCAATACATTCCACTCGTGCAGTATTTGTAACAGTAGTACCGGTACTCGTAAATGTACAGTACATACTGTACGTCTGAAGTCGTAGTCGTTGAGTACCTCACCGGCCACCAGTCTTCCCACGACTAACACTTCCACTAAACTCACTGTTAGAACTAGGCATTTGAACCCGAATGTGGATTGAAACGGCTGCCTACCCACCGCTTATGTATAGGTTCACTAGAAACACATCCCCAGTATGCCATAATTACAGCTGCTGTCCCATAGAGTACAAGTACAAGTAGTATTGTGCTGGCTGTACTGGTTATTGCATTCACGATGCACATAAGTCAGAAGCGAGAGTGTAGATCTTTGGGAATTGTTCCCGAGTTGTTAAAGAAATCACCGTATCGTACAGTTGAATATTCGTACTCTTCTTTTATAGTATTACAGTATGTACTGTATTTTGATGATTTTACCACGGAAGAACTTCCACTTCCA
Organism: Yarrowia lipolytica; assembly: GCF_001761485.1. Classification (NCBI taxonomy): domain Eukaryota; kingdom Fungi; phylum Ascomycota; class Dipodascomycetes; order Dipodascales; genus Yarrowia; species Yarrowia lipolytica. Next base: position 2,034,783 of record NC_090771.1, on the reverse strand, counting down.
CCTGTAATTGTTGCCCAAGGCCATTGGATGCCACAGGTAGAAGCTTGTGAGGCCCCACATTATTACTGTACGATACTACAGCCTGCTTGTACAAGGAGGTTTAAACACCCAGTCTTCATGAGATTAGTCATACGCACGGCTTTCAAAGAGGATTCCGCGGAAGAGCAGAAATAACAACCTCGCAAGCCCGTCAGAACTCTGAGACACTCCCATGACCCGCAACCCCATCCCATAGCTACAAACACGTACAGTAGCGGCTATTATTTCATTTGAGCATGCCAAGAGTTCCATCATGAAAGAGGAGACTCATGAGATGCACGCATTGCGGGTGGGGGGACGTCCTTTGGTCTGGAGTGGATGGTCAGATACATATGAAATGATTTAGAGAGTAACAACAACGGCACTAGAATAGCAAGCAGTAAGTCTTAGATTGTAATATTGTAATACTTACTGCCCATACACTACTCGATGCCACGGCTGTACCCCCTTACTCGTTAGTCTCACACTACCCCCACACTTTCGGCGTGGATTCGGAACGATAACAAAGGGTGATGTATGGATAATGTCATGGAGCTTGAGGTTGGAGAAATAGCAGGAAAACGGTGTTACCTTATGTTGGGCTCGCTTTTCACCTTAGCTCGGGGATTGAACCCCCTTTCTTTCGTGTTCCTACACGGCTCGTAAGATAGACGAGCCTTCAGCCGCATGGCTATCAAGACAGGAGACTATAAGAATACCGCACCATATACAGGCGTGTCAACCTCACAACGTATGTGAAAGAACTCGAAGTTTGTGTGCAGTGACACTAACCAGCTCAAACATGCGCCGTTTTAAATATCCAGCTAAAACCTGCTTTGTGCCCCGTCCTTTTTACAACTGTACTTGCATGTATATCATACGGCTAAAGAGAAAAGTCAAACTGCAGCAACATGTGTGTGGGGTAAAGGATATGAGTCAGTCAGATAACAACATATATGTAGTGGTGAATGGACGTGGGGGCACAACTTTTGATCTCGACAACAAGAAAAAGCACACAACATGTCTGCAGACCCAATAGGTGAGAAAACCACTTACGTGGTCGGACCAGACGACACCGTCGTGGAATACGATGTTGAAGCAGGAGTCATCGATGATACAGATACATGCTCATCGCCAACTACAGCACCACTCCCAACAGTGAAGTTGGGAGCTCAAATTGGAGAAGCGGATCAGGAAGAGTTCCCTGAGGGAGGACGAGGATGGCTCGTGGTGGCCGGAACTTCATGTGCTCTCAACACGGGTTTTGGTATGGTCAATGCGTTCGGCATCTACATGACATATTATGGCCAGGAGATGTTCCCCAACACTTCATCAAGCACAATGTCTCTGATCGGAGGCCTCCAGGTGTCTTTAGTGTATTTCTCTAGTATCCCCGTAAGAATGCTCATAAACAAGCTTGGTGTACAGCCTGTTCTGGCCATCGGTGGCTTTCTTATTGTGCTCTCTCTTATGATGACTTCAATTTCTACCCAAGTCTGGCATTTATTCTTGGCCCAGGGTGTCACTTTTGGTCTGGGGGCAGGATGCTGTTACCTGCCTGCAGTGTCTGTCCCATCGGAGTACTTCAAGAAGAAACGAGCACTGGCCCTTGGAGTCACCGCTGCTGGCTCCTCAGTTGGGGGTGTCATCTGGCCTATTGCCATCAAGAGGCTGTTTGCAACTGTGGGATTTGCATGGACCAACCGCATAATTGGCTTCATTTTCATCCCAGTCTTGACCTTCATGGTCTGGGCTACGAAGCCTCGTTTGGCACACTCAAAACAAAAGGTCTCATTTGAGCTGCTCAAAAACTGGCGCTTTCTGGTTCTGTGTGCAGCCCAAATGGTAGGCATGTTTGGCGTTTTCCCTGCCCTCTTTTATGTGGACACCTATGGAGAACGACTCGGAAACCTGCCGCCAAGTGTGCTCAACTACTCTGTGGCTATTCTAAACGCATCTTCAGTGCTCGGAAGAATTGGCCCCGCATATCTGGCTGACAGAATAGGCCGCCTCAACGTCTTGACACCTTTTGTGTGTATGACAGGTCTCTTTCCCCTCGTTTTTTGGTTGCCTTCACGTGGAGAATCACTATTTGTTCTCTTTCTTGTAACGTGGGGAATAGCTTCTGGATGCTTTATCTCCATGTTTCCATCTTGCGTTGGACAGTTGTTCGGTGTCAAACATACACTCTCGGGTATAGCCCTTCTCAACATGGCTGGTGCGCCTGGAGCTCTAGCCGGAGGAGCTATTGGAGGCAAGTTCTTACCTCTGCCAGATCTTGCCCAGGGTATAGAAGGATTCACCGGGCTGATTGTCTTTTCAGGAGTGGTCATGCTGGTATCCTCACTCATCTTGCTCAGCTTGCGTCTATCAATCTCATTTAAACCATCTGCATTTATTTAATTTAATTCACCTTTAGTACACAACCAGAGTTGGCGGTCTTTCTGGGCTTCCTCAATCTACAGTAGGTCAGCGGCATTTTTGTGGGCTAGGCTGTAAAAACAGATGTTTTCGGATTGTTAGGGATTTGGTTGGGTGTAAGCAATAACAGAGGAAAGGGTTCAGTACAACGGTATCTCAATCTCCCCCTTATTTTTCCAAGCCCAGGTCTTTTTATCTTCTCCACTCCACTTTCAGCACTTCCAGTTCTATCAGGTGTGGGTATAGCAACTGTAGCAGCGAAATCCCTGGCTTCTAATTGCTTTGATGAACCCCCTAAAAATACATTTAGATGAAGTTAGTAACATTAGCGCAGATCGATGCTAGAATATATATAACATGTTGCAAGAACACTCAGAGATGTTGTTACCGTCATCAAACAACTGTTAACAATGCTTACTCCCGACATTCTGTTGAGCGTGGCCCTGAATCTGGATCTGATTGATGTTCTCTCTCTGACCCAGGTAAGTAGAGCTTTCCGAGCGGTTATCCCCGAATCACTAATACGAGACCTATTGCACGATAAGTGTCCATACTATGACTTACAAAATTCCCCGCATGATTCGTGGAAGGCCTGTGCTGGAAACTATCTGAGAGCTCAAATTCGACCTACCCCAGACAAGATATGGGAGGGATTCGACGAGCTTTGCAGTACAGACGTCCCCCTACCAAGCGACTTTTTGTGCCTATGCAAGCCTTCCAACATTGCCTTCAAATGGTCTTTCTGCAATACAGGCATTTCATTTGGACCTCGAATGCTGGATCTCACTGAGTCTCCCTCTCCCCGTAAACGGACTCCTCCTCCTGGGGAATACTTTCAGAAGTGCGGTGTGTTTGACGGTCAAGAAGCATCTGTTCTCAAACGATGCGGGATTACAATGTGGATGTTAGGCGAGGTGGTGGAGCTCCAGTCTTCTCCCCAAGTTATGGCAGCCATTGTCTTGTATGACCGGCTCAAGTTTGCACTGCTGATAAAACACAAGGTGTCTAAATGGGAAACCCCAGAACCAGACCATATAATGGAACTTGAGGGACTTTATGCGCCGTTCAGAATCCAGCTTGTGGGCAAACAGGTGTTTGTCATGGCCGCTGCTGATGGAACAGAAACAGCCGTCACCGTCCAACGGGGAGAAGACCTCATTCGCCTGGAACATAGCCACTCCAGAAAGTACCAGCCTATTGGACTCACTTGTTATGATGGCAAAACAACCATTGTTGACATGGCCAGCGTTTTGGAAACAGATGTCGAAGTTCATGAGTTTCTCTGGAAACTGAATCCTTACAAGTTCACTACCCGATTCATGACCGTGGTCCAAGACGAAAACAAACCGCAATACGCAGTGGTATACCGTCGACCAGGTTTGGCAACTACATTGCTGAACTTGGAAACAAGAGAGGCAAAGGTCTTAATGCCAAAGTCAAGAACGGGCGTCTTTCCAGACTACTTTACTCCAGAAACATATTTCCTCATGGTGGGAATGTCTAAGGGAAGACTTGCTGTCTTTAAATACACCAGGAAGTACCTCCACCGACTCTATAAAAACCAGCATGGTCTGAATCTCCCCGACAGCTTGGCCACTTGTTTATCGGAAACTCCAAAGATGCCTTTGTTTGAAGCTCTCATGAATATGAGACCGCAAGAGTCTGGAACGGTCCCTCTTCTCAGAATTGTGAACGAAAGGAACAGGTTCAACGAACAGAACAGATTCCATAGCCACACCTTTGCCTATGGCTTCACAACCGAAGGCAATTCGAGAGGTCGCGCTTATGGAATCGACTCGTATAAAGCTGAAGGAAAGGGAGACGTTCCGAGCGCTCAGATGCAATAGTCGTCCAGCTAATGTGGATTCAAAAACAACCCCAACAGTAATCTTGAAAATTTGAACGGATCAATCTGAACACTCTTGCTCCAGGTCATTCTTCTAACGCACATCCCCAGAGTCTAGAGGGAGTTGTGTTGTGAACATCCTAATAAACAATGCAATGGATTCGGGATATCTTCTGTCTCGCCCCCTACTCGATGTCGAGTAAACCGATCACCAACTAACAATACTCCTCCGCGTTCTGCCATTGACTCTCAAACAGACATCGCTATCAACGGAACAGCATATTTTAGCTTCTTAGGACGAATAAATATTGATACCGGCTCTCCCTCGGTATATTAAGCAATCCATTCATACACTCATTCATCAGGTTAATTTTATATATATAATTTGTCTATTCAAACACCGTAAATTACTGGTACCATCATCTCCTCCTTTTCAAATACACGTCTATTTGCATTAATGAAATTACTCGCCAATTCGCAGAACGTGTTTGTCGAACAGAGCCTTAGCTCGGGTCCAGACAGGAGCAGTGTCTCGCTGAGGAAGCTGCAGGAGAGAAGGCAGCAGAGCCTCAGAAAAGGCCTCGGAAGCCTCTCGCGGCAGAAGAGAGGGCAGGTGGTCGATCGAGCACACGGACAGCTTGGGGCCAGCAGTGGTCTCAACAGGCACGGTGGGATGGTCGAACGTGGTAGCAATTGTGTACACGGGGACAGGGTTGTGGGGGTTGGTGGTGTCAGCAGAGACGTCGACAATGACACTGAGCTTTCGGGTCTCCTTGTTGAGCAGATCGTAGTTGATGAAAGGAGGAATGGGCTGAGACAGGTAGATGCAGTTGATGAAGATATCCGCGTCAGCAATCTCTTGGAAGGGTCCACCCTTCTTGGTCTCGTTCATGTCCCATCGAATGATGTTCTCTTCGGGGATACCGACCTTTCGGGCCAGATCAATGGCACCGGATCCACATCGGCCAAGAGCACCAATCACCAGGACGGTAGGGAGCTTGGAGCCCTTCTCAACAGCAGCGGCAAGATCCTTCTTAATCTTGTCGACAAGCTCGGTCTCATTGGGATAGGCAGAGACACCGGGCAGGTTTTCGCTGTCGGGGTGGGTCTGCTGGAAGGCCCAAGTCTCGACACCGATGGCGGCACCGGCGAATCCAGCGTGGAAGCCAAAGGCGGCAACTCGTCGTCCATTGTCATCCTCCAGGAACTCAAGGTCGTACAGAGTTCCGTTTCCTGCGGGGAATCGGCTCAGAACGTCCTTCCATCCGCCCTGATCCTTGTAGCAGTGAGCAAACTGGATGTGCTCGTGAGACAGAGGGAAAGATTCCTCAGGCAGCTCCTTAAGACCAATAATCATTCGGTCCTCGGGGGCAGAGACCCAAGAGCCCTCCTCGACAAGAGTGGCTCCGACATCGACAAACTCCTGGTCGTCGAAGATTCGAAGGGGAGACTTCTCCACAAAGACCTCGAATCCAGCATCAAGCAGCTTTCGGGTGGTAGTAGGCGTGAGAGCAGATCGGTGCTCGAGAGGCTTGGTCTCGGCTCGGAGATGGAGCTTCACTGGTGCGGTCATTGTGTCTGTGTTGTTGTATGTGGTGAAGTGACAATGGATGGTGTGTCGTATCAGGCTGGGGAACAATTGTGCTTAAGTATGCTGCAGTTGAGTAAGAGTCATCGATCCACCAAAATAAAGTTTGCCATTAGGGTTGGAGAGAGAGATGGTGGCTGGAAGAATTAAATGACATCAAGCTGAGGATTGTGGGTGTGCAATAACACATGTTAGGGGTGACCTGTGGCTCGAAATCTGATAATTATTTTGTAACTTTATGATTATTCTTAGATTTTTTAATATTCCTCTATATAACACATAAGTAGCTGTCGTCTAGTTGTTCATAGCCTGACTCCTGCAATAGATTAGTGCAGAGTGATTTTGTGCAATTGAGAGCCACGGTTGAGTCAAGTGACTTTGTGTGTGAAGTCATCTTACGTTTCAAGTCTCACAGGTTACTCAATTGGTTGGTTGTCTGCCCTTTACAGATATTTACAGTACCTGAGCGTAAAGTCGTTCATCCACGGAATGACTGTTCCTGTCACGCAGTCATGATCATGGATGTGGCTGGTCAGGAACCATTTTGGATAGGAGACTTAGGGATTGGACTATTATTGAAAAAACTGAGCCGAATATGATATAGTTCTATTTGAATGCAGAACTTCTGATGGTCAATTCACTTATTTCAGGCATATCGGTCATGGGTGGCAGCTGCCACGATGTTATCTCGTTGGAAACCTCGTCCGCCATTAACCGAACATGCTTCTAGAAGATGAGAATACAGCATGTACTTGTACAAGATTCTCGGCATTGATGGTCTCAGGCATGCGTTCCTTATGTGCTTAGTAAGGGTTTTGGAAGTTCTAAACCCCTGTAAGAGGCAAGCATCGAGCAAAGACTATGACTAGATTTGGTTGGTGATGTACCATGATGCTCATTGTGAGAAGGAAACAACAATCCATGAAACAACCATCCATGAAACATCCAGGTTGTAGCCTACCATACTATGTATCTTGTTGTTTTGTCAACTAAGAAAAACCATATTGTCGATGAACAGGCTGGTAGCATGAAATAAATCACGTCATCATCTCCCTCGCACATCTTTCATGAACATCAGAAACTATCATATCTTCAGAAGCGTGGGTTTAGCACTACTTGTAGATATCTCTTCAACAGTACTCGTACCGAACATCCATCCGCGCACGCATACTTTAGTTCTTGTCCCAAGCCATCTACAGTATGGTTCTGCTATGCACCAACTCTAATAATTCACCAGCATCACCAACTACACTTCTCTACACATTCACCACCACACATCACATAACATGCCTGTGACTCGACGATCACTTCACCGGCAATCGGTCATGCGATCGGCCGGTGCCTCTACTTACGCCAACGACACAGATTCAAAGGTGGTCCACTGGGTCCGACAATGGGTATCTCCTCAACAGTCACCAAACGTGGTGTCTGCTCCATCTGAAAAGCGAGCACAGACCCCTGCTGACGCCGAGAAGGGCACCCCCGCGTCTACCCCTGTGTCGCTGTCGAACCTCAACTTCAAGGTCAAGCAATGGATTCCTGATCCCGACCAGGAGGCTCATGTCGCTTTCAAGTACGGCTCCACAGACGACGTGATTGCATTCGTGACTGAGGTGCACGCTCCCCCGGAGGTCAAGAACGACAATGATCTAACTGCGTCGGATATTCGAGGCGCCGTGGGAGGCGAGGCCATTCCTGGAATGACTACCATGGACAAGCAGGGTGACGAGGAGAAGCCCGCTGAGGAGAAGCCCGCTGAGCCTGCTGCTGCCACCGCTGAAGAAGCTCTCAACAACACCACCATCCCCGAGGCCAAAATTGAGGTCGACTCTTCCGAGATGGTGGTGGATGCTCCCGAGCCTACTTCTGATGCCGCTGCTGATGCCGCTGCTGATGCCGCTGCTGATGCCGCTGCTGATGCCGCTGCTGATGCTGCTCCTGCTGCCGTCGCCACTGAGATTACTACCACCACCACTACCACCACTACAGATGATGCTATGGATGTGGATTTGCCTGCCACAGAGGCTGTTATCGAGACCAAGGAGGAAGTTGTTGTGCCTGAGCCTGACGCCGAGATCGCGCCTGCTGAGGCTACCCCTGCTTCTGAGCCTACTATTTCTTCTGAGCCTGCTATGTCCTCTGAGCCTGCTGCTTCGGAACCCGCCCCCGTCGAAGCTCTCAAGTCTACTGTCGGGGCTACCGAGACTACCGTCACTGCTGTCCCCACGGAGGCACCAGCTGCTGTCGAGCCTGTTGTTGAGGCCCCCATTGAGCCCGTTCCGGAGGTCGTCCCCGTGGTTGCCGAGGTTGCTGAGACCGTTGAGCCTGTTAAGACTGAGCCCGCTCCCGCTGAGCCCGATACTGCCACTGACGCCGCTCCCGTTCCTGAGACTGCTGCTCCCGCTGTAGCCGCCGAGTCTACCACCGAGTCGGCCGATGTGGAGATGAAGGACGCTTAAACAGACTGGGAGACAAATCCGTATTTATTGTACAATATTGAATCATGTTATTTTACCTACTGTACTGTAGCTTGTAGTATATACCGCCATCAAAATATTGCTTCCTTGTGCCATAGTTGCTGTGAAATGCATTTTCTATCTATAGTTTCTATCTTTATATCCCCATTCATTACCCCGTTACTCTTCCTCGTCATCAGGTTTAATCTTGATGAATGACAAGCCAGTTCTAGCCTTTCGGGCGGCCTTCTTCAGCTTTTGAACTTCAACATCCGTCCACTGGATACTCAGCTCGTCCCACTTCTTCACCTTGAACTCCTGGTTGAAGTCATGTTTCTGCTGACGCAGCGTAAGCATGTCCAAAGGATCACCCGAGCCAGAAAACACGATCAGAGCCGTCCGCTTAGGAAGAGCATCGTAGATGGACTGTAATTGCTTGTTCAGCTCCACCATTGTATCATTCAATCTGGCAGGATAGGTTGTAGGATCGGTAGTGTCGAACCTTTCTTCCTCCTCTCTCTCTTCCGTCTTCTGATCCTTCTTCTCTTCATTTTTATCCTCGGACTTCTCATCTCCATCATCCCCCTCCTTGTCATGCTTCATTGGCTTTTTCTTTCTGTTCCATCCCAGCTCATACTCGAGCTTCTTGAATCGACCCCAACAGAAATCGTACGAGTCCAAGTTGTCCACCAGACCGGTACAGACGTCTGCGTCCTTCTCGCACGAAATAGACTTGGTAGCGTTACCTTGGGTCCATTGAGGGTTACCAAAGTCCACAACTAGCGCCTTTCGAGGAGCGGCTTGGTCTCTGAATGTAGACTCCACAATCTTTCCCATGGTGCTCTCACCTGAAGGACCAATGACACCAAACTTTGGGCCACGTTTGAGCTTCTCCTTAATCAGTTCAATGCAAGTTCGTGCGTCCTCTGAAGAATCATGACCTGAAGTACCGTTCTGAATGGACTTCTTGAGGTACTTCGTGGCCAACCACTTGAGAGAACACTTGAAAGTTGCTCCTCGAGGATGATCAAAGACAATGGATGTGTCGATGACCAGAGGATGACGCAGCTTCAACACACCCAAATCGCTCTCGAGAGAGTGACCCACCAGAATGTCTTGAGTCTTAATCAGCTTGGTCAGATCGTCCTGAACGTCTGCCAAAGTGGTAGTGACAGGATCCAGCATCTCCTTCGTGATTCCTGACCACTGGGTGAGATAGTCGGTGATGGGTTCGTCGGGTTTCACCAGTTTGTCGTAGATAGTGTCACCGTTGTAGTCAACCACAGTGGCTCTGGTAACCACAGGTCCACTTGCAGTAGCGCACATCTCACAATCGAGTCCAAGAATCGTGTTGCCTCTTTTTTTGATGCTCGGTCCTTTTTGGGTGTCTCTCCATCCGTCTTCCAAAGGCAGACTCTTGCCTGAGACGTCTGGATGCAAGGGGTAGAAGTTGTCTTTCATCTGATCGTAAGTCATGATCAGCTCCAGGGCCTCCATAGTCTGGTACTTGTTCTGCCGAGCCTTATCCATCTCCTTCTTCTTACTCTTAGACATTGGACTCAATGCAAAGGCTGTTATGGGGGAATGTAATGAATCATTTGTGCCTGGAGCCATAGTGGGCCATAGGAACTCAAACGTTTCGAAAAAGGACAACTGAGGAACAGGCTTGAATTCCATGGGAGACTTTCGGTCCAAAAAGCCCTCGGCTCCAAACATTTCGGGAAGAAGTCCAGGAATCATGAGAGTGACGATCTTTACCACTCCTCCAGGGTTCTTGATAGACATGAAAGTAGGAACCACCGTGTTCTGAACGCCACACAGATGAAGAACCAGATCTCGCAGATTGGAAATAGAAATGGCGTTGTCCACAAAAGACGGAATCACCGTCAGTGTAGGCTCGGCCTTGTGTTTCTTTTTGACGGGCTTAACTCTGCCCTCTCCAAATACCTGTGTCTCAGACTCATTTCGTTTTCGTTTGAGGCTCTTCGTGTCTGAGTTGGTGATAGGGTTATTCAAGTCCATATTGGTGTCCAGTTTTGCTTTCTCGGCCTCCAGGGCCTTGTTGTCGGTCATAGCGAGTGTCGTTATATCCCGTCGTCATCAGAATACGATTTATATTTATGCACTGCAGCTAAAAATTATAGAGTTTTACCAAGTCACGTGTTGGTTTTTGAGGGGTGTTCTCTTGGAGTATTCAATGTGAGGCTACAACGTGGAGCTTCTGACAGTCTATTCATTCCCTGTATATGTTTCCATTTTTCTCATGTGATTCATGTTTGATTGCTCTGACACCCTTCATTGTGTGGTACTCAGTATTTGTTTACAAGAAGCTTAATAGTCGTCTGTATGCATACCTCAGAGTATACTGGATAGGTAAATCGACACAATCACGAACACGAATCATTAGCCAGCTACTGATTGCTAAAATGGACAAGACGAATGACATGATACGAACGCCGGTCATCGGTAACGACACTAAGGACCATCAGCACGTCCATCTTCTCAACACCAAGCCTCCGTTGTTGGCAGGGTTTCGAAAGAAGCTGAGTCAGAGCCCTCGATCCTCCACGTTGGCGATTTCTCCAGCAGTACACCAATACAACTCGCATGGCTTTGATACCGACACTAGCTTTGAATCACCTGTTGGTGGCGCTCCAGGAGGTGGAGATTCGCTGTTCATGTCGCCAGATCGAGACTCCTCATCTAAGAGTGGGTCGGCTTCCAAGGAGTCTGGAAAACAGAACATCTCACAGGCTGAGCGTCTGAGACTGTGGAGACATGACGCCTATCTTCAGCATCATTACAAGACTGCAGAGTTCATCGGAGACAAGGTGCTGAGTCTTACTAAGGACCCCAATGATGCGTTCTGGCTTGCTCAAGTACATTACTCAACAGGTCAATATGCTAGAGCACGCCAACTCCTATCGGAAGACCGGCTGTCAGAAAGTGTGTCATGCCGCTACTTGGCGGCTCTGTGTCTAACCAAGATGGAGAGATGGGAGGAGGCCCTGCAATTGGTGGGTGACTCTAACCCGTTCACTTCTAGTGTGTTTCACAGCGTGAAGAGCCAGGACCACGGGATTAAGTTGGAGGCTTCTATGTGCTACTTGCGTGGCCAAATTTACTCTAACCAAAATTGTTTCGACAAGGCTCGAGACTGCTACAGAGAGGCTGTGTTGGTGGACCCCAAGTGCTTCGAGGCGTTTGATGAACTCGTCTCCAACCATCTCCTGTCACCTGAGGAGGAGTGGGATCTGTTGACCAGTCTGCAATTCAACGAGCTCGACGACAATGCTGACTTCGTCAAGTCCCTCTACACCATCAGAATCAGCAAATACCTGCATTCCGACAAGATCACCGATGCCGAGGCCCTGCTGGCAGAGGACTACTCATTGGACGCCAACGGCGATATTCTACAAAGCCGGGCTGATCTACTCTTTCTTCAATGCGCCTTTTCCGAATGCATGGCTGTCTGCGAGAAGATCATGGCTCTGGACGCCTACAAGCTGGCAGCCCTGCCCAACTACGTCGCGTGTTTGCATGAACTGGGCGGGAAAAACAAACTGTTCTTAGTGGCGCACCAAATGGCCGATCAGCATCCCGATGAGCCGGTTACCTGGCTCTCGGTCGCCATGTATTATCTCTCTACTAACCGCATTTCTCTAGCTAGAAGATATTTTTCCAAGGCGTCCATGATGTCCCCCAACTTTGTGCAGGCTTGGATTGGCTTCGCACACACATTTGCCATCGAGGGCGAGCACGAACAAGCCATCAGTGCTTACTCCACCGCAGCAAGACTGTTCCTGGGTTCCCATTTACCCTCTCTCTACTTAGGCATGCAGCATCTTCATCTGAACAACTTTAATTTGGCTGAGGAGTACCTGGAATCGTCGTTCAACATTTGCAAATCGGATCCTCTGCTGCTCAACGAGATTGGAGTAACACATTACCACAAGTCCAACTTCTCGCGTGCGGAGGCATTCTTCCTGGACGCGCTCCGGGCCTCGGAAGTGATCAAAAGCGAACCTCAGGCTTGGCTCTCCATTCATGCCAATCTGGGCCACGTGTATAGACGTACTCGTCAGTTTGCCAAGAGTTTGGAGCATTTCGAGGACGTGCTGTGCTCAAATCCTACAGATCATAATGTCCAGTCTGCAGTAGGATTGGTGCATCTTCAAATGGGCAATATCTCCGAGGCAATCAACTACTTCCACAAGGCGCTCTCTATTGTTCCTGCTGATCCTGTGGCCACCGATCTTCTTGGACGAGCAATGGAAGAGAACGTCAAGAGAGGTATTGGTGTGCTTGCCCCCTCGTCTCCCGATGTTAGCCGAATCAATACTAGCAATATTATCATTCCCGGAGGTACCCCCAAGCCTCTCGTTTTTCCAGATCCAGATGCTCCTTCTTCCCCATCCATGTTCTACAATGATGATTCCCACGCAAGCATGGACATATCAGAATGATCATAATGCATCCAAAAAGAAATGTAACATACAGTAATACCAATTTAATAGCTATAAGGTAAGCAAATGTACAATATTTAGGTATGTATCACATTAGAATGCCTTCGACGACATTATGCATTGTCACTATTTTGTTCTTCCCTGTTGTCGTCGAGAATGTTGTGGAAGAAGTTTGTGAGCTTTTCCATCTCGTGGGGGTCAAACGGCTGTGCGTTAGGGTCCTCCTCTTGCTCCAGACTCCTATCAAAGGACCTGTCCGCGGTGTTTGCTTCTTCCTGCTTCAGCATGAGTTCTCGCTGTTTCAGCTTGCGTGCCACAGCCTCGGTACTTTGGATCTGGATGCCTCCAATGTTCGCCTCAAGAGGTCCTGTCAGTTCCGTAAGATCTCCTTGTGTCTCATCAGGTGGTGCCTCTGACACAGACTTTTTCCTCGACTCCATAATGGAGTAGTTTTCTTGCAGCACACTCTGGTAGTCCATGGGTTGGACCTGGAGGTCGCTTTCTATGACTTGCTCTTGTGAGGACGAGGCTACCACTGGGAATCGGCTAGTGTAGGAAGTAAAGTCCATGGTGTCGTTATTAGACTGGTTGGACCATTGTTCAGACACATTATGGCACTCGAACTTTTCATCAATAACCCGTATTTTCGCCCACGAGTCCCAGCCCTGTGGAATGATTGTGGCAGTTCTGTTTGACGGATCAGCTTCAATCTTGCCATCTTGCAAAGGGAAGTTGAGCAACAGAGGGAACAACTTTCCGAGCGCTTCCAACGCTACCTTTTGTTGTGAGACTGTCGCAAATGTGGCTCCGTACTTGAGCAGCACTGTTCGGATGTATTGGTGGATGAAATCAAATGTAGTGTCTGAATACTGCTTTTCGTTTTCAAGGGTCGTCATGTCATTAGACTGCATAGCCAGAAACATGAGCGACGCGGGTATCGGTGTGTCCATAGTACCTTCCTCCATGTCCTTGACTCTCGCCCGAATGCTAGAAATGCATGCCTCTCTGTGGGGCTCGCTCAATCCGTCTGCCACCCTTTGAATGAAATGTAGGTTCCGCAGAATGTCAGCTGGCCACGTTTGTGGGTCACGCGACCATGAACCCAGCACAACAAACAGAACGTCATCTGCAAACGTGGTCTCCAGACTCTCGTCCCTATCCTGTAAAAAGCCGGATAATGCCGATTGTAGTGTCTTGTCGGCAAACTCGATGGCGATGTCGTTATCCGGCACTGAATGAACCTCCAGGCGAACTGTGCATTCGCCCGTATCTTCGTCGGAAAAATCAATGTACCCATAGCCCAGAATGCCTGTCTGGAAGCTTTGTGAAGAGGAAGTGGACGGAGAGGCTGCTATGCTGTCGAAAATGCTGACGTGGTCGTCCGGAGAGCCGCCCAGAAGCACCAGTGCACGGGCTGCTGTGCCCCTCTCGGCCTTGATGCCCTGTAGAAGACTCTGCCAAATGTTTTCTGCCATTGCTGAGTCCTGCTTGCCAGAGGCTGTTTGTTGTGATTACGCGTGTTTCGTGTGGAATTATTAAGGTTGGCGATCATGCTGGGACACTCCAAGATAGTGTTGGGTTAGATGAGACGCAACTAATACTGTTTATACAAGTACAAATTCTTGTAATGATACGTATCGTACTTGTAGAGAAGAAGTATAAGGAGGCTGATGACAGTTGCTGGTGAACACATGTTTATAAATAATATTACTGGGTAACAGGCGCTGTGTCCGTACTATCATGGGTGCAGTGTAGCTAGGCTATTTTGTGATGAAACCCGGGCCACGGCAATAATAATGTCAGGTAATAAATAGACCCACTCCATGTTACTGGAGCAAGTATCCATCCTTCCAGATGGCTCACGAATTGGCAGCGACCATGTAACCATCATCGATCCAACTAGGAGACCAATACTGTGTCTCAACTCCCTGGCCATCCACCCACAGTAGACCTGCTCCAGTCATGGTCTCCAAAGTACTCTTACTTCTGGTGGGCTTCCATCCAAGATTATCACGTAGTAATGAGACAGACACAAAGCCCAACACGTGGCAGGTTTCCAGGACGGTAATCTGGTCGGGATTCATCTCTCCAGGCACAGATTTAATAAACTGTTGGCTTCCTACCTTGACTATGCCCAGTCCGTCTCCTAGCTTCTTGAGGGTCTTGACAGCAGTCACTATGTCGTCCACAGACACCTTGATTGCCGAAGTCTTGTTTCTGGCATTGAGAATGTCTCTGACCTCCGTCACCTTGACCATACCTCCATTGTCTTCTCGGGTCTGTCTGCATATTTCCACAATCTTGACTGCCAGCTCAAAGTAGAAGTCCTGCACGTCCTTGCCCAGAAACGAGGCAATTCGGCCTCCCTTTTTCGAAGACGAATTGGCCAAAGGATCGACTCCTATAGCAGCACACATTTCCGCAAACTCCGCCCTGAACTTGGCATTGTTTTTAATCTCTGAGGCATGTGCCGAAGCAAAGTGACTGAGTCGTTCTTGAAACTGTGAGAGCTGTCGTTTGAGCTCTTCTTGCTGCACTGAGACGATTGTTGAGCCCAGGTCATTGTATTGCTGTGTCGATAGCTTCTTTGAGTCAAAGGCTGCCAATCCCACCTTCTTCATCGTTGTTGTGTGCGACGTACTTCTATGTGGTTGATGTTCGATAAGATTCAGGAAGTGGGACACACAAGACTGTGCTTCATTTAAGTCAGCTATGCAGTCAACTGGTATGGTACATTTAGTTGCATTCATTGAAGAAAAAAGAAGAAAAAAAAAACCTGCTGCAAATACCTCATTGATACCACAAGTTCTGTAAAAAGTGCTACTGTATTGCTTTCAAACTTTTTTGCCAATTTAAATATACATATACCACCAAACTGCTCATCGGAATCACTCCATATCTCCAATACCTGAACCCAGTGCTTTTCAATCCCTATCCCGCTAAAGATTGCCTTCATTTCAATATAAGGTTGATGCAAGTGTGATGCAAAATAAATCTGCCTGAAATAAATATAAGACGAAGGCTTCCCTGTTCTGAAAGACCTTACAAAGCAAACGAAAACCCGACTACACAAACGAAAACTATTGCACACACAAAATGGGATCGGCCGCAAGTGTACACGAAAAGGCGAGGGAGATGAACTACTATGAGATCCTTCAGGTGGAAAAGACAGCCACTGATGCGGATCTCAAGAAGGCATATCGAAAACAGGCTCTTCTATTGCATCCTGATCGAAACCATGGTAACGTTGAGGAGGCGACCGCCAAGTTTGCTGTTGTTCAAGCAGCTTACGATGTGTTGTCTGACTCGCAAGAACGAGCATGGTACGACAGTCATGGTATGTCTATGGGAGGAGGAGGATCCGGCGGATCTGGAGAGGATGGAGTTCACATTTACACAACCACTGAGGATGTCATGAGATGGTTCGATCCTCTAATGTTCGCCAATGTGGACCCTGAGTCTTCTAGTAACTTTTGGGCTACTGCCTCTTCAATCTTCAATCAGCTTGCACAGGAGGAGCGAGAGGCTGCTATGGATGCTGATGTGGATTCCCCTATTCTTCCAGCATTTGGAAACAGCAAGTCTAGCTGGCAGCATGAGACTAGAGTTTTCTACGACAACTGGATCAACTTCTCCACTGTCAAGCAGATGGCCCACAAGGACATGTATCGAGAGAAGGATGCCCCTGATCGACGAGTCAAGAGAGCTATGCAGGGACACAACAAGAAGGCTCGTGATGCTGCAAAAAAGGAGTACAACGATGCCGTGCGAGCTTTTGTTCGATTCATCAGAAAGCGAGATCCACGAGTCAAGCTCCAGGCTCAACAGGCCAAGGAGGCTTCTCTCAGTGGCGGTAAGACTGCTGCTGAGGCACAGGCCTACCGAGCTCGAATGGCTAACATGGCCAAGCGACAGGAGGAAGAGAGACGGTACAAGGAACAGGCATGGCAAAAGGTGGTGGAGGATGAGGAGAACCCCACGGCTGTTGTCGGGGAAGACGAGGAGGAAGGGGAATCAGAGGTGGAAGATATCTGGGAGTGTGTTGTTTGTGACAAGGAGTTCAAGACCGAGCAGATGTTACAATCACATGAGCAGTCTCGAAAACATGCTAAGGCTCTGCATAAGCTGAGACGAGAGATGCGAAAGGAGGGTCTTGATCTGGGGTTGGATGAGACACCCGAGCCGGAAGCTGAAGAAGAGGAAGACGAGGTTGGGCCTGAGCTTGCAGATGAGGAAGAGAAGGAGGAAGAAATTCCTTCCAAACCCGAGAAACAGGTAAATGCATTCGCCTTGTTGGCTGAGGAGGGAGATGGGGATGAGGAAAAGGACGACGACGACGAAGAGGAGAATGATGTTGAGGGTGGTGTCGAAGGTTACATTGAAGAAGAGGAAGGGAAAAAGGTCATTTCTGAGTCTATTGAGCCCAGCAAACACGAAGAAGAAGAGTCCCTTGAGGCTCTGCTTGCCAAACTTAACGGAAGCTCTCTCTCTGATAACGAGGAGTTGGATGCTGCGAAGGGTAGCAAGAAGGTAGGCAAGGCTCGAGCTAAGCGAAATAAGAAGAACGAAAACACTGCTGATTTCGCCAGCACGTGCGGTGTCTGCAATACTGTGTTCGATAGCCGCACCAAGCTCTTTGATCATATCGAAAAGAGTGGCCATGCTGTTCCAGTGGCCAAGCCCAAGAAAGGTAGGAAGAATAAGAGATAGATAGATGCATTATATATTTAACATTGTACATTATGAGCGGATATGCCTACAAGTAGATATTAGCGAAGTCGAGGGAGGGTCTATGTGATTTTGAGGCTACAGCTTGTGAACAATCAAGCAGATTGTCTATTATAAGGTACAGGTACATTATGTAGGTACATTATGTACTTGTACTACTGTTCAGTTATTTCGTCAAATGATATTTTATGTTACATAGTTATGTTGTCCGTCCTTTTGTCAGTCTATTTGTAGTCTCCCTCGTTGTAAAGTCCAATGTCCACGTCAGCCTTGGGATCCTCGGCACCGTAAACAGCAAGCTTGGAAGCCATCGCCTGATCGGCATCAGCGCCCAGCTCCTTCATTCGCTGGTTCTGGCCTCGGATTCGCTCCAGGTACTCCAGATACGAATCCTCCACACCAGTAACGTACTCTCCGTTGAACACACCCACTTCAAATGCCTTGATGTCGGGCACAATGGCATTGGGGGTGATCATGGTGTCTGTGTCGGGCAGACAAGCCTCGGTGAGGTCCTCCAGGGTCTGGTAGAAGACGTCATCGGCTCCAATCTGCTCGGAAATGTCGTTCTCGTCTCGGTCGTAGGCAACTAGGGCCTTGGTGTCGGCAAGATCGATACCGTACAGATGGTTGTGTCGGATGGGGGGAGCGCAAGATGCAAAGTATACTCGCTTGGCTCCAGCCTCTCTCGCCATCTGCACAATCTCCTTGGAGGTGGTACCTCGGACAATGGAGTCGTCTACGAGCAGAACGGATCTGCCGTCAAACTCGGGCACCATGGGGTTGAGCTTTCGTCGAACAGACGACTTTCGCTCTTGCTGGTTGGGCATGATGAAAGTTCGGCCAACATATCGGTTCTTGATGAAACCCTCTCGGTAAGGGATCTGCAGCTTGACGGCACACTCGAGAGCAGCATGTCGAGAAGTATCGGGAACGGGGATAACCACGTCAATCTCCTCAAGCATCTTTTCTCGGGATCCGAATCTTGCAATGATGTTGTCAGCAAGCTTTCCTCCCATAGCCAGACGAGATCGGTAGACGGAAATACCGTCCATGACAGAATCTGGTCGGGCAAAGTACACGTACTCGAAAATGTCAGGGGTGTAAGACTCCTGGGGGACAACCTGTCGGAAGATGGGCTCTCCGCCATCCTTCTCAATGATAACAGCCTCTCCAGGCTTGACGTCCACCCACTCGGTGAAGCCAAGGGCCTGCAGAGCCACGGACTCGGAAGAGAACATGTAGTCCTTGCCCTTACCGGTTCGAGAGGGTCGAGAACCAACCACCAGGGGTCGGATTCCATGAGGGTCTCGGAAACCGATGAGACCGTAGCCAGCCACCATTCCAGTGCAGGCATAAGCTCCTCGGCACTCTCGGTAGACGCCACCAAGGGCAGTGAAGATATCCTCGGAGTTGATTCGGACCTTGTCATGCTTCTGCAGCTCGGCGGCGAAGATATTCAGAAGCAGCTCGGAGTCGGAATCAGTGTTAATATGTCGGTGAACAGACTTGTCAAGGTAGTCTCGCAGAGCAGGGGCGTTGACAAGGTTACCGTTGTGGGACATGACCAGTCCATAAGGCGAGTTGACGTAGAAAGGCTGAGCCTCGGAGTTGGCGAAGGAGCCGGCAGTGGGGTATCTCAGATGAGCAATGCCCATGCTTCCGACCAGACCCTTTACACGGGTCTGGGTGAAGACGTCCCGGACCATACCGTTGCCCTTGCACTGATACAGTCGACCCCGGGGACCGGAGGTAACGATACCACAGGCGTCCTGTCCTCGGTGCTGGAGGAACATGGTACCGTCCAGAAGCTCAGCGGAGGCCACGCCGTTGTTATCGGCCAGAAGCAGACCTAGAATTCCACACATGCTGTTGTTAGTTGCAATGTTTGGTGAAGTTGAAAAGTGTCGTGGATAATGCCCTCAGGGAAAATGAATCATCAAATAGATCAGTAGTCTAATGGAAAATGAAAGTTTTGAACATCATCGGGTGGCGACCGCAAGGCTGTTCCAGAATCATCGATACTCACTGCTAGTTTGGCGTTTGAGCTGAAAAGTCTTGTGAAACGTGAATACGATCAACATTTTAGGAAAGAAAGCTTTCAAATTTTCGCCCATTATCAGTCTTATAAACTGTGAACCCTATTTGCAGAAAGTGTAATCCCATCATCCCTCCCCAACTCAACCACCTGTGTGCAAGTCTGCTACCCAAGTCAAAAGCCACTCCTTGGCTGTGTGCTCCCAGCGAGATGCGCCAGATAAGTAGCAGACATACCCAATGGGGTAGTCGGAGGCGCTCCAGACGCACTGTGCGACTCGTGTCTGTGGGGAATGACTGTGTGTGCACCGTGTCCCCCAAAAATGCCTCCTTCGTCGGACTCCCGTAAGTATCATGACCACTCTCCAGGTAAAATTAACTCACCGAATTTTTTTTTTAAGTGTGGAGATTTATGATTTTGATCCTCTTGTCGGTGAAGTTTTTTATCCGTTGTCTCAACCTTTTTTGATTTTTCTCGTCGCCTGCTGCTACTGCTGCTGGCACCTCCACCAACGCCGCCCCGCTCTACTGTACTCGCAACCGAGGTCACACCGTGCATGAAAGGCATGCACACAACAGTATGTAGTGCAACAAAAGAGTCTTTCATATGACCCAGTCTGAGAAGGTCTGTCATTCAGTAGCCGTGGCAAATTGACGCCTCCAAAATAGAGACAGCCCTCAGTTGCGAACATCAAATCGGAAGGCAAGACAGAGCCAAAAAGGCCCGCGAAAATTCGAGATTAAACCGCCACCGTTGGCCACCCGAATCTGCCCTCTCCAGATACACATGACATCGATAGCCGTGCATCTGTCGCAGATCCGGGTCGTAGGGTTAGCCCGTACCGACAAAAACGGGGACTAAGCACCATTCAAACGCCGAAAATTGAGAAAAGTGCCGCGTGTGGTCAGTCAGTGATCGTGTTGGCTTAGTAATCGCTTAAGCCGGAAGCGTCGCGGAGACAGAAGAAATGTCCATTGTGAGAGCTCAGCTTTAAAGCGGTTGTAAAATTGCATCTCTTGTCATTTCGTCCTCTCCGAAAAAGCTTGATCTCGACAGTGGTGGAAAGATCACGGCAGTGAGTGTATCCCCAGGGTGTGTTACTCCGTCATCATCGTCGTAGTATTAAATGTGGCAAGTGTTTCTATATCATCAACCAAAACCCAAGAAGAAAGCCCAGAGGGCACCCTTGGTGCTTTTATATGTCCATGTGAGTGAAAAAAATTCTCGATGTCGCAGAAGTGTGCAGTTCCGCCGGATCTACCGCCGGATCAGTTCGAGAAGTGGTTAATCGTCGCTAGAATGGGTGTATAATGACATCGAATCCCTGTCATATCTTCTGTGTCCGTTATAGGGTCGTATAAAAGAGGTATTTCTTAGTTGGGAGTGAGTAGGTGGGGTCGATGATAGCGGAGAGTGGAGATGTAACATACTGTTTGGCTTAATAATATGGCTTAGTAAGATGACGTTGTGTATGCTGTGGCTTGGGGTGCTGGAAGTGCAATACAAACTACTGTATATGAGCAGTGGAGGTGATGATTAGCTAATGAAATCTGACGTGTATAGGCAACTGGTTACTATGGACTTGAGACAAGCTTCCCATGGGACGACTAGAGATATATACATAGCTAGCAATCAGCATGGCTACTTGTAGGTTAGGATAAGAGAGAAGCGATTGAGTTTCATGATTGCGCACCTCCCTGTAAAAATTGTGAGACGCAAGATGATACTGTACCAGTATGTACTATAGTGATACTTACTGTTCCTCCTGAAGATATTGCGTAAAATCAAATAATGGGGTCTCTCTCTATTTGTGGACACCTTTACAGTACTTCCGTACTACTCGTCCAGTATATACATATACATACAAGTACATACAGTATACAGTATGTACAGAGAGTATACAGACCAAAACAGAAGCGCAGAGAATGAACTTGTATTATAGAGAGAGCAGTGAAATGTAAAAATGGAGCATGATATTTCTGTTACAAAAAGTGAAGAATTATTACAAGTACGACATTTGCAGTCATGGCTACTGTTCTGTTATTACCCTACCGTATGTACTCATACTCATACAAGTACATACAGTACATACAGTATTACGTACTTTACGATCACACACCGAAGGCTAATCCCCCTATCAACATGTGATTTACCCTACTGCATGGCACTTCACACACTCTGGAGCGCAGTGGGGAGAGCAGCATGAGGACCCCTGATGCGCACGTTATCGCGAGCATGGAAGACCAGCCGATTTTGAATGCCGCCTTCAACCAGGACTCGGCCTGTTTTGCCATCTGTCACAACCGTGGCTTCCGCGTCTATGTCACCGACCCCATGGACCTGCGTGTACAGCGAGAGTTTGATGATGGTGGAATAGGCGTGATCCAGATGCTGCACCGAACCAACTACCTGGCTGTAGTTGGAGGGGGTAGCAACCCGAAGTTCCCGCAGAACAAGCTCGTCATCTGGGACGATCTCAAGTCCAAACCAGCGCTATCGTTGGAGTTTCTGTCGCCCGTTTTAAACGTTTTGCTGAGCCGGACCAAGATTGTGGTGGTGCTCCAGAACAAGGTCCACGTCTACGCATTTTCGTCGCCACCGTCGCGAATCTCCACTACCGATACAGCCGACAACCCGCATGGCATTGCCGCTTTCTCGGGAGACACGGTCGTGTTCCCATCGCGCACTCCAGGTCAGATCCAGGTAGTCGACCTCAGCCAGGAAGGACAAGCTAGAAATCTCGTGTCAATCATCAGAGCACACAAGTCGCCTGTTCGGTGTGTCACCTTATCTGCCGACGGGTCTGTGGTGGCCAGTTGCTCTGACAATGGTACATTGGTGAGACTACACTCAACGTCAAACACGGCTTTGCTACATGAGTTCAGGCGAGGTCTGGACCGAGCTGTCGTCTATAACATGGCATTTTCGCCCAGTGGATCGCGACTGGCTGTTCTGTCAGATAAGAACACCATGCATGTGTTCGATACGAGTGCTTCCGCATCTGGAGCCGCAGGAGCAGCCAACAGACGCCATGTTTTGGGTAAGGTGCCGCTACTTCCATCATATTTTTCCGGCGAGTGGTCATTTGTGTCTGCAAGAGTCCAGGGCCAACATGGAGTTCTTGGCTGGTCATCCGAAACCTCTGTTGTCGTTGTGTGGATCTCCGAGGCTCGCTGGGAAAAGTACGTGATTGTGGAGAAAAAGCCCGTGGAGGGTTCCGGTAAGGACCAGCCTGGATGCGAGCTTGTGCGTGAGGCATGGCGAGCCTTCAAGGACCTGTAGCGGTAGACTATTTATTGCATGTGTTGGACATCATGATTTACGAGACAGATTAATATATACTAACAACACGACATATACGACTGTATGTATAGTAATCACATCAAAACTATTACGAGGAGGCCTATGATAATTACAGACTAATGCATACGACGAATTGATTACTAGTACAAGTATGAGTTCGTCGGCGGTTCGTACTTCCCTAAATAACTGTCTTGAGCTCTGCTTATATTTTGGCTTCGCCCTCTTCGGCAGGGTAGTAGTGCTTGTGAGAAGGAATCGGCAATCGTTGGTACCGAGGGGACTCAGCCCCGACCTTGGAAATCTCCTCTACCTCGCCATCAGACAATTTGAAGTCGAAGATGGCTAGAGCCTCCTTTTGTCGACCGGCGTTGGCAGATGTAGTGATGGGAACAATGCCCTTCTGAGTAGCCCATCTTAGAAGAACTGATCCCGGAGAAACATTATGGTTCTTTGCAACGTTGGCCACCACTGCATCCAGAGGCTTCTCTCCCTCTAGTTCGTTGGAAGCTAGAGGCGAGTATCCCTCAACCACAATGTCGTGCTGCTTGCAGAAATCAACAATTCCGGGAGTGGGTTCCTGGAGCAAAGGATGGAATTCGATCTGGTTAACATGGGGTTTGATCTTGGCCACCTTGATGATTGTCTCGAGCTCAGCTGGGGAGTGATTAGACACTCCAATCGCCTTGGCAAGGCCCTTCTCGTATAGTTGTTCAAGCACGCCCCAAGCCTTGGCCAAGTCATAGTTGATATCATCATTGGGAGGCACGTGGATCAGAAACAGGTCAAAGTAATCCGTTTGTAGCGTCTTGAGCTGATTGGAGATGGACTCAATGGGGTCATCAGCAAGCAGACCAAAAAGGGTCTTGGAAGTCAGGAAAATATCCTTTCGAGGCACTCCACTCTCCTTAATGGCCTCTCCAATTTGCTTTTCGGTGCCGTAGAACTCAGCAGTATCGATATGAAGGTGTCCGGCATTGATTGCACTGACCACGGCATCAATGAGCTCTCGCTCCTCCTTTTCTCCAGGAGGGCGTTTCCACTTGGTTCCAGACCCAAATCCGATGGCGGGGATTTCCAATCCGTTCGATAGTTTCACTTTGGGCACAGTCATTCTTGTCAAGAAGGAAGACAGAGGATCCGTTAATTATATGTACGTAAGGACGGGCATGCATATTAGGCTCTCATATTGTAAGCCACCACAAGGTATCTAAAAGTCTAAAGAGATGTCCGGGGTCCGATGAATGCTTTCGAGAGTCATTTTTGGAGATGTGTTGAGAAGAATGAAGATATTAAAAAACATGGTTGTATACTTCTGATGTGGAAAATTAGATATAAGCTAACAGTTATGTCATAGTCTTTTTATAGCAAGCAGTGAAGTCGTTCTGGTGGTTGCTATCTCAATTACTAATGATGCATTGATAAGCACATGAGACACCACACGGTAAATGTTGAAATAGCCCTCTTAGCAGTTGTGGCGTTGGGTAGCAGAAAATACGGTCGTCGGTCTTATTATTGATTAGATTACTACTATTACGTAATCCAATGATCCTAGTGGACAATTTGTTCTATTAATAATGTTGAGAGGCGAGCGTCCATTCGCACGAACGGTGACGTTTAGTTTCTTAGGCAGGTTGAAGCGAAAAATTGGGGTTCTGGGATATGACTGTACAAGTATCGCATGTACAGTTTGTAGGAAGAAGCAGATTGGATAAATCCAATAGAAAACAGCTACTAAAACAAGTTCCACGAAACAACGGTTTTGGTTCCGCAGCTAAATCTGTCTCAGCTGGTGCTGTTGTGATATTCCTCGGGGAAAATGACAGCCAACATTCCACTAACCCACCCAGTATTGTAGCTAACCGGCGTGTCACCAAGTCAGCAAATTGACACGGCTCTCGTTAGTCTGTTAAACACAAGATACATCAGTATGAGTCACGGAGGTGCTTTGGTTGCCTATTTTGGCTCCTGGTGGAGTCTGACAGCATAGACCAGCCGTGCGGTACCAACAGAAAATTGTTTGTTTGCTTACGTAAACACCAGGTCATCAGATAATCCACAAGCAAGTCTATCAAATGCCCGTCTATCGTGTAACACGGTTCCGCCCACGCATGAAACTTGTTTAGAAACGTGCATAGGACCACAGATGATGGGGCCTGAATGTGGAAAGAGAAGGGTTAGGGCAGTAAGTTTGGCCATGGAAATTTGAAGCTAATTCGGGGTCACCAGAAAGCAGTTGCGATAATCGGTTCGGTCAACAAGGTGAGTACACAACGAGGCAAGCCCAAGATCTATTTTGTCGGCATAGTGTACCGTGCTCTGCAGCCCCTGGCCACGACGTTACTCTGAAATTAAAAACCCTCGACCCCTTTCTCGTGGTTGTTACACCCCCCCCCCTCACAACCTGGTGTACACCCAGCAACGCGTCACACCTTTTTCTTACTAACGAAAGACCTGAAGACTTTGTGTCTGTGGCCACCAACACACACCATTTCTCTCACTCACATGAACGATTCTGTGTCCACGCCGCTGGTCAAGAAGGAGGACAGTCTTGGTCTGGACGACGAGGCAACCGTGCTTCGCCGTCCTTCCATGAACTCGACTTTCCCTCAGATCTCACCACCAGCCATGATGGCGCTCTCTTCACAGCATGCCACACACGAACTCGACTTCCCAAATATACAGCCCAAGCGCGAGAGCCCCGACAACCCCAACAACACAAACGATGGTGGAGAACAGGTCAAGCTGGAGGAGCCACTGCCCCCATTAATGGACGAGATCGAGTCCGGGGATGACGACTCCTCGAGAGTGTCTGCGTACGCTCGATTGGACTTTGAGTCGTTTACATTCTACGTACAAACCCTACAGGTGGTGCTAGGACGAAGGGTGGAAAATTCGTCCAGCATGGTTGATGTCCATCTGGGCGACACAAAGGCCATCTCTCGAAAACATGCAAAGATCTTCTACAACTTTGGCACCCAGCGATTTGAGCTCAGTGTTTTGGGCAGAAATGGCGCTTTTGTGGACGATGTTTTTGTGGAAACGGGATCCACAGTGCCTCTAAAGGATGGCACCAAAGTGCAGGTGGGGACTATTCCCTTCTCGTTCGTGCTGCCCAGCCTTCCCGACCACACTACCGGCTCCCCCACGCCCATAAACCCTGCCGATGCGCTGTCCATGCGATCTAACAACATACGGGTTCTCAGTCGCCAAGGCTCTCCTGCCATTGTATCTCCGCGAAAGAAGTCGACAGGCAGCAGTAACAGCAAGCAGTCCACGAAGTCTGCTACTGGCAGTCCAGGTACTCCCGTGCTAGATCCTCTCGATTACAACCTGCCCACCGAGGTCACTGAGGCAAACGCTTCTTCTTCGTCAGTGAACCTGTTTGAACAGGAGAACAGCAAATACACTGAAAATATGGACGTCAAGTACGACTCGGACAAGTATAGCGACAAATACGACCTGCCGCTGGATGACATGGATCTTGACGATGCTGTGGACGCTTCGCTGAGTGACCTTCAGCCCGTGTACCCCACTGGGTCACAATATAACATGCCCTCGCAGCAACAGCATCAACACAACCAGCACCAGCAGTCAAACATGCAACCGGGAAATATGTTCCAACAACAAAAACCGCAGTCCAAGCCACGCAAACAGCCCAAGCGAGAGTACCAGCTCCACGAAATCCCCGAGGAATACCGTACCAAGCCTAACTTCTCTTTTTCGCATCTCATTGCCACTGCTCTGGAACAGGCCCCCGACAAGGGAGTTTCTCTGGCAGAGATCTACAGATCCATCCAAGAGATTTTCCCTTATTACAAGTACTGTCCCCATGGATGGCAGAACTCTGTGCGTCACAACCTGTCATCGTCCAAGACGTTCCGCAAGGTGTCCAAAGAGGGTAAAGGTTGGTTATGGGGTATCGACAGAGAATGGTGTGCTGAGCGGGATCGTCAGAAACGCAAATCGACGCTCTCCAAGAACAAATCCATGCGTCCAGACTCGCATATTCCTGGCAGTGCCCCTAACCCCGCATTTTCGAACTTCTCTGTTAACAACTTTGATAGTGGAGAAGTCAAGATGTACTCGCCCGACACTAACACGTACGGCACTCAAATTGATCTCAACTCGCACAACACCGATGCCCATGGCGGTCAAACCATGACCTTTGACCAGAACAAGAACGATGGAGGAGTCAACGTGATCGACTTCAGCAGTGCAAACTTCACCCTGGACAATAACGCTAGCACCTCTTCTTCTTCGGCAGGCTCTTCTTCTCAACCCAGAGGCGGTCAAGAGATCAAGTTCATGCCTGGAAGCGGCCCTAACGGAGTCATTGACTTCTCCTCGCAGCCCAAGGCCCGTCAAAAGACTATTGCCGAAATGGCGCAGGAGATTCAGTTGCAAAACTCAGGCTCTCAGCAGCGTATGTACCAATCCCCCTACCAGTCTCAAACCACCCCAGCGGGTGGCATGGGACAGCAGAACACCTCGTCACAGCAGGCTCGAGCGCAAGCCGGCTCGTCCGCTGGTGGTAAGGCAACTGCCCCCAAGCTCGGTAAGGATGCTATGAAGATTCTCGCTTTGCTACAACAAAAAATATCTCAGCAATTCCAGCAGCAACTCGGCGGCAAGGCGCCCAGTTCTGCATTAATCACTAACGCATTGGCCATTGCCATAGCTCAGGCCACTAAAAAGAACCCCAGTGGCGGAGTCAATGCCTTGCAGTCTCTCCTCAACGGCGACAACCAACAGCAGTTGAACCAGATTGTCATGGCTGCATACAACGCTGTGAAGACCAAGCAGGACGCCCAGGGAGGAGGTAACTCTTCCAACTCTAGACAGCCTACCCCTCAACAGTCTACACCCCAGCAGTCGACTCTGCAGATAAAGCAGGAACGCCCAATGTCGACACAGCAACAGGGCCAGTCTCAATTCTCGACCCAAACCCAGTTTCAGAGCCAGTCCCCTGCACCGCAGTACTCGCCTCCTGCTCAGGCCTCGCCGCAGATTTCCCAGCCCCAGATGTCCCAGTCTCCTCAAATTGTGACATCTGGAACGCCTGGTGCTTCTGGCTCCATGCCCGGATCTGCTACTGCCTCTCCCGCTCCTGCTCCTGCTCCGGTGCAAGCACCTGTCCCCGTTCAAACTCAGGCTCCTGCTCAGCATACTACCGCTCCACAGGCTCGGCCAGCTGTCCCTGGTACATCGTCTGCCGTAACCTACACCTTCTGCATCATCTTCTGCCCCGGCTACTGCACCTGCAGGTAGCTCTTCTTCTCCTGCCACTGCGAAACCTGCTGGAGGGCTCACTTCGCTAAGCAACTCGGACACCACCATTGCCCAGGTGCTCGAGCAGGCCAGCAAAATCTCCAACCCTTCGCCGGCGGTCCAAGCTGCTCTCAAACAGCTCAGGGCCCACGCCGAAAAGTATGGAGCCGACATCCCCATTGGGTCTCTTGGAAAACTTCCCAAACCAGGAGACAAACGGAAGGCCGAAGATCCGCCATCTGCTCATGAGCAGCCAGCTAAGAAGCCTCTTAACAACTAGGAGCATGTATAATAAAAATGTATTTATTGGTAATAAACGTTTACATATTGTGATGTGCTTGTGTGTATTCTTGCTGGGATAGTTACTTGTACTTCTTGTATTGTGAGGCTTTCAGCTATCTGTGTGAGTAGACATTTCCCACTCAAGTTACACGCTACATAGTCAATTTTTACAGCGCTAAGATTCTTTCAATATCTATTATATTTATGCCACTCCTCCCTGTTTATTCATCATCCTTGAGCTTGGTGATGATGTTGTTGAAAGAGTCCTCCTTCTCCTTGGCCTCCCAGATGGCAGGACCACAGTTGTAGTTACCATGGTAGACCCATCCCTCCTCAGTCACGTGGTACAGGTTGACGGAACCTCCGGAGAAAGCGTCTCTGTGTGTGGCTGCAAGAATGGATCTCTTTCCTAGAGCAAGGGCCTCCTCAACAGTAAGGTCCCACTTGTAGGTAGCGTCCAGCACACCGTAGGCAAAGGTCTGACCGGAACCGACGCAGAACAGATCGCCCTTGAGTCGAGTACCGTCGGAGTCGACGTAGTAGATAGTAGGACCCTCTCGAGCGGTGTATCCACAGACCATGGTACCCATTGACAGACCCATACCCTTGTATGAGTAGACGAGGTTGGAGAGAATCTTAGAGGCTGCGGCCACAGAGATTCGCTGCTTCTCTCGCAGCTCGTAAAGCCGACACTGTCCACCGAGCCAGGTCTCCCAGTACTGACAGTCGGCGGCTCCTCCAGCCATGGTTCCCAGCAGAAAGGGGTTGATTCGAATCACCTTGTTGACGGTCTGAGAGGCGACCCAGTTGCCAGCAGTGGCTCGCGAATCGACAGCCACGACAATGCCGCCCTTGAATCGGAAGGCCAGAGTGGTGGTACCGTGTGCGATCTTGATCTTACAGTCGGGATTGGAGGCGTCATCGGTGTGGGCTCTCAGAAAGGCTGTGGGCTGAGAGATAGGTGGCACGGCCAACGATGGGGTCAGCTGCTGTTGCTGGATGGCTCGAACATCCTCCTCGTGCTGGGCAGCCATGGCTCCCATTGGTCCGGTTCCGACAAACGAGTCTGCGATTGCTTGCATTGTTGATTGTGTGTCTTGTGTGTGAATGCGTACTTTTGGGTCTTGTTTCCAGTGACTTGGTTAACAGTGGTGATAGTGGCGAGTATTGAAACCTTAATCTCGAGGTGTGTTGTAACTGAGGTTGGGGGAAGGAGAGACGAGCCTGCACATATAAGAAGACCGGGTGAGGCAGTGGCGACTATAACCTGTGCGTATAGTTGTGGTAGATCTCGTGGTTTTTACATTCATTCTTGAAGAACCTTTAACTAATATCCTTAGCGATTATATAAGCAGCGCCACCATAGTCAGCATCCAGGGTGTTGGATAAGATACAAGAACTCATGAGAGTGTTTCAGAAGGGTGTTTATCGTCCATATAAGTATTGGCTAAATGAGCAAGATAATTTCCAATACTGTATACAAGTACACATTTCTTGTAGTCGTTGCCACATGTCAATCGGTAGCACGCCGCCGTCCTTAGTAAGCAGAGGTTAGTACAAATGAACTCTCGTGTAAACAAGTACACTGCAACTACAGTAATATTACAGATTATTTATGGACAGGATTGTGCGTGTGGTTCTGAATCAAAAACCGTTGCTTGTCATGTTTTGATTTCCGATTTTTACAAGTACAAGTACACCGTGCTATCAGTAAGGGGCTACAACTTACAATGTCTATATAGCATGCCCAATAAATTATAACACTATCTTACTGTACAAGTACAAGTACTTGTAAGCTGAAGGTTACGTATCAGTAATCCTCTTTTATTTGAAATACAGTCACAAGTAGCCACGGCCCACCCACAGCACAATTTTTCGCTTCTCGACTCTTTCCAGAACAATCACGTTCGCTAACTGTCTGATTACTTGCTCAACCTTAACTAGCTACTTGTAGTTTGGGATCCCACCCCACATTCACACACTTCGGCTAACGCTATCGGCTCATCAGAAGTGCAGCAACACCGAGTAACGACACCAAAACAATGAGTGGACCTAAAGACGACCCTTACAGCTCAGGAAACGGCGAATTGCTCAAGGACACCATCAGATACGATGATCCCACTATCACCAAGGCTCTGGCTACCCACAAGGAGTTCTGCAAGCATGTCTATGACGAAGACTGTGTGTTCTGCAACATCTCAGGAAACCCCTCCACTGGTTTCAAAACCGTAGACTCGCCCGACTCGCCGCTCATTTTCTCCTCAAACCATCTGGTAGCATTCCTCGATATCATGCCTCTCATGTCTTCCACCTGTCACATTCTGCTCATTCCCAGAGCCCATGTCAAGACTCTAGATCTGCTCGGAGACCCCCGATTCCCTCAGGGAAGTCTGCAGTCTGAGGGAGCTACCGCTTTACTGAAGGAGAACAAATTTGGAAGCACCAAGGCCGACATTGCAATGGCAATGGGTCTAGCCATCCCCATCATCTCTCGAGCCATGCTGGAGGTCTTGGGCTGCACCGATTTCAACGTAGTGCAGAACAACGGCCATGGAGCCGGACAGGTGGTTGACCACGTGCATTTCCACCTGATTGCTCGAAGACCACTCAACACCAAGGATGCCGAGCAGGACGATCTCAGACAGGCCGTCAAGGGCGTCACCAACCACCTCAAGGGCGAAAAATCGCCTTTTGACGGCATGGACGCGCTCCCTCTGCGAGCTCGGCTCGGATACACCTCTCAGGTATTCGGCCGAAACCTTAGATCGGACCTCAACCAGGAATGGGCCCAGAAGACAATCCCCAAGCTGAGAACCAAGATCTCTACCTTGCTGGCACATGCTGCCTCCACCCAGGGTATTGACATTTCCGCTAAGTTGTAAATGCCGAGGTGGGAAGTAATGAATGATGATAAGATGATGCGAGACATGCGGATTCGAATGTGCCTGTAGTTTGCTGAGTTCTTGAAACAGTAAGCATACTGTAGCCCATGTTGTAGACAGCAACTAAGCTGGTGGAGCAATGCTGTCGGTCAGGGTCGTGTCTGTAGTGTAGGATTGTACCATCTTGCCTGAAGTGTTTTCGCTTATCCAACTTATATAACAATAGAATGATTAACCACACAGGTTCTTCGAGAAGTTTGATGTTTGGATCAGGGCATAGTGGTGTTATTGTAGCTACGACTACAGTACATACTTGTGTCGTACGAGAAAACAGTCGTTAGCTACAGTACGAGTGTCCATTACTGTACGATGCAGCCTATACCTACTTGTAGTCGGTGTCTCCTTCGATTGTGCATACACTTCCCGGCCCAGGTGACAATGCATGTCAAGTACAGACTGTACAACACCGTGGCTCTCTCTCTCTCTCTCTCTCTCTCTCTCTCTCTCTCTCCCACATCTCACAGTCTAACAGCTGCTACTTGTAATACATACGAGTTCAACTAACCACACACTAATACAAGTACGGGACCTACATCCCAAGTATTCAGTAAATGATTTCATTAAATTTTATAACACATGCATGCAATTAGATAAATAGGTTAGTTTCGTAAGAATTGACACCATTCTTGATTTGTTCTTGGACGCCCAGGGCCCATTCTCGAGCAATGATGGAGGCCTTGAGAAACTTTTTGGTGGCATACTTCTTGAAAAAGGCTTCGTGCTCCACCGGTCCAATTAGAAACTGGAAGATTTTGCGACAAACAGGGGCGATGTCTTTCTGTGTGTATCCTCCGGAGTAGTAGACCAAGTTGTTGGTCCACTGAGACCGGGCCAGCATCATCCGTCCAACATGCATGGCAGCCGCTGCAACGAGCGAATGCTTGAACTCCATGAAGGTGTGGTCCACCAGAGCAATCTCGCATAGGTACTTGCCAAACGTTCGGGAGTGAATGTCAAAGTCATCAGCCTTGGAAATTCGTCGCAGAAAGTTCATGGGGTTCGGGTACGACAGGTTGAACTGAAGTACCTGCAGAATGAACCGCTCGGCCCGCAAAATCTCATCCTCGGGATACGAGCCATCTACCACGTAAACGAAGTTGCTGAGAGCGGGAGTGAAGACCTCCTCATACTTGGTGGCAAGCAGCAGAGAAGTGATCCCCACCAGCTGGACCTTGTTCAGGGCAACCACCCGTCGAGACATGAATCGATCAACAATGTTAACGGCCAGGAACAGAGTCTCAGGCAGCAGTCGGAACTTCTGGTGGACCTCTACAAGCCAGTCAATTAGCACAGCTCGCGTGTTCCATGACAGAGACTTCTGGTCGTCGATGTATCGGGGATTGGGTTGGTACTCCTCCTCGAGGTTGTACAGATGTGTGAATATTTCGTCGACATACTCGCCGGCAGCCATGGGGTCGTCAATGTCCTCAGCATCCAGATCGTCATGTTCCACGTCGATTCCAGTGGCTCCAGGAGCCAGCACCTGGATAAGAGGTCGTCGAATCACCTCCTCCTGCTCGGCTTCAAGAGCCACAGCAGTTTTGTCCTCCTCCTGCTTGTGCTTCTTGGCCAGGGGACCCTCCTCTCGGTAGGCAAAGGTCTCCATCGTCTGATGATGCTTTCCTCCCCGGGCGGCCAGACGAGGCATCTCCATGTCCTTGGCACCCTGTGATGGCCGCTTTCGGGTCATGGGGGGGACATCCAGAGGCCCAGTCTTGCTCTGGAAGACTGGGATGCTAAAGTCCGCAGACACAGACTTGGTCTGCAGAGACGCACGTTGGGGTCGCGTGTAGGGGTTTGTGGTTGTGGATGATGCTCGTGTAATGTTGGATGGCTGTTGTGTGTTGGGGTTGTTGCTGTATGGTTGTCGTGTTCGACTGAGACCGGCCACGGCAGCAGAGAAGGTGGGCTTGACAGCAGGCTTGTTGGTAGCTGCGCCGTTCGTGGTCTTGGATGTGAGGGCCCGTCTGGCCTGGGAGGCCGCAGTGTGCTTGAAGACGTTGCCAGAGAGGCCGACGTTGCTCAGATCGTTGAGGGCGGGCCGAGCGTTTAGGGCTCCGTTCTCGCCAATGCTGATGTCCATGTCAGAAGGCTCAGCGGTCTTGGCTCGAGGCAGTCGCATGGAAGCAGACGTGTTCTCATCGCGGAGACCCGTCATTTTGTTTCGCTGGGTGGTTAGTATTAAATGTGTGGATGTGTGTGGTGTGTAAAGTGAAACGCGTCTTTTCTGTGAATGCTTTTCAGCAAATTCAATGTCCCAATCTCATGTGCATGTACCCAACCTTATTTGCCAATGTCAGCTGCAAATGGCAAATAAAGTGCGTTTGGGTGCGCTTGGGTAGTGAAATTAGACCCCCTGCTAAAGGGCTAAATGGAATGGCGGGGACAGGTACCCTTCCAAATTCATTTCGACTTGAAATGTCCACTGTGCGCTGGTGATGGCGGCGGGGGTCGGCGAGAGGACTCGTTGTCCGGGTCATTAGTACTCACTGGAAAGTTCATTGAAGCAGGTCACGAAGGCGTGTGGGCTGTGGAGCTGCTTATATTAATAGCGGGTGCGAAAAATAATGCAATCTCAGCGTTATTGGATAAAACGGGCTGGTGTGTGGTGGGACGCGACGCACAGCACTCAGGCAAGGGGAAAATGCGAGTGGTGGGACGTGATATGCAAGGACGTGATGGAGTGACAGGGCGCGCGAAAATCTCGAAAAATAAGCTTCACGGTGGCCAGTTGGGAGTTTGCAACGACAGGCGGGAGAAAGTAGGTTGTCGGGGTAATTGGTACTTGCCTAATCGGGTATTAAGACGCAAACGAGGTAGATCTGAGTTAGTGGACGGTTGACGATGATGCTCTCGGAAATAACGGGCTTCCGGGGATAACGATGGTGCGACGAAAGAAGCGTAATTCTCTGGATTATTGCACAATGAGATACAGCCATTATTCCCACTGCGAAGATGACCAATGAGATGGAGCACAGCGGTGCAGGTGAAGACCCCTGAATGTGGTGGGTCTTGTGTTCCACAGTGGAGAATAGTGTTCCACAAAAGGATTGAAGGCACCATGTGTAGACTCATCAGATAGGGATTAGGCCACAAAGTATGTGAATGCGATGTAATACTCACTCAGTCCAGCTGTGATCTTAGCGACAGGTTTGATTGGTCGAAACGAGGTGTTTGTGTCTGGGGGGCAAGTGGTATCAATGACAGAAGTCGCGATCGGTAGTTGTAATAGTGATAGCTGTGGAAGCTGGTGGGGTCGCTGACAAGTGTTGTTCAAGACGAGAAAATGTCGTTGAGAGAAGGGATGAAGAGAAAGTCGAGTGAATACAAAGTCTGTCGAGAGGAGGAAACGGGTCTCATAAATGACTTTGGCTATATGGGGATCTGTGTGTAAATTGAAAATAGAGTTTGCTGTTTACGTAGCTCCCAATGAGGTCGATATTGGCATACAGTGTCTTTTCAAGGCCACATGCTCAGTACAGGGCATCGGAACAATGGCAACAATGGAGAAGAGCAACATGTTTAATTGACTGTCGTATTGGAGGAAGCGAAAGTTTTCGATCTGATCGAGTGTGTGAATAGTGACTGATGTTAGAAAAACCTCTGTAACGGTATTCCCTTTTCACATATGGGCTGGTGATAAACGCCTGCACTGTACCGTGGCTCACCATACACGTCAGGTTTTTTACATGTCTTTCGCGTTGTGGTAGTCTGCCGCCCATTTGCTTGCAGCATACAGCTTTCCGGCTATGACGTAGTGCCGAGCTGTATCCACTGATGCAGAGTCTGTATATTTGGAGCACGACACTGTAGAGAGATGATGTGGTCAGAGAAGGAGGGAAGAAGGGAAGAAGGGAAGAAGGGTCTGGTAGAGGAGCCATCGGTGGTGAGATATTCTAGAGATTTGTTCAACCTATCACTCACGACCACCCAAAAAAAATCTATTCCTCACAGTTATTTACCCTTCCATCTCCTCCACTGTCGTATATTTCGATGCTTTGGGCTGCAATGAACCCACACGCTTGTTGTGCAGAGATCGCCTTGCTAGACTTTTTCGAGAAGCGGCCTAAACGGGTCGATTTGAGAGGTCTTCCGGAGTTGTATACAAGACGTGATATATGATAAATACCTTTTTATCACTGTGTCATTAGCAATGTCTGAATCACATTGCGCAATATGTCCTGTAAATGCTCCTACTATTTACAAGCAGTGCTGGTAGCCCAAGTATCGTACCCCCCACGTCCCTTTTACCCTCTCTCATCTCAATTACCCTCTCTCCACATCACCATACAGTCAAAGGGCGCCGTAGTGCTACAGAACAACTAACCTCAGAGACACACGATTGGATTGCCTCGTGTGTTTATCTCAGACAAAAATAGAAGAACCTAAAGGATTGAAGCTCGTGTTTAACGCGCCCGAAATTCTGTCTGGACAGAATCTACAATTCAACTGCTCATCCCCGAATACTAATAGATCAATACCTTCAGTATCACACACACACACTACTTGTACATACATGCACACAACAATACAGCATCTCGTTGTTCACACATAAAGACCTGCCACCTCTCAGCTAAGGTTCGTTTAGAACCGTTGAAAGAACATGTCATAACAGACTACGATTCTTATACTTGTACTCGTTGTTGTACTCGTACTGTAAGCGCGGTCTTGGCTGCTGATAACAGGCATGAGCATTGCAGATAGCCCATACTTGTTTCCGATGCCAACACACTACCTGCTCCGTTCCCTGGCCCACATGTTGCTCGATTCTCGGCTCCTCCGGCTACAACAGCAACAGAGTATCGTGGTAACTACACTGCCTTTTATTCTACTCGTACATAATCATTACCTATATCCCTGTGGTTTCAGAACAGTTTGCTTGTACAAAACTGCTGAGTGAGCTTTGCTGTTGCTGTTGCTTCTAGCTGCTGCTACGATGGCATTGTATAGCTGCTGCTCTGTGTAACTCCAGTCATAGCTCTATGCGACTGATGTTGCTCTCCAGAGCTCCTCCACCACTACCTTGACCTTACGTCTTTCGCGAGCCGCTGTGGCTTCCAGAGTTACCGAAATCCAATGCCTTTTTCGGCTGGCCATCACCTCCCTTTTGCTTCTTGAAGGAGAATTCGGCCAGTAGAGAGATATGATCGGAGGGGTAATGCACCGAAGGGAATCCCACCATGTTGCTGGTATAGTCGGGATCAATGCCACCAAGCAGACCTCGCACAGACAGAGCGTTGGACGAATACCACACGTAGTCAATCACATCGACGAAGTTGGGTGTGTAGTTGGTGAATGCCAACTCACCAATGTTCGAGTATGCAGATTTGAGAGTGAAGCCGTGATTCATGCCCTCGTCTGTGAATTTGCCGTACGCTCTGCCAGACATGTCTTTGTGGTTGGTCACGGTGCCCTGCGAGAAGAGCGAGTACACACCTGAGTCGGTGGTGGAATTGAAGTCTCCACAGATGACCAGTGGCAGTTTCTTGCCAGACTCGTATTTGACGTTGTTACCGTCTTGGTTTCTTGCGCTGACTCGGTTGCTGTCCTTCGCAACCCGCTCAGCAAACTTCTCCACCTCATCCAGAAGCAGAGCCACCTGGATGAGCTTGACGTCGTTGAAGGCAGGGTCCCAATGTAAATGAGTGTTTGTGACGATGATCTTTTGGCCTGTGGTCACATGTTCTAGTAGCGCAATTAGCGCAATGTTGTCCTTGTTGAGAACTCGATTGTAGGTGTCGGCAGTCTTCTTGAAGTCGTTGTTCTTAAGTGCCAGAGACGAAAAGTCAAGAGACAGTTTTTCAATCAGACAGAACGACTTCGTCTTGTAGAAAATAGCACATCCGTCGACTCGCTTGGCATCCTTTTCCTTGGACATTGTTCGTGCTCGGGTCTTCGGATGGTACAGGCCAGCATAGCCTAGCTGGTGCAGCTTGGGTGACCAGAAATCCTCAAAGGAGGCTCCGTCGACTTCCTGGAAACACAGAATGTCGCTGTCGTATCCAATGACCTCCTTGAGAAGTGTCTCAGATCGGTGTTTCCATCCAAGAGCCCATAGCGGGGTGTAGCCGTGCATCTGGACTGTAGTGTACTTGTCACAAAGAGTGTTGTAGGACATGACAGTAAAGGTGTCGGACGAGGCAGATGCACCAGCTGCTGCTGCGTTGGCTCCTGCTGTGGCTGTGGCGACAGTAGAGCCAGACTCTCCCTCAGTTGCTGCTGCTGCTGTTGCAGCGCCACCTCGACCACCGGCCTCTTCCAGAACGATCCATTCTCGAGGCTTGGGGGCAGCGGGCATAGGAGCAGACTCTCTCAGCTCGGCAACCAGTTCCTTGGTTCCACCCTGCGCCAGTTTCTCCTTGATTGGCTGGTTGATTGGGTTACCCTCCAAACCAATCACCTCCAACTGGTACAACTGACCGACCTGATGGGGCAGAGTCGAGAGGTAGTTGTCGAACGCAAACAGGTATCTCAGGTTGTGGAGCATACCGATCTCCGGTGGGAGCTTGGTAAGCATGTTGGAGCTGACGTCTAGCACACGCAGTTGCCGCAGAGATCGGATTGCCGGAGGCAGCGTGGTCAGCTTGTTGTGATTAATGTACAATTTGAGCAGAAACTCGTAGCTGCGAAAAAGCGGCGGTGACAGACACATAAGACCCTGGCCCGACATGTCCAGATCAGCCCAGTACTGATGCTTCTCCTGCTGCATCAGCGTCATCTGTCGCTCCTCCTCCAGTTGATCCTTCTTTTGTTGATTTGTGTATCCTCTCTGGGGCGTGGATGCTGCGGTGGCCTGCTGTTGCTCTACCAGATCCTGCTGCACCGTTTGCACTGCCAGATCCACCAGAGTCAGTTGGCTGGGGCCTTGGTCCTTGTCTGCGTCCACCTGGGCTCCGTCTCTACCGTGTTGTTGACGCGAGTTGATGGCTGCCGCCCGGGCATAGCCGTGACTGGTGGGTCCCGTTTGTCGCGATAATTGAGCCAATTGCATCTGTTTCTGCCAGAATTTGGAGCCCATCAAACTGGCCTCGGGATAGGAGGGACTGTTGTTGCCTGCTCCAGTTGCGCCCACCCCGCCCGGGTTGCTGCCGCCGGGCTGGTGCAGCTGCTGCAACAACTGCTGCTGAAATGACGTGTTGTGGTTCATTTCGGCCGTGTCGGGGGATGATGTCCTTCGATTTGTGCTTGCTGATGATAGTCTTAGAGGTAGCCTTGTCGATGACTTCGTGATAAAATCAGCACACTGACCATGGTGGCAGTTTTGACGGCCTAAAGCTTAAATCTAGCCTTGTTGTGGGGGGGTGTGTGTTCGAATCTGCTAGGGGATGCACTAATAATAATAAATTTGAGTCACTGAAATCAAGCAGAAGGCGTGATAAGTGTGTCAGATGCATCGTTTACAGCCTATTCATTATTATCTGAGGCTCCTTCTATGCAGATATTAATATATACACATCTCATGATCCATGGAATGATGGCCCATACCGG
Organism: Yarrowia lipolytica; assembly: GCF_001761485.1. Lineage (NCBI taxonomy): Eukaryota > Fungi > Ascomycota > Dipodascomycetes > Dipodascales > Yarrowia > Yarrowia lipolytica. The sequence continues at coordinate 1,995,942 of NC_090771.1, read as the reverse complement.
ACAGAAGGATCATGATATGACTGGATACCATCTCAAAACGGAATCGTTATCCAGTGCCCATAAGTGTGTGATCCTCCCCGCCCCGTATGTCTCTCCTCTCCATTGGGCGCCTCCTTGGTACACGTCTACTGTCATCCCAGCATCGACTGGCGTTCATGGTTTAGCATTTATAGTGGTGCGTTTCCTGATAAGCTGCGATCTAATGTGGTGTCAGTGTATTTGGAAGGGTACAAACATGTAGCGAGCGTTCTTTGTTGTCCCTTTTTTTTTTGGCCAGTGGTAGCTATCCGCTAGACCCTTTCGGTGATGCTATGTATTCACTTTTCAGCCATGGCTAAATTGGTATACCCTCATAGTACGACTACTTACCCCTTATTGACCTATCTAGCGATAGACCCGACATGAGCTCGAGGTACTGTAGCCATAGATATGTACAGTACTGTACGGTGACTTGCACAGTTCTCTTAGTGTGAGTACATATTGTAGACATCATCAAATTCCAGAGATGAGGTATCAGTATGCACTCTTACTTGAACCGGTGGCATTATTCGGTGTATTAAATGAATAATTAGGGATAACATACTTATACTGTGCAGTACACATACGGTACATGCACTCAATAATTGAACAACCTTTGGTATTACTTGTCCAAGTAGTTGGGTTTTCAGTAAGTACGACTGTAATTAGTTAAGCCAAGCATACCAAAGGAACACCGCGTATTCTACAGAGTTTGTAGTATCATGTTATTATAATAAAATAAAAAACACAAGACTGGTTGTCTCGTCATTATTCCAAGACAACAATGTTTTGACGTTCTATTTTTCACCTGGTGGAGTCTAGTCGGGCATTTCTGTCCATTTCTGATATCCCGACTTCTCTAAATTGAAACATATCACATACACACCCAGATCAACCACCTCAAGCGACAACTTACACGTACTGTATGTACAAGTACAGTAACATGGCAATTTAAGTCCGAATACGGAATACCCTAACCACAACATCGAAGTCGGTAGAATATTGAAACATGCATACCCGGCAATACCCGACATAATTCGATTGCTCCCTGACGAGATGTGAGTGAGTTGAAAACACCTCAAAGCAAAGAACAACTGCCGCAGAGCATCGAACGACAACAAACGTCGGCCTTCTACCGGTCCCTAAAGTAGTAGACAACCCCTTCCGTGTTTTCCCTATCACACGTCATCTCATTAATTTGAACTCTATGTCACAAGTACTAATTACTGTATATGGAGTTCCGTGCAATGACAAGAGAATGTGCAACCACCGGTAAGAAACCACGTGGCAACTGAAAGAGATTGGTTCTACTTGTAGCAGACCCCATAATGCGATAGAAACAGCACTACTTGTAGTATGGTTTGTCAGTGGCTTGTCTGATCTGCAAACTGTTTGTTCAGACTTCTATCTCAACCCACGTACAATTAGGTACAGTATGTACCAGTATGAGTATGATATTAATACAGACAGCGTGATTATGGGGCAGAATGACACAACCAGGGAAATTCCGGGTGATTCAGAGGATAATTAAGAAAGGAAACAAAGGCAACGGATCCATTTGACCCAATATACTCCAACCACTTGCCGCAAACGCGCGTTGAAGACCCGGAACACACATCTACAGGTGCCTATCAATGCTGATGACCCAGCCAGCCCGGTCAAAAGCCCAAAAGTGGCTTGATAAGATTATCCGTCGGAGGCCCCGGAAAAAAGACATGTTCCAGTCCAACCTCAGAGAAGACCCACTCGTGGCCATCAGAAGACACAATCGAACTGCCGGTGTCATGTATCGTACTACATGTACTCGTACTAGCACACAGTCGCAGAAATGCGGGTTGTACAGTGTGTCTATAGATGCACTTTTGATGTACAGTATGTTGTGCTGTAGGAGTGTATAATTAATACTGATTAGAGAAGCCATGGATATACTGGTGGTGTACAAAATTGTGTACATCGATAATACCTCATGTAGAGAAGGGCAGATACAGACAAGCCTCCATCCAATACAGTTTACCATGGTAATGAACGGTAGGCATGGCCATCCGTGGAATATCTTCTAGCACTGCATCTATGGACAGTTCTGAACAGGGCTTCGGAAAAACGGTGCGTACAAAGGGGAAGCTGCAAAGGAGATATTTTGTGTGTCTATAGGATCAAGCTGCACGGTGCTGTAGGCACTCGAAATGTGGTCAGCTTTATTCTCATTCCGCGATAGTCATTCCACGTGACCAAGCTCTTTAGTCAGTATTACAATTTTAGCCATGTCGAGACCTTCCAAGATTCTCTACATCTTACTCAGCTCAGAACAGGTCCAGACCCAACGTTGCGTCGATGCTTTCTAATCTGAAATTGGGTTTGAACCCAGAGGTAGTAGGAGGAGTATGTGTTGCTCGCGAGCCGCAATGATAAGAAAATGAAGATACAGGGCAGTTCAATTAAGTCACAATTATCCATTCCGTGTTTTTTTCGATCAAAATACAAGCGGAAACCGCTTCTTCCATCCTATCATGCTCAACTTGCGCTCCAATCTAACAAGGCCAAAGTTGGAACCTAGTCCGAATTTAAGCTCGACACAGGTTTACAGACCTTACCTTACAGGTCACAGAGGTAGCCAAAAAGGCTGTCCACCTCAAATATATAAAGGCCCTCTGCAGCCCACCCCTTACACTCTTGTCTTGTCACAAAACCACACACACAAACACTTACAAAATGGTCGCCACTGTTCAGCATCCCGCCCCCGACTTCAAGAAGACTGCCGTCTCTGGTGGTGTCTTCGAGGAGGTCTCCCTCGACCAGTTCAAGGGTAAGTGGGTTGTCCTCGCCTTCATCCCCCTGGCTTTCACCTTCGTCTGCCCCACCGAGATCATCGCTTACTCCGATGCCGTCTCTCAGTTCAAGGAGCGAGGCGCCGAGGTTCTCTTTGCCTCCACCGACTCCGAGTACTCTCTGCTTGCCTGGACCAACGTTGCCCGAAAGGATGGTGGTCTTGGTCCCGTCAACATCCCCCTGCTTGCTGACACCAACCACACCCTGTCCAAGGACTACGGTGTTCTCATCCCCGAGGCCGGTGTCGCTCTCCGAGGTATCTTCATCATTGACCCCAAGGGCGTTGTCCGACAGATCACCATCAACGATCTCCCCGTTGGCCGATCCGTCGAGGAGACCCTCCGACTCATCGATGCCTTCCAGTTCACTGAGAAGCACGGTGAGGTCTGCCCCGCCAACTGGCAGAAGGGCTCCGATACTATCAAGGCTGACCCTGTCAACGCCAAGGAGTACTTCGAGAAGGCCAACAAATAAGCTATTCGTTTAGCGAGACATTTATAGATAATGAGATATGACATTAGATGACGATAGCGTAAGGGTAGCTGTGGAATTACTGTACAATTGAGCTTGAGCAATGCACCTCGTAAAATGTATGCAGCGATAGCATTTTCTTCTGTCCTCTTCAGGTATAATTACAACACAGCGCGTGCATGTGCTTTAAAATGTATATCTGTGCTCCGAATTCGGTATATATTTAATTTCTAACACTTCCGAGGCATCAATTGAAGTCTCCCAGTTACAGCAATTCCAGCGATTGCCCTTTCATTCTAATACGCAATATTTTGACCCCTTCGTACTAACACCTATTCAGGTCACTTTTCACATGGAACATGCCACCTTCCGTAAAGTAGCTTTTGGTTCCTACTATCGAACTCAATCATTGATAGCAATGTATAATGAGACAGGAAGAGTATTAGTACATACAAGTATAAGTACGAGTAGATGTGTTACAAGGTACAATGAAGGTATATAGAGAGAGTGTGCCAGACTGGTAGGAAAGTCTAGACAACCGGGGCATCGGTTAGATCATGCAAACGCAATAATAGGTTCTGCACGATTTATTTTTGCGTCATGTCGCTACAAGTAGTTACATCCGTCAACTTAACGGAAGCACGTTGTACGGATGGGTAGGCGAGATATTATGGTGGTCATGAGTATATAAATCGACAGCCTGACCACCTATACAACGGTTCTATATGCGTTGCTTGCTGCCATTTCACAGTTTCCTCCCGCTTTCATCGCTTCATAAGCTCCTTCACCATCCGCCTTCAACGACTTGTCTCATATTTATCTGATCTTTGCCCAAGTGAAGTGAAACAGGCATGGCATGAATGAGGTGAGGCACGCCGGATAATTGTGTCCTCTGGAGAGTACACGAGGAACATGGAGTGTTTAAGCAGAGTGATGTTTCACGGGCAAGCCTGGGCCGAGAGAATTCTCCAGCTGGACACATTTGTGCTATTTATCGATTCCGCTGCATGTCTGTGATTCTGACGGCTATTTTGTATCTGCCCATCATCATAGCCAACAACACCAATCTGACCGAAGTCCCTGAGACATTCACAGCCCCTTCCTAACCATCTACAGCACGGGAGTACATACAGTATGTACGTTGTACAAGAAAAATATCCTAGATTGAAATGCCGACTTGCAGTATATTCCACGATTGGTTCATCTGTCTCCTGCTGGTTCCGAACAACGGTGTAGTCTCATGAGCTTGGAGACTTGGTACCACGAAAACATTGGTGGCTATTTGACTGGATCGAGAGAGTATACCCTACTACAAGTAGGTACAGAAGTGTTGGCTACAGTGATGAACATACTCACCCAGAATCAGACCCTGACTGATACCTGCAGATTCGCATGTTGTGTAGAGTATATGAGTAAGTAAATCTTCTGCGGTACAATACCCTGAGTCATCAGCTGTCTATGGATAACAACACACAGACGAGATATGTGGAGCCACGGGACCATCTGAAACAATCAATTTTGTAAAACTGTCACCTGAGAATTGTTACTACAACTCACACCTGGCAGGTCGGGACAACCATAAGGCGAACACTGCCACGCCTACGCCACGCCTACGCCAGATGACCAGTCTGTACGTAACTCTCTCTGAGAAGATAATATTTTACCGAGTCTATTTCAGGGACCACATAGACCCGGAACACACTTTCTATACTCCATATCACGGCTGCTGGACAAAAGTATCCTGACAAACCAGCATATGTAGTTTGACAGTCGGATCCATTTGAGGTGATCAAGTATGTGATAGACAATGTAAAAGACGACGCCACACCCCACGTCAAACACTGTAAGTAACACATCTTTGATTTTTGATAATATGATGAATACCCACGTCCGAAATTGCTAACAAGACAAGTCTACATTCGTAAAACGTCACACGATCTTTGGGTTCGATGAAAGAAATTTTCAAGGGGTTTATTGAGTCTTTACATAGATAGCATGGCGTCGTTGCCAGCAGAAAAGATATACAAGCACAACTACTGGTACTCGTACATACTAATTGATACACTCGCACTACATTCTACAGTCCCATTATACCGATACCAGATAATTGCTTGTGGGTCTGAAATACCGATATTTGTGAAATTGAATTGAGGCAATATACACGATTTTTTAGTTGTGGATTATTTTTGCATGATGGGTGAGGATATGATACAAAAATGACCCGCTTAGAGGACGGAAGCGTCGTACTTCTGCTTGAACCACTTGATGGTGTCCTCCTTGGTGACTCGGTGGTTGATACCAACGGAAGCTCGGCATCGCTTTCGTCGGGCAACTCGGTAACCGGGTCGACCAATGATGACGAAGAAGTCCATACCGTAGATACCGATGTTGGGGTCGTACTTGATACCAAGGTCGATGTGCTCGTTGATACCGAAACCGAAGTTACCAGTCTCAGAGAAGTTCTTGGCCTTGAGCTCGTACTCCTTGACCTTGAGGCCTCGCTCGAGAATCTCCTCAGCCTTGGGGCCTCGGACGGTCACGTGGACGGCAATCTTTTCGTTTCGTCGGATAGAGAAAGATCGGATGGTGTATCGGGCCTTGGTGTAGACGGGGGTCTGACCGGAAAGCTGCTCGAGCACCTTGGCGGCTCGGGTAAGTCGATCACCGGACTCACCAACACAAATGTTGAGGGTGAGCTTCTCGATTCGCAGCTCTCGCATGGGGTTGGCAGAGGAGTCAGTCTATGTTAGTTGTGGTTCGAGATGAAGACAACGAGTTCAACAGACGCAAACGAGCACCATCATCCGCCGTTGTCGTTTGTCCATGACGTCTCTTCTCATGACAATAATTTCCTTCACTCACCATTTTTGAATGTCGTTGCTTAATCCAAAAGAAACTGGCAAAATGTCTTTTGGGAGTTGGTAGTTGGGAGTCGGTATGGTTAGGGTTCACTGAAATTTTGTGACTGTGTTTTTCTTTTGGACAAAAATCATGTGACCAAAGCTTATTAGATGTAGTGGTGACAGAATACTAAACAACGGGCATCAATGATAGAGTAGCCTTGAGGCGGGTGGATATTGGTTTGCATGATTGCAGATCGTTTATTCGATTCGATTTGTCCGGTTTTCCACTTTGGATTATGTAGTATTCTCTGCCCTTGTAGTGAAGACACCTTTATCAAGCCACACTTGAGTTGCGTATATACGAACGAGGCACTGCTTAGCTGACGGTAATGATGGAAACAAGTGGTGATGTATAATTATGAGATGATGACGAGTTCCTCCGTTCCTGACTAGAAACTTGAGAACAAGACAGCTTTCTTATTAACTACGAACCTGTGTACGGCACTTGCACCTTATACCCCAGCTTAACACCATCAGGCTTGGTGCGTGCCACTGTTTAAGTAGCACCTACAGTATTACGTCAGCAGAAACAAAAGGTGCTGTTATAATAAGTTGATTTACAGGGTGGAAGTGTAAGACGGTTGGTCCCTCTGAAGGTATGGGTTGGATGATATAACCAGTATTTTCTCACTGGATGCTTTGAGATAGTGTTTTACCTGATAATATTGCAAACACTCGTTTCATAAGTAACTTCTCTCATTCTATGCTCGCTGTGTTCCGCCACCCTTGATACCCCACAAAACTTGAATGTAGAAGTAACACGGAGCTACAGATACAATACCGTTACAACTTCAGGTACAGGCATCCTTCGTCCACTCCAATTCCCATAGTCTTAAACTATACATTCCAGATTTCATTATATGCAAACAAGACTCTTACTTGGAAGCCTTCTTGTTCTCCTCCTGAGCCTTCTCGAACTCTTCCTTGAAGGTGTTGGCAGAGTCAGAGTTGGCGAATCGGATGGCCAGCAGCTCGGCAGTGGGCTCACCGTCAGCGAAGTCAGCACCGACAGAGTAGACCCACGATCGGTCAGATCCCACGTTGGGCTTGAGCTCATACTCGGGAGCAATGATGTGGTTGGCACAGATCTTGAGAGTCTTGTCTCGTCGCATCAGAAGTCGCACCTTCTTGGACTCCTTGTGCTGCAGGAACTTGGCGTCTCCAGTTCCTCGCTCCTTCCACTCCTTCTCCTCCTTGTCGAATCGGAACAGCTTGGCTCGGGTCTTGTACAAAACATCCTCTTCCTCCTCCTCGGTCTTAATCTCGACCTTCTCAAGCTGCACAATGGGCTCAAAGTGCACGTCGGGAGACTCAGGGGCCTCGTCCTCGGCCTCCTTCTTCTCCTCCTTGTCGTCCTCCTTCTTGGGCTCCTCCTTGGGCTTGTCAGCCATGGCGGACAGGCTGGAAGAGGCGGAGGGGATGCCGAAAGATGGGGTGGCGGCAGCAGCGGGGGCAGCAGCAGCAGCGGGGGCAGCGGTATCCTTCTTCTCGGTGGCGTCAGACATTTTGTCAAAGAGATGTGTGTTGGTGTTTGGTGGTGATTTGTTTTTGCGTGGTGTAGCTAAAATGTATAAATTTTGGACAGGGTTACCCGGCCGTGAATAGGGGTGATCTGGGATACTGGAGGGGATTACACCAGGTGACCACAGGGCGAAAGAGGCACATCCGACAGAACGGGGATACATAAGGTCAAATTGGTCCGTATTGACCTCATTTCGACATTACCACGTGTATGGAGCCTCAGATACAGACGTTTGTTCATTATCTACAAGTTGCAATCACAACGCCTCGCTTGCTGGGAGTCAGTCAACCTAATCAGTGTAAACACGACAACAACGGGTAAAGCGCTGCGACTGGATTATGGGGCTGTTAATAAGTATGAGCGTGTATGTTGTATATCAGAAGATTTAGTGTCCAACACACAGGTATTTTAAGCCCTCCCTTAAGTCGTTTCACTGCACTCTATATGCCACTTGTTCTGTGGTGCTCACGACATGTAATATTTGGACTCCCGTTTCATAGAGTTTAATTATTGAGTGGCAACTGGTGGTTACGAGGTCGTACACTGGACAAAAACCCGTATCGTACCGCCGGTACGAAGTGGGATCAGCGCGAACGAACACATGCACTTCAAGTCGATGGGAGACGAGACGTGTGGGTATAGTTGTAGCTGTTTGTACAAGCAGTTGGCTTGGTCAAGGATTACAGTAGTAATCCTAAATGTGGCGAAGTGGAAGAATGCGGCTTCTCGTGTGTTGTCGGTTGTACTTTCTGCGATATGATGGTATAATATAATGGCGAGTACGTTAACATTCTTACTCCACTGCTGTCTGGGTTTGCATTCAGTTCAGTTCATCATTCAACAATGAAATCCTGCTCCCCCTCGGCCCAGTAAGTCGTTATCTCGTATCTGCTGTAATTACAACATGTAAGGATAGCGGGTGGCTAGCCACTGTACGAACTGTACAAGTTTACAATCTTTGTCTCTGCTATACCTTCATATCAGTCTAAACTGTGTGAGCACGTCAGAGACGATTGAGATTAGGTCAACAGAGCATCCATGCCCAACTCCCCCTCTCCACTCCTGTTGCAAGGTCCGCGCAAAAATAGGACCTGCCTTGTTAGCATTGGTGTGGGCATACAACGACAGAAAAAGCAAGTGGACTTTGACTGCGTTTTGAACGGTAAACTGGGCCGAACCCGAGAACCGAGTTAGGTCTGATTCACGACAAGACTCTGCGATCACAGTGATGTATTTTTTGTCGTCGCCCGCTTTCCATGGCGTTCATTTCTGGTGATGGCCTGCTTCTTACCGTATATCTCTCTCACCTTAATCCTGAGGCATTTGCTGTGAAGAGATGCTACGTAATACAAGAGCCAGTAGAGGGGTGTATCATATTGTTTTGCACTTGTCTTGTCTACAGTAAAACCGACCGAAATGCTGTGGGTACATTTGCCATTCCATCGTGCTGTGTCTTGCAAGCTGCCATCGACCTCTCTACTGTACAATACATCCACCGACACACGTGACTATTCAACGTCCATCTCTCCGGTGGTCGCAGCTCCAGTAGAGAGTCAGGCTATTTTTTGCTCAACAACCATTTTGTACTTTCTGGGCGCTTGGACACATCAAGGTTCGACACCACGCAGCTCCAGAGCTTGTCCCCAACTCTGTATCGCGTTTTTCCCAACACCCGTACTTCCGTAAAGTGGATGTCAGGAGCTTATGGCTTGGTTGAGTCTTGTACAGAATGTACAATAATGTCACAGTTAGCTGGAGCTAGAAGGCCAGGGTGCTGGCTGTTGAATTCCCATGGACGTGTTCTGTAGATCTAGAGGCCGTATATTGTTTACAGTAGTCTGATCTGGATCTTCGTCTCGGGCACGTTTCGACAAACCTGCATGTCAACCGTTTCAGCCGAAACCGCAGGCTCGCAAGGCCCCATGAGTGAAGAAGAACAGTGACAGAAGAGGTGGTACTAATACACGCCCAGATGAAGCAGACGCGCAAGTAATGCAGTTCTGCCAAAATCACATTTATCGTAACTATAGTATTGGTTGCAGACCCCATCGGTCCACATGTGCCCACCGTCACCAACCAGAGCCATACTGTAGCTCGGTTCTCGGTTCGGTTGAGTGTCTCTTACTGTTCCCACCACTTGAACCAGACCACAGTCTAAACTACTGTGTACTGTACAGTAATGTCCCAACTGGTTTCTATGGCCTGGAGGGTGTTCTACGGTGGTAGAGATAGATGACGTGCTGCGATACCCACGTCCTTGAGATCGGAATCCCCAAACCCGAAAGGCGTGCCACCACTAAACCACCGTGCACTAGCCCAGGCACTTTTTTGCTATCGCCAAAACCTGACAGGACGCCATTTAGACACACGCAGTAACCCTTACTTGGCGTTTTTGGCCCGCAGGTGGCGGTGAATACAAACGGTTGCGTGTGCGGCTTCAGGAGTCATGCTCCGTGGGTACGGTGGTTTGGAGCAGAGATGGAGCTGTAGATGTGAAATATACAAAATGGACGAATAGTTCTTAGACATGTCTAGTGCAGTCTAAGATGATGCCTTCCTCGTGCTACCATCGCTACACAGGTTCACTCACTGGATATTGCGTTGAGAGTTAGCTCCCCAACCACACAACATAAGTTGCGTTTGGGGAAATGGTTCAAATTTTGCCTTTCAGACCTTTGGGTGCAGGTGTGCTGCAGCAGAAGCTAAGTTTGGGGAAAGCATGGGAGAAATGTTGAATGTTGAGCTAGTTGGGCTGTACTGGGTTCCGTCACTGAGCCGGGCTGACATATAAGAAGTCTCCTGTAGTGAGATTGGTTTGGCAATCGAGGCGAACCCCATTATTTGATTTGGTGAGTTTTGCTACAGGAAACAGCGCGGCCAATTGAGGGCGTGAGGCAACCACAACAGGAGCAGGGGCGATATGGAGCTATTGATTGTGAACGGAGAAATACGACACTGGCTGGGTGGCCACCACATTTGAGGGGGGAAATGGAAAGAGAGACGACAGATTGGACTTGGCTGATTGGGCTTGGGTGAAGATGCCGTGGAACTGGAAATACCGCCATTCGACGCCTGGGCCGCCTCATCCACCACCATCACATTGGTCTGTTTCACTCTATTCGAAAAAGTGTTCGGATTAATTAAGGATAAACGGGATCAGCCTTTTTTTTTCTCGTGTGTTCGTGAGAGAACAGACATGTGTTGCGGAGCCACAACAGAGCACGCTACCGGCCGTTACACTACTTGCTTGTGGCGGTTACATGAGCATCAAGCCCCATTGTCCAGAATGAGATCTATCCAGTGTGGTGCTTACTGGCTCCCGTTTCATGTCTCACCTGTCTGCTTTGACTCGAAATACTGCGCAGATGCTACGCTTTCAAGTATGGCACTCACAGTCCCTCTCTAAAGTGATGATACAACGACCTCCCCTGTTTTTTTCTTCTTCCCCTCATCAATATTCCCGCGTCTTTGCTCTCCCCCAAAGGGTTATAAGTTAAGCTATAGACTCTCTTGGGCCAACGCTGCACTCAGCCAAGCAGATCCACCCTTTGCCTCTCCACATGATACATGAGTGATCTCGACGAAACACCTACTAACCACAGCTCTGATTCCGGTTTGGCGATTTCCCATTTAATTACTAATCTACAACCACACGCAACTACAATGGTGAGTATCGACCGAAGCAGGATGATCTCTACATGAGATATGCAACGCGTACGTGATTCAATTGATCCTAACACAGTACCCTACCACAGGTGTCAACACCCCCCAGAGCGCCGCCTCATTAAGACCACTGGTGCTATCGCACGGCCAAACTGAGCACTCGCTGCTGGTGCCCACCTCTCTGTACATCAACTGCACCACGCTCCGAGACCAGTTCTACGCCTCTCTACCTCCAGCCACTGAAGACAAGGCCGACGATGATGAGCCCTCCTCCTCCACAGAGCTTCTAGCTGCCTTCCTGGGATTTACTGCCAAGACCGTCGAGGAAGAGCCCGGACCATACGACGACGTTCTCTCTCTCGTGCTTAACGAGTTTGAGACCCGGTACTTGCGAGGTAACGACATCCACGCTGTGGCCTCCTCCTTGTTACAAGACGAGGACGTGCCTACCACCGTTGGTAAGATCAAGAGGGTGATTCGAGCCTACTACGCCGCACGAATTGCCTGCAACCGGCCCATCAAGGCCCACTCGTCGGCTCTGTTCCGAGCCGCATCTGAAGACTCGGACAACGTCTCTCTGTACGCCATCTTCGGTGGCCAGGGAAACACCGAGGACTACTTTGAGGAACTGCGGGAGATTTACGACATCTACCAGGGGCTGGTCGGCGACTTCATTCGGGAATGTGGAGCCCAGCTTCTGGCGCTGTCTCGAGATCACATTGCTGCTGAGAAAATTTATACCAAGGGCTTTGATATCGTCAAGTGGCTGGAACACCCCGAGACCATCCCCGACTTTGAGTACCTAATTTCTGCTCCCATCTCTGTACCCATCATCGGTGTTATCCAGCTGGCACACTACGCTGTCACCTGTCGAGTTTTGGGTCTTAATCCTGGCCAGGTCCGAGACAACCTCAAGGGTGCCACTGGCCATTCTCAGGGTCTGATCACCGCAATTGCCATCTCTGCCTCCGACTCGTGGGACGAGTTCTATAACTCTGCCTCTCGAATTCTCAAGATCTTCTTCTTCATCGGTGTCCGTGTCCAACAGGCTTACCCCTCCACTTTCCTGCCTCCCTCCACTCTGGAAGACAGTGTCAAGCAGGGTGAGGGCAAGCCCACTCCCATGCTGTCCATCCGAGACCTGTCTCTCAACCAGGTTCAGGAGTTCGTCGATGCCACCAACTTGCATTTGCCCGAAGATAAGCAGATCGTCGTGTCTCTGATCAATGGTCCTCGAAACGTTGTCGTTACTGGCCCCCCCCAGTCTCTGTATGGTCTGTGTCTTGTGCTTCGAAAACAGAAGGCCGAGACCGGTCTGGACCAAAGCCGAGTGCCCCACAGTCAGCGAAAGCTCAAATTCACACATCGTTTCCTGCCCATCACCTCTCCTTTCCACTCGTACCTGCTGGAGAAGAGCACGGATCTGATCATCAACGACCTGGAGTCTTCCGGTGTGGAGTTTGTGTCCTCCGAGCTCAAGGTGCCTGTTTACGACACCTTTGATGGCTCCGTGCTGTCTCAGCTACCCAAGGGTATCGTCAGCCGTCTGGTCAACCTCATCACTCATCTGCCCGTCAAGTGGGAGAAGGCCACTCAGTTTCAGGCCTCCCACATTGTGGACTTTGGTCCCGGTGGCGCTTCTGGTCTTGGTCTGTTGACCCACAAGAACAAGGATGGAACTGGAGTGCGAACTATTCTTGCTGGTGTCATTGACCAGCCCCTCGAGTTCGGCTTCAAGCAGGAGCTGTTTGACCGACAGGAGTCGTCCATTGTTTTTGCTCAAAACTGGGCCAAGGAGTTTTCTCCCAAGCTCGTCAAGATCTCCTCCACCAACGAGGTCTATGTCGACACCAAATTCTCTCGTCTGACTGGCCGAGCCCCCATCATGGTCGCTGGTATGACCCCTACCACTGTCAACCCCAAATTTGTGGCTGCCACTATGAACTCCGGCTACCACATCGAGCTTGGTGGTGGAGGCTACTTTGCCCCCGGTATGATGACCAAGGCCCTTGAACACATTGAGAAGAACACTCCTCCCGGATCCGGTATCACCATCAACCTGATCTACGTCAACCCTCGACTGATTCAATGGGGTATTCCTCTGATTCAGGAGCTTCGACAGAAGGGTTTCCCCATTGAAGGTCTCACCATTGGTGCCGGTGTGCCCTCTCTGGAGGTTGCTAACGAGTGGATTCAGGATCTGGGCGTCAAGCACATCGCCTTCAAGCCTGGATCCATCGAGGCCATCTCCTCGGTGATTCGAATCGCCAAGGCCAACCCAGACTTTCCTATCATCCTTCAGTGGACCGGAGGTCGAGGAGGAGGACATCATTCGTTTGAGGACTTCCACGCTCCCATTCTGCAGATGTACTCCAAGATCCGACGATGCAGCAACATTGTGCTGATTGCCGGATCTGGTTTCGGTGCTTCTACCGACTCCTACCCATACCTCACCGGTTCATGGTCCCGAGACTTTGACTACCCTCCCATGCCCTTTGACGGTATCCTGGTTGGTTCTCGAGTCATGGTTGCCAAGGAGGCTTTCACTTCTCTGGGAGCCAAGCAGCTCATTGTTGACTCTCCGGGTGTTGAGGATTCTGAGTGGGAGAAAACCTACGACAAGCCCACTGGTGGCGTCATCACCGTTCTCTCCGAGATGGGTGAGCCTATCCACAAGCTCGCCACTCGAGGTGTGCTCTTCTGGCACGAGATGGACAAGACCGTGTTCTCCCTGCCCAAGAAGAAGCGTCTGGAAGTGCTCAAGTCCAAGCGAGCCTACATCATCAAGCGTCTCAACGACGACTTCCAGAAGACTTGGTTTGCCAAGAACGCCCAGGGACAGGTGTGTGATCTCGAAGACCTCACCTACGCGGAGGTCATCCAGCGACTTGTTGACCTCATGTACGTGAAGAAGGAAAGCCGATGGATCGATGTCACTCTCCGAAATCTTGCCGGCACTTTCATTCGACGAGTTGAGGAGCGATTCTCCACCGAGACAGGTGCCTCTTCTGTGTTGCAGAGCTTTTCCGAGCTGGATTCCGAGCCCGAGAAGGTTGTCGAGCGGGTGTTTGAGCTCTTCCCTGCCTCTACTACCCAGATCATCAACGCTCAAGACAAGGACCACTTCCTCATGCTGTGTCTCAACCCCATGCAGAAGCCCGTGCCCTTCATCCCTGTTCTGGATGACAACTTTGAGTTCTTCTTCAAGAAGGACTCTCTGTGGCAGTGCGAGGACCTCGCAGCTGTTGTGGACGAAGACGTTGGACGAATCTGTATTCTTCAGGGTCCCGTTGCTGTCAAGCACTCCAAGATTGTCAACGAGCCCGTCAAGGAGATTCTCGACTCCATGCACGAAGGTCACATCAAGCAGCTGCTTGAGGATGGCGAGTACGCTGGCAACATGGCCAACATCCCCCAGGTCGAATGCTTTGGTGGAAAGCCTGCTCAGAACTTCGGTGACGTTGCTCTCGACTCTGTCATGGTTCTTGATGACCTCAACAAGACCGTGTTCAAGATTGAGACCGGCACCTCTGCTCTGCCTTCTGCTGCAGATTGGTTCTCTCTGCTGGCCGGTGACAAGAACTCTTGGCGACAGGTCTTCCTGTCCACTGACACCATTGTGCAGACCACCAAGATGATCTCCAACCCTCTGCATCGACTTCTGGAGCCCATCGCAGGTTTGCAGGTTGAGATTGAGCACCCTGATGAGCCCGAGAACACCGTCATCTCTGCTTTCGAGCCCATCAACGGCAAGGTCACCAAGGTGCTGGAGCTGCGAAAGGGTGCCGGAGACGTCATTTCGCTGCAGCTGATCGAAGCGCGTGGCGTTGACCGAGTCCCCGTTGCTCTTCCTCTGGAATTCAAGTACCAGCCCCAGATTGGCTACGCTCCCATTGTTGAGGTTATGACCGACAGGAACACCCGAATCAAGGAGTTCTACTGGAAGCTGTGGTTTGGCCAGGACTCCAAGTTTGAGATTGACACCGACATCACCGAGGAAATCATTGGCGATGACGTTACCATCTCTGGCAAGGCCATTGCCGACTTTGTCCACGCTGTTGGCAACAAGGGCGAGGCCTTTGTTGGTCGATCTACCTCTGCTGGTACTGTCTTCGCTCCCATGGACTTTGCCATTGTTTTGGGCTGGAAGGCCATTATCAAGGCAATCTTTCCCCGAGCAATTGATGCTGACATTCTGCGTCTGGTACATCTGTCCAACGGCTTCAAGATGATGCCTGGCGCCGACCCTCTGCAGATGGGTGATGTTGTTTCCGCCACTGCCAAGATCGACACTGTCAAGAACTCCGCTACCGGCAAGACTGTTGCTGTTCGAGGTCTTCTCACCCGAGACGGCAAGCCTGTCATGGAGGTTGTTTCCGAATTCTTCTACCGAGGCGAATTCTCCGACTTCCAGAACACTTTTGAGCGACGAGAGGAGGTACCCATGCAACTGACCCTCAAGGACGCCAAGGCCGTGGCCATTCTCTGCTCCAAGGAGTGGTTTGAGTACAATGGCGACGATACCAAGGACCTCGAGGGCAAGACCATTGTGTTCCGAAACTCGTCATTCATCAAGTACAAGAATGAGACCGTCTTCTCTTCTGTGCACACCACCGGTAAGGTATTGATGGAGCTGCCCTCCAAGGAGGTCATTGAGATTGCCACTGTTAACTACCAGGCTGGCGAGTCTCATGGCAATCCCGTCATTGATTACCTGGAGCGAAATGGAACCACCATTGAGCAGCCTGTTGAGTTTGAGAAGCCCATCCCTCTGTCCAAGGCAGATGATCTTCTCTCCTTCAAGGCTCCTTCTTCCAACGAGCCCTACGCTGGTGTGTCCGGTGACTACAATCCCATCCACGTGTCTCGAGCCTTTGCTTCCTATGCATCCCTTCCTGGAACCATCACCCACGGTATGTACTCTTCTGCTGCTGTTCGATCTCTGATTGAGGTCTGGGCTGCCGAGAACAATGTGTCTCGAGTTCGAGCCTTCTCCTGTCAGTTCCAGGGCATGGTTTTGCCCAACGACGAGATTGTGACTCGACTGGAGCACGTTGGCATGATCAACGGTCGAAAGATCATCAAGGTTACCTCCACCAACCGGGAGACCGAGGCTGTTGTTCTGTCTGGCGAGGCTGAGGTCGAGCAGCCCATCTCCACCTTTGTCTTTACTGGCCAGGGCTCTCAGGAGCAGGGCATGGGTATGGACCTGTACGCCTCTTCCGAGGTGGCCAAGAAGGTCTGGGACAAGGCTGACGAGCACTTCTTGCAGAACTACGGTTTCTCCATCATCAAGATCGTTGTGGAGAACCCCAAGGAGCTGGATATTCATTTTGGAGGCCCCAAGGGTAAGAAGATCCGAGACAACTATATCTCTATGATGTTCGAGACCATTGATGAGAAGACCGGCAACCTCATTTCCGAGAAGATCTTCAAGGAGATTGACGAGACCACCGACTCTTTCACCTTCAAGTCCCCCACCGGTCTGCTTTCTGCTACCCAGTTCACTCAGCCCGCTCTGACCCTCATGGAGAAGGCGTCCTTTGAGGACATGAAGGCTAAGGGTCTTGTCCCCGTGGATGCAACCTTTGCTGGTCACTCCCTTGGTGAGTACTCCGCTCTTGCTTCTCTTGGTGATGTCATGCCCATCGAGTCTCTTGTTGATGTCGTCTTCTACCGAGGTATGACTATGCAGGTTGCTGTTCCCCGAGATGCCCAGGGTCGGTCCAATTACGGTATGTGCGCTGTCAACCCCTCTCGAATCTCTACCACCTTCAACGACGCTGCTCTTCGGTTTGTCGTTGACCACATCTCCGAGCAGACCAAGTGGCTGCTTGAGATTGTCAACTACAACGTTGAGAACTCTCAGTACGTGACTGCCGGTGACCTGCGAGCTCTCGACACCCTCACCAATGTGCTCAACGTGCTCAAACTCGAGAAGATCAACATTGACAAGCTGCTCGAGTCTCTGCCTCTGGAGAAGGTCAAGGAGCACCTTTCTGAGATCGTCACCGAGGTGGCCAAGAAGTCCGTTGCTAAGCCTCAGCCCATTGAGCTGGAACGAGGCTTTGCCGTGATCCCTCTCAAGGGCATCTCTGTGCCTTTCCACTCTTCGTACCTGCGAAATGGTGTCAAGCCCTTCCAAAACTTCCTGGTGAAGAAGGTGCCCAAGAACGCTGTCAAACCTGCCAACCTCATTGGCAAGTACATCCCCAACCTCACTGCCAAGCCCTTTGAGATCACCAAGGAGTACTTTGAAGAGGTTTACAAGCTCACCGGTTCCGAGAAGGTCAAGAGCATCATCAACAACTGGGAGTCTTATGAGTCCAAGCAGTAAGTTGCTGGATCTCTCGTGGAGGATTTAGAAGGAATATTAGAGGAGATTAAAGGAGGATTTTTGTTTATATATGTTTTAATGGATTATTGTTATTGACCTCATTGTATTTACTGCACTATGTATTTACGAGTACAATGGTTGCTACAGTACATACTGTACAATGGTCTATGGCAGCTTGATGCTGTGGTTGTTTTACAACTTCGCTTTAACCGTCTTCTTCAATCGCATAGTCTTCTTCAGCAGCGTCTTGTGTCGACTCATGAGATAGGTACGTGCCAAGTTGGACCATGACACTAAACGTGTTTAATTAGTAATATTCGTGCAAGCGTACATTCATTTCAAAGGTTATTCTTTCACAGCAAAGTTATAATTAAATGAATGTATATGCAGAAAAAAAATATATAGGGACACCACGTTCTGACTGGTGTGTGCTTGCTCATTCACCAGAAAGAGATTCTAGATCAGTGGATAAAGCTATCTACAGGATGGACATCTCGTCTACGACCAAGCTGGGTCCTCCCATCACTATGTGATTACCTCTCATCATTGTGAGGTGAGTCAGGTATTACCCTACCGGATATTACTTCAACACCTATGACCCTGATAATTATCACCAAGCACGACTGACTTCGGGGACATTACACAGACGGTTTTTGACGCCGCCAGCACTGAAACTACAGTACTAACTGATACAACAACAGACTATACCCATCACTACATGGACTGCACCAATCACCCACCCGCATTCGTTTTTAACACCCATTCACACCCATTCACATCAACCTTACACAATGGAAAGAAACCCTCTGGATGTATGGGACACGGCAGGGCGCCCTCGTCCTGCTATTTCTCAGATCCAGCGCATTAACATCTTTGATTTCGACAATACTCTGTTCAAGACGCCACTGCCCAACCCGTCTCTCTTCTACGGAAAGACGGTAGCTATGTTGCAGAGCAGCAGTGGTATCCATCTTGGCGGCTGGTGGGCCGACCCACGATTTCTCTTAGCTACCGGAGAGGGATTTGAGAAGGAACAAAGAAGAGCTTGGGAGGGCTGGTGGAATGAAAACGTGGTGGATCTGGTCCGCTTGGCTAGCGAGGATCCAAGCAGTCTCAACATTCTTCTAACAGGCAGGAAGATGACGAAGTTTGTTATTTCCATCACAGCCATGGTGACGGCGAAGAAGCTACCATTTCATGCCATTGTGCTGCGCAAGGGAGACGCAGAAAACACGCTGGCATTCAAAATTGAGGTCATGAAGGATCTGCTGACATACTACTCAGGCTGCCAGGAGATTACAGTGTACGACGATCGTCCTAGCCAGGCTAACGGCTTTAGACGGTTCTTCAAACAATTTCAGACGGAGCACCGAAACTCTCTTCTATACGACGTGGTGGACTGTTTGGAGGAGACACGGTACTTGGATCCTCTGTTAGAACGGGATCTAGTCATTGGGGTGTTGGAGGCTCATAATGAGGCAGTTCAGAAACGATATCTGAGCTCATATGTCAGCAACGGCACCCTGAATCTGAAAAGGGTCTTTTTCAATCTCTCCTACAAGGTAGATCCTCACTGCACCAAGAAGCTACTGGAGATTTTGGTGACCCACATCGCTAAAGAAGACAAGGTCGCTGCTGAAGTTGTTGCGGCCACCTCCGAGGAGTCAGCTGAGTCTAGCGGTGAAGATGAACCTGCTAAGGTCGAAGACTACTTCAACTACCACTGCGACTCCATGATTATCACTCGGCGTGACGAGAAACTGGTTCTGGAGCAGGTGCAGGGGGTGGGCCACAGAGACACGTGGAAGGTGTTGCAGATAGGCTACGTTGCCGGAAAGGTCTGGGCCTTACGTTTGGCACCTGATACGCTCGAGGCTGCCGCTAGATGCGTAACAGAAAAGATGCCTACCGAATTGCTGATCGCCACTAGCAAGGATGCTAAGAGCGCCGACAGTCTGAAGATTGACAACTGGACCGGCATCGACGAAGGCTGTGCCGCACTGCAAGAGATGCGCATCTTCACCACGGTCAAGGAGCAGGTTCTGTACCGTATCGAGCCCGTCAACCCCAAGCAGAAGAAGGCAGTATCAGCAGGACGAGTCAAAAAGTCTCGACAGGCGAAGAAAGACAAGTCTGCATTTTTGGGGAGCTATTATTAAAGCGGTAGTTGACTGAAAAAAGGCACATGCCAAATCAGACAATCGAGATAAGGTTGTGTGGAGTCAAATAGGCAAGCCTTGTGTCTCATGTGTACTGTAGATATTGTTTCAATCGACGTAAATGTACATATCGTATTACACAATCGAATGTGACAACCATCGTACTTGTGGAACTTATGTGTGCTGAAACCAGACTACTGTAGCTAGAGTTGTAATATTCGCCAGTTACAGGTATTATACGAGGCACACAAGGACAAGAGTTATCTTAGAGCCAGTTAGCAGTCTTATTAGTGCCTCGACAAGTCATAGAATGTCAGCTATGAAATCTTGATTGGGGACGTGGGATACCTGATAACCGCCTTCTGCTATTGAAAATTATGACATACTTATGGATACGAGCTACCCTGTAGAGCTACTTGAACGGTGCAGTAAGGCTTTGCACGGAGGAGGGGGTACAGCGGCTTCTGTGTGTGGTGTTCTACAGTGGGCAGGCACAATATGATACAAGTACATACTGTAGATTCGGTAGGTCGATGCTTGATGTATCGTACAAGGTGGGGTATTTTATTTTTCGTGGTGCGCGACTTGTGCCAAGACGTGAGCCCCATGGAATATGGGGATTCCACCTGTCAGGAGGGGGGACAGTTATACGCCAGGATCCAATAGCATCCAATTCAAATGCAAATGCAAATGCAACCAGCGGATTAGCCTTCACGATAGCCTGACTCGTGTTTTATTTTGATGGAGAGACAATGACAAAAGAGCGACACTGAACGTAGCTACCACTACGGTACATACCTTGTGATGTTCGGTCGTTTTTGGTATTCCATTGCAACATGCATGATTTAGGATGTGTGAGAGTACAAGTACTGTAGTCTTACTGTAGTTTATACTACGGCACCGTGTAATGTTGTCTTGTGAGTAGAAATATTTTCTGTTAGTGGCCAACAGCTTGTGTTGAAGCCCCTCTTTGACCCTTCCGTTCTCTTTGGCCTGAGCGACCGGGCAGATGTTTTTGGCAGATCCATTTCTCCCAACCCCCCAACCTTGCCTAATTGTTAGGACCGAGACCATAACGTCTAATTAAGCTACAGTAAGTAGAGTTTGTCCCAACATGCGAGGAGCGTCCACAGTGTGCATATTAGCTGGGTGGTGGGTATAGACTAAATTGGTGAAACCGACGACAGCAAAAAAGGAAGACAACTGGGCCGGACATTTAGAAAAAGTTGGGAGAGACAGGACTCAGCACACCAGGAAGCAACACAACCCATTGAAGACGACACATACCCGCTCGCCGGCCATTCCGCATCATCATGAAGGCCAAACCATTAACGATCCATTGGCACACCGACAGTGAGCCAATCTATTCACTAGACCTGCAGAAGGGCAAATATCATGGGGGAAGCCGTCTGGCAACTGCCGGAGGAGATGGTAACGTGCGAATATGGAGAGTCTCCAAGCCCGAGACTTCCGACACAGACACGATCGATAACTTATCGGTTGAGTATCTCGCTACCCTGACCAAGCACGAAGGAGCGGTTAACGTGGTACGGTTCGATCCCACGGGCCAACTGCTGGCCTCAGCCGGAGATGACAAGACGCTTGTAATCTGGTCGCTGGTAACCCGCAACGGCGAAATTGTGCCGCCAAAGAAGGAGTTTGGGCGGGACGATGTGGACGAAGAGTCGTGGAAACCGCGTACCCCGTTCGTTATGCACAAGCTGGACGCGAAACGCCCTCCACCGGAGGTGTATGATATTGCATGGTCGCCAGACTCGCAGTTCATTCTAGTGGGCTGCATGGACAACATTGGAAGGATATTCAGCGTGGCCACGGGTCAATGTGTTAGAGAAGTGGCCGAACACTCACACTATGTCCAGGGTGTGGCATGGGACCCTCTCAACGAGTACCTAGCTACACAGAGCAGCGATCGGTCCGTTCATATCTATGCACTCAAAAATAGAGAAGGAACGTATCTTCTGGATGCTGCTGAGCAGGAAAAGAACAGACTGGAGCTCCATCAAAAGTCTAACAAGGCAGAGCTGCCAGTTAAGAACGCGCCCTCCACACCAGTCATGTCATCGTCACAACTGTCATCAACTTCAGGCTCTCTGACGCCCTCAAGCCACCATCATCACGACATTGATGTGGGCACACCCAGCACTCCTGTCGGAAACATGAACCCTCCTTCCAGTACTCAGACACACTCGCGAAAGTCTTCTTTTAGCGGCTCCAACAGAAGCGAGAGTCCCCTGCCTTCCTCATTCATTCCTCTGCCAGCAGTCAAACCAGCGGAGTCGCCCAAGGTCAGAAACTCGGCGTTATACCAGAACGAGTCATTTCCGTCCTTCTTCAGAAGACTATCCTTCAGTCCCGATGGCAGTCTGCTCTTCACGCCAAGTGGAGTGTTCAAGTACGAAAACACAAACGCAGACACGAACACGGTCTATATCTACTCACGGGCAGGGCTGAACAAGCCACCCGTTGCTTACCTTCCGGGCCTTCACAAACCATCACTGGCAGTCAAATGTTGTCCTCTTCTCTTCAAGCTCCGTGGAACTCCTGTTGACACAGCAAACATCACTAAAGATAACACACCAGCTGGAGCCCCTAAGAATGACGAGACTGGCGAGAAAATGAGCTCTCCGGCATTCGCACTGCCCTACAGAGTCATCTACGCGGTGGCAACCCAGGACTCTGTGGTCATCTACGACACAGAACAGCATCATCCACTCGGTATTGCCACCAGCTTGCATTTTGCCCCTCTGACTGATCTGTCGTGGTCCGACGACGGCCGGAATCTCTTTGTGTCTTCTGTCGACGGCTTCTGTTCAGCTCTGACGTTTAGCAAGGAGGATCTGGGGGAGTTGTACACAGGAGAGGTCCCAGCTACCTCTACGGTAACTGGTGCTGCCCCTACTGCCACTCCAATGAAGACTCCACCCACCAGCTCAAATGAAACCCTGAGTGACAACCGGCCAAAGTTCTCGCAGCTGCCCACCGTTCCTTCCTTCACACCCACCTCCAACTCTTCGTCGGTGTTCAGAAGCATGTCTGCATCTTCCAGCCCGGCATCGGGAAGTTCTCAGATGAACATCATGACCCCGACTCATCGGCCTTTGCAAACAGTCAATGTTCCAGGTCTGTCTTCAGCCGAGTTGGACTCCATCTCCCGAGGGGCTTACGGAACTGCTAACCTAAGTCGACATGAGCGGGCCAGTTCCACTTCGTCTACAGATACTCAACGATCCGACTTTATCGCCCAGCCGCAGCCCAAAAAGAAACGACGTATTGCACCTACGTTGGTTCCTGAATCTACAGGTTCTTCTTCTCCTGCCAGTTCAACTTCGGCTCCAGCTACTGTCGACTCGGTGCTTAACAATGAGCCTCACGATAAAAAATGAACGCTACAGGATACCGGAGCGGCGCGTATATAATCAATAATTAATATGGATAAAAGAATAGATTTTGTGCTTGAGATATACAGCTACTGTACATACTGTATTTAATGGGATTGTGAGTAAATTAAGGACCTTTTACGCTTTTTTTTCTTCATTTTTTCTTCTTCTTTCAACTGTCCACATTTACTTGTATTCAGACACCGTGGTACAAGTATTGTACCTTGTGCTTGTAATATTTATACCACTGACAAAAGCGTGGATTCAGATTTGCTATCTGTTAAACCACAACCAGAGAGTCTTATTCTAAGTAGAGTCTCGCACTCGTATGTACATACCGTACATACTGTATACAGCTCACGCTCTTTCACATTTATTCATTCAAAGAGCTACTTTCCAACCATAACGACCAGGTTCAACATTTTAATTTATTTATGTACAAAGTGCTTATTTAATCATGTTGTTGATGAGGTCGGAGCTGGAAGCGGCGCGGGGAGATCGGCTTCCTCGGGGAGAGTAGTTAGTGTCTCGCTTGCCCTGGACAGTCATGACAATGTTTCCAGTCTTGCTGTCAATGGCAGAGGTCTGGACGTTGAAGTGAGAGACTCGCTGGCCATCTCGGTAGGGAGCGGTGGCTCGAGTGTGGTCGAGATCAAGCTTAGCAACGACACCTCCGATGGCAGCCACAGAAGTAGCCCGTTCGCCGTCTCGGACTCGGCCGGAAACAAGAATGCTCTCCTGGACACCGTTTCGTGAGTTTCGCAGAGATCCAGAAGGGACGTACGAAAGACCACCAGTGGCCTTGATCTCCTGGTGAGCTCTGGCGGGCAGTTCAATGTTCTCGTTAACGTATGACTTGGCGAGCTTGAGCAGCTGAGAAGGGTAGTTCATGTTGACAGGATCGACCTTGGACAGAAAGGACTCTCGGGTCATAGGAAGCTTTCCCGACTCGTTCTTGTGGGGCTGTGTAAAGAAAGGATCCATCTTCTTCTCGCTGGTGGACTTTCCACCTCCGTGCACAGACGTGAAGGCCAGACCGGTGGATCGGAGACGCTGGGCAGCTCCGTGGTACCGGGTACCGTATGTGAGCTCAGCCATCTGCATTCGTGTATCAATGGCCTCAACAGAAGCTACCTCTGACTTGAACAGAGGAGGAACAGGTCGCTTAAGGCCCCAATCAGATCGTCTCTTGGTCTCGGGGGTAGCAGTGATTACCTGCTGGACAGGAACTGCGGGATTAGCATTCTTGCCCTTGGGGATAACAATAGATGCATACCGACTGTTTTTGAGTAGAGACCCAAAGCTCCGCGACGGCTTTGACATAGACATTTTGCCGATTCTGCTGTATGCCTTTTGTTCGTGTTGTAATATGTGAATTTTCACATCTCGACCGGGTAAAATTGGGATGAAAATAAAGTTTGGTAATATTAGTAAGCGCCTGTTGGATTAATGAAGTACACGTCGGTTACAAAATAGCAGTCGCCTGTACAGTATTCGAAGAATATATATATATCTATATATACCATTTACATGGTGGTCACGTGAATTCCTTATTTTCTTTGTATTTTCATACCTACAAAACAGAAATCAATTCCGGTTAACACGCACAACGACATACTACAGTAGCCAATTTAATATTAGTTCAAGTACTCACCTAAATTACTCGACACTGCACATACTCGACACAGCGCCAGATACATCCCCTACAGTAGTGCAGCACAAGGCTTCTTGATCCACTGAAGACCGTCGTTACTCGCTAACATACTCGTACATATCATAATCCATAAAACTAGTTATCCCATCCAACATACTCTCTACCAACAACTCGGTAGACCTTGACCTCACCGCTCTTGAGATCAGCTAGACGATAAGACTCCTGTTTGACCTTGGCAGAGCCAGTGCCGAGATCTTTCTCATGCTGCTCAAACACCCGCAGCTTTCGCTTGGTGCCGTCCCACTCGTAGACAACACCAGAGTGTGGCACAGCAACGCCAACCTCAACAACAGACGACTTCTTGCCAAGACCGCCCTTGGAGGAGAAAGAGGCATTTCGGAAAACAACAACGTCTCCAGCTCTAATCTCATCATACTGTTGGGTGGTCGCATTGCCCATGTTGGCATAGACAAGAGCACCAAAGGCTCGGCCTCCAATGGAAGGCATGGCGTCCTTGATGGAGGCCACGCACTGAGGTGCAAGAGAACCATCAGCAACTAGCTGGCCAAATTGTCGATGAGCAAGGTCTACCATCTTTCGACCGTTGAGCTTGTGAGCCTCCTCGAGCTTGGGCTGGGGCCAAGGAGATGGAGGAGGCGTAGAAGACTGCTCAAAGGTGGCCCCACCCTCAGTGGTCCACTGGGCAGAAATGGTGGTCTGAGAATAGTCTGCGTAGACCACGTAAATGTCTCGAGACAGCTGGGTTCGGCCACCTCGCTTGTGGGTCTCGTTATCTTCCATCTCATAAATGGCCTCACCGGCTCTCACTCGCTGCAGCAGAGCAGGAGGGATGCCATTGGGCTCCAGCCACCATTGGGAGTTTTCTCCGAGGTCGAGGTCTCGGGCCAAGTAGCCACTATGCAGATCAACGGAGGTTCTACTTCGTCGAGAAGTTGACGTACGTGACAAACCAGGGGGTGCACCAGCGGGAGCTCCAGGGGGTGTTCCATGGGGAGGAGGAACTGGTACTCCAGTAGGCACGGGAGGAGCAGGAGCTCCAGAAGGTGCCGGGGGAGCAGGGGCATGCTGAGGTGGGGGAGGCACATGCTGGAGAGCAGGAGGCACAGGAGCCGCCTGAGGGGGAGGAGCATGTCGAGGCATGGGGGGAGAGGCGTTCGGAACCGGTGGTGGAGGTGCTCGAGAGGGAGGCTGAGGCGCATGATGGGCATCAGGGGCATGTGGGGGTGGAGGAGGAGGAACGGCATGCGAACGGGGGGTTGCAGGAGGCTCCAGGAACCCGGGGGTGCGTGCTGATGAGGCATGCCTGGGAGGGGGCACTTGGGGAGAACCAGGGACAGGGGGGAGGAGGAGGAGGAGCTGCAGCCCGCTCGGGAGGGGGAGGAGGAGCTGATCGCTCAGTGGCTGGAGGAGGGGGAGGGGGGCTCCTCGCTCAGGCGACTGTGGGATTGGTGGAGGAGCCCGAGAAGCAGGAGGAGATGTAGGAATGGGAGGAGGAGCTGAGGTCACAGGAGACTGGGGGATTGGTGGAGGAGCTCGCTCAGCGGGAGGAATAGGGGGAGGAATAGTACCATGGTGGACACCTCGGGCCTCCTCTTCCTCACTGAGATTGGCGTTCAAATCAGTGTCTTCATCAGCATCGTATCCTCCCACCTCGTCACTGGAGTACTGGCCAGAAACTACGCCATCAAGGCTGATGGGCTTCTGGAGAGCCGGAAGAGGCAGAACAGGAGCTCCACCGAGAGCGGAAGGACCTCGCTTGGTGGAGTCCTGTCTACGAGGATGCTGGGGGTAAATGCTGCTTGCATCCGACTCGGTGTGCTCATCGTCTCCCATTCCGGTCTCGTCTCCGGTGTGAGGCAGAGACTTACCCAGACTACTCATTCGGAAGGCGTCCTTAGGTTCTCTTTCCTTGACATGATCCTGGGGGGGAGGAGAACAAGGGACCGAAGAGACAGGCACAGGAGGCTCTCCGCCGTGGCTAGCAGGAGGGACAGCAGTCACAGGCACGGGGCCGCCCTGTTGAGGTACGGAGGGCACGGCAGGAGAACCACCCACGGGGGCGGAGGTGGGGAGAGTTGACCTAGACTCAACCTCAGTCTCATCATCCTCGTCATCGGAGTCCTTCTCATCGGAGTCAGAGTTGACCTCAATGGGAGCAGGAGGTGCCCCAGGAGAAGGAACCAAAGTGGCAACAGGGGGCACAGGTGCAGACGTGTGCTGCTGC
Organism: Yarrowia lipolytica; assembly: GCF_001761485.1. Lineage (NCBI taxonomy): Eukaryota > Fungi > Ascomycota > Dipodascomycetes > Dipodascales > Yarrowia > Yarrowia lipolytica. The sequence goes on along the minus strand of NC_090771.1, from coordinate 1,968,746 downwards.
TCTGTAGGTGGAGCAGGAGGAGCAGCTCGAGAAGTGGCGTGGGGAGGAGCCAATGGCGCAGAGGTAGGGACATGTGCAGGCTCGGCTGTCTCAGCTGGGACAGTAGGTGCAGAAGCAACAGGGGCGGCTTCGTCACCCTCGTCGGGATGAACCTCCTTCTTCTTCTTCTCCTTCTTCTCCTTCTTTTGGGGGAAGGCCTGGCCGGGGAAAGCGAAGGCTCCACCGGGAGGGCCACCCATCATACCCATACCGAGATGTCCACCACCAGAAAGCTTGGCCATTCGCTCACGCAGGGCAATTCGTCGGGCCTCCTCGTCGTCGGAATCAGAGTCGTCATCGTCGTCATCGTCATCCTCCTCTCCAGCAGCATGTCCACCAGGGGCCGGAGCACCCATCATGGCAGGAGCAGGAGCACCCATCATAGCGGGCGCAGCACCAGCAGGAACACCGCCAGGGTGAGCACGCGTTCGCTCGGTTGCAGCGTCCTCATCATCATCCTCCTCAACTCCCTCATCCACATCAGCCTCGTGGCTCAACATGGACAAAGGTCGTCCTACTTCTCCACCAACAGAGTCTCGTCGATCCAGCGAGTCTCGTCGGTCCATCGACTGTCGTCGCGAAAGAGGCTTCTCTAGAGATCGCATCGACTCGCCGGTGGCAACTCTCTCCAAAGTACCTCCCGTGGTCTGGGGTTGCACTGAGGGAGACTCCTTAGTCTGCTGCTCTTTTCGGGCCTTTCGCTCCTTTTTAGCAGCAGCAGCCGCCTCAGCTCGAGCTGCCTCAGCCGCCTGCTGTTCTTGCAGCAGTCGAATTCGGTCTCGCAGAGACACTCCGGGTGCTTCAGCCTCGGCCACAGCCTCTGGTTCCTCTTCTTTGGCCTCTTCATCACTCGAGGAGTCTCCGTATGTCTCCTTTTGTTGTTGGGGAGGCGAGTGGGCCTGGGGTTGGTCAGCAGCAGCATCGGCTGTCTTTCGCTCCTCGCTCCGAGCATTATACCGGGCTGCCTCGACAGAAGGATGAACCTGGTTGGATGGAAGAGGGGGAACGTAAGACGAAGTCTGGCCGATCTCGAACTTTCGGGGCTTTGGGGCAGGCGCAGCTGGCTTGGGAGCCTCAGCAGCCTGGTTGTTGAAAGCCGCGATTCTGTCTCGGAAGGCGTTGGACTTAGGCTTGGGAGTGGGAGCTCCTGAAGCCACTGGCTCGGCGGCGGCCTTGTTGGCCTCGTCCAGGAATGCCGTTTTCGACTTGCCCTTAGGCAGCTCCTTCTGCTCGATGTCGGCGTTAGGCTGTGATTCCTTAGGTGTCTCCTTGGAGGGCTGGTGGTGGTCAAAGGTCGAGGTCTTGGACAGCGGCTTGGGCTCGTGAGAGTCCATGGTAGCGGCTCGTGCAGGCATGCCTCGAGGGGTGTCCCAATCGTCGTCATCATCATCGTCGTCGTCATCGTTGTTGGCGTTGCGGGGCGGAATGGCGTTAGTGGCCTGTCTAACAGACTCAGAGGCAGGCTCGGCAGCGGCGGAGGCAGCGGCGGGAGTGTTACTGACACCAATTGAGTGCTCGGCGGGTTTCACGGGCTCCACGTCCTCCTTGGAATCATGGAACTCGTCAGGGTCAATGACAGACTCTCGCTTGGGCTCCAAAATGACGGACTCTCGCTTGGGCCTTCCAGCGGGACGAGCAGGAGCCGGCGGCGTGTACGCTTCGACGAAGTTCTGGGGAAAAAGACCGACCTTCTCAACTCCGTTGTCGGAGTACTTGCCCGAGTACCATTCCTCGTCCTCCACGGCGGTGACGGTGATCACTTGGCCGGGCTGGAAGACCAGATCGTCGGGATGATCACTGGTGTATTCAAACAGCGCCTTAACTGTGAACGGTGTGGACGCCATTTGGTGGTAGTGGTTGTGGTGGTTGTGTAAGGTGCGTCAATATCTGGATGTGTTGTAATTATGTGAGCTTGCGCAACGTAACTTTATTATCTAGTGGGGGGCATAAGGGCCGGAGATGAGGGCAATCGGCGATGGATGGAGTGCCGTTTACAAGAGAGATGGAGACGGATAATTGACACGTCCATATCAATTTTCCTACGAGTACTCTCATTACATCTCCCAGAACAAGCTCCCCCAAAGGTTTCGGAGATAGCTCACTGCTGGGCTATGTCCCAAAACTCAGCCAGCGGCACTCGTACAAGTAAGCCAAGCTGCGTGCACTCCACATGAACACCGCTGCACAGCAGTTACAGTATAAACCAGCGGATGTGGTTACGACTTTCCGGAAGTTGTTATTACGCTTGAAAGGAGAGATTTAGGAGCTGGATCAGAGTCAAATGGATTGAAAATACTCGACGAACTGATTTCCTTGATCACGTGAAGTTATAGCCGGTCCACTCTGTATCAGCTGACTTTGCTCGTGTCACGCTTCGGTGCCCATTACAAGTCATATCCCCCTCCTGTTTGAAATTGCGATAGACACAGTCCGCGACGTACAGTACATACAGTGCGTCCAATACTTCAGATGGTGCCACAGTGTATTTACTGTACAAACACGCACAACATAAAGCGACCTAACTATAAATACCCCGTAGACCGTAGACACATACACCCACAAGACCATCGTTGTCAGAGTCAAATCGCTCATGTGGGAATACGCTCGGAACAATGCATGTATCGCAAGACGCATATATATAGCAAGCGACGAATATCGCGACTTTCAGGACTTTTAGAGGTAAGCGACATGAGAAATTACACATAACTCACTCCCAATATTCCCCGTCTCTTGTAGATACTGTAACTATGTCGCTCACACGATAGGTTTTACACTCTATCGGGCTTGTTTCGGAATATCCGTCATCGGTCGCATCACAACCCTAACCCTGTCAAGAAGAAGGATGAACATGGAATTGAGTAGAATATGCGATACAACGATATTACAAGTAGAGAAATACTCGATCACTACGAAGCCGTACACTGTGATAGAGGGTCTCTGTGCACCACGTCCTTCCACCTCTATTTTAAGCATACATTTACTGTAGCTACAGTAAGACATATTCCACTTGTAGAAAGAAACGCCACAAGGCCAACTACAAGTAGAACAATATTGTAGGTATATAAAGAGTACAGTGAATCACAAATCACTGTTGATTATAACTTACAATACTGTAGCTACACCATATAGACAGTAGAAGCAGCAGTCATTGCACATTTAAATGCTTTCACAAGTCATGGGGCAGCGTTAGATGCATGAGGAAATTCCAACCTGTCTGGAACATAAAATGAAAGATACTACCCATTAATTAAAGGCACACATAGACACAAGAATCCACTTCATTCGCTTAGCTCTTGTGCCAAAACCCACCTGTGAAGAGTCTTTTGTTGTCTATGCTCTGCAAATAAATAGACTTCCCTTTTGCATAATCGCTCGGTGATAACCGTTGATAAGGTTACAGAGGTATCAGTATTTCTTGTACTTGTACAAGGGAATATATTTTCATTGTCATAATTCATTTGTTAGTTATTGCGTGCTATTTGTATGTTAGATGAAGAATCACTTCCTCAGATTGTAAAGAATCAACTTGTCTGCTTTAGGTGAATACAGTAAAGCCGTAGATCGTGTTTCCTTCAGCTTGACCAGCTGGTTGTAGATCTTTGCCAGGTAAGGCTTATGTGAAGGCTGGATACCAATCACCTTTCGACGCCATTCATCAAACGATGCCAGAGAAGTCACAGAAATGGCGTCAAGTATATCTTCCTTGACATCGATTGTGAAAATGGGAGCCTCCTGGATGTCGTGTACCAGCGAACGCGTGTGTCTCAACGCACGTTCCTCCTCGTCGTTCCACTGGTTGGTTCTCTTGGAGGACTTACTCTTGTTCCACTCATTCGTGATCACAGACACCTTGTTGGTGGCATAGATATCGCTAGTATCCACAATGGAAGCTGGAGGCGATGGGTCGTGAGGCACAGACAGAGAAGGGGGTGCCAGGGCGTTTGTGTTGCTGTAAGATCCACCCCGCTCATTCAACTCAGTCATCATATGACCGACGATTCCATCTCTATCAATATCAGTGTCGTCGTTCCGCGCAACATTCTTGACACGAAGGGGCTTGTACGCGGCCGCAGCAGAAGAGTAGCCACTATGCTGCTTGACGATGATGATCCAATTGATACCTTCACTCTGAGCCCGCGCAACAAGTTCCTCCGATGATGAACAATCTCGGCACAAGTCAGCTCGAATACCTGCTCCCCACAAGTCCTTCAAAACATCTAGACAAACAGTGCGCAATGTGTTACTATTGAAGGACGTAACGAGAGCATCACAACGAGAGGGGTACCAACGTTGCAACTCGAGAGCAGATGACGAAGTGGATGTGCTGAGAACCTGAACCGTGCCCTTCTTCTTTTGCTTTTTCATCAAGGCATCTCTGTAGGCCTTCATGGAGTCGAAGATTGATTCCCAAGCAAGGTTGAAGCCGACAGCATGCGTGCGGGGAACTCCTCGATCCAATGACTCGTGTCTGAACCGAGTAATCAGTCGGTCATATCGTCCACCAACAGCTAGAATGGACGTGCGCTTCTGTGGAGCGGTATCCTCAACGACAGCCTGAAACATCAGACCGCTGCGGTAGAAGTCCTCGTTGTAATTACTCAATGGAGCAACGTAGACACGACGGGTACAGCCAAAACGTTTCAGATAGGTAGAAACCTTTCGAATCCACAAGAATGACTCTGTCAGCCGAGTGGTATGCTCGCTGCCCTCGATCATCTTACGAAGACGTTGTTCGGCCTTGTCGATGTCGTCTCGGAATCCAAATGATTCCAAATCATCCAAAGCGGTGGCACCGACAGAGTACTTGGTTCGAAGCTCTTCCTTGACAACCTGGCGAGCAGGGGCCTGTCCGGTCTCGTCCAGAAGCCGAAGAGCAACAGCTCTCTGGGCTTGCCCAATACGACATGAATCCAAAATAGTCTGCAGGATATCCCAATGGTTAATGTAAATGACGACGTTGTTGTTTTTAAAAGATGGGAACAACTGGATCACCTGGTCGAGTACTCGGATAGCCTCGGCGTCATACAGAGGCAAGTCCGTAGAATCCTGGGTTACAATGTCAAAGTCAATCTCTCCAAACCGGCGGGGATGGCTAACGACATTGTTCTCATCTGCTCGATAGACATAATCACAGCAGAAAGACTTATGGTAGTAAGTCTGACCCTTGGCAAGCATTCGAGCATGAGGGAGTGTCAGGTCGAAGGGCAACTGAAGAATTGTACCCGCTTGATCGAGTACTGACACCACATTTGGGGACTTGTATATGAGAGACTTCGGAAATAGCAATGGTCGATTGTTGACCTTGATGGCACCGTGGTTTCTGAAAGTTGCCTCGATTTGCTCAATCATCTGAGCCTGGAGAAGAGAATCGCGAGAGTCCGATTTACTGCCCTCACCAGCGATTGCACGGTCGTAAAGAAACACCTGCGCTGTCTTGAGAGGTCGTGAGAACAGAGCCCGACACACTTGAGAAAGCCATGGCGAACTGGGCGAGGGGTCTACCAAGCTTCGAATCACCTCCTTGATAGTCTTGTCCTTATTAGGAATCGGCAAAATGCCTGAGGCCAAGAGTTGTTGGGCAGAAGGTCTCTTGCTGGGGTCATGGTCGAGCAAGCTTCGAATGATCTTACGAGGTTCGTTGTACTTAGAAGCCTCAAACGCTGGAGGGAAGATGACCTTAGGGTTGCGCAAGTCTCGAAGAATGTAGACACGCTCCATCGCAGTGTTCATGGGGAACACCATCTCGAAAAAGATGATACCCAAAGAGTACATGTCAACTTTCTCGTTGTAATTGGCCTCCCCGCCTGTGGCTAATACCTCATTGGCGACGTACAGCGTAGTACCGATGTCGCCTGTCATATCCTCACCTGTGTACTGAGACGAGCTCCCACCAGTTCCTGCACCGGCACCAACCAGAGAAGTTCCAGTATGGATATTCTTGGCCAGTCCAAAATCTCCGACCTTGACATTACCAGATGAGTCAATGAAAATGTTCATAGGCTTGAGATCTCGATGGATGATGCCCTGAGAATGAATGTGGCTCAGAGCATCAAGAATCTGGCCAAACAATCGCCAGCAGTCTTCAGGTTTAGATGAGAGGTTCTGCTTGATCAAATCCGCCAAAGTGTGCTTCTCACAATATTCCATTTGAATGAATAGGGTGGATTTTACCAGAGACTTGTCTTGCTTGTGTCGAGGAGAGTCACGCAGCTCAGCCAGAGCAGCCTTTCCAACGAGAGTCTTGACGGTAGTTTTGTGTCTGCTGTTGATGGGAGAAGATGTTGATACGCTCCCCGAAGAAGTCTCGTCTTCGCTGTCGCTATCGTCACTCTCGCGGTCTTCATCATCCTCTGAACTGACTCCGAATTCAATCTCAGGATACTCTCGATGCAGGGAGTTGGAGATGAAGTCCACCGAGGCGTTCATGGAGAGCTCGTCAAACGTATCTTGGTCGTATGAGCCGTTGAGACGGGCAGGAAACGCGCTGACAGATGTTTCAACTCTAGAAACACTTTCGCTCCACTCCTCCTCTGAATCGTAGTCCTCGATGGCAGACTCATCCTGATAGTCGTAGGACTCTTCCAACCACGCAGCAAAGTATCGAACCACGTACTGATTATTGAGACGAGACAGCAGCATGACCTCTGTTAGAATGGAAGTCAACTTGTCTGCTGTATGTTGAACTCGCTTGATGGCGTAGAAACGGCCATCCAACTTGTTGCGAGCCTTCACAACGACACCATAGCCACCTCGTCCTAACAAAACCGTTTCCTCGAAGTCCTGAGCATATCGAGACATGGAAAGACCACTCATGGAATCCCGGTGAGGTCGTCCATCCGTAGACATGCTTCTTCCTCGACCTCGTTTTCCACCACTGCTGGAAGCACACGCCAACTTCACTGGCGAGTCGACACCAGTTCGAAGGAATTCACAAGGCAAGAGCTCAAATGCAGAAAGACGTTTCTTGGGAGAAGGCATGAACATTTTTCGAAGGAACTCTTCCAGGGAATCTCCCAGATCCAGACTGTTGATCACATCTGTAGGTCCGTAATACTCTGACGTCACCTGCTTACCCATGAAGGTCTGAAGAAGCATCACACCCAGAGCCCACACGTCTGTCTTACGCGTCTGCTTGTTTCCACTCTGCTGCACTAGCTCAGGAGGTGACCAAGCATCACTGTCGTGTTGTATCGATGAAACAGAGGCAGTCATATCAAATGTGCACGCCGAATTCATTTCGTTAAGACGTTGACCAAAAACAGTGTATCCCAACTTGACCACTGTTTCTCCAATTTCTGCGTTTCGAAAAAGGACCACAGTGTCCACATTGACACTCTTGTGAACCAATCCAGCCTTGTGGATAGCCTCCAGGGCTTCGAGTAGTTGAATAGCCCATACTCGTGTCACTTTGAGACTCACGGTACCCACGGTATCAAGCAGATCAGACACAGTTCCTCCAGGAGAATATTCGGAAAGTAGGTATAGCGTCCATCCGGAAGTATCTGGACATCGTTGGAACTTGTGGTCGTAGAGACTGATGACGTTTTCGTGTCGAAACTTTCTCAAGTTGTCCAAGTCAGACTCGAGTAGTTGAATCATCTTCTTTCCCTCTGCCTGGATCCAGTATGTGCCCTGAAGTCTAACTTCTGTGAGAAGCAGGGATATGTCGGTTGGTGGGTCTGTCACGGGCCGCACCAAAAAATTGTTACCAAAAGAGTACCCTCGCACGGGTATTTGTCCTCCTACTCTTCTGAAACTGATTGCTGGGTGTCCTGCTCGCGAGATTGTTGTTATTCTGTCAAACTCAATGCAATCGGCCATGACTGGGCCGCCGTTTGACAATTGTCGCTCCGCAGTAAGCGCCTTTTGCGCTTCATCATCCCGCTGTTTGCGTCGCTTGAGCTCCTCCACAACCATCATCTCTAGCACTCTGTCTTCCTCCGCGTTTTCCTGTTCCCGCTTTTTGGCCTCGTCGCTCTTTTGCTTTCGTAGCTGCTCCTGTTGCTTCTCGATCTTCATCTGCCGCTCCTCCTCCAGACTGGCGGTGGACACCTTCTGTTGAAAATCCTCCAGTCGCTCCTGGATATACGAGGTGACCTCGAAGATCATCTCTGCGCCAATGAGCTCCTTGCAGGTGGCGGCGATCCACTTCTCTAACTTGGCCACCTGTGATGCTAAAATGTTTTTGGGGTTTTTGATGCGAATAACAGGGACCGTTTTGGGGTAGGTACTCGTGAGCTCGACCTGGAGCGTTAAACTGGATAGGGCATCTTCGGCGTCCGGGTCGGTCGATCGCATGTGAATCTCAAATGATGGCGAAGGCGTTTTCTATGTTAGCGTCACTGGTTCACTTATTCATCCCTCATTCTTGGATACAAGTACTCACGTTCCATGCAGATGACTTTGTGGTGTCAACAAAATCGTCCATGTAGATGGCCTTCAAAGCCTCCGCCTCGTTTTCTTGCAGTTCCTGTAACTCCATCTGGTCTATCCAAACGGAAGACACCAGGCATGTGTTTTCAAAGACGGTTAGTTGGTAAGTTTGTTCTGAGCGTTGCCAAATGCTTATGCCAGACGACTATTATTTTGAATTGGGTTTGTTGAGCCGCACGATGTCACGTGTGTAGGGTGGATCCGGAGGAACTAAAAGTCGGAGTAATGGCGGTGTTCAATACGTTGTTTGAGAGATTTCAAAGACCAGATATGTTTATTATATCTGCTTAAGTTGATTCTCTTACTGATAGACCACTTACACTTCCCGTATGAAAAACTTACACCGTTTCTGTATTTACTCCCCCATACTGTCGTTTAGATCTACTGTAGAACTTAAACTGACGCACCCCCCTCTTGCTGGATATATATGCAGAAAAAAAAAAAAATAACGCCACTATCATTATCGGTCATATCAGGCGGTTTTCAAAAGACAAAAAAAGGGGTGGGGGAGGGAAAATAACAATGAAATGATCGTGAGCTGTAAATTGACGGTACTCGATAACCCAAATTCGACGGTGTCGCCATGACAAACACGCCTAGTCCCCTCCGAAGCTGAGGCATTTGTGTTCACCTCCTTTCTCACCTGTATTTCGTTATCGAGATTTCAAGTACTTGGAGCTACTTTTGGACCGTGCATACTTCACCAAACTACAACTACAATGCAAGTACAGGTAGCATTATGTACATACTGTACTCGGACCGTTACTCGTACCGACACTGTGTGTAGGGTTACGTCGTATACACGCTAACTAAGGAAAAGATCGAGATATTGGGTAATCCTACTTTGTTTAGTCTCTACACGGGCAACTTCTGGGGTCGTTTATTGTCCTATTCTCTTGGAAGGAGACGCTACTTGTTCTTCGTTCAGATCTAAGCACTGTCATCAGCCATACGAGCAGTCTAAGAAACTACTGTAGTTATACTAACGAGGTTGATGAATTCAGTAGACACCGGCGACTATTGAGTCTCATATCTTTTATTACTCGTCCATGTACTTTGATCTCCCTCACAATTTTCTCCCTCAGTTCCACCGAAGGTTGAAGTTGAGCTGCATCCTTGCATAAAGATACAGATCGAGAAATATCCCAACAGGATGATGTACAGTAATGTTCAGTACAAGGACTGGTACAAGTACATGATGTAGTCGGTTATATTACTTCATGAACGTCAGAGCAAGCCTCAAGATCTTCGTTCATCCACTGCCAGTACAGTAGGAGTAGAGGTAACTACTTGCATACATACCTCTCTACATACTGTAGAGGTAGGTATGACCAACCAATGACAAGCACTTAGCCTAAAAAAAGAACACTACAAAAAAATTGCAGCACCTACTGTAGGATTCTCGTATGGTCTCCCACTACAATACTAACTAGGCTCTCTGGTGCTTGACTATGGCTGATCGGACGGGAAGCCGTATTTTCACCAGGATATGGCTGCAACTGGCCGGTAACTCGGCTGCTTAGTCACCGTTGCAAGGTCATTGTGTAACCTTGGGAAATGTAGAATAAAAATAAAAAAACTAGTAATGGATCATAAGAATAAAACAAAAAGCTATACTTGTACCTGAATGACTAGATTATACAGTTATGTGTTCCCTCGATTTTACCAACCATGGATTCATTATATTTCATTTTTATTAGTCTAAAATGTGCTTAAAGCTCATGATCGTAAGGGATACCCTCAGCAGCACCTCGTCGAGTGACAGCAATACCACCAGCCTTGTTTCCGAAAGCAATGGCCTCGGAGACTGTCTTTCCCTGGATAATGCTAGTGGAGAAACCTCCAAGGAAAGTGTCTCCAGCACCAGTAGTATCGACAATCTTCTCGACCTTGTTAGAAGGAACATGTCCAGAATCAGTCTTGGTCTTGTAAATGACACCGTTACCTCCCAGAGTGACAACAACGGCCTCCTTGATTCCCATCTTGAACAGGGTATCCGCAGCTTGGTCAGCTTGTTTCCAGATCTCCTCCTTCGATGCCTCCTCGTTGATTTCGACGCCAGAGATGAGAGTGGCTTCCGTCACATTGACCACGAGGAAATCTATGCTGTTGAGAACGGCGGCGGGGATGTTACCTCGCTCGTCCACAGGACTGGGGTTGTAGACCACTTTGGGCTTCTTAGATCCAGCCTTCTCGATGGCCTTGTAGACGATGTCGATGGGGATCTCGTTCTGGAAGATGAGCATGTCTGTGTCGAAGAGATCGTCAGTGAGATCGGCCTCAGTCCACTCGCCGTTGGCTCCGGCGTAGACCATGATTCGGTTCTCTCCAGAGTCTTGATCCACAAAGATGACAGCCACTCCAGACTTGGTGTCGAGCTCGTGGATGGCAGACACGTCCACGCCAGAATCCTTGAGGTTGTTTTTCAACTGAGTACCGAAGTTGTCTTTGCCGACCTTTCCGTACATCTTGACGTTCACATCAGGGACCTTGGAAGAGAGTCTGGCAGTAGCAAGAGCCTGGTTGGCTCCCTTACCTCCGCAGTGGGTCTCAAAGCCCTGGGAGAACATGGTCTCCCCAGCGTTGGGGAGTCTGTTGGAGATGGTGACAAGATCGTAGTTGAGCGAGCCGACAATTGTGATTTGCATGGTTGGTGATTTGGGGTCAGAAAGAGAGTTGTAGTTAAAGATAGGTGTTTAAATGAAATGTTTTTCCGAGAGTGAGCAAGGACCAAACTCAGGGATGCAGATGAGATGTGAGTGATGGAGGTTTAAAGTCTAAAATAGCACAGAGAGGGAAGAGTGACATCATAGGGTGCGAGCTGGAAAAAAAAATCAGAACATTTGGTTACTTGAGCGTTCTAACGTTGCAATATAAGACAGGTGATTCTATAAGTACATGTTAAGTCACGCCATGCACCCCACATTCTGTACAAGTATGTACATCCGTAACCGGCAGCCCATCGCTGGTCACTCCCAATAGCCGAGGAGTCATGCGATCACGTGGCTGTTTGAACATGAGAGTGACAATGTTGTCGTTCAAGGTATGAAATAGAGATGCCAGATATCCAGACCGGGCCCAAAAAGAACTGTAACAGCTACCGCCCTTGTCTTTATATTTCATAAGTGTCCTTTTTTTGCATAAGAGTCCAACGATGATGGCCCTAGACGTTCAAACTAAAATCCCACAAGTTTCAACTACTTCTTTCAAGGTTACTTGGAAAAGGTATTGTAATAATGGAGATATCTGAGAGCAGATTTCGAGTTTTTTGTTGTTGTTTTTTTTGAATAGACACATTCCAAGCACCCTCGATATTTTTATATTTTTTTGATCTCGGTTCTTCCGTTTCAATGTCAATATTATAACCATCATGTTGTTCAGTATGTACAGTATGTACACCCCTCACCTACACATGACGAGCCACAACTAAGTTTACGTCGAAAATATATTTCGTATCATGCACAACGCCTGAAGAATCTTTAATTTACACTGAACGACACACAACATGACGAATATGGAGCCAATCACATACCCTTCGGAGGTATTTTCGAGACTTGTGCCCGATCTATATCTACACAGACATCTCAACCAAGGATTGCGACCAGCTACAAACCGAGCCTTCACACAACACCGAAAGATCAACCACTTTTTGGGCGGTCTTAAGAAGCCCGTGGGATCCGACGAAAAGTCTGCGTCTCTGGTTTGGGGCTCTTCGTTGATCCAGGCCGATGGAATGAGTATTGTGTGTGGTGTTACCGGATCTGTGTCTGAGGAAGAGGGCGGAATCTTTGTTAACGTCGAGGTTCTGCGAGGAGCAAACGGAAGCAGTGCAGCAATGGGGGGGCCTCCCAGCGACGAGGAGCAGGTGGTGAGCCGAAAGACTACCGATCTGCTCAAAAAGGGCATTTTCTCCTGCAAGGCAAACAAACAATTCTTCGAGCTCCAGAACTTTCTGAAGGAGGGACAGGAAGACGAGGCCGTGTTTGACGCTGGCCAGCACCAGAAGCGATACCTGTGTTTGCATGCCAATGTGACTGTCCTGAGTCGTAACGGACCTGTGCAGGACTACGTATGGGCTGCTGTTCTGGCTGCTCTGAAGGATACAGAGATTCCTCTGATGGAGATTGATGAAGATACCGGACGAATCACTCTCACCCACGACTTTACCACAATTCCGGTCGACGACCTTGACATTCACAGCAGTCGGTCGTTCGGGTTCATCAAACCCAAGCCAGAGACTGATGCCTACGAAGACGACGAGATGGACACCTCTGAAGATGCTGCCAGTGTGCTGTTAGCAGATGTCCAAGGAGAGGTTGAGCAGGCTGCCACTTCCAGCACCCGTGAGGGCTCTCGGCTGCAGATTGTGCGTGGCCGGGAAGACACGCTTATTGGATTTTCTTTTGTGGGCAAGGGTACTGGAGTTGGACTCAACGAGATTAAGAACGCGTTGGATCTGTCGAAGCAAGAGTAGATGGATATAAGCATGTATAGACTAATTGGCGGAACTAATGGTACTATTGTATTGTGCTTGTGCTACATGTAGAAGAAGTCTATAGAATAGCATACGAGTGCAAACACTCGCGGATACAGTACTTGTTTTAGACATGATAAAAATACATTACTGGTGCTATCAATTGAGGTATCCCTTGCAGCCAGGTGCGCCACACAGACAGGGAATCCTCTCTTCTCCAATCTCCTTTTCGAACTTGTAGTCATATGTGAGCTCCTCGTTGGCAGCAATGTCCCGCGAGGCATAGATGACGATACGTTTTTGACCCTCCACCTTGATGATTTTGGCCGTGCAGCTGGGGGTACAGCAATGGTTGATGAACCGAGCAATACCTCCTCGCTTTGTGGCGTCCACGACAGTGCTTTCATCAACTCTGAACAGATATGAAGATCCGATACCTGACCTCATGTACCGAGCTTCTCGCAAGTCGGCAATCTCCTGTCGCACAACTTCTCCGACGTACTCGATGATCATCTCGTTGGCTGCAATGGGCTCAATAGCATAGAGACCCCAGTTGTGGATAGCTGAACGAGCGAACTTGACAGGCTTCTTTCGCTTTCGCAGCTGATTGAAGTTGAGCACATCGGTTTCGGTGGACAGCAGCTGTTTCTGCATGTTGATGTCTGCCACCAGCCTCCGGTTGTTGGCACGGTTAACTCGCGAGTTGGAGGCGTTCTCCTTCTTTTTCTCTCGGTTTTCCATTTGAAGCGTGTCGATGGGGATGTTGAGCTTCTTTCGGTGAGGCAGGTATTCGGATTTGGCAGCCTCAGGGATCTTGAAGTATCCCTGAGACTTCCATGAGCCAGTGGAGTTAACAAACGCGTTGGGAGCAGCCAGTTCGGGGAACTCTGCGTTTTCCTTGGCTACAGCCTCGTTGAGATGTTTATGGGTCCACGTCCATGCTTCTCCGTTGATCTTTTCAGGCTCAATACCCTCCAGGGCCTCCTGGAGCAACTCCATATCTTCGTCGTCCTTAACCAGCGCCTGGAAACCTGATATGGTAGTCAGAGCACCACCCTTTTTGTCGGCTGTTACAGGTTGAGGGAAACCGTGAGCAGGAGCCCAGTCGAGAATCTCGCCGAATGCAGTTGTAAGTTGTTGGGAAGTATCGAGAGTCGATGCTTCTTGGAGTTCCTCCTGCGCAGTTTCGTCCTCTTCTTCTTCCATATCATCCTCCACTTCCTCCTCTTCCTCGGACTCATTCGAGCCTTCAGAACTGCTGAAGTCCATAATTCGCTGCTTGGACTGACTGATCTTCTTGCGGGGTTTTCTAATAGGAAGTTCGGCAGCGTCAGCGGAGGTATCAGGGACAATGGGAGTCGACATTCGAGTGCTGTCTTCCTCATCCGAGTAGTAGTCGTTGAGAACGTGGTTCATGGGACGAGCAGATATCTTCTTTCGGTTCTTCTTGGTGGCATCCTTCTTCTTGGTCGGATCACCCTTTCGCTTGATTTTGAACCGAGGAAGGAAACCTGGGATCGCAGAAGACGATTGCACAGGCTCGGGAGTATCTACTCGAGCGGCACTGGCGTTAACAGTGTTGGGTTCAGTAGCGGCAGATGGCTCAGGATCCTGCTTGATATGAGTAAATCGAGCTGGATTCAGAAACTCCACAATGGCTGCAGCAATTACCCGCTCCCGAATATCCTTACGGAGACTATTGGCCAACTCCTGTACGATGAGTTTCCGGGCCTCTTCCTTAGGAGGGAGCTTGGGGGCCTGCTCGGTGGCGTTTTCCTCGCTCTCTTTGGTCTTGGGAGCAACTCGAGAAAGTCGAATCATAGCCATAGCCATCTGGTGGCCATTCACCTTTCTGCCATTCATGGCCTCGTAACATTCTACAGTATCCCTGTTGTTGTCGAAGAAAACGTAGAAACCATCTCCTTCCTTGAGAACATCAAACCAGCCGAAGTCACGCAGAATCCGACGAATATCAGATGCAAACACTTTTTCTGACGGTAGGTACTTACCAGCAATGAAGATGTATGCGCTGGTTTTCATCAACTGCGCTGCCTTTGGAGATGGCCGAGCTGAAGGAACAGGTGTGGGCAGTTTCTCCATGATGGACTTGTCTGCAGCAGGTGCAGTAGGAGGCTGCTTGACAGGCATGGCTTTCTTAGCTGCTCGAGCTGCCACTCTTTTGATGATATCCTTGGCCTTGGCTCCATCCTCATCTGGCTCCACTCTGTACTTGGCCTGGTCAATTCGTCCTGTTTTTTGGCCTCGGATGGCCTTTTTGAGGCACTCATGGGCGGCCTCGTAATTGTTTTTCGTCACCTTGAATCGAACCAGACATGCTCCCACTGAAGAACCTGTAGCAGGGTCCTCTACCATGTTGACGGCTTCAAGCTCACCATATGTCTTGAAATGGGCAGTGATAGTTTTAGAGGTAGTTAGTGAAGAAAGACCCTTGACAATGATCTGAGTTGATGGAGGTGGTGCGATAGAATTTGCGTCGTACTGTGTTAGTTAGTGATCAAAAGGAAAACCTCCATTGTGCTAGATTCAATCGCTTCATACTCACCAGAAATCTGGGCACCGGTAATCTCTGATACGGCTTTTTGTTGGACTTGCTGGAAGTCTTGAAATAATGCGGATGTTTGCTTCGAGGATCCTCAGTTGTGGATGCTCCTTTTTTGACCTCCTCATAAATGCCTCTCTTGCCTTTTTGTTTATCCTTGGAAAGCTCGGGATCGTAAGTTAGTCTTGTGTTGTTTTTCCTGCCCACTGTCTCCCACACTTCTTTGGGGAAGGTTTTGAGCCGTGGTGGAGAAGGAGGAGCTGGCGGTTGAGAGGTAGGCAGATCCGGTTTTCCGTTGGTGGGGGTTAATCTTGGAGTTGGAGCAGTCTGAGGTGTCGAGATTACAGATCCCTTCTCCTTGGTGTCTCTGTCCCTCGTGCCTCGGTCTCTGGTGTGCTTGTCAAAAGATCTATCGTGTCTGTCGTTTGAGCGGTCTCGGTTTCGTCCATCACGTAGTGGAGGAGGTGGAGAACGGGCAAGCTCTCTAACACCGGTAATCAGATCCCGGTCTCTGGAGAACAGATCTCTTTCTCGCACTAGCTCTCTCTCTCGCTCTCTGGGAGGCATATCACGGTCTCGAGAGGGCAAAGGATCCAAGGAATGTGGTCGGTAGCCCTTGGGGTCTCGATCACGTGGGTCATGATCTCTGTCACGAAAATCCCGATCTCTGTCTCGATCACGTGCATCTCTTTCGCGGTCACGCGGGTCCCGATCTCGATCTCGGTCTAGGTCTCGTCGGTCTCTATCCCAGCCACGCTCGTCTCTCGCGTAGCGGTACTCACGGCCTCCCCGAGGTGGTGGGCGAGTATCCCGAGGTGGAAGACGTCCGTAGTCTCTGGAATCTGTGTCCCGCGCGTCTCTTGATCTGTCGTAGTCGCGGTCGCGACGAGGAGGATAGTCATGTGAGTCGAGGCGGTCATACCGATCGTACTTGTCGTACTTGTCATACTTGCCGTACTTTCCACCGCCGTACCGGTCATAGTCCCGTGGCGGGGGGTAAGCACGATCATAGTCTGAGTAGTCACGGTCCGTACGGCCGCCATAACTGCGGTCTTTGGAAAAATATTGGTCGCGGTCCGAACCCCGTCGGTCGGGATGTGGGGGCGTTCGAGTGTCGTCCGCACGAGCACCACGAGGCCCCTTCGGCACGGGCTTTGTATCTGAGCCGTTCGCCATCCAAGATTTGTCTTTTCCGAGTCTCGTGATGAGCGTGTGGGGGATCCAATTTAGTCACTGGACGTGGTGCATCATTATTTCCATTCTATGAACCTTATCAGTTAGTGAGGAAGGGTAGGCGGAAAAACTACGAGTAGACTACAGTACGAGTAGTGCAGAGGAATATATTCGAGTTATATAAAGTCGTTTGTGGTAAAAATACATGAATGGACTAATTGGGCTATTATGAGGAAGATGCAATAGATACATTCGTGCGATAAAGAGGCGACCATAATTACACGTCGTCTTGAACAATCATGCATTGTTAATTAGCGTACCACAAGTAGTACCAATACACTTTATTGTAAATAATCACCAGAAAATCGAGACTACAGTATGTACACATACTACAACACCTATACTGTACTTGTAAGTACATCATTCAAAGAACAAAAACTTGTGCATGGAGTTCGATATACTTACTACAGGTATATACGGTAGCAACAACTACAAATGTTGAGCCTGTCAATATCTATGCATTTCTTTCCTTACTTGGTTCGAATGTGTTTGAGCTTGCCGTAAGAGTGGACAAAGTTGTTGGCGTACTGCTTGACACGGAACTTTCGGTGGTGAGGCTCCTGGATGTAAAAGTCCCAGCCCTGCTTGTTGGCGAATTTGATGGCAGATTCCTTGCTGGTGAACTTCATCTGTGTGGCCTGCATGTAGTCGCCGGAAGATTGCCATCCGATCAGATCGTTCTCCCATCTGTTAGCAACGTCGACAATGTCCCAGTCGAGTCTCCAGGCAAAGGTTCCTGTTGTTAGTACGCGTGTTTGGATAGACGAAACCAGTTCATGTTCAGGTGACGGTGTGTGCTTTGACATCATGAATAATATCAGAGTATACCTGAGTATTTAACATGGCGATGAAGAAAAAGACAGAGACATGACAAGCACAACAGCTTAAACAGTTTTGGTTCAAAGCCATACCCTTCCGTCCACTTTTCCTTCCTCTGTTAATCCCTCCTCTTTACTCCGTCTCAAAATCTTCATATCAACTCCACCCTTTCATCTCAAATTCTTAAACGAATCTGTAATACTCACCGTACTCTCCGCTCTGAGTGGCGGGCTTGGCCTGCTGGTAGATTCGAACGACTCGGTTTCGAGAAAGCTCAGCAGGAGCTCCGCTGACAATCTCATGGGCGGGGACGTTGTCGAGGTTGACTCCGACCTCGGGGACATCCTTCTTCTGGAGGAGTCGGGCGGAGGTGGCGAAAGATCGCACGGAGGGCTGGCTCAGCTGACGGAGGCTTCGAGACAGCATTGTGTTGTGTGATATTTGGTGTCTGGTGGTATAACGATTTAGACCTTGATATTGCAGTTGGCTAATAGCATGCGACATGATTGGTTGGCTGGTGGGTTAGGGTGCGCTGGGACTGGACGAGCTTAAAATAATATCGAGCATCTTTTTACTTGGAAGTTTTAGTTGAGAAAGTTACTTGAACTGCTCGTTGGGTAGCTGAAAAAAAAAATACCGATGTGTTGCTGCAGATACTTGTACCAAATATTCATTATGTTATTACTATTTACAGACACATCACTGTCGAGCAATCTCCAACATCTTGGCAACATTGTTGACCTTTTCTCTGGGCTTACCTGCGGCATCACCCTGGCTGTGTTCATGGGCCTCCAGCTTCTTCCACTGGTCCCATGAAATGGCATCCTCAAGATACTGGGTGAGGTTATCGGAACCAGACTTGGCACCATCAAGCTTGCCGGCGGTTATATCGTCGGAAATAGCCTGTGCTGTGTCAAATGAGTCTGCCATAGTGGTGGCAATCACACCGGTGGGTCCGTTCTTGACCCATCCTGCAGCGTAGACCCCATTGTCAGTTACTCGGCCTCTAGAAGACGGAATGACGCTTTTTCGGTCGTCAAAAGGAATGCCCTCCAGAGGAGTAGATGCATATCCGATACTGGTGAAGATCAGGTCGGTGTCGAAGCTCTCGGTAACACCAGTAGGCTCCACTCCGATTCGTCCAGAGCCGTCAGCAGAAACAAGTTTGTTTTCCGTAGCGATAAGAGTCTTGACGAGTTCGGGGTCGTCGGGGTTCGCGATCACCTCCTTGGGTGAAAGAAGGTAGTCTAATGACCATTGTTTGAGGGTGGATGCATGAGCAGGGTCCCTCTGCTTGGCCTTGAGATTGTACTCCTCGATGAGCTTGACAATTCGAGAAAGAGGACGCTTGTAGCTCTTGTGGGCAGCTAGCACATCGTCCCATTTCGTATGAGGAAACGCGACAAAGCCTGTATCGGGCAGCTTGAAGAGTTCTCGGATCTCCTTGATTGTGAATGCAGACTCTAGCAGTCCTCGTCGGGCCATGATTCGCACCCGCTTAACCTTGGACGTCTTGAGCGTCTCGTACGCCTGCTGTGTGATATCTGTAGACTTGAGGTGGTCGAGAGGGGATAGCAGGATGCGAGCAATATCCAGAGCCACGTTTCCGTTTCCCACAATTGTCACTGTTTCGGCCTTGTGGAGAGGAGGGTTGAGACTTTCATGCTCGGGGTGACCATTGTACCAATTGACAAACGTTCGTGCAGAAATGACACCGGGCAGGTCCTCTCCGGGAATACCTAGCTTCCTATCTGTATGGGTGCCGTAAGATAGAACCACAGCATTGTAGTTGTCTCTGAGCTTGGACACAGGTAGGGTGTCTCCGACAGTCACGTTGCCAAAGAACTGGACACGGGGGTCGTTTCCAACCTCGTCGAACGTGTCCTGGCAGTTCTTTACCTCCGGATGATCCGGTGCTACTCCATGTCTAGCCAGTCCGTAAGGCACAGGCAGGCTTTCAAAAAGGTCGATCTTGGTGTCTGGCTGGAGCTTGAGCAACCGGTGCGCAGTGTAGAAGCCTGCAGGGCCTGCTCCAACGACAGCGACACGAGGAGTCGATCTGAGAGTCGATAGGTGGCGAACTGATCGGATCATGGCGGGGCTGTCAGAGGTCACTATTTAGATGCATGATCAGATAAGCTTACTTGAAAGTGCTTACTATGGTGTGGCGGCTACAAGTTGACTGATGACACATGACTCAACAGGCTGATAAAAAGCTGGCGGTTGACTGATGCTGCCAGTATATGCCTCCCAATGGCTAATATACACCCTGTTCAGATTCTCACCACTACAATCTGGTTTCCCGTGAACTACTTGTACTGTATAAGTACAAACACTATACCGATTCTCGTTAAAGACTGAGCATGTACATATACACAGCCAATTGCAAGTGCATAACAGGAGATTTAAATTCTGAGGCGGTATTTTTGGACATGTACAAGTGCCTGTACAAGTATTGGCAATCGCTTCAATATCCTTTTACACACGCTCTATATATTGACAAGTACTTGTACCCATATATCTCCTTCCACGCGACACTCGAATTGGTCGCACCACAAGTAGCTAATTTACCCAGGGGGAAGGCTCACCCAATTTACAATCACCCTTGTGTTCCCCCGACGCATGACGACAGGGAGACAGTGAGTCTGGAACCAAAATTGCAACATACTTGTCGGCTATGGCACGTGGCGGGTTATTAATATATAGAACCAAAAAGCCCACTTGCAGAGAATATTTCTGGGTCTTCCATAAAGCCTCTTTCTGGGCCCAACAAGCCGCTCTTCGTCCCAGTAAACCCTTACCAAGACCCGGTATAAGTCCGTGTCCACATTTCACACACTTCCCAATTGAATCATCACCACACAACTCTCATTACTTACCCCATAACCTTTGGTATCACACAGCACACCACCACGACCACATGTCACCTATAGAGGAGCCCAAAAAGCCATTCAATACTCAATCTCAGTCGCTGGCGAACTGGCTCAAGCAACAAAAGTCGGATACTGCACCCTCACTACCCCAGCCCTCCAAGAACGTCGCTAACAAAACAACTGCCACTGCCGCATCCACAGATGGCTCTCTCAAGATTTCCTCTTCCGGCCACTTCAAGCTGGCTCCTCTCAAGCGGGACAACTCGGCGTCGCCCAAGCCCACCCAGTCGCCGCTATTTGGCTCACCCGCACAGGGGGTCTGGCGCAGAATAGCATCTCCGAGAAAGGAGGAGCCGGTGCTGGCAGTGGCTACCCCAGAGCCCGAGCAGCAGAAACAAGACGAGCGCAAGGGATCCATGAGCGACCTACCCGAGGAGGAGCTCGTCAAGCTGGGCATCCATCTGGCCCAGCGACACAGACAGCCCTCAGCTGATGGATTCAACTGGGCAGAAGATGACGACATTGAAGACTGGGCAGACGATATGCCCGAGGCAGCCACAGAGGTGGAAGAGCCTGCGGAGGATCTGCCCAAGGTGGCGACCGGATCGCGACCCACACAAGCATGGAAACCCATCTCCACGACAAACTACGTTCCCATTGATCAGCAGCTCAAGGAGTACGAGGAGAAGAGAGCAGCCCAGGCTCAGCAGACACAGACAAGCTCGAGCCGGCAATCACTCTTTGACGACAAGTGGAGAGGCGGCGATAGATACGGAGGAAGCGACCGGTATGGGAACGATCGATATGGGAATGACCGATATGGGAATGACCGATATGGGAACGACCGATATGGGAACGACCGATATGGGAACGACCGATACGGAGGAGATCGTTACGGAGGAGATCGCTACGGTAGTGACAGGTATAGTGGTGGCGATCGTTACGGTGGGGGAGATAGATATGGAGGTGGAGACCGTTACGATCGACGAGGGAGATTGTCACCTGAAAGATCTCCGTTTGGAGCCATGCGATACGACTCGTATGATCGATTTTCCAACGACTACAACCCTCGCAGAGAGCTCTACAACGACCAGAGTGGAAAGGTCGAGGCCATGGAGAGTGGGGACGCCAGAAACTACAAGCCGTCGGGTGCCCGCCGAAGTCCCCAGATCACTCGTGCCGAAATGGCTTCGCCTAGAAGCACACATGTGACTCCTGCAAGTCCTCGAGGCTCTCCTGCTGTCGCTGACACTTCCCCTGCTGCTCCTACCGCTCCTGCTACAGCATTAGCGTCTCCAGCTTCTGCTTCAGCGTCTCCAGTTGCTGCTCCTTCCCAGCCTGCCATGGATGCTGCTGCCGCTCTTCTGGCTCAGCAGGAAGAGACCATGCGTCAAGCTCGCGAGAAGGCTAAGCTGCGAAAGGAAGAGGAACAGCGCGTTGAGGAAGAGCGACGCAAGGCGGCTCGAAAGCGAGCAGAGGAGCTTGCCAAGAAGGCCGAGGCTAGAGCCAAAGAGAAGGAGCTGGAGGAGCAGCGACAACGACCCAAAGGGATCCCTACTGGACCTTCCGCCGACCGAGCCAAGAATAACCCCACAACTACTAACGATGCTTCATCAACCAACAATAATAGCAGCAATGGCTCTACGGCCCCCTCTACTTCTCCCGCTGCCATCTGGGCCCCCAAAAGATTTACAGGCAAGTCTGGTAGCAGCACGTGGTCGCCCCTTTCGTACGACAAGCCCTGTCTTTTGGACGATCCCCAGTCGCCCGAAATGCGAAACGGCAGAGGCACATCACGGTTCTTCCCGTCGCCCAAATCTGAAATTGGCTCTGGGTCACCCTGGCGGGATGCTTCTTCGCCCACTCGTCAGGGTCATGGTCGGGAGTTGCCTGTCGGATTGTCTCTTGAGCCCAACGGAGACCGGGAGATTGGAGGGCTTGCTGCACGTGCCCTTGGCGACGTGAAAAACCTGCCCTCGTCCAATGGTCGTCGAGTTAGCCAAGTGTCAGCAAACCTCAACTCGCTGTCTGGGTTTGGGCTTGCAATGCCGGCAGACGTTCCGATCTCGCGCATCCCACCTGACACGGAATTTATCTCTAAGTCCAACGACAACAAGAAAAGCAAGGTCTCAGAAAATGGAAAGGGAGACAAGGATCTGCGGAAATCTCCGACGGGGGCTTCGATACAACCTCCGACGCAACCCCAGGCTCTGTCTGCGGCCCAGGCGCGACAACAGAAGCGCAACGCGAAAACTGCGCGTCTGGACCCCAAGCAGCTGTTTTATTCTTACGAAATGGAGATTGGGCGTGAGGATGCAATCGAGAGAGAGCTGCGGTCTTCTCCGGGCGACCTGGTCCAGATTGCGCCGGTCAGTGTGGGAATGTACACCACCAAAGGCTCCAGTTTCAAGCCTCTTCCTGAGGTTCGCAGCGTCATTGTCGGAAGCTACAGTTACTCGATATCTAGCAAGCTGAAACGTGCGGTGCGCGAGCCCATTAGCATTATCAAGCATGCCGACATGAATTTCTCGCTCAAGTTGCCAGCGTGACGGAATAAGCAAGGTCAAGTAAACACTGGAAACTCACTTGGGTCGCGTGGCGCTATTCTACATGGAATGGCGAGGTTGTCTTGTTTAGGAAACCAGCATCAGTGAGGCAGGAGGAAAATCAAAAGTGGGAGGAGGCGAAAACGAGGGAATGAGAGTGAGACGTGAAATGAGACGTGAGACGTGAGACACGTGAGACATGTGAGACCCAAGAGATACGAGCTTGCACATGAGACACCTGAGAAGGGCACTCAATACACCCTCATCTGACTTACGAGCTGCTCAGCCTCGCTGTTAGGATTGCATCCGTATGGCACTCTTCTTCCCCCCCAAACATAATCAATCTGTCGATATGGTTCTTTAATAACCATGTCGATCGTATTATTAGCACAGGTGGAATAATATCTTATCTAATTTTAATACCCCTAATAATCTCGTACGTACATATCGCTATGTACACTGTGTGAGTGTAGAGGGCCATGGTGGTGACAACTGAGCTACTATACACACACAGCTTGTACTGGTATAAGTTGTGAGCTACAGTACAAGTAATACTACAAAATTCAGTATGTACAAGTATGCCGGTACGGCAGTAGCATGTATCAAAGAGAGACAGAAAGAAGGCTGGAAAGCGAAGGCCAGCTGAGCGTGGGAACCGCAGTACGTGGAAGTGCCAAACCTGCGACAGAATGACATGGTCTTGCACTTTTTACCGGTACCGGTACAGTACGATACCGGTACGCACTTGCTACAGTAGATCATAGACCACCAGAATAACCCTGCATTAGCGCCACGTTGCCAAGCCCTCAACTTTCTTTGCAGCTACACCTTTTACACCTTTTAGGCTGCCAGGAAGAGCATAAATGAATTGTACTTGGGGGCACAGAATTTGGGTTGAAGTGTTCCTGGGAGAGAATGTGCTTGGCTGTATAGTTGGGTGGCTCTCCTTCATAGTAGATGTGAGGTTACAGCACTTGTAGATTGTGTACGCGTTCTGTTTAAGGTGGTACCAGTATTATGGGTTGACGTGAAAGAAAGGGAGGAGGCAGGGGTACAGCAAGAGTGTGGGCGCACACTCACACATGAAGCAAGACCTGTTTCGTCATTTCTATTTGTTTAACAAGGACGACATAATATACTTAGGACAGCATGGGCCGACCGGCAGGAATAATCTGCAAACACAATCGTATTGTGGCGTCCCCTCTCGATCACGATAGTTGCTAAGTTTAGCAGTCTGAGAGTTTGGCTGTGACGCAAGACCGAGAGAGAGACAGAGAGTTGTCCCAGTTTGAGTACTCGTACCGTACTACAGAGTAAATCGAAATCGAGCGCTCACTTTCTGCACTTTGTGAAGGCGCAGCATTCAACATTTGTGTCCAGCCCCTTTCCGTTTGAAGCGACTTGACCACGAAATGTTGGAATAAAGCTGTGTTACATACGAGACCTACAAGTAGAGTGTCGGATATGCCAACTGAACAGGTTAGATGAAAGTTACTCAACAACAGGAGAGCGGACACCAACGTGCGAAAATGTACGGATGAACCCATTGTCTGTCCGCATAGCAATCTGTTTTCGCCAGCAGTGCTTGTGTCGTTGGATTGCTGCCATTGTACTATTTGTACTTTGTTCCATTAACACTCGCATCTTGCTCACCGATTAGCAGCACTCCTGTTGCCTCACTGGGCTTGTCTGTTTCAGGGTGGAATGCATGAGCAATGCGATCGTCAAGGGGAGGTTGAAAGCGCGTATGGAATAACTGTGGTTCTATAGCTGAGGGGAGGATATCGAGGACAGCCACGGTTCAGTGGGGGATTTCGGGAGCTACTCAGTAACATGTACTCTTGTCCGAACGCCCTGCTGATGGCAAATATGACAAAACGCAACAATGTGGAGCAACATTTCCATTTCGAGAGATATTACATGGGTTGCATTGGGGCCTGGGCATCCCGTGCAATAACCGAGACCATGTGAAGGTGCACGATCGACACTTATCCAGCCAGTCATACGTGGTGTCGCAAGCTAAGCAACAATGGGATTCACGAATCTATGTGGGGGAACGTGCACAGGGGAAATGAAACAAAACGGAGGAGGGGGTCTTTGAAAATGTAGAGAAATATAACAAAAAATCACAAAAACGCACCAAAAATATGCCAAAATCGTCAACAGTGGAAATCACGCGCCCCTGGCTCGACTTCCCACTGACATACCCCCCCTCAACCAATATCATATCCACCCTAGCCAATCGCTTAAAATCAAGCTCAACGAGCACGCTCTTGGCCCACGTCAATTCCCAACTCTCAATAGCATTCACAAAAGAAAGCTTGCGCATTCTTGACTTGCTCCCCAGTTGCCCTTTTTGGTCATAACTCAGCCCCGACTCTCTCCCCAAAGAGGAGATGGACTTACAATAGATACGAGACAACAGATATTTTCGGCCACCTGGTGCAATTGGTCTGTTTTATTACCCCCAATAATATCCACAGCGTCCGAATCAGCTCGACAAGCTCTTTCTCAGCATACTGATCTTACCCCATACCCCCCAGACAGCGGTGCCATATCCATACCCGCACTACCTGAGACAGTAAACTCAGGGCAAGGAGCGGTCTTGGTCCATCGCGACGCTGTAAGCTTTGCCTTTGCGTTTTGTGATCCACCACACGGCAGTCAAGGTCTCGGTTGAAAGATGGGTCTGGCAATGTGGATTGCTGAATCATTGACATATAAATACGAGTGATCCTGCCATTTCCCAATCTTTAGAAATCATCTTTTCTTCACACATACAAAAAACACACATCACAATGCAGTTCTCCGCCGCCGCCGTCCTTGCCCTCGCCGCCTTCGTCTCTGCCCAGGCCGCCTCCGCTGCTTCTGAAGCTGGTGGTGCCGTTGTCTCCGGTGCCTCCGGTGCCGCTGCCGCCGCTTCTTCTGCTGTCATTGGCTCCGAGTCTCAGGCCGCTTCTTCTGCTGCCTCTTCTGCTGCTGAGTCTGCTTCTTCCGCTGCCTCTGAGTCCGCCTCCTCCGCTTCCGCCTCCGAGTCCAAGGCCTCTGAGTCCGCTTCCAAGTCCGCCTCCAAGGCTTCTGAGTCTGCTTCCAAGGCCGAGTCTTCTGCTGCCAAGGCTTCCTCCGCTGCTGGTTCTGCTTCTTCCGCCGCTGCCTCTGCCACCAAGTCTGGTGATGCCTCCGGCTCTTCCAAGCCTTCCGGCTCTGCCTCCTCTACCGGTGACAAGTCCGGTGCTGGTATTGTTGCCCCCGCTGTTGGTGCCATCGTTGTCGGTGCTCTTGCTCAGCTCATCTAAGCGGTCTTTGTACAACTACCCACTTAATATTTATATTATGATATAGACTGCAATACTATTGCATGTGTAATGCTTCGTTTGAAAGTCGTAGTCCGGCCATTCATGGCAGTGTATGGCAGTATTGCAACCAATTGGCTTAATAACATATACAAAGTGGCAATTCTGTGTTCGAACCATCACACAACCCAACATATTTGACATTGCTACAAGTATTCGACTTGTTCTTCGGCCGCACGACATGCATTGCTAGCAGCACACTTGCAGAAGCTTGGCCCATGGTTAGGTTGACCTTTAACCAGTAAAACGCAATATAGGTTGCCAATTAACAAACAACACAGCCCAGAACTGGTGTAAAGGGCTTGGGTTTTGTGCAATCAACTCATTGACTCACCTC
Source organism: Yarrowia lipolytica (assembly GCF_001761485.1). Taxonomy (NCBI): domain Eukaryota; kingdom Fungi; phylum Ascomycota; class Dipodascomycetes; order Dipodascales; genus Yarrowia; species Yarrowia lipolytica. The sequence continues at coordinate 1,942,079 of NC_090771.1, read as the reverse complement.
CCCCAATGCTCCATGAACCCATGAATCCATAGTACCTCCATCCCAATTCAGAGAGGCTCAGAAACACGCAATTGGCAAAAGTAAACAAAGGTCTCGAAACCTTAAGGGGTGCAGTGTTGCAAAGTTAAAATTACACTGTTGGATGGTGTTCCACTCAAACTGTGGATCGATCAGACGGTTGCACTAAACCAAGATTCAATATGCTCTACAAGTAGCGTGCCATGAGGTGTATAATATCACACATGATCAGAGTTAAGGCCTGGAAAAAAAGTGTCCGCGGCTATGTAACACTGCTGAATACAGTGTGTGCCGTTTCCACGGACTGGAATGAATGCACTCAACACGTTGGTAGCTAACTTCCCCAACTATTGACTTCACTTTACTGTAGCTACTCTAAGTACGATAATGACATCATGAATCACCAACTTTATCTTCCCCACCGAAAGTAAGAGATGAAAGAGAGGCTAACAGCTTTTGTAAGAAAATCACAAAATCTACTTACCGTATTACAAAAGTACAAGTATCAGTAACCAGGTGGCGCAATGTGCTGTAAGTTTTTGTAGTAGCAATTTGCTACTTATACTTTGATGAGTCGCGATACATGGCCACCAACATATATATATATATATATATTCACGGCTAGATTGCTAGATTTCAAATGACGGTTCGCTCCCAGCTTCAAGAGCGAAGCCTGTTGTATCAAAGGTCAACTGTGGCGCAAACTCCTTGAGCTCTTCGGGCTCAGATTTAACCTCGACATTTTCACCATTGGTCGATAGCTGGGGTGGAGGGAGCTTGAGAAGCAGCTGGGTAACCTGCACATCTTCGTCTGAAGTGAAGTCAGATTCAGATTCAGATTCGGAAAGGCTCTGAGACAAGTCAGGCAACAAATAAAGACGATTTTCACGTGAGCTACCAGTGGGAGAGGGCGACTCACAATTGAACTCTCCAAACGCTTGGTCCTCTCCACCGCCAAGATTATCAGTTACATCAAACTCTGACAGCTGAGTTCCCAGACCAAAGAAGTCCAAAGTAGTAGGGGATCCGGGCAAGCCAGGAGAAGTATAAGAACAGCTTTTGGAACTTTTTGAGCTGTTTCGACTGGGTTTCTGGCAGGAGCCCGACTCAGTGTAGCTTGCAGGAGACCTGCCTCGTACCACAATTTCTGGTGTGTGGCTAGAAGCGATCTCAATCAGATCGTGAACATTGTTATGTGAGATCATTGCCATCAGGTTCACCCGCAGACGGTACTTGCACCCTTCCCGGCGACTTCTGTGAATGAACTGGAACTGGAGGCGCTCGAACCGTGCGACCCGGGAAATTGCCGCTTTATTTGCGTCCGGGTAGGTTTCCAGAAACTGAACTTGTGTCTTGGACAGGTTAGCCTGCTCTGTTAGTGTCAGATTAACCTGGTCGAAAATCTCCTCAAGCCTCTTGGGACACCGGACGTTGGCAGTGTCTCGGATGAACTCATGAGGGGGGAGCTTCCCAGGAAACAAGATGGTGTCGCTGGGGGCCGCTTGAGATCCTGGATCTCGTTTGGCGGTGTGTTGCATGAGGGTGGCGGGAGCGTTGGTGGAGCACACACGGGCCTCCACTCGCAGCACAAAATAGAGACATTGGGCGTTCTCGTGAGGACCACTAGCGATGTACACTGGGCCTGTAGGGTACGGCGGGGTCATTGGAACGATGGAATGCTCCACAATGTCGAACGCAGCACACAGTGACATATAGTTACGTCTGTAGCAGATCCAGCTGCCGTTCTCCTCTTCGAAGCCGCGATCCAGCCGCGCATGAAGTCTGATGGTGGCTGGTGTACCATCTGCGGAACAAAGTGCCACTGCCTGCTGAGCACTCACGAAGGGAGGACCTGTCTTGTAGAGCGACTTGGATCGGGGTGCAAGCTTCGGGGTGGCTGCTGGGGGCGACGACAATGGTGAAAGGGCAAGTCCCGAGTCTCGCTTGTTGACACGAGTGGGAGACGTCTCAGGCGATGAGTCCAATCGTCGTTCTGTGTTAGTAGGAAGTGGGAGATGAGGGGTATGAAGAGGTTACAACTAACTCGCTGGTATCATGATATTGCGTCTGGGTATCGAGATCAATCAAAGTGGGGGTATCAATATTAATTGGGGGTTGCGGGGGCTCGTGTTGTGTCGGGGGCGTTGTGTTTGTGGCCAACTAGTTGCAGTAGGGTGGGCCGTGACACAGAAGGAAGGTGTTGGTTATAAATATGCATAGGTTAATTGGAGTCACCTGTTAGGGTATCACTGTACATACTGTACATACAGTACAGGGTGGGTTCCAAGTACAATCAAATGGGCCCACAATAACTAAGTACCACTGAATATCAGTAGTCGCAGAAGGTCAAGACATACCAGTGATTGGTCTACTGATGCTAATTAGTTGTAAACAAGCTGCACCAGACTGATCATGTTTCAGCGCGGACCTTGTAGTTTTCTTACAACCCTACACCTCATAGAATAGACATTCCTTCATTACCAACCGTGTATATTTACAGAAGACTCAATAAGTTATTTGTCAGCAGCAGCGACATAGAGGACTGTGTTAGTGGTGTTATATATCATCTTTGTTGAATCTGTAATAGATGGGATAACTCGAGAAGCCCACAAGGCCAGTTGGTCGTCTATTCGCCTCAACTAAGCCGTGGGAATCATATTAAAAATCGATTCACATTCATATGATCAACGGCATTGAAGCCCACGCATTAATCTGAAGGCGATCGTGCTTATAGAGCTGCTGTCGTGATCCCCACTTCTTCTGGCCCAACCTTTACATTATTCCAAATGCCACTTTTATACTCACCATTGTTTCCTCGAATAAAAACGTCATCATCATAGATACCGACGACCTTGTCATCAACCAGCTCCTCAGCGTTCTCCAGAACAATGCTCATGTATCCATCAACAGACTGGAGGACGCCAGAGAAAGTGGTGCCGGTGGAGACCCGAACGTTGACCTTCTTGCCCGAAATCTCGCCCAGGAAAGACGACGGGTCGTATCGGACCTTATCTGTGGAGGACATTATCTGTTGTGTAGGGATGTTTTTTTCTTTGGTGGTGATCAACTTTTGGTTCGTGTGCCATGTTGAACTTACAACAAGGTGCCTTACCCTACCGGATCATGCAGGATCATGCAAGGCCTAAAAAAATTCTGGATTTTAGACAAAATTTAGATAGAGAAATTCGCCTGCAGGAATCCAAGTGAATACACACACTCACAATGGGAAAGAAGCAAATCGACCCCCGAATTCCGGCTCTGATCCGAAACGGAGTCCAGGAAAAGCAGCGTTCTTTCTTCATCATTGTTGGAGATAATGCGAAAAACCAACTCCCCAACCTGCACTACCTCATGTCGTCCGCAGACATTCGAATGAACAAGTCTGTTCTGTGGGCCTACAAACACAAGTTGCTGGGATTCACCTCGCACAGAAAGAAGCGAGAGACCAAGATCAAGAAGGAGATCAAGCAGGGCATCCGAGAGGTCAACCAAGAGGATCCCTTTGAGCTGTTTGTCTCTCTGCAGAACATTCGATACTGCTTCTACAAGGACACTGAGAAGATTCTCGGTAACACCTACGGCATGTGTATCCTGCAAGACTTTGAGGCTCTGACCCCTAATCTGCTGGCCCGGACTATTGAGACTGTCGAGGGTGGAGGTATTGTGGTTATGATGCTTAAGAGCATGGCCTCCGTAAAGCAACTGTATACTATGACCATGGATATCCACTCCCGATACCGAACTGAGGCCCACAATGATGTTGTTGCCCGTTTCAACGAGCGATTCTTGCTGTCTCTTAATGACTGTCGAACGTGTCTCGTTGTTGATGACGAGCTCAACGTTCTCCCCATCTCGGGAGCCAAGACAGTCAAAGCTCTGCCTCCTCTTGACGAGGACGAGGATGTTCCTGAGAACGTCCAGGCTCTTCGAGACCTTAAGGATTCTCTTGCTGACATCAAGCCCACCGGTGACCTGGTTAAGATTGCAAAGACTGTGGACCAGGGTAAGGCTATCCTGACTTTCATCGATACGATTGTTGAGAAGAACCTCAAGAGCACAGTTGCTCTTACCGCTGGCCGAGGTCGAGGTAAGTCGGCTGCTCTTGGTGTGGCAATTGCTGCCGCTGTTGGCCAGGGCTACTCCAACATCTTCATCACCTCTCCTTCCCCCGAAAACTTGAAGACCCTCTTCGAGTTCATCTTCAAGGGATTCGATGCCCTAGGATATGAGGAGCATGTTGACTACGACATCCAGCAGTCCACCAACCCTGCTTTTAACAAGGCCATTGTCCGAGTCAACATCTTCAAGTCCCATCGACAGACAATTCAGTACATTGTCCCTGGCGACTCGCATGTTCTGGGTCAGGCGGAGCTGGTCGTAATCGATGAGGCTGCCGCAATTCCGCTCCCCGTTGTGAAGAAACTGCTTGGTCCCTACCTTGTCTTCATGGCTTCTACCATCAATGGTTACGAAGGTACTGGTCGATCTCTATCTCTTAAGCTGATCCAGCAGCTGCGAGAGAGCTCTGGAAAGACTCAGATGGGCCGAACTCTGCATGAAGTTGTGCTGGATGAGCCCATCCGATACGCTCCTGGTGACCCCGTCGAGAAGTGGCTCAACAAGCTGCTGTGCCTCGACGCCACTATTGCTCCCAAGGCCAAGAATGCTGCCACTCCTCACCCTGACAAGTGTCAGCTTTTTGCCGTCAACAGAGACACTCTCTTCTCCTACCATGCGGTCTCTGAGGCATTTTTGCATCGAATGATGGCTCTCTACGTGGCATCTCATTACAAGAACACTCCCAACGATCTGCAGCTGCTGTCCGATGCTCCCGCTCATCAGCTCTACGTTCTTCTGGGCCCCCAGGAGGGTAACCAGCTTCCCGAGCCTCTGGTTGTTGTCCAGGTTGCGCTTGAAGGTGAGATTTCAAAGGACAGTGTTCGAAACGCCTTGTCTAGAGGCCAGCGATCTAGCGGTGACCTGATCCCCTGGCTCATGTCCCAGCAGTACCAGGACGACGAATTTGCATCTCTCTCTGGCGCTCGAATCGTCAGAATTGCCACCAACCCCGAGTACATGGGTATGGGCTACGGTGGCCGAGCTCTGGACTTGCTTCAGGATTACTTTGAGGGAAAGTTCACAGATATCTCCGAGCGAACGTCTCTCGAGAACCAGTCTATTGTCCGAGTTACCGACGCAGAACTTGCCAAGGGCAAGCTGACCGATAAGATCACGGTTCGAGACGCTGCCTCCATGCCTCCTCTGCTGAACAAGCTGTCCGAGATTCCTCCCCATCGACTCAACTACATGGGTGTTTCTTACGGTCTTACCAACCAGCTGCACAAGTTCTGGAAGCGAAACGGCTACGTACCTGTATACCTGCGACAGACAGCCAACGAGCTCACTGGTGAGCACACTTGTGTCATGCTTCGAGGTCTCAAGGGTCAGGACGACTCCTGGCTCGCCGAGTTCTCCAGTGACTTTCACAAGCGGTTCCTCACTCTTCTTTCTTTTGAGTTCAGCTCGTTCACCGCTTCTCATGCTCTATCACTTGTGGAGTCTGCCAAGTCGATGAACAAGAAGGAGAGAGTTCCTGTCACCAAGGCCGAGCTTGACCGACTCTTCACTCCCTTTGATCTGAAGCGACTCGAGTCCTATGCCAACAACCTGTTGGATTACCACGTCATTGTCGATATGCTTCCTGCAATTGCTACAATGTACTTCCGAGACCAGTTCCCTGCCAACATCAAGCTGTCTATTGTTCAGTCTGCTGTTCTGCTTGGTATTGGTCTTCAACGAAAGGACATGGACAAGATGTCTGCTGAGCTCAACCTGTCTGTTTCTCAAAACATGGCGATGTTCTCCAAAATCATCCGAAAGGTGTCCAATTACTTCCGAGAGGTGCTCTCTTCTGCCATCGACGAGCAGATGCCCAAGCAGCTTCATGAAGATGTCCGAGAGCTGGATGGCGAGGAGGATATGTTTGGCGAGGTCCAGGAGGATGTTACTGACGAGCTTGAGGAGGCTGGAGATGAGGTGACCGCGGCTCTTAGAGAGAAGCAGCGAGAACTCATCAATGCCTTGGATCTCAACGAGTTCAAGATCAACGACGATGACTGGGAGGGAGCCAAGAAGGGGGCTTCCAAGGCTGCTACCGGCAAGGCTGGCACAACTCTTGCTGTGCGCAACAGCAGCAAAGAGAAGAAGCGAAAGGCCGAGAGTGTCGATAGCATCTACAAAGAGGAGATGAACGCTCTCAAGTCTGCCAAGAAGAGCAAGAAGGGCAAGAAATAAACTAATGACATATAAAAACTGATAGATTTATTACAATGTATGTACAATTAATTAAGTAGAGTCACGATTATAAATATGTGCATGGTCTTTACTCAAGATCGTAATAGTCCAGAATGACATCAAACACCCAATCAAGAGTCTCGGCCACGTCGAAATCGGTGGTGGGCACGATTCGGATTCCTTCTCTGGTGGCGTCCTTACTGGGTTCTCCGTTGGGATTTTCGTTTTCAAACAGCTGTTTGTGGGTCTTTAGGTAACCGGGCCAAACAATGTTGTGGAAGTATCCCTCAGGATCCTTCCAAAACCCTTCCAGAGTGACGTATCCGGATCGAGCTTCTCGTCGAGACTTGAGGTTTTCGTAACTGGATCTGACCAGAATCTTGATATCGAACAACTCGGTGAATTGAGCGTCATGGTAGACCATGATACCATCCAGAATGACAATCAGCTTGTTCTCAAACTCAGGCATGTAAGGGTGCATTCGACGCTTAAAGGCGTCGACAGCGTTTTCATCAAGAGCAGCGGGTCCCAGGGAGTTCTGGTCCTCCTTCGATTTGAAATTTTTGGGCAGCTCTCCAGTCTGCTTGACATGGCTCAAAACCTTGGACAGTAGCTTGAAATCAAAAGCCTCGGGACAATCCCAATCTTGAACTCCATCAATAACTGGGATCTGCGAGTCCTCCAGGTAAAAGTCGTCTTGGTGGATGATGATGACGTGGGGAAGAATGTCTCGAAGCAGACGAGCTAGAGTCTGAAGTTAGTGCCAGTTCTGTAACGGGGACTGCACCTCGTGCAAACGATTCATACTCACACTCTTTCCACTGGACGAGGGGCCACTGAGTGCCACCAAAGTGACCTCGCGCTTATCCTCCTCCTTGGCCAGTTTTTTCTCAGCTATTTTTCGTCGGATCATGGTGTGATGGTGTCGAAGATGATTACTGCACCTAGCTGCGATAAGCCTTACTGCTTACATGCAGCTTAACAATGTGAGACGAAGGGGGGTCTTTTGGCAATGAGAAACAAACTGATATGAGGGGAAACTAACTGCTCAACTGATAGTGCAATCTGGAATAATTTTTGTTCCATCAAAAAGGTTCCAGGTTTACATGGCTTTGCGTGCAGTCGGAGAGGTATATGTTTACCCATGATATTTCTTGGGGCACGTACAGTAATACTATAGTTACACAGCAAGATGATCTTGTACGGTATGTACTTGGTTGAACCAACACTGACTGAGACAAACGACAGACTAAAACAGCCGTGGAGTTATGCCCCCTAATTTGATTAGCCAGTTTTAATGCTTTGATGGCTGGTTCTCAAGGCAACTAACTAAATAGTTGCTAATGACATTAGTACGAGTATTGTAGCGACTTACTTGTACATGCTGTACTCACCTTCAACAAGAGATGTCAATGACTATTGTCGTACTCGTAGAAGCACAACACAGTATGTACAAGCAAGACATTTTGTGCGACGCTACAAGTACAACTACAAGTAGACGAACATGCACTGGTGTGTACGAGTACAGTACCAGCAGAAGAAGGATAAGTCGTACTCGTGGGGAACAGTGAGTGCCGAAAATAACCAAACTACGTCATATTGTTCCACTTCATTGCCACACTGTCCCAGAACCCCGCGGATTCACCTGCCCGCTACCTCACCTTGCACTTGCACTTTTTTTACTGTGCCCCGCATGCGCCATACAAAGAAAACAAAGCTGGCGGTCACATAGCTACGCTCACAGTTTTGGCTGTAGCCGAGAGCCACAAACAGACGGCAAGTTCCTGAAAACTCGCCGGTGTAACGGTCTGTTCACACTCAACATCCTCTATTGGTTTTTTGGCCCCTTTTAACGATGTTTCAAAACGTCTGGAATGTCTTTCGGCGCTTTTGGCCTTGTAGTCTTGCCCCACTATACCGCTCCTCACCCCTGGACCATAAACAAGACTAGAGACAATGGTAGAAACATGAACCCCTACCCTGATTGAGAGACACTACCCAGTGTTTAAACCTTATTCGTCAGGCATGCAGAAACTACAGTAATACTCCCAACACCACTGCACATCAGAGAGAATAATTGCTGTAAGTGAGAAGCAATACACGAGACAACTACCATAATGTCCGATCCCATTAACGCCAACCCCGAGGTTATCGACGTGTCAGCCCTGCCCACACGGAACAAAGGCCAGTCGCAGCTCGATCTGCCTCTTGGAGCCTTTCTAGACACACATCCCACACCCCTGTCTCTGATTCAGAACGAGTCCGCCAGCGGATCCGACGACGATGATGACGATGACGAGCCTGAACCTATCGATTCTCAGGAGATTTACGACCTCATCGCCACCATCTCCGATCCCGAGCATCCCCTGACTCTCGGTCAGTTGGCTGTTGTCAAACTGGAAGATATCTGGGTTCACGACACTGGAGACAAGAACAAGATGGCCGAGATTGTGGTCAAAATCACCCCCACCATTACCCACTGTTCTCTGGCCACCCTGATTGGACTTGGAATCCGGGTGCGACTCGAGCGAGCTCTTCCTCCTCGGTTCCGGTTCACTATCACTGTCAAGGAAGGTACCCACCAGAGTGAGAATCAGGTCAACAAGCAGCTTAACGACAAGGAGCGGGTGGCTGCAGCATGCGAAAACGAACAGCTGCTTGGTGTGATTTCAGGTATGCTAGCCACTTGCCAATAAAGAGCGATTTTGGACAAATGCGTCGAAATTACGATAACCCTGGTACGTACAGGCACTCCATAAACCTTTTTTTGCTTTTTTCACAGGATACGAGCGATCGACCCGACATGTGGATATGTGCACTTGCCACACCCAAAACACGTCGATTGGCTTGTTCCACGGCATTTGTTGGGTCAGGGGTGGGTTGATTTTAGTGATCGCCGCTACAAATACGAAAGAGCTGGATGATCATCTGGCGATATTTACACAACAACAATGCAACAAAAGAATGAATCCACAAAATCGGACATTAAGCTCGTTGACTAACAGGTTTCTTTGTTAGGTCATCATAAAACAAAAAGCTGGTGTTCAACCAAACCCACCCCGCAGTGTCTTGAACCAACGGTGTGAAGAGACACTCCCCTCCCCCGCACCCAAGCAGCCAGCTTTTCTCCCATTCAGCACAGAGTTACTTTACGCCCTCCCCACACTCTTTTTTATTGCAGTTTGAATGCCTTCCAAGCTGAGACAACAGGGGAAGTTAACTCTAGGGGACCCCGCTAAATCGAATCTAAAGTGTGCATTTCTTATACGTTTAAAACATTCAATGTAGGCATGCCCGCGGAAACCGACTCTGAGTCAAGTGTCTTATAAATATAACGTAGCTGGCAAACCCTTGAACAACTTCTCGCATCTCCCCGACACATACAACTAGAATCGATACACGTCGATGTCGCTACAGAACGTGGTATCACAGATCTCGGCGCTGGTGCCGGGTCTGTCTCCAGCGCTGTCAGCTCCAGAGGTGTCACAGATGACCAATGTGGCATCCGGAATGCTGGCCGAACTGACCGCGAACTCCAACGGACTGACCCCCACAGAACAACTCCTCTCTTTACTACCAAAGCTCGTCACTGGCCCAGGTGCACTGTCCGGAATTGTGAGCCATCTACCTAATGGACTCGTAGAGACGCTCCTCAACTCGCCCTATGGACCAGCTGTGATCGACATTCTCACTTCACAGGTGGGAAACCGACCTCTTGAATATGACGACCTGCTCATGTCTATCTTTCCCATTCCTGTGTGGGCCAAAACCGGAACTGGAGTCATGAAGATCGTGTCCATGGCTCACGACATCGTGGGGTTCAACCTTCCCCAGAGTGTTATCAACCTGGTCCTGACAACCCAGTACAACATCTACGGAGGCTTTCCTACGCCAGCAGATGTTGCTCCTTCCGCTGTATTTGTTGCAGTCAACGTTATTCTAATGGCGGCCCACTTTTACATCTTCTTCCGAGGCTTCCTTAGACGACACTACTTCTGGCCGTCGTTCGGTCTCGGCTGGCAATGCATTCTCAACTGTCTGGGATTTGGCATGCGTATCGGCTGGGGTAAAAACCTGCTGTCATTGCGTCTGGGTATCGCGTCCACTGTGTTTATCATTCTCTCTATCATTCTCATCAACTTGATGAACTTGCTGCTGGCTCACCGTATCATGACTTTCAGACACCCAGAAACGGGAGACGCAACGTGGTTTGGCATGCTCATGATTCTTGTCTACTTGGCTATTGGAGGAGTTCTTCTTCTTGCAGTCGTCACCGAAGTCACCATTTTCTCGTACTTCTTAGACTACACACATTGGAGACAGGCGACAGGAGGAATGCAGGCAGCCTCCGTTCTGATTGCAGTAATATCAGTAGGAGGAGTCTTCATCATCGCTATTGCTTATGCTCTTCCTCGAGGCTCTCTGGCACTGTCTAATCAGGATCGAAGTCGTCTCCCTGCCTCTAACATCGAGTCTTATGGTATCTTCTACTTTCCTCCAAAGTTCTCACAGGTGTTGCAGTACAAGGGAGACCCAACTGCCAAAATCTCCTCTGGAAAGCTTGCAGCTCGAGTCATTAATGGACGGGATCTTAACTTCTCTGCATCTCTCATCGTCATCACGTCTGTCATTCTCTGTGCAACCTCAGGCATGAGAGCTGCTACCACTTTCATTGGAGATCGATGGAGTCACCACAACAAGCCCATTTTTAGCCCTACACTTTTCTATGTCGGATTCGGCGTCTTCGAGTGTATCTGCAACGTTTTGTATCTGGTGGCCAGAGTAGACTTGCGATTCTACATCCCAGACATGCCTCGAAAAGGCTATGGTCCAATTCTGGTGGATCCCGAAACAATGCAGTACACGGATCCTTACACCGATGGAAGAGGTGTGGTTATGGATGAGAAGAAGGGATTTACGGATCATGTAGAAGACGTCATCAATGTGCCTGCTCCCACATACAACCCAGCCTATGCCCTGTCTCCTCAGGTGGCCATGGCAGCTAGAGCCATGAATGCTTCCCAGATGCCCCCTCTGCCCAAATCCGGCCCACCACCTCCTGTGAACAAACACACGGACTTCCAGGAAGCACAGACCCTGCCTCCAAACAGTTCTTTTGTAGAGCCTCCTCCTATCGTGCCCCCTCCCATGCCCCATCCCACTCTGATTGGGGAGCCGAAGATGCTCTACACTCCTCAAATGGTGCCTCCTCCCCGAATGACTCCTTCCAACACTTCACCCAGAGGATCTTTGAAGGGGTCTCCAAAGCTCATCTCTCCCGAAGGCTCTCCCAAGCTTCCTCCACAGGCCCCCACCCTCCCTAAGGTGTCCATGGGTTCCCCCACCCTCCCTAATATCAACATGGACTCTCCTAATTTCGGTTCTCGTTCGGCTCCCAAAACAGAGATGGTCTCTCCCACAATTCCTAATATTTCCCACTCTCCTGCTGCCCCTCTGTCCATGCCTCGACATTCTCCTTTACCCTCGCATGCTCCCCAGCTTCCCGAGATTCTGCCCACTCCTTTTCCCCAGACCCCTTATCAGATTCGTACCGCGACTCCTCCCGAGTTTGCAACCCCCACCAACATTCTTCCCCCCGTCAGCCCTCAGCATTTTCCTGAGCCTAGTTTCACCCCGGTTGAACCGGGATCTTCTGGTCACTATGCGCGTCCCTATGAAGAGCCTGAAGATGAGTTCCGGTTTTCTCGGGACTCTGAAAACATGTGACCATAGAACTACCTTTATGACCTTTCCATTGCACCCTTTTTATATAGCACACTCTCTTATTTATTGCATGTTTAATTATGACCCTGATGACCCTATGCTGAATATTGTAGATGTTACAACAACAGTGTACAAGTAGCAGGCACATAATTACATGAGTACATACTGTACAGTAATATGCGTACAGACATACAGTACAGTATGTACTTGTACTTGTATTACAGTACTTGTATATACATGTACTTTACATGCTCTGTAGTTCAATAGCTGACCGTGTTCTACCAAATAGCCGCATTCTTATAAAACGCAACATCATCATGGGTACAAGTACCAGTACTTCCAATTGAGGCAAGGTCAACTGACTAGATGTCTCAGATTGGCGGTGGAGGTTACACTTTGAGCCTTGGTCGGGTGGGTAGAGTGTCGTTTATAGTAATTACTACAAGTAGGGTACAAGTGTACTTGTATGAGTGAATCAGAGCAAGTGGTAGGACTGAAAAGAAGTGAGACAAAAGATAATAATTGCTACCTTGTACAATTAGAGAAGCCATGGTTGGTTGACTGGAATCGCCATTGATGTCAGAAGTATTAGTGGGCCCTGTCTTTTTACAAGTAGATCCGAAAGAGCAACGTCAACCGAATCTGGTCACACGACAGACCGACAGCAACGTTCGTGTATGGAGCTGCTACGGGATGGAAAGTCCCAAGAAATCTTGGATGCGTATTCGATGTGTATGGTGACCTCCCCCGATGGGATCCAGAAAATAACCCTAAACACACTCCCACCCACACGAAACAAGTAGATTGTCATTCAACACTCAATTACCACAAGTCAAGTCAGCCTCTTCTTGATAATACCTTACACATGGTGAGTATGGTTGCAGCGGTGGCGACGCATATGGTGAAAAACGACGACCAGAAAGCACGTTGACACAACTCATGTCTCCACCTCACACCTAACACAGTCCATTGATCCGTCTACAGGTCTCGTTTCCGGCTGGGAAGTCCGTCATTCGCGAACCCGGAACCTGCCCTACTACTTCCACCCCGCCACCAGCAACTCATCGTGGGAGCCGCCGGCCGGCACCGACTCGGACCTGCTGAAGCAGTACATGGCCACCAACTACTCGCAAAAGAACACAGCTGTGCCCAATACTGCTCCTGGCACTGGCAATGGCTCTGGCCAGAAGATCCGGGTGTCGCATCTTCTCATCAAGCACCGGGATTCGCGACGACCGTCGTCGTGGAAGGATGCCAACATTGAGCGAACCAAGGAGGAGGCTCGTGCAATTCTGGAGGGACATCAGGCCAAGATCAAGGCTGGTGAGACCACCATTGGTGACCTTGCCGTGTCGGAGTCCGACTGCTCGTCTGCACGAAAGCGAGGCGACTTGGGTTTCTTCGGCAAGGGCGAGATGCAGGCCGAGTTTGAGCAGGCTTCTTTTGCTCTGGAGAACGGTCAGGTCAGTGACATAGTCGAGACAGCCAGTGGTCTCCATCTGATTGAGCGTACTGGTTAGGTGCTCAACACGCAGACACGGATGAACTGATGGAATTACCTGTTCCTGTCTTATGTTCCTGCTTTCTTCTGTAAATTAAATGTTGTTTATTATCCTACTCGAACTTGTACTTGTATTTGTATTTGTGAATGGCTCGTAGGAGACCCCCAGTATAAACATAATCAACCCACACAGCCTGCAAACGGCACTATAGACAAGTGTTTAGGGATGCTTATCCCTACACGGCACACCTTACAAACAAAGGCTTATGCAAGGTAACGGTCGAGAGCACCGTTTTCCAAACTCTACACAACTGATACAGCACCGTAACGGATCGCGCCGTCCGGTTTTCAACAGAAGTATATAAACCCCGTGTGAGCCGCCCTCTGTTCGCGATGTCGCCCATACCGTCGTTTGTGTCTCGCCTACCCCGCCAACTCCAGCGTCTACATTCTCTCAAACCTGTCACCAGTCTGATTTCACCCCTCACTTTTAGGCCTGCTCCAACCCAAAAGCCACTACTCCATCACCTACCTACTTCCTCCTCCTTTCCCACTACCCCACGCACATACTGCCAATTGCACCAGGGCCACTCAGGATTAGGAATGACAGCTGCTGCAAAGAAGTATGCTCTCCTCGCGCTAGCCGTGCTGGCTGTCGCCGTGTTTTCTTCTACTCACTGGGCGCCAGCCAAAATGCATGTCACAATGTGGTATTCTTGATACTGTGACTTGGCCAGCGTGGCATGAAGGATGATGGCCGATGATCTGCAGCTGATTGAAGACACTTCAATGTTGCATTGACCTCACGATAGTGATTATGTCACTTCGGTGTCCAAAATTAACTGCTGCTCATCTACCCTCTTCATTTGTGTCATCTGCCCCTTCGCCACCCTAAATACTAACTCAGCCCCGAACAGGAGCGTGTGCTCCTCCCCCAGAATGTCAAGGCCACAAATTATGACCTGACTCTCGAGCCCAATTTCGAGACCTTCAAGTTCGACGGAACGGTGGTCATCGACCTTGACGTCAAGGATACTTCCAACACCGTGTCGGTCAACGTGCTTGAGATTGACATCCACTCCGCGCAGCTCATCTACGACGGAAGCAAGTACCCCGCCGCTAAGACCGAGCATGACGAAGAGACCCAGACCACCAAGTTCACCTTCGACAAGGAAATGACTGCCGGATCCAAGGCCCAGATCGATATCAATTTTACTGGAACCCTCAACGAGAACATGGCTGGTTTCTACAAGTCCACCTACAAGGACGAGAAGACTGGCGAAACCAAGTACATTGCCACGACCCAGATGGAACCTGCCGACTGCCGAAAGGCGTTCCCCTCCTTTGATGAGCCCGGCCTCAAGGCCACCTTTGATGTCACTCTGATTGCCGACAAGCACCTTACTTGTCTGTCCAATATGGACGTCAAATCTGAGAAGGAGCTCGACTCCGGAAAGAAGGCTGTCTCTTTCAACAGAACCCCTGTCATGTCAACCTACCTGATTGCCTTCATTGTCGGAGAGTTCAACTATGTTGAGTCCAACCTGTTCCGAATCCCCGTCCGAGTCTACACTACTCCCGGTCTCGAGTCTCAGGGCCAGTTCTCCGCTGATCTCGGTGCCAAGTGCCTCAAGTTCTTCGAGGACACCTTCGATATTCCCTTCCCTCTGCCCAAGATGGATCAGGTTGCTATCCACGACTTTGCCGCTGGAGCAATGGAAAACTGGGGTCTTGTCACTTACCGAGTTGTTGACCTGCTCTTCGACGAGAAGAAGTCCGGCCTGGCCACCAAGCAGCGAGTTGCCGAGGTTGTACAGCATGAGCTTGCCCACCAGTGGTTTGGAAACCTTGTCACCATGGACTGGTGGGAGGGTCTCTGGCTCAACGAGGGCTTCGCCACCTGGATGTCCTACCTTTCCATGGACCATTTCTTCCCCGAGTGGAAGATCTGGGAGTCGTTCTTCGTTGACAACTATCAGCCCGCCTTCTCTCTGGACGGTCTTCGATCCTCTCACCCCGTTGAGGTCCCTGTCAAGACTGCTGACGAGATCAACCAGATTTTCGACCACATTTCATACGCCAAGGGTTCCGCTGTCCTTAAGATGATCTCCGACTATCTCGGTCAGGACGTCTTCCTCCAAGGTGTCTCTAACTACCTCAAGAAACACTCGTACGGCAACACCGTCACCACTGACCTCTGGGAGTCTCTTTCCGAGGCCTCCGGTAAGGACATTGTCTCTGTCATGGACACCTGGACCAAGAAAATTGGTTACCCTGTTCTTACCATCACTGAAGATGGTGACAAGATCCACGTCAAGCAGAACCGGTTCCTCACCACCGGTGATGTCAAGCCCGAGGAGGACGAGTCCATTTACCCTTGCTTCCTGTCCATCCGATCTGACGCTGGTGTTGATAAGGCTGCTGCCCTCAAGCAACGAGAGGACACCTACGAACTACCTAAGGGCGGCAAGGAGTTCTACAAGATCAACGCTGAACAGGTTGGTCTCTACCGAGTTGCCTACCCCAAGGAGCGGATGACCAAGCTTGCCGAAAATGGTAAGCAGGGTCTGCTTTCTACCCTCGATCGAGCCGGTCTTGTTAATGATGCCCAGGCTCTTGCCACTGCTGGTTACCAGAGCACCTCCAACCTGCTCACCCTTCTGTCCTCTTGGAACAAGGAGAACGAGTACATTGTGTGGACCACCCTCGTAGCTGCCATCTACGGTGTCCGAAACGCCTGGAAGTTTGAGTCTCCCGAGCTTCGGGATTCTCTCAAGAAGCTTCAGCGAGAGCTTGTTTCCCCCATGGCCAAGGAGCTTGGCTGGGAGATCACTGACGCCGACTCTTCCACGACTCAGGCTCTGAAGACCCTTCTCTTCGGTGCTGCTGTCGACGCTGAGGTCCCCGAGGCTGTTGAGCACGCCAAGTCTCTTTTCAAGTCCTACGTACACGATGGCAACAAGGAATCCGTCAACCCCAACCTGCGAGGCAACGTCTTTGCCGCGGGTGTCGAGTACGGAACCGAGGCCGACTGGGAGGCTCTTCTCAAGTTGTCTCAGACCACCGACAACAAGGATGAGGCCAACGCCTGTCTCCGAGCACTTGGTTGCTCTGAGGATGCTGCCATCAGAGAGAAAACTCTTGGACTCCTGCTGGACGGCACTGTTCGAGCCCAGGACATCTATATGCCTGTTGGAGGTATCTTATCCACCCCTGAGGGTATCCGAGCTTACTGGAAGTGGATGACCACCAACTGGGCTGCTCTCTCCAAGATTGTTCCTCCTGAGGGTAACATTCTACCCTCCATGATTACTCTCGGTGTTCGAGGCTTCACCAAGCCCGAGGATCTTGCTGCTGTCGAGGAGTTCTTCTCCACCCGAAAACACAAGGGATACGAGCGATCTCTGTCTCAGGCCATTGATGTTGTCAACTCCAAGATCAGCTGGCTTGGTCGAGACCGAGAGGACGTCAAACAGTGGCTTTCCGACAACAAGTACCTGTAATCTTGTAAGTGTATATAGCTAGTTAATGACTTCTTATGTGACCAAAGTTGTACAAAGGTTCTTCTGAGTACTGCAGGCTACACGTTCACGTAGAAATAACCGCCACGATGAGGCATTTACTGTCAATCCATATAACATTGTGGCCCTATATACGGTTATCGAACGTGATCACGGAGCTTATGCTGTACAAGTACATGTGTGGAGTGGAAGAGAAGCAGGAAAGATCAAATAACAGAGAAATCAGTAATTGTACAAGGTAGCGTTGATTTTGTATGGAGATTTGTCCTCAAAAAGTTTGAACACAGATACTACTGTACGAATATATACGTACTTATCACTGTCAACAGATCACTCAAAACAAGTACAATTACAAGTACATACTCTGAGATTTGTGGATGTTCATTCTCACTGATCATCGGCAACACCCGAGAGTTTGTGTATGATGAAGGAGAAATATTACGGTACAAGTACCGTATCACACATTTGCAGTCAGTATCGTTGTTCTATATATTACTACGATCTTTCCATCAACCCTTATCATAAAAAAATGCCAACAATCGATGTGGTTTCGAGTATCGGGTCCGTATTTTTTTTTTTTCTGCATATACATTCATTTAATTATAACTTTGCTGTGAAAGAATAACCTTTGAAATGAATGTAAAAGTACCGGTAATTTAAGTTTCATCAAAGTCTAAATGAAGTACTGCCATTTTTTCAACTACTGTACAATGGTTCGAAAGATTGTATGGACAACTAAATGTCAAGATGTAACATTAGAGCTATAAGTGTTCAACCATCAGCATCATATACATACTATCACTGTCCCTGTATTTACAGTATAGCTGCATGCATGTGAAAGGCGCTTCTTCTCTTCAGCCCTAAGTACACACACATCTCGGCCTGCCATCGCAAGAAAAATCCTCGATAGTGTTGATCACTGAACAAAAAATATGTGCTGGTTTGTACTGTTTTGTCTTCAGAGCTATGACAACAAGACTTGATCCAAACATAATTTATAATTTTATATACTGTACTCCTCCACATGCTATCTACTGTACATCTTTCTACTCCTCGTACTCGATGAGAACGGAGCCCTGCTTGACCAGGTCTCCAGGAACAAATGCCACTCTCTTGACCTTAGTAGGCTGTTCACGGGCAGATCGAACAGTGGTCTCCATCTTCATCGACTCGATGACCAGCAGCTCATCATCCTTGGACACGACATCTCCAGGCTTGACTGTGACTCGAACGACTCGACAAGGCATAGGAGTGGCAACCTCCAGGGCGTCGGGGTCATTGAAGGAGCCTCCGGCAGCAGCACCGGCACCAATTCGCTTGTTGACGGCAGTGATCCAGTCAGGAGTGGCCAGCTCGACTTTGTGATGGGTTCCTCGGTGGAAGACATGGACCTCGTTAACGTTACCGAGGTTGGAGTCGTTAGAAACAACGGTGTTGACATGCTGGCCTGTGGGGAACTTAAATCGGGCCTTTCCATTGAAGTGAGAAGCAGTCACGTTGCCAATGGCTTTATCACCGACCTTGGCGGCAAAAGTGTGCTCGGTGGGGTTGGTGCCGGGGAGCTGAGTCAGAGTGACAACGACAGACTCCTTGCCGTTCTTGAAGGTAACCTCTCGAGTCTGCATTGAAGACCAGCCAGCAGTTCCGACGGAAGAGAAAGCGTTGGCAGCCTCCAGAATGGATGGAGCAGACAGGGCCTTGGGGAAAGCTTGGGCAATGGCAGCCTGAACGTAAACCTCGCTGGGGGTTCCCTCGTTGGCAAATAGGACCTCGCCGTGTCGAGGAATGAAACCGGTATCGAGATCGGTGGGGTTGTTGCCCCGGAATCCCTCGTGCTTGAGAACTCGCTTGATGAATTCAATGTTTGTGGTAGGACCAACAATCTCGTACTCATTGAGAGCCAGACGCAGCTTCTTGAGAGCCTCCTCCCGAGAGTCACCTCGAACAATGAGCTTTCCGATCATGGGGTCGTAGAGGGGAGAAACGGTGTCGCCCTGCTCAAAGGTGACATCAAGTCGGGGGTTGCCCACCTGGGGAAGCTGCATATGCACAATCTTTCCAGAAGAAGGCATGAACTGGTTGAAGGGGTCCTCACAGTAGATTCGGGCCTCGATTGCATGCACACCAAGCTTGTCCATATCAGCCTGGATCTCCTCCTGGGTCTTAGGCAGAGGTCGACCGGAGGCGATAAGGAGCTGCCACTCAACGAGATCAACACCAGTGACCATCTCGGTAACGGGATGCTCGACCTGGAGTCGAGTGTTCATCTCCATAAAGTAGAACTGTCCGTTGGGTGAATCTCGGTCGAAAATGAATTCGACGGTACCAGCTCCCTCGTAGTTGACGGCTCGAGCAGCGTCACAGGCCTGCTTGTACATCTTCTGTCGGCAGTCGGCGGAGTAGAGCTCAAGGCCGGGGGCAGGAGACTCCTCAAGAACCTTCTGGTGTCGTCGCTGGACGGAACAGTCTCGCTCTCCGAGAGCCACAACGTTGCCGAACTTGTCGGCAAAGACCTGGACCTCCACGTGACGAGGTCGCTTGATGTACTTCTCGACGAGGACACGCTCATCACCAAAAGAGGACTTGGCTTCAGACTTGGCGGAGGCCAGCTGCTTTTGGAAGTCAGCCTTGGACTCTACAATTCGCATACCCTTACCTCCTCCTCCGAGGACAGCCTTGATAAGAACGGGGAAGCCCATCTTTTCAGACTCGGCCTCAAGAAACTTGGGATCCTGATTCTCTCCGTGGTAACCAGGAACACACGAGACACCAGCATCGGTCATAATCTCCTTGGATCGAGACTTGGAGCCCATGGCCTCCATAGCGGCAGCAGGAGGGCCGACAAAGATCAAGCCAGCATCTTGGACCTTCTTCGCGAACTCAGAGTTCTCGGAAAGGAAACCATAACCAGGGTGAATGGAGTCACAGCCATTCTCCTTGGCCAGGCGAACAATCTTGTCCATCTCAAGGTAACCCTTTGTGTCAGCTCCGAGATTCAAGTTGTTGTTTGCAGATCGCGAGAAGGCGAGGTTTCCATCGGGCTCGGTGTAGAAAGATGTGGTGTCAATGCCCATTTTGGAGGCTGTATCACACACTCTGTGGACGATTTCTCCTCGGTTAGCCACACAAAGAGACTTAAGGATTTCGGGCTGCACAGAGGCGTTGGACTGGGAGGCAGCCTTTGTCGAGTACGACCGTAGCGTGGAGTTGATCACTCGTCTCATTGTTTTTTCTGTTGTTGAATGAAGTGTAGCGTAGTAATTTTTTACTCTCTGGGGCCTCTACTTTATATATAGTCGATAGCCGCTACATCAAACCTGGGGTCAACTTTAATGCTTCGGGGGGATTTCGGCCCCACAAGTTCGGGGTGAGGGCGGAACCACAAGATGAAATGAATGGAGGTAAAAAAAAGCTGAAAGGGGGTATAATCGGATTGTAAAAAATGTATTTTATCACTTTGAATACTGCCTCTTCGATTTGTGGTCCTCTCTGAGGATATCCTAACTCCTCCCCTTCACCTTTGCTTAGTGATCTCTTCCCCGCACATTAACCGACATCACGTGAGTTATTTATCGCTAACCGTGGTGTGCAGTATGGGCGTGAAGGACATAGCCGTGTCAATATGTGATTATATAAGCGCATAGACACTGAGGGCTTTCAATATCACTCTCTGAAGTTGACCAATCACATATATTTCGCTCGGTGGGGTAACTGATTAGTCTGTACACGACCCTGTTCCTGTCTCGCTGGTGTTTCAAAAAAGGGCTCCTTCCCCAGACAGGCGAAATTCAAATGCCAGACAAAGTTCCATAAAAGTCGGTATGTGACGTACCAATCGCTGGTAATAACAGAGCCTTGTGAACGATAGCAAAAGCATTCTAATGCAATTGTTTAGTGAAAAGAAACCACGGCCCTGTGATATATAGATCTAGCCCAGATGAAAAGGCTTCCGGCATATAGCGCCTAGTGAGTCGTGCAGTACACCCTCTCGCAAGTAATTCATGGCCAGTGCCACAACGATACTCTATTGTCCTCGGTTATTGTCCCAACTTTGATCAGATGTTATCGCCAACCTACAAGTAAGTACTTGTACTCATATCGGTACATGTACTGTGTGGAGCGCTAAGTGCATATTGGCGACGTCTGTTGCCATTCGAACCAGGGTAACTGCGTAGGTTTTGAGTGACTCGCACTACCTCCTGAAGCATGGAGCGAGCCTCACACGCTATATTAATCTCGGGTTGAGTTACTCGATATGCCTAGGTACATGAACCAGTAAACAGCTAATTACAGTAGGTATTTAGAAGGCGTTGAGAAAGGGATAAAACGGAGCATGAACAGATATGAATAAAATGCTTTCGGCGTAAATGTTGAAGAAACTCCGTTCATAATGCAGTCTGTCCCTCCTTTCTCAAGGCCCTCTATCTCAATGACCTCGATCCGTTGCTGCAACTTTTTCCGCTGTGGGGTACATTAGGTTCATTTCAATCACCCTCTACATAACATGGACTTACAAGTGGTCTCTCATATATGTGCTTTTTATCTCTTTCACCATCTCTGCACCAGCGGGAATGCTATGTACACCCACGAAAACAACTCTGTGCCCGAGCTCTCTCTCGACCGCGACTCTGTTCAAACCAACGCCCAGTCTCCAACCTCCAATGGTAGCAGTTCCAAGATTCATGTCCTGAACGACATTCTGACATCACCGGCCATTCTCCCCAGTGTCATTTTGAAGCAGGAATGTAGCCGGTCCCAGAGCCCCGAGGGATACGCGCTACAACGCAGTATAAAGCAGCTGCCTCCAGTGCCCAGCTACAGGGTTCCTCAGTTTGACGAGGCCACATCCCAGCCCGTTGGGAGTTCCCACCTGCAGCACATGAGGCAATCGAGACACGAATGTGAGGGTCACTGGGAGGCTAACAATAATTGTGCCAATTTAAACGACGCCCCAAACAGAACAACGCCAATCACCACCACAACACCAACAGCACGTATTGGAGACCACGAAACCACCAGCTCATCACCCCCCTTAACAGCACGCAGCTCTGTGGTACATTCACGAATCGCATCTCTCATCCACACGCCCCAGGTCATAGAGGGATGGTCAATCACAACACCATCAGAAGCAGATACACCCGAAGTTTATTCGTCGCCACACTTCCCGCTAGACTCGCTGACAGAGCATCTGCGATTATACAGTAATAATACCACCACGGCGACCATGGATCACGTGGCGGACTCCCACCACGCGGCGGACCTCTCTGCAGAGCAACAGTTGGAGCTCCAGTTGCCTCCTGCGATCCAGGACTTGCTATACCAGCCCCACAATGCCACCATGGCCCAACGCACCTTCATCATTGCCCTGCTGTGGCAAAAGTGGCCCCAGTTCCGCGCCTCCCCCGTGGCGGGAGAGGAGGTGGTTCTGTTCAAGAAGGGCCTTCTCGACAACTTTGCCAGCGCTGTGGGGATCATCGGAGACGACGTGGAGGCCGAATTCAATGTCCTACCGCCCGACCAGGACTTCATGCCTCCAGATCAACTCGATCAGACAGATATATGCGACCCCCATACCATGCGGCTCAAGCCGGGGTTCACCGGAGATGACTTTGACACAGTACCGGTGCGCTTCTATAGCCTGCTGGACGAGTGGCGTTTGCTTGACACAGACTCACCTGTGATTAAGCGATTCTACATCGCTGATCCGCCCCGTCTGGAGCTCTACCCGCCTGAATTCACACTGGCTCAGTTGCGCCAGAAACGCACCCTGGATTGGGAATCAGGAGACCGGCAATCGCGTCTGCCTACAATTCAGGTGTCGGAGATTGAGCTGTCGCGTCTGAATCAAGAAATCTCCGACCAGCTCGACATCAGAGGTGATCTGCGAGTCTACGCCACATCTGAAGCGCTGGACGGACCCGTTGATCTCGCTACCTTCAAGCGCATGCAAAAGGTGCGTCTTCAGAGCCCTTACACAACCGATAAACTGACTCCTAACCTGATCATCTCAGCAAAGGAGGCCCGTGGATATATTGAGGACAGTCTCACGGCTGGACCCACAATGGGTACCACCGGTCTCAGCAACCTCGGTAACACATGCTACATGAACTCAGCGCTACAGTGTCTGGTTCATGTACCTGAGGTTGTGGAGTACTTCTTGTCGGGCTATTACGAGTCCGAAATCAACAAGGACAACCCGATTGGTAAGAACGGTGATGTGGCCTTGGCATTTGCTGAACTTGTGCGACGTGTCTATCTCGACAAGTCAAGCACATATGCTCCTCGGCAGTTCAAGTCCATTGTAGGAGAGTACGGGCCCCAGTTTGCTGGCTACGGGCAGCAGGACTCGCAAGAGTTCCTCGCCTACCTGCTGGACTCACTGCATGAAGATCTCAACCGAATTCTTCAAAAACCAGCCACTACAAAGCCCGAGCTGGACCCTGAGCGGGCTGGAGATCCCTTGGAGGTGGCTCGAGTGGCTGTGGAGTCGTGGGATGTGCATCGATTGCGAAATGATTCGCCAATCCTCGACCTGTTCACTGGCATGTACAAGTCGACGGTTGTATGCCCTGTCTCACAGCAGGCCTCGATTACCTTTGACCCCTTCTCAGATCTCACTTTGCCTCTTCCGGTGGACGACTCGTGGTCGAAGGATTTCATTTTTGTACCTTATGACACCTCCCAACAGCCGTGCATTATTCCTATTGAGCTGAAGAAGCACTCTCGGTTCCAGGAGCTTCGGCAGTTGGTGGCATCAAAGGCCGGTGAGAATGTAAACCCAGAATCTCTCATGTTCTCTGAGGTGTACATGTCGCAGTTCTTCAGACACATTTCCAGGGATGAAACCAGCTCCGTTTCCGAACTTATTCCTGGGAACGACACAGTGGTGGTGTATGAGACGGGTCTTTCTGCCGACGAAATGTGGTCGTATCATCACGATCTGGAGCCAGCGAAGTTCATTGTTCCGGTTTTCAATCGGCTGGAATACACTGACACGGAAGAGCAGCCCCTGTCTTCCTATGCTCGGCGTAACTCCCAGTTTCTGTCGATTCCGTTCTTCATCACTGTCACAGACGGAGAGGCTCGTGACTTTAGCTTAGTCACCAATCTCATCTACAAGCGGTACTTCCAACTTTGTCGAAGTGTTGAGGAGTGGGCTGTGTTGGAGGAACTCGCTTTTGATGTCAACTATGTGACTCCCCGAACCAACGATATCCCTCTGGGCGGATTGTCGATGCTCAACGCTGATCGAATCTTCCCCATGTCGTCCCGTCTTGATGCCAGCGAGTCTTCTGAGCCTGACGTGATTGAGATTGACGCTAGTCTGAACACCCCAGACAAGGAGGATGTCAAGATGGAGGACGAGAATGAAGGAGACCAGGCAGAAGTGGAGACTGCTGCTGAAGA
This sequence comes from Yarrowia lipolytica, assembly GCF_001761485.1. Lineage (NCBI taxonomy): Eukaryota > Fungi > Ascomycota > Dipodascomycetes > Dipodascales > Yarrowia > Yarrowia lipolytica. The sequence goes on along the minus strand of NC_090771.1, from coordinate 1,917,614 downwards.
AGCAGCTGAGGAAGATGTGACTGAGCCTCCAGTTGTGGCTGAGGAGCCTGCTGCTATTGAGAGTGTGGTGGATATCTCTGATGACGAGGCTTACAAGTCTCTGGTTGAGTCTACTGGTTCTTCTGTGACTCCTTCTGAGTCGAACTGTTCGGAACTGCCCGATGCTGTTGATAGTGGTGCGACTGCAGTGGTTGCAGCACCCTCCGTTGACGGACATGCTTCTCTACCCTCTCCTCCCGCTCCTAGCCATTTTGTCACCCATACTGAAGGTATTGTTTGTGATTGGCAAGGAGACACGGCTGCCAAATACCTTCATGACTACGACTCTCTGGCCACTTCTCTTGAAACTAAGGTTGATCCAAAGTTGGAGGCTGTCAGAGCTGCTCGAGCAGATAAATCTAATCAAGGTATTGATCTCAGTGAGTGTTTGGATCTCTTTTCTGCCTCTGAGGTACTCTCCGATGATGATCTTTGGTACTGTCCTGTTTGCAAGGACTTCCGACAGGCTACCAAGAAAATTGAGCTGTGGAAGTGCCCTGAGATTCTGGTGATTCATCTCAAACGGTTTTCAAGCAGCAGAAACTTCCGAGACAAGATCTCTGAGGTGGTTCATTTCCCTATTGAGGGTCTGGATCTAACTGAGCGAGTTGGAGAGGCCAAGGCTTCGGACTCTCCCCTCATCTATGATCTTATTGGAGTTGACAACCACATGGGGGGTCTAGGAGGTGGACATTACACTGCTTTTGCCAAAAACTTTGTCGATGGTAAGTGGTACCATTACAACGATAGCAGTGTGTCTCCTATTTCCGAGAACCAGCTGGTTACAGCCAATGCCTATCTGTTGTTCTACAAGCGTCGAATTCCTACTGCCTCTGGTGATGCAACTGACACAAAGACTCACGAGATTCTTCGAGATCTTGTTGCCAAGCGCGGTGAGAACGACCTGTCTGTCTACTCGTCGTTCGTGGCCTCTGTCGAGGGCAAGCTCGTCGGGGGTAGCAGCTCCAACACGCGTAGTAGCGGCGGCAGTGGTGGTGGCTCTACTAGCAGTGCGTCCAGTTACTCTTCTGGCTCGTCCTCGGGACCCTTTGGTAGCAGCAGCAGCTCTGTTGCTCCTCGGCTCAAGTTTCGTGGTAACATGGTTGTGTCTCCTGAGTCTCCCTTGGGCAACCCTCCGGCCTACCCTGGCTCCGGATCTGTTTTGGGCCCGTCTCCTCAGAGCTCTGCGGATGCCACCGAGCCTCCGTCGTCTGTGGGCGGGATCCCATGGGAGGCGGCTTCGCTGACACTGTCGTCATCGGATGAGGAGGACAACATGGCTTCAGATTTGCCAACTCCTGGAGATTCAGATATGCATTCCAGTGTTTATTCTGAGCCAAAGGTGGTTGACACGGAGGAAGGAAGAGAAGAGAAGGACGACGAGGTGATAATTATTGATGATATTTAGCTAATTAATGCATGCATAGAGTGTTACTGCTGTGGGTAGACGAGCATGCTACGCACGATGAGTGTCTTTTCGTATAAACTTGTAGACATACAGAGCAGTGAAAAATGAGGTCGCACTAAGGCGCCGGTTGTATTGATAGCCTAAGACACCACCTTTACTACATGTGATTGTACCGGTACTTTGAAGAAAACTGCATCGTACTTCCTTGTGATTCAGATATTGGAAATCCGGGGTAACAAGGAGTGCTAATGCCGTTATTACCATGGCTGCAAATGGTACTAGATTGTCATGCAGGTTTTTCACATGTGTATGGGATAGCCTCCCGAGAGCCGCCTGGTACGTGTATGTGACCTTTAGAATGCATGGCAACATGGAAATCTTCTCGATTGTCATCATTTACATCCTTGAAATATTCTAGAGAGCATCCAAGCCGGTTTTATCCGGTTTGAACTGGGGCTACTAACCGCTAAAGCCGGAGTGATCGACACAACTCTAACCTTGAATGGTTGCGGCTTCCATTGACAATCTTGAGGATGTCAGATTTAGTGAAATTTATGGGCGTGAGTCGATGTTTTCAAAATACAACACCACAATTTCAACATACATGGGATGTTAGACCTATAATAAGGTGTTTATCCACTTCTAAATAGGTCCTGGAATGTCATCTAGCAATATGCTGTCTACCTCACAGGCGCATAATCGTTGGAGCAGTGCTACAATTGTAGGAATAACGCTATTTGGCCGAGGTTTATTTGAGCACGATACATGAAGACAGAGATGTGCGATGTATATAAATATCTTTCTTCCCACATGAGATAACCAGAATACTCACAGATTAACACACCATGCCTACCGTCGAACGATCCAAGTACTTCCCTTCCGCCCTGGAGCGATTCAAGTTCTGGGACGACCGATTCACCACCGTTCGAAAGACACTGCCTTATGGATCGTGGGATGACCTACTCTACAACCGATGCAAGCCCGTGAGCGCCACGGACGACCACAAGGGCTACACGGAGGTTACCTTTGAGTTCACCATCACCGACGACATTCTCAATGATCTCGGATCCATGCATGGAGGTGCTGTCACGTCTCTTCTGGACAACATGACCACCATGGCCAACTACTGCGATGTGCGAGTGTGGAAGACCATCCCCATCTTCTACGATGCGACCGAGGACGAGCCTGAGGAGGGTATGGTCTTTAAGAGCCTTACTGAGGACCAGAAAGATGAGATTTTTGGCCACCTGATGCTGCACATTGGAGACTGGTGCGGTGTTTCTCGATCTCTCAACACAACCTATCTGCGGGCTCTGGAACTTGGTAAGACCTATACTCTGAAGTGCAGCACTCCTTCTCGAGGCATGAGATTGCATCATCACCTTGGTCAGATCTTTGACCAGCAGGGACGACTGTGCGTATCCCTGGAGCACGGCAAGGCCCACAACGGAGCACCTGTCTTCAAGTTCAAGAAGCCTACTGAGGGAGAAAGCAAGCTGTAAGCCAGCCACAAAACATTAGACAATAGATAAGATTATTACAAGTACTACTGTGCTTCGTACGATACAGTATCTCCCAATAACTCTTTCACTAGCCCGCCAGTAGCAGACAAAGCAAAAGCACTATCAGCAGATAGATACATAAAATAATGATATGACACACCTTTCTGGAGCATACTTGGATCCCTTCCAAATAAATTTTCGGAAGGGAAGAAATCAAAAATTATAGGCCCCGTCCGTAGACGACAGTCCAGAACGTCGGCGCTGTGCAATGCCAACCTCTAGTCCGAAATCCTGGCCGACTTGATCGCCAGAAATTTGCCTAAGGTAAGTATGCTGTTCAAAAGTGGGTGCAAAGGGGTTTATATATTGCCCGAAAAAAAATTCTGCAACTCTATTTTTCGCCCTAACCCTTTGCATGGGTAACCCTACCTGATGCTGCAAATTGTGCTTACTGGTGATAGAAAGACATAATTATTGATGAATGTTAGGATCAATTGATTAATAAATTATATGAGCTAATCGAAACCGTCGTCGTCGTCAAGAAGAGATATTGTCTGGTTACTAGTAGAGGATGTGGGTTTGGCTGCAGGCTTTGTAGCTGGAGTTGCCTTAGATGCAGGTCTGGATGCTGTCTTAGGTGCCACCTTTGAAGCTGATCTAGTAGATCTCGTCGTGGTCTTAGGCGATTGATCTTCAAGTACGGCTGCTCTTCTGGATGAACGCTTGACGGGCATGACCTCTTCCTCCTCGTCGCTGTCCAACACTAGGCTGATGTCACTATCATCATCTGGAACAGCGTGATCTGATTGAGAGTCAGAAACTTCGTTGTCGGAATCGATGATTGTGGCCTTGCTAATAGCCGGTTTACGGGCACTAGCTCTTGTGCTGTGAGCTCCTCCACGAGCTCCTCGTCCTCGCCCTCTTGTAGTGCCTCTTGTAGCACTACCTCGTCCCCGTCCCCGGCCTCTTGTGGCTGTGGTAGTAGGTGCAGTTTCGAACTCGCCGTCTGATGATAGGGTGCTGTGGGCGCGTTTATCAGGTGTATCTTCTCTGACAGACACAAGAGAGCCAGCTCGAACAGCCTCTCTACCTTTTGTCTTGGCAGAACCCATATGCGTCAAGAGACTTTCTTCGTCCAAGTCATTGATTTTGAGTAGTTCTGCCACCTGGAACTTGAGAGATCCGTCGACGAAAGCCTTGACGGCGTTCTTGTCGTTCTTGTCGACGAAAGAAGCCACTGCTTCGCCCAGTCCGTTCTCTGGAAGCAAACATAGTGCTTCCTTGCCCAGAATCTCTTCTACCAGGGTTTGGACCTTCAGATTATCCAGAACCTGACGATCAGCTGTACGCGATACAGCCTTTCTCAAGTCCTGCTGTGTAGCAGCAGAGCCTGTCGTATCTCGAGCTTTCTTCTTGTAGAACTGAACCACATCATTGATGTTGGCTACCCTGCCCACATATCTGTTGGAGAATCGTCGCGGGTTCTCGACTTCGTATCCTCCAGAGTACTCGACACGCAGGCGAATTAAGGGTAGCGGTGGGGTGACTCCAGCTCCAGCCCCAACATCTTCTTCAGCAAGTCCATGTTCAGCCAACCATTCGGAATTGGCCTTCTCAATCATCCCATCAATTTCCATGCTAAGGTATTTGGAGATTTCAATCCATGCCTCTCTCCCTGGTGCGATTCCAGAGTTACTCAAGGCCACCTCTTTCATCACGAAGGGCCTCACTGTCTTGAGACGGATCTTCTCAAGCTCGTATGTGGTTCCAGTGATGCATAGGATAAATGCGTATTTGGGCTTTGCTTCTCCTTCACAAAGAGAGGTTGCCACAGACGACCCTGCCTGCAAGACGTGGAAGCCTTTTTCCGGGTTCTCCTCCGGAACCTCAATGCATTCATGCTCATGACCCCAAATTATCATGTTGAGAAACTGGGGCAAGAAGTTTCCTGGCAAATAAGATGTCTCTGTATGTGAGGCCCTGTTCTGGTGAACAGCCAGCAAAGAGAACCACGCCTGGTCATCTTGAGGGCGCAGAAATTCGACATTTCCAGATGCAAAGGTTCGAAATAGCCGTTCGTCTCTGACGTTGGCCAGTCCGTATAATGCGAGGTTGGTAGAGCCTTTTCTAAACAACAGAGGAGTGACTGTGATCTGATCGTTCTGAGTTACTCTACCGAAATGGTTGATAAGTCCCGTGGCAGCGAGAACGTCGTTGGGGCACAGCATTGCGTCTCCTCCAGAGTCGTCGTGGTTGCCTGAAATAGCAAATACCGGCACCGAGACGTTGATGTTGGGATCCTCGTAGTTGAGATGATTGAAGGTTTGATCCAGCGCCAGTGTGGGGTCACTGAGCAGTTCCAATTCACAGGGCCGTTCTCCGTAGCAATTCATTCGCAATGATCGGATCACCTGGTACATGGACTTCCTGCTGGGCTTGTTGATGTGGAACAAGTCTCCTGCTTGCAGTACCATGTCAACATCCTCGGTTCTGGCTAGACCCATGATCTCGTGAAACGTCTTCCATGAATCGTCGCCGCGAATGGGATCCTGCTCGTTGTAGCCCACATGGTTGTCCGTGGTGATGAGGATGCGGATCGTGTCAGGTCCTCTTGTCGTCATGATGTCATTAAGCAGTTTCGATAGTGTAGTTTTAGGTTGCGTTGCACTGAGCTGATGGTCTGGATCGCCACACGCCAGTGATGTGCCATGCAGTAGTTTCGGACTTGCAGTCGTAAAATGCAGTTGGACACGGATCTGGGACTACAGTATATGGAGCTTTTAGTTTTTAATTGATTCACACGTGGTATATACAGTACTTCTACTCCTCCGCAGGGTGAGCCAATGAGTGTAACCTCGTGGTTTCTGTTTTAGTCAGAGCTACTATACAACTACATACTGTACACACATGTACTACAACCAGTCATCATATTGTACCTGTACAAGGACCGGTGACTTGTAAGTATGGTTGCCGCTGCAATACTTTATACAAGTAAATATTAAAGGTGTGTGTACTGTACTTGTACTTGTATATAATGAAGGGTCTCGTTGTCTTTGGGTGTACACCTCAAGGTCAGATAAGACATCTCATTTCAGCTCATGTTTCTCCACCTACGAGTGTAGAACCACGACGCGCTTGACATGTCCATCCCCAACCTCTTACTTTCGACGTTGCATTAGTGGATTTACTACATGAACGCGTATCATGTGCTGGCTGGCAAAAGAATGTTATAGTTGTCAGTTATTGACAGGACCAGAACTACGAGTATGTACTGGTGTTGTAAACTCGTTTTATCGGCAGAGAGGCCCGTTTCGAGCGACACGTACATACTGTAATGTCTTTATTTTACTTTCAATAATAATACCCACGCCTCCTTGTCTTCTCGATTACATAATTTAACGAACTGAAATTATTCACAGCTCAACCGTCACTTCCAGGGTAAAACTCAAAGTGTATTGATCCAGAGCAAGCCTTATTTGGTAAGTGAGACTGAGAGATACCAGGTAGCATGTTACGACACTACTTGTAGGAAGGGTTGACCAAAGAGCAGGGGTCTTCGAACAGATAATAACTCTCAGCCCCTTCCAAAAATGGATCCTATGAAGTTGCTGCTCTTCTCCACCCTTCTGTTGCGCTGTGTTAAGTCCATATTTCGTTAGCTAACTAATATTTGCACAACCACCATTTCAACCAAAACAAGCATCTCCCACGCACATAATCTAGTTAATCACTCTAATTCAGGATAACCTCCCTCCACACTCCCCACCAACCTCCATTGTTGCTACGTGAAAAAGAAGCCCTATATATACAATCTATATAATAGCGCCCTTTTTCGCCTTTGCATCGCTCTCCTGCCCGACCCCCGTCCCCCTTCTACCCTCTCAAAGTGCTCACACTAGGCGGCCTGAAAATCAACTTTGCCGCACCCAAAATGTTGTCTTCCAGCTCCACCCTCAAGCAGTACCATGTGATCGAGTGGATCACCGCCTTCACGCTCATCTTCTTGTGGTACGTGTCAGAGAGCGCGGCGCCCTTCACGCGTGAATTCATCATCAGCGACCCCACAATCAACCACTCACATGTCACAGTTGAGCGTGTCAGCTCAGAGGCTTGTATTCTCTACACCATCATCATTCCCTTCTTTGTGCTCATTGGACTGTCTGCTATCATGGCCCCCCGACCGCAGGACCGACTCAAGTTCATGTCCATCACTCTGTCCACCTTTCTGGTTGCCGCCTTCTTCAACGGCTTCATCACCAACTTTCTCAAGATTTACATGGGCCGACACCGACCCGACTTCATTGCCCGATGTGAGCCCTCCAAGCGAGCTCCCATTGATAAGTATGTGACAATCGAGGTTTGCACTGGAGATATGGACACCATTTTGGAGGGCATGAAATCCACTCCTTCTGGCCACTCCTCCACAGCTTTTGTGGGAATGACGTTCTTCTGCTTGTGGGTATACGGACAGATCAACGCCTACAAGACTTATGGGAGCAAGGCCTCCAAGCTGCTGCTTGCTTTCTTCCCCCTTCTTCTGGCCATCTATATTGCACTGAGTAGAACTGAGGACTACCGACACCACTTTGTCGACATTGTTCTCGGATCTTTGCTGGGTATGACCATCGCCTACTACTTCTACCGACGCGAGTTCCCCCGAACCACCTCCAAGACCTCTCATATCCCCTACTGTCTCGGCAGCGAGGGAGCTGACGACGACCATCATTACGACCGAGTTGACGATGTTCAGCTCGAGAACCAGGTTTAAACCAAACCAAACAATATAAAAACGGATCTGTAGAACCGGATAGAACTTGATATAAGTAACGAGACATGAATGAATGTATGGTTGGAGGCTCGTGCATAGCTGCACCTGGTTTAATTCCGCCCGCGCAGACTGTAACCAAGATAAGCTGACTAACTTGGAAAGGTTTCCTATGAGCGAGTTGAACGGCTCAACAGTGACACCATTTACTGTAGTTGCTAGTTCAAATGAGTGTATAATTTGTACCGGTACTCTACTTGTACAACTAACTTCCGTTAAGCCATTTCAACTTACTTGCAATTATAAAAAAAATGACAAAAGTGATCTCACCCATACAAACTCCGTTATTTCCACACCCGCCGGAGATCCTACGGAACAGAGAGAATCAGATGTATGCTGCACCGCTCGTCTACATCTTGGCAACGTTGGCTTTCCAAACATGCAAGAATAAATAGCAAAAAATTCATGTCCATGCATGCGACTGGGAGGCCCCAGGGTGGATCTGGCAGATATCAACTACAAGATACATACTTCAGATGACGTCAATGGCAATAGATGATCTTTGCAGTTGTCATTTGAAGGGCGTAGATTCATGGGTTTTCTTTTCTCTATGTTATCACGTGATAGGTAAATTAATATTGGTCTACTCAAGCACCCTGCGAGATTTCAAATTGTCTGCTGTCCTCACATATTTCCAGCCAGTTAGGTTCATACACCTTGACTCGGGTGTGCAGGTCCAAACCCAGAAGTACAGTCTACTAAGGACCACCAAAAATGGGAATATAATTTTCCGTTCGCGTTCATAGTTGCAACTCTTCGGTGCATTGTCACTGTTTCTGAGTCTCTTCGTCTCTTCTCAGTTTGCTAACGGTGAGAAAGAGCGTTCTATCGCTTGGTCTCTTCGTTGTCTACCCCGTGGCGTCTTTTGAGTTTTACCGCTGTATGACTCGGACTCCATCGGGAGCGATGAATACGACAACACTGTGTGATACGATAACCAAGCATCGGCCGAGGGTATCTTTTGCCTTGCAAAAAGACTCAGTAAAACGCCACAAAACGAGTGGCTTTTAGTTAGACCCATCTGCTAACCCCACGAATATCGTATTTTCGGTCCCCATTATAGTGAGTCGCTGCTGAATGTGATTGAAACACGAGACTCAACAGGCAATCGAGCTACATCATCACGTTCGGTGTTGTGCGCAATTGCACGTGAGCTCCTCAACATGTTCGTATCTGGCGGCCCCATATAACACCCGTTTCGAGCGGTAACCACGCGACAGACACGTGCGCACTGGCGAGGGTCAAACGCGTATTGAGAGGCCACCTGGCAAAGCCTGAAGAGAGAGCTACGGCCCAAGCAGAGTATACCAAGTCCAATTCGTGAATTTCAGCCACAGAGTGAACCCACGTGCCTCGCATGACGTGCTACCAAGACAAAGATTGGGACCTGTGCTTATAGGTGCAGAAGAGGGTTTAAAAGCGTAATATAGGTTAGGGCAAGAAAAGCCAGCGTGAAAATTCGTAAAAGCATAGGGAGACCTTGATTTGGTTTTAAGCGCCCCCATTCCCACCCAATTTCATCTTTTCTCCTTTCTTTCTTCCTCAGCACCACCTCAACCACAAAACATAACAATGACTGCTGCCGCCAAGGAGACTTTCCTCTTCACTTCCGAGTAAGTACCAATCTTGTAGTCGCGTTTGGACTCGTTCAATTGTGTCTTATGGCACGTGGCTGGTCGATGACGGCGACGATAACGACGAAACATGAGATTTGAGACTTCTTCATCATGTCACCACTTGTGCTTGTCAGTTTTCTACAATGCGTGTCGCACTGCCCGTGACAGGCTTACATGTCGATGTTGCAGCACGGCGTGTGTGAAACAATTCGGCCACGTTATCAAAACTCAATACTAACTCAGATCCGTCGGTGAGGGACACCCCGATAAGATCTGTGACCAGGTCTCTGATGCCATTCTTGATGCCTGCCTCAAGGAGGACCCTCTCTCCAAGGTTGCCTGTGAGACCGCCGCAAAGACCGGTATGATCATGGTCTTTGGTGAGATCACCACCAAGGCTACCCTTGACTACCAGAAGATTGTGCGAGACGCCATCAAGCACATTGGTTACGATGACTCCGAGAAGGGTTTCGACTACAAGACCTGTAACGTGCTTGTTGCCATTGAGCAGCAGTCTCCCGATATCGCCCAGGGTCTGCATTACGAGAAGGCTCTTGAGGAGCTCGGAGCTGGTGACCAGGGTATCATGTTCGGCTATGCCACTGACGAGACTGAGGAGCTCCTGCCCCTGACCGTCATCCTGTCCCACAAGCTTAACGCTGCCCTTGCTGCTGCTCGACGAGATGGTTCTCTCGGATGGCTGCGACCCGACACCAAGACCCAGGTCACTGTCGAGTATGCCAACGACAACGGTGCCACTGTCCCCCAGCGAGTCGACACTGTCGTCATCTCCACCCAGCACTCTGATGATATCTCCACCGAGGACCTCCGATCTGAGATCCTTGAGAAGATCATCAAGAAGGTCATTCCCGCCAAGCTCCTTGACGACAAAACCGTCTACCACATCCAGCCCTCTGGCCGATTCATCATTGGTGGTCCCCAGGGTGATGCCGGTCTCACTGGCCGAAAGATTATTGTCGATACCTACGGAGGATGGGGTGCCCACGGAGGAGGAGCCTTCTCCGGTAAGGATTTCTCCAAGGTCGACCGATCTGCTGCCTACGCTGCCCGATGGGTTGCCAAGTCTCTTGTCAAGGCCGGTCTTGCCCGACGAGCTCTTGTTCAGTTCTCCTATGCCATTGGTGTTGCTGAGCCTCTGTCCATCTTCGTCGACACCTACGGAACCTCCAAGCACTCTTCTGCTGAGCTCGTTGAGATCATCAAGAAGAACTTCGACCTCCGACCCGGTGTTATCGTCAAGGATCTCGACCTTGCTCGACCCATCTACTTCAAGACTGCTTCTTACGGCCACTTCACCAACCAGGAGAACCCTTGGGAGCAGGTGCGGGAGCTCAAGTACTAAATTGACCGGGTTTCCCCTGTCGATTTGGAACACTTGACTGGATCCTAGCACATCCGCCGAATTACTTTTTAACACACTGACAACGCTCAACTCGTTGCGAGAAACAAAACTGGGGACGAAGAAAACCAAAAGACATCATCTCCGTGATGGAACAGAAAAAGAACTCAAAAAAACTCACTATTTATTCGGCAAACTGGATTTGCATTAATTGGGTCTACTGGCACACTTGCATCTAGAAGAACCCGTTATTTATATAATCGGTTAGAGGTCCTCAACGACATAATGTATATATTAAAACCACAACTACGATCGTAGAGTGTTGTATTATGTATTAATATGAGAGCTTTTTCTGCTCTGCACCTATGGCGGTGGTTGTCATGTTATTATCAGTTAGTAGTTCACAACTTTTACTGGTACAGTAGTTGTAAGCAATACCATCATGCCAGGACTAAGATCACCTCTACCATCAAAGACATGATGTGTCAAGTGTATGTACTTGTACTGTTCATCGTATACAAATCATTGAGAAATGTTTTGATTTGGCGGCATATCGCAGATTGTATGCAATTGTTGTGCGAGAACCATCAAACAATAGCGTCCAGAGTTCCAGAGAAACCTATGCTGCAGCAATTACCTATATCTTGATATGATCACACACACATGTCGTACAAGTACAAGTAGGTCAATAATTGTAGTTGTTCTGTGTCAGGTACGATAATGTACTGTATGTTATGTCCTTCGTTTCGTTACCCCAGTTTTTGGATCCTGCCTTCCAGCTCAAGTGATCATTCCTTCCACTTCGTGTGGAGTCAAGGTTCATCCTTCATCCGTCACTGAGCAATGGAAGAAGCGGGGAAACGGAAGATAGCAATCATACCTTAACGGTGATGAGTCGTGTCTCATGGGAGCATTGTGGGTTATTTGGAACAAGACCTACAGTAATTACAAGCACTTGTACTGGACAATATGATAGTATCGTATCGTAGTGTGATCGTTATGGAAAGTATAAGAGATAGTCCTACAAGTAGTTAGCTTATCACGTGCATATTAACAGATTGTCGTCACACTGGCCAATGTTCTGCCACGATGGCACTTGACGACCACTGTTGTGTTTCTGTCACTCCACAGCACGTGTTGAGTCAATTGGGGTTGGGACCTGGAGGCTTGGTTTCGAATATGCGTGGATCCGTTGGGTCCGAGTTTATGCCATGGGTTTATGGCCATCAAAGATAGATGGGAGTCGGCATTGTCTGCAATCGTCGGAGGTAAGCATGACTCATGATGAGTCACGGTAGCGAGGTGGCAAATTGAGACCGTATCTCTTGATTCTACTCGTACTTGTAGCTTCCTGGTTGATGTCTACGATCACTTCTACTGCATCGTGGCTTCGCGGGATGGGGTAATCTGTCACCCACAGCGTACCCCAGTTTAGGACATGCAACCGTTAAAAGAGTACCAACGTAAAAACAAGTGCTTGTGTGAGTAATACGTGAATTGTCCTGCAAACAACATTTTGACAACTGTGACGTATGCAACTACCCACAAGAGAGTCTACACACACAATTGATTTCAGTCGGTCGTCAACAATCTACGTCGTATCGCCACTACTGTACACACTACTGTACCCCTTCCTTCCCTGTGGTGCCGCGGATTTCATTTTGAGATTAACCCTTGGTCTGCTTGCCAAGGTTGGGGACAGCAGCCAAAGAAGAGGACAGTGGCGAAAAAAGACGCCGCACCGCACGGTTGAAGATGGACTTCGAAGAGAGAATTGAAAAAAAAATGTAATGTACGCACAGGTCAGGCACCAAACAAGGCAGGACCAGCAGCAGGAGGAAGGCTTTGTACTGGCAGAGTGCAGGCACACTTGTCTCCGAAACAGCAGGCAGTCAAGTTCTAGAAACTACCCCTAATATTAGGTGCATTGTCACAGCTACCCCAGAAACCTGAATAATCAATAACCACGACGTCCGAATAACGTGCTCTGGAGATTGGTGTGAGTCTGTCGTCAGGTGCTGGACGTTGTGTGCACAGGGGTGAATGAGGATACATATGGGCGCGCAGGTATCGTAGAAAAGAACACACGTACGTATGACCAGTCAGACGCTCAATTCTCAATTCAGTAGGTCAATGGGGAAGAGACTGTAGAAGTACAGGTTATTAATCAGGATACATGCCATGCTTTTCGTCTTTTTAACCGATTGCTGTTTGTCCTCCTCCATCTCCTCTCCCGCACCTGTTTAGCTCTACCCTGCCTTTTAGCCAAATAAACTCCAATTGGGATACTTGTTCCAACAGACCACCCGCAGCTGCTTTAGATTTTTTCCACACACCCACCAGTCTGCACACAGACACATACCTCACCACACACCTAGTGCACTCAAATAATCATGAGCGAACCCATCAAGTCCAAGCGAATCGAGCAGCTGTCCAGCATTGCCCCCACCCCTCAGAACACCCCGGCCTCCAACGCCTCATCTTTCCTCCAGCGAGCCGCCAACCCTGGAGTGTCTACAATTGCTGAGGATGGTCAGGGGGAGGTCGACCTCGGAGCTCTGAGCCGAGACCCCGCTCTGCTGTCCCATCTTGCCGGTCGACTCAACCAGATGGCCGGTACTTCTTCGGGCTACGTCGATTCTCTGCCTCTGGCTGTGCGACGACGAATCGATGGTCTCAAGGCCCTGCACCAGCAGGCCTCCGTGGTGGAGGACGAGTTCCACAAGGAGATGCTGGAACTGGAGCGAAAGTTCCAGGCCAAGTTTGCCCCCATCTACGCCGAACGAGCCGCCGTCATTGGTGGCGAGAAGGAGGTATCTGAGGAGCAGGTTGAGGCCGGTAAGAAATACGAACAGGAGCGAATGGAGCGAATGTTTGGTGTCGACGGAGACGATGTTGAGGAGGATGAGGACGAGGAGGACGAGGATGCAAAGGACGAAGAAGAGGAGAAGGAGGGTGATGATAAGTCCGATGCCAAGGGTATTCCCTACTTCTGGCTCACCGCCATCCAGAACCTGCCCGGTGCCTCCGGTCTCATTTCCGAGCGAGATAGCGAGGCTCTCAAGTCGCTCATGAATGTGCGAATGGAGTATCTCGACGACAAGCCTGGCTTTGTGCTCATCTTTGACTTCGCCGAGAACGAGTTCTTCACCAACAAGCAGCTCAAGAAGTCGTATTTCTACCTCGACAAGGTGTCTGACACCGGTGAGCTCATGTACGACCACGCCGAGGGTGAAGAGATCGACTGGAAGTCGCCTGAGCAGAACCTGACCATGGAGATCACCAAGCGAAAGCAGCGAAACAAGCACACCAAGGCCACCCGAATCGTGGAGAAGGCCGTCCCCACTGAGTCTTTCTTCACCTTCTTCAGCCCGCCCAAGGCCCTGGATGAGGAGGAAGAGGACGAGGACGAGGAGGTTGACCATGAGGAGCGAGACAATGCTCTGCAGCTTGACTACCAGATTGGTGAGGAAATCAAGGAGCAGCTCATTCCCCGAGCCGTCGACTGGTTCACCGGATTTGCTCTGGAGATGGAGATGGAGCATGGTGACATGGGCGAGTTTGAGGATGAGGACGACGATGAGGATGAGGATGATGACGACGATGATGATGAGGACGACGAGGAGGGAGGCAAGAAGGAGGCCCAGGAGTGCAAACAATCTTAAGGAGTAACATACTAAATAAGACGCGTGGTTACACGCATGATATAGTGTTGATTATATGAAAATATTTTGAGGACGATACATGACTATGTACCGTATGGGCAATACAAGTAGCTCAGACAGTACGTACTGGTTGTAGCTCGAAGGCATAATTGTCCAAGTAGCTCGAAGGTAACATTTAACAGTTGCTACAGCGGGACCGGAGACCGCGAGTAGTATGGCGCTCTAACGACTGTACAGTATTTATTGAACGAAATGTAGCTGTAATATTATGCATTTGAGGAGTTCCCGGCTACGAGTACTGGTACAAGTAGCTACTTTTTGAACTTGTATAACGGTGCAGTAGCTACGATACTGTATTGTACACAATGGCACCAATTTCCCACATTGGCTTTGTAATAATGAAGGCCTTTTCAAATTGGTGGGGGCAAATGCAAGCGAATATAACTGCAACCAATGGCTTGGCTACGTGCTTTTTATTCAAGTGGGGATAGATAGCGGTGGTTTTCTTGTATTATTATTTTTTGGTCACCGTTACTTTTAGTTTTGTTGTCCAAATATCGCAGTTTTGTACTGTCTGTTACCTGTTCAATACTATCATCACACCATAGCAAAGCAGAGTGACCCTATCTGGCATCTAGACTGCTCCTCCCATAACCGACACCCAAGTACGGTAGGTAGGCATGCAGCACCACCCACAAACACAATCACCAAAATGTTGACAAGACGGTACAGTAGACATGTACGAGTACATGGAAGGCGTTGTACGCGTGATTGGTTACAATTCGTGTAATAGCTCAGGTAATTGTATTTGTAACAAACTGCATATACTGTATATTACAAAGGTATCAACATAGTGCTTGTAGCTTCCGCCCTGATAGTATATGGTTCGGCCTGGGTCAAAAAAATGGAACCGTTGCAACTCTATATTCTTAAATCGTTTTTTCTGTCTTCACGAACCCAATCCTAAGCCACATCTCTACACCACACGACAACCCCTTCAAACCAACTAACTCGACCATGTCGACCATCACAAAACTCATTGCGGGCCTCAAGCCTGATGAGAAGTTCTTCTCCCTGGAGTTTTTTCCTCCAAAGACCCAGAACGGTATGGCCAACTTCCGAGCCCGTCTGGCCCGAATGGCGGCTCTCAAACCTCTGTTCATCACAATTACCTGGGGAGCCGGAGGCTCGACCGCCAAGAAGTCTCTGGACATTGCCAGCGAGTGCCAGAGCATGGGTCTCGATGTGTGTCTGCATCTGACCTGTACCAATATGGACCCTGCTCTGATTGATCAGGCTCTGGAGGCTGCTTCCAAGGCCGGAATCTGCAACATCCTGGCTCTTCGAGGTGACCCTCCGCGAGGTGAGGAGTACTGGCAGCCCGCTTCTCCTGAGTTTCAGCATGCCGCTGATCTCGTCAAGTACATCAAAAAGAAGCATGGAAACAAGTTCTGTGTTGGTGTGGCCGGCTACCCAGAGGGCCATGTTGACGGCTCTGACGCCTCTCACCAGGACTTCCACCACGACCTACCCTACCTCAAGGAGAAGGTCGAGGCCGGAGCCGACTTCATTATTACCCAGATGTTCTACGACGACAACAAGTTCCTTGAGTACAACAAGGCTGTTCGAGAGTTCTCCCCACTGCTCAAGAATATCACCATCATCCCCGGACTCATGCCCATCAACACATACACATCGTTTGTTCGAGCCGCCAGACTATCGCATGCCTCTGTGCCTCCTGCCATTCTGGACCGAATCCAGGCCGTCCCTACCGGCAACGATCAGCAGGTTAAAGACATTGGTGTTGAAGTGGTCTCTGACATTGTCAACGACGTGTACACCAAAACCAACAAGACTGTGCGAGGTTTCCACTTCTACACCCTCAACCTGGAGCGATCTGTGGCACGAATTCTAGAACGATCAGGCTTCCTTACAATTGAGGAAGACTGCGCGGTTGAGGAGGCTACAGGATCCACCGCTTCCACCACCCCCAACAAGACTCCTCTTCGACGACGATCCTCGGCCACCCATCGAAACCGAGTGGTTGATGACGCTCGACATCACCCTGATGCCCCCAAGGAGGAGCCTGACCTCACTACCCTTGCATTGGCAATTGCATCCGGTGAAGGTGCTGTTGGACGAGAGGCCGTGTGGGATGATTTCCCTAACGGTCGATTCGGAGACTCTTCTTCCCCTGCCTTTGGAGAGATTGATGGCTATGGCCCTTCTATCCACGTGCCTCCTGCAAGAGCTCTCGAACTATGGGGCTACCCTGTGGACGATGCTGATCTGTCCAAGCTCTTTGCCGACACCATTGTCGGCAAACTGCCCTTCATGCCCTGGTCTGACCAGACCCTTTCTCCTGAGACAATGCTCATCCAGGAGCAGCTTATGGAGTTGAACCAGAAGGGCATTTGGACTGTGGCTTCTCAACCCGCTTGTAACGCTCTCAAGTCCGACGACAATATCTTCGGATGGGGCCCCAAGGGCGGCTATGTCTTCCAGAAGTCTTTTGCTGAGTTTTTTATCTCTCCTGAGCAGTGGAAGAAGCTCAAGCCTCTGCTGGACGCACAGGAGGATCTCGTCTCTTACTACGTTGCAAAGTCCGACAAGCTGGTCGACACCAACGTTTCTGAGCGAGCCTCTAACGGTGTCACCTGGGGGGTCTTCCCCAACAGAGAGATTGTGCAGACCACCATCATCCAGGAGGACTCTTTTGATGCGTGGAGAGAAGAAGCCTTCAGCATCTGGAGTGAATGGCGAGCCCTGTACAAGAAGAACACTGCATCATTCAAGCTGCTTGACAAGATTATCAACGAGTATCTTCTCGTTACAGTCATTCATCATGACTACGTTGAGGAGGACGGGCTCTGGGAGCTTCTGGGAAGCGTCTAAAGATAATACCATTAAGTGTGCTGTTGCGTTATTAGGACCAACTTATCTAATGAATAAGACGACATTTAAATGTGCCCTGTCTGCAAAACGTAATACTGTACATACAGTAATATGGGACTCTCACACTTTAATGCATAATGTGAGTACAAGTACATATATTGAAGATCATTCAGTAAGGTATATTTGTTCGCAACAGAGATTGCGTAAGTTTTTTATATATAAATATCGTATCATATCGTAACAGCTCGTTAAGGCAATAGTTTTGTTGTTTTCAGGCAGGGATCTTGGCAAGCACATCACGGTATATGCTGTCGACCTCGGTAACAGGAAGTCGCACTCGTAAGATACTCTTTGCGAGGTTGGCGTCTCTCCAGTGGTCATAACAGAAGACAGTGTCGGTTGTCTTATCTGTCTTCTCCACGATATGAGAGAGGTAGCATAGAGCCTCGCACTTCGTGCAACAGTAAGCGTCTTCTTCAAGATCTCCTGTTCGGACCTCCTGGACAGGCGAGTCCATCTGCTGCGTCTCTTGTCTGAAAGCCTCGACTCGGGCATGTTCCGCCTCCACCATGGCCTTGATGTGAGGTGCCAGCCACTGGGCAGTATCGGGAGCCAGCTTAGTGGTGGCTACCTTTAGCAGAAGCTCGTCGTGGGAGAAGACAGGGGGCTTCTTGAACTTCTTGTAGACTTTGACGGACTCGGTTCCATAGTCGACCCAATCGGGAGGAGCAAAATTGACCGCCTCGTTGACGTTGAAGCCCTGGTTGAAGCCACCGTGGTAGGCACGGGGGTAAGTGACCACAAACTGGCCAGGCTTCTGGTCACATGCATAGACACGCACTCCAAACTTGATTAGCGTCTGGGGACTCAGCATGGTGACGAGCTGGAACATGAGGTTGGGCTGCTTCTCCATAAGGTCAGGAACGTTGGCACGAAGAGCGGCCTCGAACTTTAGCGCGTCTGCTCCAGGAATACCATACCAGGTTTTCGTAGCGCCCAGGTGTTGGTAGTTGGCGGAGTATGTGTAATGGTCTTCGCAGTGCCAGCAAAAGGTGGAGAACATCATGCCAACGTACAGCCATGGCACAGTGACTCCCGAGATTTCGTTCTGCACATGTCGCAGAAGAGACTCCTTTCGGAGCGGCAGCACGTTGAGGTTCCAGGGGTCCTTAGCGTACTTATTGTAGGGGTCGTTTGAGGCCACGGGGAATCCGGAACCCACCTTGTCGACATGGATGTCGGCACCGTATTCCACAGTGACAGTTTCGTCAATGGAGTTGACCAGACGCCAGTAATGGTTCTCGATCCAGGATTCGTAGGCCTGCGGGTCGTCGGCAATATCTTTGGGGAGACCCATCTGAAGGGCAAACTGTCGTTCGAACTTGTCGGCCCGCTTCTTGAACTCGTTCAGAGTCCACTTCTTGCCTGACTGCTCAAATGTGAAAGAGCCGTCTCCAACAACACATCGCACACAGAACCACTTCTCAGGCACCTCCGTCAAAGGTTTGTCGAGACATCCGATGTGGTAAGACTCCATGCAAGAGTGGCATACTGCCAGTTGGTGGAAAGGCTCGACTTGGACACACTTTTCACACACAAAAGAAGGGCCTTCTTCGGGGGTCTTCTGGGTGGTCTCCTCATCCTCACCTTCAGCGTCCGAGTAGTCATCCTCATCTCCATTTACATCCATATCTTCAATAGAGAGTAGCGTTTTGGGTTGTGTTGCCAACAATGCCAGACGTTCCGCAACAAACTTCTTTCTCTGTTGGGCGTAGGGGTCAAAAACCGGTTGTTTCTGAGTGGTCACAGCCTCCTCGGATGCCTCTCTGATTCGGGAAGATCTTCGTAAACTGGCGATTTCGAGTTCGGGTTCACGTTTTCGTTTACCCTTAGCTCTCATAGTCTGCGGCGCTTCCTTGTTGGCTGTACTGGGTTTCTGGACCTTGAGGTATTCCGACATGGGTGTGGGTGGGTTGTCGGTTTCTCCATATTGAAGGATTTGCTGTGTGGGTGTTTCGAACGAAGGCTTGCTACTGGTTTCTGGCGAATGAGAGGGGGTGGCTAGTCGCATGGAAAAGTTCTCATTCTTAACTCTCTTGACTCCTTGGCTGTGAGAATCCTCCTGCTCCTGTTTCTTCAGGAAGCCTTCGTACGGTTGAATGGTGTCCAGATAGAAGGATCTAAGATACTGGCCGTTGCTGTGGGGCAGAATCTCGAGGTCCAGTTTCTTGCTCAGCAGCTCCCAGTCCTGTGGCTGCATGGCCTCAAAGCCACCTGGGTGTGAGGTGACGGCATTCTTTAGCTGGTAGACATTGAGTAGCTTATTAGCGCTAGTGGAAGGGATTTCCCGCATGTCCGAGCCTGACAACTTGTGGAAGTTGGCCAGTCGCTCCATGTAGTCCAGGGCTGCTCGGGTGGCAGCTCCAATCATGTTCAGGGACTGAGTTCTGGCGGTGAACTTGAAGGAACCAGAGTCAATGACACATTTGGGGTTCCAGGAAGCCGGAGGAACAATCTTGATGATTCCAAACTGTTCCGCCTCCGGTCGAATCTTGGCCATGTACTCATAGGGGTCCTTGAACTCCTCCTTGGTAGGGTAGTAGGTGGGAGCAGTTGGCACCTGGAAGGGTCTATGCTCCTTGTGGGGGTCCTCGTAAGGAACGTCCTTTTTGCTCTTGAGCTGTTTGAGATTGAGCGTCTTCTTCATAGCAGCTTAGCACTGGCTAGGAGGGCGTCCGGATAGTGACAGAGTCGAAGAACAAGGTCCTGGCGTGCTTTGCATCTCCCATACCTTTTCGTCTAGCCCGAAAGGGCAACGTACATCTATGGATGTTAGGGGAGAGACCCATGGGAGTAATACTGTACATGTCACATGTGAGTCTCAGCTCACGCGGCATCCCTGAAGCTCTTCGACCAACATGTCCACTGTGGATGCTTTGGGACTCTTACATAATATTGTCGTTCACAGAGTATAAGCACGTTGACGAGGGCTCTTCTGTCGCCGCTTACCATTCCCCCAGCTACGGGACTGCTTCAGAACAATGCATAGACATGTGCGTTTAGGCGCCTTTAAATTTTCCCTTCTACTTGTACTGTACTTGTACTGGTATCCAAACCAAAATTAACGTTGTTCCAGTGGCTCTAAACTTCAATGGCGTTGCTTTCTCTTGTCTGGACAAAAATTGGTGTTGTGCACCTAAAATGGGCCACGCATAAAATCAGTCGCAATAGCTTGACCCGACGGCCTCATCTAAAAACGGCGGAAAAAAAACAAAAAAAAGATATGGCGCGACTGGCAAGACTGGCTACAGCTCAAGACTACACCGTGGTCGACATTAGAAACGTGTCGCAGTCTCTTATTCGGCAGATGGAGTGGTTGGAACAAGAGATCCAAGCTTCAGCGAATCGCGTGGTGCAGCTGGAAGATAATGGCGATGACGAGGCCGAGGGTCCAGCACAAGCTGCGGCACCACAGGTCAACAACGATGAGCTAAGAGCAGACGTTCAGAAGAAACTGACACCATTGTGGCAGGGCTCCCTGAAGCTGACTCTGTCTGACTCTAACCAGCAGCTTGTCTACGCCATCGAGCGGGTACGTGTTGCTCAACTGCACCGTCGGGACATCATTGGAGCTAAAGTGAGTATTTCTTATTGGTCTTGACAATCATCAGGTAGAATTTCCATTATTTTCTCTTCTTATATATATGCCGTTCGACAGTTTGATCCGTCCCCTTGCTAACCCAGATTACTCTGAATGAACCTGAAAAGGTACTCGACATGCTCATGATCACTCCTGAGTGCGCAAAAGTCACCACATTGGGAACCAACATGGACCTCGAGGCAAAACTAGCCCAGCTCCAAGAACAACTTATTTCTTAGCAGCACCGCCACCAAGAGACTTAGCGATGTTAGTGGACTCCTCCACGGCTCGAGCAACGGAAGATCGAACGCCCTTGTCCTCCAGAGCAAGCAGTCCTCCAATAGTGGTTCCGCCAGGAGTGCACACAGCGCTCTTGAGGACGGCAGGGTGCTGGCCAGACTCAACAACCATCTTGGCAGCTCCCAGCATGGACTGAGCTGCACACTGGAAGGCAGTGTTGTAGGGCATGCCCATTCGAACAGCACCATCGGCCAGAGCCTCGATAATGAGGAAGCAGAAAGCAGGGGAAGATCCACACAAAGCAGTGGAGACGTCCATTTGCTTCTCCTCGAGGGTGATGCACTTTCCGGTCTGCTCAAAGATCCAGGACACAGCGTTGACAACGCTCTCGTCAACGGTAGCGTTATCGGGGAACGACAGAACGGTCATACCGGCTCCGATTCGAGAAGGAGTGTTGGTCATGGCTCGAACAACCAAAGGCTTGGGGCATCGGCCAGAGTAGCTCTCAATGTCGGCAATGGTCTTTCCGGCAAGCAGCGAAACCAGAACCTTGCCCTCCAGCATTTGCTGCAGAGGAGTCAGGATCTTCTCGGCCATGTAGGGCTTGGATCCGAGAACAAACACATCAGCCTTGTAGGCAGATCCGTTGTCATTGATAAGAATCTCGACGGGAATGTCAGGGGCAGAGGAGGTCAGATCCTTGTGCAATCGGTCAGCGGACTCCTGTCGGGTCACACAGGCCATGAACTTGCCGGGCTTCGGGGCGTCACCCTCCTTGTTACCCTTGCTTAGAGAATCGAGCACAGCTCCTAGCACGGCAGTACCCATGGTACCGCAGCCGAGGAAACAGATTGTGTAGCCGTCCTTAAGTTGAATATCCACACCCATTGTTGATTTGCAATTCGTTGTAGAAAGGTGAAGTTTGGTGGACAAACTGCACGTATGTTGTATTCTCACTGCACAGTGTCCCGAAGAGAGCCGAACTCTATCACCCCACAAGTGTTACAGTAACAAGGCCTGAGTTGACTACAAGATAAGTACAAGTACATGTGTGAGTACCCATCAAACAGCAAAATTCATGACTAATTAGAGTAGAAAATTACGCCTCAGGATCTAGATAAGCCATGCCATCAACTAGACCCAAGTCTATACCCATCAAACCTCCTCTATTTGCCCAATCGTACATTGTTAAAGTGCTCGCTGTCTTGTCGAGCTTGCGACTCCTTGTACATCGTTCTCACTCACGAGTACAAGCAACTACGATACGATGAGTCCACTTATCCAAACTCGATATGACTGTGCAGCAGCAGATTACCCGACCACTATCATACCCCCGACACACAAGAGCAGTCACTACTCCTACGAGTACTTGTAGACTCAACCAAATCCGCTTAGGACTAGACTCAGCGGGGATATATCGGCTCACATGATTTCGTTTACACATGTACGGTATATCTAGGCACTAATCGACAGAGTTCCAAAAATACACTCCTCCGAACTTAGCTGCAGTGTTGCGTGTGCACATGTGCGGACGACATCCGCGCACTTAACGCTTTGGTGACTATTTGTATGTAGAAGTGGTCCATCTTAAACAGTAATAACAATACAATTAGCCAACTACAGTCAAATCATCATCTTGAAACTCACTGTATGAAGAGACGCCTGAAACACTACGTTTGAGGCTTCATGTCTTTTTGTTTCACCAGTATGACTCATCATTTGATTAAAACACCTCAAAATACAATACGACATACACGAATTCTTTTGCAAGCATGTGTTGTGAGGGAGCCTCATTATAGCTATACGAACCTTTCCATCACACTCTTAATTGTTTTTACATAAAAATTAAAGCACTACTCTACTCCTTGGGCTCCTCAGCAGCGGGCTTGGCCTCCTCCTTGGGGGCAGCAGCCTCGGTGGAAGCAGCGGCAGCATCGGTGGCAGGGGTCTCCTCAGACTGCTGGGCTTGCAGAGACTCTTCGAGGTCGTTCTTCCAGAGGGTCAGGTTGTCTCGCAGAAGCTGCATAATGACGGTAGAGTCTCGGAAAGACTCCTCGGAGAGAGTGTCGAGCTCAGCGATGGCATCATCGAAAGCCTGCTTGGCAAGGTGGCAAGCACGGTCTGGCGAGTTGAGAATCTCGTAGTAGAAGACGGAGAAGTTGAGAGCGAGACCAAGTCGGATGGGGTGAGTTGAGCTGAGCTCAGTCTGGGCAACATCAGTGGCGCTCTTGTATGACTCGTGAGCGGCAGTGGCAGCCTCTTTTCGCTTCTCGCCGGAGGTGAACTCGGCAAGGTATCGATGGTAGTCACCCTTCATCTTGTAGTAGAAGACCTTAGACTCGGCGTTCTCGGCCTTGGGGAGGAGGTGGTTGGTGAGGATATCAAGAACATCGCTGCAGATGTCTTCGAGCTCTGCCTCAATCTTGGCTCTGTAGGTCTTGAGAAGCTCGAGATGGTGGGTGGCACCCTTGGCCTCCTCCTTCTGCTCTATGGGGAAAATGACTCTCCAGCTGGCTCGTCGAGCGCCGATAACGTTCTTGTAAGCGACGGAAAGCAGATTTCGCTCGTCGACAGTAAGCTCCTCACCGGACTTAGCGACGTCCTTCATGTAGTTGACCATCTCGTCGTATCGGTCAGCCTGCTCACAGAGCCGGGCAAGGAAGGTCTTGGTTTCTCTCTAATGGTTAGTATCTGTGTTGATGAGGGGTGTACTCACACGATATATGATGGATTCATCACCAAAACGTTATCATCTGCGTTTCTCATCGGCTCGTCGTGACCGCTTCTTTTCTCGCTGGGTTGTTGCAGTCGTCGTCACACACCATCATCATCATCTAGTCATCTTCGTAGCTACTCGGTGTGGGGGAATAAACCCACCACACAATGCTGGTTGCAAACGGCCATCGCAATTGAATCAATCCATCACATCATCCGCATCATCCGTTTGCGGTTCTGCGGTTGTGATGTCGTGGCAAAACACATGGGGCACACATATGCAAACACAAACGCAATGAACACGACAGCCCAAAACTGGGCAGAATAGGGAGGCACATGCAAAAAACAGCGTGGCAGGTGGCGGCGAGAGGGGAATTAAAGGGCACCTGGAGAATGGATGACGGCGGAGACCTTGGATGTGTGATGGATGTGCGATTGGGCGAGATTGACCTTCGATTTGTCGCGTGTGAGGGGCGCAGCAATGTCACAGACGTGTGGTGTGTTTGGGGAGTTGAAGCGGGAGAAAAGAGGCCACGAGGGCAGATGGCGCATCGCAGAGATGGATTTGGTGGTTTCCAGTCGTGGTTTGCCGTGGCAATCGCTCAATATTTACCTCAGAAGACATTGTTGTCGTTGTACTAGTTGGTGCAATTCAGGATTTGGCCTTAATGTGGAGGAGGGGAAGGGGAAGAGAAAAAGAGGGAAAAGAGGGAGAAGGTTCAAGGACAGCGCTTAGCTCGGAGCTGTGTGTGTACGCAATTGGGAAAAAGGGAAAGTCGCCCAAACTCAAAACTGCGTGTGCGCACAGAGAAACACTCCTACAGTGGCGGCCAGAGCCTCATGAGACGCCTCTGGGGCACGCAGATTAAAGGCCGCTTGGCCGAGGTGGTTGGCCCCAAATAGCGCTCGTTGAATTAGGACAGCTACAGTTTTTAGACCAATCAGCTTACCTTCAGCCAACCGCATGATACAACCTGCTGGTATTGATGGTGTATCTGTCTATCGGCTGTGACGTGGGGGTAACGGCATTTGGTTGGACACCCGATTCTGCGATACAGCACACGACAGTGTGCGTGAAAGACCATTGGTGTCTCCATGGGGTATGGTACAAGTACGTAGGGGAGATGCTGGGCCACAATTGCTTACTCAATGACTTACTGCCATCCGTATCAATAGCCTTACAGTATCTATTAAGTACTCGTACTTGTAATACAAAGCACTGGGGCTGATATCCCCATCTGGTCTTGTTCAACTCCTTCTCTTCACTCCGCCAGTCGTATATCAAGGTACAAATACACTCCGTATAGTATCGTACTATTTGTAGTACCGGGTACGAGTACAATACCTACAGTACGTATCGTACAGTAGGTGTGTTTTACGTCATGGTCTTGCTGAGTGCGTTTAATATCCCGTACAAGTACAGCAAGTCCCCAAGAGGAGCTCCACCCCTCAATACATTATCTGCGTGGGCGCACATTGCGGCAATTGAACCAGGCGTCGTCTAAGTTACTCCAGAGTCTCCACAAATGAGCTGATCTGCACATGACCAGGGTATGTGCAATAGTATCCTGTGGAGGCTCAGCGGGCCAACCAATTATGACGCATCTATTGCTATCAGTAGAGTAGGACCTGCACCTTTGGGTGGGGCAGTGAAACGTGCTGGGGTAAGGATTTAAATCCCGCGTTGCACTTTTCTGCTACTGTGGGGCCATCACCTGATGTCGCTGCCCCTCTATATCGTGCAATCCATAGCTTGCTCATTCCACATTCCACACTCCACATCTTTTTTTTTGTTGGACCCACGACCAACGACATTCCTAGGCCCCTGGCTATTCCCTGTTTTTTAGCCAAACCAAAGAGGACGCGTGCCGAGCATGAAATGTGAGGAGATTGCATTCAGGGGTGCAAGCAAGTAGCAACGCAACTTCACAAAGCACACAGCCGGCTCACAAGGAACAAAGACACATAGCCCTATCTCCAGAGCGGAATGGCGAAGTTTTGCTGATTACGAACTGGGATACGCCGTTTCAGTCGAAATGATTTGCGTCTTTACCGTAGCACAGCTTGGAGGAATACAGTCTTTATGAGGCCTGCTGTTCCACTTATCAGTGACACGTCCGCAGTTGGACCTTCTTTGTTAGTGGCCTGCTAAACTAGGCGGTTGCCCCAGCGACCAGAAATGCGCCGTTCAGCTGCACTTCGTAGACGCCTGTTGTACAGTTTTAGGAGAGCTTCCACACACTGGCCCTGATGGTGTGCAATAATTAGTTCACCAGATAACGTCACGTGTCTCGAAGTACTTGACCCGTCAACTACGATAGTGAACCGTACAATGGAAGCACAATAGCTCGCGTGGAACAAGCTCTCTCTTGTGGCTGGCGTCCTAGAGCCTCATTCTCTTGTTTCGGAACAACCTTGCAACCATACAGTATACAGTTTACTTGGCCTCAACAGAGCCATAGTTGTAGACTCATTTTCAGGCCACTGCGGCAAATACAATCGCCAATCGATGCTCACTTGGGCGGGGTACCAACACCTCAACTAATGCACACCAGGAGTTATCTCCTTCTGATTGCCAGGATGCGGCTGATTAAGCGTCGATCACTGAGGGTGTGGTGTAGCTACTTGTACTGGTACTGTTGAACGTGTGATTATCGTATTATAGATACTGTTTTTAGTTTAGACTGTCGCCATGAGCTGTGTGTATGACTGACTACTCTAAACACTCCTAACCTCGGCATTTCATGTTCCATAAAATGTGTGCAAACGTACAAGTACGAGTACATGTGCACTTGTACAATACGTACACCTGCTGGGGAGAAGGTAAAAAAACAGGCCATATGGCCGAGTGGAGCTCCAGCAGTACATACAGTAGCACGATAGGCCAGTCTGTATGATGTTACATACGGCTTCGTACTCAAAAAGAAGGCTGTGGAAGCCTCTGTAGCCTCTCCAACCTACTCTGCTCACTCTGATGGATCCCTGGCACACGTGAGCTATAATTAATTAATCCGAAACCCCTGCTGGTTCAGGCTTAATCTGCCAAACTCTCCAGTCTCATTCGACGGACATTATCGTCCACATCCAAAGCAAACACTTTTGGTTGGCTTTTTTTTAGATTCGCCAGTTTCCAATAATAGATTCGGGGACAATAGCCGCACGAGTCCAGAGAGGTGTAGCTGTATGCCTTGTAACGTATCGTCTCGACGACTGTGCTTGCGGTATAATAACAGCTTGTACCAGTAAATTCAGATATCACCTTTTGCAATCTTCCCATTGCACCCCAAGGCCATTCACCGAAGTATTACTAATCATAACATCTTAACCTGTGATGTTGAGCAAGGTTCGGATCTTGCAGGCCGCCTGAGATGGGGGGCGAATTAATTTCCTGAACTGCACCTGCACAGCTACGAATCCACTGATCTTACGTACGGCGGCTTTGAGATATAGCTTTTCACACGCAAACAAGAAAATCTGCTAAGCATCCTCACCCCAACATGACCGCAGAGGACACCAAACCTGAAGCCAAGGCTCAGCCCACCCAAGAGCCTGCTGCTGAGACAGAATCGGCTGTCACAGTGGTTCCTCCATCTTTCGAGTCCGACGTTTCCGAAGATGAAGAGGAGGAAGCTTTCGAGGCAATTGAGGCCGACGAAGACCTTCTGGCCGATGCTGACCTCGACATTCTCGACATTGACCTCACTCATCTCAAGATCCGTGACTTTGCCAAGCTTGGTCTGGGTCGATTCAAGCAGCTTGAGACCCTCTGTCTGCGACAGAACATTTCTCCTAGCACGGATGGCCTGGAGGAGGTATCTGATACCCTGGTTGATCTCGACGTGTACGATAACCGAATTGGCAAGATCGAGAATGTGAACCATCTGGTGAACCTCACCAATCTGGATTTCTCCTTCAACAAGATCCGTCACATCAAGAACGTCAGCAAACTCACAAAGGTCATCAACTTCTATCTTTGCCAGAACAAGATCCAGGAAATTCGAGGTCTGGACAACATGCCTGATCTTGTTAACCTTGAGCTTGGAGCCAACCGAATCCGAGTCATTGAGAACTTGGACCATCTCAAGAACCTGCGTCAGCTGTGGCTCGGAAAGAACAAGATCCGAAAGCTGTCTGGTCTGTCGGGACTGGAGAGTCTAGAAACCCTGTCTATTCAATCCAACAGAATCACCAAAATCGAGGGTCTGGAGAAACTGAAGAACCTGGAAGAGCTGTACATTAGTCACAACGGAATCACGAAGATCGAGGGCCTGGAACACAACACCAAGCTGCGAACCCTGGACATTACTGGAAACCCCATCACCACCCTGGAGGGTGTTTCGCACCTCAAGGATCTGGAGGAGTTCTGGGCCTCGGATTGCAAGCTCTCCAACTACAAGGAGATTGAGACTGAGCTTGGACAGCTGCCAAACCTCGAAACAGTCTACTTTGAGCGAAACCCTCTGCACCGAGAAAACCCTGCCACCTACAGAAACAAGGTGCGACTTTGTTTGGGCCCTTCCCTTCGACAGATTGACGCTACTTTCATCAAGTCTTAGCAGCATATTATTACGATAGCTGACTACGTTCTGTAGGCCGTGAGACAGCGTTTCTGAAATCGTTCTCTTACTGTCATATATAATAGAATGAATGCATATATTTATAGGCATCCGTGAGATTTAGCGTAGTGACTATTTGGTGTAATGCTAACATCTGGAATCTCTCCTCTTACAATGGCTATTAGTACGTAAATGGTTACTGTTATACTGTACTGTACGTTCTGTAGCTTCCATAATGTGCTTTTTTGTTGACTTATTTAACGTGTGTGTGACACACTAATTGTGGTGGTCACACAAACACAGAAAGACGCTTCCCACATTTAAAAACAGAACAGCCCACCTTAACTTATTCTCCTACACACCAGAAATAAAAACATGAGATACACAAATACCCAAGCGCTGGTGGGTGTCTGTCTACTCCTGCTGCTGGCTTGCGTGGCCAAAGCACAGAGAGAACCCCCTCACCCTCACCCCCGATACCCAATGGCTCCACCCCCGCCTCCTCACTACCCTTACTACTACCCCAACCGTCATGGAGCGTACAGACGTACTCGTCAAGCAGCAGGCAGATCCCCCGTGGGTCTCCGAAATGACCGACGTCCCAAAGCGCGACTCGATAACCACAAGAAGAAGACCGCCCAGCACCACGACGGAGAGAAGAAGGCCAAGCCCAAGTCCGATACCATTATCATCCGAATTGCAAGCAATGTCGGTGGCGATATTCCCAAGCTCTCAGACCCGGAGCCCTTCGATTCCAACCCCTTTGTGAATCTCACAAACTACATGCATTCCCCCACCTATTACCCCACCCCCATGGCTGGTCGGATCAATGATCACTGCTGGCGATCGGCGTTTCTCAAGGCCAAGGCGTTTGTCACCCAACTCACGAACGAAGAGAAGGCTAACCTGACCACTGACTTCAGCACTGCAGATTCCCCTTGGTATGGCGAGACTGGCGAGATTCCCCGACTCAACTTGTCCTCTCTGCGTCTCCAATGGGGTCTCCATGGTGTCGGCGGCGACTCTCACTTCACCACCTTCCTTCCCGCCGGTATAACCACAGCATCTACCTTCAACAAAGGACTGATGTACTCTCGTGGTGCCATCATTGGGAAGGAGGCTCGGAAGAAGGGCATGGACATCGTTCTCGGTCCTCTCATTGATCCCACTGGTCGAAGTGCCGCTGGCGGACGAAACTGGGAGGGATTCGGTCCTGATCCTTACATGGCTGGTGTCGTTGCAACTGAGTCCGTCACTGGTATCCAAGATCAGGGAGTTGTTGCTACTGTGATGCACTACGTTGGGTACAGCCAGGAGCACTTCCGAAACTTGGAAGAGTGGCAGGCCCACGGTTACAACAACCTCACATCCTCTGGCTCCTCATTCATCGATGACAGAACAATGAACGAGGTGTACATCTGGCCCTTCGCCAACGCTGTCAAGGCTAATGCCGGTGCTATCATGTGTGCCCCTCAAAAGCTCAACAACACCCAGGGCTGCAAGAACTCCTACATGATGAATTACAAGCTCAAAAGAGAGTTGGGATTCCAAGGGTTCGTCCTCTCCGCGGGTATGTCTCAGAACGAACCCCCTGCTGCGCTCGCCGGTATGGATATGTCAATGCCTCGGCTCAAGGCGTCTGAAAACAAGCTGCGTGAAATGATGCTCCGAAATTATGACAAAGACGGATTCCCTCAATCACGCCTAGACGACATGGCTACACGAGTTCTCACCTCCTACTACTACGTTACACAGCACCGAAACGGCCACCAGTCCTTTGTCGGCGACGAGGAGAATCTCTCCAACAAGTCAGCCTACGACAACATCTTAGTTGATGTTCGTGATGGTTTTCACTACCGGGTCGCTCTCGAGATCGCTCTCGAAGGTATCGTTATGCTAAAGAATGATGATAGTGCCCTTCCTATCGAGGGCATGAGAACCATTGGAGTGCTGGGAGCCGCTGCCAACCTTGGACCCAGTGGCTCCAAGTGCGACGACAAGTTTGGGTGCCACGATGGTGCTATCTTCCAAGGATGGGGAGACGGTGGCGTCAACCCTCCGTTCGTTGTGACCCCCTACGAGGCTGTGAACGCCCGTGCTGCTCGAGACCGAATTGTTGTTCGGTCCAACTTCGATTCTTGGGATCTCAACCAGGCCGAGGCCGTTGCCAGCAGCACTGATGCCAATATCATCTTCGTTGCCGCCAACTCCGGCGAGGGTAACCACGTGGTGGATGATAACAAGGGCGACAGAAAGAACTTCACCCTCTGGCACAATGGCGACGAGCTCATCAAGAAGGCTGTTGAGGTCAACGACCACAACATTGTCGTTGTCACTGCTGTTGGTCCTGTTGACATGGAGAAGTGGATCGAGCACCCGCATGTCAAGGCAGTTCTGTTCACTGGCCCTGGCGGCGAGGAGGCTGGGGCTGCTCTTGCTCACGTGCTCTTTGGAGATTTCAACCCCAGTGGTAAGCTTCCCTTTACCATTGCACGGAACGTCAACCACTACATCCCCATTGAGACCGAGGTACCTCGGGATGGGATTCCCAAGGCTTACTTTGGTGAGATGAGCTTGACTGATTACAAGTGGTTTGATCAGAACCTCATCTCTCCTCGATTCGAGTTTGGTTTCGGCATGTCCTTCTCTGAGTTCTCATACTCTGACATGAAGATTACCACACAGAGAAACCCCAGTCTCACCCTTGGAGCTCCCCCGGACTACTGGGGTAAAGACGGCAACGCGACTACTGCTAAGGCGTTCCAGCAAGAGTTCAAGGCCGCTTCAGGGGACTTCCAGTTTCCTTCTGGCTATAATGATGACCACAACGACGATCCTGTCCTGAATGGTGGCGCTGTGGGTGGTAATCCCATGCTCTGGGATGTCATGTACCAAGTTGCTGTGAGCGTGACCAACCACGGCCCCTTTGATGGTGCAGTCGTGTCACAGCTGTATGTCAGCTTCCCTCAGGATGACCAGGCTCTCCGGACAGCCCCCAAACAGCTGCGAGGCTTCTCTAAGACTTCTCTTGTTGTTGGCGAGACAGCCAACGTTCTTTTTGATCTCATGTGGCGTGATCTCGCAGTTTGGGATGTTGTCAAGCAGACCTGGGTGGTACAGCGGGGCGACTATGATGTGTTCATCGGTGGTTCGAGTCGGCAGTTAGAAACCCTTGGTCGCATCACGATTGCTTAAGTGAGAGAGTTCAGTGCTGAGAAGGTTTATCAAGCGCATGTCTATTAAATTTAATTCATTAATTCGCTGACGCGGTGTCTGCCCATAGCTTGTAGTCCTCCTTCTTTCCTACTGGAAATCTTTTGGCGGTGCCACACTTGCAAGTGTATATTAGCACATTGGCTTTACTTGATTGTAACCTGGATAGGTTTTCCAACTCAATGTCACAGTTTGTTGGTGTGAGTTTTCGTGAGCACTTCTTGCAGACTGTTCGTTTGAGATGCGGGGACAATCTGAGCACTGTTTTCTTTGCCACTGTAGTCATTGTACTGGTATAACATCGTGACAGTCCCTCATTACAGTCTCCCATTAATTGTGATGCCTGTGCCAGGTATGAGATTCTAGCGTAGTGATCTCGATGTGGTATCACCTTTGGTTTCTTCGGTTGTTGTTGCTTCTGCTTGTTGGCGTTTATATCGGTTTTTCTCGTTGTGTTGGGCTTCTGTTGCTGTTTCTTGCCCTTTTGCGATTGTTGTGTTGGTTGCTGGCCTTCATTTGTGGGGTTGGTGTTATCGGTCATTGTCTAGGTTCTCAGAGACGTTCCAGGATAAAAATTCATTTTAGTATTGGAGGTGCATGCGTCAGTGCAGGTGAGATGCAGAGACAAAGTTTTGAACATTAGCGAGTATTAGCAACAAAAGCCTCCCCCACCCAGCAATCTGCTTTTGGACACATTTTGGGTTCCGTGGTTGGCTCTCAATGAGGCGATTCGCATGGCATGGCGTACAACTGAGGGCAGAGACAACAGTGTCTAAGGTTGGCACCACCTCCTTTGAGGGGAAGTCGGTGAAACATGGAGACGTTAATTGCTCCGCGGATCGGGGGTGCTTTTCATGTTCCCAGGGCTTTACGGGTATCACAGAAGGCCGGCCGGGCCTACTGTAGCTCCATTAGTTGCTTAATTGATTTCGACGAGATAGGCAAGGTGTTGAGAAAGGGAACCTTGATTGACGAACGGTAAAGGGGTCGAGAGATCTGCCGTGGAGATGCTATGTGTCGGAATCTGTACTTGCACGCAAGACTGTGGAATACAGCAGGTCCAGTCTTTAGTAGAACTCCGAACCAACCATCGCCCTGATCCGCTGAAAGGGTTTGAGCGATATATTATAGGAGCTTAGCGTTCTTTGATCCCAAGGCCACGGCGGAGTTAGTGTTTCCGAGTCGCCGTATTGTGCGACATTGAGTTGGGCGATATGCAATATGGGCTGCGAGGGACCCAAAAGGACAGGAACAAAGTATCGGCACAATGAAGACTGGAGGTTGTAAATCGTATATTAAACACAGAGGTCTTGCATATCTCATCTCATCGCTTCTAACAGTCATCTGAATAACTTTCAAAATGCTCGCATTCGTCCTACTGCTGACGATGCTGCTCGCAGCAGCGCTTGCTGACCCGTTCTCAGATAAAGACGCTTACAAACACAGCCCTCCATACTACCCTGCTCCGGAGATTGGCAGAGTTCCCACCGACCTGCGATGGAGAGCTGCCTTGAAGGTGGCCCAGGGTATGGTCGCTAACATGACACTGCTTGAGAAGGTGAACATCACCACCGGTACGGGCTGGGAGATGGGTCCTTGTGTTGGAAACACTGGTACCGTCGAACGACTGGGTATAAAATCGCTGTGCCTTCAAGACGGCCCTCTTGGGATTCGATTTGCTGACCTCATTACCACATTCCCTGCTGGTATCACTATTGCCTCTACCTTCTCTCGACAGCTGGTTAGAGAGCGAGGTGCTGCTATGGGACGGGAGAATAGACGCAAGGGAGTGGATATCACTCTCAGCCCTGTGGTTGGACCACTGGGAAGACATGCTAACGGAGGTCGAATCTGGGAGGGCTTCTCTGCTGACCCCTACCTTGCTGGAAAGCTCGCCGCCGAGGCCGTGACAGGTATACAGGGCCAGAACGTCATGGCTGTGGTAAAGCATATGGTTGGAAACGAGCAGGAACATTTTCGACAACTTGGCGAGTGGCAGGGATTCGGATTCAAGGATCTGAAGCAGCCCCTCTCTTCAAACATCGACGACCGAACTCTTAACGAAGCGTACCTTTGGCCCTTTGCTGATGCTGTTCGAGCCAATGTTGGATCTGTCATGTGTTCCTATCAGCAGATCAATGGCTCTCAGGGTTGTCAAAACGCCCACATTCTGAACGGTAAGCTCAAGGAGGAAATGGGTTTCCAGGGCTTTGTCATGTCCGACTGGCTTGCCCAGCGAAGTGGCGTGGCGTCTGTTCTTGCTGGTCTCGATATGAGCATGCCTGGAGACGGTCTTGTCTGGGCGGACGGTGTTCCGCTCATGGGATACGAGTTGACCAGGAGTGTGCTGAATGGAACCATTGATGAAAGCCGAGTGGACGACATGGTTACCCGAATCCTTACCCCCATACTGTATCTCTCAATTACTCCGACCGACCCCAACTTCAGCTCTTGGACCAACGACACTACTAGCTACAAGTACTACGGAGCCAAGGCTGGTGGAAACGTCACTGTTAACCGACATATTGATGTGAGAGACCAGTACACTACCAAGGCTGCTCTTGATGGAGCAAACGCTGCGCTTGTTCTTCTCAAGAATGAGAAGAAGACTCTTCCTCTGAACCCTACCAATATTGGAAACCTCAACATTTTCGGTATTGGTTCTAAAACCGGCCCACTTGGAGCTGTCTGTGGAGAAAATATGCAGTGTAGTGATGGCGCCCTTATTGAGGGATGGGGGTCCGGTTCCGTCTACCCTACCGATTATCAATCTCCTTACGACGCCATTAAGGAGAGAGCCTCCAAGGACAACATCACCATCGGAGGCACTACGCAATCTTGGGGTAACCTGTCGAACGTTGAGATCCTTTCAGCTGCTGCCGACGCCAGTGTCGTCTTTGTTCTTTCCGACTCCGGTGAGAGTACTGGTATTGTTGACGGCAACATTGGGGATCGAAACAACTTGACGCTGTGGCACAATGGAGACGAGGTTGTCAAGGCTGTGGCATCTAAGAACCCCAACACTATCGTTGTTGTTACCACTGTCGGCCCTGTGAACCTCGAAAAGTGGATCGACAACCCAAACGTCACTGCCGTGCTTCTCACTGGACCCGCTGGTGACTTTGGAGGAAGAGCTGCAGCCTCTATTCTCTTCGGCGACATCGCCCCTTCAGGAAAACTCCCTTTCACTATTGCCAAGAATGACACCGACTACATTCCTCTTACTACTAAGATCCCTGAAGACGGCCTTCCTCAAGACTATTTCACTGAGGGTACTCTTTTGGACTACAAACGGTTCGACGAGAACCAGGTGACTCCTAGGTTTGAATTTGGCTACGGTCTGTCTTACTCTAACATTACGGTGGAGAATCTCGAAGCCCGGTATGCTTTCCCTAGCATTCCTGAGTTCTTGCCCACTCCCTTTGCCCCTTCGAACCCCAACAAGCCTAAGAACGCATTTACTCCTCACGCCAATGAGTCCGTCTTCCCCAGTGACATTGATCCTTTGAACAAGTACGTCTATCCATACCTGAACGATACCTCGGAGATCTTCTCTAACGAGACCCATTATCCCTATCCTGAGGGGTACTCCAGTGAGCAGTCCAACAGTACCAACATTAACGGCGGGGCTGTCGGAGGCAACCCTGCTCTGTGGCTCTCTGCAGTCTACATTGTCCACAGCGTGTCTAACTATGGTCCCTATGATACTGGAGTGGTCACCCAGATGTACATTGCCTTCCCTCAGGATAACGACGATCTTAAAACCGCTCCTAGACAGCTTCGAGGATTCGAACGGTCCGAGCTCAAGGTGGGAGAACGGCAGGGAATTCTATACGATGTTCAATGGCGAGATCTCGCGGTCTGGGATGTCAAACTTCAGAGCTGGCGGGTCCAACGAGGAGAGTACAAGGTTTACGTAGGCCACAGTTCGCGAGACTTTGTTCTGACCACCAGCTTCACTCTCAAGTAGGATTCCACTTGAGAGTGAATCACTTACATTATTAACCCTTCAGCTTCTTATTTAGATTCCTTTAGATTCCTTTAGATTCCTTTAGATTCCTTTAGATTCATTAATTAATTCATTAATTGTACTGGTATGTGTACAGTAGCCGAAGTGTATAATTATTTGTAAATTATTGAGGTGATGGAGATTGAATGTCGCCTGAAATGTATACAGACAGCTCCATGTAACAGAACTACACAATTCACCTAAATACATAAATGAGACCTGCCGAGATGAATTGCTTTAATAAGTATAAACATTTTATTGTTTACTCTCTTGAATACTCTCTCCACAGTACAAGTGAACTGGTGGCTATTTTCTGCTTCCAACACTTGAACCTTGCCTCTCTAACTTAGTTGACGATCATGTCCACTATTACTGTAATCAATAGTATGCAGGCTGTATCATCACACATTGAGTTCGCCACCACCAACCACTTCAGCATCAGTCCCTCACCACACATACACAAATCACAATGAGCGGCTACGACAGAGCACTTTCAGTATTCAGGTGAGTATTTGCACACGAAAGTGCCACACACAATTATCGATTGATTACTAACACAGTCCCGACGGACACGTTTTCCGTAAGTTGAACAAGACATCCAGGTGGCACTAACGTTCACAGAGGTGGCAACAGTCACAATCTCGCCCCGACGTCAGCGTCGGTACGACAGGATAGTTGGGTTTCGTTGGATCTGTCCACGTCTACTGCCATTGCGATTCTTGCATCTGTTGTAAGGATGGCGATGGACGGTGGCGATAGACAGACACCCCAACGCCCAACCAGCAAGAGACAATACTAACAACAGAGGTGGAGTACGCCTTGGAGGCTGTTAAGAGAGGAACCGCAGCCGTCGGTGTCAAGGGCAAGGATGTCGTCATTCTGGGATGCGAGAAGCGGTCTGCTCTCAAGCTCCAGGACCCTCGAATCACCCCCTCCAAGATCTGCAAGTTGGACACTCATGTGTCTCTGGCCTTTGCCGGTCTGAACGCCGACGCCCGAATCCTCGTCGACAAGGCCCGAGTTGAGGCTCAGTCTCACCGACTCACAGTTGAAGACCCCGTTTCCGTCGAGTACATCTCCCGATACATTGCTGGTGTTCAGCAGCGATACACCCAGTCAGGTGGTGTACGACCATTCGGTATTTCTACTCTGATTGTTGGATTCGACCCCAACGACAAGGTGCCCAAGCTGTACCAGACAGAGCCCTCTGGAATCTACAACGCGTGGAAAGCCAACGCCATCGGTAAGAGCTCCAAGACTGTACGAGATTTCCTGGAGAAGAACTACGAGGAGGATATGGACAAAGCCGCCACCATTCGGCTGGCTATCAAGAGTCTGCTGGAGGTTGTCCAGACCGGAGCCAAGAACATTGAGATTGCCATCTTGTCTGCCGACAACCCTACCGAGGTTCTGAGCACGGAAACCATTGCTGAGTACGTTGCTGAGATTGAGGAAGAAAAGGAGGCAGAGGCCAAGAAACAGAAGCCTAGCCGGGATTAGGGGGTGCCGGTGTATATGTAGTCAGATGATGTAGTCATAGACCTAATGATGATGTAAATGTTTTAATTTGCGACAAGATGCGTTGAGCGCACCAGTAGAAACAACTATATAATGATACATTGCTAATGATTTAGACGGGTAATTGGATTATCTACGATACTTGCACTGTTTATATTGATTGCTTTTTTTGGAGCTTCAACAGTTGATCTGATTACTATAATTACAAGTATAAACCATCACTCATATTTGTCTAACCATTGTCTAACTAAACTTCTGTCATTCCTCACAAAGAGATACAAGTACAAGTACTTCACACCCATGAAATAGGAGATATTACACACGTT
Source organism: Yarrowia lipolytica (assembly GCF_001761485.1). NCBI lineage: Eukaryota > Fungi > Ascomycota > Dipodascomycetes > Dipodascales > Yarrowia > Yarrowia lipolytica. The sequence continues at coordinate 1,880,087 of NC_090771.1, read as the reverse complement.
ATCAATATATAGAACAGTTAATCATACCCGGTGTTTTAACAACTCCACTTAAATCCTACCTCCAATCCTCTCCCCTCCCCCTCCTATCACTGTCGTGTGATTACCCATCGGTGTATGACGGCGTGCAGAAATGTGAAATTTAAACTCATCACCAACAGTGACATTTAGTTCACCGTAAGTTCAGCACCACCATCACACCTCTCCAACCCGTGCCACCATGAGCCAATCTCCGGCACCCAACCCGCAAGGCGGCATCAACAACGGCAAGCCCGCCAACGGCGCTGCTCCTGGGGCTGCTGGCACTCCCAACAGGCCTGCCAACGGCGCTCAGGCTGGAGGTGCCTCGACACCGACAAACAGACCTGCTCAAGCCTCAGGGTCGGACCTCAACCGAATCGTCATGGAGTACCTGCACAAAAAGGGCTATTTCCAAACCGAATCCATGTTGCGGTTTGAGTCATCACGTGCCCCTGCTCCTGCGCAACCTGTGGGCTCTCAATACACCGGAGGACAGAACGCGACCAATGTAGCGCCTGGAGCAACCCCTCCTCCTCCTGCACCTCCCGGAGCTCCCCAAGTGGCCATCGGAACCAACAACGCCGGCCAGATGCAGCAGGTGCCCATCCCCAAGCCTCCGGTGGCCAAATCGATCCACGACGACACGACAGCCATTCGAAAGGGCTACGTGATGCTGCGAAACTGGACGGAGGCGTCATTGGACTTTTACCAGCCCGAGCTGCGACGTGCGCTGTACCCCATTTTTGTGCACTGCTACCTTGATATTATTGCAAAAGGCCAGGCCTCTGAAGCTCGAGACTTCTTCGCCACATACTCGGGTGACCATGCTGTGTTGCATGGCCATGACCTGCAAAAGCTGTCTGGAATCTCGCTGCCCGACCACATTCCTTCCAACGAGCTGGCGCAAAAATTTCGTTCGTCCAAATACAGACTCAACATCAGTAGAACCGTGTTCGATCTACTGTTCTACTTTCTGCAGGAACATGACTCCACTGGCGGAGCCATCATTCTGCGAATCGTCAACCAGTACATCGATGCACAGGTATCGTCCGGCCGGCCCAACCGATTCGACTCAGAGGGTGCAGTGCATTCGTCAGAGGGACTGCCCGATACCGCACATGGATCCCAGGTGGACTCGTTTAATCAGGCCGAGGTTAAGTTGGGCAAGCTGCCGTACGAAGCATCATTTGAAAAGGAGGTGGAGCACTCACTGCGGGAAATTGATAAGGGTAATACCGATGGTGGAAACTCATTAGAGGCTGAATTTGCGTCCATGAAGTCGGACCAGGACACGGCACCCAACCGTGAAATGCTGCCTCTACCCCCTCACACGAGCGTGGACATTGCGGCCGAAATTCAGGCCGTGATGGACTCGCGTGCCAAAATCAAGGTCGGACCTGTGCAAGCCGCCATGCCCTCTGTGTGTATGTATACCTTCCACAACACCCACGATGGACTCAACTGTCTGGACTTTTCGTCGGACGCTACCCTGATCGCTGGAGGTTTCTCCGACTCCTTTGTCAAGGTGTGGTCGCTCAACGGCTCTCGTCTCAAGTCTGTCGTCAAGGGAGACACTGCCACCACCTCGAAGCGGCTGGTGGGACACGCTGGGCCAGTCTATGGAGTCAGCTTCTCGCCCGACCAGAGATATCTGCTTTCTGCATCGGCCGACAAGACGGTCATGCTGTGGAGCATGGACACGTACACAGGTCTGGTTTGCTACAAGGGCCACAATGAGCCAGTGTGGGACGTTGCATTCAGCCCACACGGCCACTACTTTGCCACAGCCTCTCATGACCAGACCGCGCGGCTGTGGTCCTGTGACCACATTTACCCTCTGCGAATCTTTGCAGGTCATATGTCCGACGTGGACTGTGTCATTTTCCACCCCAACGGCACTTATGTATTCACCGGCTCGTCCGACCGAACCGTGCGAATGTGGGATGTGGCCAAGGGCTCGTCAGTGCGTGTTTTCATTGGCCACACAGCCGCTATCAACTGTCTGGCAGTGTCACCAGATGGTCGATGGCTAGCGTCTGCTGGAGAAGATCACGTGATCATTCTGTGGGAGATTGGATCTGGTCGACGTCTGAAAATCATGCGTGGACATGGCAAGGCGTCCATCTACTCACTGGCGTTTTCCAGGGAAGGAACCGTGCTCGTGTCTGCTGGTGCAGACCAGAGCATCCGAGTGTGGGACGTTAAGAAGAGCACTGTGGAGTCTGGACCTGAGCCTGAGAACCTGTCAGTTGAACGAGCCCCAGAGGCTGTATCTTCTGCTAAGGGTAACGAGGCATCCAAGAAGCGGGAGATTGTAGCAACCCCCGATCATATGGCTGTCTACCACACTAAGAGCAGCCCGGTTTACAAGGTGCAGTTCACTAGCAGGAATCTGTGTTTGGCTGGAGGAGCCTTCAATGGTTAGGTGTAATGTATTATAATTGACATATTAGCAACAAGAAATGAGCAAGTGCTTGTAGAAATAGAAATAGACCTTATCGCCTGGGTTTACAGATGAAAAAGAGGTTTTATTAGTGTGTGTGTTTAAATACAGAGGTTCTATTGTTGTCTGATCAGCACTTGACAGACGTGGATGTAAAGTGGCAGGGAAATAAGCAGTGTCTGTGGCTCGAGAATCGAAAGTCACGGACGATTTCGAATGACCGGCTTGGCAATATCCCATGGGCCTTGAATGTCGTTTTTGTATTTCTGAAGGGCCAGAAGCCACAGTGGAGCACCCACACTGACAAAGAGCTTAACTCCAATCCAGGCCCCCAGTGCCCACAGCCCTCCAATGACATAGAGGCCTGTAGCGGATAGGATCAGCAGTATGGACAGGAGCACCCAGTACCCGCGTCTGGAGGTGGCACGACACCATTGTGTAAACATGGGGAAGACTCCAAAGAGAATGACAGAAAAGAGCACGAAGCAAAAGACTGCCATTGTTGTACGCAGTTGAGAAGCTAGCACTATTGCTGCCAGCATAGCGAGATTTGTTGACAGAATAGGACGAGTCAATTTGAGCGAAGACGCGCCTGAAGCAGTGCGGGCTCCATCAGTGTAGTCGTGGAAACACACGTTAGCGAGCCCCAGCCAGCAGGCGATGGCCCAGATTGAGTCTGACGATGTGGATCGTGTCAGCGACTTTAGCACTGGTGACAGAGCAAGAAGGACAAATACAATGAGTAGCGCTCCCTTTATCGTAGAGGGTCGGCTCTTGTCGTCATTGTGGATCTTGTACTTCTCGTATACAAAGTATCCGGGCACTGTGAGCACAGATGCGATGATCGCAAAGAACTCGGGGTCCCACTCATGGTTGAATATGCCCAAAAACACCACCACAAAGACGACGATAGTGCACAGATGCATGATGATCACACTAGAGTCGAGAAACAGTGAGCGGAACGAGTACTGAGCCACATTGTCGTTTCGGCGCAGTTGCGACAGAAAAGACGAGTCCACATAGTTGTCGGGGTAGTCCTGCTTGACCCACAATAGTTTCTTCCATGGCGGACGAGTCGTCGGTTGGCAGTCGGGGAACACGGCGTCCGGATCATCAAAGCCCGATTCTTCCGTTAAAGGCTCTCCCTGCACTCCGGTCCATTCTCCTGTGGCTCGAGACCTCAGTTTCTGGATCCCGCGCGACATGTTGGCATCAGCAAATTAGCTTTGGTGAAGAGGTCAGCTTAAAGTTGGTGTTGGACAACATCAGATGTGTCGAGAAAGCGAGCATGAGAGGGTGATAATAGTGGTCAATGTGGGCGGAAAGACTCATTGAAGTTGAAAATCAACTTTTTAACATACAGGTAGATAAAAGAATGCCACACAAATTATTTATGGTACCACAAAATCAACCCATATTCCCTCTGCAATAATAAGACTGCTAAACTACACGTGCATGATCTGCAAGGGACGTTTAGATCGGTCGATGAAGTTGATTGATCTTTGAGGTGATAATATCCGAATAGTAATTACAGGTAAGTTGTTCGCTAAGACGATGAATGTCTCGGAGTCCTGGTGTTTATGCTTTAATATTATGTTAATCTCAGATATATTAGAAAGGAACGGAACGCGGAACGCGGAACTGATGTGGTAGCTTGACCACTGGAATCTATGCGAGCTATTTAGTAAGATGTGGGAGAAATTTCAAGTGCGAGTGAAAGAACATCCAGTTAGAACATGGTTCCAAAGTTGCTTCGTCCAACTTCTCGCCTGCTGTGAGTGTTGCCCTTGTTGGTCTCCTCCAGAATGTTGTTATTGGGGTTTCGAGAGTGCCTGAAGGTGAAGCCGACAAATGCTCGGTGGGGGATGGGGTTGCCCTTGTCAGCAAGGTTCTCGACCTGTGTTCGCTTGGCCATCACCTCCTGGTACTTCTCCATATCAGCCTCGTTAGAGAAATCATCAAAGTAGCCAGCGTCAACATCCGAGTCGAGCTGGGGGATGAAGGGAGGAGTCTTTTCTCGCAGAGTCTCCCATTCAACCTCGGCAAAGTAGGGGTGCTTGGCAATCTCGTCGAAAGACCGCAGTCTGTATCGAGCGGAGGTGATGAGTCGTTGGATGAGATCCCAGGTTCGGTCCGAAAAGACGTATCGACCATCATCGTACTTGGGCCGCCGAAGAGCGTTCTTCCACTGTCGCAAGTTAGAGTATGTCTCGTCAGGAGAAGCTCCAGCGAAAGGAGGGTAGCCGGCCAGAGTCTCGAACAACATGCAGCCCAGAGACCAGTAGTCAATTGTGTAGTCGTAGTTCTTTCCCTCCAGAACCTCCAGAGCCATGTAGTCAGGAGAGCCAACAATGGAGGAGGCGTAGTTAATGTCCGAGGCTCGCAGAGACCGGTACATCTTCTGTCGCTCGGTGAGCGATCTATGGGTGACCTGGACATCCTTGACGGCATCAAGACGAATTTTCATGCTTTCAACTCGGTCCTTGGAGATTGCTCCGGATGCAAGACCAAAGTCAGTCAGCTTGATGTGACCTGCCGAGTCGATGAGGAAGTTCTCGGGCTTGAGATCTCTGTGGATGTATCCGAGCTTGTGGAGGGCCTCCAGTGATGCGAACATCTCGGAGATGTAGAACCGCGCGTGTCTGGGGTTGAGGATGCCGGTGTTATTAAGCAGAGTTCGGTAGTCTCCTCCAGGGACAAACTCCATGGCGAGGTAGACAGACTCCTGGTCCTGGAAGGCGTAAAGCAGCTTGACAAGCCACTCGGACCGGGCAGCCGTTAGAATGTCTCGTTCGGTAAGAATGTGTCTGATTTCGTCCAGTTTAAGCAGCAGCTTCTTGTTAAGCACCTTGAGGGCGCAAATTTCCCGGGTGTCGGCCTTCTTGGCCAGGAACACCTGTCCGTAACCTCCCTGGCCGACTTGGGTAAGGATCTGGAAGTCGCCGTGCTTGAGACGGGTTCGACGCTTTCGCAGGTGAGCTCTTTCTCGGCCGACATACGACTTCCATTGAGTCTCAGCCTCGGCTTGGGGGACGCCTCCAAGAGCAGCCTTGGCTTTTCCAAGACGCTGCTGACGGCCGTGTACGTAAGTCAGCAGATCGAAGTAGTAATCGAAGAAGTACAACTGGGTGACGTTGACCAGTCGCTTGGTCTGAGGGTCATTGAACTTTTCGTAGTCACGTGAAGTCCACGACGGCGAGTGTGTGTTGGCCGTCACCTGGCTGCCGTGGTGGCCCTGCTGTTGAGGAGCCCAGTTCTCCTTGTCAGTAGGTCGGCCAATGTTGAGAGACTCAATGTTGGAAATGATGGCGGTGGTCTCGTCGGGGTCACAACTTCCAGCCTCGTGTCGAAGAGGGCTTCGAGGGGGAGAGGTTCCTCCTCGCATGGGAGACTGGGGCATTCGCAGAGATTGGAGCTTTTGTTCCACAGAGCTCATGGCCCCCTTGACCGGGGAGTCTTTAAACGATACCATGGTGTGGTTGTGTTGCAAGATGTGTGGCGAAGTGTGGAGCAGAATAGTTTACCACGACGTAGCTAGCCTCTCCTCTAAAGTATTAGCTACATAAGGATAGGCGTGCAGTCGGATGGTGTTGTGTTTACTCCTAATTGGGACAAGGTTGCTGGGGCAACGCGGGTTGACGCGAGGAGACGGAAGCAGAGTCAAAGTGGTGTCAAAGTGGAGATAAAAGGGGTGCCTGGGGAAGGGGGAGGGGAAATATAACAGTGTTTGCGTGGCCTGGTTTTATTTTATTTTCAGTTGAAAATTAACCAAAGAAGTCTTTTTTATAGCTTCCATATGACAGGTGTTGACCGGGTCCCCATGGTTCAGCCTGATGAAACATACTGTAATTTCAAGCTTGGAGTTAAAGTGGGAGACGAGCAAGGAGAGAAGAAAAGGAGGAACAACAAGGCAGTGTATAGAGAGAAGGGTAACTGAACGGGGGCTATTGTACAATACATTGACAGGGTGCGATTACCAATCCCAGCGCCTATAATACCGATATAGCCAACCATGGCACGTCTGCCTTCTTCCTCCTCTTAAGTTAGTTGTTCAGAAGCCTCCACACAGCTCGAATCGAGGTGTGAAACAATAGTGATGCTCTGAGAGAATACAATTATGAGTATGTACTATACAGCGTAGTGCTCGTGCTGTAAAATACTGTACACGTACTCCACCTAGACGTGCAGTAGAGCCAAACTGATGCGCGAAATAATAGTATTGTTTGTGCTTATTGTCGCTCTTGTTGGAGTGGCTATTTTGCAGTCAAGGCAAACAGACTGCCCGTTAATGTCGAGTGTACAGGATGTACACAAGGTACTTGTACTTGTGTGGGGACGTGATAGTTAGATATTCAGATATTCAGAGCACAAGGACACACGACACTACAAGTACGCGTTCGATGTATATTATTACACTCAGGCAGCATCCGAACATCACTACAAGTAGTTTCCACTGACAACATGTACACATCAAGGTACCCAGACACCTGACAGACTCGCTTAGTGAACCTCTTTAAACTCACAACCTCACTGTCATGCAAGGCACAAGGCCGACCGTTTGGTTCCAGCAGGTGGAAAAGTGCGTGGAAAAGTGCGACACGTACCGTAGCATCCAATCACAGAGTTTTTTTGAAACCAGCAACAGCCGTGACACCCAAGAATAGTCTGTGACACGTCCACTCATCAGACCCACATGTAGCGTGCATCAACCTGTGTCCACTCCCAATATGCAAGCCAAAATTAATTTTACGCGACACGTTCAGAGACTGCTAATTACAACTACAAGTAGACGGACTTCAAGTACACTAACGTCTCCGACGGAATCCAAGACGACTTTTGCTGAACATAGACGGCCCACCAACACATTGGAATCACATGCAACTACGAATCCCCGCACCCTACAATACTCTACAGCAGCCTCCAGCCAACCGTGGAGTGTTTATCTGCATCGATACCGAAACCGCAGAACATCATGCTGGAGTGATCACGGAGATCGGAGTGGCCGTGATGCGGTTCCATCCGATTGGTCAGCCCGACAAGCCTTACGCAGCCCCTAAGATCTCGGCCCAGCACTTTGTTGTCAAGGAGAGATCGTCGGATCGATACCGAAACGGTAACTACGTCCCGGACCATAGAGACTTCTTTTGCTACGGTACGTCGCAAGTGGCGCCTCTAGCCGACATTCGAACAGTTTGGAAGGAACTTCTGACGGGCCTTACTGCCGGCTTTGACCAGGACCCGGTCTACTATGTGGGCCACTGCATCTCGGGGGACCTCAACGAGCTCAAGAAGATGGACTTCCACATTCCTGAGCTGCCCATCATCGACACTGAGAAGATCTGGCGTTGTATTAAAAAACAGGGCAAGGGCAACCTCACCTATCTTCTGGAGGCATTTTGCATTCCTCACGCCTTTCTCCACAATGCAGGTAATGATGCCTATCTCAACCTGATGGTGTTCCAGGCTCTGTGTGATCCCGTTGTTCGCCAGGAACACAGCGTGGGGACCAAGTTCAACTACGATCCACGAACCCCTCACAACAAGAGACGTCGAAAGAAGGCTATTGACTACCCCATCGAGTATGCCAATGACTACGACACTCTGGAAACCAACGTCAAGTATCTCGGCAAGCTGGACGGCTGCAACCGTTTTATCAAGATTGGTAACCTGGAAGAGGAGGAGGAGCTGATCCCCCGAATGTTGCCTGCTGTAGTAGTCAAAGCAGACTCCCTGGCAAAGGAGGCAGTCCTTGGCCCCAACTCGGACCGATACGAGCGACAGAAACTGTCTGAAGACGTTGAAATGACTGGCCAGACTGTTGGACCTATGGACATGCTTGTACAACCGGCTTTGCAGGGTCGAGGACGGTCCCCGAACAACCAGCAGTATCTACCTTCTCACAGCGGGTTTGACAGACCGACATACACCGCTCGCCGGTATGACCAAGACAACAACCAAGGTGCTCGAGCAGCCCACAACAGACAGGGAATGTACAACAACCGTGGACAGAACCACAAGAAGCGAAGACAACCAAGGGGCGACTTCCAGGGTGCTCGCAGCCGGGACTCTAGTCAAAAACGAGGATCTGGAGGTGCCTCTGGGACCCAGGAATGAGAACTCACGAAGCGAAGACGCACTGACGACTAAGCATCATTGAATATGATACCGTTATATAATAGTGATGTATGTTGTGCTGGCCACATCCTACATTCAGTTATGTGTACTCCGCGCTGACAACGTGGACTCACTGGGATACTGTGCGGGACTCTCGCCTTATGTGACTACTCTATACATACATACTGTACGGGGAGTGAGTGTCCCAGATCGTACATATATACAAGTACATACTACATAGTAGTTTGATGATGCTTAATGTGTGCAAATAGTGAAGAAACTTGAGACAAGCTCTCTAATCAACCGCTCACTACGTTAACTACGTTTATTTACGTGCTTTTTCATATCTTCGAAGTTTTGTATGTCTTAAAAAACGAAACTTCAGCTTGTTTGAAGCTGTACGTACGGATTAGTAAAATATGCGTGCCTACGTGGATGGTGGGGTGCGATGATCTCAACAAAAGTAGAAATTTTAGCCATTTGAGTAGAGGGGTGAATTTAAGACATGGGAAGGTAAGTAGAATACAAGTAACTATTCTCGCAGCATCAAAAATCGCTTTCGCTTACATAAAAAACCGACCTTATCCAGTTCTCCCACTCACGTGATATCAAGGTTAGGGGACACAGCCCAATTGGTGAAGTATATCACAGCACTGCGTAAGTTTGAGCATACCCACTCAGACTCCGCGTTGGGAGTTCATAACTCGCTGGTGAAATTTTTCTTCTCTTCTTCTCTTCAGCGGAATTTGTCTTTAAATATCCTATCAAACTAATTCGAAATGGGAGGCAGCACCAGCATCAAGAAGACCGAGTACTTCTCCAAACTGAAGCAGTTGCTTCAGGAGTACAAGTCCATTTTCGTCGTCGGCGTCGATAACGTCTCTTCTCAGCAGATGCATGAGATCCGAAAGACTCTCCGAGGCCGAGCAGTCGTTCTCATGGGTAAGAACACCATGGTCCGACGAGCTCTCCGAGAGTTCGAGGAGGAGCTCCCCGAGGCTGCTGAGCTTCTCATGCCCCTCTGCCGAGGCAACGTTGGTTTCGTTTTCACCAACGACGACCTCAAGGAGATCCGAGAGGTTCTCCTCGAGAACCGAGTTCTGGCCCCTGCCCGAGCCGGTGCCATTGCCCCTAAGGACGTCTGGATCCAGGCCGCCAACACTGGAATGCCTCCGGACAAGACTTCTTTCTTCCAGGCTCTCGGTGTCCCCACCAAGATTTCTCGAGGTACTATTGAGATTACCTCCGATGTCAAGATCCTCCAGCAGGATGTCAAGGTCGGTCCCTCCGAGGCTACCCTCCTTAACATGCTGAACATCTCTCCTTTCACCTACGGAATGACTGTTGTTCAGGTCTACGACAACGGCCAGGTTTTCGGTTCCGAGATTCTGGACATCACCGACGAGGAGCTCATCTCCAACGTCATTGGTGCCATCTCTACCATCACCGCCATCTCCCTTGCCGCCAACTACCCCACCCTCCCCGCCGTGTCTCACTGCATCATCAACAACTACAAGAACGTTCTTGCTCTGTCCATTGCTTCTGACTACACTTTCGAGGGCTCTGAGGCCATCAAGGACCGAATTGCCAACCCCGAGGCTTACGCCGCTGCTGCTCCTGCCGCCGCTGCCGCTTCCGGCTCTTCTGAGGCTGCCCCTGCTGCTGCCGCTGAGGAGGATGAGGAGTCTGAGGATGACGACATGGGATTCGGTCTTTTCGACTAAGCTCTTAGTTAGTTAAAAATCTACTACTTATCTGTAAACCCTGGGATTGTAGAATTGCGCTGTGTATTTATAATAACGTTGTGTCCTCCTACTATGACTAAGACCCGCATTGAGCTGAGTGGAGTGTGCTACCTGTAACGTTGTGTATGTACTGTACTTGTAATATGAATACGATCTTTAACACTACAGTAAAAGTATCAACATTTGAACTGTTGATTTATTATGTGCAGTACAAGTATGAACTTGTACGATCTATATGCTCTTTTATTTGAATAATATATTTATACTATACGACTATTATACGCCCAGTACAATATCTCTTTTTCAGTGTGAGCTTTGTCCCATTCCGTAGGATTTTTTTCCCACAGGTTTTTTTTATTATTTATTATTATTATTATTATTATTATTAATAATAACATAACAGTACTACTTGCAATTACTTGCCATGGTGTGATGAGTCCCTCTTCTCAAACCTACTTCTGACACAACATGGTATCAGAAGTCAGAACAAGAACAGCAAAATTCGCTCAGAAGGAAGGAAGGCAGATATAGTGTTAATTCGATTATATTTATACTGACTCTACCCCGCATCGAGTTCTGCACGTAAGACATTTGTAGTACTCGTACCAATACGGTACACTCGTACTTGTACCCCCTCTTCACAATGCACTCATCACCAATCACTCAGTTGCAGGTACAGGAGGAGATCTTTCCATCTTCTGGGTAAAATATCATAGCATCTGATGGATTGAATGCAATAGAATCACATGCAACAACACAGCTTATGTAGTTAGACCCCGTTTTTCCAACCCCTTCGCTCTCCGGATAACACGCCTTGCTCTCAGTTGCTCTTCCCTCTGCCGACTTCCGTCTGATCCACCTCTGCCATCTGTCAATATACACTACTGTAACCCAGAGTCTATCTGAGATTCGCGTAATTTTTTGTTTTCCCGCTAACCGTTGTGAACCAACTTAATCACATGCGTCTGTGGCCCAAGCTGGCTTAGGCACAAGTAGACGACTTTTTCTCTCATTTTTTTGCAACGGGACAAGAAGACATGCATTTGTTTGTGCTCATTCACGGTCTCTGGGGAAGCGCAACCCACATGGCCGCGGTAAAGGAGGTGTTGGACACCACCTACGGTGTCAAGGCTGGAGGAGACATGGTTGCTTATGCCACTCAGAGTAACCACGGTACTCTCACCTACGATGGAGTGCAAGTATGCGCGCGTCGATGCTATCTGGAGATCAAGGAGGTGATTCGCCGCTACGCTGATGACGAGGGTGTTACCTTTGACCGCATCTCGATACTGGGCTATTCTCTTGGTGGCCTCATTGCGCGGTATCTCTGTGGCATATTTTTGGACGAGGGCTTCTTCGACAAGGTCAAGCCCGTTCTGTTCTCCACCATAGCCACGCCGCATCTGGGCTCCAAGTTCCACCGAACTGACAAACGTTGGTTCAGTTGGATGAACACTCTTGGAAGTACCTATCTCGGGAACACTGGACGAGACCTGTTTCTCAAGGACCCGACACTTGCTGACATGAGTAATCCTTCCTCATCCGCATATAAGGCGCTGGAGATGTTTGATAACCGGGTGCTGCTGGCCAATTGCCGAAACGACCGAACGGTGCACTTCCCAACGGCGTTTATCACGGCTGCTAATCCGTTTGCTAACCTACGATGGCTCGATCTCAAGTTCCACGAAGTCAAGCTGCAAGAACCCGTGGTGGACAGCTACGGCTGGAGCCACTCGCCTCGAATCATTGACTTCAAACGAACCACCAAACGGTCCCTTCCTTTCCCCGTCTACCACGAACACATTCGCCAGAAGCTTATCTTCTGGAGTTTTGCGGCTACTGTTGGTCCCCTAGCTATCACAGCTGTGTTAATTGCGTCCATGTTCTTCACCAACAACTCAAATCACCGAGTCAGCAAGTTTCTGAGAGAAGGAGACAAGGCACTCATGGGTGAGATTCTCGAAAGTATCAAGATGGAGACTTTTGACGAGGAGTGGTTGAATGAGGGTGACGAGAGGAAGGTTGGCGGTAAGGGGGAGAAGACTGAGAACACCGACAAACAATCCTCCCCCGTTTCTAAAACGGACGCGTCCAAGGTTGAGGAAGAGGCTGATGTCATGGCTGCTGGAATCACTGAAGCTGCCGTCGAAGACGTCATTCTAGGTGATGATCTTAACAACACCGACACGCCTGCTTTGTCGGAAACCAAGGTGGTCGGTCTGGGTGAAGCTATGGAGGCGGCTAGACACACAGGAGACCGAGGATTGCTGGCCAACTGGGCGAACAACGCGCCTTTCTCCGAGGACGTACTCAGCATGATTGAGAACATGGACAAGCTAGGCTGGGAAAAGTACGCCGTGTACATTACCGTGATCCATTCTCATGCTGCCATTGTTGCTCGACGAGGGCTTACTCAACAGGGACAGGGTGCAGCTACCCTGCGTCTCTTCAGCGAGATTATTAGATCCAAGATTTGAACACAACAATCTTGTTGCTCGCGGAAGCCAGACGGGCATGCTAACTTATAGACACACAGTATGACGTGGTAATTTATAATAGAAGTTTACAAAACACAGCACTACGACTATTCACACAGTAATCTACAATCAGTTCAATCCATCAAGTCATAATTATTTATACATCATAGAACGATTAGGCTAATCCTGGAGCTCAACAAAGTTGGAAGGGAAGAGGTTTCGCTTGCCGTTGAGCGATCCGGTCCACCAGTCCTCGTCGATGAATTCAATATCTGTGATGATATCGTCCGCCGCGAAGCTCAGTTCATTGTCCTCAGCAGCGTCGTAGTCGTACAGGGCGATGGCAGAGGGGCCAGTGCCAGCTCCGGCAGCAGCGCCGGCAGCAGCGCCCGGCAGCCCGCGGCAGGATCGGGAATGGTGGGCACAGCACCATCCTTAAGCCTGACATAGTTGGAGGGGAACAGACCGGACTCACCCTTGGAGTTGGTTCCGCTCCACCAGTTCTCGTCCAGGAACTCAATGTCGGTGACGATCTCGTCCTCCACGAGATCGATCTCACCCTCCTCATCCTTAGTGTAATCGTACTCCACGGTGGCAGAGGGCTTGCTGGAGACAACAGCAGCAGGAGTGGCAGCAGCAGCACCGCCTCGAGAAGGCAGGGCGGGAGCAGGAGGCTCATCGGCAGCAGGTCGAGATGGCATGGGAGGAGGAGGAGCGTCGTTAGCAACATGTCGAGCAGGCATAGGAGGGGGGGCATCATCGTCGTTGGCGGGAGGAGGGGCGTGTCGAGCAGGCATGGGGGGAGGAGCATCATCTTCTTCCTCATCTTTGGCAGCTCCTCGAGCAGGAGGAGGAGGAGGTCCTCCGGTACCAGCACCAGCAGAGAAGGCGGCCTGAAGAGCAGAGGCGCCCTTGGAGAAGCTGTTGTGCTCGTCCTCATCGTCGTCATCCTCATCAGCGGGGGGTCGAGATGCAGAGGGAGGAGGCGGGGGCACTGTTCGAGCAGGAGGAGGGGGAGCATCATCTTCGTCGGCAGCAGCGGGCTTGTTGAAGGCGCCTCGGAGAGCAGAGACAGAGACAGCGGGAGCATCGTCCTCGTCCTCATCATCGTCGTCGTCGTTTACTCGAGAGGCGGAAGGAGGGGGAGGAGGAATGGTTCGAGAAGCAGGGGCGGGGGTGGACTTCTTGGGCTCGTCATGCACGGCCGGCTTATTGAAGGCACCTCGAAGAGCGGAAACCGATGCGTGGGGCTCGTCATCTTCGTCGTCATCACCACCGAAAGAAGCAGGAGTCTTCTTGTCCTCCTCATCATCGTCGTTCACAGACAGCTTGGAGAACTTGTCGGATGCAGAAGAGACGTTGGAGGTAGACGAAGGCACGGCCACGTCAGGCTGGGGAGTCTTTCCATGCTTTTCAGCCCAGATCTGACCGGGAGTCTTACCGTTCTCAGAGGCAAAATCTCGGGATCCACCAGACACAATTGAGGTCTTGAGACCATACTGAGACGACAGATCACCGGCGGGGGCCAGAGGCTTGGTTCCTCGAGAGGCAGCGGGTGTGAATCGAGACTGGATAGCAGATTTGTCGATCTTGGGCTTGGGCATCTCGGTGAGCCGTCCAGACCCGGAGAAAGCGTTGAGTCGGTCCTTAACAGACTTGGGGGTCTCATCCTCCTCATCGTCGTCGTCTCCACCAATGGTGGTAGGGGGCTTCTTGGAGGGAGTGGGAGTAGAAGAAGACTTGGAGGGCTTCTGGAAGGCCTTCATTCTGTCTTTGAGAGACATAGGCTCGCCGTCCTCGTCCCCGTTCTGGTTGTCCTCATCCTCAACATCGGCGACAGGGGCAGGCTTAGAGGTAGGCTTAGGAGTGGCCTTGGGCTTGGGCTTGTCGAGGTCCGTCTTGATGGGGGTGTTTTCAAAGGACTCCTTGTGTCCCTTGCCCTGGGCTCGGATGGCTGCAATGTCAATTTTACCGACGGGCTTGTAGGAGCCACCGACAATGCCTCGATCTGAGTCGGCGTCTCGTCCCTCGGACGTGAAGGTCGAGGGTCCTCCCTTCTTTCGGATCTCGGCCAGGTCAACCTTGACGGGCTTGTAGGACGACTCAACAGGTGTGGGCTTGGAGACGGGCTTGGTTTCCACTGCAGGGGCGTCTCCCCAGTCCTCCTCATCGGCTCCAGACTTTTGCGTTGTGTAGGTGGGCTTGGTCTTGATGGCCGACGAGATTCCGGGCTTTCTGGATGAGGTGGCTCCGTACTTGGCACCAGAGGCTCGCTCCAGCCGCTCCAGGATCACATCCTCAGTGAGATCGTCTCGGTCTCGGGCAGTCACCTGGACGTGGTAGCCGTGGAAGAGATTTCCAAGGGCATGGAGATGGGGGTTGAAGACACCCTTGGCTCGAGGGTCGGGGACTCCCTCAGGACACCAGCCCACGTAGACAATCTTGGGTAGCTTCGAGTGAGGGTCGGGGACTCGGACCAGGCCGTATTGCAGCTTGCCCTCCTCGAACTCGTCGAGGAAATCGGCCAGAGTGGAAGTGTCAGACTCAGGGATGGCTGCGACCTTGATGGTGGCCGAGGACGCTGTGGGAGAGGTGGCATAACCAAAGATTGCCCAGGGGAACTCGGGGTCATTGCTGACAATGGCGCCGTACACGTCCTTGATCTGCTGGCCGTTGGTAGCTAGGTCGAGAGACATGTTGAAACGTGTGTTGCGGTAATTGGGTGTGTAAGAGTGTGTGTGTGGAGAGACTATGTACAAGTGGTGAGCTAATTGAGAGTTATAGACCAACCATGCACTGTGATGTGGAGTTTAAAGCTCGGAGCAATCGGATGGTGGAGCGGTTCGAATGGGTGATAGAGGGGTGATATGAAAAAAAGTAAGGATGAGAATGTGTTTGTAATGGACAATTGTTTGTGGTTGGGGGTATCATTCTTCTCTTGTATGCCTCCCCTACCCCGCATGAAGGCTGCTCTCTACCTGTACAGAGTTGTATTGTCTATGTCTCAGCACTACACCTCGTACTGGTAGTTACAATAAGCCAGACGTAGCCTAGATGCCGTCTCACGACCCTTTACTTGATTTGCAGTGACTGACAAGATAAATAGCAAGTGCCAGACTGTGAATTGTGACAACATGTCCTTGCTGTCCTCTTTTTCATTGTACTTGTTGTTGTACGTCTGGCTGTTCTGCATAAACCGGATTTTTGTCTGTTGCTATCTCCGGATGGACTTTCAAGCTCTTTCAAGCGAATGAACCACCCAATTGGGATCGGATTTAAGCAGCTTTATTGAGTCGCTCTTTTCTATAACTAGTATTGCTAGCCACTCTTTGTATCCCCAAAGGTCAGTGTACACAGCCCCCAGGAGGTCAATTTACGCGGGCTTTTATCCGCAACACCATCCACGCAGCACACATGTATGACGTATGATCAAACCATGAGTTGGAAATAGATGCTGTAGGCGATATGTACGACGTTCAAGTACTTATGGTCAATGCGCAACAGATAATGAAAAGTGTGAGTCATGCGGTCTAGTCACGATGAAATTTGAATCTCGCACGGTCTCTATTCAATTTGGAACTAATTGTAGTCTCTACTGTAGCTAAGCCATACGGCTGATATCTGTCTCCACTTGAGTGGTTTAAGCTGTCAAGTAAAATGAGGGATAAACTGAGTGTGAGGGATGTTCTCAAAATGTGAGTGATTGACTATATATAAGCCAAAATCTTGTTTTTCTAGCGATAGCCATCATGGCCGTGTCATCCTATTGGCCAGAAGAGAAAATGCTACACAATCCCTACAGTATGTACAGTACTCGTACTCGTGCAGTAGTTTACCCAATGTATTACAATATCTCATCGATAAACTCAGCTTTATCGCAACAATGGCATTGCATTTAAAGTGGGTGTGGTAAGAGTACAGTATGTACGTATTATTGTCAATTGAAAACACGTTTACATTTGACTCTTTCAAGGACAAGAAAGTATTTGAGAGATGAGTGCAATTTGTATCTGATTCTCATACAAAACGTCGTTCATTCCACTGAAAATACATCTTGCTGACAGCAACATTTCTCTCTCCACTTTAATAACGACCCACAATCCCTAACCCCTCCTTCACAGATGTCATGCGCATGAACATCTTCCGCCGTCCTTCGATCCACAAACTGGTGATGGTTGCGACAACAAGAACGCGAACCAAGCGAAGTCTGGCTGAACCTGAAACAACAGCGCCTGTGGTGACTCCCAGTACTCCCAAAAGACAGAAAACCAAGCTTGAGATCCCTACTACTCCCTTGGCTCCAGCCCCTAAGATTTCCCTGGCTGAGTCTATCAAGCTGATACCCAAGCTAGATCCTGTAACCAAAGACAACAGTCACTGGGACGAAATTTACGAATCAGATTTCTCCAAGGGCCTCAAGTACATTCTCGATGTCGATCCTTCTCTGGAGGATATCGTACACTCGTCCGAGTTCACTTCTTTTGTCAAAGAAGCTGCTACTCGGCAAGAGTCCAGAACCAACAGAAAGTGTAACAATTGCTTCGAACATCTTACAAGGGGCATCATTGGACAACAGGTATCTGGAGCAGCTGCCGAGTCGATTCTCAAGAAGTTCAAGAAACTGTTTCCAGTCGAAGGAAGCGAAGATGGCAAATTTCCGAGCCCACAGGAGATCCTCGACACCCCAACCGAGGCCTTAAGAAGCGCAGGTTTGTCTGGAAGGAAGGCAGAATACATCACATGTCTATCTACGGCCTTTAAGGATGGAACTCTGTCCGATGACTGGCTCAGTACTGCCTCCGATGACGATGTTGTCGATGCTCTGGTCGCCATCAAGGGCATTGGGCCTTGGTCAGCGGACATGTTTCTTCTCTTTGCTCTTAAACGAATGGATGTCTTCACATTGGGTGATCTCGGTATCCAGAGAGGTGTATCTGTTTACCTCAAAGAGCGTCCTCATCTTGCTGAGATCATCAAGCAGGTTGACTTTTCGCTCCCTATTAATGGGGTCCACAGTCCTGGCAAGTCTAAAAAGGCTGGCGCTCGAAAAGCAGCCAAGTCAAAGCCAGATACAAAGGGTAAATGGAGGGTGCCCACAGCAGATGAAATGACCTGGGTGGCCCATCGGTTTGCTCCTTACCGTTCAGTAATGATGCTAATTCTGTGGAAGATCAGTGATGTCAATACTGCAATTCTGGATAAGAAGTGAACACAGAATGATAGGAACCCAAATTGACGACAGATCAGACATCAACAGTAGGTACTTTACAATGTATTTTTATTCTCTGTATGTATGAAAAGATTGCGACTCCTTAGTAAAGATAGCTTGATCTCTTTGCGAACTATCAGTTACTTGTATGATCTCGTTCATAAACCAGAGCCTAGTTAATCTGATCTCACCTGCTATGTGGAGTGAGATTCTAAGCAAGCTACAAGAGTGTTGAAAGGAAGCAGCCTGCATCTCTGGCACTGCGCATTGTTCCACAGCAACTCAGTTCCTCGAATCAAACCCCCATACTATACACCTGATCTCGGTCCAGCTTCGCCACTACAATCCAGCCTATCAAGCTTACCACGCCATCAAACCACCACCACGACATCGTAGCAACCACCATAATCCAATCATCCAATATCATTATCCTATAATACACTTAAAGTCCTCCAGGGACAAGCTGTGTTAGTTAATCTTCTCGTGACTTCCTTCCCTATCTGATCAGCCATAAATATCCCCAACTTCACTCACCATGTAGATGCTCTTTCCACTCAACAACAGCTTGCTGTGATTGGTCTCCTTGCCAGTTTTTGTGTTGACCTCGGTCACGTCCTCCAGCACCATGTTGACGAAATCGTCGAATCCGACCAGAGTGCCAGTGAACTCGACCTTGGACTTGACCAGCACCAGAATCTTGGATCCTATGCACTTGTCGACCAGCTCCAGAGGCAGAATTTGCGATACCTGGGGCTCAGCTTGCTCGCTCATTGTGTGTGATGTTGTGTGTTCGGAGACTGTTGTTTGATGCTGGTGTGGTTTTTGATTAAAGTGTTGTGCATGGCTTATGGTCACGTGATCAGAGGGGTACAGTCGACACGGAACGATAAAAGGTGGACTTCGAGTTTGGGCAGGATAACAGACCAAAATACCCACAGATATATATTTTTTCTGTAATATTTACCCCTCTAGACACTCTAACGTCAAAAGCCAAGCTCTCTCCATTGTGTTTATCAATCTGTTGTGTTTCCACCCTCTTGCTCTCGTGCCTATTAACTCTCTATTCTGACGTACATCCAGCAGCAGAGGTGACTAAACACAGAAATCACGTTAGCTTTGGTGACAGTAAAAAAGCCTGGGAGTATATATATGAACCCTTAAGCTGTTTCCCCTCAAAAAATCACACCCTTGCATACTCTGGGACGCTTTCTGAGCACTGTCATCTCACGCTACACCAACTTCACCATCCCGCATCTCCTCAACCTTGTTTGGGTTTCGATTTTCCTTCTCGCTGGCAAGCCCACACTCCAATACATCATAACACCATCCAAATCACCGTTCGCACAAAACGCATCAAATGACTAAAACGCTCCCCCCACACTCGGCCATCCGACCTCTGGCAGTACAGGATGTGGATGCCATTGTCGAGGTCTCAGATAAGGCCTTCCCTCCGGACCAGTCAGCGACGAGAGAAAAGGTGCTGTATCGACTCCAGGCATGCCCCGAGCTGTGTCTGGGTCTATTTATCAGAAGTTACGACGCCAAGGACAAAGCCAAGAACAGCGACGGTGAGGACGACCAGCTGCCTCATCCTACAACCTCTGTGATTAGCGAGAAGCTGGTGGCGGTGATTCTGGCCACAAAGATGCGGTCAGACCTGATCACCAAGGGCTCCATGGGCATCCCGGAGGGCCCTGACGACGAGGAGAACGGACACAAGGAGGACGGAAACACCGTGGGCGTCCATGCTGTTTGTGTGGACCCCGAGTACCAGGGCAAGTCCATCGGATCGATCCTGATGAATGACTATGTGCAGCGAATCTCCACCAACGGCGTGGCCAGCCGAATCGCGCTCATTGCCACAGACGAGAACGCACCCTTCTACGAGAAGCTGGGGTTCACCAATCAGGGCAAGAGCGATTGCAAATACCCTCCCGGTGTTGTGTGGAATGATCTGTACTTTGATCTGTCGTACAACTAAGGAGATTGACCAAGGAGGAACTGAAATGAAGGGCATGGTTTTGGCATGACGTTTTTACCCGTGGAAGGACGACGTGAGTCTGGCATCCATTAATTCGGTCAGAGAAATGTATGGCACACAACAACTCATTCTGACCTTACATATTATAAGTTATGATATTCATGATAAGAGCGGTAGTTTTCGTCGGCGGTTTGGTTTTGTGTGGTGTCTAGGGAACACTGACAGGTCTGGGGCGCGTTAATACAATTAGTGTGCGTGTTGAACCGTTTTCTCGTTGGGTGTATAGGCGATATATTGCTCTTGTGGACAAACCATTATTATGAGCGAGGTGACGATGGTCGTGTGTTAATTACCCTACAGCGCGGAAGTGCTGCACATACGTAATACTGGACTGACCGCTTAAGCGAGGCAGAGAATCATGTATACGGCAGCACCTTTAACATCCAGTGGCTTCTGCGCTATCTTATCATATCGTGGCTTTCTACTGGAGTATATATATAATTATAACAATCTTGTGTTAGTTCCTTGTAGTGTGTTACGGGTATTAGCTTCGTTTAGGCAACCCATAAATCGACTGATCGAAATACGAGCCAATAAGAAAAAACAGTAGCGATGTGCACATCAGAGAATCGGGGAAAGAAAAAATGTAAGTGCTTGTGGCAAGTAATTTGAAGAAATGAAAAAATGCCGCATTTTTTAGCTCATTGAGTTATTGGTGGTGTATGAAGGGGCATCGAGATCGGCCTCTGATTAGTGAGCATGAGTTTAACCACTCCGTGATGAGCATTCGAGTACGAGGCGTGTAGAGTACCGGTACTTGTACTTGGGTTTGTACTTGTATCTATCTATCTGTATGTCTGTACAGTATGTACAGTACATACCCCAATATATAGCTACTGTACTTGAGGGGGTGTACTCGCGTGCTCAGCATAATGCATCGCTGCTCTCACTCACTCAGTAACTCCAAAAATCATATACATTAGCATTACTTCTATTTCTAAACTCGTCTCTTGCTTAGATTCGAGGTCGGAGATCCTTTCCAGCAATGTCGGCAAGGATGAGGTCGGCAGCCTTCTCACCAACAGCGTAGGCAAAAGCCTGGGTGTGTCCGTTGGGGACTCGGGGAAGGACAGAGACGTCGGCAACTCGCAGGCCGTCGACACCCTTGACTCGGAGTCGCTCGTCAACAACGGCCTCCTTATCATTAGCACCACCAAGCTTGACAGTACCACAGGGGTGGAAACAGGTGTGAGACTTGTCTCGGACGTAAGTCTCCCATTCCTCGATGGACATTTCCTCGAAGGGCTTGGACTCCGGGGGCCATCGAGCCTTGACGAGGTCCTTGGTGCCAGCACCGTTGGTGGCAACGTCGGCGGCGTGCTTCATGATGGCAGCGAAGACTCGAGCGTCAACAGGGTCCTGCAGGTAGTTGTGGACAATCTCGGGGTTCTCCATAGGGTCGGGGGACAGCAGCTTGACGTAACCCTTGGATCGAGGAGGAAGAATCTCACCGATGACGGTCATGACGGACTGGCCCTCGTCGGGAGCCTGGGTCATCTCTAGCTCGATGTAGAGCTCAGCATTCCAGATCTCGAAATGGGGCTGAGAGGGATCGTTACCCATGGGGTCTCGTCGAGGGTTGAGAGCCTTCTGCTTCTCGCAGGCCTCCTTCCAGACGGGATCATCCTTGAGCAGGTTGTCGATTCGGCCGTAAGAGAAAATGCCCTGGGGAGGATTGGAGAAGAAACCGGTTCGCTTGGTCTTCCACTCCTCGGTGGACTTGTCGAGTCCCTCGTCGTCGAAGAACTGGTGGTCTCGGGTGTATCCGGGCTCCTTAATTTCGACAAAGATACCGCAGATAAGATGGTCCTGCAGGTTCTTTCCAACGTAAGGAGAGTCCAAAATGATGTCCTTGACACCAACCTCCTCGAGCTCCTTCTTGGGTCCAACACCGGAAACCATCAGAAGCTGGGGAGAGGCATAAGAGCCGCAGCACACAACCACCTCGTATCGGGCCTTGTAGGTAGGGCCAGCCTCCTCGGCAGCTCGGTTGTAGGTCTCGACACCAACGGCGGTCTGCTTGCCACCGATCTTCTCAAAGAGAATCTTGGTGACAGCGTGGCCAGTCACAATGTCGAGGTTCTTGGGGGCGTGGACAAGAGCGTCGTAGCCGGTGGATCGAACACCGTTGGAGGTGGAACGAACAACGTGACCCCAACCCTGGGGGGCTCCTCCGTTGACGAAGATCTCGGGGTTATAAGGGTAGCCGAAAGAAGCCAGAGACTCAGAGAACTTCTTGGAGATGGGCGCGTAGTCGTAAGGCTGGACCTTGATAGGACCAGAGTCACCGTGGAACTTCTTGTAGTCGTAGGTGTCGAAGTCAATGAGCTTGGGCTCGTGGGCAGATCCCTGGGGCACGTAACACTCGTGCTTTCGGAAGTAGGGGAACAGATCATCCCAACCCCAGCCCTTAGCGCCGGTCTCCTCTTCGATTCGGTCGAAATCACCTCGGGTTCCTCGGATGACGAAAGAGGTGTTCAGACAAGAGGATCCACCCAGACAATGGCCTCGGGGGATACCACAGAGTCGTCGCTCCTCGCCATCAGTAGACAGGTAAGGCTCGTCGACCTCGTAGGACCAGTCGTACTCGGAGTGGATGGTGTTGACCCAGTTACCGGGGCATCGAATATCATCAACACCCTCGGAAGAGGGGCCGGACTCGAGCAGGAGCACCTTGAGCTTCTTACCGGAGATCCAGGCATCGGCCAGTCGCCGGGCGAGAGTGGGGCCGGCGGTTCCTCCACCGACAATGATAAAGTCGAAAGTGTGCTTGTCGTCAGACATTGTCAAGTAATCAAGCTAATGCAAAGCGTGTACAGCTTTTTTTTGATGACGGGGCCTGCTCGTTTATATACCTGGAGGATATATGGTTGAGCCAGTGTCGAACTCTAGCTAATGGAAGGTTTGAGTGGGGAAGAATGTGAAAGTGCGGGGGGGGTAGTTCTATGTGTTGGTAGGGAGCGATTTTGGGTCGAGAAACGACTTTGTGCTGTTCATGATGAAGGAATTGGCTACTTTTGTGAGTGACATTCCTGATTGAATTCTGTTCCTGGTCACAATGACAAGACCCCGCTATTTAGTACACGCTGTCGGTTCGAAAGCTGTTGAAATCGTAAGTTTCAGTTTGGCTACAAGCGAGAAAATACAATTGTGTTAAGCGAAGCGACGTGTGGTGAGAAGGACACGTCAAGAGGATGAGCCCATGCATACAGTCTATTTTTTCTGAAGTACAGTAGATGAGACAAAGAAATTTATTTTGTCAGGCCTATTATCACGCTCTCCGCCCCATCGCAATCCTCCCCCAACGCCTATCATGCACTTCTTGGCTCTGTATGCAATCTGGGGGGGAGTTGATAATAATGCCGTTGCATTTCCGAGAATAATAACAGAAATACGACAGATGTTAGAGAGCAATTGTAGAGTACTTGTAAGAGGGTATATATTACACTGAAACCGGTGGCAACGGTAGACACGTGATCGTGCTACTAATAGACCAATATGTAGCATGTGGTTACCACCCCACTAATTAATAAGACAGACGTCAGAACAGCAGACGCTAATGTTGTACCTGCAGCTCGCGACAGAGCTGGAAACGTCACGTGCAAACATGTGAATGAAATGCCACATACTTTTGCCACCCATCCTACATATGATAGCATTAATCGCCTGATAAACCCGCTGAATCGTACCACATTTCTCCACACGTTGCAAACCCACCTAGCGTCACACATGCAGCCGTTGGTGTCTAAGGTTGTTGGGGTGAAACGTGAAAAACAGAAACTAAGATCGTCGGGAGGATAAGTCATCAGCATACCTGGATGATTGATAGTGTGTTTTGAGGACTATCAATGGATCAATATACTCAAATTTAGACTAGAATTATTTCTACAACTTCTCCCGGTGAAATATCAAATATCTCTCAATATGAAACTATTTACATCCTTTATTCTCACCCACTTCCTCCGCTTCATAAGATGATCTGCACTTGATCCGCCACCGAGACTAGAGCACGAGATCCCGAGCCGCACAAACCCTACAAGTTTGTAGGGGCGTGTTCCGAGACGTGGACAGGTGGCGATAATCTACTCCCACACAATAATTCTCGCAATCACTTGTTTCGGCGCATATCCGAAGGATCACAGGAATCTGAAACACCCCACAAAACGTGAAAGTCTACACAAGCGACTGTAAGGGCATGTGCAGCTCCTGTACGGTTGATGCGCTCTTAATGCGTTAAAAGCGGTCTCAGACAAGTTTCCGAGAACTCTTCGGAGACGGATATCTCGTTTCACTGGCTTTCTTCCATCCGTGGTCTCACCCTCCTATCATAAGGTAGGGATAGTCAGCGATAGAACGACGTGTATTTGTACAGTAGTACAAGTACAAGTACATCCGAAAAGTGATATATGGGCGTACAAGTGTGGTTTGATCACATGTACTTGTAAATCACGTGATGAACAACCAGGTTCACGAAATTCATACACCCCCCCCACATTGCCATTCCACATACGCACCACATATTATTCCCACAAACTGTATCCTCTTATCAATGCAAGATTGCAGTTTAATGCGAATATTTCTGAGTCAACCTGAATCAAGGCGTCAAGGCGATAATAAACGACTAATATTTAAATAAATGAATTGATTATGTAGTGTGATTTTGTTGAATTTGATTCTCTTTTGTGCATGTATATATATGTGTGCTTTTAGTGGTTGTGTTAAGCCGAAGGAAGACTTAACTAGGAGCAAAGGGAAGACCCCGGAAAGGATGTCCACCAGGAAGGCGTTTGGGAGCCTCTTCCAGATCAAGACCAAAGTCCTCTCCATATAGCATAGCCATAGCTCCATCAATATCATGTTCGTGGATATCATGCATGTTACCCTGTTGCTGACCCTGAGGCATGGAGTTCATGTTGGACTGGACCCCTTGCTGAACAGGCTGGTTGAAGAACTGCTGGTACGAGTACTGATCCGCCATGACGTCATTAGAAGGCATCATCTGCGATCCCATGTTAGCTCCAGTGCTAGTAGGTGTGATGGTAGGTGTCGAGTTGCTGACACTACTGCTCACGTTACTTCCGAGACTGCCAAGATTACCGGTACCTATACTCGTGGAGGCCGTCTCCACACTGCTGTTCAGGGTGAGATTGTGAGAATGGTTGTGAATGTGGGTAACATGATGCACTTCCACCACAAGTTCTTTTTCTGATGACAAGAAGAGCTCTCGAAGATACGCCATGGCGTCCGCCGTGAGTTCTACTCCCGAAGACGAGGGCGCCACTCCCGGAATGTTACGTTGGTGTTTTGTTTTGTATGTGGTTGTGGTTGTGGTTGTGGAAGTAGAGGTAGCTGTGGAAGATCCTGTCGCTGTTGGAGGTTGTGGTTGTTGCTGATGTTGCTGATGCTGATGTTGCTGCTGCTGTAAATGTCGCTGTTGTATCTGACTAGGTTGCATGGCGCCAGGTTGTTGCTGCTGCTGTTGCTGCTGTTGCTGCTGTTGTTGTTGCTGTTGTTGTTGCTGTGGAAGCTGGGGTTGATTCTGCTGCATCATGTGAGGTAACTGACCACCATGGATCTGGGTCTGCTGCATCATGTGGTGGTTCTGATGCGGCGGCTGGGGTACATTGGCCTGCTGCTGCTGTTGTGGTTGACCCGGGGAATTCCACCCCGGGCTGGTCTGTTCCTCCTCATCGTCGTCCTCGTCACTGCTCAGATGTTCCTCCTTCAAGCTGACATTCTTGTACTCGCCCCAGGGGATGTGTTGAAGCTCGGCGTCCGACGCCATATGCTGGATCACCGTCATGGGAGGGGTGTCCTTATGTAGATCCCGTTGTCGAATGTATTGGGCCATGAGTTTTCTCCATCTGTTCCTGCAAGTGAGACCCGTTCGACCCTCCATTTCGTTGGAGATGATGCGCCATGAGGTGCCGTGGTTTCGGATCTTGACCAACAGAGCCTCATCTTCTTCTCTGGTCCATTTTCGCAGCCGGTCCGAGATGCGAGGGTCCAGAACGTCGTTGTATCGTTTCGAGCACTGGTCGTCTGTACGGCCAGGAATCAACTTGGCAATCTGGTGCCACACTCCACCATGTGTCTCAAAAGCCCGCAGCAGGATCTCGTCTTCTGCCTTAGTCCACTTGCCCCGTTTCAGATTGGGGTCCAAGGAATGGAACCACCGCTTTCTGCAGTCCTTGTTTGTACGGCCGGCAAGGTGTGCTGAAATCTGATCCCAGTTGCCGGTCTTGCCTCGTTTGTCACCGTACACCTTCACTAGCTCTCTGAGCTTGTCGTCCTCCTCGGACGTCCACACTCTTCGCCGGGACGTCTCAGTCGTCGTCGTCTGCTGCTGCTGCTGTTGCTGGAAGGCCGCAGGGGACCCGTTCATAGGCGACACATTCATGGGGGAGACGTTCATCGGAGAGAAGTCGTTCATATCTCGGGTGACCAGTACTCTGTATCAGTTCACTAGAAAAATATCGTGAGTAGTAGGTCGTTTGGTTGGTATGTTGGGAAGTATGCAGAGGTATGCCTGCTCGTGGTCAGTCGGAAGCAGGGATGGACTTGTTGGATAGCAACACGGTCGAGAATCGGGCTCTCGTCTCTCTCTCACCACCAATATATATCGGATGAAACGTTAGATATAGATGGACTTTGATTGAAACAAATTTCTGCCGTACATGGAGCTAACTTAAATAAGTGCTGGGGCTAGACCTTTTGGGAAGCTGATAGCAGGTGAGCGGTAGCAGTGCAGAGGCCTACTACGAGTAGAGCTATGTATGGGGTACAGGTGGGTTCTGGGGCGCCAGTGTAGGTGGAGATAGCGGGCAAGGCACAGGTTCTAATTATCTCACTCGCATTAGCTGCGTCCGAAATCGAGCTACCGTCTGTACTTGCACTGTTCTATTGTGTTATTACTCGGTTTGCATATGTCTAAAATTGTGACTGTCAGGAAAAAAGAGAAACAAAAATATTAGAACCCTATGCGAGACCTCAAACCTACGCCAACTGTCCGAGCTGGTCCCGTATCTGAGATGGGGGCTTGCTTGATGTATAAAGATATATACAGATTCAGAGACACAAACGAAGCGGGGCAGCTCTGAGTCATTTTGGTCGCGCTCAAGCTGCTGCTGGCATGTGACCAGTGCCGAGGGATACATGTTGAACGTAGTTTTGGGAAATGCACTGCAACAGTTGGTTTTTGTGGATTTCGATCGGAGTGTTGAGACAGAGGTGGATTGTAGATGGGGCTTTATGGAAGAGCCACGCAATAGAATACGGTTTCAGAATTAAACAAATCAATCCTCTTAGATCGCACAGATCTTTGAACTTTTCTAGAAGGTGTTTCTCCGACACCTATCTTGGCTAGATGACTTCCACTGTAAGCTTGTTCTGACACTTAAACGCACGTGCCCAAAACCCTATCTAATCTTTAATAGTTTCAGTTAGGTTGGCGATGTTTAGACAAGCAAAAAACGTTGAGAGGATTGGCACGTCTCATCTGCTTTTTCTAATGGACTCGTAGGGAAATAAATACAATTACTGTAGAAGAATTTTGGTCTGAAATACGACAAATCGGAACGGAGCCTCTCTGAAAACTGCTATCCGAAACCACCCTCTTCATAGGCCGACCTCTCAAGCGCATAGCGATTCGGTAGAACGTCCAGCTAACTGCAATGTACTTCAAACAGCCACTTGTCGCTACAATGTACCACACGTACAAGTACTTGTAGTACGATACAGTACTTGTAAGTAGCCAACCAGCGCGGCAAGACTACTGTACGTACAGTACCAGGTGTACTGCATCCATGGTGCCTGGGGACACCACAGCAAAGCCGTGTGCATGTGGATAGTAATGTGGCGTACGAGCACTTGAATATGTAAATCAGCTACTTGTAGAAGTACCGTACCCCCGCCAGGTTAATGACTGCAATGCTGAATCTGTCTGATGTGGACCGATACGACAAGTCGAAATGAGGAGAAAGGTACACAGACACGAGAAAGACGAACTTGAAGGACATTCCTCGAAACCAATGCTACTGTAGAACAACGCTAAAGTCCTATAGTAGCCTAAACGAGTGCTTCTTGAACTGCTGCGGGCCACTAGAGCAGGGGTTCCAGCTCCTGAGAACTCCACGCTGGTACGTCTTGTCCTTCCTGTTTGTGCTCCTCACCAAGGTCATGCATCTCACAAAGTAGACCCTTCACTGGCTGGAGATAACATGCACGCTCATATGTATTGTGTGTGCTTGTACAGAAAAGGCCACGTATGGTGGGGTACGCACGGAATGGGTCTGTGAGAACGAGAATATTTTCCGTTTACGCTGAAATATCTGGCGGTATCAGATTAACTCCTGTCTTTGATACCTGTAAAAGGGTGCTTACTGTGAATGACGTCATGACAGATAGGAGGGGAGAGGGGTTGTTCTTTGTGTCATGGTGGAAGTGGCCCTGTTGGCATGCACAGCTCCACTCAACGAATTGCTAGTTAGGCCAGCCCATATCACCTTCCATTCATTTCCCTTCCATTTCTCGAATTGTAGCCAAATAATGGCCATATGCCTGTTCTTACTGAATCGCAAGTTTTTCAACTTTCACGCGTGTCCTGCATTGCATAAGCCGACCCTTTCTCTTCATAAGCCGAGGATAGGTGTTGTGAGTGGAAACAGCGGTCTAGAGTGTGTCCAACCACCACTGCGGTACAATCGGATTAGTGTGAAGTGGTGAATGCGTAACATCCTGTCTCATTGAAGTCAACAAAGATACCAGGTGCAAGTAGTGCCAAAGTGCACACATAATTCAGCCGCTTAAGCTGCTGCTCATTTCTTTTTCACAAGCAGAGGTTATGTACATCTATTGCACGTCTTCTGTGCCTACTACGAAGAGGAAAAAACGTGTCTGTATGGTACATACAGTATCCAATGCTGGTTGGCGAATTTTAAACACGAGAATGAACCGGAATGACGGGGGCAACGCAGATCCACTGTCAAGCCGAGTCTGTCCGCCACGCATCATGTGATAGAGGCTAGGGAGTCATGTGAATATGTCACACCTGGATGACCTCTACATACAAGAGCGGTTTGTTTTCTATGGCATGTTGTTGACGCATGCTGCCAACGGCTATTCAACGGTGACAACGGATGATGCTGTCACATGACGCCATTTTTTATGTTGTATCCAACAGCACGGTACTAAAACAGGCCATTTGTAAAGGCCTCACTCAGCTCACACACGCTCAACGGTCACGATAAGGTCGCACTAGAGGCGTTAGTTGGTTTCAAGAATAGTGGTTATTGGTCTTGGGATACGGGTTGGACAATATACAAATGGGCTCGCGTACACTTATACAGTCCTACCATTCTGTCGCCCTCTGATTCTCCGCCACATCAGCCACGCCGCAACGTCTCCTCCTCATCCCCCTCCTGCTCTTCCACTCGCAAAACGTCCAAACTCAATTGTGTCAAAATTGGAGGTTCTCTTCGTTTGAGCCTACCATTTTCAATTTTTTAGTTGCGACAGCGGCCCGGTCAGAGGTTCACAACAAGGTCTAGAGACACTTTGTCATGGGGCCGAGAAGGACCATAAAAACCAAACGATGGTCACGTCAGGTCAATTACTGACCAGTCTCACATCCGACCCCTCGCGTGCTCGACCGGAGGATTTCTCTGCACTCGTCCTTGCATACCTCGGCTAGCGGGATTTATTCACCAATCACACAGCCGAGAGTTTTTCCGGACCCTTCATCCAACAGCTTAGAGTTGCATGAGTCAGTAGCAACGTAGACTTTGAGCCTTTGTGACAGATGTCCAAGTGCAGCACGTTGTAGGAAAATAAGGTGAAGGATTGGCCAATGTGAACAGAGGCGACAAGAGTCCGTCTGGAGGGCTTGTTGTAGTCAATTGCCCGCGCAATTGATTGACCTCATCGTTTCTGCCGGAACCCCCCCACAAGCCCGGATAAATAGACACGCCCCACAAGCCGTTCGTCTGGTCTGCTCACAGCACACTTCCATTTAAAATTCAAACAAAGCGCACCACCGCAAAGCATACTTAACCCACTCAATGTAGACGTCGCGGAACTTCTCTTTCCTACCCACCACCCCAAACAAATGTTCAGAACCATTCGAAAACCCGCGTGGGCTGCTGCCGCCGCCGTGGCAGCCGCTGGCGCTGGAGCCGTCGCCCTGTCTGTGCCTGCCCAGGCCCAGGAGGAGCTCCACAAGAAGCACAAATTCACAGTGCCCCCCGTGGCCGCCGAGCCCCCCTCTCGAGCCGCCCAGCTCGAGAAGATGAAGACCGAGGAGTTTGATCTCGTCGTTGTTGGTGGAGGAGCTACCGGATCCGGTATCGCCCTCGACGCTGTCACACGAGGCCTCAAGGTTGCTCTGGTCGAGCGAGACGATTTCTCCTGCGGAACCTCGTCCCGATCCACCAAGCTCATCCACGGAGGTGTCCGATACCTCGAGAAGGCTGTGTGGAACCTCGACTACAACCAGTACGAGCTGGTCAAGGAGGCCCTGCACGAGCGAAAGGTCTTCCTCGACATTGCTCCCCACCTCACCTTTGCTCTGCCCATCATGATCCCCGTCTACACCTGGTGGCAGCTTCCCTACTTCTGGATGGGTGTCAAGTGCTACGATCTGCTTGCCGGCCGACAGAACCTCGAGTCCTCTTACATGCTCTCCCGATCCCGTGCTCTCGATGCCTTCCCCATGCTTTCCGATGACAAGCTCAAGGGCGCCATTGTCTACTATGATGGCTCCCAGAACGACTCTCGAATGAACGTTTCTCTTATTATGACTGCTGTTGAGAAGGGTGCCACCATCCTGAACCATTGCGAGGTCACCGAGCTCACCAAGGGCGCCAATGGCCAGCTCAACGGTGTTGTTGCCAAGGATACTGACGGAAACGCTGGATCCTTCAACATCAAGGCCAAGTGTGTCGTTAATGCTACTGGACCCTTCACTGACTCTCTGCGACAGATGGACGACAAGAACACCAAGGAGATCTGTGCTCCTTCCTCCGGTGTTCACATCATTCTCCCCGGTTACTACTCCCCCAAGAAGATGGGACTCCTTGACCCCGCTACTTCTGACGGCCGAGTTATCTTCTTCCTCCCCTGGCAGGGAAACACCCTTGCCGGTACTACTGACCAGCCTACCAAGATCACTGCTAACCCTATCCCCTCCGAGGAGGACATTGACTTCATTCTCAACGAGGTCCGACACTACGTTGAGGGCAAGGTTGATGTGCGACGAGAGGACGTTCTGGCCGCCTGGTCCGGAATCCGACCCCTTGTCCGGGACCCCCACGCCAAGAACACCGAGTCTCTTGTCCGAAACCATCTCATCACCTACTCCGAGTCTGGTCTTGTCACCATTGCTGGCGGAAAGTGGACCACTTACCGACAGATGGCTGAGGAGACTGTCGATGCCTGCATTGCCAAGTTCGGTCTCAAGCCTGAAATCTCCGCCAAGGCCGTCACCCGAGACGTCAAGCTCATCGGTGCTAAGGACTGGACTCCTCTCACTTACATTGATCTGATCCAGCAGGAGGACCTTGACCCCGAGGTTGCTAAGCACCTTTCTGAGAACTACGGATCTCGAGCTTTCACCGTTGCTTCTCTTGCTGAGATGCCCACCCCCGAACCCGGTGTGATCCCCCAGTCTACTCTCACAAAGGGTAAGCGAATCCTGTACCCCTACCCCTACCTCGATGCCGAGTGCAAGTACTCTATGAAGTACGAGTATGCCACCACCGCCATCGACTTCCTTGCTCGACGAACTCGTCTTGCTTTCCTTAACGCCGCTGCCGCCTACGAGGCTCTCCCTGAGGTCATTGAGATCATGGCCAAGGAGCTCCAGTGGGACGAGGCTCGAAAGGAGCAGGAATTCAACACCGGTGTCGAGTACCTCTACTCCATGGGCCTTACCCCCAAGGACAAATAACTGTATAGTAAAAGCGTATAGCCAATAAGATAATCACTTGAATGAAGGAGCAGCAACTCGTATGTTTAGCACTTCAACGGACTATTTCCCCGCAGCAAAGAGACTATTGCTGAGTTGTTGAGTATCTGCTTTACAATAATGGGGTATGGACACACAAGGAGGGGTCTTAGTGAGAAGTTAGATAGGTCTAGCATACATGAGATCAATGTGGTCTTACCTATATCGTTTGTTATCATTTATCTTGGTTTGAATTGATAACACGAGTTGTTCATTGAAGTGATGGCACCGGGTCTCACACGCAACAGTTGGCGAACAGGTCGTATTGTTCCTTAGATACGACGCTCTTTTGGACATGATGGGAAGTGAAACTACAATTACAGTAGCTACATAGCTTGGCTAACTAGACCGCTTACAGAACCAGTAGTCGTCACAAGACCACCACGAACAAAGTCCAACTACCCCACTCCCACCACTCGTATTTACTTACCGCAGATCACACGCTTCGGTGTATCTCCGTGGGGCATCGTGGGGCATTGTTCTAAGTTTTCCGTATGGTGCACAGTCGGTACGTGCTTTGACTAACCAGTAGAAGTTAGGCTACTGTAGTGGAGATTGAGCAATGAAACGATGACAGGAAGACCCCAAAATGCGACCACCTCAACTATACACGGCTTGTTGCTATTGCCGCCTTGCACTCCACACAGCAAACATGCACACGATATGCACTCAAGTCTTAACCGAATGAAGGTAAAAGTAGCAACCAACAAGCGAGAGTTACTGTATACTTACAAGTTATACGACAGTCTCACTTATCACCAATTGGCAACTTGACCGCACAGACAAACACCCTACAATGACCTTCCTCAATGTGCTCTACTACGTGCTGCTGGCTGCCATCATGATCGGCACCGGCTACTTCTACTACCTGTGGTTCACTGAGACCAACGACCAAACCGAGAAGATCATCAGAGCTGCGCTTGGAGTCTTTGATATCGCCATCTGGTACATTCTAGGTATCTCCACCTCCTTTAAGATCCTCACCCAGATGATTCTCGCCTGTTTCCTTGTGGTTCTGGCTGGTCTTAAGATCTACATCAACCCTCGAGTTGGAGGGGCTCTTCTGGCCGGCAGTCTGCTATTTGTGGCTGCTGTCTGGTTCGGATTCCGCCGAGACGGTCGAGAGGCCCGAGACGATCTTAACGATGGACAGTAGCTGATGTCTTGGTGAAGAATACGTGGATTGACTACGGGAGGAATGTACTCTATCTCGCAATCAGTCTACTGTAACGGTAAATAGAATAAATTATAGTATATGGTAATATGGTACAGTTGTAGCTTGGCTATGGTAGAGCAGAAACGGCCTGAATGGCTGCAGCTTCGCTCTCAAACCCGTCTTTAGGGAACCCTTCGTCCTTATCTTCACTATCGACAATCTTCAGTGTGGGATGCCGCTTGACCACTCCAATAGACAGACCTCTCCACATCCAGGGCACCGGGCTAGCTGGAATTTCAATTTCGGCCTTGAAATCCTCAATGAACCGGTCTGCGGTCGCTGTGAGCTGTGCAAACCCAACATACTCGCCTGTGATTGAAACAGACGACCAAAACGACAGTTTTCGCAGACACGCCACCACCAGCGACGTCACTTCCGAGCCGTTCAGACAGTGAATATATGTGGGCTGACAGTCAGCGTCCATCATGTATCCAATAGCCTCAATGGCCACCTCGTAGTTGATAGGCAGCGTTCTGGTCTTCTTTTTTGTCTTTCGCGCTTCTTTCTTCTCCGTCTTCTTCTTCTCCTTTTCCTTGGCTTGTGTCTCGGGATCCTCAAACAGTGACTTGTAAGCCTTTCCTTCGGGCGCTGCGGGAATGTGGATCACGGTGATATCATTGTCTTCGGCCCATTGCGCAAACGGACCCTCTATGGGTTTCGGTGTCAGAGAAACAATGGTTTTGAGTCGTAAACGCTGCAGGAAGCGTAAATTTTGTTTCCGGGGATAAGAGCCGCGGTAAAGATGGGGCTGGACGGTGCCGAATCGTAATGGCGCAATAATTTCCGTCATCGGTGTGCGTAGTGGTGATGATGTTGCACGTTGTTTTAGCTCAGTCAGTTAGGAGGTGAGTTCCGTTTTGAGTTGGTTTTAGTTACTTGTTGGAAGTGTGGATAGCCTAATTGTTGGGTTCTAGTTGGATTTTGTGAGGAAGATACCAATCCACCAGCAATATATTAAGTAACATTTAAGATTCCTCAAGTAGAGAAACACGTACTAGTGAAGGACCCAGTACAAGATGCAGTTGAAGATAGCCAGAGGGAAAATGACGACTATAATATATACTGCTCACAAGTAGTGATATGAATGAAATCAATATACTTCCACATCCCCAGTACTTCTAAACAACCCAATGCAGAAACTCTGGAGCCTTTTCATCATCGGCTGTCACACTTGCATGAACCTAATGTCCCTGGTCCAAGTCTCTTGCTTACATCTTCATCCTGATCTGGCGATCTGACTAAACAACCAATGTTGGATCTTACTGAATACGAGCAGTTCGCGCAACTAGCGCAGGAGCTAGAGCCCCAAGACGAGGTCTACTCAGGCTTCGACAAGTTCAACCAGCTAGATGCCCCCGATATGGACATTCCTCTGATGGAGCATCTCGAATTCTTTGAGGACCCTTCTTCTGACGATGGAGAATACAACAATGCGGCATTTGAGTGGCTGACAAGCAAGTGCGTTGAGGTACACCGAAAGAACGGTCGAAGCGACACCCCCGAGCAGTTCGAGGCAGCCATCTTGGATATGTTACAAAGTAACAGGAGCTCTGATGAACTACAGATGCAACTGCTGGAAGAGGTTGGCTATGACGATGTCGACTTTGTGATTGAACTACTTGAGAAGAGAAATGATTTGGTAAGTATGAACGAACTTTTTTGATGTCTTACTACTAGCTAACCCAGAAAATATCAGCTGCGGCAGCCCTGCCCAATGGCTACTCGCTAATGACACCCGAACAAAAGGCACAGCAGCTCCGAGACAATCGTGCTCGTGCCAAGGCGCTGCCCGACAACCCAGTGCCCACACAGAAGAAATATCCCAACGTCTACATGTCTGGAGATGGAGGAAATGTGCTTTCTAGTTTGGGTAAGAAGTACGGTCTTCCTGTGGGAAGCGAGAAGCTGGTGTTCAATAAACATGAGGAGATTATTGTCCCGTACCCCAAGAAGCGACCCGTGCTCATCGAGTCAAACTTCATTCCTCTCAAGGACCTGGATATCATTTGCAGAGGAGCTTTCAAGGCCTACAAGTCACTTAACCAGATTCAGTCGCTGGTGTATCCAGTTGCATACAACACTAGTGAAAACATGCTTGTCTGCGCTCCCACAGGTGCTGGTAAGACCGATGTGGCTATGCTGACGGTCCTGAGTACCATCAACCAATTCTCCGATATCAGTCCCGAGGGAGACGTGACTGTGCATTACAACGATTTCAAGATTGTCTATGTAGCCCCTTTGAAGGCTCTGGCTGCTGAGATTGTCGTCAAACTTGGTAAACGTTTGGCTTGGCTGGGTATCAGTGTTCGAGAGTTGACCGGAGATATGCAGTTGACCAAGGCTGAGATTATGGCCACTCAGGTCATTGTCACCACTCCTGAGAAGTGGGATGTGGTAACCCGGAAATCCACCGGTGACAATGAGCTAGTTACAAAGGTCAAGCTGCTGATTATCGACGAGGTACATCTTCTGCATGAAGATCGAGGTGCTGTTATCGAGTCTCTCGTGGCCCGAACACTTCGACAAGTTGAGTCAACCCAGTCGTTAATTCGAATTGTTGGTCTGTCTGCTACTCTGCC
Source organism: Yarrowia lipolytica (assembly GCF_001761485.1). Lineage (NCBI taxonomy): Eukaryota > Fungi > Ascomycota > Dipodascomycetes > Dipodascales > Yarrowia > Yarrowia lipolytica. The sequence continues at coordinate 1,844,244 of NC_090771.1, read as the reverse complement.
CAATTTCATTGATGTTGCTCAGTTTCTGCGCGTCAACCCCGAGATTGGTATGTTTTTCTTCGACTCCTCCTTCCGACCTGTGCCTCTCGAGCAGCATTTCATTGGTGTTCGAGGAAAGCAGGGCTCAAATGAGTCCCGAGAAAACATCGACGAGATTGCCTACGAAAAGCTTGTCCAAGAAGTCGGACAGGGGGGACACCAGGTCATGGTTTTTGTCCATAGTAGGAAGGATACAGCCAAGTCGGCCATGAAGTTCGTTCAAGCTGCCCAGGCCAATGGTGAGTCAGAAATCTTCTCGTGCGCGACCGATCCTAACTACGGTCTGTACACCAAGGACGTTATGAAGGCCAAGAACAAGGAGGTCCGAGAACTTTTCCAGCACGGTTTCGGTATACATCATGCTGGTATGTTGCGGTCAGACCGTAACCTGACTGAGAAGCTGTTCGCAGATGGTCTCATCAAGGTTCTCTGCTGTACTGCCACTCTTGCCTGGGGTGTCAATTTGCCTGCAGCCGTGGTCATTATCAAGGGCACTCAGGTCTACGAGGCGAAGAAAGGAGGGTTCACTGATCTCGGTATTTCCGATGTCATTCAGATTTTTGGTCGAGCTGGCCGTCCTCAGTTTGAAAAGTTTGGTACTGGTATCCTGCTTACTTCTCTGGACAGATTGTCGCATTTCATCTCCGCAGTTACTGAACAGCATCCCATTGAATCCAAGCTGCAGGATCAAATTGTCGACAACCTGAACGCCGAGATATCGCTCGGAACAGTCACCAATGTGGATGAGGGTGTTGCCTGGCTGGGTTACACCTATCTCTTTGTGCGAATGCGAAAGAACCCTCTTGCTTATGGTCTCACTTGGGCTGACGTCCAGGATGACCCAATGCTTGGAGGTCACCGTCGAAAGCTAATCGTGGCAGCCGCTCAGCGACTGCATACCCTTCAAATGATTGTGTTTGATGAGCGAGTGGGTTCTTTCGTCAGCAAAGATAGTGGTCGAGTTGCATCAGACTTCTACCTGCTCAACAACTCGATTGAGATTTTTAATACCATGATGAAGCCCGACGCATCCGAAGCTGATGTTTTGGCCCTACTGTCAATGTCTGGCGAGTTTGATGGTCTCAAGGGTCGCCCCGAGGAGATGGAGGAGCTTGAGAAGTTCCAGAACTCGGACGATATGCCCTGCCAGCCTTACGGAGCACTTACCACCACTCAGGGTAAGACTAACCTGGTGCTGCAGGCTTACATTTCTCGATACCAGTTCAAGGAGTCGTCTCTGATCTCGGACATGGGCTATGTCGCTCAGAATGCATCTCGTATCGCCCGTGCTCTATTCTCTCTGGCTCTCAACAGACGATGGGGTAACCTTGCTTACTCGCTCTTGTCTATGTGCAAGGCCATTGACCAGCGACTATGGCCTTTTGCTCATCCCTTGCACCAGTTTGAGCTTCCTGATCACATAATGCGAATTCTGGACGCCAAAGACCCTTCGATTGATGATCTGCGAGATATGACCGCCAAGGAGATGGGTGATCTCGTTCACAACCATTCTATGGCCTCCAAGTTGTATCGGTTTGTGGACAGATTCCCCTACATGATGATGGAAGCGGACATTGCACCTATTACAAAGTCAGTACTCCGTGTGCATCTCGACATTTGGGCCGATTTCCACTGGGACGAAAAGTACCACGGAAAGGTGCAACATTTCTGGCTTTGGGTTGAGTCGTCCGATAATGCTCACATTTCGCATGTTGAGAAGTTCATGTTGAGCAAGCGAAAGCTGCATGATGTTCATAACATTGACTTCACCATCCCCATATCGCAGCCAATTCCTTCTCAGATTGTTGTGCGATTGGTTTCAGACCACTGGGCTCACGTCGAGACGGTACAAACAGTGTCTTTCAAGCACCTCATTATGCCTGATCACGAAACCATACACACCAAGCTACTTCGTCTGCGTCCTCTGCCTATCGAAGCTCTCCGAAACCCCATCATTGAGAACATCTACGCCAAGAAGTTTCAGTTCTTCAACCCCATGCAGACAATGTGTTTCCACTGTCTCTACCACATGGATACCAACGTCTTCCTGGGTTCTCCCACCGGTTCCGGAAAGACTGTTGCCTGTGAGCTGGCCATGTGGGCTGCCTTCAGAGACAACCCGGGCTCCAAGGTCGTCTACATTGCTCCTATGAAGGCTCTTGTTCGAGAGCGAGTTGAGGACTGGGGTAAGCGACTCAAGGGTTTCAAGCGAATCGTCGAGTTGACTGGTGATTCCAACCCAGATGCAGGAGAGGTTCGACGTGCTGACATCATCATTACGACACCCGAGAAGTTTGATGGTATCTCGCGAAACTGGAAAACTCGAAAGTTCGTCCAGGGCGTGTCCCTGGTCATTATGGATGAGATCCATTTGCTTGCTTCCGACCGAGGCCCCATTCTGGAGATGATTGTGTCTCGAATGAACTATGTTGGAGGCCAGACAGGTCGAAAGGTGCGACTTTTGGGTCTCTCTACAGCCGTGTCTAACACCACGGATATGGCTGGGTGGCTGGGAGTCAAGGAGGGTCTGTTCAACTTCCCCCCTGCCGTTCGTCCCGTTCCCCTGCAGATGTACATTGACGGTTTCCCTGACAATGTCGGTTTCTGTCCTCTGATGAAGACAATGAACAAGCCCGCATTCATGGCCATCAAGAGTCACTCACCCACCAAGCCTGTATTGATTTTCGTCGCTTCTCGACGTCAGACCCGACTTACTTCTCTTGATCTCATTCACCTGTGTGGTCTCGAAGACAATCCTCGACGGTTCCTCAGCATGGACGAAGATGAGCTGCAAGCCATTCTTCTGCAGGTCAAAGACGAGACTCTCAAGCTGTCGCTTCAGTTTGGTATTGGTCTGCATCATGCTGGCCTGGTTGAGAGTGATCGTCGAATTTCTCACGAGCTGTTTGCTGCCAACCGAATTCAGATTCTCATTGCCACGTCAACTCTTGCATGGGGTGTCAACTTGCCAGCTCACCTGGTTGTCATCAAGGGCACTCAGTTCTACGACGCCAAGATTGAGGCCTACCGAGATATGGACCTGACCGACATTCTGCAGATGATGGGTCGAGCCGGACGTCCTGGATTCGATACCAACGGTATTGCAATGGTTTACACAAAGGAAAGCAAGAAGGCCTTCTACAAAAACTTCTTGAACGTTGGTTTCCCCGTCGAGTCGCAGCTTCACAAGGCCCTGGAGGACCATCTTGGTGCTGAGATTGTCACTGGGTCAATAAAGTCTCGACAGGATGCCATGGACTTTTTGTCGTGGACCTTTTTGTACCGACGAGTGTACTCGAACCCCACCTACTACGGTATTCAGGAGCAGACTCCCGAAGCAGTTGGTGAATATCTTTCAGATCTCATTGATGACTCTCTGGATGCTCTTTCTGAGTCGTCCTGTCTGCAACTTCATGCTGACGGTACTCTTTCTGCTACCTCCTTTTTGCGAATCTCTTCGTACTACTACCTGTCTCACAAAACCGTGCGGTTCATCATTTCTGATGCTTCCAACGACTCCACTTTTCGAGATGCTCTGGTTTGGGTGTCCAAGGCTACCGAGTACGATCTCCTTCCTGTCAGACACAATGAAGATCTTGTCAACGCTGAGTTGTCCAAGGAGATGCGGTACTCCGGAGAGTCCATGGATTTGGTCATGTGGGATCCTCATGTGAAAGTCTTCCTGCTTCTGCAGGCGTACATGTCTCGTGTCAAGCTGCCCATCACCGATTACATTCAGGATACTGTATCCGTTCTGGACCAGACTTTGCGTATCCTGCAGGCTGCTGTTGATACTGTTGCTGAGCTGGGTCTGCTCTTTGCCGTCAAGACAGCCATTACAGTCATGCAGTGCATCAAGCAGGGTGCCTGGCCTGATGCTGATCCTGTTACGCTACTTCCTGGAATGAAGCCTCAGGATCGAGCCATCACCAAGTTTGAGGAGCGCGACGAGATCACCCTCGATACTCTCGGTAACATGTCTCCTGAAAAGATCAAGACTGCTGCTCAGAAATTTGGATGCCGAAACATCAACGATTTCGTTCGGGTGGCTTCTTCCCTGCCTGTTGTGGACATTGACTACTTGCGTGTTGATGACAAGATGACAGTGACCATGACTCACAAGAACAAGCCCCTTCACGCTGACTTCCGAATGCCCTGCCCCAAGTTCCATAAACCCCAGAAGGAGTCATGGTTTGTTATTCTTAGCTGTGGCGAAGATCTGCTTGGAATCAAGCGAGTGTCTCCTCAGCCTGGCAAGCCCATGCATACCGAGCTCAAGATTCCTCCTGGATACGAGACCAAAAATCTGATTCTCGAGTGCATCAACGATGCTCTTGATTTATCTTATGACATTGAGGTCCAGGTTTAGATGTAATTAGAGAAGCGAATGCATGTGTATTAAGTATTTGTATCTACGGTGTCTTTTGTAGACACATCCAAATCTCGCAAGCCCAACACTTGGTAAAAATGTGCTTTCAACTGGTCAACCATGTGAACTTGAGCGGCCCCTATCATCCTATAATATTGAAGTTGGAGATAGACGGTAAGTAGACGGGCTAAGGTTGTTGCCAGTAGATCTGTAGGCATGGAGTACGCTCCAGGTATCTTGTAGAGCCACCAAGCCATGAAAATAGTCAAATTGCGACTGACTGCTCGTGCAAGGAGGTTTCGGGGGTATCGCACCATTGTGTATCTGGTGTTGAAAGATTGTACTGAAAGAAAAAAAAAAAACAGACACAGATCGCAACATTGAGTTTTATAGTACATCTGACCTGCAGGGCTATCTGATAAGCTTATTGTTGTTGAGAGTTCGGGGTGAGCAAGTTGACAGATGTGTCTAAGGAGTGGTAAATGGTCCATAAAGTAGAATGGAAGACTCAAAATGCCTTCAATTAAAACATCTGTTTCTCTAGACAGTTTTGAGATGAGTACGATTTTCTCCCTTAAGTAGTCACGGCGCCTCATTGTCCTTGACAGAGTTCCGAGCACCCAGAATATGGCTACTTGTAGTTGTGAGGATCTTTCCATGTTAGAAATACCGGTACTTGTACCAGTATGTACTGTATGGTGCAATGTACTGATTTTGTGTTGGAGTTTTGAAGCAGAATGTCCATTGGGAGTGTATTAAATAACATTTATTCTGAGCAGACTCTCTCCTGCCCCTGTTGTGTTGCGTGAAGTCGCATACGCGAGTCTTCAAAACAACGCTGAGGTACTTCTACTACTTGTAGCTCTACTCATTGACAGTCGCGCAAGAACCATGTTCGGCTCGGTTAGGTAAACTATTGCAATCATGTTTGACTTGATAACAAGTTATGTAAGTAGCATCTGAAAATAGAATATATATCACGTGACACCCACAAATGCATACACGTAATACAATGTGCGTCGCTTACAGGACCTGATCCCCCTTCTGTGAGTTCAGCTTGCTAAATTTCACACTCCCAATTTTTGGACACGTCTTTACATTACGAGTGTACTTGTAGGCGAACTTTAGCAAGGCAGAAAAATGAAAAGTGGTGTCACTGCACGCAATGAACATAGTTGAGTGGAAAAAGCACACTGTCGCGTGTAAAAAACACGTGATAATGCCTCAGATCAACACTCTCAATCTCTCTGTCTTGCGTACTCGTGCACCTACGCCCTCTTCAATACTCCTTGCCTTGGTTACCCTACCAACTCTAACTCACAATGCACTCTATACACGCGACGTGTCATTGATCTTGTATCTGGTAGTTACACTCTACACTCCACACAACTCTACAGCATCATGAAATTTGTGCAGCTGATTTTGTGCGCCATTTTCGCCGCCGTGGTCTCCGCCACCGCCTTCCAGGTCAAGGTCAAGCCCCAGGAGCTCCAGTGCTTCAACGCACAGGTCCAGCGTGCCGGCCAGAAGATTCTCTTCTACTACGCCGTCCAGAAGGGAGGTAGCTTCGACATTCGAGCCCGTGTTAAGACCCCCTCCGGCCAGATTTCTTACGACAAGACTGCTAAGATGGACGAGTACGTCATGACCTCTGATCAGGGAGGAGAGTACGAGTTCTGCTTCAACAACCACATGTCTACCTTTGACGAGAAGACTGTGGACTTCGAGATCAAGCTCGAGCATGAGGAGCTGCGAGCCGAGCTGCCCGCGGACATCAACAAGGAGCGACCCGAGCATGCCTCCATCGAAAACTCCCTTAACAAGATCTCCCCCAAGGTCGACTCCATTTTGTCTGAGATGCGATACCTCAAGGTCCGAGAGGCCCGAAACAAGGCCACTGTGGAGAGCACCGAGTCTCGAATCTACTGGTTCTCTGTTCTTGAGATTGTTCTCATGGTCGGTATTTCTGTCTGCCAGGTGACCATTGTCCAGGTCTTCTTCCGAGGCAGCAGAAAGCAGTTGGTTTAAGATATTAAAAGAATCATCGGAGGGGGACAACTGACTATATGTTCCACGTTGTCCAAAAAGGTGTTCAGCATGTACACAAAGTGCATATAGTGAAAGTTGATGTTATTGATACAGAAAGAGCTTGTATCTGGGGGTTGATCTGTAAGTGTGACAGTTGGAGATGACGATACCCCGTTGTAGTGAAATCTTCTACCGGTTTAGTACACTATCAGTTTAGTGTATCAGAAACTGAATGAATAAATTATGCTATACTGTAGTGCGAACGTGATTGCTGAGAGACTGTCTAGTCCGCCACCGTCTGTTTTCCATCCAATACTTGGGCAACTCTGCAAGTAGACAAGAACGGGCACATGGCTACAAATACCTACTTGTAGTCAAGAGGCGATGGTCTGTCGAAGTAAATCGATGGGTTGATGGATTACTTGCAGCAGCTGCATCGGCAAATCTGTTGCGCCGATACCTCTATCCATGCCAGCTGTCCACAATGCTTGATCACCAGCAGCTAACGAGGCAGAGTGAGCAAAGTAAGAACGAAAACACACCCATAGAGTAACTAAATGTCTTTTCGACCCCATTACTCCAACCCATGTTCTTTTTTTAGTTCCTCCAGCTTGGCTCTTCGAGCCTCCAGGTTCTCAGCCGTCTTGTCCATCTGTTCTAACGAGTGGAACAAAGCCACCAAATATCTGTTCTTGTAGTTGAATCCTGATAGCGTCTTGACGGCCTCGGTGGCGTCGTCAATGTCTTCGTAGACCACAAACGCTGTTCCTCGTGTATCTTTTTCCGATCCTGCTCTGATCTGTCGTACCGCCCCAAAGCGGCCAAACAGCTCATACAGTTCGTCAGAGGTGGATTCGTACGGTAGGTTTTTCACGAACAGGATATTGTTCGGCTGACCCGCTTGTTTGTGTGACATGGCTGTGGTTGTGAATATGTACTGTAGTGGAGTTTAACGAAGATGTTCATGAGATTTTCCAGACATGCATGAGACTGCCATTTTAACTTCAATCAGATCATCATAAATTTACTTGTACTCGTGTATTTACTTAATAATTACTTGAAAACAATTCTGCGTATTACTGTAAGGCCTACTGTGAATGACACAGCAGTAAGTCCTGTCTGGTGTTGGGTGTTAAATGCGTCTCCTCGTATTACCCGTTCAGCGAGGTTCGAATTCTGGTCTGATCGGACCGAGATGTAAAATGTTTGGACCACCAGTTGCTTCCTACCGCAAGTCTGAACTCTCTTGTTCCTCATGTACAGTAGCTATAACTTTTGCTTGCATTCGATACAAAAATTATTCTCTTTAAACAATGTTATAATTAATCGAATGTATTGTATTGAGAAAAAACTGTACTTCGATATCAGTGGGCAGTGGGAGTGCTCCTCCAAAAGAGCTGTTAAGTATCAATCACAATACAAGTACAGTCTTTCAATAAATACAAACAATACAAGTACAGTATGTACTTGTGTTTCAATTGCTAAAATCACATAAAAAATAAATAACACCTACGCCTTCTCACCCTTATACATCTTGACCCAAACACCCTCCTCATGGCACATCGTAAGAGCATGGTTGTACAGAGGGGGCAGAGGCTTGTGGTCACAAGTCTCAAGTGTCTCATATGTCTGAACCAGTCTACTCAGAACGTATCCAACCTCGGTAAGAGCAAACTGCTGACCAAGGCAGATTCGAGGACCACCGTTGAACGGCAGGTACTCCCACCCTCGGCCAATGTTGCCGTTTCGAGGATCCCATCGCTCAGGAATGAACTCCTCAGCATCCTCGCCCCAGAATCGAGGGTCTCGGTGAGTCCAGTAAACAGAGTAAGACACGGTCTGGCCTTTGGGAATGAAAATGGGCTGGGACTGGTCGGGTCCACCTCCTCTAGGAAGAGTAGTGTCCCGAGTGGCGGTTCTTCCGTTGATGGGAACAACGGGGTAGAGTCGAAGGGCCTCATTAAGAACGTATCGGAGATAGTCACATTGCTTCAGAGACTCGAAAGTGATGGCTTCGGGAGTGGTTCCAAAGTCTTCAAGAATAGCACTTCGGAGCTTAGCGTACAGCTTGGGGTCTCGAGCCAGTCGAAAGTAGATCCACGACAACATGGAGGCGGTGGTATCTCGTCCAGCAAGGAGAATGTTAAGCATCTGGTCTCTGAGGGTGACGGGGTTGGTGGTTTCCTTGACCAACTCGTACATAAAAATGTACTGATCATTGTCCATGAGAGACATGTCCTTCTCCTTTCGGGCCTTCAGAGCCTTCGCAGCGAAAAAATCCACAAAAGTCTTGATCTCCTTGTTGTACCGCTCAAAAGGCTCCTTCTTGACAACGGATCCTACAATCCAGTAAAGAGTATGTAGTCGGGATCGCAGGGCACACAATTCCTGAGCGTGATTGAAGGAGTTGTTGAAACCCTTTCGAGCAGCCTCGTCGACTCCTCCGTGGTCTCCCGTGCGCACTGAAGGGTCGTCGAGGAAGTCCACAAGCGAGTCCACCGAAGAACCAAACAAAAACTCGGTAGCAGAGTCCAGAGTAAAGAGGAAGAAGAGGTTCTGGATGTCAAATCCTCTGGGATCGTTTCCCTTCTCTCGCATCTCCTTATCAACGCACATTTTCAGGATCTGGAAATGAGCTTCGAGTGAGTCGAGTCGAGAAACCTGCTCTCGGGCAAACTGAGGTCGGAGAAGAGCTCGAGAGTGGGTCCATCCATGACCGTCAAGAGTAAAAATTCCGTCTCCAAGAGTAGGAGCCAGGGATCTGTATCGAGTTCCCAGAGAAAAGTCCTTAAATTGAGTCGCCAACATTGCCTTGATGTTCTCAGGCTCCATGGTGGAAATCACAGGGGCAGGGCCAATGTGAAAGACATAGGTTCGTCCATACGCATCGATTCGCTCCTTAAGAGCAGCTGGTCCCTTCTTGGTTTTGAGCACATGGAGCACTGCTCGGATTCCCTTCCAGCCCAAAAAGCCGTTCTTCGCGACGGTTAGTTCACCACAGCCAAACTGCTTCACCTTGCGGTTGTATTCATACTTGTTGTAGGCCAGCTGGGCGAGCAGAGCGGTTGTCAGCGCCAACACAAGGACGCCAAAGAGTTGTAGCATATTGCAATGGATAGTTTGGGGCTCATCTCAGTGTGCCGCACGACTCTCTCTTATACACTCCCTCCAGGAGGGGTCTCAGAACAAGGTTCAAGAAAGGTGCTATGATGAGTGATCGCAGAGACGTAGGAGTGATGTGCAGGGTCTTTGTGTGCACTACGAGGCGGTATAAAGTCTTCGGGGTTAGTGTATAAAAGGTGAAACAGCTACCAGGGCAATATTTGGGCCATTTTAACTCATTTTCTCTTTCCAAAACTGCGTTTTATACCTCGTCTTGTGCCACCTGTTACAATGTCTCGTCTTTTTCCCCACAGTGACTTCCACCGAACTTGGGTTAGAGTTGCTAGTGCTGTATCTGGGTTTAGGCTTTATCCGTTTTCTCCACCCATCCAATTGTTTGAGAGATATTAGTTTACGGTGGCAGGTCGAGTTGTGGGATTTTGAAAGGTGTGGAGTGATATTCTGTTTTCAGCGAGTCTAACAATGGTTTTTTTGCTACTTCCTGACCGCCCAGTCACCTGTTATAGGGCGTTCAAACACATTTCAACCCGGCTGCAACCACGGAGAATGGCAATACTCTTGGCAGCCATGTATAATATGATGAAGTGAAGCGCTTAAGGACATTAACAAACAAGGGAGCCTTCAAACTCCCGTACAAGCAGTTGCCCGCCGTATTTGTGACAGAAGCCGATGCGGATGTATTTGTAACAGGCCTTTGTTGCGGGGGCGTCGAGTGTCAGCTTGTGATAATGTCAACTGTCAGCCTCGCATATCGGAGGAGTTGATTACTCCGTCATCTCACATAGCCCCACATTATGCAGGGCCAAATCGAAGAGACATACTGTACCGGCACTTGTATGACGATGCTTGTAGTTATGCAGTGAATATAAACATAGAAGAGAATTTACTTATAAGTAGAGCAGTGGCGAAGGTACTGTAGAGTTTGCTGAAATGTCCAAATACGCGACGGCTCGCACTTCGGTCTCGGTGAGGAAAATATTTGGAGGCACGTAGTTTTGGGTGGTGAAAGTGGTCGTAAGATTGAAGATTGAATTGCGAGGTCTACATTCGTCATGTTACATTACATTGCTGTTGCTGCGCCATTTTGTGTCGCTGCTTACTGTATTGATATATATCTCAGTTCACTGGCCAGCTCAAAAGAGCCCCTTCCCATTCCCATTAGGCAGGAACACTTTTGGGTGATGGATCGACACTGCACAAACTCTGACTATGTAACATCGAGGCACATCAGCACAGCCCAGAGGGAGATTCTTAGCTGGGGGAATGTGTGAGGTTGTCTTCAACATATTACTAACAGGCATGGTTAATGGTAATTACTATATAATTGCTAATACTATTGACAAATACAACACCAGAGCTTTGATCTACTGTATCTACGTAACCACCTTAAATCGATTCTACAACAAAAATAGAGCAACCGGTTAATTACACTACAGCAACACCTAAAAGAGAGTACACGGTACATGCCTCTTCCCTCTGAAGGGTCTGAGATGATACATATGCATGACTTCATGCTGGAGTGCTGTACGAGTACGTGTAGATGATCGAAAAAGTGGCGACAAAGAAAAACCAAGTCCGAAATTCTAAGACAATAGACAAACGCATTTAAGTGCTATAACCGAGAGGTGAATTCGGGACTCGCCTATCTATGTATGGGCAATGCAGATCTACAATACAAGTACAACGAAAATGAACAACGTAGTGGAATTGTACCAGAAACCGTAAGTAGCCTTGTCTGGCGCCTGCTATCAAACTTGCTAAAGCTATGGTACATAATGTACAGTACATACTCGCACGAGTGCTACTTGTAGTGCTGTACGTACTGGTACAAGTAGTACTCGTACCACACCATGTTCGCTTTTAATCAATAAAATAATCTATAGCCACTCTATATCCGGTCCTTTCAAGCCGCGTGTGCTTAAATCCAGCTACTTCATCGACACCCAAACACCCTCACCGTGGCGCATGGTCAAATCAAGAGCATAAGGAGGATGCTCCTCCTCCTTCTGGTTCTTGCAATGTACAGTATCAAACTCTTGGAGCATTCGAGTCACCACATAACCGGCTTCGGTAAGGGCAAATTGCTGTCCCAAACAAATTCGAGGACCTCCGTTGAACGGCAGGTACTCCCAGCCCTTGTTCTGTGGTTGCACTTTGGGGTCCCATCGATCAGGATTGAACTCCAGGGCATCTTCACCCCAGTACTTCTTGTCTCGGTGCATCCAGTACACGCAGTAGGCCACCATCTGGCCCTTGTAGACGAAGACGGGCTGCTTACCGTCAGGTCCTCCTCCTCGGGGAAGAGTAGTGTCCCTGGTAGCACTTCGAGCGTTGATAGGAACCGAAGGGTATAGTCGGAGAACCTCATTGAGCACGTATCGCAAGTAATCACATCGCTTGAGAGACTCGAAGGTGATCTCGTCGGGGGAGGTTCCGAAATCCTCCAGAATGGCAGCTCGCAGCTTCTTGAGAACATCGGGTCTTCGTCCAAGAGTGTAGAAGGTAAAGGACAGCAGAGAGGCGGTAGTATCCCGTCCCGCGACCAGAATGTTGATGAGCTGGTCTCGAATGACAACGGGGTTTCGGGTGCTCTTGACAAGCTCGTACAGAAAGACGTAGTTGTCGGAGTCCTCCATTTCCTTGAGCTTTTCCTTGGATGTGTTGAGAGCCTTGTCGACAAAGAACTGGCTGAAATCCTTGACGCCCTTGTTACTCTTTTGATACAGGTTTCGCTGGTAGATGTTTCCTGCAATCCAGTAAAGACCCTGGAGACGGGTTCGAATAGCGGAGATGTCCTGGGCGTTGTTGATGCTCTGCTGGTAGGCCTTTCGGACCTCCTCGCCGACTCCCCCGTGGTCTCCTTCTACAGGCTCGCCCAGGAGATCGGCCAGAGTGTCGACAGAAGCCCCGTAAAGAAACTCGGTGGCAGAGTCTAGGGTAAACATGAAGAAGAGGTTCTGCAGGTCAAAGTACTCGCCGTTCTCCTTTCGAATCAATTTGAACAGAATCTGCATGAGTCTTTCGAGCGAGTGGACTCGGGAGATCTGCTGTCGCGAAAACTGAGGTCGCAGCAGAGCTCGAGAGTGGGTCCATCCTTCTCCGTCCAGAGTGAAGATACCATCTCCGATAGAAGGGCTCAGTGCCCTGTGTCGAATGCCCAGACAAAAGTCCTTGAACTGAGTGGCCAGGATAGCCTTGACGTTCTCGGGATCAATGGTGTTGATGGGCTCGTTACCAGCCACAGGAGTGAGCCAGGTAGGTCCATTGGCAAACCGCTTTCCGAGGGTGTGGGGTAGTTTCATGGATCGGGCGTTCTGGATCACGAGCCACAATCCGTACCATCCCAGAATACCATTGTTAACTCGAGGAGGAAGAGTAGCTCCCATTTGCTTGGCCTTTCTTGCCCGCTGGATCCGCAGAGCCGTACGGGTCAGCACCGTATATGTCACCAGAAGGGTGATCAGCACGATCGTAAGATTGGTCAACATGGCGTGAGAGGAATATGAGGTGCAAAGGGAATCAGAGCAAGGCCCTGACTATATAACCTGCTTGAATCCAAATCCATGTTTGGTTGGGGTGCATTGAGGAACGTGAAAGTTAAACATAAGATGGGGACGAAGAGAGGTGGTGAAAGGAGTTGATCGAGCAGCTTCGAGGGCAATTGGGAGGGGGGGTGAAAGGGTTTATATCTCTCCTCGATCTGTCTTATCAATAATCGTCAATAAAAACTGACAACAACCCCCAACCTGTCTGTGAAAATCAACATTTCCGTCCTTGCTTACGGCCCCACTTTGCATACTCGTATATAGGCTTCATGTTGCTTACTTCTCTCCCACGCTCCCAATAGAGTGTCGCTGTTTACCAATTAAAAGCGACAAGTGATGAGAAGGAATCCAGGCAGCCCTAAGGCTAGTGGGACGATTCTTTATATACGAGCGGTGCCCGTTTTATGTGGCATGGGTTACTGTAGTGTGTTCCAATGATTTAAAACTTTTCTGTTGATTCATTACCAAACACGAGATATCCAGCTCAAATGGTCATGTAATCATGCACAGATGCGCACCGATAGAGCATCATTTCTCCACACTATTTACACAAGGTTGGACCGAGACGAATAATCATAAATTTGAAAAGGCTTTAGACGAAACAGTCTCAGTAAAAGCGAGCTACAAACGGGGGGAAACGGTCCAGGGCGGTGAGAGGCTCAGGAACAACAGCCCATTAAAGGCTATTACTGTATTAGAGAGTTGTGGAATGTGGTTGTGGAACTGTGATTGTCGGGAAGATGGAATCAACAATTCGCCATCACTACTTCAGCATGAGCAACACTGGTGGTTGAGAGGTATCTGAGAGGTGTTTGTAGTATCAAGAGTCTTTGTGAAGAATTTGTTTCATAAAGAGACTGCGTGAAATCAATATCAGGTGGCTTCTCTTTGGAGAGGTATTTTAGCATTTCACACATACTTTCGGCTAAAAAAATACCAACAATGACCAATAAATGAGAAACAATTCAGTAGAAACAGAAGAGCTCAATCTGAGTATCTAAATATGCCTTCCTGTACTTATGTCACTACAGTATGAAGTTCATAGTTCTCTTGGTTATGTTTCTGGCAAACTCGAAATCATTCATAGTCGATTGCGATGTAATGGATCGCAAGAAGCAAAGCCAAACCAAAAGATATCACATTATACTGTAGCTTGATTAACACTTCCACCCATGATCATGTAAGTACTGTACGAAAAATGAGGTATGTACTGTACTTACATTTAGTGCCGATAATTTCATTGAGTACAGGCTGTTGTTCACCCTCACCCCAATATCCGAATCTCGCCGATGCCGGAGTAAGACAAGCATCAATTTCTAAATACAACACCATTTTATTCCCCTCCAGACCAAGAAGAACGGGATATCAGGTTTATCCAACCAATGGCTGCCCTGACAGACCCCTTCTCGTACTTTTCCGTCTTGTTATCCACGTCAATGTCACACTCAAGCCACACTCTCCACCTTATCTTATCGACGCTAATGAGATGCTTCCTATCACGTCCAATCAGAACTGCGGCCAAGAGCCCAGCCAAGATCGGTGACGCTTACAGGAAAGCTTTACAGGGGAGTATGTGGGGCAATACTTGTCATATGGCTTACAAGAATCCGTCTTAATTCACCCCCTTTTTAGAACTACTACTACTACGATGTGGCGTAGGTTAGAGTGTCCAGAGAGTAACTGATGACACTTTCAACTCTGTCTGTGGAAAGGTCTGAAGTTTCAAGGCCGATATATTCAAGGCCGCTATAGATATGCAATCGTCTCTTCTATAGTGCTTAGGAATCCTTTTAACCCTCATCTGTTTACTCCTGAACAGCTAGATGGTTTATGTCAGCTCTTATCTTGCCAAGACATGCTGATAAGCACAAGTCTGGGCACGTCCACTAGCCACAACACGAGAACGAGTAACAATATATATAATGGAGATGATTGTGGATGCTAGAGAACAACAACCGTCTCACAACTACAAACAAAATGGACTCAGAAGCCCCCGTGGAAACTCTTACTGCGGCGCAAATAAAATCGTATGTCGACACAGCATACATTCTTGTGTGTGCAGTGGGCGTGTCGCTCATCACCCCAGGTATTGGAATGCTGTATGCCGGCATGATCAGACGCAAGAACGCACTCACTATCGTCGCCCAAAGTGTACTCACAACCTGTGTCATCTGTCTTCAATGGTGGATCTGGGGCTACTCTCTGGGTAACGTTCCCAATGGCAAGATGCTTGGTAACCTGAGTCTGGCTTTCATGATGGGTAGCCCTACTAGCCATGACGAGCTTTCTCTCGACCAGCTCGAGGAGGAGGGAATCCCCACTTCTGTTCATTTCATCTTCTCCGCCTTCTTTGTTGTCTGCACAGTCCAGATTTTCGCTGGTGCCATCGCTGAGCGAGGTAGACTCATTTCATCACAGATTGTCGGCTTCATCTTCGCTACGGTCGTCTACTGTCCTCTCTCGTACTGGTTCTGGGCCGAGGACGGCTGGCTCAACGCCATGGGAGTCCTTGACTTTGCTGGAGGAGGACCCGTCCACATCGCCAGTGGAACGGGTGCTCTTGCCTACGCACTGTACCTAGGAAAGCGAATTGATGACAACGGAGAGGCCTCTATGCTTGCCCGTGCCAAACCCCATAACCCCACTCTGGTTCTGCTTGGAACTCTGCTCATCTGGTACGGATGGCTCTTCTTCAACTCAGGCACCTTGTTGGCTGTCAGCTCTCGAACTGGATACATCATGCTGAACACCCAGCTTTCTGCCTGCACTGGCGGTATCATCTTTGCCGCCGTCGACAAGTGGCGATACGGACGGGTGTCTCTCGTCGGTCTTTGTGAGGGAGTCATCTGTGGTCTAGTGGCCATCACTCCTTCCTGTGGATACATCTCTCCATGGTTCTCTGTTGTTGGAGCTATCATCACTGCTGGAGTCTGCTGCTCTCTGTCCAATATCAACCAGTGGATTGGCATTGACGATACTATCCGATCCTTTAACATCCACGCAATTGGCGGAATCATGGGATCTATCTGCACTGCCTTCTTTGCCGACCCTGCCTGGGCCCAGGAAGATATTCCAGGAGGCTGGATCAAGCACAACTGGGTCCAACTGGGCCACGAGCTCGCCGCTGTCACCACCTGTGTCGCCTGGTCCTTCGTCCTCACCTACATCATCTGTTTCGTGGTTGACCACATTCCTGGTCTCAAGCTGCGAGTCACTGCTGAGGAAGAGATGCTCGGAACTGATGTCAAGGATCTGTCAGAGAAGGTCGAAAACATGGAGGACTCTCTCTGGGGCAACTCCCCATCCATGAGCCGAGAGCCCACCGTCGCCAAGCGGGACGCTGAGCCCATGGTCTAAACCGCAAATCAGAATTAATATTGTGTACTGTTAACAAAACCGGATGAAATGTAGAGAGATGTAG
Source organism: Yarrowia lipolytica (assembly GCF_001761485.1). Classification (NCBI taxonomy): domain Eukaryota; kingdom Fungi; phylum Ascomycota; class Dipodascomycetes; order Dipodascales; genus Yarrowia; species Yarrowia lipolytica. The sequence goes on along the minus strand of NC_090771.1, from coordinate 1,827,719 downwards.
TCGTCACTGTATACTGTACATACTGTAAACACAGTAACAATCCTAAGCCTCTTTAGCACCTTGTGCCATGCAGCCATCAGTACGCCTTTGGTGTGGGTATGACATGCCCAGGTATCTCTCCTGTGTCGTAGAAGTGCTGGTACCTGTTGTAGTTTCATGATTGACACGAAATGAGGTTGGAGGGAGATCACTTTCAAAGCCAGTGGGGACATTCTCGTGGTCGTCCCAATGCTTTCCATCAAGCCTTAATAGCCGGGACACTACAGAACCCTTCGTCCCTATCCAGTCATAATATATTTGTAAAATGCATCAATCTATCGGTTAAGACTGCAGTAACAGTCGTCGTTGCCCGTCGGGCTGCGTTTCGTCTTCGTGAACCTCCTCCACTCCGGGGGCCACTCGTTTTCGTCGCACCTGAGTTAGGATGTGTGTGGTGGCATCAAGATGTCGCAATGAGGGTGTGAGCACTTCATGTGAGACCAGGCCCAGTTCATATCTGTGGCCAGTAAGTTGGCGATACCGACGAATTCACTAGATAAGCGACTGTAGGAAGTATTCGGGCGGTCCAGGTGCAAGCATGGACGAGGTGTCTTACTCTCCTCACTTTTATGTGGTCCATATTTCAGCCTTGCTGCTGCGACTCTCTCAGATAGCCATGCCGTGCCTGATCCTCGTGTAAGAGGCTCACATTATGGTCATTCAGAAGCCAGAGCAACACCAGAGAAAAAAGAACCAAGTTCTCGTCACATCAAGCAATAGCAACGACGTCACGTCGGCAAGAAAAATGAAGTGTATCTCAAACGACCACAGCCGTTCAATGCAATCGCCACTGTTCACAGCATCACATTCTTCTCATCAGCCTGTTCATTATACTCACTCTAGCACCGCTCATGCCCCATGCAAAGCCGATTTCATGGGCTACGAGCTCTCCAAAGCCCATCATCATGCCGTTGATGAAGGGCAGGACCAGATTGATGCAACATCGGCCTAGAAAACGGCCAATAGCAGGCATTGAAAAGGTTATGCGCGGCCCAGGGGCGTACTGTTCGCCTTCCTCTGTCAGCTGCTCGTCCGACTCCTCCTCCACCAGCTCGGGTATATCTTGTGTAGAAAATGGCTCTTCGTTCGGGTCCATTTCGGTCATGTTGGGGATGTTGTGGTCTACAAGTAGTAAATTAAGTTGCAAGTGGTGAAGTGCGTCACTGGGGTTCGTGCGTGCGTACGACACTGATGGTTGACCGGAAGACGATAGAAAAATTGGATAATTTAGGGGAAAATTACAGAGCGGCTGGAGTATTCATTGTGGTTTTTGAATATTTTTGATAAATGTACCTGCAAGTATAAATACTCTGTAATGACAATAATATACTCTCTAATCATTATTGAAGAAAGCAGCACAGCACTGATACCAGAAAAGAACAGTCAAAAGAAAAATGAAATCAAATTAAAAAGAATTAATGGAACAATAATATCGTAATTACAATTATCCTAATTTTACCCCATTTATTTCGTATGTCGGACTGACCTCATTCACGACCCCACTGTACCTCTTATTAAGCTCCTGAGAGACGCGTCCATTTCACGCATATTTCATTTGACTAAAACTGATTCACAACTGGAAACATATCGCACAATACACACGACACAGCAATGGACACAGAAGCTAGGGAACTGCCACAGACTTGCGAGGACGACGTGACGCCCAAACTGTCGCCCGAACAGCTGCTCTCGTACGAGAACTATCGAATTTGGAAGAAAAACGCCCCCCAGCTATACTCGTTGTTCATGTCACAGATGCTTCCGAGCCCAGCATTGTCATTCCAGTGGTTCCCCGATCTCGACACGCCCAAGAATGCCTCTGTCACGGCCCACCGGTTCCTCACGTCGAGCTATACAGACACCCCGGAGGTTATTCGACTTGGAGAAGTTAAGATCCCCAAAAACGACGAGACGCTCAGCCTGCAGGACTACTCTGCGCTGACGGAGGAGATTGGCGGCTACCAGGGTCATCCACACGCAGGAATAAATGTGTCACAAAACATATCTGTGCTCGGAGAAGTCAACAGAGTCAGATACATGCCCCAGAACCCAAACATCATCGCTACGATAGGAGCAGATGGATCCGTGCTCATGTTCGACAAGTCCAAGCATCCAGCCAACCCATCCAACGACGAATGCAAGGCTGATGCGACTCTGTGTCATCACAATTCTGAGGGCTGGAGCCTGTCTTGGAACACAAAAGATCGAGGGAAGCTGCTAACATGCTCTTCAGACGGAACTGTGGCACTGTGGGATCTGGTTAACGACTACAAGAGCCGCTCTGATGGCAAGATGGTGACTATTGCTCCCAAACAAGTCTTCATACATCATCAGGGCTCTGTCAACGACGTCACTTGGCATCCTTCTGAAAAGACTCTATTTGCAAGTGTTGGAGACGATCAGAAGTTGTATGTGATCGATACAACTGACAACAGCACAGTTTATGAGACAGACACGAGAACCGCATCTTTATCTGTCGCCTTCAGCCCGTTTAACAATCGGGTGGTCGCGACGTCTGGAGAGGACGGCATCGTCAACTTGTGGGACATCAAATCCACTTCACAGACCCCTATTGGCCGACTGGTAGGTCACGAGGGGCCTGTGGGCTCGTTGGATTGGTCCCCGCATAATCCTCGACTGCTGGTGTCTGGATCTGAAGATAAACGGGCCATCATCTGGGACATTTCCAAGATAGGTCAGAAAGACGGCTCGGAAAAGCTGTTTGTGCACGCTGGACACACGGAGAAGGTGACCGAGGTGGGATGGAATCGCAGTCTGGAGGGTGTGATTGGAAGTGTTGCATTTAATTCCTTGTTGCATGTTTGGAAGGTGAAAGATTAGTAAGGTGTTGCTGTCGATGAGAGATGAGACGATGATGACATTAATTTATTCTGTATCATGAAACTACAAGGATTATGAAACGTAGCAGAAAAGAAATACATGATACAAGTACCTGTAGACCTACATTCAATATGGATCACTCAATTAAATAATTTATCATACAATCTATAATGCAATTACCACTCGACACGTTCTTCGTCATTGTGGCTCGAGTTGAGGTCTTCCTCCTTCATGTTTGACAGCTTCTTCTTGTGCAGGTTTGCTTTCATGGGCACTCGTCCAAACATGAAGCCGGGGTGGAAGATGGCCAGTAGGTATGTTGCTAGCACCATCATCAGACCGTCGAGCACCAGCATATACACCTCGTTGATGACCAGCCGTCCGTGCCATCCTCCGGCTAGTTCGATGATTCGGTAGATGGAACGGGTGTAGATGAGAATAATAGCAATCGTCTGGCCTACAATGAAGATAGGTAACTTCTTGCCCTTCTTGAGCTCCTCGATATCAGGTCTATGAGCCTGACTATCAAGTACCTCTGGGTTTCTTCTGCCCGTGTAAACTCGGAAAAGGAATTCAAAGTAGAAGAGGAAGAAGATTGACATGACGAGCACCTGGAACGCGATACCGGCGACCATGATCCAAGTTCCCGAGTCCGAATTGCCTTGGGTCGCTGCCAGACCTCCTCCCACGGCCTGAATGATGATCGAGACCCAGTCTCCGACCACAAAGATGATTGTGTAGACGATAGGACCCAGTCTTGAGTAAGACTCTCCATAGACAACCACCAGCTTCGCCAGAATGCAGTAAACACCTGCCATGACAAAGGCCGGAGCGAGTGTCAGACACACGATTTGCATAATGTAATAGGACTCGTCTTCGACTGAGATCTCTCGTGACAAGAATCGACCTAGGAATCCCAGAAACTCGAGCACGCAACCACAAGACACACAGACTCCAAACCACCACTGGCGCCAGAAGGCGCCGAGAGCCAGGTGGGTCAACAGAATGAAGGCGAACAGCACGAGGCCGGCCAAGTTGGAGTCGTAATCGGGCATGAAACTGTACAATCCATAATGTGCATTGAGCCAGTCGTACCACTGGTCTTTAGTAAGACCCAGCTCTTGAGCCGAAGGAGTGCCCGCCGCAACTCCCTGAATTATGGTCGAAAGCACAAAAGTCGTCACCCAGGCTCGCATTTCGTTCAGAGACTACAAACTTCCAGACCCACGCCACAGCTATATATCTCTCGAGAGTTTGAGGAGGCAGAGTTAGACTCCAGCGCGATGTGCGAAGTTGCTCGTGGGCCCAAGATCGACGGAGTCCGAAATCTGAGGTATTGGTTGGGTTGGAGGGGTAGGGTGCTCACCACCTTGGTGAGATTTTGATTCTGAGTCAGTTGGTAATCTCTGTTTCCTCGCCTCTAAACTACACCACCCAGTTATCCCTCTGTTTACTCCACAAGGTGCGAGTGGCACGTTCAAAAAGCCAGTTATAAAAAGTCAGAAATACGAGGTGTGCGCTCGCACAAATTTAATTCGGATTTGGCAGCGTCCAACCTCATGTCTTTTCCAGTTTAAACCCGTTTCATTGGAGAGCTTTATTAAGAATGGAAAATACTGAGCAGTACACTGATCATTATGCGTGTGACGTCTTGGGGGTTAGTACAAGTCTTGACTTGGGACTTTGATTCACATTTTCGACTCTAAACACTCACTACAGTAGTAGTAGTAGCGCGCTATACTTTTGTAGACCCGCTGAACTGCTTATCTCCTTTCTCTCTCTCTCTCTCTCTCTCTCTCCACACCCTGTTCCCATCGGCAGCTTATTTGCCGCATTATGAACCAAGCATATACTGTATTTACTGTAAGCATAGGGCACGGAAGTAAAGAAGCTACACTGCCGTTGCCGGAGGAACCACCCATCAGAAAGTACATACTGTACAGTACATATGATAAATGAATGAAAATACGCGGAATTTTGAAAAGGAAAACACCACCCCCTCATAATACCTCGAACCTCTGTTTAGGCGGCATGTGTACCTTTTATGGCTTCCCTCACGACACACGGTCAGCTCCTTGACTTGAGAAATAGAGGGCCCTGAATGCAGCATATTATAGTTGGATGAGTCTAACGCACATTAGTTGAGAGTTGAATGGAGGGGGGCGTTGGTTGGATTTTGGGCACACAGGAATGAGAAGCAAGGAAAGAGAGAGCGAGAAGTGTTGCAGTAGTGAAATACTCGTATATTTCATCTCGTATTTTTTTATAAAATACGTTCTTTGTCGTACCGCTGCAATGCTGCCAATATGCTGATCTGTCTGCGTAGAGAAGCTGTTGTACCAGACGAGTATGCACGTATAGCATGTGTCGATAACGGCTGTAAGTACGAGTATGTATTCGTACGGTACAGTCATATATTCGAGTACGTGTATATGTGTCGCACATCATTAGTCGCGCGTACGCTATAGGTAGGGTCAATAAATTATCATTTATGTTACATGCTGAAGCAGTATCAGTTTCCATCACCCTCCTTCAACTTCTTGGTAGTGCCACGGTCCTTCTGCTCGTCAGCTTTTCGCTTAGGGCCTAGTTGCAATCCGCTGCCCCTCTCCAGCTGTGTGAACGTGCCTGAGGCAAAGAATTTGTTATCCTGGGTGGCCGTCTTGGGTCCCTTGGGTTTACTAAGCTCCATAGACTGCGCCGTAACAGACAAAGACGACTGAAGACCGTCGATCATAGGTTTGGGACGGTTCTTGAGCATCTCCAAACGCGATCGAGCCCCCTTGGACATTCTTGCACGGGTCTTGGAATCAGCTTCAACTCTTCGAGCTGATCCCAGGCCAGCAGCAGAATCCAACATTCCCAGACCCACGGTCTCTCCGTAAACGTCCACAGTCTTTTCGGCCTCTCCGAACGCCATTCGGTTGGCAGCAGCAGCCATTTCACTCTGCTTGAACTGCTCCTTGAACTTTCTGATCCGCTTTCCACCTCGCTTCTTTGAGGGTTTGTCGATAGGAACAGGTAGGGCCTTGACTCCCTTTATCTCCGGGGGCTCTGCTAGTTTCTGCAACTTTCCTTCAATCTCCTCTCGCATTTTAGATCCGAACGATCCATCTGTAGATGCTCTAGAGGCATCCAAACGGGCTGCAAGTACTAGCTTGGCTGACAACATTCGCATGGCCTGCTTTCTGATATCAGCAGGACTCTGTTGTACCACATCCGAGTAATACAAGTAACCCTGCTGTCTTTGTGCTTGTCCAAACCCCACCGCAGTCTCTCGCTTAGCTCCTAGAGAAGGTATGTTGCAAGAGGGGGTCTTTGCCAGACCGTTGAGACCACCCACAAATCCAAGAATCTGAGCTGCACAATGAGCACCAATCAGAATGGCCGTATTGGGTGCAACGAGGTTCAGTTTCGAGGAGACATAGTTAGTGATTTGGCGCTTAGCAGCGTCCAATGCTATCAGTAGCTTACAAGCTTCGTTTATAGTGGCCATCTCAACGTCCGAGAGTCGTCGTCCCCCTTGGTCCACAGTCATGGTAATAGTCATCATCACTGACTTGTGCACCACCTGTTTTAAGTGCGGGCTATCTGACTTTGCCACTGCTGCGGGATCGTTTCCAAGAATGGCCACTACCTGTGCATGCTGTAGTGGGTTGGCGATGAGTGATCTGAGCTCGGGGTACCGCTGGCTGTATCTAGTGGCGATGAAGTTGTGCAGCTCAGCTACTGCGTTGTCGATTTCCACCGAGTACTCGTTTGCTCCCACAATCACATGGTACTCTGGATTCTCTTCTAGATTTGATGTGAGTGCGAGAGTTGACTGAGTGGCACCACTTTCGTACAGAGAAATGCTTCTGAGTTGTGGCAGAAGTCTGGGGACCATTGCTGCCGAGTTGGTGGACCCCAGCAGGTCCAGGTTGATGTTATTGAGTGGAGTAGGCGACAGAGGTTCTGTGGTTTCGGTTGCAATGACTTCAGTTGGGATCTGGGAAGTCGCATCTTCCATCACCTCGTCCACCTCTTCATTTTCTTCGTCGCTGGAGCCAAAATCGGCCAGAATTTCGTCAGCCAGGCCCATTATGTCGTTGTGGGGGTGAGCTCAGCCTTTTGATGGTGATACAGTAATTGAGGGAGGATGCAATATTTAGAGTTATGATCTTTTCGAACACTTAGAGTTCCGATATGCAGTGGACTTCGAAGTGCAAAGACACCGTGAAACGCGTTATCACAACTACAAGTATTCCTGAACGACACTCAAGTTCCTCTGGAAGCCCTGTAAAAAAAACATGAGCAGAGTCAGCATGTTTCCTACGGAAGACAAACGGTCTTATTTCGAGCGACAACGGGACCAGTACATCAAAAACATCTCGGCCAGCATGGAAGACGTGCTCAACAACCTGAACGCGCTGAACCGTTCGTTGGAACACACTGTGGGCCTGTCTCAAAAGTCTGAAGAGCTCGCAGAAATGTGGAGCCACTTTTACAACACCGTGAATGAGGATCTGGTGAAGACGGAGGACGGAGACATCGAGGTAGACACTACCAAAGAGTAGTGTAATTTGGAGTTGCGAGTTACGAGTAAGGGCCTGATGGACTTGCAGACGATTATTTATAAATGTATTCTAATGAACTGATGAGTGCTTTGAGATGAGTAAATGGCCGGTTTTCAGATTTCGAGTTATGTGATCTAGGTCTATAGTACAAGTATCTACTTGTAGGATTAAAAATTCTACTCTACAGTTTGTACCTCCGTAGATGAACTGGGCCACTGGCACAGTATGCACAAGTAGAGCTACCACACAACTCCTACATTATATGTACTCGTACATATAATAATACGGCTGCTACCGTTCATTGCCGTTACACAGACGTCGCGCCCTCTTGTATCCTTCTCATCATAATGCATTACTATATCACCCCTTGTTAGCTGTGGTTGATGCTTTCTACAACACCAAGCACTGGTGTCGTTTCTTCTTCTTCTTCTTCTCGATCGGTTCCGAGGCTGGTCTGGATTGTAATTTTGGACGTGTGGCTGACGCTGCTGCTGCCGCTGCCCCTTTACTTTGTGATCGCACAGGTTTGGTTCTCTTTGATCTCCCTTTTTCCTTCAGCACCGCTCCCATGGCGACTGCAAACACCTCTCTAACGCCAGACATGTCCTTTGATGAGCACTCCATGTATTTGTACACTCCGAGTCTCTGTGCCATGGATTTGCCCTGCGTCGGCGTGATGTGGCTCAGTCCCTGAGCTTTGAGATAATGGGCGGATGTGGAATCGGCTCTGAGATCGGTTTTGAGACATACCAGCACCACTGGCGTGTCTGGACAGAAATGCGTCACCTCAGGGAACCACTTTTCGGCCACGTTTTCAAACGATGACGGCGAGTCCACGCTGTAGCACACCAGCAGCACATCCACGTCTGGGTACGAGAGTGGTCTGAGCCGGTCGTACTCCTCCTGTCCTGCTGTGTCCCATAACGCCAGCTCGATAATCTCTCCTTTGGGCCCCTTGAGCGTGGTTATGTAGTTCTCAAAGACCGTCGGTATATATCGCTCGGGAAAGACACCCTGCGAGTACGACACCAGCAGACATGTTTTTCCACAGCCTCCATCTCCTACCACCACCACCTTGATGTGGACGTCTGGTTGTGCGGATTCCGCCGTTTCGATGAACTCGAAGCTGCTCGGGTTGGCGGACTCGGATGTGCGGTAGTAGCTGAGTCGCTTGAGGGACGACATTTGCTGTTTTTGTGGCTCTTTAGACGGTCGAAAATAGTGTTGTTTGTTGGAGATGTGCGAATTACCTTTTGTTTGGAAGATCTGTCTTCAGGGGGCTTGTGGAGCTCGACACAAAGACAAAGCGCGTTAAAGGTGAAGAAGTGGCGATTCAAACGTGTTTTTTTGAAAGAGCCGTACACGCGGTGAAAAAATACACGCTCATACACCTTACAAGTACGGCCCGACTCCACTATATATCCGTTGGGGCCTGTCTGTACATGGACCTGCATAAGACGGATCCCACCATATGCCGAACTCTGTGGTCTAAGTTGAACAGGGCTGAGTACAGTGTGTATATCCTGGTAGCACTGAGCGACAGCGGGGCCGAAAGAGGACCAAAAAGCGCCCACATCTGGGAAACATGTGAACTGGAAGCCCTTTGCTTTGTCCATTGCATATTGTACAGTGCTTCTGCTTGTGCTCTCACTCGCACTGCATATCTGTTGGTCGCCTGTCGTTCATAATTAAGGGCTGGTCGTAGCTCGTCGTACCTTAGACTAAGCATATCTGGGCGGGATGAAACGGGCTGACTTATTAATTAACTTGGGATGGGAAAATCTGGCACGTTTTAGCCCCACCACCCTGACCAGCCTGGTCTACAAGCACTGTACATGCTGTAAAATTGAATTATGCGATGTATCACACTGTTCGATAGGGGCTAGGGGTATCGTGGTTTCGAGTCTGTGCTACTCGTACTGTAGCCGTATCGCCAGTAAGTACGACTGTACAGTATCAGAGTTAGTGCAGTGTGTCCCTCGGCCATGTCATTGCACTGTATTCACGGTCCTTGTTGCTACAGTATCAACACACGCCTACCGTACATACGTCGCTTATTAAATAGTTACTGTACTTGTAATTTCGGTAACTTGTACTCGTACTGGTACATACTGGGGGTGATCGCGTGACAGGCTGTGAGGAACTGCAGGGCTGTTGATGTGACAAATTCGGAGCGGTGAATATGGACGCCTGTGGTTGATTAATATGTCAAAAGAGACACTTCAACCCTGGCAGCACCCTAACTGTAGAACAGTATGTACTGTACTTTTGGTAATTTGTAATTGGTAATTTGTATTACTGTGATCATTTATAAAGTACTATTTGTGTGGCCCAACTGACGTCAACAATAGGGGGAAGGGGTGTACTTGGGTGTGATCCGCCCTGCACGTGGATTCGATATGATACTCCGATCCTTACTTGTACAAGTGCTTGTAAAACTACAAATATGTGCTATTTGTTATCTTGAACTTGGCAAGAGGGGTGTGATTTCTACAATACAAGCTGACGATTATAAATTCTGAAAAGTGAAAACCGAGAATGGTAGGCTCCAGCTCCAACATTGGTATGTACTTGACAGAATCGGTTTGTAATGTCCTGCGCGATGCTCGCGATGGCACTTATGGAGTGTTCGTTCTATGCCAACAGTATATACGGCTCTCGCAGACAAGTGGAAATAACGAGCAACATTCACAGCTGGCCATACCTTTTACTGTTCGTCTCATATTCAATGTACAAGTTGATGTTACGTTACTGGCTGGCCTGGATCTTGCATGTAACCTCGAGGTGAAGGTATCGTAGTAGAGCCCTTTCCGGACGATAATCTTGACAAACGGACTTGACAGAAATGTGCTCGAGCCCAAGGATTTTCATCATCGGACTCAATCAGTTTGCTATAGCCCCGCAATTGACATTGGATCCTTGGAAACACAAACTCTCTAAATCGGTCACCCTCCCGTTCAACCGGCCGGTCAAGAGCAATAAGGGTCATGCGCGGATAGTCAGCTCTATGAAAGCTTTTATAGTCGTTTGTTGTACTCGTACTGTAGACTGTGCTCCCCTGGCGTCCAATTGCTACAGTACTTCCGATGTTACAATAATGATTGCTTAATATAGAGGTGCAACTATCGGTAAGAAGATCCCAGGAATGTATGGAATGTATGGAACAGTAATGGAACATTGATAGCCGGAAAATCACGTTTTCCCGCACTTTTTAAATTCCGACGTTTTTCACTCCTTGTGGTCAACTTTTACTCTTTCCTGGTCACTCAATTCCACTCTGACTTTAGATCACTGGTTCTGCACTAATCGAGCGTTTTAGATCACAGCAACCGAGCTCTCGAGTCAATACACTCCAGTATGTACTTGTAGCTTTTGCAGTGCTATACCAGGCTTTGTAGGTAAGCATTGAGAGATTCAAACACCCTTACGGCAGCTTCGCCACGGCACTGTTTCAAATTCCCCGTTCGGGTCATCTCCTGTTTCAGTATTAAAACACGACATCGCTATAAAAAAAAATTAATAAAAAAGACAGGCCTTGGTCTTTGTGCATGCTCATTTTTAATACATGCACTCTTGCGGTTACAACGATAACGTTCGGCAAGAGCTTAGAGCTGAGTTACAGTAGAACCTTCAGATTAGCAATGGGTAGAGTTTTGTTTGAGACACGTGTGCTACGAAGCTTCGGGTGTTGTTGCGGTGATACCGAGGCTCATCCCGTAGTGTTTCTTTCTTGATTGTTGGTCCCACGTCTGTTGTATTACAGACGAGGTAATTATTTCTATTTTCGTTCGGTGCATCGAACTTCCAATTTAGATTAGCGTGGGTCAGAAGACCGGTTATGTGATGTGCGCATCTCAGATTAGAGTGCGGGTTAGGGTACACATAATGTGTACATTTTTGGCTATTTCGGAGAGTGGACCGAAAATAGAGGGCCCGAAAAATAGATCCCCTCATAATTAGCGTTCGCACTACTATGGCCAAAAAAAAAAGACAGATAATCTTTGTTCTGGGAAAGGCAAAAAGCCCAAATGCTGCGTGTAACTCGGCTTATGCAACGGCTTTTGTTATGGTGGAGTACGCACCAGAAGGATGTATGATATCTCATAGGCATGAGCTGCTAATTTCCTCTTGACTTTTCTACGATACTGCAGTAGCCATCCTGATATTTTCAGTTCTCAGTTCTCAGACAGGCTTTATGTGACCATCTTTATGTGAATGTTTTACCTGCTGCTCTTCCCATTCCCTTCTCATCATCTTTGTTATGATAGGCAGACGTGAGAGAGCGAATACGGGTCTTTGCAGAGGTGTAGACTTGTGTACGATACCAACAGGGAGGAGTATGACTCTCATAATGGCTGTATATGACTGTTGAGGGGTACCATGCCAAAACGTACTTATGGACAAACGACTTGTGCATATGTCAAACGTCAAAATCTGTCTTGTAATTGTACAAGTATCATTTGTTCATCCGTCGTGTAAGGCATATTGTGCTAACCCCTCTTTTCCTACTCCTGTTACCCTTATCTAAAGTGTCGTATTATTCAACCTCACATCTAAGCATGGTTTTACCGCGTTGCAGGACGTCGAAAGGGGGCCGGAAGAGCCATAGAAAAAGAAAACACAGCAAGAATTGTGCTGTCCTTAACCTCTGTTTCGGCTGTCTCACCGTGACGCGTGCGTTTAATTTTGGTGGATCTAATAGCTTGTAATTTATGGAAGGAGGCTACAGTATATCTGTAGCTCTTTCAAGTATGGTGTCATTTTATCTTACAGTCTAAGCTCTAAAACAAATGAAGACCCTGTCGGGGTGAATCGGGCCAATCAGAGCACTGTATGCGTGGCTGCCATTCTTATCTGATGTACCCGCCGTTGGTCACACTCGTACCGGCGCCATCTCCTTCTGGAAATTGAAAGTGAAAAAAGGAATACGATCCGTGGGAAACCACTCGACGCAAAACTTCGAGCTGCACTTGTATGAGTACCAGGACAACTACAAGTGCTGTAGCTATAGCTCCCGTTGAATACATTCGCCCCACACTTCGTAAGCATGGTAGGCCTCAGTGCCAATATCTTGGCTTGTTAAGACTCAGTCAGCATGCTGGGTCCACCCGGCGCAAGAATAGCCGAGCCGCCAAGATGAGGATCTGTCACTGCCCAGTCTTTGCGATTGCGTGATGGGAGAAAGAAGTGTGGATTTTAGAGCGAAAAGAGGGTGGTGTGGAATGATATGAACAGTAAGACAACCGAGTTTCAAGACGCCATATTACTGAGAAAAACTTCAATAATCCGACGCTGCACACGCTGCACACACTGGTCAGATTGCAGACTTAGTGCAGCCGGATAGGCTAGGCCTGCCTGCCACGGCTGAAAGGCTGGTCTGCTCTTGGCTGCTTTGGCGCCCAACCACGAGTCTGGGGCTCTTATGATAGTGTGCCACAGATGTGAGCAGCATAGATAACACAGTCGACTATATGGTCAATGTGCCATAGCGAAAGGAGCACGGTATAAATAGGATACGACAGGGAAAAATTGGCCTGATAGCATAATCATGCACACGACCAGCCAAAATTGGAGTCAGAACCGACAGGTCAACAAGACACAGCGAAGATACATCCCCAATCGGACCTTTAGTGTACGATACTGAGAGGAAGTCCACTAAGAAACGCCAAGCGACGTGGGGCATTGTGTTGCACGTTCGGTTGTGAGATACACAAGTACTTATAGTCGGTTGCAAAACAAGCCCGAGCTCAACTTTTACTTGTGCTACCCTGGCAGCGCACCCACCCAACAGACCCATCGGCTCGTATTTGCAACAATAGATTTACAGCTATGGCTACATACAGTAGACTGATCGGAAGACGATAGCGACGCCCTACACGACACTGTCGGTGTAACGCGACTGAGGGTGTGTTGTACTGGTATTCAGAAGCCTTATCGTTCCTCTTTTGCTGAATGCACAGGTTCGCTTACTGTTACTGGAACAGTAATCCCTCTTACATTAAAAATAGTTGACTTACGTCACTGGGCATTAAAAGATCAGCTTAAAAGCCTCACTATCAAGCGACTAACCGCCAAGTAACGCTTCGAACCTCAAGTAATACCCCAACTATGAACTCCAACGGTCTCCCCCTTGTTCTCCGACACGTGGATAAAAGTGCGACACAGCCGCTTGCAGACAAAGAGAACTTTACAACCTTAAATCCAAGGTTAAACTCGCCGTCCGGGTAACTTTTAGACTTTGATCATTCCTTCACTTTTAGAGTGAGTTGGGAAATGGCGCTGTATTTCCGAGATGGCAGAGTTCATGGGACCAGTAGTTCACGATAACGATCGTGAAAAAAATGGGAGTCGTTACCGCCCTTTTTTTTGGATGCAAAAAATAGGTATCAGTCGTCTCTCAGCTCAAGTAATACAAATACTCCGCCCCACAGGTTGCGTGCCGTCTTGGCCCCTGCTCCTTTGTTCCCGTTTTGGGGTCTTGGCACATTTAGTCTTCCAAGTCTCTTTCTGTATTTCAGCACCACACCTGCCACCCCATCATATCAAGAGCAATCCTTTTTCCGACAGACCCACAAAAGCACCTATCAACCCCAACAACTGTTTAGTGAGGTAACGACAGCGCAAAAAAAATAACACAACTATATCATGGCCTCTTACCCCTACCTGGCCCAGAGCCAGCCACCACAGCAACAGCAGCAGCAGCAAGCAGCAGCCTCAGCAGCAGTCTTTCAGCAGCTCCCCCACCACGCCCTTCTGCTGCTGCCCCCCAAGTCAACAACACAACCGCCAACAAGCCTCTGTACCCTGCTAGCCCCAACAGCCCCATTTCTCCCTCTGACTACTCCGCCAACATGAATGTGGGCGGTGACTCTGTCGACATGTTGCTATCTTCCGTCTCGGCCCACCACCGGTCCTCTGACGCGGGTCAGAGCGATATGGGCTCCATCTCCCCCTCCACCGCACACACTACCCCCGACGCCACCACTTACAAGACGTCAGACGAGGAGGACGCCACCGGCAAGATTACTACCCCGCGGTCCGAGGGCTCCCCCAACACCAACGGCTCCGGTTCTGACGGCGAGAACCTCGTCTGCAAATGGGGACCTTGTGGCAAGACTTTTGGCTCCGCTGAGAAGCTCTACGCTCATCTGTGTGATGCCCACGTCGGCCGAAAGTGCACACACAACCTGTCGCTGGTCTGCAACTGGGATAACTGTGGCATTGTGACCGTCAAACGAGACCACATTACCTCTCATATCCGAGTCCACGTGCCCCTCAAGCCGTACAAGTGCGACTTCTGCACCAAGTCGTTCAAGCGACCTCAGGATCTTAAGAAGCACGTCAAGACTCACGCCGATGATAACGAGCAGGCCCACAACGCTTACGCCAAGCCCCATATGCAGCATACCCACCAGCAGCAGCAGCAGCAGCAGCGATACATGCAGTATCCCACCTACGCAAGTGGCTACGAGTACCCTTACTACCGATACTCGCAACCCCAGGTGCAGGTGCCCATGGTGCCCTCGTACGCCGCGGTTGGCCACATGCCCACTCCCCCTATGCATCCCCATGCCCCCATCGACCGAAAGCGACAGTGGGACACCACCTCGGACTTTTTTGACGACATCAAGCGAGCCCGAGTCACTCCCAACTACTCGTCCGACATTGCCTCTCGGCTGTCCACCATCGAGCAGTACATCGGTATCCAGGGACAGCAGCAGCAGGCCTCTCCTACCCCTCAAACCGCCACCACTACCTCCGCCACTCCTGCTCCTGCTGCCCCTCATCAGGCCACTCCTCCCCAGCAGCAGCTCCCCTCCTTCAAGCAGGGCGACTATCAAGAGACCGACCAGTTCCTCAACCAGCTCGGCTCCAACATTTACGGCAACATCAAGTCTGTGGACCCCCAGTACGAGGCTCCTGCCGAGTTCCATCTTCCCCACCCTATGGGCTACCGATATGCCTTCTCTCATGCTCCTGCTCCTCATGGTGCTGCTCCCGTGGCCCCCCAGGTGGCCCCTCCCGCTCACCCTGGCGTCCATGGCGTGTCTGCTCCTCATTACCCCGATCTCTCCTACTCACGATCCACCGTGCCTCAGCTCTCGTCTCGATTTGAGGACGTTCGACAGATGTCGGTTGGTGTCACCCAGCGAGCTGCTCGAACCACAAACGTGGAGGAGTCTGACGACGACGACGAGCTGGTGGAGGGCTTTGGCAAGATGGCCATTGCCGACTCCAAGGCTATGCAGGTTGCTCAGATGAAGAAGCATCTGGAGGTTGTTTCTTACCTGCGACGGGTTCTGCAGGAGGCTCGGGAAACTGAGTCTGGCGAGGCTGAGGACACCGCTGCCAACAAGGACACTTCGGCTTCGAAATCTAGCTTGTACCCTACCATCAAGGCCTGCTAAAGAACCTTCTGGAATTCGGGTCACTTGAAACTAACCATGGGATTTATGTATTTATTGTGTATGCTAAAAAGCGGTTTATCGCTACGACGTTATGAGATTTGATGATTTTTATGAATATGTAGGCGCTCCAGCAGTAATGGATGGAGTGACCAGAGAGAGCATGTGTGCGATCAGTGTGTTCAGTTTGTACGATAGGATGTGTGTGTCATTATGTCCCATGTGTGTGTAAGTAGTAATGATGCGTGGAAAGTGTGTGCTACTTGTACCAGTACACTGAGTGCTACTAGTAGAATGAGGGTGGGATACAATATGTTCACCTTCGTTTGCTACATTCACACACGTATAACCTCGGAGGAAACCCGGGAAGTCTGACTGTCATTCTGGAGTAATTATTTGATTACGCCGTGTGATTGTCTCAGCCGCTGACATCCACATGTGTGCATTCCGTGGACCGTGGAAGAAATTGTAAGTGACGTAAAGATAAGAAATGACAGAAGACTTGGAGTCGGTGGTTGTGACTGTGCTTACGTATACGTTGAGTGTTCGTTGTTCTACACTACGTGCATCTTCAAGATTAGAGGCTACAAGTAGAGAAGGAAACCAAGAGTCGGACCACAGGAGTATCTAATATTACCTTGTTGTACGTGAGCGGACGAAAGGTCGTCATCTAAAGTCACATTGAAGCTACTGCGTACAAGTAGTCTCTTGTCTACTCATCACCTGTTGAGAGTTACTGTATTGTGTGGTATATAGGGGTACTTGCATTTTGGTTATCACCACGGACATTGTTACAATAAAGGGACAAAGGTGCTGTGAGGGCAAGTGCGTTACCTATAAAAGTTGTTCCGGGTTCGATCGCAGTTCATATTAATGACATATGTTCCATATCATCAACAGATGTGAAGACATGTGGACACGAAGAGGTGTGTCAATGTGTCAAATAAGTGTCGCTTGGCCATATTTGCGACATGCGGAAATGTGTCATGGAGAGATGTCAGGTGTCAGGGCTACAAGTAGTCAGGAGATGGCAGGTGAAAGAGAGTGCCGAGCTGCATTTTTCTGAACTCGCAGCCCATTAAAAAAAAATGGTTGTATCATTGCATCTTTATTGGATGTAGGAGTTAAGACTTTGGTGTGATGGGAGTTGTTAATCATCATGGGAGGGGTAGATCTAGATGAATACTTCGTATTTCAATTGTTCTAATAAAATCAGACAATTTTGTGAAGTTCTTGTATCTGTAAGCGCTCTTTTCTTGCGTCGTGGTGGTATATCTTGTTCATGAGTGCGCACCCTATAATAGAAGTGCCTGCTCGCGCGAGAGCTGCTTAGCGCACAGTAGTTGGTGTGATGGAGGAGTAGTTAGTATTGTAAGAAATGCGATTCTTTATGGGATAGCCTCATTACAGCATGTCTTAGGATTTTCATTTCTCAGTTGCTGATGTTGCTCCCCCGGCGTCCGTTTGACGCTAAACTGAACCACACATCTCTATGGACTTCATCGTAGGACTGAAGCAGATCCAAAAGGGGCACAACACGCTCTGCGTCGTTGTGGACCGGGATTTATGTCCCATCTTATCGCCACGAGAAATAATTTAGCGGCTGAAGCCCTTGCCAACTTGTACATGGACCGGGTTGTGAGATACCACGGTGCTTGAAGTGATCGTGGGTGATTGAGACAAGTTGTCCATCTCGAAACAGTGGCAGACGTTACAACGCGAGTTGGACTGAGCTCTGAGGCTGTCGAAGTCTAACCGCCCCGAAACTGACGAGCAAATGAAGCTACAGTATTTGTAGTGAACATGGTGTTGGCCCGATTAATGAAGCAGAGGTGCATGTCATGAAGCCTCTGGTGAACACTCTGACTCCTTGACAAGTAGATAATTGGGATGTAGCTATAAGTAGCGGATGGTACAGGTTAATAGGAAGAAATTTTCCAAACTTCACCTACAGCGCTAACTAACCCCAGCTGAGCCCGTCTTTTTTATTCTTCTACATTCTATTATGTAGTCCTACTTGTAGCTGAGACCGTGTTGAACGTCATACAGTTAGCACTCGTCTGTGAAGATTTAGGATACAGTTAGATCGAATTGACCAAGTGCAAGTAATTGTACTCCCTCTCCATTATTTGTATCACTTTGCAGTGCTCCTTTTTCCAGAACTTATACTTGTACAAGTACAAGTACAAGTAACTGTGCAACATGTCGTTCACTATCCACAGGGCATACGTTAACGATTCTGACTGCATATACGGACGCTGAAAAACGTATTTTCGAGTTTCTTGAAAGAAGTCAAGCCACCACTCTGTAATGGTGGGTTACAGCTAGCTACCAGCATTCCAATTATCCCTTCTTTCAAGCCTAAATCCAGCTCAGGTTCACGCCGATTTCCAACTATAAGTTCTCGTATTTTTGTACATCTCATCGATAGAAGTGACAGGGGCGTTATTTGGGTCGATGGGATCTGCAAGGCGGGGAATGAGCACCATCAGCAAAGAATCTTTGGGTTGGGAAGTGTCCGTTTGGACGCCATTCGTCTTGAGGAAATGCCTCAGGTAGTCATACAAGTAACCCCATGCGATTAGCAACACCACTTGAGAGGTACAAGTACATACTGATGATGCATTGACTGTGACAACACTACTTATAGGAAGAACACATTGAACTGGAGGAGCTACTCTTAGAGTAACAATGACCACAAGTACAAGTACCGGTACAACTACTTGTAGTGTCAAGGAAAATACACACATCAAGAAGCTACAGTATGCACAGTATATATACTTGTACTCACGTCGAACTCGGTACATTATATTCAGCTCAACCAAGGCCAACAATGAGCCATAAATGCAACCCACTAAGCGAGGTTACATTATTGACGAGCGTAACTCATAATACCCCAAGCACCCGAGAACCCCACTTTCTGGATCTGAATTCTCGTCTCTTGCGGCGCTCTTCTCGTATGTCTGCACGGAATGCATCTTTTGAACGGCTTCGCATGCATCTACATTCTCCATGAATGTACATTCTGGACCCATGTGTAAACTGTGCATGAGATCTCACAATGACGTCAGAGAGGGAAACGTAGAAGTGCAAATAGCGGTGCTCCCGAGTAGGAGATGCGCCATTTTCAACAGTGCATCGGCTCTGCCTCTATAACTCTTCTAGGAGTAGCAGCTCATTTGCCTCTGCAACTTCTATTGTACCCCATCGAGTCACACTAACCCATGCTGATCACCGTTATAGAGAGAGACCAACGCGGATGAGACAGAACAAGGAGGGGAGACTCTTACTGCGGAGCCCAAATGACAATGACACAAGCGGGAACCAACACAACGGCGATGACGACTAGAATACTTGTGCCCATTCCGATGTCTCGCATGTGCTTGACTGTGATTTGTATGACAATTCAAGCACGCACGGCTGACTTCCGAATTACCCCTTTCACACGTCTCGATAGGGGCAAATTACGTACGCAGATGGATGTAAAAAATGTAGCCGAGCACTGCACGTGTCACGGGATAACTCTGCTGTCAAAATACTGGTGCAATGTACTCGTACGTCACACGGCAAACTGAGACAACATACGCATCTTTCATCCCGTTCTACATGTACACTCACACGAGATCACCTCTCATCTCATCTCACATGGGCTGGAAGCAGTTATTCCCTTGCTTTTCGCTCCTACTTAGCCTCAGACTTTTTGCAACATCCATCCCACTGTAACCCAACGTCCCAACTCAGCAATCGGATTCCCCCTTTAAAAAAGATTACACCATGAGCCTCATTGAACTGAAGCCAACTGCGCTGTAGAACTCACACCACGCGAATACTCAGGCTCAGACTCAGAGTTATACTGTACCACCACGCGTGTGTGAGCGAGTGTGTGAGTGAGAGTGTGAGTGAGTGTGTGTGTGCACCCCGGTCCAGTCCTCACACTAATAACCCCATGCCATGCACACATTCCAGCAACCTTGGCATTTTCCTGCCGCTCCCTATAGCATTCCCTTCCATTTCATTTCTTTGCCTCGCTGGGGATGGGCTATTCCTGCCTTTAGACGCTGCCGGAATGCAGGCTGTGTTTATAGCATTAATTGAATTTGCATCCACTGTGAGCATGGTCTGACGTGTCGGTAGGGTAACTGTACCGGGGAGGAGCAGGAGACGATGAAGGACCGCAAGATGGAATGCTGGGGGTGTTTCCACCACGAAATCCGGCTCGGCGACACCCCTCAAGTGCGCGAATTACAAATAGTATCCTCAGTCACGCTATGCCTTTCTTGGACGTCGTTAGGCCACCGCTGACTTACTCATAGCTTCCAACCATAGCCTCTGACCTGGTAATGGTGCTAACAGCTAAAGTTTGGAGACAAGGTGGGTTCTAAAAAAAACCCAAAGGTTATGTGGTAACAAGGAGTCTTGGTTGTGATAGAACGTATTGCAAAGGGATTGTGGCCATGTCAGAGGAAAAAATATGATTCCATTAGATTCAGGATGCTTTACTGTGTACGGTAACATGTTATTTACGGCTCTATATCTTTGCAGGCAGCTCTTTATCACAATCATAATTAGCACCTATTCTTACCACCCTCATATAGAGTTTTAGACTACTATGCCCAGGCATTCCCACGCGTAACTCAAATAACTCAATAAGGAACGTTACCAGACCACTGCAGCTCTTGTGTCTCTTTGCACAGGTGCCAGAAAAATATATCTCTTCTTCACTTGCATTCATTTGGCTACACAGATCACTGGTGGCACTCGTTTCCCAGTCACGACACCCGCACCGACACCCCTCTTACTAACGACACAGAAGGAGACAAGAGAACATCACACACACACCAGCTTCTCCGCAAAAAGTACAGTATTATCACGCTTGACCCCCCCATAGGTCACACTACATACCACTACCCACCTCATACACATCAGCGCATAGGTGTCAGCACCCACCACACACCAGATGCAATTCAGATATCTGCTCTTCCTGGCGCTGGCAACGGTGGCTCTCGGAGAAAAGATTCTCCAGGCCTCGTCACTAAACACATGTATGGCCAACTCGTCAGTGACGGCCGACTACTTCGACGTCAAGCTCTTTCCCGATAACCAGACACTGACCTACAACATCCACGCTAAAACTGACATTGAAGGAAAGGTCAACGCCGAGCTCCAGATCTGGGCCTACGGTATTAACTTCAAGTCCATTAAAATCAACCCCTGTGATGGTGACACCGCCCTGAAGACCATGTGTCCCCTGTATCCCGGAAACATCCAGCTAGAGTCGGTGGCAACGCTGTCCAAGAGCGATCTGGACCAGGTCCCCGGTATCGGTTTCACCTTCCCCGATCTGGATCTCATGATCGTTGCCAACGTGTTCATGGAGGACACTGGCAAGAAGGTTGCCTGTGTCGTCATCCAGTTCTCTAACGGAAAAACCGTTGAACACACGGCCGTCAAGTGGGTCACAGCCGTCATTTCAGGCCTGGGCCTGCTCGTGGCTGCTATCGCAGCTACTTTCGGCAACTCCATTACTGCCGCCCATATTGCTGCCAACTCGCAGTCCCTTTTTGTCTATTTCCAAACCACCGTCATCTTCACAATGATGTCCGTCAACCGAGTGCCCCCCATGGCCGCTGCCTGGGGCCAAAACGTGGCATGGTCTGTTGGTCTTGTCTATATCAAGTTCATGCAGAAGATCTTCCGATGGTACGTCCAGTCCACCGGCGGAAACCCCACTCTGTATTTATCGCACAAGACCACACCCGTTCTGTTGCAGCGTTCGTGGGAACACTCTTTCGGCTTGGACCGGTTCCCTGTTGTTGGCAAGCTCGGAAAATCTCTTCTGAAGGCTTCTCAGGCCATGGTTAACGATGTCTACGGTTCTACTGTCCACAGAGTCAGCTACCACCCAAGCGGTATTCGAACCCGTGACCTGCCTTGGGACTCTCTGATTGCTCGAGCTGTCACTGACACTGCCACCCATCATGGAGCTGTTGACCAGGGATCCGACCCTTCCATCTCTCCTCAGTCGTCCTCCACTCTGCTTGTTCTGCGAGGAATGCTTCGAGTCATCTACGGAGCCGGCATCGAGCAGACCTCTGGAGCTATCACCTCCTTCACCTTCTTTGTGCTCTTCTGCCTCATTGTGTGCATTGTCTTTGGCATTCTCAAGCTGTTCCACTTTGGTAAGCACAAGCATGTCAAGACCGTGGAGGATGATGTTCCCCACGGCTCAACTCTGCCCTCTTCTCAGCTCAAGACTGCTCTGAAGCGGACTCTGCTGATTTTCACCCCTCAGCTGCTCGTCTTCTCGCTGTGGGAGTTCTATGAGCGAGACTCTGCTGCCGTCATCGTCATTGCCGTCTTCTTCCTCATCCTTCTGCTGTCTGTCATTGGTTACGGCTCCTTCAAGGTGTTTATGACTGCCCGACAGTCCATCCGAGAGCACAACACCGTGCAGTATCTGTTGTTCGGAGACCAGCACGTTCTAGAGAAGTACGGATACCTATACCTGCACTTCAACGCCAACCACTACTATTACGTCGTCGTGCAGTTGGTCTACACTTTCGTCAAGTCTCTGTTCATTGCCTACTCTCAGGGCAGTGGAAAGACCCAGGCCATGACCATCTTTATCATCGAGCTCATCTACTTTGCCTGTCTGTGCTGGCGAAAGCCCTACATGGATAAGCGAACCAACGTGCTCAACATCACCATTGCGCTGGTGAACCTGCTCAACGCCTTCTTCTTCACTTTCTTCTCTCGAATTTACAACCAGCCTCCCGCTGTGGCATCGATCATGGGAGTCATCTTCTTTGTGCTCAACTGTGCCTTTTCGCTCTTCCTGCTGATTGTCACCATTGTCACCTGTTTGATTGCCATCTTTTCCAAGAATCCCGACACTCGATACCACCCTGCTAAGGATGACCGAGTGTACTTCCTACGAAACAACGAGAAGAACGCCGAGGAGGAATTTGATGCCCTTGGACATCAGATCAAGGAGGGCCACACGGTGGAGCATGACTCGTACGACTCGAGTTACGATCTCACCATGCGAAACTCCATCAGCAGTGCGGCTGCTGACCCCAAACCTACCATCGAGAGCAGGTTTGTTTAAGCGCTGAGCTTCAGGTATTTATGATAACGATTTATGATATGAACAATTCGTAGGTACTTGTATTTGTAGATATATTCTTCGTTAATTGGAAGACATGAGCGACCGCCTCCATACTGTATTTCTACGTCAAGTTTGAATCCTACAGTTGACGTACACTTGAATGCCAAGAGCAGCCCTGTCAATATCAAAGCAAAAATGGCGCCTTCGGGTAGCAGCTAACAGCCAAGAACGACAGCTTGTGGGCAGTGCACAATGAAAGACACAGCCTACTTTCCCGCCACTCTTTTGTTTCTTTAACAGCTTCCGCGCTGGCACGTTTCCATTGTTTTCGACCAGAGCCTCTGTTTATGTTTTCCTTGCTCGCATTTTGTTTCAAAAACCATCATGCACGATATCCGAATAATCGCAAAAAGAATGAAGTGGATACAGTATAAGTGTGAGCCGATACAAGTAGGCAGTGCTGAGACATGTCCTGCACGTTGGGCGTGCTAGTTGCGTTGTGTCTCACTTGTCCCGATGCAGTCTCGGGTATATGAGCGGGTGTCAGACATTAGAGATGTACTCGTGTTGTGCTCGTACCGTAGGTACTCGTAGATGGGTTATATGTACAATGCGTTTTTTGGACACTGGAAGGTCCAATTGGCTACAGTACTTGAATACAAGTAGCCCACAGCAGAAGATCTCAAGCTCAAAGATCGTCAAGTGAACTCTGTGCTACTTCGCCGATCCCTCGTATCGAGGTTGCAGCTACAGAGGAATGAGACGAGGTCATGTTTAAATGCGGCAGTACAATACCCACGCGTGTTATTCAACGGTGGAGACAAGTCCACTGTTATCTATGTACAGTACAAGTATCCGCAACCGTAGTTCAGTATACTTGTATATTGAAGTATCATCATCACTTGATATTACTTTGCTGCATCATTTAATTTGATTTAGATAGACTCACACTCATGAGGATAGCTATTCCATGATATTCCGTGGCGCACAATACCATTAACCATCAAACCAGGGTGCATCTGATGAGCCAAAGATTTGAATGTTCTAATCACATTCATTCATTCATGGATTATACATACTCTTAATCTCAGAACCTTATTTTAACATATTGAGCTAGTGCGTGGAACACGTCCCACAAAACATGTCTGCGGATTTAGCTCAGTTGGGAGAGCGCCAGACTGAAGTCGTTCTTCGGTCAGAGTAATCTGGAGGTCCTGTGTTCGATCCACAGAATTCGCAATTTTTTTACATCTTATGATTTGTGTATTTGTACTGTATCGATTCACTGTGATTCTTTCTCTTTTTGATCTACTTGTAGCGCTGAGGCTAACATGACTTGTTTGATAGAATTAAAGGATGCGACCCAGGTCATTCAACCATCTGTACAGGTAGCTAATTACCGGTATGTACAATATTGTAACAATGTACAAGTAGCTGCTCATCTACTGTAGCCAACCACTTGGAACTCATTTAGGAGTCAAAAGAAGAATGAACGCATATATCACCAGCTTTTCTTATGAGTCAGATCACTTCGTCTACCTCCATTTCATCTAACAGTTTGTTTGGACAGACCACTTCGAGTATGAAAAGACAGAAAAATCTGTTGTGATATTATTGACAGTTCTGGTAAAAGTCTTCCGCTCCTGCAAACACAATGATCACTAATTGTTTGTAGGTGATGATGGGAAAGGTGGACATCTCAAAGCTGGTAATCAAGCGTAGTTTCTCTTCAAAAGAAGGATCAGAACAGACCTCCAGATGGTCTTTCATGACATCAGTCTATAGTGGGCGCACAGCCCAAGGCTCTCGAATTGCTCCTGACTGCGTCTGTTTGTTTATCCTCTGGCAACCAGCTCATCTCACCCAACTTCCGACTGTTTGTCCGTATAGTGCATCCTCTCGCTACGTCGAATCAGCCACGCTCGAATCGGCTAAAGGTGTCGTACTTTCGGCTCGTCTAGTTCAAAAATATATATGCTATGCTGATTAGAGGTGGGCTGACTACATGGTCATCTGCTCAAAGAGTGCAGAAATGCTCTCTCCGTGGTGGTTTCGTCGCATGCACTCGGCAAAGATGGCAGACACGTCGATGACCACCAGCTTGGTGGCGGCGATTCGACGTTCGACAGGTATGGGGTACGTGTTGGTCACAACCACCGAGTCGATGCAGGGGCAGGCCTGCAGCTGCTCGAGACAGTCGTCGTTGAAGATGCCGTGAGTGGCAATCACAACCACTCGCTTGGCACCACAATTGAGTCTGCAGTGCTCGGCGGCGGCAACAAAAGAGCCGTGCCGGTCAATCATGTCATCAACAATGATGGCGGTTCGGCCCCGCACATCTCCGACCAGCGTGATGAGCTTTTCTCGCTGGAACTCGTCGTCGTCATCGTCGGAGCCCTCAGCGTCAACAGAGCCTCCCAGCGCATGTTTCAGGTCGACTGACGAATCGGTGTGCTGAAGACGAGGTCGGGTTTCGGCCTCAGACTGGGCCTCGGACTCGGACTCTTCCTCAAGGTAGTCATCTCCCACCACGTGGCCCTGGACAACTCGGGCGGTCTGGACACCGTGGGCAGTCACAATGTGCACTCCCTCGTCCTCTTCGTCGTCAAAGACATCGTCTTCTCCCTCCTCACCAGGATTGAGCGACGGCCGTCGGCCACCGAGCTGAGAGGGCTTTCGGGTGTTTGACGACTTTCGTCGCGAGGGAACTGTGCCATGAGTGGTGTTAGGTCCGTCCTGCAGCTTCATGGATGCCCGTCGAGCGGTTCCGTTGAGAGGAGAGCCTGGTGCAGGCAGCACGGTAGGAGGAGCGCCTCGAGCGCCCTTCTTTCGTGGCGAGGCAACCGAGAAAATGGGGGCTTGGGCCAGGTTGAGCATGGACGAGTAGGGCTTGTGGTTTCGTCGTCGGTCAGTCTGGATCATGGCGAAGTTGATCTTGAGAGCGTCGGCCAGCGCTGTGACTCGCTTGGTACCACCGGGGTTCTTGGAGACCACCACCGCGTCCTTGTAGTCGGGGACATTGTGTCGAATCCACTGGGCCAGAGTAGGACCCGCATGGAGGTTGTCGACAGGCACGGTGAAGAATCCCTGCATCTGATTGGCGTGCAGATCCATGGTGATGACATGGTCGGCGCCGGCCATGGTCAGCAGGTTGGCAATCATTCGAGCAGTGATAGCGCCTCGATGCTTCTTCATCTTGGACTGCTTAGAGTAAGGGTAGGAGGGGATCACGGCGGTGATTTTGTGAGCAGAACCGGTTCGGCAGCCCGAAATCAGAATCAGCAACTCCATCAAATGATCGTTGACCGAAGGAGAGCCCGACTGCACAATGTACACATCCTCGTCTCGCACAGACACTCCAATCTCCACTGACGTTTCGCCGTTGGAAAACTTTTTGAGAGTGCAAGGGGCAGGCTCCACGCCGAGACGGTTGCAGATGAGCCCGCCCAGCTCCGTGTGGGAGTTGCCGATGAAGACTTTGGATCGACGCATGGATAAGACGGAGGTGTGGTGGAGGTGAGAGTATTGAGCTCTTCCAATTTTTTCTCCCACTCTGCAGCAGAAAACTCTATTTCACGTGGGCCGGCTAAGAAGGGCGATGAAATGAGGCGATAAAGAGGTAGGGGAGGGGTTATGAGTCCATCACGTGTTTTAAAATAGTTCAATTGTATATATTTTGTTTACTCACCAACGAGATTCCTTTTCCTTCACCTCACATCATCCTCCCGTCCCGTGTCAAAATGTCCACGTCCATGCAGCACTTTAGACCCAAACTGCAGACCAAAAAATAGTTGGAACGGTGCAAGAAACCCCCAGGCTCATGCTTGTCGTGCAGACGGATGCATTCCCCGGATTGAGGTGGGAGGAGAAGAGGGCGGTCTATTTGAGCTCCGAGAAAGCGGGTTATTAGTCGGACCTTTCACCCCCTCGTTATGGTCATGGACCCGCTTTAGATCTAAACGCTCTGGTTTAGCGTCTCAGCTTTAAACACACCGTCGCTGTCTTTCCGTTTGTCTCCGTTGTCCTCGGCTTGCTTTATCTGTCGTATTAGTGGTTGCCTTGAGGATGACAGTAGGGAGAGAGGGGGAAGAATAAAATGAGTGTTACAAGGCTCTGTAGTGATCAGTGATAGTAAATTGACGTAAATTAATACTCATTGTAATTACTTGTGCCGATACATGGTCTTCTCTTGTCCCCAAAGGGATGAAACAGTTCTGTTTCATTGTTATCCGCACATTAAATAAAATCAGGGATACTGGTTATGATGTTAGCGGGAAGGGAATCTCTACATAGTTTTTGGTCGTGAAATGGTGAGATCTAGTCTAGTCGGTGATAATGTATTATCATCTTTGCAGCTTCAATGTATATATTATAACTACGTACACTAGACTCTATACATATTCAAAGACTGTGTAGGGGTCTCTGCCGACCCTTACTGTAACACACACACATATGCTACTCCCATCCCTAACAGTGGCTACTGTACCTGTAGTTGATCTCAGAGGTTAGTAAAGAACAATTATGCATAATTGAGATTATAAAAAAAAGTGTGCAATATGAGATCAGACAATTACATTTTCATTTTCAATATATTCCCTCTTTGTGACATATGGGCAATAAATTTGACCATTTCTCAGCTGAAGCACCTCTCAGACTGACTATACTAGAAGATGACTGATGTACAGCGCTTTTCTCTCTCTCTCTCTAAAACCCAACTAAAGGTAGTTGGCATTGTACACCCCCACACACCACCTCATCGCTTCAGTAAAAAGCAACCCCCATCCTCTTTCACTAATATCTTACTAATCAATCCCCTTGCTAAGCTCAAACCGTAGACTCAATAACCCTCGAAATAACTCCGCCTCTGGAAATGTCTTAAACCGAAGGCATTAGAAAAGCGACGACGCGGTTCTAGAAGTTTTACTCACATGTCCCACCCTATCCGGAGCCAAGACGCGAGATTACGTCAAGTCACACAACCGCTTTTTTTGTGAGGGTCTTCTTCCATCCTTAATACCACCAATAATCGCTTTTCTCTACTCCGCGGTAACCTCTAACTTTTGATTCTCAGGTTTGTAACGAAAAGCCTTGATACTATTGACGAAAGGAGCGAAAAGTGAACGGGCTAAAAAGAGGTGATGGGCGTCTCGAATGCCTTGCGGACAGATGTGATGGTCTAATGCCTTATCTTAGGCTAGTAATATGACAAAGACTGAGAGGGGGAAGATAATCGTCTGAACAAGTGCAACCAGTAGTACACAAGTACAATAACAGCATCGCACAGTAGACACTCCAACCTATTTATAGATTCAAGCTCGATCCACAATTGAAGCTTGTGGAGAAAAGCGGGAACAAGTCGAGGTGGGAAAAAGATGGAAAACAAACGTTGGTTGGTGCAGGTCAATATGGCACACTGTACATATCGAGAAAGAATAAGGAACAAGTGGGTTGACAAGCCAGAAGAAAAACAACTTGATAAGACATTCATCTTTCGGTATAACCACTGGAAAACATGCTCTCATGAAGAAAAACACACAAACCCCTATCCTCTGTCTATACCCCAGCAAACTAACGCAAACCTTTGTTAGGACAAACTTCGGTGGTGGGCTGTATGAGTGCGCGAGTTAAGGCCTCTCTCGAGTTGTGAAGATATCTCCACACCTCATCCCATATACCACACTATGAGACCCTCAACCTATATCTGGGCGCTGGTGCTGGCGGTGACCACGCTGCTGGCCCCCGTGCACGCTGATCTAAGTTTTCTGGATCTCGACAAGCCCGATACCGTCGACAAGGCTCTTGCTCTCATTGCTGAGGGTCTTTTGGACTACTACCAGGGCTTCACCTATGGAGGAACCATTGGAATGTTTGTGCCTCCCTACTACTGGTGGCACGCTGGCGCCGCCTGGAACGCCATGATCGAGTACTGGCACATCACTGGCAACTCCACCTTCAACAACATCACCTTCGAGGCCATGAAGGCCCAGCGAGGAGACAAGTACAACCTCATGGTGCGAAACTACTCTTCTTCCGAGGGTAACGATGACCAGGGAGTGTGGGCCATGACCATGATGACAGCTGCTGAACGAAACTTCACCAATCCCGACGACGACTACGGATGGCTGTACGTTGCTCAGGGTGCCTTTAACTCCATGGCTGACCGATGGGACACTCAAGTGTGCGATGGAGGTCTGCACTGGCAGATTTTCCAGTGGAATTCTGGATACGACTACAAGAACGCTATTGCCAATGGAGCTCTTTTCAACCTCGCTTCTCGACTGTACAGATACACCGGTAACACCACCTACCTCGAATGGGCCGAAAAGATCTGGACCTGGTCCGAAAAAGTCAAGATCATCGACGGTGGCCACGTCTACGATGGTATCCATCTGCCCAACTGTTCTGATCGATCTCCCTACCTCTGGACCTATAACTCCGGTATCTACATGTCCGGAGCTGCCTCAATCTACAACGCGACCATGCTTCGAAACGGCACTAACGCCACTCTCGAGGCCTCCGTATGGATGAACCGAACCTACCAGCTGTGGAATGCTGATATCATGAAGGGAATTTTCTTTGGCGGCAACCAGAGCAACATCATGGTGGAAATCGCCTGTCAGCAGGTCACCATCACCTGTAACCAGGATCAGAGAACTTTCAAGGGTATCTACTCGTCGCTTCTTGGCCAGACCGCTCAAATGATGCCTTCTCTGGCTGGCTCTATCCTGTCCTACCTGCGTCCTTCGGCCTATGCTGCTGCTCGAACCTGTTCTGGAGGTTTTGACGGACATACTTGCTCCATCAACTGGCTCACAGGCGAGTACAACGTCTCGTACATTGGTCTCGGAGAGCAGCTGTCAGCTCTGGAAGTTATTCTCAACACCCAGATTCTCAACTCCACTGGTCCTCTGACCGATATCACCGGAGGAACCTCCAAGGGTAACGGATCTGCCGGAACCCAGGGAGACAACCCCTTCGGAACAAGCCAGGACGATGCCAGTCCTTTGGATATTCATGGAGGAGATCGAGCAGGTGCCGGTATCATCACTGCTGCGGTCGGTATCATGTTGATTCTGGTCTTCTGGTTCCTCATTGTTTAAGTTGAGGATCCGGCTTGGGAATGAGCAGCGACTGGCTGTCCTAATGACATTATTCTGAACCACCAGCTGCACACTGGTTGTGTTTTGGGTATTGGAAATAATGAGAACATTACATGGAGGATTAGATGGCAGTATAAGGCTGTATATAGATGGTAAATTATTGTGTTTAAACGGGCTGAAGATCACTGTTGTGCCGTACAGGTACAGCAAAGATGTTTGTAACAAACCTTTCAAGGACCAGTTAGGACAGCACAAGTAGTCTCACCAACAACAACAGAAATATAAAAAAAATATGTATTGTACATATAAAATAAATAAAGGCGCATGCTCATCTCTCAGTTTCCTCTTCCTAGAACCGCGCAACCCCAAACAGTGTCCTTCACCTGGTTATCATACTAACCAGCACCTCCCCATGCTCCTCGAATACGTCTTGCCAACTGCATATCTTTTTGCATGATGGTGACACGTTTTGCATGGATAGCACACAGGTTGACATCTTCGAACAAATGGACAAGGAATGCTTCCGCCGCTTCTTGTAGTGCCAGCAGCGCCATACTTTGCCACTGCAAATTTCCGTACTCGCTGCCCAGATAATTGAGGGCCACCTCTCGGACGACTCGCGCAAACGGTAGTTTGGCAATCAGCAACTCAGTTCCACGCTGGTACCTGCGGATCTCCTTGAGGGCCTTTTGTCCTGGCTTATATCGTGGCTTGGTGATTTTCTGTGTCGTATCTCGTCTCTCGCCTGGCAGAGTCTTTCTCGTCTGACCCAGGGGGTGCAAACCTCCTCCTCCTCGAGGTTTCCCGGCCACTCCGGCTGATGATGAGGCCAGAGATATCCGTGCCATGTGTGGTTTTGTATCAAAGTGTGTTGGTAGCGAGGATGATAGTTTGCACGCGTCGCGTAATTTAGGAGGTTAAGGTGTGGGATGCATGACAGTCTAGATATAGAAGAAGGGCGCATTTTTTTAATATTTTTTGGGGGGAGAAAGGGGGGAGGCTATAGAGCTTATAAAGAATAAGTAACAAATCCAAAATTAATGAGTTTTACTAAGTAGTTACATATCCTGTTCCCATTCAAGAAGAGGGACTTTTCTTCCATCACCATTCCCTTCTTGGACGGTATTCTAAAACTCTATTTGGACCATGCAGAGTGATGCAAAAAAGTTGTGTGTATCAGTGAGATCATCACCGCAGACACCATGGGATACAGCCGGCGACGACCACGAAAGGCGTGGGTAGAAAAGACACCCAGGGAACTTGTGGAGGGACTTGAAGAGCTCAAGCGAGATGTCAAGCGGTCCAAGTTCTACGACTTCTTCCAAACCCATCTCCAACAGACTCTAGAGAAACACAGCACCAAGGAGTTTGCAGATATCCAATGTCTGGCATTGGGCAAGCCTGCAGAGGACGAAGGAGTGCGATACCAGCTGGTATTGTTGCTTTTGCTGGCCGAAGAGCTCAAGATCCCTCTGGACAAGGTAGTCTGTACAGAACCTATGTTCACGGCTCGAGATGAGGAAATGCTCAAGCTGTTAGGAATGAAGACCGTGACAGGGATGTGGGATCCTGATTTCAGAACGAAGGATGTAGAGGAGGAAACAAAATCTGTGAAATCAGATACACAAAAGGCTGACATGGAAGACACAACAGACATAGCCGCAGAATCTGGTGACATCGAAGATCTGACCAAAAGCATTTCCGAGGTGAAACTTCAGCCGACAGAGTCTTTCATCTACGCACCTCATGCACCTGTGAACGTCAATGAACTGCTCTTCATCAATGCAGACTTCATTGTGGCCAACTATCTCGGATCCTATGACACTCGGTTTGGAGATGACGAGTTCAAGCAGAAGTACCCTGCTCTGAGCACGATACTACAGTCTGAAAAAGACCTGAAGTGTGAGTGGGAGATGATCGAGATTCCTGATAAACTGTCCAAGGGCGAAGCTTGGGCTGTGGCGTACAATGGATTTGGTATTCATCGAAAGGAGAGAAAGGCAGCTGCAGCGGAGGAGAGGGAAGAGAAGGAAAAGACGCTGAAGGAGTAAGGCAAGAAGGAAGACAAGGCATAGATGTAGTGAGTCAATTATTTATACGATCTTACTTATTACTACACAGGAGCACTCACACAATAAAAAATGCACTTAATATACAGTTAATCTAACATCAACGTAAGTAATAAGAAGCTCAAGGGCAAAAAACAACTCTGAGGCTCGTTTAAGAAATGTTGACGGGAATAAACTTGGAAGGCATGGACACCCGGTTGAAACGAGTCTGCAGCTTGCCAATGACCAGATCCAGGTCCAAATGTCGAGTGAGACCGACTCGTGGAATACAAGAGATGCAGTGCTTTGAGTCCAGCTGAACATCCAGAGGAGACTGGGTGTTGCATCCAGGCGAGATTGACAGTCGAATGGAGTACTTCTTCTCGCCATACTCATCCGCCTCTACACTCTCATATAGCTCAAAAACAATCTGGGTTAGGTAGTCCAGCTCGGGAATCACGTTTCGGGCGATTCGGGTGTTGATGCCGGACTCGTAGATGATGTTGAGCAGGGTGTAGATGTGAGATTCCTTGGTGAAGTAAGCAATCACACCTCCAGTCTCGGCCTGCTTCATCTCGTTGAGCTCGGACAGAATCTCCTTGAGCAGAGGCAGACACGTCAGCAGACCAATGTCCAGCTTCTCCTTGTCCTCGATACCGTACTCCTGGGGACAAATGAAGTCAAACAGAATCTTGGCCAGTCGGTACAGCTCTCGAAGATGCACGTACTGGGGGCCATAGAAAGTCTGCTGGGGCGACTTGCCGTTGGAAGATGTTTTGGTTTCGTCGTCACTTGTAGGCGTAACAAGAGGAGTCTTTCCAAGAGAAGACAGCTCGGGAGCAGAGACGTTAGGGATGTGGCACGAAGGGGGAGCAATTTCGACACTCTCATCGGGCTTGAAGATTCGCTCGAGGAACTGTCGGTTATGCAGTGCATCGAACTTCATAGCGTCATATAGCTCGGAGATTCGAGAAGGGTCGACCTTGTCGGGCGAAGTGAACTCGGAGAAAAGCTTATCCCATCGCTCTCGGAACAAGAAAGGGGTCTCCTGGCAACACCATCGAGTCTGAAAGGCTTCAACCTCCTCGGGAGTGTGGTTGTTGAAGTTTCTCTCCATGACCTTGTGGTGGTACTTCATGAGCTCGACGACCCGCTGCAACACAATGAAGGGCTCGGGAATCTTGTCGGGCCAGGTGAAATGAGGGGGAGGTGGGGTTCCCTTTCGCAGAAGAGGCTTAAGCTCCTTCTTGACCTTGTCCATGAGGTCCTTGGCGGCGTTGGAATCATCAAGAAGACCCTTTCGAACAACAATGAAGTCGTCAGAGACCTCCTCAACACCTAGGAAGGCAGCTGCCCAAATCTTGGCACTGGCAATGACTCGTCGTTCAGAAGATGAGAGACACTTGACATTCTTGAGCAGGTTCTTGTTGACAATCATGAGATCCTGACGCATCTGGTCACCCATGTCCTGGGCCTGGTATCGAGCCGAATGAGTGGGTTCTCCTCCCCACTTGGCCACTAGTTGCACCTTCTCAACCTCGCCGGTGCTCTTATTGATTGTGGGCTTGATCTGGACCTTGGTTCCGGGGAAATCCATCTTCTTCTCCAGAGCAATGATCAGGTTAGCCATCTTCTGAGGATCCTCGTCAGTAGCCTCCCTTGTGGCCCGTCGAGTAGTCTCAAGCACCTCCATCAGACGATCCTTCTCTCGGTAAAGAACCTCCTCCTTGTGACCCTTCAGTAGATCAATGAAGAGAGGATGCTTAAATGAGACCTTGATCTTCTGCTTGGGGGTTCGGTCTGCGTGTCGAATCACAATAGCCTGGCCCTTGAGAACCCAGGACTGGTGCTTCTCGGGCTGAGGAGCAGTGTTAGCGATGGCTCGGTCCTTGTTTCGCTGCTGCTTAGCCTGCAGGAAGATCTGTCGCAGAATTCGGGCGCAGTTGTCGTAATATTCGTGGTTGTCCTTGACGAAAGAGAAACCGTTAACATCAATGACATACGACTCACCTTGGGCACGCAGCAGATCAAAACCGCAAATAGTCTGCTCAAAGGTCTGAGAGACCTTGCTGGCAAACTTGATCTCCTCGTCAGTCAGCTTGGTCACAAACCGCAGCTCCTTGCCATATGTGTTCCGTCTGACAATACCGTCGACAACGGGGGACTTTCGGGTCTCAGCGTGACAGTAATGGGCTCCAACAGTGTACGCCTTGACATCCTCCTTGTTTTCGGTGTCCATAAACTTCTCGTAAATGTACGAGCCGTCCATCCGGACTTCACAGAGATCCTGGTCAAATTCTGAACTCTTGTTGCCGACCTTTCGGAATAGTCGTCGACCTCCTCCTCCCGACGACTTGGGGTAGTAGACGTAGATGTTGTGGTCTTCTCCATCCACGGGCTTCTCGACGAACGGCTTCGTCATGGTCTTGCCATCCACCATGACGGTATCCTCGTCAACCATGTGACATTCGGACTTGGGCTGGGGAGTCAGGATGACATTGTGTTCGGCCAGCTTCTTGGCCAGGTCAGGGTCGGCCTTTGCGCCTCCGTCTCGGGTGCAAATGAGACGAGGAGGGGTTTGAACATTGGCCGAGTCGAGCAGGTCAAGCACGATACGTCGGTCCCACAGCACTTTTTGCAGAATGAGGTCATTGACGAGGAAGGGTTTTCGTAGCTTGACGTAGGAAATGGCCTTTTCGAGGGGAAAACCGGATGAGAAGAAGGAAATGAGAAAGTCACACGTGGGCCAGTTCTCAATGGGCTCGTCCAAAATCACCTTGTCTCCAAAGACAACGGTTTCAAATTCGCCCGTGTCCAGCAGCCTGTTGAGAATGTGCCGACATGGCTTGGATCGGGCCTTGACGTCCATCGCACAGACACCAATTTTGCCAATCTTGGGAAGGTTGGACAGGTCGGGGGTACCAGAGGCAGCTCTGATGCTAGAGAAGGAAGAGGACCGTCGGGCTCGGCCCTCAACAGCAGCCTTTATTGACGACGTGGAGATGGACGAGTCCGAGGGCTCGTACGAGGATGCGGGGGCCGAGGCCGACACGGTCGGAGACGGTTCTGAACATTTTTCCACGGGGGGGGGTGTGGTGGGTGGTGTGAAGATGTGTGAGAGGTAGACCCGATGTCGACGAGATCAGCTTTAGGGTTCAGACTAATGCTGCGCTCGACAATTGGGAATATCGAAGCAATGATTCTGGGGTGGAGTTTGGATGACAAGGAGAGGGGGTAGAAAGATGAAAAAAAAAGAAATCGATTTCAAAGGAAGTTTTACAGCGATTGACCTTTTAAGATCCGACATCGGTCTCTGGTAAAACAACTTTTAATACTCCCGTTTGTGCTGTTCGCTGCTTATGGTTTTGGCTAACACCAGATGCATAGGCAGCGTGGTGCAGCGAGCCATTCTACTGGACTGGAGCTACAAGCAGCTGATTGGGAAATGTTCTCTGGCTGTTTTTGGAGTGGTAAAATTGATTAGACCACTTGTAGTTATTCTTTTGTTTTATGAGTGAGTGACGTATACTCTTGGCAAGCCACCCCCATCTGAGTTCTTCCGGTTATCTACTGTACGATACCGTCTCCACAGCTCGATCGTCTATGCAGCAGCTTCGCCTTGTTTGGTGGGTTGATATAGCATAGCACAGAAGACCTTAAGCCGATATATACTGGGTGATATCGACAGATTGAGATATAGAATGACCAATTCTCAGTCTGTCTCCAATTCAATAAACTCCCACCTACTATAATACCCCACAATAGTGGCTTTACAGTCCCCTCAATCTACTCCATTGTATCTATCCACGTGCTCGCTATTGTGGAGCCAAAGTTTCGTTGCCGCTCACATGCAAAGAAGACAGACGTATCGTGAGCGCAAGGCCAAATGTTACAGTGGTGTAGAAGGAGGGCTCTATATAGACAGTGTCGGCATCTCAAGTTGCTGGGTCGCACACA
Organism: Yarrowia lipolytica; assembly: GCF_001761485.1. Taxonomy (NCBI): domain Eukaryota; kingdom Fungi; phylum Ascomycota; class Dipodascomycetes; order Dipodascales; genus Yarrowia; species Yarrowia lipolytica. Next base: position 1,791,665 of record NC_090771.1, on the reverse strand, counting down.
TCCCGTTGTTATTAATCGTTTCCACCAGTCGTTCCAATTTGGATCTTCCGATATAGTTTTGCACGTCTTACTTAGAAGTAATTGTTACGAGCACACTTGTAGTGAGACAGAGCACTGTAAGTACCATACAGTATGATATACAGTATGTACTTATTTGTACTTTGAGTGCTCTATGTGCTACTTGTAGAATATATATATTATATAATATATATATATATATATATTATATATATAAAGCCTTTCGGATGTTTCAGAGTCGAGTGTCCACTACTGATGCTAACAATGCTACAGAGCTGCACAAAGAGGAGCATTATTTTATTTTATTTTATTTTATTGTATTTTATAAACACCACCACAAGTAGTACTTATTTTTATAGTACGTACGTACATTTTTCATAGACAGTCCTTCAAGTACCAACTAAAAATCCAACAAAAATTTCCCTTCACTTGAAACCGAACTCTATCGCCCAACTTGAAAATATAAACAGAACCAGTTATTTCCACTATCACTAAAAAAGAACACGAAGAATACTCTCGGTATACTTCTACTATCATTTCTGCATCTCATCCTAACTTCTTACATATCCTCATATACTGTACAGATTATGACCCATCCAAATAAACTTCTGGCATGCACGACCCAAATATTTTTTTCCAAGCTGCATCACACAAATCATAGCGTTCCGACACCCGCTCTAAAACGATGCCTGCGATTGAAAAAAAGCGAAGAGTGGAGTCTGACGAGGTCACTGTGCGTGACAGACTTGTCGGAACCCCCTCTAAGATCTTCACGCCTTTCAGAGTGAGTACTACACCCCCATCACTACACCCAACATCACCAAACTAACACAGACTATTGGACATGTTGCCAACTCCACACCTATTTCCGTGTCATCTTTCGGCCGAAACTTCCTGGTTGCATGCAGTGTGGGCCGAGCCGTTCAGATCTACGATGTTTCGACGCTCCATCTCATGTTTGTAACCTCTCCTCAGACCCCCGCGCCCATCCAGTCGCTTCATTTCCACCGACCCTACGTTTATGCCACCTGGGACAACTGTATTGGCGTCTACTTCCGTGGTAAGCTACTGTACAAGCTGGAGTGCGACACCAAGGACAAGCTAGTGTGTGTGCGATCTTTCGGAGAGAACCTGGTGGCCATCAACAGCTCACAGATCTTTGTCTTCAAGCGAGGCCAGAAGAAGGAGGAGCAGTCTGACGACGAGGACGAGGAGGAAGATAGAGACGAGCTGGACCCTCCGTTTGAGTATTACACCACCGTGACTCTCGCCAACTCTGTGGGAGCTGCGCACTCCATCATCCATCCCCCCACCTACCTCAACAAGATTGTGGTGGCAACTCGACGGTCTCTATTGCTGGTGAATATTCGAACAGGCAAAGTTGTTTTCTCCACCAACGAGATTGGATCTGACGACGAGATCACCGCCATTGTTGACGCTCCCGTTGTGAACTACATTGGAGTGGGAACTGCATCCGGAAAGGTGCACGTCTACAACCTCAAGCTGGGTGAGCGACTCATGGCCTTTCACACCGGCTCGCGGGTCAACTGCTTGTCGTTCCGGTCGGACTCCTTTGCCCATCTGGGTGTCGGAACCGCCTCCGGAGATGCTTTCTTCTTTGACCTCAATTCCCAGAAACGTCTCCACGTGCTGAGAGAGACTCACGAGGAGAGTGAGGGAGGAATCACATCGCTGGTCTTCCTGCCCGGAATGCCAGCTTTCCTCACATGCGGTGGAGATAACTCTCTGCGAGAATGGGTGTTTGATCCAGTCATGTCGGAGTCCAACAAAACAGTCATTGCACCTCCGCGAGCCCTCAGACACCGAGCTGGTCACAGTGCGCCCCCCACATCGATCAAGTTTGTTGACGAAGAGGCCCATTTTCTGGTCTCAGCCTCCGGAGACGCGTCCATGTGGCGCTTCTCGCTCCGAAAGGATGCTCAGAACCAGGAATTCTCACAGGTGTCCAAGCTCACGGAGGAGCAGAAGAACAACCCTTTCGCCAGCAAAACTCGAGCTGCCGGACCCTCTAAAAAGATGCGTGTCAAACTTCCTCCTGTCACTTCTCTAGCCCAGACTTCGCTTAGACAGCAGGAATGGGACTCGATTCTGACAACTCACAAGGGCGAGAACTGGGCACAGACTTGGGACGGACACCGAGGACGAGTTGGAGCTCACAGATTGCCCACTTCAGATGGTGGCATCGCACAGACTGTGACTGTGACTCAGTGTGGTAACTTTGGTGTGGTTGGATCTGCTACTGGATCCGTTGACATTTTTAACCTGCAGTCAGGCATCCTGCGACGCAAGCTACAGGGTACCCCCAAGAAGAAGGCCATCACAGGCATCGTGGTTGATTCGCTGAACCGAGAAGTCATCACGACTTCTCTGGACCGAAAGGTGCGATTCAACGACTTCCACACTGGTAAGCTGCTCGAGACTGTGACCCTCGCTGCTCCTATCACCAAGCTGGTTCTGCATGACTCGTCAGATCTCATTGCTTGTGCTCTGGACGACTTCTCCGTCGTGGTCATCGACACCATCACCAAGCGAGTGGTTCGAGTTCTGGAGGGCCGACACGCCAACCAAATCACCGACATTTGTTTTTCTCCCGATGCAAAGTGGGTTATTTCAGCATCTCTCGACTCGACCATCTGCACCTGGGATCTGCTGACTGGAGCCTGTATCGATGTTATTCGACTCGACACTGTAGCTACAAACGTCGAGATGAGCAGAAACGGCGACTGGCTAGCCACAGCTCACGTGACCGGAAACGGTGTGTGTTTGTGGTCCAACCGGGGCCAGTTTGTAGACATTTCGTCTGCTCCTGCTCCCGAGATTGAGTCTTCTGAGGTTGCCCAGATTGATGCCGTCGGCTCTCTGGCTCAATCCTCGGTTGTGGATGGTGCCTTTGAGGAGACCGAGACAGAGGATCAGAGTCTGGCTGCTTCGATTGCCCAGATCGAGGAGTCTCTGCTGACCCTGTCTCTTGCTCCCTCCTCCAAGATGAACACTCTTGTGCATTTGGACACCATCAAGATGCGAAACAAGCCCAAGGAGGCCCCCAAGGCTCCTGAGCAGGCTCCTTTCTTCCTACAGCTTACCGGTGCCGACAAGAAGCCCGAGGAGGCTACTTCATGCCCCGATGGACTTGTCCCCTCTAATTTCGATGCTATTGGAGAATCTGCATTTTCTCGTCTTCTCCGAGAGGCTGCTCAGTCCGGCGAGTACCATGAGTTCATTGACCATCTGGCGGGTATGTCTCCTGCCCAGACCGATCTCGAGATCCGATCTCTCAACTCCTGGGCTCCATACACCGAGCTGATTGCGTTTGTGGACGCCATGGCAGCTGTTCTAGAGAAGCGAACCAACTACGAGTTGGGCCAGGCATGGATGAACATGTTCTTGCGCTGCCATGGAGACGTTATCATGTCTGCTCTCAACCCTAAGATTGTTGAGGACGAAGAGGAGGACGAGGTTCAGCAGCAGCCCTGTGAGCCTCTGAAGGGGTCGTTGACCAGATGGAAGGAGCTCAACCAGCACGAGTCCAACAGAATGGAGGATATTGTCAAGTACTGCCAGGGAGTCATCAACTATCTGCGAGTTGGATACTAAGCAGAACCCATAAGGGCTGTTTGGGTGGAAAATGTTAGAATAATGCATGTTTTTGGATACTGGAGTAGAGATATGATGAGAAGGTGTCACAGTACACCATACAGTAGGTATAGCAAAGGTAACAGTAATGATAGACATTGTTACTTCCAAGTTCAAGCGTAGTTATCCTTCATCTACAAGGTAGTATGATACCGCGCTTGTAGTTACTGTAGACCACGTTTACAACAAGCACTCGAATTACGTGACCAAAGCAGCCAATACACAGTTCAGTTGATAATACGTCTTGTAGTATAATGTACCTTTGTAGGCAGAAGTTCATGGTATCCTGACTGAACTTGTACTACTTGTAGAGTGTATACTTGTACAGCACTATAATATTACGTCATGCGCCACACAGCCACTGTGAAATATGCAGCAAAGGAACCACAAGCATTGTATGAGAAGACACCAGTACTTATAGTGATGACAGGTGAAGGGTACGATGCGGCACAGAGAATAGCAGAATGAACCAAATAGCTTATATTAGGGTCATTATTAATCACTGTCTTTTCCCCCTATCGAGAACGTTTCGAGAGCCGTCTCAACTATGTCGTCCTCCAGTTTCCCCTTCTATGATCGTCTCCACACTCTCCACATGTAGTCTAATATTTCGACAACCCTAACCTAGGCACGTGGGCGTGTTTTGTCGTTGCAAGAGGATCTATGTAACGGGACGGAAAAAAGTGGCACCAAGCTGAAATTTTGAATAACAAATAATTAGGAGCAATTGAACCGCTGGTCAAAAAATCACGACGGTCCATCACTCCTGATCCCTATAATATCACTATCTACCTTGCGTCTCAAATTTTAATTCGCTTTAAAACACCCGTTCACCATGGCTTTCCTTCCCAATCTTGTTGCCACTCCAATGTCTCTTGCCAGCTCCTACTCCAAGCCCGTCACTCTCGGTATCATCGGTGGCACCGGTCTCTATAAGCTCGGAGCTTTGACACCCGTTGCTCAGATCGACATCGACACTCCCTGGGGCAAGCCTTCTTCTCCTATCACCATCTCCGAGACCAAGTCTGGTTTCCCTGTGGCCTTTCTTGCCCGACACGGTGTCAATCACGATCTGACCCCCACTGACGTTCCCTCTCGAGCCAACATTGCTGCTCTCAAGAAGGTCGGAGTCAAGGCCATTGTTGCCTTTTCTGCCGTTGGATCTCTTCAGGAAGAGATTGCCCCCCGAGACTTTGTTGTCCCCACTCAGATCATCGATCGAACCAAGGGTATTCGACCCTCGTCTTTCTTCGAGAAGGGTTTCGTTGGCCACGTTGGATTCGGAGAGCCATTTGACGTTGCTCTGGGAAAACTTGTGGCCGAGCACGCCGACAAGGCCTTTGATAACTCCAAGTATAAGATCCACACCAAGGCCAAGGCCGGAAAGGACCTGACTCTCGTCTGCATGGAGGGCCCGGCCTTTTCGACCCGAGCCGAGTCACAGCTCTACCGATCGTGGAACGGAGCCGTTATCAACATGTCTGCCATTCCCGAATCCAAGCTCGCCAAGGAGGCCGAGATCGCCTACCAGATGATCTGCATGAGCACCGACTACGACGCATGGAAGGAGGACGAGGAGCCTGTCACTGTTGAGCAGGTTGTCTCCAACCTCACTGCCAACGCCGAGTCTGCTACCGGTGTTGTCGAGGCTCTTCTTGAGCCCCTCGAGAAGGCCCTTGCTGACAAGTCCATTGGCTACGATCTGGACGGATCCATGAAGTTTGCCGTTTCCACTGCTCCCGCTGCTCGAGACGCAACTGTTGCCAAGAACCTCGACTTCCTGCACCCTGGCTACTGGTAGAGGAATTGGTGTACCTGTAAGATACAGTTAGATAATCAACGTTTTTTATTAATAGATTATTAGAAGATTGTGATAAGTGCGAGTCCAGAAAAAGTCATGTATCGTACGATACCGAGTGAAACCTGAGAAAGAAAACGTCGTGAAAGAGACCACATGCATACTTGTACTTGTACTATGGATTGGTATTTGAGACTGAGCACACACCATGGGTGCAACACCACAAACTGCTCAAATGAGAAAGGACAAACGCCTACTTGTACTGTAAACCCCGAGTACAAGTACGACTACTCGTAACGGAGACCAAATCCACCCATGCAATCAACGCGGAAGTCTCATTGCTCTGCTTTCGACCTTGTACATATACACGCTTGTCTCTGACCCTCACGGCAAAACCCTTTAGTTGACATTACTAATACCTATTATATGAATGGCTAAAACTAAATAGATAATCTCAAATACTAGTGCCTTCCCCCCTCATCATATTGATTATCAGATAATCCACTAGCGCCAATACTAGCGACTGAGTGCTTGCATCCTACGCTAGCCACTCTCCACAACTGATAGCGCCCATTAAAACAGCAGCCGCCTGAGGGGAGATCCAAGCCAACTAAATCAAAAGCATCTGATGAATTAGAAATTGAAGCTGCACATGTTGTAGGTAGCAGGTGGAATTTCCTACTGGGTGGGTTGTGAGAGGAGAGAGTTGGGTAGGGGTAAGCAGATATGTGCTGTCTCTGTATGGACAGTGAGATGATGAGCTTATCGGAACAGCGCATCTTGTTAACGCCTGTCTTCGTTTGTATCTGCAATACGGCATGCCCGTCTTTATTCGCCCCGCAATGGTACGTAATAGCTCTGATTTTACTGGTTCTCGTACGAGTAGTCTCTTTGAACGTTCAAACAGAGATCCATGGTTCGTGCAATTGAGAGAGTGTGTGCACAGAACAGGCCACGAACACAGTGGAATACTGCGAAAGACTGCACGAAATTGGCTGAGACAACATATGGTAGGTAGGCGAAGATGTCTGCGAAGTCCTTACCCTTGCCACTTCCCGACTGCCCTCCAGTTAGCGACCTTTTTCGTAGATCACGTTCGAATAGACGCTAGTACCATTTATGAACAGTGGGTAGCTACGATACTGTACTTGTACCGTACACACAGCATTTCAGAGAAGCCAACTGGTTTCAAGTTCTATCGATGTCCACAACGGATACAGCCTTCACGTACAGTACCTTTGAAAACAGCAGCCGCACAAACAGATACTGTAGATCAAGCCGCATGGTGTCAATAAAGGGTACGAATCCCACAATGATACAGGTCCACCAGACAAGTCATTCTCATTACATGACGCATTGTACCTGCCAGTTGGTTAAACCGAACCATTATCGACACCCGCCAACTGCCTACTCCATTTCTACCTTCCTCTCCGCATGCTTGCAATAGTTTGCACAAATCCATCATTGTTAACAACATAACTACATTATAATCCATCTCATCATTTCAGTTTTGCGATCCTTGCCTTTTTGCATGAGAGGGGACACTCGCACAGGGTATGCTTCATCGCTTAGCCATTTTGTCTCATACAAATATCGTCATGCCGCTTCTTCATTCAGCAACAGCCTTCTCGAAAAACTCGGGGTCCTCCTGAATGCTCTCCTTGACGATATCCAGACCGCCCTGCAGCTCGCCTCCAATGTACAGCTGGGGGAAGGTGGGCCAGTCGGAAAACTTTTTCAGGCCCTGTCGCACGGCGTCATCTTTGAGAATGTCGAAAAAGCCGAACCGCACGTGATGTTCTCTGAGAATGGCGACCAATTGTCGTGAGAAGCCGCACTGTGGAGCTGCCGGCGTGCCCTTCATGAAGAGCATGACTGGTGCGGCCTTCACGAGTTTGGCCAGACGGGCGTTGAGTTCTTCTTCGGTCTCCTCTGCGGGTTCGGGAGCGTCTGTGGATGAGCTGGCAGGGGCGTCAGCAGTAGAAGAAGTGGGGGCAGCGGCGGCGGCCGACTCAGACTCGGCAGGCTTGGCGTCGCTCTCGCTCAGAGCGCTGATAGTGGCGGCCAGCTCCTTGGGGTCGGCTCCACTCAACTCCTTGAGAATGGTGCCGTCCCTGAGCATGACAAAGTAGGGTACGGCCGAGATGTCGAAAGATTCGGAAATCTCTGGCAGCTCATCGGCGTTGACGGACAGAAAAAGCACCGACGAATGGAGGGTCGACAGCGACTTGAAAACGCTGTTCATCTGGGCACAGGGAGCGGCCCAAGGAGTGTGGAAGTAGACGGCCACCAGAGTGGTGGGAGCTAGCGAGCTGGTGAGCTCGGAGAAGTGCGAGTCGCTGGTGATTTCCACGACTGACATGTTGCACTGGGTCTGTGTATCTGTTGTCGCTCAAGTGAGTGGTGGGTCAAGTGTGTGTGCTGGTGCTGTGCTGTAGTGCGTTGAATCAGATTTGTCAAAATCAGATTCCTCCCAAACTTTCAACTCAGTATTGCACTGGGCGAAGAAAAGAAAAGATTAAATATGAGATTGATAAGATTGGCGCTTACTGACAAAAAAACGTCCTAGTGGCTATTATGAGCCTAGCAGCAGCTGAAACGATGCCTAGAAGATGACATAGTCATGGGACACAAAACCTGCTTCTCGTACGACTTTTCTCCACTCCACTTAAAGTGCTAGAACATCTACTGTGGCTGTAGTTCCGGAGCAAACTCAGCCGTGCTAACCGTGTTGTAGGTGTGCTTACCACTATACGTACAAGTACTAGTACCAGTAGTTGAATCGTCCGGTCAATGCTCTCATAAAGCATTTTGGTTTTTTTCTCGGGCCACAAATGCTTTATTTACACCTTCATTTATCTCTTCAACAGTACTTGTACATACCGTAATACTCGGTTGTTCAATTTCTCTATAGTGTGTAATTACGTCGAGTAACGTCCTGTAAAGTACATACTCTAACTCTTACTTTTTCGACATCGGATTGTCTCGTTTCTTTCTCCCACTTATCTCCTGTCTTTGACTAAGAACGGGCAATTGCATCTGATTGATAAATACTCCCTCAACCCACTTCGGTCACGAGTACATACTGTACTGTACTTGTACATGTATCGGTCATATTATGTAGGTATCTGCGGATCGAAGAGGCCCAAGTACTTGCAAAGTCAACTAACTCTGTCGACTTTGTGGGACCTTAGTTGATGCAGACACTCTGTATCACAACCTTATTCTCGCCTTCTGTAAAATTTTCTAATTATCGCCGGGTAAGTTGAGACATTGCGAGAGGAAGTTGCGAGAGTTATAGTCGGAGTTTAACTCGCACGAGTGACGTCATGTTCTTCGATTGAGATCACACGATACAATATCAGATCAATTCTATCCGTAATTACTGTGAACAAACTGACTCTGCGGCTCTCTCGCATGGCATCGGAATTAGCCGCGATGCACAGAGATCTGCGAAGTATTCAGAGACAAACGTTCGAAGTGGAGGTCGAGAAAAAAAAATAAGATCGCATCTGTCGATTAAGCCTAAATTGTGAGAGCCGGACTCGTGCTCCGATAACGGCGTTCGTGACTTGGACTGTGAGGATGCACAATTCCATAGTATTATCATCAAGTCAAGAACAGGAGTGAAGAAAACTTGGAGATGATAAGCACAATAGGCTAGGACTCTCAAAAGCCGTAATAACAACGGCTGTCCTTTAAATCGGACACTACTTGTACTGCAGTGCAAGTGGTATATAAGGTAGCTTTGGTGTTACGGGTCTCTTATATACAAGAATAAACAAACTGTACGAACACTGCAAGTACAATACATCGATTGCCGTAAAAACAAATGCAATAATAAATAACTAAATAAATACTTTCCTTTCCACATTCTACATCCACTCATCGTCGCTGTCATTCATAGCCTCCATCAGATCAAAGTCGTCTTCGAGATCGAGCTTGTCTCCCAAAGAAGCCAGAGATGTGAACGGTTTTCCAGTTAATTCAAAAATCGGCCCCTCCTCCTTCGTATCAGTCTCTGCCTTTGTCGACTTTGTTTTACTACGGATCTTGCTGGTGTAGAAGTCTTCGAACAGAACGATATCCTGACGAGACGTCCAATGATTCGCATGCATCTTCTCGTCCACTTTTTTGCGTGTTTCCAATGCCGTTCTCCTAGCATCTATACCCTGCTTGAAGAGGTTTCCTGTTCCAAATTGCTTGGGCGAGTTCTTCTGGTTGAACAGATAATGCAGCTGCCTCAGCAAGTACTCAATGGAGTCGGCAGACGAGAGCTTGCCAGATGCGTTCATTGCGCCAATACTGCTGGTCTCAGACAACTGATAGATGAAATTAATGTCAGTAGTAATACCCACCCTGACTGCCAGGGCAAACAGGTAGTCGACAATGTTGTTCCGAGCTCCCAGATCGTCGCCCCATTGAGCCAGAAGACCTCCTATAATGTCGTGGTCGATCTGAGACGTGTCTTTCTTGGTTCCAAAGAAGACACGACCCATGGCCCGGAAAAAGGATACCTGATCAGGACGAATGTAGTCAGCTGAAGTAGCCCCGCTAGAGGTCACGGTAGACCTATGGAAGAACTCCAGGGCGTTGATGGCTGACCGAATGTCACCCAGGACATAGGCCACCTCCAGACACGGACCATAGATACTCTTAGGTGCGAGAGTGAGCTTCCGAGGAACCGCTTTGGTAGAGCTCACAGACACGTGTTTGGAACCAGCTTCAGCAAGAACAATCTCCAGCAGCGGCTTTCGTAAGAAACTTTTGGCCACAGACGATACCTTGACTCTTTTGATTCTGGGATGATCCAACAGGTCACGAGAGAAGATACTCTCGACTGTATGCGACTCTGCAAACGATTGAGCCTCGTTGTTGTCGTTCTCCGAGACCACAACTATCAGGGGGGCCAATTTTTCTTCCGGTAAATAGTTCAAGTACTCCTCCACAGCCCGTCGAAACCACATCCGGGTACCTTCATGCATGATATTAGGGAGATCCTCCACAAGAATAACACGCATACAGTCGTCCTGACGAAGAAACATGTACTCCGAAACAGCTTTGTGGAATGCCTGAGCTGATGGTGCTTGGTAGATATGAGCTGGGTTACTCCATTCAATCTTAGCGGGGGATTTATTGAGAAGCTTGGACACATCAATGATCGCTTGATTGAGAGCTGTACTTTTCGAAGAACCTGCAGGTCCACTGAGAATGACTACCCGTCCCACAGCAGAGGTCACCGACTCTAGAATGGTGTTGTAGATTTCCGTGTACTTCTTGGGACTGATGGCGATCTCAGATGCATTCTTGGGCTGGTACTTGGCAGTCCACGGGAGGCTCCCTGGCAGCGGCAAGTTAAGGTCACGCGATTCACTCTTGTTGTTAAAATGTGCTTGATTGACGTCACGTGATCGGGGTAGAAATGACGGCGGTGATCGCTTCCTGAGTGGTTGAGCCCTTGGTGGCGGCATTGCCTGTATGGGTGGAGGTCTGGCTGGTTGCGGCTGAGTCTTTACGCCACGTGACAAGCATTTTTCGCGTGCTGAATCCAGGGCGTCGAACAGGTCGGTCTCGCTGATGTCTGACAGGCCGTCATCGTCAGAATCGAAGAAGGTCATGATTATGTTTCGTTCTCATGGAGGTTTAACATAGATGCATATTGGGGGCAAAATAGAGTTTATAATTGCGAAGGCAACGAAAAAGCAGGCACACACAAACAAATGGCAAGACGAATGCTCGATGCATATTGAGTTTTTGAGCATGGATCAATCCGGTATGGGAAAGACGAATAAGGGCATTGCTACACTGCAGTGAGTTGGTTGTGGAGCCGTTAATGGACTGGTACCTGCCGCAATGAGGTTGTTTCATTATCCTTGTCGTACAGTTCACTGTATCAGGTACAGTACTACAAGTAGCATGTGCCATTCTGGCAACATACTCGAATGTACAGTATGTACATGACGAAAGGACTGAATGTAGGACAAGGACGCGATGCAGAAGAGTAGAAACTACTGTACTGTAACAGGAGGGGATGTTGGCGCCCTACTACATGGTCATAATTGGTTTATTTTGGTTCCAAAGTGGAAATAGCAGTAAGTCGTCTTCTTGGTGGGCAGGGCTCCAGTTAATGATATTTACTCCACCTTCGACACTTGTTTGTACAGAAATGAGACAGTCATGTGACGACAGTGGTCGTTAATGGAGATAATATTTCGAGATTACTACTGTATATACTTGACATGATCTTGTGTTGACCCTGTGACCACATTATAATTTGGGGAAATTATCGGATATGATAACGTTGAAGCGACTGTACGTTTTGTACTTTCACACAATTACACGAGCATATAGGCAGATGAGCATAGTGCTGGGATGAAGTAGGTCAGATGACGAGTTCGAGGGAGCTACTGTGACACGTTTCCGGTCAATTATTACCCAATTCAACTCTACGCACAGACACTAACCCTACTATACGGCTCTGTGTGTGTGGACAGGTCGAAGCAAAAGGCGGCCTTGGCCACCAGCCTGAGGCGGTGGCAAACACCCTAATTGCTTGTGCTTGTAGCGGGGCCTACTACAAGTGCATTAGTACGCGAGATACAATAGAAACTAACGATACTGTGGCTGCTTGGGGTTATTAAGGAGCACGTTATTGCTTTTAAGCGAGGTTTGGCTTTGAAACGTTCTACAGTAATTACGAGACTAGAAAAAGCAACGGCAAAAGTCATCAGATGTGTTCTTCAGAAGCACGTGCTGTTGACTGTATGAGTTGTATACTCCCGACGGCTGGCCAACTAATACTATTGAAGAGATGAATTCGATCCTTGGCATCAAGGCTCTGTCGTATTCGCCTGTGAACACCGCGTCTATTGGAGTAGTCCTTGTTGGCCCACCCATTGTTATCACCCCACACCCTACAGGCAGTTTATGTACATAGGGAGGTGCCTAAAGCGGTATCAGTCTAGCTGGTTACGGACATGGAATGTCTTACTTGTGCTAGTTTTACAAGTCCATGCTTTTTTTTTGCTCATCATTGGGTTGGGGTGCACACGATGAAACATGGAGAACTGAGACGACCGACCTTTGCAACCAGCAGTGAGACCCCCGGTGAGACAGGGGTCATGGGAGAGTTGTTCACCAGCAAGTGTCCGTGTAGCAAGTATCTCCAAACTGGGCCAATATCATCTTGGCATTGGTATGGTCAATAAGTGAGCACTTTTCCCACCCTCCGCACCTTGCACCCACGACTGTGAAGTCTAAGAAAAAGCAAAACACGTATTGCTGGAGATATGGTTGTACATCTAATGTGACGACGAAAGAGGTGCTACCTGTAGCCACTTGAGCCGCCCATGGAGTGGTGCCTGTACTGTACTATTGCGAGTGTGGGGGCCCTAGTTAAACATTACAGTAGTTACTCCTCGTACTCACACTGTATTAAATAAATTGGATCGTGTGTACCGCAGGGTGTACGTCTTGTTCTTGCACTCACTCACTGTACCATTTGTGCGTTGTACGCCATGCGTTAAAGTCAATCGTGAACTCTCCTACTCCGACACGTGTTTACATGACGTCAGTGATCCGGTGTAGGGTTGTGGAGTATGCACAAAGAAGACCTACTACGGACCTACATACAGGGTCGTAGGCGGCCGCGGAGGGTCCGAAAATGGGACTAGTCCGCTGGAGCACGATGGGCCAACGATAATTTTCTGCTCGTCTCTTTCTTCGTATTCTGCGCTTCTCACGAAGGAGGTGCTCATGGATGCTCATGCACACAGTGATATCAATCTGTGGTCCCAGGCCAAAAGAAAATATATCTCCCACCGTGCTTTTTATACTTTTTTAGCTTTGCCAGCTATTTATATTTGCAGCTAGTAGATGCGCAATTTCACATGTCCATCTCGGAGGTCGGATGGGGCTCCGAACAAGGGATGAGGGCCTGTCAGAGGCGTTTTGAGGCCGTGGAAGCAAATACGAGAGGTCGTTTTTACCCCTACCCTCCTATCTAGTGCCCCATTTCAGACACCTAGCTACGCCCCATCAGGCGGCACACACAACTTGTATTAATTTTGGCGTCCCAAATAGGAAACACATTAACCCAGAGCAGGCAATAAGAGGGTGCACACTGCACAAAGAAGTACGAGTACACAGTTAGCCCCTGACTTGCAACCCCTTAACACATGTTTTAAGGTTGATCAGGTGGAGGAGGACAGAACAAGGGATATAATTTGGACCTTAACGGGTGCAATAAGGGACGTTTATGTGGGAAAAAAGCCGATACTAAGAATATTCAAGCAGTTAGAAATAACCACATATCCTTATTATGTTGGTAGCTGGGGCCTGTCAGCTCTTACACCCCGTCAAATGCCACACATTCCTAAAATGCATTCCTTGTGAACCTTTTCAAATAAACTTTTAGACGGGCTGCTTTCAGGCTCCTTTCAGGCCGCTGACTCTCTTTCAGGCAGTGCCTTGTCCCGCTTCAAACCCTAAATGTTACTGCTTTGGGCGTTAAAGTTGGACCGCTACTGCGTGGCACACACGTCTTCGCGTCTCTTGTTGTGGAGATATCTTCATCTACTACCTCCAAACGCTTGAATCCGCTTCAGCTCCTCGATATATTCCACCCTTCGGCTGTTTAGCCAGAGCAGAGTGTACACACGCAGTACACAGACATAGCTACCAGTTAACGGTAACGACATTCAACGAACAACACCAACCAGAACCAACACAGAAAGATACACTGTCCTGTTATACGCCAACGACATCCAACAACTTTTCGACACATAACATACACACGTCACTTCTTTTCTCAACATGGACCTCAAATCAATTGTGTTGCCTCCTCCTCGACCAGGCTCGGCCACAGAGCTATCTAACCCACACCTATCACCTGGCCATGGTCCCCTGAGACCCTACTCGGCCAACGCCCTTCCCAGTATAACCACAGCCCCCGGTGGATGGAAGACGTCGTTGCCTCCTAGTCCGGTACACAGTCCTAATAATGGACAACCGAAGGACAAGGATGGCAATCAGATGACTGCTGCCCTCGTTGGTGAAAGCAATGGTGTTGCGAGCGTGAACGGAATGAATGGAACTACTAACGGAGCCACCTCTTCTAACGGAACCATGTCTAATGGAACCTCGCCAGGTCAGAGTCCTGTCAACCAGACACTGAACACAGCCACTTCGCCGACGCATTCGGTGCCACAACTGCCTCCGCCAACGGCAGAGACGTTTCCCACGCTCAACAGAAAGAGCAGCACATCCAACTTCAAGATCTCCAAGTCACCGCCCAAGTCGCTACGGAAGGCAAAGTCCATGGCTGCCCTAGGCTCCTCGCTCTCAAACTACCCTCCACCTCCCATGCCGGACTACGAGTACGACGATGAACCTGCTTCTCCCACGGCCATCAAGACGGAGCAGCTGGAACCTGCTACCCCCAGCATCCCTATCATCAGCACCCTGCCCTCCTCCACGAGCGTCTCTTCCAGGCGACACGCACACATTCTGTCGGAACAAAGACGGCGAGAAAACATCAACGGAGGCTTTCAACAACTGCGCAACGCAGTCCCCTACTGCCGAGGAACCCAGCTGTCCAAGGCCGTCATCCTCAAGAAGGCGGTCGAGTACATTGCAGCTCTGGAGGAAGAGGTGTATAACCTGCGGTACAGACCTGGTCCCCCCCAGGGCCATGCACCTCCCCAGACCCACACCCACGGCCCTCCCCCTCAACACCATCATCAACATCAGGCTCCCCCCATGCACCACATGCCCCACCAGCAACATCCACAGCATCAGCCTCATGGGCCCCCTCCTATGCATATGCCTCCCGGAGCTCCCGGGTCCGTCGCAGGTCCACCTCCCATGCACATGCCTGTCTACTCATCTCCATCGCCGTACTCGTACCGGTCGGGATCCCACAGTGCCTCACATCTGCCACAGCCTCCTCACCACGTTCCTGAACGTCCTGCATCTGCCGAGGGCTCGCCATATGCGCGACGATCGTCCCACCAGGATCTACGAAGCTTGCGGTCTAGTAGCACCACGTCCCTGGTTGACGATAAGCTGCCTCCCATGAACAGTGAGAGGTAGCTAGCTATCTGAGAAAGGTTTCCCCACGACTGGCTCTGCCGACAGTTGGGGACGAGCCAGAGCTTCAAGACTACGTTTTGATCTGTGAACCGAGTCTGGTGCTGAGGATGAATCCTTGCACCCTGATGATACACAATAACAAAACACACCCGCCATCGCGGTTTAATTTATTATTATATACTCATAATTAATTTCATTTCTAATTTCACTAAATGAAGACAGAATAGATGGGCTGGATTGAAAAGTATTCGACATTCGACCATGTACTTGTAGTTGGTATGTACTGGCACCTGTACAGTGGCCTTGGGCTACAAATAATGTTGAGATGCATTGCTCTGGGTAGACAACGGTGTGTACAGACGCTAACTTGTGGGGCCCATGGAGTGTACAGTACACTCGTACTTACATACAAAGGTCAGTCTTTCTACCAGGGCAACTGTATCTGGTTTTGATGCACTCCTTAATATTCTAGCTATAGTTAGTTACAAGTACAAGTAGCAAGTAGTTGGAGCACCATTGACATCCACATTACACGACGGGATGCACTCTTATTCATGTTTCTCAGTCACATAATGGAAATGTTGATGATGTTGATGTTGTCTCGATAGGCCAACGCGTTTTCAATTACAGGCGCCCCTTTATTGCCACTAATTTGTATTAATTGGCGAATACACTATTTTAGTCTGAATCTAACTTGTAGTACGGATATGGTACAGTAGCGCGTAATCCTGTCCATGCGTTGAGTCATCCATACACAACGTTTTATGACTTTGTTTATGGATGGGTGAGTTGAGCTGTGGTTTAGGAGTCGTGGAGGAGCTGAGAAGGTGGAAGCGAGGTTCTACTGAGCTACTGTAGCCTGGCTGGAAAGGGGGTGCATGGTTGTCTACAGTATGAACTGTACCTACTTGTAGCTTGGAGGAGATACATGAGTTGGTAGATTAGAGGAGTGATACTCCTAACATTGTTGAGTGTGAGCTGGGAGTCAATATATTCTCAATTTTTAGTTGATGCTTCCCAAGTAATACTGTTACTGTACAAACAATCGAGCTCTACACTTGCAAGTCCACCGTCCGCCCAGGAGAAGAACTACAAGTACTGTAGAGCAAGAGGACAACAAGAGCTGCCTATACCACCACTTGAGCAAAAAATGAAGGTACTGTAAAACATTGAAAGTGGCCCCATTTGTTATCTATCCACCTCTCATACCATGCTAATGGGTGCACTGTAGCTTGTGCAGAACTCCATTATGCCCGATGTCCACTTTGTTTTATTAATCCACATCTTTCCCCAATGTTCTAGACTGTTTCCAATAATATTTCTACGTCTATTTATAGTGCCCACGAGCAGTCAGCAGAAAATATTGCTCTTACATTTACGGAGATTAGTTACCCCTGAACATGCGATGATCCATGCTGAGATATTATTTCATGCGACTTAAAACAGAGCAGTTCCAAACGTCAGCGTTACGGCCACGCTAATTGTAGAAACCCCGATGTGGAACCCCAACGCTAGCAGTAGACTAAAAAGGGATAACTGAGATGTTCAAGGAGCTACGGATATGACTAATTGAGTGGGCTAGTTTGCAAGCTGGCATGCATGATGCTAGAGGGACTATTGTAAATGTAATAGCATAGTATTTACCAAGAGGCATTATATATCCGTCGACATGTTTGAAGAAGCAGTGTCCTACTTGTAGGAAGAGGATTGTGCGTATCACCGGTCCATGATGTTTTTCTAACACAGCTACTGGAAATGTATTCCTGCCTCTGAGCTTGAGTCTACAAGTCATGATCTACAGGTGGGTTGCCTATAGTAACACTTGTAGGCTTGAAATCAATATCTAAAGTACTGTAGTCTGTAAGTTGGTTTGTTTATGATTAATACCAAAACAGGTAATATATACTGCGTCAGAGCGCACTGATATTACTGTAATGTTACGCGTGAGGTGCCGAGTGAGGTTGCACCATGTGTTTACAGCAGAGAATAGAAGGTATTGGTTGCGTGAGAGGAAAGCAAACTGAGTAATGACTTCAATATAATTTCTAAAGAGCTGTTGAGAATACTTTGGCAAAGTACCTATCTTTCTGTCAGTTGAATGGCGGAGAGTGTGTTCCATGAAATACATCGGAATGGCCCTTTCTCGTTTAAACTAACTCAAGGAAGTAAATGAGAGGGCTGGCTAAGTACAAAACAACTGTAAGCGGACGTGAGTAGACTTGAAATTCTCTGAGAGA
Source organism: Yarrowia lipolytica (assembly GCF_001761485.1). NCBI lineage: Eukaryota > Fungi > Ascomycota > Dipodascomycetes > Dipodascales > Yarrowia > Yarrowia lipolytica. Next base: position 1,773,866 of record NC_090771.1, on the reverse strand, counting down.
AGTGAGTCTGAGACAGATATGGTTATATCGGACATATGTATATACTTACTGTCTTGCTGTGTTTCCGCTTTCTTAGCATGCTTCTATCAAAATGATCTTTGACAAATTTTTATGGGGGGCGGTGTGAAACGAAGACTGTCTACGAGTCCGCACCCTGGATTTGAAGAAGATTTTGAACAGATTTTGTTCAAGTGACTGAATATTACTGCAAATTCCACTTCAAGGGTCATTACGAGATGTCTTCACAGGAAACGATTATTGTTGTCACTGGGTTGGGTTGTAGCCCAGCGTGAACCTTTATGGATACAGTTGTAATTCTGCTATAGAAGATGATGACTTGGAGTATCCTTGTGAAGTGTCAGACTATAGCCATTGATCTTTTTGACTCTCTTTTAGAGAGCCAAACTGCGGATATCCCCTCTGGTTTGTGTTACATTGGCACGTGCCATAATTAACGGCTACAGTATTCACTGAACACCCGTATATCGCATAGAAATGTTATTAATGATATGGAAAGAAATGAAAGACTCTAGATGCATTGATTAGTGTGATGAGATCAATCAATCGAAGTTTAGCCGTGTCTGCTACGGCAGACCATCAGCCAAACGTCTTTGGATGCCTGCGAGAACCAGCTGTTCGGCTTCTGTGAGTTCAATGGGTGAGTTCACTCCCACTGCCGAGACTGTGAGGGTCGTGTCGTCAGTTTCTGAAGCGGGTTCTGATTTCGGCGGCTCTTCAGGCTTCTTTTCGGGCTCTGGGACAGCCACAGGAGCTTTGGAAGGCCCAGGATATAGCCAATATATGGGATACACCATCTGGATGTTGTTGAGCAAGCAGGCGACCGCCAGCATGAGCGACATGCTCACGACCTGCACCACAACATACTTCCATCCAAGGTGTCTAAAGTCTGGAGTGATGGATGCCAATAGAGCTGCGGCACCCGCAGGAGGATGGATGGTCTTGGTGAGACTCATGACCACGGAAGCAATTCCCACAGCCAGACTGCCGCTGATCCACAGATAGTCCTCATTGTCTCCCAGCATAAAGAGCTTGCAGATACCCACGCCAATGATGGAGGAGACTACCGTGCCCACAAACACGTTTCTGGGCTGAGCCAGAGGAGCCTCCAGAGCGTTGTAGATCAGAATTGCCGTGGCTCCAGAGGACGGAGCCAGGCCGGGAACGTGACGTCCATTCACGAAGTACGGACCGTACTTGATGGTGGCTCCGGCAACAATGAGTCCTGCAAAGCTGTTGAACAGCGTCCACCAGCTCTTGAGCAGCATACTGGGTGGCGCCTGCTTGGGCTGCTCCGGCGACCGGCCACCCATGACATGTCTGATAGGGTCCGGAATATGGGACACGATGTTGAAGGGGAAGATCGCCTTGAGGTAGCGGTCAATGTCGATGTTTATTGGAGCCACCGCCGAGTTGATTGTATCGAGTGTTTTGAAGTACATGGCGTGAGTATGAGAGACCTGTTTGTTATCTTTCTTCTTTCCGTGTCTTGCCGGGTACTTTGTAGATCCTGTTGGATTCTCTCTGATCCCTCTAGAGTTCCATATTTTGATTCATAATTTAAGGTTGACCCCATGCACAAAAGAGGAGGCAAGCCGCACAGTGCGGTTGTCCGGCGCCGATTCTGCAGAGGGCTGGGGACAAGTATTGAGAGTGTTCCCCACTTGTGCGCTGGTCCAAGGCCACATTGAGAGGGGAACACTCTCAATACTTGCCACTCAGTAGAAATTACGTCACTACTGGCCTGTATGTTCAGGAGTGGGGGTGTGGGGGTCGTGGATTAGAAATGGCACTTTGGACTGTATTTGTAAGCTACTGTAGCTCCAGACTCGAACTGTATGATTAAGACCATGATGTGTACCCACGTTGGAGTGATCGAATCGAGTCTAGATTTTAATTGGAAGGCCAAAAGAGAATATTCAACTGATTTTCCCGGTTATATCTCTGTGAGTTCGTTTTCGACGACATTACAGATGCATTTCATTTTTCATTGACTAATGCGGCTAACTTGGATCGTACTTTGGGTACAGTACAGTATGTACACTTGTATTAATTAGTCTAGAAAGAGGATTTCTTATAGCCAGCGGATCAACGGAGCCCCAAGTACAGCCGTCCTAAAGGACAGTGTACTGTACTGTACGTATTGTACTTGTACGATATTGTACGAGTACAACATGACTTCACCACGTTACTGCACTGGTCTGAGACGGTAATGGGTGCTGCTATTGTGGGGACAATATCTCAGTATAGAAGTGCAAAGAAACCCTCCTCTTATGCTGCTACCAGCTACGGGTATGTACTGGTATCGTACTTGTAGCTACTCACACCCTAAAGAATTACAAGACGTGCGAACATGTGCGGTAGGTAAACCACCCAACCAGTGTAGCTACTAGTTGCGTATCCATACCCTCAAAAAATTTCGGTCAAGGCGGATCTATGAGCACCCTTCTATACATGTGGTGACAACGAAGGACAAAGGATGGTTGGAAAATGATGTTCATCTTAGGTCTAATATATATACCCATATTCCTCTTATGGCCCAATGGTAACTTATAAAACTCGTTTTTTTTTGCTTTTTTGTATATCGTCATAAGTCATAGCATTTTTTATATAAAAATTCAAGGGCTGCTCATTTGTGCATGCCACCCATGTATTCCCCTTATTCAGGGTTGAGGATGAAGTCACAGAAATATCGCAGAGAGTTGAACATTTCCTGGCCCGTGGGCAGAATCTGCTTCTTGGGCAGCAGGAAACCGTAATTGCCGGTATCCCGCAACTTAACCTGGAATGCCCAGGCACAGTGGTTCGAATACAGGAAGTCCAGCATCGATCCACCGCCGTTTTCGGTGTCGCCAACCAGGTCTCGATCCTCACAGGCAGGCATTACAACGTATCTCTTGCCAGAGGTGATTCTAATGGCCTTTGCTAGACCGTAAGCCAACTCGACGAGATTCTCAAAGTCCCGAGGGACTCGGTCACACGAGTAAGAGTAAGGATACAAGATCTCCTCTGAGTAGGAGTGGAGATCCAAGAAACCGTGAAAGGTGCCAACCTCGGTAGTGTGGTTGGACACAAATTCGGTCAAATACTTGGCCTCCAGAGCCTCAAGAGGCTCCTGTCCGCTGTAAGACTCGGAGCAGGGGGTGCCCCGGGTCTTGTGCCACTGGTAACCGAACGAGTGGTCGATGTCTAGGCCGGTACAGAAAGACACACCGGTGGGCTGTCTGTTCTTTCTCCACAGACGGTCCGAGTCCCACGAGAAGACGTATCCGTCGGGGTTGACAACGGGCACAAAGATAAACTCGAATTTGTCAACGAACTCGGTCAGCTGGCGGTTGCTCCCGTAGCCGGTGGCCAGCTCGTAGATGGTATACAACACCGAGGAGGTGGAGATCCATTCACGGGCATGGATGGCACCGGTGACGAGCAGCTTGGACCGGTCGGGTCGGGCATTGGGTCCATGTAGGTGCACTGTTCGGATGGGCCGACCCTCGTGCGTGTGGCCGATATCCTTGAGTTGGATGATCTCGGGGTAGGCCACCTCCAGCAGCTCGAGCCAATGGTAGATTGTCTCTAGAGGCCGGTAGTCCTGGAAAAAGACCTCGTTGATGGACACGAGGTCGTTGTTGGCAGTCTTGATGTTGTTGGCAGTCTTGATGTTGTTGGCAGAGGAAGAGCCCTGCACGCTCTTGAGCGACTGCTCAACTTTGGCGGAGAAAACATCGTTGGAGCTCTTGTCGGGGTAAGAGGAGAAGACGGTTCGAGCCAGGTCAGGGATTAGAGTAGAATACTGCACATCCTGGCGCATGCTCTTGGGCAGCAGCCGGTACAGATCCTTGACTCTGCTGGACTGGATTCGGACGTCTGCCTCGGTGGCCGACATTCGCCAGACGTCCAGCAGCAGACCCTGCACGGCCTTGGCAAAGTGGGCCTTGTCTGAGGGCTGCGACCATGTAAATCGCAGCACGACCTCATCGTCGTATTGCTGCAAAAAGTCAAGATCTGCGTGGGCAGGACGAGGCTGTTCCTTGGGGGGATTCTTGTTGTCGGACACAGAAGAGGAGTCACTGCCTCCAAACAACCATTTCTTCCAAGGGGCTGCTCCCTCCAAAACATGCTGCTCGGACAAGCGCTTTTTAGGAGGGGCGCCGCTCTCGGAAGCGGCCAGATGTTTGTGTGTCTGATGCAGCACTTCGGCGTGATGGATGAGTCGAGAGGTATCTGCGCTGCCGGCAGAATACAACAGCGACGACTGTGCGTGTACAGGCTGTTCGGGGGCGTGCGCCGGCTGAGCCAAAGCCATTGCACACGACAGCACTAGCGCCAGGCCTTTTTGTGGCACCATGGCGAGAGCTTTGTGGTGGGTTGAGAACCGTGCAGTGACAGGAGATAGAGGAAAAGGAGGGCGAAAACAGTCAAAAAACGGTTCAAGAAGCGGACAGCCGTCAGTGTCAGATGTCTATTCTGGAGGGAGCTGTTTTTGAGTCGTTTCGAGTCGCTTGAAGCCGTATAAAGGCCGGATGAAGAAAGCAGAGGTGCAGTGTAGAGAATACAAGAGTGCGTCGTTTGTGCGTTTCACAGTCACGGCCGGGTAAGTCTCGCTATATGGGCTAAGGTTGGGAGGAGTAAAGAGTGTGAAATTGGCTTTTTTGGAAAATGGAAGTTGAACATGCGCAAAGGAGGTAGATATGGAGGTATTGATAGTGGATAATAGAGTATTTACTGACTAAATACAAACAGATTGTTTGTATCTGTTGATTCATGCTATTATTTTTCTCTCCGAAATACTTCTTTCACCTCCATCGCTCCTCCTCCGTGAATTGCCCTGCTGACTCCTTGCATCAGAAGAAAGATAAGTGAATGAAAGTTGAACTTTGAGTGTGGTATGATTGAGAAGGGAGTGGTCAAGAGAACAAAGATGAAAAAGACACTATCAGTACCAGTAGTTGACAAAATCGGGTTCAAAACCCCCATAGTGATCCGGGTCATTGCTGCATTCCTGTGGAAGTCTCTTACATCTCCCTCATTGTAGCAATCTCATACATGCACTGCACCTCGGTTCGGCATGGAACCCGCCTCACGGTCAATCTGCACAAACTCATGCGCACTGTACATGCTACAAGCAGAAGCGCTCTACCAATAATAAAAAAAATAAAAAAAAACCTGCATGTGGTCGAGAAACAGGTTAGTAGTGCCGATGAACTACATTACATACTCTTACTTGCTTGTTGAGCCGGTTGAACCAGTTGGGTTTCATTGTCTTGTTGTGTGTTGAACCATTCTCAACTCCGCTTCCGGCTCCACAGACAGTCTTTTGAGTGTCGGATAGAGTAACTTCTCAGTATTTCCTGGAATGTTAGCAGTGTAATCCATTAGCAACTTGGACTAAGAAACTATGAGACAGAGAACAGAGAACAGAGAATGTTGACCACGGACATGCTAAAGATTGATTCCAAGATCGGATTTTAGGCACCTCGATCAACTCCATCGTAATCTCCCCATACATCCTTGACAGTGTTGCTACGATTCTCAGCGTATTGCTAAATCGCTGCTTGCCGATTGTCTCATTTCTCCAACGGTTCTGACTTTAGAATTCACCCCTTGCTTGGGTGAAAATTTCTTGATCCAATTGAGTGAGGCGGTTAGCGATTGAGAGTAAACTGGGGTGATAAGATCAATGCTTTTGTCACGAATTCGTTCCCGTATGTTTGGTAGAAGTACCCTTCAATGTTGTGCCTATTGTCTTCTAAGGCTTCCTCAAGAGTTCGTTTGTCCTCGTTGAGACACTAGATTGCACCGATAAGGGTGTATAGTATATACATAGCGGCTGGAGGATTGCAATGGGATCGGTGAGATCGTTTTCCCCGTCCTTGCTGGGTCTAATTTGATTCGGTATCAGGCTCCTCCACATCGGTTGAATTCAGTTGCTGTACAGTGACTGTATAGTCTTCCCCGCGGAGTTAATCGGAGCTTTAGTAGGCGCAGTCGTGGAGCTTTCGGAATGACGACAAAGTCCTTGGCCGACGCGGTTTCTTTGTACAACCTGCGATCACAGCAACCCCGAGTGCCGTATATACCATGTTGAAAAGTTCAGTTAATGCATGTTCTCAACTGAGATATAAGCAGTACACTCTACGGAGGAGCACATCCTATGGACTGTGAATCAATAGAAGGGTCAAGTTGCAAGGTTTTATAGACTGGAGTTTCGTGTGAATCTTCTATTGTCGCAGCACAACTGACGGTGGTCTTTAGATGCGATTACGAGTCCCTTTCTCTTCCAAGTACTTTTTTCCCCATTGTCGCCAGACAAATGTTACAGTTATGATAGGAACTCTAGAAGTAGCTAATGTGGATGCCCTGTCTCAATTGTTCTCAGCGCAAGTCACACACTCGATTGTCTCACACCCCCTCATCACGAACTAATATCTTGGACTGTTTATGTTTTATTATGGCACATCCATAGGTACTTTTTACAGCAGCTACTGCACTTTGATTCAAGTCTTCTTAAAACGCAACAGTTGTATGAGCCGAAGGTGAATGACTGGGACCTGAATATCATTCGTCCTATTGATAACATGATAATAACAGAGCAACACTAAATAACCCCCGGCTTTGTGGTGAACTAGTCCCGTCCCTGCTGACCAGCACATTACCCTGACTATTCTGGAATTCCAAGTTAATAATCCCCGTCCGTACAACGTACAGTAGATACTGTACCTAACAACAGTCGCAGGTATCGTTGTGTTGCATTGTGTACCTGAGGTGCTGTATCACACCACTGGCTGGAAAGTGGTGAAAGAGGGCTGAACGTCAACTGATGTAATATTTTTCCACAGAAATTAATATCGGTTGTCCATCCTTCTGGAAATCTACATAATATGTCACCACCTCCCTCCCAACATCCAGATAATACAGTGAATGTCTTCCCAACGCCCTGGTCGAAATAATTAAAATATGCTTCCGCCTGTCAGTTAATCACCCCATACCTCTTCACGTTATACTGTCCAGCCCGTTGACTAATACCATAATATCGTAGTTTCGTTTTCTATCCAGCCCAATTACGACTGGTGACCAGTTGTATTCTTCTTAATTACATAATACGGCGACAAATACTCTGTTAACCAGCACTCCTACAACTTAACCTACAATAGTCATCACGTACTGACTCATCCCCTTGCGTCATACTTTGTCCGAGGTATATGCTACCAGCTCATCTCTATAGACGCTACTCAACGTCCAGTAGTTACCAGTTATCCGTCTACCCGTCCATCTTTCGAACGGTGTGGAGAATGCTTCATTGAGGGGATGAGCCTCAGCCACCCTCCCAAAATAGCGGGAACCCGCTTGTTATTAAATAATATCTGGGAGCATCAGTAGGGAGGTGATTCTCGCATCACCGACCCTGCACCGCGTATCTGCTCGGGTTCTCTTTGCCGTATCATTCATGTTTCACATTTCTGCTCCCCGTTTCTCAAGATTCCATTGACAGATGCAGTATGATGCCCATTAAGGTTGTATCTTGCGTATAATATGCGGCTTTGACAGAGTCTAAAAATAACAACCTCCCAAATATCCTCTCTCTGTCCCAGCCACCCCACATAACACCACCAGCCCCCCAATTTCACACAATGCCGCCTATGCACTGCAAAGCGTTCCAGCCCACGTATTAGCCCACCCCTGCTGCAATGTAAAAAAACATGTCTTATGTCTTTTGGCTGCTTCGCTCTTGCCCATTGAGACATCTCCACGACACCCCAAACTACCCCGATAGATAGGCAACGATGGCAGTCAAATCCATCTTCAAACGACAACAGCCCCGGCGGTCGAAGCTCAACATCTCGGCGCCGACACCGATCCAGGTCCACAAACCCACCTCATTCGCCACCAAAGAGATTCGGTTTGTGAACCCAGAACTACAACCGAAAACAGGAGTGGATGGAGTGCAACGACAACGAACACTACAGCGGCGAGCTGAGCGTCAGGGCACCATCAAGGATAAGAAAACTCGATCGGTTCGCGACTACCTTCGACTGCCATTCATTCGATTGCGTCAATTGATCCGCGCCACTCTCCGACGACAGGCTACCATCAAGCGTCGAAAGACTCTCAGAAAGAAGGACATTGTGCATATCACCGCGGACGCCGTGAGACGATCGCCCTCGCAAGCATCTCTGCGACGAACAGCCTCCACAGCCTCGCTACGAAGACAACCGTCGACACGAGGTCTGAGAAGAAAAGCGTCTCAGTCTCGAGGAGGAATCAGAAAGTCCAAGTCAACCAGCAGAAGACAATCGCGATACAAGACATTTGAGGACTTGGAACAGGTGACGGACTTTGATGAATATGACAGCGGCAACTTGGAATTTCAGTTCTCAGCTAAGGATATGGTCAGAATGCACCCTAGAGGCCAGGCCAATGTGGTCCAGAGCTCTGCTGCTCGCAAGAAGATCACATTCAACGCAGTGCCGGAGATAATTCAAAAGCACGCCCCTCTGACCCCTCCCGATTCGCCAAAGAGAGTCGCTTCTATTGATAGAGAGATTGTGATGGGAGGGGACGAACTGTCGCCTCTTCTGGTCACTAGCCCTCACTCGCCTTCCGAGTACGCTCCCCACTCTCCGCCTACCGAGTTCAATATCAACAGCGAGGACATTTACGCTCGAAAGTACCCCTCTGGAGTGGGTCTTGCAGATGCCGACTCTATTGAGGTCACCAGCACAATTGGATCTACTACCATTGAGCAGATAGACCAGCTCTTCCAGGGTTTCGATTATGACTACAGAGACAAGATTGAAAAGAAGCTGGAGCTTATCACGCGACGTCTGCAGCAATTTGACGCGGACATGATCAACCGAGGCACCCAAACCCGACCCTGGAGACACTCTGTCGATTCTGTGATGAGCGAACAGATTGAGGCTGTACTTTTTGACATGTCTCGAGACTCCGGACACTCATATTCCACTGGCCGAGACTCTATCCGAGAGTACATGCGAGAGCACATGGAGACTTTTGATTTGGATCAGGAGGCACTTATGGAGGAAGAGCAGCGACGAAAGTCTTCGACGTATTACTCCCTTCAGCATGAGTCTGACACAGACTCGTATGCTTCGTTTGCCCCCTCTTCCTCTGGGTCTTCTTCCTACGAATCGTTTGCTCCTTCTCATCCTGTTCCCATTTATGAGTCTTCTGGTTCATCAAACAGACGAATGGTTGATGATGAAGAGTCCACACCTCTTTTGGAACAGGGTGACTTCACTCCTAAGCAGCGAGCTCCCTTTCTGGGACGACACCGGAGGTCTCCCTCCGATAGCACCACTACTTCCACAGTCTCGTCTATTCACTCTCGACGAGCCATCCCCACCACCCACAATCTAAGTGAGCAGTCTTTCGACTTTGGTCTTGATCGTGACAGGAGTCACAGCCCCCAGGCTGGCCCTTTGAACATTTCCCTTCAACAAGGACTTCCCGGTCGTCGAGTCACTTCTGTCGCCCAATCTCGAGAGTCGTTGTATCTTGACCTTGCGCCTTCCCCGGAGTTGCTTCCCGTCGGCGCAGCTTTCCGATCAGATCTCAGACACGAGATCAGGCCCGAGTCAGGTGACTCGTACCACACTACGACCTCCATCCCCGAACGGTCACCTCTTCGACCTTCTTCGGGTGTGCAGGAGCTGAAGCCAGTCAAGGTGCGAGCCTCTCCCCGCCAGATGGCGCAACAGTCTCCCAAGCGGTTTTCCACCTCTTCTATTGGTGCTGTGGCAGCTATTGGAGGCGAATCTTCCTGGATGAAGACCCCCAGACCTCTTCCTCCGGTTCCTGTACTGTCACCCGAGCAAGCAGGAGATGTACAGAAGCGAACAGTGTCATCTATCGATGTTGCAAAAACCCGAGGAGGCTCTGTTCAGAAACGTGCCTTCTCTGCTCATGATGCTTCTGTTTCCCCCATCCAGAAGAAGCCCGAGTATATCCCTTCTGCTCCTTCTCATCCTCCCCCTTCTCCTCCTATTATGGCTTCTCCTGTCCGAGCCTCTCCCACTTCTATGAGAGGCAACTCTCCTGCTCCTGCCTCCCCTATCAAGCCTGTTTCCATCGATTGGGTTAATGCTGCAGATGCAGAGTCTGTAATGGAGGTTGAAACTCGATCCAACAACTCGGGCTCTCACTCAAGCTCCTCTGGAAACCCCCCTTCTCCTCCCACTGCTTCTGATCAGGTACTGCAGAGAATGTACCAGGAGCTGGAGGAACTTCAGCAGCGATCTGTGCAGCTGTCCGACATGGTTGCTCGGACCGAACAAGGTGTCCCCTTCTCGGACACTGAGTCCAACCGGGGATCTTTGTACCTGAATCGGGATTCTCTGGCTGTCATTCCCACCCCTCTGACTCCCTCGTTTCCCTCTTCTTTCATGACTGGCCCTACCCACGGCACCATTTCCAGCCACTCTCCGGGACCTGGCTCTCTTCCAACCACCTCTCATACAACTCCTATTTCTCGAGGTGGTTTGAACCGACGCCGGGTTCGATCAAGCGTGTTTCTGGAGCCTCCTTCTTATGTCAGAGGCCACTCTCGAGGAGACTCTGCCGTTTCCAACATCTCCAACGTGTCTGAAACCTCGGGGGCCTCGTCAATTGGGCTTTCCGATATCCCCGTGCCTTCCTCCATGCCTGCTCCTCGACATCTGGTTCCTCCTGCTGAGCCTTCCGATGCCAACATCTCGGAGTGGAGACAGGCCATTCGGCCTCCCTTTGCTCGTGGCCCCTCTGTGACCCGAGGGAAGCGACTGTCAGTCACCGGACCTGCTACCGGCACCGATACCTCCGATTTTCAGTTCTCCGACGACGATGTTGAGGTTCAGGAAGCCCAGGTGGTCGGATCCCGGTTCCCTGTGCTCATTGACAACTCTGGTACCGATAGAATCAAGAGTGTATTGGTTACTCGGGAGACCGAGGAGGACGACTAAGGTCAACGTCTAAAAACGCCCCTTGGGCATTGCATATAAATTCGAATTGCATTTTTATTTATTCTACCAAACCTCAGCCATTAGGTATGCTTGTAATCGCGATAAAATACATTTATAGCAAGTAATAATAAGACCTGTTTGGGGATCGTCCAGAGCTGCAGAAGATGGAGTTAGCCATGTCGAAAATAACGGTGACCTCGAATACACACGGTGACCTACTCCAACTGCGTATGAAGTACGCGCTAGGGCAGATTGATCTCTGGTAGTGACAGCTACCCTTACGATGTACGGTAAAAAAAAGTAAAAAAAATTTAGCCTTCACATGTGTTGGCGAAAAAAACCAGACGACCTCGGAGAGGGTCGAACTCTCGATCTTACGATGGCGGCCATTTAGGTGACTAACAGTCGTACGCCTTAACCAACTTGGCCACGAAGTCTGGCGGTTGTTTTTACAGGTTATTGGAAATGCCATATCGAAATTCAGTCAAATAATCTGGCGCCATTTTTTCAACACTTACATGTTCAATCAAAAAAATCAAGAGTTTCTCCTGTTATTGAAAACTCTTAGTTTATACCCAATACATTTTAACGCATCTAGGGTTAGGGCTGCGGTATTACGCAATTATTTGATAGCGACAACTGAGGAAGGGGGAGCGATGGAGCAAGCGATACAAGTACCACACTTTTCAGTCTACTTAGAGAACACAAGCTTTGTCAGTACTGGTACATTATCTCAAAAAATAATTCAGTTATATAATTACCCCCATCTACTATCGTTTTTCTAGGTCTGTCTCACCCACAAACTTCATGTTTCGTTTGTTACTCACTATGTACAAAATATATTTACAACTAGGCTAAGACCCTTTCGGTTTCAGTCACCTTAACCTCCTCCTCTGTTTCATTCGCTTTCCCCTCCACAACCTCCTCAACCTCCTCAATCTTTTCAGGATACTCCAGCCAGTGTCGCTTTCCAACACCGAGAGAAACAGGATTTCCCAGCTTTTCAGCAATGGCGTCGATCTCGGTCAGCTTCTCAGCACCTCGCTTGTTATACATACGCTGAACCTTGCTGAACTCACTGACATCGGTCTCCTCTTCCTCGTTCAGATCACTTCTCTTGTTGAGGGTGACTCGAAGCTTTCGCTCCAGCAACTTGATGTACGTCTTCTTAAGCATGACTTCGGGTCCCGACACCTTGACCAGTCGATACTGTACGTTCCACTCGGTTTCGTCGGTAGGGGAAGGATGAATGTTAGAGTCTGTGATCAATGGAACAAGCTCTTGGTTGACGTAGTTCTTGACATGGAGCTCGTAAACCTGCAGGTTCTTGAGCGACTTCTTCCACATCTCTCTGCAGGCGTCTAGAAGATCCTCGGGCGAGTATCGGTCCTCCATCTTCTTCATCTCCTCGAGTGCAATCTGGGCAATGTCTGTGGTCTGGTCCTCGGGCAGCTCGTACTCTCTGGGTTCCTCAATCTTCCAGGGCCACGACTCGTACTTAAACGACTTGTCCATCTGGCGATTCTGCATGTCCGTCTTAAGCAGTCGGGCGTGGAACTTGTGTGACATGGCGTTGCTGTATGCCACCTCATCTGCGTCGTGCGAGCCAACACAAATGATCATTCGGCCTGCCTGGTTAGGATCCGCAAAGAAAACCACTCGTTGATGGTGCTTGTCGAACTCCTCAGCAGTCATCTTGCCAATAGTATGGTCCAGCACACGAGAAATCAGCTCCATAGATAGTCGGAATTCCTTGTCGGCAATTGCAGAAGCTCGGCTCTCAACTGCATCTTCAACGACACAAACATAAGGGTTGACACCTCGAGTAGCTCGGTAATCGGGACATCCAACGTCCACGCTATGAGTCTTAGCTATTTCAGCTCCCCACAGCTTCGGATCCTGCTCCAGGTTCTCCTTCTCACCCATAGCTGCGGTATGGTTCAGCTGATCCAACACTGCCAGAGGAAAGTACTGGAAACCAAAAAATCGCTTCATGTTGTGGTAGGCAACATAAATACCGTCCATACGACCAATTCGGGCCTGGAGAGAGTACTTGAGAGCCACGGTTCGAGCCATATCGAAGTACTCTCTCTCAAACGACTCGTACTGGCCAACGTTTCTGTACACGTAGTAGTCGGTTCCATGGCACATCTCTGCCTCCACCTGGTCGTACCGAGTACCAGCCACTGCTCGTGTTTTGAGATCAAAAGTTCCCGTTCCAGGTAATCTAGGATCGTAGCAATCGAGCTGAGAACGAGTAAGAAATTTGGAAATTTTGGAATATGCGTATGTGTTATCTAGCCGGCCTCGCACTTCCTTGACCTGCTCCTCCGTCACCTTGCTCATGTCTGGGTTTTTCTTGAGGCACTCGTATTCCTCCGGAGTGTGGGTCAAGAAAGCCTCCAGAGAGTGTCCCAGCTTGGACAGTAGAGACTCATAGTCACCTACCTTGTCCACACCGAGGGCAAACGAGTTGCCTCGTCGGTGGATCTCAGCAACGTGGGGAGATCGGTACACGTTTGTGGGCTTAGAAGTGAGCTCTTCAATCCATTTACTTGTTGAACGCAAGTTGGCCGGTCGGAAGTTAGACAGCAGGTTGTGGAACTGCGCTAAAAGAGGAGTCAGGGTAGATGTAGATCCAAAATAAGTTGCACCTGTATCATTGGCTAATCTTGTCAGTGTTTGATCCTTGGAAGGGGGTGTAAAGCCTGAAATAGCTTCCATATCCAACTCATCCGTGCTCACTATATCCTCCACGTACTGGGGAAAATTGTAAACTCCCGTCCGAGCGTCTCTGACAGTCTGGACAGTGCTGTTTTTAAATAAAACAGTGTCTGTCTCATGCTTCATGGTAGGAGGAAGAACATTGGGCTTGTCTCCATCTTGCTCCACTGCCTCCAGGTGCACGTCCTTATCGGAAATGGTTCCCACAATCATGTCCGGATCCCAGGGATTGTAAGTGAGGTTCATCTTGGGGTCCACGCCCTTTTCGGGCTTCAGGTACTCGGGCACCTTCTTACGGGGCACAGTGCCGTTGTTTTGGTCCCTCGTGTTCACAGGGAATGCATATGACGGAGGCACCTTCAGGTGTCTTAACATCTTGGTATCGCCAAGCAAAGGAAGCTCTGGGGCCTTCAGAGGCTTCACCTTCTTGTGAGTGAACTTGGGTTCAGGCCAGAATCGAGTCTCCAGCTCCTGCTTGATAGTCTCTCGATCTTTCATAGCTCCACTTTGCGAATCCTTGGTCACCTTTTTTCCGTTGTTACCGTTGTGATTGCTGTTGCTGTTATTACTGTTGCTGTAGTTGTTATTGTGGTTGCTGCTGTTCTTTTGCTCTCCCTTGCGGTGCTCTCCCTTGCCCTTTGATCCTCCATCGTTCTTCTCAAAGAACGCCTGGTTGTCTTGGCTCCTTCCCTCATTCTGGTTGTCGCCCTTATTCATATGGTACGGACGCTTGTAGCCAGGCTTTCCCCCTGCTTTGCCAGACTTGGGACCCTTCTTCAGCAGTCGCTTTCGTGATGACAGATGATGTCTTGCTGGCACATCGCTCTTCTGGTTGTGACCCTGGCCTTCGAGCACCTCGTTGGAAAAGTGCGCGCTCACGTGGAACCCACGCAGTGCCAGCCGGTCGAAGTTCCCTAATCTCACCCTGCTAGCCGTTCGGATCATGTTGTGTGTAAAAGTTGGATCTGTTCAGCAGTAAACTTTTAATTTTCCACCCAAAATATTTTTACAGTAGCCTGCATACAACTTATAAACTACAGTATGTACATACATGTAGTGGCAATCGTTAATGAAGATGTGACAGATGCGCCAAACAAGTTTGTACAGCGTAGCGTAGCAGGTCGACTGGAAAGAGTATCAAGGTTGTTCTTGGGCCTTTTACTACTATTATCGACGCAATCGGAATACTCATAACCTGAATTAAATACGTGTGCTAAATACACCCAACTGAGATTCGAACTCGGAACATTTTTTTTTTTTTCTGCATATACATTCATTTAATTATAACTTTGCTGTGAAAGAATAACCTTTGAGATGAATGTACGCTTACACGAATATTTACTAATTAAACACGGTTTAGTGTCATGGTCCAACTTGGGCACGTACCCTATTTCCAGAAAAAAATCATAAAAAAAACCTGGTTCAGTCCGTGTTTTTTATGTTGGGTCCCAACATTAGCTCTTCGCGTGTTTGTTCGTTCATCGGGAAAACGCCACTCCAGTCTCCAGTTCTCTAATCTCAATCCTTCCATTGCCCTCTTCATTTGCATTGCCTTTGAAAACGTCTCCTTGTGGTTCTTCTTCGTCATTGGTTTGGTTCTGCGTCCCCTGTGGTGACTACGCGCCCTGCTACGCTGTTCTCTCGGTGGCCTCGGCCGCCTTTTACGCTTGCTACTGTCGCTACTCTCGCTCATCGTGAAGTCAACAATCCAGTGATAAGAAGCGTGATCGTAAGTAAATGGCTCGATGATTGAGAGTCGTTAGTCGAGAGTCTTGTCAACTCCATTGGTGTCATTCGGCTTCGGCTTTCAAGTGAACATTCGTAATGATACAAGTACCTGTACTCGTTATCGTTTCTATAAGTTTTAGGTCTTCATCGTGTGAAATTTATTTCCTTAGAATAAAAATAAAGAGTTGGTTGTGTAGCAAGATTTTGAGCGCGTGTGAGGTCGTTCATCCTACAGGTACAGTAGCAGCTGCTACATACTGTATAGTGATTCTCATTTCCGAAAAAAACACATGACGAACACAACAAACGCGTTTCCGGTGTAATTACAAGTACACGCTCTTCGGATGGAACAACATATGGTATCAAATTTTCACAGCAGTTTCTCCCGTATTTCCTAGCATATCTTGATGGGAAGACATCGTTAGAATGCTACAGGAAGGATGGATTCCCTGTGATACCTTCGGGAGGCCAACCATCATACCGTAATTACAGTACAGACCGCTACAATAGTAACGGTGTAAGTTTCTTCTTCCCTCGGCTGTTTTTCCGTCTCCACCTAACACGGCTTCTAAACTTATCCAATCAGATCTGTATCTGAATCATCCAAACTGTTGCTTGTGAAGCTACATCAATACACAGTCGCGGTGAGTCTGGGAGGCTCAGTGACAGGGCGTACCGGTACTTGTACCCTTGTGTATCGTTGTACGAGCCCTCACTTAGCTCGCACGATATAATTACCCGGTACTTGTGTTTGTCTCAGTGTATTTCACCTACCCTTTCCAACAGCGCATGCAACGTTGAATCAGGCACGCCACAGCATACAAGTACGATACACACTCTACATCTGACAGACGATGCTTTGTTTGGGGAGCGACATGGACAAAACAAGGGGGGAAATATATATGTGTATCGGCCCCTTACCTACATTAAGAAGCAAATACGGTGCAAAATTATGGTGCAAAAAAGTAGGTTTGCAACGGGCTAATTGGTAAGGAACGAGCAGGCCTGGAAGACATCTTTATTCCTCGGCAACGGACAACTCTCTCCCCCTGCTCGCTCACATCTTCTTTTGTACATGACTCAGTATAACGGACAGACAAAGTTCAGACTGTAGCACAATAACCGCATATGAAAATGAGCAATTTAATATGTGGCAATTGAGAGAGCCAAGTTAAAAGGGAAGTGGCAAACCTATTGGGAAGTTATAACACGGTAAAGAGATGCTTAGACTTGTTTGAGAGTAATTGCCAATAAATGGTTGACGGTGGGCATAGATATATACTACCAAAACCGACGGCACTGCCTCGGAATGTGCTGCCACGTGTTATCAGATCCATCTACCTGCGACCATAGCCAATGAGCTTCGCCCTCCAAACCCAAAACCGTAAAGCTAAAACACTAATCCATCCATCAGATAAAATCTTCATCAGATAAACCTCCCTCCTCAACACCCATGTCTGAAAAGGTGAAAATTGAAGCCAAGCCGGTGGAGATCCGGGCAGGCTCCTCAGCACCATCTCCAGCGGGCTCGGCGGGGTCTCCTCCAGCACCACGGATGAAAATCGCCCCGAAACTCGAACTCAAGCCCTCGGCCAGAGGCGGTCTGTTGGACGGACCGGTACAGCAGATTGTCACGTCCAAGGAGTGGGTACTTCCTCCTCGGCCCAAGCCTGGGAGAAAACCCAGCAGCGATACACCTCCTTCCAAGCGAAAAGCGCAAAACCGAGCTGCTCAGCGAGCTTTCCGAGAACGACGAGCCCAGCGAGTCAGTGAGCTCGAAGACAAGCTCCAGGAGGTGGAGTCGGAACGAGACGCCCAGGAGAATGTTCTCAAGGACGCTCTAAAGGATGTTTCCTCGGAGAATCAGCTTCTACGAGAGTCTTTGGAGGCTCTCAGACGAGAAGTTATGTCTATCAAAGAACAGAGAACCCCTACAGGTTCCACTCCGGGACAGTCTCCAGGAGTCCCCCCTACTCAGCAGGCTCCCCCTCCTCCTCATCAGGCTCAGGGACCTCCTATGAGTGCAGGCTTGCCACCCCCTACCGGAAGAGGTCCTCCTCCTTCTCAGCAGTCCTACTACCCCAGCTACTCACCTTATCACATGCCCAACTACTCACCCCATCAGGTGACGTCGCCAATGGCCACCATGGAGCCCACTTCACCTTTCCCGGGAACACATCATCGAAACTCGTTTGGGTCCTTTTCCTTCCAGAGCTATGGTCCCTACTCGCCTCGATACGAGTACTCCAACCCGGCCTCTCCCAGTGAACACACGACTGTGGCAACTTCAGTGGGCGACCCATCCATTGAGACCCTCGACCGAGTGCTCGAGACCAAGATGAGCACCTCCAAGGCTGAGCCTCGTGTTCAGGAGACGTCCAACACTGGTGTTGCTGCTGCTGCCCCGACTTCAACATCAGTTTCAGTCGCCTCTCTAACCAACGAGACCACAAAGAAGTGCACGCCAGCTACATCTGGTCCTTCTACCTCTGGAGGTCACGAAGTCGACCCCGACTGTATTATCTGCACCAAGGAAGAATGTGCCTGTGCTGCTATTGGTCAGCAGAAGGCTGTCATGGGCCATTCTAACGATGACGAGCTTGACTTCACCACTTTCAAGCCCCAGGCTGCTGTCCCGCTCAAGCGAAAGTCGCTCGAAATGGAGATGGACTTTACTGCCGCCTTCAAGACTCGCAACCCGTTTAAGAAGCGGAAGGACTCGTGCGGGTTTTGCACCGACGGAACTCCGTGTTTGTGTGAGGACGCGGCCGCTGAGTCTGTCGCAGAGTCCAAGAAATCGCTCAAGTTGCCCCCTTTAGGCATGCCCCTATCTCCGGCCGCATCAGCCGCGTCCCCTGATGCCTTTTCATCTGGAATAGGGTCGCCCTGGGACCAAGAGGGAGAACGCGAGCGAGCTGATCGGTCTGAGAAGCATAGTAAGCGATCGGAAACAAAAGTGAGCGACAACCCGGGCTGCACAGGCAACCCTGGAACGTGTATGCAGTGCCAGAGCGATCCCATGTCAACTCTCTTCTGTACCACAGTGGCCTCTCGAAAGCAGTCAGCTACTCGATCCACATTGCCTGAGATTGAGCGAGAGCGTGTAGATACCCCTCCCCCTAAACAACTGGCTCCCATCAAGACTCTGTCTCCTGCCGTCTCTATCAGCAGCAGTGGTTACAGCCCCTCCACCCAGGTTGGCGGCACCTACATCCCTTGTTCGGCAGCTTACCAGACGCTTTCACGCCACAAGGATTTTAACCGGGTCGATCTCGGGACCCTGATTGGAAAGCTCAACACCCGAGGCACCCAGGTGGAGGTCTCTTCTGTCGCTAACGTGCTGCGTGAACTCGACCGCAAGTTTTATGAGTAAAAGGCTGGGCGATAACTATGCCAGCCAAGATAATGAGAAACGAAATAATGTGTTATGATAATGATTAAATTAAGTGCTAAAAAGTGTGTATCTGTGGTGTATGTGCAGAGAGTCTGCTAATTCTACCATACTTGTCGAGAATGACTAGATGGAGGTTGTTGATCAGGAATAGCATGCCACGCAGAGAAGCAGAGGTCTCGACTTCAAGTTTTGCCCACCCGCTGGTTACAACATACACAGAAGAAAGACGGTTTGTCCCGGATCACATTCCCCAGTAACTACTTGTGGTATAACGGATATGACGGTTGGCAATAATTGTAGGTTTATCCCGAAGTTTGCGGTTTTGTTGACACCTACGAGCCATGTTGTGGTACACAAAACATAGTATCATCATACTTCTTACAAGGAATAGCGGTGGCATCGCAGGCAACTTACGTCAGGTTTCTAAGTCCGGGAATACTCGTCTATGTGATGATTATTGCAGATGGTAACGGGATTGACATGATTGATAAGAACCTCCACCAAAATTAAACATGCGGGGCACCGAAGAACTACTGTATGTACATACTGTACACAAGTTTCTTGCAGGCATCTTCCAGGCCAAAATCAAGTCTCAAGACAATGAAGGAATACACTAAGTTCACAAGGAATCTGACCCTCGGACTGATAGATAGATCATCTACCCAATAGCGTCTCTGCCGAAAAAGGAAACTCTGCTATAGCCCATATATTTGTACAGTTGTAACTGGTCCATACACCCTTTGATATCCAGGATTAAGTTCAGCATCTTTTATCAGAGTTCATCAGTGAATGCATACAGGGGTGTTGTTTGAGTCAACAGTACGAGTGTTGTAGTGAACAGTTGAGTGACTCACTGTACTACTACCAAAATGATGAGCATATCTGTACCTTTGTTCTACAGTAAAAGTGCAGTCTATGATCTGACTATTAAGCAACCCGTTTTCATGTTATAGAAAAGATAAAACAGATGCAACTCATGTCAGACACTCAATGAAAAGTATGTACTTGTACAATTGCACGTTTATTTGTTAGTACAAGTACATGTGTGTTCCACTTGTACAATACAAGTAGACACTGGAGTTGTTGACTAGACAAAAACTTGCATGGCAACTTCTTGACTTCTCCAAAATTGCTATTCTCCTCCCATTTGGATATCACAAAAGAGTAAGGCACATAAGCATGTCCTTCCTCCGAAAAACAGGATGGGCTAAAAGAAACAGGACCATGAAGCTCATAACATCACCCGTACAAGTGCTTGCAGTGTCTCTACATCGCCCTCCCTCATGCTCCAGTTGGACAACTATAGCTACATGTCCTAACGCCACCGCCTCCACTCTATAGATCCCCTCTCTTCAACGGTATCAATATTTATTAATTGGTTCCTCCATCTCATGCTATACCAATTATTACCTTGTACATAAATAGTCCTTGTCTTGTCGTCCCATGTCTGTGTGTTGTGTTCTATGTTTCCTCCCCATGCAAATACCAACCCTCATTCACAACGTCCCCTAGTTCCACACCTCCTTGACAAACTTGTCCATCTTGACCTGCTTCTGCATCTGACCGAGCATCCAGGGGTGCTTGAGCATCTGCCGGGGCGACGCCCGCTTGCTCTGGTCCTTCTCCAAGCAGCACAACAGAAAGTGTCTAAATGCATTGGACCACTTGATGCCCTCCTCAGGCTCATCCTTCAGCTCGGGAGCAGGAGCGTTAACAATAATCGACAGCAGCTCGATTGGCGTGATGGGCTCTTCTCGAGCCTCCTGTTCTGCAGAGATGAACGGGAACCGATGCTGGGCCACCTCCATAATGGTGAGTCCAAGTGACCACACGTCGGAGGTGACAGAGTAGGGCTGGCCCAGGATTCTCTCAGGAGCCATATAGTAAGAGGTACCTGTGAAGGTAGTGGCCAGCGAGTTCACCACTTCTCCAGATACACCAAAGTCGCATAGCTTGACCTGACCTTCCTTATCCAGAAGAATGTTCTGGGGCTTGATGTCTCTGTGAATGATGCGTCGTTCGTGCAGGTATGAAAGACCCTTCAGCACACCCTCGGCCACCTTTCCCAGCACTTTTTCTCCGATTCGTCCTCCCCGGTCCTTTACCCGCTTGTAGATGGCATCCAGGGATCCTCCTCCACAGTACTCCATGGCGATGAAGATGGAGGCTGCCTCGTCGTTGAGGAACGTGCCGTAATACTTGACAATGTGTGGCGACGAGCAAGTTCGGTTGAAGCGCAGCTCACGCACAATCTGCTTCTGCAGCTCGGGGTTGGGGTTGGCGGTGATGCTCTTGAGCGCGAAGACGGTGGAGCCCGTTCGAAGTCGACACAGCGTCACGGATCCACCTGCGCCCTCACCCAGTTTACCCAGCTCTACAATGCCTCCCGTGCGCGCCACCGAGTGCCACTTTTCCTCGTCCAGATCATCCACGTCGAGACCGGTGAGATCTTGGGTCTCGTCCATGCCATCGTCGTCACCAGAGTTGTTTGAGTGAGACGAAGGGTGCACAGGGTACTCGTGGGTTACGTGCTTGTCCGGTGCCGGTGAGCCCACGGCCGCGAGAATTTCTGCGCTGAAGGCTGCCGACTGCGGAGACACAGACCGGTTGTTGCCCAGCATGGATGGAGGTTCCAGATTAGAGTCCACAACATGGGTGTTATGGGCAGATCCGTTGTTGTTTCCGTTGTTACCGTTACCCGTATTGAGCATCAGGGACGGCCGCTGTGGCCGCTGCTGGTCGGATGGCGACTCTGTGGAGGTGGTGGGGATCTGGAGAACTGGCAGTTTCATGCGCGCTCCCACGGGGCGTTTTGGAGGCAATAATGGCGGTGCACTCATGTGATATGGCAGTTTTTTCTTTTTAGCTGTTTGTGTCTGTGTTTCTGCTGGCCTCCTCGTATCGGCTTCCAGACAGTGATGGACGTGGGACAGAGTGTCTCGTGGCGTTATTAGTGAGTGTGTGAGCTTTAGAGGGTTAGAGTGTCGGAGTGTTTGAGTGCGTGTGCGAGTGCCAAACGTCCTGTCTAAAGTTAATAGCGATTGGGACAAGCGTGGATTTCACTGCAGTTAAAAAAGGGTTAAGCACCACCTGAGTAAGGGGTTCGACCATGTTCTTTGGGGTGTTGAGGAGCTACCAGTGAGGCGAATATCGTCTCGGTTATCCAACGGGACAGTACTAACTGCTAATCACGTGACCTAGACTCTCCTGCCTCTTCAAATTCTCCAAATACATCCCCTTACCTTCTTCCACACTATTCTCTCAAATGACGTAGCTTGGCGTCACTCAATAAAAAGTAACTACACAGTACCATGTGCTGAGAGACAGTACTTGTAGTTAATAGGGGCGAGGCTGTACAAAAGAACGTGTATGGTAGCTGTGCTGTTACATTGAGCAGGAGCAAACGAGTTGGCCAAGTCCAATTACTTTACTGTAACTACTTCTATTGTACTTGCACATTTCCTCTCTGTCCCATACACTCCTTACTACACAGTCCTGTACAATACTTGAACCTCTCTTCCAAGACACTCTCAAACACTCCCTCTTGTTACACTCAGCTACAGTTCAGTTACATACATACTCCATCGCACACAGCAAATGCACTCAGAGCTTGAGCCAGCAGATGGTACGTATGTCGTTACTTCATGCCAGCACTTGGAAAGCACTCCGAGATGATAAATAGTTAGTCATGCCACAAAACAGCAATGTTCAAAAGCCGGAACCGGAAACTGCCCAAACGGCATCCGGCATTCCGCCACCTCTACCGAACTTGTATCAGATTATCTGATCGCATCTGAAAATTCAAACCTGGGAAGAATTTTGGCCCGAAAGGCCTCAACGCGGTTAGTTTGGAAGCAGCTATGATCCACAGGCGTATGATGACAACGGCTATTCGTTTATGATCGTATTAGCTCAAACGGTATTATGTATGTACACCTGAGGAGCGGAGAACACGTGTTTGAAATAACAGGCCGTGTACGGAGCAAACTTGGGTAAACTTGGTGTTATTCGAATCTGAAATGTGGCAAAAATTGATCTACTCAGCTTAGAACAACCTGAGTGGGTGTGAAGGGAGAGAAAATGGATGTCCAGAAATCTTTCAAGTTAAGGTTATCCTTGTTTGGAGGTCTTGAAAGTCGGTAACTTCCTGTGGAAAGAACAAATCAGGTTCTTGGTGGACGCTGAGGACTACTCATACCGATGTTTGTAGCAATGATACAAGCATCATACAGACAAAATTGTAAACATCCTAGACCGAAAAGGAATGTCCGAGAGTCGCCTTCTATGCTCTGACGTAATTATACATAGGCCGGAGTTTAGTGTACAACGCTGTACAGTAGATCGGGTCCTGGGTAGAGGGTGCAAGAGAGAAGAAACAGTGAATGTAAGGAGGTTGCTACAAGTATCGTATAGTAGATTATGCGGGGCGTTCACAAAACGTATCAGATGATCATGGTTCAATATTTGTAAGTTGTGTTTTCTCTTGTACTGTACCTACAGTAACTCGTGTATCAGCTCTTCTTTCATTGTGCCAAACTTGCAAGGGTGGCGTGTGATATGATCACGACTGCGTATCAAATACGAGGTTAGAAGCTCCGTGCGAGTGTGAAGTTTTGCAGACGTGGACAATTCTTCCAGCTAAATGTCTTCAAGTTATAATCCCATCACCTCTCAACACAAATTCTGGTTCTATAGGACCTCTCCCTGGTGCCTGGTCATACTCAGATCAGGGTCAGGGTTCATACGACAGGCACAGTCAACTTGGTGAGAGACTGCTGAATACGAGTTCAGATTCAGATACTTAGCCCATGTACGATACCCGCAGATGGCAGAATGTCACTGGCCTGTCTTATCGAGTTGACACATTCTGACAGGGTAATGACAGTTTCTCGCTATTGTATCCACAGTATCTACAGTATATACAAAATACTCGTGCTGTACGTACTATTAATACAACAGCTCCGTTAACCAACTCCGTGACCATAGTTACATGTCTAGTGCATGTATCGTACTTGTACTCGTACTCGTACTCGCACTCGTATTGGTACATCCAGAGTTCATCATTTACACCAAAATCAATTGAGCCGTTTTGGCATCACCCCATATCATTTCGCGTTAATTAATTGTCCCCCCTCCCCCCAATTTACTGGTTCCTGTATTATAGTGCCGGTTAATTACATGTACACAGTTCATCATTGTGCGGGAGTCAAAACCGGAGATGCGATACAACTGCCCAGTTGCCACCGACGCTAAACGCCGACGCTAAATTACCTCCGTGCTACGTACAGTAACCGCGAGCCACGTCTACCCGCAGCTACCGTACACAAACGGCTCTGGCACGTAATACAGACTAAACCCTCTCCTCCACCAGGACACAGTGCACGTGTCCTAAAGGGCTTGCATCTTGCACAGCAGCGTAGTGCCCACACGCAGATGCGGCATACAGAGTTTAAACAGTCGTTATGGGGCACTGATGAGGGGTGCAAGGGAGCCGATAGGGGCCCGTGGAAAGGAATTGATGACATAATCAATCACACAAAGCCGATTACTAAGCAATTGACATCTTTCCACAGGGGTTAATCTCTTGCGCCTCACTTTTTTCTTCTTACTAATCCCCTTCAAGTGCACCCCACCTGAACTCTAAACGTGGCCAAAACGAAACACACGGAAGGTTATAACAGTTGGAGCTTGTCTTTCAGACTTACTGTTCCACAGGTAATTGCAACTCGATTCAGAAACAGAACAAAATGCGACTTTCCAAATTGGCCGTTTCTTCGGTGCTGGCCGCCGTTGCTTGTGCTCAGGACGCCGACGCTGCTGCTGATGCTGCTCCTTCCTCTCAGGTTGAGCACCCCGAATTTACTCCTTACACTGGAGCTGTGACGGGCTTCTTTGAGCAGTTCCTGGATGGCCACAAGTGGCAAAAGTCGTCGGCTATGAAGGACGACGAGTTTTCTTACGTCGGCGAATGGGCCGTGGAGGAACCCTATGTGTTCCCCGGCTTCAAGGGAGACAAGGGTCTTGTCGTCAAGTCTCCTGCTGCTCACCACGCCATCACCACCGCCTTTGACACTCCCATCAACAACAAGGGCAAGACTCTGGTGGTGCAGTACGAGGTCAAGCTGCAGAAGGGACTCGAGTGCGGAGGTGCTTACGTCAAGCTGCTGTCTGCTGAAGTTAACGCCGATGATAAGGGCGTTGAGGAGTTCTCTTCCGAAACTCCTTACCAGATCATGTTTGGCCCTGACAAATGTGGATCCACCAACAAGGTCCACTTCATTGTCAAGCGACCTCTTCCCGATGGTACCTACGAGGAGAAGCACCTTGTTTCTCCCGCCCACGCCCGTCTCAACAAGCTCACCAACCTCTACACCCTGGTGATCCGACCCAAGAACGAGTTTGAGATCCGAATTAACGGAAACGTTGTCAAGACCGGCAACCTGCTAGAGGAGGGTCTGTTCAAGCCCTCTTTCAACCCTCCTGCTGAGATTGATGATCCCGAGGACACAAAGCCCGCCGACTGGGTTGAGGAGCCTTACATGCCCGATCCTGAGCAGGCCGAGAAGCCCGCCGACTGGGACGAGAAGGCTCCCTTCTACATTGCCGACCCCGAGGCTGTCATGCCCGCCGACTGGCAGGAGGATACCCCGGATTACATTGTGGATCCTGAGGCCTTCAAGCCCGAGGACTGGGACGACGAGGAGGATGGAGAGTGGGTTGCCCCCGAGATCCCTAACCCCGTTTGCGAGGAGATTGGTTGCGGTCCCTGGGTCGCCCCCAAGATCCAGAACCCCGACTACAAGGGTGTGTGGTCTCAGCCCATGATCGAGAACCCCGACTACAAGGGTACCTGGGCCCCCAAGAAGATTCCCAACCCCAACTTCAAGGCTGACGAGCACGCCTCTGATCTTGAGCCCATTGGTGGTCTTGGCTTCGAGCTCTGGACCATGCAGGAGGACATTCTGTTCGACAACATCTATGTCGGACACTCTGTCGATGAGGCCGAGGCCATTGGAAACGCCACCTTTGTGCCCAAGCTGGCTCTCGAGGCCGAGGAGGAGAAGCTCTCTGGTCCCCAGAAGGAGACTGCTCCTTGGGATACTGATGAGGGTGTTCTTTCCTCTGTCGACATGTTCCTTGCTGACCCCGTTTCTTTCGTTCTCGAGCGGGTTCTTGGTTTCTTTGAGGTCTTCTCTCAGGATCCCGTCTCCGCTATCCGAGAGGACCCCGTCGTTGCAGCAGCTTCTTTCGGTCTCCTTCTCATCACGTCTGCTACCGCCTTTGGTCTCCTCAATGTGATCATCTTCCTCCTGTTCGGCAAGAAGAAGCAGTCGGCTGCTCCCGCCAAGAAGACCAAGAAGACCGGTGACGGTCCTTCTAAGCTCACCAAGGCCGACGTTGTTGAGGCCGAGGCTGAGGCTGAGCAGGCTGCTGAGACCGTCGTTGCCTCTGGTGTCGATGATGGTTCTGCCGAGCTCAAGAAGCGAAAGGCTTAGTTTAATTTATGTATAATAGAGCTGATTGAAAAGTCCCCGCACGGTTCTGTGCACTCACATCAACATTGGTACGTACTACTGTGTTGGGTCTTGTGTTACGTAATATTCTTGATTGATTGATAACATAGGGTTTTTTATTGTTGAGCCGCAAGCGTTGTCATGGTTACTTGTAACGAACCTTAAACCATTGTATACAGATTTTACCACTGATCTACGTTCTAACAATGGCAAAAGGGAGATTTTACGGCTCTTTTGATACTGATAGCGGCGTCTTTGAAGGACCGTAATTACTCTACTAGTGGGTGTAACTCCTGAGTGCATTGTTGGATTTAATAAGGGTGAGAGAGTACCGGTACGAGTACAAGTTTGTACTGTTCTCGTAGTAACAGAGGATTTCATATTTCGAGCTTCCCTTCCTTTTGTTGTAGCTACAGTATGAACCAGTACAACTTGCACTTGTACCGTACTTATACCGGCGGTACTCGTACTTTCATTATCCTCTTCAATGCTGAGCGTACGAATTACAGTACAGTAGCTACAAGTACAGTTGAGAATGACTCTGGACATATTCTGTATTAATAAATCCTGAGGACACAACTGCCCTTCTGAGTATTGGTCTACGGCAGCACATATTCCTTTTGTCACATCAGCATTCGGCATTCTTACTTGCCGATCGAAGTTTGGTGTGATAAGCTCACGAGGAACAAGGGTGAAGGGTTTGATACTAGGGATGATGCCCCATTGAGGTGGATGGTGATATCTATCTCACTTGGAAACTACGCTATCGATACAACAATAGGGCGAGTATGATCTCCCACGTGCTCTACGAGTTAAATTATGGATGAACGGAAGTGATACTACGGAGGGAGGAATAACCCGGAAAGTTTCGGAAGAGAGAAACTCAACATCGTATCATACCGTCTGTTCCTCATGAAACCAATAGACATGGGGCAATCGACACTTATTTGTGCCAATCCCGTATTATTTGGATATTGATTGAGTGGAAAGAACCCGTCTTCAACGTCTTTCTGGTGCTCTTCTTCTCTGCTTGTTCTCTCTGCCTCAGTCTGTAGATTATACAAGGTATCTAAGAATTTTTGGAAACATTTTCAAACCTGAAGATGAGGATATTGGATTAAAGGTGAATTTGGAAATGTGGGGGTTTACCGGGGAACGGTGTGGGTAATGGTAATCCATGGAGATTCGTTCACGAGATGTGACGTTCACCCCCAATGAGACACGGACTGAAGAGTACTCTGCGAGCACCGAAGTCACATTCGAAAAATGAGCGCCGTATTATTAACTCGGAGTGACCAGACTGCGTTTCTTGTCTGATTCTCTTGTCTGATTAGCTCACCTGGCTGGCTGGCCAAATTAATGTCTCACCACAACAGCAAGTGCATTTGGCGACCTTTCTGCTACTGGTCATCGTGCTGATGAACTTTACGGCTTGCGTGTGCATCCCACGGTGATATCGCATGCGGTGAGACATTCTTCAACGAGGCATGCTTCAGCGAGACATGGTTAGAGTGAGAGGAAGAGTTCGTTCTTTGAATTTAATTCATTGGTTTCAGATAAATTGGTTCCTGGAGTTAACTGGGCTTAGTTATCGAGTGGACCGGGGTGGATTGGAGATAGGGAAGGGTGTTATGAGTTATGGACTAGATACCGGCCATTTTGACTGATTGACATTCAAGGTACAGTACCAGATCTTGTACACACGTTCGTACAAGCACCGGTACTCGTACAGTACACAGTGTCTCAAGTCGTCAGGGGCCGTGCACACTATACATGACCGCACAGGTGCCGGATACATTCAGGTACAGCAACACAGCCAGCCTTCGGCTATATTTGACAAACTCAGAAGGTAAGATTCTTCACATGTTGGCATGAAGCGTTTGTCCCAGAAGGCGATCCCGACGGAATTTGTTTCGGAGAGCAGGACATTGGCTGAGCTGGTGAGGAAGGGGCGCAATTAAGTAGCAGAATAACGGCTTCGTCGATCGTATATATAACTAAGGTGATCGTATGCTACTGACACGATATAGGGTGCCTGACGCCAAGACCAAGTCCGGCTGGGCACCTCCGCACCTCGAATATCTAATCTCATCCATCTAGACTTTGTTATTACCTAGGACTGTAACCATACTCTGTTGCCTCTGGTATATACGGAGGCTGCAACTCAATGCGAACAAGGAGAGAGGGTCCCAAGTGGGTCTTCGGCGACAGGCCATTAAGCTACATTTTTGGGCCTGTGCAAAAGCGTTGTTTTGTCGTTTCTTATTGAGTCTCACTTCACGTGAACGTAGATCCGATTAGCCGAGGGAATCGGCACATAGCACCATAAAACACCGCTCACTGGGTCGAAAAGTGCGATTTTAGTGTAGTTTTGTTTTGAGAAAAAGCATACACTCCTCGAAAATGCCTTGCCTTTCACTGATCTTCAACTGGGATTCTTCCAGCACCAGGTATCTAATCACACCGCAATCGACGATATTATCAATCGCCGAGTTTTAAGCTCAAGTGAACAAAACTGTAATCTAAATCCTAAAACAAAGATGTCTGGAGTACGTTGTTCATAACAGTGATACAAAGAACCACTCTTAATGACTTGTAAGGCACTAGCTAAACTCTAGCGACTGGGTATGGACCATAGTGGGTCCGCCCCGACTACAAAGTAACCAATCATGCTATAGCAGCTATTATCGTTGTCTGCGAAAGTGGTGAAAGAGGAGCACAAGGTGTCGATTATCATGCGAGCATTGGAACTTTAAGAAATATCCATTGAAAATTTCTACCTGTACGCAGATCGTCGGAAAAGAGAGAAGAGGGTTGGATGGGGTACAGTAAATAGAATCTGATTAAGCAGTTGGCTTAACAACAGCCTTCTAAGTGATTTGTAAGTAACTAGTTAGCAAAGATGGTGGCTTAGTGAATATGTGACATGAACTGTGCCTGAGTGAATACAAAATGGCTACGAATAATTATGAAACCTCAACCACTCCTGTATCAAAAAAAATAATGTACGACTCGCTTAGTTACTACCATTTGTGGAAATATTTCTGCAAAATGTCACATCACTCTGCCGCTCCGAAGACGATTCCGAATCTGCAAGAGTTGTAGTGGGAGGCTTCGGAGGTGGGACTCAAAGACACGCCTAACAAAGTTGAGATGCACGGATCAAGATGGATTTGATTACTGTTGAAACTGTAAGGTGCAGAAAAACGGACAAGATCAGTCGTGACAAGAGGAAGGACTGCAACGCTTTGAACGGTACCTTTTCTTGGCATGCGCCCAGTCTCTGAGGCCCTGCCAAGCGATGCAGATGGGGTATATATAGTCTTGGCCCGTAATCAATCTCATCAAAAGATCTAAGAACACACCATCGAAAGCATGAGGCTCACATCTCTTCTCGCCTTGGCCACTGTGGCCCTTGCTGGTCGACGAGACAAACCTGGCGACAAGATGTTGGTTGACACTTCGGCTGTTGCTGGAGCCCTGAGCAAGTCTGCCAAGTTCGGGGTTGATCCCGGTGAAACCAACCTGGAGTATTACAACAACTACTGGGCGTGTCCTCAGTACATGGCGACTCTGATGATATGGTACCGAGCTGTTGTGCCAGATGAAGAGCAGTGGAAGAAGGTGCTTCAGTCAGATATCGTGGAGACATACAACGAGTATGGCAAGATGCACCTGACTCTTGACGAGGTAGTGGCCGTGTACGAAAACGGAACCAAATACGTCGAGACTCCCAAAAATGCCTCCGCTATCGTCTATGCACCTGTCCCATTCAACCAGACTGGTTATGACGAGTACTACCCTACCGTCAAGGAGTTTTACAAACAGCTTGACCTGGGCACATACTATGGAGGCGGTCTCTTGGCCTATTGGCTTGCCATCTTCCTCATCGGAATGTTCACCAACCTTGCCAAACATGCATTTTTCGGCATCTACCAGAAGATGAAGGGCCACAGGTTCCGAAAACATGTCTCGTTGCCCGCTCTGTGGGGCTACAAGCACTGTCAGACCTCTGGAGGATGGCTCGGAGGCTTTATCAGCATGTGCACTCCTACCCGAGCCCAGTCGCTGGCTGTGGCTGGATACCTGATTATGGCCTTCATTTTCTGCTTCACCCAGTTCGACCTGTTCACCCCCAACTACTACTTCGAGGCCAATGGTGACCAGCTGGCCCGATACTTGGCTGACCGAACAGGAATCATGGCCATGACCCAGATTCCCATTGTGTTCCTGTTTGGAGGCCGAAACAACTTCTTCATGTGGTTGACCGGTTGGTCCTTTGACACCTTCAACATCTACCACCGATACTCATCCCGAGTCATGGTGGTGTATGCCATCATCCACTCCATTTGCTACTCGTACATTGAACGAGGTTCGTACTTTGCTATTGCTTCCTCCCAATTTTACTGGATCATGGGCGTGGTTGCTACCATCTGTGGCTCTCTGATTCTCTTCCAGGGCCTGCACTTTTTCCGATCCCGTTGGTACGAGACCTTTCTGGTCATCCATCTGGTGCTGGCCGTAGCCTTTCTCGTGGGAATGTGGTACCACTGCAGGACTCTTGGGTGGATGCAGTACCTGTATGCAACCATTGCTGTTTGGTCTTTTGATCGGTTTGCTCGAATCGTTCGAATTTTCTGGTCCGGATTTGTGGTATCAGGCGACTTTGAGCTCGTTGATCCCGATCAGCTCATCGTCAAGGCCGAGATGGATTACTCCAAGTGGTGGAGCATCTACCCCGGAGTCCACGTGTACATTTACATCCTCAACGGCAAGTTCTGGGAATCCCATCCGTTCACCGTCTACCAGTCCCCGTTTGCTGAAGAGACTGGTAAGATGACTGTACTGCTCAAGGCCAAGGAAGGTAAGACTCTGTCTCTGGCAAACCTGCTCGCCAAGGGAGACGGCAAGCGACGCCTCAAGACTCTCATTGAGGGACCCTATGGCTCGAAGCACCCCATCGGTAAGTATGACTCGTCCATCTATGTTGCCGGAGGTATCGGTATCACTGCCACGTACTCGTATGCTGTCGATGTCATAAAGAAGAGCACTGCCAAGACACTCGTTTTCACGTGGGTTGTGCGAAACGAAACGTGCCTCACCTGGTTCAAAACTGAGCTTGACACTCTGCTTGCTGACCCGCGCGTGGAGGTCAATCTTTACGTCACCGGTAACCATACTGACATCCCTCCTCTTGGCGGCTCGGAATCGGACTCTAAAAACTCGGAAAAGTCCGTGTCGGAAATGAACCCTCGGCTCAATATCGTTTACGGACGACCTGACATGACCGTGGAGATGCCTGCGTACATTGAGCGATGTGCCGGCTCCACTGCCATTGTTGTTTGCGGTCCTCCCGTGCTGAATGACGACATCCGTCTGTCGTTGGTCCAGTCGGCTGATTGTTCCAAAGTGGACTACTACGAGGAGGCGTTCTCGTGGTAGACGAAAACAACCGAGAGAATGCTATTGGGCGCTGGTAGCCAAAAGTCCTCAATCCGCATGCCCTCGTGGATTAACCTACAAAATAGGGCCGTGTGTAAACTCTGAGAGCGAAGTTAAAGAGACGCAGAGTTCGGTTCGAAATAATGCTTAAAATTAGAGTAATATAGTTATGATGTCATGGTAGCTTGTCAGCCCGTGTAGCAACGCGTTTCGGAGTGTAACAGTCTTGTGGGGTGATCCAATCCGGGTCAAATGAAATCAATATGAACGAAATCATTCCTTATCTTTCCCATTTTCAGGTTCCCATTAAATTTCATCTAAACAACCCAAAACCCCCGGAAACTGATCTGTACACTCAAATGCTAACTTAAACGGAGTCCGCAAAAGACACGAAGTCAGGGACAGGGTTTTTGTACGGCTTTTTGACTGACTTTCCGAATAAATAGATATGGCATTAGTAGAACCGAAATGGAGCTCTAAGCTTGGAGATTTGTTCAGAAACACCCCCCATCTTCCCATGTCACATTACTAGTCCACAAACACAAAAGCTGTTGCACGCGACTGGAATCAAACCTTATTCCACACAGCATATTCTGCTTCTGCACTCCATCCGTGGGGTGACTTCCTTTCCTTCACGAGCTGAACCCTGTATCATTATCCAGGCATTAAACTAGCTCTGGCCAATTGAAACATTATCCTCTTGTTCAGGGGAGCATAAGCTTCTGCTGACGAGCATTTAGTCAGAGATTGGCGTGTCTCCTTATTTTTCATGTGTATTTTCCTTGCCCACCATCCCCCTACAGCTTCATCACCAGTCCCTGGAGTAGAGAAGGGCATGCTCCCTGGCGTTTGCGTCGTGCATCTGGGCTGCAGGACCGTGTAACAAGGTGCATTTTTAGCGATAAAAAAACCTATAAGCCTAGAGATAGGTACAGAGACACGGTAACGTAACTCAGGTAAGCTCAACTTAGGTTGGAAAGCAAAAGGATGGAAGGCACGGTCCATGACCTCAAGGTTAAGTTATCTGATCTAGTAGATCGGATAGTGATGGAGCCAGCGACACCGTTTGCAATACGACGATACTACTATCATTTTGACTAGCTTACTCGGGGTGAAGTCCTTCAATTCGACCATGGGGAATCAACACGCGCTTGATTTCTCTACAAATAATCTGGATGATCTATCATCTCTTAAACGACAGAGTTTTTCACATCTAAGCCATGCATCTGAACCTTCCGCCGGAGACTAGACCAGGACTTGGCGGACCAATATATGCATGGTTTTTACGGCTTTCGGGCTGACAAGGCTTGGCCAAGACCTCGCCATGTGCGTTTTGCTTGGAAAACATATATAACATGATTGATCCTATCCGATCAGATTAGATCAAACACGACAAGATGCGCCTGCAATCCCTTCTGCTGCTCTGCATGGCTCTGCTGGTTCTGGCGGAGCCTGGACTGACTCCCATTGACGACCGAGAAAACTGGGTCGGCCAAGCCTGCGGATACATTGACACCGTGCGATGGGCCGGCTTCAAGAAGGTGCCTCGAAAGGACACCACTGGTGCTGGAGCTCTGCAAAAGTGCAAGAGTGCTCCCTACCTGACCTCAGTGGCTCTGTGTGGAGAGGCCAACTTCCCTGGCAACTGGCATCGAATCTACAAGGTCGTTGACTCAGTGGCCCTGCAAGCCTGTCGAAAGTACAACCTGGATGTCACCTCGGATCAGGTGAGGGCCATGTACCAAAACTATTCCAAACTGGCCATCCCCATTCCGCGTGTTAACAAGACTGCCATGCAGACCAAGCCTATCGGCTTCAACCAGACGTGGTTTGACGAAAAGTACCCGTCTATCCGAGTCTAT
Source organism: Yarrowia lipolytica (assembly GCF_001761485.1). Lineage (NCBI taxonomy): Eukaryota > Fungi > Ascomycota > Dipodascomycetes > Dipodascales > Yarrowia > Yarrowia lipolytica. The sequence continues at coordinate 1,740,229 of NC_090771.1, read as the reverse complement.
CAACACAACCTGGACCTTGGTCAGTATTACGGAAATGGAATGACTGCCTGGTGGGCTCTCATTCTCGTCATTGGTATCGCTATCAATGTCTTCCGAACCGTCTTGTTCCCCCAGTATCTCCGATGGACCTCGAATTCCAACATTCTGCGGCGACAACTCTCTCTGCCGGCAACCTTTGGCTACAAGCACTCCCAGCCTCTGCAGACTATGTGGGGCTTTGTATCTTGGTGTTGTCCCACTCGAGTCCAGTCTCTGGTCATCCTGGCCTACCTCGCCATGTGTCTGATTCTCTGTTGTGTATCGTACGAGGCCATGGACTCGACAACTAGATGGAAGAAGCGATCTACCCAAATACAGAGATACATCGGAGACAGAACCGGCATTATGGCTTTCACCCAACTCCCCATTCTGTTCCTGTTTGCAGGAAGAAACAACTTTCTCATCTACCTGACTGGTTGGTCCTATTCCACCTTCAATGTCTACCATAGATGGATTGGTCGAGTCATGGTTACTTTGGCCTTTGTCCACTCCGTTGCCTTCACTATCAACTCCCTCAAGGCACTGACCTTTTACTATTCCTTCCCTTTTATGCGATGGGGTGTTGTGGCCACCACCATTGGCGCTCTCATGTGCTTCCAGGGCCTCCACTTCTTCCGATCCCACTGGTATGAGTTTTTCCTCGTCTTCCACATTCTGCTGGCCGTCTTCTTCACTATCGGAGTCTGGAGACACTGCCGAACCCTGGGTTGGATGGAGTATGTCTACGCCGCCGTGGCCGTCTGGGGTTTTGACAGACTAGTCCGAGTTATCAGAATCTTTGCTTCTGGCCTCGGCACGGCTACCATGACCATGGCTGACCCCTCTCTTGGTATTGTCAAGGTCGACATTTCCTACAGCAAGCTGTGGAAGGTCAAGCCCGGTCATCACGTGTTCCTGTATGTGCTCAACGGTATCCGACCCTGGGAATCCCACCCATTCACCGTATTCCAGACTTGTGAAGCTGCCGCAAACGGAAACATGTCCATCATGTTCAGAGCAAAGGAAGGTAAGACTTACAACCTGTTCAACAAGCTCAAGGACTCCAAAACTGGGCAGTTCAAGGTGCTCATCGAGGGTCCCTACGGACACCACCTGCCGATTGCCAAGTACGACTCTCAGATCTTAATTGCTGGAGGTATTGGTATCACTGCCATGTACTCGTATGCTTCTGAATGTGTTCGAAGATCAAGTGGCTCATCTGGTACCCTCAACTTCAACTGGATTGTGCGATCTGACTCGTGCCTCACCTGGTTCCATGACGAACTTGCCCTTCTCTTGTCTGATTCTCGAGTCACTGTCAACCTGTACGTGACCAACACCCGAGGCGACTTTGAGTCAGATCAATCTTCCATCGAGTCCAAGAACGAAAAGGACTTATCCGACTCCCCTGGTCCCACTCCCTTCGAGAACACAAATCTCAACGTAATTCAGGGCCGGCCCAATTACGTCTCTGATTTGCGTCGAATGCTGGAAGAGGCTCCTGGCTCCACTGCTGTCTCCGTCTGTGGTCCCCCTAAGATGAACGACGACGTCCGATTGGCCGTCCGAAAGAACCTGGATGTCAAGACCGACAGAATCGATTACTTCGAAGAAGCCTTCTGTTGGTAGGTACACTTCGTCGTCATCACAGGCATTGTCGATGTTTGGAATACCGGGGCAGTCTCCCACTTAATATATCGCTGCCCACCGATCGCCTGTTTCATCCACGACTCTGTCCGTTTACGAAAATGTATAGCTTTATGATTAAATGTTAATGAATTATGTTTGTGTATAATATCTGGACCAATGTAACATGGAACTTCCGGGTAAAATCGGAATAATCACGGGAAAAACAAAAGAAAATAACCATATAAAAGCCACAAGCCTGTATAATTCGATGCCGTGCCCTGATTTCCTCCATCTACTGCCTATAAAACGTTGACTTGCGGTTTCAACTGTGCGTATTGTACCTTACCTTCAACCTAAACGCAGACCTTATCAGATCCGAAAGAGAGCAAGAGTGCTGATCTCCACACAGAAAGCGAGATTTTTCTGATAATTTTCCAAGTCTGTGACGATATTCGGTGAAAATAGACAAATGCCTTGTCGGAACAAGCTGTAGATGCCGTATTGCAACGCACAAACTCCATTCTCGCGGTGGCTCTCTTTACAGTTTGGGCAAAGGGAAGAGATGAGAATGCTATGGAACCACTTGGAGGACAATATGGACATATTGTATAAGATCAAGTAGTACCAATGCACTCCTGTCACTCCCAGCATTCCAGCGGTACCACTTTTTTAGCAGAAACTTCTCCGTAGCAGTTTCCAGGCTTCTCTTAATTCCTGCATACCTCAGTCTTCTTTGACTCGGTGTACTTGGTGCATAACACACAAAGAAAAGGTATGTCTGGTGCTTTCAGACTGTGTGTTCTTGTACGGTGTATGTTTGTCATTTGCCACGAGCTGTTTTCAGAACTCCATCTCCTGTGGCCCATTTTCGCACCCGTTCACCATTCACAAAAATCCCATTCAGTTGGAACAACACATTCCTTCAACCTTCCTAAACCATCTGCTGACCGTGTGCCAAGAAAGTCTGGCCGTGAGCTTGTGAGCAAAAGACCAGAGACCGTGTGGAGCAGAGCCGCAGTCTAGATTTGTTTCAGGGTGCTCTGGGGCTCTGCACGGGCTGCCCTGCCTGCACTCTCTCTGCACTTCCCGGATTGTGGCACTGTATGCACGCTTGAGCAGCGCCAGCAACTAGCTTTTGACCGAACGTGATTGATAACTTTTGATCGGCGTGATCGCACCGGTATTCTGACTTTCGGAGAGCGAGACGGGAGGGCCTTAAGCAGACCGGAGGGTTACGGGGCAAATGGTTGGGTAAGTGTAATGAGAAACGTTCACTTTTAGGCTGTAGTACGAAAGATCGTGCACCTACTCGTAACACACTCCATTGGGCCCACCTAGTGGCATCATAATCAAGCATATTTCAATGGACGCTAGAACTCAAGCTGTAACTATCGTCAGCCAGCTCAAACCCAAAGAGCCTAAAGTGAGTATAGCTCAGGCAATAATTGGCTGATTGGAAAACTGAGACCCGAATCAGAATCACCAAGACGAGGGCGGTGTATTCACGGCTCCAGCATCTTCTACAACAGTAGGATCCCTTGTCGTGGGCCCCACAATCAAAAGCATCCACCCAACCTTATCCCCAGTCCCGTGAAAACCCCGGCCAGGCCTGGTGAAGCTATTCGATGCTTCAGGCTGAGTGCGTGATGACGGATTAGGGACACAGCAAAGAGAACAAGCGATACAAAAAGATTACATGTCACACACATCTTCTCATATAGACCTATTCCCGTTCATCATATCTTCAGATCTCCACCGGCGTCGACCTATGTCTACAACTCAATTGCGCAAATTGCTCAGGGCTACATATCGCCATGTGTTGCGTGCAAGAAGCCGGGATATTGGACTCAGATCTTGGCCTTGTCTCTTTGGCAGATTGATTTGATAACGTTATACGGTCTTTGTTTGAACTCTGTAAGCGACTTGGCAGGGGGAAGCACACAAACGAAAAAGAGAGCCATTCAAAAAACGCAAAGTGGACTCTAAAAATCAGAAAAACGAAAGCAAAATCAAAAAAGAGCAGAAGGAAACGAAAAAACAGAATCAATACTGTTAATGTAACACCTACACGGTTGTCTCAACACGTTAATTTCGTATAACCCTATAGACAAGATCGGACAAAGAACTTTTTTTTTTGATCTGAAGAAATCAGACAGAGCAGTACATACATATATATATCTACAGATGCAATCATATCCATCTCATCAATTAATCCACCCACCATGAACCTGCTTCTCTTCTTGACCTTGCTTGGTTTCGTCTGTGCTGCAAACACACCCAAGCTGGCCGACCATGACAAATGGAAGTGCCAACCGTGTGTGGCTACCGCCCAGATGTTCAAGTTTGGAATCACAGCTACTCGCTACACCCCTGAGCTCTACTACAAGCAACAGTGTTCCAACAAGCCATATCTTCAGACTCTTCTCAAGTGCATGCAAGATCATACCGATGAGGTTCGAGGTCGAAAGATGCTGGAGAAGTTGGTCGGAAAGAGATGTGAGGAAAACGGCTTCGAATTGAACATTGAGGATTTGGAACCTATTCCAGAATTGGTCACTGTGGCTCCTGAGAACATCAACAAGACTCAAACCGCGCCTGTTGTGGTCCCTGAAGAGATGTATGCTCCTTCCTACAAGTCGTACTCAACCTACTTTCACCAGACTGACATGGGAACTTATTTGGGAGTCGGCCTCTTATCTTACTGGACTCTAGTTCTAGTTGTGGGAGCCTTTGTCAACCTCACAAGAACTTATCTGTTCCCAATCATGTGCAAATTGACTGGTCTTCATATCAACACTATTCGAAAACACATTTCACTGCCAGCTGCTTTTGGATACAAACACTCCCAGCCTTTTCGAGTCCTCCAAGGCATCTGCTCAATGTGCATGCCTACCCGAGTGCAGTCTGTGATTGTTACTCTGTACGTCATGTTTGCATTCATTGCCTGTTTCCCTGGCTACAAGATTTTTGACGAGAATACTGTTTTTGAGAGCCACGCGACCCAGCTCAGAAGATATCTGGCCAACCGAACAGGTATTCTTGCCTTTGCTCAACTGCCTCTGCTCTTCCTGTTTGCTGGAAGAAACAATATCATGATGTGGGTCACTGGCTGGTCCTTTGACACCTTCAATGTCTACCACCGATGGATTGCTCGAACAATGGTTGCCCTCGCTATTACTCATGGCGTAACCTACACAATTTTGACGGGAAAGTTCCTCTCCTCATCCTACCCTGAGCTCTACTTCTTCATGGGAGTCATTGCCGTCATCTCTGGCTCCTTCATGTGCATCCAAGGTCTCCATTTCTTCCGATCCAGATGGTATGAGGTTTTCCTGATTATCCACATTATTCTGGCTGTGCTTTTTACTATGGGTGTTTGGTTCCATGCTGATGATGTGGGATTCCAGGAGTGGGTCTATGCGGCTGTTGCTGTCTGGGCTTTTGATCATCTGGCTAGATACCTGCGAATTCTCTTTTCTGGAGTTATTTGTAATGGTCAGTTCTCTGTCGTTGACCATGAGCACCAGATTGTTCGTGTTGAAATTGCCTACTCTAAGCTCTGGAAGGTCTACCCCGGTGCTCATGTTTTCATCTACGTCTTGACCCCCTGGAAGTTCTGGGAGTCACATCCCTTCACCATCTACCAGTCCCCCAAGGCCATGGAGAACGGCAACATTTCCATCATGCTCAAAGCCAAGTCGGGCATGACCCTCAGGATCTTCAAGCGTCTGCAGGAACAGAACAACTCTGCCAACATCAAACTTCTTGTCGAAGGCCCCTACGGCCACCAGCTACCAGTGCGAAACTACGACTCGGCTGTGGTTATTGCTGGAGGAATTGGAGTGACTGCTACCTACTCCTATGCCGCTGATCTGCTCAAATGTGCTACAACCAAGGCAATCACTTTCGCCTGGGTCGTCCGAAACGATGCTGCTATCGACTGGTTCAAGGATGAACTCAACTCCCTATTGCAAGACGAGCGAGTTCACGTCTCCATCTTTGTGTCTACTCAAGAACCTGATGACCCGGAGAGAGATGTTCATCAGAGATTTGGCTCCTACTCAGCCTCGGCTTCCTCAGATGATGAGGAAAAGACAGACAAGGGTGCTACCACCACAGCCACAGCCATGGATAGTACTTCTGACGGAGGCAGCAAAGACACATCTGTTCGAAGACTGAGGAAGAAGTTGTCGATCACTTATGGAACTCGACCTAAGATGTGTACTGCTCTTCCCCAGTTCCTGAGCTTCTGCGAGGGTCCTACTGCTATTGTTGTTTGCGGACCTCCTGTTTTCAACGACGACATTCGACTGGCTGTTTCGGAGTCTCTTCATACCAAGAACGAGCGAGTTGACTACTTTGAGGAGGCTTTCTCGTGGTAAATACAGCTACCGAGCTTCTACTTTCTTCTAACTGGTACTGGCTACCACTTCTATATAGATAGATTAATATATGTTTGTGATTGAGATTGAGAAAAGTATTGATCCAGACCTGTAGACGTGAGGACTCACCTCCTGAAAGCCAATGAAGGACCATAGAATCCATCACTGTCGAGAATTGACTTTGACTTGATTCTCATTCGACAATGGATTGCAATGGCTGACTGTCTTCCCCTCTTTCAACCCAGTCACAATCCACTCAAGATGCCGCCGACAACATCTAACACGTGCAGTGCCCGTATGATAGAAACAGACTTCGATGGATCAGAGTGGTTAGGACGTTAACCGCCCATGGTGCATAAGTGTGCGCTGAAAACAATACCTTTGTGTTTACTTTCTGTAATGCCAAGTAATGCCAAGTGCTTCTATCTACAAGTAGCTACCGCCCTGCTAGAAATAGATCAGGCCTTAAGTGAGGCCGTCCAGGCTCTACGGTAGAATTGTCACGGACTCGTCAGACTCACCAGTTAGATAAGCCGAACGCCTGGTTAAGCATAACCCCCCGGAAGGATGTTATCAATACCAGATACCCGATTGGCCGCTTTTATTCTGTTCTACCTCAATATTGCTGGTTCTACCTCTCCAATATTGAGACATGAGGTGGGCTTAGCGGGTGAGACAGTCGGGTTATAGTGTGTGCATCAACCAACCGACAAGGGAGGTAGCGTAACAGTATGATCAGGACAAGCAAACAATGACACAGCGACCCTAGTTCGTTGCTACACCACACTAACGGATTATTATGGCAGTATAATCTATAGTAATGATTTCATTGGTTGGTCTTACTCTTCATCATCCAATATCGCACTCTCCACCTACCCACCTTTTCTCCATCTAATACCCACCTCACAGATATCTACATCTTATCTCGGGGTTGATCAAGCCGGGTAAGTTTGTATGCCGTAGTGTAGCGCGGTTATTGCGTCTCCGAAAATACCGCTGCTGTTGTCAAGGGCCCACCTTGGGTGCTCTATGGCGCCCCTGAAACCTGCATAGACTCAGCTACGCGTCTTGGCAACACCTTAGGCACCTCCACCTATGGCTGTGAGGTCGTAGGTAGTTGGTTGAACTTTGAATTGACAGAGATCAAATTGATTAGGCCGATTGGTCGAGTGACCAGGCTGGAGACTGAGCTTGAAGTAGTTAACGTTTGGAGCTTGCAAGGAGTTGGATTTGGAGGTTTGTTTCAACAAAGACGAGAGTTAGAAGTTAAGTTCACTACTGAGTTTGTGAGCAAGGAACCCAGGAATGGGGGACACAGGACTTTTCTAGGGTATCTTAGCTGTAATGAGTAAGAAAATGACTGTTAGGACTTTTGATGAAAGGTTTTGGGATTAGTTATAGATTTCGGGAGTGTTTGCCAAAAAGTTTGAGCCCTCTAGCAGTCTTATGGTGTCTCCACTATGACTGCATGCCAGCATAGCTGCAAGGTTGCCGAAATCACAGGCCTAGGTTTGGCTCTGTCTCACTCCGTCTGAAACCAACTTCATCTCAGGGCTTTGGGTTTGCGGTGCTTTCCACTCACGTGAAACCATGAGTTTACTGCCGTGGCTTTAACCAGTACGAACTATCGTTCCGAGACATAGTATGTCGTATGGACCACGTGTTGGTTGGACTTTAGTTGAGTCGACTCTTTGACTGGGTGTTGATCAGGTGTTTCGTGATGGACATATGTAAAATCGACCGAGTAGGCTCTGACAAATGGTGGCGGATATGTTTTGTATACTGGCGGTCTTTGTCTACGAAGACATTGGCGATACTGGCAGCCCTTGTGCGTCTATGAGCACTCCCCTATTCTTCCACCCCACACTCTCAAACCCCATAGGGAAGGTCCAGAATCTGACAGCGGTGGCAAACCGATCCGGATCCACCACTGCACTGCTCCAGAATCGTTTCATAACAGTTGCTGACTTCTTGCCAAGACTCTCGTTCTCTATGGTTTCAAGACTCAGCCTTACATAGCCCGGTATGACCCCACCAGAGCACTTGGAGCTTGCTGGAGATTCTACCGTATTCATTAGATCAAGAACTTATTATACTTCTTAAGCCACAGTGGGCTGAGCGTTTCTCATGGTGACGAGATGCTGCTCATGGTGGTTATGGACGAGCGTGAGCTGCTTTCGTGTGCTGTACATTGTCCGATACAACTTATCTTGCAATGGGGTAGGAGCGGTGACAAAGTGAAAGCGTGTGGGACATATTTTAACTGACAATTGAAAGGCACAGTCTTACCACTTGGAGACCACAACTACAGAGACTTGGTTCATGGAGTACTGATACTACGATGCTGGCCAGTGCAAAGGAGTCGGATAGTTGTTGGAGTCTTGAACATCAAGAAGAGAGAACATGTCCGCTATACAGGATTATGTATGATAAATTCTTTTCGTTGTCTCTCCTGGTACAAGTACAGTACGTACTGTACATACTGTACTCTTACATCATATAATGTGGAGTTCGACGTTGGCCAGCTGTAGAAAGAATTGAGATACTGTTGATTCCATTTGCTTGGTACTTGTTGACCCAGATAGCCAGAGTACAGTACTGTACTATACTTGTAGTCTTCTTATCGAACCTGATGTATACGTTATTACATACACCTCCCTCTGTACTCCAGATGGCCCTCTGCAAAGTTGATTGTTACGATATCTGGAAGGAGGCCAACTATTACTAACCAGATGTCCATAGAAATTAGTGAGCACTTAATATTCTCAATATTTCCCTCCTGATAATTTGTTTGTGATCACCTAAAAGACCTTCAAATTGGTATAACCACACTTTTACTCCCCTGTCTTCTACTCCCATGTCTCCGAATCAAGCAACTATAGCTTGACATTTCAGGGTGGCGTCGGGGTCCCATCAGAGCAGTTAGATCTCAAAATCCCATGTCCGAAGATTCTCCAGTGTACCCATTGGTATTTACAATCATCTAATATATAAAAATATAAAGAAAACCACCCCTTAGCCTGCACGGAGAATCTCTCATACTTCAAACTGTAAGAACCACTCCACCTTACAGTAATCACTACCACCAAGCAGCACTAGCAGAGGAACCTCTCCAAATAAAGCATTGGTGTCTTCCATACCTCGTCAAAAGACAGCAGCTGTCATAATATATTACAAGTACAAATACTTGTACAGTTTTTTTTTTTTTCTGCATATACATTCATTTAATTATAACTTAACACCAAAAAAAAAAAGTTGGACTGAAAAGAGCTGACTGAACAAAAGGTTGAACAAAAAAAAAAGCAGGACAAAAAAAAAGAGAGATAGAATTGGGTCGAACCTCCTATTTCCCGTATAAAAAAATCATAAAAAAACCTGGTTCAAGTCCGTGTTGTATGTTGGGTCCCCACATAGCTTTCGCGGTGTTTTTTTCGTTCATCGGGAAAACGCCACTCCAGTCCTCCAGTTCTCTTAATCTTCAATCCTTCCATTGCCCTCTTCATTTGCCATTGCCTTTTGAAAACTTCTCCTTGTGTGGTTCTTCTTCTTCGTCATTGGTTTGGTTCTGCGGTCCCCTGTGGTTGACTAACGCGCCCTGCTACGCTGTTCCTCTCGGTGGGCCTCGGCCCGCCTTTTACGCTTGCTACTGTGTTCTACTCTCGCTCATCGTGAAGGTGCTGGCGGTTGTCCATCGTAAAAAACACATCTGGGGCTTCCTTCAGGAATTGAAGCAAACCCTTTTTTGGACATGTCCCAGGGTGGCGGGTCGTCCCCCCTGAGTACCGGAGGGAATCTCTTCCATCTTCCAGATCCCATAAGGCCAATTCCCGCAGATATTTGCCGGTGTCTTGACTTGTTTGATGTTTTCGCGGGGGGCGTCACTGTTCCAAATGCCCTGGGAAAAAGGGGAAGTACTCCACATTTCGGACTCGGTAAAGATCCAGTCCTTTAGAGAGTCCCACTGACGGAAAATCTTCATCCTGGTCAACATGGAAAAGAAGAACTTCGCACTTTGGCAGAAGATTATGCTCCGTGCAGATCCTTGAATGATGGGCCTTATCACAGAAGCCCCGCATCCCTGGATTCTTCTTTGGTGAAAACGTGGTCGTTCAGGGGTATCTCCCATTTCACGAGCGGAAGTCGAGATATCCGCCATGAGGTGAAGAAACTTGTGGCTTTGTTGGCGTCCGGGCGATGTAGTTGTTTTTCGAAGGGTCATGCATTACCCCTTCCTGCAAGACCCATGTCGTCAGAGATGCCCCCCGTAGTCCCTTCGTTGAGTCCACATTTTTTCGGTTCGTGCAAAGTGGTGTGTGGGAAGTTTGGCAAGTCGGGAGACGAGGTCTTGTGAAACATGAAGTTCTCTAGAGTAAGTGGTCCCATGCTCCACCAGTATGTACTGTACATACGTCACGTATCTCGCTATCTCCACAACGTGCGCTTTAGACTTACTTCCGGGTAACCCATAACTCAGCTCACATAACCTCAACCTAAGACTACAATACATTCCCTTCTTCACACCAGCAATGATTAAAACTGATCTGTCGCAACAAGCATCCCTCACACTTTTTACTCCGGTGACCCCTCGGTCCCGTAAGCGGGGCCACTAACCCTGACTAACCCCGAGACTGAGGATCGGGTCAATGGCCAGCCTGAGTCGTTTGAGAGTCCTCCTTGTGTCTCGATAATGGCGTGGACGCGTCTGGGTCGTTGTGACGCGTGCATGGGAAATCCAGGAGGCGTTCCGAGTCGAGATATGACATCAATGCCGCTTGAGTGCGAAAAACCAGCCCTTTTCGGAGGGTATGAGTCTGGGAGTAGTCAGGTACATTGTCGGTCAACATACGTACACGACCCGGTGGCGGGTGGCTCGTTTGTATGTGGAGACGGAGGGTGGTCAATGTGTGCTGTCATGTAATTCCATTGTCTTCGTTCCGGCGGTTCTGTGCCATACAGTTACATTCTCTTTTCAGAGATAAACGTCTGAGAGCTCTAAGACTGGGCTTCTGGCAGCGCACAAGCATCCCTTCTGTCTTCCAACGACCTCCAGATGTTGTTACGACATCAAATCCACCGCGTGATCGACGTGCCACCTCCCTAGCTGGCGTTGGAGCCTTTCTCGATACTCACCCAGTCGCCCTGGGCAGACGAGTCTGCCTTTTTGTTCCGCGTGAAGCCGAAACCGATCCGGAAAACACACAAGGAGGGATGTTCGGACACATTCTGGCCTGTGGAGCTGCTTGAGACGCCGACGGAGCAACCCCGTTGCTCAATGTGCTGGACGCTTGTCTTGACGGACAACGGCTGACACATGTCTGAGGCCGACTATAAGTGCTCCGTCACAGGCCAGGCTTGAAACACATGATGCGGATCTTGAATGAGCGTCCAGAGTTGTACACATGGTGTGCGACTCTGGTGGTGTACCCTGTATTTAGATGTGCAAGTAGACCCACTGACCTTCCGGAGAGTTACAGTATGTACTCTAGGGAGAGGCTTAGCATCGGAAAACCGAGATAAGTGAGTTCGCAGCCGCTCTCTAATTACACCCAGTGTGCAAGTACATACTGTACCTACTGGTAGGATTGTTACCGATCCCCACTCGTAGACTGTACAGAGAACAGTGGATTGATATCGTGCTATCAGACTGTCAGAGTCGTTACTCCGTCGATACAGTGCATTATCTAGCAGCCGACATTATCACAAGCAAATAATTATGCAACTGCTCCGTTCGAAAGCTCTAATAGCTGCTAAATCTACTGTCCAAAAGTTATCTTATTGTCCCGTATCAGCAAGATAAGAGGAACTGGACGGATCAGGGAGTCCTAGCCGGACACACGAATGGTCTCATTAAATGCCACCGAGCAGCCAGAGTTTGTGATGGCTGAATCATAGTGATGGATGTGTTTTACTACAGGAACTAATTGTGCTACCTTGGCACAGCCCGTGATTGATCTTCAAGATATGTACTGTATGAGTTGTAGATGATTATATATGGCCCAGAGGTATACTTGTAGTAGTACTTGTACTGAACGAGAGAACCATTGTAATTACAGTACATACAGTAGCTTCAAAGAGACGTTTGCACCATGTGTATAAGTGGTTGTCCAACATAACAGCATTCTTCTTGTACTGTATATAATTACATAATTGTATGGCACGATGTTTGTTTGTACATACCCCCTGGAACAGCAATAATACAGGGGCTCGTGCGTATATTTTGGAGGGTCTGGTATTTAGTCCAATACCAATTATGATGTAAAGCAGTCAGTTATGAGTGCCAGTATAAACCCCTGAAGCCACAATTGGGCTTTTCTGAAAACGTGCTATTCTCAGGGCTGTACGTAGTCGTTTGCACGGCTGAGTTGCCCATGATCATTGAGTGCTCATTTGTGGCCCAGTACGAGGTTTCAGTTGGTTTGATCCGCCCTACTGTAGCTCGCAGACCACGTTTTGAGTGGGATTGCTGTCCAGAGATCCATCTGTCTTGGCAGTTTCGCACTTTGGGCGCAAGAAACAGTGATGGGGAATGAGACATCTCCACTTGGTAACTACTTGTACGGGACAGGCATATGTTTACAGCGACTAACAGTTTACGACGATATCACTTTGCACGCCCTTATCATTCAGTACATTCCAATCTGCGTGAGACACGCTAAGGAAGCGTGAGGTAAAAGCTGAAGTTGTGAGAAGCTGTGCTGGGTGGTGGTTAGGTAAAGGGCCAAAAGTGGGCCATGTAACATTGTCACATTGGCACATTGGACGGGCTTTGGATTTCAATTAGGGGGGCTTCTTCCTGTCCTTGTTTCTTCACGTGCTGAACTAAACCCCGCATGCCCATCGCATCTCTGTCTTCCATTCCTTGTTTTGCTTTACAATCATTTGTCATGATCGGCGTGTGAGATGATCCCGCTGGAGATCCTGTAGTCAGGAGAAATCGATAATCCACGGTGATAAGGGGACAGTGAACACCAAAATGCGATACAAAAAAGCAACCTCAAGTTCGCATCCACTAGCCTGTTTAGTAACTTAGACGGGCCATCCTTATCTTGTTAGCGCCCGCACAAAACCTCCAAGAAATGTCACACCTTAAGGGACCCTGAATCACGTCTGGTTCGAACCCTGAAGTCAGAGTTCGAACCCAACGTCTCTTATACTACCGCGCTAGGCGTGTGGGTGCAGTGGAGCGTAGCTGAGCACTGTCGCTACTGCCAAATAAGCGGTAGCACAAAAATTGGATTTTCGTGTCTCTATTTTCGTATTACGTGTCGCTCGCTCTTCCTGGTGCACATCTATTTTGGGTGTCTCACCCATCCACTCACTTCCAGCTTACCAAAGGTGACTAAATTGCTCACCAACATTATGTGGAGAATTCCATACAGAAGAAACACGTCGATCGGCGCATAACTGGCGTACACAGACCGACTGCGGTTGACGCGCAGGTGGAGAAGAGCTTGAGAGCGCTTCATGGTGGCCATTCATCGTGCTTGAGACACGTGACATGGGCACACCTAACGTCAACCAGCCCAACACTACTGGGAGCCGAATGACAGACATAGGGGCAATGTCACCAACTTGCTAAATCATGCCTTGTACGCTGTCACTCTATGGACGATCTTACTCAGCCCAACCTACTTGCACCCAGCATTCTGTGCTTAACTGAAAACTGTTCAGGCACACCCTCTAGTGCCGAAAATGAATGTTCATGGGTTCTACACTGCCCTCTCGAGACGCACAGAAGAACACAGCCTCTGCATGTGGAACAATATTTTCCATCCAACCAATGGCCCCATGCGTTCCTGTGGTCTTTGCTTTTTCGCCCTCCCTCTACTATCCGCCAAGAACAATTGGCTATGCTGCGATTAGACGTCACATCTGTTGGTACCTACATACGACGCACGCACAAAGAAAGGCAAAAAAGAAACGCCGCCGATGACGCAAACGGAAAATCAATGGTTGAAGTTCAATCCATGGTATATATAGTCGGACTCGTACAATCATGTTATTCGGTACAGACAAATGAAAATCTCAACTCTCTTCACACTGGTGGCTGGAGCCTCGGCTTCGGTCTCTCAGACGAAACCTCGCGACCATGACGCCTACAAGGCCACCGCCTGCTTCACCGTTGCCCAGAATTACAACTTTGGCATCGAGGCTAACTACTACGAGTCGCAATACGCATTCTTCCACGAGTTTTGCAACACTAAGCCCTTCTTACAGTCCGTGCTGCTGTGCATGGACAAGGCTTACAACGGCAACATGAAGAAGCTGCAAAAACAGTTCAAGGAACGTGTGCTGGTCATGTGCAAGTTTGTGGGCGAGCCACGACCCGACAAGCAGCAGGTTCTCGAACTCCTTACCTCCGCCAAGGACTCACAGCCGGTTCAGATTCCTGAGCCAGCCTCCCAGGACCCTAAGGCTCCCCCTTCACCTCTGTACACCAAACCCGTGATTGTGGACGAGGAGACCTATGAGGGCACACTCGCCACCACTAACATCTCCGAACTTGCCTCTGACAAGGGTCTGTGGCTTGCATCAGGTCTTCTGGGCTACTGGGCTCTCATTCTTCTCTTTGGTACAATCTCCCATATGTTCCGAAAGCTGTTCTTCCCTGTTCTTCTGAAGATGACTGGTTTGCACATCAACACCTTGCGGCGTAACGTGACCATGTCGGCTCTTTTTGGCCACAAGCACGCCCAGGGTTGGCTGGCTGGTTGTCTTCCTACTCGAGTGCAATCTCTCACCGTCGTTGGATACTGGTGTCTAATCTTCATCTTCCCCTGTGTTGGATACAAGTTCGAGACCCCTACAGAGGGGAACTCACACACCGCTCAGCTCAGATCTTACCTTGCCGTAAGGCTCGGAATCATGGCTGTATCCCAGACTCCTCTCATCTTTCTGTTTGCTGGAAGAAACAACTTTCTCATGTGGCTAACTGGCTGGTCTTTCGACACCTTCAACGTATACCACCGATGGATTGGTCGAGGCATGGTCGCTCTAGCTATCTCTCATGGTGTCACATTCACTGTTGCTGTTGGAGATTCTCTTCCTGCTGCTTACAAGCGGCATTGGTTCTACTGTGGAGTCATGGCTGTCATCAGTGCGTCGTTCATGATTCTTTTTGCCATCTCTGCTATCCGCCACAGATTTTACGAAGTCTTCCTCATCATCCATCTCTGTCTCGCCATTGTCTTTGTCTATGCCATCTACAATCATACCGAGTTCGTCGGCTACCATGAGTTCATCTATGCCGTTATTGCAGTATGGTCTTTTGATCGAGCTGCTCGAATCGCCCGAATCTTCTACTCTGGCATCAACTCTCGAGCGAAGATTACGGTCGTCGACACAAATGAGCGAATCATGCGTTTGGAAATCCGACATTCTGGCAGATGGACCCCTAAGCCTGGTCAGTACATCTTCCTGTATGTGCTGAGCAACCGAAAATTTTGGGAGTCGCATCCATTCACTGTCTTTCAGTCTCCTCAGGCCGAGAAGGACGGATCCATCACCCTGATGGTCAAGGCTCAGAAGGGAATGACCGAAACTCTCTACAAGCGTACTCTGGAGGCTGGTACTCTGGACACCCGTGTTCTTGTGGAGGGTCCATATGGCTCTAAGATGCCTGTGGACAAGTACGACTCGTCCATTCTCATTGCTGGAGGTATTGGTGTCACAGCTATTTACCTGTGTGCCTCCTCGCTGCTCAAGTCTTCTGCCAAGAGCATCACTGTTTGCTGGGTTCTCCGGTCCGACCAGGCTCTCGAATACTTTTCCCCAGAGCTCGATTACCTTCTCAACGACCCTCGAGTCCGAGTGGAAATCTACTTCTCTACCCAGAAGCAGCAGCTCGAGACTTCACCCTCCTCCAGTATCAGTGATAGTGAGAGTATGGTGGACAATGGAGTTGTGACCGAGAAAGATGGAGTTGTCGAGCGAGCGAAGACTCGCTCCCGTCTCTCTTCAGCCGCCACAGCTACCAACCGTCTACACATTTCCTACGGTTACCGACCAGATATGCTCACCCATGTCCCCAACAGTGTGGCTTCTCAGGGAGGCTCCACCGCTATTGTCGTCTGTGGCCCTCCTGCCTTTTCTGATGACGTTCGACTGGCCGTCAGAGACAACTTGAACTCCACCACCGAGCGAGTTGACTACTTTGAGGAGGCTTTCTCTTGGTAGTCGGTATTTAGATCATTATTTATAAATTAGAGTGAAATTGATAGATGTGACTTGTAGAAGCTGCTGTATTGTAGGTAACTTCACTCTCCACCAAGGGTGTGGAATTAACCATGGTGTTTGAAAACGGGCGTGGACTTAGTACTACCCGTGTTGACTCCCCCAGAAGGGCAATTTTCAATAACCTCCAATACTAGTGGGGCTGGTACAAGTACAGTGTACACTAATTGTTATACGCAGCTAAGTTAACGTGAAACTGCTGTCAGGGACTGAAAAAGCAAACAGCAACCATCGGAAAAAAGGAAAGCAAATCTACGGTACCCCTCACGTCAGGTACCAGGGACTAGGTCTGCAGTGTCTAATGTATAACTACCCGTCAAACCAAACGTATGCTTATAGCTTCGACTTCCAGGGTTTTAGAGTGACCGTCTAACGTGTTTTTGGGATGTAGGAGACAGAAAGGATCCACGTTTCATCTGTGGAGTAAGGAAACGCATCGTACAATAAGGGGCGCAGAGAGAACAAAGATCGTCTCAGATTACTCCGCCCCAATTTGCTCACAAGCAATGTAGCACTTGTTTTCCTGTCCTATTACGTGTGTCAAGTCTAGTCATCATGACAAATCCCTTGGTAAGACTGTCAAGGTTAGAGTGTGCAGAGCCAAGCAGGACACCATGGACGTACATTAAACCTATTGTTGAGCTGTAGGTGAACAGCCGAAGACGAGCGACTTCAAAGTCCGAGTTTTCGAGCACTTTCATCAGTTCAGAAACAACTCGTTTGCAGAGGTGCCCTGTGGTAGTGTATTTTGCGATGGCGCTAAATTAGACTGCATACAGCGGAATAAAATTATCACAAGAACAAAGGATAAGCATAGGTGTTCGTTCAGGAAACCGAGTGTGTCAAACTACTGTAAAAACATGTCAGAGAAATCAGCGATTGGAAAAAAGATTACAGCACCCAGGATTCTCGTATGGTCTCCCACTACAATACTAACCTAGGCTCTCTGGTGCTTGACCTATGGCCTGATCGGACGGGAAGCCGTATTTTTCACCAGGAATATGGGCCGTAACCAAACTGGCGCCGACCCGGAATCGAAACGGGGGGCCCATCGATGGCAACGATGGATTTTACCACTAAACCATCGGCGCGTTTTTTATATTTTCAAGATATCAAATCGAAACATAAGGTGTCCTAGGATTAGTCATCACATGAATCATTAGAATAAAAAAATAAAAAAAACACATACTACTTGTAGGTATAACCAACCGACAGCGCCCCGCAGCGCACATCGCCAAGATTCAGAAGTGTATGATTTATTGAACGTCAATAACCCGGCTTACTAGGTACAGTATATAGCTGTAATGAATCATTAAAAATTTAAAAAAAAATTGCTATTATTGTTTCGTTTCAAATGCCGCCTAAAGAACCTTGTCATCTCAGAGAACATTATACTTGTTCTTGTAATTGCCTCTTTCTGCTCAGTTGCGCTTGGCAATGGGGCAGTGTTCTAACTGGCCGATGTTTCGGCTATAACTTACTAGTTTATTCTGTGACTGCCATATTATTTTGCGAGATTGCGAATGGACGCTGGGGGACACTGTAGTACCCACTTGCCTTCCCCAAATATCATAGTCTACCGTATTTTATCAGCTGTCAGGTCTTCCTATCTGCGTCCTGTCCTTTGTCTGCGTCTCCATTGAGATCTGCTAGGGACTACTGTAATTCGCCTTCTATAGCGTTCGAGGACAACTGACAAGTGTCAGACAGCACCCACTGACTTGGCACTGTTTCAAGGGTTAAATCTGTAGAATTTCTTTTCCGGTTTCAAGTCCACTTCGTGGTCTGAGGTCAATGTATTGCTTTTGGCGCTGCTGTTGTCTTAGGTTAAACGTATAGCCCTGTTACTGACGTATTGCTATGGAATCCTTTTTGTTTGTGACCTGGTCCAATGTTTCGGGAGTACTGCTGTTTTGTACATAGATACAATATCGCATTACCGTACCGCCGTTTCGAAGTATCAAAAGAGGGGCTATTCTTTCACTTGCCCGATCCGTTGGGTTACTGACTTCTGATCTCATGGGAGTACATACTGTGCATGAATGTAGTTGACGTTTCCATGATCCGGGTCACATGTTTTTTTGGATCCTGTTCATCAGAGTAGGCTACAGTAGTACATACTGTACTTGTACTTGGTTTTATTGATTTGATGCTTTTGATAAAGACAGGTAATGGCACTTTGGTGCACAGTGTGTATATTAGTATGTACATACTGTACTTGTAGGTAATCTGTACTGTAACAGTAGCTACAGTAGTAGTTGTATTGTACATACTGTACTTGTATCTATACAGTAGTATGTATGTATAAGTATATACTGTACTGGCACTTATATATACTGTACTGACACTTATATATACTGTAGAGGTGCTCACATGTGGCTTGACCTGACGAACTGCAAGAGTAAATATCATAAATGACAAATGAAATACCAAATAAATAATTGAACACCTCAGCCTTGAAATACCTTTGTATGTGAGTCTCATACTCTACCGATTAAGCTACAAGTAGCCAGGCTTGTCGGCTCCGGGGTTTGTTTATTGAAGATCATAAGTATTATTGATGTGATATAGTTAATTAACAACTTACAACCCACTTCTAGGGACACGACGTTCCGATAGTAGCACACACCAGAAGGGTGTGTGCTTGCTCATTCACCAGAAAAGAGATTCTAGATCAGTGGATAAAACTATCTACAGGATGGACATCTAGTCTACGACCCAGCTGATTCCTCTCATCACTATGTGGTGACATCTCATCATTATGTGAGGAATTAGCCAGGTATTACCCCACCGGGTATTACCTTCAACATTGTTGGGGGGTTTTTTAATAAGAAAAAGACAAAAAAACACTCGAACACTTTTCGTACTTGTAGTACAAGGGCATCTTACTTCAATTTTATGTCTTTCTTTTATTCTGATGATGATACATTGTGTATTCGAAAGAATTTCTTTATATGTCCAGGGATTTCAAATTCATTTCAACACCTTCAAGGCCTATCAACAATGTTAAACCCGCACAACGGACTCGGGTTCGGGATTTCAGAAGAGCGTACAACCATGATTGTAGTTATCCTCTTGTTTTATTTGGCTATCACACCCTATCGTTTTAATAGTGCCCCATAATACGTCAGTGTTCTTCGTACCGTACTAAACCGATTTTTTCAGTGTGACTAAATTAGAGTTTTCATATATGCAAGGATGTCTCCTTGTGAAAAGAGCGGAAAACATAGCTGCTGGCGTCAATAATAGGTCTATAGCTTTTTTTCAAGATAATATAAGGTTTTTGAACCTTCATATCCAGTAATATAACCCCGTTCTGGTTTCACAAATGCCCATCTCCAACTCCATTGTTCGTATCATGCAATGTATCATGCATCGTATCTGCTGGTATGCATGTTGCATACATATTATATGCACTTTTTGGCCACCAGTCATCTACCCAGAACTCAAATGAGCTCGACCAGACTAATGAACTCCATGTGTCCAACTGTTTTCATCAGAATCAGACAAACAAGCAGGTCTGTCTCATTTAACGAAGACTAGCGATCAGTTTGAGTGTATATTGGTAATCACACCTCTACCGCATGAGCCCTAACGGCTAAGAGACGCTGTTGCACACTGACAACAGCTTCTGATTGGGTGTTTGAGCTGAGAATCCCACGAGTAAAATACCAAGGGCTTATCTAATTTTGAGAAGAGAAGGAACCCATTCGGTGTTGAAACATGTAACTACTAAATAGTCCCCTCCGATATTACGATCGTAGCGAGTTGAGTTTTCTGTATCGTTGTAGCTTTACATTGGCCGACCACTTACAGATATTACCAAAACATACTATTAATGCTATGTCTACGTAGTACTGTAATCCAGTCAAGCCTTCTGAGCTTTGCTCTTCTTGGGAACTCGGCAAACGTAGTAGAGCAGGAAGGCCATGGCCACATTGAATACAGGGTACGCCCAGATAATACCCCAGTTTCTCCATCGTTGGGTATAGGAGACATCAACCATACTCAGATACGTATCTGAAGACTTCATGGGGCAATACTCACACAACTCATTGGCTGCAGGATTCAACAGATAACCCCCATTATCGCCTAGAGCCTGAATGAACCCCTGCATATACTCCCCACACGATTTTCCAGGGAATGTTTGGAATCTGACGATTTCGTTTCCAGAGCACGTTACCGGGGCTCGTCCAATACCTGTTGCCAGCATTCCTCCAACAAAGTAGGTAAGAGGCGAAACTCTGTACATGAAGATCCAGAAGCCAGGCATCTGCTCTTTGGTGGCCAGAACACCACAGAACAGCAACATGAGAGAAAACAACAAGTTACCAATATTGGCAGCAGTGTCCTTGTTACCAATACCCGCAATCATCATGTGGGCAAATGTGGAGTTGTAAAGGAAGAGCAAAAGAACGTAGAGGAAGAAAAGAGCCCCTCGTTCGTGGACAGAATTGTTGTGCTCAGCTGTCCACTGGAATCCCACAGGGTAGTAGAAACAGAAGAAGACAATTACACCCATGAGGAATTGCCAAGACAGCTCGACTACCATATTGGATGCCATGAACACTTGCCACGAGTATGTCTTGGACGACCGTTCTCGTGCTTCGTATTGCTCTCGCATCTGGTCAAACTGAGGAATGATCTGCTCCACAACAGTGTTGAAGATCAGGAACAGCATGAAGAAGGAGAACATTTTGTTCTGCATACCCTGGATATCAGAAGGTGCCTTGAAGAAGGAGAAACCAATAAAGATGGCAGAGGCGGTACACAAAAAAATCTTGGACCACAGGTAAGATGGAGTTCTCCAGAATCGCTGATATAGTCGTTTGGTGACAATCTTGAACTGAGTCCATTGACCTACTGCGAACTGGTCCGAGTCGGAGTAGCCGGACGCGTCTCTCTCAGTGTTGTTGGTCTGTGTTCTCTCGACGGTCTGGGCCATCTCATCGAGTTCTGCCCGTTTGGCAGCTCGTTCAGACGACTCATTCCAGACCACAGGCCAGTCTCTCTTGGCAGTAGATCCAGGAGCAGCTCCAATCACTTCTAGCATCCACTCTGCAGGGTTACCTTCCTTGGGACAAGGGTCAGCTCCGTTTCTCTCAAAGTAGCTTGTCAATATGGTAGACTCAGGGCCAATATCGCCGTAGTAGACGGTTCGACCTCCGGAGGCTAGGAACAAAAGTCGATCAAACTCCTGGAAGAGGATAGCAGAGGGCTGATGGATGGTGCACAAAATAGCCTGTCCATTTGCAGCCAGTTTCTTGAGTAGTTTAATAATAGACCAAGCAGTCTGAGAATCAAGACCAGATGTAGGTTCGTCCAGAAACAACAGCAGCTCAGGCTTGGCAGCCAGCTCTACTCCAATCGTTAGACGCTTTCGCTGCTCAACGTTGAGACCCTCGCCTGGAACACCAACAATAGCCTCAGCATAAGCCTCCATCTCAAGAATTCGAATAACCTCATCTACGTAAGCAAGTTTGTCCTTGACTGAGATGCTGGACGGCTGTCGAAGCAGAGCAGAGAACTCGAGGGACTCGCGTACGGTAGCAGTAGACGTGTGAATATCCTGCTGTTGAACATAACCAGTCTTTCGTTGGAAAGATTCGTCTCTGGGTTCTCCATTGACCAACATGTCGCCAGTAATAACACCTGTCGCTTTTCGGTCAGCCAAAACATCGAGCAGGGTAGTCTTACCTGCACCTGAAGCACCCATCAGAGCTGTCAGAGTGCCTGGCTTGACCCAACCATCAACATGGTCCAGAAGTCGTCGTTCTCCATCCTTGACTTTGGTGTCATAGCAAACATCCTTCCACTGGAATATTCCCTTTTGGGCCTGGATGTTAATGGAGGAGTCTTCGGATGCAGGCTCCTCGCTCTTCTCACCAGCCATCATCGCACCAGCCTCCTCGTCGTTGGCAGCATGTTTCTTGATCTTCTTGAGGTATGACTTCCGGAACACGAGCACCTCGCCTTTGGACTTGGCGCCCTGAATATATTCTACCGCGACCAGGTAGCAGAAGCCAAAGAAGAATATAAAACCGAACAGGATTCCCATGTTTCGCCACAGATGAGCATTGTAGTACTGGTACGCGAGACCCAGAAATCGGTCGCCGTTGACCGACGATTCGGCAGGTACAGAGCCAACAACGGAACACGACTTGTACTGGAGATCAATCTGGTCGTATTCTCCTCCCGTAGGGACGTATGAAGCACACCCGTAGTCTCGATTTCGGAACTCGTTCACCATTACAGCCTCGAATCCATAAGCGACTGGGTTCAACCAGTTGATCCACCGAGCCCATCCGTGCATGTAAGTGATGGGAAGCGAGAAACCAGTGTAAATGACAAGCGCCAAGATGATGACTGATGCAGGAGCTAAGGCTTGCTCGAGAGTTTTGGTGATGGCAGCCATGCACCGGAAGATCATGGACATCGCAAGTGTACACAGAAGCGAGAAGAGGAAGAAGATGAAAAATGGACCTGGTTCACGTCTCAGGTACGTCATGAAGTACAGAGTCAGATTGACAGCCAGGAGCGTAAGGATTTTAGTAGGGAATGTGGTCAGAATGGACGCCAAGGCTTCAGTAAATGGATGGTATAATGCATACCGCGTTTGTTTCTCCACAATCGGACGTTGTTCGTAAAGCGATAAAATTTCCAGGACCGAAGAGAAGGCGTTGAGCAGAATAGCGAAAAAGAGAAGAGCTCCTCGAGAGAAAAATGTGTCTGTGGTCTGCTGCATGTTATAGAACATGGAAGACAGAACCAGGGCCATGATGAAGTTTCCAACCACAATGGAAATATCTGTTGACATGTCTCCTTTGATACGCAGAAAGCCACGCCAGAGACACAATCTGGTCTGCATGGGCCATGATATCGTATACGGAGACTTGACACGAGTGTGTCTAGCCTGTGACTCCTTTCGCAGCTCCATGAAGTGATCCTGAGACTCTCCACCCAGCTGGAACTCGGTGTTAAACTCCTCAATCTCTTGTAGGAGCTTCTGACGAGCCTGTGACTCCATCCAGCACTTTTCGAAGTCGTCAGGAGTTCGAGGCACCTTGTTCTCCCACCCGGGCTGAATTATTCGCTCAATGGGGTTGGTTAGCGACGTGAGGAAATCACCCGTAGTCTGACGGTCTGCACACTCGAAGCCAAGATCAAGGAAAAACTGCTTCGCCTCCTTTGCGAGTCCGAAGTATATTTGTCGTCCCTCGTACAAAACACAGACCTTGTCGAACAAGTCGTACGCCTCTTGAGATGCCTGATAAAGAGAAACAAACATTGAAGAGCCCATCATCTCGGCTGACAGACGAAGAGACCGAATGAACTCGGTGGCATTGGCTGCATCCAGCCCACGTGTACTATTATCCCAGCACTGGAGAGGAGCTCCACAGACGACAGACTCGGCAATAGATACTCGCTTACGCTCTCCTCCAGAGACACCACGCACGAAATCGTTGCCAACTTTGGTATCCATAGTATGCGTGAGACCGAGGGTTGCCATAGTAACGTCTCGCGTATGTTTGGCAAACTGTTCACGTGATACTCCCTCCAGACGATTGTGGGGTGTTCGAGCGAGAGCTGCAAACAAGAGAGTGTCTCCGACTGTCAGATGGGGGAAATGGACATCCACTTCTGCGTTGTAGACGATTTCTCCCCGGGCGTTTTTAGTCATTACCTTTCTTGGGACGCCTATGTTAGTAAAAAATGTCGACAGAGAAAATGTATACTGATGAAAACCTCACAAAGGACTGCGTAAGATGTTCGTACTCACCCTGATAATTCCATTCTGTCTTATCCTCAATGTGAAAGCCATATGTTTCACAAGCCACAGACTTCAGGAATGTCGTACATCCCGATCCTGGTCTTCCTAGTACCACACAGGTCTCTCCTGCTCTCACCAGACCGTCAAAGTGTCTTAGAATCTGCACCTTGGTGCCCTTGTTACCTCCAAACAGCTCCATGATCATCGGGCCAATCGCCAAAACGGAGTTAGAGAAAGTCTTCTGGTACTGCGAGCCACCTCCATAACCATAAGCGGCCAGGTTCTTGAATGACACACCCGCTGTGATATGCTTGGTTGCTCCAAACCGCTGCTTCAATCCCAAAACGGTCTTGATCCATTTACGAGCGTTGAACTCGTCAGATAACGGATCGAGTTGGGGGTCCGAGTTGTCGATGTAAGGATTGACGTCAAGGTTAGGCTGGACAGTGTCGGATCTGAGCAGCTTTTCGTTCCCCACAGTGCCCTTTTCCGTGTCGTAATCGTCGACCCTATCTTTATGGACGGATTCTGCTATTGACCTGATTTCTGCATCAATGGTGGGATCCAGACCAGTGTAATCTGGTGGTGTGCTTTCCATGCTGTTTTTTAGGAAGAGAAGTCGGCTTCTAAAAACAATTGCTTTACAATGACGAGAGGAAAGTGAGAGACTCGTTTGTGGGATTGCTCATCACCTTTAACAGTATGCGTGATTCGACACTGCAGCACCCCATGAAGCTTAACTATAATTGCATATATTTACGCAAGCTGGGGAAAGGTGTTAGAGTGTCATGAATGTCATGAATGTCATCTGGGGGCGTTTTTACTGGTTTAGTCGATTTGTAATGCCTCATAATACTCCCGGATAGTCATTTTACGTGCAATAATGGTCAAAAACGACAAGTGTACATAATCTACTAACCGCGCCTCCACCTGCGCCGTGCAGAACAGTGAAGGTACATTAAAATTAAACACAAAATTCAATGCTGCCGTATGTTTTGAGGAGCGCAAAAGTGCGGAAAAGTCACGTGAGGCGTTTGTGTACGCTCCCAGGGAATTTTTATTACGGGAATGGTTCTATGTCTTGCAATGCGTATAGTAAGTGGCGCCACGTTCAAAGCCGCTCAGCACATTCTCAGCTAGTATATCTCGATACGAGCTGACAACAAGGAACATATTAAGCGAATTTGAATTTAAACGAGCAAAAATGAGCTTAATTGTGAAACAAATCAAACAAGGGACAAGAAACATGGCGAAATTCGGTAAAATTCATAGAGAGGAAGAATCTGATGGGAAACAATATCTGATATAATCTGAAAAAAAAAAAAAAAAAAAAAAAAAAAAAAAACACTACAAGTACAGGCCAATATCCCCTATTTCCTATTCTACGTTGGAGTGCCGTGTATAAAAAGGGTCCAAAGTAGCTTCGTAACCCCAAAAGCATACCCTGCCTGGATAACATGTTACATGCCACTATGACATTTGATGAGGACAAAGACATCACAGACGAGTATAGAATATACATACCGGAGGAATTGTCACGAAGGTCGCGACGGCAAATGATGGTGCATACGGGGGTACTTGAAAAGGTCGAGTGAGATTGAAGATGCTACAGGCCATACGTCTGTGTACATACTGGTGTGGCGATGGGAATTAGGGACTGTGGTCCCATACATGTACCACAGCACAGAGAAGGGATCTATGGTGTTAGAAGATAGCTCATCTGATAATCACATATACAGTATCATATTCTCATACCATGTTGTAACATCAGTTCCCCCAGTGCCTTAGTGCCCATTTTTCTTGATGTAGCTACAGAAATCGATGCTAATATGTACAACACTTGATGTTATCATCAGGATGCCAACTTGTAACGAACTCGACTCTTGCCACTACTTTTATCGCCGGTACCACTAACTGGATGCACCAGAATGGCAATTAGCCTGTGGTTTGGTCACTGGTGTAACTACAATACTCGTGCCTGTAGTTAGACCAAGCTCGTAAATCAATGATACTGTAGCATGTCCATCAACTTATAGTCTACTGTAATAGATTGTGCGCGATCTACAGTGCACTGGTGATATTCTAGTAGCTACACTACAAGCTCTAGCTACCTCTATAAGCTCCAGTACATTCAGCTGTGGTCAACTTACCAAGATCAGGTACATCTTAGATCTCGTACTAAGTCACCGGCTCAGGAAATTGGGACATCTCTTCGTTTATATCGTCCTCACGACTCTCCAGTATGATCAACCCTTTCCCTGCACACACACAAAACTCAACCCCGCTTAATAAGGGCGTTCGGAGATACTGCGGGACAGGTTTTGTGGGGGATTCTAATGACACAAGAAAGAAAACACCGTTCTAGAATGGATGTGGGTATATTTATCAGCTTTAAATAATCAGAGCCAATTAATAGATCCCATAGACACCTATATGATTGCTGGAAAAACCCATTCATTCGCCATCTCTATGTATTAGAGTTTAGGATTGTTATGGGGAGAGATTTTGGGGGTTACTTATACTCAACTAAATTGGGTGTCATTTTGGGTAAAAATTGTTCTGACAGAAACAACACACTTCCAATATATTATCTGTGAAAATTTATTCCAAATAGATCTACTATTAAACGTCTTATGAGCATCCCGAAGTTGAGATCCGCAAAGCTTACCTCATTTTAACCTCGGTATTTAGTTATACTCGATCACTTTACACGGGGACGTGTGATAGCTCCTAAAGGGAAAATGTGGTATCATTATCGTACTCTTCTCGTTTATAGAAGCACACTGGTATGTTCTAAATTCCCTTAGCACACCTACATCGTCCCCCAAAGTCTTCCCTGTGTCTTCTGCATGCTGCCAAAACCAACCACCCAAATTCGAAACTCAAAGTATATTTTGGTGGTGAAAAATTGAGTCTGACATCACCACTCACCACAGCACACTACACAACCATGAGCACTACCCCCGTCCAACCTCTGCAGTCGGAGCCTCTGATGGACTCCGAGACCGGCGTCGCTCCCCAGATCGAGGCCCCCCAGGTCCCCGAGGGCCCCAAGAAGGGCATCGACGAGCAGATTTTCGACTACTTTGCCGAGCACCCTGTCCAGGCCACTGCCGCCACTCTGGTCGGTCTGTATGCTCTGGGCGCTGTTTTCAAGCGTCCTGCTGCCGGCGCTCGAGGCCAGTTCTTCAAGGGCGGGTTTGAGAACAAAATGGGTCCCTCCGAGGCTCTGCAAATTCTGTCTCTTCGAGACGCCGGTCTGACCATGAACAAGCTCAAGGGCCAGCACCGAAAGATCATGTTGCTGAACCATCCCGATCGAGGCGGATCTCCCTACGTTGCCACCAAGATCAACGAGGCTAAGTCTGTTCTTGAGAAGCGGGGAGGACTCAAATAAACAACATGATCGAAGCAAATGTTGTGTGTTACAGGTGTGTTTCCCCTTGTGATGCTGACTCACAACGGCTTTAACCACCAGTAACTGCGGAGCATCATTGCAAAGGGCAATAAGAAGGATGTATATAGGAACGGCGGACGCCAGTACGGTTGTCCGTTGCTAATGAGATTGATGGATTTGAATAGTGTGTAGAAGAGAACATATCATTGTGAGGTCGACACATTTAGTTTGCGTGTAATGGCCCAGGGTGTATTTATTGCAGTCTTTCGAGTCTGCTGTTGTTATAGATTGCGTTTCTGTGCTCGCGAGTATTCTGGAAAGTTCCATGTCACGGATCAGTCTTAGTCAACCAGGCATCAATACCAATATGAACTACCAGAAGCCACCAGTACGGTCTGCATGCGTATTTCATGTTTATATTATCATCTACTTGTCTCCTCTGACACCTGCCATCAGAGAGTTCGAAGCACTCTACGTTTTGGTGAAAATACACACCACATCTTCGTCTCCAATCTTGTGCGAAAGACCACATTTCTGCGGCGAGTGCTTGGCCGACACACCCCACACCAACGCGTACTTGAACTTGTTCTTCATGTCTCTGTGAATAGTGTCACAGACATCCTCGATAGTGTTGTGAGTGGATCTAACCACGGTGGGTTCAGCGAAGTCCGGAAGCTCTCCCTTTCGTTTTGTGTAGATTCGTAGCATGGCGAGGTCGGCCCAGATTCGTTCCGTCAGATCATCGAGACCCAGCTCCATGGATGCAGAAATGACCACGGTGTCAGGCATGTGAGCAAGCCGGTCGACCTCCTC
The DNA here is from genome assembly GCF_001761485.1 of Yarrowia lipolytica. Taxonomy (NCBI): domain Eukaryota; kingdom Fungi; phylum Ascomycota; class Dipodascomycetes; order Dipodascales; genus Yarrowia; species Yarrowia lipolytica. The sequence goes on along the minus strand of NC_090771.1, from coordinate 1,711,986 downwards.
CAGAGACACAGCGTCACACTTGTTGTAGCAGTATAGACACTTGATGTAGGATCTGTGGTCGGCGTGGATCACGTCGATCATATCCTCGACCGTCACGTTTTCATCTCGGATCAGCACGTCGGCGTTGTGGATCTTGTAGTCCTTGAGCAAGTGCATCACCATCTTCTCCGAGAGGTACTTGGGCGGGTTGGTATAAGAAAATTTGACGCCTCCTGTCTTTTTAATCTTGAAATAAATGTTGGGCGGCTCCTTGTTAAGTCGGATGCCCACAGACTCGAGTTCTCGCTCGAGAATAGCACGCTGCTCCTCAGGCTTGGTAGCATCCAGAACCATGAGCACCAGGTCGGCAGTTTTAGCGGTCGAAACAACCTGTCGACCTCGACCCTTACCCTCGGAAGCACCCTGAATAATACCGGGCAGATCGAGAATCTGGATCTCGGCTCCATTGTACTCCAGCACACCAGGAACTGACGTCAGGGTAGTGAAGGCGTAAGCAGCAATCTCCGACTTTGTGTTTGTGATTTTGCCGAGCAGTGACGACTTTCCAACAGAGGGGAAGCCAATAAGAGCCACTCGGGCATGTCCAGACTTGCTGACCTCGAATCCTTCTCCCTTGGAAGTCGAACTTCCAGGAGCAGGCTCCAGAAGCTGTTGTCGATATCGAGCGAGCTTACCCTTGAGCAGACCAACGTGGTACTCGGTTGCCTTGTTTTTCTGCGTCCGAGCCAGCTCCTCCTGGATCTGTGTGATCTTTTCTGTGATTCCGATAGCCATCTTTGGGGAAAAAGAGTTGTGCCGTTGTCGAGATACAGTAGTTGAAATTTAAGAGTAGCTTTTCACCTGCATGTATTAGAGTTACACGTACTGTAGGTGGAAGGCGTAAGGGGAGAGGATGGATAGCAGGTGGTTGTGGTTGTTTTGGGGGGTATACAACTATTAAGGAAGCTGAATTATTCTATAAGGAAACAAAGGTCGATCCTCATTGATAAACTTCTCATTGATACTATTCTGGTCCTCGTAGCGAGAACAGGTCTGATCACATTGTATGTAAGAAAATACAGTCATAAGTGGGAATCGAATCAAAGACACATCTTAGTCATCCTGATACTTGACTTCCTAACTAAACTTCAACAAATACCTCCTGTCGAAATCAAACTTATAGAACTTCCTCAAATTTCAATATAATCCATAATAATAGCCCCATACCCCTTAATTCGGTTTCTTGGTACTTTCCCTCGTTAATTTATAATCTCACCTCTCCCCTACAAGTACGAGTACCAAGTTCCATTGACTACCCACACCACGCCGCTCCGACCCTAACCCCAAAATTCAGCATGCATAACTCCATTACATGTAACACGACACAACGCATCACTCCACGCTACGCACTACAATAGCAATCATGTCTCTGTTTCTCGAAACAGCAAAACTCACAGCCAGTGCGCAAATACACGCTCTTGAGACGCTTCTGGCGAGCTCTCCAGCCTTCTGCGCCTCTCAAAAGGAAGACATTTTGCACATTCTTCTGGTTCTCACTCCAGAATTGCTGGATCCAAAGGAATACATGGGGCTCGTCAACAAGGTGGGAAAGGGGCAATTGGACAAGGGACAAGATACGGGTAGTGTGGTTGGAGATGAGGGATTCATTCCAGAACTCGTGATCAAGTCTCGAGAACAAAAGCTGCTGGCATACCTCGATTCAGTGGTACCCAAACCTGTGCACAACTTTCTGGAGGAACGAATCCGACTCGTGTTCAAGGTATCACATGATACGCAGTTGATGGAGCAGCTGATCCTGCAGAGTGGTTACCACAACAACTCGGAGGAAGTTGATTGGGTGGCAGGCGTACCCCAGGTGCTCATCAACTACACGCGTCTACATGGTATCAACCCTGGGTTGACAATTGATGAGCTGGAGAACGGAGATCCTTCCCACGTGATTGAACTTCTGGGCTCGCATCTGAGAACGCCCTCTGCTGAGGACGACTTGCAGCTTGTGTTGGAGCCTTACGTTGCTTACAAAAACTGCTGGGCTGTCTTCCGAGATTTTGTGAGTCACGTGACACAATCCAATACACCTCTTTTAGCTACTTTGGCGCATAACGTGACTTTCCCCGAGTCCGAGCGAGATGCTTTCATTCAGATCGTGTTGAAGAACTCTTTTGAAGCTAACGATACTCAATGGGATGCTCTTGCTCTGATCACAGAGTCTCCTGCGGTTACTGGAGCTAGTCATTTGACCAGCCATTTCACGAAGCAGCTTGTTGAGACCTGCCGGTTGTTGGAACCTGCTATTCCATCTATCACCCTTCAACGGGCTAATAAGGTGACTACTTCTGGGGAGGAAGTTCAAGTGGATCTTCTGGATGACTTTGTGTTTGCTGAGGACTGGTTAAAGCGTACCTCTGACCAGTGGCAGACCTTCATTACTGCCACAGAGGTTCTCGTGTCGCTGAAGACTGTTTTCAGCACTCTTTCCGATTCCCAGGTTAATCAGAAGGTGTTTGAAGCATTGCTGGGAGCCTCTCAATTTGAAATTGCCAAGACCACGTATATTTTGGGTGGTCTCGTTGATTCCGAGTTTGTTGAAAAGGCCATTCTGGCTCAGTTTTACACTTTCTATGATGCTGCTACCAATGGTAACCACACTCGAGGAAGCATGAAGAGTGCCAAGCTTGTTTTGGGTATGGCTGACACCAATACACGTACCAAACACCAGTTCAAGGTGGCCCAGTGTCTTTTGGAGGCCACAAACACGCTGTCTAACTACTCTCTAACCCTCAAGCCCGGCACTCTGACCCGTCCTGTTGATATTCGCAACCACGATGCTCTTCAGGTGATGGATCGCGTTCTGGATCTCAACCCGGATGCTTACAAGAACTGTCCGAAGCTCATCCACGTGACCAGACAGCTATTGGATGGTCTGGACAAGTCTGAGTCCATCTCGGACGCTGACATCGAGACTCGCATTTACACACAGGCCGTGACCGCTGCTCTGGTTCATGACGATTTCGACACTGCGCAGAAACTGTGTGCCGCCCATGAGTTGCCTTGGACTGCATACTTCCAGGTGGGCAAGTACGTCAGTCCGTCACGTGACATGGACGAGTTAGTGGCCCTCAAACTCGAGACACTGTCCACAGCTCTGGCCAAGTGTCCACCAGAACACCTATCAGCTGTTCTGCATGCTTGGAGAGACGTGGAGGAAATGATGGTGAGCCTGCCTGAGTCACGTGAGTCGGTGGTTCAGCCTTCGGTAGTGTTGGCTGATGTGTCTCGGGAAGCTGGACGTAAAAGAGACCAACTCAGCAGCATGTTGGTCAGTGGTCTGGGATGGGCTATTGGTGCTAACAAGGAGTAGCAGTAAGAACAAGGCAGAGGCTCAAGCTCTGGAAAAGCAGATACACTCAGTATCGGTACATATTGTACAGTAAATAACTTATACATCCTAATTACGACTCAGACTTAGAAGTTCTACTCGCTGTGTATACATCACCCACCGTTCTATGAAATAAATACAAATACATTATCTATCAACTTCCCTCTTCTACCCCACAGCTCTCATGGGCTGGACATTTTCTTGCTGCACCTCATGCGGCTCGTCGTCCTCGTACGTGGTTAGCGTCTTGTAGAACTCCACCACCTTCGGATGGGTCTTCACCTTCTCAGGTAGGAAGTTGAGAACCTGGAGTCCCTCCTTGGACGTGGCTCGACTGAGTGCCACGTATGCCTGGCCTCTCTCAAATGTCTTGGCCAGGTCCACTTTGACATACTGGAGAGTCTGACCCTGGGCTTTATGGATTGACAAGGCCCAGGCCAGAATCAATGGGATCTGTGTTCGAGAAGCGAGCACTTCTCCTTCAATGTTCTCTACGGAAAACGTCTCTGGATGAAGTAGCACGTTTCGGAAGGTGTGATCCATGCGTCTGAAACGCACCACGGGGTAGACAGCCCCGTTCATTGCGGCCAAGTTTGTCTTGGCCAGGTCCTCCAGCTGCTTTCGACGTTCTAGCTTGCGTTTAAGAAATGTTGCGTTATCGGCGTCCTCGGGAAAAGCCTTGAGACGCTCAAACACACAGTCTGAGTCTCCTTGAGCAGGAGACGAGAAGAAAGCCGACTCTTCAGACGCCTGGGAAGACTCCCCAACAACTTTACCTGTCTCGATGAGCTGGTTCAATTGATTCAGCTCAGATTCGTTGGAAACATCGTAGATGTTGGGCCGCTTTGAAGGCTTCTCTCGAATAATATCGAGGTCGGCAGCGTTCTCAGCTGCGATGAAGTTGTGAGGAGACATGAACCCGACAACCACACCAATGGATCCGTTGACGAGGTTGGGGTCCATGTTCTTCAGCATCATAACCTGGGCACCGGCTTTGAGAGTCAGCTTCTTGGGTACCATGATGTTCTCTAGCAACTTGTCTCTAAACTCCCGCTCGGCAGATCCGGTTTCCAGAGCATCGAACGTGTGAGTCTTGCCCCCTAGAGTGGACAACTTGGAGAAGTTGGACCGGTCGACTTCACGACGGGTAGGGAACAGCTCTGTGGGAATGATACCATCTGGGACTGATAGGGGACGAGAGAGAGACAGAAAGCCGTCGAGAGAAGCTTGGTCTAGCGACTGGGTACGGAGTTGATTCAACATATTGGCAAAGACAGGATCCTTCTGTCGGAACACTTTGGTCAACAGAAAAGTGCTGTCGATTACCGTGGACCAAGATTCGGCCTCGAACGCGAAAAGAGCTTCGGGATCGCTGTTGACAGCAGACCGAGAATCAACCATACCGGTGTTAGTCTTGTTGCCACCGTAAGAGCCCCGGAAACGATCCTTGTTAGTGTCGGGTACGGGAGGAAGCTGGTAAAAGTCACCTGTGACAATCAGCTGAATACCTCCAAAGGGACGCTTGTTTCGGCGCAGTTTCTGCGCAATCTGCTCGAGTTTGTCGAAAAAACGAGCGTCAACCATGGAAATCTCATCAATAACAAGTACAGACACGTTCTTCCATCGATCGCGAGCCTTCTTATTCCGCCTGATTCGCTTACAAAGCGAATCCACGTCTTCTCGGGCCAACCCACAGCCCGCAAAACTGTGCAACGTCGTTCCTTGAACGTTACAAGCAGCCAGTCCAGTAGAAGCAGTCACAGCCACCTTGTCAAGCGACTTTTTGTACTTGCGACGCAAACTGGCAATGATCTGACGTAACAGGACTGACTTTCCCGTTCCAGCAGCACCTGTGAAGAAGATATTGGTCTCGCCGTTAATAACCAGATCATGGATAGCCTGTTGCTCGGCCGATAGAGACGCCACCTGGACTGTCATCAACCCGTCCTCCTCTCCATCCACATCAACAAGCGTGTTGTGGGTAGTGGTGGTGTACAGACGCGACTGGATGCTCTTCCTGGGTCCTTTGCTCTTGAGCCCAGCATCTAACTGGGGTCGGTTCGACTTGTTGAAAAAGTCGAGCTGCTGCAGTACCTTTGGTGCCGACTCAGACTTAGCGCGTCGGCTTTCGTTCTTGCGAGGAGAGTTAGCAAACCCGTTCTTGGATACTCCCGCCACTGCAGAGTCACCATCAGGTTGCTGTTCTCTAGGTTCAGCTTCTCCAGCTGACTTGAACCGCTTGACTCGCGTGTCTCTTAAATCCCCGGGAGACAACCGACCGTACTCCTTAAGCTTGGCCTTTTGACGGAGATTGAGCGTGTGCACATCGTAGCCGCATAACTCACGTGACGATGGTTCCCACTCGATTTGAGAAGATGCAAGAGGAGTACTGGTTGGCTTGACATCACTTGCGTTGTAATTCAGAAGTTCGGTGGGAGTGGACAGGGAGCGTTCACGCGATGGAGAGGAATGGGGCGGGAGAGACGAAAGTGGCTTGTCATTTGTCTCATGTGACACGCTTGACATAACTTGTCCAGCTTCACGAGACTGTTGTCGTCTCGCACTCTCTGACCTAAGTTGCTGCGGCCGCCCCGCACTCTCCAAATCGCAAACCCCATACTTTGTATCACTCAGATCGCCCTCGAGGTCGAACGAGCTTATCAGCTTCTTGTTGAACTTGAGACTGTCAGACTTTGATCTCTGCAACGTCTGCGATGAGAAATCAAATGCTGGCAGATTCGGTAGATTCAAAAGGTTTCCAGAAGTCTTCTGAGAGAAATACGGTGAGCTGTCGAGAGCTTGAAGCGGAGGAGATGAGTTGATCTCATCACAGAACGGGTCTTCCAAAACACCAGACTGAACCATGGATGAAGACAGATCTGCTCTGCGCGGATGCTGTAGCTGTAGTAGTGGTTGTTGTGAGTGCTTGAGAAATACAGGTACACCAGGTGAACTGGTTTGTTTATGTGCTGAAGCAGGCTTGTGAGAGTCCACATTCAGCTTTTTCTGGTTCATCATATCATCAATCTGCTGAGAGAGCGAGGGAGACGATTGAGATGCCTTCTTGACTCTCCGGAGCTTTGCCGTTGGTTGAATCTCAATATCAGCCAGGATATCGTCCATATCTGAGATATCCTTAGATATGTCAGAAGCCTCAAGAACGGGCTGTGGGCGTCTCTCAGGCTCCTGGAAGGGTATGTCATGGGTTACTCTTGTCGCCTGTGTCGAATTGTGCTTCTTCGCTGGCTTTTGAACCCGTATCTCTGCCATGACTGCATCGATGTCATCCTCAAACGTCGAGGAGAGTGAGAACTCGGGTGGCAATAAAACTGCAGAGTTCTGGGGCACCGCTGATGTGCTTTTGGATCTTTTAGTTGCACTGGAAATGGCATTCTGTGTAATCTCGTCGATATCAAAGTCATCTTCAAAGTCAGATATCGACAGTTTGCGACGCCCCACAACTATGCTGCCCATAATGTCATCCAAACTGTGGTCGCTTGACATGGTCATGGTGCGTTTGTGTTTGTGTAACGATCCTGACACCGTCGACGCTGTTTTGTGGTAGTTTGAGAAACGAAAACACGCCGACGATGAGCCGAAAGATACTAGTCGCAGAATGGTGACCGATGCAAAAGTGAGACACAGAGAGAACTACTTGGACGCGTGGTGACTGCGAAGGTTCTCTCTTTGTGCGTATCTGGATTTCTTGAACGAGTGAAAAAAGTGGATGGGGTGCGTACAGAGGCGCGTAGACTGCTGTACTTAGACCTAACGCGTGAAACCTTATCTCGCCGAAAGAGGTGATATTTCGCCACTGAGTAAAAGAAGAATAGTTCGCAGATTTTGTAAGATATTGTAATTAAAGATGATGGTTATTACCTGGTTTATAACGAGCAGTTGTCACTTTTCGGATTTCAATTTGAGTGACATTTGACAGAATTATTGGAGTATATCTACGCAACTGTAACCACCACCAATGAAACCCTCAGTGTACTCATACCGCTACTAGCTACAGTAGTTATAGGCATATGATACTTGTAGTACAAATATTATTATGTACAGTATACTGAGATAACTATTCCCTAATCTAATCTATTGGTTCATTGACGACATTAAAATTTCCCGTATTATTCATGTCATTTCCCTCTATTTCCCCTTGATATTTTCCTTCATATACCGCTCGATCCATGTGGGTGCATCTTAACCCTGTAATTCTAGGAGTATTTACCTTCATTTCCACTTATAAATAGCTTGTATGTTTCTTGAACCAATATAACCGTCGCAATAAGACCTTCTAACACTCTCCTGATTGTCTCCATTTTTTATTCGATTTTTAAACGAATTTTCAAATTTTTCAATTTTTCAATTTTTCAATTTTTAAATTTTTAAAAATCACTTTCACCTCAAATTGGAAACCCAAACCCATAATTACCCCTTCGTTCACCCTGTCTCATTTATCTTCTCCAAAAGTACTCAGTTTGAAAATCTGAAAACTGGAATCAACTCGCCTAAATAACACAACTTCATATTTCACACAATCTACATCACATGTACTTATCTACCTTCTAGAATCCTCACACAAGTACCAAACATCCACCCAAACCTAATCATCTTCGTTCCAATATCTCGACTCTCTACAAGTACGATACCTAACATCAACCATGAGTGTCTCGGAGAAAACACTTCAAAAGCTGCCCTGGAACCGCCTCGGGCTCGCGAAGACTGACGCCAATCTCGAAATTCTGCTCAAATGCGGTCAGTCGTTTCGATGGACGAAAATCGAACACCCCAACAACAATTACTGGATAATTGGCATGGAAGGGAGAGGAATCGTGCTCAACCAAAAGGACGATGATACAATGTGGGCCGAGGTGAGCGACAAAGGTAAGCCTGTTAAGTCACGTGATACAGCCGCCATTCTCAATGACTACTTCAACATATCCACTGATACCATCAAGTTGTATGAAGACTGGTCGTCACGAGATGACCACTTCAAGAACAAGAGTATCAAATATCTTGGTATCCGTGTCTTGCGTCAGGATCCCTGGGAAAACCTCTGTTCGTTCATTTGTTCTAGTAACAACAACGTTAAGCGTATAAGTCAGCTGGTGCAGAAGATGACTATCACCTTTGGGGATCACGTGGCTACGCTGGACGATCTCAAAATCCACTCTTTCCCAAGCCCCGACAAGTTGGCAGACACAGAACCGATTTTGCGGGAGTTGGGCCTTGGTTACCGGGCTAAATACATTAGTAAGACTGCAGAAATGCTTCTTACCAAGCCTGGAGGGGAGCAATTCCTGCATGAACTTCGAGATGCTTCTTTTGACGAGGCCAAGAGTTCTATCATGGAGTTTCTTGGGGTGGGACCCAAGGTGGCCGACTGTGTGTGTCTTTTCAGTCTAGATAAGCATGACACTGTTCCTGTGGACACACATGTGTGGCAGATTGCCCAGAAAGACTATGGAGTTGCCAGGAGTGCCAAAACTATGACTCCCAAGGCGTATGCTCAAGTCCAAGAGTTCTTCCGTGAGAAATGGGGTCCGTATGCAGGTTGGGCTCACTGTGTGCTTTTTGCAGCCCAGTTGAGCGACTTCAAGGACCCCAAGTGGGAGGAGAAGATGAAGGCCAAGAAAGAGGCTTTGGAGGGTCTCGAGGGTGTTAAGCTGGAGGAGAGTGTCAAAATCCAGGTCAAGATTGAAGGGAATGGTGTTAAGTTGGAGGAGATGGTGGAGGAGCTCAAAACTGATGTGTCTGAAGAGTTTGTGGAAGTGGACGCGCCCAAATCGGTTGAAATGAAACGAAAAATCGGACTCGAAGATCTGGGAAGTGTTCGCGTACATAGAACGAGATCCAAAAAGGTGAAGCGCTAGCAGGGTAGCTCGGGAACACATTTGGGTATGTATTTATATTTACTAGGATATGATAGTACAAGCACTTATAGATTGATTTGCTACTTTGGTAAGATTGCAGTGCGAGTATAAGTATTTGTACAACTGTAGATTCTTTTGACGAACTCTGGAAAGAAACGTGCCTATGTGTGGTCAAAAAAGATAGTGTAAAATCAAGCAATAATACAAAGATTGCAAGCTGAGAGGGATTTATATGGTGAGACAACCTGATCTATTAATCTGAATAATTGGACCGCCATAAACTGGTACAATACCAGTACTTGTACTTGTGCTATATAATTTCCACCAGTTTCTCTCGAGACGCGCGCTCTTATTAGCTACGCGAGGTTGTACTTTTCATATACAATAGGTTGGGTCCAGTGGGAAATCAGAGATGTTATACTGTGTATGAGTAGGTACGATGTTGAACTAATTGGTCCACATCCCGAAATGGCCGATATTCCTCGAACAAGTCATGTCTTGAGTGCACCCAATCAGGTTGAAAGTACTTGTATTTGAGATGCTCATTGGGGCAGATGTGACCGAACGCTGTCAGCCAGTGCTTAATGACAAACTGTGTGATTATCATGAATGTGAATCACATTAAGTAGTCTTCAGATTGCTTCATTATGATTGGTACAAGCATCAAGGATGTTCTATTGATCGGACTGTCAGTCTCATTTCTCGCTGATCTGAGCGAGTGGTTGTGTGTCTACTGTTGTTGTAGGCAATGCTCGGATTTAGGACGTCTCCGATACTTCTATTCTTCGACCTGCTATTGATAAATGCTATCTCATGCTCGCTTCGCTATGGTTTTAATTATAAGTCTGTACTGATGAATTACGGTGAGAATGGTCCACAGTCGCCGCCAGATTCTCGCTACGCTCAAATGCCCAAAGGCTGTCATCGCTAAAACATGCTTTTAATTTTATAAACAACCGACCAAAATCCAACTTATCGGTAAGACTTCTGGTATCGGGCTCGGGCACCGGGTCCACCAAACTTCTTGGGCTCCATTCGTCGGGGGTCGGCGATGAGGAGGGTTCGGTCGAACTGGGTGAAGGCCTTCTTGAGCTCGTTCTTGGACTGCTCGTCAACGAACTTCTGGTGGAAAGCAACAAGACCCTTGGCAATGGCCTGTCGGATGGCGTAGATCTGAGAAACGTGTCCACCACCGTTGACCTTGATTCGGATGTCAACGTTGGCGAACTTGTCGAGGCCAACAACGAGGAGAGGCTCGTAGACCTTCATTCGGAGGACAGCGGGCTCAATGAGGGTAATGGGGGTACCGTTGAGCTTGATCAGGCCCTTGCCGGCCTTGACGTGGGCAACGGCGGTGGCGGTCTTTTTCTTTCCAAAGGTCTGGGTTAGTATATTGTAATGAGCGACCGTAGGTTCTACTTGTCGATTGTCCTATCAACTAGAGGATGCGCATCTGAGTGAACAGCATATTCAAGTGGTTTGATCAATGGTTTCGTCGCCCATGTGTCGACCGACATGCACACAGCGCTGCATTGCAGAATCGAACACAGCAGTTCACAGTACAACACACTCTGAACCACACCAAACACTGCACAATTTTTGGAGATGAGTTTCAAACAATCTGAGCAGTCAAAAATGCGACTTCATGATAAAGGACGCCAAATTGATGACGAAATGAACGACGATTGAAAATGACAATAACAAGGCTGTGTCCAGGACATTTGAAATGTCACGTCTCCACACTCTCAAACTGCACATCAAAAGTCGTCTAATTTCGCCCAATCAAATCACCTCCTCCATCTCGAATAGCACGCCATCTCGCCCTCCAACATTCACCAAACCGTCTCTCGCATCCTGGTGTGAATCCTCCCACAGTATCCCTCTCTACCCACCTGAACGGAAGCGGACATTGTCGTTGTGTGTGTTTGCAACTTTTCGAAATTTTCAAGACGAAGGTAAACTGCAAAGTGTGTGGGTCGCGGGCCACGCACTGCGTGGGAGCACATCCCAATCGGGAAGAAAGTCAAAAAAGGCAGTCATATCATGTGACCCAGATGGGAGGAATGGGAAGGTCGGTCATGTGACCATGCCACCCACAACAGCGACTTGGTAGTAAATGTCTGTGTAAATACACTAAAATTACTGTGCGGGACTGGTATTATAAAAAAAATAAGAGTATACTCATTGACGAGATAAACAGTTGCCAAATAAGGTGGAATTCTGGTCATACTGTATACAGTGTCAAATAAGGTATGTATCTTTTCAGCTTGGACGGAGTTGTAACTACAATAAATATTGGAAACGTCATTGAGCTGGATTCAGGTATTAAGAGATTGGAACAGATGTCTGTCGCTTATTAATCATCACCTCGAGTCACATGACTCGCTACAAATTGCAGAGTTCATGACGGCCGCACAAGTCAGAACCTACTGTAATGGATGTTGATATTTGTATTCCGCTTCAACGAAGAGAGCATAGCTTAATTTAGGGCCATGGGTAAGATGTTTATTGGATAATGGATTAATTCCATCACCCGACCAACCAAATGCTGACCACCGTCGGTATTTTCCAGTGACCAGTAATGTGCCTTACGTAACCAAACTTTCCCGTTCTGTTTGTCCCAAAGTCACGTGCAGTGACTGCTATTTTCCCGATTGGGCCGAAAAACTCTAGCGTTGGGAAAGACTCTTTTCGTTTTACTCACAGTCTTCGATTTCTCTACGATAACGACACTCGACAAAAATGGGTATGTGAAACAGGATGCTGCTATGGTGGATAGCTGAAGGATTACGACCTGTACCAGACTTGCTACCCGTGAACGAAGGAGAAGAAGAAGTGGAGGGGAATATGTGAAGAGAAGGAAATACGGACCATTCGTCATCAGAGTGGCTTCAATTCGGTGAAAATGCTTTGCAAAGTGTTTTCACATCCCCAAGCCCTTCACGCCTATTCTCTTCTCCGGAATTCATGTATCAAGTGCACAGAGTCGCTTAGACAAATGTTCACTGCGAGTTCTTCACGTTAGCGTGTCGACTCGTTAATCTCGCCCACTCTTTACTAACATCAGCTATCGGTAAGAACTACCCCCTCGTCAAGAACCATTTCCGAAAGAACTGGCAGGAGCGGGTCAAGACCCACTTTGACCAGCCCGGCAAGAAGTCTTCTCGACGACTTGCACGAACCAAGAAGGCCGCTGCTATCGCTCCCCGACCTCTGGATCTTCTCCGACCTATTGTCCGAGCCCCCACTATCCGATACAACCGAAAGGTCCGAGCTGGCCGAGGTTTCTCTCTTGAGGAGCTCAAGGCTGCCGGTATCCCCCGAGACTACGCTCGAACCATTGGTATTGCCGTTGACCACCGACGACAGAACCGATCCGTTGAGGGTCTTGAGGCCAACGTTCTGCGACTCAAGGAGTACCAGTCCAAGCTGATTGTCTTCCCCCGAAAGCTCAAGAAGGGTGAGACCAACGAGGCCAAGTCCGCCGTCCAGGTCCTCTCCACCTCTGCTACCTTCCCCATTGTCCAGCAGGCTGCCGAGTCCGAGCCCCGAGCCATCTCTGCCGAGGCCAAGGAGCAGAACGCATACAGAACCCTCCGAATGGCCCGATCCACCCAGCGATACGCCGGAATCCGAGCCAAGCGAGCCAAGGACGCCGCTGACGCCGAGGCCGAGAAGAAGAAATAAGCAGGTTGGCGATTTAAAAATGTATTTACTTATGGACAGACCGTCAGTGAGCCATCCACTTGCGAAGCGAAGCAAGAGAGTGGGCATACAGATGGGAGCAGACGTAGAGTGTAAAGTAATCAAAATGACTAAAATTCGAATAATAATGTGATGGACCAAGTTCAAGTTTGCTGAGATAACAATGCTGAAGCTGCTTGACTAGAAGTAGTACATACGATATTGTTCTCACAACTTGAAGCTGAATTGTAGTAACAGACTCCATTCATGACTACATTGTACAGTAGTCACATTCACTCCAGTGTACTGAATAATGTTTTGGTTGGTCGTCAGTTCCTCGTCTGTTGCCTGTCTCGTCGCAAACGGCAATTTTTTCTCTCCGATATGCATGCTCTGATGGGAGTGGCGAAGCTGTCGTTCCTGGTGGACCATGAAGTGGCAGAATGAATATTTCCGATAAATGTGTTGGAGGGTTTTATAAGACTTACATAATAATATTCTGTATTGCGGACATTGTTGCTGTTATACTTGCTGAAGTACAAGTACAATTATCAGTTTGTACGCTATGTTATTCTTCAGTATATACTCATACTTCTACTCATCGGAACAATACCCGTGGCCTACAGCCCTAATGCAAGTGAACAAGAGAGATTGAAGGGTGGATATATATAACCTAGACATAATCTCTCTGATCCTACTCCACTAGAAGAGGAAGCAACATTTTAGAGGCGTAATATCCCTTTTCGTCGACTTGTTTGATACAGTGACAGTCTTGTCAGTGACAGTCTCGTCAGTGACAAGTCCAGTCTCAGTCACTTCATATCTTACCTTCAGTGGCAACAGGATAAGCCATGGTGGTCTGGGTGACGGGAACATGAAATGTCGGATTGGCAGTGGTGTGTCCTGTTTGATGTCGAGCGGTTCGACAGTTTCGGAGGCATCATCGGTTCTCTGGCGAGAGCCAGAGAAGCTACTGTTGAGAGTCAGAAGGTGGGGTCGATTGTTGGAGTTGATAGAAATCTCTGGACGGGTAGCTTATAGTCTCGCTGCTCTATATTTCCGAGGTGCCTCATGAGGTTGAACTACATGCTTGAATAAGAGACCATTGTACAGGAACGTACAAGTACGATACATACAGTAGCTACAGCACGATATGCACAGTACGTATCGGTATCTCTACAATATGTGGGCTATTTGAAAGAGTTCGTCTTGTAGTTTGGTTAAATTATCTGCTAGACACTGCACAACGTAACACCACAGAACATCACACGAGCACTCAACCCTTGACACTGGAAACAAACTGATTGTACGAGTCAGTGACACTCACACCCCGTTGCGTCAGTATCTCACTACGCACTTGTATACACCGGTCTGCTCGTCCGGCTACAGCAATTCAGATCTAAAGATAGACACTCGGTACACTCTCAAAGCAGTCGCTACGCTCGTGCTTCGTTCGTTTATCACCCAAGATAATATACATTAACTTATTTTTTCTTTTCCATTACAATTCATGAAAAAGGCGCTTAGTCAAAGAGACCGAAGCCCATGTCGTCATCGGACTCGTCCTTCTCCTCCTCAGCCTCCTCGGCAGCGGGGGCATCGGCAGAGCCAGCGGCAGCAGCGGCAGGGGGCGGCGGCGGCGGGGGCCAGAGGCACCAATGTTGAAGAGGATCTCCTTGAGGTCCTTGCCGGCAAGAGCCTTGGCGAAGACATCAGCCCAGACCTGGGGTTAGTAGTTGTTCGGGGGAATGGTGTTACCAGAAACATCCTAGAGACGGTACTCATGACATTGGACAGCAGGTGTGATGCCTTTGTGGTTATCGAAGTAGTTACGCAGTTCTTCAGTTAATCTCTCAGCTGTGCATCGTGTTATGTCATGTCATATCAGAAGTCTTGTATAAGAGATCACCCTTCATACCAGAACCACGTCTTAAAACACAACCAACACAACCCACAGCAGATCAATGCCCAAATAACCACAGATCGAGCTCCAAATCCGTCGTAAAGGAGCTCCACCTTTCCACTCATTTTTGTCGTTGCGTCTCAAATTCATGTCGTAAATTCCACCTCAAAATCCACCTCAAAATCCTTCACTCACCTGCTCAACGGGAGAGCCAGCGGCCTTGGTGATAGCAATGAGCTTGTCGGAAGAGATCTCGACCTCAGCGTCGGCCAGAATCAGGGCAGCGTAAGAAACAAGAGCGTCAGCAGACATTTTCGTTTGTTGTGTATATGTTCGTAAAATTCGAAGCTCTGGTGAAATCGCCAAACTGTGGGCTGCACCGGAGTGGGCTCGAAAAACCTTGTGTGACGTGTTTTCCAAATTGGGATGATAGTCACGTGTGCCTAAATTTTAAAGTTGGCTGGGAAATACACCATGAAAAAGGGGTTTTTTAAGAGGAGTAGAGCTGTGGAATATTGGGTGTGAGATTCGAAACCACCAGAGATGGGGTATTCTAACCATACCAATTAATATACATTGATTATTTATCCTTAGAGGAGAAAATGAGCCTCCCAAGGGAACTGTAGATGTTAAATCAAATATTGTCATTGCTCAATGATTGTTTTAAAGCCGATAGAATTGTCTTATAGACCGCCTTCCACTCTTCTGTCTCACGTTATCTCCCCTCAAGGTACCATATACATACGACCCCACTTCAAGCAGGCACCACAAATTGAGACAAGACATTCTGCAGACCCTGCAGTGCATTAATTACGGCGGCTAGAGTGTAGATCCTTGGCGACGTAGTAGGCCCCTGATTGCCAGGTTGCTACTTATCCGGTATTGAGGATATATGACGAGGCAGAATCCTTTTGGTTACATAGCTCAACTGGATACTGTCTGCTAATAGAAAGGTCTAAGTAGCTACAATAAACATTAAACTCATCTACAGTAGCTGTATCGTCGTACATTGTAGCTACTCATACTGTATTGTAATGTGTTAATACTGTATAATTGGATAATGTATCGTGCCTTCAGATACCATCTCATACACGCAATTGGCTTATTTCCACTGCTAGTGTCTGTCTACAACCCTCTCTACAACTCTCGACGCTATGCATATAAATATCTATTCGTTGGTTGTGGAAAAGTTGCTCTTGGTGGCAGACTTTTTCAAACGCTTTTACCTGACTCTTGCTTCCTACTTGCTCTCCTGCTCCCTGGAGCGCTTCTCTTCCGCCTCTTGGCTCTCCAGCATACTTAGACGCATAGCCTCTGAGAGCATGATCTGCTCCAACTCCTGAGCACGGGCAGCCTGCCGTTGTTCGTGGTTTTGGCGGGTTCGTCGCGATGATCTAGATGATCCAGCCACCTCCCCATTGCCTCCTTCCACAAAAGCCGTGGCATGAAGAGCGTTGGCAGTAGCAGCCTTTCGTGCAGCTCTAGCTCGAGCAGCAGCCAGCGTCTTTGACCAGTCGGGTCGCACACGATCAACGGTCACGACGTTGGGGTTGGTGACACTGATGGACGATCGACGCTTTGCACCGGACATGTGCATTAGCTTGTCAGCCACATCGTCCATGTTGGTGGTGTCAATGCCGTCTGATGAGTCTCCCGAATCATCAATAGCAGACTCGTCACCGTTCCCTTTGGCTGCAGCGGCATCAGCACTGTTGGCTCCTGCAGCCTTGGCTCCGGGGCCGTGTCGAGGCGAATACACTACTCCAAAGTCGGACATAGCACAGTAGGGACAGGCTGTGGGCTCGGAGATGAGATCCAGCTGTCCCAGCAACGTGTCAGGTTCAGGCTCGTCATGTCGAGGATGAGGTTCAGCTCGCTTCATTTGCACAAAACACTCGGAGCAAATGGGCTGGGCACAGCATCGGGTCATGTTGAGCGAGTTTGGGTAGTACAGAAAACAAATGGGACACTCGATGGGGTCTCTGTAGATTTTGACCATAAGCGGGGGCTCTTTGTTGGTGAGCGTTTTGGCCCGTTGTCGTGAGGGTGGTGGCTTGGGAGCCTCCCTGCTTGGTGGGGACTGTAGAATGCCTGGGTTTATGAGTTCGTCCCCGTCCTCCTGATCGGGTTCTCCGGAACGCATCCACGACGGTGTTGGGGCGCTCTGGGAAAACGTGGTGTTGTCCAGATCGATTCTCAGATGCGACATATGCTCCAACGGGTCTCTGAACGGGTTGTTCGATGACAAAGTGTGTCGGGGAGGCGAGATGGCCACCTGAGGAGGAGCTGTAGGTGGCGACAGATGTGAAGGTGTGGAAATTGCGTGAGGGGTTGAGGTGGAAGCTGAAGCGTCTTTTGTGTCTGTAGATTCGGTTGTAGGCGATTCTGATGCTGCACTGGGGATAGGAAAGCCCCTAATGGCAGCCATAAGTTGATGATCAGTCCATTCCTCCTCATAGTCCTGTAGACCCTTGAAAAACGGTGCAAGCTTGCGACTAGTCATCAGGCTCTTGACAACAAGAATGTCGAAATCCTGTGGTCCGGTGTAGACTCCCTGAGGCACCAGATAGCCACCATCCACTTGTTCATTGGGGTCTACAAAGACTCTTGGCTCCCGCTTTTTTTCTCGAGGCGCAGAGGGCCTCTTGGATCTGACCTGGCCTTCGCGGTGGTAGTCCTCAGAAACGGACCGTGCGTTGCGCACCTGCTGTTCTTTTCCCGGAACGTTTCCCATGGTAGAGTGACTGTGTAGACGAGTCTTGAGAGTCCGATATTTAGTCTGGTGTGTAGGTTTGGTTGCGCGCTTATCTTGGGTTAGGGTCACGTGCGGGGTGGGGGTGTAGCGAGTCTTGGAGGCTGTTTTGGACGTGATAGTAACCAGACTAAAAGGTATTTGCGATGTGGTTTGCCTGTAAATATATATTTTTTTGTCATCAACAGACCTCTACCGGTAGTTGTATTCGTTTCTACACTCATGTTACCAATCATACTATGCATTTGACATGTGTTGTCATGTTGGCGGAGCAAGTTATTGGGTGCAAACGTTGTGAGTGTCTGTCTCTGTGTGATATCTGTGTATCTACCAAAAGAAAAAAAGTTATATATAATGGGTGTTTCCTGTAGCAGTGTTCTGTATATTGTACCAACATTCTAAGTATGTTATGTTCTCGTACTTCTGTTGAGGTGCTACAGTACATAGCTCAGTCCTCGACGAAACGGCTCCCCCCTCCATTGCCTTGACTCTCCCAATGCCTCGCTCTCTCATAGTCTATTTCGAATGGACAAAAACGGCTACTGGTGCAAGGACAACGGCGGTTGCAAAGGTGTCAAACCACATGGAAGGGCTCTAAAAGGAAAAGCCCCATAAATTGCGCTAGCCGAAAAAGCCGCGGCTCGCAAGCTGGTGCACTGTCGGAATATCGGCCACACATATGCCCGTGACCGCAGATAGTCCCGATAACACCGATAACACCGATAACAATGATAACCTGCTGCATAACATCGGTAGGCAGGCGACCCTGGTCGCCGAGGCTAACTTTTGCCAGGACACTGACACCGGTTTTTCATGTGAAGTGGGGGAGGGGTATGAGCATATGTTGCCTGCGCAGTTATCGTGAACAAGTGGCTGAGCACGGATGGGCCGTGGTTGTAGTTCCCTTACTCAAGTGAGCATACCTGTACACACATTATTTCTCCTCTCACCCCAATCATATTTAGGACTAGCTAATATGGCTCAGTAAGTAATGTCGCATTGGACGTCTGTGAGGCTTCCACACTCATTTTGGTGAGTCTGTTATGTGTCGCAAACTCCCCTTTATGATTGCTTTGCTGTAAAGCCGTTCTTTGCTCGCCGTTGTCACTGAAACATGTTTCACTTGGGTTGCCGTGTAGAGACAACAGGCAATAAATGTGTGTACTTAAGACCCCCAAGTATAATTATGAGCATTACAAAGCACAGTCTTTTGATAGTTGGTATATTTAGCTGGCATAATTACATTCTGTGAGCTGTTTATCAACTATTGTAGCCATACTTTCGACTGAGAGTACTGATACTTGTACAGTACATCCCCCCTAAACCTCCGACTACTCCCGACAGGCACCTACTGGAATACTTAGCCTACTGCCTCTTGGTTATGTGTGATTGGTAATGCATGCTATAAATATGTTAGTGTGACGACTCCAGTTCGTCTAATGCTTCTCCTCGTCCTGTCCGTCTTCTCCACACCTGTCAAAAAAATGATCAGTAGACTCTTCTTAGAGAGAAGAAGCGCTCTCGAGGCGGGCTGTACTTGGTGGGGACTCCTGTTGACACTCCGATTCGAAACTTCTGAATCTCCTCCCATTGCTGTCGGGTGTTCATTCTCCAGAACTGCCACGAAGCGTCTGTGCCATTCAGAGACTTCAGCACCATTTGCACTAGTCCGTTTTGTGCCTTGTAGTCGCTCAGATCGTATACGGCGCTATCGATAACAACCACAAGCTTGTTCTTGTTGTTAGCCAGTTCAGCCACGGTCTCTGCGCTCATGTAATCGTCGTCGAGATCGGAAACAGAAGTGGCACACGTCTCTGGCATAGAACATACCGAAGAGCGTTCCGTTTCAGAATCAGAGAGAGAGATCTCAGATACCTCTTCAGCAAATTCGACATATTCCACTTCGTACCCAATGTCGTGAGTGTTGTCAATGTGCTCGATGTGCTCGATGTGCTCAATGTGTTGATGGTCATTGCGTTCAAAATGTTCAATGTGTTCAATGTGTTCAATGTGTTCAATGTGTTCGATATGGTGGTGCTCGGCCTTCGGAAAGGCGTACGGGAGAGTGCGTGCTGTGGCGTATGACATTAGCATAGTTGTGGAGGTTTGTATTTGGTGATGGTCCTGACCCAGCCAGACCACCTGGATATATATACGTGCCGCTTCTTTCATCAAACCGAATTTCACATCGCCTTGAAAAGCTAAAAAACGGCTTTGTCCCTTGCAGGGTGCCGAGTGAGAGATATTTGAAGATGCATATTATTGAGCCAACTGTGGTAGTGCTGGGAAAATAACCAGATTCTTCAGAAGCCCTAACTCCAGTGAATTGATTAATATAATAAAATCCACCCTTCCCCACACAAGATGCCCCAAAAACTGCGCCCCTACACTTGGCCACTTTTTCGATTTACCTCCAAAGCCATGACAGTTGAAACCCAAAGCACGATTATGTACCGGTCTAGAGCCACTAAGAAAGGGAAACAAAAAAAAAGGATAACCTTTGAGTCAGTCAGCAGCAGCATTGTAGTTATTCGAGCTCAATGGAACGTGATTAATGAGGGGGAGGGGTACCAACATAGATGGGGAAAAGAGATTCAGTAATTACGGGGTAACGTGTCTGAAGCGGGACTGCTTGTTCCCCCGGATGAATACTTCCGGCTCGTGAGGCGAATGTCCGGAAAATCGATATTCGCTTTACACTGCCTCTCTCTCTTTCTCTGCTCTCACTGGGTGCTTTCTTCAGTGGGCTATCTTGTCCCTGAATGTCAATGTTCATCAACTGCAGTGTAACGTTACACGGATAGACATTGATAGGGGATAATAAGGACAGTGTAATTGACGGTGGGAGCTCGGGGGTGAACCAACCAGTATATTTGTGTGCAACTATAGTTTTTCTACGTAGTTTTTTGTCTATATTTCCTGGTCAAGTGGTCTTAAAAAAATGTGCTTCTTTTTTCACTTCCATTTTGCGCTCTTCTCCCAGTTTATTCTCGCCGCATGGCACCCGGATGTCGTCGTCCAGGATCGACAACCTCAGATTAAACCATACGGTCTCGGTGAGGGGGAAATGGGCAACGCGACCAATAGTGGGGAACCATCCACGACACCTTTATTACAACCCCGTTGGCGATATCATAGTCCCGTTACCAGTGTCGTATTGCTTCACACGGCCTAAACAGACCCACTACAGTAGGTCTCGCTTTTCAAAGCCCGCATTGCAGTGCTTTTTGCAGGATTTTGCAGTGCTTTTGGCCAGAGAAATACCTCTCGCTTGGAGCCACTATGCGCTTGACAGAAGCCGACAAGGCGTAATTCAATTACGGCCCGCCCATTGTGGCAGCCTCCCAATCGGAGCTCAGCGTCAAACATCCTATGTATGTGGTTGTATACAATTTCCCTCACACGGATGAGCTGGTTTTGGCTCCGATAATAAAGAGCGTACAGCTGTAATACTGTCACGACCATACAGTGAATGGGAGACCGTGCTGATTACAAATACCCAAGAGATCAACACGGTAGCTGTTATTGCTGTCTCAGCCTCACTTTCAGCCTCTCTATCTTAGATGACTGCTATACACTAGCCCTGCAACATGTCTTTCCTACTGACACACCTCCCTAACGTACAGTATATTCGCCAAAGTTCATCCGGTGTCTATCCACCATGTGGTGAAGCACATGAACGACAGAGTGACCCCCACGAAAAAACTCTCCCAACCTCCCACGACCCCCACCCAGATGTAGTGATCTGATTGGTCAACTCGGTGGGCACACGCACGGAAATACTGTCCAGATAATAACCCACACAATGAATATCAATACAGTCTCGTGGTCTTTCTCTTTGTCGCTATCTTCTCGGCCGCCACTTCCGAAAATGCATGCATTCCCTTGTCGGAACCTCACGGGACAAACCGGAGCTGCATGAGCAATGGACTCTCCGCTTTGTCAGACTGTCTACCCCAGTTTTCGTCATCCGGCATATCCGGAGGGGTCACATTGCGGAATAGGAGTCTAGCCAAACGACCACACGACCATATGATTATTAATACATCATGTGGCACTATTAGTAATGCCCCTGCCGTACAAACAAACCCATGCCCGTGCTTTCGTGTATCTCTCTACATCTCCGTATTAGATCCTTTCTGGAGCTTGTCACATGAAACTTGGCTTTGAGAAACATTTTGCACGTGGTAACAGACACAATTTTACAACACATACTACAAGTAGTAAGAGTAGATTATACTGTCCCTGTCATGCGATCGAACAGCAATGGTCTGTGCGGCGTGTAAAAGGGTTACAGGGACCCTTCGTCTGGGTGCCTCGATCGAAGCAGTCCGACGTCATATGTCTCATGTCTCAGAAACCCCACTGTGGAGATTCTTGTTCTGATGCCTGATCACATGATATATATCATCAGATGCCTTACTGTGCGTTTTGTTTGTTCTTCCAATCCCTTGTAGTCTTCTGAGATACAGTCCAAATACATATTCTCGCCGGAAGTACATGCGGCTGACACTGGTACGTGCTTGTAAGACTACAATTAGTTATATACTACATACTGTACATACCGGTCTATGTATTATATGTATGTCTCCGAACACTACCTACGTCTACATATACAACTTCATGGCTTATTATTTCATTTACCATATGTCATGCCGTCTAATCCTTGAACAGTGTATGTACAATACAAGTGCTCGTATAACTACAGTACATCATCGATGATACTCATATTCGTTAAGATCATAAATAAATTGGTATTATGCTAAATGCTCAGTAATGACTGATGGACTAAATGTAAGTAAGTGTCGTCTTGTATTGTGGTAGAATGCAACCGGTAGTTCCAATGCAGCTGCCATGGTGTGACAGCCACGGCTGCATGAACAGCAGTCTTGTGTCTTGTGTAGTAGTCGTGGGAACAATGAGATCAGAAGCGATCACGGCTGAATGAACAGCAAGGGAAGATGTGATCATAGGAATATGAAGATCACGGCTGAATTATCAGCAAAGATGTGACAAAAGCCACGGCTAACGTCTCGTTAAAACGCCAGCAACCACTACTACCTCGTCAGACCAACTCCTAATCCTACCGATATGCCAACAACCACAGCCACCATCATGGTTCCTCCTAACGCCAACGCCGCCTTCTTGTGAGACTGCTTGACCTCTCCTGCTACCGAATCTAGGTATCCAAGACCCATAGCCAGCCAAAGAGGAGGCATGAAGAAGAACAGAAACAGCATCAACAGCGAAATCGAGTCTCGACACATGTTGTTCTCTTTCTGGGCTTCAAGATCGTACAAATGTGTGCCTCCTGGGTTGCTCTTGAGGGGCTGGATCTTGCCAAAGTTTTGCTTCTGACCAGTTCGGGTCATAAACAACATCTGGTTGTCTGGAAGGGAAGGGAATTGGTTCTGAAGAGGATGTCGAATGACAGTACCTGTAGAACCAGCGGAAGCCTGTCGCTGTTGCGACAGAGAAGGGGAAAGAACCTCGGCCTGTTTCTCCTCAACCTCAACCTCCGGCTCGATGCGAGAAGCATCAATCATGGGAAGAGGCTCAATAGCATCCAAATCAGTATGATAAGTCTCTGAAGAGGGGATCAAGGAAGACCGCTTAGAGGACCGTCGAGAAGCAGATCGCTTGGGGATCTGAGGAACCTCACTGAGAGGTCGATCACTGATGGGTCTGTCCTTTCGTTGCTTTCGAACTCGGAGAGGAGCAGGAGTGGCAGGAATATTGAACACATCTGGGCTAGTGTCCTTACCAACTCCCTTAGCCAGAAGCTGTTTGTCTCGCTCTTCAAACTCGCGAGTCAGACGGGCAATCTCCTTATCTCGCTCAGCCTTCAACTCAAGATACTCTTTGGGAGGCTCCTTGTTAGAGACTCCTCTCACCTCGGGGAACGAGTTGATGTTGGGGAACTGAGGAGAATTCTCGGGGGAAGGATAGAAGGGAATGAAGGCGTTATTAACAAAAACTGTGTTATTCTGCGCATACAGACCCTGGTCCTTCTCGTCGAGCTCTCGAGATCGAAACACAAACGGAACATATGAACGAGGGGGATGCATGATTGGCTCTTCCATGGAGGCGGGAGAGTATGACAACGAAGGAGGATACGAGAACTGCTGAGAATGGACCGACATTGGAGTCTCAGGAGCGACCTGGCTCATTTGGGGCTCTTGGGGTTCATCCACCTCAATGTCTGGGAACTGGTAGTCGCCAGAATTGAGCTCCGCAAACGAGCTGTTGGCAAAATTACCCAAGGGAATGGCTCGTTCGGTGGCCTCGTTGGTATGATGAACAGCTGAATCATCCGAAGATGAGCAGCCACCCATGTCGTTGGACACCATCTTGAAGCCCAGAGGCTGAGACAGCAAGTCTGGGGGTGCGAAATGGATGCCAAGAGAGTCTGTGGAGGAAGCAGTGCCAGCAAGAGAGGAGGAGTGGGTCGAAACCGAGGAAATGGGTCGAGAAGTCGACGAAACGGCGGGTGCAAGCCCACCCTCAAGTCCATCCTCTTCCTGCTTCATCTGCTCAAAGACATAGTCGTCTCGATGAGAAGTCTCGATGGGAACATCTCGGAGAGAAAAAGAAGGCTCATCAACTCCTCTGACAGGTGAAACATTGTCGATATCGAGAGGATACTTGTCTCCAGTGGAAATGAGAGACACGCGGTTGTCAAGGATACCAGACTCGGTGTACTTGGATCGGTCTTGGTGGGTTCGGAAAAGGTTAGTGGGGAGATTAGCATGAGAAAGCTCGATGGGGGTAGATGCGATGACAGAAGAAGAGTTGAGAGCAGAAGACGAGTCGTCGTTACTGGTCTCTGGTTCCTCCTGCTCCTGTTGGTGCGGTTGTCCCTCGTGGCGTCCTTCTTCCTCCCTCGGGTCCTCCTCCTCATCATCATCTCGAACACTAATATCCACAACCCGAATGCTGTCTCTGATGCTTTCGGGATCAATGAACCGATCAGCAAACAGAGTCCGAGCAGAAGCTGAAGTTGCGAACGATCGGGGAGATGCAATGTTTGCTGCCGCTGCAGCAGTGACAGTCTTCTGCTTATCAGAGTCATCAACGAGAGTACCCAACGTCGAAGAAGTGGGGAATCGTGGCATTGAAGCTTTGGGTCCATTGCCTAGATCGTACTCCAGAGGCCGTAATGAGTCGTCCTCCTCCTCAGCAGCTGCGGCAGCACTCTCTGAACTCTGCTCCACGACCTGCTCATCCTCACCCTCGCCCTCCTCCGCATCCTCCTCATCCTCATGCTGTAGAGAAGACAACTCGTCGAGAATATTTTCTGTGTTGACACTGTCAGGAGTGGTGTCCATCTTGGCAGTCACCATCTGTTCAACTGGTGCAATTGCCGAGACTGTGACAATATTATCCACCTCTCCAATGCCCCGAATTTGTTGATTAATGTCCTGAATCTGCGCATTGATGTCGTTGATCTCGTTGTTAATGTCGGTGAGGCCATGAAGAGATACCATACTGTGTCGGAATGACGTTCTGGTGTCATGAAACTCGTCGTCCGAGGGGCTCTCGCGGTTGTGCTGCATCAGCTCATGAGGAATATCAAGAGGGGGGACAGAAGACAATGCGAGAGGAGCCAGCGGCCGCATTGACAGATTCAGTCGACTGCTGGAGGCAGTACCCGTCTGCTTCAGCATCTCCATGCTCTTAGAAAAGGAGTCAACAGAGACATTGAAGACTCTCTCCTTCTCCTCCCGAGACTTATCAGAGTCCGAAAGGTGCTCGTGGAAGATGCTGGAGTGGTTGAAGGTAAATGAATGAGGCAACTCCACGTTGTATGCAAACCCACCGGCGTCGGTTCGGGGGCTGCCAGCAGGGGTATAAAATTTTGTGTTGGCAGCCTCCAGAGGAGCAGAAATCTTTGGGCGGATTCCAGCCTTCTTTCTGTGCCACTTGAGCGGCGAAGTGGGTCTGAACAGGCGACTGTCTTCAAGTAATGAGTCCGTCTTGACCCGCTTTTGTGTCCATTTGCGAGGACTGGGGGGAGCCCCTGAAAGGCTTCGTTTCGTGTCCATAGAAGAAGTTGTAGTGAAGTAGCGATGCAGTGTCGAGCTGGCGGTTTGGATGTCTTGCAATATCGAATTTCTGTCGTAAACGTGTGTTCACCTTACTCCAATAGGAAGCTGTCAGTGTCAGTTGTCTACTGTACCGTTCTCTATCGTGAGTAGAAGAAGAATGTCGTATCAGTTGAATGTGGCCTGTCGTTTCAAGCTGTCGGTGTTTGTTTAATCAGTCCAGAGCAATGAATGAATGAATTACTGACAAGTCAGCAGGTGGGTGCAATGGAGAACGAGACTTGAGACCGATTCGACTTAGTGTGGGTAGCTCAATAATTGCAGTGGTATACTTTTTTGCTTACTGGTCTTTGCGAAACTCTATTTGCTTGTTTGTTGTGACTCCCAAAGATGGCCTGAGGGGATAGTACCATTTAATAGGCATTTTGGAGGGTTTTTTTGGTATTTTAAGTAGTTCAGTCAATATTTATGCTGATTTCTACCCCGAATACCACCTCATATTCGCTTTAACAGTACTACGACACGTTCAACTCCACTCGTGTCTGTTTTCGTGGTCTTGTTTTGAATTGGCCCGAAATGGGGTTACTGCGGTTACCACCAAACCTTATGTGCTGCTGACAAGAAAAGAAAGATGGCACTAAGGAAAACCAAACCCAGCTGAAGCCATGAGATTTCATGTCAATCATAGCATAACTGTTTCAGGGCAGTAAAAGCAAATGTTTGTCTCAAGGGGGAATGAAGAGGCCTGTAACCGTGACTGAAAACCACCTCCCGAGTCTGCAGGCAGACGCACACATGCACCATTTCTGTACATGTTCAGCTGGGTGGAATGTGGAGTTCGTGCATATAAGTGAATAGTACACCAGACATGCTCTCAACATCTGTCCACTGATTTCCTCACTATCGTCGACAGGGCCTGTTGGGAGTATCGCATGGGGAAGTGAGTGTTGTTATGGTTAGTCTTTAAAGATCGACACGGGAGCTTATTTTCTGATGAAGTGATGTCGTCACAGGTGATGAGGAAGTACGATAACCACTATTAGGAATCTGTGTTGGTGCTGACCATACGCTATATCTCTTGAGGTGTCTGGAATGTAGCTTTACGTCGCCATCTGTCTGTATATCCTACTCTTCTTCATCTGTTGTTGCCATGTATACTCCGTCGTCAAGGTTCATAGATCTCGGGAGTATCGTAACCACGTGAAGTTTGGATTACCCGTACAGGGTCTAGAGTATGAGTACCAGTACATATAAGTAGCTCTGTTGTTTGTGAGGGACTGGGGAAACATTCTGTGGAAATAATATTTGACGTGTTTGTCTCAGACGCGTCCAGGGAGTGGATCGGTGAAACTGATATGCAGGTTGTGTCGTACCGTGCTCAATAGCTACTATGCTGTACATACTTGTACGAGTACAGGTAGTCGCCGTACAAGTGGTCATACTAATGACCTGCTATGCCTACAGTGCCTGTATTTGAAGCTGGTTAATTAGCGTCTCTGGTGTTTGTCGTTTACTGCTTTTAGTGCCCAACGAGAGCACAGGTACGGGTCTGGGCTACTTGTAGCACGCTGTAAGATCTTGTGTGGGTATGGCGACGTGTTTGGTGCTGCTTGCAATGTTTTTGGTACGTCGTCGACTTACCGTTACTGTAGCTGCTCGCCGCCGTGTCTCCGTGAATGCTTATCTCTCTGGTGTGTATCCATGTTTATCGCTCTTGTTTACCTCATGCTCGCTCTTATACCAACTGCACCTTAACGCTCACCCCTGTTAATAGTCTCGTATACGATGGTCATAGCAACGGCCTAAATGTCCGACGGGCACGTGACCTCCGCACCCACGTGATGTGTGCATGTAGCACGGATCTACAGTGCTCGAGTATGGTTAGGGTGTCTTCTCGGGTTAGGGCACTACAGGTAGGGTAAAATGCCAGCTGCGGTAACAAAGTTGGTGGAGATCTGAGAGCAGCGGTTAAGGGTGGCTATGGAATGTGAGGTTATGAGAAGGCGTCGATAGTGTTTTTTGTAGCAGCGTGGATGATATGGCAGCTCTGTGGGTGGAGGTGGACCTGAAATGGGTATATAGACACGTACGATCACAAGTTACCTACAAGTGGTTGTACTCATCACATTGTCACCCACCCGACTCGTATCAGCTCTGTGAGCACATACTTGTACTGAGGGTCGATATAAACACACCAAACAACTGCCATAATGCTGAGCTATTAATAAAGCCAACATTGACCTCGTGCATATCACTTTGCCGCACGTTACTGCTAAGAAGGAGGTCTATGACCATTGTTGAGCAAGACTCATGTCAATACGTGCAATCTTACTCGCACCATTCTCGTGTGATCCAAGTTCTCTCACTCTCGTCAGCCGCGAAAGACACGCGCTCCCACTGGCTGACTGGCAGGCTATACGCCATCCGAGACAACAATGCCTGTTGCAGTGTGTCTCACTTCTCCAAAGTACAAGGCAGGGCGTCGGACTGCAGGTATGAAACGAGAGCACGGGAAAGGTAGGGTTTCAGAAAAGGGATAAGATAGGAGTAGCTATTGTAATAGGGGGCTTCACTAATAGCGGCTGAATATCTGCGGATAAAGATAGACAAGTAAGACGGTAGCTACCGGTTCAGAAGGGCTCATTGGTGTCAACATGGGCGGCACAACCACACCCACAGCACCACAGTAGCATATGTGACATCACAAGTTCAACAAGTATCTAATTATAGGGTAGCTGATACACCGGATGCGGTCACACACTACAGCAGCAACACACATAACCGAAACGGACTGTACGGACTCAAACGTGGTTTCTGTAACAAGGCTGCTTGGACATTCCCACGTGACTCTCAAGGTATCTCCGCATTGTCCTCGTCCGTGACTCCCTGAGAGCCACCGAGACGTCAAACACGGAGGTTTGTTTTAATCTGGACAATGGAGCTTTTAATTATCTGCACGGAAGCAGCATGCTTGGCAGATGGAATGATCACCCAGGGTGCCGCCCGTAGAGGCAATTAGCTGTCACAACAGACTGACGGGTGTCAAACTGGCCAGTCAAATTCAGCCATTTTCCTGGGGCCACTCGAGCTCTCCGTGGTCCACAGTAAATACTCGAAGCTGTGCGGCTTCTGCTCATTTTTTTTGCTCACTCATTCCGTGGTGCATCCAAGGTCGTATTTTTGCATTACAATTTTTCAGCGATCCCCTGTTCCCCTCACAAGCATGCTACAGCGTAGAATGTGGACCTGAGGTATTACTGTAGCGAGGAGCTAGTATTTGGGACCAACTACCATACAATGGCGTACCAACCCCCCAATGATCTAGCCCATGCTTTCCAGTCCAAATTATCACTTAATTTTTACAGCACTTTTCTTCCCGAATCTATCCATTGCACAATGGCGTGAGACATGAATATCGACGTCTAGTATTTAATATGCATTTTTGACTTTGGGGTGAGTTCTAGGGAAGGTGGAGTGTCGATAAAAACCGGTCAGAGTAATCCCATGAAGACGGAAATTGGCTCAAAATGACCATGGAAGCACAGTCTTCCACGTCTACAGAAACCGGAGATATCTATATGACCATTGCTCCATTACAACACGGTCCTTACTCGACGATACGATATGCTTTTTCCATAGTAGGCTAACGTAAAACGGCCTCCCTCGCATTCGAGACAAGGGCCGCTTCGAAGCGAGAGGTCGTGCCATGGAGATGACATTTTAGGGAGGTGGAATGACAGGATGTTGTTTGATTGACGACTCCATGTTGTCTCCATCCATACCATCACAAGATCAACGCCTCTTAGTGAGGATACAAAACAACCACCCACCGTACATCTCATGAACCCTTACAGAAAAAAGGCCGATCTTGGCTTCTCTCAGAGTCGTTCAGACTCTCTAATTCCACTCACCCCTGCACGGGTCATGCCAAGCAGCATCGAAGACTGTCGTCTGCTGTTGCTTCGAAACTGCCTGGCCGTCTCCTTCTGCTTCAACTCCGCGTCTGAACCAACTCTGAAGTCTACGACGCGAGTGTCTCCCACCTGGAACGTTAGAGCCGAGACAGCAACCATATCACGCGTAGGGGTTGAGTTTGAAGGGGGCGATGGTGAACCAAGGCGGTGCCCCATAACCCAGAGGAAGTTCAGCTGGGCGTGGATCAACTGTGTGTCGTGCCACTGCCATACAATGTAGCACACCTTCCGGATCCATCTGACGTATGTACCTTCCCCATTGTTTGCACTCATGGATCGTATCGTACTTGGAGCTCACCTCGCTAACTCCGATATTATTCCATTGTTTGTGTCAAGTCTCTTTACACAGTCGCTTTCGACGTTGACTGTTTCGTTTCAACTTCAATCGTATCGTAATTAGGTGCTGGTACTTGTATCTCACTATCCACACAAGTCGCTCTACGGCATGTTCCAGTTCGATAGAGTTTGTTATATATTATCTGGGGACGATGAATCGAAAGGTGAGCTGTTGCATATCGTTACTACGAGGCCACCGGTTCATTACTTATGCGACTTTCTGTATCGTCTACTCGTACCCTCTTATCCACCCTCATTCCACTCTTCTATATCATCGCACAGTGTGTAAACCCCTCACGCACAACCCACGTGAAGAGCACATGGGGGCAAAGGCTAACGCGGCAGATCAGGGTTGTGGGAGTGACGCTTTCGGAGAGCTCAGACGGCCCTCATTGTACCAAGGTGCCAATGTGCAAAATGTGCGCTATAACCATGGCCAGTGGACCATTATAGAAGGGGAGCTGAGCTAGCCCAGAAAATGATATGAGCGGATGCTGGAGCGTTGGGGGAGAGATTAGCTGGACAAGAACCTCTTGGGATTAGCCCGGGCGTTTTTACAAATCATTGACAGTTACTCAGTGGAGCGCTCAACTGCGCAATTATCATTGCCTCCACCACTCTTATCGATCGACGGTCCTTCTACGCGTATCAATGCAATTACCCGGTCTAAGGGTTACCCGTCTTTGAGTGTGGCAAGGTGACCTAGTTAAAATAACACATCAAACGACAGCCCATGGGGGTAGTGTATGTGGCAAAAAAAGATGACTAGTCGATAACCGAAATATATGCCGCATGGCACTCTATATCATTGTCTCCATAGCATACACGGTTTGCCACCGACACTCATCCCGCACCCAAACACGTGCTCTCACCCTCTATATCCTCCAGACACCTAAAATAGACCTGGCGGAATTACGCTTTTTATTTACGCTTTTGTGTTTGGCACTTGCAGGCCAAACAAAGAAATGGGGCAACCATGCTCGCATAGAGGTAGGCGCAGGACCGTAGCGATATATATATAGCTGGAGACGCCTTTTCCTATCTAATCAGACAAGTCGTTACACAGACTAGTACACCAAAACAACTCAGACCACCCGACCACCAGTCAATCTTGGTCAACCTGATCTCCGACATCATACCCCGACACTTTCCACGACTCTCCACGACACTACTCCTGTCACTCCCCCTAGTTTCTTTGCCACTCGTATTTGCCATTGCCTAACCACCATGTCTATCAAGCGAGAAGAGTCCTTTACTCCCACCCCCGAGGACCTGGGATCTCCCCTGACAGCTGATTCTCCTGGCTCTCCCGAGTCTGGAGACAAGCGAAAGAAGGATCTCACTCTGCCCCTTCCTGCTGGTGCTCTTCCCCCTCGAAAGAGAGCTAAGACAGAGAACGAAAAGGAGCAGAGACGCATCGAGCGGATCATGCGAAACCGGCAGGCGGCACATGCGTCTCGAGAGAAGAAGCGACGACATTTGGAGGACCTGGAGAAGAAGTGCTCGGAGTTGTCGTCCGAAAACAACGATCTACACCACCAGGTGACTGAGTCCAAGAAGACCAACATGCACCTCATGGAACAACACTACTCGCTGGTGGCCAAGCTGCAGCAGCTCTCGTCGCTCGTCAACATGGCCAAGTCTTCCGGAGCTTTGGCCGGCGTTGATGTCCCCGACATGAGCGATGTGTCTATGGCCCCCAAGTTGGAGATGCCCACCGCGGCTCCTTCCCAGCCCATGGGTCTCGCCAGCGCGCCCACCCTCTTCAACCACGATAATGAGACCGTCGTCCCCGACTCTCCTATTGTGAAGACCGAGGAAGTCGACTCTACAAACTTTCTCCTCCACACGGAGTCCTCCTCCCCCCCCGAACTAGCTGAGAGCACTGGCTCAGGCTCGCCATCGTCGACTCTGTCCTGCGACGAAACTGATTATCTTGTGGACCGGGCGCGTCATCCAGCAGTGATGACTGTCGCAACTACTGACCAGCAGCGTCGGCACAAGATTTCATTTTCATCAAGGACGAGCCCGTTGACGACGAGCTTGGACTGCATGGACTGTCGGATGACTTCACCCTGTTTGAAGACAACAAGCAGCCTGCCCAGCACGACTTTATTGCTGATCTAGCTCACTATGAGTCGAGCGTCAGCAACCTGTTTGGGGGATTGGAGTGAATGGAATCCCTTATTTATTAACGCCATCAGTACGGCATTCTTCTCGATCAGAGTCTCAGCATATGGCGCGCGTCCACCATTTTTTATACACAGGACAGCAGCGACTGGCTAGAGACCGACTTGGAGAGGTGCAAGGAACGGGCAGTTTATTTATTGAGAGAGATAGATTTGTTAGAGGAGACGAAACACACAAAAAACACTGGCCTAAGTCGGTATATAAATGAATGAATGATGATGATTACCTATTTACCTATTGGATAGCTTTACTTGTAATGTAGTTGTGGCTGAACAGACAGATCCACTAAGACGTTATTCAAAGACACTTGTGTCCTGGAATGAAATGAGCTTCCATTTTTCACCCGCGAGGTTAACCTTGTGGTGGTGTTGGAGGAGATAGGAGATAACCATTAGTGGGTATGGGTAAAATTTGTACATTGCAAATAGGGGATGTGTTAGTATATACGGAAGCGCTTCTATTGTTATGCAACTACATTGATTTGAATGTAACGAGATTGGATACATCACCATAATGTGTACATAATTACTCCATCATCTCCTTGTTATTGTCGCTTTTTCACCCTGTAGTTCGCGCACACCGCTCAGCAAACTCAGCCTCCGTCAAGCTCTAAACCTTGATCTACTGTAACCTGTGGTGTTTCGAGGCCATTCCATGTGAGTTTGGGGTGTAGAGTTTAGTGAGCAGTCTGCGGGGAAGTAGGGAAGGTGCCGCGTGAGTGATATCTAGGGGTGTGAGTTATGTGGCTGAGAGATAACCACAAGTACCTCCTTGACCTTCTTCTCCGAATATTATTTCCTCGATCATAACTCAGTGCCTCCTTCAATTGCGTTTTTACTCTATTGCTCAAGTGTAAGACCTGTAAATTTCAGTCTATGGATTCCATGTCGGTCCTTCAACTATAATTACCGAGAGTCTGACTTTTCTTCTTTTGCCTTTGACTTTTGCGCTTCGTGCATATATACAAATGTTTGACTGTGGCTTACGAGCACATATTGGAATACTGCTCAACAGCATCTACCTACCATCGCTACTCGCTCTCTGCTGCTATTACTGATGTTGTATAGTTTCACATAGCCTTTGGGGTTGCATTACATTGAACAATGACTTTTGACCAAACAAAACAAGTTACATCCATCGAAGACGCTATATCAGCACGCTAGAAAAAACGGGCTAGGCGTGAAAATCACAAAACGAGCACTTTATCGTACTATAGAGAGGTAGCACAGTGCAACACACACACCACTTTAGCTGTTGGACTCTTACATGACTCTGCTTGCTTCCAAATATCCTCTTTCTCTTGCATACTCGTCGTACATGGTTCAGGTAATCTTTTTCATCAGTCTTGGCACTGCAGTTATCAGATCAAAAGATGGCCGTGCATGCTCGAGAGCCATTGGATGGAGTGTACGGTGCCAAGAGTCGACTCATTGTCCGGCCGACGTCGGACTGGAAGTCTCCAAACAAACCTGATCCAGACCGTTGGCTCCTCCGTAGGTTACATCATACATAAAACTGATCCAATGGCTGTCGATCTATCCTGCCATGCATAGGCTTGGTGGTGGGCACCAGGATTTGGTTGTAGTGCCGAGAAAGTGATAGCCAGGCACTGTGGAGACCGAAGAAACCGAAATGATCGGGGCAGGGTTATAAGTAAGCTGTTTATGTGTGTAATGTGACGCATATGATAATTGAGAATGCAAGTACTATAGCTAATCATTGAACGACTCTGAAAGATGGCTTCAAATCGTCAGTGGTTCTGTCTAGACCCTGTATTCTCAACTAAATGTTTCAAACCGGGTCCTGGGACCAATGTCTGATTTCAGAACTCTCAAGTTAAGTCTTGCACAATACATACGATACCTCCAAAGTACGTCGCAATATAGTACTTATAGATCCTAAATGTTCCATAGTTCCTAATTTCTGTACTTGGTAGCTACTACTGTACAATAACCTATAGTAGTCCATATCCTCTTCTGTGACACTGCACTCAAAGAGCTAATGTCTTCACACTATTGGAACGTCACGATCTACACCCTGGATAGCTACAAGCAGTCGAGATATAGCAGTATTTATGCCTACGATCGAGTCTTAGTCATCAATTCACCAGACAGTAATCACAAGCCTTAAGGAACAGAATAATACCCTCTGCCCAAGAAACTTCACTTTGAACTACTATGCAATAATACGAACCACAGCTATAGCTTCCCCTCCAGATACAACCTGGGAAGCCATAGAACTTGTCTAATTGGTCTATTCAACTAATTTTCGCACCAGTACATACTCGTATCCAACTTGGTGCGTCCCAGACAGAGCTATAAACAGACTCCGTTTATATAATATATATATATATTATATATGTCCCAAGACAGAGCTATTAAACAGGACTTCGTTTTATATTATATATATATATATATATATAATATATACATATATTTTCCTGCATATACATTTATTTTAATTTACAGTTATGTAACGTATGGTACCCTACACACAATGCCCGCTCCGTCCAAGTGAGTAATTAGTGGAGCAGAACTACCGTGATTGAATTAAAGTGGGTGGGAAGCTATTGATAGACCACACTGTCTGCTACATGATTACACAGCAGAACACTGTGATACGCCATTCTCCCATTGTGTTTGACATCACTCTCCCTTTTTTTGTTTATTTTAATATTTTCCAACATATTTGCAATACTGTTGGCAGACTGAACCAAATCAACAACCTTCACCCACCACGCTACGAGTACTCAAAAGAGAGAGTGTGTACGTGAAACATACATCTCGTTGCAAATAACAACCCAAATCACGGAATCACAAAACTGCGCCAAGTCACTCAAAACTCAGGAGGAGCCGCCTTACATCTCGTGTCTACTCTTCACACATCAAAACATGATCATTCATTAACTAGTTGTTCATAATATCTACATATCGACTCTTTGCACTCTTTCGAGCACCCTTTCTAGGAGCGCCGGTAGGAGGTCCACCGGTGAGGAAGCCCTCGAGAGGATCAACCACCTTGGGTCGAGGAGCGCCCGTGGCAGCCGGTCGAGGAGCGCCACCTGCTCCGGGAACCGGAGGAGTATCAGCAGCGGGAGGGGTGGCCACAGGAGGAGTGGCCCCACGAGAAGCACCGACCGGAGGAGCACCTCCAGAAGGAGGGGGAGGAGTGCCACCAGCAGGGGGACCAGCAGGCTTCTTGGCCTTGGGGGGAGGAGGAGGTCCTCCAGCTCCCTTGATCTGGTCCTCAATCGGCAGATCACCATTGATCCACCGCTTGTGCTCTTCCGAGTAGTAGAAGTTACTTTTCTCTCCAAGCTTAGCCTTGTACACCTTCTTGTCGTCTGCAGGCTGCTGTTCGCCCTTCTTGAACCAGCCTCCAAACCAACCCTTCTTTCCTCCGTCCTTGGGCTCTTCCTTCTCCTCCGCCTTCTTCTCCTCCTTCTTGGCAACGGGCTTCTTGTTACCCACGCCAAAGTCGTCGTCGTCCTCTTCCTCAGCAGCAGCGGTAGGAGCTGAGTACCGAGAGGCAGGGGGAGCAGCGGAAGTAGCAGGTTCCAAACCTGGAAGAGGTACCGGAGGAAGGTTGCTAATGGGAGGCAGAGTGACGGCTGCAGGAGTGTAAATCGCACCCTCATCGTCACCGTAGTCTCCAGCATCGTCTGCAGCCTGAGACTGGTAGCCGTACGAGGGAACTCCATAGTCAGGGTAGTCAGCCGCAGCAGCCTCCGCCTCACCGGCCTTCTCGTTCTCCACCTCCGTCTCGGTAGGCTCGGCGCCCTCTTCTTCAGCAGCCGGATAACCAGAGTATGGGTCATAGCCTCCATAACCACCTCCGTAGCCGTAGCCGTAGGCCTCAGACGTGGTTGCAGGCTCAGGCTCCTTATTGGCAGTGGGAGCAGGGGCAGAAGAGTTACCAGGCGAGTAGGCGCTGTTAGCTGGCGCATACTTGTTGGATGCTGCCGCTGAAGACTTCTTTTCTTTTGCGGGAGAGCCCGGGTCGTAGGGGTTGTAGACAGACTTGACAGAAGGCTTGGGGGGAGGCGCCACCTTTCGAGCGGGAGGCTTCTGACCAGCCTTCTGAGCAGGCGCTTGCTGGGCTGGAGGAGCCGCAGGAGGGGCCTTCTGAGCAGGAGGAGGGTGTGCCATCGGTTCAGGTTCAGGTTCAGACTTTTGCTCATATCGCTCATTCTCGTTCTCAAGGTGAGAGTAGTCAGCCGCAGGCTCCTGCTCCTGATCCACAGCCTCAGTCTCCTCCTCCTCCTCGATGTGATGCTCAGGCGTGCTGGCGTAAGATCGACCGTAAGCAGGCTGACGAGGAGAGAAAGATGAGGCGCTGGGTGCATAGGGAGAAGCACCAGAAGCAGAGGGAGCAGAGGGAGGGGCGTACACGTTTCCAGAGGGAGGAGCGTAAGGAGAGGGGCCAGAGGGAGTTGCACCAGGAGTGTAGGCATTAGCGGTAGCTCCAGAAGGGGGAGCATTTGCATTGCCACCCGCACCGGGAGCATATGCGTTGGCAGCACTAGAGCCACCGGCAGGAAGAGGATAGATACCAGCTCCACCAACGGGAGCATAAGCGCTGTTACCGCCACTCACGCCACCAACGTCGATGGGTGACATAACTCGAGGGTAGTCAGACTGCACAGAATGCACAGAGGCAACAGAGGGAGCTCGCTCGTATCCATAGCCCGAAGGACCCGCATCCATGGCAGACGACGACCGAGGCAAGCTGGGCCGCGAATCATAGGGTCCAGACCCGCCCTGAGGCCGCAGAATGTTACCTGTGGAAGCTCGAGTGGGAGGAACTCCATAAGGCTGGTGCTGTTGGTAACCAGGAGTCACAGCAGACTGCTGACTCAGATCCACCACGGAGGTGGTTCGAGAAATGCCGGGGGTGGCTGCAATCTGGCTGAACACTGTGTCACTTGCAGAAGAGGCGCCAGCAACGTTGGCCTCCTCACCCGCCACAAACTTAGACAGACTCTTGTCGAGATGACCAAGCACCTTGTCCAGCTTGGGCCGAGAGAACCACGAACCGGTGGTGGCACCAGGAGTGGACGACACTCGATCTGACAACGCAATCAGCCGGCTGATGTAAGCAGGCTGAATGATGGAGGACTTGTCGGTGAAGCTCTTGAGAGCCTGGTTGAGATACTCGGCGTACCGCTGGGCCTGAGCAACATTGCCCAGATCAGCCAATACCTCGGCATGGACCAACTTGTATAGCTGCATCTGGGGAATCGCAACATTGGTCTTGAGACCCAGAGCAAACTCGTAGGTCTCAGACAATAAGATGGCGTCGAGATCTCGACCCTCGGAGCCCAGGAGGGTGATCTTGTCTGTCAAAGGAGCCCGCGAAACTACATAGCAGAAATGGCCAGCTGCAACATACCCCTTCTGCACAAGATCGTCTCCAAGCGAAACGAGAGAAGACAAGTCGCTACCATCGTCCTTGGCGTTGGACAAGAGGTAAGAAACCGTCTCCTTCCAGTCACCGTACGCCTCGGATGAAGGGATCACACCGCCAAACGAAGAGTACAGGAACTGAAGAGTGGGCTTGTACAAAGGTCGAACATCGTCCTTGATGAACTCAGACACCACATCCTTCCACTTCTCGGGGCCCATAGTGCTGGCAATCAGCATAGAATGGCCCCAAAGACGTCGATCCATACAATGTCGAATGGCTGCGTCCTTAGATCCGCTCTGAAGATGTCGAAGCACATGGTTGGCGTCTGAACCAGAGAAAGAAGGGCCATTGTCTCCCTGTTGAGGCACAAATGACGATGACGAGAGGTCCATGGCAGACGTGAAGGCAGAACCGTCACCGGTAGCACTCTGCTCGAAATGAGGAGTCAGGAAAGCTCGAACCTGAGCAGAGTTGATGACTCCATCATTGGCCAGATACACACGAACCAACTTCCACAGCAGAACCCGATCAGCATCGGCATTCTGCGAGTCCAGCAGGTTCACGTGGTCAGCCACCCACTTCTCCAGCTCCTTCTTCTTGGACTTGACAGGGCCCTTGTTAGGAGTGAACAGGGGCCCAGGGAATCGCGTAATATCTTCACCAGTGGACACAACCTTGCTCACGTCCAACAGACGAACCGAGGTCTGGCTGACAGCAGTGGCGTAGCCAATTTGAGGTGCAATCAGACAAGTGGCGTTCTTGGAATTGCTCCATCGGAAAATGGGGAACTGTCTCTTTCGAAGCGCCTCATCCGAAACTGTAGACTTTTGGCCAATGTCCTTGAACTCTGAATATCGTCGAGGAGACTGTGTCTGAGGCTGCTGGATGACTCGCTTGGGAGAAACGTTGGGCGAGTAAGCCATAGCCGGAGCAACTACAGGAGGAGTAGTGCCTCGAGGAGGAGCTCCCCGAGGAGGAGCATAGGCATTTCGAGACGACACCCGTGGAGGTCCAGCAGGAGGGGGGCCCGAAGCTGTTCCAGCAGCAGCAGCAGCAGCAGGCAGCAGCAGCAGCAGCGGCAGCAACAGGAGGCTGAGGCTGAGGAACAGGAACGCCACGAGAAGTTCCTCGAGGAGGTCCAGCAGGAGGTCCACCAGCAGGAGGTGCCGAATGACTCACGGGTGGAGGAGCATAGGGCGAGCTACTCTTAGGGGGTACTGCTGGAGGAGGAGGAGCGTAGGGTGAACTCGTTTTAGGAGGCACTGCAGCTGGAGGGTGAGCATAAGGAGAGCTCGTTTTGGGAGGGACAGCTGAGGGACCACTGGGAGGAGCATAGGGGTTATGGGGAGCAGCAGCTGGGGGTCCAGAAACACTGTTATGGTGTGAAACAGGCGCAGAATGGACACCTGAATGAGGGCCACCGTGAGAAGGCATTCCGTAGCCATCACTGACTCGTCGAGGTTGCTGAGAAGCCTCCTGAGCAAAAGGAGCCCGAGGAGGAGACAGAGCGTAGCTCGGCTGCCGAGAAATAGGCTTGACGGGAATGGGTGGCAGCTCCTCGAAGAAGTTCTTCTTAGGAGCCGTAGTAGGCGGCTGGACAGGAGCAGGAGCATAGGGGTTACTAGCAGGTCGTGCAACAGGAGGACCCATGGGGGGAACTCCAGGTGTAGGAGGAGCACCCGGAGCAGCTCCAAACGCAGGCATCAGACCGGGGGTAACACCAGGCGCACCATGGGCCTGGGGAAGCTGCTGCTGCGACCGTGCCTTCTTGACAACCTTGGGAATCATACCTGTGGGGAAATCAAAAGCGTCCGACTTGTTCTTGTCAACACGTTTGCCAGCTCCAGGAGCAGCAGCAGAGGGGGTAGACTGTGAAGAAACAGGCTGGTACATATTAGGAGTGGACTGAGCAGCTCCGTAACCTCCAAACTGAGACACAGAGGGCACAGTGGGTGTACTATATCTGCTTGTGGAGACGGGGGCAACAGGCACACTGGGAAAATAAGTGTTCTGGTGCTGTTGGTTAGCTCGGAAGTCGCCGCCAGTCTGGGCAGCCATAGGTTCCTCGTCCTCGTCGTCCGTCTCCAGGAAGTCCTGGTCGCTCTCCAGCAGATCGTCGTCTTCCAAAAATGCAAATGACTGGACAGGAGGGTTGGGCTTGCCTGCCTCAGCCAGCACCTCGGCCTGGTCATCCTCGTCCGTCAGAAGCAGATCGTCGTCTTCGTCGAGGGACAGGGTGATGGGCTTCGGCTGTGGAGGCTCGTGTAGGGCAGGAGGAGCCTCAGTCTCGCTTACTCCAAGCTGGTCGAAAAAGTCAGCTCCACTGGGCTGCACCTTGTGTCTTCTTCGGGGGGCATCATCAGACGTAGCAGCAGCAGGAACAGACTTTTCAGGAGACTTCCCAAGTTGGCTGAAGAAGTCATCCTCAGCAGCAGCAGCCTTCGTGGCAGCAGGAGCGGCCACAGGGGACTTGTGCTCAGGCTCAGCAGACACAGACTGCACATTTTCCTCTGCAAGCTGACTGAAAAAGTCATCCTGAGGAAGGGGGTCTGTCTGCTCGGGGTTTTGGGGCTGGGCCAGAGATGCCATGAAGTCGTCCTCTTCCTTGGTTGTAGTGGAAGCAGCAGTGGTATGCTCAGGAACAAACCCTTGCTCTTGTTCAGACTTGCCTAGACCAGAGAAAAAGTCGTCTTCAGCAACAGGCTCGGTCTTGGTTTCGATAGGCTTAGCCTCCTCAGCCTTAGCGGTCTCAATGGTCTTGGTTTCGGGCTCAGACTGTGTCTCAGCGACAGTCTTCTTACCGGTTTCATCTGAGCTACCTCCAAGAGTTGAAAAGAAATCGTCTTCATGCTTTGTATCGGGCTCGGTGTCCTTGGCCTGAAGCTTAGCCTCCTCAGACCCTAAGTTGGCGAAGAAATCGTCGTTGGGCTCCTCCGATCCGGTCTCTAGCTGATCCCGGACCTTACGATATTCATCGGCTTGCTCCTGCTTGATCTGCTCAACCACAGGGTCCTCCATGAATCGCTTTTCCAGCTTCTCCTCGACCTGGGCGCTTTCCTCGGCTCGTTCCCGCTTAATGCCCTCAACAACAGGATCTCGCATCAGCCGCTCGGTCAGCTGGTCCTCCACTTCGCGGATTTCATCCTCCTTGTGTTTCTTCTCATTCTCCACCACAGGATTCCCCATGAACCG
Source organism: Yarrowia lipolytica (assembly GCF_001761485.1). Lineage (NCBI taxonomy): Eukaryota > Fungi > Ascomycota > Dipodascomycetes > Dipodascales > Yarrowia > Yarrowia lipolytica. The sequence continues at coordinate 1,671,252 of NC_090771.1, read as the reverse complement.
GCTTTCCAGATGCTTCTCAACCTGTGTAATGGAAGGCGTGGCAGTGGCAACAGGGGTTGCAACATCAGTGGTAGTACTGGTAGCAACCTCTTTCACATCCTCCTCTCCATCCTCCTCCTTGGACAAAGTGGAGAAGAAGTCTTTGTCCGAAGCCATAGGGGGCTCGGGCTGCTCGATCTCCGCAACCACCGGATCGATCTCTGCCTTAACCTCAGACTCCTGCTCATCCTCCTCAGGCTCAACAGGAACAGGAACAACGACGTCTACTGTCTCGACTGTGGGCTCGGCAGCCAGGGCGTTGGGCTGCACAGTAAGCACCGGGGTTGTTCCTTCTGGCGATTCGGGTTCAGCCTCGGCTTCTGCAGACTCTTCGGTGCCAGTCTCCTCCTCCTCGTCAATGTCCTCCTCATCATCTGGGATTGAACCAGATCCTTCATCTCCAGCTATGGCCTCAGCCAACGGCGAAACATTGGTCACGGGCGAGGTTGGCGATGTCGAAGCTGTTGTCTCTGTGGCTGCGGCGCTCTCGGGCACACTGAGTGATGCTGAAGTGGAAGAAGCGGTCTCCACAGCAGCGGGATCAGCGGCAACCGAAGAGGCTACGTTGGTCGCGGGCACGGCCACCGAAGGAGCCGCCTTCTTGGCCTTGGCCTTGCTTTTCTTGTTATTCTTTTTAGCCATACTGTGTTAGTGAAATGTTGTGGATGCGATCACCATGTGCTGAAAACTCCGCAAGGATCGCAAAACCGCCCAAACTCACCTAATTGACGACCTCAATCAAAAGAACCTTGCGTACTCGGTGAGATTGATTCGAGTGGACGAAAATAATGTCGTATGCGTGTACTGTGTGTGACGTAGCGTTTGGCCAACTTTGATCAACGTCACCAAGGTTAGCAATGCGAGTGCATGTGTGCTGGGTGCTGTGGGGAGTGGTGGATTTGGTAGGGACAAGTATGAGAGTCTACTACAGCCGAGTTAATGGCATATAATAGAGACAGAGTGAGAAAAAAGTGTGGGATGACTGCTCCCATGTATATTAAGACTACCCGTGTGTATTTTGCACAGCTTTTGTCGTCATTACTTCTATACTACACAGGTAAGATCGTCTCATCACCACGCCCGTTCATGAGCGCATGTTTACTCACGTGGAACGGGGGCGTCTACAGTAGAGTTTGAGATTCGAACATGGTATGGTGTGATATTGTGCAAGTATAGGAGGTTGACTAAAGATGTAAGTGCTTATTAATACACGAAAAGTTTGTAACTTTTGTTTCTCTGGCCACCTCTTATAACCATTCCTCGAGACCAGAAACATACGCCTCATAACGGCTATTTACACGCTCACGTCATCATCTCCTTTCACACCCTGATAACTTTATCTGTGGGATATGATTCGTGAGCTGTTGAATGTATACTACGAAAATCGGATTAAATAGACTGGAGATACTATCAGAACGACTCCAACGAATGCATTCCATACGTATTATTCAATACGCTTAGTAATCATCGCATTCCTGCTCCAGGCCCACCTCACTTTAGGCCAGTATTCGGGAGTTTGGCCGAGCGGTCTAAGGCGCCAGGTTTAGGTGTAACACGCTTAAATATAAATTCCCTGGTATCGAAAGATGCGGGAGTTCGAATCTCCCAGCTCTCATTTTTGCTGGCCGTCATGCCCTTATTCTTTTTGCCTGCCTGATTGCGACTTATCCATACATGTTCGTACAATGCAAACAACCTGCTTTTGGGCTACAGGGTTCAATAGAGTTCTGATCACGTGACGGAAACCGAAATGTACGATGAGGGAATGATACAGTTCGATCAGTCAAATAAACAAAGTGCAAGGTCATCACTCGTGCTAATAACTGTCTCAATTTGCTAGTTGTACGGTGTGACAGTCAAACGAGTCATATATGTACTTGCCTAAGGCGGTCAACTGTGTGCTTAGGAAGTGAGTGCAGTAGACCCTATAGCTATTGTTGAAGGTAATACCCGGTAGGGTAATACCTGGTCAATTCCTCACATAGTGATGAGAGGAACCAGCTTGGTCGTAGACGAGATGTCCATTCTGTAGATAGTGTTATCCATTGATCTAGAATCTCCTTCTGGTGTGTGCTACTATCGGAACGTGGTGTCCCTAGAAGTGAGTTGTAAGTCGTTAATCAATAATACGTACGATCTTCAATAGCTAATGTATAAGTAAGAAGCTGACACTTACGGTACAAGACGACAATCACGTGATTATTTGTTTCAGAGTAATGGATTTTATACAGGCAGTGTTTCCAACTACAGTATATATATCGCTCAAGACCATGTCCGACTACCTCCAAACTTCGACCACTAAGTCAAAAGCAGTTTCAGCTTACCCCAACTTCAAACCTGAACTTACACAGTAACACAGTAAATTAATTTAGGTTGGACATGCATGATAGAAAAATTCGAAGTTTAGACGTCCAAAAAAATCACAAACCACACAACAAGACACAGCAAGATGGCTCACAAAAACAAGGGCAAGCAACTTGCTCCTGAGCACGAGAGATTTCTATCTGCGTGCACTGATATCGCGCTGGAACTCGTTGGATCGCTGTCCAACGGATCCACCAAAGATATCAACCTCAACGCTCTGGTGACCAAGTATGCTAAGCAATACAAGCTGGCCTCCCAACCTCGTCTGACAGACATTATCGGCTCCATTCCCGATCAATACAAGAAATACCTGCTACCAAAACTACAAGCCAAGCCTGTTCGAACTGCGTCCGGTATTGCAGTGGTGGCTGTCATGTGCAAGCCTCACAGATGTCCTCATATCGCTTACACTGGTAACATTTGCGTCTATTGCCCCGGAGGTCCCGATTCCGACTTTGAATACTCAACTCAGAGTTATACTGGATACGAACCCACGTCCATGAGAGCTATCAGAGCTCGATACGATCCCTATGAGCAGGCACGAGGTCGAGTGGACCAGCTGCGATCTCTGGGTCACTCTGTCGACAAGGTGGAGTACATTATCATGGGAGGAACTTTCATGTCTCTGGACAAGGAATATAGAGAGGGATTTATTTCACAGCTACACAACGCTCTATCTGGAGTTCATGCGGAGGACGTGGATGAAGCTGTTCGTCTGGCTCAGCATTCTAACACAAAGTGTGTCGGCATCACCATCGAAACACGTCCTGATTACTGCACTGAAACACATCTGTCGGACATGTTGAGATACGGCTGCACGCGTCTGGAAATTGGAGTCCAGAGTGTGTACGAGGATGTTGCTCGAGACTCTAACCGAGGACACACCGTCAAGGCTGTCTGCCACACCTTTGCATTGGCCAAGGACGCTGGATACAAGGTGGTTTCGCACATGATGCCCGATCTTCCAAATGTGGGCATGGAGCGAGACCTCGACCAATTCCGGGAGTACTTTTCGTCGCCCGATTTCCGAACTGACGGTCTCAAGCTATATCCCACTCTGGTAATCCGAGGTACTGGTCTATACGAGCTGTGGAAGACTGGTCGGTACAAGTCCTATAATGCCAACGCTCTGATTGATCTGGTGGCTCGAATTCTTGCATTGGTCCCGCCGTGGACCCGAATCTACCGAGTGCAGAGAGATATCCCTATGCCGTTGGTGACAGCTGGTGTGGAGAACGGAAATCTACGAGAACTGGCGCTGGCACGAATGAAGGACTTCGGAACAAAGTGTCGAGATATTCGAACTCGAGAGGTAGGTATACAGGAGGTGCATCATCGAGTTCGACCTGACCAGGTGGAACTAATCCGCCGAGACTATACAGCCAACGGGGGATGGGAGACTTTCTTATCCTACGAAGATCCCGAGCAGGACATCCTCATTGGTCTGCTTCGATTGCGACTGTGTTCCGAAAAGACCACCTACCGACCGGAGCTGACTGGCCAGAAGACTTCTCTGGTTCGAGAGTTGCATGTCTATGGTTCTGCCGTGCCTCTGCACAACCGAGACCCTCGAAAGTTCCAGCACCAAGGTTTTGGTACGCTGCTGATGGAGGAGGCTGAGCGCATTGCTCGTGAAGAGCACGGCTCCAAGAAGATTTCTGTCATTTCCGGTGTGGGAGTGCGAAACTATTACGCCAAGCTGGGCTACTTCCTTGATGGTCCGTACATGAGCAAGTGGCTGGATTAGGAGACCCAGGCGACGAGACAATGAAATTGACTCGACCAATTGAATCAAAAAGAGCTGGGGAACTTACATCAAATTCATTATGTTACCGACAATATCACCACATGATTTCACCACTTCCCCACACAAACAGAGAACATAGATAATCGAGTTGGGACCCGTCAATAGAAACGGGGCACCTGCATTGCAGACACGGATATTATCTGGTCAGGCGGGTCGGTGGTCCACCCATGTACAAGTACGCACTGCAAGTATATTGATATTGTATTGTAAGGTCTCTAGTAATTTTTTTCTTTCTTTTCTTTTCATTCTTGGCTATCTAACCTTTGCCTCATCTATTTCCCTAAACGACAGCCTCATGCATCCCTATCTGTATTAACGTGCATGTAAAAATTACCGTTTCTGGTATTACAGCGGCCTCAGCTCCAATTAAATACCCGTAGCTCATGACAATAATGCGGTCTGCGACCGGAAAAGACAGTTTAACTGTCCACTAGCCCCCCCATACGTCCATATTCGGCCTAACACACTATTAGACCCTCTGTCGGAATTTCCTTCTGTCTCTTTTAGCCTGCATATTTCAGGGGTGTGCCAGGTGGGTCAAAAAATAGATGGACATGGGAGCTGGCACAAAAGAAGTCCGATATAAAATTTCGCCAGTTCCCCCATTCGACACACCGACGATGGCTTTGTTCTCTTCGCTTGTTTGTGCTTATATTTCTCTGTCTGCTCACCTGCACACCCACCGGCTACAATTGCTCTCCAATGTAACATCTCATGCACCTATCCCCCAACTCAATCGCCAGAGTCACAGTGCAACCAAACACGGGGGATACCTGGGCAATGGAGTGAGCGACTAAATGATTTTAAAGCAGGAAAGAAAGAATTCGATATGCGAAATTATCTGTTACTTGTACATACAATAAATATACACGCAGTAATGACTGCTGATGTTTTGGGTGAGTCAGATGGGGTTTGGATGGACCCATCAGATCAATTCTTTAGAAGATCCCACATTTCTCCACACAACTTGAGGAAACGTTCCTTCTTATCGCCGTTGGACTCAGAACCGTCCATTTCTGACTCTGCACGGGGGGCAGACGAACGTCCATTGACGCCCCGGTGGCCCAAAGGTGTAGTCTGGGGCTGCGCGCCGGTTGTGGTTCCCCCAGGAAGAGCACCCGCCTTCTTAAACGAAGATGCATATGGCGAAGAGGCTTGTAGCTCCACATAATGGGGGAAGTGATATGTCTTGATACCCACCCCAGGACCATTTGGACCCTCGTAAATGTCTTCCACTTGCACCTTGGAGTATGGCGATGGCTTTTGCGAGTGCGGGTGGGGCTGTGGCGTCATGAGGCCCGTGGCCGATCCTGGAGGCACACCTGTATGGGGTCCATGCGACCCGGGATGCAGGGAGCCACCGGGATGCGCAGAGTTGAGGGGCGACACCATGGGGATCTGATTACGAGCATCACCAGGGTAAGGAGGAAGGCCCGATGCAGATCCCGGTGGTTGAGAGCCGGGGGGAGGCGGGATGCCCATGTTGGCCTGGAGCTGCAGATTGTAGTACCTGATGGCATTGGGGTTCTGTACTCCGTTGGGGTGCACGTAGTACATTTTGTTAGCTCCTGCGCCTGTTCCCACGGCCGAGGGCAGTCCCGAGTCATTGACGGCGTTGTTTCCGCTGTTGGAGTGGGCCGTGTGGGGCGTATTTTCAGACGATCCGCCGGAAGACGAGTTAGCCGAGTTGGGGGCATGCACTGGGGTTCGGAGAGGCGGCTGTGTCTCTGCAGCCGAAAATCCTCTGATGGTTGGGGGCGCGGAGTTGACGGGCGGAGGGCCTGTCTTGGAAAGTGGGTAGATGCGGATGTCAGAGGGCACCTTCTTTCGCTTGAATCTGAGGTTGGAAGGCGAGGAGAGAGCTGGAGACAACGACGAGGAAGAAAGGGTTCGTTTAAGCGTTGAGCTGTCGTTTGTGGCAGGCAGTGTCGGATTGTGGTTCTGATTCTGTGTACCTGTTGTTGTTATTGTTGTTGTTGTTGCTGCTGTTTTTGCTGTCGCGGTAGCTGTCGTGGTGACTCCTCCTGCGTCGTGTTCTTTCTGCGTCTTGTCTAGACTAGAGTCGCTCTTACTGAGGGATGGATTTGAGTAGGGGGAGGCCAGTTTGTGTTTTGGCGAGGTAATTGGGGCGAGTTTGGGCGTCTGGGTTTCGACCTTCGCATCGTCGGCTGGCTCGTCGTTGAGGACACGCGAAATGTTGGACATGTTGCGGACTGCTGTCTTGTGTGGAGATGGATGTAGTGGGGGAGGGGATGTTGTGGTATTGGCGGTTGTAACTGTAGATGTGGGCGTGTGTGTCAGTGCTTTTGTATCGGTAACTGCTTGTGTGTCTGTGTCACAATCTCCTACACTCTGCTCGTCGTTGGAAGCGACTTGGTGGACAGTGTCGGACCAGATCAGTGTTTGACTGAGTTTGGACTTTTGGTTTTTGGTGTGGGAAAAAGTAGTCACTGGCCTCATATACGCATGGTCCCAACAAGGGAAGGCTAAAATCTAAGATTAACAAAAAGTGTGGGATGCAAGTGCGGAATGGCGGGTTGGAATGGGGGGTTGTGGCAGTTGGGGAAGTTGAAGAGCGAGTGAGAGCGTGGTAAAAGGCGAAATTTTGGGCACAATGAGTGGCTAAACGAAGATTAGGCGTGTCTATCTTCGTTACCGGCCGAAACCATCCTTTTACCGCCCTCTGACTCCAATATATATCCTGAAACCAGCTGTAGGCGCTCGTCATTGTCTGCAGGTCTTTATTATATTTCCTTTTTGTCTTTTGTCGCAGGCACTCCACCCTGTACACGTATATGAGACCTTTGCCCGAGCGTATAAAACTGTTTCTGGACACTCCGCCGTGGCCACAAATACCGGTATCTCAGAGAGTGAGTCTCAAAGGGCCAGTCTCTCGTGCTCGTATACCATTCTGTCTCAAATTACACCTTGCGCAACCAGTCAAACGAAAAGGCAAACGGCGAGACATAAACAAGAGCTTTTGCGTGCGCGTCTTTGTCTAGACCGGCGACTTACATAGACGATACTGAGCCAGTCTACGGCTAAGGATTTAGTGGGAATAAGGGAAGTATTTGCGACCAAGAAAAACAAATATTGGGCTGCAAATAGTGACAATGGGGACGCGAAGATGACTACAGGCGTGGCTCACTACATACAATGTGTGGTCTCAATTCGCTACGATCAACATGACATAATTTTCACGTTACCAGCACCGTGACAGTTCCGCGATTTGGGGTTCCTGTTGCTCCGACTACCGTAGTGTGTGGTATTTGAGACAGTACTTGTAGTAGTGTGAGACAAGTCTGGTGCTTGGGAAAATAGGCAGGTGACGGGCATATACTTAGCGCAGGTGGTGCGTCTAAACAAGTGGAGTCTTAAATGAGACACTCTCAGTTGTTGTTGTGGGCATTATTTTCACTTCCATCCATTCGCTTTTGTCCAACTCCGATACGCACTGTACAAATAGTTGCAAATACATAATGTATCATACTGCTTTTGCGTTTTCCACAAGTGAAGTTGGGCTTCGTAGAAAGTCACTGTGAATCATGTCAGCCAAGTGTTACATGGACAGACACTGACAGAGACTTGTGGCTCTTCAAACGGCTCCACAATGGGCAAAGGAGTCGGTTCTTAGACTCAAAGTCACCCACTGCCCACTACTGTAGTATCGCCCCTAGTGGGCTCGGATACCTGCAGTGGAAAAAGCAAACTCTTCTTTCATTATGCAAGCCTTGGCCTGCTACGATACCTACTTGTAGCTTTATCCATTTAGTCTACTGGGAGTTAATGTATGCTGTGGGCCAACCAAACCCCCTGTTTCACATGTCCACGGACGGGGGGCAAGCTCTTAGCTCTGTGGTGTGCCTGTATGCGTAGGCTGAAGATCATCTAAAAGGATCGTCAGACACTGTTCCTTTATTGAGCAAGATTCTCCGAGCAACCGTGCGCCGCCATTAGCCGTGTTTTACTGCGACACGCAGCTGAGCTTTCCAACTCCAACTACGGAGTCCCAGATCAGCAGCACCTGTCTGTGGCTTGCCCACCCCAAGTCATGTCAAACCGTGGGGGGTCCCTTCACCACTCGTATATACCACTCCACGCACATTCTGCACATGCCGTCTGGGTGTCACTTGTTTCATGTACCCCTGACTGCCGGCCAGCCCAATAACGTTGTCTCTTGACCACCAAAGTGATGTGCTTACCCCTGTGGTGAGACCTACAAGTATCTCATCTGACGAAGCGTTCCCCGGCTACCTGTCGGATGATCCCTGTGCGTCTGATCTCTTCAAGTGATTTACAAGGGTAACTACATTCCATGGAAAGAAGGACTAGCACTGGTGCACCACTCGTGCAGCAGGGCCAAGAGACGTTTGGCTTTACTCTACTTAACCAGCAATTAGAGTCAAGGTAACGGAAGAAAAAGAAGAAAAAGAAGGCACGCAAGACACATTCCAGACCCAGCGGCCAAGACAGATCGTCAGGTTGCCAGTCGGAGGAAAAGACTACCCGTCCTTTCTATTGCGAGACGCGCACTGGTACCTGGGCAATGTAGCAACCAACTGGACAACCAAAAGCAGCCATTGTTTGAAGCACAAATAAGACAGCTGATGAATATTTCCGTAGGTGCCGGGTACTTGTTCTTACAACTGTACCGTAGAAGTGCGATGGCATCAACTGTCATTAGAAACCAAGTGATCATCTGTAGATAGCTGACACCAAGCCCCCTTCCCTCCTTCAATGAGAGTTTTAATTACGAGTTACTTTCCTCGCACTCCGATCTGCCGATGTACCGTAGCTACTTGTACGAATACGTACTTGTACCTACTCGAATACCGGCTCTCATGCTCATGCTCATACCCACATAAGTAGGCCTGAGACATGATTTCTTTTTGCAGCATAGATCGTTGCTTTTGACCGGGCTCACCTGCCGGGCACGGTCGGGCTCGCTGAAACGGTGTACACATACTGTAGACAGCGTAGGCGGTGGCATATATCGTCAGTCTCGTATTTCCCTCTTTCGGAAATTTCATACTAAACCCTGTGATACGACAGCTGTCAGACACATTGACCTTGACGGAACGACAGAAAAAAACATGTGATTTATTTCTACATGCAAAAGCTACAGAAAGTAAGGCCAGACTAAGTAAATCTCCGCTGGAGAGCACAAGCACCTGTCGAAGAAAGAAGACGCTCTGTGAGCAAATCTGTAGTGAACCTTTCTTGAGCTTGTTTCCCCTACTCGCTGCTCTCGAAAGCTCATTTGAGAAAGACGTTGCACAATACCATGACTGATACATGATAGACACGGTAGACTGTTGAGCTGATGAGCAGATGCACTAACGGCGACAAAGACAAGCAGAGGGGCCTACTGGCACCAAACTCGGGTATGTAGACATACAATAGCTTAGTATCGTCCCGTAGCGTGCGTCAAACAGCGCTATTTTGTGAACAAGGTGAAGTCAATGGAGCGGTCTAAAACAGTCCGGCACGATACATACAGTGATGATGTACGAATGTAGTTGTATTAGCGAGATCTAATCACATCGAGCCATTACGCAATAGCTAGTATAAGTACTTAGCTACAGGTAGAACACCTTACATTAGACTACGAGTACAAGTACTTGTACGACCACTCTACCCTTGCCAAAATAGCCCCAAATCAAGGCAGGGTGGAATCTGAAACAAGCATCTTGGCTCATAATTAGCGGTCTCTATAGTTCAATACATAAAACGAATCGCCAAATCAAGTCGGCTCAGATATGCGTTTTTCGATATCTCTTCAATCAAATTCAAACCAGAGTGAGTGACATCAACACAAAGCTTGCCCTGCACGTCTGTCATATTGCAGTCACAGTGCAGATTGATAACAAAGTTGACAGATTACAAATGTCGTCGTTATCAGCAGCTGCCACAATACAATAAAACCCCCCCCTAACTTCAAACACAATGCTCCCCGGTCGAAATACAAGTACAATGAAACCAAATCTCCAGGACATGTGCATACAGTGATACAGCACATGCTCGCCTCACCAGTAAATCCACTACAATATCAAATAAGAATACACCATGGGTGCTCATAAATCATCATTACTATATACAGTCTTCTCTTTACGCATCCACCTTTGCCAACTCAGATTTCTGCTTCATGTCTCCTCCAGGCATCATCCGCTGACTCATGCCATTCGGAAGAACCCCATTGGCCATGGCCCCTCCGTTGGGCAGTCCGTTGAATCGTTGACCATCAGGACTGCCACTAGATCGCCGAGGTTGAGCGGCCATCGCTGCAGCCGCGGAAGCTGCATTCATAGGAGCGACTCCCATTTTACGCTGTTGTTGCTGCTGTTGCTGCTGCTGTTGTTGTTGCTGCATCTGTTGATATTGTTGATGTTGGCTGGGCGTCATACCTTGCTTGTTGTAGCCCATGGGAGCGGCATTGTGCATCTTGGACTGAGGGCCATTAGTACCGGGAGCAGGACTGTTGTTGCGACTGCCGCCAGCTCCTCCTCCGGCTCCTTGACCACCTCCTAGACCGGCCCCTGGGTCGCCCGGGGGGTGAGATTGTTGCCGGTTTCGCATCTGTTGCTGTTGCTGCTGCTGAAGAATCTGCTGCTGTAGCATCATCAACTGCTGCTGGCGCTGCTGGAACACCTCGCGGTAGTTCTCGTAGGCCTTGGACAGCAGCATGGAGCCAAACCGAATTGACTGTGTGTCCGACGAAATGCCATTCAGCTGAGACGGGTCCTTGTCGTAGCTGGACATTTGCCGCGTCGGCTCTGTCTCTCGATCGTACTTTTGCCGGTCTGCCAGTCGCTCCATGGCAACCTCGTCTGCCTCACTCTCGGCAGTGTCGTCCAGGGAGTTTTTGGCCAGACTGCTGGGCTTGAGCACAGTGTTGCGCTGCAGGCCTCGCCGGTCCATCCACATCCGTCCTCCTCGACCAACACGCTTTCGCATGGACATAAAAGAAGACCGGGGAATAACACGGTCCACAGGTGACGAAGTAGATGTTGCATCTGATAATCGCAACTCCCCATCATCTCCCACAATAGCACCATACACCTGAGCATCTGCAAAGGGCTTGTTGCCAACCATACTGGCGAGATCCTTGTTGAAGTCGCTCTTGGTGGTGTACCGGTGGCTGGCGTTGTGCTTCTCAAAGTAAGCCATCTCATTGATAGACGAGTACTGAGGCACAGGAGGCTCACCAGAAGAAGATACCTCAGCGTTCAAGTACTCGCAGTAAGGAATGTAGCCCGAGTTTGTGAGATTGTGCCAGTCGCGGTCTGCATCTGCTCGAAGTCGTAGCTTCTCGCGCACCGCCTTTGCAATCGCCTCGTCCTTGTCTCGCACAACTTGGGCAATAGTGATGAGGTCCATGTTGGGGATCTTGGACGGTGGAATGGACACATTTGGTGGCACATGTGTGGAAGACACGGAAGGCGAACCCGAGCCTGCAGCAGCAGCCTGTGCAGCAGCGGCCTGGGCAGAAGCAGCAGAGCCAGCGGCCTTGCCTCCTCGAACAGGAGTAGATGCCTTCTCCGCTTTTTCCTCCTTCTTGGGCTCCACCTTTCGCTTCTTTTGAGCCACCAGATCCTCATCCTCACCTTTGATGCCCAACTCTCGCTTGAGAGTCTTGATGGCGCATCTGTCCTCGAACACATCCCATTCAGCCTTGAGAGCAGCCTTGCGAGTAAATTCTCGCGTGGCAACCATCTCCACCAGCTGCTTGGCGGTTTCCATCTCTGCCTGCATGCGCCGTAGTCGCTCGATGCTCAACACGTCCGTACGACGAGTCTTTCGCACCTGCCGCAACTCTCGGCGTCGGAAACACACATATGGGTCACTGTCGTCCTTCTCATGATCCTCAAATTTTAGGTGGGGCACAATGGACTGGCCTTTGCGTTCCACCTTGCGTGCTCGCCAGTGTGGATAGATGACAGCGCCGATCTTCTTGAACGTTGCCAGAAACGCCTTACCCTCATTCTTACCCTTAGTACCATTCACAGTGATGCCTAGAGAAGACTGCAACTGCGCCAAAATGTATTCCGGCGACGTTGGGTCCTCCTGAACCTGCCGAATACCATCTTCAATGTGCTGGGCCATCTCCTCAAACGACAGAAGGTTCGACACGTCGATGGACACAAACGGTTGTTTTTCGCTGATGGTCACCTCGAATCTGTGCATCACCTCCTCGAAGTCGTCTTCCGATATTGGCGGCTTGCACGTCTTGAGAAACTCTGCATCTTCATCATCCATGTTGTAGAGACATCCGGAGGTCTCTTCGACCGTCACACTCGTCCGGATGTAACTGGCGGGCTCATGAAACGACGAAGAGTAGAACCGGTCATACTCCTTCCACACCTGCGACGCATCTGGGGTGGGAATGTAGATTTTCTCCACCTTTGCGCCGGTGCTCTGGGCTATCGATGAGTTGATGGCCGCCTGCAGATGGTGCTCCTCCTCCTCGCCCTTCTCCACTCCCGTCTCAATCTGTTGCAGCTCGCGCTGCTGCTCCTCCTCAAGGTCTGGGATGTCAGACTGCTTGAGTACCGCCAGCGTCTGCTTGACGCTGATTTTCCGCTGGCGGAAGCGTGCCGACGAACCGGCCGCCTTGGCTGCCTTGGCCATTCTTGGTGGAGTCGTATGGGAACGCTTTAAGCGTGGTTGCTGTGTGTGTTGTTGGTGATGTCTTTTTTTAGTGTCGCCCTGTTAATCCTCCCCTGTAAAAAAATGCGCGTGTCACGGTGTCTGCGAAGTTTTAAAAATAAAAGAGCAGGGAAAGTAGGCCGAAAATGGGGGCAAAAAGAGCGCTGAAAAGAGGTCTGGTCAGGGCCGGTGTCTTACAGTAGTGTCTGCTCTTGCTTGCTGTCGTTTTTTCGTCCGCTCCACTCCTCCTCCTCGCAGTCTCGTCGATAATTTCTGGTGATAATCCGCCTAGAAAAATTTGCACATTTCGTCGCCGCTCCTTATTGGCCCGTTGTTGCCACTGGGACAACTCTTACCCCGCAATAGGAAATCTAGGGCTAGGGTATATGATTGTTGGGACTTGTTACGTCAGAACCTGCCCGAGTCTAAGCACAGGAGAGCTGGTCGTAAAGCCAAAAAGAGGGGGTTAATTTGCCACCGAAGGGGGTTACGTGTCGCAATCGAACGTCAGTCAGCTGGTTCGTAACAAGGCTGTTGGCGCAAATAAAATCAAATAGTTCGCCGCGGGTGAGATTTCAATGCTCAGTGGGTCGTTGTCTGTGCAAGTCGTCTTTCTCAGATGTCGGTAACGATGTTGTTGTGTGGTGCCCACTTGGTGTCGTTGCCGTCGTCGGTGTTGTGTTGTGTTATGTCGTGCACAGTGTGCCGTGTGTCTCGTGTGTGTGTGTGTGTGTAATGTTGATTGACAGCAGCCTCCACAAAGAGTTGCAAGGGGGGTGTGGTGTGTTTGGTTTCCCGACCCAGAATAGGCTTTTACTTCCTCCCAACGAACAAACTCTAACGAAACTCCCAGCACACACCAAAATCCCAGATATTATCTGGCAGTTTGGCATCCCATACTCATACTCGTAGTCCCCTCGTCAAACCCAAAGCCCTAACCCGGCGCTCCCAATTCGGCCAGCGTTCTGAGGATGGGTGGAAATAGCGCCAGTGTGGTGGGTTGATCAGGTGGAAGTCAAGAGGTCGGAAATGGGCCAGTCGGGCACAGGACCTCAGGAGTGCGTCGTACTGAGTGTCTCGGGGCCACTGTGGAGTCGAAGAGGTGCTCGTGACCGAAACGTGAGTCCCTCAGCGCCACACTGACCGGGTGCCCATACCGGGACCCCCAGACAGTACCCCAAGGAGACGCCAGCGGTGCGAATTGGCACAAAGCCAAGTCCACCGGATTGTGGGGACTCTGCCATGTCAAAGCAAGCAGGAATTCCATCACTTTTGCGGTACTTTTTCTCGCTCCGATTTGGCCACCTTTGTAGGTAAAATTGCCAGGTTCCAGTTACATCAGAGAATGGTGGAGAGGGGACGAAAACACACGGGGGTTGTAGACTCACTTTGGGCAGCACACACTGAGCGGTGTGGCCGTTTTTATCGCTGGTTAGTTATCTTTTGGTGGACATTCTGATGTGTGGTGTGTGGGGTAGAAGAGTGAGAAGAGAAGTGAAAGTAAAAGTGCATTGAGAGTGCACGGTGCAAGAGCCAGTCAGTCGGGACCTGATGACACTAAGTCTTATGGGTAGGAAAATGGGGCAAAAAGGACTCCTGAATTTTTTTGATGCCGTGAAAAGCGCAGTAAGAGTCAAGCTGTGCCATTCGCTCACCGTCTTTTTTTATTTTCAGTCATCTCAACTACAGGTACCACCGTTTCAGGAAGGGAGCTCTCAGTTGGGTTAATTTCAGCCCTGCGAAAGGCTCCATAAGGCTGAAGAAGAGCCGCAAATACCTCACGAGCAACCAAACTGAGACCACAATCTTGTACACGCAAAAATACTCACTGTTGTCTCGCTCCGGAGGGCTGAAGAACCCATGTTTGGAGCCTGGGTTGGTTATAGCATGCGGCTGTTCGAGGGTGTAAAAACAGAGGCTGGGGTTTCAGATGTAGAAAAGCCGTAGGGATGCTCTCAAAGATGGCACCGAGCGTGTGGTTAGTTGGCAGTCAGAGATGAAAAATGCTGGGTGTGTGAGTTGTGACAGCTGCCTTCTGTGGTGAGTCTGGATACAGGTCTTGTACGATGGGACTGTAACCCGGCTTGGTTTCCGCTCCTTCTGATTTGGCTTTGAATGCAACTTAATATTGTAACATTATCAGGTGGACAGGAAGCGTTAGTTACAGCAGGATTGTAGGCACTTTTGTTGGGTGGGAGTGAGCAGTTCCAACGGTAGAGCGTATGTATAGTATCGTATAGAAGAGTAGACAACTGAAGCATCGAGAAGTGTTGATAGGGATGAGACATACGGGATGGAGACACACTCGGTAATGACGAAAAACAAACGAGACAGAGCCATTCACACACGACTAGCTCGAAATCAGTCCCCATGTGGAAATAAGCCTCATGACATGGTCCCAAACCAGGCTACTCGTGACTGTGTTTCCAGAGAAACCATACGACAGGACCATTGGTCCAGTCGTCAGCACATGTGGGAGCGTAGAGGAATCTTAGAGGGGAGCTTGGAGGGACAATTAGGATGCATCTCGTATATGGCGTAATCTGGTTAATATGCAAAAATGTTGATCTCAGTTCTTCCTCCCAGATCAACCTCCTCTTTTACAGTATAACCAAAAATAATAAAAGCCCGTTGAGCAGATGCGGATGTCCTTGTTATGTGATGATGGTAAGCACTTGCAGTATGTCGAATCCAGTATGTACGGTATCATACAAAGCATGGTCGGGTAACATAGTACAATAGTACATACTCGTACTCGTACTGTACTCGTACAGGTATGTGCTGTACCCGCTATCTAATGTATGCTGCGAACGGTCAGTGTTAATGGCGGGATCATCGCTGTAAGTACAGTACGCTTTGTGACAAATTGAACTGTATGACCGGAAAAAATTGGGCCAACTTTGAATCGAAAATATGCACAGAAAAATTGGGCCTGGATAACTGGACATTTCATGCTATGGGGTATGGTATAACCCACCCTACAATAAATTAGACCAATAGTGGCGAATAATTCAATTCGACCACGACCTCAACATTGAGCTACAATAGCTTTATTGGCCCTATTGAGCACGCTACAATTCGGTCCAGTATGTACAACGTCTATGCGCACTAACGGCCATACAGTGAGTTACAGCACACCCAAAAGTAACCCTGCCTGACCTGTCTGCCTGAGACAGGAAGATTAACTCTTGTAGTGACCGAGCTCGATAAGACTCAAGCCACACAATTTTTTTATAGCCTTGCTTCAAGAGTCGCCAAAATGACATTACACAACTCCACGGACCGTCGGTTCCATGTCCACACCCTTGGATGGGTAAGCGCTCCACGCACGTACCACGTGCATTGAGTTTAACCACAAACATAGGTCTGTGTCCCAGAGTTACCCTGCTGCATCAGCCAAGTCTTGAAAGCAAAATTTCTTGCACAATTTTTCCTCTTCTTTTCTTCACTGATCGCAGTCCAAACACAAACAATGTCTATCGCCAAGATCTACGACCTCCAGGTGAGTCAATTGTCTCCTTGATTGAGTATATTCCTTTGGTTTCTCCTCAGATCAAGCACACAAACCGCACAGATCACGGATCTTGTTTCTGTTGCATGCCGTCCTCATGCCACCTACTAACGACAGACCCCCCGATACACTTCTATCAAGGCCCTCATCAAGCACTTCAAGCTCGATGTTGAGGTTGTCCCCAAGGACGCCGAGTTCGAGAAGCTCTTCCCTCTCAAGAAGGTCCCTGCCCTCCTGACCGCCAACGGCACTCCCATCCACGAGTTCGTTGCCGTCTCCTACTGGCGTGAGTATTTCCCCCAAACAACAACCCCTCCCTTGCAAAATGATGAAACATTTTTTTTAAACAGTTATCCCTGTCTAAATAACTTTCGTGTTGAGAAATGGTACCTGACATTTACTCTCATTGCAACCCGCATTGATCCATACCATACAATTATACTAACCGCATAGTCCTCTCCCAGATCCCCAACCACCCTCTTTGCGGAAAGAACAAGGACGAGGAGGCTGAGGTTCTCCAGTGGGTCTCTTTTACCAACTCCGATATTGCGGATGCCACCTGGAACGTTTTCGGCCCTCTCAAGGGCTACCTTCCTTACAACAAGAAGGCTGTCGATGCTCTCTCTGACAAGCTCGACCAGACCGTCAAGGCTACCTTTGAGGCCCACCTCACCAAGAACACCTACCTTGTCGGCGAGTCTGTCACTTACGCTGATATCGCCGCTGTCGGCCTGATGTCTCTTGGATTTGCTAACCTCTTTGACGCCAAGTGGCGAGCTGCCTACCCCGCTACCACCCGATGGTTCACCACCGTCGCTGCCAACCCCATCTACTCTGGCACCGACTTTAACCTCTGTGAGGAGCGAGTCAAGTACGTCGCCCCCAAGAAGGAGGAGCCTAAGAAGGAGGCCAAGAAGGAGGCTGCCCCCAAGGCCCCTGCTCCCGCTGAGGAGGCTGCCCCTAAGAAGGCTGCCCATCCTCTTGCCGCCCTCGGCCCCGCCAAGGAGCCCATTGACAACTGGAAGCGAGTCTACTCCAACGAGGATACCCGAGAGAAGGCCATCCCCTGGTTCTGGGAGCACTACGACCCCGAGGACTACTCCCTCTGGAAGGTTAAGTACAAGTACGACGATGAGCTGACCCTCACCTTCATGTCCACCAACCTCATTGGTGGCTTTGTCAACCGACTGTCTGCCTCCACCAAGTACATGTTCGGTACCTCCGTCGTTTACGGAACCAACAACGACAATGGTATTATCGGTGCCTTCATGATCCGAGGCCAGGACCACGTTGCTGCCTTCGACGTTGCCCCCGATTGGGAGTCTTACGACTTCGTCAAGCTCGACCCCTCCAACCCCGAGGACAAGGAGTTTGTCGACAACATGTGGGCTTGGGATAAGCCTGTCGTCACTGCCTCTGGCGAGTCCAAGGAGATTGTCGACGGTGCTGTTCTTAAATAAGTGCAAACCAAGTAATTTATTGTGTAGTCTAGGATTGACATTTGATTACCGTGTACATTAAATGAATGATTGTAAATTGAAAGAGGAAGTGTAGCAATGGTTGAATGGGGAGTAATGGGTTACTGTAATTGCATGTCCCACCTTCTTTGCACCGTTCTTGTTGTATACAGTACAATACATACATACCCTATGTATGTTTTTTGTGAATATGATGAGTCTACTACTACAGTAAATCAGCTTTGATCCCTGCCAGAATGTGTGTACACAGTATGGGACTCTCATCCCCTGTACAATATATATAATTGCTTATTAGTTTAATGCATAATGCCATGATGAAACATATTACCTTGACAACTTGTTGATCCATGATTTCCAAGAAGTGTCCAAGTAAAATGATCTCGTTAATCCAGTAAGTATATATACAACCAATATTCTAACAACAGTTAAGATACCCTGTCATGCAATCCGAACAAATAAAGTTCGTCGTCATTACCAGCAAGTCCCATTAACCCCAATTACCCTACCCAATCCTGCACCCGTGCTCAGCACTACGCATAGCATATAAAAAATCTGCTTAGGCTCTCCTTTCCTTCACACACAACAGCAAACAGTGAGTACCACACCCTACACGCTTACAATGATGATCCAAATTGCATTTTTTCTGGCATCTCTAATGTTAGCGTCCTCCGGGACCCGATGAATATAATTTTTACTCTGAAACTTCAGTTTGAAATTCGTTCGTTCTTTTGAATCAACACTAACTCAAGATCCTTGATAGACCTGTCGAGTCCTTTATTTATAGCTGATTTATTATTATTTTAAAATCTGAACGTTTGTTAAGTAACTACAGTAAATACAAGTACTAGTTCAAGTAGCTCCTCCATTTTGAATGCAATTTGTACAGTTGTTTCGCTTCATTCCATCGCCTACAGTAGAGCATTGGTTGACAAAAGGTGGGCAAAAGGTGGTTACTTTTTAATATTAATTAATCGCGTTAATATTTATCAATCGCGTTAATATTAATTAATCGCCATGAAACAGGTCTCAAATTGGCATTGCGTAGTCAGTTACTACCGAGCTTGTACTCATACTCCTAACCAAGATCATACACCTCTATCTAGAAGGCACATGTATCCTGCTCTTCAACTCATACAGCAATCTAATCTCTTCTAAATCTGTCATAACATTCATTTTTTGGTTGTAGTGATTTACATCTTTTGGTAGCTGACGCTTTTTGGGGACGGTCGACCTGCGGTTGGGTTATGGAACACACGGGGCAGCCTTTTCTTCGTTTCTTTTCTGTGTATGTTTTGAGAGCCCGGGGGGGGGGGGGGGGGGGAGACCGGACGGAAAACGGACCGTGTTTACTGATCCATGAAGAATTGAGTATCATCATCGTAAAAGTCCTTCTTGGCCTGCTTGTCGCCATCAATGGGCTCATCCTCCTCAGGTACGTGTCCAGGAACGTCTACATGTGACGAGTTCTGTCCAGGCAGATATGCCGCCAGATTCGACATATTCTTGAGGGAAGAGCCACCAGGAGACATGGCCACAGGTGGCTTGGCTCCGTTTTCTCGGCCGTAGTACTGCTGGAAGAAGGAGCCGAACCGAGGCGAGCCCTCACCAGGGGGAGACCAGATGTTAGAGCCCAGAGATGTGCCCAATGAGGTGGCTAGCGGGATGGAATTGCCGTTAGTGTGACTGGCGTGTGAAACGGAATTAGTGCGGGCCTGCTGCGCGTTGGCGGCCATGGTCAGGCCGATGGGTCGGGGCAGGTTGGACGAAGACGGACGAGATCCTCTCCGCTTTCGTTCCTGTGGCGTCAGCAGATCCGACAACGACGAGGGGAAAAAGTCCTCTTCAATGTACTCGCCCGCATCATCGTCCTCCACTGCCGCTGCATCGGCCTCATCGTCGTCATCGATAGCACAATCGTTTCCAGGACCACTCTTTCCAATAGGGCCAAGAGAGGGCTTGGACTCATTGAAGGAGTTGAGTCGCGACGACACATGGTGTTCCGACCAGATGGAGGTGGTTCGTTCCGTCTTTGTAGTGGGCGTGCCCACCAGCAGATGATTGCCAGGGGAGCCCACAGTCTGTTCTTCGTTCACATAGACTGAGTACAGCGATCTGGTGGGGTTGTCTTCGGGCAGTGGCGAAGGCACCTGAGGAGGCACGTTGACTGGACCGGAGGAGGGGCCTCCGGGTGCTGCATTGTTCTGGGCATTTTGGTGCATGGAGGAGCGTCTTCGACGAGAGCCATCACGGTAGTTTTGCGATCGCGGGTTGAGAACTCGGCCATCGGGCAAAATGTGGGCGAGGGCGCATTTCACTCCAAACTTGCACGTGCCCTTCTGGAAGTACTTGCACGGTGCCTGCTGGAGCGATGTCTCTACTGAGTGCGAGAAGACACACGAGTCACCGGCCTGGCAGGCTCCTTGTCGGAAGAACTTGCACGGCACATGGGATAGGTCTGTGTTAGCGCGTGTTACATTATGAGGCTGATGGGATAGATCGAGGTAAGAGATGCGGTTAATCAAAAGGGGTACCAGAGGTTGTCAGGGATGCGGCATTAGACGAACCAATGTTGATTTTGGTTGTCGAGATTGATGTGTTGTAACGCTGAACCTCAGCCGAGAGATACCGAGCTGGTTCGGCCGAGCCGGAGTTATCTCCAGACAGCCCAGTTATAGGTCCTGTGATGGATAGCTGTCGCGTGTGTTCTCAAATCGAGTCTATCTACCAGTTTTGCCTTCTTGTAATCATTCCTGACTTCTTCCAACTGGCTCCTAATCATTTCTTTACCGTTGTCATGTCGTGTGCTCTCCCCTTACTGATAATGTTGATAGTGTGACTCTTTGTGTCTTGTGAGTGGGGTATGAGGCTCAGGTTTCGGCTGTCTCGAGTTGCCGTGTCCACCAAAGCTAGTACTCACTCTTGTTCTTGTCTCCCTTGCTCGAGCTGAGCCGGGAGTCATCTTCTTCGTCCACCATGGCGTGTGTATAGTGTGGGGAGTGTGAAATATGCTGGGGTATAATTTAGGTGTGCACAAATGTACGCACGGCATGTGACGTGGATGTGATGGTGTGTGTGTGTGTGAGTGTGTGAGTGTGCAAGTGTGGTAGATAGATGGGCTCTGGCACAAGTGGGAGGACGCACAGTACGAATGCTAAAGCTGAGCGTCTGGATTACCGCCCTCTTCTATATATTATGGTGGCATAAGCGTGTGAATACGTGGCCCTCATATGGGGCTTCTGTTTCCGAGCGATTTTGCGGCTCACTGGAAGTACATAGCGAGGGGATGTATGTACTTTACGTACCTGTGTGTTAACGATACAGCGCAAACGGGCGGCTAGACACGTAGATATAAAAAGAGCTCCCCCAGCCCAAAATCCCCTTGGCTAAGTTGTTCGAAACTCAGTCGCGATTGTTAGCGGTACACGTTCTCTGGTTGCGTATCTCTCTGTCTGTGGTCCAGCTAATGTGAGAAGGTGCGCGATTCCGGCAGCTAATTACCCCAATTAGCCCAAAGGGGCGGTTAGAACAACGCCGGACAGAGTGCGGAAGGGGTGCACGAGGAGGAGCTTACTACTTGTACATGCCTAATTTTCCACAATCGAAGAAAAGAGCAAACAAGCCATAAATGTCCCATTAGCTACTACCGTTTGGTACAAAGGGCGAGACGACATCTGTCCCATAACGCCATCCGGAGTAATTAAGTGTGTCCTCTTTGGGAAACAATAGGGCGGATTGGGAAGCCTAAGTTTCAGGTGGAGCGCGCAACCGCAGATCATAGACAAGGCGGAACTACGGATGACACTGTAGAACTGATCAAATGGTCTCATCCCACGATCATTAGCCGGCTGATCAAGCATCACTAATTGCATTCTTAGAGTATCTTGAGTATCTATCGCTGCTCTAGTTGTAGCAGACACTAGACTACATACTGTACATACGATACAAAGAGATCGATTGAGTGTATCAGTCCATCAGTGAGGTAAGTTCAACCAGTCATACCCCCAGTCACACATGGATTTCGATAAAAAGTCCGTTTCCGGTCTGGTGGCTGCAGCTTCCCATTTGGATAGAACGATCCAACGGATAATAATGGCAATCTCTGCAGACTCGAGACAGCACAATCCACCCCCTGCATACACCGTTAGTTCATAGGGTTGGTAGTGATATAATGTAACGCACCTACGGATGTTCATACTATCGTAGTACAGTATCGTACGACATGTGTTCGGATAAATCATACTCGTACTGTAGGAGGGGATAGTTATAAGTACTTGCTTTACAGATATTAGTATATCACGTATTTACACTGACTAATTCAAGTTGTTTCGGGCTTGCCATAACTACAGTATAATCAGTTAGAGAGTCTGGTCTGCAAGTACGAGTACAGCAGTCGTAGATGTACAATGCTTTCAGTTGCAACATACAGCCGTGTGTCGTACATGTACTGTATGCATCGTACTTAAGCAGGCGTGCTCAGGAAACAAGCATTCAATCAGAAAACCACTCGTGTCTCAGTCTACTATATACGAACTACTACTGTAGATTACTAATCGGATACTCTCCTTGATTCAATCATACGAATGTTGTACCAGCATAAAATGCCATGATATGTCAGTGTTAAATCACTTTGGTCAACTTACGCTACATCTCCTTCTATAGTTATACAAAATCCGTCTACTCATTGTAATGGTAGACGAGATAGTTGGGAAGACCGTAAGGCTTGTAGCCAAGTCGCTTGGCCATCTTGGCAAAACCCTCTGTCTCGATGAGGTTGTAAAAGGGGAAAGGAGGAAACATGGCTCCATCACGGTGCACCTCGGACTTAACCAGCAGAGCGGTTCCTCCGACACCGTCGAGGGCAATTTCCTCGTGAATGTCTCCATCGGCGTTGTAGATCTTGGCCATGAGCAGTCGGTAGGTGGCCATTTCTCCGTAGCCCTCGAGAATGATGTCGTCAGGGGACATGGACTCGGCCATCTTGATGCCCTGTTGCGACTCGACCCACGAGTTGTAGTCGTAGGGCCGCACGTCGGGCTTGCCCTGGTCGTTGGTGTATCGCTGATAGCAATTAGCCACCAGAACGTCCTTGTCATGTTTGGTCATGTCCTGGATGAGGGTATGGGGGGTCTCCACCACGTCCGAGTCCAGCCACAGAATCCATGCAGTGTCGGGGCCAATGGTGGACAGGAACAGTGAGTTTCGAGCCAGAGACATGGCACTTCGCCGGGCCTTCTGCACAGACATCGCGTGTCGGTCCTTTTCCGAATGTGAAGCCAAAGCGTCCTCAGCCTCCTGTCGCAGAATGGTCACCTTAGAAAACTTGTCCTTGCCCTTCTGGGTCTTCGCGACAGCTCGATCGAGCTTCTCCAGCGCCTGTTGGCCCTCCTTGCTTCGAGGAACAATGAAGCCCAGCTCGATGAGGTCGTGAGGGTAGCTCAGAGCCACAAGGTTCTCCCAGTACTCGTCGTAGAAACGAGCCAGAGGAGTGAGAATCAGCACCTTCTCGCTGTGGCTAGCCGCCTGCGACGACGCCTGCAGCTTGTTCATATTGTACTTGACAATGTGATTTCCGGCCATGTTTCGAGCCACGGGTTTTTCAACGGGCGTGCCGCGGAAGTAGGTGCTCAGCACATACAGCAGAGCGACTACCGGTAGAAGCACAAGCAGATACCGTCGAGCCGAACGCATCTTGAATGAGTATGTGTCGTGTGAAGAGGTGTGTATATCACGTAGTTGTTATGTGTGTGTCCTGAACCATATGCCTGAAATTCACTCTCGACGTGGACAAAGCTTATTTTATGGGAGGTAGGCTATGGTGGTGGGAACTGTGATGTCTGTTGGTGCACGGAGATGTGTTATTGTTTTATTTAGTCAACAGCCTGGCGTTTATTTCGTAGCCAAATACCACTATTGATTTAGTCATTTCTCCGTTACTCTGGGCGTATCTCACTAAACCACGCTACAATCAAAGAATGTCAGTTATAGTTCGGCGTTGTTGGAAGCAGTCTGTTTTTGCAGATTCGTGAAGAGGTTCACTATGTTGAAGGATCCAAGTATTAGGCGTGGCAACGTCTCAGTTGCTCTGTTTTCACGCGTCTAGCTTTGACCTCTAAATCTACTCTATTTAAAGATCCATGTCTCCTCTCCACTACAAATAGCCTGTCTTGCTCCAGCTCTGAAGTAGAAAACTCATTTTTATGAAGCACGTTGCAGCTTGTCGGCATATGGCGAAAACACGGCTAAGCAACGCGGACACCAGGTACAGGAAGTTAGTTTCGGGGAAGAGAACAGGTCATATACGAAGTCTTAGACAGTGTATTGTCACGTGACACAACAAGAGAAATATTGACCAGTCCTACATCGTCCCTGTGACGTGTCCTATTTCATGTCAACCTTTCTCTATTAATGGACTCTATCGAACACCGGGTTTATGAAACCTTCCAGAGGCTACAGACAGACTGGCTTCTTAAATGTACGCCCACACACGAGGTTGCAGTGATGGTCAGAGGTAATCCAACGATGTCGGAAGCTCATCAGACAGTGGGGATGATCGAATAACTGTAGAGAACGAGACAAACAATCCCTCGTGTAAAATGTTTCATTTGATTGTGAGCCCTCATGATAGCTATAAAGGCTCAAGTATGGTGATCTTACACCCCAAAAAACGCCTCTAGCGATCACGCCAAGAAGAATAAATCGTATACATGGAGCTATCTTCGTAGACAACGGCCCGTCAAAACGACGTAGAGTAGATGGATGTTGATGGGAAGGTGAGTGATCTCTGGTGTATCAGAGAAGGAACGTGCTCCGGCAAGATCTCTTAAGTTGTAGACTGTCACACCAAACCACCCCATTACAGTAATAGCAAGGGCAGGGTCTAGACAGAACTTTTATACTAGACGTTTTAGCTACATTGTATTCTATATAGCTGCCTGGTACATACTATTCATACTGTACTCTGTTTGAAAAACACCGACTGCTAACACTCTCTGCTCTTGTTCATCCACATACCTATAAAAGCACACTTACGATTTGTACGCTTTCTCAGTTACCATGAAACGCTCCTGCTACAAGTACTGGTACAGTACCTACAAGTACATACTGTGTATACTCGTACACTACATGATTATTGTCGCCAAATCATCCTACGACATTCCCTCTGTATCTAAAAAATGCTCTTAACTACTAACTCCCTCATCCTCATATTCATGCCAGTCGCGAGCGAAACTCATACAGGGGCACAGTCAGCCCTGTTTGGTTGTCTGTCCGTGGCTCATCATATCATTATTGTACAAAGCGCTCTGCTGTATACATGCAAACACCATGTCTAACGCAACGCAGCTGTCCTCCTCATATTACTTGCCCCCTCCCATCTTGGAGAATTGGAACACGTTGACTCCATCCTGCTTCTCCTTGGGCTTCTGGACCGTGGGCACGGGCACTTCGGTGAGATCCTCTCCAGGGGCGTCTTCATCTTCCTCCAACAGCATCAGCTGTTCAGGATGAAGCTCACTGAGACCGCACAACTTGTTGGCCATCTCCAGCGCCATCTGGTCGCCTAGGTAACGTCGCATTTCAAAGAAGCACTCGGCAGCGAGCTTGGCGTCGGCTCCGGCTTGGTTATTGGTCACTTCCTGGTCTCGGACCCGCAGGTCTTCGGCCAGAGATGACAGCGAGTTGGATCTGATTGTAAGGCCGCTGTTTTTTACTGCGTTCTTGAGATCCCACACTCGGGGGAAGTATCGTCGTACCTGGGCCAGGAATTGTTGTTCCTCGGCAGGAAGCTCCTTGTTGAGCATAATTCCGAGCACGTAGCCCAGATCGTAGCCGGCATGGAAGGTGATCCACTCGATGCCGTCGTCCAGGACCAGTCCGGACGAAATGAGCAGCTCGCCAAAGTTGAAGGCGTCGATTCCATGCTGCTGGTGCCGCACAAAGTCCACTCCGCTCTGCTTCAGCAGATCTTTAATGTCTTCAGAACACATGTCCTGGGTTTCGTCGAACCGGAAGTTGAACTGCCAGGTGACGGGAGGGGCTACAGAGTCGTCCGAGAACGACAGTCCCACCTGGATGACCTTGAGCAGATCCACGTTGGCACGCAGAGTCTGGTAGTGGTACTCGTTTGTGGAACGGAATTGGCCAATGGGACGGGCCACAATGCCCGGGAACTTACACTCCAGAGACACATACCGAGCCCGTTCAGACACCTCTCTGACCCGCGCCATTTCCTCCTCCAGGTTGAATCCCCATACCTCACGGACGGGAGCCGGATGCTGCTGCTGCTGTTGCTGCTGTGAAAGATGCTGCATCTGTGCGGCTCCCATCATTGGGGGTCCTCCTGCTCCCCCAGGGCCTCGTCGACCACCAGAGACTCCACCCTGCTGACCCATCATCATCGGGTTACGCATACCCATGGGAAGTGGGTTAACCATTCCTGGGAAGCCCTGCTGCTGTCCGCCGGTCTGCTGACCAGGCGTGGAGTTGAGACCGAGTGCAGATCCAGGACGTTGGCCCGAGTTGGGCTGTTGTTGCTGTTGCTGCTGCTGGCCGGGCTGTTGTGCAGATCGAACAGGAGTGCTGTTTTGTGCCTGCTGGCCACCCTGGTTCTGTGTCGCGGTCGATCGCATCATGCCGTTGACACCCTGGGCGCCTCCTGCCTGTCCCATCATGCCCATCCTTGGGTCGGGGCCGGCATTGCCGTTCACAAATCCCTGATGGACTTGCTGGGGCTGTATGAAGTTTGCTCGCATCGCCGTGGATTGCAATGTCGATGTAGTGATGGCGTGAAGTTGAGTTATGTGTCGATGTGCTGTTGAAAAGTGCTGTCGTGTCTCGAGGAATCACTGTCGTCTTGTCTGATGCTGTGTCATGTAAGGTATAGAAATCTTAGCTATGGGGTGGTGTTTCGTGGAAGCTTAATGCCGTGAACCCGTAGTCTAGGTGCTACAATGTAGAGAGGTGGTGATAGGATAGATGGAAACAATTTCAATGCTGTAAGTGCTTTATACCCGAAATAAGTTATCCCCCTTTTCCAATTTTCAAAATCGAACATCTCAATCCCATTATATACACCCTCTCAAATTTCATCCACTTCATTTACAGTTCATTATGTAAGCAAAGTCAGGCGGGGTTGATTTGGTCGCTCCTGATCTGATATTGGAGTTTGTGGCACGTGACATGAATGCTAGAAGAGCTGAATTTTTTTTAATTGCAATATGATTGTCGCGGAAATCCCTGAGGTAATGAGGTTTCTTCGTGGAGTTTCAATCATTTATCCGTTGCCACGATTTAGTTGACTATTATTTGACGCTATGATGCATATTCCCAGAACACCCTCCTCCCTCTTCCGCAGCATGTACTGTAGCCCTGACCTGCTCGAGATGATCGGAAGAAAGATACTGTGCTAGGGAACTCACATCCATGATCAGTGAGACCATCAATGCTGAGATCAAAGACAAAAGTAATGCCTACTACTGAATGATGGAACATTATACCGCGAAGGTGTGTTCTACTGATACATTACAACAGGACTTGCCTGTCCTCGTCAGGATCTTAGTAGATAGGATGAGCTTGATCTTAAGAGAAAGTATTTGTAAGTGTTATTCGTACATTGACACCATATTCATGTTGCAGCAACCAATCTAATGGCTAATGAATCTATCTACCCTCAGCTCTTGAGGTAGCTTATATACACCACTACAGTTCTCTACAACATGTCTCTCAGTCAAACATACTATTCCTGATTAATCACAATGTTTTACACGTATCGATGCACCTTTTGAAGATATCCACGCCTACCTATCTCAGCAGCCTCATACCACACACCTTGCTCCATGCTACAGTTGCTTTCTTTCCATCAATAACAATCTCTATTTTATCTATGCTTACTCCAACTTGGCGGTTCCGGCAACACCTCGGACAACACCGGCTCCTCCGATCTCCCGGGCGGAAATCTCGAGCTTGAGCTCCCGGGTGATGTTAACAATGACCTCGACCTTGTCTCCGGTGATGCCATCAAGACCAAGCTCGCCGAGGAGGTGAGTACCCTCGACCTTCTTGGTTCGCTCAGTGTAAGGCTCGTCGTCAAAGTCGGAGTCATCGTCGTCGTTGGTGGGGGTCACCTCCTTCTCGTCAATGGAGTGCTTGCCCTCGTAGATCTGGGCGAAGAAAGAGCCCTTGGCGGGGAGCACAACGGACTTCTTGACAGGCAGAGGGGTATCCTGGGGGATGATCACCTTGAGAGAGCCGTCAGCGAGCTTGACACCAATGGGGGCAGTGGTGTGGGGGGCAACAGTGACAACGGCCTGGGTGGAATCGGCGATCTCGGACTCGTCAAAATCAGCAACAAGAGCGGCCTGGATGGCGGCACCTCGGGCAACGAGCTCAGCGGGCTCAACAGCCTTGGACTCAACAGCGGGGGCAACGACAGTGGCGTTTTCGAAAGACGAAGACAGCAGCTTGGCAATCTTGGGGATGTTGGCGGTTCCTCCGACAAGGAGAACCTCATCAACATCAAGGGGATCAAGACCGGCCTTCTTGACAGCCTCAAGAGCAAAGGTGTTGAACTCGGCGAAGATAGCCTTGGCAACAAGCTCGAATCGCAGTCGGTTGACGGTTCCGTGGTAGTCAATGCCACCGGCGAGAGACTCGATAGCGAAAGTGGCAGAAGAAGTGTTAGAGAGGGTCTTCTTAACAGCCTCAGACTCGTGGACGAGCTTGGCGACACCTCGCTTGTCCTCCAGAGGGTTCAGCTTGTGCTTCTTCTCGAATTCCTTGGCGAAGTAGTTAACGAGAGCATCATCGAGCTTGTTACCACCGAGACCAAAGGCGTGGTGAGTGGCCAGGGTGGTGTAGACACCACCTCGGGTAGCAATAACAGCGGCATCGGATCGGATTCCACCGAGATCGAGGACCAGAGAAACTCGGTCGCCAGAAGAGATCTCGGCATTACCAGCATCGGAGGCGAGCAGGGCAGCAGCGGGCTCGGAGATGACCTGCAGAACAGGCATCTTGGCACCCTCACAAGCCTTGACAACGGCCTTGGTGGTGGCCTCGTCGAAATCGGTGGGGACAGCAATGACAATTCCGTCAATGGGCTTTCCAATGTAGTCCTTGGCGGCCTCCTGCAGCTTGGTAAGGTGTCGGACGGCAATCTCATCAACAGAAACAGCCTCCTCTCCATTGCCTCGCTCCAGCTTGTAGGCAACAGCCGAGCCTCCATCAGTGGGCTTGGAAGAAGCCTTAGCAGCAGAAGCGTCAATGTTGGAAAAAGGCTTGCCGAGGTAGTCTCGGAAGTTGGTGACGGTGTTGGCGGCGTTTCGAATCAGCTGGGCCTTGGCCTCGAGACCAGAGTACTCATCAGAGCCGACATAGGAGACGGTGGAGGGGATAAATCGATCTCCGTCGGGGTTGGCAATAACCTCGACCTTGCCGTCCTTCTCGTAGGCGATGGAGGAGTTGGTGTTTCCAAAAGCGATACCGATGACAGTGGACATGTTGTGTGTTCTGTGTTGGTAACAGTAGATGTATATGGATTTGCCCGCTTGTGGTTAAAATTATTTGATAGTCAATTTTTCATAGGGTTAGGGCGGACAAACAGTTGGTTGGGATGGGCATCATGCACGTGGACCAAGGGTGGTGTTTCTGGGGACAATTAGATACATGCGGGGAGTTCAGCTGGATATGTATAAATGTTATATTTGTGTGTTATTTTCCTCACTTTGGCGGCACTCATGATCGCTAATGTTTGCTGTATCTCTTTACAGTAGTCCAGCTCCAAGGTGTGATCTATATAGACATTATGAGTTGTGGCTTGGTGGGAGGGATTGGAGAAGATAGGGGTGGGTGTTTGGGTGATCTGACAAGAGGTTTTTAGTTGGTGGTTCTGAAGATAGAGAATGGAGAGTAGAGCAGTTTATTTTTCTTCTTATCCGTAAGTGATGTCAGTATGCTACTGTACTTGTAAGAAGATTCTTACCAGCAGTCTTCCTGTGAGCTTCCGAATAAACATCCATCAGGTCTGTCCATAAAAAAAGATGGTTAAAGTGCGATGGGGGTACAGTAGCTTTTGCCATGATTACTACAGTACATGGTATTATTGTCCATTGCACCGATTCTCATACTCGAATCTTCCCCTTTTTACCCCCATTATACATACCATTACAGTAGTTCTTTTATATTATATTATATATTTTTTCTGCATATATACATTCATTTAAATTATAACTTTTTGCTGTATATGTAATAACCTAATACTGTACATTGGTTGGGCTTGAAGTAACTCTGATAGCTTTTAGTTCATTTCGCACTTAACTTACACTTGACATGCATGACGCTCCAAACTCCCATATCAACATCTACAATCCCACTACAAGTACACCTAATTCAGATACAATCACCATGTCACACACGTTTCAGGCGACCAACAAGAAGGTGCTGGGCGTGCTGAGTATCAGTGCAGAGACCAAGAAGCTGGAGTGGACGCCCGTTAGTGGAGATCGAGCACCCATCAATGTCAACCTGGCCAATGTCACCAACTTGCAGGCCACACCCGAAAACTCGGCCAAAATCATGCTCAAAATCGTCGCTGGCGATGATCCCTCGACATTTGCCTTTTCCAATCGAGGTACCATGATTGAGTGTCGAGACGTGCTTCAAGGATTAGTTTCCAGAGCTAGAAGAGAGGCCTCCAACCCACCTCCTTCAGCAACAGGAGATGGCTCATCTACACCCGCCACAGCGACTCCACCACCGAAAAAGGAAGAGAAGAAGGTGGCCATGGACGATAAGAGTCTGTTGGCGGACTTTCAGCTGCAACAGACTCTCCTCAAAGAGAGTAAGGAGCTGGGTAAGGTGTTTGCAGCTACAGTGATCCACGGAGGACTTAAGCCTGAGGAGTTCTGGAGCATTCGAGTGCATCTTCTGCGAGCCTTTGCATTGACCAGTAACCAGAAGAAGGGTCCTTACAATGTCTTGTCTACAATCAAACCCACTACTGGTTCAGATAACACAGTCAATGTGCAACTTACACCTGAAAAGGTCAAAGATATGTTTGACCAATATCCCGTGGTGCAGACAGCCTACGACGACAATGTTCCCAGACTCAAGGAGTCTGATTTTTGGGCCCGATTTTTCCAATCTCGATTGTTCAAGAAGCTTCGAGGAGAGAGAATCACACACAAGGATCCAACAGATCCACTCATGGATAGATACCTGGATGATGAGTACGATAAGGAGGCTGCACTGGCCGCCGGAATGCCCGATAAGGTGCATCGGTTTGTCGACATCGGCGGTAACGACTCTCAGGCAGGCTCAGAGTCGTTTGGAAACCGGCCAGACATGACCATGAGAGCAGGATCGTCGGGGAGAGATGTGGTAAGTGTCATAAAGAGCATCAACCGACTGTCTGAACGGCTGGCACAAAAGTCAGAAGCTCCCTTGGCCGAGAAGGAGTACGGAACGCTTGCATTAGCTGATCTACAGGGAGAGACTGGTGCGGAGTATGTTCCTTTGCAGGTCAGACAGAGCGATACCAATGGCAACAAGAAGGACAGTGATGGAGACGTGGATATGACTCCATTGGATGCAGAGGCATGTAAGGAGTATGTGCATTCTCAGTATGACAATCCTGTGTCACTGGCGTCTCTAGTTCATGATGACTACTCTGCTGACTATGCACAGGCTTGGGGCAATGTCCAGGGTGCTGTGAACCAACAAAAAGGCTCGTGGGAGACTGTACAGGAGAGTCTAATGGATCCCAAGGTACTCAATGACCTTCTCGTTGTTCACACTACGACCATTGAATTTCTTCGTCACTTTTGGCACAACTTCCAGGAGGGTTCTGCTGAGTGCAGCTCCATGGCTAACAGTTTAGCCAAGTGCATCAAGCGAATTGATGCTGCTGTCGGCGAGGTAAAAGATGAACAGCAGCACAAGTTGGCCGTAGGTGCCATGGCTTCGGTCAAGACATCCATCCACCATGCTCTGAAAGAGTATGATATTGCATTGAGGGGATGAATAGAACAGGAGCTATCTGTGACAACTTTGATGTTATATAGTTATCAGAACAAACTTGTTATTGAACTCTTGTTTTTTCGTGTACTTGTAGTATATTACATTACATAAGCTGAGGGTAAATGCAATTCCAAGAGAGATCCCGTTGAACGTAAACTCACGAGATACTCGCAAGGGGTAGCAATACTGAACTCATCGTTAGACAGGGCAGCTGTATAGATTAAGCATCACATTTAAAAGAAACACCCGTCATCAAACAATGCTTATCAATTGAGATCTCAATGGTCAGGCCTTGGTTTTTAGGGCTTCATGTGAAATCCAATCGTGGAAATTAAGATTTTATGAAAGACTGTTGTGGAGATTGAGAGAGCGTGATTTATAAGGAGTAACCAAAAGAGGAAAGCACCAATCAATCACATACTGTAAACGAACATTGCTAAAAAGATGCGTATCAAAAATAACCCAGTCATGCCGATTGTGTGCTTGACACTGCCCACAAAGTGTCCCAACCGTTGTGTTATCGATCTCATGCATGGGATATGCAGATGGTACAGATCATGGGACTTGAAAAAGCTTGAACTCAAGATTTTTGCGCGTGGCAAACACTGTGAGTCACGTGACCTCCTTGTGGGTTGTGCGCTGGTTTGTTACGTTTCATGTATCGCATTTTGAGTCATTACTTATACGTTGAAATTGTGCATTGCCAGCTTTTTGTTTTTCAGTCGGACAAAAGCCAAGAGCCTAAACACCATCCTTTCTCGCAATTGAACCTCATATTGAGACGGTTCTTACTCGAAAAAAGACTATACGGTATATATAGCTATTGCGGATCGTGTACATACTGAGTGGCCAAGGAAAAACAGTAGTGGTGACTTTTATTGTATGCTTGCGTGCAAAAGTGTGCGTTCTATGCACCATTTTGCTGACTGGTTTTTTTGTCCCTTCCCCTCGACTGGGACATGTTCGTACCTGCCGGTACGAGTTACAGTAACAGTACACGCGGCTGAAGAAGAACTCTATTGGAGAACAGAGAAGAGGAATTTGGGGGTGAGATAGTGAATGAGACGCTCCTGATTTGCCTCCAAGCAATACGTACTGCACCTGTACGCTAAATATCTGCTGCTCCTCTGTCTGTAGATCTGTGCCCTGTTGTTATGTGTGCTCTCGGATACGATAAGCAGCAGTCTTGTTGGCCGTGCCCAACGGCCGTTATAGAGCCATGTAAGCCCAACAGGTTTCTGGAGTTTTCAGTGCGTGAACTGGTACTGGATGTACAGTACAAATACAATACCAGTACTGTACATTTCAGTATCGTATGGACTGTACATACAATGGGAAGCTGTCCATGAGCTTGTTTGCCAAGTAAGCACACCAGGTACGAGCGAGTACAGTACCAGCCTTGCGTGTACATAAATCAGGACTCCTCATCTCATCCCCTCTCCTTGAGAGAAACCAATTATGGGCTGATGTCTGACATGTTTTCACTCTTCCCGGGGCAGTTTCAGTCTGGGCGATTAATTTTCCTCCCCCAAGGTTTTCCCCAAACTTTTAGGGCCTGTTTTGTCCCTTCTTTTTGTCCTGCCTGGCGTCTGCTTCGCTGAAGGAACCCTTCTCCCGCTGAGCTTCTCTTGGGTTTTTTCCCTTCCATTCTGCACTGCACGACTAAAGCTTAAGCGTCTTAAATCTCAACCCGACCTTCCTGGCCAACTCAGCTCATAGTCAGATGAAGAGAAAAAAACACAAAACAAAAGCTCTGCAGTTTGTATTTTATGATTCCACATCCCATCCAACATTGTCTACTCTTCACAACCCCAAATGCGCCACCGTGCCCGACCCAATGACGAGGAGGCCGCCAAATACACCCCGACGTCGCATCCTCACATTTTCATCCCACTGCGTCCCCGATTCGTGGTTCGCGACGTCGTCTTCAACGACGCCCATATGTGCGTCTCGCTGGAGAACAGCAACATCGTGAGCGCGTTCCACTCGAAAACTGGAAAGCTCATGACTAATCTCCAGGGCCATACCCAGCCTGTCACCTGCCTTGACCTGATTGAAAATGTGTGTGTAACGGGCTCCAAGGACACCAACATCAACATTTACTTTGCCGAATGCGACCACAGCAACGTTGACCAGCTGGCCACCTCGCTGCCTGTCCCTTTGCCCGATATTAAACCCAAGGTGGTCATAGGACACACTGGAGAAGTCACTTGTGTTAAGATGATTGACAACGGAAGCGTGGTCTCGGGATCTACAGATACCACTGTCAGACTAGGAAAGGAGAACAACAAGGGGCAATTCATCTCCACTCCACTGGAAAATGGACACTCTGAGACAGTTACTGTACTGAGAGCAGACAACAAGTTTGTGGTATCTGGATCTTCAGATATGACTGTCAGAATATGGGAGACTCGCTCAGAGAAGCAGAAATACGTACTCACAGGCCACAAAGCGGCCGTCAAAGACATTGCTCTGGATTCCAAAAACATGAGACTCATAACGGGTGATCAAAACAACATTGTCAAAATCTGGGACCTGCGAGACGGGTCTCTTCAGCATACTCTGACCGGCCAAATGAGTTTCAAGCTCGACGAAATGGGCAACGAACTCGCCTGTGTTGGATCCAACGGTTGCTTGTTCATTTGGGACTGTGGATCTGCTGAGTTGCTAAAAATTATCTCTCACGAAGAGCTGCTTCAAACTGGAGGTCAGGTTCTGAGCACATCCGACAAAACCACCATCACCGCCTCCGACACGGGAATCTGCATCTGGTCGACCGATACTGGAGATCTACTGGGAAAGGTGGCTACTGGAGCAACTGAAATGTGGGTTGGTAAGACGTTCGGTAAGACCATAGTGTCTGCATGCCAGTACGAAGAGTCTGCTGGAGTGGAGGCCCACTTCCTCGACCAATAGTGCCCACAATATTTATCGCTAACTAGCAATGCATTTTTGAATTATGTTCTCCTTTTCTCTTATTTACTGTTGCATTGTATCAGGCAACCAATGCCACAATCATCGACACACCTAGGGATATCTACAATTCTTGTAGTTTCTCTTGGTAAGAAGCACACCACAGAACCGTACATGTGAACACAAAGAGGTGTAGAAGTACGTGCCAGAGCTTGAATCCCCAGGCCTCGTCGGAGACTTTATTTCCAGTAAGGCTGGCTTGTCCCTTTGAATGGTCTGAAGAGATGAAGATTGTCGGCCGCCACAGCAATGCAACTCTATTAGGTCTTCTGAGTTTGGAGGAGATACGCTACTCGTACTTGTAGTGAGTGGTTTAGGGGTAGTCCAGCAGGAGGGTGGGGATCCAGGCAAGACCTTATGTCGTAAGAGAGTGCTCAATTTCTCTCTTCGTCTTCACTGATTGGCTTCCCGTTTCTTTCACTTTACACACATGCGGACTGTACATGTGTGTTATAGATGGAACTATAAATTTATGCGTCCTCAATCTAAAGGCGTCCGTACAAGTACAAGGTACTGTGTAATAGGATGTGTATTATAGATGAGCCGTTGACCGGGGGCATGTAGTTGGTTTTATCTGATCTCTGGTTGTCTCCATATCGTCCTAGAACGCTCCCATTAGTTCCATCATCTCATCTCGGTTAGAACCGTTATCTGTCAAATGCAACAAACCTGCATGAAGTGATGAACGAACGGAATTTTGGTTCAATTTATGGCCGACATTCCGATGCAGCGCCTGAGCTGCGGCGTGACCATTTTGTTTCACCCAGAGGAAAATTCCCTAATCCCGCAAGCTGAAAAGCCGCTATGCAGCGAAACATCCGCTCTTATGATGTACCTCATCGCAGTTAGAGTTAAGCGAAGGCTTAAATGAGGTGGATGGACCGAAACAAGTGGCTGTGCTTATCAACGAATGGCTCAAGAGAGCCATGTGAATAATTAATTCGGGATACCAAGAGCTTCTCTCCATTCTATCAACTTCAAGTCCGAATCGTTTCAATGACCCACAACGTCTCCCCCGCTACGAGTACAGCACGGTAGATACCCTAGCATTATTATGCTCTCGAGACTATGAGACAGAAGGCGCACGGCACAGTATGTACAAGTACAGTACGAGTACATACCACCTACTCTAGATTCACCTCTTTGGGCCATTTCATTAGATCGACGGTTTATCAAACTCCTAAACACCCTCCCTTATACCTTCCTGAGTATGCCTTAAGGGCCACATGTTTTTGTTTGCAACTATCGGGATTTTCTCCGTCCCGTCGTCTGTCAAGCCTAAGAGGGAAGTAGACGCCACATAAATAGCCATGAGACCTTGAGTTAAGCAATATCGCAGTATCTTGTTGGCGACAGCACTTCATTTATAGGTGGTGTATATTCCCATTTGTAGCAAGCAAGAGCCTACCAGT
The DNA here is from genome assembly GCF_001761485.1 of Yarrowia lipolytica. Classification (NCBI taxonomy): domain Eukaryota; kingdom Fungi; phylum Ascomycota; class Dipodascomycetes; order Dipodascales; genus Yarrowia; species Yarrowia lipolytica. The sequence continues at coordinate 1,635,009 of NC_090771.1, read as the reverse complement.
CCATACTCTGTGTACCTCTCTGCCAAGGTACACACACTGTCGTACCAGAGAAGCCGTCAACCTACGGCATCCTACAAGTAGCTGATCGTTTATTTAGTACTTTTACACAACCTGCATCAACCCTATTCCAACGTGTTATATGTATAAGTGTTCACCTTGTTGGCGGATTGTATCCCTAACTGCGTTAATTCCGAATATTAATAGCAATGAACGGCAAGTCTACGGCAGGTATACAGCCTGTACTTGTATGTACAGACTACGCGCATCAACTACGACGTACATCGAGACCATTGAAAGCCTGGACAACTTGCCTCGGCTGTACATGTATTATCCGTTTCGGAATTATAATGCAAGAGCAGTGGTGGCGCTTATATCTCGGTGCTCATTAAGACATGTTGTTTTGCACCTTGAAGCTATCCCACGCCTTGTTTAACGTGATGAAGACTCCATTGGCAATCATCTTCTTCTCGGTAGGAGTATCTGCCGATATCTTGTCGGGATGAGTCTTGGCCACAGCCTTCATGTAGTTGATTTTCACCTTTTTGTTGACCACCAAATCAGCCACGGTGATCTTTTTCCATCCCACCTCGGGCCACAGAACAGTGTCCAGGGTGGCCAGAAGCGCACGCAGGTTGTCCTCGTTGCCGGATCGCCACGTCTCAATCTTGACAGCAACGACATCGCCCAGAGCAGCTTTCTCGGCCTCTTCCTTGGCGATCTTGGCATGGCTGGCCCGTACACGATCAAGGTTCTCGTACTTGCCTGCTGGAGTGGGTGCAGACGACGCAGGCTTGGCAGTAGGTCTAACAGCAGGCTTTGCAGTCTTAGGAGCAGTCTTAGGAGCAGACTTGGGGGTTAAAATCATCTGGCATCGTCGCTTACCATCCATGACAAGCTTCGTGGTGAATCCCTTGCTCACCAGCAACGTCCATTGGTCCAGGGCCTGTTGATGCTTCTCCTGATGCTCCAGACCCTCAGCCTTCCGCATCACCAACTTGGACCAAATCTCCTGAAGAGACTTGCCAGGCTCAACCTCCTCCCCAACACCAAGACTGGGTCCGATGATGGTGATGCCCTCCTCAGAGTCAACAATGGCAGCCTTGGCATCTCCAGCCTTAAGGTGACAGAAAGCACGGTTGGACAGCAGAAGGGCTCGCAGAGTATGAGGAGAGGGCACGTTGGCAAGTGCCTGGTTGTAGTGTTCCAGAGCAATATCGTAAGAGCCCTGCTTCACGGCCTCAGCGCCCTTCTCTCGTCCATCAGAGACCATCTCCATAGCCATGGAAGAGACGGCCACATGGGGTCGATTGATAGAGGCAGCGGAAGAGGAAGAAGTAGAACCAATAAGAGACGCGCCGCCGTTAGGGGCAGACGAGGTAGCGATTTTCTGGGCAGGCGCAGTAGGAGCAGGAGCATCCCAGAGATCTCCAACGAGAGCAGGCGCTTGCTCGGGAGTCTCCTTAGCTACAGAAGTAGGGGTCTCTTTAGGTTCAGGACGTCTTCGTCGAGGAGCGATGGTTTCTTCGTCATCATTGAATTTGAATTTTCCATTCGAAGGTGGAGGAGTCTGTCTGGGAGCCTGTCTGGTCTCCCTAGGAGGGGGTCTTGACTGTCTAGGAGGAGGTCTAACGTGTTCCTCCTCACCGTGGTCGTCATCGTCGCTATCATCAGAATCCTTGAACGACTCGCCCATAGGCTGGTATGAGTCTTTGAATCCTCGGTCCTCCTCGTACTGTTTGGCATCCTTCATCCAAGCAGGAGATCCATCGGCAGCATTAGTACCCCGGCTTCCTCCCTGGTAGTTCTCCACGGCCTTAGCGAGGTTCTTTCGCCCCACGGACCACAGAGAGCCAGCCTTAGACATAAACTGTGCTCCCAGCTGGGAAGCGACCTTGGATGCGTCAGAAAACATGTCTTCGTTCTCTCCTCCGAACGGATCCCTGGACCGGCTGGATCTGCTAGAAGACGAGTCTTGCATTCTGGACTGCCGCTCCCACTCGTCGGTGGGTTCGTCACGTGTAGTCGGACGAGCTTGTCGCGACTGACGGTGCTGTTCCTGCTTCTTCTGGGCGGAAGGAGGCACGTAAGTTTCTCCCTTGGCGGCTGCATGGGCCTGTTTCATGATAATGTCAATGGCCATGGCGACCTCCTTTCCGGTAGGAGTAAGAGCCAGAGCTGCAGAAGCCTGGTCTGTAGAAAACCCCATATCTACGAGTTCTGCTACAGCCTTGTCTCCTCCAGGAGTTGATGTTCTCTCGGGCTTGTACGCAGGTTTAGGCTGGAGCTCGGCTCTTGATCGAGGCTTGGGCTGTCGTTCGGGTTTTCTTTCGTGCTGTCGTTCAGGCTCGGGGTCCTTCTTGACCGGTTGATTGAAAACAGCAAATGGATCATCTTCCTCTTCGATTGTGTTGTTCTTCTGAGACGTATTTGAGGTGGTCTGGGTGGTGTTGTTACCCAGTGGAGCAGACATGCCGAGATCCATTAGATCAAAAGGGTCCTTGGGAACAGGCACTTTCTGCTCGAATCGCTCGTCCTCGATGATCTTGAAAGTAGGCATGAACGGGTTACTGGAGCCCGTGTTGTCGGCAGTCAGGTTACCTGCCTTGGCTCGTGCAGAGGCTGTGGGGCCGGCAGCAAGAAGGTCAGTAGGTCGAGAGGTATTGTTTGCACTCAAGCTCGATGAGCCTGTGTTCGTGCTCGAAATAGGTCCTCTCACGAGTCCACTGGAGCCCGTACTGCCCCCTCCAATGCCTCCGCCCAGGTAGTCCAGACCAGACCATTGTTTGGCCTGCTCAGCTTTCTTAGCAGCCTCTTGTTTTTGACGTTCAGCCAGCGATAGCTTGGACGCCGCATCCTTGCCGGTTTTGGGCGTCCACAGATCCGCAAATGAGTCTTTTGACATGGTGTGATGGTGACGTGGTTTCAGGTCTGGGCTGCACAGCATGTAACATGCACCGAAGTTGATTTTGTCCACGTGACCGTGGCGAACTGAAAACGGCGGGCTACTAAGCAGCTGCGGAAACACAGTCTCCCAACATGCACTATCCAGGCACGCTTGGTTTGAACTACAAGTAAGGGTTACTCGTAGCCGCGCTATACAAATATTAGGGGTATTGGGTTGGATATGGTGCATTAACACTGACTACAAGTAGTTGTGTGATGTCAAGGTGGAACTGATTTACGGTAGGTCGATGCCATTTACAGTAATTGTACGGTTACCAGATCTTGCGTGATGCATATATCAGAATGGGTTAGCAGTTTTAATTTTTGTGGAGTAGGAACTGTTGTAACTCATTGAATTAATTGAAATTACCACAGTGGTACAGTATGTACATACATGTGTATAGTAGAAGTACTTTCCTGTTGCCCTTTCCTGTTGCTCCACCACTTGTTATGATAAAATACATCCCTTTCAAAATAGGCTGCGGGCTGTAATCGAGTGTACTTACTCGTACGGTGCTTCTAGCTACAGTATTACGGTACCATTGCGAGTACAAGTAGTTACTGTAGGAAGAGAGAAAAAAGAACAGAACCTTCGAGCTCGTTTTTTTTACTCATAAGGTCATGACACCAATTGTACATACTGGTATATCACCAGTGCTGATTAAAATTCAGAACTTCACACTCTCCTACAAGTAGAAGAAGTACATACTGGTAGGATATCGATATTAGAATGACGACATGCCTGAGCCAGCCCTGGTACACGTCAATCCTCAACAACTTGTTTAGTCGACTTGGCACTGTCAGTTGCCGTGGAGAGTTCGTTTGGAATGCGGAGAAGATGATACGAAACAAAATAACTAGACAGTCATGCTGAAAATGCGTTGTTTCGCTCATTTCACAAAGACCGATATCATTTCGCGATTAGTGCTAACTCCATCGATACAGTCTTCATCCCCCCACCAACACTAAGTTTCTGCTGCACGCTTACAAATGAACTTGGCGTGCGTGTATGAAGCAAGTGTGTGTAGCACCCCGCCATTTTATATAAACCTCCGTTGACGTCAATTGCAGCGGAAAACAACACAGAAATGAAGTCAGTACAAGTCAAGGATGACAAGGGCCCCGCGGAAAACCTCTACATTGGAGAAGGGCCCACTCCAAACCCCCAGAACGGTCAGTTGCTTGTCAAGACAGAGTACTTCGGTCTTAACCGAATGGACCTTCTTCAGCGGCTTGGAAACTACCCTCTTCCTCCTCAGGCTCCTAAGACTCTTGGAGTCGAGTTCTCAGGTACAATTGAAAAGTCCGAGTCCGATAAATTCGCCGTGGGGGATAAGGTCTTTGGTCTGGTGTACGGAGGAGCCTATGCGGAGTATGTGGTGGCTGCTGAAGAGACTCTAATCAAGGTGCCTGATGATCTCAGTATGGAGGTGGCAGCCGGTCTGCCTGAAGTGTGGTTCACAGGCATCCAGGTACTTACCACCGTTGGTAAGTTCCAGAAGGGGGACTCTGTTCTTTTCCATGCTGGAGCCTCCTCCGTCGGTATTGCTGTGATCCAGCTGGCTGCCAGTCTCGGAGCGTCCAAGATCTTTACCACAGTCGGCTCAGACGAGAAGTGTGAGTTTGTCAAGAAGTTGGGCAACAAGTTTGGTGTTACAGTTGTGCCTATCAATTATCACAACGAAGACTTCAAGGAAGTGATTAGCAAGCACTATGACGCTTCAAAGGGAGAAGGTGTCAATGTCATCATCGACCCCGTGGGCCAGACGTACTTTGTGAGAAACCTCGAGATCGCCGCCAAGGACGCCCGGATCGTTCTCATGGGAGCTATGAGCGGTCCCATCGTCAAGGGCGATGTCCCCATCGGTCTCATCATCTACAAGCGACTTGTTGTCCAAGGAACCACTCTAAGATCACGAGATCTTGCCTACCAGGAGAAGCTTAGAGACTTCTTTGTATCTCATGTTGTCCCTCTCATCCTTGAAGGAAAGATTGACACTTTTGTTGACAAGCTGTTCAACTTCACCACTGAGGATATCGTTGCTTCTCACAAGTATCTCGAAAGCAACAAGTCCATGGGAAAGGTGATTGTGAAGATCTAGCGAGTTTGAAATGAATTTTGTTGGTGTATACAGGTGTTTTACCAAGGAATCACGAATGCACTGTGTGTAACCAGTACGAATACAAGATATCTGAGCTACAAAGCATTGTTATGATGAAGTAGTGTATGCACTGGTACAGTAGAATCAGAAGAGCATACAGTACAAAGACGGATCCCTATACTCGACGGACATTAGTTACCCGCTTAATCGTCTATTGCAGCTATGGAGTCCCACTCGTATATACAAGTACACCAAGGATAGATGTGTCATGTAAGCTTGGAAAGGAACACTGCAAACTACAAGTACAGTAATCAAGTTCGAGACTTTTTCCAGATTGACATACGTAATTCTACTCTCAATAAATACCCTGTGGATGCAAGTAACTTGTGGGCTCGTTCGGCTTTCACTGACTAGCTACTCCTAGATTTCACAAGCGTACCCATGGTATCTATGGCTGCCTTATGTACAGTTCCTTACTTGGACAAACTAGTAGGAATAACAAACTTGTGAATCGTATCAAGATCATAGAGATGTAATGCATAACTTCAAACACATCTACACTTCGTACTCACGCCCTGGCCTCGTTCAGAACTGGACCTAGAGAGAAGCAGCCGATCCTTGTAGAGTGCGAATGATCAATTCTGTTAGCCGTGAAGATCTTAAGATATATAGTAGAACGTGGTATCTCTAATTCACCCTTGACCAGCAGGACTCTCGCACACGTACTAACGCACCCAGAAACCCACTGGGTCGCTTTATGTGGTCTGTTAGTTGACTAAACAACTCTCTCCGTTACGAATGGCCTCCGATGCTTCTTCATAACGATCCCCATATCAAGATGTTCAATATGCCGGGTGATTCCGTACACTGGTGACTCTGTTCGATTGTTCGCCACGTGCAGTTCGTCGAAACCACTCCCTTGCTCACTCGTTCATTGGTTCATGATTAAACTACAGTACAAGCACACTCTAGGTCACGGAGCTACAATGTTTTGTTTCACTACAACGCTCTTGTCTAATATACAGTGCACAGGGTGCGATAAATTACTCGGCCTCGAGCTGGGGCTCGTCTCCGCAATTATACGGTGCCGTCTCTGCCTCAGCACTATCCTTGCCATCCACGCTATTGTGGCCACTACCAACCATGGTAGCATCCGACTCGTTGGGCGTGTGCGTGGAGTCGTGCTGCGACGGGTCATGTTGCGACGACGTCTGATCAAAGCGGCTCTCGGTGCGCTCCCCGTCTTCATTATCACACACGTTCGAGCCGGGTTTTCGCTCCGGACTTTCGGAAAAGTCTCTGCGTTCGTTTCGTCGAGATCGGCCTCGCTCGGGGCTTCGCGATCGGCCTCCGTCCGGGCTTTGTGACTGTCGTCGTTCGGGGCTTCGTGATCGTCGTCGTTCGGGGCTTCGTGATCGTCGTCGCTCGGGGCTTAGCGATCGTGATCGTGATCGGTCGCTGTTGCCGTTGCTCATTCGGCTTCGTCGCTTGGCAGAGCCTCGGTCAAGGGAGCGTCGTCGTCGTCGGGTTTCCCGCAGAGGCGTCTTGGCCCACTCGATATGCAATATGTCACCAGAGGCGATTCTCAGGTTATGCATGTCTCTGTAGGCGTACTCGGCGTCGCGGGCGTTTTCAAACTCAACAAACGCGTACCCGTGCTGTCGCCCCGATCGAGCAGGCGAGATCACGTCGCATCGAAATATGTTTCCGATTCTGTGTTAGTTCTGCATAGAAGGGTTGTAAATCATGTTGAAGTAGGGGGAAGCCACCGGTGGTAGGAGGAGGTTTCTACCACTGGCTTGAGAGTTGGGAAAGGAGGCACCATTCCAAGTGTGTCGTGAAAATACACTGCTTCACCGACGTTGTGACGTGACAGTGTATAAATGGAGTGAAAGACCGAGTAAAGACAATCATTATTGGAGGGACGAGCAGGGGAGTGCTCTCGGAATGAGAGTGAAGAAAGCTGGAAGAAAGGAGGAGAAAGTGAGACTGATGTTTTTGCTTAGAAGCGAAGGTGTATAAAAAAACGGCAGGAAGAGCGATGGAAACAAGTCCATGAGTGACGGCGAGAAGAGCAGGTAAAAAAACAACAACAGATGGAACAGCAAAAGAAAAAACATGGATGAAAAAGAACAGAGAGGGCAAAAGAAAAAAAAAAGGGGGAAAAGCGGAACAATACTCACTCCTCGAATTCATAGGCAAGCTCCCGGGCGCTGATTTCGGGTGCAAAACCGGTCACGTACAGTGTCCTGCGTGCCATGGTATGTCTTTTTTTTTTGTGACAAGTTGCGTGTGTCTGTGTATGTGTCTGTGTCTGTGTCTGTGTCTGTGTCTGTGTGTGCTCGTGTGTCAAGTCAGGACGACACAACTGGTGTGAAACAAGGACAGTGGACTATCCACAAGTTTAGAAGGTGTATAAGTGCTCAGAGAGGAAGTTTAGCAACCAAACAGAGTTTTTCCATCGTGGCAGCAAACCTTTTATTGCAACATACTTTACAGCTATTACACAAGAATGAGTACCGTACCAGTATGATTATTGAACCAGTATGGGTACATGTATGATAGATGCTCGATATCATTGTGTGTGTTTCTGACCCTTTCATCAATGGCTCTTCGAGTGCAGCTAGGATCGCCTGTATGGACACAGAAACGCATTCGGACCGTTTTCTGCCTGTTTTTTGAACTCTGCTTGTATGGTGCTCTCGTTTAACCTTCTTGCCGAACCCTACCTCTACACACTCCAAGGGCAGTGATGCCGTTCAACGACGACACAGTTAAGGAAGCAGCCTCACATTACAAATATGAGTACAAAAACCAAAGTGCATCCCGCCATTGTATGGTGCCATGCCTGAGTGAGAATAGAATGGTTGAAAAAGGTTTGGGGCTGTTCTGAAATTTACAATGCGCCCGAAAAAGTCAGACACCTTTGAACTGGAAACCGATGAGCAGATCGAAGACAGCTTGCATGGCACATGTTGTAATACAAAATAAAAAATATATACTGCGTCCATACTAACTGAACTCAGGGAATCGGGCTGCCTGTGTGTGTGTGTTGAAGAAGCCGGGGGATTTCGATATCATTATATACTCGTACGGTGAACGCGCAACTGAGGTTGCTGTGTATCGCGACCTGTGGCCTTGTCCAGTGAGACGGAGATTTGGTGGGGAACTTGCAGGCGTGGTCTTGTCCTCATATCGTTAATTACTACAGTAGAACTCTTCAGAAATTGTCCCCAAAATAGAGTGTCATGACCTGATACAGCTTAAAGTTATTCAGCAGGGATCGAGAGGAGAGAAATCGCTGGAAACATGATGGTGTGAGTTAGGACTCGAAAAGCGTTGTACAGCTACTCGTAGCGAGGTCCTCGCGATCGATAAGAGGGCCCCTTGTCGAACTTAAGACTGCGAACATCCCGCTAGAGACTGCTACAATCTGTGTTCTGCATCTTCTGGAGCTAATGTTGGGGTGGTCTATCCAGCTTGATATCAATGTGGGTACGGTACGGCGTGTGTACAAATCGTACATTGGTACTCGTACTTGATAGAAATGCCACCCGATCGGTGAGTCAGCAACACAAGTGACTTTTGCCTCGCTTAATCGCCCATTATTTGCATGTGTACACTCAACCCAACAAGGCTATCTTGTGAGGCTTGTGAAAAGGCAGGCCGCTGGCGAGTCCTTGGGCAAGTAGCTCCAAATATAGCAGCAGCTTTTTTTAACGAGTCTGAAGGGCTGGTAGATCTAAATACTGTATCCGCTGATAGTGGCGGGTGAAAGGCATCCTCAATAGCCAGTCTGACTACGGCTAGTGCCTCGTTTGTTGCGTGGGGATCCACAGATCGAACCAGGTGTACGGTGAACAGGCTGATCGGCGGATCGAGTTTAGAAGAAGCAAATATTTTGTACAGCATTGGGGAGGGAGCGGGGATTGAACTGATGTGTGCGATCGTGGTTCTGAACTCGGCGAACGATGTTACAGTACATACTGTAGTCACTGATTATATAGGGCGACCGAAATATGGCCGTTCAGATCCCCCTTCGTACGTACTTTTAGTGTCCATCATAACGCCTGGTGGCACGATACCAACGATACCCCACAATACCAACCAACCCCTACTTGTACAAGTACTGTACGTAGTAACACTTCATGTCAACTCACGCGGTCCCAGCCCCACATTCAGTATTGCTAGTGTCCATTCCAATGACAATCACATGCCAGCTAATAACCTTAGTATTGATAAAACAAACTGGCAAGGCTCAGTGATGGTGTTTCCCACGCCTTTTTCTGTATTTTCTACTTGCACTTTGTTACTTTTCCTGCACACTTTCCAAGCACTCAGTTTGGTCAGCCCACATCAGTGAATGTGACATGATACTGCACGGCAAGCGATGAGATTTATCTGGGTGCGGCGAACCCTATCACATTGTGTGCCGCAAAGCCGGTCTAAACGATGTCTTGTTGAGGAGGGGGGGGTTAGGGCCATTTCTCGGACGACAAGTCGACTAGCAGATATTTGTAGAGATTCCATTAAACCGCTTCCGCAAGACTCGCGAAACCACACATTTTCCATCGTGATGTTTCCGTTATCAATCTCTTCAGGACTCTATTTGTTGGGAAAAGCATCCCCCCATGATTCCCCCCATGAACCAAACTCTACCCTCTTGTCCGGATTCAACAATGGGTCCCCTCTCAATAGTGTTCCTACAGCTGTTGTTGTAGCGGGGAGCATCACGTGGGTGGTGAGTACACTGTACTCGTATTGTACGTATCGATCGTACAATACCATTCATTGCTGGTCCTTGTATCGCAGGACCAGTAACAATACCAAAGGCTGTTTATAGCCAGGAAAAAAAAAGTAGCACTGGTCCGGAAATAGCCCCTCTGACAGCCTATGGGATCAAGACACTCCCCACGCTATATCTGACATTATGGTCAGCTTCGGTGTATGTTCCATTATTCCCATCGCCACCACGTTGGAGCAAGTGAGCGCTCTTCAGCCAAATGAGATGGAACTCAATCAATATTCAACCTCACAGGTCGCTGAAGTCAGTGAGACTGCGACAGCAGCGGACGTCACATTAGCAGTGTCTTAATGGTGCCAATGAAACCATCAACGACCGTTCCGGAACGGTAAGCTAGAATCGCACTAACGCAACCTTTTCGAGGCCATATTGGGGATGCACCGCGCAGTTCACGAATATACGGAGGTGCACGTTCCAGTGTTGTATCTACAGTATCGTTCCTCGCACGATAGTGCCAAGTACATACTTGTACGAGTACATATATCAAACAGCGCAAGCATAGAATGTACTGTACAAGTACGGCCCGAAGACCAAGGCCTGGAGAGGCACTGGAACCACCACCCACTTGCCCAAAAGGACGCGAGAACTACCAAGAGTAGTCAACACTGTCGCACTTACAGTTAATAATGGCAGGGAGGCAGGGAGAGACAGTGTTTGGGACCCCAGACAGTTAGGACTGGACTGGGGTTTAGGCCTCGGCATTAGCTTTCGTTATTCTAGCTCAATATAGAACCTGTGGGGGAGCCGGGTGGCGAATATGAATAAAATGGCGATCTGAAGCAGCTTTAAAGAGATGTGGGGATTTTTTTGTTCCTTGGTAGTGTTCTGTTTCTCGTACCTTGCATTCCCCAACCAAATACCATCCAAGCCGATCCATCCAGTGTAACATATCACCACCCCACATGCACGTGACCTCAACAAGTCGCGTTGGGAGAGCGGACTTGGAGACGTAAGGTTAAAAAAGTGATGTGCACGTTGGGTTCTGTACAAAGCTTATTTTATCATGTTGGGTTGGAGGTAGAATTCACTATAATAAAGGAAGCTCAGGCCCAGTTGTAGGAGACAACGAGTTACACACCTGAAAACGACTGAAACTCGGTGGATTTCGACGCTGACAGTGAGTTCCAGTAGATACACATGACGTGAACATACCCCCTCCAGCACCAGGACCTAACACAGATGGCTAAAGACAAGGAAATCGACTTTGACTACACGGGAGAACTGGTGATGGACGATTTCGAGTTCCCCATCGACGACATGCTCCACAACGACGGAGATGACTTTGTCAAGAAGGAAACGTGGGACGAGGGTTTTGGTTTCGGAACAAATGGCGCCGTGGGTGCGCAGATGGACGTCCAGACCAGCCCATTTAGCGACCCTGTTTTTGGCGGCGTGGGAGCAGGCCCTGACATGATGGGTCTCATGGATACAAACATGAACCACATCAACGGTAGTCACAACATGAACAGCGTCGTCAAGCAGGAGGACTACTACACACCGTCCATGGGCACTCCCATGAACCCCCAACAGCAACAGTCCATGACCCCTCAACAGCAGCATCACATGAACCACAACCAGCCCTCTCAGCTCCAATCTTTGCATCAACAGTCCCAGAAGGCTCAACCACAGCAGCAACAACAACAGCCACATCAGTCGACAGGAGTCGATAGCATAATCACAAAGGCATACACCAGGGCAGCAGGAGACCTACCGTACGGACGAAAGTACTCACGACAACTCAACAAGTACCCCGAGGACGTGGAGTATTCATCTTTCGACCCATCGCTATGGAGCAATTTGCTGACCAACTCGGAAACTCCGTACCAATACCAGATACATGTCCATTCCATGCCCGGAAAATCACGTGTGGAGACCCAAATCAAATGTGCATTATCAATCTACCCTCCGCCTCCACAGCAGTCCGTTCGACTTCCGACAGACACCATTTCGCGTCCCAAGTTCCAGCTCAAGCAGGGCCACATTCCAGACTCGTGTCTCTCCTTGGAAGTATACATTGTGGGCGAGCAGAACCCCAGCAAGCCCGTCAATTTGTGTTCTAGATGCATCAAACGAGAACAGAAGCGAGCCTGTCGAAAGAAACTCTTTGACGAGTCGGAGGAGCTGTCGTGGGTCGAGACTCGTCAACGACGTCTGGCTGTCTTCAACTGCTCCGAGGTGCTTGAGTTCAAGGATGTGGAACGGCGAGTATACATCCCCGAGTCCGGCACTACAGTTACCGCCAAGCAGCTGGTTCTGCCCCTGCGTCTGGCTTGCTACTGTAGACACCACGGGGAGAAAAAGGGATTTCGAATCCTCTTTTGTCTTAGAGACGAGGGAGGCCAGATTGTGGGTGTGGGCCAGAGTGGAACGACCGTCATGATCACTGACGACCACAAGGTTGTGGGAGACGCGGTTGCCATGCCGACTACAGCCACTGCTCCTGCCACCGCTGGCTCTTCACAACCCCCCACCCAGGTTCCTACCCCCGCTGCATCTTCGTCGACGAGCTATCGTCCTCGAAACTCGCTTCCTCTATCGCCTACTTCCATGGAAGACTCTTCGTCGGAGTTCACCTCGGACCATTCTCATTACTCCAACTATGGTTCTAAACGACGACGAGACGGCTCTTCCATCAGCGATTGGAGCGGCATGATGAACGTGCGAGGCATGGATAGACAGGCTTCCATTACCAGCATTCCCGAAATGGTTGGTGGCATGTCGAACATGACTGTGGCCAGTGCTTCGGGTAGCGCCACTAATCTGGCTGCTCACAACATGAACAACCCCGCAGACGAAAACCTGCCCGTCATCAAGCGAATCATCCCCTCGCAGGGTTCCATTCGAGGCGGCATTGAAGTAACCCTGCTTGGATCTGGCTTCAAGTCCAATCTGGTGGCTGTTTTCGGTGACAACAAGGCCGTGGGCACCCACTGCTGGTCTGATTCGACCATCGTGACCCATCTGCCGCCTTCGACCATCGTGGGTCCCGTTGTGGTGTCTTTCGAAGGTTTTGTGCTCGACAAGCCTCAGATTTTTACCTATTTTGACGACACAGACGGCCAGTTGATTGAGTTGGCGCTCCAGGTTGTGGGTCTCAAGATGAACGGACGGCTGGAAGACGCCCGAAACATTGCCATGCGAATCGTGGGCAACAATGGAGGCGTTGCGGGCGCACAAGGCGCCATGGCAGGCGGGAACATGTCTAACGGAGACGTTGGAATGGAAAGTGCTGCTGCAGACAGTTCGGTTCAACCCGTATCGCCTCCCACAGACCACGAAGATGTGGTTCTGCGATGTCTGGCTCTCACAGACATTCCTGGAGGCCGAATTGCCAACTGGCAACTCACCAACGCCGAGGGACAGACCATGGTTCATCTGGCCAGTATTCTGGGTTACTCGCGTGTTCTGGTGGCTCTTGTGGCTCGAGGAGCTCGTGTGGATGTTTCCGACAATGGTGGATTCACTCCTCTTCATTTCGCTGCTCTCTTTGGCCGTCGAAAGATTGCCAAGAAACTACTTCGGTGCAACGCTGACCCCTACAAACGTAACCGAATTGGCGAAACCGTGTTTGATGTTGCTTGTCCTCACATTCTCGATCTTCTGGTCGGTCCTCAGGGCATGCCTATGGCCGTTCAGACGTCGTATACTCCCGATTACCATCGTCAGCGTCGATCTTCATCTTCTTCCACTCTGGCTTCCATTGCATCCATCCAGGATTCGCGTGAGTACGGTTTCTATGACCATGGAATGATTTCCAACCTGTCGCATATTCCGTCCACGTGCTCCATTCGATCATCGACTTCTCAGTTTGACGCTGAAGACGAGTGGGACGAGCGAGATGAGGAGGATGGAGACTTTGACGACGATTCAGATGAGGACTCAGACGATGACTCAGACGCGCTCTTCATGTCTGTTAGAAAGCACGCCAAGGCCAAGTCTGTGGAATCTCCTCTCTCTGAGGAGGAAGAGCGACTTGTGCGACACATTGAGGCCGAAGACCAGGCTGTGGAGGCCCGTGTGGCTGCCGGAATCGTCAGTAGCAATGTACCCGACGTGGTGTCTTCCAATGACTCGGATCACGTGAGATCTGACACTTCCACTGAGAACAAGTCCTTTTCACGGTACTTTGACCGTACTCTCAGCATGGCATCTTGGGACGATGTTCTGGCTTACATTTACAGACCCAAGCGAGCTACTGTGCCCAACAAGCGGTCTTCTGGAGCTCCTCCTTCAGTCAGATCCACAAGATCGCCTCTTTCGGACCATCCCATCACGTCTTCGGGAGACGAGTCCGACCGAACCATTTCTGCACATGCCCCTTCCGGCGGTGCCGGTCGAGGCCGGTCTCATTCGTCCATCTCGCGAATGTGGCGATACCTGAAGAACTCGTCTGCCGATGAGGCCACCCGGTCTCGATCTCGAGATGCAAACGGAGCCGGTGCTCCCCCTGCCTACGAAGAAATCTTCCCTGGCCATGGGGTTGTCCACGACAAGAAGGTTGTGCAGATGGCCGCTGCTTCTGCTGCCGAGAACTCGTCTGGGCCTGTTGGAGCCTCATCTTCAGCAGTTGCGTCCACTTCTGCGGCTGCCGCTGTGGTGCCCTCCCCACTAGCCCCCATTGTGGAGGACGAGGAGCAGCTGGTAGAGGCCTGGAGACGACAGCGACGATCCATGGCTAACGATCGCATGTTATTTGCCTTCTGGCTGCCTGTGCTGCTCATGGCTATTGGTTATATGGTCATCAAGGCGTTTGGTCTGTTCCCCGACCAGGTCTCTGCCGTTGAGTCTGTGGCTGAGACTGTGGGTGTCCACTGCCGTGGAGCAGTTGCCAAGCTATGGTTCAAGCAGTACCCTGTTCACCGAGGCCAGCCACTCAAGGACACCTGTTCATTTGAGCCCAACAGTCTGGTAGAGTCAGCTCTTCGTCAGATGAATGGGTGGTCCGACCGGGAGGTTCCCATTCATCAAGCCCAGGCCCAGGCTGCATGAACACGAACAAGCGGAAGAAGTCTGTGCAAACGCGAACGCCTGTATAATTGTATCATCTAATTAATTTATTGTATTATGATCATTTAAATGAGAAACTACTGTTTTTTAAAGTCCATCTTTGTATCTCACTGTCAAGGTCTCAGTTACAGTAAGTTTAGTGTCCACAGTACAGTGTCCCAGGCATCGGTCTCGGGATGGACCCTGGAACTGTAAAAGTGTCAGATGGGTTTGGTAGAGTGACGCTGAAGCGACGTCGGGGATCATACTGGCAGGGCTAAGGGATGCGATGAACGAACAATTTAATAAGATCGACTGTCCAATTATTATGATTAGGGTGATTTATAAGCCCTTCCATATATCCCTTCTACTGTGCTACCTACACTCTATCAACGTCTGATCAGTAATTATCAAGACGCAACTCATCTCTGCTTCAAAGTTTGCTATCTACGAATGCTTGTACTGTATGGAGTGTGTACTGTGTAAAATATTGAGTAGTGATTAAGAGCTCCAAACAGGGGTTGAGGCACACAAAGGGTTGGGTAGCGTCGACTTTGCCCCTCACACTAAGAACACAACAGCAACTACAACATTACAACACTTCCCCTCTCTCCTCTCTGGATCCAACCTCAGACCCTCCCAGGCCCATGTCTCCTCCCAACCACGGCTACAAATTTAAACTCGGCATACAGGAAAAAAAATAATGCAGCTGGCAAAACAAATCACCATACCGTTATTATCACCACACACAACCCATCACACAACTTTACCGAGATGACCAACCAAGAATCGCAGTCGGTCAAGGTGGTCTTCGTGACCCGGGACGAGACCCTGCAGCCCGAGGCTCCCCTGCCTCCCGTCATGGTCCCTACTTCCCTCAAGCGTCTGGGTCTGTCTGAAATCGTCAACCAGCTGCTGGACACTGAGACTCCTGTTCCTCTTGATTTCCTCATTGTGAAGGCTACTGCCGGCGATGGAGGAGCTTCGATTCTCGACGAGGAGTCTGCCTCTTCTTCCTCGGTGCTTCTACGACCAGGAGCCTCCCTGGAGTCTTTCCTTGCTGACAACGGTTTGTCTTCCGAAGTCAGTCTGTCGATCGAGTACATTCGATCTGTGCTGCCTCCATCATTTCTGGCCTCTTTCTCCAACCCCGACTGGGTCGCTGCTGTCGATATCAACGCCCGGTGGACTGGCGATCTGAAACCCGTCATCGCCTCGGGATCTTACGACGGAGTCGTGCGTCTGTGGGACCACTCGGGTCATGTGACCGGCCAGCTTGTGGGCCACAACTCCGCCGCCAAGGCTGTGCGATGGATCTCTAATGACCAGCTCGTTTCTGGAGGTTCCGACCGACTTTTGTACCTATGGAACCCCGACGGAAAGAAGTACCGACGAAAGGAACCTGGACAGGTGGGCAAGAAGGAGCTCAACTACGACAGTGAGGAGGACAGTGATGAGGAGATGCTCGATGAGCTTCCAGCCGCCTCTACCGTGACCCCTATGGCAGCTCTACATGGACATACCGCACCCATCAACGATCTTGCTGTTCACGCCAAGACCGGAAAGATCATCTCCGCCTCCGCAGACGGATCCGTGGGTCTGTGGTCTACCGACTACAATGACATGCCGGCAATTGAGCCCCATACCGCTGCCGCTGGCGGTCTGACTTCCACTTCTGCACAGAAGCGACGAAAGCTCGCCAACTCCGGCTCTGGAGCCACCGGTCTGGGAGCTGCTCGTCAGCGAGGTCCTCTGGCAGTCATGGGCGGCCACTCCGCCGCCGTTTCGGCCGTCGCATTCCATCATTCCGACCCCACAGTCGCCTACTCTGTGTCTCTGGATCACACCATCAAAACCTGGGATCTCGCCACCGCCGAGGCTGTCCAGAGCAACGCCGGATCCCCCGATCCTTCGGTCGATACCCGATCCACCTCCTTTTCGCTTCTTTCCCTTTGCACCCTGCCCCAGGGTCTCATTGCCTGCGGCTCTTCAGCCCGTCACATTACCCTGCACGACCCCCGAGTAACTGCACAGGTGGCAACTCAGGCCAAGCTGGTGGGCCACACCAACTTCGTGTCGTCGCTGTCGCGAGGACCCGAATCCAACCCCTTCCTGCTGGCTTCAGGATCTCACGATGGAACTGTCCGAATATGGGATGTTCGAACCACCAAGTCTCTGCACGTGATCCACCGAGAGACTCTGACAGAGAACAATGCCGTGTTTGGCGTGGACTGGAAACAAAACCTGGGTATTGTCTCTGGTGGCCAGGACAACAAGATCCAGATTAATAACAACCCCCAGAGCGCCTAAGGCACCCCAGGGGTTTTTGCATCATGTACGTATAGGTAATTGTAGATATAGAGGAGAGGGTGTGTCAGTAGGCTACTTGTAATATTGTGATAGAGTGGAACAGGTTGACTTCGTAAATGAGTTATCCTATGTGCTCGATCTATACTGTAACTACTGTAGCTACAAGAGTGCACGTCGCGTGGTACAACTCAAGTACAAGTACAAACAACGCTAGGTTAATAGTTCATTACCGGAAGTGACAGGCACAAGTTCGGGGCAACTAAAACAGGCACTCGGGTACAAGTACAATTACATTATATTGCTGTTGTTGTTATTGCCTTTGTTTCCTGTCTTTTTTTTTTCTTCCTTTTTTTTTGTTTTTTTCTTATCACTGCTGAATTGGTCCTCCATGGTGTGATACAAATACACCTGTACGTACAGTACTCGTACTTGTACGGGCAAATTCACCAACACATATCGACAAGAATCATGAAGATTTTTCTTCGTCAAACAAACCAAATCAGACATTCTTTTATTGATGGACCTCCTGATGACACCTTCCTTGCGGGGTTCCTTCACTTACTGTAAATCTGATTTATCATCTACACTCTTGAAAAAACACTCTTGAATGACGTTAGCTAAGTTTTGACGTACCTGTTACGGAGTCCTAATTACAGAACCTTAGACCGACCTCGTTCTACAGTAGGTACAGTACCTGAATTTGGAAGTGCCAACGCCTTGACAGCAGCCTCCTTAGCCTTATCATGTCTGACAGTAGTGTCGGTGCTACTGCACAGTGTATATGAGCCAAGCACCAACTATATGCAAATTTTGTCACTCATGATCCTGCTGTCGTGTCCAGATATCTCACTTGAAACTGTACTTTGTATTGTTGCAATAATTTCATGTCTTCTTGAACAGAAATGTGGGGTTGTAATAGTCGTACAGTAATGGCACATGCACAGAGGGCTGCCAGTAATAGTACGATACTGTTGTAGCTAGTGCCATTGATGTGTATTCAGTACTTATGTAATCTACGTATAAACACGTGTGTATCTATTGGCATGAATGGTATTAAATCCGCTCCTCTTTTCAATCATTCCGACCGGGAAATGGATAGACAGATCGACGAATACGAGTGCATTTGTGGAGAGAGTTGAATGGCTTTGGAATGTAGTTCAGCCTCGGAGACAAGCATAATATAAGGGAAGAGGGTGATTTAGATACGGTTCGGCACGATTCCGGTTGACCACTAGTCTAATCTACACTGGCTATGAAACTGCTCAACATCAGTAGCTCTTCTCCTCCCAGACTACTGTAGCTACTCTAAGTGGATCTGCACACTAATGTTATGCCGAGTGCAGGTACCGGCGGTACCTGTCGATATTCAGGTTGGATGAGCTCAGAGAAGAAATGATGGGAAATACAGTACGTCTGAAAATGTAGAACACGCTCAACCATCACAGAAAACTAGATTCAGTTCTTGGTGCCAAATGAACAAGCATACGCACCTTGCTGTCCTTGTATCTGCCAGATTACCTACGTGTTTGAGCCTGTAGTCTAACTCAAAGAGCACGTTTTCTGGTTAACTTAGCGTTCACGATGTCCATTGACTGGCTGAGAGTTGACAGAGAGGCACGGCACACAGTGACAAAAGAAACGGGGCGGCAGTTGGCGGCTGACACAGGATCCACTTTTCCGCGGAGAGCGTTGTCGTGAGTTCGGAAACGGGCGTGAGAAGATTGATGGGATTGGTATTTGCATGAGTAGAGTGGTATCTCAGTAATGACAGACACATGATACAAGGGGAGTACCAGAAGTTTCAACTCTTCAATTGACCTTCGAACAACGAACTTTTCCTCCAATTCGTCTCCTTGAGCAGGAGGTTTCACCATCAGTAGCCAAGCGCTATATGCACGACGCAGTGAGACACCATCTCTTGGCGTCTTGGCAGGCGGAGATTTGTACAAATACCGGGTATAAAAGCCATGGTGAATGTCGAATCAACAAGCCATCCAACAATGAACGTCCTTTTCACGCTGCTCACATGGGCCACCGTTGCCCTGGCTGCTATGCAGCCTCTCGGACCTCCCACCAAGTTCTCGGGAAAGGACTATCTTGTCAAGCACGCCATTCAGGAGATTGAGAATCTGTACAACTCCACCCGACTCGACTCCTGCGCCAAGTGCATGGGTGCTCTAGCTCTGGGAAAGACCATTGCCATTGAAGACGACCGAGTCATTCCTGAGATTCTCCAAGAGCTGTGTAAGAAGTACAAGTGGCAGGCCGTTTGCACCAACGTCTATCAGGGGCGAAATTTTGGTGTTGAAGCTAAGGCTGGCCACATTGCCAACGTTCTACAGCTCATTGATCCCTACGGAACCGACGGAGAGTACATCTGCCACTACCAGGTCAAGAAGGCTTGTCCTCGACCTGCCACTCCTGTCTTCAACCTCACCGGATGGTGGCCCGAGAAGCCCGCTGATCTGGAGGATCGACTTGCCAAGTCCAAGGGCGACAGATTCAACGTTGTTCATCTTTCTGATTTCCATGTTGACCTGCGATACCAGATTGGTAGTGAGTCCAACTGTACTTCTTACATGTGCTGCGTTGAGCCTGTCTACAACAATGACGCTCGAAAGGCCAACTTCACTGATGTCGTTCTCCCAGCTCAGAAGTTTGGCTCTTATGAGTGTGACATACCCCAAGTTCTTCTCGAAGACTCTCTTAGGTCCGTGGCTACCATAGGAGCCAATAAGTCATTCGAGTTTGGTATCTTCACTGGAGACATGGTATCTCATGATCTGGACGATTGGCTGTCTCTGGCCAACGTCATCAAATCTGAGGAGGACGTTTACTACCAGATGAAACGATTCCTCGGTGACCTCCCCATCTACTCCACTTTCGGCAACCATGACACCTTCCCTTATGCTCAGCAAGCCCAGAATGCTTCTGGTTTCCTCGGAGAGTTTGTGTGGAACGCCCAACTGTCCGCCTCTCTGTGGAAGGACTATGGTTGGATCGATGAGGCAACTCAGGCGGAGGCTGTACACACATACGGAGCTTTCGGAGTGACAACCAAGCGAGGACTGCGGGTTATCTCAATGGACTCAAACTTCTGGTACAACGCCAACTATTACAACTACTGGAACACCACCTCTCCCGACACTTCTGGAATGATGAAGTGGATGGTTGACCAGCTGATAGAGGCTGAGAAGAACGCCCAGAAGGTCTGGATCATCGCCCACGTTCCCACCGGGGGAAGTACCACCAACGCCCTCCCTCACGCTACCGAGGTGTTCCGGCAGATCGTTGACCGATTTGCTCCACATACCATTGCCGCTCTATTTTTTGGACACACCCACGAGGACCAGTTCAACGTGTACTACGCTGGAAACGGCACCGATAACTCCATCGATAACGCTCTGACCGTGGGATGGATCTCGCAGTCAGTCACTCCTCTGCACAACTACAACCCCTCGTGGAGATACTACGAGGTTGACAGTGATACATTTGAAATCATGGAGTCCATCAATTATTATGCCCAACTCCACAAGACATTCGAGTTTGATATGGACAAGCCTGAGATTGCGAACAACGGCTCCTTTACTCGAGTCACATACCCTCCCCGAACTCCTGATGAGGAGCTCGAGTGGATCTTTGAGTACTCTGCCCGAGATGTCTATGATCCTGATCAGAAGTGGCCTCGAGAAGCTCCTCTCAACGCCACTTTTTGGCACAACGCTATCCAGTACATTATCAGCAACGATACAGGCAGAGAGGACTACCTCAAGTATGAGTACCGAGAGAGTCCCTTTGTTCCTGATGGAAGCGACCCCGAGTACATCAAGAACATGTACTGCTACTTTTCGTCTGGTACCGTTCCTGCTGTGTTTGAGTGCCAGAAGCGAATGAACATCACCAAGGAGATCTGGATCTAAACGGGGTGTATCTGTTTAGATTCTCGTGGTATCCTATTTTCGTATCTTTTCAAATATTTT
This sequence comes from Yarrowia lipolytica, assembly GCF_001761485.1. NCBI lineage: Eukaryota > Fungi > Ascomycota > Dipodascomycetes > Dipodascales > Yarrowia > Yarrowia lipolytica. Next base: position 1,613,884 of record NC_090771.1, on the reverse strand, counting down.
GTTGTATCTCGAATGGTATCTGTTTTTGTATTATAGCTTTGTAACTTACAGTAACTGGGATTCGCTCTACTTGTATACCTTGGAAGATGGGAACCTTGGAGGTCAGCACCATGTTACAGTATAAGCACAGCTGTATTATAGATGGTGCTTAAGAAAGGGATAAATTAGAGGACAATATATAAGTCATGATTCCGTGACTCCGCTGTCCCCCCCTTAAACATAGGCGACCTTTCTTGCAGTCATGGTTACCGAACACCTACCAATACGCTCAACTGAACTATCCAAATCAGTCTATCATTATGTTATGTATCTAAAACTCCTCTTCGTCCTCTCCCTCAAGGTCGACTCGTCGCTTACCTTCACCTGCCAGCTTCATGTCAGCAAAAGACCGCTGAGCAGCCTGCTTGGAAACAGTAGCCTGCATTCGCTCAATCTCCTCCTCAGCGTTAGAAGCATCGGCCTGAGCGTACTGAAGAACAAGACGTCGGCCGAGCAGATGGGTGCCCTGCAGAGCAGACATGGCATGCTCAGCCTCCTTGGCAGACACGTACTCGGCAAAGGCGAAACCTCGAGACTCGGAGTTGAACTTCTTGGGCACTCGGACAGTCTTGAGAGAACCAAAAGCACCAAACAGCTTCTGAACATCCTTCTTGGTAGCCTCGAACGGCAAATTCTTGATGAGGATCTTGGAATCGATAGCCTTCTTGGTCTCTGTGGTCTCCTCGTCCTGGCCACGGTTGGAGATCTTGAGCTGCAGCTTATGGCCATCAAGCACATGACCATCCATGGCCTTCTGGGCAATCTCAGCAGCCTCCTTGGAGGAGAACTCGACGAAACCGAAACCCATGGACAGGAACTTTCCCTTGTTCTTAGAGTCAGGCTTCATCTTGACCTGAGCAACCAGGAAACCGTCCAGAGCCTTGAAGGCGTCGGTGAGAACACGGGAGGTGGTCTTGAAGTTCAAGTTCTTGACAAATACAGAAGTAGAAGCAGTAGCAGGTCTTTCATCGTTAGAACCAGTGTCCATAACGTCAGAAGCAGACAGCTTGTCCTCGATAGTAACAATCTTGTCTTGTTTAACATGCTCAACCTCATCACTCTCCATCTTCTCGTTAGGAAGCAGGTTCTTGGGACCCTTCTCCAGGTACAGAATGCTAGTCTTGAACCTTCGGAAAGCCAGCTTGGCAAACGCAGCTCGAGCGTCGGGAATGTGCTTGAAAATGACAATAGCAATAGTTCCAGCTGGAGGCATCATCACCTTATAGAGATCTCCGTATTCAGAAAACATCTCAGCAATCTCAGGCTGGGTGGTTCCAAAGGGGAAGTTCTTGACAAGAATGACTCGATCATCTCTATCCTTGTTGTCAAAGGAAGCCAGATCAACGCCCATCTTCTCAAAGTACGACTTGACATCTCCAATAACAGTGGCCTCAGCCAAAGCCTGCTTGACAGCAGCATCACTGGAGTCTGGGTCGATCAATTCGGACTTCTTGATACCCATACTCTTGGCCACACTCTCCATGACGGCGTCCTGGTTCATGTACAGCGAATTCCAAGAGAACTGCTGTTTGGCAGCCTCGGCCTTTCGCTTCAGCTCCTGCTGCTTCTTGAGAGGCAGGTTTTTGAGATCGTGCTCGTCCAGTCGGTTGTAGTCCTTCTTGGGCTTTCCGGGTAGGATATGCAAAAGTCGGCCCTGGAAAATCTTTCCATCCTGGGCCTCGTACGCTGCGATGGCGTTTTCGGGGTCCTCAAACTGCACGTGTGCGAATCCCTTGCACTGGCCAGTCTTGGTGTTGATGGGTAGATGAACCTCCTCCAACTCTCCGTACTGCGAAAACAGCTGTCGGAAATCCTCCTCTTTGGCTGTATAGAGCAGGTTTCGCAAGAACAGACGTCCAGTTTTTCTAATGCTCACAATGGTAGGGTCCTCAGAGGGCTCCTCATCAACAGGAGTAGCAGCCTTGGGAGCATTGCCTTTTCCTTTCTTGCCCTCGCTCTTGGACTCGGTGTGTCTGTTTTCACGGTCCTCCTCGGGTTCCCCCTCCTTGATTCGTGTTTGTCGTTGTCGCAACCAGTCCATATCTGAAACGCCAGGATCAGCAGCAAGTCCGTCTTCAATAACCGGATCTTCCTCGTCCTCCTCGGCCTCCTCATTGTCGTCATCCTTCTTGTTCTCACTCTCCTCTTCCTCGTCCTCGTCCTCGTCTATCTCGTCGTCACCCTTGCCGGTAAACTCGTCATACTCATCATCAGAAGCAGTAGACTGGATCACCTGAGGCTCGTTGGCAACAGCTCCAGCATCGTTGTTGGCCCAGGTCTTAGCGTTAGATCGAACCTGCATGGCATCCAGATAGTCAGCCAGTCGAGGATCGGAGGCGTTGCCCAAACCATTAATGTCGTCAATGGTCATAGGCTTCTCGAGATACCGGGCCTTCTTGGCCTCCCGGTCGTCCTCAGCGTCCTCTCGAGCTCTCTGAGCAGCCTGCCGCTTTCGCTCTCTTGAAGACAGAGGAACATTGGGGTCTGTGAAAGTCATGGCAACAGCCACGGAGATCTTGGTAGAGTTGATGAAAGATGTGTCAAAATACTTGACGGCAGCCTCGGCAGTCTCGTCGGATCGGAAACCAACGAATCCGAACCGTCTGGTCTTGCCGTCTCGAGCTCTCACCACCTTGACATCAGTGATATCGGAAGGGGCAAAGCCAGCAGACTTGGGATCCTTGACGGTGGAAAAGTGTTTCTTCAGGCCAGCCTCATCGAGGTAAGGCGGCAGGTTTTTCACAATCAGTCGAGACATTCTGTGGTGTGTGGGAAATTTTCCTCACCTGCATCTGCAAGATACTAGAAATTTTAAAGTTAAGGTGTTCGCTGAAAGCTTATTTTGTCTACAATATGGAATTGTGGAGGGAAGTGAATTGTCCAAGTATGTACTGTAGCTACTGTAAGTACTGTAGCTATTACACAAAGGATAAGAAAACAGGTACATAATGGTACCAGTGGTTTGCTGAGGATTAGATATCCTCAGAGGGAAACCCTCAAGATGGCTACTGCTCCAAAGCAATAAGAATACAGATATTCTGATATAAGCTTAGTCAGCTTATCTCGAACTGCAACCTTCCAAGGGTCCGACTCGATATATCGATATAATTGAACAGGAGACGTCAAACATTTCTAGCAAATCCATAGGTTTCATTTAACTACGTCTATTTTCATTTCTGTCTCTACATTCTGTCACTAATTTATCCCCGTGTCAACCTCAAACGAGTCTACAACTTTCTTGGTTGGCACAAGTTGACTCTTTCAGACCCCTAAAAAGTGAAGATAACCATCGTAATCTAGAATTGCAGATATGGTATATACAGTACTTTAATACCAATTCTTTTCCTTAACTATTTCATTTGTTGGCTCTGAAAATCTCACGACATTCTCAGCCGAAGAGATGTCTAAACAGCTCTGTAGGCAGTAGTATTTATCATCATGGAAAAGACCGTGGTACAATGAGACAACAGCCTTATATCTTTAAAACCATTTTTTTTTTAATTCCATCTTTGCTATTGTATCGAGACATGGCTCTCTTACGGTCTTACAGTAACTTAGGGCCAGTTTGTTCACATCCACCATCGACAATAAACATTACAGTGTACTCACATATCTATCAACAACCATAATACATCCGCGGCTTATGGAAACCTCAGATACTATCTCTAGTAAAATCAGACGAGTGCTTGAACGTGACCGATCGTCACTCGTTCACGTGTCAGCAACTATGGAATCTACAAGTACAAAGGACCATCATCTGAGTATGGAGTAAGGAAACCATCTGAGTATAGAGTCTATGATTAGGGTCTTGCCTTTAGAAGTTCCCTTTTTCCGCCATCACCCGTGGGTCTCTGTTGAATATCAATATTCGTCAGCACCATCCGTTGGGTCTCTTCCAGTACCTTCAGAACTCGGTCGCGTCCGCGTCTTGAAATCTGGAAATGAATCCGACTCCTGGGATTAGACATCGTATGTATTCAAATGCCTGTTCTGTAAATGGGTTCTACAAATATGTTTCTAGCTCAAACTTGTAGCACCTGGGCTCCGGTCACAGTTCCGGAGATGTCCAGACCTGCTCGCGCTGACAAAGCATCGCAGGATGTTGATCGATATAATCTACAACGATATTGACAAGTTCGGGAGATAGATGAGTATCGAGCTAGTTCAAAATCGATGTTCGTCTCTTCATAAGGAAGACAGAGGCCAGTAATGCGTAACACTCGGACCGATCTTGGCCATCCAGGAGGATCTCCGATGAGACAATGAGTGTCACTGCAGTAGTGCGAATAAACGTGAACGAGTGGGTGTCGTGAGGGTGACAAGAAAAGAAGCAGAGTCAAATCATTCCATTTCAACCATTTACAGTATACTGCTAGATATGTTTCCCTAATGGTTAGCCCATTTGTCTAGAGTACTCATAGCTACTGTATTCCATAATCAAGGTTCACTGTGCTTCGATACTGCCTGGAGATAAGACAGATGCGATAATACACGACATGTTGGATGTAAGGGCATGTAATACGTGTTGATATTAATTGATCTGACGTATTATATAAACGATGTATATCCAGGACTCATTCAACACTAGACGCAACCCGATGCTCTCGTCACAATGATTGGATTCTTGGTCTCGGTCTCAGGTTGCGTCTTCTTTCGGCTCCTCTCACCACACTTCTTTAACACCCCTCAACCCACCACCATTCTATTCCACATCACCTCACACCACTTCAAGAGAGATACCGACACAATATAATTTCATCGATGAAACTGGAAACCAGAAAATACCTGCTGGTGACCATCCTGGTGGTCATGTTCACTATCGGCTCGGTCATGGACCTATGGCTCTACCTCCTGTGTCTTAGCCGATCACCCAACCTCAAGCACTACAGAGCTATGTTGGCTCGAAGATGGTGGTCGTGGACGATGTTCTCGGTGGGTCAGGTGGTCAACTTCAAGATCAAGATGCACGGCGACAAAATGATACCCGAGGGAAACATGCTGATAATCAGTGAGATACCTATGATGTGGTCGACGAGACACGAAATACTAACACAGGTAATCATCTATCAAGATACGACTATATGATCTACGCACTAATCAACAACCAGCATTGCGCCAAGTCGCACCTTGCATTCCTGTCCTGGAAACACATCTTTTCTCTCTTTAGCCTCAGCAAGATTCTGCCCTTCTACCGACTTGACGAAAACTGGATGTTCGAATCAGCAGCCGACCTTGAGAAAGAACTAGCCAAGCTAATCAACCCTTACTGTCTGGTGCTGTTCCCAGAAGTCTCGGTGGCAACCCCACAACTTATCAGACGACATAGAGAGCTCTGCAGAGCGTGTTTTGCACCTGAACTCACTCATGTACTCTACCCTCGCCACAGCAGCTTTGCAGACTTCATATTGGGACTGAATAAGGGCCAGGCTCTTAGTTACATCTACGACGCCACCATCTCGTATACTGACAAGAAAGATAAGATTCTATGTAATCCTGGAAACATAGATACTCTGTTGACTCAAGTGGAAACGGTTCATGTTCACATACACCGAGAACAGTATCGTCGGCTGCCGCGCCACAGACGTGGTATTCAGAAGTGGCTGGAAAACACATGGGTCCACAAGGATAAGAGTATCAGAAAGGCCTACAAGCAGTCTGGATCAATCATGGATGATGGCAAGCTCAAGGAGAAGGATAAGTGATACTAACTAACTGCATGTAAAAACAGATAAATATGTTAATGAATCAATGAAATGGTATACGATGACTACAGTAAACTCTGGTATACCTTACTTGAATGTTTTTGATAAATATTATTGACAACACTATATTGACAATGATGCTATCTAGTTGATGTGAGCCTTCTTCTCCAGCTCATCGGCAAGATCGTCAACGGTCTTGTCATCCTTCTTTTCCGACTTGTCCTCCTCGTCTTCCTCCTCCTCATCGCTGTCATCCTCGTCTTCCTCAGAGTCAGGCTCCTCCATCTCGTCAAGCTCATCGAGCTCACCGTGTCCTCGAGAGTCGAACAGCTTGGTGATCTTCTCAATCACGTCCTCATCCTCAGGGAAGCAGTTACCATTAAGCTCCAGCAACTTGATGGCAGGCAGGTTCTTCTCCAGGGCCTCGTAGAGAGCCTCCGCACCATCGAGGTTGATCTCGTTGTACTGGAGTCGCAGGGTCTCAAGCTTCTCGAGGGGCTTACCGTCTCGGAGAGCCTCACCAAGGGCAACAGATCCCTTGCCGGAAAGCAGACAGTCGGAAATACCCAGCTCGACCAGTTCGGGCCACTGAGAGTAGACCTTGGTCAGAGCCTTGGCACCTTTCTTGGTAAAGGTGTTGTCCTGCAGATCGAGAATCTCCAGCTTGGGGCACTTGGACAGACCCTTCTCCAGCAGAGCAACAATACCATCCTGTCTGATACCGTTCTGCTTGAGCTGCAGGTTCTTGACGGAGCCGTGGGTGGCGAGGTACTTGGCCCAAGACTCCATGGAGCCGTTCTCAAGTCGGTTTCGGCCGCAGATGACGGTCTCCAGCTTGATATCGGACTTAGCCTCCTTCTTGGCCGCAGCCAGACGCTCCAGAGCCTCTCCGATCTTGGTACCGGCAGCGGGACCGAAACCGTTGTTGGTCAGATACAGGTGCTGCAGGGGCACGTGCTTTCCGAGGAAATCAGCCAGGGGATCAACGGTGGTGATACCGAAGGCGTTGTCGGAAAAGTCCACAGTGGTGGCGTTCTTGAGGGTCAGAACTGCCTCACAGATGTGCTCCATGGACTTGGGGATCTCGTCCTTGAGTCGGCCGGTGAAAATGTCGTCGAAGGACACCTTGGTGATGTTCTGCTTATCCTTAATGGAGTCAGCGATGGCCTTGCAAGCGTCGATGCCGAAAGTGTTGCCTCCAAAGTACACCTCTGTGGTTTCGTCGGTGATGTCGCGGAGATGTCGCTTCATCTCATCGTAGTCATCGACCTTGAGGGCCTTTCCAACAAGCGAGAATTTCGTCATTGTAGTTGTAGCTGGGGTGTGTAAGCAGAGTGAGCTGTGAGAGAGGCTCTGGTTTGGATTATACACGGATCAAAAATCACAACAAACTTCACTTACCAGAAACTCTATTAGTAACGGTGGGTACCAATACAATTTTGGGGGGTGATCATAAGAAGTTGAGTAAGAAAAATGATTCCAATTGCACTCGATTAGTACATTGGTCTCATATATTCTCCAAATTCACCCCTCGACCAGTCGCAAACACTGGATCCGATTGAGTTCTGGTGACTGGACAAGGCAGACACCCTGCATAAGCGACCACTTGGGACACATCCAAATATCAAGGGGTTACGATGGTTACGAGAAATATGTACTGTACAACATACTGTACATGCTGTAGCGGGATACTACACAAAGATAACTACTTGTAGCTCGTTCGAGGTTGTGCTCGAGGCTTGAGTATGTTGGTACAATACAAGTACAAGTATTTTATTGGTTTTATCCGTGCGAATCCCTTGTACTTATAACTTGTACAAGTACAGTGTCGGTGACAAGTGTACATACTTTACTAATTTCAGACTTATTACAAGTGTATCATCGCAAAAGCTACAACAATAGCAAATACTACAATAACAAAACCAATACCATTTCAGTCAATTAGTTAGTATATACAGTACATATTAAAACCATTAATAACACATTCGCATCCTCTACGTCCCTTTTCCTCCATGCATTAGCCCTCCAAAGCCTGCAACTTGACCAACTCGTAGTACTTGGACTTGTTGGCCAGCAGCTCCTGGTGAGTACCGGACTCGAGCACCCGTCCCTCCTCGAACACGTAAATAATGTCTGCGTTCTGAATGGTGGACAAACGATGAGCCACAGCAATAGTGGTTCGACCCTTAGCAGCCTGGTCAAGAGCAGCCTGAACAATCTTCTCAGACTCGGAGTCCAATGCAGAAGTGGCCTCATCCAATAGTAGAATCTTGGGGTTTCGAATCAGAGCTCGAGCAATAGCGACTCGCTGCTTCTGACCTCCTGACAGGAGAGAGCCCTTGGAACCACAGTAGGTGTCGTAGCCATCAGGCAGAGACATGACAAAAGAGTGGATATTGGCCATCTCGGCAGCCTCAATCATCTCCTCCTCAGTCACGTCATCTCGAAGAGATCCCAGCAGAATGTTCTCTCGGACAGTTCCAGAGAAGAGAACAGGCTCCTGCTGCACCAGAGAAATGCAAGATCTGTACGAGTTGATGTTGATGTCTCTGATATCGACTCCATCGAGCTTGACAGCGCCAGAAAGAACGTCGTAGAACCGCTCAATGAGCGCAATGGTGGTGGACTTACCGCATCCGGAAGAACCGACAAGAGCAACGTACTGGCCCTTCTTGATGTTCAGGTTGAGACCTCGCAGAATAGGCACCTGGGGACGAGTAGGGTACCGGAATCGAACGTCCTCAAAAGAGATATCTCCTCGAACGTTATCGTGGTCCAGGATGATTCCCTCAGTGGAGTCAACATCGAGCTCGGGGAGAACAGCCAGCATGTTGGCAATGTTCTGGGTGGCAGTCTTGGCCTTGCCCATATCGGGAGTGAACGAGAAGATGGAACCGGCAGACTGACAGCCGAAGACAACGGAAACAAAGGCCACAAAGAACTTGTTGGTGTCGATGATGCCATCCTTCATTAGTGTGGATCCATACCAGAAACCGAGAGCGGAAATGAGCAGGTTGAGCGACTGAGAGGCTGCAAACAGAGTGGCAGAGTAGATGTTAGCACGAGCGGAGTCGGCAACTTGGGACTCGACTTTGTGAAGGTAGTCGTTGTAAACATAGTCCTCACGAGTGAGAGTGACGACTGTTCGAATGGATGTCGTCGCCTCACAAGCGTAAGAAGCAGACTGCTCGTAGACCTTCTTTCCTCGCAGGTTTAGATGGGTGAGAATCCAGAATCGGAAGAAACCGGCAGCGATAATAAGAGGCACACATGCGGTACACACCAATCCCAGACGCCATGTGTAGCAGATGGCAATGATGACACCAATTACAATGGTACACAGAGACGAGAGAATCTGGCCAAAGGTGGCTCCTCCAAGACCCTGGACATACTGGGCATCCTTGGACAGAGTTGAGGTAAGCGAACCGGTGGTGTTGTCGTCTTCATCGTGGAATGCAACGTCCATTCGGAGCAGATGGGAGAAGACAGAGTGGCGGATATTTCGAACGAGGTGCTCAGAACACCAACCCAGACAGTAGATTTGCACAAAGTAGGCCATGAGCTCGATCATTCCGACCATGAACAGGAAACCAGAGTACTTGTTCATCTCGGATCGCATCCAGTGGTACATGTCGGGGCTGACCATGAAGGCCTGCATGGCAGAAGCGAACAGAAGCGCCAGAGCAGGATAACCGGCACCGTTGATGAGAGCAGCAAATGAGCCAACGTAGAGGAAGGGTCGTTCGTTTCTGTTGTACTTAGCTAGCAGCTTGACCATACCTGCAATAGACAGATGTTTGTCACGATCAGGCTTCTCCTTGTTTGCAAGAATCTGGGAAGATAGGGACTTGTTGGTGGTGGACTTGCCAATCTTCATGTCGTCCTCCTGAATAAGCAGAGGCGCATCTTCTCCATCAGAGGAACTCTTCTGACCTGGACGGGCCTCCGTCAGCTTCTGAGCGTCAACAAGACCATAGTACATGCCCTGTTTGGCCAGTAGCTCAGCGTGTGTGCCTTGCTCGATGATCTCGCCCTTGGACATAACGACAATCTTGGAAGCATTCTTGATGGTCGACAGACGGTGGGCGATGACAATGGTAGTTCGGTTCTCAGACGCCTTATCAAGGGCTTCCTGCACAATACCCTCGGACTTTGTGTCGAGAGCAGAAGTGGCCTCATCGAGCAGAAGAATGGGAGGGTTGGAAATGATGGCTCGAGCAATAGCGATTCGCTGCTTTTGACCTCCTGAGAGGAGCATGCCGGACTCTCCAACATTGGTGTTAATGCCGTCAGTCAGCAGCTGAATAAAGTCCCAAGCGTTAGCCTGTCTACAGGCATGCTCCACAAGCTCCATCTTCTTCTCATCGTCGGCATGTTCCCACTGAGTACCAATAAGACCGAAGGTGATATTCTCGTAAATCGTACAGTTGAACAGAGTGGGCTCCTGAGACACAAGAGAAATGTGTTGTCGAAGCCACTTGACATCGAGGTCCAAAAGATTGTAGCCATCAATAGTGATCAAACCGCTCAGAGGCTGGTAGAATCGCTCCAGAAGACCAATGAGAGTGGACTTTCCAGATCCGGAAGCGCCAACGAGAGCGACGGTCTGGCCAGGCAAAACCTCCAAGTTAAAGTCCTCTAGAATCTGCACCTTGGGTCGAGAAGGGTATCGGAAGTCGACGTTGTCAAACACAATGTGGCCCTTGATGTCGGGGATCTTTTCTCCCTCTTCCTGGGTGTCGATCTCTGGCACACGGTCAATGGTACCGAAAATCTTCTTTCCAGAAGCAATAGCCACTCCCACAGACTCGAGGTTGGGAGCAACTCCTCCCAGCTCAAAGGCTCCGATCATGAGGGCCATGAGAACGGTGGTCACATTACCAACCTGGGTCTCACCCCACGCAACAAGACGAGAACCCTCCCACAGGGCAAGGGCGTACTTGATGTAGATGAGAGACCAAAGACAGCCTACCATGACAGCCAGAGAAATGTTCTTTCGCAGGTAGTTGTGGAGAGAAGAGGCAAGAGGGACATTGTACTTCTCAACCATTCGAGACTGAGAACCAAAAGCCACGATGTTTCGAATGGACGAGAAGGCCTCCTCGGCGATGCTGGAGCAGGCAGAGTCGTCTTCAAGAGCAAGTTTGGTGTACTTGACCAAGAAGGTTGAACAGATACCCATCGACAGGGCCAGAGCAAAAACAGTGGACAACATGATACCGGTAAGTTTGGCCTGCTTGATGAAACCGATCACGAGGGCAGTGATGAAAGAGGCAATGGCAGAAACAATGAGGCCCAGCTTCTCGGAGATACCCTCCTGGATGAGGTTGGTGTCACTGGTGATTCGGTTGGTCACCTCTCCAGCTCCCAGTTTATCGAAATAGCCAATATTTTGTCGCAGAATGGCCTTGAGGTAGTTTGCTCGAATTCGGGCAGTCAGACGCTCTCCTCGCTCGACTGTAATGTAAGTTTTGATGGCAGTTGTTCCAAAGGTAGCCACAGCCAGATAAACGAAGTACAGAGCAAAGTGATTGATTCTGCTCTGAAAGTGCTCCTTGGAGGCTCCATAGACAAAGAAGTTGGTGAATTCGTTGGTCATTGAGCCGAAAATGATGGTGAAAATGGGTAGACACACACCTGCGGCTGCTGCCATGACCAAACCCACCATGATGAGAAAGAAATCAAACTTGTCTGCGTATCGGAACAGGGTCATAAAGGTGACGACCGTGTCTGGCGTTCGTACTTGTCGCTTGAGGATGTCCTTTTTCGTTTCGTCGAGGCCAGCATACTGCTCTTCTTCACTCTCCTCTTCCTCCTCCTTGGTCTGTTGAGTCTTACTCTTTTCCGAGTTGGAGCTGGACTCTGTGCGGACGACCGTTTCGTTCTTCTCGGGGTCCGATTCGGGCCCCGCCTTTTTGCTGAACAGCCCCATTATGTCTTTTCGTGGTGAAAATGAAGAAAAAAATGACCGTTCAGACGCGACGAAACACACGTTAGATATACTCTTGCAACCACGGCATCTTCGGAACCTAACGAATTTTCCGAGCCTAGTTTTTATGCATCTCGAATTTTAAAGGAGGGTGACCAAAATGACCCATAATGGAGCTGTAAACGAAGTGTAAGATTAGAGGGGCAATGGGTAAGAGACTAAGAGAACTGGTTACTACTTTTTACCACCTTGTCTGCCCTACATTGTAGATTGGTGCACTTCTGGGGGCCTGCGATACAACACAAACAATTGGACTATATACCCCCACATTGCTCCTGATGCATCTCCACCCCAGTGAGCTTGGCAGGTGTAGCCGCATGTGCGGGATTGTAATTGTGGTGATTTACATCAGTTTCAAGAGGCCATGACAAGCGGCTAAGTCAACCAAACGTATAATCTGTGCCCGACAAACACGCGGTTGCAGATTAGCCTCCCTCCCAGTCATAGTCGCATCGCTACACGATCATCACGTTGGAATTTTAAAATAGCCAACCTACTTGTAGAATATGGGCTTGTAGTCAAACGGTATTAGAGTAATACGAGCGGCGGTTGCAGGTGGCAAAAGTGCAAAAAAAGAGAGACGTCATAATAAAGAAGACAGGCAGAACAAGAGAAGCTGAGGCACACGAGTGGCACAGTCAACAGCCAAGATATGGATGAGAGGTGGCTCTTCGTTTGACATCATGGTGCCTTCAGGCTGGGTAACCCCCCCCAACATAGCACCCTAGTAACCTGTACTCGTACCGGTAGGAGTATGATACTCAACATACAGTGGTCACTCGCTTACCTTGCCTAATCTAAATTTTACGCGTTGGTGGGCACCCGGTAGGACTGATACAACCGCTCGGTCATCAGTGCAGACGAAGATGCAGCAGCAAGACATGATGCACGGCTCAAGGAGTTCCAAACAAAAGACGATAAGTGTTAGATTTCAGAGATACGCGATGCAAACGACTTGAGAGAGTACAGCAAGTAGACGAAATTAGTTACAAGCCGTATTCAATCTCGTCCTCCACTCATGCCCTTTGAAGATTACTTGAGTAAATGCTACGTTACACTACAACTACGGGCACCGAACAAGGTATCGTACTTGTACTTACAATTACAAGTAGGTAGCTACTGTATACTCTACTCATACTGGAATGCGAAAGGTTGTCTGGTGGCAGGGCAGTTTGCCAGACAGGTCAAGCAGCGTTGAGTGGCTTGTTTTCGTAAAGGGGTTATGAAAGTTAAACGGGTGGCAAGGGGAGTGAAAATTAGACGTTGGAGAGAGTGAAGAGGCTCATGCGGCTATCTTTCCTATAGTGCCTCGAGGCACGACTTTCGCAACATCCAGCACATTGCTGAACTTCTTTGTTACTACCTCATGTCACGGATCCACCTTCGGAACATGACCCATCTTCCGACCCGTAATATTCAACTCAGAGTCACAATTAGTTTCATTTCCGTGTGCGCCAAGAAACGCCAGATGGGGTAACCTGGCGTCGAGACGTGCCAATCAGACTTTGTTATCGCAGTTATCGGAACTTTCCGTGGATGTGTGATACTTGTAGAGAAAACGGATACGTGGATTTAGTCAACAGCTGGTCTACTGGCCAGTCGACGTCTATAAAGTGAAATTACATGGTGTGTACAGTATGTACTGTACGCAGAGTTGCAACTCATCATCAGTTGGACAACTTGCTCCCTATGCACAACCATAGGAAGCAAGACGGTCATGAGATGACCGGACTGCCAACAGAAGGGGTTTGTGTTTTTTTATTTTTTTATTTTTTTATTACAAGTACCAGTACAAGTACAAGTATCACCATCAATATATATATTTACTGCAGTTCCACTACTGGGTGATTTCCTTGGACTACCAAGACAGCATTTCCCGAAATTTCACCTTCACCCAGAGCTTGACATTAGGTAATTACGGCTAATTGGTGTCACAGCGCTAGGACTGATGTGAGCAGTTCTATGCAACGACTGGTGGTATCATCTACACCATGTTTATCCCTGTCTACGCTCAAACATGGCTCGCATGTTCGCAATCAGTATGCATAAATATCATTCTCTATTTCTTTCCCTTGGGGCCAAGAGGAAGACCAATGTCCTTACCTCGAAGCTTGATACCAAGGACTCGCTCCATCTTGCTGAGAACCTGCTGGTTGGGCTGGGCTCGTCCAGACTCGTAGTCGTTGACCACCTGGGGCTTCTCGTTGATCTTGACGGCAAGCTCCTTCTGGGTCAGACCCTTTTCGGATCGGCCCTTGATGATGGCCTTACCAACAGAAGCCTCAACCTTAGGAGGGGCAATGATATCGTCAGATCGGTCAATCTTGGTCAATCGCTGTCCGTCTCCTCCGTCCTTGGAGTTGGCAGAAGCGTACTTCTTGTCAGTAGACAGAACGTTACCGGATCGCATGGCAGCGTTGATTTCTGCCTGGGTCTTAGCGACAGTGGCTCGAGGACCTCCTCCGCCAACTCGGGCTCGAGAGCCAATAACAGTTTTGGATTCCCAATCGTCAGACATGTTTAGTTGTGAATGTGTGGTTTAAAAGGTGTGTGGTGTGAGAAGTAGAGTGGGTTTTAGTCGACTGCGTTTTTGACGTTCGTGTGAGCAATGGAACCTTCTAGAGTTACCCTGATCTAATGGTGGTGGTTAGTGTGGATGGTGGTAGACTCGGTGCGGGGGTATTACAGTAGCCGGGGATGCAAACGCTAACTGTGTGTAATAAGAGATAGTAATTGAGAGGAGGAAATTCAGGGAGTCATCTCGCTTATATATAACCCGACTGATCAAGCTCTAGAATAGTGTGGAATCGTGTGGAATCGAGGTGTAATTGGCTTTTGCAGTTGACATGCAAGCGTGACCGTCGAGGGCAGTGAAGGCAGAGTTGAGAAGTGGAGGCTGATCCAGAGGTTGCGGATGCAGCAGCAACGTGAGTCACGTGCGCTTGGGGTAGTAAGCTGTGGGGGATTGGTTGGTCAGCTCAGCTACTTCATGTGACGTGTGGATCAATCTACTGGGACGTACTGGTACGATACGCGTGCTCTAGATTTTACCCTAACTAAAATCAACAATTTGTTGTAAGTAAGGTTGAACTAAATAAAAGAACAACAGGAGATTGACAACTAGATCAGGACAACTGGACAGCTTACTTGAGTGATATTGTCCCGATCGAAATATAAGCAAAAGAGCTTAGTGTCACTGGATAAACAGCACGTAAAATCTTTCTTAACACGCACTCTCAACTCTCACCACCCAAATCATCTCCCCTCTGATCCTCTCGTCTCTCCTGAACACTAATAGCCGACATGCATGAACATCGTGTTCACATTAATCCCGATAGACGTGTGTCAACGCATCACATAATCGACTATATGTCACGCGAAAACCTGTCGAATGCGCTCAACACGGCCGCGGCAACAGTGCACGTGCCCGCACACGACATTGATGGCGACGATATTCTCGAGAACCTGAAAGGCTGTGAGAAACGAACTATCACCTTTTATGATGAAAACCTCCCCATATACGTCATGGTACGGAGCCCAAGGGCAACCGAGGCGCCCAAACAGACCCATCTGGACATACCTACGGGATCGCCACCGCTACTCGAACACTCGGGACCTCAATCGCTAGAAGCATTCAAAGAGGCAGTTGAACATCTGTCTCTGGAAGTAGAGACACATGTGACCGGAAACGAGACGAAACCCGAGCCCAGAGCTCGGTCATTTCTGCTCTATTCGGGAATCGTCAAAGCGGAAGATATTGTGTTTCTGGGCGAGGACAAGGAGGAGCATTTCTGCTGTGTGTGGAAATCCCATGCATTGCTGGAGCACCCACGAAGCAGACTCCAACAGGCCAAAATCAAACTCACAATCAACAGTACTCTAGTCCCCGAGGCAGAGGCCCCCAAAGATACAAGTGCATCGACCTCGACGGCCAAGGACGCTAGCCAAGAGATTCTCAAGCCATTCGGGTACGCTGTTGAACAAAACATCTTCGAAACGCTTCAAGATGGTATCAGCATTCCTCATTCGAGAATGGTGGGCGATGATGAAGCCACTAAATCGGCAAAATCACCTCCTATGAAAAACTCCAACCCGTCTTTGCCTCGCTCTGGACATGCTAGAGGTCTTTCAATCGAAGCTCTGCAATCTCACGACCTGCTTAACCTCTACGCAATGGTGGAAATCTCAATAATTCCCTGCATCAATCTCCGACTGAGAACCACCAAGTCTGCAGGTGTAGACAACGCTTTGATTGTGTCTCTGGAGCTGGAATGCAATGGTGAGCTTGAAACATGGATCCACAAAATATCCGTGTCTCTGCCATCGTGCGATTGTGCATCTTTCGGTCAGGTCAACCTGCCCCTCAAATTTTCGCCCGGAGATTCGTTCGTCATGGCTTACAAGTTGACAGACTCGGAAAACATGACTAAGAGCGGTATGCAGCACTCTGGCAAGAGACCCATTTCAATCTGTCTAGACTCTGAGGCCGTTATTGAAAAGGACGCCAAGGCTAACCCTCGAGTGACCACTTCATGGAACACCCAAGTTGACTTCAGCATAGCTTCTCCTCCTGGAGCTTCACTGCTCAGAAGTAACTCTGCCAGTATCAGTAACGGAAGCAAGAACATGCCCCCTTCTCTGGTCTCGCAGCCCTATCTCAAGGGAAACACCTCTTCCATAACTGTCAATGTCCCTCGAACGAACCGGTCTCTAGCAGGTATGGTCATCTCCTTCTCTGGAACCTCATCAGTCAAGGTTGGAGAATCCTTCAAGTGGCGAGTCTTTGTGGTCAACAAATCGGGTTCTGTGCGACGGATGGCCATGTACGTACAGCCCAAGGAGAGATACATTGACACCCATGTTCTCGCTGGAGACATCATCCCTGTTGTCAATAGACAGGCATTGAAAGCTGCACATAATGCTGGTTCGCTGGAACCTACAGGTATTCTGGCTCTTGCCAACGACATCAAACTGGGCCCTCTATCTCCTCACGAGTGTTATGAGACCGATATAACAATGGTGGCTCTTTCAGTTGGTATATTCTCTTTGGAGGGTGTCAAGATTGTGGACACTGTTACTGGAGACAGTTATGACTGTGGTAAGCTGATGGAGGTTGTTGTTAGCGAGTAAGCAATAAACAAGCATATAGACACGATCAAGGTATGATTTGATTTTGACTAGCTAAGTAGAGATTGTCAGTCTTGGGAAAGTGTCGTGTCTTACAGGTTCGGAATGTACTGTACGCATCTACAGTACCAATGCATGCCCTATGCTTACCAAGCCTTGTAGTGTACTCGTATGTACATACTGTAGCTACCGGTATCGTACTCGTAATATCGTACGTACTTATACACATGGGTATGTACATGCTTGGAACTTATTGTAGGTCGCCACATGATACACATCGACATATTATAGAGGGATGGCAGGAAAAATATAACAGCATCAGGGAACTTCTCTGACCTCAATTGGCTCGATTTGATCTAATCCTTTACACTTTCCAGTCATAAAAACCTCTACAGCTCCGCTTTCCCTTGTACAAAACACCCTCAAACTCACGATAACCCAAAATCACTCCCGCAGCATCTCACGCACACACACAACACGTCACCATGAGCAAGACCAACAACCATGAACAACTCCACGGCAACATGGTGAGTATGGAAGGAAGTAACTGGGTCACGTGATACATGTCACAAACATACTAACACAGCCCCTGCCTCAGTCTAAGCTCACTGAGATTATCGACAGTGCCGCTTCATCTGTAGTGGCCACAGAGGGATACAGCCACAACGACACGTCCAAGTGGAACAGCCAGATCATCGCCAAGATCCTCGACGCACTCAAGGATGAGTCCAAGGGATACAAGTTTCTGGTTCACAGCACGCTAGTGGAGGTGACAGATCACAGACCAGGCATCAAGTCTAGCACTGGCGGTTTCTGGAACACAGAAAAGGACGGAGTTTGGAACTACAAGTGGTCCAATGATAAGGTCGATGTGCTGGTTTCTATTGCTTGGATCCACTCTTCCGTATAAATATTTATTATAATCTATGAATAAACAATGTACATACCGTAGACTTGGGTGTGTTTGTATATTGTTTGGGAGTCTGTGTAACGAGTGTTGGCGTAACTAAAGTACATCCAGGCTATCTAGACATGTGAGCTCGTTTAATACACGCTACCCGGCTTCAGTGTGTCATTATTCATTAATTATTTGTACTCTACCCAAACTCTACCCTTCTACCCTTCTATCTCAAGTGTGCTGAGGCGTTTTTGAACAGACTCTGCCACATGAAGGCTTCACTCAATAGTAGCTCGATTTCTCCCTCACCCCAGTCCTTGGTAGGTAAGCTCTGAAGGAAGATCATAATGTCCTGGAACTCCATGTGAATCAGCTTAGCCGACCATCTCACCAGAAATGTTGCACATACGTAAACGTGAAACTCTGAGAAACCGTTGGGGCCCTCAGCCATGTATGTGTCCCACATTCGGATTGTGTTTTTGACAGACAGCTCTCGCATCAGCAGACAGTTCATCCACCGGAAGGAGAACTGCATGAACTCCACCTGCTCAGATTCAAGATGTTTAGCGAGCTTGGCGTCGATTCGAGACGTCAGGTCTCGCAAACCAGCCACCTGCCGTTGGATACCGGGTTGCGCATGTACGTAGTTGTCTTGGATACCTTCTAGCAGCTTGGAGAGACACCAGAATGAGTCTGCTTCAACGACATCCATGACTTCTCGTGGCAACTGGGCCGGATCACACGACTCGACATCTTCATCGATATATGCAGACAAGAATGTTTGGAAGAAAGGCGTTACCAGATCGTTGATACCCTGGACATAACCACTGGCAGGGTGACGAACAGCCCAAAGATACAGGATACGTTCGAGCGATCTCTGTGTTGCAGGGAAGCCGTACAGCTTCAGGTGGGGGTTTGTACGTGGCACATCAATCTCAATCTGATGCCACATGGCCTGATCAAGAGCGACTTTGTGGAAAACATGCTCAACTCCGTCCTTGTATTCCTGTCGTTTTCGGGCAAGGGTATCGACTCGTCGATCGGAGTTTGTGGGCAGGTATCCCAGCAGCAGTTGCCACGACAACGGTCTGAGTTCGAGGGGAATTCCACTCCACGCCAGTTTTTTAAGCTCACCAATATCCACATTGGGAGCAGCAAGCACAGTTTTGAACTTGCCCAGCTTGATGGAGTCTGTAGGGGCGCTCTTGCTCAGTGTGGAGTTGACAGAGAGGTCTGATTCTCCCCGAACGGCATTGAGTGAGTTAGAGGGGTCGTGGAGAATGCCAAACACCTGCGACTTGATATTGCTGGCGGAAATCTGTCGAATCGAAGGGTACACGTCTTTGCTGGATCGTTTTATCAGGTCGGGACGTTCAGATCCCTCGACCTTATTTTCCACACATTTGACAGCCTGGGTGTTGCGTAATCCGTTGTCGACGTTGGCGTCCCAGTCGTCATCCAGGTCGGTGTATGAACCGCTTCGTCGGGAGGGATCTTCTTCCTTGTCTTTGCTGGACTTCTTTTTGTTCTTCTTCATGTTGTCAGCGTGTGAGTAAGATGCTCCTACGACCTTGACGTCGTCATGTTTGTGTGTCTTGGATCCGTAGCTGGTGAGGCGTTTGAAAAAAGTGGGTGCTGTGGTTCCTCGGCCACCGTGTTCTCCAAACATGTATTCCGAGCCGTCCAGTTGGACCATTTCCTGAGTTAGTACATGCGGGCATAGCGAGCTTGTGAGTCGCACCATGTCTAGTGAAAGGGCGTATTGAAACATGTTTTCAGTGTCATCTCCAATATCAAGTTCATCAAGGATGACATGTTCAGACCCGTAGGGTGAGAAATTCCACAAATAATGCTCGATATTCGCCAGCACTCAATAATACCACAGTCTGTTCCTCTTGTGACGCAGTTTCATCCCGAAGTCCTTCTTCATGACCAGCCGCCATCCTAGGTATTGTGATATTGTGGTCGATCTACTCACCTGTTTAGGCATGATGAGACGGCTTTTTTAGGCGCTTTGCAACCCCGTTGAATATGGGTGTAAGTTAGTATTGAGTGAGAAAGTCGAATAATTCTCAACGTGTTGTTATCGTCGGCTGAAACGATCTGGTGGTGTGTTGTGGTCGTATGTTATGTTTCCATGTATTGCTGTCGTGTTGAGCTGAGCATGCCTAATATTGAGTTTGGATAAGGGCGCAGGGCTGAAAGAGGAGGTAGCGCAGGGAAGTGGGGGAGGAGGGGGTTAGTTGCAAGTGGTGCCTTGATCGGGGAAGGCCCAGCGTCTTTTCCTGGAAACATCTCTGTAGTGAAGTTTGTAGATCATAACCTGTGATCAATGCTCATAACCTGTGGTGATAAAAATCTGGAGTGGAAATAGGTTGTAACGAACAAGACAACACTATTGTAATAGTACCACCGCCCACCTATGTGACACCTCATTTATCCCGACAACTAAGGGTTTCTTTCTGGAAACCTGAGGGGATTTTGAAGCCTGTCGGTTTCGATATGGCATAAATAGGGTTTACAGTACCTTCATCTGAATGACTGTCTGTAAGTACCAACCAGAGTCTTGTGCGAGTGGAAAGTCTCATGATGTCCGTTTCTAGTTGTTACTATAATAACTGTCTGGTGACTTCATTAGGCTGTATTTATAGTACTTGATTATCGATATGAGCTCCTAGAGAAGACACCCTTTAGTTAACATCTTGTTGAGAAGAGAAGTAAAGTAGTAATAAGCTCACAACAGTGGAGCAAAAAAAAGAAGAGCGAAGATGCAGAAATACTGTTGTACTTAGCATGTGTGTATTGTAGATATAATCACGACCCAGACCTGGGTTACATCAGTAGGTCCCGGATAATTTTCAACCTCATTTCGGTGTTTGATACGGGGGTTTTGGCATCGAACAAAGAACGGAAAGCGGAAGAATTGAGCCCAATTTTGAGACATGAATTATGTGCATCTGGCACTGATAGAGTAGCTAGGTATCGTTAGTTGTAGGTGTACCAGCGGGGATACTCCATCGTGTCTCACCAGTCTCAGGCTCCACTTACATTTCACACATGTGTCAGCTTTCAAACATATATCTGTATATCTCACCGAAGGAAGCCGCCAATAGCCACAGGACCCGGGTCCAACCTGTGCATAACGCATGAGCTTAATATATAAATTTCCTGGAGGGATGCGGATATGGTGCATATCGCTTACCCAGCTTACAGGACCCGACTTTTGACCGACTTTGCTCTTTTTTTTCTCTTCTTCTTTTCTTAGAGTCTTCTCTCTGTGTTTCAACAACAACATCCACCACCTACCCGTCTCTTGACCGACAATGTCCCTTCCTTGCAAGACTATTCTGGCGTCGACCATCGCTAAGCCCTTCACCGAGGAGGTGGAAAACGGAGTGTCTCAGCTGGGCCGAAAGCCCAGGCTGGTAGGATTTCTGGCCAACAATGATCCCGCCGCCAAGATGTACGCAGATTGGACCGGCAAGACATCCGAGAGCCTGGGCTTTGAGTACGACTTGCGGGTGCTGGACAAGGAGGATCTGGAGGAGGCCATTGTGACTGCCAACAATGACGATGAGGTCGACGGTATGATGGTGTACTTTCCCGTATTTGGACCCGGCCAGGATTCGTACATTCAGCAGCTCATGTCGCCCGACAAGGATGTGGAGGGTCTGTCCCACATCTTCATCAAGAACCTGTACCACAATGTGCGGTTTTTGGATGCTCCTGAGGACCGGCAGAAGTCCATTCTGCCATGTACTCCTCTGGCAATTGTCAAGATTCTCGAGCACCTGGGTGTCTACAACGCTGTTCTTCCCTACGGAAACAGGCTGTACGGCAAGACTGTGACGGTCGTCAACCGATCCGAGATTGTCGGCCGACCTTTGGCTGCTCTGCTGGCCAACGATGGAGCCATTGTCTACTCGTGCGACATCACCGGCATCCAGAAATTCACTCGAGGCGAGGGTCTGTCTCTCAAGCGACACAACGTCGAGGACGTCAAGGATATGGATATTCAAAAGTGTGCTGCTGTCTCTGACGTCATCATCACCGGAGTTCCTTCCGCCAGCTACAAGTTCCCCACCGAGTGGGTTCGATACGGAGCCGTGTGCATCAACTTCTCCTCAGAGAAGAACTTTGACCCCTCCGTCAAGGAGCGGGCTGCCCTCTACGTGCCCTCTATTGGCAAGGTGACCATCTCCATGTTGCTGCGAAACCTGCTGCGTCTGATCAAC
Organism: Yarrowia lipolytica; assembly: GCF_001761485.1. NCBI lineage: Eukaryota > Fungi > Ascomycota > Dipodascomycetes > Dipodascales > Yarrowia > Yarrowia lipolytica. The sequence continues at coordinate 1,591,894 of NC_090771.1, read as the reverse complement.
AACAAGGTCATCCGACAAGAGGAAATCAAGGAGAAGGAGGCCAAGAAGGCCAAGGTTGAAGAATAGACGATTGACTGAAGTCGATTGTCCAAGAAAGTGGACAACCATCATGGTCACCACTCGCGCGTATGTATTGAGCGAAATAGCGTAATTGTAAATCATATGGAATAGTTGAGATGGATGAGGAGTGGTTATACCAGAACCGCGAGGTGTTCTAGTATCCATTAAGAAGATCTCCGTTTTGTTGAGTTAATAATACCTCTCTGTCTGGTAGCATTTACGGGATGGTTATTGGACCCTTCTGGAGTAGCCGAAACCAAACGCTTGGATCTCTTAGAAACATCTGATCTAAAGACATCTCCATATTTAGTCTCAATAGGAGGTTCGGATAATGACAGACCTCCATGTCAACTGTTGTAACAACAATCTATGACTTTTCTCTGCGATTACCCCACAGTTTCTCCAGTGGTGTACGACCCACGGCACTAAAAATACATAAGCACAAGCTCATGCTACAAGTAGGAGAACAGTAGCTAATGGTGGAAACGATTTTTAGAAAGTCTTAGACACAACCAGATCTGACCCTCAAATGTCAACGTCGACGGTTACTGTGACAGGACGACAATATGCCTTAGTGTGTACGTAGATGAAGCAGCCCATTCAGATACAGCTTCACGCAATACCAGGGATCCATGCAACCACTGCTGCTTCGTAGATGAATCTTCAGCCTGGCTGATCCCATCAGTGTGGAACAGCTCATAGACCGTCCAACTTCTTCCCACAACCACGTTTCTCTCTCCCAACCTTGAGTGAAAAGCCTTTGTCTTTTGTCTCATTAACGTCAACCGAAGGTGTGTGACACTTGGCGAATGGCGAATAGTACCAGTAGCGCTACAGATACTCTTGAAATTGTTTGTAAATGGCCTTGAATGCCTCCTGTAAGAAAGTCGTATGATCTACTTGCAATACTCGTACCCGTAGCCCTCGTGGTCTATACATGGATTGCGCACAGTATCGCTTATATTGGTTGGGACATTAAATAAGCGCTCCCGTCTGTCTTCCCACGGCACTCCCTTTGGGAGCACAAGGCACACTTTAATTAAGGATCTATACTTTTTTCCATGATTTTTTTTCCTCTTCTTGCAACACTTCATCAACCGACCTACGGTAACCACAATAAACACGATTGACCTTTCAAGTGTTCTACTTTCGTGTTTTGCATACTAGAACTCTTGCCAGCGCTATTATTCCGCAACGGTCGCCTTTTATTCGCTTACTAATAACCACCCCAGCCAGCATCCAACATGTCTAAGGACAACATCACCGTTAGAGAGGAGCCGCAGTCCGAGATCTTTGTTGAGGACGAGTCTGCGATCCATAAGCATGGAAGCGACTCCGTTTTCGATGTTTTGGGCGGTATTCAGCCCGAAGAGCACTCTGTGAAGTCGGTTCCTGATTCCCCGGCTCCCCCTTCCTACCTGGGCCAGACTGACGACGAGAACAACGACTACCTCGGCCAGAACGTCCGAGAGGTCGACTCTGTGCTCTCTCCGTCCGGAACGCGACCCACCGTCCAGGAGGAAGAAGAGGAGGGTACCACCGACACAGAATCTGGAGAGAAGAAGAAACGACACCACTTGTTTGATTTCCTGTGGGAAAAACACTTCTGGATCATTTTCATTCACGGCCAGATTCTTGCTCTGTGTCTTGTCGCCACAAACACCTTCTCTTCCAAGCTGGCTAACGGTGGAGTGTCTGTTCCTGCCTTTCAGTCGTTTGTCAACTACTGCCTGCTGAACGTGGTGTTCACTCCCTACACCATCTACAGATACGGCTGGAACAAGTGGTTCAAACTACTGATTCGAGACGGTTGGAGATTCTTCATCTTGGCCTTTGCCGACGTCCAGGGTAACTACTTTATCGTCAAGGCTTTTGCATACACAAACCTGCTGTCTGCTCAGCTGCTCAACTGTTGGGCCGTCGTCATGGTCTGCATTCTGTCCTTCTTTTTTCTCAAGGTCAGATACCGATGGGCCCAGCTTGTGGGTATCTTTGTGTGTATTGCTGGTCTGGTTCTTGTCGTCGTTTCTGATGTGCTAACGGATAAGGACTACAAGGCCAAGGATATGGTCAAGGGTGATATCTTTGTCATTATTGGTGCCTCTTGCTACGGTATCTCCAACACTTTTGAGGAGTTCCTTGTGTCAGAGCGACCTCTCTACGAAGTTGTCGGACAATTGGGATTCTGGGCCATGTTCATCAACGGTGTCCAATGTGCTATTTTCGACAGAAAGGATATGCGTGATGCACAGTGGTCCGGAGAAATGGGAGGCTGGTTTGCAGGTTTCACCCTGGTCATGTTTGTTATCTACACCACCGCCCCTATTTTGTTCCGAATGTCCTCCGCTGCCTTCTACAACATTGGTATCCTTACCAACAACTTCTGGGGTCTGCTGATCGGTATCAAGGTCTTTGGATACACCGTTTTCTGGTTGTACCCTGTTGGATTCGTCTTCATCATCATTGGCCAGGTTGTCTACTTCATGCTGCCTGGTACTGTTCAGAATGAACACAACAAGCCGTGGCTTGGTGAGAACCAGGAACGAGGTATTGCTGGAGTCGGAACTGCCAAGAAGACCACTGTTGAGGTGGACTCTACCTTGAGCAGCAGCAGCGATGAATCTGAACATGTTCAACAGGAGACTGTTGATATTCCCCAAAAAGTGTAAATAGACAAACTGGGCCCACTAGTCATGTCTGTGCTGGGTGGTTATTAGATGATGAGTTTTATTAATCTTAGAATGAGATATGGTATATCTATCCGAACACATTAATTAATATGACGTACTTGTAGCCATGAACAAGTTTGCGTGTCCTTGTAGTGATCGTTTGTATGCCACTTCCTGTTTCATTATCGTGCCATTCGAACTCACAAACAATGAAGATAAAACACGCGTATGTACTACAGAACGAGCACATGTTACTGTAATATTGGTTTTTTTCAACCTCAGAATCATTTTTCATTTGCTTCCAACTCCGTTCTACTGCAACCTATAGTAAAGGCCCTCGTTCTACTGTAGCTGCTACTTATACAATAACTTCTTTCACTCCCTGTTCAATAAAGTTCGTCTCCAATATGCCTCTTACTGTACATACTCTTCACCATCAACTGGTCAGGTACCATGGAGACGTCTCTACTGTCCGATACCGAGCAGGAGGAGCGCGGCAAGCCACAGCTATTGCCCGAAGAGGAGGACCTTCTCGCGTTTCTCCGCATGGGAGGCGCAGCAGGTAATACAATCAACAGTGTCATGCCTCATCGCAGCATTGAAGAGTGGTCTGCTTGGGTAGACCACAGAGGTAACAGCAGAAGGTCACAAAAGCTTCCCAGTCGCTTGAGAGATTTAGATCGAGTTGGAGAATTCATTGATTCCAAAATTGCCGTCATTTCAAAGGCGTATCCCAAATGGTACCCTGATGCTCCGATGGAAAAGCCGGCCACTCCAGTCGAAATCAACCAGTTTCCGATTCTGACAGGTATGGATTTCGACATTATTAGATGGTACTCGCTCCTTCCAGGTAAGAGAACCAGCACCAGGGAACTCGATTATGCCATTGATGACGTCATGGCCCAACTGTGTGACAATTACCCTCACATGTCGATGCCGTATCTGGAGAAGTTTGCCAAAAACAGATTTGATCCGCAGTTCTATATGAAAGCAAGAGAAGCTGCTGCATTTTTTGAGGAGTACGAGAGGCTGTACGATGACTGGCTCGCTAAGGCGTTCCCGGAATACTACGCTTCGGGTGTAATGAGCCTGTACAAATTTGTGGAGAAGCGGGTGGTGGACGCGGAAACGTGGAAGGTTATCGAAAACATCATCAACAAGGGGGAAAACGGAAAACAGGTCATGTACAAGCTGCTTGATTACCTTCCTGCTAAACTAGTCCACGAAGCATTCTACAGGTCTTCGGGACTTTCTCAACCAGCCCTGAAGTTCATGAAAACCTACGGAGACGTGAGTGTCCCAATTTCGGGTATTTGGACGGAAACCCACGACCTTAATCTCATTGACAACGACCTCACTGTCATTGGTAAGTTGCATGGACCCACCAACATTGCTGTTCGGAAGCGATTCCTAGCATCCAAGGTCCCACACGTCAAAAAGAGAAGCGACCTCAGTGAAGAGCCGCTTACGGTTGAGGTAACTGATAACCTCAGCTTGTCAGGGCTGGTGGATTGTCCCAGTCCACAGACTTTACGGCGTGTCATGAAACAAGGAAGCCTGGATCCAGAGGCTGTAGCCCAGAGTAAGAAGCTACTTGAGACCCTTCCAGACTCAGAGTTTGCCGATACCGCCGACTTCATTGAGTCAGTGTACGAAGATTGAATACTGCATATATTTATTAAATCACACGCTTATGGTACTTGTAGCTATTTGTACTTGTAGAGAATCTTACACGACCAGAGTTCATCCTTCTTACACCTATGTAGAGGGTCATGTAAACTCCCAACTATTACTTGACGTGCTTGGAATTGTTAAGTGTGATCAGATGAGGACTTCTGTAGATCTGACACAAGATGCACATAGAGACTACAAGTAGCTGCTACATACCATCTTTATGTGCACCCCATCCTTCATCTCTTTTTGACACCAACTTCGTATCCGCGATTACAGTTTACAAGTACAGTATGTACTGTACTGTATGTACTTCTGAGATCACATTCATCGCTTTAACCTAAACAAGCCAACCCAACATCTGATCCAGTGCGCTATTGTACAGGTACAGTACTTGTAACCGCAAGAACTCATCTTACGCCACGACAACCCCAAGTTTTTTATTCCGCGTTATACATCAGCTCAGGTGACGCGCTGCATCTACGCCTTGACAGATTCACACTACTCAATTCACAGACAGACTCACATTCATCATCTCATCAAAACAATGACGACAGTAGAGACGATACGGAGACAGCTGGAGGAATTGCTGCCAACAGACACTAACGTAACTAATTCGCTTCTCATCGAGCTTTCTGAGTCTCATAACATGACCTCCGATTCCGTTAATGGCAGTACCTCTTCCCCCTCTGCCGCCTCCATTCTCTACTCTTCGTTTGATGACCCAGTATTGGCATCAAAATACGCCTCATTGGCGATTCGCCATGTCACTTCTGCACGTGAACTTGCACAATTAGGAAATGAACCTCCCCAATTACTACGGATCAGAAGTACATCTCGAGAGATTTTTATTCTGCCCAGCTTGGACAAGTACATTCTGATGACTATGACAGAGGTAGCATAAGTATTTACTGGCTTAATTGATCTGAGTGAATAAGTTATACCATGCGTCTAGTGGCAGTTTTCCGGTCTCGTTCTGTTTGCTGAAGGTACGACACCTCAACGATGAAAAAATGGAAGTGTGAGAGACGTTCGTGTCCATGTTATGACTTTGATAGGCTCGCGGGTCATATTTTTTGGTCACATCAGTATCGTTTTCCCCCACCCCTAAAGAGCAAGGCTGACTACATCTTTTTCGATTCATTCCCCTTATTCAATTAGTCATCACCTATCCCATTCGCTCCGAAATCTTCAACTTCGTTTCCTGTAAGGACCTACTGAGGGCTTGGGATGTGTCAGAAACCAGATCCGGTTTAGTCAGCAGTTCAACTCAGACCAGTGGTCCCCGTTGGTCTGCTACGGAGTACCACTTGTACTCCGGAAGTTGTTGGCAATTAACTTGATCCATTAAAATACAGCGTAACATCCTACATATACCCCTTCATCACAGGGTAACCCCTAACATCCGGGTAGCCCCTTAAGGTCACGTGGGAGGCACATGACATTCTCCAGACGTCCTTTAGGACGTCTCACTATTTCTCTAGTAAGAGATCACTCGTTTTTTTATTCTAATCTTTTATTTAATTTTTTTAATTTTCTAATCGATGACTAATCCTAGAACACCTTATGAGTCGATTTGATCTCTTACAGGATGTACCATTCCGCAATAGTTTAGTGGCTAGAATTTCCGCCTGTCAGAATGTACATTCAGCACGCGGGGGACCGGAGTTCAATTCTCCGTTGCGGAGAATCTTTTTGTCATCCTAATGAAGATCGAATAGTTATATTTGTCCTTTTTAGATGTTGGGCTCTGTGACTTATGTAAGTGACCTTGGTGTTGGTCCACTGAGCTTTCCTGCTATCATCTCTCTACTCTGCAGTTTCTATGAATTTACTTTTTGATGTAATTACTGTAGCGGTACCCCTCCATACATAAACACACACCACACACACCCACTTCCTTACTTAGACACACCTAACAAATTCCCAATTATGCATGTATAGTTAATCAACTAGAAGTCGCTCAATAACACCTAAAACAGTACACTTACAATGGCCTCAGAACCAGGAAACTCGATTTAAGACCTCATTAATACAACTCAATCACATATAACTCATAACTTCAGTTTCACACCCTTACTGTCACCGTCTAAAACGTCCTTCCTACCCACCATAAATCTTGCATGAACCCTAAAAAGATTCGATATATTTTTTCCAAAGTGAACAGACGCATAATCTGATACTTTCTGGATCTCCCACTACACAAGTTCCAAACGACCAATGCCGCCCAAAGCTCACAAGAAATTTGGAGATGATGGCTCTGAGGCTCCTGTTGGGTCACCTAAACCCGCCATCTCTTCTAACGCGGCTAAAAACGCCCTCATGGCCCACAAAGTGTCCAAGCCTGGAAACAAGCGATCTATTGTGTTTCCACAGGCCAAGAGGAATAATTTGGCATTGCGACGACTTAGCGGTGCCAAGAGAGAGTACGGTTTGAAGCGTCGATTGACTAAGGAGCCTGAGGAGGAGATTAGGACCAAGAAGAGTAAGCTGGAGGAGGTTGGCGGAAAGAAGCTGAATGGGAACAAGGGACATCCTGTTGAGAAGCAATCTGTCTCTGTGGACGATGTCGTTGACGACAGTGATTCTGACTCTGGAGCCTCTTCGTCCGAGGACGAGAGCATGGTTCCTGTTGAGGAGCTCTCTTCTGAAGAGGAGGATGGCGATTTCGACGATGCTGAATCTCAGGATGACAGCGACGACTCGGACGACAGTGACGCAGAATCTAACAGTTCAGAGTCAGATAGCGGTATGACTGTCGAGGAAAAGCGAGCTCTGGAGCTCAAGCGACTGTTGCAAGACGATCTGGAGGAGGATGATGAAGAAGCATGGGAGAAGAAACGGGCTGAGTCCAAGAAGGATTCCAAGAAGTCGAAAAACGCATCAAAGACCGGCACTAATGGATCTGCCAAAATCGTGAACTTCTACTCAGATTCGGATGAATCTGATTCTGACGACTCCGCTCCTGCTTCTTTTGGTGATCGTAAGAAGCTAGCTTTGAAGCTGCTGGAGACTCGAAAGACTCTGCAAATCTACAAGTCGCGCCATGAGCTCATGGAGCACGTGCTTTCCAACAAAGTAACCGTCCTGATCGGAGAAACTGGTTCCGGTAAGTCTACTCAGCTGCCCCAGTTTCTGCTGGAGTCTTCTCCTGATGAAAAGATCGCTATTACTCAGCCCAGACGAGTTGCTGCCATTTCGCTGGCTAAGCGAGTCTCCGAGGAGTACGGTTGCACTCTTGGAAAGGAGGTCGGTTACACCGTGCGTTTCCAAAACCAGAGTAGCCCAAGCACTAAGATCAAGTACCTCACCGATGGTATGTTGCTTCGAGAACTCATGCTAGACAATGATCTGAGCAAGTACTCAACGGTTATTCTTGATGAGGCACACGAGCGTACAGTTCTGACAGATCTTCTTCTTGGATTTCTCAAAAACCTGGTCCAGAAACGAGACAATCTGAGAGTCGTGGTCATGTCTGCTACACTTGATGCTGAGCGATTTGCCAACTTCTTTGATGGCTGTCCCATTCTGCTGGTCGAGGGCAAACAGTATCCCGTTGAGCGGTTCTATCTGCCGACTGGAGCTGACGATATCGTTGATACAGTGTGTCAGAGTGTGGTCCAGCTCAACAGCTCGGAACTGTCTGGAGATATTCTGGTCTTCTTAGCTGGTCAGGAGGAAATTGACAAATGTGTCGATGTTATCAACGAAGTCGCCGACAAGGTGTCCAAGAAGGTACCTCTGATGGTTCCCCTTCCTTTGTACGCGTCTCTGTCTCCTATTAAGCAGCAGGCTGTATTCAAGCCCGTCAAGCCAAACCAGCGAAAGGTCATTTTCTCCACAAATATCGCCGAGACATCGCTAACCATCTCCGGAGTGCGTTATGTGCTCGATACTGGTCTACGGAAGGTTAAGGTGTGGAAACCGGAGCTTGGACTCGACACTCTGTTGACTACCCCAATTTCGCAGTCGTCAGCTCAGCAACGAATGGGACGAGCTGGTCGAGAGGCGCCCGGAAAGTGTTTCAGACTGCTGCCTGAGTCGGACTACTCCAACCTCGCCCCTCAAACCGAACCTGAGATTCTTAGATGCGATGTGGCTAGTGCACTTCTCATGCTTAAGAAGGCTGGTGTTGACAAGGTGCACCGATTCCCCTGGATCCAGAAGCCTAGCAAACAGGCTATTTCGTCGGCTCTGCTCAAGCTGTACGCACTGAAGGCTCTCGATGACAATGGAAAGATCACAGATCTCGGCCACAAGATGGCCGTTCTGCCTGTGACACCACATTTGGCTGGTGTTCTCATCCATGGATGTCAGTCTGGTGTTGCTCAGAACGTCATTGACATTGTTGCCTGTCTGTCTGTCGAGAACCTGCTCATGAACCCTCATGCTGAGGTGCGAGATGAGGTGAACGAGAAGCGACGAAACTTATTCCCCCAGGCTCTGAAGCACGGAGATCTAGCTCTTCTTCATGGTCTGATCCGAATGTACATGTCCATGAAGGACTCTAAGGACCGCACTCTGCTGTGCAAGGAGATTGCTGTGAACCAGAAGAGTCTGAAGAACGTGCTGCAAATCAGACAGCAACTAAGAGGCTACCTTGAGAAGGTGTGTGACTTGTCTGAGAATGACGATGACAAGGCTGACTTCTCTACTATCATCAAGATCTTCCTGGCTGGTTTTATTAACAACACTGCCTTGGGATCATCTGATAGACAGTACAGAACTGTTAACGGAGGACATAAGATTGCCATTCACCCGTCGTCCATGATGTTTGGAAAGAAGATTGACGCCATCATGTACGTCGAGTACGTGTTTACCACCAAAGGATATGCTCGAACAGTGTCTCCTATTGATCTTGCATGGTTGCAGGAGATTGCCCCGCATTTCTTGGGCAACAGACAGAGAGATGATTAAGCGGCATGTACTTGTAGCTCATGCCCAAGTGAGCTTCACGACACCACAGAATTGCTACTGTGTACCCATAGATAATGTATATATTCACTAGATCAATGTATCATATGAGTTTCAGAAAGGAGGCAGATAATTCTCGAGGAAGTTGCCAAACCAATATTCCCCAAAACTTTCCCAACAGGTCAAAAACCACTGTTGATGTTTCATCTTATAATAAGACCTCTTCTGGCACGTATAGTATGTACATGTACTTGCTGTACGTTAACACGTTTTATATACTTAGCTTATCACCTCAACACCCATCTGTTGAGAGCGGCTCATACTCAAATTCTGCCGCCATTTACACATAACTAGTTCCGAACCTGTCCACATTTCTGCTCCTCGTGCACATTCCCGCTAACAGAAACACGCCTAAGCATGTGAGTCTTCTACTAAACCGCGAACCCGCGTATGGGCTGTGCTTGAGCTCAGAGGAGCATCTTGGTATGTAAAGGGCAGGCGCAAAAAGAAGCTGTACTTGAAACACGACTCGTGCGACCTTGGGAAAAACTTGGTTTGTGAATCTTGCTATTTTTAGCAGTGTTTAGGATCACTGAAGACAGAGCGTGAGCTACACTATGGTATGTACAGATCTCGAAACTCTACAGTCGAGGGGGCCCACAACACGAGGCCAGGAGCATATGACGAAGGGAAAACGCAGCTGATCTCAGTATGGTTGGAATCGTCTTGTCGAGAGCTGGTGATTGCACTATGTAAGATGTCTCCAATTCTTCTCTGACAGACGTTAAATACAGCTCTCGATCCGACTCGATTCCGCTCGCGTGCCCAACATAGTTACAAGTAGTCTGTTTCAGTCTTCAAAACACAGCCCACAGTACATATAGACGAACACCCGAATACCCAGAAGAGACCTACCAAACTGTACTCGTAGTCGTATCGACTTTTCCGGGCATACATGTCTGCTGTGTAGAAGACGATGTTTTGCATGTGAGAGGTGCAGATCCACGTGAGACATATGTCCCGATCTCACGCGCTGTTTAAGAGGGTTCCTACGTTGGAGCGCAGGAGTAGAGCTCCCCCAGGGGCGGTGGTGGCGTGGGTAGGTTGATGTCCATCTTCGTTGTCCCATGATGTTGCTTGGAGGACAATAATATCGCTATTGTAACTATCTTACAAGTGCTCATCCATGACAGTACCTACAAGTATGTACCAATAATTAGAGAATGCATCAATGTGAGGTCCTCAAATTATGCCACTCATTTCCTCCGGACACGTGTTACAGTACTGGTAGATAATATCTGAAGAAATCGTTTTAATCCCCACTTTCAGGGGACTCGCCAGATACCCTCAGTTTGCGTCCATACTATATGAGCACCACCTTCAATGGCTGCCTGTTGGACGTTGGCCAATATTGCTAAAATGTACGCTAAAATCGCCAATGTCACTTTTGACAGCCATAGTGACGTATCGGCTAGTGGGCTAAAGTGGATACCTTGTCTTGAAAACTGACGCGGATCTCTCGGCTAGGCAAACATCGGTGAACTCATTTTTGCGCTCTGTTATTTCACGCTTTTTTTATGGTCTGTTCTGTACTGGGTGTATTACCTGCACAATGTTTGCGTCTCCTTTTTTTGGCATGGACATTTCAGCCTCCTGAGATTTGCTGTTTTTTAAGTTCGGGTCCTGAAACAACTGATGATCAGATTTCAGGACCGTGGTGACAGGAACACCTCGGAAGCAACGGAAGAAAACGACATAATATTAGACCCAGTGTCACTAACTATCTTCTGGTCGAATACGGAAGTTGTAGCTTCACTACGACAACTGATAGAAGCGGGCATCGGTATTTCCCCCTTGTACAGTTCTTAAACTTTATATAGAAGGGTGGAGGAGCATGGGCTGGTGGACTTTGATACTGAGAGATATATTGTGTTATCAACGGGGTAAATGATACACATGTATATTGGATGGGTGGAAGAAACCCACGGGAAATTTCTCGCATCTGGCGGTGGTCACTCACTATATCCTGCTACACCACGTTCCACACCAATGACGTAATAGACCTCCTTAGACGCACCTTCCCCACAAGCTTCTCTTTGTCCGTGGCCAGTAGCGTTCATGAAAAGGCGTTATAATAAAACAGGGGCGGATAGTTGGAGCTAACCAAAAGTTAATCAGCTGGCTTCAGTAGCCCACGGAGAAGCTAAGTAGCAGCTGCAACTACCATTAAGCTATTACAGTAGTGATCGTTATGACTGGCTGCATCCCTGATCGGCGGAATGTGTGACCAGGACATTTGTACTTGTACATGTGACAGAGGAGTTGCTGCGTGGTGAAAAGTGATTGGGAACGCGACATTACCATCGTCGTCACGCAGTCTAATATAAAAATCAATAGTAAGGCCTCACCAACCGTTGGCACAAAAACCGACGAGAGCCCTAGCACCGTCATGTCGTCCAGATGACCTGAGGGTGGCAGCCATGTAAACTTCTGAAGCAACACATGGTTGGAAGTTAAGAAGGGCAAAGTTTGATTGGAATGCGGCACGCGATGGTGATTATATGAGCTATTACGGTAGGTATTTTGATGTTCTGAGTATCGGAATACTTCTGGAATTAGTAAATACGCCATGATTCAATTTTTCAGAACTTGAATAGTGTCTATACTGCGGATTTTGCTCCACTTTTCGTTTTACATTCCTTCCGAAACAGAGTTCAATGCGTATCCACTTGTTACAGAATAAGTTAATTGAACACGCTTAAATACGACCTTCTGTGTTCTCGATTGTAGCAAACGGCATACCATCATTATCTCTATGACTCAAGAATTCCAAAGATGTCCTCACATCAGCCCTAGCTCCATTATTGCTGCTTTTAGAACCGTTTTCCTAAAAAATTAACTCAGCCGCCCCACTAAGTTGCACTGCAGCATACCCAAACAATAGGGCATGACAAGGTTTTGGCAGGGTCCTAATACTCCTCTTCTCCTACACACGCTCCTTTTTTTGACAGAAGTTACTCAGTTCTACTAAAAACAGCCCGTTTAACGCTACAGCCGAAAACGCTACACTCTCCTTTCAGCCTCACCGCTACCACACTCCTTATCATCAGACACACGCACTGGTTGCGTCACATTCCTTACCACTAGCCACTCCTTACTCAAACGACAAACTAACGACATCATACGACGAGGTCACGACACTGTCACTACATTCCTTTATTATTTACACGAACGAGCACAGACACTTCAATTACACTGCAATTACACACACGACAACTTCAATTACACAAATGGAACACATCGACTGGACTTCTCTGTTTGAAATCGAGGCCAAGTTGGTGACTTCGGCCCACCCCGACTCGTCTCAACTGCTCCTCGCCAGACTAGAGAAACAGCAAAACTCTCGACAATCGTCGCCCCGAGCCTCGCTGTCTGCGCCTGACGACATCTGTACCATTCCCCTGGACCAGCTGGAGCATCAGGTCAACACATACGAGAGCGCCATTCCCGGCATATCCTCGTCGCCTGTGTCCCAGAAGGACCTGTCGTTCTGGTCGGCCGCTATGGTATCCTTTAACGACTGCGCCACTCGAATCCCCCACTACTCGTGCGACATGGTGAGAGGGGGTGTGCCTCCTGCTCTCAGAGGAGACATCTGGAAGTCCATGGCCTACACTTCTGGAGGCGACTGTGGTTCCAGCGAGGACATTGCATCTCTCAAGTACCTCTACGACTCGCTGGCCAACGAGTGGACCCCCTACGTCAAGATAATTGGCCGAGACCTGCACCGAACATTCCCCGAAATCGACTTGTTTCGAGAACAGGAAGGTAAGGGCCAAATCATGATGGGTAAGGTGCTACGTGCCTACTCGGCCTATGACATGCAGGTGGGCTACTGCCAGGGCCTGACGTTCCTGGTGGGACCTCTGCTGCTGCACATGGATGATTGCGACGCGTTCTGTGTGCTAGTCAAGTTGCTGGAAAACTATGACCTGCGGTCCATGTTCGCAGCCGACATGGCCGGCCTGCATCTCAAAATGTTCCAATTTGAGAGCCTGTTGGAGCAGCAGCTGCCTGAGATCCATGCCCATCTCAAGTCGCTCAATATCAACACTATCTACGCTTCTCAATGGTTCATGTCACTGTTCGCTGTCACCTGCCCTCTGCCTATGCTGGTACGTATCTACGACCTGATGTTCCTTGAGGGCGTGACTGAAACGCTCATGCGAACCGCTATGGCCATTCTCAAGCGAAACAAGTACAACATTCTTAACATGACCGAGGAAGAGGACGTGCTGCAGCACCTACTGGGACGACGTCTGTGGGACGTCTACGGAGGGGACGGGGATCTACTTGCTAGTGACATCACCAGCGCTCATCTAGGATCTCCCGACGTCCTCACCCAGCTGGAGCATGAGTATGAGACCATGCTTGAGGAGCGACGACGGGTTAAGGATCTCGCCAAGGAGATGAAGGACGTGACCCCGCTGCCTAAGAGCAGATCTCCCAAGCGGTTCTTTTCGCAGGGCTGGTCTCTGTCGTCGCTCCGAGTCCCTGGCGACCGGTCAGCTTCTGTCTCGACTAATTCCGACCGTTCAACACGGTCCGTGTCCGGCTCCGGAGCCTCCATGGTGTCGGTCGACACCGAAATCATGTCCCAGGTGGACTATGCATCCTCTGTGTCGTCATTCGACATGTCTCCTACTGCTGGTAAGACGGAGGCTGCGGTTGCTGCTCTTGAACTGGAGCTTCAGCAACTGCGAAAGGAACTGGAGCAGGAGAAGCAGGAGCGAAAGAAGGACAGAGAGGTGGTTGGAGCCTACATCAAGGGCGTCGCCGCCGAAGATGGCTCTTTGGACATGCTCAAGAGCCAGTTCGGAGAAGCTTCTTCTTCTGCACTTTCATACGAAGATCTCATGATGCAGCTGGCTGAGAGCAAGACCAACGAAGCTCTTGCCAAGCAGCAGATTGAGGATCTTCGGGACGAGCTCTCGCAAATGGGACTCTCCAAAGACACTCTCATGGTGCCCAAGACCACCGCAAAGCACTCCAAGAAGGAGAGCGGCACTTGGCTCAAGTGGTAGATTATTTATAGTTCAACCTAGCATTATTTAAACATCTTCATTCATTGAGTTGAGTGTGTTTCGTACGAGCAGTAGTGATTGGTTTTGTATCTGTCTTTACATTGCTTGCCAGTACATGTCTAATGGTCTGCAATCACAATCATGTACAACATGGCTGGCTTCACAACACTTCTAAAACTGACGTATGTACAGGTATGAGACAGTATGTACAGTATGTACAGTACAGTAGTAACTGCAGAAGGACCTTGGTGGGACTTGTTTCTGGTAAAATTGTGGCCAGTCATGGAATGGTGTTGCCTTTAGATTATGCAGCCACGGTTACTTGTGTTCAGATTGGTGATGTCGAGGCCATCCAAGTTACTTCTGCATGGGCTGCTTCTAATAACGACATCGAAGACATCTATAATAGGCAAGTGCTATACGCGTTAGCTAAAAGTAGTTGCGAATGATACTTGACAGATGCCTCTAGCCATCTCGTAGGTTGACAGCAGAGTTACAGTAGGACATCGACATGCTTTTGGCATTGTTCTTGATGCTACAGTAGTCTAACATTGTCTTATTGGCGCTAAATTACAGGTACTGTATCTACAAATATGATACTCGATGCACAACTAACTATTCATAACTTCAAGTACTCTTACTTGTAGAGTGTGTGATGGTACTTACTCATTCAGCACGACTTCTAGCCATCTTGACGACAGTTATCGTGGTGACTCCATATCGCATACTACACACACCCCTCTTCGTTTCAGTCACACACTTGGATTACTCCTTGCGTGTATATCATACATTCATAATACATAATAAATAACTAGCCGTTTCGGGACTTGACATAAGCAGAGCATCTGTGTCTGATCTTGGTGACGATTTCCACACACTGTGCTACGGAAACGGCCTCCAGATCGTATCGCTTTGGCCCAGAGGGCTTGTTGACGACAATTTTGAAGTTTGAAGGCACCTTTCGGGACTGCTTGCACTTGATGATACGGCCCACGTGAAACGAAGACGTTTTGGACGTTTCAAATTTGGTTTTGTCGTCTGACGGCATGATGTGGATGTATTCTCCATCGAATGCAAGCACCTTTTCATGCTTACTAATGAACGACATGGGTTGACGTCTCCAGACCTGGTACTTTTGGTACGCATCAGAACCTAGATCGTCTGAAGGAGAAGATGGGCCAAGTAGAAAGTTTTGAGGGGCGTGCTTGAGCGACTTTCCAGACAGCTTTCCAAGAGCTCCTCCGGCCACTGACCCAGTGTGTGTAAACAGAGCTGCGGAGCCTCGAGGAATAATCGGGGCAGCTGGATTTTGAGATTTGGGAGGGTAGATATATCCCACTGATTGTGATACATACTTCTTCTGCAGCAGTTCCAATTCATGGTGTCCCTGCAGTGCCTCCACAGTTCGGTCTCCCGGTGCAATGATCTTGGTACCAAAGAGAGCAAGAGTGTAAAGGGAAGTATCGCAGCTTCGTCGTTTGCAGATGGTTTCAAGCACTTCGGCAAGATAACTGCCTCTATCGACGTTGAGTGTGACGGTATTCGTGGACTCGAGATGGATTCGAAGCCGAACAGTCTCCCTCTCGATAGTGGTCGGAAGAGCAGTGGTTGAATCATCATCAATGATCATAGTTGGAGGAATAGGAACAGGGACGCCCCCAGTGGCGCCTGGAGAAGCCTCTGTCTTAGCCTGCACACCAAACTTGTTGGGCGTGCGTTTCTTGTTTTCAATGTATTCACTGGGAGTGGCTTCAACCAGAGCAAACTCTTCTCCGTAGCGGCTGAGCTCTGTAGTTCGATCAAGCACGATATCTTCATCCACTTCTCCATCTTCGACCATGTAACAGTTCCACAGGTTGGCGTCACACTGGGCTGGTGTAAGAGCCGGCTCAAGGTGGTTCAGAGAGTATTTGTATAGTGCAAAACCAATAGCGTGGCTGACAGTCACATCCGGAAGAAGAGAGACCTCCCAGGGAGTATCGGGACACGCACTGCTTGGCATATACATGTAGATGTTGAGAGGCTTTTTGGTGGCCTTTCCAGAAGCACTCATATATTCGTCGAGGGGGTTGTCGAGAGTAGAAGACCTGTCCTGGATTTGGCTGGACAGCAAACTGGTATGTTGCCGTTCAGTAACGAGTTGTAGACGGCTAAAGTCCTTCTCGAACAATTTGGTATCGACCTTTTGGGTTGATTCTGCAGGGAGAGAAGCGGTAGTGTTACTTCTTGGTCTGGGTGGAACCACCCCGCTCATTCGGCGACGATTCTTGAGACTCTGTGGCTCAGGGATGACATCAACAGAAGTTTGCCGCTGTGGTTCACGTCGCTGAGACAGCCATGAGGTGTTGGAATTGGCAGTCTTGGACAATGAAGAGCCTGCAGTGGTCACAGAAGCAGTAGATGTGGCTCTGGGCATGGACGATTTTGTGTTTGTCTTTGAAATGGGCATCTCCAGGTGTTCGTCGGAGTCATCTGAATCCACCACGAGCCCTTGTTCGTCGGTAGGATAGATATAACTGCTTTGAGGATCGAGCTCCGAGTCCACATTAGCAGAGGATATAGCAGCATATGCATCCCCAGAAAGAGAAGTGCCTTCGTCGAATGTCATGGATGGAACAACAATGATCTCCTCGTCATCTTCTGACGAAGACATGATGCTGGAGTCGCTGCTATGATGGTCATCAATTCTGGGAGTCAGTTGATGCACATCCAATACGCCTGAACCTCCTGCTTCGTCTTCACTTTCCTCTTCGTCAAAATCATCGTCGTCTCCTGACGAGTTTGAGTCGTCGTATTGACCAGAGAACCCTCCACTTGCCATAATGTCCTGTTGCTTGTAGGTATCGCTGGAGTCCATATAACTCTGAGCTAGAGGCACCCCTGAGGCTCGTTTCTGTGTGTTTCGTCGTTTCAGTCTGATGACTCCTCCATTAGTGTGATTCTCGTCGTCTGCCATTTCATCTTCGTCCTCATCGCTCATGTCGTCAAGCCTCAACTTCTGTCGTCTATATGCCAGAGCTTTCTCGTTGAGTGACGATGAAGCTACAGGCGGAGATTCAGCCTTCAGAAGAATCGTAAGCGACTCATTTTGCCAATCCTTTGAATGGTCGTGTCGAAGGTATCCTGGGACGGGCTTGACCAATGCTGGCGCGACTGAATCGTGAATGGAATCGACATACTTGGCCCGAAGATGTGTGATGAGGTAGTCTGGGTCTTGTAACAGACTCATTTCGGGTCGGAAAAGAACGGAATTAGTACTGTTGGGATCGGAGTAACTCTGCGAGTGTGAAAAAGTCGTGCCTGTGTTGAACAAACGGCTTGTGAAAGTGTCGCGTCGTGTGTTAGATCCCCCTCCCTATGCCCGCACAATAGAGTATATCGCTCTGGAGTGTACATGCTGCATGTATGTGGGGGAGCTTAAAGTCGCAACAGTGTAGCGTACATACTGGTCCGGTCCCAATACTGCAGCACAACTTTCCAGCCAATTACACTGCGTAGCCTGGCTCCCGACAAATTCAAAAAAGACACCTATTCACATCACGACCTTAACAACCAAAAATCAACAATGGGTGCCGCATACCACATTCTCGGAAAGACTGTCTACCCCCATCAGGTGAGTGTTTGAGGGGTGTTTACGAGGGCATTGCCCTGGCAAAGAATTGTCCTGGTGTTCATCGTCAGGTTTACTAAGAGGAGGATGTGATGAGGACATTAGACAACATGACGGAGGAAATTGAGGAAACTAGAGCTATGGAGGGATGATGTTTTTGCTATAAGAACACAGGGATGATGTTTGGGAAGACAATTGACAAGGATGCTCTCGTGGATAGAGGTTTTGTGTGGTGCTCGGGTCACATCGTGGCCATCTGATTGAGAGCAAGGTGAGGGAAGTAACATGAGAAGCAAGGCATATGTTAATTGCGGAATGGATGCGATTGCTGTATCCTTGTGGATACTTCGTTTTGGCCTTGTCTGATTGTCTTGGTTCTGCTCAAGCTATCCTGTGTGACGTCCATGCCTCAAACGTCGAAGTGTTACTATCGGAATGTGCCTCAAATGACCATTACAAGTCATCCAACTAAGCTATTTGTTCCCACTACAAACCAACACACAAGCTACCCGTTCAATACTAACTCAGCTCGCTATCGGAACTATCGTCTCTGTCGTCGGTGGTATCGTGATTGCTTCTTCTGGCAAGAAGGCTGAGAAGCCCGCTGCCCCCGCCATCCAGGCCGGCTCTTCCGACGAGGAGAAGTTCATTGCCAACTTCCTCAAGGAGCAGGAGGCTGCTGAGAAGAAGTAGATATGTCTTTTTCAATGTGATGATTAGATTATGATTAAATCGAGCGAGTGCCTGACCCTGAGTTCACGCAGTGCAAGGTAGGAACAAAGCAAAACTGTAGTCTTTCTGTTGTAGCATCAAACACCTCATAAACACTAACGATTCAGCCCCGTTTAATACATTTACTTACGTTACCTTACATGTAGTGTATAGCTAACATCAGACATGGTTGGAATGCCCACGCCAGTACTTACCCATAAGGCCATCGTGGAACTTCTTACAATGGCCCCATAGATCACACTTCCTACCATAAGCTGATTTGCATAGGAGACACACATACGTCTTAATGCAGTGGACAGTGAACATGTGCATCCGCAGATCTCGCAGGGTCTCAAATGCATCATGACACTTCCTCTCGGGATAGCCATATATACACCTGATCAAAGTGTATCTGCCGTGGTAAAACACAAGCCCTCTGAGCTGCCTGACACTGTGCAGATGCGCCCAGAGTTGTGGGTTGTATCTGAGGATATCCCAGGTGATATCCCTCCCCCGATAATCGTGTCTGTCGTAAGGGTCTGGTTGACAGGCGTGTTGTTTGCCATACATATTGCTGTATTCTTCATCACGCCTGTCGCCTTGGTGAGCTTGGCTCCCTTTTTGAAGCCCTTTGGGCGAATCGAAATCCTGAACGCCCAGTAAAGAGCCCTGATCTCGAGGACCGGTAGGTGTTCCAGTAATTGGCCGCGGGAAAGATTCCTCCAAGGCTGAACAAGGCCTGAGGGCGCGAGGACCTGTAGGTGGCTGGGGTGAAAGTTTTGAGGGGGACAATTGATTATACGAACTCTTCCTTTCGGATAAGCCTTCTCTGTCGTGTTGAGCGTTCTGGGACTCAAGGACTCCAGGAGAGCTGGCTAGGTCAAGCTCTTGGGGTCCAGGTAGCTTGAGAGGTGGGGAAGATGAGGTAGGCGACATGGGAGCCAGGCAATCCGAACTCTTACCGGGCTCCCAAGGTGTTGGAGAGTTTACAGCCACATCTTCCATCTCAGTCTTCATATTGGTAGGTGGGTGAGACGAATGAGTGGCCTCCACCGCAGACTTTGACTTCGCTGTAGACCCTGGCTTCGGTGCAATGGCAGAGCTAATGTCATTAGCTGGTTCTACTGGTACCTCAAAAGAATTGTACTCATCTGGCGGGTTAGCCTCATCATTAGTCATCTCATTAAGAGCAGGCTTCTCGAAGAACAACTCGTCAATGGATGTGTCCATGTTGGAATATTCGTAATCAGCCTTTCCATCTTCAACACCTTGACCCATGTCTGCTCTCCCGCTCACATGCTTGCTCTTCTTGTTGCTGCCCTTCTCTTCTGTACCATTTGCACTTGTCCTCTTCCTATCGAACTTCCCACTCCCATCTCCCACCAACTCATTGAATTCTCCAATTAGTTCACTTGTGAGATCGCTCTCGCAGTCAATCTCTCGCGATCGACAACCTTGTCGTCGACCATTAGGAGATTGATCCTCCGAATCACTATCACTGGCGTTAATGGAAACTCCTTCCTCATTCCAACTGGCATCTGAGTCTTCGCTTCTGTGTTCTTTGCGACGGGAGCCCAATTGTTTGGCGTAGCTGTTGGGATTCTCATTTGTCAACACTGCCAGTGGCTCTCTTCCCCTTCCCTTAGTCTTCGATCCTGGAGTTTTCTTGGGCTTGGGACATGTTTTGGGCACCGGTTTGATCAAAACAGCCACCTCTTCCGCAAAACTTGGCTTTCTCCGTTTGAGCCGTTCTACTTGGGGCTTCGCAGTTCCATTTGAACCTTTGCGCTTCTCAAAAGAAGGCAGTTTAGGAATCAAGATGCGAGAAAGGATTTGGGAAGCATGCTCGGAAGATGAGAGACCTGTTTCAGGAGAGATCTTTGCGACAGCAATTTTCTCTTTAGAAACAGTTTTAGAGATAGCGGTTGTGGCAGCTGGCTTCTCACAAGGACCGTTACCTATAGATGATGACAGTGTATGCGATGTAGCAGCGTCAGTAGCAACATCAACTGGAGGTGCAAATACATCAACAGTAGAAGGCACTTCACCGGAGGACACTTCTGACATCGAGTTTACAGATACCCCTTCTGTGACCCGACTCACGACATCTTCCAACCCCTCATCCCCTCCACTACCCAACTCAATCACACCCTTTTCCTTCTTCACCTCCACAGATTGTCTTACACTCCCTAGCTCAGTGAGGGCAGCCTTGAGACCCGTAATCCTAGCCATCAGACCCTCAAACTCATCTTCGAATTTCTTCTCTTCCTCCTTGATCTGTTCATTCAATCGCTTGTCTAAGTCTTCGAAGTCCTTCAATTTGGCTTGAAGACCGTCAAGGAGGCTGTGAGCACTCTTGATCTCATTAACAACTTCGTTCTTCTCGTCTCTAAGAGGTTTCAATCGTATGTCGAGCTCTCTCCTCTGGGTCGACAGCTGCTGTTTGTGTTCTTCCAGCTCTTTTTCGAGAAACCCGAGAGCAATGTTTCGTGTTGACGTGACAGGTCGAGTGGCCATTCGATTGTCTCAATGATGTATCTGTTGTATCTAGGTTGTATATGTGAGTCTGGTCGTATTGGCGGACGTTTATATATTAAATGGTGGCACGGCCTAAGTGCCTCTGCTTTATTTACAGTGTGCCTTTTGTGTCTTTATCTTACGCTTGTTCGACGGTTAGTTACGCACACATGTCGATGTATCGTAAACACGACTTCTCAAGTGACATGTATGGATGTACTGTAGTGAGGATATACGATGCAGCAACATCAATTGTGAGTCTTCATATCTGACGAGTCTTCCCTGTATCTACCATTCTAGCTGTAACACTCCACAGAACAATACAGCCATTCCCAGTACCAGTAACAAGCCATATAGCCAAAGCTGCTACAAGTAAGAGTTGGTACTCCTCTACTGTCTATCAATCAAATTCATCATATCTATTAATGTACCTTTTCCTAGTCGGTCCGTACAGCCAGTCGACTCTATTATCAGTATCCTTCGCTCGAGCTATGCTGCTGCTCTCTAATACCCGCTCAATCTTGCACTTCTAGCCATTGGCTTACTTGAAAATCACAGAGTCAGCGAGAGGGTCAGCAGCAATAACAGCATCTCTGACCTTGACCTTTCGCTTGAAGGCAGCCTCGGCTCGGCTGGCGGCCTGCTCAGCGGCCTGCTGCTTCATCTGCGATCGGACAGTGTTAGGGGACACATACTGCTTGTTCTCGAAAATTACGGGGCCTCCAAAAGAGCCCTCAAGCATGGTGATGAGAGTCATGACAAATCGGGGACCAATCTCAACCAGAGAAATGTCGGTCTCTCGGGGGTTTTCTTCGTTGACAGTCTCCTGGATCTGGTAGTTTCGGAACCAGACCTTGTTGTCCACCAGCGAAAAGGTGAAGACGTGGTCGAAGAAGGGCTTGGACTTTCTGGCACCCTTGGGGACACCAAAGGTCTGCGTCAGCATCTCCTTGATCACGGCATTGTGAGGGGTGTCGTCAAAGCTGCTGTCGAAGGACAGAATAGGTCGAGATCCTCGCAGACAGTTGCCGGTGAAGTTGAGCTCGTCCATGGTATGCAGGTTCTGGATGTGGAACTTGGCGGTGGGACCGTTGGGAGCCTTGGCCATCCACATGTACAGATCCATATGCTTTCGGGCCTCAAAGTACAGAATGTTGTTGCAGTTGTACATCTCAGCAATCTCGTTGAGTTGGTACAACTTGGACTTGGTGTCGAGCTTGGACTCCTTTCGACCATGGGGAAGCATGGTCTGGAGATCGCTGATGAGATGTCTTTGTCGGAAGGTCACTCCTCGAGAAGTGATGATCAGCACTCGCTGCTTGTTGGTCACTCCATCGTCCTTCTTCTCGGTCTTCTCGGGCTTAGAGCTCTCGCCGCTCAAGGTCTTGTATAGTGTCGACATTGTGTGTGTAGTGTGTGTGTTGTGTGTGTGATGCTATACTGATTGGGATTTTATTTTCACGATTCATGCAGAAATATTTTTTAGGGTTAAACTCAAAATCCTTGAAGTGTGTCTTGAAACTTGGTGATGAATCCTTCATTTTGGTACAAGGGTAGATTTTGAATATATGCAAGAAAAAGACTTCTATTCTTTTGTAAGCTGGTCTTTCATTGGCTATACTTCAATTATTCAACTTTAGCGCTCATTTTGCCACCTGGAGGTGTGCAATTGTGCTGAATTTGAAAGCACAGCAGTCAGCATGTATGTTAGCTACAGTTATCAAAAGAACTGAACATTTACTCTACAAGTACAAGTTCAAGTATTTGTAACTACAAATTTTGATTAAAATCATGAGATGATTCAGCAACAAGCATCCCTGGTCAATTGCACAAACGAAGCGCTCTTTTCATCCATCATACCCAATGTCTGCGCAGCGTGCTCGCTCAAATTTCAAGACTCATATCGAGTCTAGTCGGAACACCAGAGTTGGGTTGGGGACGATGTATGTCCAGGTACCCTGCTCATACAAGTACAGTATATCCTAGGTGCAAAAAAAGAAGGTATTTGTCTTATATACCGGTACTAGCACATGTGAATCTATGTTTAGTCTCAAGTATATTCATTAACATGCCCTCAATCGTTTCTGTTTACTTTCAGATACTCCTTTGGTGCCTATGGTTCCACAGAATCCACAATGATACTGTAGAAGGGGACTACGTGAAGTAGAATAAAACCAGCTTTTCTGGAAACTTGTCTGTTCTATCACCTGTTGGTCATGTCAGTTTCCGCGTTCTTCACACCCACCCCCCTAATAATACAACACAATAAAATCATTGAAACAAGAGCGATGCGACCCTCAGTCCAGCAAACCACTCTGGAAATATTGAGAAACAAAAGACCTACAGTAATACAATTGTGGCATCTATAGAATAGGAAATTTAATATGTGCAACTGTCCATTCTCTCGACCTGTACTTCTACACGATTGTCAAAAGATATTATCATAGTCTACAGTAATTTATACAGATTGAAAGAGGGTCATTCAAATATGGAAGCTGGTGGTCAAAGATCATCCCCAGTCACTCTCTTCTACCTTCTAAAAGATGGTGGAACCGTTGGCAAGACCTCCGTAGAGCCAAGTACCTTCAAACTTGCGCCCTCTCTCCAGATCTCGACGTCCAATATTGAGAGTGCATAAAGAGATCCAGTCAAAGTAGGCCAGGTGGTTCTTGACAATGTCTAACCGAGCAAGAGCGTTAAAGTCCTTTCTGTAACAGCTCATACTCTCGGGACCGGCACAAGAGAAGACCTTGTTCAGAGGAGGCTGGACAGTGAAGTAATCAATGTAGATTTCTCCCACAGAGTGGACATAGTCCTTGAAAGCGGGGAATCCTACAAACAGATCGTTCCAGTGAGTCAGTCGGAAGTAACGTCTATCAGAATCCATGCTGAGACCATCTCCTTCGCCAAACCACTGCTTGGAGACAAAATTGGCAAAGTTGGCGTTTCCAATACGAGGCTGACCATAGGTGTAAAGATAGGGATCCTGACCGTTCACCTTGAGACTTGTAGCAGAAAGTACCGCAATAGCAGCACCCAGAGAATGACCAGTAACAACCAATCGATAGTCAGGGTTGCTGTTAACGTGATCAGCCAGCTTGTCTCCAATAATGCCCATGGTCTCATTGTAAGCCTTGTTCCAGCCGTCGTGAATAGTGCATCCCTCGCAGAGGTTTGCAGTCGATCCTAGGGCAGAAGGAGTGACGAGAAAGGGGCTTTGGGACAGTTGGATGTCGGTGTAGACGTCTCCGATGTCGTAGGTTCCTCGGTAAACCACATACTTCTCTTTCTTGACATGGTCAATAGAAAGAAATCCGGTGATGGAGGTTTCGAAAAACTCACCTCCAAACACTTCGACCAGCTCCATGTTAGGAAAGTGAGAGCATGCTACTCCGCAAGAGAAGTCAGATTTCAAAGACTCCAATGGAGTATTGATACAGTAGGCAACATTGGAGAGGTGGGAGAAAGTCAGGGCAGTGTCGTAAAAGTCCTGAGAGATGGGGGCAGTGGCTGTAAGGGGAGAAGGAGCAACGGTTCCAAAAAGAACTCTGGAGAACCATTCTCCAATGACTGTAGATAGAACCATTGTAGTTGTAGGTGAGTTGAGTTGTAAGGACCACTTACATCGATGTATTTATACTTGACAGTGCGGGTCGGAGGAAGTTCGGTTCGGGCCAGGTCTGCCAAGTTGACTGTTACTACGCTAATGCAATCATAAGGAGAACTGTAGCTAATTCACCGTTGCAGTTAGATCTCTCGAAGGTGTCACGAACCATTATCATGTATGCTATTGTACACTGCCCTCTGTCCTGGTAAGTGTGTTATTCCAAGTAAGAGCTCTTCAATCATCCTGGAAATGTTCAAAGAAGAAAAAACCCCGATATATTCAACTATTCTTGAAAGGAAATCATGAGGGAGGCAATGCCCACTCGATTTTGTGCTTAAATGACAGTGTCGTGCATCAGTGTGATCCTAACCATATACAGTAATTGTGTCAAGTGTCAGGCCCCTTTCGTGCTTGTACAAGCCTCCAACAGAAGTACCGAGTCGCAAAATGGGGTCAATTGATGTTCTCACATGTTGGTCCTATGACTCTCGGTTTCTTCAACGAGACTACCCTAAGAAGCGTTACATGTGTGGTCAGGGTGGTGTGTCATGTATAGATACAGAGCGAGCACGACTCACATGGAGAACAACTTCTGTAAGAGCAGAGAAACCTTAACAGGATAATAATAAATAAATCGACTCTTCTTGTGATGTCTTTTCGCTTGTTGTACCCCACATTTGTGATCTGACGTAAAAGTGGGCCTGTGCTTTGTTATCGAGAATCACATTTCACACTAATTAGTGCACGACTAGTAGCACGCAGAGTTGCATGTCAGTAGTTATTGTGGATCCCGACTACTGTACGGTATGTAGTTATGAGCGACTTATCATGAACTAGTTTGCTCGTTATCTCAGCAACGGTGTTACCAATGCCGGCGGCCCCGTCTCGCGTAATCCGTGTTCACTTGGTATGATGATGGGAAGACATATCCTAGGATCCCGTTTGAACATATTGATCTAAGCAAATGTCACTTGCAATGTAATGTCGCAAACAAGGGATTCAGTACCTGTCACAGCACCGAGAAGACTCCGAAGAGCAACGTGCTTATCAGTGCATCAGACTAATGTGTTCTGAAATGTACAGCAGGAACAGTCGTAGATAATGAAGCACTGAGTCAGATCAATTGTGGCATAATCGTCGAGATTAAGAGCCGGTCGTTCTACTTCTGAACGATTGGAAGAGATTCAGGTGTGGCTTCGTATGTTTTGGGTCAACCTAGATATGGCATCTAAATAGTGTAACCATACGAGTATATGAAACTTGGAGACAACACATGTTTCCGAAAGACAGCTTTTCATCTGAAAAAAACAAACCAACAATCCAATAAATCAAGACTTCCAAATGTTGTACTTGTACTTCTACTTGCACATGTGAGTATTGTAAAAGTTGAAACATCACGGCTCAATCTTGTTCCATAAATTAGTCGTTGTAATAAAAACACTCTTCTGGAATTCGAACACACAACACTTCACACACATGCATATCAAACCACCTAAATCAACATGCAACTTATCCAAGGATCTTCCATACAACATGTCGACTCGAGATAAGAGCATCTGGGAGGCGATTGAGGCCGGCACATTCAAGCAAGCCCGTGCCCTAATTGCCAAGGCTCAGAAAAAAGCGCCCAAAAACACCTACTATGGGGCTCTAAATGCTCTGGTGAGCGTGCTGTCTGGAAACAAGGAAGAGGCTCTCAAGGAGGCAGAGGACCTTCTTGCGACTGATCCCTCAGATCAGCGAACAGTCATGATGCTCAGCAACGTTTTCACCCGGCTAGACCGCCCAGATCGACTTCTTCCGCTTTTCGAGGGCTATGCTAAGAAGAACCCAGCTGCTTCGACTCTAGAGACGTGGTTGTGGGCTATGGTGGACTCCGGAAACACCTATGGACAGCAGCGAGCAGCTATGGCACTCAGCAAGACCGAAAAGAGCCGCCGATCTGTGTTCTGGGCCGTCTACAGTGGACTGGTTGCTCTGGAGGAGGGATCCATCCCAGACAAGGAGAAGGCCATCATCTCAATGCTGAGCACCAGAATGTGCGAACAACAGCGACCCTTCGTCTCTGCAGAAGAGGTCTATGTCTATGCGAAGCTTCTGTGGGCTCAGGGTAAAAAAACCGAAGCAATTGAGACCCTTCAAAAGGACGCATTCTTCTGGAATAACTTGGAGCTCACAATTATGCTACGAGAGTATTTGAAGGAGTCAGAGCAATGGAGTGCGCTGTTTGACCACTCCAAGAAAGTGGTGGTGGACCAGGATCTGGACGATTGGGCTCACTGGAAGACTCTGATCGAAGGTGGTCTTAAGAGCGAGAGAAAGGAAGAGGTTGAGGAGGTCATCGAGAAGAACAAAAAGACACGAAACAGCTTGTTGGCTGCTGTTGAGCTGAATCACCAACTGAGGCTGGATATTACCACCTCCGTCCAGAACTATTTTGCTATGATGGGTTCCAAGCTCTGTGCTTATGATGATCTTAAGGACTACGTCGAAAACACGGATACAGACACTGTTCTGAAAATGATTGGTTACACTGAGGAGCCCAAGATCACCACCCTCAAGGAAGCTATCATCAGAGTCAACGTGGAGAAGTTGAAGTTTCTGGTCAGTTGTGATAAATCTGATCACGTGACCTTCGTGGACAAGCAGATCACTCTCTACCAGCAAACTGAGTTTCTGCTCACTAAAAAGGACCCCAAAGAGTATCACGTTGGAGACGACTTTTTGTTGATTGCAACCTGCTCTCTGCTAGAGGAGTACGCCAAGTCACGTGCTTCTATCAACGTGAGCAAGGCCATCATTCTTCTTGAGCATGCGATTTCCCGTGACCAGCATCAATTCTATGTGCGCCTTTGGCTGACCAGATTGTACCTTATTCTTGGTCTTTTCCCCTCAGCCGAGCCTCACTACGTCAGTTTGTCCATCAAGACTATCCAGCACGATGTAAATTCTCACTTCCTTCTGTCGCGAGTGTCCACTATGTTCCCCCTTTCATCTAAACTAGTGTCCAAGGCCCTCACCCTCTACTCCGAGAATGACCATGAGTCTCCCATGCTCATCAAACACGCATACAACCAGAGCACCTTCTCAAAGATTGGAGGGTTTGTGGAATTCAAGAAGAGACTCGACTTCTCCCAGTCACGTGCTCTACTGGTTCTGGAGCAGCTCAGGATGAGCGAGTACGCGAGACAGCCCATAGGAGCAAAGCCTCAACCCACCCACACCCTGATGGACCAGAGAGACAACAAGATCATGTGGTCAGTGAACAAGTCGAGCGACAAGTCTTACGGTGACCGTTTCACTGCTGGCCCCAAGCAGGAGGAGACTTGGACCAGAGCATTCACTCTCAACTGGCAGATTCAGCAGAAGCTTGGTGTTGCCGAGTTTGGATCGCTGCTGGAAGAGCTCACACATGTTATGCGCGAGGCTCATGATTTGACGGAGGCAGAGGAGTGGCAGTTGAATGTGACTCTGCGGTGTGCCGAGCTAGCTCGCGACAAGCTGAACGGCGAGCGATTTACTAAGCTGCAGGAGCTGCTGACTAACCATCCCCTTGCTGATATGGAATCTCGTGACTGGTCGTATGTGCATGTGGCCTTTACAGTAGTCGAGACTGCTACCTCTGTGAAGAGGTACTTGACTGGTGTCCGGGCTAATAGACTCAAATGTGACAAGAGTGGCCTGGATAGCACTTACAAACAAGTTAATGCCGTGCTTGACCACGTCAAGAAGAACGCTGGCGAGGTGAAGAATCTGCGATCCAAGGCGCGTGAACAGGACATTGAACTGCTTGGAGACTGGGCCCTTAATAAGGTCAAGATGGCTCCGGAGCGGTTTGAGGATGTGATTGAGGGTATTCATTCTAGCCGAGATAAGGTGATGACTGGAGTGAGAGCCGGGTGCTAATTTCACTGGACGTTCATATATACGACATTTAATTACATTTTTTGATAAACAGTAGTCAATAAGTTGATTATGGCGACACATGAGACTGCAGGACATGCAGTACATACTGTATCGTACATACCAATTCTGAGAGGGGACAAGGAGAATTTTTGAAGACATAGAACATTGAAACCTTTCAAGATTACAAGTACTTGCAACAAACTACAAGTAGTCACATAAAAGGTCAGTCTAAGGAAATACAGCTACTTCGTGCCAGTAAACAATGTTAAACCCGCACATCGGACTCGTATTGAGGATTTCAGAAGAGCATATGGCAATAGTGCTCGCGGTTTCCCCCCAATCCTCCTCTAGACCGGATAAACATGTTTTTTGTGATTTTAGGGAGGGGCGTATTTACACTTCTTTAATACCCTCTTGCACCCTACATCCTCGGATCTAACAACTGCCTGGATAGCTTAATCGGAGGAGCATGAGACTCTTAATCGAAGCAATGTCAGGGCTGGGGATTGAAGCCCCACGTCGGGCTAAATTTTTTTTGGACGCCCTGATTTGGGTGAGCTCCCACCAACATCTCCTCAAATTCATAGTCCAATTTTTTTTGTTTCCTGATTAAGGTTCATACGTTATGCACAACACCGTAGATATAAACAAACCCAGTTCTCACCACTCACCACACACCACAAGCAGCGCGTCATACTATCCCAATGAACGCCTCGGCGCACAAAAAACGGCTGTCCATGATGCCGGGCACGTCGTCGGCGTCTAGGCCATCTATGGCAGGTCTGCCGCAGCGAAACAACCCGCCACCACAACGTGAACCTGCTACCCCAGCAGTATCTGAGCTCATGAGGAGCTCACGACGAAGCATGGCGTTTGGGCGTAATCCACGACAATCATCATTTGGGCTCGTACCACAAACTCCCATGGCGCCCATGCACACGCGTGATCCACGTCCAGTGCGCGACCGACACTACCAACAGCAAATCTCACAGCAGATCTATGAGTATCTGGTCACGAACCACTTTGAGCAGGAAACCCGCCACCCACTGAACCAGCGGACGCTCAGCAACCCCACTCAAAAGGATTTCAAAACTATGTTCGAGTGGATCTTCCGACGCATCGATCCTGGATACCCGTTCCACAAGAGCATCGAAAACGAGGTTCACGCGGTGCTACGGGCAGCCAAATACCCGTGGCTCGATAGCATCACGAAATCACAAATTGTTGCCGTGGGAGGCCAATCATGGGCCTACTTTTTAGGCATGCTGCATTGGATGGTGGAACTCAACACGACGATAGAGAAGTATCACAATCATGACTACTCAGGAGATGATGGTCCGTCGTTGGTAGACGAAATCTTCAACAGACACGCACGTGAGTCGTACTTTGCCTATTTACAAGGCGATGACAGATTTGCCCGTCCTGATGCAGAGCTCTGTCTCGCTGAAGAGAACGCCGAGTTCCAGGAGATTCTTGCCGAACAGAGAGCTCAAAACCCGCTACCAGAGGGCGAAGACGATGAATTGGATGAGGAACTGTCACGTCTGGAAGCCAAATGGGGCAAGATTGAGGAGGCGAAACTACTAGGGAAGAACCTGGCCGACGATATCGTCAAGTTGGGTGCATTTGTGGATGCTCGAAAAGAACACAATGCCCGATACGCTTCTCAGATGTCCCAGGCGACAGCAGAAGAAGACAATGTGACGAGCGAGGTGGAGTCTCTCAGCCGTCAAAAGCTGAAACTGCAACAAACAATCCAAGACCAGGGTCTATCTCCCGCCGAGCTGGACAAGCTGCATTTGGATATGGAGCGTCAACAGAAGGCGTTGAACTCACTTGATGAGATAATCGATGAGGGACGTCAGGTTGTGTCAAACAAGGAGTCTACTGCCCTGGCAGTCTTTGATGCTCTTGATCGTGTCATCAAGGAGTATACATCGTCTGTTCTGTCCTACAATGCCTGGGTGGCATCAGACAATGACTTGCCCGAGATCCCAGAATCAGTCTATTTGATTGATCTGCGTGAACCTCTCTCCGAGGAGAACCTGGGACGCCACCCTTCTGTGATCCTGGGTGGAGTTGATCCTCGTAACCAGATTCGACCTGAAATTGTGAGAATCTGCAACATGGTCACTTCCAAGGTCAAGGCCCTCCAGGAAGAGGCTCTGAGACTGCAAGAGGAGATTGAGACCAACCAGGAGAAGCTCGTTTCACAGAAACGACACATTGGTGAGCTGGAAGCCAAATCTCGACGCCTTCGAGAAACCAGAAACGCCCTCGAAGACTCCGCTTCCATGAACGAGAACGAAAACTCCCAAAACACGGAGCGACTGGAAAACCAGTTTGTCCAGGCTCAGAGTGAAACTGCTCTTGCTCAATCACAACTCAAGGGTCTCCAGGTGCGACTCCAGGACGCAGAGCATGAACGTAACAAGCTCTCTGTGGAAGTCCAGCAGGCCCGAGAACGCCTGTCACAGGATATTCTCAAGCAGGCTGAAGTCATGGTGGCTTTCAAGGCTATGGTGCAGACCAAACTCCAGGACTTCGAGATGTTTGTTCGTGCTAACGTGGAGGAGGAGATTCGAGGAGACCACAACTAAGGTGATATTACACGCGGCATTTGCTCGTGTGTAAATGTATTTATATGTATTATATGGTGATTTATATTTATTAGCGGTTACGTAGTTACAAGAGGCACGCGTACGTACACACCCACGTGGTCTTTGGTCCACAATAAAACATTAAATAACATGCACAGTGTCTATATAGATTCCCTGTTGTGGGATAACTGGGAGATGCAAATGCAAGTCTCACGCGGCAGCAGGGACTGTAGAGGACTCCTCACTCAACTGCTCGGCGATTGACGGCTGGCCACGAACCTTGGAAGACACATATTCTTGGACGTTATTCAGTCGCTGTTGCAGAGGGGGGAATTCGGAGCTGCTCTTGACAGGCTTAGGCGGCCGCTCAGACTTCCATGCGCCCATGACGCACGACAGAGCAGTCATGATGGCTATGTCCCGGTGGATCTTGGTCTCGTCAATGGTAATGTCGAACCGCAATCGCTTGGGGTTCTTCATGTTTACAAAAGCAATCCGCTCGCGAGTTTCATGGATGCCAGCATCGAGGTTGGTGCATTTCTCAAGAAATTTGGTAGTCGAGTTCCATTGGTACATGGGATCTGAGTTTGTGTAAGGAGCCGTGATCTCTCCAACTGCTATCGCAGGGCTTGGGGCAGAGTAGGCCGCAGCACGCATCGGGTCAGCAGATGGGGTGTTGAATGGGTTGCGTGACTGCCAGACCTGTGGGGTATCAAGATCGAAATCAGAGTCATCAACCTCACCACCACCAACCTGGGCAAACAGCGTAGGGTTCAGAACTCCACATTCATCGTATGACGGCAGAGGGTCCGAGTTAGATGGACGGGGAATGTTGGTCTTACGGAGAGAAAATTCGTAATAGCGACCATACTGACGTTTCTTGCACACCACCTTCTGGAGGTCACGAGTTTCATCACGGATGCAGAACCTCGACCCCAACGATGCAGTGCTAAGAGACGCCACCTGGACTCGGTCATCGAAACACAAGAGGCTCCAGTGCTTTGCGTGACGAGATTCTCGTTCAAGTGTGTAGATGGGGACATCCCATTCGTCCGAGATGATCACCTTCTGCATCGGTGCAGCCGGGTCAGTGTGGATATGATATGTGTTTGCGCGCACTGACAGCGGGATGATGTACGCTGCGTTGTGTTCTCTGGATGACTTGTATGCCTTGTGCACACTGACACCACCCATGGCTAGCGACACGACACCGCATGCAATTAGAGTACCAGCCACAGCAATTTCCATGTTTGAAGCAGTAGCAGTATGAGGTGATTGGTATCGACTTAAGAGGGTAATCTGTAAAGGTGGCTCTGTCGGCGTTGGTATCTGTAAAGGTATCTATCTGTTGAGTATCCGTGACAGTGGTGCTGTTGTGGTCTGTTGTATGTGATGTGGGTGTATCTGTGTCAGAAGTGTGGCGCTTTGTGTAATGAAGTTTTCGGTATCAAATCTTGATGGTATCAGTTGTGAGTAATATCAGTGATACTATCTATAGTTCTGTGCGAGCAATCTGAGGATGTCTCTCAGTTTCTGTGGTTCGACTAGAGCTGGTGTGTGGAATGTGTTGTGAAGGAAGGAAAGGCAAGCTGAGTTCAGCGACCCCATAATAGCTGTAAGTACATATGGGTACGAGTCTAAGTGAAGTTGATTGCCGTTGAGGTGCGCACGTGAGCTTATCTGAGTTTTGAGTTTTGAGGCTGAAAAAAAATATGCGAGACTGGAAAAAAATTTGAAGGTGCAGATAACAGTTCTTTTCATACATTTACACAGCTCAACGATACACACCATGGGTAGCAAATCCGCCACAAAGGACATTTCCAAGATCAAGAAGGCCGACAAAAAGGACTCCAAGAAGGCCGTCAAGGCTACTGAGCCCGCCTCTGAGAGCGGAGCATCCACCTCCAGTGATGAGTCTACTTCCAGTGATGATTCTTCGGACTCTGATTCTGACTCTAGCGACTCTGACTCCAGCGGTTCAGATTCCTCCGACTCTTCTGATTCGAGCGACTCTGATTCCAGTGACTCTGACTCTGACTCTGACTCTGAGGATGAGAAGCCTGTGAAGAAGGAGGAGACCAAGGAAGAGAACGAGTCTTCATCTTCCGACTCCGATTCTGACTCGGATAGCGACTCTTCCTCCTCGTCTTCTGACTCCGATTCTGATTCTGATTCTGATTCTGACTCCGATTCCGCGGACGAGAACGAGAAAAAAGAGACTAAGGAGGTCAAGGAGGTCAAGGAGGACAAGAAGGAGGCCAAGAAGGAGGCCAAGAAGGAGGCCAAGAAGGAGGAGTCTTCTGATTCCGGTTCTTCTGAGTCTTCCGATTCTGACTCCGATTCTGACTCTGACTCTGACTCCTCCAGCTCTGACTCCTCCAGCTCTGACTCCGATTCTGACTCTGACTCCTCCAGCTCTGACTCCGATTCTGACTCTGACTCATCCAGTTCTGATTCTGACTCTGACTCCGATTCTGATTCTGATTCTGACTCCGATTCTGACTCCGACTCTGATGACGAGAAGGAGACCAAGAAAGAGACCAAGAAAGAGACCAAGAAAGAGACCAAGAAAGAGACCAAGAAGGAAGATGCGAAGGATGTTGAGATGAAGGATGCTTCCTCTGATTCCTCTGATTCCTCTGATTCTTCTGATTCTTCTGATTCTTCTGATTCTTCTGATTCTTCTGATTCTTCTGATTCGGACTCGTCTTCTGATTCGGACTCTTCGTCTTCCGATTCGGATTCTTCCTCCGACTCCGACTCTTCGTCTTCCGATTCGGATTCTTCCTCCGACTCCGACTCTTCTTCCTCGTCGGACTCTGACTCCTCTGACTCTGACTCGTCTTCTTCGTCGGACTCTGACTCTGATTCTTCTGATGAGGAGGAGCAGCCTCCTGCCAAGAAGCGAAAGGCGGAGGAGATTGAGGTGGAGTCTCTGGTTATCAAAAAGCCCAAGACTGACTCCCCTGTGGACAACAGCTACGTGGAGGCAACTTTCGAGGAGGAGGGGGGACGAAAGTTCTTCTCTCGAATCGATCGAACTAAGATCTCCTTCGAGGACCAGTCTCTCATGGACAACACATACAAGGGCGCCGCCGGAACTTGGGGTGAAATGGCCAACGACAAGCTGATGAAGGTCCGAGGAAAGGATTTCACCAAGGGCAAGAACAAGATGAAGAAGGGTGCTTACAAGGGAGGATCCATCACCATGTCTTCCGGCAGTTACAAGTTCACCGACTAAAAGGACGTCTGACTGCTACTAACTTATTATTGTATGTCAGCCGGCCACACCAGCATTTTATAATTATACATCGTCGGTTGGCGACCAAGTGTATGCTGTTAGATATAGAGAATACACGTGTACGATATTGACGTTGATTCGGAATAGTAACCAATGCATTGTAGTTGCTACGGACATACGAGACAAGTGTTGTTCCGAACAATCTTGGAGTGAATCGAATGTACAGTATGTACACAGCATGTACATACTGTACGATACTTTGTAGTTCTATACTTCGTTCAAGCCAACTGTATTATTACCCTGAGAGGTGACTCAGCCAGTCAGAGTAGCGAAGTACTGTAATACATGACTGTGAAGTTTTTGAAACCGCCGATACACAAACAGTGATGATTTGGTCCTATGCATCCCACTTCCATTTGTACTTGTATTAATACCGTTTACACACCCTTTCATAATCGTCACTAACATCAGTCTACTATATATGCAAAGTCGAATGTCTCCCGAGTATGGCACGTACCGCACCGTACCTTCAGTCACTGGATGGAACCTTGACAACCCATAGAAAGGAACTAACACGTCACAGACCCCACTCTGTTCGTACATTCCACGCCATGGTAAGCTGTAGATTGCCTATTGCGCCCTTTTTCATGCGGCTAAAGGACATGATTAACATGATCCACGAAGGTGGCAAATACATGCGTCTGCAGGCCAGCTATAAATAGACAGATGAGAGGAACGAGCAAGACGAGGATAGCGATGATGTGTTATTAAGCTAGATCACATGACAGAAAGCAAGATTGTAATAATTCATTGTTTTTTCTGGAACATTTCAATAGTGAGAAGCGCTGTCTATGCAGAATACTTACAGCATCTTCGAGTAAAACAATTCAGTTGGGGTTCTACTGTATGTACCATGATAGTAAAGCCACCAAAGATTAGCATTCGGCATTAACTTTCAGTCGTACAGAAGCTTGACAGATGGGGACATGGGCGTACGACAGTGGAAGAGGGGGGAAGTGTAGTTAGAGTGGTTATAGAATTCTGTTTGAGTGGTATTGGGGACCGATTGGAAGGCAAAAGAGCACTTTTTGTGGCAAGCTACCAATTCGGTGACAAAATAGAGTCCCTACAGTATGTCAACACCCCCAAATCTCTCTTATGAGCCTCCCTCTCGAACTACTTCAAGGTGTGTTCACCCTCCCAGGTTTCGAAGCTTAATCGGACAGATAAAGCACTGGCGTATCCACATCATCTTTGACAGGCAGACCTCCTACCCAGGCTCCAACGACCACCATTCCACCCATGATAGTGCCGCTAATTATTGTGGCCGCCGCAGTATGTTCGGCGGGCGCACTTGCGTACAAGGAGCGCGATGTGATCTGCGATTACGTGGAGCACAAGCTCATGGAGAGACGGCTTCGCAAGCGAGCTTCTGCCGTGCCAGCCTCATATGATCGGGATGGAGGGCACTCAGATTCAGATCAAGCGACACAGACCCAGACACATACCTCTCAATCACAAGTGCATTTGCATTCGGCTGTCGGATCAGAGGAGCCACACAAGGACGACTACACCGAGGAGATTGAAATGTCATTCAGAAGACGCAACAAGAGAGGCACAAGCATAGGCTCGGACAAGACGGTGGGCTCCAGCGACCCCAGCAACTCCTACAACTCGTTTCACATGCCGGAACCGCCACAATCGGACACTCAGCAATATTGGAGCAGCTCGAGCCAGTCATCAGACACCAGTGGTTCGGTAACACAAAATAGACGAGGATACCCACGTCAGACGTATGGGCATGGCCATGGACAGCAGCGTGCAGGGGCACGTCCTGCCTCCATTGTTTCAGAGCAGCCATCGCTCAGTTATTCAGCCAACAGTCATGGGGAAAGCACATGGGGCTCTTCGGCATCCGATATTTCGTCCGACTACGATTTTGCCGACGAACGGACTTCTTCCGAGGGAGAAAATGTGGTTGTAGTTGACCCTTCAGCCCCTTCCCTGTATGAATACCACGACGTGAATACTCCATAAACATACATTCACAATACATTAGATACTAACTGTTACATACCAAACAAGATCCCGGCTGGGTTGTGTACGATACAAAGTAATTGCACAGGTAATGGCGAAGATGCGTCCAGCGTAAGTGCCGTACCATACTGTACGAAATTACTTGAAGTTACTAGAAGAGTATTTTGACATCTATACAGCTTGTGAACAAACTCAGTCTTGATCGTATCGCAAAATATTGTACATAGCATGCAGGTACATACGAACACGATGGGACACACATGGATAAGGAAACAACAGCAAAAGACAAAGAATACCAGAGGGCGACTACGGCTCATGGTAACCAAGTAACCATGAGGCCACGAAACTTCATATTTATATATCATGCAGCGTTACCGGGCGCAGACCCTAGCTTTACACCTCTAATAGACCAAGTACGTCTACTGCCAAACGTGCAAAGATTATCATCACATATGAAGAGTTCGCCCCTCATCGACTCAAGTGCAACCGACGTTTCGATCTCGCTCAGAGAGAAGCTTCCATCTATTTATTGTCAACCCTCTTAATGAATCTTTAAGTTACCTGAACTTGTATCTCGTCAGTTTTGTAATATTCGCCACAGTATATCAACCTTCTCAATGTTATGTCTATCAATTATTTATATATGCTACAAGTAGAACCCCTATCTCTTTCCGGAGTACAGCTTCTTGACAAATGCACTCTGCTTGGAAGGCTTTCGCAGATCCTTGTTTCGGTTCTTGTTGGTCTCAATGTATGCCATATCTTCTCCACCAGCCAGCGATGCCAGAGAACCGGTGGTTCGCTTGGCACTGCCTCGCTTGTTGGAAGAACCTCGGCCCACAAACGAATCTGCGTTGTCTCCTTCTTCGAGAGTGGCAGCGTCCTCGTTCTGTAACAACACCTCCTGCAGCAGCTCTCGTCGCTCACGAGCAGAAGCATAAGCCAGATCGGGCAGATTCTCCATTCCATGCAGATGTGTAATCACCTTGAACGCATAACCCTGATCGACCAGGAAGGCCTGTCTTTTAGTTGAGTAATACATCTCCTGGGTATCCTTGGACACTAGCGAGTAAAAGAAGGCATTGAAACCCTCATCGTTACGTCGCTTGGCTCGCAGAATACGACCCAGACGCTGAGCCTCCTGACGTCGAGAGCCGTAATGCGACGAGATTTGAATCAGACATGTAGCCTCGGGCAAATCGATGGAAGTATCTCCGACCTTGGACAAGAAAATGGTGTTGACCTGGTCATTGTACTGGAAGTTCTTCAGAATTTTCATTCGCTCCTGTTGGGGAGTGCCACCGAAAATGAAGAACTTTCCAAGCTTGAGTGCATAAGCCTTGAGAGCATGGACGTTATCAGAGAAGACAATGATCTTGTCACCTCGTTTTTCGTGGTAGTTGATGAGAAACTGGGCAGCCTGAAATTTGGAGGGATTCATAATGTAGAGTAGCATTCGCTTTCGAGCGTTCTCCTTGAGGTACTCCTGGTAAAACTCTGAGGTCATGGGGCACCACACTTCGGCACACTGAACGTTGGCGATATGACCCTTCTGGGCCAAGTCCATCCAGTTGGCCTCGTACAGCTTGGGGCCAATCAAGAAATTCAGGTCGTCAATCTTGTCATCTTCTCGCACCAGGGTTGCAGTAAGACCCAGCTTTGCGTGTGCGGCAATGTTAGTAACGACCTTTCGGAACATGGCGGCGGGCACGACGTGAACCTCATCCAGAATGATAAAACCCCACTCTCGAGACTGCAAGAAGTCCATCATCTTCTGCGAGTCATGGGATCGGTTCCGGGTGTTGGCTACCATTGAGTAAGTAGACACAACGAGACCAGCATCACCAGAGAACTTCTCCTTGCTCTCGGAAGTGAACACAGCCACGTTCTCAGGCTGAATAGTACACCACTGCAGAAACTGCTGTCTCCACTGCATGACGGATACGGAGGAGGTGCAAAGCACAATAACGGACTTTCGGATGGTGCAAGCAGCTGTGATACCGACCAGAGTCTTGCCGGCTCCACATGGCAAGACAATGATACCAGAACGGGCTCGTCCATTACCAAACATTTTAGACAGCGACTTCTCCTGATAGGGTCGAATCTGGGTGGACGACTTGAGGTCGATATCCAGATCGGGGTTACCATGATCATTTCGGAAATCATACTCTTCCAACACAGGGTAGTCAATCTCCTGACATCGCTTCTTCACAGTTTCGACTGAGTCAGGTGCAATCTCGAACGAGTGAACAGCGTCCAGATCGTCATCATCATCGTTCTCAATACCAACAACATGAGAGAAGATATCCTCAGCGTCTTCGTCAGCCTTCTTCTCACCGTCCCTTTCTCCATCCTTACCTTCCTCTTCCTTGGGCTTCTCTGTACCGGGAATCTTAAGATCGCCCATCTTAGGTGCCGACTCAGTAACAAGACCGGAGCCTGTGGTGGACTGTTCCGAAGCCTCCAGACGCAGAGCACCGATAACAGGGTCCTTGAGCAGCATCTGCAAGACGTCTGCCTGTGAAGATTCCACAAAGTATCGATTATGTTTCAGAACCAACTTGACCTTACCATAAGACTTTGTACATGAGTGGATGAAGTTGATGATACTCTTGGGGACTGGGACCTTGGACAGTCGGTTGAGAACGGAAATGATGTCAGAAGTCTCCAGACCCACTGAGACAGCCGCGTACAGAGAGTAAGTGGTGATTCTGTATTCATGAATGTGCGAGGGACGAGAGATGGGTTCTGCAATGGTCACCAGGAAGTCCTGAGCCTGCTCTGCAAGTGGCGAAAAGGATTCCAGAATGATTCTACCGTCCTCGGGGTTAATCCACAAGGGTCGAGCGGCATGGTCTGGCTTCAGCTTGA
This sequence comes from Yarrowia lipolytica, assembly GCF_001761485.1. Classification (NCBI taxonomy): domain Eukaryota; kingdom Fungi; phylum Ascomycota; class Dipodascomycetes; order Dipodascales; genus Yarrowia; species Yarrowia lipolytica. Next base: position 1,552,396 of record NC_090771.1, on the reverse strand, counting down.
GGTATGAGAAGTCGTGCTTACCGAAGATGTTGGATACACTGTCGGGCACGTAGTCGTCAGGGATCTCCGAATAGGTCGAATGCACCTTGGTATCGAGACCTGATGTGGCATCTCCAGGGTCCTGTTCCTTCATTTTGATCTTAAGACGGGTCTGAGGCACCTTCTCGTATGTCTCATCGTCGGAATATGAATCGTTGGAGTCGGAGAAGGAGTCACTGTCGAGATTGACGTCGTCAAACCGACGTTTAGAAGCGTCTCGCTTGGATCTGAGCATTGTGGATGTTGTTAAGTGGTGGGTGCTGTTGGGGTTGCTGTTATGTGATGTTGATGATGCTTGAGAATGCAATTAGTGATGTAATTTTTAGTGTATGAAGATGTGAAATTGGTCTCTGTGTGAAACTTGCTGCTTTATTTCGTCTGTCTGTGTAGCCTGTGAATCAGTGTCAATGGGGTATGAATACGTTGTTTCGCCACTGTCGACCAGTGTACACTCCAGTCTGAACACAGTTACCTGCACGCTGATTCCAATATGCAAGCTGGGAGGAGTTAGGGCTTTTTAAAGTTTGGAAGATTTTCCAACACTATAAAAGGGCTTTCATGTTCCATCTTACTTCTTCTTTAACCATGACACCACTATAGACAGTACTGACTGGATAGGTGGGAAACGTTGGATGTGGAGGCCGGAGGAGCTACCGTTCTGGTAGAGACGAAGGAAGCTGCAGCCAGTTCGCGTGGCCAACCGTTGAAAATAACTTTCAAGTGATTTCTCGGTGTCTAGAGGAACCCGGGCTTTTTAAGAACTTCTTGGAGCTTTTGCTTTGAACAAGGGGTGTCAGAGAAGTCCAACATCTTTTTATATAATCGTGGTACTGTTACTGTAGCCCTTATGGCTGGTCGTTCCAATTTGAGTCAGAATCTTGATGTCTGAGTCACTTTGGTATCAGAGCACGAAGAATTCATCACATCACCAGTGTGTACAGTACACATACTTGTACGCTCAGCGAGAGCTACAAAATACGTACTGTACAAGAATGCGGTACGCTTGGAAGATGTTCTTCTCATTGTGGTTTGAAAGAGCTGCTTCACATTGACTTATTGCAAGAAGTTGATGCGAGGCACGTCTATTCAGCATCTTTTGTTCCATAACTGTCATTGTCAAGTGACGTTGAACTAGTTTGTTATCGATGGTTGAAGGTGACTCCCATATGTTTTGCATTAGCAAATAAGTTGCAAAACAAAACAAAACAAAGGCAATAACTTTCCCTTCGCATTCTATCTACACAATCAATCTATTTAAACGCCCATCCACCTCTTTAATTAGCTAGTACTTGTAGTACACTTCCACACCTTTTACTCATCAATCTGGTTCCCCATGAACCCTGATTCACTTACGCTCACACTGCATAGGCGGCGATTGCTCAAGCAGGTCTTCCTCTGTCTGTCTTAATCTTTCATCACAACCATGTCTTCCAAGCGTGCCGTCAAAACCATTGTTTCCTCTATTCAGAAGCTCTACCCTCGAGCTCTCGCAGACTCCTCTTGGGACAACACCGGCCTACTACTGGAATGCCCTCTGGACACCGAACCTGAGAAGGAGAAGCTCAATGTGCTGCTCACCATCGATCTGACAACCTCTGTTGTCGACGAGGCTATCCGAAACAACTCCGGAGTTGTTATGGCCTATCACCCTTTTATTTTCCGAGGCCTCAAGTCTATCACCCAGTCGGACTCCCAGCAGCGATCTCTGCTGCGACTTGCCCGGGCTGGCATCTCTGTCTACTGCCCCCATACTGCCGTTGACGCTGCCGTTGGAGGTGTCAATGACTTCCTGATCGACGTAGTCTCTCTCGGAAAGGAGAACGAGGCCTCCCGGGAGGTCTGCCAGCCCGTAGATGGCGTCCAGGGACAGGAGGGTGCTGGCATGGGCCGAGTGGTGCGTCTCAAGGAACCCATTACCTTCTCCGAGCTGCTGAAGCGAGTTAAGACCGGTCTGGGACTCAAACATGTCCAGGTTGCCCTTACCGAAAAGCACGAGAACCCTGAGGCTAAGATCTCTTCCGTGGCCGTCTGTGCAGGTTCTGGAGCCTCTGTTCTGCGAGGTGTTGATGCAGACGTGCATTTCACTGGCGAGCTTGGCCACCACGAGGCCCTAGGTCTCATTGAAAACGGTACCTCTGCCATTGTCTGCGGTCACTCCAACACCGAGAGAGGCTACCTCAAGACTTTCCAGACTCTGCTGACCAAGGAGCTCAAGAACCAGCACGACGGGGAGGTTGAGGTCATCATCTCTCAGACCGACAAGGACCCTCTCGAAATTGTCTAAGGGGATTGTCTACAAAAAAGGGGATGTATATAGTATCGAACGAATGGATGATGGAGTATTGAACGATGTAAGATGTGAGTACTGTACTGTAGTTATCGTCCGTTTCAATACTGAATTGCAGTGATTAGAGGGTTCTGAGCAGTGTATAAAATCTACTCTTTTGCAATAATTACAATGATTACTATATATTCTCTAATATCGTAGTGTACCTTTGCAGCTCCATCAGCATACAGTCATAAAATACATACTAACGTCACCGATATGCGTTGCTATCCTCTACCAAGTAGTATGTAATTTGCAAAATAGCTAAGCATGCCCATACTTTACACACCATCAATCCTCCTGGTACAAGTAGTACGGACACCCATGCCCATACTTTGTTATCCCTGCTTGCTTTACTTCGTAGTTGAAAACAACCGGAGAGCTGTCTTCCCTCATGCAGCACTTGTCACGTTTATGCCAATCGTATGGTGTAGTCCTCTCCACTAGTGGTAATGTATCGAACCCAAGGGTAAGAAGTGTACTGCAGCTTCGGCTCGACAATCTTCAGATATCGAACCTGAATACCCGAGGTAGTAAAGTAAGGAATGGAGAACTTGACTTGGATGGGTCTCTTGCTCTTAGCCTGCTCATCAGCGTCCTGAACGGAGGGAAGACCCAACTCCGCTCGCATGGAGAATTCTCGTCCTCCTCCAAACTGCTTGATCTTCCACGTGACACATGCCTTCTCAGGGTGCCACTTGATGGAACCTGCGGTAGCAGCCAGCTTAGGCGAATCGGCATCTTCGGGAACAGGAATGTGGATTTCGACGTTGTTGGCCGTCGATCGCTTCTTGAATTGGCCACGGGCCTTAGCCAGAATCTCAATACGCGTGTTGGAGTACTTGTTGATCTTGCAGTCAACCCAAATCAGCGGCTTGACGGTGGTGTTGAGGCGGTAGCTCATGAGCTCAAACTGGCCATCCGGAGGGATGAACGAAATAGTTCTATCGTTCTCAAATCGCGAAAGTCGCACACACTGGTGGAACTTGACGTCCTCCATCTCGATGCTCTTTCCTCGAGATGCACGAGCAGATCCGCCCGATCCGCCTCCCCCAGCACCGGTGTTGCTCACATGGTCAAACAGCACCTTGTCGTTAAGTCCCAGTCGCAGTTCAGGCATACCAGAGAGGTAACATTTCATCTGGACAGAGCCGAGAACCTCAGAACGCAGAACCTGGCCCGAAGGAGACATCAGCAAGTTGACAGCCTCAACAACATCCAAAAATGCCTCGTTCTTTCGGTACTTGATGCCTTCGGAACGCCAAGACACGGCGTTCGTGACAGCCATAGGGGGTCTTGGTTGCTCTTTTGGCACCTGGGCGATTTCCATGGCGATTTCGAGAATGTGGGACTTTTGGGTGATGTACTCCTTGAGGATCTTTGTGTCGGTGGTCTGTGGGAAACCGTAGTCCATCAGCTCGTCCAACAGCTCGTAGATGAGCACAAAGTTGTCTCTGATTGACTCCTCCTCTAGACCCTTGAAGTATTCTGTCAGCACCTGGACGACCCGATGCAAAAACAGCAGAATCTCGGCGGCATTAGTGTTGCGCTTCGTCAGAGCCAGCAGGTACAGGTTGTTGTGGGTAATGTACAGGTAGTTGACTCCCTCATGGGTGAAACACGGAGGGACGACAGGTGACTCCTCCTCGGCCTGCAGAAGCAGCATGGGGAACTTGTCGACAGCCGACATAGGGATGTCGCCGCGGTAGTTTCGCGATAACAGAGGCTTTCCCTTGAGGTCCAGGAAGAAAATTGCCGACGCCATTGTGTGCTGTGTGGTGTTGTAGTGAATGTGGTGATACGTGTGAGTTTTGACGTGGAGGTAATTTTGAATCACGTGATGCACACTTTGGAGAGAGCGTAGTTGGGTGGTGCGAGGAGATGGAAAAGTGAATGTTGGTGGAATTAATAAAGAGGGGCCTGCGGTGTCTTTGGTGTTGTTCTTTGACTAAATATGAGGGGGCCTACACGTTGGATGAGTGTGCTGTTTTCTACACGGATTATCGTTTTTCATCTTTGGGCTTGGGAATGTGGCAGTGTCCGGGTTGGGAGATCCTGACTAAGAGAGATTATGAGGAGGGCATAAGGGATAGGTTCAAGAATGATTGCATTGATATCATCGTAGCTCGCTGTGTGATATCATTGACTCAATTGCTTCAATGTAAATTGCAGCAGTCCCTGGAGATATGCCAATGTGGGTACTATGAGACCGCACCGAAGAGATTTTAAGTACTCGTACTTTTATATGCCACCAAACGGAGACACTAGAGAGCTCGCATTGGATACAAAATAAGATCCTACTTGTACAAGTACAGTATGTACACTACAGTACCGGAAGTTGTTTCGTAACACTGCACACTGACAACGAGATGCTTACTTGTCTTCTCTGCGCGTGTATTTCCTTGGGTAAGGTTCTGAAGGGAGGACGCTTCAGAGATGCAGGCGCTACAGTAGGCCAAGTTACACTGCTCTATCACCACATTTCAATGACTCCTTGACATGTCTGATCTGACTAACCTGCTGGCCGAGTTGTCGCGTGTGCAACCTGCAAACAGTACGCCTTTCTTTACTCAGAAGGACCCACTGAAAATCACCACCTATGCCGATGCTCTCAAATACACAGTCCATGAACTCACGAAACGGCCTGAGTTTCTGACTGAGGTGAAACGGCTGATGATAGAGCAGCAGAGACGACTGGCCCAGCTCGAGAAGGAATACAATGAGATCGATGCGAAAATAGAGGCCCAGAAACGTGACTTTGAGAAAGTCGACAACATCCTAGCATCAGTAGGAATCGGAGGAGGAGGGGGGGGATCCAAAAACAAGAAGCCACCCACGAGGGAGGAAGCCGAAAAGGCATTCCATGCACATGCCCACAAGACGCTGACAAACATGTACGATTACATCTACAGGCGTTTTGAGGAGCTGAAGATCCCTTTGTTCTACACTAGTCCTGAAGCCAAGGCAAGAGGAGGAAAGCGAGTGAGAGAGGGCCAGAAGGAGCTAGTTGAGTTTCTCGAGATTTTAGTTGAGTAAAAGAGGTATTCGTTAAAGAAAGATGCAGAAAAAAAAAGAAAAAGATGCGTGAATGCAAGCATACCAAGCTTACAATGATCAATAATGACCAATGCCCACACATCTGTCAGCTGCTGAACTGCAACTGGGAACAAAGGAACTCGTACTTGAACGACAGCCAGAACTATTATAGAGGTGGAAGCATTAAAAAAAACCACACTCAACTCCCTGGTCCAGACTGCATGATCCTGGCGCAACTTACACCAGTCCCGCCCCATAAATGGCTTTACGTAGGAGTGAGTTTCATAGGAGACAAGAGTCAGTAAGTAAGAGGTTTATCGACACAGCTTGGCCCATTGCAAGACAACCGCGTAAGTCAACTGACTGAAAAAATTCTATAGACTTCCCCATACACACTCATCTTCTATTGTCTCATCTGGGCAACGTGCCAAGACAACGGTCATGCAGGGAAGCTAAGAAGGGCTGAAATAAATCTAGATGGTGTGTGTAAGTGGCGTGGAAAGCGACGTCCTAGGATTTGAGAATTGAGCATAAAGTCTTCGGTGCAAGAGGGGTGATCGAGGTGAGCTTGTAGGGTTACATTCGGAAGAAAAGCCGTGCGATGGTATTCATAGAGAGACGCTGCAAGTAAAGTCCGAGAAAGGGATGGGGAAGAGGGTCGTATCCAGGTAAGTAAAAGAAACAACAATAAGCTGGTAACACCAAAAGACAACAACTAGTACAAGAGACACCGAACGATATTCTGTACTGACATGTTCCTCAATTACGCTCCATGCTCAATACGTTGCAAGTAGAAGATTTACTGTAGAGTGGAACTACTGTGAGCTGTAACGATAAGTTTGAGCGAAGAAGACGAGAGTAGAATATTTTTGTCGGTTATGTACCGGTACGACTTAGCAATTGTTGTACAAAGTAAGTATATCCCCTCATTGCTCTAGGCATGGTGTTGGAGACTGAGCTGCTCCATATTATGCCAAGTCAACATGGCTTCGATATTGGTGGGACGGTGGTTGGGCCACAAGGAATAACTAATCGAGCAACGGTCCGTCATAAGCACTCAATATTGACCTATTGTATGCACTGTACTACAAGTAGAAGCCTGGTGACTGACCATCAAAATTTTCCATGCTTATTGCTAATTTCAATCTGTAGACTCCATTTGGTTCGGACGACAGATAGGGACCCCCACTGGCCTTGCAAAAGTATGTCACTTGCAAGCCGAAGCTTCAGAGCGCGGAAGAGAGCACCAATAACCACTGGGGTTAAAATCTTCGCTCCCCATGCCGATCTACTTGTAGCTGCACTTTACTCCCTATCCCACTCTGTGATTCAAGACTTGCATGATATGACTACTGTACAAGGCACAGGTTGTAATATCGGGACTGAACTTGGAGGCGTTGCTATGAGCTTGTCGCAATAGTGACATGCGTTCATAGCAATTCGAGGCGGTAAAAGTACCGCTCTAGACTACGATACAATATTTATAGCGTCCACAACTTTCATTTTATACTAGCGCCCTGAAAGAGTTGCGAAGTACAGTATCGTACTTGTACAGTAGCCGCGAGAGAAAAAAGACACGATGGTGGATAGGCAAGCCAAGCCGCTACTAACTTTGCTACAGCAGATACGATGCGCCAGTGTGTACAACCGAGGGTGGAAGGAGACGAGAATGCTTCCTCTTTGTCAACACGGAAATACCATCCAGGCGAGGGTAGAGTTGATAGACCCTAACGGTCAAAGTTTTGCATAGGCCAACGGAAAGAATTTTACAGTACGTGCTCGTACTTGTATGCGGATCATAGAGCAAGACTATTTATTGTACGAATCAACGAGATTTATCACTTACAAAATTTTCACCGTCGTCGTCTCGATTTCTCCCAACTTTACGGTCTCTTTCAGGACATCTTCATCATGCGTAATTTCGCAACACCTGGCAAATGGCTCTGCCGGTGTGATAGAGTTGGCTTTCGGCAAAGCCAAGACGGGAATATTGAATGTAAATGGGACAAAATGGGAGTACGTATGTGACAGAAGCAAAGGGGGATGAAACAGAATCGAAAAAACTCCACAAGAATATAGCGAACATCCCGTATTCTTTACATGACATCATCGTTAGCATGTTCATACATACGTGTATGCAGAACGTTCAGCCCGCTTAAGTTGGCACTATTGCGAACCAACACACTTTCTGTGAGGGAAGACTGCAAACGTAGAGAGGCATGGACGTTTGCGAGCGAATAAAATAGGCAAAATCAACAGCTAACTGAAGGGAAAGCCTACTAGCGATAAAACAGACCAATCTAAGATATATCACGTCTTCATCTACCGCAGAACGTCTCGCCTAGTGCCGCAACTTGACACCTCAGAATTTGACCCACCAATAGAAAACTCCCAAGAGCTATATTTCGTTGCAGAAACTGTCTGCGGAATTGGCTTTGACTTCGGCACGGCTCTGGGTTGATGAGGGGTCTACGACGAGTAATCGTTGCCACAAAGTGATAATACTAGTTCTGTACAATAATCCCCGTTTGTAGGGTATTTCAATTAGTTTCAACCCGTCGATATGAGCAATATTAGTCTCTATTATCACCTGCAAACTTCCAAGAGACCCACATTGTTTGACTTCGATAAACTTCGATAATAGCGCTTGGCAACGTTTAACAGGTCTGAAAGTGGATGCAAGCGCTGGACAAGGAATTAACGCCCCACCAGAATTAAAAATTAGAACAGGCAAAACGAGAAAAAGATTACCTACGGTACCAAAATCACGACCGCACCAAAACCTTCTCGGTCGACCAACTCCAACTACTTATAACGTGCGCCGTCGCTGCTCAATCGGCTAACACACACAAGCACCAAACACCTCACCCATGGAAATCTTGCTATCGCCTTAAACAAGCGTACTTTTTGCAGTGCCTAATCGACAAGAAACAAAGCCGACAAAAAAAACGAAACAAATCACCACTACTGGTACCGCCATGACCTTCTCCACCCACGTGTTTGATTCGGAAGACCCTGAGCACCCCAAGCTGCCCAAGGTCTTTCTGGAGGACACCGACAACAACGAGTCTGCTCTGGTCTTTGATTCTGAGGACGATGAGGAGGAGGAAGGGGACGCCGCTGAAGAAGGAACTCGATCACGATTTCTGTCCTTTGGACGAGCGCGACCTCGAACCCCTTCTTTCGCCACCGCTGAAGCCCCCCCTCTGAGTGTTTCTCCTTCTGCAATCAGCAACATCCGACCCAGATCTCCCAGCAATGTGTCTCCCATCTCTCCAGTCTCCTTTGAGAAAGATCTCGAGGCCCAGGACACCTCTGACGATGCTGGTATTCCTGGAATCATGCTCACTAGCCCAGGAAGCGAAAATTCACCTGGTTTGCAGATCGAGGAGCCTCGGGGTCGAACTTACTCGTCAGCCTCGTCTTTCCGACCCAAAATCGGTTCAAAATCGCCCTCAGTGCGACGAAAGTCGGTCCACAGCAAACCCTCGCGTGGACACGAGCCTGGTCTGAACCCTCTGCTGTCAGATACTTTGCAGCGATCTCTTGGATCAGCCGTGACCATCGTCGATTACTCAGCGGATCGATATAAGGTGATCCACGGAGAGGTGCATCGAAACAAAGAGACGGATAAGTTTGAGCAGCTCTTGGATGAGAAACCCTCTTGGAGTAAAGTCCGATGGATCAACGTCAACGGTCTGTCCTACGAGGCCATTTCTTGCATTGCCGAGAAGTACAACTTGCATCGTCTGGCTCTGGAAGATATGGTGGATATTCCCCAACGGACAAAGATCGATCCTTATCCCAACCAGATCTTTTGTGTCGTTCCTCTGCATAAACTGATCGCATTTGACCCCTCTCGAAGATCCAAGAGAGGTGGCTTCAGACGATTCTGGGATTCCAACGGTCTAGTGGAAATGAAGGACAACCTGAAGCTCAGTCGCACATCGACCACTGCTTCCATGGCGTCCAACAACAAGTCCCAAGTCAAGAACCGAGGCTACAGACCCCGAACAGACCCCACATACGAGTTCGAACCGGACTCTTTGTCTGCAGAAATTGCCAATGTCGCCATGGAGACCATGTACGAGTGGCATACACCTATCTCTTCGGCCAAGCGAACCGCCTACCTAAACTCCAAACGTCCTCTGTCTGCCCAGAAGCGAACTGTGGGTATGGAACAGGTCAGTATCTTTTTGGTGAAGGGAACTAATGGCGAGGAAGGCACTGTGATTTCTTTTTTCGAACACTCTGCTGCTGATGTCGAGCGACGAATTCTCGCACGTATTTCATCGTCTTCTACAATTCTGCGAGAGTCGTGTGACGCCTCCATGCTTCTACAGGCCATTCTTGATGGAATTGTCGATCTCATCATCCCCATCATCATTACCTACCAGAATAAGATGGCCGATTATGAGAGTAAGGTGCTTCAAAAGCCGTCTTTAGGGCTCTCTCAGAACCTGCACCTGTTGGAATTCTCTCACAGATCATCACCCAGAGCGACGCGCGCGAAATCCACTTGCGGTTTGCCCAGGGATTTTGGGACGCCGAAGAATGGGGCGTTCTCCCACACAATGGAGCGTTTGCTGGCGGAACAGGAATCGAGGCTTGGGCCTGGATCGAGGCCTCATCCAAACAGGAAGCCAAGAAGAAGTGGTTCGGACTGGTCAACTCGCTGTCTGGACTTTTCTGCGCCTCGCTGAACTTCATTGACTCGGCCCACACAGTGGAGCCTCAGTTCACCTTTAAACAATCATCCACAGGTTCCAACGGAGCGAACGAAACCACAGCATACCTGTTCTCGGGCGCGCTTCCTGCTGAACCTGTCTGCACCGAAAACCTCACTCCTTTCATTCGACTGCTCCCTTGCAAGGGTAAGGCTGGAATCTCTTCTCTTCTTGACGGACACAAGATCTTCGACTCCCAGTGGCAAGGTATGGCCATTGACGTTCATCGAGAATGCACCGATGAGGAAGCCTGCAAGATGGTGCTCAAGCAGACTGTAGATGCCGTGGTCGATGTTCCTCGTCAATTAAGACGAAACAAGCACCCTATCCCCGTACCTCTTTACGGAACCGACTTCAGATGTGACACCTCCAAGCCCTATGCTAACGACTACATCTGTTTCCCTCTCGGTGACCCTACCGAGGTGTCCTGGAGTATCCGGGAGATCTTCGGGCGGCCTATTGAGGGAGCCTGTAGAATCGGACAGGGCTCCGTCAACCTGGACGTCCCTGACGGATGGAAGCTGCAGAGCAAGTCTGGTGAGGACGGTGAGATTCTGGACACCTATCCTACACTGTCTTTGGCTAACACTGACTCTCTGGACATCATTCTGTCGTCCGATAACGCCACCCATGTGTCCCCTGTGTCGTCTCCTCCTGTGTTTGCCCAGCGGTCTTTCTCTGGCCACGGACAACAACGAGGAGGTGTTCGAACCGCCTTCACCAACCCTTCTTCCGAGCCCGTCACCTTCATCTACTCGGAAACTCTGCCCTGGTTCATGCGGTTCTACTTCCACACCATGAAGCTCAAGAATGTGGATGGAGTTTGGAGAAGAGTGATCTGTGCATGCTGAGATCAACTATCGCCCCTATCACCACGGTTGTCAACTCTCTGCGTGGCTTCCACGCCAACGGTTCCCACGTCCCTTCGGTCAATTCTACACCCAGTTCTGGCATGGTTTCTGAGCTCGCAAAAGTCTACCTTGCTGATGTTGCTGATCATTCGCAGATCTTCACTGAAGATCTCGATATCATGCGAGCTGGAACTAAGAACATGACGGATCTAATCTTCAATACGATCACATCAAAGTCTAATGACCTGCTGACAATCATTTCTTTCATCACTGTTATTCTGCAGCCCATGACTGTCATCTCGGGTATCTTTGGTATGAACTTCGACGAGTTCCCTGAAATCCACAACCATGGAGTCTCTTACTACTGGTACTCCACTGTTCCTGTGGTCGGAGGTCTGCTGATTCTCATCTTCTTCAAGTCGTGGATCCTTGCCTTCCTCGAATGGATCAAGATTAACATCATCTACGGATGGCGAGGACAAAGACGACGTCGATACTCTTAGGTGATCGGCAACTGGCTAACTTTTTTTATGTATTAATATATATTGGTTTGGTTATGTAACTACTACTGTACACAATTTGGATAACACCAATATACACTATCTATACGTTCCATACAATCATCAATATATTAAATAAGGTACACGCGGCCCTTACTGCTGCTTGGCAAGCCACTCGCCAACAACAGAGCCATCTCGCTGAACCCAGGCAGCTCGAGACTTGATAAAGTCCTTGGCCTGGCCAAGAGATCGGTCGAAACCGTCGAGGTCCTTGCCGACAAAGAACTCTTCCACGTCGTCAAGAGCCTTCTGAGAAGCAAACTGTCGAAGGGACAGCTTGAGGTATCTTTCAAGAACAACCATGTTGGCTCCAAGCTTGGAAACAACTCCATGGTCCCAGTTGGCCTTGATGAACTCCCACTGGGCCCATCGAGCCTTCTTGTTGTTGACAAGAGAGCCACCGAGGAAATGTAGGTTCATGGGAGCAATAGTCAGAAGCATATCGACAGACTTCTTGATCAGAGCAGGAGACTGAACGGCACCAAGAGAAGAGAGAACAATCTCAATAGAGTCGACAGAAGAGGGGTCCTCGAGCTCCTTGAGTAGTGCATCAAAGGCAGCTGCAGACTTGGAGTCGTCAGACTGCGAAACTGCGGCTCGGAAGACGGGGATTCGAATGGAGGGATGGATGGCAGTCTTGTCTCCGGCTGCCCACTTGTCGAACAGGGAGGTGAGGTGAGAAGAGACAGCATCAACACCAAGACCAGCAGCAGTGCCCAGGAGTCGGGTTCGCAGCTGGGAGTCAAGGAAGTTGTCCTTGTTAGTGAACTCAAGACCAATCTTAGAGGTGATGGGCTCGATCAGCTTGGCAGTAAAGGCGTCAATAGCCTTTTGGGTCTCCTCAGACTGCTCGAACCAAGCCGATCGGATTGTCGCCATGGCGTCAAGAATGGATGTCCACACCACAGGGTCGTCTTCACCGGAAAGCTGAGAGATGAAGGACAGAAGGCCAACAGTGGAAGCGTAGCCAGCAATGGAGGTGGCCAGAGCGTCAGAGATGATACCAACTCGGTCCTCAGAAGACAGCTTGTCGAGATGCTGGCCGAAAGACTCCAATCGAGCAACAGAGTAGTTGCATCGGTAGAAACCAGTTCGGTTTCGGTTCAGCTTGAAGAAGCCGTTGTGGGCAACACCAGAGATGGAAGTCTCACGGACATCGAAAGAGTCGGAGTTACCGGTGGCCTCTTCGCCAGGGCCTGCAGAGGAAACCTCAAGAGGGACCCACCAAAGAGTTTCATCCTCATCAGGCTTAGCATCGCCGGTAGTGAGGAACCGGTTCTGCTTGAGAGTGGCAGTGGAGCCCTCATTCTCGGTGACGGTGATGACAGGGTAACCAATCTTCTTGATCCATGACTCCATCAGGGAGTTGACGTCTCGGCCAGAGACCTCCGAAATCGCGGACCACAGATCGGCGGTATGAGCGTTACCGTAGGAATGCTTCTTCAGATAAGCAGCAACACCCTTGAGGAAGGTGTCAACACCAAGAGTGTTGCCAAGCATTCGAATGGTGGAAGCTCCCTTAAGGTAAGAGATGGCATCGAAGATCTGGTCAATATCCTTGGCAGAGGTCACAGGAACCTCAATAGGGTGAGAGGCTCGCACAGAGTCCAGCTGCAAAGCGTCCTCCATGTTCTCAGCCACGAAGGCAGTGAAGACGTGCCAGTCGGGGAAGAGTCGGTCAACAGCGTACCATCCAACCCAGGTGGCGAAACCTTCGTTGAGCCACAGCTCGTCCCACCAGTCCATTGTAACGAGATCGCCAAACCACTGATGGGCAACCTCGTGGGCAACAACGTAGGCAACACGCTGCTTGTAGGCGGCAGCAGAAGTCTTCTCGTCAAACAGAACGGCAGTGGTTCGGTAGGTAATGAGACCCCAGTTCTCCATTGCGCCGTGAGAGAACTCATGGCATGCCAGCAGGTCCATCTTGGGCAGCATGTAGTCGATCTCAAACACGTCGGAGAAGAGATCAATGACTTTCTTGGTCACGTCTAGAGCAAACAGGCCCTGCTCCTTAAGACCCTTGGTGGTGTAGACTCGGACAGGCAGCTTTCGGCCGTTGTATGATCGCTCGGTAAAGTCCTCCACGTACTCAAATTCACCACAGGCCCAGGCCAGCAGGTAGGTGGACATCTTGGGGGTGGTGTCGAAGGTGACGGTCTTGGTCGCAGCGTCGGCTCCATCAGCGGGACCCTTGGAGGGACCCTTGGAGGGGCCCTTGGAGGGGCCCTTGGTGGCACCCTTCTTTCCGTCGGTGGGGGCCTTAGAGGCGACCACAGGCATGTTGGAGATAACCTCCCAGGCTTCAGGTACAGTGATGGAGACATCGAAGGTTGCCTTGAGGTTGGGCTCATCCATGCAAGGGAAGGCGGCTCGGGCATCAGTGGCCTCGAACTGTGTGGACAGCTGAATCTTGTCGTTGCCCTCGGGATCCTTGTAGGAGGACTTGTAGAAACCGGACATGTTCTGCTGAATGACGCCGGAATACAGGATGGTAGCAGTAACAGAAGTGGCGTTGGCGGGGATCTCGGACTTGAGAGCAATGGCAACGGTGTCATTCTTCTCGTTATAGTCAATGGAATCCACGTTGATTGCGACCTCGGTCTTGGTGACGTCGGCCTTGACCTCCACGCTGTCGAGCTTGAGGTCCTTGGCGTTGAGGTCGATGGACTTGGTAGCCTCATTGACGTCGAACTTGATGACGACTCGTCCCTTGAACAGGAACTGGTCGATGTCAATATCGTAGACGCTGAGGTTGTAGTTGGTGGGCTTGAGGCTGGAAGGGAGAGTATCTCTAGCCATTGTGGGGTTGATGTGAAGGAAACAAGTTTAGGTGTGTTACTAAAGCAGGTATGAATATGCACTTCGGCTTTCGAAAGTTGAGAGACACGGCGCCAACTATAATTTTTTTGGTGCAGACTGGATGTAGAAGAGACATCAGAAGTGTGATGTAGACAGGGTAATTTGTTCGAGAGAGTGTGGTCGCGCAGTTGCTCTTGAATTCGTTGTTATTTGCTATGGCGCTCGTCGTGACTGAAAGACACTTGGGCTTGTATCACAGCACCTACAGTTGGTTAGACTTAAGTTCAGGCTGGTCTGATAGTGGAGATACATGAAACCAGTTTAGATCAAAGTTCATGGAAGCTGTAACAGACAGATAGTGAGGAGCAGTGCTACAATTCGGGAGACGCGATATATCCATCTAAGAGATCTATAATCTTAGAAATACATGTTACAGGCAAGGAAGATGGGAGTGATGTTTTTCACCTGAAGTCTTCCTTTATTCTGAGTAAGGACCCAGCCGAAAGAAAGATGGTCTAGGGGTAATGGTCGGTTGGAGCTAATACGGAACCGAAAGGACATGCTAATGTTGGACTTCACAGGAGACTGAGAAGCATGGCTGAGGGCCCATTATAGCCTTGTAATGATACCAGCCAACGAGCCTGTACTTATTGTTTTTTCTAAGAACCTTGACGCCGATAATATGTGCCTCTCGAGAGAGTAGAGCAAAAACTCCCATCACCCCTGTTCAGTGGCTGTACTCGTCTTCATTAATATTGTTGTAGAAGTTAGCTCCCCATCTTTCTCGCCCGAGAAGTGATTGTAGGTTATTCGTACTCCGCTGTCAATGATGTAGATATTGGTAGGTAGCTAGCATCACGAGAGGCGGTGTAGCCCGATCCGGGAGAGTTATGGGAGATCCTGGACAGATACCAAGTGGAATTGGAAGAGTGGCCATTGCATTTTTGAACTTCTGTAGCTGTTCCATCACTCTAGCCTCACCACGTACCATTCCATCATGTTGATGCACGTTGACGGTTGAGCACATGGAGATGAAGTTCAAGATCCAACATAACCGACAACTCCGGATCCTTTTTCAACCTACCAATGTCGTACAAGTTCTGGATTGGCGAGTCTGTGCTCAAGAGGGCTTTCACATGGTTCAGTTTCGCCTCAGTTAATACCTCCTTCTTGAACGTGACAATAGTGAGGTTACGGGTTTGATTGGAGCTCATCTCTCTTGACGACATCATCGAGAGCCGACTTTCTATCTAGGTAGCTGCTCCAAACCAGCGAAATCAGCTCTGAGTGAGCAAGCTTCTCCCGACCTTATTGAAGACGAGTGCGAAAACAGCAGCCCGAGTAGAAGAATCGGTAGTCACATGGTGATGAGGTGGAAGAGAAAGGTGTGGACAATTTCACATTAAAGGGCTTCATTAAAAAAACAACCTGTTATGGATTCATCTCTTGCCTATTGGGGCAATCTCATTAGACAATTTCAGTACGCAAGCAAAGAAGAGCGGTATACAAGACGACGTCATAAAGTGAAATAGTTGAGTCGAGTTAGGGCTGAGATGTAATTATACTAGTAATGAATACATTTAGAGAAAACATTTTACACTGGTTTGTCTGGAGGGTGCCTCACAACACAGATGAAGCCTCTCTACTGGTGTATCCAGCTTATTTGCAAGCAGCTGGGAAGTTTCAACCTAGAGATCTCAAGACCAGAAGCCATACCAGATTAAGGGTCAATGAAGGAGTTCTTAGAAACTTCGTTCGCCCACAAATAGCTTTGTCAAGAATTGGTACTTAACCAACCGACCTCACCCTTGCTTCGAAATTGGAAGCGCAGAAGACACGTGATGTGAAGGACTAGTATTATAGCTATGGACAAGTATGTGAGAACTTCTAATTCTGAGCCGCTCCTTATTAAACAGATGTAGGGAATACACGGCTCTGACGTGGATCGATGCATCTCAGCGTAGCATCTCATGGTCTAAGTGGTAGAGATAGTCTCCAGTGCTTAAGTATTCGGTGCTCATGAAACGCCATCATAATATTCAAATAGTCTATTGTACACTCTATATGGGGAGACTGGGCTACATACCTAGCTCAACATCTCATCGACCTTGGACCTGGTCAACTCGATGGCGGGTGTGCACCATTTACCGCAGGAACACTTGCTTCCCTGCCACTTGTAAGAGCCCAGTTTGGCCTTACATTTGGGACAGTTGAGCTTTCCATCAAGTGCGCCCTTTTCGAGCTCATCTCGCATCCACTCGATGGGCTCTACATAGTATTGCATGCACTGGGGAGCGATTGATGCATTGGCTCCAATACCGTTTCGAGACGACTGTTGTTTGGGCATGGGGGACTTGGGTTCGTGGACAATAAACGCGTTAGAAGAGGCAAGGATTTGTCTAGAGACTTGGGTTAGTAAGGGAATAGAAGAGGGGGCAGATGAAAAAAGAAAAGGAAAAAAATAGGAATAAATAATGAGACGTGTAAAGTAAACAATCTTGTCTCCATGGTTAGACAAGATGTACGTCGAGAGACGGCAGATCAAGAGAAAACGTGGAAAATAGACATCTCACCATCACATCAACTTTGGCATACTATGGATATCCATCCACTCATAGCATACCGGTTACCTCATACTCACCGACACATTCGACATCTCAGGAGAGAGGTCTTCATTGAAGGAGCAGTCTGTTCAGGAGTTGCCTCGGTGGCATCCTCGACAGCACCAGACTGGTTCATCTTGGGTCTGATCTGACGTCTGAAATCAGCCGAGAAGCCCTGGCCTCTGGAGGTCAGCCCCTCAGTCTCCGATCTGTACTTGAACTTGGGTGTAGATCCAATGTTAGGAATACCCTCAGAGTCCTTTTTGAGGATCCATTGACGGTATAGGGGCTTGGAGTCGTCAATCTCGTATCCACATTGCTCGTAGATCTTGAGCTGCTCCACGAAGGAAGGGTTAGGGTTGGCGATCTTTCGTCCTTTCTTAACAAGAGCCAGTCCCTGCTCAGCAGTGAGACCCAGCTTCTTCATCAAGTAAGCGATGACGATAGTAGAAGATCGCGAGATACCGGCCATGCAATGAACCAGCACTCCCGGAGGATCGGGGTTATGCGGGTACTCGAGATGCACGGATTCGACATTCTCAGGGTAGTTCTTGTACTTGCCCGATTCGGCCACTTTAGTCATCCATTCGCCACAGGCGTCCTCGATAAACTTGTTGGTCTCGGGGAAGTATTGCATGATGTTCTCCTCTTCGTCGTCATCCATCTCCACGTGCAAGTGAGTGTATCCCTGGATCTGGTTTCCAGGCAGCTCGCCTCTGACCATGGAGATGATATGGTTGATGTTGTACTTCTCGAAGGAAATGTGAGCAGAAAGGGAGTAGATCGATCCCACCCATAGGGGGATATCCGGAGCCACTCGATGCATAGCCATTTTGTGTCGTAGTGTGGTATGAAAGAGGAGGTTGAGTTGCGATGTTCAGTCACTCGGCCGAGGCTGGTTTTTTTAATAATCCAAACCTAATATAGCTGCAACGGAGGGTGATAGGTGGGGTAAGGAGAGGAAGTTTGTCGTCAAGACTTTGAAAGAAGCCGAGGAGTCCCAAGTGGCGGAACTTGTTTAGAGGAGTTGTTTCATCAGATTTTTTTAATAAATGTCCCTTGTGTACCTCGCATTTTATGTCCTTAGGAGAAGATGCGCTTGTGTCGAGTCGTCTGTCACAGAGTGGGCCAACCCGCAAGAGCCGTCCAGTGCAAAAGACATCAAAGCAAATACTATCAACTTGGAATATACACGTTAAATAATGTCGCATTAATGAATAACTGCTCTTATATGGTCCGAATGTAAACATCATCACTGTCACTCAGTCGAGATGTTATGTACAAACCTGCCAATGACCAACAAAAACAGTGAACACAATACAATGATATGCTATTTAATTCAGAGTACCAACCGTCAAAGGACGGGCCCTCTTTCGATCCAGGATATCCTGGTAAGCGTTGGCACACCCATAGTGAACCACAGTCAAATCAGGGAACACACTAACAACACTGTGGCCAAGTCGTTTTAGACAAATCCGACACATACGAGAGTCAGTTACTCGGACGCTTTGCGCACGAGTCTCGAGATACTCCTCCTCGACGCTGACTGCATACACCTTCTCCAACGAGGTTCGCAGTCTTAGCTGGTTAGCGGTAGCAGTGGTGTTACGAATCTGTGAACACAGGAATGGGTAGATCTCTGAGATCTTGACATCGTCACTCAGCAGATTCAGAACCTTGGCAGGGTCCATTCGAGAGCCCTGGGAACTCAGAAGCTTGAGCGCCGCCTCAATGTTGGGCTTGGGCCCCTTCCTGGGAGGAGTCAGCAGAATATCCAGAAGTTCATGCAGCGACTCCAGACCCTTGACAGGGTCCTTTCCATACAAGTCAGATGCATGGTTCTGTGCCTTCATAGGACTGTCCATGTCATAGACGTAGATTACCAGAGCATCATGCTCCTGATCCATCTTGGAAAGAAGCACAGCTCGTTGCTCGAACATCTTCTTTGGAACAGCAGAGTAGACAGTCTGGGGTCGATAGTGAGTAGATCTGCCGAGAAATTTGAGCAGCTTTCGGGAGAACTTCTCCTTGTCAGAAGCATCGTCTGACTTCTCAATTTCACGAATGTACAACAGTGCCAGATCGTTGTGGAAGCGAACAGTATCGTCGTGCTTCTTGTAGGCAAGATCCTCGAGATACTCAATTGCTAAAAGAGAAGAGACGTCCTTCAGGAACGCAACCACTTTATTTCGAGGCAAACTGGTAGCCTGGTCCGTATCCTCTAAAAATAGCTCTCGTCCATTTTCAATATCCTCCTCAATAGGCACCTTTGAGAACTCCAAAATGAGGTCGATGTTATGTGCATCGAGCTTTTGGAGGTACGAGATGATGGACTCAGACGTGAACTCATGATTCTTGCCCTTTAACTCAACCAGCAGCTCCAAAGCATCTTTGTGAAGACCCTTTCCATAGTAGAAGTCGATCAGTTCCTTCCATTTGGATAATTTGGACAACTCCGTCTTCACCACAGTAGGATCACAATAGTTCTTGACACGGAGAAGAGGGCCAATAAGACCAGGAGAGACTCGAATATAACACTGGAGAAGGGATGTGTCAACAAGAGCCATAGCTTGCTCTGCATTACCGTAAATATCGTTGGAAAGTTCGACACCTCGGTAGTAAATCTTCTCCTGAGAAGTCGTGATCCGGGTCAGCTTTCTTCGAGTGTCAGTCAGAAACACAAGAAGACTGGTAAGTGCAGGCGAAGGCCGGTTAGCCGTGTGAATAGATGCGGTGTCACGAGACGAAAGAGTGATAGAAGGTGCCCCAGGAGACATGGAGTCTTCTTCATTATTCTTTCCGGAACCGTTGGTATGATTTTTACCCTCGCCTGTTTCTTTGTGGGTGTCATCTGCTTGGGTTTCCTCCTCTCCATTGACTTCATCCTCGTGGTGATCCACATCGCCAGCATCTTCGTCATCTTGCAGCAACCCTTTACTCAGTTCTAGAACAAGCTCCGGAGGAGCACTTACTTCCGAGAAAAGCGACATGGAGTCCTCGATATCACCATTCTCATAAAGGCTGGTGGCTTTGAGAATAATGAGTTCTCTCAGTTTCCGTTCCTTCAAGCTCTTGCCCTCCTCTCCTCCTTCAGTCTCATTACCCGTTTCTAGTAGAACCTGGTCAATCTTGGACATGAGAGAGATACCCTCATCAAGGAAGCCCATCTCGATTATATTGTCGATGACAGAAATGTAGTCGGTAGAGAACAGCCGAATCACCCTAGTTCCGGTGGCAATGTAGCTGATCTTTCTGTTGTGACTTATGTGCTGAATATCGGGGATAGTGATCTGCTGAATAAGAGTAGTGGTGTATGGGTTTCGGACTTCCACGTGAGATGGAAGAGCTACCAATAGGTACGGGTGCACAATTCCAACAGCCGCGGGAGCAATCTTCCAATTGAGCTTGTTGGTGTAGTTGAAACACAGCTGGTGAGAATGATCATGTCGGTGTTTGTTACGACCGGCATGTGGGGGGTGCTCGGCAAGTACCATATCATCGGATATTCCGCCGTAAGAGGGCACCAGACGTCCAGTTTCGTCCAGGTATGCTGAAGTAGTGTCTCGAACCAGCAATGCCAAATCATCAGACAGCCGCACTGCCTTAGGCCGAGGGGAACGGGACAAGCCGATATATGACATGTATCCAGCAGCCTCTTGAGTTCCATGGTAGGCCTGCAGATTCGTAGGTGGTGCAGCCTCTATAAATTTGACTGTGTCTGCGTATCGTGAGAGTTCCGCTACCAGAGTCTCTGAAGGCAGCATGCACACCAGAGAGTGCGTGTTGAGGAAGGTCACAGCCCGTGCCTTATCGGGGAGAGTGTGTTCTCTGAAAGACGAGAACTCAGTGTCGATCCATGTGTACACCAATAAACGTCTTTTGATGGGAATAGCCAGACGAGAAATGACACTGGGCGAGTCGTCATCGACTCGGTCGTCGGAATCTGAGAAGTTTCGGATCTCATGAGTGGCGTCGACCTCAGAGATGGATGCAAACCGCGAAGCTCCCTTTGATTTCTGCAGTGTCTCCTCTATGCTGAGAGATCCGATGGAAACAACATAAATGAGCGATCCAGCCAGGACAATTAAGCTGCGGGTGTCTCTGATGACCTCAATCTGGGTCACTGCTCCATTCAGATTAATTGAGTCAACTTTTGTGATGGAAAAGCCATCCTGAGCGTGAGGGTCGGTCACCAAACAAGACAGTAGCACTCCTGACTGCAGACCTACCAGCAATTTGTCGCCGAAAGAGCTGATGCATGTGATTTTGGAGCCTTTGGCCAGTTCCCGCACTTGTTTGTGTATCTCATCGTTCTCCGCAGCCTCCTTGGACTCTCCGAGGTTCAGTACATGTACTGGGTTGAATGCCGATGTCATGATGGACAACTATCCCGTGAAAATGAGTGTGGGGCGATTGGAGAATAGACGCGTGTAGTTGAACAATGGGCCTAGCTTGTGTTTGTGTCGAATGGGTTTTAATATCGTGAGCACTGACGGCTCCCGAGAAATGTTGTATAGATGGGGAATGCAGTTTCACACTACAGTGCCTGGAAGCTGCACTATGGCTGGGCGCACTTAAGGTTGAGATACGTATGCGTGGTGGTGTAAATTATTGACAGGAGTAAGGGGGCGAGACCACGAACACCACCTCACATCATGAACAAGAAGACGAAACAACAAAAGCTCGAGACAATTCATGACGCCCACGCGAATCTTGTTACAACATTGAAAACTGCGCCCGAAGCTCTTGAAAAGCCTCTGCTACAATCCATTGCTCTGATTCACACGAATCACAAGAATATCACCAACCAGGCTCAACATCTGGAAGAGTCCACTGAAAAGCTGACCAAACTCAACAAGCAGCTTCAAACAGTAGCGAACAACGGCGACACCAAACTCAGAGAAACCGGCGACGTCCAGAACTGGGCTGAGATGGTTGACGCGAACATCAGAATGATCGAGAAGACGATTCAGATCAGAAGGCAGAACCAATTGTAAATTGGAGGTTGTTATCTTGGGGTGATTCCGCTATCCTTGTCATTCTTGCCTGTCTGATATCTCTAAGATCCAAATACCACCATCACATGTGACCGTCACGTCTGAATCGTGGTATACCTTCGACAGTCTCCGTAATGACAAATGGGATTACGCAGGCAGTACACAAGCCCCAGCCACATCTTCGATTCTACTGTCTAGGCTCTACTTCAGTTCAACTGTCTTCGAGTATTCCGTGTCAAGGGTCGATAAATCTACACAGACATCCGAGGAAGTCTACATTTAGCTCTCTACCCGTCTAGGGGAATGCGGTGTGGAGCTGGCACTTGAGCTTTTCTTGAAGTCTTCTGAAGCTGTTCCGCAGGTATATCTGAAAGGAGCGAGCGACATACAGGATAATTAACGATCGCCAACACTGCTTCACTAAAGGGGAATACGTGGGCCAATCTACACTATTTTGATCAGTGTCGCTCCAATGAACTTCAGCTCCAACTTTTCGAAGTTATCCACTTGGACAAAACACAGGGGCGAGATACAGACGCTCGTGCAAAGTCTTCGTTGTTATAGG
Source organism: Yarrowia lipolytica (assembly GCF_001761485.1). Lineage (NCBI taxonomy): Eukaryota > Fungi > Ascomycota > Dipodascomycetes > Dipodascales > Yarrowia > Yarrowia lipolytica. The sequence continues at coordinate 1,529,890 of NC_090771.1, read as the reverse complement.
AACGTGGTGTGGACCCTCATTTATACAATAGATGTAATAATAACAACCACACACTGTACAGTTACAGTATGTATTTTCTGTACATCGTATAGTCGCGCAGTACATACGACACTTGAATGTATGGGTACCTTCTGTCTCAGTACGAGTACCGGTACTTGTCCAATACAAAATAAATACCGTACTTGTACGAGTACATACTTTCTACAGGTATTGACAGACAGAGTACATTAACCTACTTATGCAGTAACGCCAGTTTATCATTTGATCGCACTAAAAGTAGTTCCGTACAAGCACCAAGTCTAATCACCTTTCAGACGGACCATGATTCTTCTGTACTTGGCTAATATTGGCGGTTCGAGACTTGGACTTGCTTTTTACACCATCCAAGCCGCGTGATTCAGCCGTACCTTCAAAGACACAGGAAAGCGTTGAAGTATGCAAACCTCCATGTTACTCTGCTCATCGCTCGTCAAATAAATTATTAAATTATATAAAATGTATGTATGCAGTTCAATACCAGGACTCCTATGCAAATGACCATGCAAATCCAACTAGCTATTGGGCCACTGGCCAGTGGCCACCCATCCGGCCTTCATTACCTTGAGCACAAATGCAAGATTAAGCGGCTTTTTGAGAGTCTTGGTCTTGTCAACCAGTCGTTCGTAAACCATGGGGTAGCCCTCTTCAGGGATATCCTCGAATCGGACAGTATCGCTGCTTTCAGCTTCGGCGTTGTTGCCACCCTCCTCCTTTTCCTTCTGTTCCTGAAGAGTCTCAGGATGGGGTGTAAGCCAGGCAGCCCGTCGTTCCTTCCACAGTCGGTATCCCTCGTTCCAGTGGGCTTCTTCGTCCTCCGAGGTCATGTCTGACTCGGGGAACAGAGTGGCCGGATCCGACGTGATGGAGGTCGTGGCCTTATGCAAAGTGTTGATGTTGTTAGTCGAGTTATTAGTGTTGATAGAGGGGGAGGTGCCGAGAGAGAGGGGAGGGAGTTGGGGAGCTCCTACTGTTCCAGTAGGACCAGCGCCACCGGTTCCGGGGCCCGTAATTCCGCTGAGAGCCGCGCTCAAAGACCGGTCTGCGCCCGAGTCCGGTGCGGGGGTGATTTCCGACGTGCTCATGTTCTCACGCAGACGAGCAAAAGACCACGACCCGGATTTCAGAGGAGCAGGCTTCTTGTCGTGGAACAGTGACTCCACTTGTTTGTGGACAAGCACAAAGTCCACGCGTTTCTTCTTGGGCTTCTTGGGGTTTTCGTTGGACGACGACGAGTCCAGTAACAGGGTGGAGGACACGGACGACGACGACGACTTCGTGGGGATGATTTTCTTCTTGTCCACACCGGCTCCCTTTCGCGCTGAACCTGCTTTGGTCGATTTTTTGCTGGAGAACCACGACGCAAATTTTTCCTCCAGTCTTTGCATGGTAGACTTGGGACTTTTGTTAGTCTGGTTGAGAGAGGAGGGAGCGGCAGATGTCGGGGTCGACGAAGACAACTTTTTAGCGGGCGTCTTGGAGGGCGACGAGTGGGCGGAAAAGCCGAGCGAAGCCATGTCGCGCGCGGCCGAAGGACCCTTGTCGCCCATCTGAATCATGGGGCGGTGTGCGTCGGGGGACGATGCCTGGGTTGCCTTTTGCTTGGGTTTTTTGCTTGGGTCCACAGAAGTAGGCAACAAGGTTCGCCCGCTTTGGTTTTCATATGCAAGAGGAGCTGCAGAACCTTGCTCTTCTTTTGTGGCCAGCGGCGGCAGGTGCAGATGCAAATCTCCCACAGACTTTGAGTGCCTCATGGACGTAGGTGGTGGCAGTTGGTGAGGCTGACACCCGGAGGGTTGCGTCGGTGGGTTCACGGAGGCGATGGTCGACGACTGTACCGTTCGCAGTTCGTCCACGTTGTCGAGCGTGGTGGACGACACGGAAGCTGTCAGGGGACCGTTGAACTCCTTCTTGAGCTCGGAAAACTGACGGGAAAAATATCGCTTAAGCCGGCCCTTTGTCGGTACTTTGTTGGTCGAAGAGTCGCTAGGAGACACCACGGGCTCGGCAGTTAATACCACTTCTTTATCCAGATCCATGGGCGCCACTGTTGTTGCTTGCGGAGTCGGTGTTTGTGTCTTTCGTCGCGGCTTTGTTTTCTTACGTACGACAACGTGGCCATCGTCAGACTCGTCAGATGAGGTGTAAGGAGTGAATCTGGGCATGGACTGGCCGGGTCGGTGTCCCGTCATGGCCATATAATTTCGGGCATATGCTCCCCTTGAGGAGAATCCTGGTGGGCCCTGGTTGCGAGGATCCGAGTAGTAGTAGGGTCCCAGAAATGAGGCCATTTTCGGGCTGGAGAGCTGGGTTTATCTGATGTGAATCGGGTGGGTGTGTAGCGAAATTGTGGTGTAACCGGTCGGACGTTGCTTTATCGTCGTGTGGGCCAGGGAGAGGTGTACGTCGTGGGCAAATGTGTTTAATCAAGCAGTCGTGTAGCTACACAACCAGAGCAGACGTCACTCAGGCTGTAGAAGAAGCTGTTTGTTGATGAAGTTGATGGTGCAAAACGCAGTTGAAATGGAAGTGAAGTGGTGAGGGAACACAACAAGGTTAAGAGTGAAATCTTATTTCGAAGGTAAAAATGCACCGGCGAAAAGGAAAAGGCGAAAAAGGCAGGGCAAGTAAAAGGGGAAAAAAGAAACGATGTCAGAGAAACGATAGAAAAGAAGCTTGCGAGCTGATCTATAGAGGGGTAGCATGGTCTCTCCGCGGATTGGGACCAGCGCTTGTCCTCCTGACGCCACGTCACTACTACTCTGGTTGTGGGGAAAGCTGGTTTGTTCTTATACAAGCAGCACACTCACGTTACTCTGTTATAGGTCCCCTGCAGGCTTTGAAAAGAGAACTTACAGTGAGCGTAAAAAAGGAACCACGACATTTAACAACGCGATAAGATGGTTGTACTTGTAGCATCTTGTCAACACTGTGAGACAACAAAGAAAGAGACACCTGATCTGGGGGATGTGAGGTGTGCTCACCGATGAGGAAAAAGTACAGGTAGCTGTACGAAACACATCTGCCTTGTATGCAACAATTGATGGTCGGCGGCCCTAGCCCCTACAATTACATTACCATATCAGCTCTATACTTGCGCCTGAAATGTATACAAGCCGCGCATCGTACACTTGTAGGTCGGCTGTTTAGCATTTCTAAATTGGGATGATGTCTGTTTCCCCACACGTCTGTAGCCAGAGACCAATGGAAATAATGGCCAAAAGAAAATACGAAGGTGCTGACAAAACTCAACAGAAGGTCTTCTTTTGGCCACAATTTCAATACTGTACTCAAGTCTGATCTTCCAGAGTTAGCCCAGTTTCATAGAACACAAGACCACCCCTATTACTGTGAGCTATTTTTATACACACACTATATCCCTACTTGTAGGTCCCAACACCGCACATACACCGAGAGTCTGAAGGTCAGGATTGCTGCTTGTGTCCGGTAGCTACTAATATTAACCGTACGTACAAGTACTCGTACCATACGTTCATTGGTGAATATCACCTGCTCTCTGTACTCCTTGTTGCAAACACTTTCCAACATGTTTCACAGATGATCGTGCATCGTTGAGCGATACGTGCATTGTCTGACTGCTGGTTTGCGTCTGGTAGGTCTTGTGGGCATTACAGCCCAAAGCAAAATATTGCACAGCGTTGCCAGTCTAAGCCAGATATGCCAATCTAAATAATGACTAAATCACAATAAGTCTGACTAACAAACACACTAACTAATGATGACAAACTAACGAGGTCAGCCGGGTCACTACATTGTAGCCGAGTCCATCATTTCTGCTGCATTCGGCCTTCAAAGCGCTGGCGTCTGGTGTCGATCGGTCGGCTTTTGCGATAATTGCGCTTAATCTTTGTAGAAATCCCGTGTGTAACATGACGATATACCAACAGAAGGAGTGTATGGTAAGAGACATTCCTGGAAGAACAAAATAGATCATGACAAACCGACGAAAATACTACAACGAAGTACTTGTAGTACCCTCGTTTGAAGTTGTGTATTATACAGTACCTCTAGGCCCGCGGTGGCACCGAAAATGGATGTATTCCCGACAAGCAAACAAACGGGAAAAAACGAAAATTTACAGTCTTTTAGAATTCGTGAAAAAAAAAAATGTGCAAATAATACAGACGATATTCCAACGCATCCAAGCCCCTGGATGACAGCTGAAATTACCAGCTGGATGATGGTACCATGATCTCGGACCTCCCTACCTCCACCAGTACGACGCAGACAACCATGGTTAATATACATTTCATTGATCTATAGTGATATAAAATACAAGCGGAGAGGAAACAAGATTGGAACACGTCTTCGAAGCCTGTTAAAATGTTCCACGCGCCACGCCTCCATTGATCGCACCACACATGTAACAAGCACCGAGTACCGATTCCTCGTAAACAGTACGCATTGCGGATGAGAAACCCTTTGAGCTCCCATAGAGCGGTTATAGCGGACGTAGACACGACCGATGACATGATGCAGTGATTGTCCAAGTGATGAGTCCATAGCTAGCTAGATCATGGGGCTCGTAGTGCCCTTGTGTTAGCAACGATCTCTGGATAACTACGACATCAGACTCTCAACAGTAGCCTTCTTGCCCTTTTGGTCGTCCTTAAAGTCCAACACAACCTCCTTGTGAGAACTCCACTCAGCCCACTTTTGCTGATCGGACCAGGTGTTGAGTCTTGATCGCTTGTTACGTCTTAGCACGTATTCAGCCTGGTCATGTTTCAGGAATTCAACCTTTTGAATGGCGTAGGAGCCTCCATCATGATGCTTCCAAGACCGGGAGTTGATTCCGTTTCTGTAGCAGCCAGTGTACTCTGTCAGCTTGGGAAGAGCTCTGAGCGTAACGAGACAGTCTCCATAAATCTGCTCGTTGTCAGAAGTTGATGTCACGAGATGCGAGTTGGGTCCAACAGTCACGGGATGCTCATCCTCAAGATGTCCGTCTGTGGTGTCGTCAGCATCACCTTCTTCCTGGGCACGTAGAGTGCTGTAGAATGCGTCTACCTGGGCCCTGGTTGGGAGGACACCCGTGTGATACAAAACAGACACAATATCCGAGTCATCTGTGTAGATGTCTGTTCCCCAGATTTCTCTTCTCTGCACGAGTATGTTTGATTCCTTTCGCAGATGTTTTCGCGGGATCAATACTTGAATAGTACAGTCGACGTGGAGCTGCAGGTTAGGAAGAAGAACTCCCTGAAGGCACGTGTCCAGATTAGTGGTGTACTCGAGCACTCCCAGATCGGTTTTGGGGAATGGGGTGGCCTTAACAAAAGAGTACACGTCCTTGTTGTTGACATCTTGTTTCGATTTCAGGTTTCTGAACGATCTGTGATGGTGGTGATGGTGGTGGTGTGTTTGTGAGGGTGGGGTGGGGGTGGGGTGAGCATGTTTCTGTAGTGATTTGGGCTCCTTGGGGTTGATACCAGGAGCGTCAGCGTCGTCGGCGGCGACAGTAGCAGCATCAGCGTTGTCAACAGGAGCAGTGACGCTAGGTGAGACAGCAGCGGCGGTAGACTCCTGCGCAGACACGGTGGGTTCTGAAGTCACTGGTTCAGCTGATGCAAGAGTAGTCTCCGCACTGGCAGCAGCAGCATTGGCGGCGGCATTGGGCGCCACAGTAGGAGCTTCGGGGACGCTGGTGGCTGGCGTGGCATCCTCCGATGGCGCTGGGTCGTTAGCTTCGGGTTTTTTGGGCTCGTCACCCTGGATAAAAGACAAAGACATGCGAGCGGGCGATGAGTTCTTCTGTTCTGTAGACGGCGTGTCCTTATCCGCGACAGCAGGGGCAGCAGAGGCGGCTGTAGATGTGGTTTCAGACTGGGCAGCTGGTACCTCCCCAGTCTCAGTTGTTACTGGTGCTGGCGCTGGTGTTTCTGTGGTGCTTGTGGTCGCTGCTGCAGCTTCTGATGTCGCGGGCTGGGTTTCGGTGGTGGCTTCTGAAGCTGACCCATCGGTAGTGGTAGGGACAGCAGCAGGCATTGGAGTGGGCACATCCGTGGGCTTGTCGGCTGACGAGGCCGTTTCGACCGGCTCGGAGGCCTGCGATTCGGAATTCATGGCAATTGTCGTCCTGCACTTCTTGTGTTGTGTGGGGATGATTTTTCTGCGTTATCATGCACTTTGGAATTTTCGACAGAGATTATGAGTTTGGGAGAAGGTTTATGTAAGTCAACGTAACATACAGTACGTACAATTACGAGTGGTTACGTAATCCGGTGTAACCTTTATGAGAAGCAGACACACTACAGATCCTGACATAAAACATCTATGATTACAAAAATAGTATCTACAACGTCTATAATAATGCACAAAATAAATATGGTCACTGAAGCAATCCTGCGTGTCCTTCTTTGTTAGCCGTCTTCTTAGGCCGACCTGACCTTCTCCTGGTGAGGGTAGTTGCTTCAGACACAGGAGATTGAGAAATGGCCCGTCCGGCAGCTGGATGAGATGGTCGGCCTCGTCTCTTAGGGGTAGGCGCAGTTTGGGGCGTTTCAGGGATTACTGTTTCGGTGTCTGTCGTCGCTCGAGTCCTGGGTTTCGTGTGGCGCTCAAGAGCCCGCTGTGAGGGTACAGATTCGTCCTTGGGCCGCCCAGATTTACGTTTCGGTGTCTCCGTGACTAGTGGTTGAGAAAACCCCTTCTCAACGAGATCAGGAGACTCGGCCACCAAACCCACCACCTCGGATTCGACCGTAGCCACAGCCTTCTCAGACTTCTTGGACTTTCGACGCTTCTTCTTCTCCTTGTCGTCCTCCTTATCCTCCTTGTCGTCCTTTCTTCGACGTTTCTTCTTGGGCTGCCCATCCTCCTTGACTTCAGGTGACTCCTTCTCAAAACGCAGGGACTCGCGCTTCTCCCGTCGAGCCTTCTTGGCCTTCTTCTTCGCACGCAGCTGTCGAATCTTCTCCTCCATGGCTAATCTTCGTTCTTCCAGAGAAGGCTCTGTAGTACTGCTGTCAATCTTGTATGCCTGGCTGCTTGGTTCAGGTGAACGATGGGCGGGTGGATTGTAGTCGCGAGGCACTTCAAATACATCGAATAGCTCCATCTTAACATCTTGGGGAATGCGGTCAGAACGATCAGCAGAGCTACCAGCGAGGACCTCACCTTCATTCTCGCCCTCGGCACCAGTCTCCTCTGTTTCCAAAGCAAGTGATACTGCCTTCAAGTATTCGCTTCGTCTAAGAATGTCATCGATGAAATGTCGCCTTTTTAGCGTGGAAAACTTACCCTCGTCGGAAGGTCCCTTTGAAGTGTAGTTAGCAATCACTTGATCGTCCTTTGGAGAAAAGAACTTGACATGACGAGGGAACCGAAAGTCCATTTTCTCAACCTCCTCCAAAGTGGTGTGTTCCGTGACTTGACGACTCATGCAAAGAGCAATGACAAAGACAGCAGAAACACTAGGATTGTGGCCTTGAATTGAACACAGATATTCTTCAACACCACTCTGCAGAAACAGACCCACGCATTCCACAGCAGGGCGGATACCAGAACTATCGATCATAGGCTCTTTTTGAGACAGGCCCTCTTCTTCTCCATAGTCCAGGTCATCTCTGATATCATCGAATGAGATTTCCTCGAAGGGGAAGTCAAGAACAGAGAACGAAGGGTCCAGATCAACACTCGTAAGGTCTTTTCGAATGGGAACAGCGAGAACCTGGAACTTCTCCGAGGGATACTCTTCTTCCGGCTCGTAACTCTCCAAGAGCTCATCGATCACGTCGTTGGGCAGCAAAGACTGGAATCTGTCGACAGCGTCGAAATGAATCTCAGAGATTTGGGGAGCGGAATCTGACCGGGGCAGCTCTGCGGGCTGCATGGGGTCCTCGGACTCTTTTTTGGACCCATCTGACGCGATCTCCTGTTCCTCTTCCGCCTCCACCTCCAGCTCTTCAACAACCACCACGTCCCTCTGTGACACCAAGCCTAAAGATTCATCCAGCTGAGAACTGGATGGTCGACGTTGGGCATCCTCATAAATAATACTGGCATGCTCTTTGGGCATGTCAACATGTTCTTCCGCAGCTGCCTCATCCACATCGTCATCCTTCGGAGATTCGTCCTCCACCTCCTCAGCCTCCACCTCCTCCACCTCTTTTATCCCTTCCACCTGCCCCTCAATGAAACTCTCCTCCACAACGTCACCGTCACTGTCGAGCTCCAAAACAGCAACCTGTCTACCCAGAGAAGACCAGGAAACCCGCTTTTCAGCCTGGGAGCCAATAACGTCCTCTCTATGACCCTCACTGGAAACTCTGTCCGATAATTCCTTCAATCGAGCCCTGATGTTATTTATCGAAGGGAGAGAAGGCACCGAAACATCCAAATCTAACGAAGAGTCCAGATAACGCCGCTTGGCGGGAACCGGGGACTCTCTGAAAGCACTGGGCCGTTTAATCACACTCGCCTGACTGTCAGGCACCGATGAAACGTCGTCGTAGCTGTCAGCAGTAAGCTGGGCGTCTCTGAGAATATGGTTCTCTTGAGTATCGAGAACCTGCACGATTTCTTCCTCCTCCTCATCATCACCCTTCTGTCCATCGCCTTCCTCCATCTCATTCGCCTCCCCTTCTTCCTCATCACTGTCACCCTCCTTCTCCTTTTCCTTCTCCTCCTTCTCAGCCCCATCGCTATCTTCTTGCACGAAGAGATGACTGTCCTCGGCAAAAGAAGAAGACGATTGCGAAGAAATCGCCTTAGCAACAACCCCTTCATCCTCCACTCTCACCATCTGCCGTGCCTCCACCTGAGTCATTTCAATTTGCCGTGTCGCCCCCTGAGAAGTGTCAGTCTGTTGGCTACTCACTTTCTCAATGCCGTAGAACACACCACGAATGGGATGATGAGAGTACTTGGTGATAAATTTGCGCGGGAAAAGCACACAGCTTCCAGTCTGAACAGCAGGAGGAGGAAGATCACTCGCGGCTAGAGATCGAGAAGCACGTGTCCGTCGTCCTGCCTGGCTGACTTGCGAGCCTTGTGAATAAATATCCAAGCCGTTGGAATCCACAGACATGGATGAGTCACGTGACCACTTGGACTCCCGTGACACTGATGACAGTCGAACTGTTGCTATGTGTTCCAAACTGCCGCTACTTTCATCCACGGTCAACTCAGAAGATCCAGGGGGAACAGTCAACGCAGCAGAGTAAATCTGGCTTTCGGTGATCCCACTGGAGTCTCTTGCTGTAGTGTCAAACTTGAGGGGAGTGCTTGACATTGACTGTTGGGAGTCAGGCACCATCTGAGACGATGTGAAGCGAGTGGAAGAGGGAGTAGAAGAGTTGTCCACAGACTGAGCCTGTGCGTAGAGTGGTTCTTTGGTCTTCTTCCGGTTCTTTTTCGGTGAGAATCTCATGACCAGCGGTTCAGAGTCAGATGAACTGGCTGTGGAAGAGATTGGCCCAGAAATGCTCTGGAAAGGAAGTGTTAGCTGCTTGCTGGAAGCTGACGGCGACTCGGACGCCCTGGAAGGGCTTTTGGACGGGCTCTTGCTGCGCTTTGAAGACTGGGTAGCCGTAGTAGAGTCCTCGACCTGTATATCTGGACCAGCAGGAGTAGCTGGGACCTCTGTGATTGCAGGATTTTTGTGTAAACCGACGGTAGTAGCGTTCTGAGCCGCTTCTGTTGCAGGAGCGGGCTGCTCTGACTTGGCAGGCGTGTCAGGAACTTGATTAGATGACTGAGACGATTGAGCCGACTTCGGCGATAACTTTTGGGGTGAAATAAACGTCCCTTTCTTCGTCTCAGGTGTACCAGGCACCTGGGTGTTTCCCTGTTTCGTCTTACCATGCGTATTTTTAGAAGGTATTGGTGTATCTGGCACTTCCATAGTTGTATCGGGTAATTGCGTAGACATAGCAAGCGGTTTAACCGGAACTGGAGTCGCCAGCACCGTGTCCGCTGAGGTTCTCTTGGCTGCAGGGATCGAATTTAGAAGAACATCAGGAAAGCGAGTACCTGGAATAGGTGTTTCAGTTGTCTTCTTCGCGACGAGGTCGTTCTCAACAACAGGAGCCTGGTAGCTCACCGGCTTCGTCCGTTCCAGATTCACTGGGAACTTTTCCAGCTGTTTGAGTTTCGATCTGATACTCTCTTCGGTATGTTTGTGGTTCATAAGTTCGAACAGATATCTGAGATCTGACTTACCCAGAGGTGGCTTTCCAACGTGCATGTCGATATAAGCTGTAAGGAACCGCACTTCTCCGTCGGTATACTCGGTTCGCGCTTTCTTGGTCTTGGCGAACGGCGAGTAGTAATCTTCGCCTCCAGAGTCGCGTAATGGGGGAAACTGTCCCTGTCTTGCACTGTCCAAGACAATGGAGACGCGCTTGGCTCCAAGACGTGTGTTTCCTTCGAAGTAATCGGGAACGAGCCAGTAGTCGATTGGCGTGGTGTTTGACGGTCTGGAAACGATTGTTCCCCCTCCTTTGCTAATCAGAGCCATGACGGCCTTGCGTTTGGGCACGTCTATGGTGACGAAAAAGGAGTAGGGCGAAAACAGCAGGCTTGAAATGGTCAGTTCTTGGCCTCCGTAAGCCGGGTCTTTCACGGTTACCTCCGCCATGGTTGCTGGTCGAATATCTCGTGTGTTAATGAAGTGTTTATGAAGTATACTGGGACGCGTCTGGGCTGTTGTGGGAGTTGGGCATCAACTAATTGAGTTTCGTTTAGGTGAAGTTTACTGTAGATATGGGGGGTGTGAAGAAAACATTGGAGGGCAGGTTTTTGGCCAGAGTGGTATATCGTACAGTGTAGGGCAGTACTGTAGTATTATTAAGCCACTTTGAAGCCGCACTAGTGGCACATCTAGAGTATTGGGATCGTACTTGTTTATCTGGTGATAGTGTTCTCGTGTCAAATTGTGAAGACATGTTACTCTAGAAGTTTGGTGGACTCCATTGACCTAATACACTATTATATCGACACTGTGCATCTGCCAGCGAACAAAATTGGAACTGTCTAATGTGCAAGGAACACGTGGCTGGCACTCCAGTAATTATTACATATAAAATTGATGCTACGCTTCTTCAATTATGTGTTACTGTACTCGTACTACTCGTATTGCACCAGTAGAATATACCAATTCTGGGACCTACCATCTTGTCAGTCAAGGACCCCAATTCACAGCTACAGTATGTATTGTACTGTACTTCTGTACTTGTACTTAGAGCCCCTGCTTGTCCCCCTGTAGAGAATGGTGTGAGCCTTTTTTCTTGAGATATGCCTTCGGTGGGAGACCATCAGAGGTACGAGTACAGCACTTGTACATACGGTACGAATTACGAGATATTTCATTGAAGATGCATCTATCATACACGTCATGTCTCAATCGATGTGCACTCTCCGTTATTGAGGGGTTTTACTCAACAACCCCTCTCTGCATTCCCCTCTGTTTCTTGAGTTCGTTGTTACAGCATGTCTAAGAGTACTGTAACGGATGTACACTCACCCCACTCCCTACAGTTTCACCACCAACAATCTCTGACCCACTCCCAACGGCAGTACGTAACCCCTCTCGCTTAATTAATCCCCAAGTATGCAAGTTCTTTACTTCAACAAGGTTTCGAAACGGTCGTGCTGGTATGCAGTGTTGTTCTGCCAACTGGCGTTAAATCGCGACAGTTCTCACACGACACCCACGACGGATACCAAGAACACAACATCCATTGAGTGACGCTACTTGTTCAATAATACAAGCACGGTCACTAAGCACATACGGCCACTATCGATCTCTCGACACACAACAGACCCGTTTCTCTCCAACACAAATAAACACAAGAACCCTCAGCATGGTCACCACGATACTCATAGCCGCCTCGGCCATATTGGTACTACTACTGTTACGGCTTCTGTTTGTGTTGCCAGCATCGAACCGATTCGGATTCCTATACAGACCGAAACACTCAAATCCAAAACTCATGGTCATGATGGGATCAGGGGGCCATACTGGTGAGATGTTGCGGATGCTCAAGACCCTCAAGCTCCAAAGCTACGCAAAGCGAGTCTACGTGTCGTCCTCGGGAGACGTGGATTCACTTGAGAAAGTCAAGGTGCTGGAGAGCACCACCAAAACAGACATCAAGACAATGGTTCTCGAAAACATTCCTCGAGCGAGAAAAGTGGGTCAATCCTATCCGTCCAGTGTGATCACGTCTGCCGTATCGTTCGCTGTGGCTGTTAAACTCGTGCACAAACACAAGCCTCACGTCATTGTGTGTAACGGCCCTGCCACCTGTGTCATGCTGTGCTACGCAGCCTTTCTGCTGAGATTCATGGCTCTCATTGATACACGAATCATCTACGTCGAGTCTCTTGCTAGAGTGAATCGTCTCAGCCTCAGTGGGCTCATCCTGCTGCCGTTCTGCGACCGTTTCCTCGTGCAGTGGCCTCAGTTGGCCGAAAAGTACCCCAGAGCCGAGTACCACGGCATTCTAGTTTAGCCAGATTGCAAGCATACTGTAGAAGCAGTCTCCCTTTCTCCATAGCTATTAATTTATTTATTCCCTGATCTGATTTTTTACAATATTTAACAGCCTACCGTACGAGTCTGGGTACGAGTACCAATGATGAACGACATCCGACCTCCGTGCTTCTTACTCAGAGGTTATGTAAGCATCTATAATCATCACAAACCTTCACCACTAAGGACCCCATGTATCTGTGGTCGATCTGACCTTGATTACTACGTTCATCACACCGCGCTCCTGTATGATCCATTAGTCATCAGTTTGAGCTCTACACATCTCGTATACATGCTTTTTGCTCGTAATTTTAATGGTGCATGCGGCTCCTGCATCATGTCCTCAACAAGTTTAGGGTTTTTACTTGGTAATGAGATAATGTCTTTATCAGGGCAATGTGAGTCGGACGTTGAGATTTAAAGCTTCATAGTATCCACAAAGGTCTTACATATCCTGGATATTCTTTTTAATCGCATTAAAATTTTGTTCTGATCAAGTTATCACAACCTTGGAATTTTCCAAAACTCCGATCTACACTCAACCTTATTTCAGACTTACAATACCTAGGTTAAAAAGAAGAACGGTTTTAGATAACGGTCTGGAGTCTTGAAAACGGGTTATTTCAGCCTGTAACATTCAGATATGGCTCGGTAACAGCCAATATGTGTAATTCAACTGTTTGTGTCTTTTTCTGAATCTCTTGAAGTGACATTTCAAGTTCAAGTTGCCGTTTCGTGTTCCAAACAAGCCGAGAGCCGATACGGATCATCTTCTAACCGACTTTTACGATTTTGTCAATTTCTTGGCGGAGTTCAACTAAGTCGAATTGTTCCGGTATATCACAGAAGAAGAACTTGTACAGCATCGTAGATACGGCTGGGTAATATCTGTCAGTTGTCTATTTCGGGTCGTAAATCTTCTGCCTTGCGGGGTTTGGAAGGTCAGGTGTGGTGCTGCATGGCGAGCCTCGCATGGTATTTTCATTCTAGAAGCGGGGTCGTAGTTGTTGTCTCTGCATGTATTTCTTTTTCCGTAATACGGGCATTTCTTTTTCGTCAACAAGCGAGTCATTTGTGGATCGTACTTTCAACAAATAGCCTTACACCCACCAATTCTTGAAAGAGTGAGTTTGGTGCAATAGTCACGTTGTTCGTGCAGATATCACTCATAGTTGAGATCAGGTCATTTTTAGGTGATCGTAAAGAAATACTAGGCGCGGTCCAGGGTCATGAGAGCCCACTCAAGCATATGGTATACGTAACGTCACTGTTAGTAGCACCCGCGGAAAAACCACAGTATACGATATCCCATCCCTAACATGCCGAATCATTCATCAACCGATTCTCCAGCCCCGCAGATAAAGTTGGCGCAGAGCAACGCAAGATAATTCAAACAGACTTGTGTGGGGTGTTTCTCTGCTGATACAAGTGGGACGGAAGCGACCAATAAGTCGGAGTTTGAGGGAGGGGGTGAGACGCATGTTGGGGTTAAATAACATCCGGAAACTCAGGTAGCGTGCATATAAGTAGTCTTGCTGTGGTTGCCTCCTTGTCTGTCCTGTCTCTCAATGAGTTGCTTATTTTACTCGTGTCGATCTTTTTCGTTTCTCGTGCAACCGCTCTTTGCAATATTATTACTTAGGTTCGGGCTAGCAAAACTTTAGCGGAGGTCGTTGTGGTGGCATATAATTACTAGCATAGGAGATAACAGGTGATGTAGCAGTGCCTGCGGCTGACTAGACCGGGTTTTCGAGACCCTCCAAAACTACATTTCAGCCTTCGCTTGCTACCAAACACCCCACAGGTCTGCCTATACTCCTCACTTGCTCTCACTTTACCCTGCAGCGGCTCTTGAACTATCTTCAGCCCTACATGGTTCATGCCATCTGCCTTCTTTCCTACACGGCCCATCTTCCTCCACACGCCCACAAGCCCTGCTAACTGAGTAGCGGTACAAAAACTACAGCATTCCTGACAAAGTCACAAGCACCTGACTGCTCTGAACCGCTTTGAGTACTGAAAGCACACTCTTCCCGTCTGCCTTCAACCTACATCAGCCTCATCTCCCGTTACATACAAAGAGCACTCACACGACATATCATACGCGACGACGGAGGAGACCCAAACTTGCTGAACTGAACCAAATCTCGCCCTCTCTGACTCACCTCTTCTCACAACCATATTACGAACGCCCAGCATATTGGCAAGACCCTATAATCTCTTCTTCATCAGACACATTATGACTCGTGCTAAACAACTGGTCATCGACTCGGAGGGTATCCTGCGGGATGAACGCCACCGTCAAATCAACCTGCGAGGCATTAACATGGCATCGGACGCAAAAATGCCCTCAGATCCTTATCTTCCCACCCATCAGAAGTCGTCCGAAGATTTCTGGGACGGAGACAATGCCCGCTTCATCGGGCGACCGTTCCATCTCAAGGACGCACACGAACACCTCCAGCGTATCAAGTCGTGGGGCTTCAACACCATCAGATATATCTACACTTGGGAGGCTATCGAACACGAGGGCCCGGGCAAGTACGACGAGGACTTCGTCGACTTCACCATCGAGGTCTTGCGTCTATGTGACTCATACGGCTTCTACGTCATTATGGACCCTCACCAAGATGTGTGGTCAAGACACACCGGAGGTAGTGGTGCCCCCATGTGGACGCTGTATGCCGCTGGTCTTAATCCCCGTACAATGAGCAAGACTTGGGCCGCTTTGGTCCACAACACATGGGAGCCAAAACCCTCAGAGTTCCCGAAAATGATCTGGGCCACAAACTATACCCGACTGGCATGTTTTGTCATGTTTACACTCTTCTACGGCGGTCGGGACTACGCCCCAAAGTGCATCATCAATGGCATCAACATTCAGGACTTCCTGACCAACCACTTCATCAATGCCATGGTTTTCTTCTACAAACGTGTCAAGGCACGTGCCCCCGAGCTGTGGAACACTTGCATTATTGGTCTGGAGTCTCTGAACGAGCCGTCTGTCGGTTTGATTGGCCATCCTAACCTGGCTATTCTGCCTGACGAGCAGCCTCTGAAGCTGGGTCCTCATCCTACACCTTTCCAGAGTTTCCAACTCGGAATGGGCATGCAAGTTGAGGTGGACGAGTTTGAGTTCTCCAACTTTGGTCCCAAAAAGAAGGGAACTCGAGTTCTGGACCCCGAAGGAGTTCGAGCATGGATCGACCCCAAGCTCGACGACTACGACGACACCCGGTACGGCTGGAAGCGAGATCCCGGGTGGGTGCTTGGAGAGTGTGTTTGGGCACAGCATGGAGTCTGGGACCCGGCAGAGAAGAAACTGCTGCGGCCAGACTACTTTACCGTCAACACACATGGAGACGTAGTTAACGTCAAGGGCACAAAGAACGACGGAGAAGATGGATTCGTCAATCTGTACTTCAAGGACCACTGGGCTCTATACTTTCAGACGATGCGAAGAGAGGTGTGTGATAAGGTGTTTTTGCTGTGTCAGCCCCCCGTCATGCGAATTCCTCCTCTCATCAAGGATGATAAGACCTGCATGGATCGACGGGTCCTTTACGCGCCTCATTTCTACGACGGTCTCACTCTGATGTTGAAGCGATGGTGTACGTGGAATGTCGACGTTTTGGGTATTCTGCGAGGACGATATTCGCACCCTGCATTTGCTCTCAAGATTGGACCTTCTGCTGTGCGCAAGTGTCTCGCTCAACAGCTCCAGGAGATGAAGAAGGAGGGTCTGGACAATATGGGTCCCATTCCCATGGTAATGACCGAGACTGGTATGCCCTTCGACATGGATGACAAGTCCGCATACTCCAATGGCGACTACTCGTCCCAGCTCAAGGCACTAGACGCCAACATGAATGCCGTTGACCAGGCCGACATCAACGTGACCATGTGGTGTTACACAGTGCATAACAACCACAAATGGGGCGATGAGTGGAACGGAGAGGACTTCGCTTTCTGGAGTAGGAGTCCTCTGAGCGACGACAACCCCAACAAGGACCGATTGTCGATTCTGCAGCAACCCCAGCATGACCACCAGGACTGCACTCCATTTGTGTCCCCTGCTCCTAGTCTGTGTGATTTCGTCGGCGACAAGTCGGAAACCGATTCTTCTCCTTCTCAACAAACTCCCACGCCCAAACCAGATGAAGCGGAGGGCACGGACACGACTGCCCATGCCAATGTGGATGGCCACAACCGTCTTCATCTGCCCCATCCTCATAACCCTCTTCACTTCTTCAATCGAGGAAAGGACCCTCACGAGGAGGATGAGCTGCCCCCTGTAAGCCAGAAGGGAGTCCGTGCGGTCGAGGCCTTTGCCCGTCCGTATCCGATTGCTATTGGCGGTACTCTCGCAGCTACGAGCTATGAGCTCATCAAAAGACACTACATTTTGGAGATTGAGGCTGCTGGTTCTAACCAGGAGACCATCATTGCCATTCCTCAGTTTGTCTTCCCCACCAACTTTTTGTCGGTGACAGTTTCAACTGGATCGTGGAAGACTGCACGAAACCAGCTGTTTTGGAGCCACAACCAAGCAGGCCGTCAGAAGATTGAAATCACTGTACTAGACCACCAGCCCGAGTTTGGAGGATTTCTTGATACTTTCTATTCCAATCTGGCTGAGCCTTGTTGTGTGGTTATGTAAGTAGATGTGGTATCTATCGGTTAGCTAATATTTATTGTGTATTAAAAGAGCGGAGCAGTAGCTACAGTACCACGGGTCTGTATAAGTACGAGTACATGTGTTGGATGTACTGTATAATGGAATGAAACAGTTACAGTATGATGTACTCGCATATGTAAGCTACGATAATATACTATATGCATTTACAGTATAAACTGTTGTCTGGATGTTTGGAAGTTCTACACGTGTGGTCAAAAACACCATTAAATATATTAAACGTTCATTTTCATCATGTTTCCTTGTCTAAAACTCCATCGAACCCACGTTGGCAGCCTTGACTCGCTCAATTTCCTCCTTCAAGAGCGGTTCCACAAAGTTATCAAACACCTCGACGAAGGGCTTGAGTCGAGTCTTATCAGAAGCGTGCTTGGAAACAGTACCTTGAGCATCTCCCTCGTAATTGTTGAAGTCGTCAATAATCTCCTGCAGTTTAGGACAATCCTCTGGGGTGAACAACAACTCATGAGTGTGGCTGTCGACGTCCATGGGCACACAGACGTTGGAGGTCTTTGGGTGGATGCAAAAGGGCGATTTCAGAAGATGGCCTGTTCCTCGAGACACGGCTCCATCGAGCTTTGGCATGAAAACAGTTAGAATCACGTTTTGTTTGGCCTCGACGAGCCTCTTGGTATCCAGGTTCGCAGATACTCCCGAGGAAGCCACCTTGTCGATATCGCTCCACTTGTCTGCCGAGCTAGCAGAGTCTCCGTTCTTCTTCCATTTCTCAGCCAGGGCTCTTCTCAGCTTTTCGTCCGGAATGAACGCCAGCAGGAATTTGGAGCCCTCCTCATTGGCCCAAGGGTCCTGGGTCTGCAGGACAACCTCGTTGAATACGGTGGTGGCGATATCAAGACACCGCTGAAGATGGGGATGCAGGGGACGTCGAAGACTCGAGTTGCCGGCAGCACTCTTGTCTGTAGCGTCTCCAAATGCAGCAATGTAGGAAACAACTGTAGAACGCTGTCTGTCGTTAAGATCACGAGCCTTCTTGTCGCTGACCCACGCATGGGCTCCTCGTCGGCCCGAAAATACCCACATAATGTGTTTGTATCCGAAATCCTCCTTGAGAGCAGAGTTGACCATCTTAACGGCTACCTGCACGTATCTCCAGCACTTGTTGCAGACGGATGCTCCAGAACAACACGTTCGGAATTTGTCGTAATCGTCCATATCAATATCGAAGACGAGCTCCTTAGAGACAGGCTTAAACACGTCCTTTCGCAACTTCTTTCGGTCCTTGGGCGAATGTGAGTAGACCGCTCCGATCTCGAATCGCTCAGGAACAAGATCGTCGACTCGAGACTTGAATTCACGCTCCTCCGCGAATGAGTTGAATCGCAGATACGCACCGTTTCTCAGAGTGAAGGCAAACTCTCGATAAGCAAAGTCTCGTCCATTTCGGGGAGAGTGGTTGAGCCATCGATGAAGCGTCTTGAAGGGAAAGAAACGCGAGTAAAAGAGTCCGAGGCCCTCAAAATCAACCTCGGGGGCGCTAACCGAAGTCTCGGGTTGTCGCGTCTCTGGAATCTCAGGAAGAGGCTCCTCAATTTGTTCCATGACATCGTTCATGATAGCATCATACAGCCCCTGCTGTGGAAGTCGTGGAGAAGATGAAGGTGGCACAGTGATGTCAGTTGGGGGCTCCGCGGTCGATACGGGCGAAGAGGGCTCGGATACTGTCATTTGAGCTGTAGTATATGTTGCGTGGGGTAGGTGTGCCGATTTGAGATGTCAACTGTAGAGGACAAAAAAAATGAAGGTGCAGTACGATGCTAAACGCGTCTCTCCAAGTTGGGAATCAATTTAACTCCACGCGTTGCGAAAGACGTGATTAGAGTTGGGGGGTATTATAAATGACAAATAAGACATGGGGAGATATCCATCATACTGTACATTGAGGATCAAAAAGATATTGCTGATATATACATATACTACTTACTAAAACGGTTATATTTATTATAAAGCTACCGTTGTCTGTAAAAGATGGACTTTTCCAAGGATATTTCCTTCTATTAGGCATAGGGGACTGCGACGAGTGGATGCTGGCTGAGAGTGATCGCATGAAAACAATACTGTGAATGTTCCACTGAGACTAAATGAGAGGGATGCAGGTTTGGTTAATTGCCAGTCCTATTTGTACGGTAAGATGCTTGACTGTTCTCTTCCCTACTGTGTCTATATCTGTGAGGTTCATCCAATCCTATATTCTCAGAGAGCCTTGCAGATGTTCACTCTGCATGAGTCTGTATGGTTTGTCAGTGTCAAGTGTTGCACTATTCTCCCTCTGATAGTGTAAGCATGAATAAAAACAATAGATGGTTACAGATAGTTGTATAATTCTATGAGTGAGCTTGCCAAAGATGCTACTTTCTTTAATAGCATCGTGTGGTTCTGTACAGTGGTCTATGTAACTCCTTGCCCTGTTCACATTGCAACTTCGACACTGGAGCTCGTTATACAACCTACAAGCTCCTCGAGCTCGTGTTGAAGGTATCACATCGATCTCTGCCACACAAATGTCTCTTACAGCGACTGTTCGGACATGACGGAGGGAATAATGAGGTAGCTATCCATGACGCATGACGCCAGCTACAGTACCCACTGTACATACGGTATCATCGGCATAACGTGAGTGATGGCATCGACAGAGATATGACGAGTGATCACTGAAATTTTCAATCCCCATCTTCGCGTCCCTTTACTCCCCGTGTAGCTTCTCGTTTTTGTTTCTCGTTTATATATCCCCTTTGACGTCAGTTGCGCGAAATATTGTTTGAATCGAGATTTGCAACAAAAGTGCCCTGTGGCTTTGAACATAGCCATACCGTACATGATTAAGACAGAAAATGAAACCAAAATACCTGTAAGCATTGAAAACCTGCCCTTTTATTTCCTTTTCCACTATTTGACCAACTGTTCAACCCCAAATAATGTTCAACTAACTCCATTCTTTAGTTATCCAATTTGTTATGAATGTAATTGGGAACAATGGAGACATTTTGTTCTCCGAAAAGTAGAACACCTCAATTAATTACAGCAGCTAGCTAAACTTGTCATTGGATGTCATTATAGACAGACAAGAAATCATTGATATGAACTAATAGGTGGACTAGTTTCACCTCAAATGTGTTATTGCAATCGCTTCAGCATAACCCCTACAATCAGCCTGGTACCACTCAAATCAGCTTACTAATCAGCACACCCAACGACAACAAAGACACACGACTCCAAGCAAGTGTCTCCATCTCAAACAACTATCGTCAATCAATCTTTTGCCCTTATCATTAATCATTGATCAGACCCGGTCATTCCATCCCATTGGACTAAGTACTGGTACCAATAGCACTTCATAACCGCCACCTGCACGTGACGCCACCTAACCTTGCCACCTTGTGTATCTGCATCACTACTGACTCTCTGAGACCCATCCAACACCACACTACACAATCACAAGATGGATATCGTTCTGGGACTGCGAATCAAGGGCGGAGTGCTGGTTGCCACTTCCAAGGCTGCCACCCGAGGTATTTCCGTCATCAAGGTCGGTGACGACAAGACCAGAGAACTCAACCCCAACACTCTGATGGCCTACACCGGAGAGGCAGGAGACACAGTCCAGTTTGCCGAGTACATCATGGCCAACACTCGACTGTACGGCATCCGACACGACATTGAGCTGTCTCCTTCTGCCGTCGCCTCCTTCACTCGAAACCAGCTGGCTAAGGCCCTGCGATCACGAAAGCCCTATCAGGTCAACGTCCTGATTGCCGGATTTGATCCCAAGACTGAAAAGCCCACCCTCAATCTCATCGATTACCTAGCCTCCAACGTGGAGTTGCCTTATGCCGCTCACGGCTACGCCGCTTATTACACAATGTCGCTACTGGACCGACACTGGAAGGAGGGTATGACCCAGGAGGAGGGAGTGGTCCTCATGAGAATGTGCATCAAGGAGCTGCAGACCCGTCTGCCCGTGGATTTCAAGGGCGTCTACGTCAAGGTCGTGGACAAGGATGGCATTCGAGACGTCTCTGCTCTGGTCTACCCCGACGAGTACCCAGAAGCTGAGGTGACTGAGGAGCTGGAGGTCCAGCAGGGAGAGATCGCTGCTTAATCAGTATTGTTGATTGAGCATAGCGGGATCAATGAGCGCATCTAAATGAATGGACGAGGTCATTGAGAAACTGGCGGTTTGTGCTGAGCATTGAGCTTCCTACAAGATCGCAATTGGTAGATTATAACTATTATATTTTTATGTTAAGACGGTAACAGCAGTAGAAACTGATGACGTGCACTATGTTACAAGTACAGGTACTGTACTGCAGTATGTGTCGGCGACAGTCTGGGCAGCTATGTATCTGTTAGTTAAGGCGTTCCAACCTCCGGAGGCCGCCGGAATTCCTTGGACATGAAGTATGGTCCATTGCATGCCTTCTGGTGTTCTTCGAGTTCCTCGCGGGTAAAAAATCTGTTATGGTGCTGGCAATAATATGGGTCAACAACGATCATGACGAGAGAAGTATGGTGTGTGGTTGCTGGTGGTTAGTAATGCTGATGATGCAGTGAACAATGATGGTGCAGTAACAACTACTGTATAGTTGTTTGTTTCCAGTTGTTCAATTGCGCATCCAAGTTCTTTGGTTATGCTAGTTGCTGTTGATTTGTGTGTCACGTTCTCCTCAGAGAGAGAGAATGCGATCTCGGTACTGACGGGGATTGCGATAGACTGGTCCAGGGCGTATATGAGGTTTGCTTGTGGCTCTGTGGTTGTAAATTTCAGCTCAGTTATTGAAATGGTGCTTTCGAGTATCGTATCGTACGTCTTACAGTCTCTTGCTATTATTATGTGCTTCCTTCTGGTGAGGCTCAAAGGGTGGTTACTGTGACTGCGTCCCAAAAGACTGAAACGGTAGTAATAACCAGGGCTGTTATAAATATATCATTAGTAGACAAAGAAGATGGGTGTGTGTCTGATCAGTCGCCTACAGCTGTGCACCGCGTCGCATCCAACAAGTATCATGAAAAGAGGGGTTGGCTGTGTATCAGCGAGAAGATGTGGGGATGACGAACTTGGTGTTTACTGTATTGTAGGTAGAGAGCAACAGCATGTGTTCTAGAGGATTCCATGGGGTTTTTCATGAGACAGATATGCGACAATGGAATTGAGTATCGTTGATGAGCCTCAGGTAATGTGTGATGTATTAATTACAGCTCTCAGTGACGACTCGTATGGAGATGAGTTCCCTTCACCCGAAGTACAAGTCTCACAATTTCACGTCATTTACTTGATTCTATACTTTAGCAATATAACTCGGTTTGGAGTGGAAGCTTATTTAAGGTTCTAGAAACATGCATGCAGTTCAACACTCTTCTTCATAATCGAAATCTACAATCAGCATACAACGACGACCATGGATGAGCTAGAGCAGCTCGAAATCATCGCCCTGGTTTCAACTCTAACCCAGGAAATCAATAATTACACCGGCATTAATGACAAGACGCTAGCTGAATTTGTTCTGGGTATGTACGAGGAATCCAAGGGAGACAGAGATGATTTTGCAACTAAACTAAAAGCTGTTGGTGGCGATTTCCCAGACTCGTTTGTGGATCGTATGCGCCAGCTTATCAGTGATCTGCATCCGAAATACAGAGGCAACTCCATGCCTGCCCCCGTCAAGGAGGAGCCCACAGTGAAGAAGGAGGAACCTTCTGAGAAGCTGTCTGTTCTGACCATGAAGGATACAGCCCCTATCAAGAGCGATATGGGACCTGAGGAGGTCACCAAACCAAGGAATGAAGAGCGAGACAGGGAGTACAGAGATAGATCAGATCGTCGAGACCGTTCGAAACGACGAAGTCTGAGTCCAGATCAAGGAGAGCTTGACTTGGAACCCATTATCAACAAGGTATACAAGGGACGTGTCAAGAACCTGACTTCTTTCGGTGCATTCGTGACTCTGTCTGGGTTGAAAAACAAAACCGACGGTCTGGTACACGTCTCTGTGTTGGCAGCGAATCGGGTGGATCATCCCTCAGACGTGGTCAGTGTGGGAGACGTTGTATACGTCAAGGTGTGCAAGATTGATGGAAGGAAAATCGGCCTGTCTCTCAATGACGTTGATCAACAGACAGGGCAGGTAATGGAGCGTGTCGAGCGTTCAAGAGGTAGAGATGGAGGAAGTGAAGAAAGGGGACGAAGATACCAGAAACAGGATGAACAACCAGTCAAGAAACGAACTCGTCTCACTTCTCCTGAGAGATGGGAGATTCGTCAGCTGATTGCATCGGGTGTGGTTAATGCAGCAGACTACCCTGATCTGGACGAGGATATTGAGTCGCTACAACAAGAAGCTACGGTTGGAGTGGAGGAGGATGTTGAGATTGAAGTCAAAGAAATCGAACCGCCCTTTCTTGCTGGACAAACCTTCCAAAGCTTGGAATTGTCACCTGTGCGTGTGGTTAAGGCGCCAGATGGATCTCTCAATAGAGCTGCCATCAACAGTGCAGTGAGTGCAAAGGAGCGAAGAGAGAAGAAACAGAAAGAGAAGGCCGAGGATCTGCTTAGTCAGGATGCTGCATCTGAGACTCGTGATAGCAGAAACTCTCTCGATGTCGCGTCAGATCCTCTTGCCCACCACAAGTATGGAGCTGCAGATCCGGAATGGAAGCAAGCCACTATTGGTACAAAAAATACAGCATATGGCAACCGACAGCGAGATAGCATGTCTATTGCCGAAGTTCGAAGGTCTCTTCCTGTCTATGAGTTCAGACAGGACCTGATTAATGCCATTCGAGATAACCAGATCATCATTGTGGTTGGAGAAACAGGATCCGGAAAGACCACACAAATCACCCAGTACCTCTATGAAGCCGGTTTCGCCAAAAACAAGCGAATTGGATGTACTCAGCCCCGTCGAGTTGCAGCTGTTTCTGTTGCAAAGCGTGTTGCTGAAGAGGTGGGGTGTAAGGTAGGAAAGGAAGTTGGATACCTGATCCGATTTGAAGATTGGACGTGCCCCCAGACAAAGATCAAGTATATGACGGATGGTATGCTTCAGCGAGAGGCTCTAGTTGACCCTGATATGGACCAGTACAGCGTTCTGATGTTGGATGAGGCCCATGAACGTACTATTGCGACAGATATTTTGTTTGCACTGCTCAAGAAGGCAGCAAAGCGGCGTCCCGACCTCAGACTAGTCATCACTTCTGCCACTCTTAATGCAGAGAAATTTTCTTCGTATTTTGATGGAGCACCTATCATCACTATCCCTGGAAGAACGTTCCCTGTTGAGGAGCACTTTGCCAAGGAGCCTGAAGCCGACTACCTGGAGGCCGCTATTGATACTGTGATGGATATTCACGTGACCCAAGACCCTGGAGACATTCTTGTCTTCCTTACTGGCCAAGAAGAGATTGACAGTGCATGTGAGATTCTCTATGAACGATCCAAGAAGATTGAGTCTGTCGCTGGCCCGTTGATCATTCTGCCAGTGTACTCGTCACTTCCCTCCGAAATGCAGTCTCGTATCTTCGATCCTGCTCCACCTGGATCTCGAAAGGTTGTTCTTGCTACAAATATCGCCGAAACCTCCATTACCATCGATGGAGTCTACTATGTGGTTGATCCTGGGTTCGTCAAGATTAACGCTTACGACTCAAAACTGGGCATGGACTCTCTTCAGATTGCACCCATTTCCCAAGCTCAGGCTACCCAGAGAGCTGGTCGAGCTGGTCGAACAGGTCCCGGTAAGTGCTACAGATTGTACACTGAGAACTCGTTCCACAATGAGATGCTTACCAACACTGTCCCTGAGATTCAGAGACAGAACCTGAGTCACACTATTCTCATGTTGAAGGCCATGGGTATCAACGATCTGTTGAATTTCGACTTTATGGACCCTCCTCCTCACAACACGCTGCTGTCTGCTCTCAACGATCTCCACCATCTTTCCGCTATTGACGGAGAAGGTCTGCTGACTAAGTTGGGTCGAAACATGGCCGACTTTCCTATGGAGCCTGCCATGGCGAAGGTTTTACTCAACTCTGTTGATCACAACTGTGCTGAGGAGATTCTGACCATTGTGGCTATGCTTTCTGTTCAGAGTGTCTTCTTCCGGCCCAAGAACATGGCCGAAAAGGCTGATGCTAAGCGGAAGAAGTTCATGGACCCCACAGGTGACCATCTGACGATGCTCAATGTCTACAATGCATGGAAACGAAACAACTGCTCCAAAATGTGGACCAATGAGAACTTCATTCAAGACAGATCCATGCGAAGAGCGCAGGATGTCCGTAACCAACTGGTGTCAATCATGGGACGATACAAGCACCGAATTTCATCATGTGGAGCGTCTACTGATATCGTTCGCAAGGTTCTATGTTCGGGATACTTCAAGAATTCTGCCGAGAAAGATCCCCAGCAGGGCTACAAGACGCTTATTGAACGAACACCTGTTTTTATGCATCCCTCTTCTGCGCTCTTTTCTAAACCTTCTCAGTATGTCATCTATCATACTCTATTGTTGACTTCCAAGGAGTATATGCATTGTGTGACTTCTATTGACGCCAAGTGGCTGCCCTGGGCTGCTCCCACATTCTTCAGCTTTGCAGACACTAGCAAGCTATCCAAAGAGAAAAAGTCCAAGAAGATTGTGCCCCTTTATGATCGGTACGCTCAGGATCAGGATTCTTGGAGACTGTCTTCCGCCCGAAGAATGCCAGAGAAGGATGCGAACATTTTCGGTTAGCGCATTGACATCTATAATTTGCATTATAATCATTTATTCTTCTAGAGAATTGTGTACAAGTAACACTCATCTTGCCCTATGTACTAGTATAACCACTCCATGTGTGGTTGGTTGCCTGTTGTGTCTTTCAAGCTGGTCTGTTTACGGCGACAGTCTAATGACTGGAATTCACCACCGTGATATCAAACTCAAGGTATAGACAGTGCCCACTCGTTCAGCTTCCTAGCAGAATCCTCCAGCTCAGGTACATTGTACGAGAATGTACTCATAATACGGCTCTTAGGCTCCATTGATCATCTGGCTCACAATTTAGGTACGATGCTTCATTTCCCGACTTGGAAGAGTGAGAGCTTCTGCCTCTACTGTAGCACGCATTTGCTGGATATTAACAGTAGATGGGCACTGTATAGCATCAGGGGCTCCATGTTTGTCTGACAGGGTATGGTCTGTAACATGTTGCCATCATCTGACTTGAGAAGGTCTTGTATGATCTTGATACGATGCCCAATCACGTTATTCTCTCAAGCACGCAATGAGGCGGGCTGTGTCCCAACAGACCCGATTGGGGCACGGTCAAAACAAATTGCTTGAGTATCCCAGAGTCCGTAGGGTATCTCCAAGTCCAGCAAGTCCCAACGTCAAGGTTCCTACAGTAACACGCGAAGGTTGGAGAGGTGCTTTAGGTTGGAGTTTGAGGAGCGTGAAGGGGTAAACAGAAGGGCCTCTGAAAGGTACCTGTAGGGTGGAGAGGCGGGGAAGTGGCGTTATCGATGATCTTCTGTGTCATATGAATGTGAAAATTAATTTTCTCCACTATTGCAAGCTTCCACCATGAGATTGGGGCGTGCTGTCCTCTGACGTCATACTCGTACTTAGATGAGCCCCGAACTTTACTTGCTTTTGTTACATTGCCCAAGGTGTCGCTCCTGTCTTTACATGAGATACATGCCCACCGCGGGCGCCAAAGGAGGGCCCTAGAATGATGAGTAAGGGTGGAGCGAACAAGGTGGAGGCGGGAGAGATATTTATTGCCCAGTTTTCTCGATCCCTCCAACGAATTTAATACTCGGCAATTCTTCTGATTTTCTATAAATTATTTCCCCTCCTGCAAAATTTTCCTATATTTCTCTGGTTACTCGCATATTTGACGTAGGGTCGAAGACTTGCCCACCTGTGTTGGGACGAAACGAACAGAAGGAAAAAATGGGCAAAAATGGGGAAGAAAACATGTCACAAATACCTTGCTGCCGCTGACTGGGAAACAGCAACCCTCATATGCGCCGCTACTGTGCCCCAGGTCGTTAAACTGCGACTCCGAAGATAGTCCGCATTAGCCAGGCACTCGTGTGAGCACTGAGCATATATTGCCTAATTCATGTATCACGATGCGGCTGTAGAGATTTGAACAATATCAGGAAATATCAGGAAATATCAGTGCTGTGCAAAACACGATGAGGGGACAAACTTACACTTGCGGCATGTGGTTGGCTGCTGGGGTCTTATGGATGCCTTCTGGGGCTTCATTCCGCTCTTGGACTTGCCATCTTACAATCTAAGTAAACATGCTTGTTGATTGACCCTTGGAAGCTAAACCGTGAGAATGCTCCGTACAGGGCGTGATATTGGCGATTATCTTGCCTATTATTGGTGCTAGAGATACAAGGATAATGTTGATCGAATTCCACCACCGAGGCAGATAGGTCAAACTAGTCCCGTACTTCAACGACCATTATTCATTTACCTGGACAAGTTCAAAAAAGGTGCTCCCAAACTGTAATGGCAAGTGGAAGTCGCGAAAATAATTATATGGAAGATTTTAGAACGAATTCCGAGTAGGAAGAAGTTGAAAGTTGAGAGATAAAAAGCATACCAT
Source organism: Yarrowia lipolytica (assembly GCF_001761485.1). Taxonomy (NCBI): domain Eukaryota; kingdom Fungi; phylum Ascomycota; class Dipodascomycetes; order Dipodascales; genus Yarrowia; species Yarrowia lipolytica. The sequence goes on along the minus strand of NC_090771.1, from coordinate 1,502,036 downwards.
CCTACTCCTCTCAGCTCGTGCAATACTTTAAAGCTACTTTCGTCATGATAGCACTACTATAGCCCTTCACAGCCACAGTTGAAACCGCAACCTGGGCTGTGTCTCACCCAACCGTGTAACAGCAAGGGCCACTCATATGGCTAATAGGACCTCAAAGCAAAATGGAGGTTGAGTTTGCTCTGGGAGGGCAATAAAAAAAATGATTGCAGATAGGGTTAGAGTTCTAAAAAGTGTCAGAGGGCGAGTCATACCCCAAATTGTACACATACAGCGCTGTCAGCAGTTTCTTTTCGCAACTTATCTTGACTTCACCCCAAAACACACTCACGCTTACCACTATAAGTACGAGTACCGTTGCCTCTATTTTTCTCAACAAAACAGAGTCTACGGCCACTGCGCTACGCACACAAAACAATCGTCATTTTGCGGTGATTTCCAAGACAGATTTGTCGGCTCTCGACAGGTCTATTTTACTTACCATAAGTAACCCCCTCAAGTTCTAACTTCCCCCAAGTTACGCAAACAGTGATGGCCCCTCACATCCTTGGCCCCGAGCCCGTCCAGGCCGACTCATCCTTTCTCGGCACACGACCGTGCCCCACTCTGAGCTACCCTGCTTCTTTTGTGGATGAGGTCTCTGCTTCTATTGACCAAGGCCTCTCTGAGTCCGAGAAGCTCATTGCTAACGCCATGAAGACCCGAATCGAGGCTATCGATCTCGAGACCTGCTCTCCTGGATCCGAAGACTCCTTCTTCGTGGCTGACCTCGGAATCGTCTACTCGCAGTTCATGCGATGGAGTAACTGCCTTCCCCGAGTCACCCCCTTCTACGCCATGAAGTGTAACGGTGACCCCAAGGTTCTCCAGCTTCTCGCAGCCCTCGGCACCGGTTTCGACTGCGCCTCCCGAAACGAGATCCAGACAATTCTGGACCTCGGTGTCTCCCAGGACCGAATCATCTACGCGCATCCCTGCAAGGTGGCGTCCTACATTCGATACGCCTCCTCTGTGGGCGTGGAGAAGATGGTGTTTGACAACGCCGAGGAGCTCTACAAGTGTGCAAAGTACCACCCTACCGCCAAGCTGTTCCTCCGAATTGTCACCGACGACTCCCAGTCTCTGTGTCAGTTTTCTGTCAAGTACGGCGCTGCTCTGGAGAACACCCAGTCGCTGCTCCAGCTTGCTAAGGATCTCGGTCTGAACGTGGCCGGTGTGTCTTTCCATGTGGGATCCGGCGCTGGAGACCCCAACGCCTTCCTGGACGCTGTGCGAAACGCTAAGCGGGTGTTTGACCAGGGAGCTGCCATTGGCATGCACCTCAACACTCTGGATGTCGGCGGAGGCTTCTCGGACGATTCCTTTGAGTCCTCTGCTGCCGTTCTGGGGGACGCTCTTGACAAGTACTTCCCAGAGGAGAGCGGAGTTAACCTCATGGCTGAGCCCGGCCGGTTCTTTGTGTCCGAGGCCTTCACCATTGCCTCTCATGTGATTGCTCGACGAATCATTGAGAACCAGAACAAGGCCATGCTCTACCTCAACGACGGTGTCTACGGAAACATGAACTGCATTCTGTTTGACCACCAGGAGCCCGTGCCCAAGGTTCTGACCTACCAGGGCAAGTTCATGTACGGTGAGCGATACCAGAAGCAGAAGTCCTCGCAAGACGTTTCTGTGTGGGGCCCCACCTGCGACGGTATCGACTGCATTTCTAAGTCGTGCCAGCTACCTGTTCTTCTCGATGTCGGTGACTGGATGTACTTCACTTCCTTTGGTGCCTACACCGTGGCAGCCTCCACCACCTTCAACGGTTTCAACAGCGATTGTGAGACCCTGTACGTTTGCTCTAAGAAGGAGGTTGAGCAGTACATCAAGTTGTAAGCTAGCAACTGCGATAGATAGATAGAGCTGAAGGTGATAGCGACTACAGCATAATAAAAGTGTTTTTGTTTGTGGATTAATTGATTAAAAGTTGTGGGGTGAGAAGGCTGCCAATTGTGTGACTGTTTGGGAGCTCTACGTATTACAATACTGTGCGTTCATAGGTGTTGTATTCTTCAAAAGCATCAATAGCTACGGTGACAAGAGAACAAGTCACATTCATTCTGTTGCTTGAATTAGATCCAATTACTTGTACTGTTGATGCATAATGCATAGGAGACCACTGGGGGATGCAGAACTGTTAACTACTTCTACTGTACTGAGCATGCAAACACACATCCAGGTTCTCCTCCTTGCTGAGGAAGTCAGCACAGCTACAGTACCTGTGCACAGACACTTTAGCTACCACGAGTAGATCACTTCCATTGATTTGATTTTGGTGTAGTATACAATGCACAATACATGCTGTACATACCGGTACCCCATCAGATACCGCAACCTGCCACCGCCTCCTCTGGATAATGGATGGAAAATGCTGAATTAATTATCAAATGAGCGGCGGAACCTCTTACTTACCGATCTTGATGATCTTGATAGAAGAAGGCAGGGACTGGACAATCTTGTCGGCCTTGGTCCGATCATCAACGGTCAGAGTATAGAGCATTCGAGGGCATCGGATCTTGAATTTGGTGTCGTTAGCCGAGTACTTGACGGTGACGCTCTCGACGTCATCCCGGCTGCAGGTGGCCAGAAAGTCCTTGATGCTAGTGAGGGTTTGCTGGGTTAGTTTCCGCGTGTCGACACTGCTTTGTAGTGCTAATACTCACAGCCATTTTGGGGGAGTATTGTTGAAAACCAGAGCTCGTCTAATGATTAATACGAGCTTGCAGGTTTGATGCGCATAGAGTTCTGTGTGTAGGGTAACAAGCGAGAACGCTGAGTGGAGGTCGAGTTTGGCTACAAGTACATGTACGGTACATACAGTACTTACTTGTATTTCCTGTTTGATAATATTAATACTTTACAGACTCTGAAGCAACCTTACGGATTTTCCCATCATTTTTTTGGGTAATTGTTCTAAGTTGGTCACGCGTTCCAACGTCAGCTATGGGTGCCAGTGTGACTGTGACCATTGGCCTCTCATTCATCTCGGTGCCTCCATACATCACACAATCGCCCAGAACCCTGTACCTTTTCAAGTCGATGCTATAATAATGCATTAGTATAGTTATTTTGGGCAACACTTACATTTCCCATCCCTTCATGATAGAAATGAGCTTGGAGAGACCCTCGATGGAGTCCAGATCGGGACCTCTTCCAGGCGTAAGCGATGTGTGTGCAAAGTCTACAATCTTAGCCTGGTACAGAGGTCCAACCTCTTCCTCTCCTTGATTATTAAGCCGGTCATCAAACGCCTGCAAGTCAGACTCGTAGATGATTAGAACAGAAGCCGAATGCATTCGCATTTCAATGCGGCGGAAGACCCGTCGAATGTAAAGCAATTCCTGAATGATGACGGAGATAAGTGCCGAGGCACGGTCGTAGCCAAGATGGCTGACAGGGAACATGTTCTTGTTGAGACATGACGATATGTCCCCATCTGTCAATGACCGACCGTACTTTTTGCCATACTCAATGTATCCCGAGTCAGATGGCACAATGCCTCTTTCCGGATCTCCAGGCTCCTTAGCAGCCTCTTTTCCAGCATATATCTGCATTCCGGCCACTCTCATATGCAAAGACCCTGACGTTGTAGTTTCGCTGACTTTTCTCATTCGCTCCTGCTTCTCCGGGGTCGCCTCATCGTCCCACAGAATGGCTCCTAGCTTGATATCCACGACGGAGGGCTTAATGAACCCCTTGGTGAGGTTCTCCAGAACAATGGAGGCATTTGAGGGGTGTAGCGGAGCTTCCTGGCCCCGTCCAACGGAGTGGGTCTCTGGTTTCGATAACGATGCAAGTAGGTTGTGTTGAGTAGACGACTCCGTCACTAATTCAATCCCCTGTCCATTCTTGTTCAATCGCTGTTTGATATCCTCGTAACTCAAAGACGACCCGTCTCCTCCTGCATCGCCCGCCGCCGACTCATGCTCCATCAGTGTGCCCATGAAAACGGGAATCACGCCGGCAAGGTCAGCCGTAGGGGCGTCCGGATGCTGCTCGTAGGCCTCGTCATCCAGGCCCTCGGGAATGCGAGAGACGCCAGCCTGAACATGTTGGTAGAATGCAATTTCCTTGGGAAGCGCGCGCTTGACGAAAATGTCACGTGACTCGTCCTCTAACGCGCCCTCATGGCCTGCCGCTTGTCGTACCGGTTGCATTAGGTGTCGTTAGAGCGGAGGTGGTGGTGAGGTTTGGTGGTTCTGGTATATTGGCTATTATAGCTTGTAGCTATTTTGAGTACGTATACTGCAGCGCAGGGGACAAGCTGATGCATGTCAACTCTGTTGAGGGGTGGGGGCTTGTGCCGATGGATTGAGGATACAAGAAGACGATTTTGGGAAGTATTAGGAGATGGAGAGTTCACCAAAGATTAGTGCTTATTTGGAAGCCTTTAACGGCCTTTACATCTCCTGTTCAACCGCTCCAATACACACTTGTATGTTCAACTTTCAAGGCAAAGATGTACAAGGTCAACCCTATATTTCAGTGATCAGCGGGGAGCTTGTGGGACGAGGAGGTGATGGTGAAGTCGGTGATGATAAAACACGGTATTAACAGGGTGTCAAAATGAGTGTTGGGAGCTTTCATTTGCAATTTTCATATTTTAAACCTCGGCTGCCTCACTACCCAACGACTCTAGTCCTGTGCAGTATCTGTCACCTGTCATTTTCCTCCACTGGCCTATTCTTAGAACGAACTTTTGCAATACGTAATACATGTGGAGAAGACTGAACAGAAGTTCCAAGGAGTGTTTTAGCTCATGCGATTTTGTCTCAGACGAGAAAGAGATATTGGGAAAAGAAAAGCGGAGTAAAGAAGAGAAGCTGCCATATTGACAGCCGTGAGGTACAAGTACGAGACATTATATTGGTATTCAAGCGTGTACTGAATGTCCAAGAATTGGCCCCGTTTTGTCATCGTTTATCATAGCCAATTGGCATGATCTCAGATCCTAATTTTAGTACAGTATGAGGTTTACGGGCGGAGTTCAATATCCGTGTGGTTCGGCTTGTGGGCCCGCCACAAGGTTAATTGTCTGTCACAAGTGCGATACGATAATTCACGTACGTATGAGTATATCGTACTTACGAGTACATATCGTACTTACAAGTACATATCGTACTTACAAGTACATACGGTAACTTCACAATGGACTGGTTCGTTCAAAAAAAAAAAAAAGTATCATGTGACTCGACCCACCCGAACTGTCTTCGTGATAGCCTTAAAACAGGCAATTGAAACGCAGTGGACTGACTGAGCTTGTGAACAGAGCGGTTCAGTACATACGTACAGCGGTTCTTGTCTATGAGTATGTGTTGTGCTTCTCTTTGGAAAAAGTTCTTGCACAAGAACAAACCACACCACACGCAAGCACGTCATCGCAGACATGTCTAACGCGCCACCATACGCCACACTCTGCACGAGTCCCAACTCATGTGAATTTTCAAACGGGAAACTCTGTATATGTAGCCAATAACGACCATTTGAATTTGGTTACTAAGTACATTGATTAGTACATCGTCACTGTCGACCACCAACTGCCCCCGACACAAACCCACAAAATGAGCCGATCTAACATCTCACGAAACTTCTTCTACGTGTTTACTGCAGCCGTCGTCATTGCAGGAACCGCAGCCCTGTTTCTGCCCACAGCCTCCCTCGATAACAAGTCCACACCTAAGGTGACCAAGAAGCCCTCGAAAAAGGTCAAGGACGCAAAGATTGATACCTCCGAGGATCCCAAGGCTCCGCTGGAGGAGTGGTCGCGAGTCGACATCAACGTCTACCTCAACAAGGTGAGTATTGTGTCCAGAAAGATCCAATAGGATCCATACGTGACTGCGCAGCAATCGACACGATAACTAAAAGGCCATTGAAGTATATGACCAGATACTCAAGAATATTGTCAACTGCTCATTGGATACTACCGGTCACTATCTCACTCCTTGTTTCTGCTGGCCTGGCGCTTGTTGCTCGCTTACAGGTCATGCATCTAATATGAAACCTAACTAACACAGCGATATATCACTCCCTCTGAAGAGTCCACCGACGAGGAGCTCAAAGCGCTCATTGCCCAGCTCCAGAAAATCGCAGTCTAGATTTCCATCTCTTGACGCTGTACTTTTAGCCATAGACAGCTGTGGATTTGAGTTGGTCAGATCTGCATCTGGTTACGTATATTAAAATGAAAATATGATCCAAGAGGAGTGAACGGGAAGAAAGAACCGAAGATCACGAGGGGACAAGCACTGTGCTGTAGTAATCAAGGGTAATTATCTCTTAAAGGTCGTTGGGGTTACTTGCACTACAGACTGCACAATGAGTTGATCTGATCTGGACACACCAATTTCAGAGATATCAGCTATCACAACCAAATGAAATTTATTAATTGATTTAATCGCTACAAGTACATACTGTACAATGTATACGTTATGAATCACTATAAATATCTCTTGCCATCTTCCAATGCGTGCAACACTGGCAGACTGACTAACATGTCTCTATTTGTACCCAAGTGTCTAGTTATTATTGAGAAACAGGAGCAGGAGCAGCTCAACCACTGTCTCGAACTTCAGAACCACAGCAGGTCCATGAATAGGGACACAGTAAGTGGAGGTGGCTCCATAGTCGAAGTTGATACCGGAAATCTCGGCACTGACACCTGTAGCCTCCTCTTGGCGTTGACAAATCTCGTCCCATAGTTCGGTGGAGATTTCTGGATAGAACTTGAGGGGCTTCTGAGTCTCGACAAAGACAGGGTACTCTTCGTCCTCTTCAATTACACTGTAGGTTGCAAACTCAGACAGAGCAATGGTCTTGAGTTCGTTCTCGGGCAGGAACACCTTGTGGGCGTCATTGTGGAGTTCCTTCTTGAGTATTGCAACAACGCCAGTCATCGTCTCATTATTCTCCATTTCGTTGTAGTGGGTGTATCGCTCGGCGAAGTCTTCTGAGGACAGACCAGCGAAAAGGTTGGAGATGGGGCTGATAGAGAACATCTTGAGAAGTGAGGAGTTGAATTGACAAACGAGTACTAACTGAGGAAGGAATAAGAGCCCAAGCGCTTCATTATAAGAGTGTCTTTTTTGTAAGAGCATACATTTGTTGAGATGTGTTATCAGGTACCCACATTATGAAATGCATATGAAGAGTGACTGTTTGGGACGAGATTGAGGGGTCCATTATATTCCCAGACCCATAGTCTTATGAAATGCTTTCCCGTGTCATTTTTTCCGTGGAATCTCTGCTCACTAATGATGGTTCACTTGTAGTTTTCGCGTCATACAATAAAGTATACTTGTACAATGCAAGCAGACACGATATGGGCTGCCTATTTAGGCGATATTGGAGGGCGCATAGAATATGGGATCTTTGGAGTTGGATATGAAAGCAATAGACAGACGAAATTAATGAGTACAAGTACTTATGGTATGGCCCCAGTTTCTGCCAAGATTGACTGACAGAAATAGAAAGTACTCTTTTTAAACCCACCTTGTTCCCCGACAAGACATGTATGACCCCAAAATGCGCACGCTCGCCCTGTGTTAAGCCCAGAAAATACAGGTCCAAAGTCCGTGTCCAGAAATACAGATAATTTATGCACTTCCACCTCCCCAGCCACCCTCACCTCGACGAACATACAGTACACTCAACACATGTCTGCACCAAATGAACCTGCCAACCCTTAGGCTACAGTATGTACATCTCTTCCTCTGCAAGTTCTGCCACAAGCTGATCATGGACTGTGCCATAATGGACCATAATCATTAGAATAAAAAGAAAGAAACAACCATATTACAACTGCATGGCCAAAGCCGATGAAAGAAACCGTCCAATTTGACCGAGGCCCAAAAGAAGGAGCAACTCGCTCGCAAGTTTCATTTGAACAGATTACTACAAGTAGTACAAGTAGTGTCTGGCTACAGTGCTCGTAGCTACTTGAAACCTATTATGACATGCGATGTCATTGTTTCGTTACTGTACGTGCCAATAATATTATTGTTGCGCTCTTGACACCTACGTCAATCTCTTACTACAATGGCACCCTGCTTCTACAGTACAGGTACCGGTACTTGTACATAAGTCACTCGTTCATGATAATATAAATATGTTAGATGTTACATGGTGTTCGATACACTGTCTATATGTTAAGCCACGCAGGCGTAAGAATGGGCAGTCTCAAGCAATTTGACAGTGGCAGTGTAGTGGTAAAAGATGCCACCGAAAACAAAAATGTGCCAGAGGTTGTGGCTCATGCCAAAGTAGTCAAACACTCCGCCAGGACACCATCGTTCAGGAATGAGGAAAGAGTAGAAGATTACTCCAGCAGCGTACGAGGCCAGAGAAGGAACAACAGGCAGGTAGAAGGCCAGAGTGTTGGACACACCATGGAGCAGGGTGTTGTGGATGAACGAGGTAGCTCCAGCAACGGCAAAGGAGACGAAAAAGAGAATTCGCCAGTGCCGGTTCTTGGGGTCATCAAATTTGGGGTCCCAAGACAGGAAAACACCGGTGATGCCGAAGAAAGCAGTCAGAGTCATGTACACAGTCTGCATAGTTGGGTTGCAGTAGAAGGCGGTGTACTCGGTGGTAAGAATCGAAGCGCAAATGAGAACAGTGATGCCAGTGTAGTCCACACACGCAAACTTCTTTCTGTGCTCAATCCAGCAGATGGAGTTGAACGTGTGCCAGATAGATGAACAGACCAGGCACTTCATGGCAGCCACAAGGAAGACAATCATGCACATGTTGTCCATCAACGACGACTTCTCCCAGCTGACAGTCTTCGGGTAATGGAAGAAGGCGAGAAAGAGCATGACAAAGAAACCTCCGAGATGGGTCCAGATGTTGCACGTCTCGTTATGCAGAGTGACCACAGACTTTGCACAATCTGAGTACTTTCCATAGAACCGGTAGCCTCGGATGATGTATGGGTTGTCTCGATGAACCTCGGGGAGCTCGTTGATGGTAATAAGTCCCTTCTTAGCGGCTTCCAGAGCAGCCTGAGTGGCCTTGTGTAAAAGCTCGTCAGCTCCCTGCTTGACAGCCTCCTCGATTTCCACCAGCCGTTGTTCTAGATGCTTCTGGACCTCGCTGAATTGCGAAGTCCAGGACTCGGTGTCCCACGAGTCTGTGTCCCAGTCAGCAAAGTCGTTGAAGTTGTTTTCTATCACATGCATAAACTGCTCCATCTTCTTCTTCTGGTCGGTCGTCTTCGTCAACACCTTCTCCTTGATTTGTTCAAATGCAAGTACTGCGTTGTGGATGCTCTCGTCGATTTGAGAGGCCTTGTTAGCGGAAAAGTCCTCGAGCACATCCATGCGCGACTCCAGACCCTTGAGAAAGGTGTCGAACTTGAGCAGCAGGCTGGTCTCGAGTTTTTCGTCGAACAGTGCCTCCAAAGCTGTAGAGTCATCGGTAGAGATTTTAATGTCGAGATGTTCGGGCCGAGATTCAGGCGATCTAGAAACGCCAGAAGCCTTAGCAGCTCGAGACTCGTCTCCACGGACGAGGAAATCCTGGTCTCGAGCCACGCTTCTTCTTCTACTTGTAGGTGCTTTTGCCATAGTTGCAGTGGTGGTTTGTTAGGTGAGTTAATGTAGCTGTGTCGTGAATGTCTTTTTCAGGGGGTGATGCAAGAGTGACTGTGGGTCGTGAGTTGAGTGAGTAGAGAGCTGTTGTGGTTGTTGCACGCTTCGTTAAAATTGATGCTGTTTTTATTCCCACTCGTTTCAAACTGCCGAACCTCAAGAGCGAACATCCCGTCTTATGTATCTTTATGTACAAGTACAGAACCATAACCTACTGTAGATTAGAGTTTAAGAGATGTGATGTCTCATTAGAGAGCCGCGAGATATATGAAAAATATGGCGAATACAGATTCTGTCCCGGACCATACGGAAACAAGAGAATCAATACTACAGAATCATTTCGTAAAAAAAAACCAGCTCGAATAACAGGTCAAAGCCCCTTCCGTGAATCACTCTCAAGATGTACCATTAACTCCATTAAGTTAGGGTTCAGCTTGAGGAGATAAAAACGTGCACCGTAGCGAGAGCAGAAAGGCCAATCTACAAGTAGGGACGACTCAAATGAAAGACGAGATGGAGTGATCAAACTTGAAATTGGGTATCGATGGAAGGGACTAGAAAAAACAAACAGATAGCTACCAGATATCTTGATAAGGGGTAACCGCTAGACATAAACAAAAGGCACACTTTGCGGGGTAAAGCAAACATGGCTGTACATCCTGCTGTGTTGCCAAGCCCCCTGTCCAAACACGCATCTCCGAGTTAAGCCGAATCAAACTGAGGATACTGTTAGCGAGAGTTGAGTGTAGATCGGGTGTGGAATGGGATAAAAAGGAAATAAAAGAATTGCAAATGTCACGTGATATCTGAAAACGAGACAGTATTTGCCACAAATGCAATCCAACCGCTGTTGTGACTTGTGTTTCCCGTCCCTGCCGTTTTTCTGCGATAACCATTCGCCATCACTCGCTGCCGCCGTTTCTTTATGCACACAAACCATGTCTTATCATGGGCCATCTGGATGTGTGTTTCTGGCTTGCCTGACTGTTCGCAGCAAAAAAAGCAGTTATACAGCCAATTAATGCCTGCTTATCATACAGGTATCTTTCGCTCATTCCATCGACTTCTCAATCGCCCAGTTCACCTCCATCTCTCCAGCATCAGATAAACGGCTCGCTTTTGTCGTTCCTGAGCTGTGCCTTTCCTGAGCCTAACTTTTCGAGAGGTTTAAGCTGGGATCGAGTGTATGGGAGGGTACGGTATGCACCGTACTTGTAGATCCTCCAGTGGCTATCAGAACACGCTCAGGGTGTGTTACACCTGTAGGATGCTGGAAATATTTGCATCACGTACGTATGTGTTGTGAATGGAAGCTGTATTTTGGAAACACGTGCATTCCAATACAGTACAAATACGTACCCCATCTCCACTTTCTTCCTCCTCCAACCGAACGCATATTGACGTCAATCTTATTGCCCAAGAGAGGGAAGATGCTCATGATGTGAGACATTGATTCATACTGACAGACGCAGAAGCAGAAAACCAGGTGGACTGTGGACGTCTGGGTCTCTGTCAAAAGATGTTTCCGGACTCGACCAGCTCATCTACGCAGTGACCGGAAAGAGGACATGCGAAGAAGAAGCGAAGTTTTCAGTACCTGTAGCAAAAAGACTGTAGATACTGTAATACAGTACACAGACTTGAAGGAAGTTTCGCGGCCACCGGGGTAATAGTTAATTACACCAATTTCATACAAATTTCAGTACAACTACCGTATGTACATACCAGTACGATACCCCTTCGAGCACAGCACAATTTTTAGTGGGACAACGTCGCGAAAGTACATACAGTAAATATATGATTACTGTATCGACTGGAAGACAATGAGTGTTACCAGGTATATGTCTTTTGTATGGAGGGTGATTATATTACAGCCTGGGGCACGTGTCCAAACTGCACCAGCGCTCAAAAGAAATCAGAGAGATACTCAGAGTCGGTTAGAACGTGCACCAACTAACACAGTACAGTTCATGTCCAGCTTATGTCCCACCAAGCGAGACACCAACGAGATCAAACAGGCCGATCGACACGGACAAGATGGGAAACGACATCGGCTGGATTGCGTTCTGTTCCACACTATGAGACTGTCCCAAATACATTGAGTGTGGGCTCGTTTGAATTATGATCTGAACCATCATCTGGAAGACAGGTATGAGAGCTACAGTGCATCGAATTTGTGTTCGAGTTGCAAGAAGAGAACCAAAGGACGTTGCAGTAAGAGTGTGTACCCAAGTCAGCTGGTTGGGCGCCACACGTGATCGAAATGAAAGTTGTGATTGGCGAGTGAGTGCAGGTATGGTCTAAGGAAGTACATTGTAGTGGAGTAAATACACACTGTCGGTACTGTACTTGCACTGGTAAGAAACCACAGTATCACCTCCATCGAGTCAAATGCTATCACGTAGAGGTGAGACCAGGAAAACAAGCTTAAACAGTCCTATGTGCCGATACAAGTACAAGTACTGTACCGGTGCGAGTAATTGTTCCAACTTTCACATATTAAATTATCATATCAACAAAATAATGTGGATGTACTTACTGGAAGGTCACACAGAGCAACCAGTACAGACAGTAGTTGTGGGTTGCAAGCGTGAGTAGAGTCTGAGTATCTACAGTAAGATCATTGAAGCTCTGTTGTTTATTCTGTAGTCTTTTTTTTTTTCTCATTTTTTTTCTCATTTTTTTTCTCATTTTTTTCATTTTTTTTTCATCATTTTTTTCTTCATTTTTTTTCACATCATCGTAGCTAGAGTATAACCACAGGTTCCATTCATCAGGTATTGCATGTCACCTCCTAATCGACGCTTACTAAGTTACCCTGCACGCCTCATCTTGAGGCTCACATAAACTTTTTAGAGCCCACAGATACAGAAGACGAAGCCAGAGTTTTGGAACCGAAGCTACTACTTTAACAGTGTCACTTATACCACGTCGACTTCTTACGCACGCGCAACAAACAGTAGATACAGTACCTCCGCGATCACATCACCAGACATACACACACCCTCCAACACTCATTGTCTGTATCCACGAATCTCAACTACTCACCCACCACGACCTGGCATATCACCACTTGGGTCTAGTCAGATCAAGACCCTACACAACACACACACATCGGTCCTACACGACTATGCTCACACACCATGGCAGCAAACAAAGGTAAGGCCCAAGGAGGCAAGAAAAAGAAGACTGGTAAAAACAGTAAGGCCACAGGATCCACCCCAAAATCTGCCAAAAACCAAGCCAATGAAGCAGACAACACCCCGGAGTGTCTGAAGCAGCTCCAAACGGCCATGGCGGCTTTTATGGCTATTCTTGAACGCAAGCTGAAGAAGTCGCCCCAACAACGGACTCAAGCGGCTTCCCTCGCACACGTTTCACTGGTGGTCATTACAGGCTGCGAGGATGACCGTGCAGCGGAACACGTAGATTCGTTGATCCCTATTTTCAATGAGCTGTGCGAGCACGAAAACCCAATCTGGACGCCAACGGGCCAGACCACACTCATCTCCACGCTCTCCGACAAGTTCACAAAATGGGCATCGGCGCAGGGACTGCTCTATCAGTACACACGCTCTCTGGTTGAGGGCAGCACGAATCCCATCGAAGACGCGCCCCAGATAGTCGATAGCGCAACTCAAGACTACGGCAAGATTGCGCAGACCATTTTGGACTACTCAAACGGTAAAAATGGGAACGACAACACAAACGGAGAGAAAGAGGCTACAGGACCCTCGCTCGACAGCATGATCGAAGCCCTATCTGCATCTGGAGTGGAGGTTTTGGCTAAAGAAGCGTCTACACAACAGCAATCATCATCACCACAATTATCTGCACAGCCACAACCGAAAGACCCCAAACAGGTGGCCCAGGCATTTCTCATGTTCAAACCATACATGTCTCAAATGATTGAAGCACGTCGCTATGCTGAGCAGCAGTTGCATGCCCTGGAAGCAAATGTCTCTAGGTTATCGCTAAAGGTAGAGGAATTTGAGCGGAAACGAGGACCGCAACTACTGTCGAAGGACGTGGAGGCTGTCTATCAGCCCGATCCGAGGTTGACGTTGGAAAACAATACAAAGGAATTGTGAGTATAGAGGTTCTGGGAGAGAGGCTGACTCAATTGGGGAGATTTTGGCGATGTCAGGTATCAAACAATTTATTAACATAGCATGAGAGAGCATTTCAAGGCATTCTTATCGCAATACAAGCTGCGAGAGGAGCATTTCGAGAAACTGCTGAAGGCACGATCATCTGAAACTGCGGTTCAGATCATGAAGGTCAAAAAGTACCGAGAGTTGTCTCGAGCTGGATGGCGAATGGCCTCAGAGGCACTGGATAGCCTTTCCAAGGTTGATGAACGAATCCAGACCATCGAGTCCAACTTTACGGACTATAAAGCGCTTTCCAGTGCCACAATCGAATCTCTGGTTCAGGAGCACGAATCTTCCAAGCGTGACTTCAAGTACCTAGAATTGGAGCATGAACAGACGAAGAACAAGACGGAACTCATGAACGTTATGATGAGTGACGTTGTGGCGTATAATGCGGAGCTCAAGGAGACACTCAGCGAGTTCCAGGATCTAGCAGAGGCGTGGAGGGTGTGGGCAGAGGCTTCCAAGCCCATGATTGAGACTGCTCTTCCGGATCTTCAGATGCAGGCCATGGACGGCATTCTGACGAAGACCGAGGGGCTAATACCTCGCGAAGCAGATGATCCTCAGCCTCCTACTGACGAAGAAATTGAGGATATGCTGCGTAAGGGGCGTTTGGAGGGCAAGACGGTGGAACAGGTGAGCCAGGAAGTGATTTCAGCGACGGAGCATGCTCTGAAGCTGGCGCGAGAGCGTCGGGAGAAGCGGGCAAACAACAGCTCGGCTATGGCTGCTCGGGTCAACAAGCATGTGGATCATGTGTTGGCCTCGCAGATGAAGTCCGATGATGCGATTACCGAGAAGGCTGTCAAGCAGGTTGTCGAGGCTGCCAAGATTCTTGACCAGATTAAGCCTGCTAACTCGCCTGCCAAGGATATCGCCGAGATGCCTAAAGTTGACGAATCAGCTCCTCGATCCGTTCGTGAATCTGCCACACCACTGCCTGAAACTGAAAAATCTACGCCCCAGCCCCATAAGACATCTCCCAAGAAGGAATCTCCCAAACTCGACACTGATGGCTACGAGGCCGATGTGGACGATACTAAGGCTGGCAGAAAAGCCCAGAAGACCGAAGACAAGACCGTTCCCCCTATGGCTGAGCTACCTGAGCCACCAACCAACGCAGCATATTCTGCTGCACTAGGCCTCGCTCCAGATAGTCATTTGACAGTGTACTCTCCGGTTCATACTGATGACGAAGATGTGTCCCGTGAGGCTGCTCACGATGAGGCTGATGGCGAGGATGACGACGACTTCGGATTCAAGCGATACGTGGCGTACGAGGGAGACGTGTCTTCTGAGGAGGATGAGTACTTTTTGCGAGCCAAATTTGGTATCTGCTACCATGACCGGTACAACCGACGTGGCAAGGCTACAAACAAAGACGTCAACTCGTACATGGGGGTGTTTGGCGGTGCTCCTGACAAGTCTCATAACCTGTGTGCTCACGATATGGGTGCTGATTATGGACAGGCGCGATTCTCTGACCGCCGAGGTCATCTCTTCAGCGAGGTGCTGCTGCATGATTATGTCCAGTCTGATGACGACACTTCCATGCAGAATTGGACAGATGAGGTGGAGTGGGAAGAGGGGATCACTCCCGATGAAGATGAGGACGAAGACGAAGACTCTGGAAGCGACGTGGACCATGATGATGATACGAAGCGGGCAGCTGAAGAGAAGATCAAGGCTGTTCAGAATGCCATTGATGTTGCAACTGGAACCAAGACGGCGCCCCCCCCTGGAAGTGCCGCTGCCAAAGGAGTGGCAGACGAGCTGGAACAAATGCTCTTTGCCAAGGTTGACGAGAGATTCAACTCTGTGCAAATTCCTGAGTCTTTCTCCGAAGAGGAATGGAAAACTCTCAAGAGCGGCTCCTTGGGCGGCATTGTGCCTCTCATGTTGTCCTACATGATTTCCGCTTTCTCTGCTGGAAACACCCTGACCCTGGATCAGAAGTTTCCATCGTTTGTGGTGGCTTCCTGCAACTGGGCTGGCTCTATCGCGACTATCAACTTCCTGACCTGCTATTACAGCAACAGTAACGGTTATAAGGAAAGGTATAGATGGGATCCTATCGGACGAACCATCAAGTCTATTGGTGACATCTCCGGTCTTCTTGACGAGTCTCGAAACTTGTGCCCTGTTACTCTCGATCTCATTCCTTTCCTCCTGTTTGCTGCTCGAGCCCTGGCTGAAGTTGTTGTCCACCCTACCTGGGAGAGTGGCGATGCTCGCGATAATGCGCTTCAGACTGCTGTCAAGGACCATGAAAGTTTTCTATCAGTGGAAGATTTATACCGACTCGTTTTGGAGTTCCGACCTCCGTTGTGGGACCATCGCACTGGGGAGGTGTATACGACTCTTTTGGATGCCCTGATACGTTCGTTTGTGAGTCTCTACATGCGAGTGAGCCGGTTCCCATTTGAGCTCGACAAGCTTGCTGCTCTACCAGTAGCCAAGCCTGTTGAAGGGACTACCCCATCTAAGAACGTCCTTGATATTCTCACCAAGATCGAGGACCAGAAGTCCAAGTTCCTTGATCTTGAAGTCACAAAAATCGAGCAAGTTCTTCTGCATCAGGCCTCTGCGGCTCTGAGACGGTGTATCACTAAGAACGTGTATCCTGAAGACACGTCACTTGTTGTTGAAAGAAGCGTTCAAGACAAGGTGTTTGCTTTCCTGGCCGGCAGGGGAGGAGATGAGACGTACAACAAGGTTGTTGCTCACAACCAACCCATGCTGTTGCGGGCGTTGCATTCCAACCAGCTGGATGTTGAACGTATTGCCCAGCTACAAGATGCTTATGAGAAGCTGGATGGTCAAATTGCCTCTGTCGCTCAGACAGTTAACGGTACTGGCGAGGAAAGTGCAAATGGAAACGGAACCAATGGAGGAAACAACTGAATGTATAAGTTATTGCATGTTTAATATGGTATAGCTCATTGGTTTGATGTTTGTAGTGGGATGCGTACAGTTTATAGTGTGAAATCTTCAGCTGGAATCAGGATTCTTCAGAGTCCTGGTGACCTTTGCTGGAGCTCCCACCGCTACAGAGAAGGGGGGAATGTCTCTCGTGACCACAGACCCTGCTGATATAGTGCAACCCTTACCTATAGTGACTCCTGGCATGACCTGAACCGCTGATCCCAGCCAACAGTCGTCTCCGATAGTGATGGGAGAAGCATACTCTATCCCGTCCCTTCTAGTTTGTACTTCCACGTCGTGGGTTGCTGTAATGAGTTTCACACCGGGTCCCATCACGACACGGTCGCCGATAGTGATGAGAGCGCAGTCTAGAAACACACAGTTGTAGCTAGCAACGAAGTCTTGGCCACATGAAAAGTTGCAACCATAGTCAAAGTAGACGGGTGCTTCAATATGAGGGTTTTTGCCGACATGACCGACCATATTCTCCAACATGACAGCTCTGTCATTGCGCAATTGCTCAGGAGTAATATCCTCTGGAAAGTAGTCGTTGTATTTCTTTTGTGTCACGTGGATGTTGTGTCTAGCCTGGACTAGCTGCGGCTCGTACTCATGGTATCCCATGGCCGAAATCATCTTGTCGTAATGCTCATTGTGGGGCACATGATTCAGCTTCTTCGATTTTGCTATTTCTGCCTCGTTGAGCTCAAATTTCCGTCCACTGGGCATGTTGCACAAGTACAAATACCGGTACTGTACTCGTGGTTGTATGAAATCACGAGATACCGGGATGCGTGAACTCTGAATTGATGATGCATAATACGGAGAAGTTGCGCAGATCATACACCGAATGGGTGTACACTGTACATACGCAGACGACAAAAGAAAATATACACATTGATTCATTGAATCAGTTATGTGATGATTATACAGTCTATGCAGTAATTAAAACATCCGTTGGAATGTACCCCATTTGCAGCCACTCTGTAAGCAAACCCTGATTGTTTCAGTATGATTATATATACATATGTGAGAGCGTTTTCAACATGTTAATGCACTAATACTTCTTGAAGGGGAAGCCAGATCGAATATATGTGCCCTCGTGGGCCAGATAGAGCCCTGCTCTGGGGAGAACTTCGACCTGGTATGGCTCAATGGGAAAGCTCTCTCCGTCAATACTAATATAGTCCGACTTTCCAATAGGCGTGATTCGGAATGCCTCGATTTTCATGTATCCCGCAACGGGCAGGTCGATATGACGGCCAGTTTCCGAGGCAACCAGCAGATTGACAGCGTCACTTCGACCAACCTTGCCGTCCCATGTCATGACGTCGATAAGGCCATCATGAGGGATGGCAGCAGGGAATGCCAAAGAGTCCGCAGACACCCAGGGCATCTTACCGGTATAGAAGTTTGCCATTTCCTTGGATGTCGAGACTTCCCAGTCAGAAGGAATCGGGTCGTTGACAGAGCCATATTTGAGCGAAGCAAACACGTTGGGGTCGAGCTTGGCAATCTCCTCACTACTGAGAGGATCCACTCGGTCCACAATGTATTTTTGGTAGTGTTTGCTGAGCTCGCGTACATCTCGGGTGTGTACTTTGACTGCTATTTCACACGGGTAGGCTTTTCGGTTGATGATTCGTGCAATAGCTCCGACTGTGAACCGTGCTCCTCCCATCCATCGCAGATGCTCAGTTCCAAGGTCCAGGTCCGCCACCAGTCCCCACGCCTGCGAGAGGAACGAAACGACGCGCTTGTCGCCCTGGGTTACAGCCATATAGTCCACGGGAATGGCTCTTCCCTTGATCATTTTCAATGTTGCGATAGACGCAGAAGAAGTGCCATTTAGCGACCACGACAGCGAGTTTCCCGATCCACAGGGCAGCTGACAGATAGCCACGGATTGCAGCAGCTGGGCTCCGTCTTCGGGACGGGAGGCCATACCATTGATGACCTCGTGTGGGATACCGTCTCCAGAACAACACATGATAGCATCGTATTTGTCCATAGGAATTTCTGCACCAATCTCCTGGGCATGGTACCGGTGAGTAGTTTCCACAACGTTCAAGGAACAGTTTGCTGCCCGGAGAAGAGGTTCAGAGGCGTACTTGAACACTCTTGCTGCGTGTCCAGTTCCTCCATTGGGATTGACGAGGATCAGGAACCGTTTTTTCGGCTTGGCTGCTCCGTAGGCCTTCTGCATAATTTCATCGGCCACGGCAGCGGGGTCTCCTCCATCGAAAGCTGCTACGACGGTTTTCGGAATGCAAGAAGTTTTAGACACGTCTCCATAGCTGATTTTGATGGAGGTTTCGTCTTTTTCGGACGGCTCGGCGAACAAGATGTTCTCGTATGCGATTTCTATCTTTTCTGGGCGCGTTTCTGTGTCAGTATGGCTCTAAAGCGAGTGTTTTGTACAGTCATTGCACGTTAGTAGTTGTAAATGTCTTCCAATACCCACCAAAGAGAGAAGCGCAAGTCCGAGACTGTTTGAATTTGGTGGCTGCGGATTAGTATGTTGATGTCTTTTATTATCGTCATGTCGAGTCGAGGAAAACGTGTCGCAAGCTACTCACCAGGCACTATCAGTCCATTTGCCCCCAAGCTTGCCAACTGGGGCAAGAGATCGCGGTTTGACATGGGAGGAGGAGGGGTCTCCGGGGGTCTTTGAGTGGATGGGATGGCTGAAGTGGAAGTAGTGCGTGCTGGGATCGGCGGATGGGAGAGACTCAACTACTGTAGGGTTTAGTCAGCTGGTCCTTGTTCTTTTCTCCGTATTTTCCAATGGGTTGGGCGTGAATGTGTGTTTTGAGTGCGTTTCGCGTGATTGTCTCTATGCTGAAGTTAGTCCCCCCCACTAAGTCCGTGTGTACTGTAGTCAGGGTTATTAGGGTGTGCGAATATGCGCGTTTAAGTGCGAGAATAAAGATGTGCCGGAAACGGGGTCATCGAGGAGTGCAGTGAGGAAGGGGGGCGTATACACAGGCTTGTGACTTCCATAGGACCAAAATGATACCTGGAAAGCATAGTTTTTTTTGCCCGGATGCCGTTTCTGAAGTCCTTTTACTATCCATGTCTCTCTTGGTACCCCACTTAAAAATCACCAGTTTGGATTCAGTTTTTCAACTTTTTTGGGTCGGATTGGTTTCCGTCTAACCCACAGAGTTTGAGTCAAAACAGTTGGAAGCGGACGAGAAATGTGAAAAAGGAGGGTGGCTTTGGGAGCGGGTTTTTGCGGAACGTTCAATGGCAGCTTCCCAGGCGGGCCAGTCCAGGCGGGCCAGTGCTCTTGATCCGCCTCTTCAGCTCTTCGAGACCCGTTCGACTTAATATACTCCATCTGTCTACCATTGCACTCGTTGTTTGGCGTGCTCGGATATATGTATTATACGATTATACGATAGATGCCTTAGGGTGATTGTATTGTACGTATCGTACTGTAACGGTTCTAGATCATGGCTTTTGACTTCGCAAGCCGTGGCACAGGGTACATGCTGGGATACTACTACTGTACTTGTACTTGTACTTGTAGTGTGTTTTGACCTGTTTATGGTCCATGCATCAGCTAGTGCATATTACTCGGCGTTATGTTGCTGTCTTACGCACAGCTCAAGATACCTGGTATACCACATCCAGCCAAGACGCTACATATCCTGGCTCTGTTTACAGAAGGCGTTGACTTATTTTAACGAAGAGAAGTTCGATCACCTTACCCAACTGAAACCTATCAAAGTTGAAGTTACAGTACCGCGCCGGATTCTCTAAGCGAATTTGGATGTGGAAATTAGCCTTGTTTGGGAAAATCTGGAAGCATGGGTATTTTGTCGAGTGAAGTCGGGCCACTTCCTGAATGTTAGAGGCGAGATGTTCTTTATCAGAGCCTATCATTGAAATCAGTTGACCAAGGGGGCAGATTGATAGGAACAAAGTGCCCCAAAACTCCACACCCGTCGAGTTAAAGTGAAGACTACTCGTACTGTAACGGTGGTGGAAGTACAACTATGGAAACCGTAGAATCACCCTCTGAAAATTATGTCGAAAAAGAGTGTTCACAATAAAAGGCAAGCTTACGCCTCCATCAGTGCTTGTATAGTAGGCTCTACGACGTCAATGATAACTACTTGTGTGTGCAGGAGTATCAGATATCTTATGGTTGTTGTGAGAAAACATCCCTCGAGCTGAAAGATATGGTCGTTCATCGAAATTCTTAAAAGACACACAATGTAACGATCGGACGCTGTGCACTCTCGTCTTGTTGATGTCTCAATTACTACCGAAAGTAAGCTATATATTTCCAACCCATGCACACATTCTCAGTGGTGTACTCTCCATGATATCTTTGTTGCTCTAGCAAGACTACCTCCAGCACAGAACTCTCAATTTAGGCGTCTTAACGTTTCTATCTCATACATCATACTATTCACATTTTCCTGGTTACGCACCTACTGAGGGTACTCAACCTGAGAGTCCTCGGGTCGGTGAACAATTCGATAAGAAAAGGAAACGAGGTACTGGGGAACTGAGGTCTGGCTGGCACTAGGAGGCTGAGTCTCATCAGGTCTAACCATGCCGGTGAAGCTGAAGCCATGGGGATCCTTACCGCGCTCGTTAGTCATTCTAACTCGACCAGTAGCATTGATAATGGTTCCTCCATTGACGCCGTGGCAATCGAAACCGAACATATCGTGGGTTACAGTTGCGGGCATCTGAGCGTAGATGCCCAGAAAAGCGTCACGACCAGCAATTGGAGTTCCGTTCCAAACAATCGCCGTGTCGGGTCTGAGAAATTGTGGCAGGTTTTGTCTATGATCGTCGAGAGCCTTGAAAAACTGTCGCAGGAAGCTCTCTGTGTTGGTGACTGTGTGGGTTACCTGCTGTTGAGTTGGGCCGTTGCTGGTGTTCATGTTGTGTGGAATGAAATGCGATAAGTTCAGGGGTTCAGAAGTCGTTTATGCCAAGCGCCGTTGTGCAATGAAAACAATATTCCAATATAAGTAATCCCTTGACAGTGTCTATGCTGTTTGATGTTGTTCAAGGCAGTTGTTGTGAATCAAGAACATGTCTTGGTGAATCTAGAAATATCTAAAAATGATCCCAAATAGGAATATTACCCTAAACCTTAACACAGCAAACAACTGATCTTAGAATTTCAAACTGGCAAAAATTTAGCCTTCCGCCCGAGTAGCGCAATGGTTAACGCGTTGGACTTCTAATCCAAAGATTGTGGGTTCGAGTCCCACCCCGGGTGCTTGTATAAAACCTAAATTTTTTGCTCTCCATACTTCCAGTATAAACCCTGTGAAGTGGTCAATTCATTGTACCTACAGGTACAGTACAGTATTTACTTTTTTGTCTGCACAACTCTGTTTCTAAAGGCAGCTCTCAGGAAGCCAATGTAAATAGGGAGAAAGGGAGCCATCGCCGTGAAATTACTACAAGTAGTGCTTTTTTAGAGTCGGTCCTACGATGGATGTTTTATGTTTTATGTTTTATACATATATATATACTGATCTCAAACTACAGTAAGTGTGCCGCCGTATAAAGGAAGCACAAGTATGAGATTTACTTGCAGGCTGTGTTTGCCGCTGTATAACAGGCTTGTTGCATACGCACGCCGCTTAATTTCTTTGTTACAGTATACTCTAGACTAGTTAGGTGGATTGTAAGATGGGCTCATTCACAAAGATCTGCCGTAGCTACTTGCACGTACTGTCCTCGTACCCGTACTTGAACATACTACAAGTACGTGCTGTAAACTGAGCTCACTGCAGGATTAAGGCTGGGATGGAGCGTTGAGTAGTTGTATCATCTTATCACTGATAGAATTTGTGGGTGCAGAAGGGCGGTAATACCGTATGAACAGACTTTGTCGTCGGAGAAGAGAGAAAGGGAGTATTGGTTCGGTGTGAGCAGCGTGACCAGCCAGCGACAACACCATGAGCAACACGACGGGTTCCGACACTGTCCGAGAGGATGAACAGAGACCGCCGAAGAAACAGAAGAGGGACAACAACGACATCTTACAGAAGACGGAGAGCGGAGAAAGCAGCGAAGCCGTATTCGACGCGACAACCGAAGCTGAAGGAGGAGACATTGAAGACCAAGAGAAGGATCAAGAACTCATGAAGAGTTCTGATGAAGAGGTTGAGGAAGAGGAGGAAGAAGAAGATGAGGAGGACTCTGAAGAGGATCGAGGGCGAAGGAGGGATCGGCAGGCGTCCGCTTCCCGGACAAAGTCCCGGGAACATTCGCATTCCAAGTCTCGTTCTAGATCACACAAGGGAGAGGAGCATGAGCGTCGTACAGTGATCAAAATCGTCGATGGCAAGGAGGTTCGCCAACATATCTCACGGGACCGGTACCACAGCCGTTCGGTCAGCAACAATCAGCAGACGAAAAGTTCGACAGATCGTTCCGGAGCCACTTCAACAACAAAGGATGGAACCCAGCGGAAAGACGAGCAATCTCATTCTCGCGAGCGAGTAAGAGTATCCATGTCGCCAGATGGATGTTCGAATGACTCTAACACTCTCGAGTATGAGAAAGACAGTAACGGAAACGTTAAGAACCTGGACGGCTGTGACAAAGACATTACTCCTGAGGACGTGGACAATGGTAAAACCGTTGACGAATCCTCGTATGGATACGAGAGGTGCGACGAGCGAGAAGCATCGAGGTCTCGTTCCAGAAGTAGAGAAGGAAGTCGAGATCGCCAACGGAACAGATCTAGAGAGCGAAACCGAGGATATGAAGGATCTGTCGATATCAACGGAGAAGGCAAAGACGGGAGAAATAAAACGAAGTCTAGGTCTCGAGAACGTGGCGAGAACTCATCTACCACAACAGTGTCTGAATGGTCTCAGGATTCACATGGGAACAGGAGGAGTGTTAGCCGCACGGAGGTCAAACATAACTCTGGTGAAGAGTCTAGGACACATGATGGCAGCGAAGAGGAGGGGGAAGGAAAAGAATCCTGCAGCGTGATTGCTACAAACCTCCCTAATTCAGCAACTCATGCTCACGTCCGGGAAATTTTTGAAAGGATTGGAGCTGTTAGAAACGTCGATGCTATGGAGCTCAGTTACAGATTCCGACGACGAGCCAACCAGTACGAGAGATCTGACAAGGGTTCTGAGAATAACTTCATGGTCACTTTCTACAACAAGGATGACGCGAGTGAGGCCGTTTACAGGATGAACGGTAGCCAGATTGATCATGAGGTCATCAGTGTCACGCTTTACAAGAAGGAAAAGCGAGCAGACTTCAAACAATATCCCAGGGAAGAAACAAAGAAGAAGAGCTACGATACTGGGTGGGTTTCACGGGGCGAGAAGGGAGACAAGAGTGAAAAGAGCAGAAGTTTGCGCCGTGATACAAGTCGAGGCAGATCTTATAGCCGAGGGCGATCTTACAGTTGCGACAGATCATACAGCCGAAACAGCTACAGAGATGGAGACCGGTCATACGACCGCGACAGATCGTACAGTCGGTCGTACAGTCGTGATGGGTCGTACAGAGAGGGTAGTCGCGGACGATCTTACAGTCGAGACAGGTCTCACAGTCGATCTCGATCTCGAAGAGCTGCAAGATCCTACGGGGAGACTAACAGCTCTCATTCAAGTCCCAGACAAGCTCAGCATCGAAGAAGATACAGAAGCCGTTCGCGATCGCTTACCCCAAGGAGGTACAACCGGTCTCCCAAAAGATTGTCTAGATCTCAGTCTAGATAATACCATACTTACAAAAGGATCGTTACGAAACAGGTACATACGGGTACAGTACCCTTAACTAATCGTTTATATAATATATATATATATATATATATATATTCAAATATGTACATGTTGCTTAGCTGTTAAAACTAAGCTGATTGTTTCTGTTGCGATGGTTCTGATCCAGATGAGCTCTCAGAAGTACTTGTAGGGTCTGTAGAGTCAGACCTAGTCTGGGACTCAGATGTAGGGCCCGTAACGTTGGACAGTTCAGGCTTGGAGTCCATAGTGTCAGATGACTCAGATGCAATATCACCCCCTCCAACTCCACTCTCCTTGGCCTTGGCAGTAGCCTCTCTGGCAGCTTTCCTCTCTGCGATAGCAGCCTTTTTCTTACCCAACCTCTTGGGCTTCTTTGGTTCCTCCGATAGTTGTTTCTCCATCTTCTTGCCCTTCATATTCTCGGCAGCCCTGACAACTACGTCGGTCTCATCTAACTCAACGCCAGCCTTGGCAACAGTGTATGCAATTCTCTCAAGCAGCACCTCATCGTGGCTATCCTCGGAATCAAGAATGACGCTCATTTGCCCCCGTGCCGTGGCCTTGTACTCGTCGTCGTTACGAGCCTTGATACTTTCCTTGGTGTTGCACATGTTGGCAATCAATGCAAAATCAGACTCTTCCTCCAGAGACTCCCATCCAAGAACAATCACGTTACTTAGCCCAGGAAGCTGAATACCCTTGAACTGTCGCAGGTTGCAAACAATAGCCTCGGGCATATCCTGGGTAGCGTCGTTGGAAGGATCGATGGGAGTAGAAAAGAATGTCTGACAGAAATCGTCCATTCGAGAAGGATCCAGGTCAGCCACATGAGCTGCGTTGATTCCAACCTCAGCAAAGGCGTCCTTGTACTTGTCAGCCTTGAAAGACTGAGTAGTGAGAACCAAAGCACGCTCTTTGGGTCTGCTCCGAATAAGATCTGAAGCAGCTTCAAAATAAGACTTGTCCAAGAAAAGCTGCTTGTTGTAGAACCGCTTTCGCATCACTTGAGTATATCTATCGTTGTAAAAATCACGGATAGCAGCAAACTTCATCTTCAGGTACTCTCCTCGGTCTCTAGATATACTTAGAACATCCTGAAGTTCCTCCATAGCAAGCCCTAAGTTAATAGGAGGAAGGACGACGTTAGTGCAAGGAGATTTGCGTGTGGGTTTGGACACAATTCTAACATCCACATCAGGAGAAGTGACACTATAGGGAGCCTTGACCAGGTTGTGATGAGTAAGGCCAATGTCAACGACTGGTCTGCCTTCACTCCAGCCCAGAGATGTCAAGAGGCGTTTGTGAAACGATTTCAGAGTAGCACCAGCCCACACAATTTGTAGAGGTGGAAATTCTAGGAGCTCGGATCTCATGTATCCGTTTCTAAGAGATGCAATGTAATCGCCCAGTTCAATGATGGGCTTGGTATGATTGTTGATCTTTTGGGTCTTTGTCTTGAGAATGAATTTCTCCTGGGGCAAAAGCACGTCAGCGTCATCAACAAAGATGGAGGACAGTTGCTTGAGGTTCAGGCGGTCTCTGAAGTCCGACTGTAGAATATCCATGAGCCGCGTCGGAGTTGTAATGAGTACCTGGGGACTGGGAGCCTTCCTGAGCAACGCGAGCTGTTCTTTTTCAGCCTCTGGAGAAGCTCTATAAAGCAGCTGGGCCATGTAACCCTCAGTCTTGGCCTTATCCTCCCCGTTTCTTGTGTTTGCTTTGCTGATCTCTAGAAGTCTTTTAAGGTGTTGCTTTCCCGCGAGCTCTGAGGACACAATTAGCAGATGGTTGACTCCGTAGTCCCTGGGGTTTGTTGCGTTGCGCACGTTGATCCGTTCTGGTTTGGACAGCAGAGCAATGTCCAGGGCGGTAGACACTCCACATCCCGGCAGTGAATTCCAGACTAGCGAGATGTCTGAGTTGACGATCGACAGGAACTGCTTTTGCGCATATTCTGGCTCGACTGCGCTTTCAATGGCTTTGCTTATTTCACTAGCAATGTTGGTAGGCACCTTGAGATCGGACCATGTCTTGGCCTTGGTGTGGTCGACAGTGAGGTGGATTTCTGGTGTTTGGAGATTCAGTTTCAGAGGACCGTTCAACGGCAGCTTGGATCTCTGAGCTGTCTTGTCTTTTGACCGAGGGGAGTTTCTGGGCTTGGGCTGGGGACCCTTTGTGTGTTTGGATGGTCGATAGTCATTCTTGGGTCGAGAGGCGTTCTTAGGTCTCGATCCCGGCTTGAAAGAGCGCTGGGGACCGTTTGAAGGCGTCTGGTAGTGGCGTGTGAGTGTTAGCGGCGTCAACGACGTCCTTGTCGGTAATTTCGCTATTATTTGGCGGCTTTGGATGCTGGTTCGCCACATGTTGAGCGTGAGAGTTTAGGACTTCAATTTATTTTCTCTTCATGCAGGCTGGCCCAGTGGCGATGTACCGCGATCCCAAAGGAGATAAGCCAAATGGAGTTTAGTGTGGACAGGGAAAGATAATTGTGGGGACAACTGCGAGCTGTGGGTGGAGAGCGCAGCTTGTGGTTTCAAATAAGATGTTTCTATGACATTACATCTACAACTACGGAGTAGCTACTCTACAGTAAGTCTTCCTGGCAAGTCTACACATATAGCCGATATGCATTCTCACCGAAATCATGGAGTCCGGCATTTGAGAACATCCATACAGAAGACATAATCATCCCAAAAAATTGATAGTTGGAATGGAGTTTCCAATACTTGAGAGGCATTTATCCTGTACACTTTGTTGTTAATTACTATACCATCTTCAAAACTGAATATGGAGTGTGTACAGTACTCGTACAACCAACTACTACTTGTAGCTAGTTGATGTTTTTTTTCAATATAATTTATAATTTTTTTGATTTAGCGACAGTAAATTCTGTTGTTGACTACTGTAATACGTCAAGTATAAAACCGTGGTTTAGTTTACACGGCACTTGCACTTACATTAGTTTAAGTTTAATTTTGTTAAAATTCCTTGATTACGACATCTAGCATTAATCATCAACTCTTGAGCACATTGGAAGTACAGTACTGTACCGGTACTTGTACTAGTTCCCGTGTATATACCGCCTAACATCCAAAGATTGGTACTTGTACTTGTGCTCGTGTATTCAGACTTGATGTGCTTTTGCAGCTGTACTCCGAGGCTGTTGTTCGGCATAGACTTTTGGGCTCCTGCACATTTTATTGTGACCCAATTTAATTGTTGTGGATGTCATTGGCGCGGGCGGCGGCATTGTAATTAGATAGGCAAAAACGTTCTTATAAGGATATTAGAGTGAAAAATGCATCGTTTGAAGAGTAGTGAGTAGTTGTGCTTCGAGATATAGATCAACATGCAAGTTTTCAGCAACTAAATCGGGTCAACGCCCGTATTCTTGCTGCTGTTCTACAATGCACTCTTTTAACCCTTACATACATACACCAGCTGCGGCGCAGAAATATGACGAGGTAATGGTAAATGGCGTGAGAAGAGTACGATAGATCACAGTGTATTGGGAATTGGTTGAAGTATTCATACGTGCACTCTCTTACGTAATATATACATAAAGATCTGATGACTTCGCACTGCTCTCAGGCCATCCCTGCGGGACACTCACTTCTCACATGTACCCCATGATTAAGTTCCCTTGGATTAGCTACATGGTGTGCATTAAATAATAGCAACGCAACGACACTAAGCACTTCAGCACACGCCATTGCAACATCGTCAACTTCTCCAGCCGGTTCATCTCGTTTCTGCACTATGGACTCTTTGCATGTCTCTTCGACAAGTGTTCTGGTCGACGTCGTGGAAGCTGTGGAAACCGCTACCTCACTGGTAGTGGACACAGCTGAAGCCGTTGCAACAGAACAAGCTACTCCAACAGCAGTCATAAGCAATGCTCTAGCCCGAAGTGCCTATGCGGCACATACGTCATTGTCATATTTGGCATGGGCTTTTGGCTTGTGGTTTCTGCGACTTATTGGATGGGTCTGCTATGGTATTCCTACCTACGTTCTAGGGCTGCTAGGTAGAACCATCAACATTTCTCTTCAGTTTTCTTCTTTGTAAGTACTTCCAGATCATAGAAAACCTACGCCCTATTTACACAAGCCCTTGTTTTTCTCATACGAGCGGTTCACGTCGTTCAATGCGTTCTCTCATACTAACACAGACTACTCATTCTGATTGCCTTGGTCACCGTGGTGGTCGCGGTGGTACGATACAAGTATCTGACCGTGTACTCCCGTCTTCCCCAGGAACAGCCTCGACAGGAGCCCGAGATCGACATGTACGACGAGTCCGACAACGAGGACGAAAAGACGGGCTTCGCTAACTACTTTGACGAGTTTCTGTCAGCCGTTAAGATCTTTGGATACCTGGAAAGACCCGTGTTCCACGAGCTTACACGCCATATGCAGACGTGGAAACTCTCTGCCGACGAAATGGTGCCTCTAGATGATGAACAGGGCTTCTCAGTTGTGGTGGAAGGAACTGTACAGGTCTTTGCCAAACAATCCAGTTTTGTGCAAAACCCAACTAGCGTGCCTGACTCGAGAAAGGAAGACTCAATCATGTTCAACGGAGAACGATACACCCTGCTTTCCGAGATAAAAAATGGAGCTCCCCTTACTTCGCTGTTTAACATTCTTTCTCTGTTCACTGACGATCTGCAGCTTCATAAGAATTTCGACAGTGCTGTCAACTCGCCCATGACGTCCGCCTCCGATGTCCCCAACATGTCTTTGTCTTCTGACGGCTCTGACGATCTTCAGAAGGGAGAACCTCAGTTTGGAGAGCCCCGATTGTCTGAGAAGCCTGCTGCCAAACTATCAGTGACAGTCAGAGCAGCTACTGATTCAACCATCGCCATCATCCCAGCTGCTGCGTTCCGACGAATCACCAAAAAGTTTCCCCAGGCCACTGCTCATATTGTTCAGGTAATTCTAACTCGTTTCCAGCGAGTTACATTCCAGACTGGTCATCATTACTTTGGCTTGACCCCTGAAATCTTTCAAACCGAAGTGAATCTAAACAGTCATGCCCGAAATGAACTCCCTGGGTATCTCCGGGAAGGAGCTGTCAAGAAGCTGAACCAGGTGTACGATGCTTCTCAGATGGGTGGCCGTCCCAAAAAGTACACCGTTACTCTCAACAAGAAGAACAAGGGCAAAGGCAGCAGACGTCAGAGATTCTCTGTGCAGCTCAACAACCAGGGTCATCTCAACAGTCAGAGTCGAATGGTAAGTTTGGACTCGTTGGAAGCAGTTGGGGATCACATGAATCCCGGCGATCTGCTGACCAATGTGCCTTTGTCACGACAGGGACGGCCTGTGTTTGAACTATCCAGTGTGAAGCACAAGGCTAGTATTCAGAACCTGTCCTTCAGTGGAAACGATGATGAAAACGAGGACACTGCCTTGCGTACGGCCCTTGTGGAAGCTATTTTCAAGGTCCTTGGAATCGACCGTGATTCCATTCAGTCTTCCATCATGGCCGTGAAGACTATGTCCAATACAGCCTCCCCTATGTTCACGGGAGCCACCACTGGAGGAAGCAGTGGATCTCTAGGGGAGGAACTCCGAAGCCGACGAACTGGTCAAGATTCTCTGGGGGCATCTCACTTTGGCGTCGGTCTACCTTCTGAGCGGTCCCAGAATTCGTTCTACGCTCGATCTGAAACCTCTACTTCCAGTGTAGACGAAGACTCACTTATGGCTGCCCCCTTTGATACAATCCGAAACGATGTAGCCCAGTACATGGACGTTGTTTTGTTCAAGAAAGACTCTCTCCTCATCAAGCAGGATGACCCCACTCCTGGATTGTACTACCTGATTGATGGTGTTCTTGAGGTCGGATACACAGATCATCACAAGATTTACCATGATCTATACACTGTTCAGCCTGGTGGGGTTGGTGGATATATTGGCTCTATTCTCGGACACCGATCCTTCGCCGATCTGCGCGCCCGAACAGACGTCTATGCCGGCTTCCTTCCTCGAGCCGCAATCGAGCGCATGTCTGACAAGTACCCCATGGTCCATCTAACCATGGCAAAGTCTCTGACTAAGGTACTGTCTCGTCTTTTACTGCATCTTGATTTCGCTATGGAGTGGGTACAGGTTCGAGCTGGACAGAAAATCTACAAGGAGGGTCAGGAAGCGGATGCCATCTACATTGTCTTGAACGGCCGAGTGCGTTCTGTGGCTGAAACTAAGGGCGACTCCGGTATTGTGGGAGGTGAATCTGGTGATGCGAAGGATGGAAAGAGTCATCGAAAGAATCTCACCAGTATCGGAGAATATGGAAAGGGCGAGTCTGTTGGCGAGCTGGAGGTGTTAACACTTACCAGACGTCCCTCTACTCTCGTTGCCATTCGAGATGCTGAGCTGGCCAAAATTCCCAGAGCTCTGTTTGAGTCTTTGGCCCTCCACTACCCCAGTATCACCTTTGAGATCTCCCGAATTGTGGCTTCACGAGTCCGTACTCTAATGGAAGACTCCGCTCCGATTCCCCGACGAATGCACACCTTTGATATGGCTGCCCACCATGATAGTTACTTGACTATCGCTGTTGTTCCCATCTCTCAGGATGTTGATGTGAGTGAGTTTGGACGACGACTTTACAACGGTATGCAGGCGGTGGGACGAGAAGCGTGTCACTTGAACCATGCTTCTGTGCTTAACCATATGGGCAGACATGCTTTCAACCCTCTTGGTAAGTTGAAGCTGTCTGGTTTCCTTGATGACATTGAGGACCGGTACCAGACTGTTTTGTATGTTGCAGATACCCCTCCTGGTTCCTCATGGACCCATACTTGCATTTCTCAGGCTGATTGTGTTCTGCTTGTCGCTGACGCTCGTTCCGAGCCTGACATTGGTGAGTACGAACGTGTGCTGGTGAAGATGCGAACCACTGCCAGAACCGAGATGGTTCTCATTCACCCTGAACGATACGTTCCTCCTGGACTCACTAGTGCGTGGTTGAAGCCTCGAGTGTGGGTTCACACCCATCATCACGTTCAGATGGATCTTCCTCGTCATGAAGCTGATGTCCTGGCCAGTATCCGAAAGATGAAGCGAACAGGAACCCTCGCGAACCTCAAAAACAAGGTCCAAACGATCCAAGAAGAGTTCCGTTCCATGTACCGCCCCAAGGCTAACATCTATAGCACGTCTTCGGCCAACAAGGACGACTTCAATCGACTTGCCAGAATCCTCTCTGGACAAGCTATTGGACTTGTTCTTGGCGGAGGAGGAGCTCGAGGTATTTCCCATATTGGAATTATCAAGGCTCTCGAAGACTCTGGTATTCCTATTGATTTCGTGGGAGGTACTTCCATCGGTTCCTTCATAGGGGGGCTCTATGCCAAAGAATACGATCTGGTGCCCATCTATGGACGAGCCAAGAAGTTCTCTGGACGAGTATCTTCTCTTTGGCGTATGGCTTTGGATCTGACCTATCCTGCCACCTCATACACCACTGGTCACGAGTTCAACCGAGGAATCTGGAAAGCTTTTGGCGACTCCCGTATCGAAGACTTCTGGCTCCGATACTTCACTAACACGACAAACATTACTCATTCTAGAATGGAGATCCACACATCTGGATATGCGTGGAGATACATTCGAGCAAGTATGTCTCTTGCTGGTCTTCTTCCTCCTTTGACAGACAATGGATCTATGTTGTTGGATGGAGGTTATGTTGATAACCTGCCTGTTTCGGAGATGAAGGCTCAGGGAGCCTCCGTGGTATTTGCCGTAGATGTCGGATCTATCGACGATACCACTCCCATGAACTACGGTGACTCCTTGTCTGGTGCATGGGTCATGTGGAACCGATGGAATCCCTTTGGTCGACATCCTAATGTTCCCAACCTGGCAGAAATTCAGGCTCGGTTGGCATACGTATCATCAGTGGGTGCTCTTGAGAAGGCTAAGCACACCCCTGGCGTCATCTACATGCGTCCCCCCATTGACGATTTTGCTACTCTTGACTTCGCCAAATTCCT
Organism: Yarrowia lipolytica; assembly: GCF_001761485.1. Lineage (NCBI taxonomy): Eukaryota > Fungi > Ascomycota > Dipodascomycetes > Dipodascales > Yarrowia > Yarrowia lipolytica. The sequence continues at coordinate 1,469,557 of NC_090771.1, read as the reverse complement.
TGACATCTATAGGGTAGGTAACAAGTACGGCCACAAGTTCCTGACCGAGTTGCGAGAGGATGGCAAGTTTCCTGCTATCCCTGGAATGGAGAATGTTAAGACCAAACATAAGAGAACCATTGCCCGGCGAAATAGTATTTAGGGAGGTTCATCGTTCATCGTATATAAAATAGCTTGTATAAATAGATATACTGTCATAAATCGTGAGGTGAATGCTGGCGTAGTTGACATTTCTCCTATTTGTAATTGCAAGTAAAAGTATTTGTGATCCTGACTCTGTTAACCATTTTTGAAATTCTATAGACAACGGTAGCGACCTTGATGTTCTACTCAGAATAGGACGATCTATGCAGAACCTGTATATTGTCACAATCCTTACACCGCAATTTCATGCGAATACACCTAGGGGCGCCTGTTTCCAGACGTCCTCTAGCCAGGTTACGGCGCTCACAAGCTTGCACTATTCAAACCATCCATTACTATAATACATGCCCTAAGGTCGCTTCGGGGGGTTAGAGGTGACCAGAATGACCGAGTCTCCTCGAACAAAAAGCATTTCGCTCTTCTTCTTTCGGGCCTCCAGTTTTGGACTGCCCTCCACGTACTCGAAGACTGTTTCCTCTACGTTTCCAAGCACCATACTGCAGTGGATATCGTAGGCCTGGGTTAGTAACAGAATGGACTAGGACAGGTCATTAGCGGACAGCAACAGACATTACATTTACACATGTATCATGTTCAGTGGATATGTATCCGATTCATACCGATCTTGACTTGCCTGCCATCTTCTCATTGTCCTTCACATTGCTACTCACATGCAAAAGTCCATAAAGCTCTCGTCCTCCACGGAGCTTGACGAAAACGTTCTCGTTGAGAGAAAGACCAATGAGATCAAGGGGCTCAGAGCCGCCTGAAGTGTCGACGTCGGTCATTGTGATGTGTGGTGTGTCTGTCGATAGATGCTGATTAGTGTCTGAGATGGTGAGAGTATGGGGTTAGGGTAGGTTGGGAGGAGTGTAGAGGTGGCAGCTGGATGTGCAGAAGACGATGTGGTATTGGTATGATAGGAGGTAGTGGTTGCAACAGGGGATGTCGTTAGTGTAACTGATCTCTTAATAGGTGTCTAGTATGTCGCATGGTGGTCGGTCTATATAGCGTCAACACCGTTTCAGGTGACTGTAAGTATAGCACTAGTAGTGGGTAGAAATGTGAGTGGGTATAACTACATACTGTACCAGTAGAGAGAGAATATGGTGCCGAACATCACAAGGAAGAGGGACCATCATGTTTTGGAAGTCCTGACATTGAAAGAAGTCAGATGTTAAGGACTTGACATCTTTTTAATGAACAATTAGGTGCCCTGAAGACCATTTCTATTACTGATCCTCTCTACACGCGTCACATGACATGAAACCCTATTCTGCTAGCACCTACCGAGCGAAATTTGGGAGGTGAAATCCTGTGGGAGAATAAAGTTCCAGATTCCCAAGCGATTTTTTCAACTGACGACTGTATCCAACAGAACATACACAACCATGATCCGATCGCTACACACATCGGCTGTTCGACAGGGTCGTAAGAAGTGGCCCAAGCCGCTGCCCGGCTCCGTGACCGGCAACGAGTTTGTCAAAAAGCTGGAGCTCAAGGCCCCTATTGCGCCTGCTCTGGACAATATCGAGGTACCCGATTCGCATCCTCTGTGGCAGTTTTTTTGCAAGGACAAGAAAATTGTACGGGATCAGCGGAGCTTTGACAGCAGCACGCGACCCTGGAGTGTGGCCGAGCTGCGACGAAAGTCGTTTGAGGATCTCCATGCTCTGTGGTACGTGTGTCTCAAGGAGCGAAACATTCTTCTGAAGGAGGAACGAGTCACCACCCGAATGCACTTTGAGAACCAGAACGGTGGTTACAGAAGCGAGCATGACCGAGTCGGCGAAACCATGGTCAACATTCGACACGTACTGGCCGAGCGATACAGAGCGTTTGAGGAGGTCCAGCAGGTGCTTCCCGAGGTGCGAGCCCAGGCCAACGCCGAATTTGACGAAAAGTACGTCACTGCTGACGCCGTCTACGACAGCGAGCTGTCTCTGGAGCTCGAGCGACACCTTGTCGCCTACTACGGCTTCTCCACCGACCCCCGAGCCAACGCTGGCGTGCAGGTGGACGAGAAGATTATCGAGGCCGTCAAGTACGGTGCCAAGCTCAAGTACGAGCGATACAGCGGAGCCACCGACGAGAACGGCAATCCCATTGCCAACCACGGCTTTGTGCACCAGCCCAAGCGAGACATTTTTGAGCAGTACCTCATGTTCCTGGCTAATGACACCACCGAGGGAGTCGCCGAGGCCCTCAGCTACATCAAACAGTACCGAGAGTCCAACCCTCTGCCCGTGGCTCCCTGGAACGCCATCCGGGTGCTGCAACATCTTGTGGAGGAGAAGATGGGCGCCGCCGCCGTGTTTGAGGAGGCTCTGAAGAACAAAAAGTTGGATCTGTCCGAGCAGGACATTCTGGAGAACATTCCTGCCCAGTTCCTTAACAAGCTCCCCAAGGAGTGATGTATATAAGAGTCATGTATATAGTAACGATATGATAACAGATAGTGGGTAGTGTGTATGAGTGGGAGTAAATGTTGTATATGGGTACAACTGTACTACTGACGATAGTGTACAATTCATGAGTGTTACGGCTGATGAGAATGCTGTGTAGCCTGTCTGAGCGTACAAAGCCTTTCATGGAAGAGGATGTAACTACGGTTACCTCAACCTCCATTACAGTATGTACTTGTAGATCGAAACCATCTCCACTACGAGTACATTACAGTACATTACAGTATTGTCTGTCCAAAAGTACCCTACGCAAGTATTGGTTCATCATGACTTACTGAAATTAGTCATCAAATCGTCAAATGCAAATATATACAGTCTCTGAGTGGTAGAGGATTGCAATGGAGCTTGTCGCTTCTAACCACGGCTCGTTACGCTCTCCGCAGTTAGCCCTCAACAACATCATCAACATACCCCAACTTTTCCTTCCGGGCCTCTCGTCCTCCGTCAGGAATAGCTCCAAAACGGTTAAATGGCCACAGCACCTTGGGACACTTGCCATGCATGAGACCGAGTGACACTGGACCGAAGTTGTTGGAGTCGAACGAATGGATGTTGTCGCCCTCGACCCACACGTGGTTAAAGGGCACAAAGCACGTCTTTTGCGGGTACGGGTGGCGGGTCACAATCTCGTCGCCTCCCACTCCAAGAATCCGCTTGCACAAAAACTTATCCGGATCCATGGGGTTTCGCAGCAGCACCACGTCTCCGACCTTGAGGTAACCGGGCTGTTTGATTAGGAATTTCTGCAACAGCACAATGTCACGCTTGCCAAGATTTGAGTCGGGGTTCAGAGCAGGGGTCATGCTGTTGCCGCTGATATGGCCGAGAAAGTAGGCGTGGTCCAGAAAACATATTGCCACAGGGATCCATGTTGACCAGATGAACAATCTCATAGCCGGTTTCTGGCGCAGTGCCGCCCACTTGCGCGACTTTTGCGCAAACCAATCCTGAAAGCCCATGCTGTTGAAAGAATGTGTCGTTCGTGGGTCTGTGCAGTGTGGTGTGTTCAATGTTCCATATGCATGGCGATGGTTTAAAACTGGGAATGAAATTTCCTGGAGTGAGTGAATGCTGGCGGCCAGAGAGTGATACCGATGTTGTAGAGAAGACATGATAACGAGGAAAGATGGATAGAAATTATCACCTTCGGATGCTTACATTGCGCAGAAAGCCAGAACACGTATGTGCTGTGACATCCGAACAATGGGGTATGTTCTGGTAAAACACTCCCTAAACGGATCACTTGCCATAACTTTACAGTATGTACTTTCTTAGTACATCTGCAATTTGAGAAAGAATGAGTGTGCACTAATCTCGGGATCTTAGAGCTATAATCTGGAACTTGGTAATATTTAATGACTATAAAACGAATTCTACCTAGCCTGTTGGATTTTTCTTTGTCATATTCTTTATCAGTGCCGGGATAGAAGTTTTTTTTTTTTTCTGCATATTTTGAACCCCCACATTACTAGTATCTTTACTAGACTTTCAACTATGACTTTCTCATAGTTGGAAAGTTGCTTAAGAATACAACCAACATTCTTCAGCAAACTTTGAACAGTATTCCCGTGTCAAGATTTTGTCGGATATACTGTGCCCTCTGGCCATTTGCACCCCGTCAACCTCTCTTTCGTGAGAAGCGCAAATACTGTACCTGCCACCAACCTCGTATAAGGTGCCATTTATAGTGGGGGTACAGTTTGCACTTTAAACGAGAGCTCGCTGATGGAGGTGAGTGGTAGAGAATCACTCTCTCAATAAGGAGGTCACATAAGTTGTCAAGTTCTACAAGTAGTTTCTGCAAGTAGTTCGTCACAACCAAAGGTATGCACTACCGTCATAAAATGTCACTGTCTCTGTCGATGGCAGTCAGTCATCTCCTGGTAACGAGCCAAGGTTCAACCGCCAGTCTTAACTCCGTTGCGGCTTGCTCAAAGTTCAGGAGCCGTGTCGGCTGGGGTTTTACCCCGGCATTGATGCATAAGAAGTATTATAGCGAATTTGAGAACAGCTTATATGAGGAACAGAGTCGATACTGCGATATGTGACCTTGTAAGTTCATATAGTAACTTGGTTTCACTTCATCACACTTATTGCAACACATTTGCCTGGTCTCCCACACAGGCTAGTACAACTGTAGCGAATTTACATTTGCAGCATTTATGCACAACAGGCACAAAGCAGCATGACTATTAAAATGTAGATCCATCCGTTCGGTATGGTATAACTCTTGCAAGAACATACACGACTGCCCAGAGCTTTATTATTTCTATTTCAGAGACACACAGAGACACAGAAACACAGAAACACTGACGGCGGCTCTCCAACTACTTGCTCTTCAACTCTCTTCTACGCGCATACTCAACAAAACTCCGATACAAGGCCGACCGGAACAGAATGGGAAAACTTGTCGACAAGTTGATGAAGGTCATAAACTTCTTGATCTCACAGTGGTTCATTATAGGCATGGGAGTAGCGGTTGCCATCGCATATGCCGCCCCGAACTACGCGAGATCAGGAGGTATGATCCGGTCAGATATTACCATCGAGTATCTGGCAGTAGCCGCTATTTTCCTCATTTCGGGGCTCAGCATGCCCTCTAGAACCCTGCTCAAGGAGCTGGGCAACTGGCGAGCACACTTAATAACACAAGGGCTATCATTTCTGGTCACACCTGCTCTCATGTTTGGTTTCGTTAAGGCTATCTACGCGGCTGACGATCCACGAATCGATAAATACGTGCTTGTGGGCATGATTATTTGCGGTTGCACACCCACAACGGTGTCGTCTAACGTCGTCATGACTAGAAATGCCGGGGGAAACGACTCGCTGTCGTTGTTGGAAGTCACTATTGGAAATGTCATGGGTGCATTCGTTTCTCCTGCTCTTCTGCAGCTCTATCTTTCTGACTCGACGGGTTTCGGGTTTGGTAACCCCGCGAAGGACTCGTCTATGACGGAACTTTACCGACGAGTCATGAAACAGCTTGGTTTGTCGCTCTTCGTGCCTCTGTTCGTGGGACAGGTAGTACAGAACGTGTTCCCCACAAAGACCAAATGGGTAGTCACCAAGTTCAAACTGGCCAAGCTTGGAACTTTTTGTCTTCTGCTGCTCATATGGGCCACCTTCTCAACTTCCTTCTACGACAACGCGTTTGAGTCTGTGCCCAAAGCCACCATGATCATGGTTCCGTTCTTCAACATTGGCATCTACCTGTTGTTCACCGTCATTTGCTTTGCCTGTGCTAGATCACCAATTCCCAGACTTCTAGCACCCCATCCACCCACAGAGGTTTCCTCCAGACCCTACAAACTGCTTCATCGGTTCATTTCGGGTTTTTACTTCAACAAGAGAAACACCGTCGCTATCATGCTCTGCGGAGCAGCAAAGACAGTCGCTCTGGGTGTCCCCCTCATCAACGCACAATACGGATCAGGTAGTTCTCTTGTAGGTCGCGTCTCAATCCCTCTGACCCTCTTTCAGGGAGAGCAGATTCTCACTGCTCAGTTGCTGGTCCCCATTTTCAAACGGTGGATTGGAGACGAAGGAAAGGAGCCTGAAAACGAGTTTGATGACATAACAGTCAACTCCAAGTCTAGTAACGACCTCGAAAAAGCTATGCCGGCCATCACTGCTGCTCCAGTATCTTCACCTCCAGCAGGAAAGGACAAATCCGCCGTTACAAGTACCGCAGTAGATACTAACACGACAGGCACACATACAAGCGACTTTATTTTCGAGTCGGAATCTAATCCTGATAAAATCAGACAGGATGAAGAAGTAGAGGCTAAAATGTGATCTACTCCTCGCCAGCCCTTATTTATTTACACCATGCACATACAGTAATATGAATTCTACACGATAGTTATTACTGCGAAACAATCTGTGGTACAAGTACTTGTACTCGTATCAACCCTACCATTGTAGCTACTTGTATTATTCCTATCCAATTATTACTTTACATTCCTTCACTTTACATGACATCCGTTAGTGTTAAATATCCCACACGGACACGGGACCCACCTCATTATACTCTTGTCGCGAAATGTAGGCACCCTCGATGTTAGTGCCGAAAATCTGCTTGGCACCAATCTGGGCACCAAGGAATGCGGCTCGCTCCAGCTTGGAGCTCTTCCACTCGCTGAAATACTCAGACATCTTGGCCAGCCGCATGGACGTCGGTGCCTGGCCATGGCCAATCTGTGTCTGCAGCGCCTGGCTGTACAGAGGGTTGATGGGCGTTGCGCCGCCTGTGGTGGCTCCTCCGACCGTGGGGGTGTTTCGTCCACTGGTGTTGAAATTGGAGGGCAGCTCCGAATAGGTGGACTGTCGGGCAACCAGGAACTTGTTGGTCAGCGACGCCATGATGGCCTCCTTGAATCCGTGGATACCAGAAATGCCGCCAGCGATGATGATATTGTTCCAGATGGGCTGCCGCTTGGAGAATTCGTCCACAAACGAAATGGACAAGTCGGTCTCTTCGGTGATGGCCTCGATCAGCTCCTCAGTGCCGTGGAATCGCTCCTGGCCAACCGTGTGTTCCACTCCATCGTCGTCCACAAAGGTGTTTGTGTTCTTTTCCGAGTTGGGGATCTCTGTTTCCTTCTTCTTGTTCTTTTCCCGCTCGGCAAGGATCTCTCGTGTTTTTCCAGATGCCACAATGGCGGCCACGTCGATTGACGTCTCCTCGTCTCTATCAGGGGCGTCGGGCTGGTTCATGGCCGACCACAAGTTCTTGGCATCCTTGTGCAGCACCTCGTAGATATCAGACTTGAGCAGTGCTTCAATCTGGGCAGGTGTGAGTTCGGGCAGCTTGGCCGCAAGTTTCTTCTTGACGCTACTGGCACCCATGGGGATGACGATCTGGGCGGGTTCGACGATGGTGAAGTCCGTCATGGGCGTCAGAGTGGTCATGTCCTCTCCGACGTCAATGATAAATGCGTCGGGCGAGTTGTAAGCGTAGGTGAGACACACGGCCTCGGGGATGGCGGCGAACGCAGGGAAGTTCATCTCTTCAAACACGTACTGAGTCACGTGCTCCAGCTGCAGACGGGTCCACAAGGTAGACGACACCAGAAACAAAGCAGAGCCGGCCAGAGGAATTTCGGGCTTGGTCTTCTGCATCGTCTGGGTAATCAACTGCAGCAGGTACTCAAAGGCTGGCAGGTCGACAATCTTGCCCTCCTTGAGCGGCCAAACGGCGTTGGCTTCATCTCCAGTGCTCGAAAAGAACGGCTTGTTGGAGCCGTCAGGATTGGGCACTCTGTAGATAACAGAAGGAACCTTGGCCTGGGCCTGGGTCAAGCTCTCAGCCAGCCCAAACTGCGCCTGGGTAGTCTTGGACCCAATGCTCACCACCAGGATGTTTTCGTCTCTGTACTGGACCATTGATGTGTATGTCGTGGGTGGTGGAGACTCGACTGTAGATGGTGGTGTGCGCGTCTGGGACTTGTGAACTTTAATTGAGCATTACCGAAAAATGACACATTCGTGGGCTGTAGTGGTGGCGCTTTCATAATACTATTATAAGGAGCAAGTATCGATGGTCGATTGAGAAATGTTGCATCGGTGTCACATTTGAATCATTGTCATCAAACAGTTCAATTTATCACGTCCTCCACACATCTTACCATCCACCTCCTTCGTTCATCAGGACATGTGTGTCAGTGAGAGCTGCAGTTCGAGCCCCACCATTTCCATTTAATACCGCTTTTGGAAAATACGGAGTAATGGCCTATCAATCCCGGATCTGAGACTTTGGCGCTAATATCTGAGATTGGGAAATACTACAAGTAGCGAGTTAACTACTAAAGCTCTTAGTGACGAGAAAAGGTGTTAAATACTGTATTACAGTACATAAGTACAGTACATCCAGTACAGGTGCTTCTGTCTTTGGTCGCATTGATGTAGGACTTCAATATAATTTGTAGTCCGATTAGGTATGACGGCAGCTATAACCCCATATTGTCTCAACGTACATTCACCAACCAGCTCATAATCTCCTCTCGTTCAATAAATCACATATTATACTATACAACCTGCTGTCGTGCTATTGCGACAGAGTCTCTTTTTCCTTCTCCAGCTGAAGAATATACTCCTTGGTCTTCTGCACCTGCTGGTACACCGTTTCCAGACCCGCGGTGAGTCGGTCCAGCTCCTCGGCCTCTGTTTGCAACGAGTACGACTTACTGGGATCGTTGGGATCCGACTTTGCCGGCAGCAGAGCGCCAGGCCTAGATGTGAGCAGTTCGAACATCTGTTCTGACGGTTCGTTGAACACCAGCTCGTCGTACACGTATGAGTCAACTGGTTGCGGGACATTCGTGTTCTCCTCATCCTCATTGGCGTTAGGGGCTCCTCCTGGTGCTCCGATTTGAGCAGGAATATTGTCCTTCTTGTAGGGATGCAGCTTGAGATGGTGGTACAGTAGAATGTTCTTCTCTCCCATTTCCGTGGGGAAGAAGATCCGGATGCTGATTTCGAACTCTCCCCACCCTGTTTCCGTTACCTCAAAGGGAGGCTCTTCTATCGTTCGAGTGGAGTTGGCGTACGTGTCGTGGAGCTTGAAAACCACCTTTTTGATGAATCCAAGCTCGTGGTTGGTTTCGGGTGTTGGACTTGCCTCCTTCTTGTTAGTTGCAACTGCCAGTTTGTTTTTGACACGTGATATAGACGCCGCATCAGACTTCATATCCAGCACGGGTGACCGCACGAAGATCGTCCAGCTGTGCGTGTGATCGGGCGAGACAGCAGGATTTGCCTTCTCCTCCTCCGTCAGTGGCGTCGCCGTGTTTCCATAGAGAATGGGTCGCGAGATTGCAATGTTCTGGGTTAGCAAAAGCGGGCATGGGTAGAGGGGGTTCTCATGACGTGATGTTTCGACATTTTGCTGTCAATACTTACCTTGATCCGCTTCAGAGAGGCTCCTGCTGCCATCTTGCTTGAGTGTCGGGGTCGTGTTTTGGGCTGGTAAAAGTGATGATGGGTTTGAATCGATATTGAACTCTGTTGTGGTGGTGGGTGGGAGTGTGCATAAGAGAACGTTACAGTAATTGGGACATCTTCTAAACTTACTTCGAATTTTCTTTACCATAAGTGCAATAGTTGACACTAGTCAGAATAAATACTTAATGAATTGTTAATGGTCTAGCTGCCATGTACCTCATACCACCGCTCTGATAAAGAATATCCAGAGTCACCTCTGACACGCTCCTCCGTTTTAAAATACTCAGGACACTCGTATATGTATGGCTTCAGACTCATTTTGTCCTTCTCGGTCCGGAACAGTCCCATATCCGTTCCCACAGAGTGCACAACTGTTGCTCCACATTGCTGAGGCTGAAAGGTCTGCCAAGTGAAAGCCCCGCCCACAGATACTCCATGTAAATTATCAAGGCGTTCTCTAAGTGCAAGCCCATCGTCGGGACTGCTGATGAACATTGAAGCTGCCAAGGCATTGGACTTGGGATGCCACTGAACATCACGGATAAGAGAAGATAAAGAAGCACGCGCACCAATCAGGGCAGGATCAAGGTACCTGTCTGTAGCAGTCTTCAGAGATTGGTGACTATTCAAGCACGTTGCTAGGGTTCCATCGAGCTTCCAAACACGCACTATTCCATCTGCTGAACCACTAGCCACGTACCCTCCACAGGGGCTGAAACGAGACCGGACTAGACTCTTGACAACGAAGGCTCCGGAGTAAGTCACCACACTTTCATCAAGAGGATGATCTTCCATACTGGGTGGAAGGTAACTAAGTGTTTCTCTGTAATCGGATCTGATGCGGTACTGGTTGAACTCTGAACGGGAGACATACTCTCCGTTTCGCTGCAGAGATGCTTTTCGAACATCCCAAAGCTTGGATCTTCCATCTTTGGCCGTTGTCAGAACATGTACACCATCTGAATGCACATCACACGATGTAAGACCACTCAAATGACCCACAAATGATCGAATATGTGAGTCCTTGAGGCGTAGATCGAACTGGTCAAGCGTCCCGCTGTCCATTGCTCCAAAAAACACGTTATCGGACCCTGTTGCCCAAGTGGCTTCATTCATGTCGGATAAACTCTTTCTTCGATACATGTATTTTCCAGTTTCTGAATCAATGACGGTATATCCAAGCCGTGCGGACCTTCCAAGTAACATAAGTCGATCGTCAGAACTCCACTTAACCGAAAATGCGGCTGCGTGGCCATAAGTGTTCACTTCCTCAAAGTCGCAGTCTTCCTCATCTTCATCCATATCTCCTGAAATGTACAAACAGCCATCAAATGCTACTGCAGCCCATTTGTTGCATGTATTGGCAAATGCACAGTCAGTGATGGTCCAAGAGTTTGAATGAAGAGGAATGGTTGCCGAGAGATAAGAGGGGACGCCGTCCGTATCAACGTGATACAAAGTGGCTACCGAGTCTTGATTTATTGTGAGATACCGAGAACCATCCGATGAGTAAGCACCGCAGTATGTTCGAGATTCTTCACTCTGGATTACCTTACCAATGGGATTTGGCAGGAAAGAGGCTTTAAACAGACGATTGTGCTGATTACTTCCGGATAGCTCACGCCTGGCTATGTTCTCTCTAATAGACCCCTTTCCGAACAGCTGTTTCTGGGCATGCTTGACACCTCTCGTGTCTCTCAGTGGTTTTCCTTCTCTCGCCTTGAATCCTAACAGCTTCTGTAATCGAGGAGAGATGTATTGACCCCAACTTTTCATGTATTCCTGGCGATGACGGCGTGTCAAGTGACGATGGCCAAGCACAAAGTCGTCAAACTGTCCCTGGTAGACAGGATGATCATCAGGCAAAAGGTCAGGAGGGGTCTTAACACCGAAGAAGTAACCACTTCGTAGCTCGGTGAGAGTGACAAGTCCGTTGGCCAGTTCGGTTGCCGAAATCATTCTCCGTACTAGTGCGGCAGCCTTGTCGTTCTTGATAGCCGATTTGCGGTCTTGGAAGTTCACGTGCCACCAATTATCAGGGAACTCGTCATATCTCAGCAGAGCCTTCACATGAAGAAATAAAGGAGAGAGAGGGTTGTCCAGGAGGCGCAAGTACCACAGGTTCATGCAATTGTAGCCAATCTCCTCCTCAGGGAACTGCCCAGTGTGATTCTTCTGAATGAGCTCGAGGCTGCTGAAGTTCGGATACCCTTCTCCAAAGCTGTACTGATCGTTCTCCAGCGCCATTCCGTAGTCCTCCAACGTCAAATGGCGGCGTCCAAGCCACATGTGGTAAGGACCTAGTCCTCCTTCGGAGTCAAGACCGTTGCCGTTGTAAACATGAGGAATGAAGAGAGACTCGTTGGCATCAGAGAGTATCTCGTGACATTTCTTAACCATGCCTACTAATTCGTCTGTCACGCCGTCTTGAGAGCTCAAAAAAACATGCACATCCTTCCATTCCAGTAGCGGGGCAGCATAGTCGTAAGGTGTGTCTCTGATACGAGCAAGGTGAGGTGGCAGATCTTCTGATGGACACATTGAGAGCAGATAGGCCACGTTTCGGACCACAAATCTTGTGTGTGTGTCGGTTGGGCGCACGCCTAGGCAGGCTCGTTTTCTTTTAGCCATGGTCGATGGTGGCGTTGTATTACTGTATGCAAGAACGGTTATCTCGCTGTCTCACTGCATGTCTCATGTGAAGCTAATCGAGTAGCTAGGTTGATAAGTATTGAGTTAAGTAATTAGTCTACTGTGTAGGTTTTTCCTCAAATATGGATAAAGGGTGTAAAAAGCAGGAAAAAAAGTCGTTGGGTGATTTGTACTCTACTTGTCCCTGTAGCTATCAACGACAGGTGGCGTCACCATAGGAGGTGCAAAAGAGGTTGTTAAAAGATTACAGGCTGTTCCAGAGAATAAAAAGAAAAGCACGCGATGTGTACAAAAAGTGATTTCTGGCAGGATCGAACTGCCGACGTTCTGCGTGTTAAGCAGATGCCATGACCAACTAGACCAAGAAACCAGGAATTTGAAAAATTTAGAAAGATATATGATACTATGTGACTTCGTATTATGTAATCGCTAATGAATCTTTAGAAAAAAAATCCTCGCAGCGCACACCGCAATGATTCAGAAGTGTATGATTTATTGAACGCCAATAACCCGGCTTATTAATTGTAGGTATATAGCATGTGTAATGAATCATTAGAATAAAAACCAAAATAAATAATAAATAAATAAATAAATAATAAATAAAAAACAATAAAAAATAATAAAAAAACAATAAAAAAACAATAAAAAACAATAAAAAAAAACAATAAAAAAACCGCTTCCCCAGAATTAAATAAGAGCCAGAAAACAACTTAGTTATAAGTTTACTGTACATACTGGGTAATATTCTTGAAGAAATATCATTACTCGTTATATAAATTAGTATCTCTTGCGAGAACGTTTTGATTTTGGGGGTGTGAATCTCGTGATTACCAAGCGAAGGCCTCCTCAAAGTAGTCGACTCGCTTGTTGGTGAAATCAAGAGACAGAGCGACGGCCTTTCTAGTGTCGTCGTTCATGACGGGAGGGCCACAAACCATGACCGAGGTGGTTCCAGCCGCCTGGGACACAATATTGGGGATCTCAGCGCAGAGATCAGGTCGAGAGCCGTAGTTGACTTGAACGGAGCCCATGGAGGAAAGAGACTGAACATCGGAAGCCTTGTCGGAGGCCTCATCAGATGAAGAAGTGTTGATGATGGTCTCCTGGACTCCAACATTCTTCTCGGACATGGTGGTGGTTCCTCCGTTTCGAGAGTGTTGTCGAGTCAAGTACAATCGAACCTCAATGTTCTCGGCAGTCTGCAGGTAGGCAAGCTCTTGGGAGAACCACTTGAGGTACTCGTCATCAGAAACAACCCAGATGAAGACAATGTGCTGCTTGAGGCCTCGCTGGATGGAGTCCATGGCGTAGGCGTAGGTAGCAGTGATACCGATACCTCCAGCCACAAGGATGGAAGTGTCGTACTTGTGGACGGGATGCTGAGAGCCGTAGGGACCGTCCATGAGCACGGGAAGGGTGCACTTGCCATTTTTGTCAAGATAGTTGAAGAGAGAGTTGGTCATACCGTCGTAACACTTGATCAGGAAGGTGATCTTGTTGCCAGCCACAGCCTCGGGAGACTGGTAGATGGTGAAGGGGTGAGACTCCCAGGGCTTTCGGGTGCCCTTGAGACAGTGAAGGTAGACGTGGGCACCAGGGAAGAATTTCCATCGCTGGGAGTAGTCGACCTCGATTCGGACGATTCGAGCCTCTCGGCCAACAATCTGTGCCACTCCTGAGGACTTACCACTCCAAGCCATTCTGACAAGCCGCATAAGTCGGTCGAAGCACCACAGGGCAATGGAAGCGTAAACCCACTGCATCCATCCGAGGTCCTCACAGTGCCACCAGCAGCCTACCACGAACATGACGGCAAAGACAATGTGGATGAAGAGGAAGGCATCGTACCATCGGTGTCGCAGGAAGTAGATGGACTGGATGCAGATGAAAGAGCACAGGATGGTAGCGACAACACCCCATCGCCAGTAGGTTCGAGAGTAGTAGATCTTGAGGGCACCTCGTCGAGCACCAATGACGGTGTAACCGACAGAGTGGATGATTGCGTGGATAGTCATCATTCGAGACACCCATCGGTGGTAGACATTGAAGGTGTCAAAGGACCAGCCAGTGATCCACATCATGATGTTGTTTCGACCTGCGAACAAGAAAATGAGAGGCAGCTGGGTGAAGGCCATGATTCCAGATCGATCAGAAACATATCGGGCGAGCTGGTCGGACTTGGTCTTGAAAGAACTGTTGGGGGTGAAGAGATCGTAGCAGATGCACATGAAGATGATGTTCAAGGCGATATAGACAAAGACCACGAAAGACTGGACTCGAGTAGGAGTAGCCATCTGGATGATCTTAAAGTCCATGGGGGAGGAGTGCTTGTGTCCAAAGGTAGCGGGCAGAGAAAACCACTGTCGGAAAGTCTTGACGGGTCTCTGGGTCAGGCCAAAGATAGTCTGGGGGAAAGCCTTGTAGACAAAGTTGATGACGGCTCCAATGAGAATGACGAGGGCGAACCAGGCGACCAGACCGGCTCCAAAGTAGGTGCCGGAGTCCAGTTGCCATTTGAACTCCTTACCAGATCTGTAGGACAGACTGTAGGCGGAGTGGTTGAACTCCACAGGAGCTCTGTTGATGGCCGTGAAGTTAGCATCGTGGTTGATGTAGGGAGTGGCATTAGCAGCGAAGCCTCGCAAGTCCTCATGGGTAAAGTGAACATCGACATTGTCGCAGTTCTTGATGAGGAAATCAAAGGCCTGGTCTTGGACATGCTCGTGCTCCTCAAACTGCTCAACACAGTGGGTGTAGGTGCCGAGCCAAGGCTGGTACTTGCAGTACTTGATGTAGGTCATACCTCGGCCCGTCTTTCCCACATCCCAAGTGACCTGGTTGGTCAGACTGTTACAGGCAGAGTTGACATGGTAGCCAGCGTTGGCCAGAGTGTCTCTTGCTGCCTCAGTGGCCGCAGCCAGCAGAAGAAGAGATGTGAACTTCATTGATCGGCTTGATCTTGGATCTTGATTATCAGGACTCGGGGACTACGACGGTATTTATGCTACGCTCATGCCGATTGATTTTTCTGATTGATTATTTTGATTTTGCATTCCCACAATGAGAAAAATCAGACAACGATCGTCCTGATTTTTTTGATACAACAAGCTTGCAGCTTACCTCTACAGGTTAACCTTGTGCTGGTCTTTCTTTTGGAGAACAAGGGGGATTTATCTGATCAGAGAGAAGTGAGATATGGGCTAGCTTGGGGGTCCTGTTGAGATCCGCAACCTCTGGCCCTAGGACCTCCTGAATCTCGAAACCTGGCACCATCGCCAAAATGCTCTTATTTGAGCACATTTATCGCGGTCCCGGGTTTCTAATCTGCCCAAATTGACAGCAACTGCATCTCTCCTCAAGGGAGTCGCTGTGCATACTGTGCCTGTGCTGTACCTGGAGCCAATATTTTTCGGGGCTCACTCCCGACTCAGGGAGTCTTGGCGAAACCATGTGCCTGGAATATGTCGCTTGAGAATGTGTTTCTCAAGAGAGATGGAGAAGGTGGAACGATAATAGAAAGATATCGAAAAGATCTTCTGAGAGATACATATTCTACACTCCCCGAGCTCATTTCACGTCCAAACCATCGACTAGTCAAACGCCGAAACGCCGAAAGATGGAAACCCCAAATGATCTGATACTCATCATCTCTCCCAAAATTAACGCGGTGACGCAACTCATTAACCGAGTTCCTCCCCTATTGATTGGGACGCGCAAATTCAAAGAGCTAAGATCCAATTCTATTTTTCTTCTTGTCCCGCGTATTCCTTTTTTTTTCGTTTTCACTACACTTTTGATTTTTCGACACTCGGTCGCTGCCAATCATTGGCTCCTACTCGTATACCACCGCCGGGCTAGTTTCTCTCCGCCAAGACTAAGGGTGTATCAAAGTTTGGCTCCAATAGAGTTGTGCCGTTGTTCTCAGTTTGGGTTGCTTAGTCGAGAAATTTTTATCTGATCTTCCCTCGGGTTGATCAGACGAGGGCATTGGGGCGAATTTTGGTGTAGTCCGTGTCTTCCTTGGGCCCAATTTGATTGGATTTAGTTTTGAAATTTATTGTTAGGTTAAAAAAAAACCGGCAAATCACCAAATGAGCAAATAAGTCGGTCTATGAGACGTCCCCAGTCCCCTGTATCAGTGTGAAAAAAATCTGATCTTCACGCGACAAAGAAAGACGCTCTTCAATATGCACGGCTAAACACTGGCTACGACACACAAAGAAGAGCAAACAAAGACGGAAATGAGGACACAGCCAGCCGGCTTGAGCCGTGGGCATTGGACGGTCGGCTAAAGCACTGAGACTTGCCGGTCAGCGAGGATTTTCTTATCCAACTTGGCCCTCTTGGCTTGCTGAGAATCCCAAAGGTTGACCTGCTTGGCGGTCGTATTGCCTCCCGGCGGCGATGAAAAGTATCACAATTGGACTTAGATACAGATATAGTGCTCGTGCTGACGGCTGCTGGACCCTCGAACTCTAGATGCTGTAGACAGATAACCACACACGGCTGCCATGATGGCAAGGCATGTGGTAGGGTACGATAGTACGTGATCAGATAGAGCGATGGTATCCGGATTCCGCTTCTTTGGCTCTTTCCTGTCGTATACCATGAGTATATTGGATGCTAGGTTAGATTATCACGATAATCAATTTCGGGGATACATTGAAAGACGAATGCTGACGTGTTTTCCCCGACCTTAGCCCCGTTGAGTGTGATTATCACCACCACCGACCCGGACAAAACTCTCCGAAAGCAAAGCAGTCTCACTCGGACGAGATAATCTTCAGCAAAATTCCTTCTCATGCATGGGCTGTAGAAGGAGGGGCACCCGTCCACGCATTTGGTGCAGGTAGTCCCCGGTTGTACAGCGAGAGGAATTGCAACAAGAGTTCCTGTGATATCAATCGCCACAGACCAATTGAAGGCTGCTCCATTGCTCTCATCGTCTATTCACGACAGGGATCCACTTCTAGGCTAACACGACTACTGTACTTGTAGGTTCTGAGAATCAGAGCTTGATCCGAGCTGATTATTTTGATCACTTTAGCGCCATATATGAGTAAGACATGTATATAAAATTTTCAGACTCGAATAAGCTAGTTGCCAAGACGTGGCGTGTAGCGAAATGACTCTTAGCTGGGGTTGATGGCCTTCAGTATAAATCACGGTTAGAATTATCTGGCTAAAAAGGTGGAATGAAACGAGATCAACAGGTGCCATGGATTTAATTTGGGCAGTACACGGTCTCGTGCCAACGCACATGACCCAAAACCGCAGCAGCATGCGACACTGTTCGAAGATCATGTTCATCAGGGCTGTATGGTCACGTGAAGAGGTGTGTAGGGGAGCAATATTGGCTTCACTGCAGAAGTAAGTTGGAACGTAAAATAAACCTTGGTTTCCGGTTTTAGTTGTACAAGCGACTTTAATCTTAATGTTGGCTTGGTTTCTTACAGTCCCACGAGAACTAGAAAGAAAGGTGAGGCGCGCTTTGAACAAAAGAATCCCGATACAACGTCCTGTGTGAGACTGCGTGTGTCCAATATCTTGATTTTGTTGCTTTTTCACTTGCTTGATACCCTGCGTTTATTATCCAATCCAATGAGTCTCACCGTGTCAGCACAAGACGCTTCAGCTGCTCCATATGACGCCCAGTTGTACGTGGCAATAGACTGTGAATTTGTGGGAGTGGGTCCGGAGGGGGCCCACGACCAGCTTGCTCGAGTCTCACTAGTCGATTACTTTGGCTCCGTGCTGCTGGATGTGTTTGTGCAGGGACCACGGCCTGTTGTCGACTACCGAACTGAGGTGAGCGGTATTACCCCGGAGCTGGTTCAGGAGGGAGTTGAGTTCAATGCTGCCCGACTCGCCGTGGTCAAACTTATTGACGGTAAGGTCTTGGTTGGCCATTCCATCAAGCACGACCTGCTAGTTCTGCAGATCAACTGGAAGAAGTACTCGTTGCGAGACAGCCAGGATCACCGACCTTTTTTACGAAGAGATCGACCTCAGAAACTAAAGTATCTTGCTCGCGGAATTGGTTTGTCCATTCAGTCAGGAGAACACTCTTCTGTGGAAGACGCTCAGGCCGTTATGGCCGTGTACAGGGCACACAAAGATGAGATGGACCGTTGCTGTGATCATTACAATACCTGAGCTCAACAGCAACTCTGATGGCACTCGAGCGGCGGGAACTACATGCTACCTAAAGTGCAAATTACTTGAAACATTGCATATGTATGTACGTACGTTACACAGGTGTCATGTCCACATGTAGTGTACAAAGTACTGGTACGTGGTGGGGGGCTGGACGGTCCTGCATCGAGAACCCTTGTGGGGACAAAGAGCAATGGTCGAGAGATTAATGGTGCCATGCCAAGAGTCTTGGTCGGACTGAACGACCGCGGTTATCGGGTTCAGCGTTACTGGATGTTGTCAATGGTAGCCACCATCGGAGTTATGGAATCCATGGTGAAGCTGAATAGATGATATTTGTACATACACTACTCAAAGGCAAGGGTAGACTTATTTGCGATAGGTGGCATCTCAAGTACAAGTATTCGGCTTAGTTATTATAACTACAGTAGTAGATGTATCATTGTCCAGGGCATCTTGTTGGAAATGAGGGTATTATGGTGGTAGAAGATGTCAGAAAGAGAAAGACGTGATTGGTTACACTAAATGTACGTCTGTTCCGGACTCAACTAGTCCATCGCCTGCCGGAGTGGCTATGGCATGTCTTTGTACTCTTCTCTTTGAGACAGGCCAAATCTGGACCCCAAGGAAGGCAACACTTGTCAACACTTGTGCTGAAGCCGATGTGTCACCATGATAATCGATTTCTTCTAGCATTGAAGGAGCTAGCTGATGGGGCAGATCACCACAGACAGCATAAACAGCGTTGGCAACCATAACCTGTGACTCTTCGTTGTGGAAGCGACTGGAGCTGTGAAACCACACCATGGACTCTTGATAACTTCACTGTGTGCCAGGGTGTCCTTGATACACCATCAGGCATTTTTGTGGCTATCCACGTTGTCTGATGTGTTCATCACATGTTGTGATGTCATTTTTGTCATGACTCAGTGATCCATCGAAACAACCATCGCCTTGGGTTTTTCAGTCAACAACAGTGGGTGGGTTCGTTGTGCACTAAAGGAAATGACAACCAGGCTCAATGCCTAGAACGAGGCCGACAGGGTGTTTCACGCTTCGAAGTTCTTATAGCTGCTATTGCACCGCTCGTCAGGATATCACGACTTTCATTTGTCAGACTGCAAAGACATGTTGTCTGGATTAGCCGGACAGAAACGTCTGAGGTACTTGTAAGATAAAACGAACTTGTACAAGTGTATTCACAAACTGTTTTTCTACTTGTACTTCAGCAAGCACTTCATCAACTCGGTTCATAATCAAATCAATTTATCATCGGATGTCGGCCATCATGTCCTTCAGGTTTTGTAAAAGTCGAAATGGAATTCTTACGAAACAATTGAGACACTTGAACAGACTGCCTATAGGGGATCAACCAAAACACGCAAGTCCGAAAATACTTGTACAAGCACTCGCAAGTGACTGCTCACAGCACGCTTGTAGCAACTTATGACACAAACCCATATATATATCACACCATGAAGTTCCATCCTCATTGCCCAGTACAGCCCTCTTACCAAACACTCCGCTTAGAGTTGTGATGAAAATTCAAATAATATGGCACACGTGTCACGCACGTCGACCTCCTAGACAGTTACAGTTGAATGTACCCAGCTAGGGACGTAGGAACCTGAACACGAATATCACGTGACTGCACATTTTCATTCAAACAATACCAGGTATCACCCCCACTCCCCGCTCCCGTGCCACTGATAAACAATTTCAGGAGAAGCAGCCTAAACACAGCCTAAATCCGACTTAAAACCCACACTTACTTTTATCGTGTGGCCCACCAACGCATGAACGCGGCTGAGCCAAACCTAATCATGAGGGGGGCTGCTACTTGTAGTGACACCAAAACTTGACACATGCACTGCTTATACTGTTAACTTACCAAACCAACAACAATGGGAAACAACTTTTTACTATTTGTTCTGGTTCTACTGCTGTGTGCCTCGTTTGCACATGCCTTTGGAGCTGGAAACATCCCCTCCATCTCGAAAATCGAAGGCCAGAACTTCCGTCATGGAGACATCGAAGACACGCTGGCCATGCTGGCCATGACAGCTGGAGGCGGTCTGTTGTCCAAGTTGCGAGGCGGCAAGAAGTTCGATAAGATGGCCATCAAGCGGGTCTACTTTGGTAACTGGTTGCGAGACTACTCTCAGGCCATCGATATTGCTACTCTCAAGCAGGGTCTCACCTCCGAGCTGCTGACTGCTATTGTCTGGATCCTGGGTATCATGGAGTTTGGCTACGGAACCGGCGAGTTCCAGGTTACTGAAGAGCGTCTTGGTACCTACAGAGCCGACGAGCATATCGATAACCCCAAGGGCTACGGAGAAGGCGAAGATGCTCCACGTCTCGACCGGCGTCTCAGAGGCCCCGTGCAGCCCATCGAGCTGGAAATCGACCCCGAAACCGGCATGAAAAACTACATTTGCAACGAGCGAGGCAACTGGCCCACGTCTTCCGTCTACGTGCGAGACTCGATCCACAAGTGTATTGCTCTGGGACGACAGGGAGGCTCTGAGAACCAGTACGAGGCTCTGCGTTTGCTGGGACAGGCTCTGCACACCCTCGAAGACTTCCCCGCCCATTCCAACTACTGCGAGCTGGTGCTCATGGAGATGGGATTTAACGTCTTCCCCCATGTCGGACGAGACACCCAGATCAACCTTCATGGAAACCGGGTCTACCCTCTGATTACCGGAACCTTTGGCGGTCTCGATTTCGTTCACTCTCTGATTGGAGCTGCCAACGATTCTCTTTCCGAGGTTGAGATTGAAGATGTCAACAACCATGTGGCTGCAGCTGCTGACTCTAAGGTAACCGAGATGCTTAAGGGTTACCTTCGAAAGCTGCCCATCAAGCTGCCCAACATCCCCGACTTCTCCGGTGGCCAGCGTGAGATGTCTGGTGTCGAAATAGCCGACATGATCGACAACTACGAGCGAGATATGCAGACTGATACTCGAGATCTGTACGGCGGTTTTGAGGCCGGTCCTGACTACGCCAGCAGCTACACTGGTTCTTCTCGAGACTTCAGCGACGACCCCAACCAGCTGTCCGGCGACTTCCAGAAGCTCAACATGCAGAACAAGATGAAGATCTCGACCCCCGATCTTTCCAAGATTGACGTCAAGAAGATTGAGCGACGAATTCTGCCTCTGCTCAAGTTCCGAGACGCCATTATGTACGGTCTTGAGAAGGTATTCGACAGCATTCCCGGTCTGTCTTCCCTAACTGAGAAGATCTCCGAGACTATGTCTCTGTTTGTTTTCGGACTCATTTCGCCCATCGTCAAGCCCATGATCGCTGCCGTTACCAAGGGTCTTCATGCTGGTGCTGGAAAGGTTACTTCTGGTGATGATCAGATCGAGGTGTGGAAGAACCCTCGAGCTACCGATCCCACTCACTCTCAGCTCTCAAAGGACCATTTCTCCTTGTATCTTAACGAGCCTGCTGGAAAGGTTGCTGCTGTTATCGTCAAACACGTTGTTCCTCTTGTGGTTGACGCCTGGTCCGATAAATCCATCGACCCCAACTCGGTCACCAACACCATGATGGAGGTCATGCACCACCCATCCATGTGCCGAACTCCTCTGCAACAGCAGATGAAAGAGACTGTGAAGGAGTGGATCAACAACCTTGGCGCGAAGAAGCAAGTCGTTCTGAACGGCCTGTCCCCTGACGGTGTTCTAAACGGCGCCAACAACACTGGCGGTAAAAAGCACGACCAGGGTGATCACAGCGGCTGCTCTCATGCCTCTGGATCTGCCAACCTGTCTGCTTTCATGGCCGGCAAGTTTGGTAAGCAGTCCTACACCACTGGTCAAAGTGATTCCTGGCAGAGTGGAGGAGGAGGCTCCTATAACCAGGGTAGCCAGGGTAACCAGGGCAACCAGGGCAACCAGGGCAACCAAGGTTCTTACAACTCTGGAACTTCAAACCAGGGTGGGATGTACGGTGGCAACAACACCAACTCTGGATACGACAAGCATGACAACAAGCAATCCAAATACGGATCGAGCAGCCAGTCAAACTATGGTTCCAACCAGCAGAGCTCCAACTACGGTTCTGGAAGCAACCAGTCTCAGCACGGTCTCCACAATCAGGCTGACAACAAGTATGGATCTGGTCCCAACAATCGGCCCAACCAACACAGCTCTGATAACAAGTATGGATCCGACAATTACGGCAGCCAGTCTTCCAACAAGTACGGTTCTCAGTCGTCCAAATACGATGACAACAAGTACAGCAACCAGTCTAACTACGGTTCTTCCTCCAACCAGTACGGTTCTCAGTCGAACTCTGGAAAACACCATGGCCGAAAGAACTCCAATGAGTACGGATCTTCTCAGTCCAACCAGCACGGAGCGTCTCAGTCTAATTACGGTTCTTCCAACCAGTACGGTTCTCAGTCGAACTCAGGAAAACACCATGGCCGAAAGAACTCCAACGAGTACGACTCTCAGTCAAACTACGGTTCCAACCAACAGTCTTCAGGTCACAGCAACTTCAACCAGCAGTCTACCTACCAGCAGCCTTCTTACGGTGGATCCAACCAGCAGTCTTCATATGGTGGCTCTAACCAGCAGACCTCAAACTACGGCAGCGGCTCTCAACAGTCTTCTTACCCCGGAAGCCAGCAGCAGACTTACGGCGGAAACCAGGGCAGCCAGTACGAATCAAACCAGTCTTCCAACTACGGTTCCTCCAACCAGTACGGCAACCAAGCCAGTCACGGGCAGAGCCAGGGATACAACCAGGGACAGGGCTACGGACAGACCCAGCAGTACGGCCAGCGAGAGATGGGCCAGGACTACAACCAAGGCTACCAGGCCGACCAGGCCGACCAGGGCAGCCAGGGTGGCCAGGGTTACCAGGGTGGCCAGGGCTACTACAACCAGGGTAACCAGGGCTACGATAACCGATACTAGTTGTGTTATTCAGCGATGTATTCATGCAAGTAAACAAATAGGATTTAAATTTTTGACAGGGCTTGCAGTAGATGGAAGTGTACAACAGCGTGCGCCGGTATACATGTACCCATATTTCTTCTTAAGGCTACGAGTAGCGTGGACCAAGTTGCTTCTAGAATCATTGCTTCTAGAACCATTGCTTCTAGAACCAAAGATATTATCGCATGGGTCTACCACTTGTAGTTCGTGGATGGGCTACAGTGTACAAGATATCGAGGATTTATCGGGTGTTAGACGAAAGCAGGGGGTCTAATATCGTATTGATCAAAACAAATCTGAATGATAAGACTTAAGCATGGTTGCAAACCCCCCTATACAGCATTTCCTGTTCTTGATGAGAAGCTAAGATGGGGAAAGACTTACTCTAATAGTTATTACTGTGACAGACTAAGTGAAGAAGCACTTGATCCAGAGTGTACTGTATACTGGGCAATGTCGTAGAGATTCTGATTACCATCGTCACTGCTGTAAATACGATTTCACCGATGATCCGGTGTCTGTATGTGATAAGTACATACTATTAAGGCGAGGGTCTCGGCTCGAGCATCTATACCTGGCAATAGACCGAATGTGCTATTGCATCGTTATAGTGAGACTAGGCTATTGTTACTGTACTACTTGTAGCATCGCGAGCTCCAGAAGGCTACTACAAGTACTACTGTACTCATACCGGTACTTGTAGTTACATTGTTCTAATTGCTGCTCTAGACTGTCCTATGCCGAGATTTGGAAGGTCCATGATAGTTTACCAGTACGAAGGCTCTCGCCGTACAGCGAGGGCCAAGGAATATCTAGAACGGATCGACCTTACCTAATCGGCCGTGGCTATATATGGCAACGTGTTTACTCCACAGCATTAGTCGGACATCATACAGTACAGTGAGAAGAACAGCCTTGCGAAAAAAGCGTTTTTAAGCCGATTCATGTAGGGGCTGCGCATGTGGTTTGCACAGTGTGCAGGCCGAGTGCAGAGTGACGTATAGTGGGATGAGGATGACGAGATGAGAAGGGTGGTACATACTATTCGTCGGAGCGGAAGGTGAAGCTGGACGGTTTGATGGTCATATGGGCTATCGTGGGCTACTTCTGGCTGTCAGTCGTGTGCTTTCGCTCTATATACAGTATAAGGTACAAGTAGGAGTATTTATAGAACAAAACTCTCTTGTGCATATCCTTTGTAGCATTGATTTACTCTTTACTGTATACTATATACCCCATGGGAGGACGACACAGCTGGGTGCAACCGTTTACCAAGAGGGCAAGTACGAGTTTACGAGGCGAAGCGCATCAGGCAGGCAAAGTGGAGATATTTTTAGCCCGTTATCACGGGAGCTAGGGTTGGATGAGCCGGCCAATATCTATAGATGTTCTGATCCAATTAATATCCTGCTAGCATTTGCTTGTATCCCTGTTCCCATCCTATCCCTCTCTGTTGTGGACGTCAACCCACCCCTTGATCAGCCATGTGGCAGGGGCTGGCTCAATGGAACGATAGGAGACACGCATTGAACAAGACCTCCTGGCCTTTTTTTTAGCCCTCCCAAACAGGTGTATTAGAGTTCGGGCTTTGCCAGTGTTTGGGTTTAACTGTGTCGCTGCTAAGTACAAGCCAAAAAAGTTTGCTAAGCCAGGTCTTGTTTCCACAAGTACAAGACGTCTTCTTTGCCACAACCGCTTGCACACAACCACCAACATGTCCAATTACAACCAGTACGGGTGAGTATCCAACGACGAACTGAGGGGGGGTGCGTGGTAGGCGCTCCAGTCCCCGAACAAGTGCTCCAACACCTCGTCGCTCAGTCAGGGGTATGTCGGTCGCGACACAGACAGGGGCACATTGGTGGTGAAGGACCAATGAACATGCTTGGATGACAGTTCAGACGACTATTTCTTTAAGAGATGTGAATTCTGACGAGTCATCCATGTGCTACAGCCAGAATGCTATCAACTCCAGTATTGAGCTCCCGATCAGACGTGTCACAATACAGTGCACCGATAACCCAAGAAGTGACACGACACTTGTCTTAGAGACCCGACTAACGCAGCGACGCGCCAGGAAACAACCCCTACTCGAACCCCGCGGGCGCCAACTCGTACGAGATGGACGCGGTGGGGTCCAACCCCTACGGCATGGACTCCAAGACGTCCTTCAACCCCACCTCCACCAACGAACCCCCCGCATATGGCCGAACAAATGCCCCCCAGGGCGACATGATGGACTTTTTCGAGGAGGTAGATGAAATCAAGAAGAGCATTCTGCAATACGACCAGAACATTGACAGCATCGAGTCGCTGCACAAGCGGTCGCTCAACGAAATTAGCGAGGAGCAGGAAGCCTACACACGGGAGCAGATTGAGTCGCTGGTTGACGAGACCTCCTCTCTGTCGCAGTCTCTCAAGGACCGGATCAAGTCCCTGCAATCGCGATCCACCAGAGACTCTACCAAAAAGACACAGGCCGAGAACCTCAAGCGGCAATTCATGAACTCCATCCAGCGGTACCAGACCGTCGAGGCCACGTTCCGACAGCGATACCGAGAGCGGGCTGAGCGGCAATACCGAATTGTGCGCCCCGAGGCCACTGACGCCGAGGTGCGTTCCGCCATTGACGACGCCCAGGGCGAGCAGATTTTCTCCCAAGCATTGATGACGTCCAACCGACGAGGACAGGCTCAGACGGCCCTTTCCGAGGTTCAGAACCGACACAAGGAGATCCAGAAGATCGAGCAGACCATGTCGGAGCTGGCCCAGCTGTTCCACGACATGGAGTTGCTTGTGGCCGAGCAGGAGGCCCCTGTGCAGCACATTGACAACCAGACCCAGGGCGTGCAGACAGATATCGAGCAGGGTCTCGGGCACACCAACAAGGCCGTCATCAAGGCCCGAGCCTACCGAAAGAAGAAGTGGTGGTGTCTGCTCATTTGTTTCATCATTGTGGCTCTCGCCGTTGGTCTGGGTGTCGGTATCCCTGTAGCCAACGCTGCCAACAAGAACTAGTCTGGGTGTTATGTAATATTTAATCAGTAATAGGTGGATATCTATGGAGTGTACAGTATAATTAGATGAGTAATATACCAGTACATCCTTGTAGTAAGGTACGTACCGTAGAACGCACGAGTAGTAGAGTGGACTCGCTGTTGATAATAATCAGCACAAAACTTGTAGGGAGTCTTCGAGAACATCAGTATCACAGCTTTTTCACGTCCTCAGTCTACTAGGTCGCGCTTCCTGTTCCATGGACCTTTGATCTGGAAGTCAAAAAAACGCGAAGATCATCTTGATCATCTTCTTTGAATACGAAGATCAAGGGGTAAGTAAGTAGGCTGATCTCAGAAGACAGGCGCAGTGCTTTTTCTTTGGCCACACTACAAGTAGGAGTCTGCGTTTAGGTCTCTTTACCGTATTGTACATGTGCCTGCCTGTTGGCGGCCTTGTCTCGCGGTTGACATCTCAGACCCACGCTATAGCATGCATGAAACAGCGCAGTAAACGACCAAACAATAGAAAACAGGTGAAGAGGGACGCGTGGTCATATGATGATAACATCATGTGATTTTTGCAGTCACATGACACCATACGCAGGCGTAATTGTATCGCGTGATACACTTATTTACTCGGCTGTAACAGTATAAGTATAAGTAGTATGACTTGTACACTCGCACGCTTGGTTTCTTTTATCCTAAGGACAGCCGTGTCATAATACTGTAATTAGCAGCCGCATGTGGCAGCTCACGTTTTGAGCGTTAGCGTGGTTCAGTTGGGAGGGAGACACCAAGCTTTTTACATGACGCGTTGTTGCTGGGTTCCCTATTGGGAGGAGACCGTGTCCGATTGAGTGTTTGGGTTTGGGTTGGGAGGAGTGGTTGCCCCCGCAACGGGCAAGGGATGGGTGCATCAAAACCAAAACGTTTGCAACATGGCAAATTGTTAAGTGACGCAGCATTATCAGATACCCATGGTCGACTTAAATCATTACCAGAAGCTGGAGAAAGTGGGAGAGGGTGAGTATTTGGGTATCGGGAGCGGTTGCATGCTTGTTTGGGATCGCAGAGATGTACAACTGGAGCGGTTTGTTTACGGCCACTGCTGTCAGTATGATGTGTGGTTGGAGTGTTTGTTGACTTGTGAAGAGGCTGTGGAGGAACTTGGGTGTGATGATGAAGACCTTAGTTGTGTGGCACATGGTGTTGAGCGTTGATATGACTCTGGGACAGTACGGTGTATTCGTGTAGGTCTACATCATCCCGTTACCTCGAGCATCGCAAAAGCGCCTGTGAGCTCTACAAGACCCACACATGACGAGATACAAGGAAGAACTTCATGACACGTTACGGCGCGTGTCTACACGAGCAGTTCTGAAAAATCCACAGCACCGCATCTATTCGTACTAACTCAGGAACATACGGAGTGGTATACAAGGCACGAGATACTCTCAACAATAACCGTTTGGTGGCCTTGAAGAAGATCCGACTGGAAGCCGAGGACGAGGGAGTGCCTTCCACAGCCATTCGAGAAATCTCACTGCTCAAGGAAATGCGAAACGACAACATTGTGTCGCTCTACAACATTGTCCACTCCGACTCACACAAGCTCTACCTGGTGTTTGAGTTCCTCGACCTGGATCTCAAAAAGTACATGGAGAGCATTTCGCCCGGCGTAGGTCTCGGCGCCGACATGGTCAAGAAGTTCATGAACCAGCTCATTTTGGGAACCCGATACTGCCACGCACACAGAATCCTGCATCGGGATCTCAAGCCCCAGAACCTGCTCATCGACCGGGAGGGTAACCTCAAGCTGGCCGACTTTGGTCTGGCCCGGGCCTTTGGTGTGCCTCTCAGAACCTATACCCACGAGGTTGTCACACTTTGGTACCGAGCTCCTGAGATTCTTCTGGGAGGTCGACAATACTCCACTGGTGTGGACATGTGGTCCATTGGCTGTATCTTTGCCGAGATGGTGACCCGAAAGCCCCTGTTCCCCGGAGACTCGGAGATTGACGAGATCTTCAAGATTTTCAGACTGCTGGGCACCCCCACCGAGGAGACCTGGCCCGGCGTGACAGCTCTTCCCGACTACAAGCCCACATTCCCCCAGTGGAGCCGCAAAGACATTGGTCGAACAGTGACTCCATTGGATCACGAGGGTCTCGATCTGCTGGAGCATCTGCTGGCATACGATCCTGCATGCCGAATCTCGGCCAAGCGGGCTGCCGACCACGCCTACTTTGACGTGGGAACCAACATGAAGAGTGGATATAACGCTGCTGCAGGTCCGGGGCTCATGATGTCCACTAGAGCATAATTGGAGACGGAGGAGAAAGGTCTATGAACGAGATTGATATTACACTTGAGAAGGATTCTATAATGATTACATGGCATATTAGTGGTTGCGTGGAGTGTAGGCATGGCATGTACTGCAAATTGTATCGTCGATTGTAGTGGTGCCGATACGATTACTGGCCAAGCTTGTACGGTAGCCATTCTCCATGGTGTCTCGACAGCATGAGTACAACTAGTGCATGTGTCAGACGCGTGTCTTTACTTGGATACTTTTGTATAGAAGCTACAATGGGACAGTACAGTATCGTACCTTGAGACTGAGCTGACAGGCTTGTATTCTATTATGGATACAGCCGTGCGAGTATGAGTGAGTTGTATATACAGTAAGAAGCATAGCCGTGCGTAAGAGCATTTGTTTTACAGTTAAATTGTATGAGGGACATCCCTTCTTAGGATCATGATGAGGTGGGCAATTATAGATTGAGAAGGGCATGTTTGCAGCTCTACTAGCTACTTGTAAAGATAGTGTGAATATACCTGTACACGTAGGACGATATGGGTAGATAACCAAAATAAAACAACAAAAAAAACTTCAGGATGTTACTCTCGCTAATGCTTTCTTTTTGAGTGGGCTTCATCTTCCAACGTGGGTCAGAACTTTCCGTCATTGAAATGTCTCATTGTCATGTAACGGCCCTGAGTGTAATCAATGTAGGAACCCGTGAAGGAAGGGCTTAGAGAGCTGTCTGAAACGAACCAATGACAGTTCCACTAATAGCAACTCAGACAGTGCAAATATAAGCACAAGTATTGTACTGTAGTCATGATTTAGCGTCGATGGGTTTAGTCGAAAATTGTTTTTAGTCCCTAGTTATTCCGCCATACCCACCCCAACGGTTCACTTTATCCTTCTTTGACAACAGATTAAGCTAATGTAGTATTTTATTATCTACGATTGTCCCTGGGTGGGTAATAAAAGAATTGTATCTTGTAAGATAGCTATGAAAAAAGGGGTGTTGGAGATGCGACAATGACACCATTCTCAAGTGCATGCACGTGACTAGGGCCGTTTTACCCCTCCTTTATGCATTCCCAGGTTATACGAGGATAAAACACAAGCACGTTGGCTGAGGGCAATCTACGGTACGAGTACATACTGTACAAGGAAGAGCGTATCTCTCGCATCTTAGGTTGGGTGGGGAGCAAGGAGGGTAGTTTTGGTGCAATTGAGTGACTTGTATAGCTTCTAGCTGATGGGTTGGTTCCTTACCATCTGCCATCAAGTCTTGTTACCGAACCTCCCACATGAGTCATGCTTCCCCTCTATGCTCAACAGCGATGTGGCCTCACTAGCTCAATATCGTTGAGAAGCCCCGCAGACACGAGTCTGGCGAGCTAGACGAAAGTTACGACACGCATACTCTCCCGTCGAAGGTTCGTTGGGCCCAGCCTCAACAACTGTCACGGAAAAACTGAGGTGGTTATTGTTGCCAGACAAGGACCCGGTCTTCATCTCTCTCTATTTTGAGTGACATTGTCCCTGACCACTGTGTATAAGCTCAATGGGGCTACTTGTAGTGTGGTTAGCCCGTCACTAATGAGGCCGAAATGGAGGTGCATCAAACATCTCTGAAATGCTGCTTCCAACATAAAAAAGCAATGTCATGTGGACTACAGCAGTCTCGTCGCCTCAACCCCTCCTTCTCCTCACACAGCCCACATCCCAGGACTCCAAACAAACCGCCTCAACACAGCGTCCCCTAATCATCAACAGTCATCTACCCTCCACCCTACACGCCCACGTACTCTAATCAACCACTTAAACTTCAAGCCCAAACTTTGGGATCTGATACTGTCAAAACCCTGTGTGTTGTCCATTGGTGTATAAGGAAGTATATATACCGGACTCTCTCCCTGCACTCGCCATTTCCCTCTCCTCCGACACACTACGACTAACACAATGGGTGCTGCTAACCTCAACCAAGGCGAAATCCAGAAGAAGCCCGTCAGCTTCAGCAACATTCTGCTGGGAGCCGGTCTCAACATGTTTGAGTGAGTACTTAAATGAACATCATAGACACAGATGGTGGGAGGCAACATACTCGCTACAAGGCCGGAGTCACAAATACCGGCTTTGCGAAGGCCGCCGCTTTTCGTGGCATTGTTGGAATGCCGGCTTTGTGTGTGTTAACACCCCCCATCGAGCACAATGCGTCTGTCTTGGCATCGCAAGGTGTTTGTCGCGCTCTTTGCTCTTGTAGCTCAGGACGACGGGAGATGCACGCGCCCAGTAGTGGCATGGGAGGACCCACACTCGCGAGCATTGACGCTAGTGCGCTTCAACTTGCCCCAACCCCGCTATTCACATTTACTAACTCTAGGGTCACTACTTTAGGACAGCCTCTTGAGGTGGTCAAGGTGAGTATTACTACTATCGACACACAGAACCAACGGAGCAAACACACACCCTCTGACTCATGCCGAGGTAATTTGCTGCTGCACCACGATAATAATACCCCAGCTTTCGAGTGCGTCATCGCACACCCCCGAAGATGGGCTCTGCAGGAAGCATGCAAGCTGTCGGCCGAAATCGGCCGTCCCGGTGTTCAACTCATGCACACGAAACCGAACAATGGCCGATGATCGTCAAGAACTCGGGTCTGCGAACACCCGAAAACCGAGGTTCAATCCCACGTCAATGATTGCTAACACAGACCACAATGGCCGCCAACCGTGGCGACACCATGATGCAGGCCATCGGCCGAGTCTGGTCTCGAGGAGGAATCTTTGGATTCTACCAGGGTCTCATTCCTTGGGCATGGATCGAGGCCTCCACCAAGGGTGCTGTTCTGCTGTTTGTCTCTTCCGAGGCTGAGTATATCTCCAAGAAGAGCTTTGGCATGGGCAACTTTGCCGCCGGTATCACTGGAGGCATTTCCGGTGGTCTGGTCCAGGCTTACCTGACCATGGGTTTCTGCACCTGTATGAAGACCGTCGAGATCACGCGGTCCAAACAGGCTGCTTCTGGAGTCACTCCTCCTAGCTCCATCCAGGTGTTCAAGGAGATCTTCCGAAAGGAAGGTATCCGAGGTATCAACAAGGGTGTCAACGCCGTGGCCATCCGACAGATGACTAACTGGGGTTCTCGATTTGGTTTCTCCCGACTCGCCGAGGAGGGTATTCGAAAGATCACCAAGAACGACGACCGGCCTCTGAACGCCTTTGAGAAGATTGCTGCCTCCACCGTTGGTGGTGGTCTGTCCGCATGGAACCAGCCCATCGAGGTCATTCGAGTCGAGATGCAGTCCAAGACCGTGGATCCTAACCGGCCCAAGAACCTGTCGGTATGGACTGCGTTCAAGTATATCTACCAGCAGAACGGTATTAAGGGACTATATCGAGGTGTGACCCCCCGAATCGGTCTGGGTATCTGGCAGACCGTTTGCATGGTCGGTCTCGGAGACATTGCCAAGGATTGGGTTGCCAAGGTTACTGGTGAGCGACCTGTTGGTAAGCACTAGTCCGTGATTCCCCTTAGACAACGGCACAAAAAATGAAGCGTGGTGACGCTGAAAATTAACAACACGACTAGAGCGAGACATAGAGCTCAGCCGCTAATATATTTAAATGATAAAGAAACGTGTATGCGTTATGTACAGTATTAGTAAATCGCCACTTCATATACTATACAGCTATAATTAATACATCTATTAGATTTGAAGGTGCCATATGCAATTTGCGAATGCGCATAAATTTTGTACTTGGTCGTACTAATGTTACTTGGGCAGCTGGGCGTCCTTCTCGGTGCCGTCTACTGAACTGCCCTGTCCACCCTTCTTCTTATCTCCTCCACATCGGTCATAGAGGTAGAGACCGGTGAAAGTCAAGAAGATGCCGAAGCCCTGAATTCCAGACACGGACTGGCCGAACCAGATGATGGCCCAGACAATGACAACGATTCGCTTGAGTAGCGACGCCACAGAGTAGGTCACGGGCGATACCATGGAGAGAACCTGGAATGCAAGAAGGTTCTGGGCGAAATGCACTACTCCGTTGAGCAGCAGCTGGATCATAAGCACGAACAGAGACGAGTCGTCCTTGACGAGAGCCTCTCCTCGGAAGAAGAGCTTGAGGAGCGTCCAGCCCTCGGAGAAGAACCACAGAGGCGAGGTGAAGAGGAAGGCCAATGCGGTGCAGTAGCACAGGATGTTGAGTTTGTCAAGCTTCCGGGTGTGGGTAGCGGAAGCAGGACCTCCAGGGCCAGCAGTGGTTCCGGACGTAAGCAATTTCTTAGAAAACATGTTTTGCGAAACAAACACCAGAGCCGCCAGCAGAGCGTAGATAATGCCCATGAACTGAGCGCGGAAGGACGTTGAGCAGGTGAGAATGACTCCAGTCACCAGAGGAATCAGAGAAAGGTATGTGGAAGGCGAGTACTGGACGTTAAACAATAGTCTGTATGCAGCCACAGTGAAGAGAGGCGACAGAGCTTTGATGGTGTGGACCAAGGACACGGGGATCATGCCAGTAGCCATATGGCTAAGGATATGGCCCGAGAGCTGAAAACAGCCCATGGGCGCAGTGGTCTTGAGCATATCTCTTGTGGGAGGAAAAATGAGTCCCTGTGGTCCCACCATTCCGGGGGGAAGTGCCTGTCGGAATTTAGGGGACATTTGCGACAGCTGGATTGTAGTAGCTCCGCAGCACACTGCGACCAAAAACTGGATCTGTGATAGGGTGACGGGGTAACCGAATTTGGTGAGAATGGCTTTTCCCAGGGTGTTGCTCATGGCTGACGATAAGTACCACATGAGACAGCACACTACCAGGGGCACGGAGACCGGAGGTGCCAGGTGTTTGAGTGCTTCTTGCGATGACGCCGACAGAGAGCGCGCTCTGGCACTTCTGACGGAAAATGACGACGATCTGTTATGAAATCTCTGTGAGTATGACTGTCCTGAGTCGAACAGCGGCGTTCTTTTGGGCGTGGCAACTCTTGGAGGCTGGTACTGAGGGTTGTACTGGCTCTGTTGATGTTGGTGATTTTGGATCTGGTTTTGGTTCACAAGCAGTGGCGGCTTGGAGGTGCTTGCAGACCGACGGGCTCGCGTGCTGGGCTCCTCCTCCTGGATTGTGGACGACGAGCCTGTGCGCAAATGCTTCTCTTTACTGAGATTGTCCAGGTTGATGTAGGAACGTCCGTTCTCAAGCGTGGGACGAACAGGCGCGTCCTGGTGAGTGTTTGAAGGCTGAGAGGTGTGGCCATTGGTTAGGGGAGCTGGAGATGCGATGCCGGGGCCTTGCCC
Organism: Yarrowia lipolytica; assembly: GCF_001761485.1. Classification (NCBI taxonomy): domain Eukaryota; kingdom Fungi; phylum Ascomycota; class Dipodascomycetes; order Dipodascales; genus Yarrowia; species Yarrowia lipolytica. The sequence goes on along the minus strand of NC_090771.1, from coordinate 1,435,628 downwards.
CGTGTTAGACGACATTTCTTCGACCGAAGGCATGCTGCGTTGTTGTTTGGAGCAGTGTTGCTGACATCTCTTCAACCTACAAGTAGCCAAAAACCTAATATCAACTTTTCTACAAGGACGCACTAAGCATATGCATATGACGTCTCTTCCATAGGATATATAGATGGTGACGTGTTGAAAAATGGCAGTTTCGATGGTGTGGAACCCTAGAAACCGTCTTGGATCCGAGCCACGTGCCCCTATGGCATACTCGTACTTACAGTGATCCACGACAAGTAGCCTATCTTCAGCTCAGCTCACGTCGAGCACAAGTACGTCTATTTTGTCTTCAATGTTCGTGAGACATTGAGACATTGAGACATTGGATGTTGACCGTTTGCGGACACGCCCTGGAGCGGCTGAAACTGGTCGTGAAGTCCAGGGACTACAAGTAGTTGGCCCAACTCACGTTTTATCGTTACATTTCTGTTATCGCTTCATTATTGGACGAAGGAAGACCGTCATTTGCCCGTTAGGGTCACGTCACGTAACACAAGGGCACATTTGACACGCACACTCAGCAGCAGCAGGAGAAAAAAAAAAAGTCAACATATGGTTCCAACAGTATCTTACCTGTCACTACAGTAAAACAAAAAAAATGGAAGTCCACGTACACACGCCCATGTGTGTGCCTGGCCCAACTGCAGGTACAGGCCAAACATACGTATTGTTGAAGTGCCGATCCTCCAGTGTAACATACATATATGCCATTATACCATGTAGAGTGATTGCCAAATCATACAGACTTCTCATAATTATCGAGTCTCGCTTGTTATTTTGCTATTAGCCCTCCTTCTATGGCGGTGCCTCTTCCCCCTATTACTGAAGCGCATGATTCTAAATCTGCTCTACTGTGTAAGTACGAGTACGAATACATGCGCACCACCACGCTACTTGTAGCCGGACAAAGAACCGTCTATTATTATACACACGTTGCATACGAATCTAAATATAAATATTCTGGCGGTCATACGAATAAATCATGAACGGAGTGGATTCTCTCTATTTAAGCAATTCGAGTACCAGCCGACGTTCTGTTGCTGTTGCTGGGCCCTTGGGTTCTTTCATGTGCCAATCGCTCCTGGTTACGAGCCTCCTCGGCCTTCTTGAGACTTCGCTCAACACTGCCCTTACCAGGTCCTTTTCCATGGAACTGGTGCGACAGATACTTGTAAGCACCCTTGCTGTCCAGCTTCTGGCCCATATCATCGTAGTATTGCAAATTGATTTCGGGCTCGTAGTTCTCGAACCGCTTCTGAGCTGCCTTGGCCTCCTCTTGAAGTCGAATGCGTTCTTCTTCGGACTCGATTTCCTCTCGCTCTTGCCGAGTAAGACCTTCGTAGACACCCTCCTCCTCCAACTGCTCTCGCTCCTCCCGAAGTCTGATCTCCCGCAACAGGTTCTCTCTCTCTTCACGCTTTCGCCATTCTCGCTGTTCTCGCAAAGCCTTCTGTTTTTCACGCTCTTCCTTGGACACATTCTTGATGATTCCTCGAGATCTGAGCATCTTCAGAACATCGCCAGCGCCTGTACCAATATCTTCCTCGTTCAGAGGATCGTCCACGGTATCTGGCTCCTTCATTTCTTCCTCCTCATCCTCCTTCGTTGCGGTCTCCACAGAAGCCTCTGTAGGCTCAGGCTTGACCTCAATCTCTTCAACCATCATACCTTCTTCCTCCTCTTCCTTGGCCTCCTGGGCCTTTCGCAGAGTAGTCAAAAAGTCAGTTGTCTCGTTAAGCACCAATCCTTGGTCGTCCTCTTCTTGCTTAACTTCCATTTCCTCGTCCCGATCTGCTGCAAGCTGCTCAGCCAGCTGTTCTGGAGTGAGCTTCTTTCTGTTTCTCTGAGATTTCATAAGATTCTTTCGCATGGCTAGCCGAAACTCCTCATCGTCGTCACGAAGCATATTGTCAATCTCCTGCTGACTGAGCTTCTTGCTCACGTTGTTAGTAAGGTGTCGCTTGTCATCCTCGGGCTCCTCGGACTCAAGCTTGACCCGTCGAGAACCCTCCCTGCTCTTCTTGCCCTTGCTTTTACTCTTCTTCACCTTCTTGTAATCAGACGTAGGAAGTTCATCTTCGTCCTCGTCGTTGAGAAACGAAAATGACACCTTTGTCCTCTCTTTCTCCTTGAGCTTGCTCTTCTTAATAGCGTCGGACTCTGTGGAGACACCCTTAATGACTCCTCCTTCCCCAAGAACAAAGAAGTCATCCTTCTGTTCCTCTCCAACTTTCCCACTCTCGTCGTAAGCGGTACGTTGCACTCCCTTTCGTAGCTGATCAGAAGCCTTTTGTTTCGAACCCTCATTCAACTGTGCGCTCTCCAAAATGTCCTCACCATCTTCGTCCAGCACATCGGTATCCTTGAGGGTAAGAATAATATCGTCGCCTCCTCCATTTTGAAACTCCTCCAGGGAATGGCCCACCTTCATACCTCCGAGATCCTTTGAAGTATAATCCACATCCTCCACATCGTCTTCAAGCTGGATCGCAATCTTGGGCTTCTTCTTAATATTCTTCAAGAATGACATGGTATCATCTCCATCTTCTCCAAGTCCACTCCCAGCCAGCCGTTTTCGTTTCGCTCGTCGCTCAGCAGCCGCCGCAAGCCGGGCCTCGATCTCACTCTGTCGATGGCTCTCTGTGATTTCCTTCTGCTTCTCCTGCCAGTTCTCGTACTCAACCTGGTCTCGACTTTTGGTTTCCTGGGCCAGACCAAGTGATTGTCGCAGACGAGTTCGTGCCTCCTCAGAAACCTCGCCTGAGGCTTCAGGGGCAGGCTGTCGCTTGATAGGAGCACCAGGGATCGGGATGGGCTTAAGTCCCAAAGAGATTCGGTGTCTGTTTGTCTCCTCCAACGATATCGATTCTTCCATGTTTTGTGAAGTGATGAAGATAATTGTTAGTGCGTCTGGAAGTTTATCCTTGAACATTTCGTGAAGGAGGTCGAAATGAGAGCACCGATACATGCTACACAGAAAATGAATTGAAAGGGGTTCCATAGGATGTAATTGAAGGACGTATAGACTTCTAATAGTATCTTTTTCTTTCCTTTTTCCTCCCATACTCACCCAGAATGTCAGTCCAAAATTCCCAAGATGATAGATTTTTGCATTATTTTTTGCATCACGTGACTTTGGTCACTATTGGACAAATTGAAAGTTTAGTTTTTTGAGTAAGCGTGAGCAGGGCTGTTGGTGTAGTGGTAACATATCTGCCTTCCATTCAGTTGTAAGCAGGTGCCAGGGGTTCAATTCCCCTACAGCTCAAAATTTTTCGGTTTCTGTATTAGCCTGACATTCAAATGACGAATACTCCCTCGTTACAGCAGTAATACTTTTTTTTTTTTTTATTAAATGTCTATCTACTTGTAGTTGTAGACAACCTGTGACCATGCTGCTGTTCCGATGAAAATACGAAGATATCTCATCAGGCTGGTGTCAAGGCTATCAGACTACAAGTTCTCATAGTTTACGGGCATCATATTGAACAAGCAAGAAGCCGACTGGTGTTTTTCTTCGACATCATACAATTAATTATTTGTAGATCCCGTTATTTACATACTGCGGAGCCACAAGTGGAACCCCTTTCACCATTATGGTCGGGATTCACATGGTGTTAGCGTTAGGCCTCCCGACGACACTTGTGCATGTCTAATCAGCGGACGTCTTTCATGAAGAGATAGTACTGTACTTGTAGTGTGAGTCCAATTAGCGGAGCCCGGGAGGGAGAAGTCCGTTATTGTAATTTGTGACATGTTGTTACCTGAGGTATGAATGACAGATGTGGTGGAAACCTCCATCGCGCTCACGGGGAGAAGGGGTATCCCATACCGATCCGGCCTTCAGTAAAAATCCAGCTCTCCGTCTTGAAAAGGTCTAGTTGCGAAACTCGGAGCTCTCCCCCTGGATCGCAAGCTAGCATCCAGATGTGCCGGTTTCTAAGCAAGAAACGACGTCCCCCACGACGACTAGGACAATGGATGGCGTGGCTCTTTGTCTGACATAGTTTGACAATCTTGCGTGTTTGGAAATCCCCGTAGAACAGTTCATTCACGCGATCTTCTGGCCCGCCTAGGTCCGTGACAAAGAAAACGATGTGCTCGCTTTCTGTGCTGCATTGCATGAGGGTCTCATAGCAGAAGATCGTACCACATGGTATTTGGGTGGCAGTTCGAGTGTGAATAAGTATTGATTCGCCTCTGATGACTCTCTTGTTGTTCGTGTTCAAGTTAAGGGTGCTTGCAGGGATGAGCCCATCCCACTGCACTTTCTTTATATGTATTTGAACTACCCAAGAGCCATCCTTGGTCTTACACACTTCTCCAGGCCAGTAGATGTGAAGGAACCCATCCACCAGTAGCGGTAATTTGAAGGACTCGTCCTCAAACTTATGAACCTCATAATCGCCCACTCTGGTGACGTCATGGCCATGGATATTGGTATCACTCCTCATGTCCTGTCTAAGCTGATCTGCGAGGAGCTCGGCTGCTTTCAACCTTTTGCGCTGGCGGGGTAACTCCGGGTCGGTAATATACCTCACTAGCGAAAGTAATGTGCTGTTCGTTGGAACTGTGAGCCATGGGTATAAGGAGAGGGCATCGGAGGTATTTAGATAGGAGTCTGCCACTCGACGAAATGTGTGGCAAACGGCGGCGAAATTCGCAACATCTTTCAGGGGTACGTGTTCAAGAACAATCAGAAGGATCTCGGGCGGCAGTATTGTCGACACTTTGCTGTTCATGTGCGGTCTCAATTGTGACACCAATATGGGAACCGTATGTTTACAAGTACTTATCAAGTGATGTGATCAGGAATAAGGTTTCAACCTATCTGAAGTTTGGGACGCAACGTACAAGTACATACTGTAGTATTTGTCGAAAAATCGACTTATGTTCACCATTCCACTGTTTACTTGTGCTGTGTTTACAGATACAATATATCGTTATGTTGTGTCACCGTATCCTATGACAAGAAAAAACGCGGGGCTATCGTCACGCGCGCTCTGGTGTGTTGAGAACCAAAATGCAGACAAAGACAACGTGCCTACTTGTAGGGTACCATGACGCAAGACTCCATCTCGCTTATGTGCCCCTCGCGCTGTACGCGCTCTAACGCATTTATTTCGCGTATCGGACCCCGAAAGCAGACCTCGGCCATTGTATTGTCGTAGTTCGATTTTTAGCTGCTTTTCAGCACAGTAAAACACTCGTTGGCTCAACAAAGCATAGGGCCAACATTCCCTGACTACAAGTAGCCTAGCTCAACGAGGTAGCTACATTCCCGAGTATCCACTGTTTGTCTCTCAGCATCTATTAATTCTTGAAGGAGAGGCACTATTATAGCTACAGTACTGAAAGATGGGTTCCACAAGTACAGTCCGATAGCCCAGTTCTTTACTGCGCCCACAATCGGCATATTGTGGACCTAGGATCTAAACACCTTCTACAAAGATTACAGTAGATAGATGGATACATGAGTGAACCATCAGGTCCCGTATATGTTACAGTACAGTATATTGAGAAATCGCACCACCGGAAAGCCTTTGTCTGCCCACCATTGTATTTTCAATGGGAAGAGCGGGGCGACTTGTTATTGCAATAGCTGTTGATAAAGAATGCTCTTTTATATCTATTACTTGTACTGGTATGTAATGTGGATGCACACATACAACATGAGGATTCTCTTCACCAGATCACCGGGGAATATTTATCTAAAGATGTTTCCTTTCAACCTATGGACGGCCTGGTTGTTATTCGATATCTTGACCTCCGTAGTGGCCATTTTCGTCGGAAGCTTAGGCCTCCTCGAGTCGGTGATAGTAGCCGACAGTACGTAAATAACAGAGTCCTCTTTGCACCATCTACGTACAAGGGAGGACAAAGCTTTTCTGGAGGCACTAAAAAAGGCTGTGGGGTATGTTTGGACTCACTCATACTCCAATAAATCTGTCCGAACGGCTCCAGACTGTTAAAGAGAGTGATCGGTTGTTATTCAAATGTCGCCGTGAACCAAGTTGGCCCCATGATTTACAAAGCCTTGTAGATTAAGCGTAGAGAAGGCTTTCACAACTTCATTATCTTTTGCGAACCCTCACCGCCAGTAGCGACTTTTAAAAAGCGATACATCATTAGGGGTACTCGTTCTTTATCTGCAACATGCCGCTCCTACATTTCTGTGACCAGCCACTAGCTAGCCACTAGATCATAATGAATGTCAATGTTTACATCACACGGTTTACATCATACGGTAATATATAAGAGTATCGAGTGTGCCCGGAAGGGAGGCAGACTGCCACGCTCGTTCAACAATGAAGCTATCATCAATTGCCATTTTCTCGGTCGCCTCCTCTACCCTGGCAACTGCCTACGTCCTCAGATGGGGTGCCCTGATCAATCCCATCAAGGATGCCATTATTTCGGGTGTGATTAATGGTCGACACCAAGATATCCCCGAGGCACAGGCAAGCTCGGAAATTAATGAATTTGTTCCTCTCATCATGAATGATGACCTGCTTCCTCTGTTCGACAATGCCGTTGATATTCTTCTTTCTCCCACATTTGAACAGAAGTTCCCTGACTGGATCAGCAGTGTTATTGCTGCCCTCGAAAAATATGAGCAAAGCCCCGACTTCACCTCTGCTACTTCACTTCTCTCAGAGTATCTGCCGCATTACGATTACCACGAAGCAGTAAACCAGGCCAGTATTACGCTAGCGAAGTCGGCCGACGGTTGGAACATCCTGAAGGCTGCGGTGCTTTCTATCTCAACCAACCCCGCCGCATCCAAGGCCATTGATGATGGACTCTTTGCTGTCACTGGTTTGATCTGTACGCTCCAGCTTACTGATGGATCTGTTTGCGACCCATACAAGACCGAGGATCCTGTTGTTCCTGCTTCAACCAGCGAGCCTGCTGTTTCTACTTCGAGCAGCGAGCCTGCTGTTTCTACTCCGAGCAGCGAACTTGTTGTTTCTACTCCGACCATCGAGTCTGAAGTCCCAGTTTCGACCAGTGAGCCCGTTGTGCCCGCGTCGACCAGCGAGTCTAATGCCCCCGTGGTGTCCTCTAAGGATGTTACTCCTGTCGAGTCCCCTACACCCATTACGACTACCAAGTCTGAAGACAACGTTGCATCGGGACTTGCCCCCGAAGAGCCCATTACTCCCATTGGGTCGTCTAAGCCCGTTACTACTGTCAAGTCTGAAGATCCCGTTGCATCTGGACTTGCCTCCGAAGAACCTATTACTGCCGAGTCCCCCCTGTCTAGTGCCTCTGGTCTGGCTTCCGGGGAGGCTTCTGTATCTTCTGACACACCTGTCTCTGCAAGCGCTAACACTGACGATACTAGCCCTCAGACCTCTGGTGTCTCCTCTTCCGGTACTCCGGAGACTGTCGCTCCCACCTCTGCACCTTCTTCAGCGTCCATCTCTAGTGCTGCTGGTGTTACGAACGGCACTGTTTTTGGGTCCTCTGAGCCGCCTACTCCCACAGTGACTAATAATACCAACAGCAGTGTAGAGAGTCCTGCTACCGCTCTTGTTAACTCTAGCCTCACATTGACCGTGACTCAATGTGACACCGAGGGACGGTGCATAACACCCACTCTGACAATCGTTACAGTTGTTCCCAAGAACGCCCCTTCCACTGTTATCAAGACTGTTTGTCCTAAGTGCGAGGGGAAGACCGTGGAAATCACCGTTCCTTGTGCTCGTGAGACCACTGACGCTTCACAGGACGAGAAGTCTTCCAAGCCTGACAAGGCGGACAAATCTGACAAGGCGGACAAGTCTGACAAGGCGGGCGAATCTGACAAGACAACGAAGACTGAGAAGACAGACAAAACCGGGAAGACAGAGGAGACAGAAGAGGCTGAGAAGGCCGATAAGACCCATGAGTCTGGTTCTTCTGATATGACTGACAAGACTGAGAAAACTGACAAGACTGAGAAAACTGACAAGACTGAGAAAACTGACAAGACCAAGAAAACTGACAAGACTGACAACTCTGAAACCCCTAAGAAGTCTGAAACCCCTAAGAAGTCTGATAACGATAGCTCTCCAAACAAGCCCGGATCATCAAACGACTCATCCAACAAGCCCACCAACACCGGCGCTGCTGATAAGCCTTCAAACGGAGGATCTGCTGAGCCCAAGCCAGTTGCCCAGGCCAACTCAGGCTCAAAGTTGGTCATCTCGGTCGGCGCACTACTTGCTGGAATTCTGGCTCTCGTTGCTTTATCGTAGCTCTAACTGTTTATAAACAATATATGTGAGATTAATGTATTCGTGCTGTGATGGTGTTGTCCATCACAAATATGGGTATCGTTGTACTTGTAGTTGTGAGTGTCTCTTGGAACCAAGCTGCTCAATTAGTTTCGGGAGGAGTACATAGTGGAAGGAGGGAATGAATGTCTTGCATACGTCATTTCCTCCTTCCGCATAGTGTATCAAGAAGTAGTAGTGTAAAGATAAGATATCGTTCAGTAGTACCGTACTTTTTCACCTTGAAAGAAGGCAAACAAAACAAAACATTATCAAGACAACCATTATATAACTGCTCGTACCGTACTGCTCCATTTACAAGAATGAAGACACAATAAAAAAACACTCCTGCGCCCATGTCTCAAGCAGTCCACTTCTGACATGCACAACTCAATGTCCAAATGACTCAAATAACCGAAAATGACTCGCATGACTCTCCTGCTTGAGTCACCACCTCTCAACAAATCAACAACAGGCACATCCGAAAGTCATTGGAAATGGATATCGCTACCTGGAAAGGCGTTGAGAATGGGAAAGTTCCCATTCCCGAACGAGTACCAGAGCATCCTAAGATGAAGAAGAAGCTCATCTTGAACGCACTGACCGCCAACGCGCCTACTAATGTGAATCAGGGACTATGGAGACACCCTGGACACAAGGGCAAGAATTTCAATGACATTGAGTACTGGGTCGAGCTTGCACAGGTCCTTGAAAGAGGTAAGTTCCATGCCCTGTTCATCGTCGACATTGGAGGCGTCTATGACGTCTACAAGGGAAGTAAGGACCCTGGAATCAAAGCTGGCACCCAATATCCCATCAACGATCCCCTTTACCTCGTGCCTGCGTTGACAATGGTCACCAAGTCTCTGGGGTTTGCTATTACCGCCTCCACTACTTATGATGTTCCATTTGCTCTGGCCCGAAGGTACTCCACTGTTGACCATATATCAAAAGGACGAGTTGGGTGGAACATTGTCACTTCTTTCCTGGAGAGTGGAGCAAAGAATCATGGTAATGATCTTCAAACTCCTCATGATGAACGATATGCCATTGCCAATGAATTCATGGACGTCTGCTACAAGCTGTGGGAGTCCTCCTGGAGGGAAGATGCCATCAAGGCTGACATTGAATCCAACACCTTTGCCGAGCCTACTCTTGTCCGATACATTGACCATAATGAAAAATACTTCAATGTTCCTGGACCTCATATCTGCTCACCATCAGTCCAGAGAACACCATTCCTGTACCAGGCAGGTATGTCCAAAGCTGGACGGGACTTTGCAGCCAAGCATGCCGAGGCCATCTTCTTGCAGGCTCCTTCACCCGAGTACGTCAGATCTTCTGTTGATGACATTAGAAAAACTGCTGCTAACTACGGCCGCGATCCCCAATCGTTGAAGTTCATTCCCTCCATGTTTGTGTGCGTAGCAGAGACTGACGAGGAAGCCAAGGCCAAGTATGACGAGTACTTCTCTTACATCGATCGTGAGGGAGCTCTTGTTTTATTTGGAGGGTGGTTCGGAATGGATCTTGGAATCTACGACGACGACGAGGATCTCAGGAAGGTGGACAATGTCGCCATCAGCAAAGCTATCTCTCAATGGGCCGATTCCAGTAAAACTCCCGATGCCCTGTGGAACAAGGCTCGTGTTGCTGAGGAACTGGCACTTGGTGGACGATCCGACATTGTCATTGGATCCCCTACCACTGTTGCTGACCGTATGGAAGAGTGGATTGAAGTTGGAGACATCGACGGCTTCAACATGCAGTCTGCTATTGTCCCTGGCACTTACATTGATATTGTGGACTTGCTTATTCCCGAATTACAGAAGCGAGGACGTTTCTGGAACGACTACGCCGTCCCCGGTGGTTCCCTCAGAGAGAACATGTATGCTACTCCTGGTGATTCACATCTGAGGTCCCACCATCCAGGTTCGAAATTCTCTTGGAACAAGGATGACCCCTTCCCTCTGGAGTCCCACAAGCGGGCCAAAAGATGATCGTACTTCAAGTTTATAATACATTAATATAAAGCTATGGCCGTCTAAATAATTAGGCGTCAGCATCAGTCTCTAGTTTGGCTTCAGGCTCGGCCGATTGCTCGGTATCAGGTTCCACGGACTCCTCCGACTTGCCCTCAGTTTCCGAAGACTTAGTTTTATCGCCATCCTCTCGCTTTCTCTTTCTGTTTCGCACCTGGGTGGCATTGACCTCCTCGTTAGGGAAAACTCGGGTTCCATGCACAAGGTATCCTCCTCCGCCTCTCGAGGTCATGCTGGGATGCATTCGGCCGAGAATTGTCTGGTACTTTCGAACTCGAGATTCCCAGATAGAGGGAGCAAGAACCCGCAGGTCCTTGAGCATGAGCTGTGACACCTCGGTGACCACCTCCTTGTACTCGGAGTAGACAACCACAGGTCGAGAGCCTCCGATTGCGTGCAATGTTCGGTCCACAATAGAGGCGGGATGCAAAGTAGAAGCCACAATGAGGCCGTCGAAGCCCTGGTTGGCCACCAGATCGTTGACATTCTGAAGCTCCAGCCACCGGTTTCGCTTTCGGAAATATGCTCCTCGGTTTCGAGGCTTCATGGACGCAATCTGTTCGGGGGTCTTCTCAGGCACCTCCTCCTCGCCCTCGGGCTCAAAGAATTGCAGCCAGTTTATGCTTTTGATCATTCGATCCTGGAGCTCTGTGGGCATGGACAGGTACTTGAGAGCGTCGAGGTTGGGGTGCTCGTTCTCGTGGGCAACGACAATAAGGCCCTCTCCAGCCATTCGCTCCATAAGCGCCGCGGTAAGAACACCAGTAGTCTCATCAACAACCAAATACTTGCCTCCAGGTCGAACATTAGCCATACTCAGCAGAAGGGCCAGCATCTCTTGGCTCATGTCCAGCACCTTCTTGTAATCCTTCTCGAGGTAGAAATCGAGCAGCAGGGACGAACACATAGGCTGGGGAGTGAACCGTCGCAGGTACTTTTGCTCTTTTCTTCGCAAATATTTCTCCTTGGAGAAGGCGGTCTTCTTGTGGAACTCGTTGTGGCCCTTGATAACATGGTCGATGATGTCCTTTCCTGACAGCGTTTTCTGTTTCTTCATCTCCTCAATCTCGGCCATTGACAGAGTCTGTGACTCAGAAGTGTCAATAAGCGTCTGGTTGGTCTCCTCGGGTTCCAGCAGCGCTCCCTTGGCTCCCACTACGTAGTCATGGTCGTCCACTCCCTCCTGGATGATCCGCAGTCGTTTGTCTTCCTGGATTTCAAACGTGTAACCGTAGGGCAGTCCTAGGATGTCGTTGACCTGAAACGAGCCGAATTTGCCAATAGAAATGGTCTGGTTGGGAATCAGCTTGACCACTCGGAAGTTTTCCGACGGCAACTTGACCATGCAGTAAGTGTTGGGCTGAATTCGAGGGTTGTCGAAGATGAAGGGTGGCGACTCGGGCTTGGAGCTCTTTCGGTGCACCTGTGTCTGTCTCGCAGAAACGGGCTCCTGCTGCTGAGCCGCGTCTTTCATTTCAACGTCCATGGTAGGCGTATTTTCAGTAAATGTAGGAAGGTGTGATATTGGCCCGTTAGATGTGCTGCAGGATTAGCTTTTTTAGTCGAAAAATTTGGGAGTAGAGTTTGAATTTTTTTAGGACTACATGCACCCAGAAATCAGAGCCCATCTAGCTCACTACTCACTACACACTACACTACACAATGGGTCGACGAGCCAAGAACAAGCAGGGAGTTCCACCTACTCTGGAGGAGCAGACCCAGGGACCCGCTCCCGTGCGAAAAGACAAGAAAAACAAGAAGGATTTCAAGGTAACTAAGCCCGATCGAAAGACTAAAAAGGTGAAGGAGATCCCTCAGCTGCCTGTTGAGGAGGCTGAAGAGGAGCTCCCCGAGGAGGAGGATGACGATGTTGTCCGGGAGAAGATGACTCTGTTCGATGACTCTGATGATGAGGAGATGGACAACGATGAGTTTGATATTGAGGATGGCTCTGATGATGAGGTGTACGACTCTGATGACGAGACCCACCACAAGCCTATGTTCTCTGATGACGAGGGTGATGAGGACGAGCTCAACGCCGCCAACATGGAGGCTATGTCTCGACGGCTAGACGACGAGGAAGAGTCCGACGAAGAGATGGCGGAGGAAGAGCTGATGGAGCTCATGAAGCAGCACCAGAACCCCCGAGCACAGATTCTGCCTACCGCAGAGGCTGCTGCCGCCGAGGCCCAACTGCCTCCGGATCTGCATGTTGTTCGAACCCGAATTCTGGAAATCGTCAAGGTTCTGGAGGACTTCAAGGGTCTGGCCGAGGAGGGCAAGTCCCGAAACGACTACACCACACAGCTGCTCAAGGATATCTGCTCCTACTACGGCTACAACGAGTACCTTGCCGAGAAGCTGTTCAATCTGTTCACTCCTTCTGAGGCTATCGAGTTCTTTGAGGCCAACGAGGTGCCCCGACCCGTCACCATTCGAGCAAACACCCTCAAGACTCGACGACGAGACCTTGCCCAGTCTTTGGTCAACCGAGGTGTCAACCTGCAGCCCATTGGAAAGTGGACCAAGGTTGGACTGCAGATTTTCGACTCTGCCGTGCCCATTGGAGCAACCCCTGAGTACCTGTGTGGTCACTACATTTTGCAGGCTGCCTCTTCTTTCCTGCCCGTCATGGCAATGGACCCCCAGGAGGGCGAGCGAGTGCTCGACATGGCAGCTTCTCCCGGAGGAAAGACCACCTACATCTCTGCTCTGATGAAGAACACAGGTATGGTTTTCGCCAACGATGTTTCCAAGCCCCGAATCAAGTCTCTGATTGCTAACATCCACCGTCTGGGTTGTAAGAACACCGTGGTCTGCAACTATGACGCCCGAGAGTTCCCCAAGGTGATTGGAGGCTTCGACCGAATCCTGCTGGATGCCCCCTGTTCTGGTACTGGAGTCATCTCAAAGGACCAGGCTGTTAAGACCAACCGATCCGAGAAGGACTTCATCCAACTCCCGCATCTGCAGAAGCAGCTTCTTCTTTCCGCTATTGACTCCGTCGACGCCAACTCCGCCACTGGCGGTGTCATTGTCTACTCGACGTGTTCCGTCATGGTGGAGGAAAACGAGGCTGTAGTTGATTACGCTCTTCGAAAGCGACCCAATGTGCGACTGGTGGAGACCGGTCTGGAGATTGGAAAGGAGGGGTTCACCTCATTCCGAGGAAAGACCTTCTCGCCCAAACTCAAGCTCACCAGACGATACTACCCTCACACTTACAACGTTGACGGCTTCTACGTGGCCAAGTTCCAGAAAATTGCACCATCGCCTCAGGACAAGACCAAGGCCGGTGCCCGAGAAAAGGAGGAGGCTGCCCGAGCCGAGGAGGAGGAGGAGCGTCTCATCAACGACGATTTCGCTGCCTTCGACAACGAGGAGGATTCCGCCATCATCGACTCTGCCCGACGATCCCAGCTCAGACGAAAGGGTATCAAGCCTCTGCCCGGCAAGCCCAAGGACAAGAAGGTGGCTACCAAGGACGAGTAAAGTATATAGAAATCATTATTTTAACGGTATATTAATTAAGAGTGTAGAGTGGCGTAAACTGCTCCCTGCGGACTGGGTGTTATATGTTTCCAAGTAGTAGCTACATCTACAAGTGCGGTATGTGCTCATATACAGTACTGTGTATTGTGTTCTGTCATAAATCATAAATTATAAAACTACAAATAGGAAGAGTTGCCAAAAGCATGCTCCTTGATATAATCTGGACCCATTTCCTCATACATGGCCCGCGTGACCCGAGAGTTCTTGTAGTCGTCCGTCTTGGACCACTTGGCCATACCCATCCATGCATCAGTCTCAGGATGAGCGGCACTTCGAACCTGTAGAGGAGAACCAGCTGGCAACAGAGAACGCAGCTCAGCAGTCAGACGAGCATCAAAGTTGGGCACCTGAGAGTATCCACCAGTGACAAACACGTCCTTGAGCATGACGGAGGCTGTTTCCGAAGGAAACCGCTTGGTCAAAATGTCTCCACACACCTCAGCAACACCAGCCTGATCAATACCGGCAATGGTGGGCTGGAACAGCACCTCAGGCACCCGGATTCGCTCCACATTAAGATGCAGCTGGTTCTGCTGTTCTTGGCTTTCGGGGTTGTACTCCGTGGGTCCGTGGAGGAACATGTGCAGCAATGACGACTTCCAGTCGGTCTGGCTCTCGAGAAGATTCTCCTCTGTGAACTCGTCGTCAAACTCGAGAAGATTGGCCTCAAGCTCAGCCAGAGCAGCTCGCTCGTTCTCCTCCTCTTCACTGTCGCTCTGGTTGGCAATATCATTGTAAATGGACCAGTCCTGATCATCCGCTCCAAAGGTATCATCGGGATCGTCATCGATACCAGCGCCGGGTCGTGCTCGTTTAGTAGCACGAGTATCTGCAGCCAAAGACGCAATGTTCTTCATTCGCATTTTGGAGGCCATGGATTTTCGGTTTCGAAGTTCCTTCTGCATCTTGGCCCGTTCCTTTTGGCGGGCCAGAATCGCGTTTCGCTTCTCTCGCTTGTCCTCAACCCATCCGGCCAGATCCGTGATTCGCCACTCTTCGTCCTTACGTTTCTCCTCCTCAATACGTGCCTTTTCAGCCTCCTTTTCTTCCTTGGCCCTGATTCGAGCCTCGTAATTGGCTCTCAGAAGCCGCTGATGTCGCTTTTCCTTGATTTGCAAGGGGGTGAGCTCTTCGTCGGGGACATCTGCGAGAGGAAACTCGGGAACGACCTCCTCTTCCTCCACATCCTGGTTGAGACTCTTTCGAATTGTTCTCTCCAGCTCGGCAATCTTCTTGTTCATGGACTTAACGTCCTTGAATCCCTCCGAGTCGAGGATTCTTCGCGCCTCCCGCTTGCCCTGTCTGTCGTCGCCCAGATCCTCCAGAATCTGCGCCTGCTGCCTATAATACTGCAGGTCATTTTCCCGTTCAGCCAGCTTCTCGGCTCTTTTCGCAGCAGCCTGCTCTTGCAGTCGTCGACCGCTCTCTTTGCGACGCTCTGCGATTCGTTCCAGCTCCTCGGCGCTCTTTTCGGCCTTGACGGTCTCAATGTACGGTGCCTGGATCACGCGTTCTCGTTTTTCCAAACCATCCATATCCAAAAAGCCATCCAGTTCCTCCTTGTATCCGTCTGACACGTAGCAGTGATTCTCGAGGATTTTGGTGGTCTGCGTCGCCGACAGCTTGAGCGGGAAAGTGGGGTACTTGAGCTGTAGAAGCTGGGCCAGAAAGGCCGAGGCTGTCCGTCCTCCCCAAGTGATTCGCTTTGTCAGTTCTCGCTGAGCAATACCATCAATGACAGGAATGATGTGAGTGGCCTCATTTCCGACTGACAAAACCAAGCCAGTCTTTCCGTCGTTGGCGTAGTACGAAAATAGAGCGTCGACCCCGAGAGCTACTGACCTCACTCCGTAGCCCTCAAACAGCACCTGCTGCAAATTTCGCCGCTGGGCAGCAGGTGAAGACATGAGCTCGTTCATGATAATGTGATTGTCCACACACCCGTCGCTGCCTACGCGCAGCTTGGCAAATGTGTAGTCCAGAACCTCCTCAGCCACTGTCCAATTAGACACCAGAGCTCCATCGTAGGGCGATCGGGCCGACAGCCGGGTCGACGGCTCAATGAAGTTGTCATATCCCACCGTGGTGGCGCCTGCCAGTCCAGGACCAGCGCTTTTTCGTTCTCGGTACTTTCCTGTCAACGTGGGAAACACGAGGTTGGGTCCGTTGGTGTCAGTGTATCCCGCTCGGGTCATGTGGGTTCCAAAATCGATGGCGATGGTGGATCCAGCGCTCCACTCGAATGGCACGTTCGGCTGTGGCCGCCATTCAATGTCTGTCAGTTTGTGCATTGTGATGTAGTAGTACTGTGGTGTTTTATCTTCAATACTACAGTATGTAGTAGATCGCTACATTACCATATGCACTGGAATTGTCTGCACAGTCCCAACATGCAGTGCAGTGCCATGTGCAGTTGTAGTTGGTGAGGTGTTGAGAAAGAGAGATGATGGAGTGTTAAAGGAGCTATGCAGGAGATGGACATGTAGAAGTCGGTTTGGACAATTTCCATACCCGATGAAAAAAAAAACACCCTCAATCGTATTCTGACTCTGGACATCAACTGTTTGACCACGCAGCACCTCTCGCACCCCTGACCCACACCCTTCACATCTAACCAATTACAGTAAGTAATCAAGTAACTCATCCAAGTAACCTTACCTACGCTACTCTAAACACACCACCACCGACAGAAATGCCTCATAGGGGCAATACATCCGATTGAACAGCTATTTCAACCCCAGACAAGAATGTGTAGACTTGAAAAACGTCATGAACGCTTGGACCACCTCCCCATTCATTCCCACACTCCCACAGCTGATACAATCCAACTCAATTACAGACACAGCCAAACTCAGTTACCTTCCAGCGAAGCACGTTTACAGTATCGTACAACCAGGAGCATCATCCCTCTGCACAACACACTACACAATGCCAGCAGACCCTCAGACCATCCAGGGCTACAATGTCGTGACGCTCTTGAAGCGGTGAGTCAATTGACACGAAATGAACCCTCCAAGTCACCCACTAACCCAGTCTCGAAGCCGCCACGTCTCGTCTTGAAGACCTGACCTCCGCTCAAAAGGCGCATGTTGACGAGCGAGGTCCCCAGAACGCTGCAGCGACCAAGGCTGGCGTTGATGCGCCCTCCCGATCCTCTGCTGCTCCCGCTGCTCCCGCTGCCGCCACTTCTTCTGCTGCAGCCGATGCCGACCTGCCCAAGTGGATCTCCGAGTTTGATGCTCTCATCAAGACCCACGTTGACCCCTTTGTCGCTACCTCCAAGCAGCTCGATGCCACCATTGGCGAGCAGGCCGAGGCTTTCAAGAAGGCCTTCGATGCCCAGCGAGACTTCTTGGCTGTCGCTGCTGTCGCCAAGAAGCCTGAACCCACCTCTTCCGCCTTTGCTGAGCTTGTCAAGCCCATCTCCTCCAACGTGGAGTCCATCATGAACATCCGTGAAAAGACCAGAGACCCCAAGGTGTCGTCTCATCTGGCCACCGTGGCCGAGGGAGCTCCCCTGGTCGGATGGGTCGCCTCAGACCTGCCTCTTCCTCTCATTGGCGACTTCAAGGACTCCGCTCAGTTCTACTCCAACCGGGTGCTCAAGGACTTCAAGAGCGTGGACCCCAAGCATGTGGAATGGGTCAAGGGTTTCAACGGCATCGCCGACGCTCTCCAAGCCTACGTCAAGGAGTTCCACACCACCGGTCCCACCTGGAAGGTTGGAGGTATCCCTGTTGAGGAGGCTCTAAAGACTCAATCCAAGTCTGTCGCTGCTCCCACTGCTGTCCCCGCTCCCGGTGGAGCTCCTGCCACAGGAGGAGGCCCTCCTCCTCCTCCTCCCCCTCCTCCTCCTCCTGCTAGCATCTACGAGACAGACTCTGCTGCTCCTGCTGCTCCTTCTGGTGGTATGGGTGCAGTGTTTGCTGACCTGTCCAAGGGCGAGGCTGTCACTGCTGGTCTGCGAAAGGTCGACAAGAGCGAAATGACCCACAAAAACCCCGATCTGCGAAAACAGGACCCTGTTGGCGCCTCCGGAAAGGCAGCTCGACCTCTTCCTCCCAAAAAGCCCGGATCTTTGTCTAAGGCCACTCCTGCTGCCCCTGCCCCCAAGCAGCGACCCGCCAAGACCGAGCTGCTTGACACGAAATGGTTTGTTGAGAACTACGAGGGCGACCAGAACATTGTCATCGAGGGCGAGATGAACCAGGGTGTCATGATCGAGAACTGCAACAACTCAACGGTGCAGATCAAGGGCAAGGTGTCGGCTGTGTCTCTCAACAACTGTAAGAAGCTTGGTCTTCTGGTGGAGAACCTGGTTTCTGGAGTTGACGTGATTCGATGCAAGGACTACGCCATCCAGGTGACTGGTGTTACCCCCATGGTCACTATTGACCAGAGTGACGGAGGACAGATCTATCTGTCCAAGGAGAGCATTGGTGCTGAGGTGTATACTTCGCAGACCACTTCCTTAAACATCAACATCCCCACCGACGATGGAGACTATGAGGAAGTGCCTGTTCCCGAGCAGCTCATCCACAAGATTGTCAACGGCAAGCTCGTCACCTCTGTTGTTGATCACAGCAGTGGTTAATATTTAATAACATTGATACGAAAGATGTAGGATACAGTATGTATACCAACAGTATCGCTACAAAAAGTACGGCACAAGTAACTGTCATATATATACTGTATTTCCGAAATCATATTTGTTACAACACAAGTACATACAGTACATACTACGAATGTCGTGGAATGTGATAAAGACGAATATGATGGACATTGACGTTACTATGCTTTCCGTATTCATCTATCCATATTAATACAAGTAGTGCTACAGTAATTGCACATTTTATACAAGTACATACTGTACATACTATAGTATGTACAACAGTTGAGACCGGTCTCTACAGTATTCAAATTTCGCTTTCAATGCTAATACAGTATATACAAACTACTTCTTAATGTAGTATAAGTTGGCAAACTCGTGGTTGATCAGAGGGAAGGGAGAAATGACCTCCGACATTCCGGGTCGGGCAACAGGGTCTCGCAGGTAGACGGCGGAGCAGGTAGTGAAGTCAACCTCAATGTGGTGGGGGTAGATAACCGAAGGAGAAATGAAGGGTCGGAATCTCCAGGGTGTAAAGTAGGGCTTAGAGATATCCTGTCGGCCGTACAGATGCTTCTTCTGCCAGGGGAACTCCTGGGCGACCTCGGCCTCGTTTTCAGCGGCTTCGGCAGCATCAATCTTCTCTCGCAGAGGTCCTAGCAGCTGCAGCCATCGGGGGTTGACCTCGGTGTCCTGGACAGAGGGATTCAGCAGCTTTTGCTGATGCTCATTGTAGCTGTCGTGGATAGAGTCAGCCACGTTGGTCTTCATTTCCTGGATGAGGCATCGGGCGGCGTAGACCACCTTTCGCTCCTCGACTCCGGCAAACTCGGCTTTTCGCGAAATTAGACAGCTGGACACAATGTTCTTCGTATGAGGGCTCTCGATGGACGAGACGTGGTTGATGTCCTTGGGATGGATAGCAAACTCCAGCTTCTTGGAGCCGATGCCCGCCATGTTCTTGTTTCGCTGCTCAATAAGATGATTGGCATTGGAGCGCACGGTCTCGGCCTTCTTTTGCTCAGCAGAGCCCTCTACCGCGGCCTCAGCCTTTGTCTCAGCCTCCTGGGCCAGCTTGGTGGATCGCTCGTTGAGAAGCTCAATGACGGCCTCGGGGGTTAGGAAACCCTCAGCAGTGGGAGCGACCGGGTCCGCACCGTTGGCAGGGAACTGCTGGTCAATTAGCTTGAGTAGCTTCTCACCCAGAACCTTGGTATCGTCAGTCTGGGTCTTAAGAAACTCGTCTCGGCCAGTGATGAGATCCTCGAAGATGGCAGCGGAGCACAGCTCTCGGAGACGGGCCAGCATGGCCTGGAAGGCCACCTCGTTGGCCTTCTGAAGCTGCATCTGCGTCTTGGGGTCCATCAGCTTTCCAGCCTCTCGCTTCTTGATCTTGTCGAGACGCACGTTCCACATCTTCTCAGGATCATCGTTGCACTTTTTGATGTACTGGTTGTACTTTTTGATCTGTCGGTTGTCGATCTTGACAGCCTCCTCAACGGAAGGCTTGGCCTTACCGGCAGCAAAGAGGACCTTCTCGGGCTTGACTGAGATGAGATCTCCGGGCTTGAGGGTGTAGGAGGCATGCTTGATCTTGACTCCATTGACAGTCACATTGCCCTGTCGAATAAACTGGCCGGCCTGTCGAATGGATGCGGCAAACATGGACCGGAACACGGCAAAGTCCAGTCGCTTCTCCAGATGCACAAACGTCTGCATGGCAAACGGCGTCTTGAGCTTTTTGTTGCCCTCGGCATCAAACTCCAGCATCTGATCGTCGAATCGGTTAGCCATGATTCCTTCGGAGGTCACGTCGTCTCCCAGAGGCAGAACCACACCCTGCAGCTTCTTGGGGATCTGAGTGGTCAAGGTACCCTCTCGAATGTGTTCTCCATGATAGGCTCGCAGCTCTCGCTTGGAGGCCCACTTCTTCTGGAAAAGCGTCTTTTCATCCCGCAGAAAGTCCGTCTTCTTGTACAAGTTGTACAGGTTGCGGGGGTTCCATGAGGCTCGCACCTTACCTCGAGCCAGAGAGAAGAGGTTTTTCGCTTTATGGGGCATTTTGGGGTGGTGATGTATATCTTGTGATTGAATTTTTCACTCAGATGCACGGTAGGGTAACTGAGGTGTAGGTGGGAGTAAATGAGAGGTGACAAAAGTCCCAATCTTAAGAGAGTTTGGTGATGTGTAAATGTTAGTTGGGGGTTAGTTGGAAGTTAGTTGAAAGTGCTACAGACAATGTAAACACTCGCTACACCACCAAGCACAAGGTCAACGTGCAGGAGGTTGAGAGGTAGCACACGAACCGTAGAGCCGGAGCACCATCTACAATCACAACTGTACCATACTAACGACATTGCATCATGAAGAAAAAAGAGGAAGATGAGACGGGGATGGTGAAAAGGGAAGATACAGACGACACATCGACACAAGCAGTGGACGGAGCAGAAGTTGAGAGTAACGGACAAGGTGATGCCGGAACAGACTCTTCTCCATGGTCCATAGAGAGCGAGACAGTGCTGTTCAACTCGCTGTGCAAGTTCAAGCCCGTGGGCATCCACAAACATTTCCGCATGATTTCTCTGTCGGCTTCGCTGAACTACTATTTTTCCGAATCGCCGAAGGACGCGCCTGTGTTCTCTCACCAGGACGTGTGGGACAAGCTGGGCACTCTGTACGACCTGGATGGACTAGACGAACTGGAGTACGTGGCCGACAACCAGGATTCGGACATGGACGAGGATGAGGATGACGAGGCTGCGATTGAAGGGATCGCAAAGCGGTCGCAGATGAAGGAGTTCGTGCTGCCGTTCCGCGATTATGGGTTTCTGCAGATTGAGCAGGCTACTGCGGTTGCCAGTGAACAGTCTAGTCCAGCCATGTCGCGCGAGCAGTCTGTCTTGGAAGACGGACCCACAGCTGGGGATGAAAAGAAGGGCCTTGCTGACGATGACGACGAGTCCAGTGATCTGGATGAACTGGACGACGAGGAGATGAAACTGGCGGAAACCAAGATCAAGGTGGAGGGAGAGCAGCAGGAACGGGAGGAGAACGGAGGAGAAGAAGAGCACGACACCATGGAGGGTAGTGCAGAGCCCGAGGAAGCTGAAAAATCGGAGGAGGAAGGAGAAGGAGAAGAATCTGGAGAATCGGAGAGTGAATCCGGTTCGGAATCACAGTCTGACTCGGACGCACAAACAGGCCGCCAACGAAGAACGCGAGCAGCCACTGCAGCAGCTGTTCGTGGCCGAGGGACCTCAAAGGGCAAGACTGTTCGCGACAAAAAGTCGTCGCCCAGCACCCGTGCTTCCTCCGCTCCGAGACGGTCGACGAGACGGAAGGCGACAACGGAACCCGAAGATACAGCTACAGAACGAGAAGAGACGCCGACGCCGAAAAAGTCGTCTGGTGGGGTGAAGAAACCTGCTCCTCGGCGCAGCACCAGGAGAAAGAAGTGATGAGGTGTGTTTGAGATTGAAGGGGGGGAGGAATGTACGAGTACAAGATACCATATATAATGCTTACTAATGACATAAACATGAGCTTGGATAGCTGGGCTAGCTGTAGAAGATCTGTACTTTTAGTAGTTGGGATGGTACAGAAGAGCTTCTACTGCTTTTACTCACGAAGAGAGACTTGGTATGTTTACCGTAACTGGTAAAGTAAACAAAATCGTAGTGTAATTGCGGTTACTGTATGTGTGTACATTCGTGTATACATGACACAGGACATCGGAAGCCAACCACCACAACATGCTGGTCCTAAAATACTGTAGCACACGCCCTTGATTTTTTCGACTAGCCAGAAGCAATTAGCCATCCTTAGCGACTGTCTAATTTCCTCGGGCTGACACCTGTCAAATCTCCGCGGTACTGGTACAGTGCCGGTAGCCGAGGAGGTGTCAGATTAAGATGGAGTAACTGTCTCGTTCCAGTACGAAATTACCGAACGCCAGCGAGTGCATTGTACTCATACATTACTAAGCCTAAGCAGTGTAATTACTCGGTACGGGGTTCAAGCATATAGCCCACAGAGCGGACGAACAAACCCGTTGCAGGCACCACAGCTACGCATCTTACAGCGCATCTCCTTGCCAGTATGGTCCCATAATAGCTGCCAATGTTTGAAATGAGTGCATGTTTTGGTACAAGTATGGTGCACGTTGACGTCATGTGGAGTCTAGCCTGTGTTTTTACAGTGGTGGGTGTCCGGGCAGTGCAATGGATGTTGAACGAAGGGTCTGTGTGGTCAATTGGAGCTAATGGTACCGTAACGGCACTTGCTGGCCATCTCCAAAGGTCGCTGGGTCACGTGACTCCTCATAGCTAATTACATCTGTTACTTTACATAGTGTGACACGACTGGGGATGGTCGTCCATCATTCATCATGGTCTGCCAATTTAGTTGATACCGAGGAGCTCAACGTCAAAGACAAGAGTGGCGTTGGGGGGGATGAGGCCGGGGAAACCTCGCTCGCCGTAGCCGTAGTCACCGGAGATGGTGAGCACGGATCGCTCGCCGAGAGAGAGCTTGGGGACACCCTCGTCCCATCCTCGGATGACATCGCCGACACCAATGGTGGTCTTGAAGGGCTCGCCTCGATCTCGAGAAGAGTCAAACTTCTGGCCGTTCTCCAGAGTGCCCACGTAGTGGATGGTGACGGCATCTCCCTTCTTGGGGTAGGTCTTGCCGTCGCCGGGCTGGAGCTGCTTAACTGTGACACCCATGTTTGTGATAGAGGCGTGGAAGGCGCGTGTGTTGGTGAGTAAGAGAGGGGACTTGAGAGGGCTAGATCGAAGGCTTCTAGCTGTAAGTGATAGGGTCCGGAACATTGCGTCTGGTTGTGGCGGGCCTAGAGTATATAAGGTCTGTGAGGCATGGGCGAAATTTGACTTTTTTTCCGACACTTCCGACAGCTTCTTTGCACTTCCAAATCTTGCGGTGGGGTCAGGGCGGATTGAACAATTGGGCATATGTGCTGCTATTTTCGGTAGTAGAAAAACCAATTGCTACATATAACACCCGTCTGTATCCGGCAAGTTGTTTACTGCCTTTTTGCCATCTATTCTGCTTCTGTTCAATCGAATTGTAGGTCCACCCACCGCTATTTCCCATCTCCTCTAATCGACCTAAACTCTCGACCATCTGGGCAAAAGAGGGCAAAAAAAGGGCACAAAAAAAGGCGACAATAGACTTTGGACACCTCTCATGTACTATGACGATTGCCAACGCTAGACCATATGTGGGGAGGTCTAGCCGTGTCGTCTAAAGGGGACAATGAAATGGAGCCCGCGGAGGAGCATCTTTTTGGCACGATTGTTTCATGATCCCTTTGCGCTATAACTATTGGAAGTGTCCACTTCGTGAATGCAGACCACCATTCGCCTTAACTACCTAAACAGGAAGTACACGTCTCTCTACAACTGTCTTCTCCACAGACTCCGTATTGGAGTTGACTTTGTTTTTTTAAGGGCACCACTCACATCACTGCAACTCTGCAACTCTAGCAAGCCACCTTGAGCAACGTGTGCATCACAGACAGACACCAGAACACGTGCCTGAGAGAGGGGGAGGGGGCCGGCGTGTTTAGCGACATTTAATCTGGATCACGTGACGCAAGTTCTGATTTTTTTTCTTCTCAACCGACGAGTTTCTGCAGCTCTGTTATCTGCTCTGATGCCTCCTATAAGTACCTACTGTACTTGCTTGTAGTTACAGTGCAATACACCTTGGCTAATTTATATATACTCTACTGGCCCAGAGACACAGTGTCTACACCCACCTACACAGCCAATAGCCGCACGCGGCTTCCCAAAGCGGTTTCCGTGGCTGCACTGCGATATTTGAATGCTGGAAGAACCCCATGGTTATGGTATATTCAGGGGTACAAGTGGAAATACGGGACCTTATGGATTGTACCTGTAATGCTGTGTGTGTTCTTCCAGCTTCATCATTGCGTGTCTGATGGTTGTCCGTATCTCTAACGTGCTTGTACTCTTCCATTAGCTCATCTCACTGAGTAGTTGTACTGTTGCTACTACAAGTAGTATCGCAAGAGTGGGCCATGCAGCGGCTTACATACTGGTAGACCAAGTGGCTCTCGCCTTATGGTCCCGTCACGTAATACACGCTGTCTCAGATGTCTTGGCTAGAGTCCCTGCTTTGCGAGCTACTGTGGAGCTTCGAGTAGGAGCTCGGGACGAATACGAAAACAACGCTCAAAGTTGTCTACTTGTAGACAGCCAGAAAAAGTAACTGCTTAATCTATTCTCGGACTTATCAACAAGTCCAGACATAGCCTCAGAACTTGTGATTATTCTGATTGCTATCGGCGGATAATCCATTTACAAATACTGTATTTACCAGTCGGGTAGATATGCCCTTCCGATCATTCAAGAAGATAAAAGATATAAGAATCAGGTGTATTGGCAACTGTTTCAAATCTGAACCAGTAAGACAACATATCGTCCAACGAGATTACATGGTTCCCTTTGAACAAACGCAAGCCCCAAGTGCGTTCTCGAACCGTTTAAAATCACTCCCATTCAATGCTCGATACTGTCGGACTCCTAAATCACGTTGATCTCTACTCTGAATAGAAGCATAGATAATGCATGCACCCAGCAGTGGAGGCCATAACACCCTGACTACTGAGTACAAGTACTCACTTGCACTTGTACTTGTGGTACACTCGCTCTAACCCGTTTGTAAACACCACCATAATCATCAATCGTTATTCATTTCTATAGCCTTAAACCCTCCTCCGTTCTCACATCCTCAGATACGTCTCATAGGTTCTGGCATCAGCCCGAATCTGACGATCCCCAGACAATACACTCAACGTCTTTCTATACACGGGGTCGTACACCTTGATATTGGGCAGTTTGAACCACGTCAGACCAAGACCAGCGTTGGGGTTCTCTTGATGCACCAGTTGGGCTGAAATGAGCCGTCGGGAGAACGGCAGTAGACGCAAGGAAAACTTGCGGGGACCGTCATATAGGAAATCCGCAGGCGTGTCCTTGGGAGGAATCATACCAGTGGCAGCCACTGGTGCAGTAGCGTCTCCCAAAGTCATCATGAAGGTCAGAACATGAGCAGTCGCATTCTCAATGTAGTAGTCCATCTGGAATGACTCTCCTCGAGAAACGGAGCCGTTGGGAAGATGGGCGATACATCGAGGTTCCAGAATAGGCAAGGTCAGACGAAGAGGGTTGGCGTCATACTCAAAGGACTCTTGCAGTTCGGCACCGTGTCGCTTCCATCGGATCTGAAGAACAGCCTCCACGGTGACACTTCGCACCTCCAGATCTTCTCGATATGTGTCAAACTGACAAGTGGACAAGAAAGAACCATGCCCTGAGTCGGAACGAGACACCAGGGCACCAGTCAGAGGGTCTCCTAGCTCAGAACAAGGTTCCTTCACAACTTCACACACAGAATGGTCGCTCTTGGACACAAACATGAGTTTGGCGGAGACAAGTTCCAGAGGAATCTCATCTGACTCAGCATGGCCCTGGGCATAATGTGTGATACGGGCATCCACTCTCCATCGCTTCTTGATGATTGGAGAGGGTGATTTCTCGTCACCTTCAGCAGGAACAAAGAAACTGGGCCAGTCGTCAGGATGAACAGCAGGTGACACAGAGAAGCCAACCACCAAGGGTCGGTGAAGCTGACGGGTGTACCCCTTGTTGAACCGGATCGGCGAGTCAGGATCACCTAGATTATATATGGAAGAGAACTGGAGGTTGACAACAGCAGCAGGGACAGAGCCTGCAGGACCGGAGATCTTGGAATTAGGAACTTTAAGAGAGAACTTAAAAGTGGCACTCTCCATTGATTCAATCTCCTTATCGCCCTCTTCATCCCAGGTAAGCACTGGAGAGTCTTCAGGAAGGTTCTTGTCTGTTCCATCTCTCACATTCCAGGCCACCTTGCAAGCGAGACTCATGGAAATAGGCCCAGACTCGTTGTTGGTGACAACTAGAGCTCCAGAAACAGTTTCTCCAAACAGCAGAGCAGTAGGAAGTTGCAACTCTGTCTTTAACTGAGCGGGCCGAGGCAGAGTACGAACCATATGATGGCTCTCAGTGGACACCAGGGCCCTGGATCGCACCACGCCGTCCTTCTTGAAGAACCATTCAACAGCCCGTGCAGACCGTTCAATCTGTAGCGGCACCTCGATTCGGAAACCGGCAAACGAAACAATGCATCCCGTGCAGTACGCCTCTCCAAGGGTCTCAGGTGAAATGGTCATCTGGAACCGCTTGGTAGCGCCAGTGAAGGTCAGATTTGCCTTGTAAACAATCACCTTGGAGCCGTTTCGAGTCTCTACTGAGGGGGTAGCAAGGTTGGCAATAGCTCCGTCGGCCAAGGAAGTCTCATCATGCTCGATACAGACAGGATGGAGAGTACCAGACAGCTGCAACCATAGAGTGGAGAGGGTCACCTGGGAAACGACTCGATGAAGCTGCGACGTAAAAGTCAGCTGACATCGCCCAGGAACCTTGAGATGGAACTCGGACTGCTCAAAGCAAAAATTAGCCTTGAAGGGTACGTAGCTGACAGCTCCAATACCCATGTTAGCTGCCGTGAAGTCAGTAGTGGCCACTCCGCTCAAACCCTTGCAAAGAGTATTGATATGGCAGTCGAAGGGCACTCGCTCAGAATCATTGCTGCCAAACTTGTCACTGGTGAGATACACAGCACAAGCAAGAGCAGCCTTGACATCCTGGGCTTCTCGGTACTGTTCACAGAGTGCAAGAAGACACTGTTTGAGCAACGAAGGCCATGATGACTTGGCTAGAATGGCACCAGCAGTCTGAAGCTCTTCAACAGAAGACAGCAATTGACCCAGACGAAGATGTGCAACTGCAAGGTTTCGTGTTCCTCCACCTCCTGTCTTTCGAGAGAAGTCGGCAATCACACGCTGGTATAGATCAGCAAGAACGGACGGCTCAGCCCGACGAGTCAACATGCCCCCTTCAGACTCAGTCGACTCCGGGGGATACGGGTCACGCGACGGGTCGTCGAACGCCTCATCCTCCAGCTTTTGGCGTCGCTCAATGTAGTCGATGGCCTCTAGATACAGAAAGCCGGCTCTAGGAAGAGTGGCAGCTGCTGTGGGGGTCAAGCCAGGTCCAGAAGTAGCAGCAAACGGCGAATCTGTTTTGAAAAAGGCTGATTTGGACACGATCTCTGCCATGCCTGCAGTCTGGAGAGCCATCCAGCCCAAATAGGCAGGTGTTTGTGCGTACTCAATCGCAGATTTGTAACCCAGTTTTTCCGCAGCCATGTTTTTGACTGTCTCAAGATGCAATCGAAACTTTCGAGTAGCAGTTGAAGGGTTTCCGTAGTACAAGTAGAGCTTGGCGATCTTGAAAGCGATAGTATCCAGCAGCCCACGAGCCTGTTCCCACCGTAGAGTACGTCCTAGGGGATCTCCCGAGGGAGTAATAGACACAGTAGCAGCCATTGAAGACGTAGATCCGTTCTGGACAGCTTCAGGTCGTGGCCAGATGTTGTCAAAGCACTCCACCAGGGCCTCGTATGCTGTTTCGTACGCCTTTGTAGCAGTTTCCACGTCCTGTCGGAACTCCGTCAGGCATGCTAGCTTGTACGAGTATCGCACCACCCATCCCATGTGTGTTAGGGGCAGTGTATCTGTGAGCTGGAGCAGTTGGTCGTCCAGCGACTGTCCTCCTGCTTGTTGAGACTTGAGTGAAGGAATGGAAGACGAGTTTCTGGTGAGCTTTCGTCGGATTCGCTTGGCCACATTGTTGTAGAATTCATTGGCGTTAGCCCAGGCCGTTTGGCACACTGTTTCACACAGGGTATCAAGTTCCTTCTGTGTAGCCCCAATCGAAACAGCAGTCAGAGTAGTCTTGTTAAGTCCCGTTTGTTTTCTCAGCTGGTTGATGGCCTCATTGACGGCTGTTTGAGCTGCTGGCGAGTAGTCGTCTACGACCATGACCACCACTGGTCGCAGGTCGCGTACACTGAGCTGGCTTTTGAGGGCCAGAATGTCCTGACTCAGAGCCTCCAGAGACATGTTTTTGACTGTATCTGGCGTCAGCGAATAAAAGGACACAACTGTCGATGGTAGATGCTGCGTATACTTCTTGAGCCACTCTGGCGAAATGATTCCGTCAGGGAACAGGTCCGAGTCCGAGTTCAAGGGAGACAAGGGCGAATGGCCATGCTGTTGGATGTTGATTTCAAAGCCCTCGGAGCCGATACTCGGCGTGTTGCTGGCACTGGCCAAATCTGTCTTGTTGGACTTACTTTTAGGCAAAATGAAGTCGTTGGCAATGGGCTTGAGATGCAGGAAGTGAGGGATCATCTTTCGAGAGGCACGAACAGCGTTATTACCATTCCAAATCAACGGGTACCCCTGCGACTTACTTTCAAAGCCGCCCAGGAGATTTTCGCACAACGCCTGAGCCTTGACATTGTCGCAAACTGGCGGCAGAAACCGATTGAGCACTTCTCCCTGAGTAGTGGCACTGTTGGGAGCTCCACTGTCGGAGGTGTCGATTTTCAAGGAGGCAAATTTGTCGGCTACGTCATCGGAGAACGGAGTCAGACCCAAAAGACCCACCAGCGGCGTTAAATGGGCCACATAGTCCTCGGGATAATTGTCCATGGTGAGGTGAGCGTATCTCAAGAGTGCTTGTAGATGATGATGTGTGTTTGGGAGTGACGTGCATAAGGTGTGAGAGTTGTATACGAACCAGGCCTACTGTTAGCTTAGCTGGCACGTACAATTTACACTGCAAATAGGGAGTACTAATGATCTAATTTGTTTGGATGGGTTGTGAAAAACGGCACCGAAAAATGTCTTCAATTCGACCCTCTACTGTACTTGTACTGTACGATTACACGGCCTATCAGTGAAACTTATCATGAGCTTGGATTACTCTAAACTGGACTGCACATTTTGTTAAGAAAGTGGTCTGGCGATGAAAACTAGGGCAGAAAAAAATAAAAATAGGGCTCCCTGAAACATGAAAGAGGAAACGGTGATATTAAATGTAGAGCACAACTGAAATACAATAACAAGATTTATGTACTGTACGAGAATGAGTGCGCGAGTGTCATTTATATATGCCACTTGAGATGTACAAGTATGTACAGCACCCACAGATCGATGCATGCACACTTTCTACTTGAGCTTACTGGGGAGAACTGTCACATTCCAAAGGCTGTTGCAATGTTGCAACAGAAGACTCATTAAAATTGAAGACCAACAGATCCACAGACTTTCGGTCCGTTCAGGTTATTCATTCAGCCCACGCTCAGTTTAAATCATTGTTCATCATTCATACTTGTACTATAACTTACTCGTTCTTGAAGTTGGGCTCTCGCTTCTCGGCAAAAGCAGCCATGCCCTCCTTCTGGTCGTGGGTGCCAAAGAGACCGTGGAATCGGACTCGCTCAAACTCGAGACCGGCTCGGAGACCGACCTCAGCGGACTGGTGGACAGAAGCCTTGGCGGCCTGGACAGCCAACTGGCCGTAAGAGGCGATCTGAGCAGCAGCCTTGACGGACTCGTCAACGAGCTGGGCGGGCTCGTAGACCTTGGCGGCCAGACCCCAGTCAGCAGCCTGCTGAGCAGTGAACATCTCTCCGGTAAGAATGTAGTGGTTAGCTCGGTAGAGGCCAATGGCTCGGGTGAGTCGCTGGGTTCCTCCAGCTCCGGGAATGACACCAAGCTTGATCTCGGGCTGGCCAAACTTGGCCTTGGCGCCGGCGTAGATGATGTCGGCCATCATGGCAAGCTCGCATCCACCACCGAGGGCAAAGCCGTTGACGGCAGCAATGATGGGTTTCTTGATGTTGGCCATGTTGCCCCACTCCTCGATGAAGTTCTCGTTGAGCACGGAAGTGACGGTCTTGTCCTTCATCTCCTTGATGTCGGCGCCGGCAGCAAAGGACTTCTCGGATCCGGTGAGAACGATGGCGCCAATGGTGGGGTCGGCATCAGCAGCCTGGAGAGCCTCGTTCAGCTCCTTAATGAGAGGAGTGCACAGGGCGTTGAGGGCCTTGGGCCGGTTGAGGGTGACGAGAGCGACCTTGGGGACGGGGGTGGAGGTCAGGATGTGCTCGTACTTCTTGTCACCAAAGGTCTGGGCGGGAGCAGAGGAAGAGAAAGGGGTGGTCTGCATTCGGAGGGTGGGGGCCTTGGTGACGACAGTGGGGACTCGGGTGTGGAAGCCAATCTGGGCAGCTCGTCGGGTGGCAGCGGTAGACATGGCTCGGACGCCAAGTCGAGAGGAAGATCGGATGGTTCGGAGCATCTGTGTTAGTAATGTATGTCGTTGTAGTGTGGGGTGCTTGTGGGGAAGTGGGGTATCCGACTCGGTCTCCGTCTGTGCGTGTGCATACAGCCTGTGTCTTCTTTCTGGCTTTGGGCCAATTCTTCGGGCTCAGATTTCTTGCTGCCTTAACTCTTCTTACCCCCCACAGCTAGGCCGCCAGTGTCGTGACCTGGACAGCTTGTGTTCTAAGACATTGGCGCTAAAGAGCACTAACGCCGTGGGGAAAAGCTCTGTGGGGGTGGAGCCGGTCGAATTGGAGGTGCATTCGCCTTGTGACACTGGTTTGGCACCAATTGACCCATCACCATACTCACTTCTGTTCTGTGGTGGACTGTTTCTCGTGCTAGAGAGGTGGAAGGAAAAAGACCCGGAACGTTTATATATAGGCTTCGCATATAGGCTTCCTGCTCTCCACACAGTGCTCACATAAGCTCCTTCCACTGCCGAACTTGGTCCGAGGTTTAGGTTGGCCGGGCGTTTAACGGGAGGGATTGGAAGCAAGACTGAGGGCAACGAAAAGTGGGTATTTGGGTCACGTGACCAGCTCACCCCCCACCCGACCCTGTGTCTACCTGGAACAGAATCCGCTTGTCTGGCGGCTAGTCATTTGTCTTTAAATTGCCAGCAATGTCTGATTGAGTTTGCTGGTCTTGGAGGACGAGCTACCAGTGCTGGACATGCACACTAAGCTTTGACCCTGCGAGTGGCCAAGATACGCTCTGTGAGAGGGAGGGAGGATTGAAGCCAGAAGGTGCGATTGTACCAAACAATTATGTTCAAGGATAGAAGCAAGTCGTTTTTGAAACTGCTGCGATCCGCTTCGGTGATGAGATATGGCTTCAATTAAAGCAATTGGGGAAGGGAGGTGATGGACATACATACGAATGCGAATACGAGGTCTGGTATCGTACTTGTATTGAACGGATGCAAATATCCATACTCGTATCGTACTGTACTTACCCATACTCGTATCGCATCTACTTATTCATACTCGTACCGCATCTACTTGTATTCATACTCGTACAGTATTTATTCATGGTCTTCAATGTGGACTTGCGATTTTAAAGAGAATAAAAAAGGGGGTGGAAAGGGAGTTAGAGAAGAGAGTGAAGTTCTCAAATCTCAAATCGCTGTCTCTGACGCTTTGGACCGGATGTTGCGATTGACGAAGCATCTCCTGGTGGCCTATTAGCAGGACGGTACCAAGTTTCAAATACTCAAGTAACTCACGGTGTAATTGTTCAACTAATCCCTCAAAGTAGATAGCTCCATTAAGTTTTTAAAATCATAAAAAGAATAATAAAAAAATAAAAAAAAAGTAGTGTCAGGGCTATAGACGGACCTCGAGGAATACATACATAAACGGTTCCAGAATTAAGGAGGAGCGCGAAAACCTGTCCAATGAAACGATACAATAAGAAAGATCCAACGGTGGAAAAATATCCACTTTCTTACATACAAATATATTAAAATTTCGAACGATTCAGTAACTGCGACTCGTGTTGCCCTATAACTCAATGGAGGCTGTCTTTTGTTCCGGTCTACGATGGATGTACGATGTACGTGCGACACGAGTGTCCTACAAGGGGTAATACATCTAGACTGGCAATATTTTACAATAGCTATAGGTACATGTTTTTTAACCTACTCTTGATATACAAGTAGCCACAAGGGAGAAAACATCCTGTAGAGGCTGTACTGTAGATACTGTTGATACTGTAGCCGCTGTAACCACTGTAGCCGCTGTACCACTGTAACCACTGTAACCACTGTAGCCACTGTAATATTAACCCGACACGTCTTGTTTGGCTGCGCCACTGTATCATATCATATCGTGCAAGTGCACCGTTCGGAGACGTTTATCTGTATTGTCTTGTATTGTAGATGTCTCTTCTGTCTGACTGCAGCGCTTCAGCTTCAAAAATTAGTCGTGATTATATATAAAAAAGCAGTCTATAGCAGTCTGTACTATGTCTCTTAGCACAACGCCACTACAAGTACATGTACAGTAGACGGAAGCTGTTGAAACGGGCAGTCTTTAGACCGAGATTGAGCGCTACCGTAGATCATTTTAAAAGTGGAAATAGTGCTAAGAAAGCTGCAAGCACCATTTGTGAGAGCGGTGCACACTGACTCCGTGCCCGGAGCGACCTGGACTGTCACTCATCTCTTGCAACCCTGATCTCTTATCTCAACAATCACACCTCCTCTCTGCAAGCCGGGGCTCTCCACATGACGCAGCCCTAAACTCTGTACGCGCCTCTTAGGTCAGGGACCCGGCAGATTGGAGGCATAGTTGTAGTCCTTGGCGGGCCACAAGCGCGGTCAGGTGCTTGCTATAGCTATCAAACGAGACGGTCTTGAGATCAGAGATGAGGCTCAACGAACGGTCATGTGACTTTTTTCAGATTGAACACGCTTGCGCCAGGTTTGGTCCTCCATCCCTGTCTCTGTTCGCTGTCCTTGTCTTGTCCAGGAACACCGCTTCCGTCACATTATACAACATCCAAAGTAATTAAACCTAACTCGCGATTTCCGTACCACTGGGATCAAGCTGACGAAACGAGTTCTGGACTAACATGAGCTGTGCGGAGCGCAAAGGAAAAGGTGTGGAAAGTCTTTCGAGAGCAACCGGTCGTCTGTAACGGACCGGGGCCTTTGACTTGACTGGTTTGGGGCTCGGTTTGTGGCTCCCCAAACCCTTCCATCAGTATGGCGTTTTGTCCCCTTGTGCGTCGCCACTTTTTCAGGCCCTTGTCTTGTCAATCATGCACGATATAATAATCTGCCGTCCGACGGGCAAAGTTGTCGTCGCGTAGGAAAAGACAAATTAGACAAATAAAACCGTCAAAGAGGTGGTATCCGCTTGTTTGACGTGCCAACCGCGGGAATCAGCGACTACAGTCGCACCAGGTACCCTCCCATCCTTCCCTACTCGCCAGTCAGCCCGCGCAGGCCCAGCACACTCGACATCCTCTTCAACTCGGCCCCCCCAGAAATCACCCGATATTAAACCGGGCCATCCGATTATTTTATTTCACGACTGGCATTTCACACCTACGCTGTCCAGGCTGTATAAAGCACCGACTGACAGGTGGGTCGAGCACACTTTCCCCCAGCTTCGTGCACGTCAAACCGATACAACACGATACACATTATTATAGTCAGTGGTTATACAGTGGTTATAAGAAGAGGTTGCACGGCACCGGAGAGACATTGAAACGACAGACACTCAGCGACAGACCCAAAGATCCTCTCAAGCTCTCATTTTCAACAGGCGTTCGACTCAGATCACACACCCGATACACACACGGTCAGCATACACCACTCATAGGTTACTGCTCATAAGTTACAAGTACAGTCTTGGCTTATAGCACTGTTATAATAGACAGCCTTGCAATCAACCGACTCAGTGCCAACTCTCTCACTGCTCACTAGTGTTAGCCATACCCTCAAAGCCAGCTTGCTGCGTTCACTGCTTTGATGGGCCACAGCTTTACATACAAAGCCCCCTCTGGGGAAGCCTATGCAGCCATCTCTCCGGAGGTTCTCAAACAATACAGGAACGCTGCACCCGCCAAAAGAGACCCAGATGTCAGTTATATAGGCCATGATCCCGATCTGGTACAGCCCATGAATCCAACCCACCATTCGCAAGTCCATTCTTCCCGCTTACCCCCATCTCCACTTTCTCCTACAGGAAGAATGTCTGTTCCTGTCTATGGATACGGATCTTCTTCTCACGGACCACCTCAAGGAGTACCCCAAGGAGCGTCTCAAGGAATACCTCAAGGATACCCTCCTCCTGGAACCTACTCTCCTCACCAAGCCGTTCCCCGGTCCTTTATAGGTTCCCCAAGTATGGCTCAAATGCAAAAGATGCAACAGATGCACCACATGTCGCAAGTACATAGTCAGATGGCACATACTCAATTGTCTCCGACTCAAATGCCTCTGTCTCCACAAGCAGAAGGATACTTTGACCCTCGATCAGGCCCCTTCCCTCAAGACTACGTTCCAGTGCAGATACAATCCACCGTTGAAGGCTCTTCGTTACGACGCAGAAACTCGAGTAAAAGTTCAAAGTCTTCCAAATCTGCTAAATCGGCGAGATCGGCGAAATCTGCAAAACCTGACCCGCCCAGGCGAGCCTCTACCACCCCCTCTCTCCGCCCTAGCTCCTTGTCGCAGACAGATATCGAGCTGTACGAAAGTCCGGCGGTGGGGAAGCTCATTTCTGTGTTGGAAGAGAGCGTGGCATTGAAGAAGGCTCAGCAGCAGGAGCGCACGAGCCGCTCATCTAGATCCACCTCTGTCAACTCCTCTGCTCCCACTACAGTCAGTTCGGCTGCTTCTTCTGAGTCCACAGACACAGCTCAGCGAAAGTACGAGGCGGAATTTCTGCGACGTGTACAGGCCAAGGTGGAGCTCCGCAACCAAAAGGTCAAGCAGGCAGCTCTTCTTGGCGAGCGAGGCATTCGTTTGGTTCCACCAAAGAAGCCTGAAACACCTGGAACGCCCAAACCAGCAGGATGGGGGGAGTACTTTCCTTGGGCCAAGAAAGCAGACGAACCTGCTGCTTCTGACATTCCCGTGGAGACAGAGCCAGCATTTGAGTCCCTGGCTGCCCAGTACTACCAGGATCTATTTCAGATGATGCGAGACCACGATGTTCCTGCTGTCGTTGGAGACGCTATTGTCAAGGGATACGAAGAGGCCATTAGGATTGAAAAGGAGATCAAAGACGAGACGATCAAACAAAAAAAGGCCAGGGAAGAGGCTGAAAGGAAGGCAGCTACTCCCGTTGCACCTCCTGTTGCCAACACGCCTGCTTTCCTCACCGTCATCATTCACGGTGCCGAAGAAGAAAAGGACTATGGCTACAAGATCCCCGTCGACAGTATCAAGACGTTCAAGGAGTTCAAGAATCTCATGATCTTGACTTTCCCGTACAAGGCCAAACATTGGCAAAAGGAGTGCTTCCAAGTATTTGATGAAACAAACAACTATTTCATCATGGGCCAGTTCTGGGACAAGCTCATCAAACGAGACACCATTCTGGCCGTTTCCCTGACTCCCTTGCCTCCGGAGAAGGAAAAGGAACCCAAAGACAAAGGTAAACCCGAATCTCCAGCCACCCCCATGCCGGGCAAGAAGAAAAAAGAACCGTCCAAGTTCTCCAAGGCCATTATGGCTGACTTTGATAAAAAGAAATTCAATCAGAACACCACCAAAATGTTCAAGAAGTTCGTGGAGGCCTCCACTCGACCGATTTAACTATTAATCAAGTACTGGCAGCTACATATTCAATAATTTATGACTAACATATACGGCGTATGTAGTGTGTGACACGACAGTACTGCACATACTGCAAGTCTGTGTAAGTGAGATACAATTCTCGTGACATTTTTGATGATTAGGAGTTGACCCACTAAACAAGTCGCGCCAGAGACCACGCTGTTACAGTATTACGATATCCCCATCACTTGTATTACACATTTGATTGTCAGTACAAATACTGTAGCCACCGTGACACAGTTTTGACTACCTACGCTCACTCTTTTGTTCCAATAGTCATACTCGTATTAGACAGGCCATTCGACCCATCTTTGCTATATACACTTTGTCTAAGCCTGAGGGGGAGTAATCTCCTTGAGCTTCTTGTAGACCACGGGGAGATCGGTCTGCAGGGTGGTCTGGATCTTGGAGGCCACCAGGAAGACGAGGTTCTGCACCAGCTCCTCCTCGCTTCGAGCGTACTCGGCGTTTTTCTTGAACATCTTCATGGCCTCGTCGTGCTTGCCGGCAGACAGGTACAGCTGGGCCAGGGTTCCGATGGCAACTTCGGATCGATCGTCGATCACGAGAGCCTGCTTACAGAGGTCGACGGAGGTGTCGAAGTCCTTCTGAGTCTGGAAGATAACCAGAGCCTTGGAGACCAGAGGCAGCACGCTCATGGAGGTGGGGTTCTGCTCCTTCTCGAGAGCAATGGCCTTGTCGAGGTATCGCAGCGACTCGGAGTACTTTTGGGTAGACAGAAGAGCCTCGGCGTAGTAGTTCCACAGATCAGCGTTCTTGGGGAACTTCTTAGCACCCTCCTCGAAGACCTCGAAGCAGGCGTCGACGAGGTGTCGGGTCTCGATGGGGTTGGACTGGCCCACTCGCTCACCCTTCTTAAGGTGGGAGTTGGCCTTGAAGATGAGCGACGGCACAAAAGTGTCGTCCAGCTCCAGAGACTTGTTGTAACACTCAATGGCCTTGTCAAACTCCTCGGACAGGAAGTACAGCTGGCCCTGGTGGTGGTAGCAGTCGGGGTCCTCAGCGTTGAGAGCCAGGGCAAGCTCAATGTCCTTCTGGGAGGCAGCCTTATCTCCGGTGTCGAGGTGGATGGAGGATCGAGTGATGTAGGCTTGAACAGTGGCAGACAGCTGCAGAGACAGGTCAATATCGGCCTTGGCCTCGTCAATCTTGTTCATAAGGAAGTTGAAGATGGCTCGGTACTCGAGAGCCAGAGCCTTTAGGGTGGGGAAAAGGTTCTGCAGATCGGTGCCGGCAATGGCCTTGTCGAGGTGCTCGAGGGCCTTTGTGTACGAGTCGTAAGTGCCCTTCTCAATCAGATCGAGGGCAAGAACCAGCTCCTGCTCGGCCTCGTGGTCAGTGTCCTTCTTGAGGTCCTTGGGCATCTTTCGGGGTCGGAAAGAGCCAAGGTAGGTCTTGACAAACTGCTGGGAGGGCAGTACCTTGGGTCGGTCCTTGTACTCCTCCTGGGCCACCTGGGCAGCGTTGAGTCGCATCAGTCGGTCGACCATGTCGTTCATGGAGGTGTCGCCAAAGTTCTCGAGCACGCAAGAGGCGGTGATGTCGACAGCTGCGTCGTAGTAATTCTCGAGCTTCTCCTGGGCGGTTCCTCGTCGTCGGAAACACTTGAAGTAGTCGGGTCGCAGCTTGATGGCGGCAGTTGTGTCGTCCACGACCTTCTGGTAGTCCTCCAGGGCAAAGTAGCAGGCGGATCGGTTGGAGTAGAAGATGGGGTCAATGTAGCAGTCCAGAGCCTTGGTGTAGAGCTCGGCGGCCTTGGTGTGCTCCTTCTTGGCGTACAGGGCGTTTCCGGCGGCCTTGAACGAGTTAGCGAGCTCCTTTCGCTCGGATTCGGACAGCTCCTTCACCTTCTCCCAGTCCTGGACATCGGGGTACTGAGGCTCGGATCGGGTCAGAGGAATGCCGGCAATGGACTTTTCGGGCAGATCAGCCTTCTTGGCGGAAGACTCCTCGGTAGAAGAGGCATCCTTCTTGGCCTTCTTAGCCTTCTTCTTTTTCTTGTTCTTGGAAGACGAGTCCTTCTTGGGGCTCATTTGCTGCTGGGAAACCACATAGAAGGATCCAGCGGTGGCAACGGCAGCAATGGCAGACGCCACAAGAATGGTCTTTCGGTTGTCAGCGGCCCACGAGACCAGTCGGTTCCAGCTGCTTTCACTCATTTTTTCTCTCAGTTGTGCTGTGTTGGTACAGTAGAACAAGACTGTGTTTGCTGTTGTCAAAAGAGAGAGCTTCTTCCAATTGTACGCAAGGCAAAAAGCTCTAAAAGTTGTACTGGTCTTGAAACTCTGTTTGGTCTAAAATTCACCCAGTTGAAAGATGGAAAACTTTAGAACATGGCAGATGGCCATTGCTTGGAACCGATATTGGATATAAAAGAGGCCACATTGGGGGCTGATAGTATAAAGCTGAGCCTGCAGATTCGATTCTCTTTTTCACGCCTCCAATATGTTGATTTCCCACCAACTTAGAGACACCCTAAAATTCGCACTACTACGTCACATGACCCGTTAAGTATTACAAGCTATTAGCGAGTCTAAGTCAAATGATCCGGCGCCGGGTTCATGGCAAACCAAGACGTCATAGTGCATTGTATATGGCTGACCAAGATGAACGTACACCTGTGGCGAGTAGGTCATGTGACTTTCACGTTGTGAACTGCTCAATCCGCTACACATGAGCGCTCAATTGGCCTTCACCACGCTCGTCCTGGCGCTGTACCTGCCTCCTTCCAATGAGCGATTTGCCGTACCCCGAAACCACTACAGTTCTAGATCTTCACCGTTGGCCGGCTGAATGCGTCCCCGGAAAAGAAAAGAAAAGAAGACAAGATAGTGGTCACGTGAAGATCACGTGAGTTTCAAACGCTCGCTCACCAAGGTGGAAATGTCAGTGTGTGCTGTGCCTGACTTTCTGCATACAGTGCTCGGCTAAACGGACTGCCAGTAATAATTTACACACCTGTAACCGCCCCGGTGGAACGGACGAATACGAGACAGCGTGAGACATAATATGGGAATGATAGATGGCTTGATATGTGGATGAAATCCAGCACATTTTGTTCAAAAAAGGTACATAAAATGGGCGTTTGAGCGTCCTTTCTTAGTCCTGTATAGGTACTCTACAATCACCCACCTCTTATCTTCATCATGGTTATACGGTTTGGTGTTTGAGGTTAACCCCGTAAATTACCATACCGAATCGCGAGCATCAGACATGGTACTGGTAAAAGGGTATTTCCACAATAATTTGACCGAGATTTTTCCATAAATCTATTCCGACTACCAGATACTTGTAATTCCAAGCACTAGTGGCTATTTTTTGCCTCTCCAAACGTCCATTATAGGTGTCCAATGCCCTCTTCATTGCCTCGTCCATTTCCCGCACTTTGAGTAGAGCACATGAAGCAATGGTCACCACCATAGTTACAAGCTACCGTGCTGTGCCTGGGGTCACTGGACCAACGAGTTCCAGGTTGGAGACTAAATCCTAAACAATCACGATGACGTTGGCAGCTGGGGATTTTAGCACGTTGATTACGACGCTCACTAACCAGTTTTTCCTTTTCAGCACGGGACCCTATCAGTCGCCCGGTAATTGACAGTGTTTGGCACAGCAACTGCGGGCACGTTAAACTCTGAAAATTCACATGGAACTCTGGGGAACCGAAAGCTTGTGCAGAATGAAGAGATCTGCAGTAACGGCCGTGATACAGACGCTGGGTCCCAGTTATATACCGAGGCATGCAATTTGATAGTGACATGCCCGCTGTAGCGGCATGTCCAACAATATACCACGCTTATACACCAGCTTATTCAGTACTTACCTGTGTATGTACATTGCCAGGTACCGGGACCTCCCCGTATTGTTTTCTGCACCCCGGAAAGTCCCGAAAGGTCGGACGTTGATCTGTTGAGCTCGGAGAGGTGTCGGTGGTTTGTCTTTATAAGACCCGAAGCCCGCGTACGAGCTCCGAAAGCTGCTGCAGCCGGTGCAAACGCGGGGTATCGGCACATATATCGTCTTTTGCCTGGGAAAGGCTGACTGCATTCGGAGCCACAGTCACCATCCTCGGTTTACCCCAGCTAAGGCTACTTTCAGCGAAGATTGTTTTTACCGTCCATTTTGGCTTTCGGTCTATAAGAAAAAGGGCTGTACTAATTTTCATGTGGGGACCGCGGCATTAGTCATGTCTAGATAGGTGGACAAATAAGAGCTGTGGAGACAACAAAAAGACGGAACAAGAGAGATGGATGGCGTAATTGCATATTGGCGGCTTAAAATCCGCCCATTGCGCGGCCGTTGACCCCCAAACACACGCCCCCATCTTCTCGGAGATAACATCGGTTTGAGGTGAAATACTATAATTCCAGCTGCAGATTGTTTGGATGCATGACGTGGAGTAGGTGCGCCAGAGGATGACGAGTTAAGTGGAGAGTCAGTGGGCAATCCGACTAAGAAGAGACAATTGTAGACAATTAAAAGCCCAGCAATTGGGTCCATTGAACCAATTCCCATACACGGCTTTTGCAGATAATTTATATCCCTCCAGCAACCACAACCACCGACTCAAATCCGAACCCTAATCCTAACCTCGGCTCCCCACACGTGCTACAGAAACACTATAAGAAGGAGAGTGCGTCCTTTCTCCTTTACACGTTAAACGTGAACATGCTCAGATCCGTCCGACTCATGTCCAACGCTCGACTCACGTCTACCCGCGCTTTCACCATGTCTGCCACCCGTTCCAACGCTCTCCCCGAGGGCTACGTTGAGGACAAGTCCAAGGGTCCTATGCTCCGATACCAGGAGTCTCTCCCCAAGCTCCCCGTCCCTACCCTCGAGGAGACTGCCGCCAAGTACCTCAAGTCTGTGCGACCCGTTGCCTCCCAGCAGGAGTTTGAGGCCACCGAGAAGGCCGTCCGAGAGTTTGTTGCTCCCGGAGGAGCTGGCCAGGAACTGCAGAAGCGACTGGAGGCCCGTGCTGCCGACCCCAAGGTCAAGAACTGGATCTACGAGTGGTGGAACGACGCCGCCTACCTCACTTACCGAGAGCCTGTCGTGCCCTACGTGTCCTACTTCTACTCTCACAAGGACGATCCTCGACGAAAGACCCCCGCCAAGCGAGCCGCTGCCATCGCCACTGCCACCCTCACCTTCAAGGCTCAGGTCGACAACGGCACCCTCGAGCCCGATTACATGAAGAAGCTCCCCATCTGCATGGACTCGCTTCAGTACATGTTCAACTGCACCCGAATTGCTGCCCGGCCTGCTGACTACCCCAAGAAGTGGGACGCCAAGGACCACAAGTACTTCATCGCCATGCGAAACAACCGATTCTACAAGGTCCACCACGAGGTCGACGGCAAGACCCTGACCACCGCCGAGCTCGAGCAGCAGCTGCAGAAGGTCATCGACACTGCTGACGCCGCCGGCAAGGCCCCCGCTGTCGGTGCCTTCACCTCCGAGAACCGAGACGTCTGGACCGACTATCGAGAGGTCCTCCTCAAGAACGGCAACGAGGCCGCTCTCACCGCCGTTGAGGCCTCTTCTTTCCTCATCTGTCTTGACAAGGCTGCCCCTGTCACTAACGAGGAGCGAGCCCATGCCTACTGGCACGGTGACGGCCAGAACCGATGGTACGATAAGCCCCTTCAGTTCATTGTCAACGACAACGCCACTTCCGGTTTCATGGGTGAGCACTCCATGATGGACGGTACCCCTACTCACCGACTCAACGATTACGTCTGCGACGTCATGTTCAACGACAAGGTCGAGTTCTCCACCTCCAACCGAGGAGGTCTGGCTGCCCCCGAGGAGGTCAAGTTTAACCTCAACTCCGAGATTGAGCAGGGCATCAAGAAGTCCGAGGCCGACTTTGCCAGCGTCATTGGTGAGCACGAGCTCGCCGTCTTCCAGTACCACGGCTACGGCAAGAACCTCATCAAGAAGTTCAAGGCCTCTCCCGATGCTTTCATGCAGATGATCATCCAGCTGGCTTACTTCAAGATGTTTGGTAAGAACAAGCCCACCTACGAGTCTGCCGCTGTTCGACGATTCCAGCAAGGCCGAACCGAGACTTGCCGATCCGTCTCCGACGAGGCTGTTGCCTTCTGCAAGGCTTTCACCTCTGACACCGCTACTAACGCTGAGAAGGTTGCTGCTGCCCGAGCTGCCTTCAACGCCCACGTCAAGTACATTGGCGACGCTTCTGCTGGTAAGGGTGTTGACCGACACCTGTTTGGCCTCAAGAAGTGCCTCAAGGAGGGCGAGAAGGTCCCCCAGATCTTCCAGGACAAGATGTACGGCTACTCTTGCAACTGGTACCTGTCCACTTCCCAGCTGTCTTCTGACTACTTCAACGGCTACGGCTGGTCCCAGGTCATTGATGACGGCTTTGGTCTTGCTTACATGATCAACTCCAACTCTCTGCAGGTTAACTGTGTCTCCAAGAAGCTTGGCTCTGAAAAGATGCGATACTTCCTGACCGAGGCTGCTGAGGACATGAAGATTGCTTTCGAGACCGAGCTTGCCGAGCCCAAGGCCAAGCTTTAGATGCGGTT
This sequence comes from Yarrowia lipolytica, assembly GCF_001761485.1. Classification (NCBI taxonomy): domain Eukaryota; kingdom Fungi; phylum Ascomycota; class Dipodascomycetes; order Dipodascales; genus Yarrowia; species Yarrowia lipolytica. The sequence continues at coordinate 1,392,923 of NC_090771.1, read as the reverse complement.
AAAAGTTCAAGTAAAATAATGATGATGTTATGATTTAGTTTAGCGCGGTTCGCGAGCAAATTCACGAGAACCACACACGAACGCGACTGTAGTTAGTGATCTAAGCATGTTATATCAAGAACTGTCTGTACTGTGTGAGCATGTATAGGATCCATAGTCTCCCTTGTTCAGAGAGATTATGAGTGTCTCGTTTACTGCTCACTCTCAGTGTAATGAAAAACGGGTGAGTGTTAGCGTATAAATAGACAACCGGACAGTCTTCAAGAGAGCGGGCAGACACGCTGTTGTGCGGTCATGGAACGGACAAAGCGGGCTGTACTTGAAGACGCCACTCCATTGTCCTACGGTAGTACGAGTGGTAGCTACAATGGCAGTAAGCATCTAGAGCACATAGCAGATGTATAAGGAGATGGATTCTGAGAGAGCCCTGGTTGGGCGTTGTTCGTTCCAGATACCGCCATCACCCCGTTGTAGTATTTAAAGCTTTCACATTCTGAGGTAGTACAGTAGTTGCCATTGACAGACGATTGTAACCTCCGTTGTATCACGATAATCCCTACCATAACCATCATCTATTGTCTATATCTATGCGAGGCCCTTGATGTACGTATCCACGCCGTTGTTAAAGAGGTCGTTGTCGATGGGGTTTGTCGAGGAAAACTCCTGGGGCGAAAGGGCATTCTTAATAACGTACTCCACAAACAGATTGACGTAAATGTCATGGAGAGCGTCTCGCAAGCTCGGCCGTGAGGGATCCGTCAGCAGCACCATTTTCAGGTTAGTGGGTGTCTCAAAGTAGTGCAGCTTGTATTTGTTAGTCTTGAAGCTGACAAACGAGTCCGTGCCATTTTCGCCGGCCCACTTGGTTGCCATGTTTCTGAGCGAAAAGACAGCGCCGAAAATCAGTTTGGCGTCGTCCTCACGGTTCCGTTTTGCCACCGGGTGGATCGATGTGTTGACCGACGGAATGCCTTCGATTCGAGATGCTCGTCGAGAAGACCCCACGCTGCCCTGGGCCGATCCAAAGCTGTGGTTGGATGAGATGCTGGCGTTGTGAGAATGGTTGCTGGTCGGTCCATATGTCGGCTGTTCGCTCCATTCCTTGGTGTATATGCATTCACCTGTGTTAGTGCTGGTAGAGGGTAGGGCGGGTAGGTCATGTAGTTATCATTTCAGATACTCACTGTGTCTGTCGAAAATCCAAAAGGAGTAGATCATTGCTGTTATCTGTGCCGTGTATGTCTATGCTGTCTCTGTGTGGGGCTTGTTTCGTCCGTCTCGTTTTCCGTGCCGTCCGTTTCTACCGTCCTTAGTGTGGGTGTTGTATTGTTCAGGTATCGTCTAGGTGTCGTTTAGGGTGTGCAATTATCACCACTTACATGCTCCCATCCCACAACACACTATTATGAGTACAGTACAGTTTAAAGTTGCAGTGCAATACGCGTCGCGCTCACAACACAAATTATTTGGGAACCACAACCTGTTCTCCTACCCCTCGACTATGGCCACAGAACTGGAACAACTGGAACAGGCCATCACGCGGGCGCTCCAGGACATTGACCGCAACATCACGCGCTGCAACCGGGCCGTGGAACATGGCATTCTACCTGCTCTGGAGCAGTACAACCGAGGAAGCGGCAAGGTGTGGGATAAGGGAGGCCATTTCTGGATGGATTTTCTGGAAAAGGCGGCCTGTGTGAAGTTCACAACTCACGACGAAGACGTCGGAGATGAGGCTCATACTGTCGAGGATCCGTCCATGACAGAAAAGGTGCCTCTCAAACAGGATTCGTACGAAACAGAGGCGTCCATGTTGCAAAGCATCACCAACAATATGGACAGTGTGGTGGAACTAGGGGAGAGAGAGATCATCAAAGACAACGACAACAACAACAATAATCAGATGAATTACAGCAATCTCTTGTCGGAGCTGGATGACGAGAGTATGGACGTTTCCATGGACCGAAACACTCCTGACGCCAACAACAAAGACAAAATCACTCCTCGCAGACGCTCAGTGACATCAACGCCAAGAAAAGACCGTCATGCGTCGTCTGGAAAACGCTCAAAGATCCCCCAACCGGATTACAGCCTGGAAAAGACTCCCGAAAGAGCTACAGATCAGCCTGCATACTTGAAACATGCCCTGGAAAGCGCGTCTAAAAAGTACGACCATGAGTTGGCACGGGCGGCCAAAAGAGGTAACTTCCAACAGTCTGACAACGAAGAGGCGGGTCCTTCTTCCTCTTCCAAGACAGGTTTTAACTTCAAGCCATCCTTCATAACGAAATCAGCATATGCATCTACAGAAGCAGGAGGAGGCAGTAAGAGCGCTTCAAAGGCAACACCCTCTTCCTCGCAACCATGGTACATGAACGTGGATCTCGATGACTCTTTTGATCTCCCATCACCACCAAAGCTCTCTTCGATGAATTGGAAACCTGGAGGACCGTCTTCTTCTGCTCGTCACCACACACGATCTAAATCAGATACCCCTCCGACAGAAACACAATCAGTTATGCGCCAGAGAATCAATGACAAGGAGTACCATATTGAAATGAGTCCCGCCAAGGGTAAACAGCCACTTTCCGCTGTCACGAAGTCATCGGGATCGTACTCGCCGTTTCACCCAAAGAAAATGGACGCAGCATCAACACCAGCAAGAACCAAGCTCTTTACGCCAAAAAAGCCGTCAGCAGCCTCGCGCTACAAACTTGACCAGTTTAGTGATGACGATTCGGACATGCTGAGTCCCCCACAACTGACAACTCACATGATCCAATGGGACAACCAACAACACAATACTAACAAACCAACGGAAGCCGGGCAGAACCCTCCTTCGGCTACACGAGAGCGATCTCCGGAACGTGCTGCTCGCAAAGACAAGGAACGTGCCGACTCCCCAGCCCCGGCTGACTTCGACTACAAGTCCGGCCACACTCCGTTTGCAAAGACCCCTCTTGCTCTGAGAATGGACAGAGAACGACTACAGCAACGGACAGAGAATCTTGTGGGATTCGGCAGTCCCAATAAAGATATTTTTGGGGCTGCTGCTAAAAGTACAACTGCTCCCCCCTCTGCCAAATACGACATGCTTTCATTCAACGATTCCGGTGAATCGTTTCAGCCCCCGGATCTGTCGCCTCCAGTGACCATCAAATTCGACACTTCGCGGTTGCAGTTCACTCCGGCTAAAGATAGTGCACGACGGGTCGTTCAGGGAGCTCTTCGGGAAGCTGGGGGGGAGCTGGATAGCGATGATTCCATGGGAAGTTTCTAATCGCTAAGTCCAAAAACGGGGCTTAGAGTCTATGAAAGAATGGATATATTACGCAGTAAATGACTCGTATAGAAATATCCTTACAGTAATGGTTATATGTGATCTTCCTATGATCTGGGCAAGGGCCTGGGCTTTGTGCGGTATTACATCGAGAGACCCTTGTGAAGTTTAGCGGACACATGATATTCAATCTGAGCAGATGCGAGACGTGATTCTCTCTAATCCTGATCAAACATCATTTTCAACCATCCTGATCATCTCTCCACGTGGTAGATCATCCATCTACGTCCACCTACACCATGTACGCTTCATATGGTACACAGACATTCCACGTTAATAACAATATATACAGGTACTGGTCTACCAGAGGAAACCACTCTTCTTGTCCTTCCGTCGCTGCGCCAGCTGGGTTAGTTATATTCTCCGTTTCAAAAATTTCGCCACTTTGCTTTTTATTACTCACCCACATCTTCTTGCAGTCCCGGTAAATCTGAAAGTACTCCTCGCACATGGCCTTCTTGTAGTTGTTTCGCTCCAGGCAGTTGAGCGACATTTTGGAGGCCTCGGCACATGGATCGTAGTACTGTGAGTCGGCCTTGGCCAGAAACTGCACCCGGTTGGACATGGCAGTGGGGTCGTCGGGTCCGTACTTGAGTTTTCCGTCCCGACCCTCCTTGGTGAAGTCCACGCCGTACTTTTGACGCAGCTGTTCTTGGGTCATGGGAGTGCCATCCTCGTTCTTCATGAACTTGGGTTTGTTGTCTTCCGAATTGCTTTTGTCCGCCATTGTCTTGATATCGAGGGTATTGAGAGAGAATCCACTGTAGATAGCGGGCAAGGGTTGGTATGGAGGCAACAAACTCTGTTGTGCGTCTGGGATGCACAAGATGAAATTTCCCAATATGATTCCGAATCGTTGGATGAACCACACTTGAACCTCAAACCAACGTCAAAGTATTTATCATGTCCGCCGAGTCCACCTGCCGAAGATGCGACGGTCCAACGGCGATCAAAACGCGCCAGGCAAACTTTTGCCAGCCTTGTTTCATCACCTTTATTCAGCAGAAACAGAGAAAGGCCATGGAGGGATGCAAGGTGTTGTTTGCACGACCAGGCTGTGTACTTCCTCCAGCTATTAACATTCTGGTGCCAATCTCGTTTGGTCAGTCGTCACTGGCTTTGCTCGACATGGCGCACGCCCAGCTGGAAGAACAGGCCAAGACGTATGAAAACGCTGCAGGCTTCACTCTCAACGCCGTGTTCATCGACTGTTCTGAAGCTGATCCACTGGAAAAGGAGCCCAATCAGATCATCAGCGAGCTGGAGAAACGGTTCGCACATGCCAAATTTACCTGCATTCCGCTTTCAAAGGCTTTTGAGGGCGCTTCTTCTGTCACTCTTAAACACAACAGAGATTACACCTCGTTCGTGTCCGGTATATCCGAGGAACCCACCTCTGTGCAGCAGCTGCTTTCGTGTATCGGCACAAAATCTGCTCGAGAAGACATCATTTCTGTGCTCCAACGCCATCTCATCATTGAAGAAGCTAAGAAGCAAAATGAATCCCTTCCTACAACCGTAGCATGGGGACACAATGCTACCCGGTTGGCAGAACTAACTCTCAGTCTGACAATCAAGGGGCGAGGAAACCGAATTCACGCACAGGTGCTCGAACATAAGAACCCCAAGGACTCCATTTCTGGTCTCCCCGAAATCCATCCTCTTAACGATGTGCTTTCCTACGAGATTCCCTTTTACAACTCGTTCAGAAACGTGTCTGATCTCGCTGTCGACACCGTCTCAAAGCCCTCGCAGGTGACCAAGAACCTGTCGATAGATCAGCTCATGCACCAATACTTTGAAAATATCCAGACAAACTTCCCCTCTATTGCATCGACAGTCGTGAGAACCGCTGCCAAATTGGATGACCCTAATGCTGCCAAACAAGGACTCACTCCCTGCCTCATCTGTGCATCCCCAGTTGACCCTAACCAGTCGCTTGCATGGCTCACAAACATCACCGTCAATGAGCCTGCTGCCCCCGAAACAGAAGAAGAGGAGGAGCTAAGTAAAAAGGCGCATATGGAAAAATCCCAGGAAAAGACGGGTGATGCGGATAGACATCTGCCAGTACCCAACCTTTGTTACGGATGCATCATCACTATTAGAGACACTGACAGCTTCACTTTTCCTAAACGAGCTTCCAAACAGGATATTCTCGATGAGTTTACGCTCTAAGCCAGGAAGGGGCTTTCGTATCATAACTAATTTATTGTATATTGCACAAGACAGTAGAGGCTACCCGATTGGTGCAGTAATTACACATATTTCTGATACGTAGACGACTCTACAATACAGACGAGCCTTTGCTGTATTAGTTAATCGATGCCTGTAGCCTTACTAACAAGTTGAGTAGCTCTTCACAAGTATCGACAATAGAAATGTCCGCAGCATTGGTTGTGTTTGCTGAATATGGTGACTCGTTCCATCAGGTCCTCCAGCTAGATAATATACTCCCGCGCTCATTAGTTTGCTTGATCACAAGCTGTTCCATAATTATGTAATCCGTTATATAAATACAAGGACCTGCCTATACGCTACACACTGATCATAGCTAAAACAACTCCTTGAAATGCTCAATCATGAACAACGTTGAATCACTCTTGTGATGCACGTCGGCGATTTCCCGTTCGCCGGACGTGGCCCGTGCTAAAGTTGGGGCAAACACCATGGCCAGGTTCTTGTTGCTCATCAGATTGGTCTCGGCATGTTGAGTCACCCGGTTGAGATGTGTGCATAGTCGAGCCAGACATAGCGAATGAGCTGTAGGCAGCTTTTGTAACACCTCCCGCATCTTTTCCACCTTCACTTTGTTATCCTGATGAACACTAGACACCTGGATGAAGGCGTCATAGCTAGAGGCAGAAATGAGGGGATCAGGCAAATACCGCAGGTACTGCTTGAGAGCAGAAGCTACTCCATTGATGTCGCCGCTGAGAATCTCCTCGTAGTTGGCCCGCTCGTCGTAATGTTCGAACCGAGCTTCAATCTGCTCAATCTGTGTTCGGGCACCAGACTTCCTGTAGATACCCTCCTGAAGCATGCCTCGTCGCTCCACCTCCTCAATGCACTTGGTCACAATGGCTGGCACCTTGTTGCCCTCAATCTGACATCGTCGGGTGATGGACACCTTGAGCAGACTGCTGACTTCGGAGTCAGGAGGAGAACTTACCGCACCGGAGGCACTCTGTGCAATAGTAGCAGTGTTGGTGGTGTTGGAGCTGTTGTTTCCACTGCTTCCGCCCTTGAACCAGCCGTTTCTAGTTTTCGTTGGTTTGCCAGACGGAAACGAAATGTTCAGACCCGTGTTAACCGAGGTTGAGTGGGACAGGCCACCGCTCTCGTGCTGACCCGACGACGAGGGAGACAGAGCTGAGGGCTCCAGGTTGGTTACGGCAGGGTGCTCGCTGGTATGAGGCTGCTCAAACACCTTGGTGAAGCCCTTGACGGCACCCTTGGTAACGGCAGCCTTGGGTCGCTTCCAGAACCGTCGAGCCGTTTGTCGGTCTCGCTTCGTGTCCACCACTTGGCCAGCCTCAAGGACAGTCACAGTAGGCTCCTCGTGGTCGTCCAGATTTGTCACCGCAGGAGTATGTCCACCAGCAGGTAGGTGGTTTGAAGAAGAAGAAGCAGAACCAGACGTGACAGGAACCCGCTCCACAGAGCTGCCGGGAGGACCGTTGGTGTACTCATCAGGATGGTAAGCCTGCACAATGAGGTTGCCAATGTGGCTGAGTCCCCCTTCCTCTCGAGGAGCGGGAGCAGGAGCAGGAACAGGAGGAGTCGATCTGTTAGAATCCTTCTTGAATCCGAAAAGGTTTCCACCGGCAGACTTGCTCGCGCTGGTGCTGTTCATCATCGCGGAGCCATGCGTGGGATGGTACTTGTCAATGAGGTTGTTGGTGAGCTCATTATTGAGGTCAGTCAGCTGGGAATTCTTGACGTTGAGAATCGTCATCTCTTCACAAGCCTCCTTCTTTCGCCGGCTCAGATCCTCCACTTCCACAGCCAGTGCCTCCTTTGCCACAGACAGGGTGGCAATCTCGTCCTGCAGCTGCGTCTTTAGAATCGCCATTTGGGCGGTAAACTCCTCAATCATGGCCTGAGGGTCGTCATGGCCCTTGGCCTCCTTGAGAGACGCCAGCTCTCGTCGCGCAACTTCTCCCTGGGCGTGCAGAACCGCAATAGTCTTTCGCTTCTCCGACAAAGTAGAGTCGTCGTCAGCTGCAGAAGTTGCGGGCTGCGAAGGGCCTGATTGAAGCTGTCGTTCCAGCTCAGCAATGCGTTTTTGAGCAGCAACCAGCTCGTTTCGCAGTGCAGTGGTGACCGAAGCGTCGTCCGAAACACTAGGTCGTCGGTCAGCAGAGGGCGGGTACCGCGGCGACTGATGCGAATCTGAAATGCTTCTCTGGTGGCCCAGAGACGACGTAGGCGAAGTTATAGTTTTCTGCAGAGGCGAGTGCTGGCTCTGGTGGTGGCCCTGATTGAACGGCAGTGGGTTGGAGATCATGCCGGTCAGCTCGGAGTCAAAATCAATGGCAGAAGAAGCCTGCAGGATGGGCAGCGAAATGTCAGGCGTCTTGAGCCGGTCCTTGTTGGCTCCTCCATTGGAGTCCGTTCTTCGATGCCAGGGAGAGGATCGAGAGGGAGTCACCATGGAATGGTTAGGAGCAGCGTTTGCGGCAGTTCGACCGGGGGTTCCTGGAGTTGCATTGCCGACATTCTTGTGGAACACGCTGCCTGCCCGAGAATGTGTGCTCGACGAAGAGCCCAGACGATCTCGCTTCTGAGGGGTATGTGGCACCGGCGAGTCATAGTTGTTGTTAGCATAGAGCGCCGCGTCAATCTCCTCGCCGTCGTCCAGCACAATCTGCTGGGACCTGTTGGCCGAGTTTGTATGAGCGTCGTGTCGAGGAGACAAGGGAGAGAAGGGGGCAGCTACGCCGTGCTTGGAGGGTTCGGGAGTCAGGTTCTTGTTTGTGTTACCGCTGCTTCCCGAGTCAAGGCTGCCTCGAGTGTGCTCTCCGGAAGGTCGGGGAGACTGGCCTCGTCGATGAGACCGTTCAGGGACCTCTCCCTGCCACATCTGCGGCGTCTGCTGCTGATGCTGCTGCTGTGCAGTGGGCATAAGAGTGCCGTGCAGAGCGTGTGACAGAGCCCTATGGCGACTTCGCTCCTCCTCTTCAGGTTGCAGGTGCTGATTCTGGGGAGTGGCAGAAGCACCCTGGGGCGCCTTCGTGGGCGATATCTTGGGCGTGACGGTGATGCCCGAGTCGGTGGATCTGGTAGAAACGTTGCTCTCAACCTCGTCGCGCTGAGGAGACGGGGACGAGGCGACAGAGCTGGAGACGGTAGCTTCTGAAGACGTCTCTCGAGAAGGGTCGGTTGTCTCGGACTCCTCGTGTTGACATTCAACAACAGTTCCCTCCTTGGACTCCTTCTCTTTGCTATGAATACCCTCGGATCCAATACTGATGAATCCCTCGCCCTCACCAATGGGGGACTGGTTTTCCTTGTCGCTCTCGGTGGGTTGTTTAGCCACAGAAGACGACTTTTGTGTATGCATGTCGTCTCTGAGCGAGTGTCGGGGCGAGTAGTGGTGGGTCGAAGGAGGTGTGGAAACGGCAGAGGAGCTGTCCACCAGAGGTTCGTGACCAGGTTGGGCTCGAACTGCGTCCTCGAACTGTGGCGATTGGTCTTTGTCTGAGCCTCCAGAAGTGGGCGTCAAAAACGGCATAGTGGAGTTTGAGATGGCCGACAGTCGTTTCTCGGACTCCTCCAAGTCGCCCAGACCTAGAGGAATCTCCTGGATATATGACTGGTGCCGCATAGACTCTTGTGATGTGGTGTTTTTGAGATTGTGGAGGTTTTGAAGCGAATCCTGTCGCGGTTTTGGTGGTGGTCGAGTCTCCTCCTTCATGTTGTTATGAGATGTGTTTTCGAAAGGCGTCGAGTCGCGCGAAATGTTTGCGCCAGCAACGGTGGGAACAGGTGAAGAGGAATTGTCTTTGGGAGGCAGTTGAGGCAGGTCCTTGTCCTTGAACGACGAGTTGTTGCGCTGTATGGATGGTCGGAACGAGTGCCTGTGTGACCGCACAGACTCGTCGGTGCCTGTTCTGTGTAGCTGGGGCGCCGTGATGGGGATGGTGTAGTCCGAATGCTTTGAGTCGACCGAGTCGCGGTGGGAGGGGTTCATTAGGGCCTCTCGCTCGCGGGCTTCGCGTTCGCGACGGGCGGCCTTTTGTTTACGTTTCTTGGCCAGTAACGCCTCGTGGCAGGTCATACAGAAGATTCCCTGGGACGTGCGGGCGTAGCGCAGGTCTTCAATCTTCTTTTTGCAGTTGCGACAGCAGAAGCACGACGAGCAAAATGCCTGGTCGCCGGTGAGAATCGCCAGATCATCGATTTTTTTGCCGCAGCCGTAGCAGTGGTAGGAGCAATTGGCGCAGATCAGCGACCCGTTTCCGAGCACCAGCAAGTTGGTGTCTCCGTCAAGTAGCGAGTCACATGACGAACATCGGAAGCCTATGTTAGATGCCTTACTTTGGTGATGATGTCTCCGTTTGTTGTGGAATACTCACATTCAACATGCCATCTGTTTCCTCCTAGCTCGTAGGCTCTTCCTTCTTCTAGTATCTGTGTTAGCAGGCCGTTGGGCTCAGACGTGTGGAAATCCAGTGGTGACTCACCTTGGAGCACTTTTTGCAAAAGTGGACCTCGTTGTCTTCTGGGTCCAGAGAGGACACGATGGACTCGGGCGAATCCATGTTTGCAACTGCCTCTGAAAATGGTATGAAGAAGCTTTCGTGTGTGACCGAGCTCGAGTCGTTGCCGCTGTCGTTGTTGTTGCTGTTGTTTTTTTCGTTGCGATCAGATATCTGGCTGCTAGAAACCAGTCTCTTCACAGTCTGTTCGTCGCCTTGGTACTCCGTGTGGTGATGGTGATGTCTGTCGCTGCGAGTATGTTCGGAGATGCACACGTCGGATGTGCCTTTAGTGAGCAGGAGCCAAAGCGTAAAAATGGTGTACTGTGTAGCCCAAAGGCTTAACTGTAAATGTCAGAAGCCTAAGTGGAACCAATTGGAGTGAAGCCTAAAAAGACGCCTCTGTCTCAGACGCTTAGACCCGTAGCCCAGAACTGTTACGGGACGAACCAGGGGGGTGGGGGAGGATGAGGGGACGCGGGGCATTGGAGAAGGACCATGGGACGCCATGGGGGCCGGTTTCCAGCGCCATCTACAACCAACGACGCCTCGTCTCCACTTACACTCCTCCCTCTCAGACTCAGCCTCTCCTCTGGATATGCCATGATATGCGCGCGCTCCAACTGCACTGGAGAAACCGAAATAGACCGGACGCGTGCATAGCAATGTACAGCTGCTACTAAAGATCGTTTGGCACCGATAAGTGTCATTGTTCGACGCCTTTTTTTTTTTTTTTTAATCTCTTGTAGAGGGTGATGCGGTGTTTGGTGCGAGCATAGTATCGTCCACACTGGCACTGATGCCACCACCATACACTACTGTACGAGTACTGTACATACTCGACTCGTATGTGATATAAGTACTCTATGCTGGGCCACCTAAGGCTCGTATCTCTTCCACTTTAAGTGATCTACAGACCAGTCCGGTTAACACCAAGGGGCCGCCAGCCGCTCACACAGTCGAATTCGGACCCTCCCACGCGTCAACAAGGTCCAAAAACGATAAACTCGAGGATCAGCGCCTTACCCCTTTCCCCTTAATTCCACCGTGTAGGCCCCTATTTGGAGTTTAAAGGACAAGCGAGAGAGTCTGGCGGCAGCACAGTGGGATAATATGGGGGCGCTACCGTAGTACTGTGGAGGTTTTATTTCGACGACGGGTCCGGCCACCTCCTACCGTGGATCCCAACTCTACCGATTCTATAGCTCCTTACGCTCAACGTTAGTCTCTGGCTGTACCAGCACGTACCAGAACGTCGTCCAAACTCGCACGTACATTACAGTGCTCCCAAAGTGGATGAATGGACAGCCTGAAGGGTGGACGCTGCAAATGAACACTACAAATGAACGTCAATGGTAAGTTGATTGTGAGCTCGTATACTTGCCCATACGAGGCCAACCGCGCGATGCAACCCGAAGTGTAGCACTCCAAGCACAAGTACTGTACTGGCGCTCGTACACACACGAATAAGTCACATCATAAAGGCACAAGTCCGTGCTGCTCACACCTGTTCATGCAGCCACTCACGCCCACCCACGGCTGCTATTTTAAGATGCTCGATGGACTACGTCATAGAACCGCCGCTGTATACATTTTACGATTTTACGAGCAGCACTTCCAGACAATGTACATAAAAGTACATGGTACCAATACACACGATAGTCCACGGAACCCCATCTAAAATGTCTAGATCCCGGTTTAAATCGCCCGATTCTCGTCCCCTCCTCGTCCACATCCGGTGACAGGTGTGTCTTTGTCTCAATGACGTGTTCCGTACGTCTTACAGCCGTCGTCCCCGTCACCACCAATAGCCCGATCTGCACTGTTGACGCGGGGTAGTACAAGCAATACAACCAATGGTTGATTAGGAGCTGGGTTGGTGGTACAATCACTCTTGGATGGTGTGTGACCTGGCAATTGTCTGTGGTGTCAACGCAACTATCGTACGTGTGCACTGATCCCCATTGTGTTGCTCCAGTAGGCGGTCCTGGTAGCGCTGTCTCTCCTTGGCTGTTTCATCGTGAGTCAAAAATAGCTGGCAAATGAAAGATGGGAAAAGTGGGCTCCGCGCAACAAGTACAAGTACAGTACAAGTACAATTGCAACGTGTTTCATGATATCCAACTCTATGCCGATTGTTTACAACCTATGTGTATCGTACGTACCAGAGCCACGTGAGCTGCCGCATTATGATAACGCTGCCAGCTGTATTCAGATGGTAACAGATCTGGCACCAGTACGTGGATGTGTATGAGTACCTACTCGTAGTTGCTTCTACTCATAACTGCTTGTACTCATACCTTCTTACTCATAACTGCTTGTACCCCCATGGCATGTCAACAACAGTAACAACAGCTCTCCACAACATTCAAAACATACTGTACGAAGACGTTGACTGTTGAATGTCTCACCCTGTATCATCTTCCAGACTTACAAGGGCGCGAATCACGCACAGGCACAATATTAGCCCTCCCCACAGTCTCCACAGAACAAGCAAGATCGTATCGTACAGTAGCCTACATACTGTAGCTCTTATTCCTACCCTTCCATAATTCCTTCCATCCTTTCCGACACTATAATTAGCTTGCACGGTCTACACCCACACCCCACCAAACGGAAACAGTAGCTGCAAACACGTCACGGATTCTCCACATTCCGTGTCGCCAAGACGTTTTGATTGGCGAATGGCAAAATCACAACCAGCTAGAGCCTTATGACGTCACCTACAAGTATCTCCCCCTTCGGCCAACCCCAACCCTAATCATGCATCGACGTGCAGAAAATTCAGGCAGAACAAAAAAAATTAGGCAGTCTGCATACCAAAAAATTCAGGCGTGAATCCACATACACAAGCCTGACCAAAATGAGCGAAACTGGATCGAATTTAGATCCCGCCAACGTGGACGCCACGACATTGCCTCCGATTGGCGTTCCTGAAGCTCCGGCGCAAGCGGCATCTCCGCATTTGGCTACTGAAGAGCCTTCTCCCGACACAGTCCAATTAGCAGCTGTTGATGAAGTTGATCATCAGCAGACTGCTTCTATCGCTACTTCTGCTGCCTCCCAGCTGCCTATAATGGAGCCTGCTGTGATGGATGCTGGCTCTGAAGCTGCTCAGGTGGATGTCATGGCTGTTGATGCTAATGAGCCTGCAAGTAATCTTGGTGATCCTGCTGCTGACAGCCGACCTATCGCCAATGGAGAGACGACCCAGACCAACATGGCTAATTTGGATCCTCCTCAGAACGAGGTCAGAACCATGGCCAACGGAGAGACCATGGCTGTGACCTATGCTGACTTGGGGGGTCCTTCTGATGAGATCAACTCAGAGCCTGCAAAAGACATCAAGACTGCTGCAGATGGAGAAACTATCGCTGCATCTTCTGCCAATCTTGGTCCTGAAGAATCTGCTCAGACCGTTGAGCCTGTCGCCGAGATCATGGTTGAACCCGCCCAGATTAAGACAGCAATTGATGGAGAAATTACTGCTGAGACGTCAGCTGATTTAGGTGGAGTTGCGGACTCTGCTGGTACGGTTAAGTCAGTCACTGATGGAGAGACGTTGGCTTCAACTTCTGCTGATCTCGGAGGACCTGCTGAAGGGAATCTTGAGCCTGCTAACGTGAATATAGCTACTGATGGAGAAACCATTGCCTCTACATCGGCTGATCTTGGAGGACCTGCGGCTGATGTGAACATGGCTGATGTGAAAACGGCTACCGACGGTGAAACGAAGGGCGAATCTGAAGGCAAGATTGATCCTGATACTGAGAGGAAGGAACAACCTGGAGACATAGTTGTTGACACTGGAGATGCTATTGATCGCGCTCTGGCTGAGGAGGCTGCTGAGGCTTCTGATTCGTCGTCAGACTCTTCGTCAGATGATTCTTCGTCAGATGACTCTGATTCCGAGTCGGATGGAGACCCTGAAGAGACCAATGTGGCTGGCGAGGAGGAGGAGGATTCTACTGGACCTCTCAAGACTGCCAACGAGCAGATTGATGAACCCATCCCCCAGCTCCCCGAGGGATTCGCCATCAGCGAAAAGACTGCCATTGAGCATGTGGGAACCCTCCAGTCGGTGACCAACAGAACAGCTGTGATCAAGGCCACCGTCTCTGGGGAGTTCCGGGTTCTTGGAGACGACACAATCTTCTGTTTCGAAGACAAGACCATTGTGGGAGTTCTGTTTGAGACCTTTGGACTTGTCAAGATGCCCTTTTACTCTGTGCGGGTCAGCTCGGATGAAGAGGCTGCTGCCCTGAAGGAAAAGGTCGGGTCTCCCATCTACTATGTTGCTGGACACGCCAACTTTCTGTATACAGATCGAATCAAGAGCATTAAGGGCTCAGATGCGTCCAATAACTACGACGAGGAGGTACCCGAGGAGGAGCAGGAGTTTTCCGATGACCAGGCCGAGATGGAGGTCAAGTCTGCTCGAAAGAAGAAGAAGAAGGCCAAGAAGCGAGCTGATGGAGGGGAGAACGAGGACGCTCCCAAGGAGGTCAAGAGACAGAGGAACGACCGGTACAAGGAACGAACGGATAACAGGCAGGGAGGAGGTAACAACTACAACAGCGACAGCCGATACCACAACAACAACCATGGCAGTGGATACAGTAACAGCAACAACCAGAACAATAACAATCAAATGTATCCACTAATGCCTGGAGGAATGAGTTTCCCGGGGATGGGCATGGGCATGGGCATGCCACCTATGCCTCCCATGCCCGGTATGTCTCCCTTGCCCGGTATGCCTCCAATGCCCGGCATGCCTATGATGCCACCTGGAATGCCGTTTATGGCCCCAGACCAGATGCTGCAGATGCAACAGCACTTTGCGCAGATGCAACAACAGCAGCAGCAGCAGGCCATGTCTCAGGGCATGTCTCAGCAGCAGATGCAACAGTGGCAGCTCCAGCAGCTCCAGATGCAGCAGGCAGCCATGTTCCCCCCTCCAAACAACAGCAACAACCGGCATAATGACCAGGGTCAAGGTCACCAGGATAGAAATAACCCCAGACCCTATTCCTAGGGATACTATTTAATTTAATGTATACTTTAGACCACTTGTAGTTCGTGAGGTCTAGCCGTTTCACTGGTACTCGTACTATACCATAGGACACTGCCACCCCTTTGAATCAATGAGATTGCTTGAAAAAACACACCAGAATCTTTCACCCCCTTCATTCTAGTCCACGCGCTAGTTGACAATGGTGCTTAAAGGATCATCGTGGTTGGTGAGGCCTGTATCTCGTTCGTATCGTACAAGTAGGCATTTGACGTTTAATTGTTCGACGCAAACAGTGAACCACACCATTCTTTCCGACTGTCATTGCAATTCTGCAACCCCTGGTGGTGTTTCCGCGTATCTCCCTACAGGCCTGATATAAAAAAGTGGACTAGTGTGCGCTAGCGTGCAGTTAGTGGTTTGTAGAAGAATAGTATCAACTGTGTCAATATAACGAATTTACTTTCATTGTAGCATTACCAATGAACGTGCCCCCACAATGGCTTAGTTGTTGGTATCAATATGTGTCATTCATGGCTCTTATCGGTGTTACAAGTACATACTTGTAGCTATAGGTTTTTATTGTGGAAATCCTTCTGCCGCACATTTTTACTGGACCATGACACTAAACGTGTTTAATTAGTAATATTCGTGTAAGCGTACATTCATTTCAAAGGTTATTCTTTCACGGCAAAGTTATAATTAAATGAATGTATATGCAGAAAAAAAAAAAAAAACAGGATCTAGGTATTTCGATAGATGTTTTCGAAGTAGGGGAACGGTTGCAACTGTTGGATTTGCTTGTCCTACTTGTACTTGTACAAATAACAAAGACGTTGCAATTTTCAGAATAATTTTGGCCAAATTTGGTCCAATGTTACATTCATTTGTGGGAGCTACTTTGGGTGGGCATGCAGAGTCCGAAGTTGAGCGAAGAATGCTGGTTTCTGAAGAATTTCCAGAAACGAGAAGAAAGATATGATTTCGAAGCGTCAAACTGCTGTCTTATTCGTTTTTACCTGCCAATTGTAGCTTTTGGTTATGTTTTTTTTCGTATCGTCATGTTGGAGCTGTCATACCCTTGTACAACTGATACAGAAAGTACAAGTAAATACAATGTCACGATACAATGTTCAAAGTACAAGTATGCAGCGTATCGCTGAATGCAGAAGCCCTTACCTATATATATCTCTTCCTACTTGGATTTGGCCACCACCTCCAATGCACTTTCCACGGCCTCCTTGGGAAACCCCGCAGCTTGGGCAATCTGGATTCCATGCGAGTCCTGGCTGATACCCGGTACAATTCGTCTGGTGAACTGCACTCCCTCTAGGGTCAGAGAGTACAGACTGTGAGCTGTCCGCTGGAAAGGGTCTACTGCTAGCAGATTCTTGCTGGAGTAGTCCTCCTTTTCAAGCACTTCAGACATGTAGTATGCAATTCCGGAAGTGTCGTAGTTGTCAGGGAACAAATTTGTGATCTCGTTAGCAAAATGGGTCGCAAACAGAACTCTGGACTTGGAAAAACGGTACAGGTAATCCAGCGTAGCGTATGCGACAGCAATACCATCTCTGAAGGATGTTCCTCGTCCTACTTCGTCCAGGATAACCATAGATTTGGGTCCTGCTTGACGCAAGATGACAGAAGTCTCAATCATCTCCACCATGAAGGACGACTTGTTTCGGAACAGGTCGTCGGCCACACCAGCTCGCACAAATAGTCGGTCCACCAAACCAATCTGAGCCGATTTCGCAGGCACAAACGAGCCCATTTGAGCCAGCAGCACGATTATGGCGTTCTGACGCAGAAAAGTCGATTTTCCGCCCATGTTGGGGCCACTGACAACCCACACATATTGATCTTCGGGGTCCAGGCGGCACGTATTGGACACAAACTGCGTTCCTCCTACCCTCAACGAATGTTGAACAGTCAAATGACGTCCGTCGACAATCTCAGTGGGCCCTGATTCGACAGTAGTCGGTCGAACCATGTTGAATTCATTTGCTAGATTAGCCAGGGAAATGACAGTGTCAATGTAGGCTAAAGACGCGCCTACAGCTCGGATATCCTGATGCTTGTCCTTGATATTCTCCATCAGCCCGTCCAATATCGTTTTGGCCTCCTGTCTGATCTTGACATGGACATCGTCCATATTCTGAGCCAGTTTGACCCACTCAGGAAACACAAACGAACACAAAGACTTTCGTTTGGTAACTTCACAGCCCATGAACTGGTCAGGCATGTTATTGGGACGTCCAGAGATTGATACCACCGGGCCCATAACATTCACCTTGAGCTCCACCTTGCGTCTGGATGACCGAAACTTAGGGAACAGCTTCGTCATCTCCTCCACAATGTCCTCCTGAAGCTGTGTCTTTTTGTTATGCAGTTTGTCCAGAGTCTTGCACAGCTTTGTCATCTTGGGGGATGCCTCAGGACGAATCTCACACTCCAGCTGTCCGAAAGAGAACTCAGAAGACTCAGATTCTTCTCCAGATCCAGAACTTTCCGACAATGACGTGTCCACATCTCTCCGTTCAATGGTAGAATAAATAGTCTCGACTAAATCCATAGGAACCTGTTTCAGACGTTCCATTTGCTCAAGTAGCGACTCTGGAAGAGCAGATTTCGCGTGTTCGGTTTGTAATCGATGATACATATCGTTTACAAGCAAACAGCTGTCTGCAAACTCGAGCAGCTGGTAAGGCTTACCTCTGTTAATGGCAAACATGTTGGCAATTCGAAGAATGTCTTTGACCTGGGCCATTTGAGCCGATAGTGACAACGACAGCGGATTACGTGTTTTGAATGTCTCCACTGAGTCCAGTCGTCTCTCAATCTCTTGCTTGTGGTTCAAAGGAGCTGATAGCCACTCTGTCAGACACCGTGTTCCAGCATCCGTTTTCGTTCCGTTGAGGGTAGACAGCAAGGAACCCTTGGTTCGAGCGTCTCTCATGGTCTTGAACAGCTCCAGAGCCTCGATACTTCTCGAGTCAATCTTCATAATATGTTCGGTCGACAGCTCGACATTGGGAGGATCGAAAGTGAGAGTTCCAAGCGGGAAATGCGATTTCGAGTACTCCAAAGCCATAGCAAGGGCCTTGAGAGCATGACTATCAATTTGGGTGAGAGTGTCATTAATGTAAGCTTTTGGAACCCGGAAAAACGGCTCGAACTCGAAATCGGTAGTAGAAGTAGCTGGCTGAGAGTATGACAGAGGAGCCGACCGCAACTCCACCAACTCGGGGTAAAACTCGCCGTTCTCAAGCTCCAGTTCCTTCATTCGTTTTTCCATGACAATCTCCTGGGGTTTGATGCGCGCAATATCAGATGCAAGATTTCCAAGACTAGATCGGGACACAGAACACGTTCCCAGCGAAACATCCAGCCAGCAGATTCCTACGGGAGTTTCAGCCACGTCTTTGGTCTCATCGGGGCGTCTTATCGACTCGGGAGCAATCCAAATGCTCATCAGGTAGTTGTATCTGTTTGTAGGTAGGAAGTCCTCATCAATAAGCGTTCCTGGGGTGTAGATACGAGTCACAGGTCTTGAAAACATCAAACTTGTGCTGGAATCATCTGTTTCAACCTGCTCACATATCACCACCTTCTGCTGGTACGTCTCAACCAGAATCTTCAGGTACTTGGCCAGCTGTGTCAGAGGGAACCCAGTCATGCTAGTGAGCTTGCCCTTGTTGTAGGTCTTCTTTCCCACCTTCAGATGCAGTTCCGAGCCCCATTTGTCCGCATGAGAGCCATAAAATTCGTAAAATGAGCCCACCTGTGTCAAAACAACGCTGTCCGGATACTGGCTCATCACCGAAAACACACCAGAAACCACATCCGACGGCGACACCTCACTGAGACCCTTTGAAGGCGGAAGACCAGTTACATTGTCATCTTCCAAAACCGTCGATTCGAGTTCTACCAACTCTATCGTCTCCGAGGTTGTCTGGAACTTCTTGCGAGCGGCCTTGCCAGTCTTGAAGGCCACAATCTCCGAACTCGTGGGCCAGGCCTGGTGAGGAGTGTACGGTTGCTGTCGAGAGGTCCGCGTCACGTGAATGCCACGTGATAACACGTTGACCCGTCTCAGAACCTTCTGAGAGACCCTTTTCATGGTGCTCAATGGTGTATAGTTGAAATTTCATGTCGCGTCATAAAACGCTAAATGGAATTCGTGTTTATATCATTAGAGTTTGGAGGGCGAAGAAGAGGGTCTCTGTTATGGGGTATATTAGTATGACGAGTGTTTGGTTTTTTTACATTGATATATTGAATATATTGGCGTAAATTGATTCCATATTTTTTCATCCCTTTACCCGTCCTATTTACTTTCTTTTTGAGAGGTCCTAAGCTACAATATGTACACACATGCATCTCACAGGCACCGTCTACTTGTAGCTACTGGTAGGAGATGGATTTTCAGGGGTGATAGGGCATTTGAAGTGTTATTATAGTATACTCAAACCTGACAGTCTTTAATGCATATCTATTGACCCCTATATTGTGATAAAGCTACATGTCAACACTAGTATCAACCCTCACAACGACTTTGCCGGTGGAATGACCACCCTCCACCTTCTCCATGGCCTGTCGGGCATTGCGAATATCAAACATGGTATCAATAACGGGCTTGATCTGGCCTTTCTCGATGTACTCCTTGATTTCAGCCAGATCGGCTCCGGAAGGTCGACCCGAGAAAGCATGATATTGCACTCCATATAGCCGTCGAATGGCGTATGCAGTAACATTCACTACCTTGAGCGCCTTGGCGAGCACAAACGGAACCTCATAGTTGAACGTGTCGTGAATAGCTTCAGGAGACGGAATACCTCTCAGAGCAACCACGTAGCCCCCTCGCTTCGTGATGGCGGCGTGGGCATAAGGCTCGTTGGACACGTCGAAGCTGAAGTCCACGTTCTTGACCACCTGGCGAAAATTCACCTTTGTGTAGTCAATCACAACGTCTGCGCCCAGGTCCCGCAGTAGCTGCGCCTTGTCCTCGGTGGCTGTTGTGATGACGTGGCAGCCATACACATGTTTGGCCAGCTGGATCGCAAAAGTGCCGACTCCACCAGCACCTTTTGAGATGAAGATGGTCTGGCCATTCTTCAGGTTGCCAGCTCGAAAAGCCTGTACCACAGCCAAACCCACCAGAGGGAAACTGCTGGCGTCGGAAAGAGACACGTTTGAAGGTGCAAGTGATACAAACTCTCCCTTGACACTCACATATTCCGCCACAGTACCTTGAGGGCCAAGTGGGATCCGACTGTAGACTCTGTCACCCACGCTGAACCCGTCTGCCTTAGGGCCCGCATCCTCAACAACGCCTGCCACGTCGTACCCGAAGATATGAGGGTGCTTGTCGGACACTAAGAACCGCAGATAGCCCCTGTTTCGAACACCGTCAATGGGATTCAGCGAGGCAGCTGCTACTTTGATCATGACGTGGTCTTCGTCGGCAAGCTGGGGTTTTGGCAGATCCTCAGCGTACTCGATCTTCTCAGGACCACCGTATCCTGTTGTGAAAGCTGCTTTCATCATGGTCGGATTGGTATCGGATTGGTATCGGGAATCGTAGTGCTAGTTGTTGAAAGTGGAGTATCACTAGCGTCTGAAACTGGCACCGCACGTTATCTTTCTGTATATATTTCGAGTCAGGTATCTCTGTGGATGTTGGAGCAGTTGATATGTAAAGACAAGGTTGAGTAACATAGGAGTATACAGAACAGACCTTAGTGGGACTTATAGTATGTACAAGTACAGGTACAAGTACAAGCAAGTACAAGTGCGAGTACTACTAGAGAACTGGAGTGACAAACAAGTAGCGGCACCAGTACCTATATAAATATACCAACCAAGCTGTATTGTACATGTACGTAGTATCTTTTCATGCCACGTATCTCAAAACGTACACCAGTGTGCAAATCTATACTAACCAACTATCATTTTTTTTTTTTTTTTCCCTTTCGTTTCTACTTCTGCAAATTCACGCAAAAGAAATATGAATGATACCATTCCAACCGTCTCTTCAACGCGGACATTTGGGTTTCTATTTTGAGGCAGAAAACACTCAGCGCTCGCAAAATATCCACCAATCTCCTGTCTAGAACTCGCTGAAACAAGCCTGTACCATTCGGGCACAGTACGATTCGTGTCATCTCAACACAACCAAACAATTACCACCATGCATCCTTAGCTCGAGTCCAACTCGGTTAGTCCAACCAACGACTCTAAGTGCAACTCTAAAAGTGAGGGATATGGCCTCTGGTACCTTCATATCCGTTAAAGCCGTTAGACCGTTGGAGCACGGAAACGGACGGGAGAAGTTATGAGGCAAGTGCACGGACTGTTCCGTTCCTGTAGCGGGCGGTTGTTTCGGCGGCAGGCAGGCAGACCAAATCTCGGACCGCATGGTGACTGCATTGTCTGCTCATCGGCATCTTTTTCCCAACAACCACGTATAGGAGAGGAGCAAGGGTGATAGTCACGTGTTAGTGGCGTGCGATAGAGCGGTGACGATGGTGAAATAATAAGCGCGAAATCAATCGAATAATGACACAGGACTTGATTCAACTGCCTTGCTCTTGGACTTGCGCTGTTGTCACATGTTGCGAGCCTCCATCTCCTTTTTTTTAGGCTCGGGAAAAAGTTTTAACAGAGTTTGATCAGGTCCCCGCGATAACGAGAACGAAGTTTACTGTAAGTGGATGAAGGGAGGTGTAGTAGAGCGGAAGAGTGGACTCTGAGGGGTGTGACGAGAGACTGGGAGAGTGTGCGAGGACACTCGTACTATATATAGGAAGTGAGGAGCTGTATTTCCACCTGTTGCGTGGCTCCAACAGTCCCATATTCCTCCCCTCCCCAAACATCAGGAGCAATAACACATCATCTCATCCTCAGTTCATTTCACCCAACAAATGAGACACATGTTACAATGGGACCGTGCTTGTAACTATACAAGTATCAAGTTGCCCATTGTGTTGTATGTTCCAGAACCATTGTACCCGTACAAGTAGTTAAGCATAGCCCTTGTGCAAGAGTGTGTACGATCAATGTCTCAGATACGGCGGTGACTGCCGCTTCTGGCAGTCTTTCAACGCTGCGTTTCTTCGTCGATGGACCGGAAGAGCTCTCTTTACGAGCCAAAGGCTCCAAGAGTTTGGTTGTCTTGTACTCTCTATCTTTCCACACCGCCGCCCACAAGGTTCGGAACGACATCTCCCAACTCTAACTTTAAGCATGGCCTGTTGAGAAGCCATGCTATTCATCGGACACCTGTTCAACGAGTCAACAAGCGGACATAGTCGTCAAGTAGTGGCAGCACAGAGAGAGAGTCGTGCCAATGGGGGTCATGTAGTAGCACATGACGAAATAAGAGACGTTGGATTCATGTAGAACCGACGTAGTCACGTGAACACGTCCAAGGTCTTCCCCTCTTCACGTGCACGTGTAACTGGTTCTTTCACTCTCCCCCCCGCCATAAGTCGACCCATGTCACGGTTGAGACGTGGTCCCTCCACACTATCCACGCTGAGAGCAGCAGTATACCCCGGGCGGTTCCGTTCGGAGCTCTCTTGGCCAATCCGCACATGCGCATTATGCGTTTTTCAGGTGGTAACAGACGAGGAGTACGAGCGTGTTAAAGTGGCGGTTAGGAGAGGCGGGGCCCGTAGTTATATACAAGAGGTAGATGCGTGCTGGTGTTAGAGGGGCTCTCAGGATTAGGAGGAAAATTTGACATTGGCCCTCAACATATAACCTCGGGTGTGCCTCTGTTTACCCTCAGCTTTTGCTTGTCCCCAAGTCAGTCACGCCAGGCCAAAAAGGTTGGTGGATTGACAGGGAGAAAAAAAAAAGCCTAGTGGGTTTAAACTCGAGGTAAGACATTGAAATATATACCGGTCGGCATCCTGAGTCCCTTTCTCGTATTCCAACAGACCGACCATAGAAATGGATTCGACCACGCAGACCAACACCGGCACCGGCAAGGTGGCCGTGCAGCCCCCCACGGCCTTCATTAAGCCCATTGAGAAGGTGTCCGAGCCCGTCTACGACACCTTTGGCAACGAGTTCACTCCTCCAGACTACTCTATCAAGGATATTCTGGATGCCATTCCCCAGGAGTGCTACAAGCGGTCCTACGTTAAGTCCTACTCGTACGTGGCCCGAGACTGCTTCTTTATCGCCGTTTTTGCCTACATGGCCTACGCGTACCTGCCTCTTATTCCCTCGGCTTCCGGCCGAGCTGTGGCCTGGGCCATGTACTCCATTGTCCAGGGTCTGTTTGGCACCGGTCTGTGGGTTCTTGCCCACGAGTGTGGCCACTCTGCTTTCTCCGACTCTAACACCGTCAACAACGTCACCGGATGGGTTCTGCACTCCTCCATGCTGGTCCCTTACTACGCCTGGAAGCTGACCCACTCCATGCACCACAAGTCCACTGGTCACCTCACCCGTGATATGGTGTTTGTGCCCAAGGACCGAAAGGAGTTTATGGAGAACCGAGGCGCCCATGACTGGTCTGAGCTTGCTGAGGACGCTCCCCTCATGACCCTCTACGGCCTCATCACCCAGCAGGTGTTTGGATGGCCTCTGTATCTGCTGTCTAACGTTACCGGACAGAAGTACCCCAAGCTCAACAAATGGGCTGTCAACCACTTCAACCCCAACGCCCCGCTGTTTGAGAAGAAGGACTGGTTCAACATCTGGATCTCTAACGTCGGTATTGGTATCACCATGTCCGTCATCGCATACTCCATCAACCGATGGGGCCTGGCTTCCGTCACCCTCTACTACCTGATCCCCTACCTGTGGGTCAACCACTGGCTCGTGGCCATCACCTACCTGCAGCACACCGACCCCACTCTGCCCCACTACCACGCCGACCAGTGGAACTTCACCCGAGGAGCCGCCGCCACCATCGACCGAGAGTTTGGCTTCATCGGCTCCTTCTGCTTCCATGACATCATCGAGACCCACGTTCTGCACCACTACGTGTCTCGAATTCCCTTCTACAACGCCCGAATCGCCACTGAGAAGATCAAGAAGGTCATGGGCAAGCACTACCGACACGACGACACCAACTTCATCAAGTCTCTTTACACTGTCGCCCGAACCTGCCAGTTTGTTGAAGGTAAGGAAGGCATTCAGATGTTTAGAAACGTCAATGGAGTCGGAGTTGCTCCTGACGGCCTGCCTTCTAAAAAGTAGAGCTAGAAATGTTATTTGATTGTGTTTTAACTGAACAGCACCGAGCCCGAGGCTAAGCCAAGCGAAGCCGAGGGGTTGTGTAGTCCATGGACGTAACGAGTAGGCGATATCACCGCACTCGGCACTGCGTGTCTGCGTTCATGGGCGAAGTCACATTACGCTGACAACCGTTGTAGTTTCCCTTTAGTATCAATACTGTTACAAGTACCGGTACTCGTACTCGTACTGATACGAATCTGTGGGAAGAAGTCACCCTTATCAGACCTTCATACTGATGTTTCGGATATCAATAGAACTGGCATAGAGCCGTTAAAGAAGTTTCACTTAATCACTCCAACCCTCCTACTTGTAGATTCAAGCAGATCGATAAGATGGATTTGATGGTCAGTGCTAGCCTGGGCCCGAGCGTCACCATCAGTCATTCTTTACAAGTTGTTCCACTCTTCTCCCTACTTGAATCGATCTGTCTGGGCGCCTGATATTCGTTCGACTTGTACGATAGCGGGGTGTATTTCGAGCTCGCCGAAACCGGTTTTCCATGAATTTCCACCGATAATTCCATTGGCAATTCAATCGACCATAAGCGTATCCGGTAACGGTGAGACATTGAGACACCGATCGATTAGAGAGACTACTGTACGAGCAGTCTACTGTATATTAGAAGGAACAATAGGTAGTCCAACTGAGCTTTTAACTAGTGGGTGTTTTTTGAACGTGTTTGGAGATCTTATTAAGCAAAAAAAAAGCTGTGTTCACATTAACACCAACAAACCCTGCCGGTAGTTCCTTCAAAAACGCCACATGCATCAATCATCTTCAGCTTTGCCGATCTCCTCCTGCCGAGGTTACAACCAACTGGAGCCATCTTTATCGTGCCGTAGAGAAGCGCAGCCAGGGAGAGTTTGAGACCGGCAAAACGAGGGAATCGGTAGATTCTCAGAAATAATCCATATGGAGTCACGTGATCAGACTTCCCATGGACTTTTATATTGATATTTGTACTGTAGCTGGAGAGCAGAGTGCACATTGGCGATATGTAGAACAACCGACTTTTGAACTAGCCGATTTTTGACGAGTCGATTTTTAACGAGTCGATTTTTAACGAGTCGATTTTTGGCGAGTAGAATTTTGAATATTTAGCAGACTTGAAAAAGTGAAAAAGTCGAATAAATGAACTGAAATGTCGAAACAACGACATGAACAACAAACTGGCTACAGTGCCACAATTCATGCTGAGCTCACATTATCTGCACCTGGACGGAACATTTGAAACAAATGAAAAATGTAATATTCAAGTCCAAGTATTTCAATATCGGGATTATAAACGAATTTTCAACACCAGACTCTGTTCCAATACCTTCTTCCGAAACACCTTTTATTAGTTCAGACTAGGAGAGCACCTACAGATCAAACACGCTATCTACTGGGTGGTCCTCCACCGACAGATCCAGTCCAATTCATTACTGGTGTCGCATGCGACCTTGGACAGCTCACTTCTAAGTCATCTCTTCTCTATATGTTATGAAGTACATGTCCTTAAACCAGTGCATTTATACACGGCATTGGTCTCATCACTGTCTAGTCGGGGGTTGTTGGAGAGTGGTAGGGACCTACAGTCGTCAGTCTAATGCCATGATAATGACAACGCTGACAGTCTGATAAGTCCAGCGGAACTCGGGTTTGTCTTTGAAAAGGGGTTCCATACCATCCAAACATCCTTCGGAGTCCCCGTTTGGTTGAAGCATTACTCTCCCTGAACCTCGATCGCCTCCACATCCATAAAGCTCTGCATCTTCTCAAACCGCACGAGGCCCTCAGCACACTGACCTTCACTGAATCCAGTCATCTTGAACGCCTCGGAAGGAGGAATGGTCTTTCTCTTGTCCTTGACCACGTACTTGGTCAGCGCAGTGGCAGCCACGACCGGGCTCTTCTTGGATCCAATCTCAAACCGAGACTCCACAATCAGCCACTTCTGGTTCCAGCCCAGAACTCGCGACACAATTGTGTACCTTTGCAGCGGCTTGATCTCCTTCTTGAAGTTACAGTATACAGAGCCCACCGGAACATAGGCCCATCGTCCGTTGGCCTTGTGGGTGTCTCGCAGGAACTTGTTGAGCAGCCAGATCATGAGATCACTTCGAGCAATGTCCAGATCGGCAAAATAGGTCGAGTTGCTCTTGTGTACGTTGATGTCGCACTCCATCAGCGTGCACCGCGTGTCATATCGCCGCTCTGCAAACGGAGACGCGGGCTTATCCTTGACACCGTACCCCAGCCATTTGGGAAGCACACAGTACCGGTAAAAGTAGTAGAAGAAGCGAATGTGCCACGAAAAGGTGATGTTCTTGGCATTGACCACCAGAAACGCCGCCACGAGAGCCTTGACCACCAGATGCATTGTACTTGTCGGGGCGTAAGGTTACAATCCTTCCTTACACACACCCTTCGGATATTTATATACACATTGATATACACTCTGGTAAACTTTCACAGGTAAGCGAGAAACGCAAAATAACTCGCTTCGAACGTGTTAACCAATGGTGGGATTGTGGAAGATGGATGCAAGCATGTAGTAGTGAATGCCATTTGCGCATAGGTCATGTGATCAAAATGACCCCGACGGACCTTGTACACATGTCACACGCCACGCAATTGCAGGGTAGCGAACTTCAGTTCAACACGAACCCGAACACACGTACTAACTACTCGTACGGTGCTTGTAGACTTATGCATGGGCGGAGCAATAGCAAACAGCTATCGGCCGAGTTGGACAAAAGCAGGGGGCGCACTAAAGTCAACCGTAGCAAATGCCGCTTATCTGTTGCTGCCACACAGCATGAGTACAATGCTACTCTCCTTGGTGGTATCTCCCTCATGGCAGAAATTAAGTTGGATCTAACTCCTTTGAGACATTAACGGTCAAGTTCGGAAAAACAGGACGTGTCTAAACTCGGCTAGGGGACAGGTGGTGGTATATGGAGGATAGGGATGCGGTATTGACACATGGGACAGTTGATTTATTTAATCAGATAATGTGGTGTTCACACAACTATTCCGAGTTTGAGGTCCTCTTTCCTATAGCTTATGATTTAGGTGCAGATTATTGGCTACAATGAAGGAGAGAAAGGTCTCTGTAGTCTTTCAGCTGGAAAAATGGTTATTCCGGCATATCCATTTGATCAGAAAGATGGGGAGAATACACCGGTTGCAACACACAGGCTTTTTTCCTGCCAAATATGCCAGGTTGGACATATCCTTACAAGCCACATTGATCTGCATAACTCCAGGTCTATCGTCAACATGATGATCCCGCCAAAATACGGACAGGCAATATATACGAGTATCACATATTTAATAGCTGGAGAGTAAGTATTGTAATTCCCTCCAATAAATCAAGTACAAACACAAATACAAGCACGGGTACGTAACTACATCACCAATACTTGAAGATATACATGCCCTTTACCAATACTAACAAAATCGAATCCACAGGTATCAGTTGGCCATTTAATGCAGTTTGTATTTAATAAATCCTAGGTATCGTAAATTGGGAAGTGATTACTGTAGTCAGTGAATCACTTTAGAAGCGAATAGAGCAACGGCTCAGAGAACAGAGTGGATATGCTGATGTTTCACTCGATTAGTGTCTCAGAATCTCCACGATCTTGAGATGGTCGTCTCCGTCAGCATAAACAGAATACAGCTGGTCACCAATGGTCTCCAGGTGGAAGCCATCGTTGGTGTTGTACATCAACTTATCTCCGACTTTCATGAAACCGGTAGAAGCAGCTCCAATATCGTTAGGAGCAGTCAGAGTGAACTTTCCCTGGTCGTCGACCTTGACGAATCGACTGCTTCCAAGCTCCACCAGTTGACCATTGTAAGCCAGGTTCCATTTGGAGAAGTTTCCATGTTGCGCCTCGATACCATCATCTACCACAGCAAGCTGCAACATGTCCTGGCTCTCGAGAGCAAAGGGCCTTCGGTACGAGTATCCGGGCAGCTCGTTCACAAACAGAGGCTTGGCGATACCCTTGTCGTCTCCCTTTTCGTTCTTTGGACAGTTACTGCCGCAACCGTATCTGTAGATATCATAGGTGCCGTTGAAGCCAGGACATCCCCAGGCTACGGGGTAAGAGTCGAAGGCTAGGAGGTTCTTTCCAAAGGCGTCGTTGACAGAAAAGGGGGAAGAGTCGCTCTTGTTGTCAGGATTACCCTTTCCAGGCACCAGAACGGCCTTGTTGGTATGGTCGAATGCAATGTGGCCGCTGTAGACGTACTCCTTGTTGTTGTAGTTGAGGAACCCGTCGTCATCAATGTTGAACTCGTTTCCAGAGGCCGAAGTGTCCTTGCCGGTGTATCCCAGTGTCAGGCCACTCGAGTTGACGGTGACTTGCCCATCGTCGGAAATCAGATTGAAGTAGAAGTCGGACTCGGGGTACTTGTACTTGGGCTGTTTAGAGATATCTGCGGTTGAGTCTGCTGTCTGGGCAACAGGAGCAGCAACCGCCAGAGCTGCGAGGACGAGATTGGTGAAAAGCATGGTGTTGAAGAAGAGTTTCGGAGGATCTTCATCTATATATATACATCTATATATACTTATACCTGTACATCCACATGGTTGTACAATATTGCTGTGTGTGTGCTCGGATAAGCATGGTTCCTGCACTCTGTAGGGTTCAATGCATGTTTAAAAATGGCCTTGACGACGGGAAAAGGGGGAGGTTTGGACGGGGTAATAGAGATGATAGAGGGATGGAGTATTTGCGAATCAAATGTATGACACGAAATGTTTAAATTTCCCGGCAATCAGCTCTCAAACGCCTTTTTTCGTGGATTTAGGCACCTTTCAAAAATGCACTCAAAGACGACTAAGTTTGAAAGGGGTGTATAGTGGCAAGTGGACGAGTGCAAGTATCAACAAGGAAGTTTTATAGAGATTGAAATAGCAGGTGGAGCGACATTGTAGCTGCTGGAATGTAGGTAGGTTACGGGCATTCGAGCACATTTGGAAGTACTCCTCGAGTCCAATTCAGCTTCAGATCACGTCCACCATCCCCTCCAGTCACCCCATGTTTCACTCACCCCTCTGCTTAGAGTTGACATGACGTCAGAGGTACTTGAAACATGTAGCAGCTGACTTGTGCATGGAGATGGTTGGCGTGGGCGCAAGTAGGGAATGGTAAGTGGGTGGTTCGTATATCTGTATCGTGGTGCTGTAGTTTTATACCGGTTTCATACACACATCTGGTCGATAAATGTGGTTCAGAAAGGATTCAGAAAGTGTTGAGTGACTAGTTTAAAACTGTTATGGACAGATAACTGGCCAAGTAAGTTTCAACAAAAGAGAAGTCTGATGGGAAGTTGGGCATTGTCGAAATCGATTTCTGGTAAAGTCGAACAACTGAGGGGATATATCTGTATTTATTTGTTTTTCGCGGTGATTAATAGATCTTCAAGTACCGATTAAAGTGATAAAAATATGAAATATTACTATTTTAGGGAGACTTGTTAGCTCCACTTTCTTCAACTATTGTTCAACAAAATGCTTGTAGATACTGTAACTCGAAGTGGAGCCTCAGAACTGATACTTTCTTACACACCACTCACTAAAATATCATCAATAACAAAGGGATACCACCAAAGGACATGGGACATGATACTGAGTGATACAAATGACTACCCATACGTTCTAACCGTCTACTCATTCTTTCGTCAATGACAACTCTGCTACTACAAGGTAGCATCTATTCCAGTGCACTCCACACCCATTCTCCCTCCACCATCTCCTTCCACTTATCATACTACAAATCACATTAAACTAAAGGGGATAAAAACCGATATTGTTGTCACAGAAAAACTCCCAGGAATCGAAACATCAGAGTATTAATCTACTCGCACCAGATTACTCGTACTTGGCCACCAGTCGAACGGCGGTAGGAGCGCCTCCGGCACACACCACCTGGTCAATTTTGCCCCAGAAGAGCTTGAAGCCCTGGGCATCGGGGTTGGACAGACACACAAAAGCACGCTCGGAGTCGTTCATCATGAGCACGTTTCCAGAGTCGTTGGAAGTCACGCCAAACGCAACAGCGCCTTGGGCAACGTTATGGGCCTGACCCAGTCGCAGAGCCTGGTTATCGGGGTGAGCGTACATGAACTTGTTCTCGTTGACGTCGACCAGCTGACCGTGGAAAGCAATGTTGGCGGACAAAGCTCGTCTCTTGGCAGTGGAGGTGTTCTGGAGCCATGTCTGGCCATCTCGATCAACCGTGACAACCATGCCGTCGAGCTGAGAAGAAGATCGATCGGCAACAAGGCTAAAGGGGTTTCGAATTGAGTGGCCGGTCTGGTCCCGACCCTGGAGCTGGACGGTGATGGCTCGCTCGCCGTTGGGACAGGCAAATCGAGTATCGGGCGACATGTACAACTGGTACTCGGGGTCCACGGCTGGCCGAGTCTTGTACTCGTTGTTAGGAGGCGCAGAATACTGAGGAGGAGTGTATTTAGTGTCTGAGGGAGGAGAATCAACGTCCGTCTCCTTGTACCAGATCTGCTTCTTGTTGGTCTCTGTGTAGCTGAACTCCTTGGTGGCATCACCGACCTCGGCCTCAGATTCCTCAGACTGAATGTCCTCGTACTTCTGATCGTAGGTGGGGTTTCGGGCTGCCTGCCATCGCTGGTCGGGGCTTCGGTTGATGACACAGGCATAGGCAATGGCGTCCGACTGGTCCGTCTTGAAGTTACGTCGGGCAGTGGACATCTGGTTGAAGGTTCGATCCACACCCCAATGTCGGTCCGAAGTATGGCTGGGCGAGTCGCCAACGTTGATTCGCATCGCCGAGGTGGAGGGATCGATCGTGATGTGGTATTGCTCGGAATCATCGTCGTTCTCGGCGTTCAGGTTGCCCTGGGAGTCGATGAAAACCACGAACGGTCGGTTCTGGTTGGCAACCTTGAGATCCTTGTGGGCAGGGTTCCAGGGCCAGTCGGCGGGCTGACCATCCTCAGAGTACCCCTGGGGGTTACCTCCAACGTACAGATGGCCGTTTCGCTGGTAGATCTGTCGGTGGTGGAGAGTGGGGTGGTTCTCATTGGCAGCCTCCATGGAGTAGTGGTAGTCCGAGGAAGGGTAGGCGTAGTTGGAGTACCGAGACTCGGGGGACTCTACCTCCACGTCGACGGGAGCAGCAGACACCAGGGTGCCCAGAATGGCGATAAGGGTGGGGTTGGACAGTTTCATTAGTGACAGAAGTGGATGGTGAATGAAGACTCTGGAAGACGGCTCATTTATATAATGAAGGTGTGGTGGTCCCCCTAGGCAGTAACAGGATATCTTTCGGTAAGGTCCGCTTACCTCTTTGGTCAGAGAGGACTTGAAGGGATCTGGAAAGCTCGAAATGGAAGAAAGGGGGTATCTGCAATCGCCTTGTTGCAGGGTGATTGGAATGGTGTGCCTGTTCCTGTACTTTCTGTTTCCGGTAATTGAATGTGCAACAATAGTTGTCTCGGAGGGTCGTCCCTCGACCCCTTGCACCACCTTACACCCCCTGAAAATAGCTACGCAACATTCCCGTCGTACAACAACCCCATATCCTTACTCTTGCTGCTCTATCGTCGGAAGTAGTCGGACATAAGCAGGGGTCCCGTTGGACTTGCCTGAAGGGATGAGATGGGTAAGAAACAGTAAACCGATACACGGACAGCAACGGGTAACCGGAGCACCAAAAATCCCAAGTAGATCTCTGAATCGGCTTTGGAAGCGTGTAAATGGGGTGCGTTCAACGAGGTCGTCTGTGTTTCAGCTTGTCTCGGGCGTTGATAGACGAAGAGTGTTAGACACACGACAGAATGGTTTCATACTAGAACATCGATCGTGGCTGGTGTGTAAACTCCAGGGAATAACCTGTGTTTCATAGTATTGGAAACTCCAAGGGCAAGGTTGGTCGTCATCAGCTGTGTATGCTCTTGTAATTACCCATATTCAAAAATACGTAACTCTTCTACCTACAGCCATTCAATAAACATGCTCTATCAATTATATAATTTGTAACTGGACTTTTTGTTCGCTTCGATCACAGTTTCAGACTGTAACCATCCTTGGCTTTCTGATCCCTCTTCAGCTTTCCATCTAGTCCTCTCTTCTCGCCTCTCTTTCCAATCACCGTAACATTACCCTGCTTCAGAGTCTCCATGACCTGGGCCTTGGAGCCCTTGGCATCGCCCTCCTTGGAATGCACCGCAAGAGATCGCTGTCGCTCCTCCTTCTCTGCCAACTGCTTTCCTCGGGCAATCTTCTCCTTCTTCTTGGCTCGCTTTCGCTCTTCTCGGGTCATCTCAGCCTTGGTCTGAGGAAGGCCAGTCGAGCCAGCCAGTCGCTCTCTCTTATCGGCAACCTCGGGCTTGTAAACCTCCTGGGGAGCCAGCTGTTCCTCCTGGGCCAGAGCCTGGGGCTGGGCCTCCTCCATGGAGATGGCAGGAGCGTTGGTGACAATCTGGATGGATTTAGTGGGTTTGGGCTTGTAGGTCCAAGATGACAGAGAATCGAGGGTGTAGGCAACGTCGGCGTATAGGTCTTCGATTTCTCGATGGGCAGCGTCTCGCATTTCGTTAGGGGGCTCGTTCGTCGTCGATGGTTCGGTCTCTCCCATAGCCTCAGCCTCGTACAGATCAGCCAGAGACTTTTGCGACTTTTGCTCAGAGACCTCGATGAGCTTGCTCTTCTTGAACTGAGGCAGGTCGTCAAAGAAACGTCGCGGAAGGTCATCAAACTGGCCGCTCTTGATTCGGGCCTTGATCATGTCTTCCAGCGACTCGGTGACGGCCTGGGTCATGACCGGAACAGGTTTAGCTCCCCGCTCAAAGTCCAGATCCTCCTCCAGCAGCGAGTCCTTAGTTCGCTGGGCTGCTCGAGCCTCTCCCTTAAGGGTCCACTTCTTTTCGCCCACGTTTTCCTTCTCGTACTGGGCAATCTGCTTCATGATTTCCCGTTGCTGTTTCTCAAACGTCGACAGATGCTCGGGGGTGTCTTCGGCAATATCTTCCTCGAACAGATCCTTCTTAACAGAGTTGATCATGTCCTCGTATTCGTTTTCGTCCCCAGATCCCTCCATGTCGAAGTCAGCTTCGTTGTCGTCAGAACCGGCCTCGTTGTCAGACTCATCGTCAGACTCCTCATCCTTGTTCTCCAGAGCCTGTTCGGCAAGCTTTTGTCGCTTGGCAACCCGCTGCTCGTACTGCAGCTTCTTGTCAAACTTGGCCTTGCCGAAAAAGTCGTCGTACTTGATATCGTCGACCGAGTCGTCGCTCTGCTCGCCGAGCTCTTTGTTCCAATCAAAGTCGGGTCCGTCTTCTCCAAAGTTGTCAGCCTCCATGGCCATGATCTGCTTGTTGAACTTGTCGATATCGAAGAAGCCATCATTGAGACCGAATTTATCGGGCTTTTCTTCCCCTCCAGAATCGTCTTCCTCCTCCTCCTCCTCCTCCTCTTCCTCGTCGTCGTCTTCCTTTTCTTCCTCATCTTCATAATCATCAACAAGATTATCCATGTCCATATCAACATCGCTGCCTTCGTTGTCCTCCTCAGTATCGTCCTCGTCGTCCTCGTCGCCATCGTCAAAGACGTCAACTCCCTCATCCTCCTCCTCGCCAACAACCTCCTCTCCAGGAACCTCCTCCTGAGCGCTCTCATACTGGCTCTCGTCGTCACTCTCCTCTTCCTCATCTTCTTGCTCGCTGTCGGGCTGGATCTTGCCGTACTTGGGAAACACCTCGCCAATCATCTTATCACAAACGCCATCGATAACCATCTTGGCCTGAGCCCAGACCATCTCAGCATCCATATCCTGAACATGAATCTGATCAAGCACCGAGTACTGCTCTGAGAGAGGGTCCAGCGCCTCCTTGACCTTGGCAAGAGCCTGCTTCTTGAGCTCAGAATCGGGCACGGCCAACACGCTCAGCGGCTCGTCCAACGTCACAATCGTGGGAATTCCAGACATTGTGCTGTGCTTTTAGTGAATTGTGGTATAAAAAGTCCAAACTGAAAACTTGATCATGCACCCACAGGATTTTTTTCAAATAAACTCAGAGTTTAATCGGATGATTATGTAAGCGAAGGGCAATATGGGGAGAGGAATATGACATATATTTGTGGAATTATAGGGATACCGAATAGTTACAGGAAATTGAACTGGTTATAGAACTTATCATACGTTTACACCCGTCTAAGACTCTTTTACTTGCCACTTTTAGACCCAAGGCTCCCAGCTCACTAAAGTAGCTACTGCACTCACTACTTATAGTCACCCTCTTCGCACTCCACTTGTTTCATCGATTTGGTTACTCATGCTTGGACTTGAAAAAGACCTTTTTGTAGGACATGCAAAGGAGCCAGGTGGCCAACAGGTTGAATCCATGGTGGATCATGAATGCCTGCATCATTCCATAGAACAAACAGTGCAGACTGGTGTATGCCAACAAGAGAGAAGTGATGGAAGAACCACTGGGAATACGCCTGAAGGATAGGTTTTCCACAAACAGCAGTGTGGGGAGAATGGAAACGAGGTTGTGATGGGAAGAAAAGGTCATTGATCGCTGAACAACAATGCCCTGAATCCAGACTGCCAGCACAGGAGCATTTATGATACATGTCCAAGTCATGAGAACACAGATGGTGGAAATGTAGTTGTTGAATGATTGTTCCTGCGGAGCTTTGTTGGACTTGAAGTACGCAGTCATCACCAGAAGAGCCACAGTGGCCAGAGTAAAGGCCAGCTGGTAGGGAAAGAACAGCAGAACCAGAACAGAAATGACAGCCACAAAAACAGTTCTCTTGTGTAAAAGATCGCTGATAGGGTCGCCTGATTCTGACTCTGACTGGGCAGTTGTAGTGCTTTTGAAACAGAAGGACAGAAGAGAAGTCAATCCCATGACCAGTTCTGTGATCAAAACAACCATACCGGTGGAGAAGACAGTGAAGATAGGTGCCAGAACTGTCCCAGAGACTCCGCTGAGTCCTAAAAACAAGTCGTTCTTAGTGTATGAAGGGTCAACGGCAAAGGTCTTGGTAATAGGGATCTGAATGAGATGTAGAAAGTCTCTGACTTGTGAAAGTCCCGTCAAATAGGCAATACCAGACCCAGCCAAGCATGAAGTAAGTAGGTAACGGTTAATAAAGATACTTGTACTTTGTCGAAGAGACAGAAACCTGGCAGTACCTGCATGGAACTGTACCAAAAAGATTGCATACAAGATAGCAGAAGGAAGAGAAATGAAGAGAATGCGATACCGCATAAATAGGTTACCCAGAGAACCGATCCAGTCCACCCGGATAGTCACATGACCCCCTCCAAAGACCTGTAGATGAAGAGGAGATGACTGAAAATAAGGAACAAAGGGGACATCTCCATGGAACGATACGTCAACTACCCCGTTGTGAGGCACAAGGTACTTAGAGTCGTATACTCGACTAGAATTTTGTTGAACGTATTGTCGAACAAGCTGCACTCCCTTCGAGACACTGACCTTGTAAGAAACGAGTCCAGAAGTCAATTTGGGGAAGGAAATATCAGTGGAGATGGTATTGGAAGTGGAGATTGTAGCTCCGGTGACAAAGTCGAAGCTAGCGCTCTTCTGAGACACCTGATCGATGGAGATCCAGTCTGAAGAAGAAGAAACATCCAAAAGAAGGTAATGTTCAGTTTCAGCGAAGGCAATAACAGCGTCATTGCTTCCAGGGACAAGCAAAGGGAAGATCTTTCTGCATCCTTTGAACGAAGATCCAGACTTGGAGCGACATTCGAAAGCTCTGAGAAGAGATCCAGAAGACATTTCGTAGCTTTCAAAAGCAGACTCCTGGTTTACCGTATGTGTCGTCATAACCTGGACGTTTTCCCCATAATACCAGCCTGATTCTAGTTTCTGGTGTAGTCCATGTTTCACGGGAGTCACCTCCACATCCTCAAAGTCTTCCTCTGCATCTGAAAGTGTCTGCGTGCCACTAAACACCTTTCGAAACACCTCCATTCTACCATTCACATCCCGATCAATCACGTTCATAAGAGCAATGGCAATCTGGCGTCGCAGTTGATGACACCACATCATTGCATCGTGATCAATGCCTGTCCACACACGGTTGATCGAGTTGGAAAAAGTCGATAGTCCATGGGAAGAAGGTACAACGGAATCCAAGCTAATGTAGTCACTTGGCACCATGGTATCTCGTTTTCCGCCAGCGATGGAAAGCACAGTCATGTCACTCAGCGAGTTGTTGTCCGAATCAGCGTAGTTTGACCGCCAGAAGTCGTTCATTCGGTTGTACACTTTTTGAATGTCTCCATCAAAGGTAGCTGGGGGAACGAGATGGGGAGAAGCCAAGGTAAAAATGGTGGTGACAGTTCCAGGCTTGTAGTTGTCCAAACTGATGGCCAGTCTAGATACCACTCCTCCCATAGAGTGTCCTAGAAGCATCACAGAAGACACATCCTTTCCGTTATCTCTGTACATTTGCAAAATGTAGTTGATAGCGTCGTTCAGGTATTCTGCTTGGTCCAGAAGCGTGCGGCCATGCAGTGCCGAGTATGCCTCGTTGAAATCCAGCGCAAAAAAGTCGATTTCAGAGCCGCCATACTGTTCGTTCAGTTCTCGACAAGTGTCGGATATCGATCGAATCTGTCTATAACTGCCGGCGTTTCCCGGCACAAACAAAACAGGCACACCCGAGGGTCGAACCGGCAGCGGAATGTCGTAGGGCGTCGATTTCACCAGGTACAAGGAGTACTTTTCAGCCAGTCGAGAATGCTCAGTTGTAAGCCCCTCAATTGGAGAATAGGCCACCCACATTCGTGGCACCACACACGTGTCTACGTCCAGCTGATATCGCGCAAAAGACAACCATATCGCCAGCGACCCGAGGAGCGTGAAAAGAGCAATGCCGAAGTTGCTCGAGACAAGAGCCATGGTGGTGGAGTGCAGGACAACATATGCATAATTACTGAGCTAAAAATGAGATGAGGGAGACGACCATGTCAAAGTGCGAGTAGAGGTATGGGAGTGACTTGAGAAGAGAGAATAATGGTGCTAAATGACACAGAGTTGTCGCAACAAACCTCAATCCCACCAGTACATGTGCTTAAACTACGTCAAAACTGTTACACCAACATATTATGAGCTCAACATCTTCTTCAATAAAGAGCGACCAATCAAAGTCAGTTGTCTACAAGTACTTGTACAAACAATTATAAATAAATGCAATTATCTATACACCCCCAATGTGCGTCACCGTTTCCTCTTTTCTTACTCCTCCTTGACCTCCTCTTCCTCAACCACATGCTCCTCATCCATGTCCTCCAATTTGAGCTCGTCCAGCTTGACGTCCAGCTCATCATCGTAGTCTCCGTCATCCTCATCTCCATCCTCGTCTCCATCCTCATCTCCTTCTTCAGTACCGTTCTCAACATCCTTGGCGTACATGTCAATCTGGCCTCGGAGCTCGGGATCCTGCTCCAGCTCGTTGAGGAACTCCTCGTACTCGGCTCCTCCAGGTGCAGAAGGATGGGCGTTCTTCTGGTTGTCGTCGGCCTCGTTATACTCGGTGGCCATTCGTCGCAGCTTCCAGTTTCGGCTCTTCTTAGATTTCTTCTTCTCGCCGTAGTACTTCTTCACCAAGACAACATCGGGACGCTGCTCTTCGGGAATGCTCTCCCACTCATCGTGGTTGACGTTTGTGTTACCCATAAAGTATCCTAGAGCGGTGTCTCCAGGCTGCAGAATGGCGCCAATGTGTGTTCGAATGACATACTGCTGGTCGTTGACGCCGAGATCGGACTCTCGAGCCAACGTCACCTCTGCAAGCTTGTGCTTGGCAGAGACATGCGAAAAGGATTCGGTCACGTCCACGGAGGGATCCAGAATGATCTCACAGTCCAGAACCATGAACTTAGTCAACGACTTTCCTCCGCTAGTAGAGGTGACCACAGGAGTGAAGGGGTCCCGGAAGAATTGCTGCTGAGTGACATCAGCAGTTCGCAGCGAGTTGGGGTCGATCAAATGAATGGTCGATCCGATCTTGTAGCACAGAACCACTCGGGATTTGTACAGACCAATCTGAGTGGCCTGCTTTTTGCTCAACACAATCAGGTCTTCTCGACAGATGGGAACAATGTCGATGGAGAAAGTAAACTTGAAGGTGGAGTGGCCGGTATGAGTATCTGTACTCACCAGCTCTTCAGACTGCTTGATTCTGCAGGGCACCACTGAGCCGACAAACTCGGAAAACCGAGCAGCAGCATGCTTGGAGGCAAACAGAAAGTTGAGACCCTCTCTTGCCTCCTCGATGGAGATACACTCGTCGTCCATTCGTGACTTGAGAATGAGCTGTTCAAGGTAGAAAAAAGTCTTCTTATGGTCCACCTTTTGTCGCACCTGCACCTGTGCCGTCCACTTGTTGGCTGTGAAACTCTTGGCACAGTCGGGACACTGGCCACTTCCCTCTGTGAATTCCACGACACAATCCTGCTGGACAGTAATGTTGGGGAATTGAGGGGACTCGCCTCGAACAGTCACCTTGACCTTGTTACGCCTGCTGTGAGGCTCGGTCCACAGAAACTGTGCGTCCACAAGCCGTACCTCCGAAGATGTCAGACCCTTGATCTTCTTCAGACACAGAGCCAGACGTTCTCTGCTTTCCTGGGGCGCAATGATCCACGCCCGGCCAGGAGGACAGCTGACCTTGGCGCAATTCTTGCAAATGGTCAGAATGTTTTCGGCGGCGCTCTTGGGAATGTTTTCAGTAATGTCGATCTGGGCCATGATACAGTCGTCGCACAGAGCGGCTCCCGAGTTCTTGGCCACTCCCAGATTGATCTTACCAGCCTCTCCAGATGTGCTGTCGTTTCGCATCACCATGGCATTGCCACAGTGACAGCACAGAATCTTGGGAGCTGTGTGTTTGGGAATTAGCTTGGTAATGGTTCCGTCGTAGTCAGCCATGTTGATTTTTGTAGATTGAAGGCTTGGTGACGATTTGTCGATTTGTTATCGTATTGTTGTACCGTCTCTCTGGTGCTGCACAATCAAGAGTATATGTACTTGGAAATAATTTTGATTTGCTTCGATCTGCATATGCAGTAGGGTAACCCTTGGAGTTGGGGGTTTTGGCGTGGCTGAAAAGACAATAAGAAGCGGTAGAGGTGAATTAACCGCTGCAATCACATTTCAACGATATTTTCAGACTGTTTCCCCCCCTTATGGCCCTTTCAAATTTTCCAAAATCCCAAATAGAACATTCTGGAAATCAACAGCAAAAATAAGTTGAGTCAACCTTGCATAATCCATGTATAGCTTAGTCATTGGCGAGGCGCGGGATGCGAAAGAAGGTTGGTCACGTGACTTCACACGGCGACGGACCTTGACTCGGTGATTGTTGAGTCACGTGACGGGTGTGATGATAATATAAAGGCTCAGCTCGGGTTTGGGGTGTAGGGAGGTCGATTGGTTGTCTTCTTGATGGCTCCTGGTTGAAGAGTTATTCACTGTTGTGGTGGCGCGCTATTCTAGTGGATCGCATTGTAGTGTGTCGCAATTCCAGTGGTCTGCTATTGTGGGATGATGATTCTGCTGACTGGAGAGAACTTGTTCTGTTTCGTGGTGGTGATTCCACTCAGTAAGTGGATTTCCCTGGTCTGATATTGTGTTCTATCCTAATCTCCATTGATTGGGGTTACGGTGTCGAAACATCCCTAGCAAGTGATGCGGAAGTCGCTAATGTATTCGTTATATAAAATGTATCAGTTATTCAAAAGATTCTCATTTGGTGTCACAGATCTTCCGCTATACAATATTTGTATACTAGTTGTAACTGTCTGCTAGTCATCTAATCCTCCTCAAGTACTTATAGCCCATGATAAGACAGACTCACTATTCTGAAAATTGCTTTTGAGGCAGCTAAAGAAGTATTCACTGATACGCTGACAATCATCAGACGGGCAATTAATCTTACGACTGTGGTTAGTCATCTCGAGTTCCCTTATTGGTCAAGGTGAGAAGTACAAGTGGCTCTAGACTTACAGCAGGTGCACTGAACGAGGACCAGTGCTGGCGTAGTAGGACCGTGAAGCTCTTCTAGTTATATCACCAGTTCTCACCAGTAACTGTATGGCTCCATCTACCTCAATGGTTAGTCCAGCTCTTCCCAGGGTGGTTCCCCGGACACCAATCAGGAGGTCCAGAATGTTCTTGTTCGTGAGTGTAGAATCGAAATAGGAAGCAGCGATAAATGACATGTATGTACATGGAGTTCGTAGTGTCTACACGGCATGTACACTGAACCAGGCAGATATATCGCTGATACCTTACCGAAGACCCTCATCCATTGTGTATAAAGTCGTGAAAACAAGTTTCAATTGAGATTAATGTGGTGAAGGATCAGGTATGAACAAAAAATCGGCCCAGCCAAACAAAACAACTGGTATCTTTACTGTTATAGTACATACATAATGGATACATTTGGATAAACTGTAGGGGATCATGAAGTGCTTTAAGTACAATACTCCTACCATTGATACTCACAACGAATCCTTTCATTACCCTTTATCTGCTACTAAAGTAACATATACAGACGACTTCAAGATATATATGATTGTCAAGTTTTCCAACGTCTCTCTTCATCAACAATCAATTCGATGGAATCGTAGGAGCCCACAACAGCTCAAAAACCAATACTGGCGACCCCCAGCTGTTCACAATGGAATTCTTGGAATTCAATACCTGGTTATCCAGTAGAAAGTCCAATCGTTAACTTGTTTGAGACGCCCACGTCTACTACTCACCACCATCTTCGCCCGCACTCCCTCCCCAAAACCGTACAGTACTACCAACCTCGCAATTCCCTACTACCATCTCTGGTCGTTATTGTAGATTCCCTAAGCCGACCCCAGAGGTGCTAGTTTTCTCGTGGAGTTCTCATTGTACAATCTGGCATCAATACATACAGTACATACATATATACTAAGACATATATACTAAGCTATACACCCACACCGAGAGAGAGGGAAGTGAGTCAATAGAAGTACATACTATGATTTATTTGTTTTCAAAATCAGCCATACAAAACTAGTGTTCTCTTTGGTGATTGGTTCCCCATATCTGAGCTTTATCATGCTCTCCGACTTTACACAAGACCTACCAGTTCGTATTGAAGATCATAAGTATTATTGATTAGATATAGTTACTGTAGCTCAACAGCCAACTAACCCACGCAAGACACCTTACTAATTACTTGAAAATATCTCGTATACAGGTCAGTTTAGTTTGAAATCAGCTACTCACTCATCCAAACCAACACTTCTCCCATCACGTGATCGCACCACGTGACCACCCCTTACTACATTCCCGAGCCACCCTTCAAGTTCACACACTCAGTCATCAACAAAACCCAACAAAACCTAACCAAAAAAATATTTTTTCTCCTGTACAACTATTATGCGGCTTAGTAACACAAAGTTAATTAAAACCTTAACCTTCGAAACCCTGCTTCTAGACTCTGCTACGCATTCAGCCTGCCCTAACCCTAACCTAATCACCTGGACGTGACATTATGAAAAAAGTTTCTGGCATGTGCGGTTCACACAGGTTTGCTGCACGGCGCGGAAAC
The DNA here is from genome assembly GCF_001761485.1 of Yarrowia lipolytica. Taxonomy (NCBI): domain Eukaryota; kingdom Fungi; phylum Ascomycota; class Dipodascomycetes; order Dipodascales; genus Yarrowia; species Yarrowia lipolytica. The sequence continues at coordinate 1,350,996 of NC_090771.1, read as the reverse complement.
CACATTTTGGGCCTGCCGCGATTTTCGGAGACGCCAAGATTATCCGGGGGGGTTAAAGTGAGCCATGCATCCCGCTTTTACGCGTTTTTTAGCCTCGTAAGCGGCGAAATATGCTTATTAAACAGAGCGATTGTGTATAAGGGGTATCTTTTGGCCACCCGCATCATAGTTGGGCTCTTGTGCTCATTATTCGATCGTCGATGATACAGTAAAGTTACAATTAGCAAGGAAGACGTTTAGACTTTTGGTAGGGTTCATGTCATGTACCACTGTTTTTAGAGTTTGGTCTGTAGGTTAAGTATATGTGGAGAAGTTAGTTAGATGATAGTTGGCCGTGTGATGGAGGCGATAGATAGGCACAAAGTTGAAACAAGAAATTATGGCGACGGATGTACGACGTAGATACTACAATGTCCGGACAGAGGTTGCTGTGGGAGATTAATGGGGACATGATGGAGACATGATGGGGATAGATAGATTGGAGGTGGACAAGTCTGCAGCCGGTGCGACCTTCCAGCCCTCTGAGACATTTTCATCAACGTAGAGCAGGAAGGTGTGGGGAAATGAGACATTTGAACTTGTACGAGTACTTGTAGCTCACATATGTGGTGTCCGAGACGCGACCGGGAATCACATGTATCGGATTAACACAGACTTTAGATGTTGCCGCTTCCAAAGCGCTTACATGTCGCTCAAGTAGCAAGACATGTCTCAGACACGCTCAAGGTGCATTCCGTAAAGTGGGGTCTGTGGGTCTGTGGGTCTGCGCAAGGTCGTTCTTTGGACTTGTGGTGGACAAGTCTTTACCGCCGACTGCTTATCAAGCGCATCACATCTTTGCTCTTAATAGCCGGGCTATAGATGATGCTAGCCGACCTATTGATAGTCCGTACCTAGGTCTATTTAGACATTCTGGGGTTGGAGTGTGAGGGTAGCAATCTAGGCTTTTATGAAGTGAAAAAGTTGCAAACATGTTCAGAGAGGTGCTAACTGTCACCAGAGTCCGTTGATAACTCCACATTGCGAGATAACTACTCGGCGTCTCTCACGTACCATCTCAGACACTCGTAAATCACTCGTATACTCTCGCACCCCTGGCGTACAGAAGACATTGGATGGCATTTCATTCCGGGGAAGGCATGTGAGACGCGAGCAATCTTGAGACAGAAATACCTTTGCCAAGTACAAAAAGTCGAGGTAGCGGTTACCATTCTGTGCCTCAAACTATACTCGAAGAGGTTCAAACCATACCACCCTCGGTAAGTCCGTGAAACAGCTCCTGAGGGCTGAAATAGGAAGTGCAGACTGGCTTGAATGGGTCAAATGAGGTGTTTTACGACGTGCAGCCAAGTCTCGGTTGGAATGGTAGCTTTTTGACACTCATAGCATTAATGTCCATATACAGGGAAAGAAACACTAGTTGAAGTTAACAGCTCGTTGCCGACGTAAAACGATGTAAAAATCGCGGTCTAAGACCTATCTATTGCTCTATATGTCATGGTACTGTATCATTCTTTTGAGCTAAAGCTAGCCATTCACCCAGTGGCATTCATTCATGATGGCACTATACACTAAGTATGTACAAGCTGACTTCCATTGTACAGAAGACACCGTGGGTTCGAACTAACATATATCTGTTCAACTACTTCTCTACTTCAAACTCCTTGGCCAACTCCTCCAGAGATTTCAACTCACTTCTCTCAACCACTCCATCTCCGCACCACATTGCCAAATAGTCTGTCTTCTGCTGCTTGGCAGCCTCAGCTCGTAGACCACTTGTCAAGTAATGCTGAATCGGATAAGGATAGTACTTGTTCTCCAGCTCGTCAAACACGCCGTTTCTGGCACCCTTGGCCATCTTGCCAGAGAAGGCGAAAGTGTTGGCGACCTGAGACGGCTGAGACAGCTCAACAAAATGCTTCTTGTGAGCCGCACAGAGAGGAGACTCGTGGGACATGAGCAGGGCGGTTCCTACAGTGACCGCAAGCACTCGGGGGTTCTGTTGAAGAACTTTGGCTCTCTGAATAGTAGCAACTCCTCCAGCAGGAATAATAGGAATGTCCACGTCCTTGGTGGCCTCAATCAACTCGTCCAGCTTGAACAAACTATCTTTTTCAGGCCCAATCCACGTTCCTCGATGACCACCAGCCTCTCGGCCCTGCAGAACAACGGCATCAGCCCCAGCCTGCTTCCAGGAAACAGCCTCTTCTCTGTTTGTAGCTGTGCCAATAACAATAATGTTTTTGGCATGCAACTGCTCCACCTGATCCGCAGAGATGATTCCAAAAGTAAAGGAGACAATGGGAGGCGGGTTTTGCAACACTGCCTCGAGCTGCTTGTCAAAAGGAGGAACACAGGACGGATACGAAGGAGCACTGAAAGACACATCTGCAGAAGCATAGACTGTCTCAATGGCCTTCAAAATGCTCTTGTCCGAGGAAACCACCGACTCATAGTCAGGAACCCCCTTTGTTACAAACAAATTGATTCCAAACGGCTTGCTTGTCTCCTTCTTGATCTCCTCAATGCCCTCACTGATCTTAGACGGCATCATGTATCCACACCCGAGATTGCCCACAAATCCCAGATTGCTGCTCTTGGCCACAAACGCAGGATTCGTCGCACCAGCCATTGGGGCCTGGAATATCTTGCCCTTCAAAATCTGGAGTCGATTCATGTCAAATTGGATGTGATTGTAGTGATGAGAATGACTGCATATATATGAGATGCACGCCAACAGTGGACTGCACAATCTCGGCCGACTCGCGAACCTTAATTTCTCAGTTCTACATCATACGATTCGACTGAAGGAGAGAAAAAGTGGGCTTTTTTTAGTAGATGATGAGACTCCAGCCTAGATTATGTCACTGGGATTAGTCATAGTTACCATATTTCCGAAACTGCCGCGTTGAGACTCACTCATCCACATTACGTAATCGACGAAAATCGTCCTAACACCTTCAATTTTGACCCCACGTGAATCAAAGAAACTCCATCATATTCTACACCGCTGAAATATCATTCTGATACCAATATCAATGCCATTCCAGCCAGTATTTCTCGTTCTGTGGCTGGCATCAGAGTTCGGATCTAGTCTACTCTTCTTGATATCTCTAAATTATACGAAACTTACAACCTGCAAAATATTTTCAACTAAACCTAACTAAATTAATGATAACAGCACTTGTACTGGATGCTACAGCTCTCGGAAGTTCATGCAAACAATAAATACCTTACATCAGTGGAGCTTTCTATACTTCAACACCCTTGGCCCAGCCAACAGGCGAGGACGATTCCAGACAGCTGCCGGTGGGGCTGGAACCAAGAGTGGGGGTGGGAGAACGCAGGCTACCATCTAGCGTGGTGGGGCCGACGTACTCACCTCCGGTGGGAGTCGTGGCGGTGCTCGAGGCGCCACTCCCGTTGCCGTTCCAAGGCCAGGCAGAGCTCAGGGCCGAGGAAAAGGACGACATTTTGGATTGCACATAAGAGGGCTGCTGGGGCCGCATGCCTAAAATGGAGTCTTCAGACGAAGTCGACGAGGTGCTGCTGATGGAGCCACTGTGCGCGTGGCCGGGAACAAAGTAGTGTTCGGGCTCCTCCGTCTTGGGAGCAGAGCCAAAGAAACAGTACTTGTTAATCATCTCCTGGTAAGAGGGCGAGTCGACTTCAGGCTTGACTCCGCCAGTCATGACTGCAGCCAAGTTGCCAATGCTGGGCGCTTTCTTCATCTCCGCGCTCTCCATTTCACCAGCTCCACCAACACCGGTACCAGCCGTGGTGGGAGGGGAGCTGTTGGATGAAGACTGGTTAGAAGAGTCTTGGCTCGACTCGTCGGAAGAGCCGCTGGAAGAAGAGGCAGGCACAATTTTGGAGGGGGCCTCGGACGAGGCGTTGGCCTTGGGCTTGCTGTTGGCGGAGGAAGCAACCTTGGCAGAGGGTCGCTCGGGCGTCTTTTGTCGGAATGAGTTACCGAAATCGTAGCGAGAAAACAGGTTTCGCTGGTCTTCCGTGTTTCGTCGCTGAGGGGTCAGAAACTTGGACTTGGTCTTGGATTTGAGGGGAATGGAGTCGTCGACCGAAGACCGTCGGGCAGAAAATGCCTTGGGGGATGCCACCTTGTACTCAAAGTCGCCGAGGAAGGACTCGTTCGAGTTCTCCCTCTGCTCCTGCTCCTTGCTGGGCTTCGCGTTCTCATTCTTGTCGGCCTTTTCAGGTGAAGAGGAGGCCTTGGAGTACTTGGGTGTCCAGCCAACACCATACTCCGTCTTGGATCGGTTATGGAACCGGCCAGGGCCTCGTTGGGGCTTGGGCACCCGCTTGAAATCTAGTTGGAAGTTCTGGAACCCGTTGTTGTCCCAATACTCGGTGCCGTTGGCAGTGTACCGGACACACAGATGCATGGGCTTCTGGGTCAGAATGTGCTGAGGCAACAAGTTCATGTTGATAGAGAAGGTGAATCGGTCGTAGCCCATATCCTTGAGCTTCTTGCGGGCGTCATCGTTATAGGTCGCGTCCACCTGAGACACCGTCTGCCAGTAGTCCAGCGAGTACCGCACGTTCACCTGCTTCTCAAATGCAATATTCTTGACTGCCACATGGCCCACCAGGTTGTTCTTGTCGGCAGATAGAAATAGGTTTTCCAGGTACACCATGGGGTCCGGCTCACCAGAGTGGGGCTTGGGGCCAGGAACAGCAGGGAAGTTGGGGGTCGACAGCGACCACTCGGTCCGGGCAATGTACTTATCGTAGCCCTTTCGGAGGTCGTCCTCGTCCGAAGACGAGTCGTCATCTCGCCATTGGAAAGTACCCACACCGTTGTGGTTGTGGTGGTGGGGTCGAGGCTTCACAGAACCGTCGGCCACGGCCTGAGGACGGTCAGAGTTGAGGAAGTGTCGCACATGCTCCAGCTTCTGGTCGAAATGCACGTTTTTGATGGCCTGAGCCGCGGCGCTCTTCATGGACGACTCAGGCATAGACTTGTTTCGCACTAGCGACGACAGCTTAAGCGAAGACTTGACCAGCTCGCCAGACTTCTTTCGGATGATTGAGGGCGACACAGGCATCTGCAGCTGTGTGAGAATTGAGGACCGTCGCTCAGGCGAGGTGAGAGAGTCGGGGCAAGAGAAGACGGTCGAGGGCACGTCCTCAGAAGAGCCTGCACGTGTGAGAACCATGGTTTCGGTCACAGGAGAGTCGGGTGCGGGGGTCTCAGGAGCGGTGTTGATGGGAGGCACAAAGTCGCGTTTCTCCAAGCCTGGCGACGAAGTGGTTCGCGTCAGTGAGGGTCGTTCGGCTCGTCGAGACGCGGCTGACTTGGCCGAGGCGGCAGCAGTAGCAGCAGGGGTCTTGGCCTCCGAGTCCGAGTCGCTGAGGGCCGCTGAGTCGAACACAATGGGGCCTTCCTTGTCGAGGGAGGGTGCTGTGATGGTGGTCTTTGCGGCAGATGTGATGGTTTTGTTGCTGGGGACCTTTTCGTTAGTATGCTGGGGGGTGTTGTTAGAGGTAGATGTGGCTGTTGCGGTCGATGCGGGCTTTCTGAGCTGACTGAGGGTGGAGGAAATAGGGCCCGTACCGTTAGTGAGCGAGCTCAGAGAAGCCAGGGAGCTGAGCGACGACAGAGAGCCAAGTGAAGACGAGCTGGGAGACTTGGAGAGCCCCAGCCCGGTGTCCAGAGGATCGATCTCATCGGATGCGCGTTTAGCAGAGCCATTAATGTCGATAGCAGCCGTGTTTGTGTTTGTGGCACTGGATGTGGCAGGTTGTGTGGTGACGGTGGTTTTGTGCAACTGTGACGCAGGCTCGCCGGTGATGGTAGTGGATGTGAGAGCTACCATGTCGTTGTCCGGGCTGTTGGCGGAGCTATGCTTGTCGTGAGTTGTTGCAGACTTGTTGTCGTTTGAGAGTGGCGAACAAGAAGAGTTGGGATGAGATGAGACGGAAGGGTGCGAGGAATCCACTTGGTTTTGTGTCTTTTGCTCAGCACCTGTGTCTATTTCGTCTTTACCCAAATTAACTTTTCTTGCAATTAACTCTTGTGCTTGTTCAAACCTTGTCTTTGTTTGCGGTGCATGACCAGCATTTGGCCACGAAGTGCTGCATGAGTTGCTTTTATCTGGAGTTAGTGATCTAGTGATCGTGGCAAGGGGCGGAGACACGGAAAAACGCAAAGCTAGAAGAACGCAAAATGAAAAAGACAAGGATCATGAGAGCGAGAGAAGAGAGAAAAAAAAATGCAGCAAAACGCAGGACGAGCGAAGAGATAGGAAAAGGACAAAATATTGGTGTAAAGATCAGAAGTTGTTGTGGACAAGAAATAAAAGTCCCACTGATGAAAAGTGAACAACTTCATTTCCCCTCACGCCTTCCTTCTCTAGACTGCTTATCTATCCAAACCTCATGCTCCCTCCGTATCCACTCTCGAGACTCCCTGTTTCATACGCGTTATCTTTGAGTCTTCCCCTCATGCTCAACAGTCAGGTTCAACTGTTGAAAATTTGTCCCAATATCCATCAAATCAGTGCCAAAATCCGGTCCCAAAAAAAATTGTCCGACGGAAAACTCACCAACTCTATTCCGGAAAAGACTCCGAAGTCGTCCCTCCATGATGGGGTGCGTTTCTGGTGAATCACGTGGCATGGCAGAGTCCTTGTCGCCATCGCCACCGAAATTATCGTGGGCCTGTCCCTCGGTAGCAACGGTGGTGTCGGTAGCTCCATTACCGCGGCCCAGCGCCGCACTTGCATCTTCACTTGCACCATCACTTGCACTGGGAGTGCACAGGGTCGCGTCACTCATGTCGGGGTTAGCGGCGCTAAGTAGGTTATCTGAATGGTCTGATGTAGAAGAAGACGAACATGACGAGACAGAGGCTGGGCCGGGGCTGTTGTCAGTGCTGTCGGCGTTGTCGGCACTCGACTCGCTTTTGTGTCGGCGGAACAGCGACGCCGCAAAACTGCGGGCGTTCTTGCGGGTATTTTCAGACTGTTGCTGCTCTCGTTCTTCCGCCTCGTCCATCGACAGCCACCGGGGGATGGCGTGCAAAAATGGCAGAGACGACGATCGCTGTCTTCCAGGAGGAATGTATGGCATGCTGGTGTTGTAGAGTGAGAGTACAGTAAGAGTACAGTAAGAGTACAGTACAAGTAGTTGTAGGTGATGTAGGAGTAAGGTGTGTTGGTGTTGGTGTTGGTGTATCGCACTGGTTATGTTGGTGCTGGTATTGGCGCGGGTATTGGTGCTGGTTGGTATGGACGTTGATGTCGGTGAAGTGATTTGGTGGTGGTCAATTAGGGTGGCGACTATCTACTCTACAATCAGTATCCATGGTCGTGAGCTAGTATATATCCTGCCTCCCAGGATCTGACGACTACAACGTAGTGCCTGATTGTTCCGTTTTGGAACCGGACTTAAGCGCACAATGGCCCGTTTGTGGAACAGTTGAAGGCAAGGCAATCGCAAAAGGGTACCGAGGCTGGCAAAGACTGGCAAAAACCGGAAAAATGCCCCCGGAATCACCATACGAGATATCGTTGTCGCCCCATCTTCTTAATTTCCACCTCTAACCCACTACCCAAATACGAGACACACTCCACACTAAACGTTGAACCGTACTTGTACCTCTACATGATACTGTACATGGGAAAATTGGCCCACCTTATCAGCCACGTGCCAATGGCGAACCGCGATGGGATGGTGACCTCTTGACGTAAAGAAAAAGAAAAAGGTACAACCAAGTGCGACTCTGCAATACGTCGGACATATCGGACCCTCCACAACCGTGCGCCTGCCGTCTTGGGCTTTTGAGAGCACTTTTTTTTTTTGCTCCCTGCCGTCGCACGCTCCATCCAAAGGTGGTGCCATTGCCCATGTGCAGGATACGAGCATTTTCAAAACCGTACAACCTTATTTTGTCTTAGTCAGTTGTCGGATATGAACATGTACGGTCGGAGCGTGCCGGTTGGGGCCAAAAGGGCGAAAAAAATGCCCACAAAACCGTTGCAGCGCCAATACGGTCCTCGAGGCACGCCTGCACAGCTGTGTGGAAATGCCCCAAGTGGCAAAACGCCTGTTTTTTGCAGCTCCCTACAATGATAGCTCTCATGTTCCACTGCACTGGCTTCCCCTCACCAAATCCAGCAACACCCAAATACATGTTGGAGTAGTCCACTTTAGGCCGTGCTTCCCACCACCCCCCCCTTCCGGCGCCCACCGAAAATACTCCCGCAAACACTAAGCTCGCTTTCGTGGGGACAACTTCCAACCCCACCGCTTCCCCCTTACATCTCAAGTACTGCTTAACTATCTCAGGATTGAGCCCTCTCTCGAAGTTTGTGAGGGTTCGGCCCTCCGCCGCCTTAGACTATTAGCCTTCATAAAATCCAAACCTACTTTTCGCTATCTGAACTCTAAATCACTCTGCATTAATTTGCATGTCTCAACACGCTAACCATGCATATTTGCTTCTAAAGTCGACGTCACAATAGAACGACGTATCGGGCCAGTTTGGAAGCAGCGCAAGATGGGGCGGTCCCCAGCCGTATCACGCGCAAAACATCAAGCCCCAAATTTTCTCTTTATTTTCAATCTTTTGCCAAGATCGCCAAGATCGCTTACCTCATAATTTATTTTTCCGCACAATTGACCACCGGACAAATTTAGGCTCCGGGGTTAGGGTTTTATCGCCCAAATAGGCCATTTCTGACGAAACCAACCGCAAAATGATACACGGCGGCCAGATCTGTAGCTGTCTACGAATACCAATGACTGCAAGTTGAACGAACGGAATCTGGAACAGGTCCATGTTCTTGGCTTTCATTTCAGAAAAGCTTCAATGTCGGGAGTTTCAAAGCAATCTGCTCATCTTCTGAGACAGTGGTACCTTTCTTTATTGTACTAGTGACAGGATATCGGATACGGAATGGCGCGGGCAAAATATTATCCGTCTACGTGCCAACAACATAGTGTGTGTCTACAGTGCTTTGTGTGTGGGTTTGAAAAAGTTGGAAATAGTGGTTACCTTACAGTGCGTTCTGTGCATGTCTTGCCACAGTATGCCACAGTATGCAGCTGGACGCACTTTTTTTTTCAAGTAGGTTTTTTCCACTGCATGGTCTATGCTCCACCCCCCAGTTGTTTATCCGAATTTAATCCGTAATCGGAGGACCTGAGTCGCCTTTCCAGGCCTCCATATATTGATGATAGCGGAGCGCTGTGTGGTTGTGGAGACGGAAAATAAAAGAGAGGGGTCTTTGGAAACAAACGCCGGCTAGTTCGGGATCAAACTACCGTGTATTATGGGGTAGAGCATGTACACGACCCCGTTTGGTTGTACAGGAACTTGTGAACGGAAAAAAAAGGTGGATTCCCGCATTGCAGAGCTCTACGACTGGAGTCTTGTTGATTTTCCCCATGGGATTTTTCCGAGCGCATTGCAGGTGGTTGCAGGCCGTCGCCGCTCGTGAGATGTGGTTGGCGAGGTGTGGAGCCTCGTGGGTCGTGCTATTGACGATAGAATGCATTAGCGCCTCCAAAAACGAGCTAACCAGACTCCTTGGTGGTACTGTTTACAGGCAGGGTCTGAGGGGGAGGGTACACAAAGCACTCAACAGATTCGGTGGCTCGGGGTGCGTGTTTTTTATCGACCCCAGAACCACTTGTGGGTTCCAGGCCTCGAGTTTGAGACATGAGTCGAGTCTCAGTTTGGAAAAGTCTCAGAGCCAGAAGGGAAACTGAACCGTCACTGCTGCGAGCTTTAGGGCTCGTGCTCTGCGACGTCGCACTACCGGCGCTTGAGCAGCGCAAAAAGAAACCATCGGCTTTCATCTGAAAGAGTCTGCAGACGTGACGGGCTTCTTTACCCTCGAGCTTTCCACTTTGTATTTTGAATTAGAGGTGGAAATATCGGAGGAAAATCCACCGCAAAAGACGACCGATTCTATACCCCTTCAGCACTGTGAAGAAATTGCTGTGCCCAGCATTTGTCGTATTATTTTCGGATTTTTTCCCTACGCCGCTCTTCACTTTTTTCCCGCACTAAATCTGACACTTTCTGACACCTTCTCACAGATAACCAAACCCTTGAAAAACTTTGCGTGACGTCAGTGGCGGCCGAAAGCGGGTTTGAAACGTACTTGTAGTCTGATGAGCTGTTGGGTCCATGGCTGCCACAAAAATAAATCCCAACCGCGTGCCTCGCTAGTGTATTATAGGGAAATCGGAGCTACCTGAAATCTGTCTATTGTAGATTGTCATGCAGGTGGAAACGACACTGACGAGACATTGTTCTGTCATCCCAGGTGCGGTATTGCGTCCATTTTTTTCACGCACCAAAGTTACACTCGACAGGAATGTATTGAATACGAGCCCGCAGTCTTTTCTTTTGCTAATTGCCGTTTTACTTTGCTATAGGTTGCTACCACATCACAGGACATGAATATCACTTGGGCTTGGCGATGACTCAGGGCCTGCGGAAACAAAATTATGCCGGAAAATCGTGGACATGGCGAAAAAATGCCAACTGAAAAAAATGCGAAATATGACACTAAGCCGACAAAGTCTGATGGTCTTAAACACAGGTTTCACCTCTGTTGAACCCAACGTCAAGGTGAGGCTCGTTTCTTAACCTCCTTTACCGAAAACGGCCGCTTCTATATTTTTCTATAGCAGTACAAACCGCACACGCCATTCCATCGGTTAAATGACGCAAGGAAGCTAGCCAAACAGCACAAAATAAAGGATTACAGAACGAGAGAAAATCACATAAATCCACAAGAAATCCACACCTGCTGTCAGACCGTATTCCGAGAACTTTGCACATTTACCCCTCCTCGTTCTATGCATCAATCCCTGTCATTAATTCATTTGAATTTTCGGACGCGTTTTTTTAAGGTCTGACACCCCTGGACGATCTTCCATGTGAGGAGGCTTGTGCGCCGGTCATAGGAACAGTCATGCGACACGAGACACGGAGATTGATAAATTCCGTGCCTTTCTATGTGCTTATGTAATCATACTCAATCTCCAACTGTCTACCACTACGCTCCACATTCTTGTAGCAACCTTTGTACCCCATTCGAGATCGGACTGTAGTACGAGCACCTGTAGATAGTGGCAGGCTAATAAAGGTGCCCATCATCACGCTCTATCACGTATCGTTAGGCGCTGTGGCTGTCGGAATCATGTGTCCATGGACAGGTAAGGGGACAGTTGAGATTGTAGGTGACCCGTTACTCATACAACCGCTTGTATGATTCTGATGAGCACTAACCTCATATTATCGGAGCTATTCGGAGGCAATCGTTTTTGGAAAAGGGAAGCAAATTCCTCAGTTTCCTCTTTGAACGACCCATGCCCAGCTGGTGGGCTGGATACGATCCTGTTTACTCCGAAGAAGCCCTGTCGTTCAGTAACGCCAGAGATGAGAAGTTTGTGTTTGAGATCAGCGGCTCGGAGAGATATCTTCTTTCTAAACTAGGTAGTGTACTTGCGCTTCTGAAGCGCCGCAATTACGTCACTAGTATCTTCTGCGCGAGTATCTGACTTTTGCTATAGCTCTGATACTTGGACATCTATGATTGCGGTTGCTGTTGAACAGGAGAACGGTATGAAAGGATTTGGGGACCCTCTTGTGGTCTCAGGCTTTTGGAACGTCTACAATGACGTTTTTGGAAACTATCTAGTACAATAATCAACCCCCCATTCTCACACAAAGCTCATCTGTCTATAAACACACACAGCAACTCTGCACTGAGAAATACGAGTTGACATAACAAAGCAGGGTCAATAAAATCCTGGATAGTAGAAAAATGGGACCTCAGTGACCGATACAACCACCTAATCAACTCCCCAATACCCCCTCTTTCTCACAATAAGCTCATTGTGGTTCTACATCTCATGATGACTAGGACGAAGGTTGGAGACAAAACATGAAAAGAACATACGGGACTGTAAAGAAAGAAAAAAAAATATCCGTAGAAGCAATGACAATTGCAGCACCCAGGATTCTCGTATGGTCTCCCACTACAATACTAACTGGGCTCTCTGGTGCTTGACTAATGGCTGATCGGACGGGAAGCCGTATTTTCACCAGGATATGGGCCCGCAACTGGACGGAGCAGAGTGTGAGTTCTCTTCACCCGAGCTCTGAGTCTCATGATCCAAAAATCAAAGAATCAGCTTCTTGAACAGTAAGCGTCTTGTAGCTTTCCGTTCACCATAATCTCGTAGTGCTTCGTCGCCAACCCGGTGTGAAGTCCAGAGTTGTTGTATACAGACCTACATATGAAGCCTTATTGTAAAGGGCTTCTAGCAACTCCCTCTTTTGCCAATCCCATCTCTCTTGCCACTTCCTTCCTCACTTGTATCTCTCCCTTTTTGTTCTTATCCTTCTGAACAAACCAGGACCTCAAAAGTCATCGCCAGTAAGATCTAGAGCTATATCTAAGTCGCTATTCAGTTGGCGGATACTCTGAACTACCACTATTCAGCCACTGTTATACATGTCAGTATTTTCAGATACGCTTGCTACATATTCTTTGAAGATAGGCAGTCTTGAACTTCCATATCGATGATACAATAGATTCACGCAATGAAAGCCACGCCATCCTATAGCATTTGTACAGGCACCAGATACTTATATATCACTCGTGTCTGTAGAGTAATTATCCAACACACCTTTCGCCGTCACTGTTTCTACGTCCATGGCAACACAGCCATACAAATCAAGTCTACACCCTCGTCCACTGTCCACCGTCACAGAAGCTATGGAAGTGTTGAAGTTGCAATTGAAAGAGGCAAGAGACAAAGCCATAGTAGGACCCACCGCTTGCCCTGGCGTTTCTCAGTTCATGATTCCTACACAGGCATGTCACGTCACTATTGGTGCACTTCAATCAAGTTTTTTTTTTCAATTATCTCTATGGGGGTATTAATAAATAAGTCATCGTCGTTTCTCTGTTCTCAATCTCTGTCTCGATCTCTGTCTCGATCTCTGTCTCGATCCCTGCTCGACCTCTCTCTCGATCTCTGTCTCGCTCTCCTCTCATTTTTTTACGCTCTGGAAGGCATGTCAAAATTGTACAGACGGGCAACACCGTCCTCGCAGCCCATGACAAACTTGCAGTCGCTCATGGCCACACAGGTGACAGCCTCGCGGTAGCCACCAAACGTGTGCATGTACCTACCAGAATGCAGCTCCCAGACTTTGACAGTCTTGTCGTGCGACGCCGAAATCACTCGGAAATGATCTGCAGCAATCGACCACACTCCCTCAGCATGACCAAACAGAGTGCGAACGCACTTGCCGGTCTTGATGTCCCATAGCTTGATGGTGTTGTCGAGGGATCCCGTCAACATGTGTGTGGGGTAGTGCTTTCGAGCCAGGGGAGTCTTGGGCTCAGGGAAAATGTCGCATTGAGACACTTGGCCAACGGAGAAGGAGTTTCGCTGGACAGCAATCTCTCCATCAGCAATAGCAAGATCAGGACCATCGGTAGAGTCGTCAATTGCACTTTCGTGACCATTGTCGGCCTCATCAACAACACTGGCATCAGCGTCATCAATGGCACTCTCATCGGCATCCAAATGATCAACGTCCTCCAGATGGTCGAGAGTCAACGGAATGACGGACTGAATGTGGTGCACGTGTCCACCGGTGTTCTGGTGACCAAACACCCGCAGACACCGCTTGGTCTCCAAGTCCCACACTCGAACAGTGTTGTCGTCAGAGGCCGAAAAAAGCAGGCCCGACGCGCTGTGGATTTTAACGTCGTTGACGTAGTCAGTGTGGCCCCGCAGAGTGAAGCAGCTCTTGGTTTCAAAGTTCCACACCTTGACGGTCTTGTCTGCGGAACCAGAGACAATCAATGAATCGTTGAAATCAACCGCAAGAACCTTGTTCTCGTGACCTCGGAAGGTACACACACACTGACCTGTTCGGTAGTTCCAGATTCGAATAGTGTGGTCCAGAGATCCCGTGATGAGTTTGGTGTCGTCGAACATGAGAGCCCGGACTCCCAGACGATGACCCTCGAGGGTTCGGATCAGCCGACCAGTCTCAACACACCACACCTTGACAGTGGTGTCGTAGGAACCAGTAATGAGGAATTGGTGGTTGAACTGCAGGCACATGATGGCGAGCTTGTGGCCGGAAAATTTACGTACCGAGTACTTGCCGGTACGCCAGTTGCGCTCCACCATGTATCGTTCTCCATAGACCTCCTTCCAGGGTCGCGTCTTGGATGTTTTGGGTGCAGCCATGGCCACATTGTCGTCTTCTCTCTTTCGCTTGTGTCCGCATTGGACGTCTGACGAGGAAGATGGCTTTTCCCCTGTCAGGTCCTCCACCTTTTCTTGTGGGGTTTGGTCTTCCTTGTCCTCCACCTTTTGTCCTTGGGTGTCGACCTTGGGGTTGAAGTTCTTGGCCCGCAGTTCAATGGACCGTTTGCTCTGCTGCAGGCGCTTCTTGTCCAGCAGCGGCAGGCCCCAGCCGCACTTTGTGCATTTTTTGTCAATGTGTTGCTCACACATACGGTACCAGACCACGTCGTCGTCTGCGAGCATTTTCCATCGCTTGCTGACCTGCGCGGCTCGACAAAGAGATGCCGTGTCGAGGTAGCACAGAATTTTGAAGGCCACCTCTGTGGGGAGCGCCGAGATGAAGTCGATTCGAATGAGGTCCTTGAGAATCGAGCTTACCTGCGACAGCTGGGGGAAACAGCATTGTGTGAGAATGCCCTGCAGAATGAGCGAGCGCTGGCGAGGGTTGGACGCTGAGAAAATGCTCCAGCAGTGGCTGATGCCCTCTCTGTCCTTGACGGGCAGCTCGTCCATAGACCGTTGGATCTGGGCCATGCACTCTTCGTCGGACTCGCGGGAGCAACTGAGGTCCGGATGGTGCCGGTAGCAGTATCGTCGCATGTCCTTCATGTCGGGAGACAGGTTTCCCTGGAAGTTCTTCATGTACTGTGTCAGGATCGACGAAGGGTGTGCGGAGGGGGGCTGTGATGTTTTTGTGGGTGCGACACTGGCCGTGTCAGCGCCGTCGCCACTGCCGTTGGGGTGTGGCTCTCCACGCGCTTCGCTCTTCATCGGATCGGTCTGTGGCTTGGAGCGTTTGTGTTTGTGTTTGTCCTGTGCTGAATGAGACGGTGGAAGGACGAGTGAGGGGAGACTGCTTGTTGGGTGGGTAGCCTCACTTATGTAGTCTGTGGTTTCTGTTTGTGTCACTTGTCGCCACTCGGAACTGGGAACACAAAAAGAAATATCGTCTCGGAGGGTGCTCAAGAGGGTCGGTGGAACACTGTGGTGTGCTGTGAGTGTGTGCGATTAGTACACCACTTGACCTCCAAGGTTTGGCTTTGCGTCTAATCAGGGCGATTCGGGGCAAGCGGGTGGTAAAGAGGAATGAGTAGGAGGAATCATGAGGGCTTTGAGAGCAATAATTTGGGGAAATTAGTACCAGAACTCGTTAGAAAGGTCGTCTGTTTGTGTCCCAGATATCCCCTCCGCCACCGCCTGCCCGGTTGCCCTCGAACAAGACACCTCCACTATCTCCGCCCACCCAGGTCACATGACCCAACCACTTTGAATAGCCTCCCCCAAACCCTAACCAGCGCCGTTGAAAACGCCACAGTTCGCAATAGTGGTCGAGATGACGAATACTCAATGGATACACTCTATCGGGCAGCGATTCCGCGCCACCGTTGCTCTCCTGTGAGATAGGCCCCGATAGCGAACTTTGGTTCGGATGGGGATTATCGCGGTTTGATATAGTGGGCTGTTAACCAGTACGAGGCATCTGCGTACGTACAGTCCATACTATAACTTCACGGAATCTGATATGAACAAACAATACACGAATCAAGTGTGAAAAACTATCTGAACACATGATTCCACCTCCATCTTTCCAGTCCTTTTGACGGCCTCGGTGACACTTGTCTGCGCAATGATGAACATCAGTCTCACTCGCACAACACTATTACTCAGCGCTACACTGTGGAGAGAGAGCTGAGACTTCAACAGACTAGTGTGAGGGGTTTACAAGTGGCTTGATTAACAAGTGAGGTGAGGTGCAAGCTAGACCGTCCGCTATACGCCTGTGTAGTGTCGTATTTGAACGTGGCAAACCGGGTATAATTCCTTCTTACTCATGTCTTTGCATCCATGACTACAGCTGACTGTACAGTATCTACAGTAGGTACATAAGCTACTGTGCACTTGACAATGCGCACTAAAAACGTACCGGGAGTTCTAGAAGGGTCTATGAGGTGTCTTTAGTACAAGTAAGTGTCATGTCATCGTTTTCTTCATGGAGTCTTGGGTAGTTTTTTTTTTTGGTGGACAGGTTTTGTTTCTGTAGTGTGTTTGATCGTGTTATTCTTGAGTTTTCTCGATTATTGCGATTAATACACTATATTCCCAAACACAGGTAATATCCAAATGCTTCCTATGTTCTCCAATATTTCGCTTAAACTTTATATTCACAAGCAATTTGTAATATTCCAAATGTTACCAAATTTCTCCAATATTTCAATTAATGCATTATTTTTCCAATTACTCGCGCCAGTCTCTTTGTTACATAAAAGTGCTCAAATTCGGTCGCGCAAATACTGCATTATTTTCAACATTTCGAAATCAGTCGTTTAACTGGAGCCCTTGTTTATGCCTATTTATAGCTGCATATTTCAGGTCAGGTCCCGTCACCAATGCATGATGCCACCAAGTGCACGGAATACGAAATAATACGAAACAAATCGGGTAACCCCATTGAGTCCTGATTGAAACAGAAATCGAAAGAACGGTCTTCAGCCCACCACTGCCAGTTGTTTATGTCGAAATTGGACGTCTCGTCCTCAACTTCCAGTTTGATTAATGACCTGAGATTAGCGCCACTGTCAAGACTACAAGTAGGCCATAATACTAAAAACATAGTACGAGTACGAGTACGAGTACAGTATGAGCATACCACGTCGTACAAGACAATGTTTATATAGTCCATCTAGGAAGTGAGTTGGCCAGTCAGTCTTCAAATTGAGCAGACGCTCATCATCGCACCGCTTACTCATCATCAAGGACCTCTTCACCGTTTCACCGTTTCACTTGTACATTCTCAACTGCACGTGGAGTCTCGGGAGCATGTAAAAGAGGGGCCCTGCTTCCAGACACGTTGACAGGTGACAGAAATTGCATGCCAGGGCGTGCAAGACGTGGGTTTTGGAACGGCTGGCTGCTTCGCTCCGTCTAACCTGTTTCCACACGCTTTGGCTGTCTGATCGACATGGGTGAAACCCTCAAAACACACGGTGGTGTTACAGCAAGATGAGTTTCAGCAGCGTTCAGTCGAAAATAATAGGGGAGACTCCATGGCGAAGAAACGACATTCAGCGTTCAGGGGTTTGCATGTACTCGTACAGTATGTACACCGGCATGCAAAATAAAGGGATATTACAGCAGCGAGGCTCGGGCTGGCGAGTGTCAGCTCATGTTTGGGTGGGTGCCTTTCATTCTCTCGACCAGAAATGTCAACTATTATTACCACTAAACGCAGCTCCTGTTCCCAGGCTGAAACGAAGAAACATGCATGGCTACTCTAGTTCGGTGCATTACCCCATTGGCGGTCATATTATCGACCCCAGGTCGCCCGTGTATCGTACAAGTAGCACAGTAGCGGCGTGTCAAACCCTGCCGCTTGTCTCAGTGCAGTGGACATGATAATTTCAGTTTGATTGCAATACTATTGGCTGGGCCGGTTTGACGCTCTGGTGGATCGGGTGACCGGGTCCCCAATTGGAGAGAAAATCAAAGCAAAAACTCCTGGAAAAAGGAGGGAGATTTGTCAGACCCAAAACTCCCCTGCCGAACAAGCGGCATTCGCGACAAAAGCGTGCTTGTCTCTCATCTCTACCCCTATTAATTACCCTTGGTGGCAGCCGCGTCCTTCATGCGGTCTCAGATCTAACGGCGCGGAGGTTTGCACCTAAACCGAACTATTATGGGCGACAGACTCCTCTCTGGTTTGGGACGTGCTCCCCGCCTGTAGACGCGTACAAGTCATATAGACGTGGGTTTCTCGCTTGCATCGCCCGCCGTTTTGCAAAAAAGAAAGAAAGAAAGAACAGCGCACCATGGGCAGACTGATACGAAGAGTGGCCCGAGGCAAGCTCCTGGACCCAATACCCCAGGATGACTACAAGCAGCTGCAAACGTTAGTCTCCTCCAGACCCGACAATGCGTACTTCATTCGAGACATGTGCACTCGAGGGGTGGTTTTGACCTTTACCACCGCCAATTACGCCAGATGCTTCATCATCCTTCACATGCTCTTCAATGACGGACCCATCAACTTCATCAAGCAGGTGGACATTCAGAGAAAGACTGGAATGCTCGATCATACGCCCCTGGATCCCAAGAATGAAGACAAACCGCTAGCAATCTCCGATAAAACCACAGCCCAGCTGTTTGTGCCGTACTTTGCATACCTTCGAATGCGTCTGAGTCTCCAGGAGAGGTTTGGAACCGATTTTCTGAGGCAAAAACTCGACAATAAGAGCATCACGCTCGATACTCTCATGAATAAAAAGTCACCAGACGCCCTGCCGCCTAAATACGTTGAGATGTTGTCCACTTTACTGGACATGACCAACACGATTCTCAAGATCGCACCCTGTCCACAAGTGCTGTATCCCGTCTTGTCACGTGACTTGTCTGTCCTCTTTTCGCTCCTCAGCGATGGACTTGCCACCATTTTGTCTGTCTTCACGTCGCTATCCCTCCCAGAAGCTGCTCATGGGCTTCTGATATACAAAAACTTTGTGGCTCTCAATGTCACCTCTCAAACCTCGCGGTACCTCAATATGAGCGTTCCCCAGATTGACGAGACGCTGACAAAGACAATTGAGTCGTGGTTGAGGTCTGAGCAGCTCTCTAGAGCCGTACCCCTCCCCAATTCCCCTCCAGAGTCTCTTGCAGAGTCCGTGAACGGATCTCCCAAGTCCGCTAAATCGACCCAGATCATCTCCAACATCTCCCACCGACAGTTTCAGCGCAATCCAGCTTCTGTAGGTCTCCAGGAACCATCAAGTGTGTCTCTATCACCACCCAAGTCGGTGTATTCGGCGAGATCCAGCTCCCTGCTTTCTCATAGAAAGAATATCTCGTTTGATTTCTCGGAAACAGTGGCCCAAAACGTGTCCAGATTCATAGAGCAGTCCGACAGTGATGAGGAAGAAGCGCAGGCCTTCCCGATATTCAACGCCAAGCTGTCTGACCGAACTATTACTGGGTACCTGACCCAGGAGTCTGACGATACCAATAGCAACGGAACAGACCAAGATTCGAGCTCCGCAAGTTCTGCTACAACCACAACCGGAAGTCCAACGTTCGTCATCACTTCAACACCTCCAAAGTCGCCCAGAGACTCCGACGAATTGCTGGAGTGTTTTAATGACCCTGAATGCGAACCATCCCCCAAGGTGTCGCTTCGCAAAATGAGACCTCCCCAACTCAATCTGACGAGAGATGTAGACTACGACGATAATGTGGGCATTGCCTTTTTAAAGTCTGCTTCCTCAGACTCTTCAGACTGGTCTGAGATTTTCTCCCCGCTCGAAAATGATTCAAAGGTATGTCTCTCCTTCACTCCCTCTACCGTTCCTTCTTCTCCACATGCTTCCACTTCCTCCATGGGCCTGGCCGTCGGATACTCCGATACAGGCACTTCTGCGGGAAGTACGTACTCACAGAGACGGTGGAAGCGGTTCTTTAGTCGCAACTAACGAGTCTAGGCCCTGTCGACATCTTCTTGTAAAGACATCACAGTCTAGTCAAGACCCTATTTATCCATTCAGTAATTAATCGACGTGTGTATGAATTGAGCGCTGTACAAGAACTGTATCACAAGCCATCGGTGAAAATGACCAACCCGGAAGAGTACAGTACTATGCAGCTCTTGGAATACTCCTACATATTGTAGCTACAATTTGAAACACTACATACTGTTTGCGTGAGTGTCCTACAAGTAGTGAAATGGTAAGCTCAATTAGAACCTTTTTGTTGATGGAAGGACAACAGGTAGTCCTTCCATCAATTCTCTAGATGTTTTTTGTAAGCCGGGTTATTGGGGTTCAATAAATCATACACTTCTGAATCATCAGTTTATTTTTTATTCTAATGATTCATTACAGATGACGTAATCCGACGACGCTAACTAATGAGATCGCTCTCTAATATGCTAAATATCGGTGGCCCGATGGTTTAGTGGTATAATTCTCGCTTAGGGTGTCCTAGGCAATTTGCGAGAGGTCCCGGGTTCAATTCCCGGTTGGGCCCTACTTTTTTGTCTTTTAGAACTTTTAAATGTTTCTTTTTTTTTTTATTCTACACTCTCATTACTCCAGTATAAGCCAATAAATACAATTACTTTTTATAGAAGTCCTTCTTGAACCGGAAATGAAGTTGCAGAACACCATTATGGTAGCTGGAGTTGTATTTGCCGTCTCCTCGAGCAGCATAATCCCATGTTCGATCCACAACGCGAAATGTTAAGTCTGCATATGGAGCTGGAGCTGTGAATTTTAGCAGACAGGTCTCCCGCTGTTTTGTGATGTCTTCGTTCTTCATCTTGATGACCTGGTATGAAGGAGTCTTGCCTTCGGGTAGCTCGGGGTAGAAGATGTTGAACTTGTAACCCTGCACGGTTTTAGGAGGCAGGTTGTTGGAGTCGTAATGCGTCTGGTTGTACTTGTTCCAGTCGAATCCAAGAACAACTCGGTTGTGGAACCGGGGACGAGTCTTCTTGTCCACCTTGATCTCATCACTTTGTTGGTACAGCTCGGCCTCTTCAGTATCTCGCGAACTCTCATCAGTGATACCCTTGGAAAGGTCGATAACACCGTCGGCGTCTGTGATCTGGGGCAACAGACCGTCAGCCATTCCGTCGTCAACGGCGTTTTGGAAGTCAGGAGCAGCTGGAGTCTTCTCGGAAGCAGCAGACTTCTGTTGGGGCTTTCTCTTGTCCCATTCAACATTGTATTGCTCAACAGCCTTGACGTACAGCTCTTCGGTGAACGGAGTCTGCGGCGTGGTTCCAGCCTCCTTACACAGCTGCTTGTATCTGGTCTCAATTGCCTCGGATCGCTTCTCATCCAGCACCAACCGCATTCTTCGATCCTTAGAATGCGCCACAAGATCCTGGAAGAACTCCCGGTTGGGTGCGGCTCCCGAATCTATCATTTTTTGCATCCGAGCCTCCAGATCTGCCAACTGCTCTCTGTTCTTACCTCCCAGCACTTTTTCAATGTCGTCTCTCACCACACTCAGTTTACTAGAATCCTGAGAGTCTCTGTTGGACGCCGACTGGAGAGCTGATCCCCAGTACGACGCATTCTCGGGATCAATCTTGGCCATCTCGGACAACTGGGTCTGATCCGAGGTCTTCAAGCCGTCCAAAAGAGTCTCCACAGAAGGAATCTGGGCCTCCCGTCCCTCCATCATCTCCTGATCGTGAATGCTGTACGTAGGATAATTCCTATTTGCGGGACTGTCGCGCTCCAAAATCATGAGAATCAAATTGAACAGATCCACCGAAGATGCACGACCCTGGTTGATACGAAGAATGGATCCCATCCGCTTCTGTTTCAACAAAAATGCCCCCTCTCCTTCTATCCACTTGCGACTCTGGGCCTCGTCGCCGTACTCATGGTCTGGCTGCGAGTCTCGTCTCTGACCCCCTCGTTGCGGCTGTGTTTGTGTACGCTCGTTGTCTCGCGTGGACCGTTGCCGCTCTCGATCTTCAACTGCTGAAGGGTACCGACTCCGCCGATCCCGGTGTTGGTCGTACTCGCGGTTGTCATCACGTGACCGAAGCGACCCGCCCTCTCGTCGCTTGGGTGACCGACTTCGTCTTCTGTTCATGGTGTAAATATGTACCTGTTGTGTATATATCAATCCTGCCAAAAGTTAGGTGGTGCGAAGTGCACTGCAGTAATTAGAGTTTGATAAGTAAAAATTACTCTCTCTCTGGGAGCTCTCTATAAATTAGTTCAATCTCTGGGCTACAGTACATATGACTGTACTTTACTACCACATAGAATAATATCGGCGAAGTATACGAAGATACAGCTTCAGCTACAGTACAAGTACGTAGTACGTAAATACAAGTATTCGATTAACAACTAAAAGGTATCATAATATCCACACAGATGACTAGAAGCAGGCAGCAATGCCCACAAGACCAAGGAGACCGAAGGAAACGGTATAGGTGGTGGCAGTGTTGGCCTGAGCGACGCCAGATGCATTTGCGCCAGCTTGGTTAGGGTTTCTACCTGCATCAGATCCAGAGCCGGAGCCTGAACCTGAGCCTGATCCGCTAGATCCACTTGAAGAGCCTCCTGATCCGCCAGAGCCTGATCCGCCAGAGCCAAAGCCCGAGTCTGTGCCTGAGCCTGATCCGCCAGAGCCAGAACCACTAGAGCCGGAGCCTGAGCCTGATCCACCAGAGCCAGAACCACTAGAACCTGAGCCTGAGCCTGATCCACCAGAGCCGGAATCACTAGAGCCTGAGCCTGAGCCTGAGTCGCCAGAGCCAGATCCATTAGAGCCTGAGCCTGAGTCGCCTGATCCACCAGAGCCGGAATCACTAGAGCTCGAGCCTGAGCCTGATCCACCAGAGCCAGATCCACCAGAGCCAGAACCACTGGAGCCTGAGCCTGAGCCTGATCCACCAGAGCCGGAATCACTAGAGCCCGAGCCTGAGCCTGAGCCTGAGTCGCCAGAGCCAGATCCATTAGAGCCTGAGCCTGAGTCGCCTGAGCCAGAGCCTGAGCCTGAGCCTGATCCACCAGAGCCGGAATCACTAGAGCCCGAGCCTGAGCCTGAGCCTGAGTCGCCAGAGCCTGATCCATTAGAGCCTGAGCCTGAGTCGCCTGAGCCAGAGCCTGAGTCGCCTGAGCCTGATCCGTCTGAACCAGAACCACTAGAGCCTGAGCCTGAGCCTGATCCACCAGAGCCAGAATCACTAGAGCCCGAGCCTGAGCCTGAGCCTGAGCCTGAGTCGTCAGATCCTGTAGAGCCTCCAGAAGAATCACCGGAGCCATTGGAACCTCCCGTGGTGCCACCATTAGAATCATTGCCAGATCCATTGCCTCCTTCTTCGCCACCAGATCCTTGACCAGATCCACCATTGGTACCTCCGCTGGAGTCCCCGTTTGAACCGTCGCCGTTGGAGCCTCCATTGGTGCCGTCGCCGTTGGAACCGTCTCCGTTAGATCCGTTGGAACCGTCGCCGTTGGAACCGCCATTGGAATCATCTCCATTGGTGCCGTCGCTGTTGGAACCGTCGCCGTTAGATCCATTGGAATCGTCGCCGTTGGAACCGCCATTAGAACCGCCATTGGAATCATCTCCGTTCGATCCATCGCCATTGGAGCCTCCATTGGAACCGTCGTCGTTGGAACCGCCATTAGAACCGCCATCGGAACCTCCATTGGATCCATCATCGTTGGAGCCTCCTCCATTGGATCCATCGCCGCTAGATCCGTCGCCGCTAGATCCATCGCCGTTGGAGTCTCCATTGGAACCGTCGCCACTAGATCCTCCGTTAGATCCGTCGCCGCCTTCTTCGCCACCGGATCCTGCACCAGTGTCTCCGCTAGAGCCGTCTCCGTTGGAACCATCGCCGGTAGACCCTCCGTCAGATCCGCCACCATTAGAACCTCCATTGGATCCGTCGCTGTCGGATCCTCCGTCTGAACCACCGCTCGAACCGTCATCAGTGCCATTACCGTTGGATCCTCCGTTGGAGCTTCCGTCAGAGTTATCGCCGTTAGAACCTCCATTGGAACCATTATCAGATCCGCCATCGGCGCCTCCATCAGAGCCGTCGCCGTTGGAACCGTCGTTGGAACCATTATCAGATCCACCATCGGCGCCTCCATCAGAGCCATCGCCGTTAGAACCGTCGTTAGAACCATTATCAGATCCACCATCGGCACCTCCATCAGAGCCGTCGCCGTTGGAACCGTCGTTAGAACCATTATCAGATCCACCATCGGCGCCTCCACCAGAGCCATCGCCGTTAGAACCGTCGTTGGAACCACCGTTGGAACCTCCGTTGGAACCATTGTCGCCACCGTTTGAGCTGTCATTTTCATCTCCCGAGCCTGTTCCCTCATCATTGTCGGGAGTAAGGCTACTTGTAGTTTGAGAGTTGCCTTGGGTGGTGGTAGGGGAGCCATTGTCATTGTCCTCAGAAGAAACAGAAGTGGGTTTTCCACTGCCATTGTCGGTAGTATGGCTAGTTTCAGAGATACCCTGGGAGGTAGAAGGAGAGCCATTGTTATTGTCTTCAGAGGAAACAGAAGAAAGTGCTCCGGTTGAGCTCTCATCTTCATCTCCCGAGCCTGTTCCCTCATCATTGTCGGGAGTAAGGCTACTTGTAGTTTGAGAGTTGCCTTGGGTGGTGGTAGGGGAGCCATTGTCATTGTCCTCGGAAGAAACAGAAGTGGGTGTGCCACTGCCATTGTCGGTGGTATGGCTAGTTTCAGAGATACCCTGAGAGGTAGAAGGGGAGCCATTGTTGTTGTCTTCAGAAGAAACAGAAGTGGGTGTGCCACTGCCATTGTCGGTGGTATGGCTAGTTTCAGAGATACCCTGAGAGGGAGAAGGGGAGCCATTGTTGTTGTCTTCAGAAGAAACAGAAGTGGGTGTGCCACTGCCATTGTCGGTGGTATGGCTAGTTTCAGAGATACCCTGAGAGGTAGAAGGGGAGCCATTGTTGTTGTCTTCAGAAGAAACAGAAGTGGGTGTGCCACTGCCATTGTCGGTGGTATGGCTAGTTTCAGAGATACCCTGAGAGGTAGAAGGGGAGCCATTGTTGTTGTCTTCAGAAGAAACAGAAGTGGGTGTGCCACTGCCATTGTCGGTGGTATGGCTAGTTTCAGAGATACCCTGAGAGGTAGAAGGGGAGCCATTGTTGTTGTCTTCAGAAGAAACAGAAGTGGGTGTGCCCACTGCCATTTGGTCGGTAGTAATGGCTAGTTTCAGAGATACCCTGGGAGGGTAGAAGGAGAGGCCATTGTTAATTGTCTTTCAGAGGAAAACAGAAGAAAGTGCTCCGGTTGAGCTCTCATCTTCATCTCCCGAGCCTGTTCCCTCATCGTTGTCTGGAATAGGGCTACTTGTAGTTTGAGAGTTGCCTTGAGTGGTAGAAGGGAAGCCATTGTCGTTGTCTTCAGAGGTAACAGGAGAGGGTGAAGGCTCGGCCGAAGAGACATCAGGGGATGGCTCGGGACAGGAGGGTCCAACGTGAACACACTCGCCGGGGAACCTCTGCGTACTCGCATTGCTTCCTGGCTGTCGACTGATCTTCCGCAGACATCCATTCGGTCATACAGTCGACGCTTCATCTCGGTGATTGGAGTACCCACTTCACTGCTGCTGTAATTGAAGAGGGCGTCGCAAAGCAAACAGTTTCTCAACTTGACCTCATTTCTGTTGAAGGCATTGCAAATGCAGCCAGAATCGCCGGTTGCGCACAAGTCGAGTTCAGCAATCACGTTCAGGCAAGGTTGCTGACACTGGACATTGTTCTGATTCTGGGGGTTGGGAATTCTGCAAGCAGTAGCTGTGGAGGTTGGCGGAGCACAGGAACTTTCGCTGTTGATTGTAGTCTGTCCACAAACGGATGATGCTGTCGTAGGTTTCATACAGTTCTGAAGAGGCAACTTGATGTTCTCGTAGACATTGAGGTAGTTCATATCAAACTGATCTGAGCAACCGAGACACAAGTTGACTCGCTCGGGAATCTTCAGCACTCGATCACAGATACAGGCTGCCCCCTCAAGACATAGACCAAAGTCTCTAATGACATCCTTACAGATGGCCTCACAGGCATCCTTGTCAGGAGTTGTGGGAACAGTGCAGTAGGCGAGAACCTGGGAAGTGGTAGGCGAGCCGTTGTCATTGCCATCAGAGGTAACAGGAGAGGGTGAAAGCTGGGCCGAAGAGACATCAGGGGATGGCTCGGGGGCAGGAGGGTCCACGTGAACACACTCGCCGGGAACCTCTGCGTACTCGCATTGCTCCTGGCTGTCGACTGATCTTCCGCAGACATCCATTCGGTCATACAGTCGACGCTTCATCTCGGTGATTGGCGTGCCCACTTCGCTGCTGCTGTAATTGAAGAGGGCGTCGCAAAGCAAACAGTTTCTCAACTTGACCTCATTTCTGTTGAAGGTATTGCAAATGCAGCCAGAATCGCCGGTTGCGCACAAGTCGAGTTCAGCAATCACGTTCAAGCAAGGTTGCTGACACTGGACATTGTTCTGATTCTGGGGGTTGGGAATTCTGCAAGCAGTAGCTGTGGAGGTTGGCGGAGCACAAGAACTTTCGCTGTTGATTGTAGTCTGTCCACAAACGGATGATGCTGTCGTAGGTTTCATACAGTTCTGAAGAGGCAACTTGATGTTCTCGTAGACATTGAGGTAGTTCATATCAAACTGATCTGAGCAACCGAGACACAAGTTGACTCGCTCGGGAATCTTCAGCACTCGATCGCAGATACAGGTTGCCCCGTCAAGACATAGACCAAAGTCCCGAATGACATCCTTGCAGATGGCTTCACAGGCATCCTTGTCAGGGGTTGTGGGAACAGCGCAGTAGACATTACCCTCTGAGATAGAAGGCGAACCGTTGTCATTGCCTTCAGAGGTAACAGGAGAGGGTGAAGGCTCGGCCGAAGAGACATCAGGGGATGGCTCGGGGACAGGAGGGTCCACGTGAACACACTCGCCGGGAACCTCTGCGTACTCGCATTGCTCCTGGCTGTCGACTGATCTTCCGCAGACATCCATTCGGTCATACAGTCGACGCTTCATCTCGGTGATTGGGGTACCCACTTCACTGCTGCTGTAATTGAAGAGGGCGTCGCAAAGCAAACAGTTTCTCAACTTGACCTCATTTCTGTTGAAGGCATTGCAAATGCAGCCAGAATCGCCGGTTGCGCACAAGTCGAGTTCAGCAATCACGTTCAAACAAGGTTGCTGACACTGGACATTGTTCTGATTCTGGGGGTTGGGAATTCTGCAAGCAGTTGCTGAGGCGGTGGGAGGGGCACAGGAGCTTTCGTTGTCGATCGTGGTCTGGCCACAAACGGATGATGCTGTCGTAGGTTTCATGCAGTTCTGAAGAGGCAACTTGATATTCTCGTAGACGTTAAGGTAGCTCATATCAAACTGATCTGAGCAACCGAGACATAAATTGACTCGTTCGGAAATCTTCAGCACTCGATCGCAGATACAGGCTGCCCCGTCAAGACATAGACCAAAGTCCCGAATGACATCCTTGCAGATGGCCTCACAGGCATCCTTGTCAGGAGTTGTGGGGACAGTGCAGTAGGCGGAAGTAGTGATAACTTCGCGCTTGTGGAGCTGGGCACGTAGGGGGCCAGCAGTGATGGTGGGCCTGGGTGCCCCACAGACGGGGACAT
Organism: Yarrowia lipolytica; assembly: GCF_001761485.1. Taxonomy (NCBI): domain Eukaryota; kingdom Fungi; phylum Ascomycota; class Dipodascomycetes; order Dipodascales; genus Yarrowia; species Yarrowia lipolytica. The sequence goes on along the minus strand of NC_090771.1, from coordinate 1,323,512 downwards.
TGGGAGCAAATGGTAGATGTCGGTGCTCGAGCGCAGCGTGGACCGCGTTTCGATTGTCAAGATCGAATACGGAGAGGCATTGCAGGCACTGTGTTAGTCGTGATAGCTGGGGTGTCATAAGGGATGTGTTTGTGTGACCTACATCTGTGTGGTTGGTGACATTGCGGTTTAGTCATACAGCACGCTGTTTGTGACACTGTTTGTGTCGTCAAAAGGTGTATGGACGCGCATTTGTGTTGTACAAGTATTGTGGTAGTGACGTGTGCAGTAAGTGGGAAGATCGCAAACACAAGTAGGTTAAGACATAGAGTGCACATAAGCTGCATGTCACTGAAAGCAATACGAGCTGCAAGCTTAAAATCTGCAATGATGTGCATGAGGACTTGGACGAAAACAGTAATACTCACTTCTTCGGGTGCGTCACCAAAGGACACGAAGTCGTCACAGATTTGAAAACAGGTGTCTCTAGAAAGAGTCGAAGAGGGAACACAGGCCATGGGCTGCTGTTGGGGCAAGGCACCCACCAGGGGTGCCAAAGCAAGCAGCAAAGACAATTGCATCTATGTTAGCGATGTCCAATATGTTTGCAGTAGGAGGAGGTGAAAGACCTGGGCTGGTCTGCCATGAGGAAGTACTTACTTTTAGAGTCAGTGTCGATGTTGACGTCGGAAGATGAGTCCGAGGTCACCCTGGGTGTTTATATATTTACCGAACCATTACATTGTTCGTGGCGGTGCAGATTAATTGGTTCTCTTTGCGTTTCCAAAAGCAGAATTTCACAAGCCTCGTGCCAAAATAAAAGACACAGGGGCCATACAAAGGACTGGTTGCTTCCACACTGGCCGATAAATTCAACGTATGGTTAAGCTGGACGTCGGAGAGTTGGGGGAAGGTCAGGCAGGATGGGTTTCCTTATGGTTCGACGGTAGCACGAAGGAGATCTAATGGTTATTAGTAGGACCATACAAGTAATGCAATTATATAAAGCTCAAATGGAAAGGATTGGAAATGTAGATGTTTTATTGCAAACATCTTACCTTTCGACAACAACAGAAGGCACTCAGGGTTACCAAAAAGTGGGAGGTGGGGTCCCGGATGTCACTAACTCATGATTCCGAGTCTGGTGACCGCATGTAGCATTTATTAGTTACAGTACTGTAGGTTTCCTTTAGTCCCTAGAGAGGTCGGAGCGAACAAGTGTCGCGTATTGTACCCTTGAGCTTTAGCCGATGTGCGTGTAGGAGTTCCCAGAGAGGAATATAGGGTACCGGTTTGGTATGGACTATTATCTGAGACAATATGGGGTTCTGAGGATCTCAACACACTCGGGTCTGGGCTTATTTTTGTCTCTTGAACTCCCTTTCTATTGTTTTGAACCCTGGCAGATCAAGCTACAAACTACAAGTACGGTACTCGTACTTCTACGTCTTACTGTGGTGTTCCCCAACGATGAACTAGATATCATATGTATTTACGGAACGAGCACTCGGACTTCTGTGAAATTTTGTTCTTGTTGTTGTTGTTGATACATTGATGACTTACAACATGAGGTCCAAGGCAGCAATTGCTACTTCTCTGCTTCCGGTATATAGATCCTCACGCTAAACTAGCTTAGGAACCAGAGAATGAACCATTCATCATGGTGCAAACGCGAGTGAAATAGCAGCCTGCTAACCCATTGTAATCTCGGAGCGCAGTTATGGGCTAAAGAACAAAGGAAAACGTGAATTAACGCGACCAAGCGGATTTGAAGGCGCCTTTTTTAACCAGGAACGCTTGCAAAATGTCCCATTTAAGAACCCCTTTATTGCGGGTGTTTCAGTTCATCTTCAAGCAATATTCTGACCCAGCCTTGTTTCGTTCGGATGTCGTAGATCAGCCGGTATAATATTCGCCTCTCCGTGCTCATGTCTCACTTGATGGCGACCCTATCGCTAAGTCCACGGGCTTATTGGAGAATACGAGCCCACTTTTAGGACCCTTTTCGGCATTCCCTGAGTTACCCCGGCCCAGTGGTCTAAAAGCGCGCTTGCCCACAATTATCTACTAGGGTTTTTTGGGGAATTGAAAAGGATTTTAATGCTCAATCGTGATGAGGAGAAATCACTAATGCTGTAAAAATAACCGAGCGTAGCATCAATAGCCAGGAACAAAAGTTGGGAATCGCAGAGCGGACGGGCAGAGCAAGCTGAAAAGACTGGATGCATGGATAAACGGCATCATCCCGGGGAGCTAAGGTGAGACATTAACTACCGATCCGTCATTCTCAAGATCTCCAAGCTCGTATTGTTCAACTAAGGTTGAAAAGTTGCAGGGGAGTCAACATGCGGTGTAACCTAGGTCCGGTCCATACCGCTTGGCTGTTTGTTTCTGCCGGACTATAGCTCACCTCCCCTCCAAACTATAGGTCTGAACACTATAGAAACACGGGCACGGCGGCTATTGAGACCCCGTGTGTCTTCACTGCAACATGCGGACCTCCATGTTTGTTTATGTCCGAATAGACAGACGGGCCAGATTCTACCGATGTTGACTTTGGATTGTGTCTCCTACTAGACAAATTTTAGTGTGCCCGAGATGCAAATTGTCGCTTCTGGAATGACGTAAGTAAAACTGGGCTAGTACAACTACTACTAAGACAGGTGTGCGGGAGACAGGGGTGGCCGCAGTTCTGGCAGGAGGGACGCGATCTGACATACCTGCTTACTCAATAAGTCTCCTCTACCGAATAACGAGCTTTGTAGCCTTGAAAACTCCCACTAGTTCGAACAATGCTTAGACTGTACACCAAGGACCCTTGATCCAAACAAAATGAGCTTATGGACCTTCCAAAATAGGATGACGTAGCTCGGCAAGTCGGGAAAATCAGGTTGCCTATTGGAGCCGTCCCCGGGTCAGTATGGAGCTGTAGAGACTTGGTATTGTCTGGGCTTGCAGGTGTAATTGAGACAGTATTTTCGGAGATCCGTGAGTGTGTACTTGAAAGGTAAGCGGAGTATCAGATCTCTTGTGCGAGTACAAGTACTTGTACTAGAAAAAGGCCAAATCTGGCACAATAAAACAAGTACAAATACCCGCATTTCAATGTCTATACGGTTAAAATCTCCCCCCTGAAGAATTCCGCGGAGTTTTTCAACTCTGAGAAGGGTATATGATCCTAAAGTAGCACTCTTAACTTGGGGAAGCAACTTGAACAAGTACAAGTACAAGCAGAGTGTCAAATATGGAATAAAAGATCACAGCCTTCAATAACTGTCTATCATAATTCGTTTTGGTGAAGCCACAATGTTCGTATTAGCCACCGGGTTCCAATATACGCTTCCTTTGTTTGGAAGGCTGGCAGTCACTCTCACTTTCTTGTCAAACTCGTAGAATAAAGGCAGGGGAAAAGTAGTCATCTCGAGGGATCCAATCATATTCGATTCCAGAAGTTTTTCGAGTTCCCCTTTGAGAAAAATGTTCTTCATGGCCCTTCCATCATCTTGTAGGACACTGGACAATACGAGAATCTGCCCTCAGGGATCCAGTAGGAAGGTATGCCAAAGGAAATGTAAGACAATTGGGTGACCTGGCTCTAATTATAATGGTATATTCCAAAGCTGAACTTCTGGATAGAGTACTACAGAGAGTGTTGTCGTTAATTGTGCTTGTGTCGATTTGAGCTACAAGTAGATGTCCTTCGTGTGATTGTTGTGGAGCTCGCATTGAGATGGGGGGTTCTCGATTTGGTAGATAATACGATATCAAGTTGTATTAAATAGTATTCAGGACTACAATGAGTTTTTGCGGTCACTCAAGTGGAGTGTCAAACTTCAGCAATGTTGGATAGGGAAGTGAAGATCAGGAATACTTGTAGTCCTCGTTATTGATATGGGAGGGATACTTGAGGAGAAAAATTGGGCAATGATTCTCAGTTTGTACTGCCAGTGCTTGTATTAGTCCGATAAACAGTGAATATAGTGTTATATATGATGCTCACACTAAGGACCGACCCAAAGTCCACATCTTGAGGCATTCGGCAGTAGCAAGGGTAGACATAATAGTATCATTTAATCAGCTTGCGATTTCGAATTGGTTTCTTGTATCATTTACCTCGAATTTTCGAAATAAAAGTGTCAGAGACAAGCGCTGTCGTTTCTCAGGGGCTATACATAGACATACTACCAGTACGTATGTCGGGAAGTCCCACAAGTGTGAATCAATTCCAGGCTACATAGGCCGATTTGGTGAGTTGATTCAACAAGCCTGATCTTTCCAAGCAACTCTTTAGCGGCAAAATCGTCGTTATTCTGCCGCAAGTTTTTCTTTTTTTTTTTTTTTTTTTTTTTTTTTTTTTCAAAACTTTTCAAATTTTTATTTTTTCATATTGAGCAGTTGTCACACGCATGTAGATGTCACACAGCATGCACCAGTAACAGTGGAAGAACCTTGTAGCTACTCATTGGTCCACAGCTTCTTTGTTAAGTCTGTTCTATCATACTTGATCTTCTCCTTTGATCGGTGGTCCAGCTTGCTAATTTCTTCAATTCTTCAAGTCTCATTTTTTTAATTTTTTTTATAATAAATCATCAAATAAATCTCTTTCGACCCCCACTCCCAACAAGATGCTAGACCGGAAAATTAGTCGAGGGTTAGGGTGCGTTGTTTTTCCGTCCCAACAGAATGTCGAGACCAACGTCAGTTGTCCGAACGTAATAACGACACCTTTGAGGCACACAATGAACCGACTGTTGAGAGTTATTCCCCGGGCCCGACGTGAGTATTGCTGGCAGCGACGAGTCACATACAGATGGATGTTTTCCACATCGTGACTGCCGTTCAATTGCTCCCCTTGAGTGCATTATTAGTGACATGTGTGATGCTGGGCGGGAGTCGAAGAAGGAGACACAGAAGGAGGAGACGGAGATACAGAGTAGATTGTGGTTCACGTGGCCGTGTGATTGCGAGCAGGCCGTCTCGTTTCCAACAGCTTTCGTTTCTCTACTACACTGTTGCCATTTGTTGCTATTCGTTGCATACAGTACGCAGATATTGGACACTGAAGGAGATCAGCAATGCAGAATGGAGATGGGTGAGGACAAGAGAAAAGGGAGTGCGTTAGATGAGGTTGATTGATCGGTTTGGTTTGTTGTGGTGATTTTTGATTCTCTTGTCGGCAAGTGCATCTTCTTGGGGTTATGGGTATCCACATTCAATATCTGACGGGTTGAGTCTACATTGAGACATCTATGATGGTTGATACAGATGGTGTTATTATGAGGGTGATTTGAGGGTTGACATTTTGTGCCAGTGAATATCGACCGTTGCACAGGTTCCGTGTTTCTCGATGTCGTCACTCTCCGATCTGATCTCTGATCCACCCCTGATGACTTCCACTAATATGGAACAAATTACACCCATTCCACTTCTGTCCTCTTGTGAAATACTTGCAATTGAGTGGTACAAGTGACATTACTCTGCTCTCTTCGGTTTTTTCTTCTGGCTCTTGAATTTCGGCATTTAATCATATCTGAGACGCTGAACCGGGACTTTGCTGTGTGTTAAACTGTGAGGTTTACACATGCTATTATCCTTTCCTGACCTAGCTGCGGCTAGTCGTTTCCGTGTATTGGTTCCGTTGTTGTCCGATCGGACCCACAGCCGTCATTTTACTAACCCAGTGCTCCACACCACCCCTCGCCTCTATCAGGCCAGCAACTTTGCCATGCCAGCCATGAGTCCCACCATGACCGAGGGAGGCATTGTGTCGTGGAAGGTCAAGGAGGGCGACGAGTTTTCAGCTGGTGATGTCATCCTTGAGATCGAAACCGACAAGGCCCAGATCGACGTCGAGGCTGCTGACGATGGAGTCATGGCCAAGATCTACAAGAAGGACGGTGACAAGGACATTCAGGTCGGAGACACCATTGCTGTGATTGCTGAGCCCGGAGATGACATCAAAACCATTGATATTCCTGCTCCTGTCGAGTCGGACGGCAAGCCTGCTCCCAAGGAGGAGGCCAAGGAGGAGGTCAAGGAGGCCCCTAAGGAGGAGGCTAAGGCCCCTGCCCCTAAGGCTCCTTCTACCCCCAAGGAGGCTCCCAAGACCGAATCGTCTTCTGCTCCCTCATCATCCGGCTACTCTGCCCCCGCTAACCCCGCACAGACCCTTCTCCCTTCGGTGTCCTCGCTTCTTGTGGCCAATGGCATCTCCAAGGAGGACGCCTTTGCCAAGATCAAGGCCACCGGTCCCCACGGCCGGCTTCTCAAGGGCGACATTCTCGCCTACCTCGGAAAGGTCCCTGAGGGCTCTCCTGGCGCTGTTGCCGACGAGATTAACAAGCGATCCCATCTCGACTTGTCCAACATCAAGCCCGCCAAGAAGAGCGATGCTGCTGCTCCCACTGGGGCTGCCAAGGCTGGAGATGCTGCTGCTCCTGCTACCAAGGCTGCTCCCGAGCCTGTCATCTTCACCTCGTTCCTCGATGTGGCCCACTTTGAGCCCGAGGACCAGCTCGAGCTGCAGCGAATCGTCAAGCAGGCCATCAAGCTGGCCAAATACGACGCCGTGGAGCTCGCAAAGCCCCGCCGATCCGCCAACGTGGACCCCGACTTTGAGGCTATCATCGGCCCCGCCAAGGGCACCAAGTTCTACGACGTGAACGTCATCTACCCCAAGTCCACAAAGCGGGCTCTCTCCAATGGGGCCGACCTGTATGACATTCTGTCGGACCGAAAGCCCCGAAAGGCTGCTGTCCAGGTGCCTTCCAACACTGTGCAGGTCGATGTAACAGTCAACGACAAGGTCCCCGGTGCCGAGAAGCGAGCCAAGCTTTTCTTGAACAGACTGGAGTATCATTTGACTGTGGAGGAGTAGGAGAGACAATGTCGAGCATAAGATGATACAGCACATAGAGTGTGCTATACAGTATAACGAAGGATATATATAGGTAGGGTAAACATGTGAATGGTGGTGAAGAGCATTTGCTAAGGGGTGCTCTTATTGTAGCGTTCCTTGATGGTATGACTGTAACTCAGTAATTCAGGTCAACTACATATGTACAGTATGTATGTAGTATTGTTCTTACATGATACATTCGTAGTAAGGGTATTCGTTTTCAATTTTACAGAGCATTCCCTTAGCTCGTGCTACAAGTGCGTTGGGTAAGGATGATTTGCTACGCCTCATGATCTTCGCTCCCCTCGTGCTCTTCGGTTAATCAGTTACTATATACACAACAAGATTATTGCTTCTTCTTGTTCTTCAACTTCTGCTTATGCTTCTGTTGCCAGGTCAACTTTGTCTGGGGCTCTTCAAGCGCCTTCTTTTTGTCCTCCTTTCGCTTCTCCTTAATGTCCTCCACAAGCCCGACGGTGTTAGCCTTGAGGGTGTTGAAGTCGCGCTCAAAGCCGCGCTTGTACTCGTTGATATAGAAGGACTTGCCCTCCTTGAGCTTTCGCTCGGCCTTGGCGGCGTCCTGGATTCGCCAGTGCTGTTTGATCTTGTCGTCCTCAGACAGACCCTTTTCGGCCTCCTTGATGGATTTCTTTCCAAACAGTACATCCCATACTCGTCCGTCGCCCCAGAACCAGCCGGATCGATCGACCACCCAGGGAACCCAACTCTTGCCTTCCCAGATGAAGAAGAAGAAGGATGACTTGGAGGCGGTACCGTAGAAACCGTCCTTGGTGAAAATGGTTGTCCTCTCTCCACATCGCAGCTGGTTGAGGTTCACTGTGTAGACGGGAGAGGGTCTACCAGGAAGATAGGGGTGGGTCACAAACCGAATGTGATCCACGCCCTGCATGTGCTCGGGAACACCCTTCATGTAGGTGCCAGGAAGGTAGTACAGACGTCGGATCAGTCTGCCAGGGAAACGAGCAAGAACGTAGGACATGAAGAGGAAAATGGAGGTAAAGGCAATGGGCACAGCAGATCTCAGTCCAAACTTGAACATCTGGTGCACAAATGGCTCGTCGGTGGGGTTCATCTTCCAGTCCATGTAGGCAGCACTCAGCAGGTTCTCTCCAAACATGATTCCGTACAAAGCCAGCACAAACGAGCCACAGAAACAAATGACAAAGTAGAGACGGTGGGGCTCGGCTTCGTACAGCAACTCGGGCTCCTTTTTGTTTTTCAGGATCAGCATCATTTCAGTGAAAGAGAGCCGAGGGCCGACCACAGGAGTGTCGGGTTTGGGAATGATGGTCGGCTGGGCCTCCTTACCGAGAGGGAAAGATGGGATTCGAGATCGCAACGAGTTGCTTCGAGGGTCAATAGGATCGATATCTCGGGGCAGATCAGAGTCGGTCTTTTTGCCTCGAACAGCCATAAGAACAGGGACAGCTGGAGCTCGAGAAATGGGCCGATTCACAAGCATCGAAAGCGGTCGCAGATGCTGCTGAACCAGCGACTTGCCGGGCGAGGCCAAGAGACCCCGCCTCGCCGTGTTCAAAACGAGAAGCATGGTGGTTGTGATTTTGAGTAATAGCAGGCAGATATTTCTGGCGGTAGGAGGTGCATGTTGGTTTAGGGTTAGGGTATGGGGATATTTGACTGGTAAAAAAGTACTCCGCAACGGAGAATTGAACTCCGGTCCCCCGCGTGCTGGTGTAAACCTGACAGGCGGAAATTCTAGCCACTAAACTATTGCGGAAGATGGAGTAAAAAGTCGTTAAAATAATATGTTGCAAAAGATGTAAAAAAAGAGAAATTTGGCTGGTTTTAGGGGTTTTAGTGATAGTAAAACCCTTTTTGTCTATTAATTATTCAGAATCCGAAATATTCAGGCTTTTAAATCCAAATATGAGGGTGTTATGATGTCTATAAGTTTCCAGTGAAAACTCCATATACAGTAGATAGAAGTATGACTCGAGATAAAGGACTACTAGAAGATATATAAATGTACAGGAACATTTAATTATGTGAATAAAGCATATAAATGAACTACATGTTCAATAAAAATCATGTCTGAGCTGTGGAGGATCAAAATTCTAAACAACTAGCGCAAGTGAACGAGGTAAGACACATAAATGAGGTAATGGAGGCCTAAAAACTTCAATGAATAACGATTTGAGGTTTACCCAATTGGTTTGTTGACTATTCAATGACGATTCGTCTCATTATGCTCTTAAAAGGTCCCTTTCTTGTATCCACTGTTTGACCATAGGGATGTATACTCTTCAGCAGCAGAATCTTCTGTGTGTTGATGATGAGATCACGAGAGTGTATTTATCAGTTCAGAAACATCACACAAGCACAAGTACAAGTACCTCGTTTACAATTTAAAGACTCTTGTTCATAGCAAGTATTAGTACAAGTAGACAAGATGCCTCTGATTCATTCTTTTGAGCAAGTCAAATATGTGAAGTACGGGTCATCAGGAGTGCTCAATTCTAGCCGCAATGCGTTTTTAAGAGCCATTGACACCTCTCTAAATCTGCTCTCTATTTGTAGACTCCATAAGACGCTTTTCGATCAACTCGTTCGTTCCAAGCCGCCTTGTTCTTAGTAAGCGGTGAGCTTATAGCGGGACTGCATTTATTTGGATTTATTTGGATTAAATGAGATAAAATCCGATAAAATCCGATAAAAATCGACAAAATAGGCAAAACGGAAATTGACTGAGATTTATCACGTGGATATTTCAATGAGCATGTCACACTCATTGTACCTCTCATATACAACACATTATCCCTGTTCGCTTACTCTCGCCACAGACTTTGGACGTGCAGAATTTTCAAACTCAAATAAATATTTTTGACATAGAGTGCATGCGGAAGATTTCGTTCATCATCATACACAACCTCACAACCGCACAACCACAAAATGCGAGTGTACAACTGTCATTTCTGCTCGTCGCCAGTGTATCCCGGTAAGGGAATCATGTTCGTGCGTAACGACTCCAAGGAGTTTCGTTTCTGCCGATCCAAGTGCCACAAGAACTTCAAGATGAAGCGAAACCCCCGAAAGCTGCGATGGACCAAGGCGTTCCGAAAGGCTGCTGGCAAGGAGATGGTGGTGGATTCCACCCTGGCCTTCTCTGCCCGACGAGACGTGCCCGTGCGATACAACCGAGACCTCGTGGAGAAGACTCTGGAGGCCATGGAGAAGGTGGAGGAGATCCGGCTCAAGCGAGAGCGGGCCTTCTACAAGAACCGAATGCGGGGCAACAAGGCCGCCCAGCTGGAGGAGGACCGAAAACTGGTCGAGGCTCACCCCGAGCTGCTGCGAGAGCGAGAGGTGGAGCTCCGACGAATGCAGGAGGCCGGCGAGGACGACGACGACGAAGACATGTCCGAGATGGAGGTGTCCGAGGAGGAGGAGTCCGAGGAGGAGCGGGAGAAGGTCGAGATTGCGCTCAAGTCCAAGAGCAAGCGAAAGATGCGAGCTTGAAGAAAACGCACCAGAGAATATTAAGTTATTGCATGGGGATGTTGGCAAGCCGATGTGTCTTGTTATTATGACTAATAGATTATTTACCGAACGAACATCGGGTTTGAAGAACGACATGTGGTTCTATTGAGAGCGCACTTGTGAATCGACCTGAGAGGAGAGCGTGCAAACGCGGTACTAGTGTGCATTGAGCGAAGACCGAGTGTGTCTTCGTGAACTCACTGTTCCCTGCGGACGACTACCGTAGAACACAGCATGAACGAAGGGAAAATACTCCTTTTTGAAGCAAACATCGGAGCGTTTTATGTACTTGTAGTTTACAGTACATGTAGTCTTGTATAATGGTTAGGGAGACTTTGATGCTACTAATCGTGAGATGAGAGGATAGTAGAGGTGGTTCTGTTCACTGTCTATGTGTCTTTGGAGTCGATCAAGTCTTTATACCCCAATTGCCGTTTCTTCTGGGTCTCGGGACTCAAGAAAACCGGACTTACATCTCAACATCTCAACATTCATTATAGAGCCACAATAATAGGTTGCGCGTACCCATCTTGTCTTGGGCTATCATTCGATACCATTTTTACTCTTTTTCAAGTCTCATCATGCCATGATAGAAACCCCCCTTCTCTTCTACAGTACAGTACATACTGTAGTTTATGATACTTGTTAAGGTTGCAGTATATCTACATCATAGCTGTTCAATCTTGCTCAGTTTTCTTTCGATTTGAATATACTCACCTTCAACATGGTTGCGATTCCTGGAATATCCCCCCGTTGAAATTCCATCTTCCTCCCTCCTCTGCATGCCATTCTACCACCTCCCTCATCTTTTCAACATCGAACCTAATCCTCCACTCTTCTTCACCCCATGTCACAGACAACATCAGTGACCCGGCTGGCTCGTCTGGTGGCCGGGAAAACGACGGGCGACAGACGCGACATTTTCCGCGACTCGGTGCGCGTTTTCGGCGTTGTTCAGTCGCATGAATTCGACACTCTACGGCTCAAGGAGGTGCCAGAGCTGCACGCGTTGATGAAGGCCCAAAAGCTGCGCCAGGGCATCGAAGACAAACGTCCCGAGGCAGTGGTGACCCTGAGCATGGCTAAGAGCGGTCTGCACGAACATCTCATGGAAGGAACCATGATCATGGTGTACATTGTGATCCCTAGACACATGGTGGTGGACAATGAAGAGGACTACGGATTGCCACCCTCGTATGTCAACATTGATGTCGTGGCGGTGAACGTGCTGAGCCAAATGGGAATCTCGCCGCAGCAGGCAGATGTCATGCTCAAACTGGTTAGACAGGAGGCCCTCAGATTGGGACAGGAAAGTTGAGGGTCCCGATTTCCGGGTCTCACAACTCAACCTACGTGCGCGGTCAAATTGTCCATATTTTTCATGAACACGGGTTGTCTTAGCTAATTGAGCTATGTTCGAGACTCCGCAACTGCTACAGTGACCTAAAGTGACTGTGTCTTGTCCTCTCCATTCACTGAGCGACTCGAGCTACTGGGTGATCACGTCGCTCGGACAACTGACTGTGACTGCGTGATATGTCGCGTGAACGCAGTATTCTCACCATTTGATCCAGCACCCCAGTCGTGTCTGTCATTGTTCATTACAATCTCTGATACGATGAATCCCGACATTTACTAACTTGCATTGAATATATTTATTGTCATGAGCGTGTCAGCTCAAGTGAGTCGTTGTAGTTTGACCCATCTTTGTACTGTAGTCTCCTGTTGTCTCACACTCATCCTGTTGTTCGATTTTTGCAATCTGTATTGTCACCAATCTCGCAACTCACTTCTCCCAAGGTTTATCGTCATCTCACTCGTCCTTATACACACACTATGGATACCCCAGATGCCAGTGAAACCCGAGCTAACGTGTTGGATCTCATCTCTACTCTCGGAAGACACAGGGCCGAGCATGAAGAGCAGCTGCTCATTGACCTAATGGCAAGCATGGAGAAATTCAACAAGTCCATGAAGGGGCTGATCGCGGAGATTCCCTTCTGTCCAAGCGCTACGTATGCGGAATGCTGTGATCGGGCCCTTCAGCTCAGGACAGGCTACGATTACATACGGGACACAGAAAGGGCTAGTCGAAACGCCATGCTGGATAAACTGCAAGAGCATCTTTCCGTGCTGGATAAGATGAGCCAGGTACTTGCTGCCTACGGGGAAGAGACGGAGCTAGTTCAGGTCAAACTCAAGTGGGATCTCATTAACCAAAATGCAACAGGATTCGCCCAGCAGGAACAAATCATGTTGCAAACCGGTCTGTTGAAAATCATGCGCGGCTGTGAGAACGAAGCTGGTCGCCGGCAGTTTTGGGAAGACCATCTGGCACCATTTGGAAACCACGTGGTACTGGACAGAACGGTAAGGCCGATCTGCATGACCTCTTCAGATGCCACCAGACCTGAAAGCACCGCAAGCATCGGCTCCTATCTTCCCCAGGAAATCATGAGATTGATCTATGAAGCTGCCGACCTAGAAACATGTGTCAGTCTTCGGGAAGTCAGCTCAGCATGGTACACCGCGTTCCAAGAGGTCGATTTCCGAGCCCAGATGAAGGCTCGGAACCCGTGGACCGAACCCGTGGATGACTTCAACTCATGGACAGATTGTGTGTTGGTGTTTGTTGCTCGTCTCCGATCATGGCAGTCGGCAGAGTCCGTAGACGACATTGACGTGTCTGCAAAGAAGGAGGAACGCAGAACTGTCATAGGACTCGAAATCAAAGGTGATGAACCCCTGCCCAGCAACTTCACGGGCTTGACGGACAACTCGGGAGATATCTTAACCGAGTCCATAAAAGTGGGTGGCGATGAACATACCTATGTGAGGAGTCAATTGACGCTAGAGAGTCTCGAACACGAAGTGTTCCCTGTAGTGGTGGCTGAGGATCACGACAAAACAGTCATCAAGTGCAGGGATCTCGAGGTGACCCTTCCACCCTCCATCAAGTCCCAGGACTTTCTCGAATTCGAACCTCTGACCATTACCGAGTCGTTCGTGGCCCTGTACCTGAATACAGGTCAGGTTTACGCAGTTCCTCGAGACAAGCCTCACTTTGATCACGGTTTCTACTTTCACGGAACAAGTGAAGAGCCAAGAGAAATGGGTGGTGTTCTTGTAACAACAGAAACACTCCGGGAATGGAGACAGACTGATCGGCGCCAATTCTGGTTAGCCAACTTGGAAACACGGCAAATGGTAGATTATGCGGCAGTTTCACAAGACTCAAGCCCCGTCGCATCCTACAACGGTCTCATTTGGTGGAAGAAGGGAGTTCCTTCGAGACAGTTTGTAGTTCCTACCTTTGTGGACCTCGCGTCTCCGGACCGGGTGTACTATCGAGCCGACAGTGCCATCACCGGGCTGACCTCATTGCAAACTCGACAAGGCAGTGTATCGCGGAACTCCACCCAATTTGTCCTAGGAAAGACGGGCCTCATCTCAGGTCTGCACGTTATCGATTTGGCCTCTGGAATTGTGACCGATATTGTGACTCCCCGTGACTGGCAACGGCAGAACCACATTGAGGTCTTTGCCGGCTTCGTCGACTACAATTTCCAGGCGAGAATCATGGGCGCAGAGGAGATTAGGGACATGCATCACGAGGTGTTGCAACAGATGGAAGGACAAAGATGATATACTCGGTTGGTGCTATACTGTAGGAAATTCGAATCTCAGACACCTTGGGTGGAAGATGTTCGAAATAACCAGTAAATTACTCGTAACTGGGTAGCGCGTAGAACCTTCTGTTATGAGGTTCTGAAATGTGCATTGTTTGTACTTATATTTATAATAGATACAAAAACCCACCCAGTCTTCATTCACAATCGCTCGTGGACATTTGCTTAGCTCATGCTCGTTATAAATATTCTATACACTACCTAGGACCTCCTCCTGCGCCCTCCTTAAAATACTGATCCCAGATACTTCCCAGAGGAACCTCACTCATGAGCGAGTATAAGTCCTCCTGCTGTGGCGAGACTTCTCCCGAGTATGCATACGGCAGAGGCTCCTCCAGAGACGCCGTCATCTCCATATTGGGCGGGTTTTGAGCCTCCTTGAAAAAGTCGTCAAGGTCAGGCACAGGCACCTCCACAGGCTTTTGGTGTTTTTTCCTTCTATCGTCGTTCCAGTTGTCGGGAACCTGTTCCACCAGCGCTCCCAGGTGGCTGAACCGCTTGTCGTGGTTTTGGATCACTTCCACTAGTCCATCTTTGCTCACTTTGCGAAGCACACTGCCTCCCTTGAAGCACATTTTGAATACTGCTGCAGAGAGGAGCTCAAAGGTGTCATGGCACACCTGAGCAGCATTACATCGGCCAATCAGCGAATCCAGAACCACCACACACTGTTTAGACACCGTTTCGTAGTCTTCTCTGCTAATTAGCTGCTGGCCAGACACCAACGAGTTATACACGGCATAAAGAAAGCATGTACCGGCAATAAACAGGTTGTGAACAGCCACCCACGTGTAGTTGATAGACATGATCTGGTGTAGACTGTGGTACTTGGTCATGATGCCCTTGCTAGCCTCTAGCACACATTCCAGAGAGTAAGCTGAAGGAGAAGGGTTCTTGGGGCCCACTCCATACAACAGGAGACGCGATTGGTGGTAATTGAGTGCAAAAAACGTGGTGGTGAAACCGCAGTTGGTCTGCAAGTTTGTGTTTGGACACGAGTCCATCCACTCGTCCAGCCGGGTACACACGTCCTGAAACCAGTCTGCAAACGTCGCAAACCGTCGTGGAATCTCGGTGAACTCAAACATCATGCGTTGGATCTCGGCCTGGATCTGTCTGACCCTTGCAAAAGCCAGAGAAATGTACTTATACGACTTGATACCGCCTGGCGACGTCATAAGCGAGTAATCGACGTTGTTTCGAGGCACAATGAGCGAATCGTCGAGCTCGGAGAAGAAGGGCACTCGGATCGAGTCTTCGGGAATGCCAAAGGGGCGGCCTAGGTAGACACAGATTTGCCGATCAAGCATATACGTGCACCAAAAGAGCCGTCTTCGCATATCGAGGTCGAACCCGTCGGTCACTCGGTTGTTGGAAGTCTCAATGTGCAAGCCCAGATCTATGCACAGTCTCAGGGCCATACTAAGAGTGTACCAGACTCCTGGAACGGTGGGACGCATGATGGAGAAGAGACAGAGCACCAGCATGGCTTGTAGCGCTTCCAGACGATTAGCACTGGCAAACGCAGAGTCTATATGTTCCATGGCTGCTTGGTGGTACGATTCACTCACTCCCGCGGGGTACAGTTGTTGGTGCACGCTCGTTGCGCATCCAAACACGATGAACAGAAAGTAGAGTGGAATCTGGGGTGTATCTGACGTGATTATTGGCTGTTCTACTGGCTGAGCTTCACCAGCATCGACTTCAACAGTCGTATAGTCTGAAGCCAAACTGATTCCTGGACTGAAGGGGCCATAAATTGGCACAAAGTAGTTTTTGATGAACAGTTCGCGGTGGAAAATGGGAATCTGAGAATTGGCCTGGCAAAAGTACTGCGAGAGGCGTTTTTCGGCGTCCCTTTTGCTCGGCAACGTCTTACATGCCTCGTATTGGGTCTGGGTCGTTGTCGGCGTGGTTCTGTCGCTTTTTGTCTTTGCTCTGAGCTTGACGGCCGTCAACAGCAGTTTTGCAAACGACAGATCCTGTCCTGTGCTAGAGTGGCTGGCACGTGACGCCTTTTCAACATTTTCCATGAGATCTGCCACAGGCGCTGTGTTTTTGCCGTCTTCGTGGGTAGCTGTCGAAGACGTGGTTGGCGTGGTAGCTGTTCCTGTTGTTTGGATCGGCTTGGGGATGGGGACAGAAGCAGCAGGGGTATCTAGATCGGAGTAATCGATTCCGGCGTCGTCCAACTTGCCCTCCAGCGCCGCTATACGCGACTCCAAATGCGACACGTAGCTTCGAGGAATCTCGCGTTTGGTGGCCGCGTCCAGCCCCATACACACCACTCCCGCCGCCAGACACCGTGAACACGACGGGAACTTTTGGTCACATTTCGACTTTCGTTTTCTGCACCGAACACACGCCGACACCGAGCGCGCCATTGATTGTCGCGGCTGTTTGGCTGACGGTGGCTCGGTCGGCGTAGGTATATCTTCCTCCATTTTTCGTTTCATGGTGATCCAACCGTGCGTGACCTTTGGTAGCAGTCTTGTCTCTGTTGTTTGTGGTCGTCTGGGTGCTTGTGTTTGCGCAACTATTGTCTTTTGTCTGTGTCGTCGGTTGTGTAACTTGGGTACGTGTCGCCCGTCAATCCATCATCCTGTCATCCACCTCGCGATCACGTCTCGTTATCATCGGCGTCTCTTGTGACGTGCCGCTAGGACGCACGCAAGATAGCGTCCTACGGCCCTGCCGGAATTTCCAACTTGCCCGAAAGTCTAAAAGCGGCTTGGGCGAGCGCCAGAGAAGAGTGGAGGTGCTGGTTTTGTGGGGGGGTTCGGGGGGGTTTTGGGGGAAGAAAAGTCCATAATCTGAGTGGTAAGGAACATGTCTGTAGCTGGAGACTTGAACGGCAAAAATCCAAGGTCATCAACAGATATTGAAGACTGCCATAGACCCCACTTATGAGTGGCTGAGTGTATTACTGTAGACAGTACGAGTACGAGTCATGAGCGACAGAAGTATGCGTCCCTTGTGGTGCTGAGACGAAGAGGTGTGGCTATAACAGCTTTACCTACCGGTACTAGTACCAGTGCCGGTGTCGTGCTTCAATGGAGCGAACTACTCGTACTGTACGGTGAACCCTCTAATGACCTATGAGTGGCTACTGATATGCCCATCTTGTAGCAATAGGAGTTGGCCGTTTCTATAGGAACACCCCGTTAGAAAGCTATAGATTGACGGAATACGGTTGGCTGCTTGAAACGTGGAGTCAGATAACCACCGAAGTGAGGGACAGACGTGAGGTGATGGATTTGCGAGTCTTTTTCTGACAATATTTCTGGAACTGAACCGTAGGTGCATGAGGGAGGCTGATAACTCCCGTCAAGTACGAGTAGGGATATCATGGGGTTGTTAGAGAGTGTTTTTAGGGGTATATGGCGTTGGGGAATGTTTCCACTTGTTGTTTTTTTTTTCTGCATTGTATATCTCTTTCTACTTGTATATCTCTGCTTTTTTATCGATCTTCAATGTATTGTACAGTGCGATTCTCGCTCTGCTTCTACTGAATGTCAACTAAAACCCTGAGTAAAATCCCAACTAAAATTGACTAGAAGGACAAAAGTGAAATATTGACCTCGTTTTTGAAAACATATAATCTTTCCGTACTTACTGTAGATCCCTGAAATATAGAATATAATCTCCCGTACTGTTGAAGGTAATACCCGGTGGGGTAATACCTGGCTAATTCCTCACATAATGATGAGATGTCACCACATAGTAATGAGAGGAATCAGCTGGGTCGTAGACGAGATGTCCATCCTGTAGATAGTTTTATCCACTGATCTAGAATCTCTTTTCTGGTGAATGAGCAAGCACACACCCTTCTGGTGTGTGCTACTATCGGAACGCCGTGTCCCTAGAAGTGGGTTGTAAGTTGTTAATTAACTATATCACATCAATAATACTTATGATCTTCAATAGAAACATCATGACTACAATATATCGATCTCGACTCAACCCTCATTATTATAAATCACCCGCAATTCACCGAAGTTGTATAATCATGGCATCATTCTACCTCCCTTGATCTCTTGAATCTTTTGATACTCTTTTAATTAGTTAGCATAATATATATATATATATATATTGTAGATTACAATATCGTATATATATATTCATATATACTTTCAAAATCTCTACTAAAAATCTCTTTTCTGACACTTAGCTGCATCCTGCGTGTTCAAGACTGCGTGAGTTGAAAGGAAAGAACAACTGTGAACAGTACATACACGTACAGTACTACAAGTAGTACAGTACCAGTAACTGTAGACCCTGGTCTTACTTATCACGTGACCATCACCAAACACACGTCCGACATCTCCTTGCATGACTACTTCTCACCATGCTACGATTCTCTTTCTCAACCACAATATGTACTCCTCAGTCGCAGTTCCACCACCATTATTGATTACATAATCCACACACCCCGTACAGCTCTCGATGCCTGTCTCGCTTACTTCCCCCGCCTCCCACCCCCATCGTACCAAGCCTCCCTGTCATAATATCGCCCCTTCACCCTGCGCGATTAACGTGCCTGAGAACGGTACCAACGTGATACGTCTGGGCAGTGCTATGTCCGGGAAAGGTGGTACCAAGGCGGTGGGATATCGACTACATTGTGGTGTAGTAAGCTGTGTGTAAAGGTGAGAGAGACGGCTGCAAACACCTATATATATACACCACTTTTGCCGTCACATCGGAGAAGTTGTACCAGCTTAAATAGTGGTCTTAAAAAAAAATGCGTACTTGCCTGCCTCATTGGTCGTACAGTAGCTACTTGTACTGTAGCTCCACAGAGAGCATGTTCCTGTACGTCCGTACATAGTGCCTCGTGATAGTAATACTACCAGTACGGAACGGTTGGAAGGGTGATATGGCAGAGCCCACTGGAACGGTAACCAAACGAATTTTGAACTGGAAAGAGCTGAAATAATATCGCTGCCGCCTGTGTATACGTCACGTGACCTTCCATTTTTCTAATCCCTTTCAACAGTTTCTTCTACGACTCCACTCTTTCTCACTTTCCCGGAATTCATTAGCCACCCACTTTGCATGTGAACTGTAACTCAACGTGTTTAGGAAGTTATTTTTTTTTTTTTTCAGGACGCAAAAACAGGACGCAAACACGACTGCCTGGAGTGGAGCTGGCATGAACACACTTTGAATCAAGTCTTCTTTCTCCCCTTTGCTTCTTGATCGCCTCTCGTTCGCTTCTCACGTGATCCAGCGCCTTCCCCAAGACACATGGACATCAAATCGATAGTCGTCTCGACAGCTACGGCAATAGCTACAGCCACGGCGACCGCTATAGCGTCGGCCTCCCCAACAACAAGTGACACATACGCATTACCAACTCACACACCAGCGCTCTCTTCAGCAACGTCGACAGCTGGCACTATCACAGGATGGATCTGTCTGGTGTGGTACTGTCTCATCATTTTTCTCAGCACGGTTGGAATCACGTTGGTGTACAAACGCAACACGGTGGCCGATGCTCCACGGTCCCCCTCAATGACCAATCCTCCGGGCGTGTCCATTTTGCGTCCGCTCAAGGGCATTGATCCCGAAATGGAAACGTGTCTGATGGCTGCGTTTGAGCAGGATTACCCTCTATTTGAGATCATCTTCGCCGTGGAGATGGCCGATGATCCAGCCATCCCCATTGTAGAACAGCTCATTGCGCGCTACCCCAATGTGGATGCCCGTCTTCTGGTCGGATCAGCCCACTATGGACCCAACCCCAAGGTCAACAATCTGGTCAAGGCGTACCAGCGGGCCAAGTACGACATTGTCTGGGTTCTAGACGCCAACGTGTGGGTCACCCGATCTGCCATGGCCCGATCCGTTGACAAATTCATCGAAAACCGCACCGTGGAACTCGTCCACCACCTGCCTGTCTGTGTGGCCATTGACGATGGCGTGGGAGCCGAGCTCGACGAAATGTTCATGCTCACAGCCCACTCCAAGTTCTACACGGCCATCAATTGGGCCGCTCTGGCTCCCTGCGTCATGGGCAAGTCCAACATGTACCGTCGAAGCTCGCTCAACAAGGCTGCCAAGAGCTTCAATCCCAGCACATTCAACCCCTTCACGCAATGGGCAGCCATGAGCGCTGCCAAGGTCGTGCAGCCGGCTGTGGGTGGCAATCCCGAATCGCTGGCAATCTCGCCTCCTACTGCCGAGTCTCAGACCATCTCGTCGTCGGCAGTGCACTCCACGACGCCTCATTCGCGGTCAAACTCGCCTACCCACGATACAGAAGAGAACACGGGTCTGCAGCAGTTTGCAAAGTATATTGCTGAAGACAATATGATCGCTGAGGCTCTGTGGGGAGAGGGTGGACGAACGGCCATGACCAGTGACTCGGTCGTGCAACCCCTGGCCAAAGTGACTCTGGCAGGCTATGTCCAGCGACGAGTTCGTTGGCTGCGAGTCAGAAAGTTCATGGTTCTGGCCGCCACTCTGCTGGAACCCACCACTGAGTCCATTCTTTGTGGAATCATCGGCTCAGTGGGCTACTCGCTCATCTTCAAGGGCGGCTATTTCTCCTGGCCCTTCTTCTTCATCCATATGGCTCTGTGGTGTCTGTCTGACTACTTCCATTTCCACAACCTGCTCAGTTTCAGCAACCTGGACCGCCCCAAGCCGAACCAGACCATTCCCTACTTTGCCAAGCGGTTCTACACCAACAAGCATCAGCTCAACACCCCTAGTCTGCTGGGCAAGGGCAAGAACGTAAATGGGCCCTTCGAGTCGCGTTTCGCGCTCCACTGGATCTCCGTCTGGCTACTCAGAGAGTCCTTAGCCCTGCCCATCTGGACCATGGCCATGCTTGGTCAGCAGGTTTTCTGGAGAAACAAGCCGTTCCGGATCAATGCAGACCTGTCTGCCGAAGAGATTGATCTCAATTGACAATCACAGGGTTGGGACGACGGCACTTACTGGGTTTGACCTCATAATGGGTCTATCAGAGTTCCTCTTCCAACTCTACATCCACGAAAACACAAAAACCACACCCCAAAGGAAACCCACAGCGAGATATCTGGTGATTACTGAGAGCTAAAACAACGTGGTGACCTTACTACAAGAACAAGCACTCGTGTTACAGTGTAGCCTTCCAGCACTGCTGGACAGCTGATATATCCCAAGACACCAGCTGATGTATAATAGATTATAGACATGTGTTGTTGTCGTTTGTAGTGGTGTAGCGTGGAACGGCCGTAGTTGGTGACTCAGGTGGCTGTTACGGGTCCGTCTTTCTCCTTTAGTTTCATCTTTCTTGTCTTCCCTTCTTCCTTTGTCCATCTCATCGTCCGCATGCATTCCGAGACAGATAAGGACCGGACCTATGACAAGCCGCGATAGGGTTAAACCCAACGCAATGGGGCCATCGAGAAGGGACCCTTGCGAATCAGAGCCATTGTTCATTGTCCATCTGCACTTGCACTCATCGCTCCTACAGCCTGCATATTACGTGTTGGAGAGATGTCTCATGGGTTATCCACCAATAGGGTTGCAGAGATAACATGTATCAACAGAGAGTAGGAGGATTGTACAAGTAGGTGTTTTGAGGGGGGTGGATTATTTTATATGACGGGGAGCAGCGGGATACGTCTCGTGATTGTATTTATGACCTTCAATCTCCATTATTCGCCGCTTTTCAGTCCGCTTCCACACACCATCTTAGACATCCCAAACAGCTACCATATAGAGCCTCATGGATCTTCGTTCTGATTCATCTTTCCGGTTCTCAACAACATCATCTCGCCGCAGAATTCCACTTGAACTTTCTTCGTTTCATCTCTTCTCTCTCCATTTTCCCTTTTTCACCACCAAATGCTTCTCTACCATTCTGCTGTCCCTTGTTTGCGGTATCTCATGTTTGATCGATGAGCAACTAAACTCTATCGTTATCGTCAAATCAGAGTGTACTTTAAGGTTCCAACACTAACCACCCATCAACACAGCCCACAATCGAAACCCTAAACAGCCTACTCGTAAAATCCAGGAAAACGAGATGACTGCAATATGACGATTTTAAGAAATGCCGCCTGTAATCAACCCCTAACCGTAACCTATTCTGCGTCGGGAAATCAACCCAAACCCTTCCCTAACCTGCAGAAGCCAAGCACACGCCGCCATTTACAAACACCCTAACCCTAAAACGCCTTGATCCACTTATAGTTCCATATCCTTCCTCGGGGATGAGCACTCGTAGTACTGCATGTATCGGGTTGTACTCGTACCTGTAGCTACAACTATCCAGATAATATCATTTTAAATCACATTGTGCTCTGCACGTTTAAATAACGCTGATTAATCAGACTTAAATAACCCATCTCCTTGTTCTTCTTCAACCTCTTAGTTGTAGTTGGAAGGGTAGAGGATGTTGTCGGTCTCTCGGAAGTTCTCCTTGATGTTTCGGATAGAAACAAATCGAGACAGAATGTTGCCGGAACCAGCCTTGTCGTTGGTTCCGGACTGTCGGCCTCCTCCGAACCACTGCTGGCCAACAACGGCACCAGTGCACTTGTCGTTGATGTAGAAGTTTCCAGCGGAGTATCGCAGTCGCTCGGAAGCCTGGGAGATGACGTATCGGTCGGAGGCGAAGATGGCGCCGGTGAGTCCGTACTTGGTGGTCTTGTCGACAACCTCGCAGGTCTCGAGGAACTTGACCTCGTCGTACAGGCAGACGGTGAGAATGGGGCCGAAGAACTCGGTCTTGAGGTTGGGGTGATCGGGATCCCGGGTCACGTAGATGGTGGGCTCGACGTAGAAGCCCTTGGAGTCGTCGTACTTGCCTCCGGCGACCAGCTCGAGAGAGTCGTCCTTCTTGGCAGCATCGATGACACCCTTGAGCTTGTCAAAGGACTGCTGATGAATGACGGGACCGGCAAAAGATGCAAAGCCCTCGGGGGTGGTGGCATCACCGACGGTCACGTTCTTGACTTCGGCCTGGATCTCCTTCTTGAAGTCCTCCCACATGTTCTCGGGGACGTAGGCTCGGGAGCAGGCAGAGCACTTCTGGCCCTGGTACTCAAAGGCACCTCGGACGGTGGACTTGACAGCGTGGGACAGGTCGGCAGTAGGGTGAATGAGATGGTAGTTCTTTCCTCCAGTCTCACCAACAATTCGGGGGTAGGAGTTGTACTCGGGCAGGTGGGCAGCAATCTCCTGGTTAAGAGTCTGGAAGACACCAGTAGAGCCGGTGAAGTGCAGAGAAGCAAAGTCCTCGGAGCCAAGAACGGTCTTGGTCACCTCCTGGGCGTTACCAGGCACAAAGGAGACGACTCCCTCGGGCAGACCGGCCTCAATCAGAATCTGGTAGAGGTAGTAGTTGGAGAGCACGGCGGCGGCAGAGGGCTTCCACACGACAGTGTTACCCATGAGGGCGGGGGCACCAACCAGGTTGGCAGCGATAGCGGTGAAGTTGAAGGGGGTGACGGCGTAGACGAAACCGTCGAGGGCTCGGTACTCAGCTCGGTTCCACACGCCGGGCGAGTTCTCGGCGGGTTGGACCTGGTAGAGCTCCTGGGCGTACTTAACGTTGAATCGCAGGAAGTCGGCCAGCTCGCAGGTGGTGTCGATCTCGGCCTGGTACACGTTCTTGCCCTGGCCAATCATGGTGGCAGCAAGCATGTCGTATCGATACTTGCCAGCGATGAGCTCAGCGGCCTTGAGGAAGACGGCGGCTCGGTCGGCGAAGGAGGCGTTGGCCCATTCCTTCTTGGCGCCCATGGCGGTCTCGATGGCGAAGGTCACGTCCTCGGGGGTGGCCTGGGACACCTTGGCGATCTCCTTCTTGTCGTAGGGGTTGTACTGGGATCCGGTCTTCTCGGACCAGTACTTTCGGCCGGCAATGACGACGGGGATCTCGTGCACAGACTCCTTGATTGTCTTCAGGGAGTTGAGGACGCCCTGGCGGTCCTTGGATCCCGGCTCAAAGTCTCGGACGGGCTCGTTCTTGATTTCAGGGATGGAGAAGGTACCGTTTCCTGGGGTACCAGGCACTCCAATGGTGGTGAAGGATCGACAAGATCGGGCGAGGGGAGCTCTGAATTTCGAAACGGATCGGAGCATCGTGGTGTGTTAGTTGTAAGTGGGTAAGAAAGGTTCAGTTTAGTTGCGGACAGGTGTCTTAAGAAGAAACAGGCGCCCGTCTTACTCCGCAATGCAAGGTGGTGCAATTGAGTTTGAGGGTGCAGCCCTGATTTCGATTTTTTTGGTCCCATCTAATGTGGTGCTGTCACCTTCCCTTTTCAACCCTCCCAACATGTCGTCCTCAGACGGCATGCATTAGCGACAAACTCTGGTTTCTCCCAAGCAGTTAAGGTTTCAAACAGAGTTTGGAAGTCAACGGCGATACCAAACAAGGTTTGCGAACCACCTCAGTAGGAGAAGACGATGTATACAAACCGACTGTGATTTAACGTCCGGTGCAGCAACTCGTGCAGAAAGGCTTTTAATACGCTGCACGCGACTCCGGGGTGCGTGTCAACGCGTCGCACCCGGCTGTGGGCACGATCTGTGGAGACAATTGTGGGGACATCCGATGGCTCTTGAGCCTTGCTTTTTCGCACTGCTCTCTTCCACTCTCGACATTGCGCCATACTCTGACTCAAGCTCAAGGGCTCTTTTTCAATAGGCTGTCTTTGGTGCCCGCTTTGCACAGCGCTCTTTGGCTGGTGCCCAGGTCAGAGTTATTCCGAGACACTCCGGGTGTCACATCAAAGTGTATCTGGTTTGCAAGTCGAGACATTCCACAGATGTTCTATACGACAAGACGAGCCATAGACATTGAGTGTTGGAGTTGTGGTCTAGGAGCGGTAACTGAAGATCCAATCAAGTTTGCGTATGTACGAACAGCAACCTACTCAACCACTCCATCTTCCGCCGGACGTACCTGAGCCAGCCTTGCCCTGTTCGCTGCACAAGTCCCTCAAAGAGCCGGATTTGCAAAGTCTCTATTGGAAGAGAGCAAGGGAGATATTGGGTCGACCTCGGGGCTGCGGTAGCAAGGCCGTGGCTCCCGACGCCCTCAATCGATGGCCTGTTATCCGTTAGCTACCTGTAGCCAACATGTATATGTCCGTCGACACTACGCTACATCTTGCCATGTTACACTCCATAGACTAGCTACAAGTAGGTGGTAGGTTAGGAATCGTTATTTTACGTCCTGCACGTCATGCAAGATGCTCGACATGTTCCTGATTTTCACCGTATGAGCACGACACTCATGGCTGTCGTTTTCTCTTACGATTTTCGTGCTTTTCTCCCTTCTCGTCGCTTGTCGTCTCGTCTTTGTCTTGCTCTGCGCTCCCGATAACGCCGGAAAGACGGCTTGTAACCTTCTAGGTTTGGCGAGGTGTGCGGCTACCAGGTGACTATCTGTGGAAGGAATGAGCGAACCTCCGTCAGGGTGTTACCCCGGAAAAAAACACAAGCTGAGACGGGCGCAAAAGAAAAAAAGTGCATATACAAAAGACACATGATTGGAAGGTGGTGCCTGGTCGTGTGCAGCTGCGTCAACCAGCGGATTGAAAAACTTGAGCCAGACAAAAGCGCAAGAGAGATTAGACCTTGTAGTCAAAGGTAGGTCAAATAAGGCTGTTTGCAAAAAGAGAAGAGTTGTATTTCTGAAACGCCTGACGGTCTATGTAAAGTTGTTGTTGGAGCTGGCCTGAACCACGTGAAAGCCCTTGACAGTGGAGCGGCCTGTAGAGCGCACTACACAGCCGCTTTACCGCGTTAAGACCGCTACCAACCGCGTCAAGTCCACTACAATAGCTGCGGCACCCAGCCCCAACATAACATCGCCATTTCATGCCTTTGGGGGGTACAGTACATACAGAGATACAGAGGTCAGGTGCCGTGCGGCCAAGCATAAAACTTTTGTTTTTCTCCCAACGGCGCGGCCGGTAAGTAAACCGCCAAGTGGAACGCGTGCTACTTGGGAGACTAGTTGGAAATCCGCACCGGATCTGACATCCGTCAAAAGCCGTATATACGACCCACCCACAGCGGATAATACAGGGAGTGGGAGGGAAATAGCACGCGGCACCATGCCATGTGGATGTGGGGATGGTTGGGTTCCGCAGCGGGTATAATGCTAACCGGTTTGACTCGCCTGCTGTTCTTGTCCTTGTCCTTGCCATGTCCGCGGTCTCTCGATCTCCACTGTGCTCTTCTCTGGGCTCTCTTGCTACTCGCCTTCTTGCTTGCTCGCCCCCCACGAAGACAGCTTCGCGTCTCTCTTCGCTTTCTTCTTTTTCCGCCGTCAGCCCAAACTCCGTCGCTATCAAACTTTTATCACAAAGTGGTCCCTCATGACCCATGCGTTAGGTTTCCGCCGTGAGTTTCCTCGCTGAGATAACTCAAGATAGCAGGAGCAGCCTTTGACTTTACCCAAAAATGGGAATACAACAGCGGCCTACTGACCTGCGGATTCCGACGTGCAAGAAGATAGCCAAAGCCGTGTGGAACCAGACAGATTATATATAGGAGCGCCCTCCTCCGGAAATCAAATCTCAACTCACACCCAACAACACCTACACAACACAACACAGATACAAGAGAGATAATAGTGCCTCTGGCCTGTCTCACTACCACATCTCATACCACCTCCCGCCCCTACCACTACTACAACTCCAGCTACTAAGCCACCCATCTCCAGCTACACTCGCAGCTCGAAGATACCACACAAGGAGCACAGACACACACACACACACACACAAGTCTTGCTCTTATCATTTCGACAGCGTCGTTATCTCTTGTTACACAAACTCTACTGACATGTTCCGACCTGCATACTTGCGCCGATTGCCAACCCTAAAGGCCTCCACCCGGCTTATTTCCACCTCGCTCAAGTCCAACCAGCCCCTGGCGACCAACAACCCTCCTGCTCCCCTGTCCAAGGCCGATGTGCCCCAGACCATGCAGCAGCTCGGAAACCTGCCTGGAGGCTCTCCCGTGACCGGTCCCGGCCATCACAACCTGTCCACCCTCTCGCCCTCCCCCTTTGGAGGCGATATTGCATCCGCCGAGGACCGATCTTCCGACTCCCACGAGGCCCGTCTGCTCCCCGAGAACCACCCTCCCATGTACCTCTCTTCCATGAAGACCTCGGACGTGGTTGCTCTCATGCTCACTTCGGCAGCAACTTCCCACCCCACTCTCATCAAGCTGTGCACCAAGCTCATGCCCTACACCCCCAACGCGCTCATCAAGGCCATTGTCTACTCGCTGTACTGCGGCGGCGCCAACCACGCTGAGGTCGTCGAGACCGGCAAGAAGCTGCTGGATCGAGGCTTTGGCAACATGATGCTGTCCTACTCCGTTGAGGACGCCGAGGGAGGAGACTCTGCCAACGCTCTGATGGACTCTGCCGTTGATTCCATCATCGAGTCCATTGACAATGTCCTGGTCAAGTACGCTCACGAGTCCGAGAAGAAGACCGGCAAGTCCATCACCGGCTTTGTGGCTCTCAAGCCCACCGGTCTGATGAAGAACGCCACCGCCATTCTCCGAAACCACGACAAGCCCGAGTACGCCGAGCAGTGGAAGCAGTACCTCGCCGTGTGCCGAAAGATCTGCCGACACGCTGCCGAGAACGGTGAGGGCAAGGTTGGAATTGTTTTTGACGCCGAGAAGAAGGTTCTCCAGCCCGGTGTCTACGCTGCCCAGCGAGCCATGATGCAGGAGTTCAACGTCAACGGAGCCGTCCCCGTGATTGGCACCATCCAGATGTACCTCCAGGACTCCATTATTCAGCTGCAGGACGACATTTCTCACGCCGCTGCCAACGGATACCAGATCGGCATGAAGCTGGTGCGAGGAGCCTACATCCACTCCGAGCCCGACCGATGGACCACTATTCACCGAACCAAGGAGGACTCTGACATTTCTTACAACCGAGGCGTGGCTCTGTGCCTCGACGGCATCATCCCCGATATCCAGTCCGGCACCCACCACTCTGCTGTTGGTAAGCTGATTGTCGCTTCCCACAACGAGTGCTCCATGGCTCTGGCTGCCCACAGACTGTCTGCTGACCTCACTCCCGAGCAGCTCGAGTCCCAGGACAAGGTCATCTTCGCCCAGCTCATGGGCATGGCTGAGGATCTGGGTGAGGAGCTCGCTCACCGAGGCTACAAGGTGCTCAAGTACGTGCCTTGGGGTCCCGTTAACGAGACCAAGGACTACCTGGTGCGACGAATGGAGGAGAACGGCGACACTCTTTCCGATGGCGGCATGACTGTTGCTTTCCAGTGTGCCACCGAGCTTGCCAAGCGACTGGTGAAGTAAACGCCTGGCCCTGCATTGCATTGGAATCTGTATATGAGAGAGGAGGAATCGTGGATACGTTCGCGACTTATTTATTAGCATTAGCATTAATGAAATTAGAATGATAAAGACGCAGAGAAGTAGAGCATGAGTAGTAGTACGAGTAGAAATAGAGAAGCATGGCGAGACTGTTCAATCAAGGGTCGAGGAAACCTAACTCGGGCATATTTATTGGAGTACTTGCAAGTATCGTGCCGGTATCTGTACAAATACTGGCGGAACTACAGTAGACACAATCTGACATGCGGTAGATGAAGATGCTGTAACCATTGTGCATCTGGTTTCACCCGATAACCTCAGGCATATGAAGATCTCATCAAGATGAATTCTAGAGAGGAGATGTAGATAATCCAACAGGTAACTATCGGTCACTGAAGGTGAAGACCTAGGCTTACATATCTAATAAGCCACATCCCCAGGCAGTAGCTTCCGATTACGACGATGGACATTGATATCGGGTCTTAGACGAGCAGATAGTTAGCAACCTACATGTAGTTATTCGATAACATTTGAAACCGTCCACAGTCGTCTTTGAATACCATCCAATCTCGAGAGTGTAACACTTTCTAGAGTAATCCCGCTTGCTACCACTCAACTGCTCTCTCAATTGAGGCATTTGGTCGCAGGGTCGAATCCACAATTCCGAACAAAGAAAATGGTCTAATCTGGGGTCAGTACCACCCCACAACCAGCCCAGACACATGACCTTTGCATGCATGCCATCATCTGATGTCCGCGGGGTTAATAGATCGTATGGTCCCAGAGTAGTTTTTCGGAGCCGGATAAATTCGAGATAGGGTTAATGCGTCATGTGACTGATAAGAAGTTTATAGCCGACAACCTTAATTACACCTTGAGAACTGGAGCCTAAATAATGCACTCAACGGTGCCGGGATTGAACAGAAAAATGCTACTCGAAGAGAAAAAAAAGAAAAAAAAAGAAAAAAAAACAAAAAAACCATCATGGCACGACAGGAGATATAAGTTGCCGTATGGAGGACTGCTAGACAAGTATTACTATGTGGAAAATGATAGTAATACTTGCTTGGTGAGGGGCAATGACGAGACCAAACGCGTCAACCAGTCAACCAGCATATTGTCGCTACAGTAATTGCTAGCACTACAATTACCAGCACTCGTACCGATATTATACACGTATAGCATATTGGTTAATACTATTACAAAGACTACATCGTCACTGCATTCGCTTTGCTGTCGCTTTGCTCATACAGCGCGGTCCACTCATCCTCTGTTCATACTTCATTACACCAGGTTGCTGGCTTGTTACTTCATAAACCATCATTAAAATCCTCCTCTAGCCTCATCTGTCTAGAAACCAAACTGTTGCTGCTGCTGCTGTTGCTGCTGGGCATGCTGGGTCTGAGGGAACACGGGGTTGGTCTGCAGCTGCTCCAGGCCACCAAACGAAGGGTTGTACATGGGCGTCTGAAACTGCTGCTGGGCCATGGACTTTCGGAAGGGGTTATATCCGGTAGTCTGTTGCGTCAGCTGCTGAACCAGAGGCTGCTGCTGCTGCTGGCCAAAACCGTTGTTCTGCTGCATCATGGGAGCCTGAGACACGGCCATGCCGCCAGATGCAAACGGGTTGGTGCCTGTGGTCTGCTGAATGAGATGACCGGCAGGCATGGAGGCCGAGGACGAAGCCACAGAGGCCGGAGAAGCAGCCACAGAGGCGTTAGGGGCAGTCATAGCAGGAGACGTCGGCGTCGTAGTGGGTTCAGAAATAGAGTAGAGAGTGGACGAGGTGGAGGGCGCTCTAGACAGCGATCCGAACGGGTTGTGGCCTCCAGTGTGCTGCTGCTGCATGTTCTGCTGCTGCATCGGTTGTTGCTGCATGGGCTGTTGATGCATGGGCTGTTGCTGCATGGGCTGTTGCTGCATGGGCTGCTGGAGCATGGACTTTCTGAAGGGGTTGGAACCAGTAGTCTGCTGTTGCAACAAGGGCTGCTGCTGCTGAACGGGGATGATTGTGTTCTGCTGTTGCTGCTGAGGCTGTTGCTGGAACATCTGCTGCTGAGGCTGCTGTGGAGGACCCCAGGGGTTGTGGCCAAACTGCTGCTGTTGCTGTTGTTGAGCCTGCTGCTGAGCCTGCTGCTGAGCCTGCTGCTGGGCTTGTTGCTGGGCCAGAGCCTGCTGTTGAGCCTGCTGCTGAGCCATAGCCTGTTGCTGAGCCTGCTGCTGAGCCTGCTGTTGAGCCATAGCCTGCTGCTGGGCTTGTTGTTGCTGGAGAGCGGCCTGTTGTTGGGCCTGCTGCTGCTGCTGCTGCAAAATCGCTGCCTGGGTGTCCATCTGTATACTGGTCTCCTGCATCTGGATTCCGGAAG
This sequence comes from Yarrowia lipolytica, assembly GCF_001761485.1. Taxonomy (NCBI): domain Eukaryota; kingdom Fungi; phylum Ascomycota; class Dipodascomycetes; order Dipodascales; genus Yarrowia; species Yarrowia lipolytica. The sequence goes on along the minus strand of NC_090771.1, from coordinate 1,292,736 downwards.
GTCCAAACAGGTCCACCAAGGGCTGCTGCATCTGAGTGGGCTGCTGGAACTGCTGCTGCTGATACTGCTGTTGCTGCTGCTGTAGAGCCTGCTGTTGAATCTGCTGAGCAGCGGCGGCCTCTGAGGGAGAGGGCTGGGACACAGAACGTCGCTGGGAAGCAGTTCGGTCTACTCCGCTGCCACGAACAGTGGCATCAGACGACTTTCTGTAGCCATTTCCTCGCTTCTCGGTCTCCCGGGCCTCCTTCTCAGCCAGATACTGTCGTCGAATGAGATCAAAGTCGGGGTCGTTCAGATAGTCCTCCAACGAGTCTGCCAGCGAGGTAGGCGCGTGCTTGATGTTGGGTACATGGATCTTGGTAGCGTACTCCATCTGCTTGGCGGTCTTGAGGTATGACACCACCTGCGACGTGATTTTGACAAACTTTTGGTAGATTTTGAGCGCCTTTTCGGCATCGTATCGCGACATTTCAAAGTAGTGCTCCAGCACGTTGATGACGCCCTGGTTGAGCGTTTCGTAGAGCACGAGTACATCTTCCACCAGCAGACGGAACGCCGTCAGAAGAGTGTCTTCGTTCAGTTCCTCTTCGTAGTATCGGCACTTGAGCAGGGCCAGAAGCTGGTCGAGAATTGACTGGCACTCCTTGAGCAGGCCCTTCTCAACAGACAGAAATTTGAGATCGTCATCTCGGTGGAGATACTTGGGTCTTACGTAGTCGCCCTTTTGTTCGTCAAATCGCAACGCTCGCACTTGGAGATAGTTGTTGTAGCGAAGAAGACCCTCAACGGATGCCTCAGAGCCACCATCAAGCCCTCCGCCTCGTTGTCGTCGAATACCTTGGCAATCGAGCATGTTGGGGTGTCGTTTGAGGTACTTGAGTACCGAGTTGGGGGGACCTTCTCGGATCATAATGTGCAGCAGAATATGCGACTTGAACACCACCGAGTATGCGGAGTCGTCTAGTCGCCGCGAAATGCAGCTCATAATGGATCGCAAGTCATCCGTATGTCGGAGACCGGCTAGAAGCGGCTCCACGTATTTGGCTTTAGGGGGAGCCAACTGGGTTAGTAACGGTAGTAAGGAGCAGCGAACAGCATCAGCTGTGGACCTGGGAGCTACGGGACAATATCATCCTCAAGACGGAGGCAGAGCAATACCCCAAAGCAAGCTGGAGGCACGATAAGCTGCGGCGCAGCTGAACAAAGTGACATAGGGAAGCTGATACGAAGAACTCAGCATGAACAAGCTAATATGCACAGCAACAGGTAGCATGCACAGGTAACCACATTCAACTTCATTGAGCTGTCTCCATGTCATATGATATCAATGCATGTGGTTTGGACACGCCATATATCAGTGTTTCAGTCATGCCACATTCGTCTCGGGAAACTTGCTGGACTTCATTTCATTCCTCCTGATGAGACTTGCACAGCCCAGAACTGACGCAGTTCTTTGATTAAGTCACAGCTAATTGTCTCAACTGAGAGTATTGGAAACAATGCAAACTCGACTGGCCCGAATAGTCCACAGGAGAATTCAACGTCGCTGTAGAGAAGTATGAGCTCCTTGACAGATTGGTGAATTCTTTCTGTCTATTCAGCCAGCCACCCATGCTCACTAAGACAGTCGGCGTTGAAGTGAAAACACAGTCTGGTTTGTTGCGCTCAGTACGCCGAGACCACCGCAGTGGTTCATTCAGACGCCAGTCAGTTCTTCCATCTCCTCGTTGTATCTCTTTCATTCACTCACCTTTAGTTTAGTCGCTCCCTGAGTTAGTATTGTTCGTGGACGTCAGAAGGCATGTCCCACGGTAGAGTCGAATGCATCCTTCAACCACAATCACAACTACAGCATTCTCGACGAGATATAGCCATTCGCCGTGGTGGTGATAGTGCAAGGACACAAGCGGACAACTGTGAGGAAACCAAACGGTGGGTGTCATCCAAACGGTGGGTGCCGTCCAAAAGGCCAATGCCATCCAACCGTCCAACAATGCTTCCCCGTGCGTCGTCACAGCCGTCACAGTCCGTTTGCCACTGTCGGGGTCTCTAGTCCACCTCTATCTGTGTCACTCACCTTGACGAGCTTTTCGTAGTTTCTCGACATGTCGGGGTTGTGTGTGTATGAGTAGTTGTGTGTTGCTTGGTCTGCCAAAGTCGTCTGGGTCTGCCAAAGTCGTTATAAGGCCAGGGTCGATTTCGTCACTCGTCCACCTGCTATCTCCGCTGAAGACAATTCAAAAATACGCACGCACCAGCATGTGAGCTAGAGTAAAATAACCCTCTGCGCTGCGGAACAACACACCTTAAATCCCGCACTAGGAGACCTAAGGATGAGGGCAATAGGGGATGGACGACAAGACGAGCACAACAGGAGCCCGCAAATCTCTCCTACCCTGAAGTTGGGCTGTTGCTGGGCCCAGATATACACATCCCCAACCGCCCCCACCACACTGTACGCTCATGCGCACACACTGTATTTACCGGATGATACTTGTATACAGCAAGCAGCCGAACCAGCCACAGTCGAAGCCCCCCATTGATTATAAAAGCACTTGCACAACCGTGAACAAGCAATGGCCGAGTGACGACAAACCAAAATACGTTTACGTCCGCCGGAGCTCTTGCCCTCCTACATTCTGTCCTCTTATCCCCTCTTTTCCTGACTAACAAACCAAATCTAATCCAGCCACCTTTATCGGCTCGGAACGACGATCACGGAGGATTGCATCTGTATGGGGAGTGTCCATAGCAGTGCACACACCTGGAGCTGTTGGACGAAACGGCCGGTCATGTGACGAGACAGTCGTTGTTGTTTGGGCATTGTTGGCTCACGTGGCTCTTGTTCTGCACTGCCATACCACGTTGCTCTGCTCAGCCTCTCGGCAATGCAGCAGTGTGGGGTGCAGAACGACGTCATAGGTGGGATTAGTGGTGGTGATATTAGACGAGTCTGGAAGGGTGACAATAGATGATATTGATAAATATCAGTAGAATTTGGCAGTGGAATGGTGAGTACAAGTACAAATAACGGTACTTGTAGTTACTGCACTGGTACGAGTATCGTACCAGTGTACTATGTCACAGCCTCCTCTATACAGTTGTCTCAAAGTGGGTCCAGAACATTGCGATGATGTCAACTGTACAAGTACCAGCACTGACAGTTAATATAGCCAACTTATGGCTACTTATACTGGGGCACTTAAAATAACCAACATTGATTGGAATGTATGATAGATCCTTTATGGAGATTGACTGTTTGTGTGTTGGACGGAGAAGTCGTACGAGTGTCGCACCGGTACTATATATACCGTGCAAGTGCTAGCACTCCAATTGTGCATAACTGGAGCGGTTTTGTTTCAGATGGCGGTGAAACGGGAAGGAGTCGTCGATAACTTATGCATACATGAGTTGTATTTGGCGAGGCTGAATTAGTGTCATTTTAATGTACGGCGTTTGGGGAGGAAGGGGAGGTGCGAAGGGGGTTGGACATGTACTACCTGGAGGATATGGAGGGAATTAGAAGGCATGTATCTAGGATTCCAGGATTTATTTTTTTAAATTCCAATTTCAATTTTTTAATTTTTATTTAAAATTCGGCAAAATCGAAAAGATGGAGAAAAAAATAAAAAATAAAATAAAAAAAATAATAAATAAAAAAGAAATAAAAAAAAATAAAAAAAAAATAAAAATCTATAAAGAATCGCCAAAACGCTCAAAAACCCAACAAAAACCCATGGCGTCGTTCCAATCGAGAATCACTCAATAGGGAAGCTCAATAAACGTATTTGTGTGTCATTCAACGGCAATAATCTGCGGAAAATCTTTTATCCACTCAGTCTACTTGTACAGTATTTAGACCTTGCTCAGAAAAGCCAACTTTAAGCGGACGACAGAGGTGTTGGTGGGTCGCAGCAGAGAGAGGGCTTGACATAACTTCTATTGGATGATGGTTCATCCGAGAGTCTTGGTGTATGGTACCAAAAAGTTTGCAGGAATCTAAGGATTCGAATGGTAAGCTTGAAGTTTAGATAACTCAACTATTGGACGAGATATGACCAAAACGGAGTTTCTCTGAGATTTTTGGTAAGAACGAGAAACAAACACACACATAGGAGTTTCTACAAGCATCTGTGCCTCCCCCAATACGTATAGTCCATCTCCTGCCGTTACCACTCACTCTCGTCTGGCGTCTTCTGACTTCACTGGGACTGCTTAATTGGTGCAACCATGACATAATCTACGCAGGGAATGTTTCAGAATGGGGGAGAGGTGGAGGGTGCGTGGTTGCTTGTGCCAAACTCAGAGGAAGCGTTGCTGGATTAGGACGAGGGGCGTTTGTGTGTATCAAGAGGAGCCGGAGCGTTCCAATGCCGTCACATGGAGGTTTGAGGGGGGATTTTGGGGCGGTTCTTCAGGAATGTGCGTTAGGTGATTTTTGGGCATTGGAATGAGGAGATCCAAACAAGGGCGAGGAGTTCAGAGTCCGAAATGGGTGAGTCGGAGAGAGAAGGATTCGTTGGCCTTCATATTTGGGCTCCGTTCATGAGATAATTGAGCTATGGGAGACGCTCAAGATTTCCAGGGGTCGATTATGTTGGTCGGAAGCAGCGCTGACAGTATCGTACTTGTAAGAAGAATGTTTTCTCATCTTCATTGTAAGTAGTTACCCTAAATGCTCATGTTGGACTCCAGAGAATCATCAAGAATGACCATGAGGAACTATCTATCGTACTCGCACTTGCAAGTAAGTATTGTTCGCTTTACTGCCCACTTCAATTTCTAATGACACAAGCTGCTTCAACTCTCATATCATGTCGCGTGCACAGTGTCTGGTTCTGGTTGTAAACGGATATGGACAAGGAAAACTTGAATGAACATCCAACCGTAGAGAAGTGAATGGGTAAAGTAGATGCTCGTACGATAGCCGACTCATTCTTCCAGAGACAGTACCGGTACTTGTACTTGCAATTCAGCAGACTACTGTATAAGACCGTGCTCCCTTTCTCGTTATACCAACCAGTCCACCTCAATATCTCGTTAATAATAAATAAATTAATATACTACATGTTGTACACATCTTTCCTTTTCCGCTCAGGTCTCAGACAACCTCCTCAAAGGGGAAACATGTCTCAGACTGACGAGACTCTTGGTGGGTTTTGACAAAAGTATTGGCAACAACCCCGTAGACTCGCCCCCATCTTCCAAAGCAGATAGCAATCACCAAATCATTCAACCATCCAAGCTCTTTCACAGTAGCACATTGGGACCGAGGAAAGCCTGGAACCGAGCAAAGCTGGAACCGACGAAACATGGAACCGACGAAACATGGAACCGATGTACCTCGACATAATCAACAGCATTGTTCTAGACAGCGCACACTCGAGATTGCTGAATATCGCTGCAAAAAACCGTCGCTCGCTCCGCTCAATCCCGCTCCGCACCTAACAACCATGCGAATAGCACCCCAAACAATACAAATCCGTCCGGTAAATACTCGAGATGGAGCACCGTCGACACACAATGGACGAACACGAAATGCACGTGTAGTTGTCGTAATAATAGATGTCGTCCTGGGCAAGATCCTTGTCACACTGCTGGCAGTTGAGACCCTCCACAAGCCCCGCAGGAGAAGGAGTAAACCCGTTGGCAGCACAAGGCTCCTGTCGTGTACCCCGCTCAGCGGCATTTCGCAAATGCTGCATGGTCACAGCATGGGCATACCCATCCACAGGTTGCTGCTGGAACCGCTTGTTTCTGTTGGCACACTCGGGGGCAGGCGAGTGGGCAGGCGAGTGGGCAGGCGAAGTGAGCTCCATATCGCCCATGGACGTGTATCCACCGCTCATATCCACGTCCATCATCTGGTCGCCAAAATTAGAGTGTAAAGAGGCATTCGAGGTGGCATGGTTCAATGGAGGAGAGGTCACGGCACTCTGTGAATAGTGATCCTCTTCACTTCGTCGCTTTCGCGAGTTGTGCATCGAGCCATGGTTCATTGCGTACATGTTGGTGACTGACGAAGGGAGAGACCGATCGAATCTTGAGACGGCGACATGGCCGAGGAAAGACAGGGATATATATTAGTTTCGCGTTATACTTTTTTGGTGGAAAAAAAAACCACAAAAGGAAAATGCCGAATAGGTTTTGACGCATCGACAGAACATAGAGTATGCCATTAAAACCGACGAAAAAAGGCGTTATAGAGAATATGGACGTGTCATTGGAACAAAAAGACTTTAAAAAGAATTATCCAAATTTCATCCAATTTTTTCCGATTTTTTCCGGGATTTTTCCGCCCCCAACAATGTCAAAAAATCCTTCTCCATTTCTTTCCATGCAACACTATCCTTCCAGCCACCCAGCCAGCCCAAAACAGACAGACGCAGCCCTAACCCTGCCTAAATGGAATGGGCCACTTTTCTGGGCGCAACCCTAGCCCCCAAATGGCAGGCCAGCCCGGTCGCGTGGGCTCAACGAATGTTTGTTTTTTATTCTTTTTTTTTGTGTCCCTGGTCACGTGAAAAACGAACGAGAGGTCACGTGACACGGGATGGGATATATGCATCACGTGACCTACGCAAGATCCTCGCCCCCGGGGTATTTCCACGTGACTTATTTTCCAAAAAAAACAGAAAAAGGTCGGTGCTGATTTCGGTTAGGGCCGCCGTCGCAATTGTGTCAGCAAAGGGATATGCGAGGGGAAGCACTTTAGGGTTAGGGTAAAGACAGGGTAACTTGAGCGGCAAAAGAGCAACTTGGTGAGAGTGGGACTCGAATGTAGGGCCGACTCGGAGCTACTGTACTTGGAGTAAAGCGGGAAACTGGGTGGGAAACTGGGTGGGAAAAACACAAACTAGAATCGATCGCTGTGTATATATAAATGAGGCTGTTTGTGTTTGTCATGTTGACGGGACGTGGGATAGATAAGGAGGGTGTTACTTGTACTCGCTTGTACAGTATGGTATGTTCCCGTACCGTACCTTCCAGGATGTGTATATATACTCTTAGACTAATGGTGTGAAGCATATGACAAGTTGGATTGAGAGGATTGAACAAGGTGTGAGTGGTTAATTGTGGTGGTTGTGTGAGTGGTGGTTAATGGGCTCATGGTGATTCATGGAGCACTTTTGTGGTAGGTGTGGTATATCTGGAGTTCGAACCAAATGGGGAGATAACTGGGTCGTATGGAAGGAGAAGCTCTTGATGTTACCTTGATCTTCATTTCTTGATTGAGGGTACTTGATGAGAAGTCGTCTATAGATGTCTTTCAAATCATCTACTGTACTGCCAACTGTTATCAGTCTGAAACTTGAGATAATGGGGTAGTTGAATGAATTGGAAAGATTGTATACTAGTTCAGACGGCAGATGAAGCCGCAGTAGAAGCCATTCGAGTATAGAGCACGGCATTACACTGGTACTCTTCCTATACTTACGTAACACACTGTGGAGTGTTAGAACATGGACATACTGGTTTCATGATAAGAACAAAACTGCCAAAAGTAGCAGGTGGTTGAAGGTACTTGCACTTAGAGAACAACTCAGTTCCCCAGCTATAGAATCCACACCGAAACCATGTCTTTGACAGAGAGCCCTGAAGCATACAACGATTGCCTCTTTATCATTAGATACTTGAGAGTCACGAGAAACGAATAAAAGTGCAATAAACAGACTCTTCAACAGATTCTCTACAGATTCACTCAGTCAAATCTACTTCATTTTCATTAGTCATCAATAACTAGTACTCATAGTCACCTGTAGCTGCTTTTTACAACCTCCACGCAAGACCTAATTCTGAGCACACCCGTATAATTATCTACAATACGACACTAGACATGATCTGCCCCACATTCACCATATATATATAATCCCTCTTTGCCACAGACACTGTGCTCATCACCACCAACCAGCACCAAATATCCCCTAACCCTACGCCCTCGGGTTCAAACCTTCATCACTTCCTGTCGTCACACTATCAACTTTTGCAGTCTATTGAACAATGGAGGACAAACGCAACGCTGAAAGCGCAAGTTTGGGCGCTTCTTCCGGCGGCGACAGCAAGCGGGCCCGTGTTGCGGCTCGCCCGGTGTCGCTGGAAGACGTGGCCGAGTTCCAGAAAGAGGCCATTTTCCGGGCCATGGAAACCTATCGACGTGAAAAAGAGACTCTGGAAAAGCAGCTGGAGACGCAAGGCGAAAAGGAGCGGGAGCTGGAGGAGCGCGTCGTTCGCCTGGGCACGTGGTGGGACAAGGTAGCCGATCGGTTGGCCTTGGTGGTGGGCAAATATGAGTTTGAGAAATCAAAGGTCAAGACTGAAGATGTGAAGAAGGAGGAAGACACAGAGAGAGACGCCGGTGATGAAGACGAAGTGGAGGTTGCACCTGGACCTACCGGATTGGCTACGGACCTGGAGCTGGAGGAAAAAAGTGCCTCTATCTCGAGTCACTTCTCCACCCTTCTTGATCTCATTGGGGACAAGATCTCCAAGCAGGACAAGACGGAAGTGTCGCGTCTCAGTGCGGGATACACGGATATGGCCGAGCAGCGTCATCTGCTGGTCCGGAAGATCCAAGATCTCGAACATGAGGCCCAGACCATGAAAAACCAGTACCTAGCAGCAGCCAAGAAGCTGGATAGGTACAAGTCGCCCACCGTGAAGTTGATTGAGGGCGAAGATGTCGAAGAGAAGGCGGAGGAGAATGGCGACCAAAAGACTGCACAAATGGAGGAAAAGAAGGAAACTGAAGATTCCCCAGATACCAAAGATACCGGAGATACTAAGGCCCTGAGAGAAACCATACAAGTCCAGGAGGAACAAATGAAAGAACTGGACGCGAAAATTGCTGCTCTGGAGCACGAGGCTAGTCTGTTCAATGCGAAAATGGCGGATCTGTCCGAATCCGACCTCCTGGATCACTCTGGAGCATTTAAGGCTGCAAAGGAGCAGCTGAGCGATAAAACAGGGCAGATTTTGGCGCTGGAAAAATCCCGTGACGCCATTTCAGCTGAAAAAATGGCCCTCGACGAAAACAGACAACAATACCGGTCGACTATCAAGCGGGAGTTTGAAAAACGCGAGTCTGAGCTCCGTTCGCAGCTGTCACGGGCCGAAACCGATCTTGTGCGAATCAGAACAGCCAGAGACGAGATTCTGGCAGACTTGAGCCAGAAAAAGGCCACTGAAGCGGACAAACTTAAGACGATTGAGTCACTGAAAGAATTAGGCGAGGTGTACAAGCTGCGAATTGGCACTTTGGAGTCTGAGGTTCAGCGGTGGAGAAAAGAGGGAAACGAAGGAGTTAACATGTCCAGCAATGTCGAGGGAAAGTCGCTGGAAGAGCTCAAGAAGGAGGTGACGGTCCTGACGCTGACTAATCAGAGTCTAATGGCCGAGATCCCCGGAATGGAGGCTGCGTTTGTGTCTGCGCAGAAGATGGCCGAAAACAAGGCTTTGGACGTGGCAGACCGTGAAAGCAGGTTAACTAAGTTGCTTGCAGAGAAGGCCAAGGCCGATGAAAAGTACTTTGCGGCCATGCGACACAAGGACGCGCTGGGTGCCGAGAACGCCAAGCTCAAGGCGCAGATGGTCAAGTCTAGTGAGCTAGTCAACCAGCTCCAGGAGGTGGATGCCAAGACGCGCGCCAAGATTGACGTGCTCGAGAAGACGTTATCGGAGTACGTTTCTCTTCATGCAAAGCAACAGGAAGCCGCCAAGCGTCTGACTAGCCAGGTGGCCGAAAAAACGCACATGTTGAACGGCGCTCAAAAGTACCTGACGACGCTCAAGGAGGAAATGAAGCAGCAGGGCACAAAGCTGTCGGTTGGAGAGCATAGAGCTCGAAAACTGGCTCTGGATAATGCCAAACTGACCAAGCAGATCGAGTTGTCTTCTTTTGGAGGCTCTTCTGATGAAATTGACGAGCTGCGGTCTATTGCAATGTGTTCCCTGTGTTCGAAAAACTGGAAAGACACTGCCCTCAAGGTCTGTGGACACGTCTTTTGTCACCAGTGTGCACAGGACCGGCTGGATGCGCGGTTGCGAAAGTGTCCCAACTGCAACAAGCCCTTTTCCCAAAATGATCTGTTGACCGTTCATTTGTAGAGCAAGAGGAGTGAGGGAGATAGAGGAAGGATAGTGTATTATATGGATGTATGGGTTTGTAAATATGAGTGAATGAATATGAGGATATGTACAGATGTGTACGTACACTGTAGTTCGAACACCCGACCTCTTCAAATCTCTAGCATCTCCAACGAACTTGGAGAGCCCTAGAATCGTAGTCATAACGCCTGGAACTCGTCTAATGTCAGTAGAATCACGTGATAGACATATATTAGACAGGGGTAATGGGTTGAAATGGCTTGTTTCGAAAACTGTACCTGTATTTGTATGAACATACTGTACATGCTGATATGTTGGCTTGTTTTGCCCGACGTTTTTTCGTAAGAAACCCTGAGAGTGTTTGACGAGGAAGTAACAAAGGGGCTCTAGATACTTGTCATACACTTCCTTTGAAGATCTAGAATATGTAATGGTTGTACTTGTAGTTCGTTCCTGGTGCGTAGTATTTGTAGAGTAGGAAGTATTTCTACTACCTTGCACTGAATAGTTGCGATAACTAGCTCATATTTATTGCTGTCAACAGCACAAGTTCAAAAACCCTTTCTATTGTCATTCTAGAATCTCCACCTCGCTATGTCATACTCCGTTGAGTACAGCGAAGCCCAGTAATCAGTTAGACACTAGCCACTAGTCTAGTCTACCTAGGAGGGTACCACTACGGTAGTTTTCGATGCGGGGAAGGCCAGAGAGAAAAACAAATATCAAATGTATACTGATTTGAGGTGTTACAAGTGAGCAGTGAAGTGGTTATCGCTGGGGCCTATAGCATGTTCCATTGTAGTTCGGAGGCTGAAAGCACAATGATAGTTTGGGGGTAAGTAAACAGTTGAAGATCAGTAGTGAGGCGGGGGAGGGGACGACTATAAAAGTGCTGGAATTCACCATATTGAGCATTAACAGTATCTGCCCTGGTTTCGACAGGAGACCTGAACTTGTATTAGTGTTCCTGGGTATAGTATCTTGAACTTGTACGGATGCCTGTATGTAATGATCATTTCAGAAGAAAACAAGGGGAAGAGGCTGTGTGGCTTCACTCATCTATATTCTTCAGGTCAACTTCTTGCACCTGCAACTCATGAAGTTGCACTCAATATCTATACTTCAAGCTCGGTTTCTAGTTCCACTTGGGGTAGCAGGGCTAAGACAGTAGGTAGCTGGTTTCAGTTCGGATAAGCTAGCATAAGTGACAGAGTAGGTCCATATTGACCATATTATCACATCCCATTGCGATGTAATCTGTATGCTGACACTAAGGGATGGCGTTGTGTAGACAATATCCATCTCAAATTTACCAAGAACCTGAATACCACACTCTCTCCGGTGTGACTTGCCAACGTCATCTCTAGACAAGTCCAACTTTCGACTATACCGAGCCGACCAAGAGATTCACCCGCAGACACTGGGCTTCGCTCGCTTGGCACCCGTTGTGAAACTGGGGAAACATGCTTGAGCTGAGCACAAATACCCCACAGCCATCGATTAGTGACATAAAAAGGAATTTGCGACGGTTACTTATGTCCATGGCTCTTGCGAGTTACATATTGAACATACCCTGGGCAAGTATCTTCGGAAGCCATGTCTCAGTTCAACCTAGAGGGCACGATACAAGCTTGACTTCACAGTCTAAAAACAAGAACAGAAGAGAGCCCTAAGCCACTTGCACGACTACAGGTATTGTCTCAAGCTTCCCCGCCTGAAATAGAATGAAGAAACTTGTTCTCTCTACCCCATGTTTTGTCTGGGAGGTGCATGGGGGACGCGTCTTTGTATGGCTCGAGGGTTACGGTTCATACTTTGCTTGCCTTTAGCACTCCCTTACGTCATTACCCCGGAGAGCCGTACATGAGCAAAAAACAAGGGCTGGAGAAGGAGCAGTCCGGAGCGAGTGTGTGCTACAAGTCATGTACGATAGCTGTCGTGTGTTGCACAGATAGAGTGCCACCAGGATCAAACTCAACAGGGTGTGTACATAGCGGGCACTCATAGACAGCAAGCCCGAGGGGGACAACGTTAAGGGTGTCGATCTAAACACTGGTGGTGAGAATGAACAACTATCAGGCATTGACAGAGGTCCATGTACTTGCAAAAATACGGTACCGGAGCCACGTGTAGACAATGATCCGTCCGAGCTAGTCGCTAAAGACCTGTGGGCGCTCCACTCTCATCCTCCTCTCTGTACCATTGGAGTTACCGTCAATGCTGCCTGTTCCGTCATGCCAACTCTTGCCACTCTATCGCCCTCGGTAGCGCCTACTGCATCGGAAGACACGGATACTACAGGCACAGGATGTGGCGTGGTGCAGGCGTTAACGTTGGGGGGATAATCGGCTGGAGTCTGTGCTCTGACTGAGCAACAAGTCGGAAGTCGGGATGGGGCCGGAGTCCTTGAAGACGGTCGTGGTTCAGGTTCAGCCGCCTTGACAGTCTTGTCGGGTGTGTCTTGTTATCGTGCCGGCTACGGGGTAAAGCTCTGCTCCTCGTATACGGATAAACTGTGGCTTCTAGAAGGTCAAGTGAAACAAAATACCTACAAGCCGGAGAGGAGGAAGTCGAACATACAGCCGTCTCATAGATGGTGGCACAATACAGCCTCTTACCCCACATCCCCAGATTCTGCTCTAAACTACAACCTCCGGGGTATCCAGCAGAGCCACCATTTGGCATCGCGTGCTCTTGCACGTCTTCAACTGCAGCCGGTCCACTTCTCCTGAAACTCTGTGTCGCCAGCTCTCCAGATTCGGGTGCACACAGCGAGAAAAGCAAGTTCGAGTTGGGCGAGTTTGAGCGGACTCTGGGGTTGCAATCTACAGTTTGGTGTATACATTTGTCATGAGACGTCTGGTATGGGTAACTCGTAGCTATCTCAACATCGGCGTGCAATCCTCCGGTATCTCACCTGGCAGGTACGAGTACTTGTACCAGCACTTGTTCGTAGCACCTCCAAGGTTACATTGACAGGTGTCACCGTGCACAGTCACACGAGATCCAGGCTAAGACCCGAAAAATCCTCACTAATGAGGCTTGGTATGCGTGCTTTAGACAAGACTTTTACTATCCGTTCCCTTCCGACCCAGCCCGACTGAACAACGCTCGTAGGCGTTCGGTCAGCCGCTTCACCACCAGGAACTCTAGCATAGCCGCGCACCTCGCACCACGTAGCACGCACCACGCATCTACCGTACCCCTTCTCTCCGTTTTCTCCCTCTCTGCTCATCGCCACCTCCTACCGCCGTTTGAAAGGTGCATCGGGGAGTCTTAGCTTGCATGAATTTTTCCGACCACTGGTGGCCCTTGTTCCGTAGCCCTTGTTGCAGGCATGCCACAGCGAGAGTCTAGATAGTGGGTATTATAGTGTGTGTCTGTCTTGTAGGCTGTGCTGATAAGCATGCTGTTAATTTGGACTCGGTGCCTGAAAAGACGGTTTGCCGTGGGTGACAACGAGTCAGACGGCTCAGCACTATCTTTCAGTGTTTATCTGGGTTTTATCATGAGCCCATTTGTGTTTGTTTTCGGGTGTCTCTCCTTTGGCCTCCTTTTGCAGTTTTTTTTTCGCATACAAATTCATCCTTTTTTAGTCTCTCTTTCACTTTCCATTTTGGAGAAGCGAATAAAGTGCAAACCTTGAGCTTGTATGGTTCGACTTTTGAGATGAGACGATGAAGCAATAAGAAGACAGTTGGGGTCTCAAGGAGTAGTCCAATCGATTTGTCCAGCCCGGTTTATTCGATTTTCCTTTTCTCCGCTCGAAAAATGCCCGCATTTCCCACTTTTTACCCGCTCATGCAAGCTGACGTTGCGGAAGGCCACCATGCCGAAAACTTTTTGAGACCCACCGATGTCCTACATACAAGCTGGGCGGTGAGCGCGAGAGACTGGGCAGCTAAGCAAGCCTCGCCAAGAGCAGGCCGGTAATTGGCGGTGAGGTGACAGAAAACGGGGCAGTTCTGGGGGAGCTCCAGATCTATCTACAAGTACTGTACTGGTAAAAAGGTGTATTGTAGCTCGATCGCTAATGGTTACTATAACCAATGAACTTGTTCACTGGCTATCAGGCTTTTGGTTTGGAGATATGGAACGTAGATAGCCCGTCTTAGTCATATGGAGGTAGGAAGGCTAACAATGACAAAATACGGGCGTTTGAACATGACGTATCCCTTCCTGCTGGCTGTCGGTGGACACCTGACCACTTGCCGTGGCGGCATTTGAAGCGACGCGGCCGTCGTTTGTTCCAGCTCGGGGATTTTGTGTTTTTTGCGCTTCAGCACACTCGCTTGCGCTTTGTCACCGTCCACTTTTCGATATTTTACCTCTCATAACATTTTCTTCTCCACAAAGTTAAACCTTTTGGCCTTTGGTCTCTGCATGTGGAGATAATCAAGTCGGTTCTTATATAAGAGGAAGACCGTCTAGAGGTCCCGATCTCTTCCCACCATCTCCATCTTCCACCATGGACAAGTCCACCATTGAAAAAACTGAATACAGCGGCTCAATCGTCGATCTGCCAAACGAGTCGCTCAGCTCCACTCAGAGCGCGTCGTTTGAGGATCACGAGGCCCAAAAGGAGGGAGGCCACACCACCAAACGAGCGCTCAAGTCGCGTCACGTGCAGCTAATTGCCCTCGGAGGATGTATTGGAACCGGTCTGTTTGTTGGTTCCGGAGCCATGCTCAGTAACTCGGGCCCTGCCTCCATCTTCATCGCCTACATTATCATGTCCTTTGTCATCTACGTTGTCATGAACGCTCTCGGAGAAATGACCACCTATCTGCCTCTGGCCGGCGCCGCTCCCCCCATGTACGTCAACCGGTTTGTCGACGACTCTCTGGCGTTTGCCTGTGGCTGGAACTACTGGTATGCTTATGCCATTCTGGTGGCCTCAGAAGTCACCGCAGCCTCCATTGTGGTTGAGTACTGGACAGACAAGGTGCCCGTGGCGGTGTGGATCACCATTTTCCTCGTGTCGATTGTCATTCTTAACATCATCGCCGTCTCCGTCTTCGGAGAATGTGAGTTCTGGTTTGCCAGTATCAAGATTCTCGGCATCATCGGTCTCATCATTGTTGGTATCGTCATCTTCTTTGGCGGAGCTCCCACCCACGACCGACTCGGCTTCCGATACTGGAAACACGACGCCTTCAAGGAGTACATTGTCAAGGGCGATTCTGGTCGATTCTGCGGGTTCTGGAACGCGCTGATCCGATCCGGATTCTCCTTCATTCTGTCTCCTGAGCTCGTCACAATCTCTGCCGGAGAAACCGAGGCTCCTCGTCGAAACATTCCCAAGGCCACCAAGCGATTCGCCTACCGACTCATTGCCTTCTACGTGCTGGGATCTCTGGTCATTGGTGTTATTGTGTCTGGAAACGACCCCCGACTTCTGGGAGCCGTCAACTCTGGAGGAGAAGACGCCGCAGCCTCTCCCTTCGTCATTGGTATCCAGAACGCCGGAATCCCCGTGCTCAACCATATCATCAACGCCGTGATTCTGACTTCGGCCTGGTCTGCCGGAAACTCCTTCCTCTATGCTGGCTCAAGAACCATGTACTCTCTGGCGTGCCACGGAGAGGCTCCGGCCGTCTTCAAGCGATGCACCCCCAACGGTGTCCCCTACCTGTGTGTGGCTGCCACTGCTGCCGTCGGCTGTCTGGCTTTCCTCAACGTTTCGTCTGGCTCGTCGGAGGCCTTCACCTGGCTGTCTAACATCTCCACCATCTCGGGTTTCCTCGCATGGCTGTGTGTGCTGACCGCCATGATCCGATTCCGAAAGGCCATCTGGTTCAACCATGGCACCTTTGACGTGCTGCCCTTCAAGACGCCCTTCCAGCCCTGGTCAACCTGGTTCGTACTGTGCCTCGTCGCGCTCATGTGTATCACTAACGGCTTCACCGTATTTGTGGGAGGCTCTTTCACCGGCTCTGACTTTGTTGCCGCCTACATCACCCTGCCTCTGTTTGCTGCCATCTACGTGGGACATCGATACATCTACAAGCGAGCTGGTTTCAAGACTCCCTTTGCTCGACCCATTGATGAGATTGATATCACCACCGGTCTCAAGGAGGCCCAGGAGGTCGAGGACATGTTCCCCGAGCGACTCCCCAGAAACTGGCTCGAAAAGGTCTGGTTTTGGATTGCCTAAGCGGAGTAACCGCTCAGGCTCCACAAAAGTACGTTTTAACGAGCACAAGTCTCAAACGTCTCATTTCATAAGTTATTTATTTATTGTTGGAATCACTGCCTGTAGATAGTGTGTAGATCTCGAGTCTGTGCTACTGTACAAGAACCGGTACAATCAACACAGTTTTCTATAAAATATTCGATCCAGGAAGAATCAGAGAAGAACATGGTGTCACTCGTCCAAAGCCCAACCGTCTTATCTAAGCATGTTCACCGTGCACCGAGGCAGATAAGCTTATATCGCCCATGACCCATGAGCAAGACGACAAAAAGGACTCAATCTATAGCTATAGGAAGACGCTAGGGGCCTATTTTTATGACGTCACCGGTAGTCGACGGATACAACAAGGTTGCCCATCAGCTTTGGTGTGTCCAAACGACTACTTTTCTGCTGCGTTAGTCTAACCTAGACTGTCGATCTTTGCCGAATAGCTGCCGAGGTACATTCCATAGTGAGACAGGAGAAGGTGATGAGTGATCGATGAAAGTCGGAGAACACCAACCGGGCCCCAAAAGAAGATACATGAACCCATCTTGGTGTGATCGTCAGCTTTTCAAGATTTATCTGAAGCCATTTGGTCACATCAACTTGTTCCCAAAAAAGATAAAAAAAAAGACGGAAAACAACACTTGTAAAACAAACTACTTAGTTAGACTTCTTAGCTCAACTATAATTAAATAGCTGCAGAAGCGATTGTACATACATGCCAGACGCTGGTGCACAAATTTTAGTCAATACGACGTTTTTAATCATGTACTGTACTTGTAAGTAGCTACAGTAACGGAAACACAATGAGCACATAGCAAACGCACAATTAGTAATAACACCGTGATTACTAACACCACTACAAGAACCGCCCCTAACCCATGGTCAATCTCTCTGTTGAATAGGTTCAATGTAACCCCTAGACTCTACCTTTTAACTTATCATACGGCACTCCACCACACCTGTTTGGGTTTCATGTCCTGAAGCAGACTCTGCCTTTCGAGCCGGGTAACTGATAAGAAGATAACTTTATGGTGTTAGGGTATCACGTCCGGGTAACCCGAAAAGTTAGTTGGAGTCATCCCAAAACTCGTCGTCCGGGTAACTCAATCTTACATAAGCAGGCTGTGCGCAGTTACCCTACCGTCCCGATCGGGAGTGGTCGCGTGGCGTGCGTTAGTGAGACAATCTGATGGCCCTGGACTGGACTTGACAGCCATAGTGCGGGGTTCGCGTTTGATGGACGATTAGTCAGGCCCCCGGGCGGGCGGTCGGTGGGGCGGTGGTCATGTGACCGTATCAATGCGACCGTCCGCGAATATATTTCGATTTGCCTGTTTCCCGCATTTTTCCGGCCTATGTTTTTACTCGGTAAACTTCCCCAATCGTTATCATATGCAAAGCCATTTGGTTGGTTGACGGTGGGTTAGCCCAAGTAGTAGTGAGGCGGGGAGAAGGCGAGCAAAGATGGTAGCTCGAGACGATTATTGGACACAAACACGGTCAGTTTGTTGTCGTGTTTTATCCACAGGAAGCTTGCAATACTACCCTCCTCTCTAGACTGTATGTATGGCGTCCAAGTTCAACGTCTTCGGTCCATATTCATACTTGTATCTCACTAATTACTCGTACAAGTGAAGGTCCTGTAGCTAACTAAACTGTAACTTTGTAGATTGGGCGAGATGGTGGACCAGAGGGGTGTTTGGTTGGGTCTTGTGGGGAGAAAATAGCTGGGTTTCCACCTCGACTCTGATTGTCACGTGTTTTCTATATATTTCTCCATCTCAGAACCCCCCAGTTTCCCCCAACTTGTACCCCCCCTACAGTCCTCCACGTCACCTCGGTTCCACCCCTCCCAAACTCTGACGTCAAAGTGAAACTTGCGCACGCTTGACCAACACACTACTTGTACTTGCACGATACATCTTACTGTTCAGTATCAGTATCAACATCAGCATTTCCCTGCGATATCCAGGGAGGGTGACACAGATAGAAGCGACATAACAGAACGATAGTAGCGACACAAACCACTTGAGGTCACCATTCGAAACAAAGTACTATCTCTCTAGTCACTTTGACACGACGCAAGTGCATCACGACATTTGCACGCAACCAACACTACCACCACAAGCATAGCGACACCGAGCGTCCATATCCACACATGTCGCAACCAACATACCCAATGTTCCTTCCGGACGAGTCGCTGGAAATCCGATCGGACTCGGAAAACGAAGAAGACCTCTCAACGTCCTCCAACGTGCCGTCGTCAGCAACCTCGCTCGAAGACGAAGGCAAGCTCCTCACACACCACCACGTCATGCCCGAAGACACGGTCAATCCCCGTGACTTTGTGGACGTGCGACGAATCATCCACAAAATCTTCCCACAGTGTGTGTTTTCGGCCAACGACCCCCGTGTTGAAATCGCTCAGCTCAAGGGTGGTATCACAAACATGCTGTTGCTGGTGAGCTACCCGAACCCCAGCAAGGACGGCGGTCGAGATCACGTGCTTGTGCGGGCTTACGGCAACGGCACAAGCACCATAATCGACAGAGATCGAGAGCTGGCCACCCATCTTCATCTTCATTCCCATGGCCTAGCCCCCACGCTTTACGCTCGACTTTCTAACGCACTCATCTACGAGTACATTCCCGGAAAGGCCGTGGAATACACGGATCTGAGCCGTCCTGAAATTATGAGCGGAGTAGCTAGCCGACTGGCCGAATGGCACCACAAACTCGACAAGAAGGCCATCGAGAGCGAAATGACGCGCCTCAAGGCCCTGGAAAAGCCCAGCGAACAGAGCACGTCGTCACGGGACATCTACGAGCTGCTGGAGGAATGGATCAACGTTCTTCCTCGGGAGACCGATGCCCAGAAGAAGCGGGTTGAGGACGTGACCAACGAGTTGGCGTGGATCAAAAAGACCATCTCGAATCAGGGAGGCCCTATTGTCGTGGGTCATTGCGACTTGCTCAGCGGAAACATCATTGTTCCTGAGAACTGGACCCCAGCGGAACTCAAGGGCCATGGCAAGAGTCACCAGAAGCCTCTCACTGGGTCCCAAGCTGCGTTTACGGAGGAAAACATTGGTCACGTAAAGAGAGAAAAGATGACTGACCCTGCCAAGCCTGCGGTAGACGGATTTGCTCCATCCACTCTCACCTCCTTCATTGACTATGAGTACTCCATTCCCACTCCCCGAGCATTTGACCTCGCCAACCATTTCATGGAGTGGCAGGGCTTTGACTGTGTGGTTGAGCTCATTCCCGAGCCGTCCACCTCCAACCCCGTGATGCGAACATGGGCTGCTCAGTATCTCGAGTCTCTGGCGTACTTTGAGGGCAAGTCCGAGCCTACTAAGGTGACGGAGCAGGCCGTGGACTCACTCATCACCGAGATTGCAACCTGGTGGGGCATGCCTGGTTTCTACTGGGGCATCTGGGCCATTATCCAGGCCACTATTTCGGAGATTGACTTTGACTACGCAGAGTATGCTGAGAAGAGACTGTCTGAGTACTACAAGTGGAAGAAGGGAAGAGAGGCAAAGTAAATGGAAGGTGAAGATCGAGCCGTCAGCAAATGAATGGTTGAACCATTAGGGGCAGTGGTAGAAGCTGAGCACAAAGGGGACGTTTGAAAAGAAAGGAGGAAAAATAGACTAACTTGGATTGATTGGCGAATGTAGTGTGATATACGATTTTGCAATGAGCCTGTAATTTATTACGTTTGAAACAGTTACAATTCTACACCAATTCTACAAGTATCCATGCGATACTAGTCTTCATACGCGCACGTTGCTGTTGAATACGCATGTAAATACATGTCTCGATATTTGTAACAAATTACTTGATCACCTTAGACAGCATCAGTAGGATAGTCAATGTAACCCTTCGCTCCCGGAACGTAGAAGGTGTTTCGGTCATACTTGTTGAGTGGATAGTCGTTCTTGAACTTCTCAACGAGATCAGGATTGGCAAGGAAGTGTCGGCCAAACGAGATGAGAGTGTTATTGGCCTTGTCGGCGTCCTTGATGGCAGTTTCTCGTGTGTATCCACCGGCTCTGATGAGATTACCCTTCCAGATGTCTCGGAATTGCTCGTTATCCTGCCACTCGGGAAAGGTGTTGTCTCGGAAGTCTCCTCGGGCTTCAACCAGATGGAGGTAAGCGAGCTCTTTTCCGTTGTCGGCCCGCTTTTGGAGCTCTCCAATCAGATGAGTAAACTGTTCGGGGGTCTCGCTGCGGTCCACAAAGATGTCCTGGAAAGTGGACCAGGGAGAGAGTCGTAGAGCGGTTCGTTCAGGTCCCACGGCGGCCGAGACAGCATCAACTAGCTCCAGAATAAAACGAGATCGGTTCTCGACACTTCCTCCGTACCCGTCGGTTCGCAGGTTGGACTTGCTTCGAAGGAAAGAGTCCGGCAGATAGCCGGTAGCTCCATGGATCTCCCCTCCGTCAGCACCCGCCTCAATGGCGTTTTTGGCAGCCTGGGCGTACAGTTGGATCTTCTCTTTGATTTCGTCAGGAGTAAGAGCTCGCAGATGTCCCACTGCCTGCTCGTCTCCCTCCTGAGGCACAGCAGAGGGACCCAGGGGAACATAATCGCCCAGTTCCTTCAGTTTGGCAGCCCAGGCCACTCGGCCAATGTCCCAGAGCTGCAGGAATATCTTGGAGTCGTTGGCGTGCACTTTATCAAATACGCGCTTCCAGCCGACCTTCTGTTCTTCATTCCAGATACCGGGACAATACCATCTCCGGGAAGAGGAGCTCCAGCCGATCCGGGGGAAATGTAGGTGGCTTCGGTGGTGAGCAGAGTGCCTGGGGCAGCATATCGTTGGCTATAGTACTCCTCCTGGAGTTTGGAGGGGATATAGCCGGGGTCGGCTCGAACTCAAGTCAGGGGAGACAGTACGATTCTGTTCTGCAGCTGAAGAGCTCCGATTTTGATGGGTTTGAAGAGGTTGGCCATGGTGATGGTGGTTTGTTGGCCGTTAGTGACCGACAAGTTGACTATTTATATCATTCAGGATTCGTTGTATTCATTTGATTTGCGCTCACTTCCATATGTCAATTACAAATCGCGAATTGAGGGATCACTCGAAAATGCATCGTGATTGGGTTTGCAACATGCAGCCGTTTCTTTGTCTTGTGTAGAAGCCGTTTGAACGTTTAAACTGGAGATGGAAGGGAAGCAAAATACCAACCGAATGGATGCCTTTGCAACGCACAGTGGGCTAAGATAAAGTGGTATATTTTTTTTTTTTGGTACACATAGTTAGATGGAGTGATTCTATTGCCAAATTGATTTTTTCCCCTGCTTCAAACGTGACAGCAAGTACCATCTATCCGTCTCCCTGCTCGCTTATTTGTAAGCGATCAACATCATTGCAGCCTGTAGGCAGAGAAGCTTTCTGACAATACGTACAACCAAAAAAGTGGATTCGGACACCGACAGAGACATTGGAGGAATGGAAAAAAGTGCGGAATTTATCACAAGGGTACATCGGACAGGAAAAGTGATGCTCTATTTAGTCACTTTCACAGTTTTACGGAATGTAGCTACGGTGGAACAACCTACGTATGTATGTACAGTCAGTTGCTATAGATGATAGCTATATGGTGGCAATAGCATCAGCTGTGGCGACAATAGCACCAGATGTGGAGACAAAAACAGACAGAAATGCGCCAAACTGTTGTCTAAAGGACAAAAGGAATTGTTTTTGTTTGCTTGTGTCAAGTGTCAACCAAGAAATATTGTACAGGCTGAGTAGATGCACAAACCGTACACGAATTGAGGTGTATCCGAGAAGTGACAAACGAAGTTTACGAGTGCTGTTGTGTGTTACAGTATAAAATACTCGAGCTTGCTAGACTACCTCAAGGCAATCTCTTTTACAGACTGTTACAGAGGTGTCACAAGCTCTCAAATATGTCAAGAGGAAGTTGTGATTCGTCGACACAGGACTCGTACTGACGTCACTCTTGTATAGATCTGACCGTGAAGAGAAGCCACTAAGAGAAGAGTTTCATTTTGGAGCCTTAATCGTCTCAACATCGGCCCCTACTAGAGTCCATTACCGCAAGAGCTATCTAGGCCACGACAGTCATCATCATCTCCGGCTCTTCAAGCTACAAGTGTGTACATATACCTGAGTACAATAATCTCAGATCAGTAAAGATGTATTGAAGATCCGAAACTCACTCCATTAGGTCCAACTACTTCCCATCTCACTCTTACTACACCAACTATTCCAAAGTCGGTTCAGGCGTTTGGATCGCTCGCCTGGCTGGCTCAGTTGTCATATGTTCAGTTCAAGTATATACATTAGGCGTGCTCAGCGACCTTGGCGGCCTCCCGGTCAGCAGCGGCCTTGTCTGTGGCCTCCTTTTCGGCCTTGCCCTTGAGACCCTGCTTGGTGACCTGGTTGTAAATGCCCATGCCGGAGGCAATGAAGCCGCCCATATCGGACAGCTGGGCAGGGACAACCACGGTGTTACTCTCCTTGGCCAGCTTTCCAAAGGCGTCGACGTACTTCTCGGCCACAGACAGAGAAACGGCGTCAGCTCCGCCCTTGGTGTTGTTGATGGCCTCGGCAACAAACCGAATACCGTCAGCAGTTGCCTGAGCACGCATTCGGATGGCCTCGGACTCTCCCTCGGCGCGGTTGATCTGCTCCTGTCGCTTTCCCTCGGATTCGAGAATCTCGGCTCGTTTGGTTCGCTCGGCAGACACCTGTTTGTGCATGGCGTCAAGCACGGTTCGAGGAGGATGGATGTCTCGGATCTCGTACCGCAGGCAGGTGACGCCCCAGTCCTTGGCGGCCTCGTTGATGGCGGTGGTGATGTTGGTGTTGAGCGACTGTCGTTCTCGCAGAACATGATCCAGGGTCATCTGGCCAATCTCGGATCGCATGGTGGTCTGGGCCAGCTGTGT
The DNA here is from genome assembly GCF_001761485.1 of Yarrowia lipolytica. NCBI lineage: Eukaryota > Fungi > Ascomycota > Dipodascomycetes > Dipodascales > Yarrowia > Yarrowia lipolytica. Next base: position 1,269,516 of record NC_090771.1, on the reverse strand, counting down.
GATGGCATACTCGGCATCCTCCACACCGTATGACGCCTTGTATGCGTCGTACACTCGGATGTACAGAATGCCATCCATCTCCAGGGTCACGTTATCACTGGTGATTGCACTCTGGGAACCCACCTCCACGGCCGTCTCCTTCAGGCTCTGCACGTACTGGATCTTGTCCAGGAACGGAATGAGCACAGCGAGACCGGGGTCCAGAATCCGGTTGAACTTGCCCATTCGCTCCACGATCCACGCCTGTTGCTGGGGCACGAACCGCACAATTGTGTTCATGGGCAGCTGTTTCTGCTGGAAGAAGGAGAGCCGTGAGGAGTGTCGCAAAGCATTATGCGCGACGCGGACGCTGTGTCGCACCGCTCGATTCGAGGTGTTGGAGAGCATGTTGTGTTTGAGAAGATGCTGTTGTTGAAACGGGCTTTTGGACAATGTTATGTGCTGTGGTGATAGTTGCACTCATGCTGGGCGAACCTAATTTCCGTCACCTTAACGCTTATGGATCGAGTTAGACCTTGGCTAAAGTAAGACTCTCAAAAGAGGTATAAATGCAATTGCCTGGACTGTAGCCTCTTTGTCGACATTTCGACACTCTCTCCAGCTACTGTAATGGAACCAACAGTCCATAATTCCCATCGCCATCGCCCAAACAACCCATTGTGCGTTGTAGGAGTATGCACTCAACATAACTGTTGGGTGTGCTGTTCCTACGAAGAGAGCTCACACATGAAATGTATATCGCAGCAATGATTGGAGTAGTGGCTACAGACGAGTAATCTCAAGTACTCTCAAGTAATCTCATAAGAGTATATAAAAATCCCCGAGGAACCGCCAACTGTCACTCCGACTCGGAATTCTCTCTCCTTCACCTCGTCAACTACAGTTTTTGCCACTTTGCCACCGCCACTCAGATCGGATCAGATCAACCCTTCATGCATGATTTACTTGTACATACTGTAGGTACGAAACGATACTTTTTTTGGAACCACGAGTGCACGAGTAGACCCCAAACATACGATACTGGTGCTCGAAGTTGCCACTGGAGTCACGTGAACAAATGATCAGATAGATTCACCAACGAATATTGTAGGCTTGATTCTCTATTCCGTCGTTACGGTGTGTACTGTCATGGAGAGCTAAGATGTTACTGTGGAAACAAGGCGTTTCGGTTCAGTTTTAGAGTGGAAGAATACATACTGTATCAGTATATCAAATGATATCAAACCAGTAGCTGTAATCACAACTGAAGACATTTACTGGCTTATTTTGTTAGCAATTGGGGTGAATATCGTATGAGTCTGCGGAGATTTGTTCTTAGACCTGAATGGGATAATTATTTCTTCGCAAATATGTCTTCTACCGCCGGTACAGTATTGTACTTATGTGGTCTAGCTAGACATGCATCAGTTTATTTTAATTCATAATTGAGTACAAATAGTTGATAAATAGTTGATGCAGAATCGTAGTAGATCCTGAACTCTATACTTGATATTGCAAAAACCTCAGAGAAAATCAAATAAAATGGTGAAAATGCGGAAAAAGCCCTGCAAGCGTCAATATGACCCCTTTTCACTGATTTAAATCCTTCCTTTAACACAATTCAAACGTTTAAACCTACACCAGTAGATGTTCTCCTAACCCAACCCCCACCATTTCACACTCTACGCGTAATGTTAAAGAGGTATACGCGACTTATTCGTGAACCTACACCATCCACAAGTCCCCTCCAACATGTCGCGCATTCCCGTGGAGGGCAAAGTGGACGAGTACGTGGTTCTATACACCCCACAGGTGCGACAGAAGCAGAAAAAATGGCACGACGGCTCCGCCAAGTTCCACCACTTCAACAACTTGCTGGTGCTCTATGACGACTCAAATCACAAGATCGACAGCACGTTTCTGGGCCGTGGGAGGGTGCTGGAGATAGGAGAAGAGCTCCAGATTGACAACCATCTCATCAGTCTCGAGGATCTGACAAAGACGACTACAAGGGACATCTCAGGTATTTATACCCGCGAACAGAACACAGGTCTAGGCAGTAATGCACCCCCCACTCCGCGAGTGTTACAACAGACAATCTTGCCACATGTGACCGAGACGACCAAACAGCTGTCCAATGTGTCCAAGAGGCTCAAACTAAGTCTGGCAACTCCTGTGAAGACCACTACAAGGACCACAGGCACATTAGGACCCACGAGACTTGTTCTTGAGCAGGTTAACGAGGTTCCATTTAGGGCGCCTAGAACGGCAACTGAAGGCGCTGTAGCACAGGCAAGTCCTCCATTTAGCCAGTCAACTACACAAACCCGCACACCTCTACAAACAACGGTTTCACACCTCCGAAACCATAGCTCCCCCCACACGCCTACTCAATGCTACACGTCTGAGGATGACGGAAAAGTGGTTGAAACTACTCCCGTGCGATCCCCAACCTCGTCGCCCATCAGAGCGCGTATCCAGGCTCAGCCAGCTGCCGCTCCTCTCGTCTCGGCAGCTCCCAACCCTCTGGCTCCGTTCAAAAGACCCTACCAGTCTTCTGCCAGAGACACCTTCCTTAACACCGAGCCCGCTCCTCCAATTGAGTCCGTCATGGTCCGCGCACGACGAGCAGGTATGGCTCCTCCACCGAATGAAGCGGAATTGACAGTCAGAGAAGTTCTCACTTGTTCGGCCATTGATATCCAGAGGAGAAGTCCGTCTTTGGATGACTTGGACGACAACTTTCCAGAGCTCCAAGACTACTCGGAACTGAATCCGGAGCCTAGCCATGGCTGCACTTCTGTCAACGACTACCCTGACTTTGATGATATCGAAGTCAATGTCAAACCTGAACCCTTGTCACCCACGTTCCAAGTAAAAGACGAGCCTCTATCCCCCGTCTTTGTTGTCCCTCGAACTCGCAATTTCGATGCGGATATTGACATACTGTCCCAGCTGCACATAACCATCGACGACTCTGATGGATACGAAGGCATGGACTCGTTTGCAAGAACCACAGAAGTTATTGATTTGGTTTCTGACGAGGAGGAGGAGTGGAACACGGAAGCTGGCCTTATGTCTCCTTTCAAAGACAGACATATGAGATCACCCGTCGTTTCTCATTTCAATGACAGAGACATGAGTTCTCCTATTTTATCTCCTGTTTTATCACCCATTGCGTCTCGTCATAGATATCAAGACAACGACATCATGAGTTCCCCTGTCCTATCTCCAATTCAGTCTTCCTCCTTATATCCGTCGGTTAGCTCTCCCAACGATACTACTCGTGTTGATAGTGATAAACTGGACAGTGACAAGGTGGCAGATGCTCAACACTTCAGTGCCTGGAGTGATTTAGGAAACCTGGACAATGATGAGGAAGATGGCATCAGGAAGGTGGCACCTGTTGAAGAAGTGCAAACGCACACACTTCACGATAGCGACATCGAGAGCCCTACGAAGGTGCTTGACACACAGAGCCACACTACCACGAAAGCGACACATTCCCAAAGCCCCACAAAAGAGAGTGCTACAAACAAAAGTCATACCCAGGGCCAAGCAAAGAGGCACAATGATAGCCAGGCAACCACAGATTACAAATCCATTGGCACTACATCCATGATCAAGGAGGCCTCAGACGAGCCTCAGGCCCAACCCCCATCCAAATGTTCAAGTTTCTTGGACAAACCTTTCTCGGTCCCTTTTGCTAAACGAGGCTCGATCAATACAGCTTCAAGAGCCGCCTCACGAACAACTACTAGACAAACTTCCACTGCATCCACGCCTTCTTCAAAGCTCACCATCTCCGAGAACGGTCCCTGGACCAAAGAGACTCTCGAGTTGTTTGCATGGAGAGGATGATTATTTATAGCTATTTATTGGTACGTGTAGTGCCCGTTGAAATACCAGTATTGTAGATGCTGAAGATCTTATGAGTTGGTCGTTCTATTATTTATTGAATCAGTAAACTATTTACATATGTACAGGGTTTATTTTGGGGTGACGTCGTTCTCACGTTCCTCAACATCGAGCTTGACATTGCGGATGTTTCGCTTTCGATTCTTGTTGGACACGTGATCTCTGAAGACGATGGAAAGCAGTTGCGGTTCTTTGGGAGAGGATTGCTGAGGCAAGTCAGAGTCGGGAGTGTCCCCAGGCTTGGTGGGAATCAAGTGTCCCATCTTACTTTTGATCTTTTTATTCTTGTTCACCCGCTTGGGCCTCAGGCCTTTGGCTGTGTCTGAAGTGATGAACTTGTCCGAGGAACTGGCCATTTCTCCAGCAAAGTACATGTAGGAACAGAAAGTCTTGATTGCGTTGATGTAATGGACTTCATCAAAGTTCTCGTAGACTGTTCGAGGCTGGTCACTGGGTTTTCCGATAGGCAGGCAGAGGACGTTTGTTCTCAGGTGTTTCTCAAACAGTGCAGCAGCAGGTGAAGTTCCTCCTTCCCGAGTCAAGTCGGGTTTCACTTTCCACACAGACTTTAGCGCCTTTTGGGCAGTGTCGTAGTTCCAATGGTCACGAGTAGACAGCCACCAGGGATACCGTGACAGACATCTGATGGACAGTTCTGTGTGTGTGTTCATGGACTTGTGCAGGGTAGCAAAGTAGTGCTCCACCAGAATATCCATTGACGTCATGTCCATGTTGGGCACAGTTCTGATGGAGAAACGGGCAGTGGCGTGCTTGGGGATTGTTGTCTGATACTCCTCTTCCGGCTCAAAGCCGCTCTTGATGCTGGTGATGGATATAGACGGTTCTCTCCAGATCTGCTGAATGGCTTTGATTTTGTCGTTGGTGTTGAGTCCAGAAACACCAAGCATCTGCTTGAGATGGTCTGTGGTCACGTCCAGGTCGCTAATCAGCTTTGCTTCTTCTTCGCAAACGTCGGCAACATGTCGGACTCCTCTGGAGTCTGCTACTCGAGGAAGCAGTTCAGTTTGATCCAGAGCGGTAAGGTTGGACATGAGATGCATGAGCTCAATCATGGGTTCACGCACAAGTCCGCCGTAGTGGCCGGCATCTAGCCGTTTCTCTCCCCCCTTGATGTTCAGGTAGTAGTTGTGCACTCCTCGTTGTCCATAGACAATGTTGGGCTGTTTGTCAGTCATCCACTGGCCTTGACAAACAACAACAGCCGAGATATTCGTAAAGAAACCCGTGTTTTCCTTGGTGAGACACGCATCGAGCGATCCACTGCCCAGCTCGCCCATGGGATCAAAACAGAATTTGACATTGACGCTGCTGGGGATGTTAGCACGTGCCATATTGGTCAAAGCAGCTATCCATGCAGCAACGACACTTTTGGTCGCGACTCCTCGGCCCGTGAGAATACCATCCTTCCGGCCCATCTGGTGGGGCGCATGCGCCCAGCCAGACTCACTGACACCAACAGTATCGTAATGAGCGTGAACCAGGACTGTGGGTTTTCTAGGATCGGTATTCTTAGGCTGGGCAAGAATAAAAGGAGGATGCTTCTTGTACTCGGGCATGGCGGGATGCTTGAACTCGGGGGTTCGAACCACGTAGCCTAAATCCGCCAGCGCGACTCTAAGCAAATTCATGGTGTTGAAGAAGGTAACGGTCTGTCCATCATTCACATAGTGTTTGGCCACCGTAGCCTGAGCTACCAGGTCTCTCAGAACCGAAACGTAGTCGTCCGCATGCTTCTCGGCCTCCAGATGGAGCTGAGTCATCTCCTCAACGTCGCGAAGTATACTGCATGCTCGGGGATGTTCTTCTCCTCCGAAGGGAAGATATACCTGCTTCGTCAACTTCTCTTCAGGAGTCATCTGAGCAATTCTATCCTTAAACATGGCCCCCTTGTCATCAGGAGCTGGCTTATATAGCTTAGCACGCTTCATTGCCAAGTTCTTTCCCTGAATACCCTCCTTTTTCTGCTGTCGAACTTCCTCCGTTGCCGCCTTCATATCTTGTTCAGGAGAGTACAGAAAGTGGTCTCCGCCCTCTGCCGCACTCTTCTCCAGGTACTGCTTCTGCCCCTGGCGATTCTTCTTCATCCCAGGCGCATTCTTGTCTTGACTCTTTCTCTTGCCCTTGTTACTCGAGGAAGATCCTCTGCCTCGAAACCCCAGTGCCGTCGAAGTGACACAGAAGCCCCTGCTGAAGTTGAACATCAACGGCCTCGTAGGCACAGCCAATACTCGTATTGGAGCCGCTCGTAACATGCTCCGGTTAGTAAAAGAACGTACTGATAAAGCAGAGTATAGTAAGATAGTAAGTCAGATCAGATGCAAGTTCATGCACCATCATTTCTCCAGCCCTAACCCTGTCAGAATTAGATGAGCTCTGTAGCCATAATTGATTGCTAAATTGATCCAAAAAGCTCATGATGTTAGAATAAAGAACCCGAATCACCCAGGATACGTTTATAATTGGTATATTGGACTAAAACCTGCATTTAGATATCTTCATAATTAACTTTTTTCTTGATCACGTGACCCCAACTCCAGCTCTTAAAGATTCTCTACATTTTTTTGGAACGCTGGCCGAATAGTCGAGCGGTTAACATCCGATATAGTGTAGGGGTTATCACTTCCGCCTTTCACGCGGAGAACCCGGGTTCGATTCCCGGTATCGGAGGATTTATTTTTTTGCTACTGCGAGTGCTGAGGTTTGATTTTTGATGCGACTTCTGTGAGTCTGATGGATCGTCTTCGGTTTTCCTTGGTCGTATCATCGACTCTTGGTTGTGCTGTATTACCTTTTCTAACTGTACGTGATTCAGTGAGATGTCGCAAGATGAACAGTGTAGACTACCAGTACTACATATTAAACAGCGGGAACAGTAAGTATCTACATTTACAGCACACTGTACAATATTACATCCTTTGCATCAACAAAACATACAATTAATCAATTAAACAATAATCCTCCTTTCTTTACTTCCTTCAGTGTTGTCCTCCAAAGTCCACCTAATTCCTCCTGAACGAAGATCGTCTCAGTGTCTTCACCTGGGGTATGGCTCTCAACGACGAATCCCTTCTGGGGTATGCCGCCGTGACCGTCTTGTGTCTTTCCATGTCCAGCCGTGCGTCTGCAGTCAACTCATCCCCCGACGCAGAATTGGCCTCTCCGTCGTCCAGCAGAAAGTCAGGCGACCGGGTCAACAGGTATCTCAGCGAAGAGTACCAGATGTTATGTCGCTGACGGGTGGGGCACGTGACCTTGATGACTCTGTCAGGAGTTCCAATCAATAGGCTCTTGTGGAACAGCCCGGGAGGCAGGGGGTTATCGTCTTCCTCGGACACGACCGACGTGATGGGCACAGACTTGACCTTTCCAGCCTTGACGTCGGCTGACGGGTTCTCCACAGACCAGTACAACGTCAGGGTGTACGGATGGACCCAGAAGTAGCGCTGGTGTCTGTTTTCAGAGATACCCGACACAGAGCCAAACCGCCGCGTATACTTGAACAGGTACTCGCCAATCATGGTCTGGGTGACCACCGCAATCATGTTCTTGTCGTTGAACGACGCGTTGGACGCGATGGTAGCGTTCGACATGAGCAGAGACGACGGGGACTCCGTCATGCCTCTCTGGGGAGTCTGTGGCTGCTGGGTGGCGTGTTGGCTTTGAGGAGACTCGTAGACAGCTCTTCGGAACGAGCTGGATGCGGGTACCGACTGCCGAGTGAAACTGGAAGTCATTGCGGGGGGTCCCATCAGCCCAGGAGCTGTAGGTTGAGCGGTCTGAGCAGGTACAACTACATGCGCCGTTTGGGCGGTCTGTATATGGCTCTGCGCATCGGAGTACCGCGACAAATGGGACGCCACTGACGAGTCTCGAGACATGGAGCCTCGAGGAGAATGCATCTCAATGGCCTCCTTTGCAGCAGCGATGGGGAGAGAGCTGTAGACAGACGATCGAGTAGACGAGCTCTCGGGCACCGGTCGAGGAGAAGTAGCGTGAGAAGCAACCGACTGATAGCTCTGAGCAACGGGTTGAGTCTCTCGCTGCTGCTGCAGACGAGCCATCTCATTGGACGTCAGCACAACCAATCCGTATCTCGCAGCCAAATCCCTCACTTGGTTGGCTGAGGGGTTCTGGCCAGCCACGAGCTTGGTGTAGGTCGCTGAGGGTAGCGTAACCAGTCCGTGCGTCTTGGCATGGCTCTCAATGTCCTGTTTGGACAGATCGGGTTTCACGACAACAGGCTCGGGTCGCTGGGCAGCCAGACGCTCCAGCTCCTTGTACTTATCAACGGAGAGAGTGACCAGGCCGAGAGTGGAAGCCTTGTGCTCGATTTCGGCTGCGGTGAGGGGAATACTCGAGTCACGTGCAGAGTTGGGCGACACTGTCTCGCCACGCTGCAAATCACGTGATTCACCCGCCTCGTCATGCACAGACTGCCGATGAGCCTTGATCTGCAGCTCCGAGTACTGTCCGAACGGAACAGCAACAAAACCGCGCGCCTTGGCCCGTTCGCGGATCTCCTCGTCTGAAGGATTGGCCAAGGAATGATACTCAGCGTGCGGCACAGGCGTGAATCCGAGTTGTTTGGCCTGAGTATGGAAGTCGACAGAAGGAGTAGCTTCCTGGAACGTAGTAGGGAGGTCTCTAGACACTTCGACTTCTCGCACCACTTCCACGGGGACCTCCTTGACCACCTCCTTGATGACTTCAACGGGGACCTCCTTGATCACCTCCTTGATGACTTCAACGGGAACTTCGACTTCTCGAATGACCTCGACTTCTCTGATGACTTCAACAGGCACCTCCTTAACCACTTCCACTTCCCGGACAACCTCCACAGGCACCTCCTTGATGACCTCAACCTCCTTGGTCACAGGCACCTCTCGGACCACCTCCTTCTCCACAGGAACCTCCTTCACTCTATCCTTATGAGCAAACGGCACAACAGCCAGTCCCAGACCAGCTGCAATGGCGCCGAGAGACTCAAGAGAGTGCTTCTCCTTGGGCACTTCCCTCGGCTTGGCGTCCTCCTCTTGCTTGGCTGTCACAAACGCCGACATTTGCTCAAACTCGCTCTTGTTGACGGTGACACAGCCGTGGGCAGCTGCCAGAACAGCTACCTGTTGGAGATCAGGCGATCGAGCCATAGCCAAGGATTTCTCGTGGCTCTGGGCGAGGGCCTGAGTCTCTGACAACGAGTGTCTAGCCTCAGACAACTCGTTCTGAGCCTCTAGGGCTGCCTGCTGGGCAGCAGACAGCTCCTTTTGGACTGTATTGGCCCTCTTGACCTCTTCCTCACTCATCACCACAAGACCACATTTGGATGCCATCTCCCGCACATCTTCTTCCTCAGGAGCTTCGGCAATGCGCTTGAGTTGCGTGATGTACGTCACAGGAACGGCCTCCAGCCCAAGCTCGGCAGCCTGAGCTGCCACCTCCTCCTTGGTAGCCACGTGAGGCACGTTCTCGAGGGAGACGGATGTTCTGCTGCCTCGTCTAGCGCCAGAAACATCCTTCTTACTCTCTTCAGACACAACCAGTCCCAACGAAGCAGCATCAGCAACAACACGCTCCTTGGTCAACGGAGCGGCCTTCTTCAGAATACCCTTGTACTCTTCCTGAGGAATAGCCACCAGTCCAAACTCCTTCGCGGACTTGAACACATCGCCCTTGGTAGGGGCATATTCCTTCTGGTTGTCCACGAGCCGCTTGTACTCCTCAGAAGACACAGGAATGAAGCCCAGCGTCTTAACCGAGTCCATGATCTTCTCCCGCTGCTTTTGCGACTTCTCTTCCTTGATAAGATCCTCGAAATGGTTTCGCTTTTCGAGTACGGAGGAAAGGCGCTTTGACGACGTGATGGAGGAGACAGAGGTGTTTCCGACATCGCCAGAATCCGAAAGCACATCATTCTCAGATAAAATCTGGTTGTACTCGTCCTTGGTCAGAGGAACAAGACCCACACTCTTGGCTGAGGTTTGGACTTCGGCCACAGTCGGGTGATACACCTTTCGACGCAGCTGTTCGAGTTCCCCAACTGCAATGAGAGATAAGCCAGAGGCAGAAGCGAATGCAGCCACAGTGTCCTTGTTGATCTGTGATGACTTGAGAGTAGCAAGCTCGTCAGCTGAAACCACATGATGGCCATGCTTCTCGGCATGCTTACTCACCTCCTCAATAGAAGGAGCCAACAACTTCTGATGTTCTTCTTCTGACAACGCAACAAGGCCGGCATTCCCAACATGCTGCTGCAAAAGCTCACGGGACGGGTTATCTGCACGTGATTGCAGCTCAGCAAGCTCGCCGGCATTGACAAGAGACAACCCGTTCTTTTTGGTGTACTCCTCGACAGAATTGGCCTTGAGATCATCCAGAGTCTTAGACGGAACCATCACGTGACCATGGCTCTTGGCATGAGTCTCAAGAGTGTCAAATGGCACGTTCTCGAAGTTTCGCAGCGAAAAGAGTTCCTTGGAAGGCACCATAACGAGATCCTTGCTCTTGGCGTAAGTCTCGTAGTGACTGTTCTTGAGCTCAGACAACTCTTCTCCTGGAACCATCACAAGACCCTTATTAGAAGTGTAAGTCTCGTGGTGGTTGTCCTTTAACTCATTCAACTCCACCTGGGGAACAAAGACCAGTCCGTTTGTCTTGGCATAAGTCTCATACTGATTCTCCTTCAACTCAGCAAGTTCCGCATCCTTCACCAATGTCATCTGATGGGCCTTAGCATAGACATCATATTGTGCCTGTCTGAGCTGCGCCAGATCATCGTCGGGCACCAGAGTCACTCCCAGAGTCTTGGCACGTGCCTCGAGCTCGGCCTCGCTGGGGTACTCGGCCTGCCGCTTGAGCTCATCATAATCGGACTGGACAACAGCCACCAGGCCGAGATTTCGAGCACGTGACTCGATGTCCTCGGTTGTTAGTGGAGCTGACAGCTTGACGTGCTCAGATTCCGGGATCATCACATGACCATGACCATTGGCACCCTCCTTGAGCTCAGCCAACGTAGGCTCAGCACCCCTTCGCACGAGATCCTTATGGGTCTTCTTCTCGACCACAACCAGACCCAGGCTCTTCGCCGTTTTTTCTAACGTATCTCTAGAAGGCTCCTCGGCCGACTTTCTGAGCTCTCCAAGTTCGGACTCGGGGATTACCGCCAGAGAGAGGACAGCAGCTGAGGCAGTGACTTCAGCAATTGAGGGCTGTGTCACCTTTCTCTCCAGAGCCTCCAACTCCTCAGAAGAAATCACAGACAGACCGAGGTTGGATGCAGCATCGATGACTTCATCCTTAGATGGCTCCGACGCCTTTCGGACCAGGACATTGTAATCCTTCTGATCCGTTGCTACTAGGCCGTGTTTCGAGGCATGCTCAATCACGTGCTCTTTGCTAGGCGAGTTGGCCTTGGAATTGAGAGCTGCAAGGTCAGCCAAGGCGAGAACTCCCAGACCATGCGACACAGCATGACGTCGCACGTCTTTCTCTGCCGGTCGAGTGAGGGCTTCGTGCTCGTCAGGAGTGAGGAGCACCATGTTGGCAGCCTTGGAGTGGGTGTGTAGGTCGTCCAGAGAGGGGGTGAACTCTGTGGGCCGGGAAACAAGTTCCTTATGCTCGTCCTCGGGCACCAGCACATGACCGTGCTTCTCAGCGAACTTCGACAGTTGTTCCTTGTTTGGAGCCTTCAACAGCTCATACTCCTTCTCAGTGACGGTGACCAAACCAAGTCTAGCAGCCTGAGTAAGAAGCTGCTGCTCAGAAGGAGTTACAAGAGACTCATATTCGGCTGAATCAACCACAGAAAAGCCCTTGGAAGATGCCTCGGCCTTGAGAACATCAATGGAAGGGTGCTCCAATTTCTCAAGGTCAGTTTTAGACAACACAACCGAATCCAGGGCTCTAGCACGGGCCGAAAGTGTGTCCAAATCGGGCTCCTTCAACTCAGTTAACTCCTTCTTAGACAACACAGCCAAACCTAAGCCTGGAGCAACAGACTCAACAAACTCCCGGTTGATAGGCTTGTTGGCTTCAGCAGACATGCTGTGATACTCCTCGGAGGGCACAGTAACGTGACCAAGACGAGTGGCATGCTGCTTGACAGAGTCCAGCGTAGGAGCAGCCAGAAGCTCGTGCTCTAGATGTGTGATAGCCACCAGATCTAGCTTCTTGGCGTGGCTATGGAGTTCATCTGCAGTCAAATCTCGTTTGGATTCGACCTCAGCAGCAACCAAAGCCTTATGAGTGTCAACTGGAATAATCACATGACCATGTGATTTGGCGTGAGTTTCTAGGTCCGCAACCGATGGCTTGGCCAACTTATCAAACTCGCTCTGGGCCACGAAGATGTGACCCAATTCCTTAGCACGCGACGCAATATCCTCAACTGAGGGCTTACTCAGCCTCTCAAACTCATCACCAACCACAAAATGTCCACCTCTGGCTTCGGCAAATTTGAGGGGATCCTCCAATAACGTCTTGTCCTGTTTGCTGACCACCTCCAGGCCCTTGGCACGTGCAAATCCTGAGACCTCCTCTTCTGTGGGCTTGGAGCTCTTCCTCAGCAACTCCTTATACTCCTGCTTCGGTACCGCTGCAAGTCCTAGGCCAGAAGCAAGCTCAGTCACGTGGTCAGCGTCTTCAAGGTTCTTCCATTCCTTTTTATCCACCGTGACGAGACCAGCACCAGCTGCCAGGGCAGCAATTTCAGCAGCTGTGGGCTTGGTGGTCTGTCGCACAAGCTCAGCGTGATCGTCGCGATCAATAGCAACCAAGCCGAGGTCCTTGGCCTTTGAGGTCACATGATCACGACTAGGGTTGTTCGCCAGCGCTGTTAGTGATGCCAGAGCTGCTGCTCCGATCGCCGAAAAGCCCAGCGTCTTGGCATGCGAGTGGAGTTCGTCTTCCGATGGTTTCTGGCTCTTTCGTACCAGTTCAGCGTGAGACTTTGAGTCCAGAACAACCAGATCATGTGACTTGGCGTGCTGGGCGATAAAATCACGGGATGGCTCACCCACAGTTTCCAACAGGCTGTCGTACTCGTCCTGAGCAACCAAAGTCATGCCAGAAGCTGCAGCCTGCTTGGTAAGGAAGTCGACCGACGGGGATGACACAGTAGACGACAGAGACTCGTACTCCTTCTGGTCGACCACCACGTGACCACTTTCCTTGGCGTAGTCACCAAGCTGCTCGTAAGTAGGAGGCTCAGCAGCTCGTTTAAGAGCCTCGAACTCAGTGAACGGAACAGCCACGAGACCGAGAGTCTTAGCACGCATCGATAGCTCCTCGGGGGTCGGTTTGGAGCTCTTTCGGGTGAGTTCAACGAGCTCAGAGGTGGGAACAATCTTGGAATCGTGTCTTTCCGCGTGCTGACTCAGCTGATCGAGGGTGGGAGCCTTAAGAGCAGCGTGGTCGTCCTCGGAAATGACAACGTGACTGTGAGCACCAACCTTCTCCTTAATATGTTCGAGAGACGGGCTGGTGGCGGCAGTGGTGAGCTTGGAGAACGCCTCCTTGGGGATGATCACATGATTGTGCTCCGCAGCGCGAGCCTTGACGTCCTCGACAGAGGGCTTAGTCAGCTTAGAAAACTCGTCCTCAGGCACAACCACGTGACCAAGGGCACTGGCCTTACCCTTAATGTGTAACAGGGAAGGCTCGGTGGCAGTCTTGCTCAATTGATCAAATTCATCCTTTGCGATTAACACATGACCAAGAGCAACGCTCTTCTCCCTCATGTCCTCTACAGTCGGCTTCATCAACCGCTCAAATTCCTCCTCCTCCACAATCACATGTCCATGGGATCCAACCTTCTCCTTGAGCAGAGAAAGGTCAGGGGACGAGAGCTTGACAAACTCGTCCTGGTGCAGAACCACGTGGTCGTGTTTTCCAATCTGCTGCTTGATGAGATCCAAAGTAGGCGACTCGGCCGACTGGGTCAGAATGGTGTACTCTGACTGGGGGACAATCACATGATCATGGGAAGAAGCATGTGATTTAAGCACGTCGATAGTGGGCTGACAGAGGCTGGAATACTCCTTCTCGTCGACAACCACGTGACCGTGGCTCACCACTTTCTCCTTAATGTGCTCGAGAGAAGGAGACTCTGCAGATGCAACCAGCGATTCGTAATCGGCAGCAGGAATCGCGTGGTAGTTGTAGTTTCCAACGTGCGATTTGATTGTGTCGAGGGAAGGGGTCACGAGACTGCTATGAGTTTCCTTGGTGATAATTACGTGGTCAGGGAGCTTCTTCTGAACGTCTTCCACAGACGGTTCTACCAACTCTTGGTGCTCCTCCTTAGACAGTATCACGTGACCAGGTAGCTTCTCAGCGACATCCTCCACAGTGGGCTGCTCCAAAGCGGCGTGGGCCTCCTTGGTTAGGATCACATGACCTGTAAGTTTGCTCTGAACCTGTTCAATGGTGGGCTCAGCGAGAGCAGAGTGCTCCTCCTTCGAAATGATCACGTGATTAGGGAGCTTCTTGGCCACATATTCAACAGAAGGCTGCTCCAAAGCGACGTGTTCCTCCTTTGTCAATAGAACATGCGTATTAGGAACGTGTTTCTTGACTTCCTCCAGACCAGGCTTGGTAAGGGTATCGTGGTCAGCCTTGGACAGAAGTACGTGATCAGGGAACTTGGCGCGCACGTGCTCCTCGTTAGGATTGGTCAGCTCATCATGTGCTTCCTTTGTCAAAAGAACGTGAGACGTGGGGATCTTCTTCTCGAGAGAAGCGACAGAAGGGGTCGAGAGTTCCTCGTGCACATCCTTCGTAAGCAACACGTGATCGGGGAACTTGGTCTGAACGTATTCCTTGGTAGGGTTGAGCAATTCCTTATGGGTATCCTTCGATAGCAATACGTGACTATCAGGCAACTTCTTCTCGATGTCTTCCACCGAAGGAATCAACAAGGCATCATGTTCATCCTTGGACAGCAGGACGTGACTGCTAGGCACCTTCTCCTTGATGTATTCGAGGCCAGGGGCATTGACGCACTCGGTGAGATGGGCGTACTCGTCCGTGGGAAGCACTGTACACTGCACCTCCTTACCCTGCAGCTGGAGAGACTCCAGAGTAGGAGGAGCTTGTAGAGCAGCGAGTTTGTCCGCAGAGATGACAGCGAGTCCAAATGTGGCAGCAGCAGCAGCGATAGAGTCCTCAGAAACGGTTTCCTCTTTCTCGGCCCTTTCAACCAGACTGTCGTACTCCTCTTGAGCCACCACCACCAATCCATACATCTCCGCGTACTTCTCCACGTCTTCTTCAGACATGAATTCTTGCGCCAGAGAAGACGAAGGGGCTCGTCGGGCTGTGTTCGCGCCCACAACTGTGCCCACAGAGGCAGTAGATCGAGTCTTTTTGAGGAAAGTGGAGTTTCCAGCATCGTCACCGTCAAAGTCTGAATCAGACTCCTCCCCAGCAAGCTCAGACTCCATGGAAAGCATTCGGGGATTGAGATCCTGCACAACGTCTTCCGTCTCAGTATCTTCGGCTCCACTATCGCCGTCCAGCGTCTCCACACCCGTCATGTAGTCGTCTTCGGTCGATTGGGCCGTGTCCAGTGCTGACACGTATTCAGAAGTAATTCCTGCGTCCAGATCCTCCCACTCGTCGTTCTCCTCCAGAACTCGCGACGTGGGGCGTCGGCCCGCGCCAAAGGCAGGCCGCTTGTGGCTCGTCAGCTTCTCGACCTTCTCTGCGCTCTTCAGAGCCTCTGCAAGGTCGCGCTTGAGGCCGGCAGAAACGTGTTTCTCCTTGAAAATGTTGTTTTTGGCTGTTTGCAGCTGTTTCATGAGATGAGTGAACGATACTCGCAAGGTTTCAGCCTCCAAAGCAGCGTTTCGAGAAGTGCTTCGAGTCATTCCTCGAGTAGGAGACACAGAAGGAGATCTATCAGAGTCGCTGGAAAGCTCATCTTCAGGGGAGGGAGTCATGGGCACGGGCACATGGGATTCTCGTCCTCGGGTCTTCTCTGCCTCTTCAAACTCAGCCACCCGTCGCTGGTACTGTTGCAGATCTTCATGGAGAGACTCGCTCTGACGTTCCCAGTCGGACCGCTCAGACTCGAACCGAGCCTTGGACTGCTCCAGTTCGCTTTTGAGTTCCTGCTCCCGGTACTGCAGCTCCTCAATGGTGTCTGTGTCGGTGGCTCGGGCGTCGGCCACTCGGCCGGACTCCACAGCCTGCTTCTTGACCCGCTCGGTCGTGTTGGACAGCTGCGACTTAAGCTCGGTGACCTTGAGCTCCAGGTTCCAGTTTTCCTCCTTGAAGCGGTCCTCAGATTGAGACAACTTGGCGAGTTTGGCCTCGATGGCTTTCTGCTGGGTTTTCGCCCGGTCCAGCTCTTCGGACTGCGCGTTAAGGGCCTCCTCCTTTTCGTTTAGCTTGCCTTGCAGTTTTCGGCATTCGACGAGGAGATGCTCGCCGAGTCCGGTGGCGAACTGCATGTGTTCTGATTTGATGGCTTTTTTCTGTGTTAGCAACGGAATGGAAAAGACAGGCCGAAGGTTTGGAATTGACCCGACGAGTGTATGATGTATTCGGTAACGATTGATAGATGGGGTGGACAACACGCTGTAGCAATCACGACAAGTTGTAAAGCAACAGTATGCTGGACACTTCAAACCGTAATAACAAGTATGGCTCATTGTGATAGTAATCGAAATGAACTTCACAATAACTGACAACAGCACTCAGGCATGGGAGCACTCCACCACAATTGACGATGTAAACGAACGATAGGTCCCAATATGCCATAACGGCATATGACAGTGAAAGATGATCCCTTGCAATTGCTGTAGAAGTGCAGACACTGCTGTACTGTGAATGTTGTGCCATCGTTCTCTGTGATACCTCGCATAGTGGAGTAATAGGAGGTAGTTCGAGACTACCATCCCAACAGCCTGCTGATGAGAGACATGTGCACCTTGATCCACATCTCGGTAGCCTGCAGTTGGTCCTTCTCCTTGAATCCTCTCTCCGACAAACCACACACGACAACTGCGTTGTAGTTCGTTGCAGATCCATCCACTCCTTCTCTACTCACCTGAACTCCACTGGCTACCACCTGGGTCTGGCCAGTCTCCTCCACGAGCTTTGCATAGTGCTGGAGACGTTCCTCCTGCTCGGGGGTCAGCTTGTTGCCACTGTCCTGGAGCTCTGTTCGCATCTGTTTCATGGACTCCAGCGTGGCCGACAAGGACTGGCCGTCTGAATAGAAGGTCCGCAGTTTCCTGCTTCCCTCATTCAGTATTGATTCCACAAAGGATGTTGGGTCGTCCCTGGGTTAGTACGGTAGAGAGCCAAGCACGCAGTGCGGCGTGGGTTATCCGATAGATTGATTGCTAGGGCCACGGGGTCCAATTTTTGAGCCGACTTGTATCTGGCTGCTTCAGTCTGGATTTTACTAAGGTCATGTTCTGATCACACCAACCAGACAGATGAATAGACCAGAAAACAGGCCCTATCCAGTCCGAAGAGCCGGGGTCAGAACTGCTGCGGGTAGTGAGTCTGTTTTGGGATTGACTTGTCGCAATGGAATCAATGCCGAACTTCACAACAGGACCTACTACTTCGACCCAGGCCCCATCAAGCCCCTCCACACAACCGCGTTTCAGTCCGGTTTTCGCTCAAAATCCCGATCCAATTCCTCCACCAGCCCCTGCACACCCAAATTCCCGCCGATACTCACATCCTAGTGCTCTCAAGTCGTTGTATACTTCCGCTGTTGTAGTGTGGTGATGTTTGAAAGAGTGCAGCAGTCTCACGCGTTTTGGCGTAACAAGCTTTCAGGAGAAATCAGGAGAGATTTGGGTTGGGCTAACGAGCCCGGATATAAGTACACCCAGAGCAACTACCGGTACAAGTAGCGAGAGGCGGGCAACACCTACAAGAAATCGACATATATATGCTCATTTGGAGTTACACAAAAGGAACTAATCGACTAAAGACTACCTTTCCCCTCCCTCCCTACTTGCAACGACACCCCCTAAACACCTTGCTAATGCTACAGTATTTTTTTTTTTTTTTTCTGCATATACATTCATTAATTATAACTTTTGCCGTGAAAGAATAACCTTTGAAATGAATGTAACGCTTACAACGAATATTACTAATTAAACACGTTTAGTGTGTCATTGTCCAAACTTGGCACGTACCTATTTCCAGTAAAAAAATCATAAAAAAACCTGGTTCAGTCCGTGTTGTATGTTGGTCCACATAGCTTCGCGTGTTTGTTCGTTCATCGGGAAAACGCCACTCCAGTCTCTGGTGTTTTCCACTGCCAGAATCAGCACCCCACTGATTCCAGCTAACCCAACTAATCCTTAACAAACTTTACCTAGGGTTATTATATAAAATAATAAAATAATAAAAATACCCCTGTGGTGACTACGCGCCCTGCTACGCTGTTCTCTCGGTGGCCTCGGCCGCCTTTTACGCTTGCTACTGTGTCTACTCTCGCTCATCGTGAAGTGCTGGCGGTTGTCCATCGTAGAATGTATTATAGTCTCTCGCCTATAGAGGTTAAGAAATAGGTACTACCAACTAAACGCAGAGGTTAACTTGGAACTGCGGGTGAAATACGACAAGCGAAATGAACAGCAGAAACTAATGGCTACGTGGTGCAAAATGATTGGCTGATCAAATTGAGGACATATGTTGCCCAGTAACATTGATCCGGGTGTCTCATCTAGCCCCTTTCTGCCCCATTAAAACACGTTCAGTCACGTGAAAATAACGCCCTCAAAAGTCCACCTTCATAACCCTGAGTTTGTTGGGAGACAAATGCGGACGTAGGGTTAGGAGGTTGCCCCAGTAACGACGACAGATGGATGGAACCTCCAAAGTGGACTGACTCTACAAGTACAAGATTCAGACATGTGGAAGAAATTTGGTACAAGTAGTCACGCAATTACAAGAGACTGTAGGAGTGCTAGATGGTCACGTGTTTTACTCTATACTATATACCAATGATGGCTTCTGTAGTGTGTTGTTGGAAGGTGCAATCGCTCCCAACTAACATGTCAACTGAAAAGAAAAAAAAATTACATGGTGCATCCCAACTATTCGGCCAGTTTTCAAGATACGTTCTCAAACTGGGTAGTTTTGGGTGGAAATGTTGACATTTTTGGTAGCATTCAGAAGCTCCCAGTTTTCTGAATCGGAATTTGTACTTATTTTGCCTGCTAGACTAACATGACATCTATAGTATGGATAGCTTCTGATATTACAGTCTGCCCTGGAGGCATAACTCGAGGTGGAATAATATCTCGACTTCTCGTGAGGAGAAAACACATCAACCTCTTCGAGCCCAACAGTCCTCCAATCCCAACAGTCCTCCAAGCCCAACAACCCTCCAAGCCCAACATTTGTCAGTCTCATTAGTCGGGAAATGAACTCAGTCATGAGTTGTATGATGAAGGTTGTACTCTATAGCCGTCTGTTATATTCGTTAGATATATTAATATACAATTACAGCTAGATAATAGTAAAGTGACGACTACAAGTAGTTAGTTGTTGAGTAGTGCAGGCATGTCAACTCGTTCAGTTCTCAACTTGTGGGGTGGATAGCTCCAAGCCCAACTTCTTAAAGTCCTCCTCAGATCGATGACCATAGTAATAAGGACCAGTGTAATGTTCCTGATCGGCAAGCTCTCGTCGACCAATGTTCAGAGCGCAGTATCCAATGTAATCAATGTAAGCCAGGTGGTTT
Source organism: Yarrowia lipolytica (assembly GCF_001761485.1). Classification (NCBI taxonomy): domain Eukaryota; kingdom Fungi; phylum Ascomycota; class Dipodascomycetes; order Dipodascales; genus Yarrowia; species Yarrowia lipolytica. The sequence goes on along the minus strand of NC_090771.1, from coordinate 1,249,880 downwards.
TGGAGCAGATTGATCTGGGACAGCAGGCTGAACGAGGATCGGTAGCACTTCGAGTTTTCGCCTCCAGCACAAGAGATGACATCCTTGAGAGGAGGGTTGATGAACCGGTTGTTGATGTATACTTCACCGTTAGAGTGGGTGTATCCCTCCCAGTTGGGCAGGCCAACAAAGATGTCGTTCCAGTGGGTCATTCGGTACAGCTTTCTCTCGGGGGTGATTTCCAGACCGTTGCCTTCTCCAAACCACAACTTGTTAATGAACTCAGCGAAGGGCTTGTTTCCGACTCGGGGCTGTCCGTAGTTGATGAGAATGGGATCGTAGCCCTTGAGCTTGATGGAAGTAGCTCCAAGAAGGGCCATAGCAGCTCCCAGAGAATGGCCAGTCACGTACAGCTGGTAGTCCGGGTTAGCGTCCAGGTGTTTCTGCAGATCCTCACCAATGTTACCCCAGGTCTCGGTAAAGGCCTTGGAGAAGCCGTCGTGAATTTTGCAGCCCTCACAGTGCGTCTGGGCCTCTGCGGTGGTGTCATTAGCTGAGAAAGTGTTCAGGGCAGGCACATCGACCAGGAAAGGAGACAGCTGGAACTGCATGTCCGTGATCGCGTCTGCCAGCGAAAAGGTTCCTCGGAAGACAACGTACTTCTCCTTCTTGACATGATCGACAGCCAGGTAGCCCGTAATGGAGGTCTTGAAGAAGTTGCCTCCAAATGTCTTCACAAGCTCAATTTCCGGAAAGTGCTTGCACGAGTTGCCACAGGTGAAGTCCGGGTTCAGTGGAGTGATGGGAGCATTGACACAGTAGGCAATGTTGGACAGATGGGCAAAGTCCCGAGCAAAATCATAGAACCCTTGAGACACGCCTGCGGTCTGTGTGGAGGGAGTGATGGTTGCAGCTCCGAGGAGGAGGACCGAAAAAAAGTCTTTGATTCGAGCAGAGAGGGATACCATTGGGAGAGAGAAGGGTGGAAAGCTGCTGCTTGATGATGACCCAGAGGGCAAGAATAGTCCCTCTTATAGAAGTCGTTCTCTTTGTGTATCTACCGCCACAGCCGTCATGCTTGTTCAACTGGTAATCCCCTCAATATACCAATAAACAGGTATACCTGACATGACCCGAACAGATCTAAACGTGCATGACTGTGCTAGAGAGGCGCTAGCGCGACTTTAGCTACTAGTTAGATGATAATATCTGCACGCGGGAGCCAACAGAAAGTGTTCCTGATCTGCAATGAGTAGATAATCCAGCCATGTGGTTGTAGCGATTTGAAACAGACCCTGGGAGGCCCTGCCAGCATCATAATCACCGCACTTTGGGTATCTTCACATTCTCGAAACTGTCACGCAGACAAAGAATGTAGGTCCAGTCAATATATCCACCTGTGAACCTTGGCATGTGGGCTGGAGCTTGTGCCATGCTTCAACTTGTGCTTGAGTCTTTTGTCTTGATATTCCTTAGGTGGAGGTTGCATCTCTGCGGGGGGGGCCTGCTGAACCGCTCTTCCGATCTGTGAACCATGACCGGTGAATCAACGGTATCCTGTCTTATACCAATGAGACCCCCGGCAACGGCTGCTTGTTTCAGATGTCAACTTTTTTAAAGCGTCAATGTCAGGCCTTTTGGAGGAAAGGGGCTCCCAGAAGACTGGTGGACGTTACTCGCTCGCGATCACACGCGTTTACACAGCGGCGTCAGGTGTACGTGTGTATGTGGATGCATAAATTGCATTTATGATCGGAGCCTTGTCGGAGAATAAAGGCAGATGGTGTTTGCATGACTGAGTTCTTGTACTCGAGCCCGGGTCCGCACTTGTACGGTGTGTTTGTAGTGTGTAGTTGTGCATGAATGTGCCGTCTTGCGTCTCCGGCTAAAGATGCACTTTCCATGGGTTAACTACAAGTAGCTAGTGTGGATCTCCGCCGTCTGACACATGTCGAAACCCCCATTGGCCTTGTGGCATCGAGCCCGAAAGCCATTCATAACACCACAGTATCGTACTTTGCATGTAAATCCATGTGGATCCAGTCAAGAGTCGAGGCAGGGTGGGGGATGGTGCATGGTGGTACTGCGGGAGGGAGTAGGTGGGCAATAATGCATGGCGGAGGTAAATGTACGAGATGCGAGTCTTTGTCTGGAGTCGACCATTGAGCTTCTTTTCGTCTACCCGACCCGCTTGTTCTGAGCCGTTTCTCGTCTCCTTTTTGCTCCGTATTATCTGGACAAGGGCTGCTAAACAAGTAGGCTAACTATGAGCCTGTCCTCCCCATGCGTAAGCCGTTACCCCTTGTTCCTGAATGGCGCCGTTGATGGAGGGGTAGACCCATGGAAAGGCGAGAATAGAGACCGTGGTAGGTCACCTGTCAAATGATATCAGATCTGCACTGTCACACTAGTGCCAAACAGGCCAAAGTGTGGGGTACCAAGGTTCCAGCATGAAGCCACTTGAAGCAAATTCTGTGTTTGTAGGGCCGGGTATGAACAGAGAGATGCACTCGGTGGAGGGGGGAAACGTTGGAGATTAGCTTTGTGGGGTATGAGTTAGTACGTGAGGTAAAAAAGATGGTTACTGTAGATTTAGTTCACTCTTTGTCACTACTCTATCACTATCGACAGGGTGGTTGACCGTCTTCTTATTGGTGCTTGGTGACTTTGATTAGATGGTCCGTTCAAGGACATGGCTGGTCCAGACTATGTCTGCGCTGTCCGGATGACGACCTCCGACGACCCAGCTGTTACCCTCGCAAGCGGCTGTCACTGTCGCTGTCGACTGTCACTCCTGCCCGTCCCTTGTCACTCGTGCTCGTGCTCGTCTTGCCATTCTACGCTCCTGTCAGCCATACCTCGTCTATGCATTGTCTGCCAAGAAGACCCAGCTCCACGGATACTTCCAACGGTCTATAAAAGTGGGCACTTGTGAGGGGAACCGTACCTGAGTGGGGGATGCTTGTGTTTAGTCGGTCAATGTCGACTGTTTGGAGAGTGTAGACTGACCAGTAAGCCACTTGACTTGTATTGCACACACATCTCTACGAGTACGTGTGCTCTCTGACAGAATACACCAGTTGACTTTTCCTTCTGGAACACGCTAATGAGCTCTCAACGCCGGATGCAGACATTATCGGACAAAAGTGTCGGACTTGACCGTGTAAGCGGCTAGGATCAACGACATCCGTGAACCTACATTCTCCAGTACGAGTACAGCACGAGTACAGTACAGGTACCTACTCGTGCTAAAGCACTAAACTGGTGATGCATCTAATTGTTTGTCTATAGCTCGTTACCAATACAAACAGTCCTTGTCTGAACCAAGTGTGGTATGTAGTACATATTGTACCGTACCGAACGTACTGATAACAAACTATCCAATGGAATGCAAAGCTCCTCGAAACGTGCCAGAGACTACAAGACAGGGATGTCATCTATCGTTTCGGTTGTCCGCGTTGCTACATACTCGAATGTACGCAACAGAGCCGAGTCGCTCACGCTCGGGGCGTTGGTGCTCATCCTTAAGCCATTGATATCATTCATTCAAGTATATCGTCAATGGATTGTACTGGGCCTGACGAACATGGGCCTTCACAAGTTGCTGCCTTCACTAGCCCCACGTAGACTCCTTACACAGACCATTGCTGAAAGACTAGAGTTCGGTTAGACAGATAGACCAAATAGACCACTGCTACGCGCTGGTTCATTTGTCCTCCTCCTTCTTGGCAGCCTTTCTGGCACTCTCCAGATACCCCTCAACGCCCTCTCCAAGATACTCCTGGCCTAGTTCTCTGGCAATAATACTAGCAGCGCCCTCTCTTAGAGCCGAATCAAAGGTGTTCATGCCCTGAGCAAACTGGGGCGACTGAACCACGCCGATGAGCGACTCTCGGGTCTTGGGAATCACGTCGGGTAGCAACAAGCACAGGCGATCCACTTCCTGGTCGTCCAGCGATCTGATGTGCTCGGCCATCATGTTCTGACTCACTACAGAGCCAATGTTCATGACCGGCACGGCCTGGTGGCTCTGGGACTGGCTCTGGGGCACCTGGATGTTTCTCATCATAGAAGCCAGATCCGGCACAGTGGGGTTGACTGCAGGGGCAGATTTGGGTTCGGCGTCCCTGGGTTAGTACAAACGAAACGACTCGGTTTATGATGGAAACCAAGGCCAAACGTCCGGGTGAACCCAATCATTGCAGGACGAGCGAATAGATTGTTGCTCATCTCGTGTATTGGAGACACAAAACTGCTCAAAAATCATCCAAAATTGATCTGTATTGTTGGAACCATGTCAATCGTTTTCCTTGCTCTCGCGGTCCTCCTTCTGTACTACCATTCATCCATATATTATACTACTCACTGCATATCCACGTCTTCCGCGTTCTCCTCAGCGTCATCAGCCTGCTCCTCCAGAATTGCCTGCATTGTGTTGAGAACCCGCTTGTCCTCCTTGCTCAGCTCCCACACGTTTTCGCTGTCGGTGGGGTTCTGGGCCCAGTAGAAGAGTTTCTCGCCAGACGACTCAAACTGCAGCTTGAACACTCGGCCAGTCTTGCATGCAGGGACATGCTGGAAGGTGGCGTCTCCAGCAAATGGGTACACCTCGACCTTCTCGCCACCGGCCGTGCCTCGAGGCTCCCACACAAACGATATTAACTCCTCGCTGTCACTGGGCTGTGTCACGACAATCCGACCCTGGCCCCGTCGGGGGGTCACAATTGAAGTTTCCTCGTCAAAGTCCGCCTGGCCGGCCTTGAAAAAAAGAATGTCGGTGGTAGTCGCCATTGTGTGTGATGTGTAAATGTGTGGATGTGTGGATTAGTGTCTCGTGTCGTGAGCTTGTGAGGTGGTGGAAAATAGGGTTTGGCGGGAGTGGCGAATGTTTGGGGGGGGTTGGAATTGACGGCGTTGTAGGAGTCTGGCGGGTTAATATTGTGTGAGGAAGTTGGTTAGATTTTTGCTGTGAATAGAGCAAAGTTTTCAGATACTCGCTAGCATGTCTAAAGGATGACATAATCACACACTTCCTCCTCCGTATCAGGAAAGCCTAACTACAAGTACGGTACTTCTAGCTGAAGTAATGGAGTGAATAACCCTAACTAAATGTTTAGAGAAGTAGCAGAAAATAATTAAATGAATGTATATGCAGAAAAAAAAAAAAAGGAGTGGTACCAAGCCCATAGCTCCGATGGTATGCATTATTCTGATCTAAAGGCCAAATACCCCTAAATATCTGCTTTTAAAACATGTTGCACTCTTTAGAATCTCCGTAGCCGCCCTCCAACACCTTCCAGGAGACACCCTCATCTTCCACCAGCCTTACAAATCATCATGCACAGCACTCGCCAACTTTATCACACCACGATATTTCAATGTTCATTTCCGAACGGGTACAACTTTTGCTGGACGAGATTTCGGCGCTGCTGACCGAAAAGGGACACACCTTGGCGGTCTCAGAGGCGGTGAGTGGAATAAACGGCTCAATAACCGACTTCAAACGACACAATCAACCGGCTCTTTCTTACTAACACAGGCATGTGGAGGACTCATCTCGTCCTATCTGGTGGCTATCCCTGGAGCCTCCAAGTACTTCACAGGAGGAACTCTGGTGTACTCGCTCAAGTCGCGACTCAAGCTTTCAGGCTGGTCCCAGACCGACATTGATCAGTACACGGGCCCCAGTGAAAGTGTGGCTTTGAGACTGGCGCGAAACCTCAAGATTGAGCTGGGCTCCACCTATGCTCTTTCCGAGACCGGATGGGCCGGCCCGACTGGAGACGCCGTGGGAACCGGGTTTGTGGCTGTGGTCGGACCCAGTGGATCCAAGAGCATGACTTTTTCGACAGGCAGTAACGACCGAGCTCAGAACATGGAGGAGTTTGCGTTCCGAGCGCTGCAGTTTTTGCTCGACCAATTGAAGTAGCAACCAGACGAGTGGAGGGTGTGTTAGCCATGGGAGTGTATAGCACGACTGTGGCTATTCCGAACGCCGAGGCCGTATTGCTACGAGAGCTACCCACTGTGAGTTACATCCTGTCACTATCTACAATGGCACCATTGATGTGATAGACATTAATACGATTTATGACTTGTACTGTACTCGGCACGGCTATCAGTAGGTCCCCATTCGACCCTGTGGTGTTCTTGTAAAACCGCACACTATTCTGGTGCAATTCTTGTGATTGTAGTTGGTGAAATACTTCACACACAACACCAACTGCGATAAATGTATATTAACATGATACAGTGCAATAAATAACTTTTCCCTTAGAAGGGATCTTCATAAGGATCTTCTTCGTCGTAATCATCGTCCTTTTCGTACTGGTAAACAATGGCTCCTCCTTGGACTCCTCCATCTCCGTACTTTTGACTCTCCAGAAACGGCAGTTCCACCTTATCCTTGGCCTGCTGGTTTCGAGTGGAAGTTGTCAGGTTAAACGTGGTCAGATCCTTGAGCAGATCTGCCTCGTTTTCTTGCTGCTGCGCCTTGTTAGGGGCAATGGCTACTGCATGAGACGAGTTGTCTACAGTGTATGTAGCAATGACCGAGCGTCCCGATTTGCGTCTGTAATCCAGCTGCACCTCAAATTTCGGCGAATTGCAGCCCATAGGGATGTCCCAGGCCGAAATCCGGTTACTGTGTTGTTCCAAAACATGAGGCATGACGTCTGGTCTGCTCAGAGGACCAACAGTAAGAATACTGGTGGCAAAGTAGTTGAGAAGCGACAGAGTCGAGGGGTAACAGGAGCTCGAAGAGTCACTTTTCGACCGGATATCGCCGTGGTAGACGCAAACGACTGTTGTATGCTTGCTGATCAAACTGAAGAGCAGCTGGAACAGCTCTTGTTCTGGAATGAAAGCCAGGGTGTCGAAGATGATGAGAGTCTGGGACGTCCCCGTCAGCTGGACAATCTTTTGCTTGAGCTCGGCGACCTTTTCGTGTCCCGAAATCTCGTGGTTGACCCGTTTATCAACCGTCAATGTCTCGTAGTTGACGTACAGAACATTGGTTGATTCAGGTGCGTGGTGGAGGAATTCGCTGATCAAGCGAGATGCTGACTGTTCCACGCTATCAATAATCACCGTGAACGCCGAGCTGTCCTTCAACGCGAGAATCCGGGGCAGGAGTAGCGAAGGGTGCATTTTTGGTGAGAATACACTTTCAAAAAAAAACGGTCTTGATATGCATGGTGCAACTTTATCGTGGTGTATAGTGGTGGTCAAAGATGGAACGGAGAAGGTAAAGGTAGTGGATTGGTTAGTGTTTCATAAGTTCAAGGGGGTTAGAATTTTGATCCAAGTGAATTGATGTAATTAATTCTTCCATACCTTGAGTATATACTCATATTGACTCGATAGCCCAGTTCTTTAAATTACTTGAAATTAGTTGAACTCTTAAGATTATAGTTAAAGTAAAGCTAAGTAAAAGGAGTCAATATTATAATAGCTAGAATGCGCTACAGAAGAGGTATTTGAAATCCGAGAGCTCTGAAACGGTCCCCAATGTCACTAAATATATCATTCATGTTACACAATATCTTGTCAGAGTCTAGTAGTCACAGTCTAGTCTTGCATCTTCTCAGACTCCAAGGCGAAATCATAACCTTACCTGTAGAAGCCAGTCATCACGGACATTGTTATACCATTGAATCACATTCCTGGTTCGGACAGCTAATACAAGGGACTTCAAAAATGAGTCCATTTGCGAATGCTCCAGGCTCATTAAGTATAATGTCTATTACTTCACTGCGTAATTTACATAGAGGCATTCCTGTCCTCTTACATATCCGAGGGATAGTAGAAGAAGGCAATGGCGGCAATAAAGTAGGTGCCGAGCAACATGACTCCCTCAAGCCAGTTGGACTCTCCGTCCTGCAGCAGGTAGTTGCAGACAAAGACTCCGACGAAGAGGACGGCAGTCTCAAAGGTGGAGAAGTACAGAGACATGGGCTGGTCGATGATCCAGCCGAGAATGACCAGGAAGGGGGTGAGGAAAAGGGCAATCTGCAGAGAGGAGCCGATAGCCACTCCGATAGCCAGATCCATCTTATCCTTGATAGCCACAACCACGGCAGTCACGTGCTCGGCGGCGTTACCGACAATGGGCAGCAGAATCAGACCGATGAAGGTCTTGGAGAGTCCGGAAGAAGCCACAATGTCGTCGATGGACTCGACGAGGTAGTCGGCGCAGAAAGAGACCATTACGGTGATGACAACCAGGGCAAAGATTGACTCCCAGGGAGTCAGGGTGGAGCCCTCGTGCTCGTCCTCTCCCTCGGTAGCGTCAACGGCCTCGCTCTCAGCGTCCTCAAACAGACCGCTGTGGGATCCGAGCTGAAAGTAGAGGAAAAGAGTGTAGATGGAGAGAATGACGATGGAGGTTCCTCGAGACACAGCTAGGGTGGGGTCGACAACCGAAGGGTCGGTATCCTCTCCGGGCTTTCCAGAGTTGGGCAGAGAGGCGTGGAAGGCAGCGGGGATAAGCAGCGAGGTGACTCCGAGGGCGAGAAGAGAGGACATGGTCTGGGCCACGGTCATGTTGAACTTCTGCTGGACTCGTCCCCATCCTCCGGCAACGAAGCAGCATCCCAGCACCAGCAGCATGTTGGACAGAATGGATCCAAGCATGGAGGCCTGGACAATTCGGATCTGGCCCTGGTAGAGGGCGATCACGGATACAATGAGCTCGACGGCGTTTCCAAAGGTGGCATTGAGCAGACCTCCGAGAGTCTGGCCGACCTTGGCAGACAGCTCTTCAGTAGCAAACGACAGCAGGGCGGCAAGGGGGACAATGGCGAGGAAGTTGAGAGAGAAGGTCCAGGTGGCGCCCCATCCGAGAATTCCGGAGAGCAGGCCGAGGGGCACGAAAATCAGCAGAATATTGACATATGACGAGCCCAGCACGATGCGCACCTTTTGCACGTAGGTGTGGTCCGAGGGCTGGAGCCGTCGGCCAATGAGAGGGGTGGATTCGGAAGGCATTGCGATGAAAACTGGCGCGGAGTTTGGTTCAAAGGCAAAAAAAAGAGGCCAAAAAACGGTTCGTTCAGTTGTCGTCGAGGTTTGAAATCCAATCGCAGATAATATCACAAATAAAACCCGCTTAGAATTAAGCTTATATCCCGCGCGTTAGGCATGTGGAGGATATTAATAGGGGAGGACGAGGAGGGGGGGATTTGGTGAGCAAGGTGAGCAGAGAAAAGTACCAGCTTTGGCAGGTGCCTTTTCAGAGCCTGTGTTTACGCCTGTGCGGGTTTTCAGCTCTCTACCGGCTCTATATCGCTGGTTATATGGATTACCCCTGATTTCGGCAGTGCAGCTAGACCCCACTAGTGCTATGATATAATGCGTCTAATGAAGCATCTAAACCGGTCAAGTGACAGATGTTTTGTTTTAACCTGGTAGTACAGACGTAAGATAGCGGGCGTCGACGATTGTCCAATGTCAGGCCCCCCTCATCTTCTTTTACGGGCTAGTCCAGCTGTCAAACGGGGTGGGAGGGGCGGTGCAGAGAGTTTGAGGGAGATGAGGACATAGAAGCCGCTGGGGTTGGTGAAAAAGGTCGGAAAGAGAGTAATGTTATGTAATCTGGGTGGTAGAACCTATCAATGGCCTTCTTTTTCCGCCATCTCTACTCCCCAGCGCGTTACATTCACTTGTATACCTCCGTCATCATAACCTCAGAGTTTGTTTATTGTTGCTGCAGCCATGGTCCCAAACAGGCAAGGGTCGAAGAGTCAGAACTCGGATAGACATTGTTATTGATGCTGCAACTGCATGATAAGCGATGGTAGATGGAGCAACATGACGACCGACCAGATTGTGTTTCAAATCTCCAATTTCCGGGATTTTCCACCGACTTACATCTCCATTCCGAAGTCTACAAAAATCCGTCCCCACAAATTTTTAGCTGCAGCCGGTTTCGTACTGCTGCACCGACTGCATCTGGCACTGCGGCTGGTCTTGGTCTGGTCTTGGCGAGACACCATTGTGGAGACGTGTGCCACCAGAGGTCTCCAAACACTGGTTGCTGTATGGATGTGCACTTTTCGGCGTGTGTACAATTGCTACGCCAAAATCGCCCTCTGCCAATTGCTGCGTGGACCCGATCAAGCGCGTATCAAATCGCGTTATTAACTTGAAACCCGGGCTTACTGTCTCCAAGTCAATTGATAGGAGTCCGAATTTGGAGAAAGTACCGTAGTACGACAGTTGCAAGAATGACAATCTCGGCGTGAAAGAGACAATGTGGAAGGAGCTGCGGTGATTGTAACAGGGTAACTGCTCTATGGACGGTAATTTTTCACTCCAAATACTCCGTCCATTCACTCATTGACCCTATAGGCCTTCCCGACATGATATCCGCAGAGAAAAGAGGCAGTGCAAACTCTGCCGAGCTCTGACTTTCATTTGTTGCCAGAAAAGTCAATTGTGATGAATGAGATGGTAGAGAGAAATAGAAACTGCCGATACAGGTTATGAGTCAGTTTATGGGTTCAACTAAAGTCACGTGTTGATTTGGTGTTTTTTCTTTTTTGTAGTTTTTTTTTTCCCAATTCTGGGCTCTATATTGTCCTATGGGGTGCTCAATACTGGCCAAACAAGCAAACATCAAAAGAGCCCAAAAAGTGGATCAAAAGTGACACAAGGTCCATCTTCTCATCGGATGGATTTAAGCATGTATTGCAGTTAGTTGCGAGGGTTACTTTTCCGGCTGGAACTATGTTTCTGCTTGTGTGCAGCATTGCCATGGATGTGCCTGGTTGCGAGAGTACCGTGCCCTTTTTGAGCAAACGTCTCCCACTATCACCATTCTTGTTGGTCTTAGTTGATGTCGCTACTTGACCTTGATAGAAAACTTACTTAGCTTTACTTAGCTTTACCAAGCCCTACTCCATGAGCGATTTCACCACAGTACTGTCCCACTGTCACATTCAACACCGTCATCCGACTCAGTCATTTCCTCCACTACTTCAAGAGCTGAAATAAGAGGCCCCACCTTGATGTCTCAGTCTCAATGGGCGCTTCCCAAGAGGTGTTGTATCGTATTCCTTCCTCCATGAAGTAGGTTAAACCGCAACATGTCCTTCCACTTCTACACATGTCACCAAGGAGGGAATCCCACAAGTACGGAAGCCCACAAACAGCCAGAGAAACGGCATCTCCCTGTCAGCCACGTGTTGCCAACCCAACTTCTCCTCCTTCTGCGGGGAAGAGGCTTCCTACTGTACATAGTAGTGTAGCTAGTGCCTGCTGAGTTATAATGGAAACGACCACCAATTGCCATATCTGGTAGTCGATGCAAGTGGGGCAGTGAGAGGAAGGGAAAGAAAGAAAGTGAAGACAGTGTCTCTTATATATACATATTGATGCGATGTGCCCATTATGCTAGTACCTTGGCCATTCAATATCACCCACTCACCCCAATATGCCCAGTCGCTTTGCACGTTGAACTAGACGCTCTAGATGTAGACAGTACAGGCTATAAAAGACAAACAAGACATGTGGCAGCTCCATAAGTGACTCCGAGTAGGACGCCTTCAACTCTTCTTGGATTCCACTCCTTCTATTCCGTTGGTACCCTACTACATGAGTCTACGATACAAAAACTCGCAAGTGTTGTACAGTGTATATCCCATATGAGGGTGTCAATCATCATATATATCTATATCAGATGTCAAATGTACAGTCACAGGAAAACAAGACTAAAAAACCTCACACTGTAGCCACGACCTGAACCTCACTGGGTGGTGACCTTTAGCGTGGTCTTAGCACCGTGTGGAAGCGGGGGTTAGTGCCGGCGACACAAGGGAGCTTTAAACGACTGAGAGGGAAAGTTCTGGGCGTTTTATTGACTACTGGAGAAGAATGAGAAAGTCTGTATCCCTGTGGGCATCTTTGCTCCGTTCTTTATAAGCAGGTTCTACAACATCTGTATACACCATATCATTCCACAGTGACAATATGTATCTACAGTCGATATCCAGTCTAATTGTACCTATACAGGTATTTCAAACCCGACTCAAGCACACTACATATCCCCTAAGGCGATATTCTAGCCCGACGTGAAATTGGGATGTGCAGAGAAGACGTGAAAAGGAAACTTCGGGAGAGAGACAAACGCCCGCTCTGAATCAAGATCCCCTCCCCCTTGTTCTCTCTACCTGCTCCCTGTCCAATAATCACCATATCCATCATAAATCGACTATTGCAAACCCCACCTCGCTGCACTAGCCACTAGTGTAAGCGAGTTGGACATGGGTGAACACACGGCTGGATATATGATAATATATATGGCTGTAGACCCGTCCATGGCGTCAGAAAACTCAACAAAATGGTGATTCCAGATATCTCGTATCAGGATGGAATTCTAGCGGCTTTGCCAATTCCAAAAGGAGCAGCGACCGGCACAGGACTACGACCACTGCTGAAAATGGTTACAGAACTGCTTGGAAACATTCGAATTGGCCAGTATCTGATTGACATGGTGATTGGATCGCAAATGGCCATTTTTGGCGGAGTTCCCAACCCAGATCAAGACAGAGCCCCTTGCATTCTCTTCATTGTGCTCCACTGCGTCTTCTGTGTGTGCAATGGACTCATCTTCCTCTACAATCTATACCATCGCCATCTGTTTCTGTTGACTGGGTGCAACGCCTGTTACAATCTCGTGTGTGCTATTGGTTTTGGTCTTCGTCTCAAATGGTGTGACTACACCATCCAGTATTTGGTAGCAGTCTTCTCCGTCTGTCTGCCTATAGGCACGTCCTTCTACCTCAATTTCTGCAACACAGTTCTGGGCCATCGAGTCTTCACCAAACGGCACCCGGAGACGGGCAACTCGTCCTGGTTCCATGTGGTTATGACAGTCTTCTACTGTCTGATCATTGGAGTGGTAGTGGGCGCCATTCTGGGTCAAGCTCTGCCATACCTGTACTTTATGGGACCCAAGCACTACCAAATGTGTCGCAATGTGGCTAAGGCCATGGGAATCATTTGTATTCTGTGGGCTCTAGGAGGTTTGGCGATGGTTCTGGCAGCTTATATAATTCCTGTGGGGGCTGTTGGTCATGAGTTTCCTGGATTCAAGGCGAAACGGGCCAAGAATCTAAGACAGACTACCTCTCCGTTCTGGATCACCAGTTTCGGAATCTTTTATTACCCCGAAAAGCCCAAGTACAAGACGTTCACGAAACGGTCTCTGGAGGAAGACGAGAGGCATGGAGCCTCCAACAACAACACTTTGTTTGCCCGTTTTGTCGATTCCGAAAGACGAAATCCAGTCCGAGTCATCTCAGACCTCAACAACAACCCCACCGTGTGTGCGCTTTTGATTTGTTTCACTTCTTGCGTTCTTACAACTATCACCGTGTGCAGAACCGTGTCTCTTTTCACAGACGAGTTTTTCAAGGTCAGACAAGTTGGCAACTCGCCCGTGTTCCAGAACTACACTCTGTACGCCACCTTTGGGGCCCTCGAGTGCATTGTGAACGCTCTGTTTTTGCTGTTCCGAATCGACCTGAGATTCTATATTCCCGACAGAGAAGACTTTTGGGACTGGCTGGACAAGTATCCGCTGTTCCGAAGCGGCAAGCTTGGTCATATCTACGATAAGAGCAAGGAAATTGACGCTGTCGGTCTGGCCCACAACGTCCATCAGCCGCAAGACTTGTCTTCGTCAGCAGAGAAAACCCGACAGTCCATCGACTCCCTTTCCTCACATAATAGCAGCGGTGGTAGAAGAAGCACTAGTTAATAGGATACCGAAGTATTTGAGTGTGAGAAGTGCTTTATCATCGTGATGTATCATTGGCTGATACTATTAGACAAGGGCAACAACAGAACCATAGTTGGTCAGAAAAGGCGTAGCACCAGTGAACTTGTAAGGTAAGAGGCACAGAAAAGGAAAAGACGGAGCCATGAACTGAGCCTCGCATGTACTTTCCAGAGAAACAGCTCATTTACTCGCGAGCTATCTGTTCCCTGTTTTTCGCCTTCCATAGAAGCCATCTCCATCTCTGCAGAAGATCACATCACCAGCCGCCGTCCAAGATGATGCTGCACCAGCTGCCTTTAGTAGAGAATAGACTGGATTGTTCGCATGGAGAGCTCTTGCTTCAGAGCTGCTCGGAGAAGGACTGACGCCCGCACAAAGTGAGAGATACCAAGATGAAGACAGAAGTCCGGCAAGTTTCAAAAGACTGGATCGTGAGATGGTTTAGAATTCCACAACGTTACCGTCCAGACAGACTTGCCAAGCTCCACCATTTCAGGACCAGTATAACTTTCGACTGCAGCATTTCCATCATCCCTTCATCATCCTTCTACTATCCGCTCCGAACCCACCAATCAAACGTCCAAGAAATATTCTAGAGTCACTTTTTCTCTTGTCTGCTGTAGATGCTGTACCCCTCATGAACCACCAACCTAAATTTGTCGCACAGTGCCAAGGGGACATTAGTCTGGTGCACTTCAGGGTAAACCCAAAGAGTTGAAATCCCTCCGTGTCTCAGACCCAACCAACTCCACACTCCACAAGCCCCGTGTCCTCCCCACGATGATCACGCGCCTCAGTAAGCCTGTTTGTTTCCCCACCGTCTCGTATCTTCGCACAAGGTTTGTCGATCCCTATTATCACGGCCCATGTTGCGAAGTTTGATGCCGGAGAGACAGAGAGAGAGAGAGTGACCAGAGTCGTGTGGGGCAGCACGCCACCCGGCAGGAGACGCACATACAGTAGCTAAAAGTAATGTGACCCCGGCAACGTGGTGAAAAGAAAGAGAGTATGCGATTGGGAGAGAAAAGAGGAAGCAGGAGGAGGAGCTGGACGAGCATATATATATCCCAACCTGCTTTCAGTGTCACATGTCACGTGTGGGGCTGGTGGCCACCATCGCCAGACTGACAGCTGTCTCACCGGCCAAAGGTCGGAAATGACCCGAGACACTTAACGTCCGTGGTGCGTGTTTCTTTGTTCGCGATAAGAGCACTACCGAAGTCACGGTACGAGTCGGTGCTGGGATGTGGTAGATGTCATACAGTTGAAGGACACGGTCTAATTTCAGTGCCAGACATGCCATGTTTCACGGCTTTGTATGGTTTGCATTTGGGCATTGCGTATAGATACGAGAGTGGATGGAGCCTTCTAGAAAGACCCACAATGGAGATGCAGACAGGCCATGCATATAATTGGAAAGCTCCAGTCGAGGCGGTTCCAATGGGCTTGTCGGTATCCAAATCAGACCCCTGTTTGGGCTTCTGGCTTGTACCGTTGCAATCTCCCCAGACCCACGCACGCCTTATCTAAATTGCGTTTGGAGACACCAAAATTCGGACAATGAACTGAGAACCCGAAATGAACTATGCACAAGCGACACCTGTACCTCATTATGCGAGAGTTGTGCGTGCGTGCGTGGCCCGGGATTACGTCATAGGGGACCTTTTGGCGCTACGGGAGTATCAATGTGCGACTGACTACTGACGATCTACCCAGTGGTACACTTTGTCAACCCTCTGGTATGGCTAAGCTTATAGCAAGATCGGACGGGACAAGGGATGCGACGCTAACGGGAGATGGCAAAGAGATAGGGGCATGGAGTAAGCGGCGGTGGTCTCAATTACCTGTGAAAAATGCACTTGTCCAGCCAAAATCCAGTTGCCTCATCTAAACCACCACCTAAACACACACTCCTCGTTACATTAGACTCCGCCCATACCTAGGCTAATAAACTCTGTTGGGCGACTTAGCTGCAGCTTCCTGGAGTCCAGTTGCTCTGGTATTGCTCATTACGTCATGCGTTGTGGAGGTGGATTCGAGGCGGAATTTTTGGACATTGTAGCGCATCTGGGGGGAGATGTGTTACTTGGCGCGTGTTGTGACCTCTCTCACGGCAGTTGTGGCTATAAATACCCGTGGTCTTCCCCACTCGCCGGAACAACTTTTTTTGCCCACAGCTCAGACGTAGACCGCTCAGACGTTGCTGGTTGCGGTGTGTCCAACTCTATTCATACCACACCTTCATCGTCGGGGATATTTAAAGTCGTGGATTCCCACACCACCCTTCTTTTGTATTCTGTATTCCTACTGATCCTCCCACGCAATGTCTCTCTCCGACAAGATTGAAAAAGCACACATCCCCGAGCAGCGGCCCCTCGCCATCTTCTCCGACTTTGACGGCACCATTTTCCTCCAGGATACCGGCCACGTGCTATTTGACAAGTTTGGATGCGGCCCCGAGCGACGAGCCGAGCTGGACGAGTCCATCTTCACGGGCGAGCGAACCTTCAAGGGCGCCTCGGAGCTGCTGTGGGGCTCGCTCAAGGATGTGACCCTCGAGCAGGGCTTCAAGCAGCTCGAAAAAGACCTCACCATGGACCCCGGCTTCACAGAGTTCCTCAAATACGTCCAGCGACACCACATTCCGTTTTCCGTCATCTCCGCCGGCATCAGACCCCTTCTGCGAGTGGCGCTCGACGAAAGCATAGGCAAGGAAAAGTCCGCCGAAATCAACATTGTCTCCAATGACGCCATCATTGCCGCCGACGGCTCCAAGTGGACCCCTCTGTGGAGACACCCCGATTCCGATCTCGGCCACGACAAGTCCGTGTCGCTGCAGGAGTTCAAGGACGCCACAGAAGAGGTCAACCCCATCATCATCTTCATTGGTGATGGAGTGTCTGATCTGCCTGCCGCTAAGCACTCTGACGTGCTGTTCGCCCGACGAGGCCTCAAGCTCGAGCAGTACTGCCAAACTAACAAAATCCCTTACATTCCCTATGACGACTTCAACGATATTCGACGGGAGCTGCGAAAATACGTCAAGGGTAACCGACATCATGATCTCAAGTACGGAGCCTCTGATGACACCGAGCTGGTGCGATCGGCCGCCTCCTCCATGGAGACCTCGCCCTCGGCCTCTCCCGGCCTCAAGCCTCTTACCAACCTGAAGATGACCAAGACCGAGAAGGAGCTGGATAAGCTGGACGGACTGAAGCTTGACAAATAGATAGAGTGACGAAAATGCATGGCAGCCCGGTCATGAATGGACAAGAATGAATGAATGAAATGCGTACAGTACGGAAAAAAGTGAGTGGCTGAATGGCCAACACTGGACAGCAACTGGCCTGTTTGCGAGTGATCTGTAGCTCTACGGTACGTACAGTTTAAGAAATAGATTAATTGAAAAGCCACAATACTGCGATATAAATTTACTGTACAGGCAAGTACAGTAGTGGGAAACTTAGGGTGCGTTGATAACGTTGCTCCTATGGTACAGATCTGGCGCATCATACACTGTATGAGCAACTCACCTCACCTCAACAATGCAACTAAGGAGAATGGTGAATACGACACTGTCGGAAAGCCATTATTTGGTCTAGTGCCATGGGCACCGTTAGTCGTGTTTTTCTCTTGTTATGTAGATGTGCAGTATTGAGCTCAAGGGCTTATAATGTTTTAGTTAAAGTACCGTAGTTCAGTTTTAGCTGATTCCGCTTCCTATCAAGCATGACATCCCTTCGACTCAAAGTGAACCCATTCTTAGGGGAAACGCTCAGTTGTTTAACCGTTCATGTTTCAATCTATGGTCTCATTGAACCCGCTCATTTGTCATTCCTATCCTGGGATAATCAGCTGATCTGACTCCGTCATACACACTACGCTTCGCAACTTTGTGGGAGGCTCACAACTGCAACAGTTGGGGTCCGATCAGTCTTAAGTCGGGTGTCTGTACATCAAATGGACCTGAATTTACTTCACTGTAGTTATTTTCACAACATTCGCGTTTTTTATTTATTTTTATTCTATTCATTCGCGTTATTGTAAGTCAAACCTCGTGAGGAATAGGAATTCTCAATTTTTCAGAAAAAAACTCATCCGCAATAGTTTAGTGGCTAGAATTTCCGCCTGTCAGGTATAATACCAGCACGCGGGGGACCGGAGTTCAATTCTCCGTTGCGGAGTATCTTTTTTTGTCCAGTTTGAAGGGGAATGTTAGAACTTTTCAGTCACATGACTTTGCTGTATGATGATACTTCTAGACGAGAAGGTTGATTTTTTGTAGTTTTTTTTGTGGTTCATAACTACGCTGAGCATTTTACGTCCTGACTGTAGCTGTTACTGTATGTTTTCATGATGTACAGATTCCCTTCTCAATCGAGTCCAGTTCTAAAAAAACATACCTCCGCTGGAATCGAACCCCCAACCACTCTAACCCTAATGCAGTCCCTATTATACACCAGTTACCCTGTCGAACTTGTCGCAGTATATAACCATGGACAAGTCCGATCCAAGTCTTTTTCCTCACATTCGTAAGCCTTCTATTCACTGCACTGCCCACAAAATGGGTAACTGGAGGGGAAAAGAACGGCGAGAGAAAAGTGAGAGGCCACCTCATACGACGTCGACGCTATACACCGAAGTTCGATGTTGTAACTGGGCTCCTTCGACATTCTATTATATTGTATTTTGGTTGAAAATTTTCCGAATTGGTTCTTTCCGAAATATCCCAAGCTTGTTAGCATGGTTACTTTGGTTTTGTTGACATGGTTGGTTGAATTCTGATGATCGATCGTTTTAAGTTAGTTGGCATTTGTTAGCTCCATCAGTTGACTTGAAATATCAACTTGGTGTCGCACTCACCCCATCCCATTTGGTCCACCATTGCCCAGAGCCACGTTAGCTCTTGGAAGCAGCTCTTGGAAGGGACTCGGATCAGCCTTGGAGACAGCTTGGTCTGCGCCAGACGCGACCTGTGACGTCTCTTGGCTGTGTCATGCTTCTGTCTGCGACGTCACGAGTGGACAAGTTCAGGCTATTATCATTGTTGGGCTTATTACATCACTTGCACTATGGACCGGTAAAACTGACGATCATTTAATGCCTCGGTCAATCAGTCTCAGAGTGTCGCCAAATGTACACCAAATGAGACTTACTACCGTACAAGTTACGTGCTTCTAGAACAGAGTTGCAGTATGGTCATGTTCAAGACATGGACATCACAGTATGGCTTGTAGAACGACAAACCAATGATAGCACATTTCCCATAAGATAGAACATTTCCCATAGATAGAACATTGCCCTTATTATAGCACAGCATGGCACGCTCTGCACGCTCGTGGCGGAACCAGCGTAACATTGCGCGTGCTAGACCCGACTTTTCCTTTCCAGCCCGTTTTGGCGCAAGTGCTTGTTGTCTAGACTGCATCCTCCGCAGACTATCGCAACTTTGTTGGTGAATGCGAAATACGAGAGAAGACACGAACGACTGATCTCCCCGAAGTGTTGGGATCGAACAATGACAGGATATATACCATGCGTCGTGAGACACTGGAGTGTAGTCGCCCATCGTCGGTCAGAGACAGCTGGGGTCCCTTTTTTTGGGCCTGTCATATCCGTTTGTCGTCTGCTTGTTTGTCTATATTCTTCCTCATGTAGGTTCAAAACCCGACTGTAGGCGACCAACTCAAAAGAGCCATGTTTTGAATGAGAAACACGTTTTGGCTTGAGCGGGGCACAGTTGGTGGTTGGCTACGTACTATACAGGTACTTCACGGGTACTCGTACAATTACCGTAGCACTCAGGACCGGGACCTATTGTTAGCATGTGCTTCGTATTCGTTTGCACCATGGATGTATTGGTAGACGTACCGGTACGAGTACGAGCTCCGTCCAAGTGCCTGTACCTCCATCTCAGGCACGTCAATCGCTGTGTGCGGATCTGAAACACTTGACGCCACGCGTAGTGCGTTGATCTACCGCCTGACGCTCTGATTAACCCCTTTTGTCGTTTCTGGCCCACGTTTCGTCCTCTATAAAACTCCGCTTTGCCCTGGAAGCTCCGCCAAGAGAAACGTGTCCTGCCAAGCGTCTCGGTATTGGTGGGTGCATGCCAGACGAAGATGCGACTTTGAGAAGCGAAACGAGCGAGGCGAAAACAAACCAACCCCGGATGAGGCGAGTTGGAGAACCAAATCGAAATTGAAAACGTTCGCACCCAGTACTCTCCCAAACTCACGTCTGCGACGTCAGCCTCGCGTGTTGGTCCTCCCAACTTTTAATCTTGTGCCCTTCATTTAGAGCTAACTCTGCCCTCTACAGCCTTTGGACTAACAAACCATCCCCCCAACCTAAGAGACATGCCAAGAAGGGTTATGTGGTGAATATCTGGAGGCTGGCCAATGATGTCAGGGCAATTACACGAAACGTGGTGTCCAGCGTACTAATTTCGACACGCGGCTCTACCCAGACCTTTGACTCTGTCTCTCCCCACAAGTAGCCCGTCGTATAAAGATACCCTCGGTACCCTATGATGATACCTCGTTAAAGCGATCTCCTCAAGTCCCTACAGTATCTATTCTCTTGATGCAGCTCACACTCGTTATTGCCGCTCTGGCCTCCCTGGTCACCGCCCAGTCTCCCTCCCTGGATACCCAGGCCCTGTACGGAAACCGACCCACCTGGTCCAAGTACGACCCTCCTCTTGCGACCATCGTTGCTGATGCCGCAAAGGCCCCCACCAACTCCTTTGCTGGCAAGCAGGTGGTTCCCGGCAAGGCCTTTGACAAGTTCTACCAGATCTGGCTGGAGAACACCGACTACGACAAGGCCTCTGAGCAGGCTGACATGCAGTGGTTCATGACCCAGGGCATCACTCTGACCAACTACTGGGCCCAGACCCATCCCTCATCCCCCAACTACGTGGCTGCTGTCGGTGGTTCTTACTTTGGATCCTACGACAACTCCTACCGACTCCTCCCCGAGTCTGTCCCCACCGTGGCCGATCTGCTGGAGACCAAGGACATCTCCTGGGGTGAATACCAGGAGGACCAGCCTTACACCGGCTTCACCGGCTACAACTTCTCGCGACAGTCCGACTACGCTGACGCCTACGTGCGAAAGCACAATCCCCTGGTCTTCTACGAGACCGTCACCAACTACCCCAACCGTCTGGCCAACATCAAGAACTTCACCGAGTTCGACAAGGACGTGGCTGCTAACGCCCTTCCCCAGTGGGCCTTCATCACTCCTAACATGACCAACGATGCCCATGATACTGATATCGAGTTTGCCGGCAAGTGGGCCCGAGGCTGGCTCGAGCCCCTCCTCAACAACGAGGAGTTCATGAAGAACAACCTCATCATCCTTACCTTTGACGAGAACGACACCTACTCCAAGAAGAACACCATTCTGGCCATTCTTCTTGGAGGCGCCATCCCCGAGCACCTCAAGGGCACCACCGACCACACCTACTACAACCACTACTCCAACATTGCCACCTGCGAGGCCAACTGGGAGCTTCCCCATCTCGGCCGAGGAGATGTCGACGCTAACGTCTTCAAGTTCATTGCCGATGACCTCAACATCCCCGTCGCCGAGTTCGACACCACCAACCAGTACAACAACTTCTCTGCCCCTGGCTTCTTCTCCGACAAGTCTCTTGGTGTTGGCCGACCCCAGCTCAATGCTACTGGTGCTGGTGGTGCCCGAATTCTGCCTGCTCTGCTCGAGGTCTTTGCCGATGCTTCCGACGTGAACGGAACCGGCTCTGCTGCTACTTTCTTCAACCGAGCTGCCAACAACAACTCCACCGGTGGTAACAGCACTGTTGTCTCCCCCTCCATTACTGGCTCTGCTGCTCCTTCCGCCTCCGCCACTGTCTCCTCTGGCCAGGCCAACGGTGCCGCTGCCGCTGGTGTTTCTCTGGGAGCTGCTGTTGTCGGAGCTGTGGCTCTCTTCATCTAATCGGACTGCGTCATTTCTTGAAGACATGCTCTACTTATAAAGATGCGACTAACTGCTACGACTCCCGTCGTTTGTTTAACATATTGATTAGAAACTTATCGGATGTAACTGTAGTTGTGTATATTGATTCAGTACGGTAGTTAGTGGGTTCGTCGTAAGGTGAATTACTTATACTGGATCGGAGAAATATCAATTTTTAACGAAAAAGGGCACCTATGTTGTATGTTCAGATGCTCTATGACTTCCCTGGAGATCTAGTATGGCCCAACCTAGAAGGACCATAATGGATCTTTTTGTATGACAGAGTCTCGATATTTTTACATATTCTTGATTCTTGGAGATTAGTGGATCCAAAAATAGCATCCATTTGAACACCCACTTGTCTATATTACGCACGTCTATACCTATTGTAAGTATTCTGGTTTACATCTTAGGCAACACCTTCCAGCATGATAAACACTTGAACTCCGCCAGTACATCACCAAGATCACACACAAACATACCCTGGACTAAAAACCTACAATACTTTAGTCCATGGAGCAGTATTGTGTTTTTCATTTTCTCTATCGCGCGCTATTATCTCACATAGCCCCCATATACTTCCCTTATTGTTCATGGGTCTAGACCTTCAACCTACACTCCCCTACATCACTTACTCGTACTCACTGTACACAGGCTGTAGTAATTTGATAGCATTTTTTTATTCCATTTTACACCAAAAACTTATATTGCATCTCTATATTGACCACGCCCCAATTTTCCCTGTTTATCCGGTACTTTCAAGGGTCTACAGCTCTTCCCGTTTACGTCTTACACTCCCCCACATAACATTCTTGCAGATCTATCTGCACATGGCCCATCGTATTCTGCTTCTGACAACGGGGAAAAGTCTGAAAGCGGCCTGTAGATCGGAGCAGGGAAGAATCGAAGATGGGGAGCGGAGTGTTGCTGGCGAGATGTAGACCCTTGACCCGAAGAAAAACATGCCTTTTTTCGTAGTCCAAAAATCACCCCGTGCTCCAAAATCAAGGGTCCCCTTGGTTATTTTCTTGTCCTTTCACCCCAGCCACCCCATATCCCATAATCTTGCCTACAGTACTGTACAGTAATAATGCACTTTTGACGCCAGCAGTATTTTTGCCATTTTGGAGGAGCTTAAAAAGAGTGACTGGGAAGGGTCCAAGACGACATGTAGTGGTCTGAAACAAGTAGAACAAGTTGTAACCGAATCTCCGTTGCAAACCAAACATTTCTGTCTCTTCAGAAATTCTCCAACACGCCAGAACGGCCCCTACTCTGCCCCTCTATATCGCTCCTAACTAACCTACAAGTAGTCTTGCATCACTCTACTGCACCTGTCTCACACATAACATCCCAACATCTCTTGACACTCTCGACTCTCGACACACAGCATGGGTCTCCCTATATGTGCCCTAGACGGTCCCGAGCGCAAACGACGGCGGCTGGACGGCGAAACAGACCTGGAGATGTCCGACACGGACGACATGGCGTTCAAGGACGATGTGGCGTCCTCGTCCGCGGCTCCCCCAGTGCCCTCAGCCCCCAGACTTGCCTTGTGGGCCACAGACATGAGCAGCGATAGCGAGACGAGCGAGGAGGACGACGTGCGACCGTTTGCAGCTTCTCTGCAGTCGTTTACACGCGCCCTTCCTCGTCTGGACGAATCTTCGGGCGATAACCTGTTTACACCATCTTCCGTACTTCAACCATGGAGAATGTGGGACAATGAGGAAGACGAAGACGACCAACAACAATACTCGCAGCAGATGCCGCGGCCGCGACGACGAACACTGCTGACTCTGCCGCTGCGGCGCAGAAACGCCTTCAGAGTGTCCTCGACGTCGTCGTCCCGAGAACTGGACTCGGAAATCGACAATAACAGATCGACGGCGGCTGAGCTGCTCAGACGCATCAACGTGAGCTCACACAGGTCGCCGCCGCCGCTGCCACAAATCTCTGAAACACACCTCATGTCAGAACTGTCCGAGTTTGTGCCTGGAGGGACTCTCTCGGCCGAGGTGGCGGACATGTACAGGCAGGGCATGGTGAGCGCGCAGGAAGCCGCTTACCTGAGCCGGTCAGGCAGCGAGGAGCAGCAGGTGAGCGATCACTTGAGCGAACAGGGCCATCTGACTCACGTTAGCGACTCACGAGCTACCACTCCGCTCAGAAGCAGCACTCCTTTGGATACACTCGAAGACCCTGCCAACCTTAGCAGCAGCTCACGGCTGGCCCGTTTGGAAGCCGACTTTGAGCGTCTCGAAACTGAACGCCGAATGCGCGACTTTGACGCTCAAGATTCGCATTATGGACCTGTTTCAAGCACACTCCCCACCCCTTCGTTTCTCGACCATCCTCCAGACGCCCACTTGGGGGATCTCACATCGCCAAGAGTGACTATAAGCGAACAACAGGTACCTGCCCTGATGCCAGAGACCGTTCCTTTACTTAGTCAACAACTGGCTGACACCGCAACCCGACAAACTGTCCACTTTGAGTTCCCAGACGATGCAACTCCTAGTGTTGCAGCTGCAGAAGAACGAGCCACTGAGTTCCACAGCAGCGCTTCAATAGACAGCGACTCGAACCGTTCGTTGCCATCGGAGGAATCACCCTCTGGTCACGTGAGTTTCGGATCAGTATCGTTTGCAGCCGACACTGTCGACTCTCAATCTTCCTCCGAGCCGGGAGAGTCGCCTGAGTCGCCCCAGGTGCTGCCGATCGAAGACACGCTTGTGATTCCGTTCACGCGGTCGCCGTCTCCCTACGAGTATCCCGTGTCACCAGCCTCGTCCATCGACTACGAGCGACGGGACTACAACCGGCGAAGAAGCCGCTCTCTTGAATGTCTAGAGGAGGGGGGAAGGCGTGGACGGTCACGTGGGGGACGAGCTGCTGCTGATAGAGCTGCTTATGTTTCTGACCCCGAACCTGACGTGGCTATGTTCCCTCAGTCGGGTGAAATCGCACATCGACGGTCCAATTCGCTGCCGTTCTCTTCTCGGCGACAATCGGTGGGCTCGCAGTCCGAGCCCGAGAGTAGTATGCGACGAAGCCGGTCTCAGAGCGCCGGCAGTGATAGACGCGTGCGGTTTCGCTTAGCTGTGAGGTTTCAGTAGAGCCCGAAGAGGGAATTACCAGAAGGATTATTTATTGCATTATTTATAGTAATATCGTATGAAGATAGAGTGGTAAAGGTGGTCGTGGGGTGGTACTTGTAGGATGTTTGGTGTGTGTACAGGATAGGAACGAGGGGAGTTTACGCCAGTACAGCACAGACACAGGTGCTTACTGTACAAGTACAAGTACAAGTATGATACGAGGACATCAACCTCTGTTGTACATACTTGTACATGGACAAGATGAACGGGATGTGTATAGACGAACTGTGGAGACGATTTTTTAGAAAAACCTTCGAAAAAGAGTGCAGCCAAACCAATGGCAGCTTTGAAACAAGTCTGAAATGATTCCTTTCCCCATAAATACAGACAAGTGTTTTGTTTTTTCTCCTGTTCGTCTGGCACTGTATCATGCTCACAGCTCTATACAGCTATCAGAGTCTAACAAGCGTTTAATGAGATGTCTTATCAGCACGAGAAACTGTGGATAGGGAAGTCATCCTGGGAATTTTGGGACATATTTTTTCACCCGTACAAATAAAACGAGTGGATAAGTTTGCGCGCAAAAATCCAGTCGCGTCAGTCACCAACTACGCCATCTATATTTCCCCATCTCACTCGCCGCCACTGCATGCACGCGGAGCTTATAAAAATATTTCAGCATTGCATTTCCCAAGGTCTAGTTATACATCCACAGCACACCATGGACAGCGATAGCGACTTTGAATTCGACAGCGATTACGAAACAAGCACATATCTGGGGTTCGTGGACGAGCCCGACTCGGACGACATCCCCGCGTCTCCTCTGGACACCCGGCTCGGTGGTCAACCCATCTGGTTGCATCCCGAATCGCCCGCTCCTCAGGAGCTCATGAAGTGTCTCAGCTGCCACAAACAAATGCCCATGCTACTGCAGGCGTACTCAACTCTGGAAGACAAGTACTACGACCGTGTCATGTACGTGTTCAGCTGCCCCGAGCCTGGATGTCGAAGAAAGCCCGGATCGGTGCGTGCTCTGCGGTCCATTCGACGGGACCCTGAGCGGGAGGTTCGAGAGAAGAAACGGGACGCGGAGCTCAAGAAAATCGAGGAGCAACAGCAGAAGGAGAAGGACGAGGCGCGGGCCAAAAAGAAGGAGGCCATGAGCAATATCGGCAGCAATCTGGTTGGCGAAAAGGGCAGCAATCCATTTGCCAGTGCAAACCCTTTTGCCGCCAAGGGTGACAATCCCTTTGCAAAGGCCGACAATCCCTTTGCCAAGAAGGCGGAGAACCAGGCGGTTACTGGTGCTGAAGAGGTTCAGAAGCTATCTGAAGAAGCCCAGGAGGTATCCCCATCTCCCCCTTCTCCCACCGACGAACTCATTTCTTCGCTACAAAAGACACAACTGGCGGAATTTGACTACAAGCGGGACGTGAGTTGCCCCAAGTTCCAGCACGGACACTATTTATACACCGAACAGGAGTACCTGACTCCCGAGTCGCAACGAGAGCTGCCCCAGGGCATCAAGATTGAAACGGAGGCTGACGACGGCGAAACCACTGACGAAACCGCCGAGGCCGTCATCGACAAGGAATACGAGAAGCTTGTCAACGTGGACAAGCACTTCCACCGGTTCTCGGACATTGTGGAACACAACCCCGAGCAGGTGGTGCGGTACGAATTCAAGGGCCAGCCCCTGTACTACGCCGACGACGAGGTGTCCAAGGAGGTGACAGAGCTCATCAAGTCTGACAAGAAGGCATTTGAGTTCCAGGTCATGCCCAACGCCATTTCCCAGGTCTCCGACGACATTATCAACGGTATGGAGTGGGGAACCATCATGGTGTGTGTGGATCCTGAAGACAATCTGCCCGAGTTGGACAAGAACAATGTGGGATACGCCGAGGAGTTTGTCGGTGTTCAGTGGGAAAAGGAGCATAAGGAGTAGGTAGATTAGTATAGATAGATGTATTTTAGAAGACAGACTGGTACTTGCAGGGTCTAGCAGACAGAAGTCTAGAGCACATCCAAGTTGTAGCGTTGAGGAAAGACAGAGTAAACATCCTCCTTACATCGCGGAAAAAACTACAGCCAACGTACGTACGTTCGCGGACAAAAAGATTGCAGCACCCAGGATTCTCGTATGGTCTCCCACTACAATACTAACTGGGCTCTCTGGTGCTTGACTATGGCTGAATCGGACGGGAAGCCGTATTTTCACCAGGATATGGCCGTTGAGTTCGGGGGTGCGTTGAGCTACTACAACTGGCCATATGTTTTTGAAAGCAATAGATGGGTATTTTAGGACAGATAAAAGATAAATGCGTTCAATTGAGCGTGTATAACACAATGGTGAAGTCAGTTTGTTTGTGGGAAGTTTGGAAAGAGATATTTGCGGATATGTAGTCTTGATGGTGTTCACTGAGTCTAGTATGTACGTAGTCCGGCTTTAGCCTGAGTCTGTTGACAATTTACAGTAGTCTTGGAGATGAGATGAGGGCTGGGGAATTGTACAGTAGAGACTTGGTAAAAAGAGTATGTACGAGTTCTCATGATTCTCCGTTGTTTTAATGACAACCCCAGATGTATCCATACCTTCAGGTCTTTAAGTGCCCGCGAACTATTCAACAACCACGTCCAAGCAAAAAAAGAGCTACAAGTAATGATAGAAAAATTATGAATGTCCCGAGGAAGCCGGTTCAGACTAAGGCAATGCTGTATCTTCCACGAGGGCAAGCTGGAAGAGTGTTCCTGTGTAATACTGTCCATCGTGGCGGGATAGAAAAAAAATTTGCCTTCGACCAGATTTGAACTGATGATCTCAGCATTACTAGTGCTGCGCCTTACCACTTGGCCACGAAGGCAGGTTTTTTGGAAGAAAGAAAAAGTGGACTGGCAAAGGTGATATATGATGACTAATAGATGTTGAACGCCAATATTAGCTGTAGAAGTGCCGAGCGGTAGTGGGATCGTTGTGTTGGATCACTGCGATGGTCACTGATGGACACTGCTGAAAAAAAAGAGGAGGGATCCAGCTTCGGTATTGTTACACACAGATTTAACAGCAAATTCCCATCATTATGACGTTTAGACACCTAGTATTTCATTCAGTGAGAAGGGGTTATTATTGGGCAAGAAACAACGAAGACATTCCCATGTTTGTTCGCTTACGACTGGACAATATCTTTAAGAGGCTCTTGATACATTTGCCAGATTGATTCATTGTTTAGTATCGACTGTGAATGACTTGAGCTGTAACTGTCTCAAGAGACTGTCACAAGACAGCAGACTGACTCTTGTAACGTACAATATAGTAGGTACAGTACTCAAAGATTATCGTCCTTTGACACTGTCGGAAACAGCAGAAAACATTTGCAAGATATTCTTATGACGGTATGTTACTTTTCTGTAAAGTACAAGTGCATAAGGAGGGGGAGATACTACAAGTGAAGTGGATGGATTAACTTAACGTAGCAGCTTCAAGAGTGTAACTGCACCATCAGATCTGCAACATCCTATCAATTATCACCCGAGTTGTATTTCTCTTTGTTACTCAGCCGCCTGAGGACTACAATACTTCCACCTTTCATAGGACTACTCAATCATATTCGAAGCGGATTAGCTCTTTTGTTCCAGTAACTGGCTATCTAATCAGTTTTATGAAAATTCAGACTCACTTATCTCTCTAATGAATAGCTCGCTCGCACTTGTACAGCACAGGCTGTATAACAGCTTCAACAGGGCAATCTAACAAGTCTAGAATGGTATGTGTACCCAGTCGCACTGGATCGACAGAACAACCACAGTCAATTCAGTGTACATCTACAGTACTTTATCATCATCAAATACAACGATCCTCTCTTACACTCTGTCGCGTGACTCGTCACTAAGCAGCGCGTACACTACTTTGCACATTTCGTTCGTTCCCTCGTGCCTTCGTTAAATGATCATAAATTGCGCCTGGCGCTACTATATACACTCCTCTATGTACAGGGGTTTTTTTTTCTCCTTCTCTAAGCGTCGTTGTACCAATACGCCTTTCGCTTCTCTCTCTCCAGTCGAGCGTCTGCTCGTCGCTGGCTCCAGTTAGTCTTGATCTTGGCCAGCTCGTTGTTCATGGACTTGACTCGCTGAGCCGAGGCCTGCACAATCGATCCGGCAAAGTAGCCGCTCACGCCAAACTTCTCCATGAGAGCAGCTCGGGTCCACACCTCGGGATCGCTCTCGTGCAGTCGTCGCATCTCCTTGATGTCGGCCTCGGTGATGTGGTACTGGGCCTTGCCCTTGCGGAAGGTCGGCATGTTGGTGGTATCGACTGATGCAGATTTGGCCAGCAGGGCCTTTCGGGGGTCCGAATCGGGCAGAAACACATAGGGAGTGTGGATGGCCGAAGGGGCGGCTGGAGCGGGGTGATGGTGGACTCCGGGAGGGATAATGTAGGGGTTCTTGTAGGCCGAAGCGGGCGAAGAGTATTTTGTGGGGAAGGGAGTGATTGGCCGGGGGGTCTTGGCCGCCAGTCGTCGAGCCGAGGTGGAGAAATGTCGGATCATTTTGTGTATGTGGTGTGGTGGTATGTTGAACGAGTGAGTTGTATTTTCACCTTTTGCATGAGACTGAAATTTTCACCATACAAGAGTCCATTGGGAGGTCTCAATGAGGCAATGGGGTTAGGGTGGAGAGAGAGAAGGGACCTGATTATGTGTGGACTGTGGGGAGCAAGAGGAGAAGCGAGGATCAGAATCAATTATTCCAGGTCAGTGGTGATAATTATCTCTTTTTTCTTGTCTCTGATATCACTCCAAGCACCTCTTTTTGACACCTCCCGCTGTCTCGTCACGTGCTTCAGTCGTGTGTCTATATACCTAACAAAAGTGTGAATAAAGTTTTGAGTACTGTACTCGTACATGTATATGAGACCACTATAGATGATGTTGAGTAAGTGTTTGAGGTGGTTTTTTTTGGGGGGGTGGGGGTAACTCGTGTGATAAACGGACAAATATCTCCTGGAAGGTCACATGACTGAAAAATCTCGCTCTCAGCATGTGTATCAATGGTGTTCTGTTGGTGCAGCATGAACCGTGTGTCTTGTTGATACGATGTTGTCACGAGTTTCCGCAATTTTGGATATAATTAATTTCTGAAAAGTGAAATCAATTACTATTTGTTTGTTTGGTTGATGCCGCGAAATCCTTCCTCTTGTCGTCACTACTCATGACTATGACAATCTCTTCGTTCCATCATTCACCTCTTCCCGTCGCTTACTAACTTAATACAAGGTACAGGATTCATGCAGTGTGGAAATATTCCAGACATAGTTCAAGGTACTATCCTACAGCTACTCATCACTTGAGGAGGAGGGCAGGCGGTGTGAAAACTGTGAAAAACGATCAAGTCTCGACATCTAACCGCAACCATCTACCACTCACTCCAAATTCAATTCCCAGACCGCACCAATGGACACGTACAAGAGCACACTGTCTCTTCGTCTGTCGGATGAGCTGGGCAAGTCTGCCAACGAAAAAATGACAAATATCGTCTTCAAACTGGCAGAGACGCAATCGCAGGATGCCTTTGTGTCTTCGTGCTCCGCCTTTGGCAAGTTTCGGCCCGAGTTCCTCGTCAAAATCTGGTCTGAGGTGGAGGAGCTGAAGAAGCGTCCGACCAGCATACCTGTGCCTTCAGCGGCCCCCGTCACAGCTCCGCAGCCTGTCAAGCGGGCTCGAATCGAGCTGGAGGTGGAGGAAGATGAGAAATTGGGGTCCACCAAGTCTAAGAAGATCTCCAGTGCTGCCCAGAAGAAGCTGGATGAGATCAGGGCCAGAAGGAGGCAAAAGGGAGATAAAGAAGTCTTTAAACGGAGTCGACTGGAAGACGGCAACGACGAGGTTGTTGTGGAGCGCGAGAAGCGCGTGGACACGAAACCTGAGGTGTCTCAGTCGATTTACAATGTGGATGGTTCCTTGCGGGAGAGTGATATAACACCAAAAGATATCAAGCGGAGAGATACCAGAGGAGGAGACTCAAGAGGCGCAAAGGGCGATTCTGGTCGCCGCTACCAATCCCAAGAAGAAATCGAACTTGACCGAGAATGGTACATGAATGACGAAATGGGACATCAGGAGGATGACTGGAACGACCAAGTTGCCCTCGAAGAACGTACAGAATCGAAACTCAAGAGCGTGCTTTCGCGCAAGGGTAACAAGATGCGCGAGAACGACTTGTGGGAACAAAATCAGATGTCTGGAGGAGGTGTCATGTCTGGAGAAGCTCAGCAGTATGATGCGATGGATGAAGTTGACAATGCTATCCACATCAGTGTTAACAATCTGATCCCGCCGTTTCTGGATGGCCAGCAAGTGTTTACGCGCCAGAAAGATCCCGTTTCTGCAGTCAGAGATGTGCAATCTGATCTGGCTATTCTTGCGAAACGAGGTAGCCAGCTGGTGAAGGACAGGAGACAGTTGAGAGAACGAGCCAAACAGGTCAAAGACGCGTCGTCTACGCAAGGAACGGTGTTGGGTTTGGTGGATGAGAAGAAGGCGGAGGAGACGAAAGCTGAGGTGAAGAAAGAAAAGTTGATTGAAGTAAAAACTGAAGTCAAAGAAGACCCTGAGGTTGAAAGCAAACCCCTGACACCCAAGGAAGCTCGAACCCTGCTACCAGCATTTGCAGTGCGAGACCCCCTCCTCCAGGTCATCCAATCAAACCAGGTAACTATCGTCATTGGAGAAACGGGCTCCGGAAAAACAACCCAGCTCACCCAGTACCTCTACGAAGCCGGGTACGCCGAACGAGGCATGATCGGATGTACACAACCGCGTCGAGTTGCTGCAATGAGTGTGGCTCAGCGTGTGAGTCAAGAAATGGAGGTGCGAGTGGGCCAGGAAGTCGGATACGCCATTCGTTTCGAAGACCACACGTCTCCAGCTACAAAGATCAAGTATTTGACGGATGGTATTCTGCTAAGAGAGACTCTAACTGATCCTACGTTGGATAACTACTCGTGTGTCATTATGGATGAAGCCCACGAACGTGCTCTGAACACGGATATTCTTCTGGGTCTGTTTCGAACCATTCTGGCCAAAAGAAGAGATCTCAAGTTGATTGTCACCTCGGCTACCATGAACTCGAAACGCTTTTCCGACTTCTTTGGAGGCGCTCCTACCTTCACCATTCCCGGACGAACTTATCCAGTGTCTGTTCACCACGAGCGAGCTCCTGTGGATGACTATGTGGCTGCCGCAGTCAAAAAGGTGCTCTCTATCCATGTGTCTTCAGAAGTATCTACAGGCGACATTCTTGTCTTCATGACCGGTCAGGAGGATATCACTGTGACCTGCGAGGTTCTGGAGGAGCGACTTCAAAAGGATCTCGATAACCCTGCCCCTCTCATGATTCTGCCTATCTTCTCTCAAATGCCTGCGGACTTGCAAAACAAAATCTTCAACAAGGCTCCTCCAGGCGTGAGGAAGTGCATTGTTGCTACGAATATTGCCGAAACATCCCTCACAGTCGATGGAATCACGTTTGTGGTGGATGCAGGATACTCGAAACTCAAGGTGTACTCACCCAAAACTGGCATGGACTCGCTGCAAGTCGCTCCCATCTCTGTAGCTCAAGCCGTGCAGAGAAGTGGACGAGCAGGCCGAACAGCCAAGGGAACCGCTTACAGATTATACACGGAGCACGCCGAGAGGGAGGAAATGTATCCCACGGCAATCCCCGAGATCCAAAGAACTAATCTCGCCAACACTCTGCTACTTCTCAAGTCTGTGGGTGTTACCGATCTCATGAAGTTTGCCTTCATGGACCCTCCTCCAAAGGATACAATCATGGCGTCTCTTTACGAGCTGTGGTCGCTGGGAGCAGTCGACAACCTTGGAAACATCACCCAGCTCGGTATGAAGATGTCCCAATTCCCCATGGACCCTTGTCTGGGAAAGATTCTCATCAAGTCTGTCGACTACGGCTGTTCCAAAGAGATGCTCTCAGTTGTGGCCATGCTGTGTGTTCCCACAGTCTTCTACCGCCCTCCCGAGCGTCAACAGGAGGCTGATTCTGCCCGTGAAAAGTTTTTTGTGCCTGAATCGGACCACCTGACGCTTCTTCACGTCTACACACAGTGGCTGCACAACAAGAAAAGCCCCGTGTGGTGTGCCAAGCACTTTTTACACGCTAAAGCGCTCGAGAAGGCTCACGAGGTACGGGAACAGTTGGAACAGATCATGACCACCAACAAGATGCACATTGACAGCTGTGGCACCGATTGGGATCTACTCAGGAAGTGCATCTGCGCAGGGTTCTTCCACCAGGCTGCCAGAGTGCACGGACTAGGCAGTTACCGTAACTTACGAACGCTCGTTAGCACCCAGTTGCATCCTACTTCGGCGCTGTACGGCCTGGGCTACTTGCCTGCGTTTGTCGTCTACCACGAGCTGATTCTCACATCCAAAGAGTACATGTCGTGCGTGACGTCTGTGGATCCGGCGTGGTTGGCCGAGTTTGGATCGTGCTTTTACGTGCTTAAAGACCGAACTGGAAAGGTGGACTTTTCGAGAAAGAGAGCGGGACTGGAGAGACTACTGGAGGTGGATAGTAAGAGACAGGAAGAGAAGGAGGTGAAAAAGGAGGTGAAAAAGGAGGAGAAGAAGGGACCAGGGATGTTTAGGAAGCGGAAGGGGTTCTGAGTGCAACAGTTGCTGCGGTGCTTTGATTTTTGGACTTTTTTTCTACACTGACAAGCCCTAAACGAATCTACACACCGCTTCATGTATACAGTAGCAACTGCATCCATATTTAAACATGTCAAAGAAAATTCGGCTCTCATTGAAGTACATCATATACTCTCGCACCACTCGTAGGTATAAAAAAATGCAGATATTATGTAAAAGAATGTTAGTATGAGCGAGTGCAAAAACGATGGTCACGCGAGGAAACACGTGTTTTGGGTCACGTGACAAGTCCAAGAGTCTGTCCATGGCTGTTTCCAGCCCAGCAACAGGGAATCAATGTCGAATGTCTGATCCACCATTCGACCAAGCTTGGTGACACAATTGGCCCACTCCTGGTCGTTACTAAACTCGTCGGGCGACACCCGGAACACGTGGTATTGGGCTGCTGATCGCCAGTCGTCTCCAAACACCAATTCCATCACAATGTTATAGGGAACGTTTCCGTACTCCTTGAGATCGAGCGATTCTCCGTCCGATTCCGTGAATACTGCTTGTTTTGAGACAGGCGCATAGTCCGCCCGTTCTCGGAGCGTCTCCTCGCGGAACTGGGCCCATTTTTTTAGCACAGAAAACGAGTACTCCATGCCTATGACCTTGATGATGAAGTCGGCCACTGCTTCTGCGCATGTGGGTTGGTACGGACTGAGGGCCAGGTCGACCGCATAGGACCACTCGGCTGCGCGGGCGTATTTAACCTGGATGGGGTCCGTTTTCTTGACGAAGAGCGGCAGTCGCAGGTGTTGGAACCGAGAGTAGTCGGGTTCGAGTTTCCATATGCTGGATATGGTTGGTGTAAGAGAGAAGAGGTCGACTGGGGGGAGCATTGGGGCGACGACAGTTTACAAGATAGTTGAACCGGTTTTGCAGTGAAAGAATAGTTGGACCAATTCAACAGCGGGAAGAATAGGGAAACCAAGGTGTCTGGAACGTCGGTTTGGGAACTGCAGTATACGATATAGCTGTGGGTTGTTTGCAGTTGTGCGACAGGGTTGGTGAATGACTTGTACAAGGTCGTTTGACCGGCTGCTTGCGGTGGTAGAACTGCCTGTGTTGTGATCAGCTGGGTGGTCTGACTAGATCTGCTGACCCAAGGTTGTAAGAGACGATGTTGAGAGGCGGTATTGACAAGAGGTCAGGCCAACAAGCGGACGAGTCTCGTTGTTATGTCTGTTGAAGTCTGTGAAGAAGGAAGAAACTGTGCATGCTCTCTTAAGCTGGAGCCAGTCTCACCATCAACACACATCTCCATACTCCCTGTAAACTTAACGCAGACTCTAAGTGAGAGTATAATAACAGTCTGCGGGTGAGACATGGGTTTAGCGAGCGGGGAGGTGGGGGAGTAGAGGGGAAGTGGGGGTCGGAAACCTGATCCAGGTGACTAGATGACTCCATTGCCCCACGAGCACCAAATAGCTGCCAAAAGCCGCACGAATCCGCTCCCATTGTTCGCATTGGAATGCAGAACTGACGCGGTCTGCAAATCCAGCGCGCATCACACTTGCCAGAAGTAGCCCCGCCAGAAGCGGTCCACTTTCAAAAAGCAAATCTCTGCATTCCTTGTGGGGCTTTTAGCTTCGGGTAGGCACAGCACATGGATTGGGTAAATCGGTATACGACAGAGCAAGGTGGGACGAATATGTACTGCACAGTACCTGCTAAATACTGGTATAGAGGAGACGATAGGTTTTCATCTACGGACATGTGTCATCAGCAGATGTCATAATGCTCATAATCTGATATTCGTTGCTCACAGCTCCATTCGACCTCTTGCGTGATGCTATCGATACCATTCTCGTACAAGTACTTGTGCAGTCCTCTTCCGGTGCTCGTACCGGTATCGTAGTTGCACCATTGTGTCAACGTCAAAGTGTACGATTAGCTCCATCCGTCAATTACTGTACTGTACCCTGACACTGACAGGGGGCTCTTGTTGAGGACGGATAAACGTCATGGTGAGACATGAAAGTGGGATGGCGAGGACAACTACAACTACATATTGTACCTACAATACTGTACCGTAGTTGAACCGGTACTTGTGGAATGTCTGGTGATTCCACATTGACACTTCAAAGAAAAACGCTTCGGTAGACTTGGATACTGTCACGTCTGACCCATTATTATCGACGTTGGCGGCTTTATCTACCCCTATTATCTACACCCTGCAGTATGGTTCATGGCGGTCTGTTGTGTATTCCTGAGTCCTGGGAGTAATGTGTAACCCCGGCAACACAGTTATAACGAGCTTGTACCGTACTCCGAGTGTCTCAATGGAATAATAATCAAAGACATGGAAATTCGCTTCACCAACGTCCTGTCACCGGGCCGAAGGAGATGAGCAGTCACAAAAGTTTTAGTGTACTGCATGACCATCAATCTGATCGACATTGGTGCGCACGACGACGGAGAGACTCAGTGACAAGCAAGTAGCTACTCAGTAACATACAAGTAAATCCGACACCGTAGAGCAAGAGAAAAAAACTAATCAAACAGGTAAAAATATATGATATGAGAAGAGATGACATATTGTTGTGTGCTACCACCGACTTGAATACATTCTACCCACTGCAGTATCCACCAGAACGACACTCACTCTCCGTCTATGAGTAATCGTCTTAGGCATAATGTGAGGCGGGCGTGATTGTGCTGTGACGTCATAAATCAGTGTCCACCTTGCAATTCACAGTTCCTTCTAGAGTTCCATATTCCTTCTACATTCCACTTCCCTTCTGCAATTCCAGTTTCCTTCTAAGACTGCTTCACACCCTCTCATGTCTTTTCTAATGATAAATAATTAATGCTATAAATACAAAGGTCACATAAACTGTCGCTCGTGAGTGACCGAGCCTCGGTTAATGTCTTGTTCCCACGAAAAGCCCTCGTCGTCCTGTCTGTCTTCAAGGAACGAAAAGTCGTCGACCAGCGAGGTATCGTGATGTCCATGATGAGGAGCATGGGGCACGGGAACGGCGGGTGGAGCCGTGGTAAAGCGTCCTGCAGATCCGGGAGTGATAGTAATGTCTGCTGCGGGATCCAACTCCGAGTCTTCACCGCTGAGAGGCCGTCCAAAGACCGCAGGGTCGTCCAGAAGTCGCGAGTGGTGCGAGCCAGCCTGAGAGCCCAGGTCAGAGGGCACGTCGGACGACCGACCAGAGTTGCGGTAGTCGGAGGTGGTTGTTGAGAACCTCAAATCCGAGTACCGCTTGTTGGACGGCAGAGAGTAGTCTTGGAAGTCGTCGTGAGTATCAAAAAAGTTGTCCGACATGGAAGACTTGCCTCGAGAATGTCCAGGAGGAGGGCCCACGGGAGTGCCGTCGACTCTAGACACTCCTGAAAAGCCAGAGAGCGTCGATAGGCGTGACTTGGGTCGATCAGAAACGCCAGAGTAGCCAGAAGAAGGGGCTCGAGGAGTGGCGCCAGCATAACCGCCAAACTGGGCGTTTTCGGGGGTGTCGGGGGTCAGAGGAGCACCTGTGGAAGCACCCCGCGAGACAAACTGGTTCTTGGTAGTCAGAGGTGCCACATACCGGCCCAGTCCCCGTCCTTCGTCGCTATCGTCACTGTCGTTAAGTGCCTCTGTGAATCGAGACACGTGCTGAGAACCTGAGGAACTGAAAGACGTCTGGGAATTTGAGTATCGAGGGTCAGCAAACAGAGGACCTCGATGAACGTTGTACGAGTCGGCAATCGCGTCTCCTCCAAACACTCCAGCTCCAGTTCCAGCAACTCCAGTCATCTGTTGGTGGTGATCCAGGGCATTGGAAGGAGTAGTGCTTCTGTCCTTGTAGAACTCAGTCTCCCCATGAGCAGAAGAAAGCTGTGACAGTCTGGACAGACGGGACAGCGTAGTAGAGTGTCTCTCAACGTTGCCGTTACTGTTGTAGCTCTCTCGCTGCTGCGAGTCTCGGCTACCAGGCTGTACAATCTCAAAATTGGTGCCGTCTTCGTACGACGACTCAATATCCCGATGGTACAGCCGCTCGTCCTCGTTGGACACACTCGTATCGTAGGCGTCGTAGGGATGCTTCTCGTCCACCTGTCGCGTGCCAGAAAGACTGTCTGTTCCAGAACCGTGCAGGGAATGGTCCAGACCCAGATCAATCTCGTTGGCGCCTCGCTCTCGCTCCAGAGCCGCAGCCATCTCCAGCTTTTTCTTCTTCTTCAGCTTTCTGGTGATGACAAAGCCGTAGATAAAGTTGGCAAAGATGAGAATCGTGAGGGAACAGAAAAGAATTGCCTGAACAATAATCAGCGCGAGTCCTGTGCCGGTGGTAGATATTTTTGTCAGATTCAACTCCACGGTAAACGTCAGAATGAGAACCATGGAGATGATTCGAATCACGGCAATGGCAATGTTGATCCAGTTGCCCATCTTGGTATTGAACGGTTTCACCCAGCACACAAAGATAAAGACGATACAGTCAATCACCAGCTGGCCGACCACCTGCACCATGCCGTGGCCGTATCCAAGAGCCAGGAAGGCGTTTCTGCCAAAACTGGCGGCAATAAATACCACAAAACACCACCAGTACTTGACTTGAAACTGGTCGTAAAAGAGACCGTATTTTCTGATCCAGGGCTTGTGTGAGAACAAGTACTCAAGTCCACCCTTTTCACGTGACGCGTAAAGTGCCAGGAAGAAGATACGCGCTGTTAACGCAAGCAAAGTGAGGGTCATGAGTGCTAGAGTGATGGCAGCAAGAACAGTAGCAGCCCAAGAATCGTTCTGTTTGAACTGGAAGCAACAATAGAGCACTCCCAGGCCGTACAAAACAAGCACGACTCGCACAATGGTTGAGCCCAGATGAATCCAGTACCGTCGTCGGAAGTTTTCGAGATCCTTGCCCAATGGCTTGTACCATCGACAGTAGACTTCCAGAGCCAGCTTGACGGTCATAATGAGCGTGATAGCGGCAGCCATAATGATGCAGAACCAGACGAGAACTGTCATGAAGGTGTTTGTGGACGGAATGGACAACTCCTCGACGTATGCCTTCAAGCCCTGAACCAGAGAAACGCCAGTTTTTTGAGGTTCTCCATTAGATGTTGGCGTGTGTCCTCCTCCTCCCATGCCCATGGAAAAAGTTGCGGTGCCGTTTGTATCTGTGCCGTTAGTGTCCTCTCGGGTGAACAGCTGCACCATTCGTTCGGTGATGGTCTCGTTGTTCATCAGACTGCCTCCATACATGGCTCCATTGGTCTGGTTCTGTCGGATGAGCGTAGCCTGTTTGAGCTGAGTTAGCGAGCTCTTTTTGAGGTTTCCACCTGTACTATTTCGGAACTCGTCAATCTGGTGTTGCAGTCCGTCCCACGAAATGATGCCCACGCTCCATCCGACGTTTTGCGAGAAGGACGAGTACACGGACGGGTAGTTCACAGACATCATTCCCGCCGTGGCGATTCCCTGGACGGAATTGAACAGTTCCACGAACCCTGGCGCGTGGAATCCACCTGCAGGGCCCTGTGCGGCGGCCGGGGCAGCTCCGTGTGCACCTGCGGCAGCGCCGGTTCCTCCTCCCCGCTTCCTCCGCCCTCCAGAACCGGCTCCTCCAGCTCCCTCCTCCTCCCTCCGGGCAGAAGATGCTGCTGCGGCTGCCAAAGCTGCGGCAATGATTCCCATGGTCACGTATTTGACTGAATCTGTTTGCGTACTGTTTCCGTTTGAGATTTCAGTCCGGAAACAGCCCAGGTTCTCGCCCGTGTCGGCGTTATACAGCTGGATGGTAATGAGTCCCTCCAGATCGGGGATTTTGTATGCAATGGTGGCGATTCCTCGCGTGTATTTTTCGGGCACGGCATACATGGCTGAGGCCTGGACCGGTCCTGGTCGGATAGGACACAGTTCGGTCACTCCCTCCTCGCACAGGTTGACCGACTGGTCCAGAACCTGCTGGCCGTATGCCACCACGGTGATGTGTGCCTCCAGCGAGACCTCTATGTTGGAATGGCCCGACACGTTGTAGGTCACGTTGCCGCTGTTACGGTCGAAGATGAATGAGAAGTTGGAGACACTGAGCGGGCTGTCTTGATCGGAGCAGGGGTAGGCTCCTGTGGAATGGAGATTGTCGTCTGCCTGGACGAACGAGCACACGCACGCCAGCAGCGTGAGTAGCGCCATCCAGAGCCGCTGTGTCGTCATAGTGTGGTGTATGAGGTAGAGAGACTGTCTTGTATCCCAACTGTTTTACTACTACCACAAGGCCCTGTCAGGTCTTTTTTCACTATTACACTTTGGACTGTTGCATGTATGGTCATAGTAGGTTTTGGCAGGCCGGCTAGAGTTTAGAGTCAAAGTTTGGTCTTAGGTTCCAACGTTCCTGAGATGGAGTATCATGTCAGATTGAAGGTGTTTGAACGGACCAGGCGCGGATTTGAAGACGGCGATTTGTTTGTGAACATGTGGAGAGTTGATCCCCGCTTTCTGTTTTTGGATATCTCCACTCGTCGTCGTTATATCTGCCCCCAGCCCAAAACCTAAACTTCGACTTGCCATTAAGGGCTGGTCCAATGGACGAGATGCAGAAGGCAATATTTGGCGGTTAGTGTGGACCAGGGCGATAATAAGGAGGATATTATGGGTAGCGACAACATGTCGGGCAGGCCGGATGTGTTTTTTTTGCTGTCGTTTATGCCACTTGCGTGCGTGTGTACACACTATGTATGTGGCAAGGTCATTTGTCCTCTCCTCCCCGTCCATCTCCATCCATTCCTATACTGGCACGGCGGCATGTTTTGATTCAGGGGTTAAAATAATAGGGGCTAAGTGCGGGACATAAGTAAGAGCCACGGTAATATGGAGGTGTCGGGAGCGTGGAGTGTGTGCTACTGTCCCACTACTGTAGTACTATTCAGTCGATCCCCCTATTTTGCGGGAAGCCCTGGTTTTTCCAGCATTTACGGTCGAAAAAAAAAAAAAAAAAAAAAAAAAACCTTCGTTTTTCGTTTCGCAGATCGCTCCAGCCATGCTGATCTGAAAGGCTGGGGGGAGCTCCTGCAACTGAGACACTGAGCACTGGTGTTCGGCGACGCAAGCAGATGGCCTGGCACGTGTCCACACCGTGTGATTGGCCGCATCTTGGGCCATGTCTCGGGTTTGGACGTGTACCAGGCGTTAGACCAAGACGCCCTTCGGCCCTGAAAAAATGGCCCTTGGCGTTTTGGGCTCCGGCTCGCTAAATTTTCACGCTCGCGGCAACTCTAAGCCTCCCCTCCAAGTTGGGTCAAGCGCTCTGGCGGCGGCTGAGCAGAGAGCTTATTGGGGGAGCGTTGGGGGTTGCAGGAGGCCGAAAGACGGCTATC
This sequence comes from Yarrowia lipolytica, assembly GCF_001761485.1. Lineage (NCBI taxonomy): Eukaryota > Fungi > Ascomycota > Dipodascomycetes > Dipodascales > Yarrowia > Yarrowia lipolytica. The sequence continues at coordinate 1,209,003 of NC_090771.1, read as the reverse complement.
ACGGGCGTGCAGGATTGGGAGCGGGTTGGCGTGGCCGATAATCGCCTTCTCCCGCAATCTCCCCACGCAATTTCCCACCAATTCACGCGCCACGGAACTCCTGGGCTAGTGTGCTTGTCCTTTCTTTTTCGAGCTAGTCTGTTCTGGGTTAGGTGAGCCGTGCGAGTGAGTGACTGACTAGAGAAGGCAAAGATGAGTTCAGAGTGTGAGCGCAAAAGTGTCCACCTGCGACGCATGCTGCGACCAAGAATGAGGGTTTCATCATGTCGTCAGAACAACGGTCACATCGTCCGTCAGTCTGGCACGGTACGATACTGTAGTCTGAGTCTTTCCACTACTTTAACATCAATCTACAAGTAGTTGGATCGCACAATCAGGCACCTGCTATTCGTAACAAGATCGGCTCTTAGTCTGCTACGAGTGCCAGTACAAATCGCCGACTTCGGTCTAAGACTCGCAGCTCATCTTCCTGGCAAGTCGTCATGCACCGTGACATGTGGTCCTGCAGGAGACAGAGTAAGACCGCCATCGCACCAGGTCTGATATTGACCGCGACACCTACTAGTGTTTGCCAACTCGCGCTCAACTACCACACCACCCTTGCACATTGACACACGTGGACGTGGAATGACACGTATGATAGCCTCCGCTCGCATTAATACCTTCAAACCAAGACTGTCGCATCATGGCTGGCTGGCTGGAACCGTCGGTTATGGTTAGCAAGAGTTTTCTAGACCAACTCTATATACTTGCTCGACGACATGCTCAACGGACTATAGTAGGTTGAGTCTGGAGGACAAACTGGGTAGTAAGAGTCCGTGGACGGCAAGGGTACACGTTTTGTGGGCTGATTGTCCAAGGTACACGGCCACTGGTGAAACAGCTAGCGTTAGTGAGAGCTATAAAAGGGCTAAAAACGAGCTACAACCAGAGCTACTTTAGGTCCAACCAGCAGCCGCTCTCCCCTCTCACTCAATTCTCGCTGCATCTTCTCTTTTCGTACGCACCGTAGATCAGTTTCAGCCGACAAACCCAGTTTCAGCCGACACAATTCGGACCCGTCCGTCTACAGTATCGTCTCGTATCGGACACGCTTGCTCTGATGCTCCCCACCTCGCTTATCTCCAACGAAACGAAAAAGAAACGGAGACCCGCAAAAAAGAAACCCTGTCATCTACTTGAATTATCAGATAGCTAACATTCCCATCCACCGTTTCTTTTTTCCGACCAAAAGCTCGGATCTGCGGCTGCCACAATGGTGGAGCTGATCTACACGTAGTGAATGAATGACCAGCAGCCAGACTACCAGGCAACCAGGCAATCGGTCGGCGAAAACCCCGCCCAATCGGTACAAACATCACCTTAGCTGTTCAACACGTCTTCAGTACAGTACATACTCTATCGGATTGAGTCTCCGGCAAAAACTCACTGGACAAACTCACACGCCAACCCTCGTCTCGACAGACTCAAACTCGGACTGTCTCAGAAGGAAAGATGCAGCGAAAGCGCGAAAGATGGGCCGTATGTACCTGCTCCTCGCCTGCCAGGCGTCGGTGAGCGAGTTCAGGCACATACACTACCGATACGTGCTTAGTCATGAGCGAGTGTAGATGGAGTCTCCCTCCGCAACAGCTCATGAACATACCGTCCTGTACATACAGGAAGCCTAGGGCTGTCTCAACAAGCCACTGTTTCTCCTGAACAAAGCCCATTGATGCACAATGCTCGCTCTGCCTCACCTGTGTCTTGGAACTTGTGTGTTGGCAGTAATGCCGCCCAGCCTGCTACCCTAGAAGTAACTGTTTCACAGCCCTCGTGTCTTAGAATGATACTAGACTGGAAATTGCTGGCTGTGGCCCTTGTACGCGATATAATACCGGCTACAGTTGATTAACTGACCAAACATAGTCATATTATGTCACGGGCACCGGCCGTATTCCCTATCTACAAGTAGCTCGCTCGATGCTGGTTGTTCATCTGTGCTGTGCAGGGTCGGCGGAGTACACCAACGATTGTGGACGCACGTGATCCATGTGTCAATCGCACCTGACCCGTGTCAGTCCGCGTGATCCATGTCTGTCGCACGTCGCCCCTTATGAGTTCAGCTTTCATTGTCTTCTGATCTGATTAGTGACCGAACATCGTGATCTCTAGTTAACTTCATAGCGTTCAACCATGGAATTTTGGGCTGGTCTGGATAGCCATATTCATTCTGCTTGATCTCATTGTTAAACACATTGCACCAACTCAGCCCTCACCCATCTGACTTCTCAGACCAACTCATCGCACCGTTCCCATTAATCCGTATCATAATATTATGCTATATACCTCTTGTCAGCATTTGTAGAGAGATCGGGACTGAGAAGAGTCTGAGAGGAGACTGACACTGACACTGAGAAAGTCCAAGAGACTGAGAACAGACACTGAAATGATGATGATCAGAATTGGTGTTCATGATTTGGCTTCCGTATCCCACTACCCTCCTCAACTCTGGTCCAATCACTTGAAATCTTTCCTCACAAACTGATTCACCGATACTTCACACTAGTTCATTCCCCATTGTCCACCCCCTCACTCACGTTGTGAAAACTCGCTCTGCTCGTTTGTCCAAAGTTTGGACTGTTTGTTCGTTCAGCTAGCCGCTACCTTATGACTCTCCTCCACAGGCTCATCCACAAACTGAGGTACCTGTTCCTCTAAATAACTAGGCACAGACTCGCCCTCGTTGGCCTCAAACTCGAGCTCCTCGCCCAGAGCCTCCAGCTCCGCGTCCAGCTCACTCTCAGACACGTCATCCGGAACATTATAATTCCTGGACATGGTCTCCTGGATCTCGGAAGAAATGTCCAACAAGTCCGCCATTTCATCCTGCAGATCTTCAATCTTGTCAATGTTGATCTTGCCGTACTGCTTCTTTAGATCCTTGTTGGTCTGTTTCATGACATCCACGGTAACCATGACGTTCTTGAGGTTCTCGGTCGTCATCTGCGCCTGCTGCATGTTCCAGCTTTGTGACTGCAACTGGTCCTTCTGCGCCTCGATCTGCTTGCGCTGTTTGAGCACCTTGAGCGCCTTTTGCTTCATGGCGTTCTTTCCGGGGCCGTCTCGCATTTTGGACATTTTCTGTTGGTAGGCCGACAGCTCCGAGTTGAGCTTGGACAGAGACACGTCCAGCGACGCCATCCGGCCGTCGATCGAGTCCACGGCGTCGTTGAGAGTGGGCTTGGGTGCCTTGCTGCCGCCTCCAAATAGTCTGTTCATGCTCGAAAAGTTGTGTGATCAAGTCTGCGATGTATCGAACCTGTTTGTTGAAGTTGGGGGTGCATAATCAGTGGCAACTTAATTCAGGTTATGACCAAACTATAGAGACGGATATAATTTGGCACGGCCAGAAAAAGGTGGGTTACCTTCGAACCACTGCTCCCGTCTTTTTCCCATCTTCCGCTCCACACTCGGGATAACATGGTTCGATTACCGACCTACATGATCCGAACATGGAACGGATGTACATAGACAAGGGGGCACCAAAGCAGCCATGCAAGTGTGGTCTGATGATTCACCCCAATGTGATCATGTGATTAGTCCGGGGTTGGGTCACGTGACTTCCTCAACCGCAGTTCTGAGAGCCGTCATGTGTAAGGGGCATATTTTTTTGTAGCTAATTACAGTATGTAGTTGTACTCACACAGTGGTTGTAGAGTGTACCCGTTTCAGAAGGAAAGGGGCCGAGGCAGCAGACGAACAACAGCGCTGCTCTTGGTCACGTGACCATTGGTCTCATCTCACGTGATCGTCCTCTCTCACTTCGCTCGTTTCCTTTCAGTCATCTTTTTCTACTCCTCTGGGGTCTTCTTAGTCACGAGGGCGACTAACTTTCGGTAACCGTTAGTCACTGCTTACCATGAGTGCCAGTCCAGAGCGAGCGATCCGTGATTATGCGGAGTGGAGTGGAATATGCTGGAATTACAAGGGGGAAATTTGGCCAAAATTCCGAGAAAATGGCCACAACACCCGACGAATTGATGATAGAATGGGCCTCAATGGGGGGTTGGCATTTTGGTAAATAGTTCACCTCGTCTATCGTGACTATGGCTTGAGACAGAGCCACATTCAATTTCCCTGATCCTCCAACTTGACTCACTCATAAGCGGCGACTAAAAACTCTCTTTCACAACGTCTTTCGGGGTGTCAATTTATCCGCCGTGACAAGAGTCTAACAGGATGGAAAATAGGGATTTTCGGACAAAAAAACCTGGAGAATACCCATATTTCTCTGGCGATTGCGTTCGAGTAACATTCACCGTCCTATCCTCTTTCGCAGTTCTGCTTTGGGGCCCTCCTCCACCCCTCCGCTCCAAGTACGGGGATTATAAACAAGGTTTGGGTGGTGAAATGGCACATGGGAACCTGATCTGAGGTATATAAGAGGATGAGCTTCCGGGCAAATCCGACCGTCCAAAAAGTTGAAACGTACAAACATCGACTTGTACTCCTGACACAGAAGCCAGCTACCGGTTCAAACGCTCACAAACAGCAGATATCGCCGTTTCCACCACAAACCTAATTCTGAAAAGTGCATACATTCATTCACTCCCAGAATATCTGAATCACGATCTCCTGCTGCAGCTCGACAGCTCGACACCACCTCCACACACACACACACACACACCACAATGAGCCAGTTTTCCGCCATTCCCGAAGCCCTCGAGGCGTTTAGTGAGTATTGAGCGAGGACGAGAAGATTTGTTGCTCATGTGAGCTGGCGCTGACACAGAAAACGGCGAATTCCTCGTTGTGATGGACGATGAGTCCCGAGAAAACGAAGGTGATCTGATTATTGCCGCTGCCCAGACCACGACTGAGAAGATGGCGTTTCTGATCCGCCACTCGTCCGGCTTTGTGTGCGTGCCTCTGTCCAACGAGCTCGCAAACAAGTACGAGCTCCCCTACATGGTGGAGAACCGGACAGATCGACATGGAACTGCCTACACGGTCACCTGTGACGCTATTGAGGGCACCACGACCGGAATCAGTGCCCATGACCGGGCTCTGACCGCTCGATGTCTTGCCGACAAGAACACAACTGCCGCCTCATTCATGCGACCTGGTCATGTGGTTCCTCTGAGAGCCGTGGACGGAGGAGTTCTTGCCCGACGAGGACACACCGAGGCTGCGGTTGATCTGTGCAAGTTGACCGGCCAGCCTGCCGCCGGAGTGATTTGTGAGATTGTCCGGGACGAGGACGGGCTCATGGCTCGAACCGATGATTGTTTGGAGTTTGCAAAGACTCATGGAATTAAGGCAATCACTATTGATGCTCTGGTGAAGTACATCGAGCAGCAGTAAACTCGAGGATTCCGAGTGTTTAGATGTGAGAAATACCAAGACGACGATCACCTCTTGTCTGAGTTTGTCTGAGCGTGTTACAGTCTCCTAGTATGACGGTTTGGAGACGGGGAGGCCCTGAACGGGAGAATGTACATTTAAAAAATGCATGATTAATGATTTGGATCGACTGTTAGGCAGTTGGTGTGAGGTGGCTGTGTGTTACTCTATGATGGAGCTGAAGTGTAACAGCGCCGGTCTCGGTGAGTAACCAGTACTTATCATGATCTTGATCTGACAATAGTGCGAGCATGAGGTTGCCTTTCTCCCTGATCTAACGTGGAGCAGTGTACGAAGGCAGTCTATCAGTGCAGGTACCTCTTCATACAGAGAGAGGGGGATATGAAGACAGTCTCAGAGGTGACTATCTAGAGTGGATACCTTGGTTGATTGTCTGAGCCGTAACTTGACTAGTATACAGGTTGTATATTCTAGACATGGTAAGTGGTTGGGGAGATCATGGTGTCAGACGACTGATCTGGACTGTTGTTAAGTTGGTGAACGAGTCGGCGAACTACTCTTGAGTCGGTGAACAGATACACTTCTATTGTCTCAGCTGCCCCCTTTCAAAATAACTGATTCCCTCAAGTGTCGTTCTTGGGAGGCTTGAAGAGTCGATAAGTGGTATAACTTGGGTCTGACTGTACCACCGAACATCTCACTGACAGAACCAATCTCCGTGTAGATGTTGTTTTCGGCTGTGTCGAAGTGGACTCATCGGTGGCCATCTCCTTTTCGTTCGGTGAATGGTCCCTTCTTTGTTTTACACCTTTTCGCATCACCTTTTCCGAGTCTCAAAGGATCAAATCCATCGTTGTGGGTATCGTGTGAAAGTCCTGGTTGCGCTGATTCCAGCCAGTCTCTTTTATCCATAAATATGTTTTCAAACGGGTTCCACTGACAGTATTGGTTTTTTTCTCTCACACTTTCGCGTAGAATAAAAAGTCGTCAACTCTCCAGACGACCCCATTGAGTACGGGTGCGAGTACGAGTACTCTTCTACACAGTCTTACACTGACTCAAACTTGCACGAATCCACACAATATCGCCCTTTCTACACATTATTCAATCCATATTATTATACTATCAAAATGCCAAAAAACGCAAGCAAATCGTAGGTGCAGCAACATCTACTCATCGTGCGCTTGATCAACACTCGCATTATTTGGTCTCCTTCTTCTCCTTAACAACCTCCTTCACAGGCACCCGTCGCTCCACCTCGCCCCACTTGAACTCCCGGTTGGGGTTCATGAACTCCTTGACAACCTCGTCGGTAGCCTTGGCCCGGTTGGCCTGGAACTCGGCCACAAAGCCCTGCAGCACTTCAATGCACCGCTTCTTAAGATCGCCAGTCATCAGAGCTCCGCTCTTGTAGTCGGCATACAGCTTCTCGAGCTCGGAGTCGTCCTCCAGGAAGAAGGTGAGGTACTGGTAGGCAACATCCACGTCGGGGTCGCCTCCAAACTCCTGCTGCTCGGCCAGGGTGGTTCGACCGCCGGAAAATGCGTACTTGTTGATCTTCTTCTTGATCTGGTTGGCCGTGTCGGTCATGAAGATGGCCGATGTGTCGTCGGAGGCCGACATCTTGGTGGTGGATCCCTGCAGAGCTGGGAAGAACTTGGCGTGGATCAGCGATGGCTTGGGGTACTTGAGCTTGGACGCCACATCTCGACATACTCGGAAGTAAGGATCCTGGTCGATGGCACAGGGGATCAGACAGGGGATGTCCTTTTTGTCACCAAAAATCGTGGGGAAGGAGTTGGAGAAAGCCGTGGCAATCTGGATGGAGGCGAAATGCACCTTTCCGATGCAATCCGAGTCCTGGAAGCCGAACACGGCCTTGGCGGTGGATGTGGTGATCTGACGAGACACCCGCACGACATTCTCGTAGAAGGGACCTCCCATGTACTGCAGATCCGAGAAGATGAAGGTCTTGTTCATGTCGAACCCGCAGGCGATAATGTCCTTGGCGTTCTCAACGGCAAACTTCTTGACGTCCTCAATCTTGAGTTTGGGCTTGAACAGAAACTTTTCGTCGTCCGTCAGCTCAATCACCAGGGGCACATCAAACACGTCCTGCAGCCACTTGGTGAAGACGAACGGGGTCATGTGGCCCAAATGCATACTGTCCGACGAGGGGCCTCGGCCCGTGTACAGAAAGAAGGGCTTGCCCTGCTCGTATCGGTCCAGAATCTTGGTGAGATCTCGCTCGGAGAAAAACACGCCTCGCTTGAGAAAAATATGGGGTTCGTGGCCCGTCACCTCCTTGAACCGAGCCAGAGTCTCTTCGGTGATCTTGCGCGTGCCAAACTGCTGGATCAACTTGTCGTAGTCGATGGCCTGCTGTTTGCCCGACTCGTCCACGGCTCCTTCCACGTCCCAGGGAGTGATGTTCTGCTCCACGGCCTTGGAGGCGGCGGAGGGGGCGATGGAAGTGTCCTGGAGCTGTTCAGCAACGTTTTCAACGGGGTCAGACATGCTTGCACTGTATCGTACTTGTGGTTGTGGTGTAACGTGCACTTTTTCAGATATCATCAACTTTATGCACCTGAACTTAGTGCGGTGCGAGAGTGGAGATCGGCTGAACAGTATGAGTCAGTCGGCAATGACTCCACTCCAAGTATGGAATAAAGAGGGGGTGGAGATAAGTAGCCATGTGACTCCTTATGTGTCATTTGTCCATGACGAAAACAGGTCCGTTATCGCAAGACAAAGGGCTCATATTGTAGGATGCACGCAAACCCCACCTTGTACGACATATTGATCTGGAAAAAATGTTGATGGAGATGATTTGGAGGTAAAAAATGTCACTACTATGGGTCTCAAACACCACTCAGACTGAATTCCAGCTCCAAGTAACGCCCTGGTGACATGATCGGCCCGCTATAGCGCCATCAAAGTGCCGTCAAAGTGTTCATAGTGTGTCAAGATCTAAACTAATCTTCCAACTAAAAACTAACAACCCTATGACTAATACTGAACCATGATCAGCGAGTCAAAGAGTCTATCAGATTCTCATTCTGAGCCAACGGGATTGAATAAAGCTCGTAAATCGTCATCAACCCACTCCCAAATCATACGAAATACTCCAAATCATTCCCATCTCCAAATGACGTCCCATCTCCGACTAGCTGCCGAAACTAGTCCGCGAAACTAGTCCCTATTAGCACATTTCGATTGAGGGGACTCGGGCAGACTAATGGCAAATATCACGGGTTAGTATATGTCTAATGGAAGGCTTTTTTCAAGTGTCCGTCTTGATTTGGTCACTCTGAGCATTTGTACGGGGACAATCCAGGCCTTGAGAACGGAGTAGTGGGCATAACGCACCCAGAATCAAAGTACTCAGAACCATACCGAGATCCCTGAGTCACCCAAATTATCAGATATCAGTAATTATTCCAGACTCTGAATCATCTGTTAACTTTCAACCTCTGTCTGACTCATTGTTGACGTTGTGCGTTGTAGCACTCATTGTATATATTGTGGGTGAAATGCTGTACATCTCACCCACCCTTTTCTTTAACGGTTGTTTCCTTGAACATGGACCTAGATCAACAGCTGAAGGAATGTTTTCTTTAATTCCTTGACAGTATATCTAATCTACTATTCTACTATTCTATAATGTATGTATTGTGCCAGATTGCAGCATCACGAGGATAGCTGAAGAGTAGAAGAGCTAAGCAGTCAAACTAAGAACCAAAGGGACATTAAGACGTGGATTTATTTAGTCACACTGGTTAATTATAGCCCTTCATCTACTCATCCAAGTACTTGAAAGAATATAATATCTCCTCATGTTATTGGTTGTCACGACGCCAACCTCCAATATCTCACCATTAGTTGAAATTTTGTTGAAAGAAGTTTCATCTAGAAACACGAAATCAAACAGTACATAAATACCAAAAACATACCGATTTATATCAGGAGAATACAATTCTGTGTTAAATAATATATCTCACCATACACTTTTTCTATAATAATATACACAAATCCCCTGTTGGTGTCATTCTTATGAGTTACTACTACAGTAAATATTACTTAACTTTACTTGGGTTGGCGTTAGTATCTATAACATCATGTGTAACAGCGCCAGAACTTCAGTAGACCTCTCCGTAATACTTCTCCCAGTCCGTAACACGTGAACCAAGTCTACGCCGCACTCACTCAACTCAACCACAGCCAGTTTCTATTACTAAGCAACATCATCTACTGTGTCGTTCCGAAATCTTGCCGAGCCAAATGAGACATTATAAATGACTCTATGACAAAAAGAAATGTCGTACTTACTCAATTGAGTCAGTTAAGTAGTTACAGTGCTACAATCTACAATTACAAGCCTTGTTACTCGTTTCGGACACGAAAGAAGACCTACGGAGCTCAATCACTCGTATATCTGTTCAAGCGACGACCATCTTAGAGGGTCGTCTGTAAATATCATTGAATTTACTGGCCGTTGACAAACTTGGCCTCACCGAGGAATCGCTTCTCAGCCTCCTGCCAGTTGATGACGTTCCAGATGGCCTTGAAGTAGTCAGCCTTGACGTTCTTGTACTGGAGGTAGTAGGCGTGCTCCCAGGCGTCGATACCGACGAGAGGGATGTGGTTGCCGGCCACGGGGTCCTGGTTCTGCTTGGTGATGACCTCGATGTCACCGGTGAGCTTGTTCTTGACGATCCAGGCCCATCCGGAGCCCTGGACACCGGCGAGAGCAGCGTTGGTGGTTTCGATCAGCTTGTTGGCGTCTCCCCACTGCTCCTTGATGGCCTTGCCGAGAGGCGAGTCGGGAGAAGGCAGCTCGCCTCCACCCTGGCCCTTGGGAGCCAGGTTCTTCCACCACAGAGAGTGGTTGATGTGTCCTCCGCCGTGGAAGTTGATCAGGTTCTGCAGCTCGACAATCTTCTTGAGGTCTCCGTCCTTCTCGGCGGAGGCCAGCTGCTCGGAGGCGGCGTTGAACGAGTTGACGTAGGTCTGGTGGTGCTTGGTGTAGTGGATCTCGTTGATCTGGCCGGCCACAAAGGGCTCCAGGGCGCCAAAGTCGTAGTCCAGCTTGGGCAGAACGGCGGTGGTCAGGGTTCGGCCGGCCATGGGCTGGGCCTTTCGAATGGTCTGTCGAAGAGTGTTTCGGGCGAGCATTGTGTGTGAGAGGTGAATACAAATGTCGGTACAAATGTGAGTCTGAGTCTGGCGAACGGGGAGCAGTGGCTTGCTTCTTATAAACTCCCAGCCAATTGAGTTTGAGTGTGGGGGATAGAAGAGGGCAGGAGAAGGGCAGGCTCTGGGGCGTGTTTGGGTGGAGATATTGGGCAACATAAAGGCACTTACGTTATGGTCTCGTTATTTCTTGTTGATTGCAACTTTCGCCGTTTCCATGTCTCGTCAATTGCGCAAGCTGGGCTCGTTCTCCTGTCCCCGCCACTCCCAGAAACGTGCAAACCCAATTACACTTGCTCCGAAGACTGTCGACAAGAGGCTCAAGTTCGGCAGCAGAGGTCCGGCGGCTAAGCTCGACAGCAAAGGAACTCTGTCGCTATCGTGCTTGGGTCATGTCAAGGCGTATTTCGAGTTTGCGGACGATGTGGATTTGTGGCGAATCCGAAGGAAACAATTGCTGTCTAATTCGAGTGGGTAGAAGCTGGTGGTGCTTAGTGCGGTAGACGGTATGCACGAGCAATTAGTAATTAATAATTGCAGAGCCAACAGTTATTACTATTGAGAAAGAAGAAAAAGAAAGAGAAAAAAAAGAAAGAAAAAAAAAATACGATAAAATATCATCCAAACACAGCCATTGCTAAGAACACAGATGTGGCCTGAAATAGAAACGTCAAGGTGACCACCGGTGATCGCTAAAATCTCTGCGACACCAGTTGCTAATGTCATCACTGTGACAAATAACTACCCAAAAATGTGGCTTGTATGAAAATTTAGACCTGGAGCGCACGATTCAGACTGACCGAATCAGGTGACACGGTTTTATTGGTTTTTCTTCCAAATTTCCCTCCCTTTGGAGCTCAATCTTGTCAAACCCCCTTTTCCTTCCCCTTGGAAATCCCTCCCCTTCCAAATCCATCCTCTTACAATCCCGCATTGCTCATCCGATCTCACCTCAATGTCTCAAAGATGCATGATCAAGGCAGAAGAGACGATACGAAATGTGGCCGGAGATGCGAGTGAGTATGGACTACGGTCCTAAAACCAATTTCAATGGGCCAAATGTCGTCTCTGTTCACACCAATTGAGCCACATGTCTTCATTTCAATGTACTTGACTGTTCTAACAGCCACGTCCACCCACCGCTGTCCCACCCTATAACTTCCACTTATGATTGCTGATGCCTGTGTCTGAGGCGGAATAGTAGGACATATATCGGGTTCATGAGAGTGCTTCGACTGATTTCAATTCAACCCAATCGCCTAAAACGATTCAGTTGCTCTGGTTTGGCCTAATTTGGTCCGATCCAACTTCCCGTGATTGCAGTCAGAAATTGAATTAATGAACTAAATACGGAAGGTATAAAAACTGACCCGTTGCTCGGAGAAGAGAAAAAAAAAAAAAAAAAAAAAAAAAAAAGACCATTCACACAATCACTCTCATCGCCCGTAGGGTAGTCAGTAGGAATATTGAAAATCAACTTTGAGAAGCAGACTTGTCGATCAACGATATGCCGAGAATTCTGAATCCAATGGTCTGTTCTCCTTTAAAAAACTAAATAACATGTTCGTAAATTCTGATCCAAGGATGAACTCATGTCAACCTCTACTATTACTGTAAGATGTTGGGTCTGTTTGTTAGTTCGACTTTTAAGAGAGTTGAGTTCATATAATTCTTGTACGTAAAATATAGCTGATGTTACTGTAATTCGACTCGGAGTGTTGAAGAAGAAATGACGTTTTGTTGTTGCTCCACTCGCATTTATGAGCTCCACCAAACCACATTAGTTTGAAGTTTGTTAAGGGACTAAGTAATCTGAGAATCCGAACGTGGGTTCCTGTACGGTTAGAGAAAGGGTATTAATAACTTCGTTTTGATACGAAATCAATACTCGTGGCCAATCTCACTTATTCTCGGAGCTACTCTACACTTTTTGTAGTTGGTTGAGTCTCTCTCTGCAAGTACTATATCTTTATCACTTTATTATCCCCGCCCAGCTCAAATATGCTGTACTGTACTGCACTCGTACTTGAACATGAAACTCCAAAAATACCCTCAACCCTTCGGTCCACTATCTCAGCTCCACCTGTGCAAATATGACTAAGCACAATCAGATAATTCGATTCTCTTTGTTCACATGCACGTCGGGTACCAGTATTCGTACAACTTATTTTTTGCCACTGGACCCAGAACCACTGTTGTTCCGCCAGTATCTTTTATGAAGACTAGAAAAAAAATCGTTTTTTTCTCTCGTCTCAATTGAGTCACTAACACAATTTTCGCCTTTATATCAATTTTATTTCCCTTTTTTCCTCCACCATTTCTTTCAAGCCCCCGCCTCCGCAACAGAGTTTGAGTCAACATAATCGTGGTACCATATTCTCACTTCTTGTCTCTGTACTCACCCACACTCACACGCATTATTCCGCCGTCATGGTCGCATCAATTCTCGCCACAGTCGCACCTTACCATCTCTGGACCTACTCGCTGCTCTTCGGAGCCACGGCCTACCAGTCCTTCTACAATGGCATAATGGCCTACCGAGCTCTGCCCCATGAGCACTTTTCCAATCTCCAGGCCAAGTTGTTCCCGGGCTACTTTGCGTTCCAGGCGCTGGCCTCAGGCATTCTGCTATTGACGCCACCATTTGTGGCTGGCCCCGCCTTCTACTGGCCGCTGGGCATCTGTCTGGTGGGCGGTCTGCTCAACACGCTGATTCTGGGCCCCGCTAACCGACGGGTCATGGCCCAGCGAAAGGCCCAGCTCGACAAGGAGGGGTTGTCCCACCACAAGGACCCCAAGGCGTCGGCCGAGCTCAAGGCCATCAACAAGGAGTTTGCCAAGGTCCATGGAGCCTCGGTGCTGGTCAACCTGATCGCTTTCGGAGCCATGACCTTTTACGGAGCTACTCTTACCGGAGGGCTGCTCAAGACCATTCCCAAGTGAATGCAGTAGTCTACCTAACGCTCTTCCCGAATGACTTCGACCGAACGCTGTTTCCCCGAGTGACTGCCACCGAACGACTTCTTCCCAACCATAACGTATATAACCCTCTGAATAAACACCACTGAATGACTGAGTGGTTGACTGTAGACGGCTCGGCACGGTAAGTACTGGTCACAGGTGCCATTTGACTGACCTCTTGGTGTGCTCTGTCTACATCGTCCGAGTTTTATACTATCTCCCTGCTGTGTGACCAGCGATAAAAATGGGAAAAGCAGTTCCGTATCCGCCGTCTTTGCCTAAGTCCGTCGACATATTTTATATCCACCACATAAATATCCACCACTTGTAGTACAAACATCTGGAGATATGGACTACTCTCCATGACGACACTTGAGCAAATACCATGACAGAGTGAATCAAAACCAAACTCCACTTAGACAAGTTGTGGTGGGATCAAACTGGACAGAATTTTCGTTTCTTTCGAATGGTGAAACAATCCCCGTCTAAAAGTGGGACTGTCGTTTCTCACCTTTTACTTGAAGGGCTTCGTTTATGATAATTACAAGACCCAATGCACTACCTACTGTACAAGTAGTGGGACTGAAACGTTGTATAGTGCCATTGAGACCTCGTAGACTTGTCGATTATAATATAATACCTCCAAATGTGGAATATTTCAACTCCCCATTTGATTCTGACACTTTTGTGGCTTTTTCGGTGCTTTTTATAACGTCGTATACATGCTCTATTCATGGAACATAACTGGAGGCACTAGATGAAGAGATGGAAATAAAGATATGGAGATGAAAATATGGAGATGAAGCGAGGCAGAATCAAAAGAAAACCTTTGATTCTGGTCAGATTTGCAAGTACTGTAGTTTACGAGCGGTACGGTACATACAAGTACTTGTAGGGGATCCAATGATACTCGTACGTGTACAGGTACTTGCACTGTACTACGACTTCAGCCAAGAACTATAGACAAATGTGAATCGAGTTTTCTATTTGATGTGGATCTACTGGCACATCCACCACAGGCGTAGACAGCTCAAGAGTTCCGACCATACTGGAAACCAGCACTAGAGGTCTAATGTACTTGTACTTGGTGTCAGCACTCTCTGCAAGTCTGTACATTCTTCCTACGCCATTGGACTCGCTATTTCAAATATGGTATGCTTAAATATACATTTTTTATGTTGATCTTGTTCAAAGTCCAATTGCTTAGACCTTGAAACCTCGAGATCGTCTTCGACCTCGAGCTCGCTCGAACTTTCGGCCCTTGGACAGAACTCGGGGAGCCTTGTTCTTGTGGGGACCGAAGCCAAAGTGTCGAACAGCCTGTCGGGCGTTTCGGGAGCCTCGCAGCATCAGAGTGTTCTCGCCGGTAGGGGCTCGGACAGCAAGCTGATCAAGAGTGAGGGCCTCACCGCCAGCCTTGACGATTCGAGCTCGGGCAGTGCCGGTGAATCGGAGGGCAGCGACGGTGGTCTTGGGGAACTCGACGAGTCGGGGATCGTCAGTCACGGTGCCGACAACAACAACGATCTTGTCAGCATTGCCCTTGACCTTGAGGTTCTCGACAATCTTGCCAGTGGAGACGGGGGGTCGGTTGACCTTGGAGAGGAAAAGACCCTTGAGAACCCGCTTGTTGAACTTGGAGTCAGTTCGTCCTGAGTTAGTAAAAAGAAAACGAAATAAAAGGCCGAATGTCAAAATTCGACTGTGATGCCGTATCAATAGAATCCCAAAACAAGATGGGTCTTGATTCTGGCACCACTCTACGTGGCATGTCGAGGGAGTTCGGGCAACGCAACTGTGCCATACACAAGTACCATACTTGTAATAGTACGGTAGATGCCACCGCACAGCACATGCATAGACCCACTCTCAACCTCTCCGTAGTGCTCACGCTCCGCACATTTCTGTGCTTGGACAATGTCATTAATAACACGTCCTCACTCGCACTCACGGGCCAGGAATCGGTACAGCTTGACCAGGAGGGTCAGGTAGACGTTCTCGGACTTGGGAGCAGTTCGGTTAGAATGCTTCTGGTGCTTCTTGGTGAAAGAGTCTTTTCCCATGGTGAATGATTTGTCGAAGATGAAGAGACTGCAGAGAGAAATTAAGATACTTGGGAGGAGTCCCAACTGAAAATTTGAAAGAGCAGTCACGTCACGTGAATTACAAATTGGGACAAACCTTAACCAGATTGGCGAAATTGGGACCCTCCTCCAACATGTTGTGAAAGTCATGTGAGAATGGGCGTAGAGGGGATGTTGTGGGTTATTTGAGGGTCTAGGAATATCGCAGAGAAATTGGTTATATCACTCTGGGTCTCGATATGCCATAATATCGTTTACTGTCATTGTTCCTTTTTACCCTAAAAAAAATGACAAAATTAATAATCAAAACCTTATTTGAGTTTGTTAATCACCGTCGGTTCGATTCGAAGTGGTGCATCTATTTGCTGCACTCACTTTGGCTAAACTGACGGCTATTCGGAAATCCCAATTTGGCAAGGTGTTTATTTTTAGGGTTTAGACTAACATAAAAAAAAATTGGGCAAGCTCCAAAGTCATCTCGAAGAGGTAGCAAGGGGTAAAAGACGGATTAGGAAAAGCAATGGGGTTTTTGGTGGTTTTGTGTTATATGATTTTGTGATTTGAGGATTTATTTTCTCCGTTTCGGATTTGGTTGTCAGGTCAAGTAATTTGTTGGGGTGGCTGGAATGATTCTGATTAACAAAAAGATTGAGATCGTTAGGATATTGGTTGAGGTGTAGTTGGAATGGAGACATGTCTACAAGTGGCTGAAGAGACACGGTGGAGAGAAGTGAAAGAAGATAATTGCGGTTAAAACCCTCTGCTGAGTTCATCCAGGGATTTCTCTTCCTCTTTCCGAGCCCAATTTCGGATTCTATCTTGGAGTTTTCACTTTGAAGTGACAACTACACACACCACTTCTATCACCACGGGTAATCACCCGATCAGAGATTTTGAATAATAACCATTCCATCCGTCACGTGGCAACTAACAAATGTCTCCTTACAATCTATTTTGCTGGAGGACTCCATCTAACTTGAATGTATACTTTAGTCAGCAAATGATGTTTACTCCATGAAGTCCTCGTGGTTCTTTATCAAAAAAACAACCAATGTTGATCCGATAGTAAATGAACTCACCAACAATTTGTTAACTGAGCAATCTCAACGGGTTTCTGGCAAAGTCCTTCTTTGGTGTCTTCTTTGGTGTCTTCTTTGGTGTCTTTTCAACACTCAGCGCGTCTGCACTGAGGAACGAGCGGATCCAAATATCGCAATATTGGGGGAGTGCATGGATATTAATCACAGATTTTTTTATAGGTTGCAATTATATGAGTAAATTAACTGTTTCTGATTCAGTTATCTTCTCAGTTGGACAGGTTTTGACGGTTTGATTTATTGTACTGGTGCAGAACAGAAGAGATTGAAATTCTCACATTACTTGATTGGATTTTTTTCAGGTCAATGAAAAACAGTTTTCTTTTCTGGTTTTCTTTGATCTTTTGGTATTTTCCAGTCACCATAGAACGCTTGAGGATGTGGGTAATGTCGTCGTAACGTCTAACTAAGTATCTTAACTAAGTTCAAGTAAAGGTATACACACTTAGTACATGAGTTAGGGCGGTGCTTTGTTGTCCTCTATGGTTGTTTTCGCAAGAAAAATGTTGTGGAACATGTATCTTTCCATCAGTAAATTTGCAGCTATTCCAATGGTGTAATAATCATAGCCCATTTTCATACAAAATTGTGACTTGTGGAACTACTCTTCAAACTGACTGCACCAACTCCCTAAACTTCCGCCTGCAGATCACCACATCACAGATCGCACACTACAGATCACTCCAGTTACACAATCACTCACACACAATGTCTGCGTCCTCTGAACCTGACACAAACCCCCGCGGCATTCCCCGGGCCCCCTTCGTCGACAATGTGGCCGAGTTTGTGAGCAAGTCGGGCGTCAAGGAATCGCTCGACAAATTCCAGGAAATGCTGCAAAAGTACAAGTATATGGAAATGACGACTTTACAGCGGCAGGCCGGGCTCAAGGAGAAGATTCCGGACATCCAAAAGTCGCTGGAGATGGTGGAGTTTCTGCAGCTCAAGGGTTCGGCCGGCGAAGACGTGGTGACCAACTACGAGCTCAACGACACGCTGTACACAGAAGCCAAGATCGAGGCGAGCGGCATTCAGTCTGTCTATCTGTGGCTGGGCGCCAACGTGATGCTGGAGTACGATGTTGCCGAGGCCAAGCAGCTGCTGAGTGAGCGGTTGGAGGGTGCCAAGAGAGGCTACGACACCGCCGAGGAAGATGTGCTGTTTCTGAGAGAAAACATCACCACCGTTGAGGTGAACATTGCCCGTGTGCACAACTGGGACGTAAACCGACGTAAGAAGGAGCGTGAGGAGGCGGAGCGAGCGGAAAACAAGTAGGTGATGGTATGAAATGAATGTCAATCTTGAGAATGGGTGGAATTTTTTTGGGGGGTGAACAAAATCGGAAGATATCAGCGGAATGTCTGGGCTGGGGCGAATATCACTGCGGCATCCGTTTTTGTTTTGGACAAGAAATCATCGACTTGTGTTGTAGGTACACTTGTCTCTGACTTCCACGTTTGTATAACCTGATAGGGTGCTACTTGTATGTACTCAAGAGTAGATATCTCCAAAGATTGTACGTGTATCATCAAAGCTGGTTTGAAACCGCAATTGGGATCTCTGTTTGATTCTGAGCCGATGGATCTACTTGTTTTCCAATTGTAACTTGTCATGACAGTTCCTGTAGATTGTCTATAGCTCCGCGTACAGCTAAAGAAGTGAAGGCCTGAGAACTCTTCTGGATCAATTGAGATCAATCGTTAATGATAGCAATTCTTGTGTCTTTCATAGGTCGATTATTACTTGTCTTGAAGCTTCTGTACATCTCAGGAACATGTAGTCTTCTCTTCCATGTATACATGCCCGAACTCCTCAGCAAAATCGAAGAGAACAACGTATCACCTGCTCTTCAGAAAGATGTGGGCGCACCGTAAAAACGATACCATCCACCTTGTCTGTCTGCTGGATATAATGTGGAGAAAACCCCCGACCTTTGTGAGGAAAAAAAGGAGAGTTGGAGAAACTGCTAGTTTTGCCTGTTCTAAACTAACCCCCAACTAGTTCCCAACTAACACTTGATCTATAGCCTACAACATACCACATCAGATCGTCCCCAGAAAGGCTCCAATTGCTCCAAAAATTGGGAACCGGTTATTTTGTTCTCCTTCTGAATACTTGGTTCATTTCTCAGCTCAATCAGCCTCTGGTAACCTGTTGTCGTGATAAGCCAAACACAGGAACAAAATCTACCAAATTTAACTCTCAATAGTTGACATATTACTCGACATTCTAAGGGGTGAGGCCTAGATCTTGCACACAAGTACGAGTGCAATTGCGAGTAGGCCAGCTTCCTATTACTCTACTCGGTGGTCAGCTGTAATGAGCTCATCCATATCTGCCCAACTACATCTGATTAGTAATCTCAAACGCTCAGGAGACCTTCTAGAATTAAGAAGCAAACGTTAGCGATAATAAAAAGAGATATTAATTTCGACAAGCGATAATAAAGGGTCTTTCCATAAGAGGCAAATCTGTTTCAGTCTTTGTTCTGAAAGTGGGCCTCTGTTTCACATCTGTACAGGCAGCACATGGGAGATACTGCCACCAGCATGAAGAAGAAGCGACGAGAGACGGGGACAAAAGAACATGTTGCCACCATTTCTTGATTACAGCACAAAAAGCTCATCATAAGACTGCCGTCTTCTACATCTAAAGTATAAATATAATGCTTATGGATCATGATGCTCTTAGGCCACGCTAGAGAACCACGCTTATAGACGCTTATAGTATGTCTCAGTCTCGAGTCAGCACCTAGTCCGGTTAGCTTGTTAGTAATCGTAATCAAAACGTAATCATGATGACTGATGGCAAATACCGCCCAACCACCTAACCAGATCGGTTACCTTCTCGGAGAGCTGAAATACATCAACGACTCTGCAGCATCGTCATCGACCTCTCTCTGGCCCGGTGAATGAGGCGCGGGAGAGGGAAGATGCGCTCGGGGACTCGTAACGTCCCCATACGGCATCACCGGCTCGTAGATAGCACGCATGGGCGGCAGGGTGACTCTGT
The DNA here is from genome assembly GCF_001761485.1 of Yarrowia lipolytica. Taxonomy (NCBI): domain Eukaryota; kingdom Fungi; phylum Ascomycota; class Dipodascomycetes; order Dipodascales; genus Yarrowia; species Yarrowia lipolytica. Next base: position 1,189,310 of record NC_090771.1, on the reverse strand, counting down.
CAGGCGCAGACGTTGGCGAGTTGATGGACGTGGATATCGGCGGCAGCGACACGTGTAGAGGCGCCAGCGTGGGTCTGGTTCCCGATGCTGACGTGGGATTGGACGTCGGAGGCGTCTGTGGCGGTCCATGCAGCGGTGACGGGCGTGTTGGCGAGTGCGACTGGTGACTGTATTGAGGTGGCGATCCGTAGGGCGGGGCGTGGGTGTAATTGTACTGTCTTTGATGTTGGGGGGACGGCTGTGGAGGCTGGGGTTGGAAGGCCTGGCCCAAGGCGTGCGGTGGGGAGTGGTGCACCATGCCTGAAGGTGTGACTGTAGGAGATCCGTGATCTTGTGGCGGGGGAGGCGGCGGAGGAGGAGGAGGGTAGTGCTGTGGAGGGTAGTGGATACCACTATGCTGTTGTGGTGGGGGAGGAGGGGGGTAGTAAGTGTTCTGAGGGTAGGTGTTTGGCGGGTAAGAGTTGGGCGGGTAGCTGTGCTGAATCTGGGCGTGGTACTTCTGGGGTGACTGCTTTGGCTGCGCCGGAGTGCCCCACGCCCTCTCCTGGGGCTTGTCGACCTTGAAGACGCCGGACACTCCACCAGTGGAGTTGTGTAGAATGTCCGAGGTCGAGCGTCGGTGTCCCCGCTTGGAGGGCCGCCTTCGTGGCGTCGGAGAGGTCGGTATTGACAGTCCCAGGCCGGTACTGGCCGTCTGCGGCACTGCAAATGAGGCCTGTGAGACCCTTGGAGACGAGTCTGCCGAACGCACTCCAGCAGAAGATGAAGCCGCCTGCTCCTTGACCGGACTTGTGCCCCCCACCGTGCGACCTATTGCTGCGGCGGAGATGTCGCTGCGTGCGTGGGTCTTGCGGGGGGGTTGTGTGTGTGCGCCCTTCTTGTCTGTCTGTGTCTGTGACTGCGTCTGTGACTGTGTCTGTGACTGTGTCTGTATCTGTGCGCCCTTCTTGTCTGTGTGTGTGTGTATCTTGTCCTTGGCCTGGTCCTGGTGGTTAGTCGCCTCCTCTATCTGGTCAATGGACCGGTCCTCCCAGCCCTTCTGGACCTTGACCATGGCGAAGTTGAGGCGCGTGCGCATCGCCGCGGCCAGCTTCTCGTTGTCGGACATGCAATTTTTGACGGGGAAACGAGGTCAAAGACGTATCTGGTCTTGTCCCGATATCTAGCCTGTTGCAGATTCCTGTAGTGTCATGCCGAAGGTTAGCCTTTTTGCCTCCACAGTTTAGAATTGGCGCAAATGCAGGTGAGCCTTATTGGGTACGCGATCAAAGGGCGCAAGCGCGAAACCAACCAACAAGCTACTGACAAGTACAGGTGAGCAAGTGGGCGAGTGACTGAGGCAACGACACACACACACACACACACACACCACTACTGTACCGCCACCACACCTAATGTGCGAAACGTCACCCTTATATATTCTCCGGACACTGCTTCCAAACGTCGTCTTTGTGTAGCACAACCCGGGGCCCTCTCTCCACACTCCCACGCCCTCCATTTTCTTCACTGGAGGTGACACAAATGCAAATACCAAAAAGGTATACAATCGTCCTATTGTGGACGTTGCAGGCACCCCCAAACGGTATGTATGTGGGCGTGTGGTGTGGACTAACGGATTTGATTGTCTTCGTGCTCGTTAACAGGGCTATTGATTTAATGTTGCACTGTCGACATCTGAACGCCCTAGTTTCCTCACCTCCCCTCAAAAAAAAACAGCTTTGCACTTACCCAAAGTGGATATATTGTCTCAGCGCGTGATGCGCGAGTGGACAGGAGGCTTGGTCGGACGTTAGTGGCGAGTCACGTGAGGAGGGTCCCAAGGGGGGCGTGGGTGGTTTGTTTGTTTTTTTAACAGAATTGGCCTCGTTTGATTGTTGCCAACTCCGTTCGAATTGCTTCTTAGCAAGCTCTCTCTCCGCGGTCCTGGCCGCTCATGCAAATATATGTATCTCCATGTATCCCATCTCGCCTGTTCCTGATGCAGGTGAAGGTGCAGGTGCATGACAGTGAGTGTATGACATTGACATGATTACTACGAATACAGTATGTACCTAACGATACTTGTACGGTAATTAATTGGTATCTGATCTACAAGTAGCCGGTCTCATTACTGGAGTGATTTGGCCGCAATCAATGGTTTGCGTCGATCAACAATTGCACGTTTCCGTGTATCTCCTGTCTACAAGTCCTTGTACAAGTACTGTAGCTACATAGTAAGATGGTTGGTAGTCTGAAGAGGTGCTATCTACTTGTTTTGTTTTTTTATTATTTTCGTTTTGGCCCTTTATTGCCTTGTCATTGCGCAATGCTATAGATTCACTTTTGAATTACCCCTTGACAGCTTCCCTTTCGGCCCAGATTGGTCCCGTTCTGGCAGCACGTTTTGCGCCTGTGGGAGGCAACTGCGCCGATCCACCGGTCCTTGTAGCAAGATATCGCCTGTAATAGAGCACCATTTATTGGACTTTCCGCGATCTGAGTCTGTGGCAGTGTAGCAATCGAGTTCGAGGGTACTGTATGTTCCACGATACGTAGGGAAGAATTGCTACTGTACTTTATGTACTACAGCTACAGTACGAACAGTATTCACATGTTCTGCCTTCCCTCCTGATCTGCTAACTCCATTTGGAAACTGCAGTTTGAAGCTCCGGGTCGACAAGTAGGAGTACATATCAGTAAATTACGAGTACAGTACCGGTACTACTCCATCTCGCATCGTTAGTAGAGCGTATTGAATCGTTAAGGAACCAAGCCCCCATCTCCGCCAAATCAGGCTTGGAAAAAAGGCTTTTGGAGTCCAGGCTTTCGGAGTCCAGGCTTTGGAGAAACTCCGCTTTGCGGACAATTGGACAAAAAAAAACACCATGAAGCGTCCTTCACAGCATCATCAGAATCAGACGAGAATTCTGAATCGCGTGGTATGTTTTTTATCGCCCTTCATCGACCCTAGACCGGGAAACTCCATTGCCATTACGCTCTACTGACTGTCAGTTTTAGGAGCATGGACAGCAAGAAAGAGTATCTCTGCTCGTACCTTGGTCGTATCTACTCGCCCCCAGTCGCACCTACTCGTACTGGTAGCAAGAGCACCAGAAACTGATCTTCCAATGAGCCAATCAAGTTTCGGAAAACCAAACTACCCCTGTATAGCCATTGTGCGCTACAGTATGTACTTACACACGCTAACTGAAGTCAACCCATAACCACTCCTCGGGCTAAGCTTCTGCACTGTCATCATACTGTCAGAGACTGTAGTCGGGGTATAGCTGACAGCAAACCCTGGAAAACGGTTGAAAACGGTTGAGAACGGTTGTGGGAGACAATGGGAACGCATCTGCTGGCACGAATCGACTGAAAAAATCCATAACACGCGTCTCTGTCCAGACCCCACACCCTTGTTACAGTAGCCGAGGCTTTAGTGTGACCATGGCTACGGCGCGAGTACAAGTCTCGTAGTAGCTACTTGTAGTTACAGTATGGATCAGGTAGCTGGCACACCATGTCCTGGTAAGACAGGGTCGGAATGACGAGGGTACGCTCCGTCTGGCTCAGTGGTTTGAATCAGTGTCACTTGTCGACACGTGTCCGTTGATTCGGCTCGGAGTCTCTACGTGTAGTGTATGGATTTCTCGCCACCTTTTGCCACTGCACTTGCCACCTCTTGACCCACCTTCGGTAGAGACCGATAGGTAATTAGGTTGTGGTTTAGCAGTAGTGAGGTGTGGTGGTGATCGGAGGGTGGGTTGATCCAGAGTGTCCATTGCGAGAATTGTCACGATTCGCGATAGACCTTTGGATACATCTCGGGAAAGAGATCATTTCTGTGCAACCCGCTAGTCTCTGCGATATCCGCTGCCCCTGCTACAAACCACCCCGCCTCTCGCACCCACACCCTCCCCCAACTCTAAAGATAGGCTACGTGTCGCGGGCGTACTTTGCGCACCTCTTCACACATCACACTCTTCCTCCTCACCATCACGACAAACAATGAAAGTCGCCCACATCATCCAGCTGGCGGCCATGGTCGCCACGGCCCTCGCGGCGGTGCTGGCCATCGACTACGGCCAGGAGTACACAAAAGCAGCCCTGCTGTCGCCCGGAATCAACTTTGAGATTGTGCTGACCCAGGACTCGAAACGAAAGCAGCCCTCTGCGATCGGCTTCAAGGGCAAGGCCGACTCCAAGTTTGGACTCGAGCGGGTCTACGGCTCGCCCGCGGTGCTGATGGAGCCCCGGTTCCCTAGCGACGTGGTTCTCTACCACAAGCGACTGCTGGGCGGACGGCCCAAGCTCGACAACCCCAACTACAAGGAGTACACACAGATGCGACCCGCGTGCATGGCCGTTCCATCCAACTCGTCGCGGTCGGCCATTGCGTTCCAGGTCAAGGACTCAGAGTGGTCCGCAGAGGAGCTGCTGGCCATGCAGATCAGTGATATCAAGTCTCGAGCTGACGACATGCTCAAGACCCAATCCAAGTCCAACACTGACACCGTCAAGGACGTGGTCATGACCGTTCCTCCCCATTTCACCCACTCCCAGCGTCTCGCCCTTGCTGATGCCGTCGATCTCGCCGGCCTCAAGCTCATTGCTCTCGTCTCTGATGGAACCGCCACCGCCGTCAACTACGTGTCCACCCGAAAATTCACCGACGAAAAGGAGTACCACGTGGTCTACGACATGGGTGCTGGCTCCGCCTCCGCCACCCTCTTCTCCGTCCAGGACGTTAACGGAACCCCCGTCATCGACATTGAGGGTGTGGGATACGACGAGGCTCTCGCCGGCCAAGACATGACCAACATGATGGTCAAGATTCTCGCCGCCTCTTTCATGGAACAGAACAAGGACAAGGTGCAGTTGCAGACCTTCATTCGAGACGTCAAGGCCGCTGCCAAGCTGTGGAAGGAGGCCGAGCGGGCCAAGGCCATTCTGTCGGCCAACCAGGAGGTGTCTGTGTCCATTGAGGCCGTGCACAACGGTATTGACTTCAAGACCACTGTCACCCGAGATGACTATGTCAGGAGCATTGAGAAGATTTCGACCCGACTCAACGGACCCCTCGAGAAGGCGCTCGCTGGCTTTGCCGACTCCCCCGTGGCTCTCAAGGACGTGAAGTCTGTGATCCTGACCGGTGGTGTCACCAGAACCCCCGTCATCCAGGAGAAGCTCAAGGAGCTGCTTGGCGACGTACCCATTTCCAAGAATGTCAACACTGATGAGTCCATTGTGCTCGGTTCTCTGCTTCGAGGTGTCGGTATCTCCTCCATCTTCAAGTCGCGAGACATCAAGGTGATTGACAGAACCCCCCACGAGTTTGATCTGCGGCTCGACGTTCTTGGCGCCAAGGACGAGATTCTGCGGTCCGAAAAGGCCAACGTCTTCTCCAAGGGCGCTGCCCAGGGCGAGAGTGTGGTGTCCAAGCTCGACATCTCCGAGATTGGCAACGCCAACCTGTACCTGCTTGAGGACGGTGATTCGTTTGTGCGACTTGATGTGCGGGATATGGACGCCATCAAGAAGGAGCTCAATTGCGAGAAGTCCGCTGAGTTGCACGTGCCCTTTGACCTGACTCTTTCTGGCACCATCAAGGTCGGTAAGGCCAAGGTTGTGTGCAAGGGCGGCGATGCCGAGGCTGATGCTGAGGTCACCGTGGATGACCCCGTGGAGGATGTCGTTGTTGAAGAGGAGGTTGTCGAGGGTGAGACAGTTGAGGGCGACGCTAAGGCTGCCAAGGACTCCAAGGACTCCAAGGACTCCAAGAAGGCCTCCAAGAAGGTCGATACCTCCCGGTACGTCCCCCACAAGACTCGGTTCGTCGGCACCAAGCCTCTAACCTCTGCTGCTAAGCTCAAGATTTCCGGACACCTGCGATCGCTCGCTCGAAAGGACGCCGAGCGACTCGCTACCTCCGACGCCGCCAACAAGCTTGAGTCCACCATTTATCACATCAAGCATCTGATTGAGGACGCCGTTGACCAGGACAAGGTTGCCGACATCAAGAAGAAGATTGAGGACGCTGCTGCGTGGTTCGAGGAAGACGGTCTCACTGCAGGCATCCAGGAGCTCACTGAGAAGCTCTCTGTGGTGCAGCCCCTGGAGGACTTTTTCAAGACTGCCGGTGAGGCTATTGCCGATAAGGCTACTGCTGCTGCTTCTGCTGCCGGCGAGTTTGTGGACCAGGCTGCTGCTGCTGCCGGTGTCAAGGCCGGCGAGGCCGCAGATGCTGCCAAGGGAGCTGCTGATGCTGCTGGCAAGAAGGCCAAGAAGGCCAAGAAGGCTGCCGGCAAGGCTGCTAGCCAGGCCGAGGAGGACGTGCTTGATCAGCTTAAGGATGCCAACGATCTTATCAAGAACATTGCCCAGCTCGCCCGGGAGAGTGGCAACGATGTGCCCAGTGAGGAGGATATTGAGCGGGAGATGAAGCGAGCTGCTGAAGGCGGCGACTCTTCCGACTCTGCTGATCTTTCCGGCCACCTCGAGACCCTCATGGGCCTGCAGGACATGCTCAACGAGCTTAACGGCGGCGAGGCTCCCTCTGCTCCCGGTCTGGACGTTACTGCGATTGCCGGAATCACCCGAACCATCCAGCGGCTGTCCGACAAGCTGACCGAGCTCGGAACTCCTCCCAAGGATGAGGACGACATGTTCCGAATGCTTGGCATCGACCCCCAGACCTTCCACAAGTTCTCCGAGGAGGCGTTTGAGGACCAGGCTTCTCCTGCCGACCAGCTGATGGACTCTATTGGTTTCCTGCAGCAGGTTCTGGCCCAGGACGAGTCTCCCGATCCTGCCGCCCTTGAGAAGATGAGGGCCAACATTGCCGAGCGACAGGAGCGGATTGCCAAGGTGGCCGAGGTGGCTGAGCGAAACCAGAAGCGGCAGATTGCTGCGCTGGAGAACATGCTCAAGAACGCCGAGAAGACCATTGACATCAGCATCTACAACCTCAAGCAGCAGGCCCCCAAGACTGCGTCGGTTGAGGACAAGAAGGCTGAGCATGATGAGTTGTAGAGAAAGATGTTTGGATGAAAATGTATAGATAATAACTGCAATTGAACAAAGGTATAACTACTGGTAGCGAGTACGTGAAAAACAATTGCTCCGACAGGCGTGAGTGGAGCGCTGTTTCTCTCGAATGTGTATTGGGTATTCATACTGTTGTTTGTTTGTTTTTTGGTTTGTTTTTTTTTTACTACTGGTAATTTGCAATCAACCTTCATTAAATTTAGTTGGAAATTAGTTATGCCAGAAGTTGTACTGGGGCTCAATCCACAACTTCCAGGCATGCCAGAGACATGAGAAGAACACTGGTGGGTATAAAATCAGTACTAGATTACTTTTTGTGTCCTGAATCCCTTTCTTGAGTCGAGAACATGGCCAAATGTGACATTTTTTTGACATTTTCTGAAAACCCAACCATGGTTTTTTACTTGGGTGATTGTACTTGAACAATCCAGCTTTCAGAGTACTGACTGGGTGTAAAGATGGTTGTGCTCATCTTGAAAAACTCCATAAATCACCCCATGAAAACTACCCTTCATCCTATCTCTATCCCTCTACCAGGGCATGTACCTGAATGCTACAGTGCTGAGTGTGCAGTAGTGGCCGTTCAACTCTCTACGAGCAACTGGACTGCTAATTGAACTGTTAATGCATTTAATAATTGTCTACTCCAACTCTCTGGCAACCTTTGGCCACACTCTCTTGTATAGAGCCATAGCGACGGTGTCCATTCCGTTAAGATGCTGGTCGAAAGTAGCCTTCATGTATCCATGAGTACCTAGAGACATTTTGATAAAGCCCGATCGGCCCATCTTGGTAAAGAGCGGCACGGCCTTGAACCAGTTGATGTCTTCGGGGTTGAAAAACATGTATCTGATGGTGACGAGCTTCTTGTGGATCTTGAAGGGATGGCCGGTGAGCACGGCCCGTTTGATGAGCATCTTGCGGGGGTCGGTGGAATCGAACGAGCCGGTTCCAACTAGCTCCATCGCGCCGTTTTCCGACTTTCGGAACCACAGGGCAGGAACATTGCCAAAGGTGGCAGGTCCAATGTATGTGGCCATACAGGGCCGGGTCAAGAACCGGTCAAACTTGGCAATGGTAGACTCGGTTCCGTAGAGAGGGTTTACAACCAGTCGTCGAGGTCCAAGCTGCAAAATGAGCTCGTCCTTAGACTTGATGGGAGCTGTCTCTTCCTGGTCAAAACAGGGGTTCATAGTCACATGACACACGGCCTGGTCCGACTCGTACTTGTGCAGTCCGTAGACAACAAACGGCGAGTCTGCGTGTTCCTGGGCCTCGGACACAATGCTGACGGGAGCCTCAATGTAAAGCTTGACGTATTGTCCTGGCTGCAGGTCTGTGGAGTCCTTGAGAACCCGGTTCTTCATGGCGTTGTAGTTGAAGGTGACGCAATTCTTGTACTCCTCGGGGTAGTCATCCTGAGAGGCATCCCAGTTTCGAAGCGACTTCATTCCTCGGTACTTTGCGAATCTCTCCTTGGCTGACTCGCCAGGCTTGAGTTCGACTTCATCAGGGAAATCGAGCTCTTCTCGGAGGCTCTTGTATTCCTCCAACTGACGTGTTTCCTCGTCCATGTCAAATTCAACGTGAGCGCCATCTTCAGCATCCATATCAACTTCATCTTCCTCCATCTGCTCATCCTCAAACTCGTCGTCAGAGTTGATGAGAGTCTCGTCAATGAGCCACTTGGCCTGCTGCTCAGACGTGCCCTTGGGGACTCGGCGCTTGGCGTACTTTTCCTGCATGGCTTCTCGCGCCGTGTCAGGGAAGTAATGATGCCCGTCGACTTTTACGCCCAGTTGCTGGTCTTGGATTTCTTCTTCTTCTTCCATGACGTCATCCTCCTCCATGTCCATATCTTCATCGTCACCGTCATTCTTGGCCAAAACGTCCTCACCGGGAATGACCAACTCGGCCTGTCCATGCTTCAACACCTCAGCTTTGGCGATCTTGAAATCGCCGTATCCGGGAAGATGAACAGTTCTCAGAAGATTGAAACCCTTGCCTCGAACAACGCCTGAAACGCACACCTGGCCGTCAACCTCCTGGACGTTATCAGCCAGCACAAAAGCACGCTGATCACGCCAGTTGACACCCTTGGGGAATTTCTGCGCAATGTTTCGCACCAGGTTGGCACAGTCGGTGGCGTTCTCAATATCGAAAATCTTGTCCTGGGGGAAAAAGTAGTCGGAAAAGGTCTTGATCTCGTCGATTCGCTCGACGCGCTTCTTGTCGGTGAGCATTCCGGTCTCTGTGACTACAGAGATGACATTACTCACTCCCTGCTCAGCAACACACTTGAGAATGTACTCCGAGTCGTTAAAGGCAGCGACAGGAGAGAAGGCCAGGATGACAAAATCGGCGATTCGGGCAGCGTCCAAAACCTCCAGAAAGTTGTCCAACGACGGGGTGATCACCGTGAACTTCTGCTTGAATCGCTCGACTTCGTGTGTGCTGATTTTGGACTGCAGAGATTCAAGACCCATCATCTTGCACACCAGCCCATTCACGTCAACGTCCTCGCTCATGCCCACAACAGTGACAATCTTGGGGGCACCGCTCTTGCCGTCAAACAGCTTACGGTCCGTTGCCAGTTCGACCATTTTGGCAGCCCGAATCTGGTCCTTCTGATTCCGCCGGTCCCATTTGCCCATAGTCTTGACTGCCTTGTTTCCGGCAGACGCCTTTTCGATCTTGCCCTTGTTCAACGCCTTGATCGAGCCCTTGGACGCATGCTTGGACTTGAATGGCTTCTGCGACTTTTTACTGGATCGATGTGAGTGCATTTCGTTATCCAATGTCGTCGTATGTGAAGAATAGAGGGTCGAAATTTTGGCTGCACATGCACGAATATTTTTAAGCTTTAGAAGTTTATTTTATGGCAGTTTTGACGGTGCCTGGAATCGAACTGACGACAATGGCCACCGTTGGGAATCGAACCCACAACTTCTCAATTAACCCTACTTTTTTAAACCCTAGTCACGTGAATTTCCCAACGCAGAGTTTGCAGTCCTGCTGGGAGCATTTATCGATTTTCTGAAACTTCTCTTTGACACCAAAACCACGACAGATATTCAAGGTGGGTACTGAAAGCGATAGGGATTGAGGGAACGCGAGGTGAAAACCGACGAAACGACGATGAACGAGCGTTCGGGAATTTGCTGCCGGAACGACGAGGTCAACACGGGCATGGCTGGTGGGATTGTGTGAATTTTGTCGTTGGTCGTGAACAGCATCATGACATGATTCGTGTGTGTGTCCCCCACCAATGTCTGAGTCCCGCATTTGCCACCATTTGCCACCGGAACTCTGACTGCAAAAATCTGCCGGTTCCTTCTCTATATGAAGGTGGTTGATTTCCGATCCGCTGGCTTCATCGTAAAACACCAGATTCAAACACACACATTTACTAACTAAGATGGCTCACGAAAACATTTGGTTCTCCCACCCCCGACACTACGGTAAGGGCGGTCGAAAGTGTCGAATCACCAACAACCAGAACGCTGTTATCCGAAAGTACGGCCTCAACCTCTGCCGACAGTCCTTCCGAGAGAAGGCTGCTGACATTGGTTTCACCAAGTTCCGATAAGTCTCTCATGAGTATTTATCAATAAAAATGAATTATTCTTCGACTAGTCGACGAGCGTAGTAGATCTATGTCACTGAGCGAATCCTGAGCGTAGCCGACGATGACTGTAGACTGTAGACCGACTGTAGAAAGGTGCTTCATGTGGCAACTTGATGCTACTTGTACTTGTACCTTTCTGTGTATATACAAGCCCAGTACAAGAGATGTACATACTCGTATTCGTATCCTAGTCTGCATCACGGGATCTCCTGCTGTACGTACATTACTAGTACTTCTTTCGAAGCGGCAGGACCACTGGGGAAGTGCTGGGGGTTTGACGGTGACGGAGATGATGGAGAGACGGACATCATACCGGGCAGTTGTCAGACTACTTGCACATTTGTAGCCGGTGCTTGAGGCGGGATTTTGGCTGGGCGGACTGGTACAAGTATTATCTCGACTTAAGACTGGCGTGAAGAAGCGTACAAGTACATACTCCGTACATAGGAGCTTTAGCATCTCCAAGACCTTTAAACGGAGTGTTTCTTTCTTGAATAGAGTGCTTCATTCTTGGTAAAAAGTCCGTGTTTCCTTCTTGTTCCATCTGGAAGCTCTGTTCGTCCGAGTAGTGGTGGAGGGATCTACAAGTAGTGGATAGAGAAGCAATGGAGAGGATAGAAACTGTAGAACAGAATACCGGTAGACACTGTAAATGATTTGGCGGTTGCCTGATAGGTCAAAGGGTCATTATCGCTTGAAATCTTTTGATTTCCGTTGATATCACGGACTTGGATTCGGGCTAGAATGTTTTCTACAAGTACATATCGGTATTTGCGCATACAAAAAGCAGACAGCGAAACTACATACAGCCTTTATACTGTAGCATCTGGCTGTAGATCTTCAGAGTGGACAGTAGCAGGAGTAAACGCTCAGATAGCCAACACCTCGCTCCCCCTCCCTCCCTCCACTGTATCCCACCTTCCAGCCGTGCATATGGGATGTTTCAGCCACACTCCGTTTGAAATACTAGTATCAACAACTCTATCGATCCCATAGAGTCCATTCGGAACTCACCATGGACTTCAGCCGTCTCCGATGCTCTTTTCTAGTCACACTTGCAGTTTCTATGCTGTTAGGAATCATCTAGAAGATGGGTGAGACGTAGATCAAGGCGGAGAGAGTGGCTCAGGTACATTTCGGTGTGTGGGGAAGCTAAGAACAATCTGAAACCACCGATCGACTCGGAGAGGCGAGACGGTCACTCTGGTATCACTCTTGTGTTGACAAGTCCGCGCTATCCCCCTCATATCTTGGTTGCTCCAGAATCACACTTGCGATCATACTTGCATAAGGTTTGCAACTAGGTTTAGATACTCTGAATTTTTTGCATGGTATCTCTTATATAGACTTGGCTATCTTCTCATGACTTAGCAGTGTTCCACCAACACAATTTTTTTACGACAAGACAGAAATACTTCAACGACCATGTCAACAACATACACATGCAACACGTGTGTTCAGCAGTTTCCCAACTCGGAAACGCAGCGTGAACACATGAAGACGGACTGGCACAGATACAATCTCAAGCGAAAGGTGGCCGGTCTGCTGCCCATCGCTGCCAACGTGTTTGCGTCCAAGGTGCTCCAGCAGTCCGAGGCTGTTCCCGAGCGACGACAGAAGCAGATCACAAAGAAGGAGATGAAGTACCAGGAGCGGATGGCCCGACGAGTCGTGCGACCCTCATCCCCCACCGAGTCCCAGGCGTCTGAGTTTTCTCTGGGCTACGGCTCGGGCGTTGATACTCCCACTGAGGGCGATGCCATCCACGAGACTGCCACAAACGGAGACGAGTCTTCGGATGTGTCTTCTTCCCTATCTGAAGACCTCAACACAAAGCTCAAGCACCTTAATCTCGATGAAGAGACCCTGCAGAGCGTCAAGCATCTCGACACAGATACCATCAACAAGCTGGCACTGCGACGAGCCATCCCCAACACGGACTGTGTGGTGTGCGGCGTGCATAACGACTCCGTGGAAGCCAACGTTGAGCACATGACCAAAAAGTACTCTCTGTACATTCCCGAGCAGAAGTATCTTACCGATCTCGCCGGGCTCATGTCCTACCTGGGCCAGAAGGTCGGTCTCGGCTTTGAGTGTCTGTCGTGCTCTTTTGTGGGCCGATCGCTCGAGTCTGTGAGACAGCACATGCTCATGAAGGGCCACGTGCGAATTCCCTATGAGTCTGAGGACGAGAAGCTCGAGCTGGGAGATTTTTACGACTTCACCTCGTCCTATGATAAGAAGTTGCCTGTTTCTGATGCCGTGGCCAACGACGATGAGGACTGGGAGGATGACGATGAGGAGATCAACTCCGACGACGAGTACGACGACGGAATGCTCTATACCGACGAGACCGGCACCCAGCTGGCTCTGCCCTCCGGTGCACGAATCGGACACAGATCCATGGCCCGGTACTACAAACAGTCTCTCAAGCCCGAGCCTCGAGACGGCCAAGCCACTGTCAATGCTGTGGACATTCGACGGCCCGATGTCAGAGACCCTGCTGCTTTCAGAGAGCAGAAGAAGATTTGGAAGGAGGAGAAGCGGGTTGCCAACAGGAAGGATGCATGGGAGTTGCGACGAAACAACTTCCAGAAGCATTACCGAGACGAGTTGCTGCAGTAAGCGAACGAGCCGCAGAGTACGCGCGAAGCGAGTGCTTACGAGTTCGAGCTGGAGCATAGGATACATACAGAGTATGTACGAGTCTTTCATGGTGTTGGTTGCAGCCGTTTGCAACGGTTCGCACAGTTTGCGAGGGATTGGCATAGACGTCTTGATGACCTTATAGCATTGTAATAGCATTTTTATTGATGACAGAACGAACAGTGGGACGTAGTGGCGTAATGAGTCCGATATGGGAGCGACCGCCGGGTATTTGTATGTGTGTGAGGCGGTTGAGCGTTGTTTCAGTTACCTGTGATGTTGTGACGATACATCTGAAGGTGATCTCTTTGAAGACAATGGGGTATCTCATGGAAGGTGGCCACTCGGGACTAGTGGCGACGGTACGGTACAATAATTGTGTTATTGCCAATCTCATTGAAAATAGACCTACTGCTTGTGTTCTGATGTCAGTGGAATCTGTGGAATCTTCAAAGATCGAATGGGGTGACGTGGTGCATATCTTGTAATTTACTTGACATTATAGTTTGATTTTGTTAAAGATTTAACAAGGGGAACGTGGGAGGTCTTGGACCGGCTGGTGTCTTATTGTTGGGGTATGTGACGCCTCTTGACCCCCGTGTGCTGTATGGTGGCGTCCGTCTTTACTTGAGCTTTCTTTACCTACTACAAGTAATGCACCATATGTGGTATTCTTCCTATCTCTCCTCCATTTAGCATGTCCATATAGACGCCATATTGGGGAGTTGAGTTTCGCCAAAACTCACGTGACGGTACCGAATCATGGAAGATGAGATCACATGACCTGGTGCAACCCCGCGGTTCTCCCGAAATAGCGCTCACTGGCTCGCTTATTGTGTTGTAGCAACCTCGTATGGTGGACCAATTTCGGCAGCACGAATTTCTTTTTCTGTCTCAGCGGGGGTGCGAGGGTTTAATTATTCCAGTTCGGGGCGATGAGGTGGATCGGGTTCCGATCCGACATTCATACTGTACGATACAGTGCGATGAAGTGCTGTATGGGCACGAGCACAGTACAAGTATGTACTGTACTTGAAAGATGGCCGGTACTGTACGAATACACCATCCACGGTTTACCAATATCGGTCTCGTACTGCATCGACATACGAAACATTGAATACCCCCGTCTCAGATCCACCTCATCGATACGGCCTGGGCTATGCCGGCAGACGGTGTCCCCAACGTCTTATCGGCTGCCCCCTGATCGGCGGTGGTGATACGCGGTGGGTCCTTGAGAGTAGGTGCAAGACTCGGCAGTGTAACGTTGGAGGAGGTAGTGTTGGATGAGATACGAGGGATGACGTTAAAAGAAGGGTGTAGTATAGCAGCTATTGCTTCTGCGACAAGACCAGATCAGGACAAACCAGAACCGCGACAAACCAGAACCGCGACAAACCAGAACCGCGACAAGACACGTGATCTGTCAGTTGTCATTCTTTTGTATCTCGGAGGCCGACTCGCTGACCGGCCGGAAAGGGGGCGGGAGCCGACATCAGACTTTCCGACGGAGTATGCTATGCATTCCAAATTTTTTTTTTTCTTTCTTTTGGGAATGTTGAGTGAGAAGTAAAGTGGGAGAAGCACCGTACGAGTACAAGTTGGGTGGATGGGAGAGGGAGTTTGAGTGGCTTGGACAGCTCCTTGTGGGTCTTGGACGGCCGTAACATGTTCAAAATGGGCTAGATCGGCTCTGAAAGCGACGCTGGAGCTTACCCTGCCGGCTCCACCTGCTCCACAATGGCAACCTTGGGGTGGTCACTGCAGTAATTGCCGTGAACCCTACCATATTGTAGGTACAATTCTGCCGGTCTAACAATGATGACAATTCTAACAATGATGACAATGGCGCAGAGGAGATATGTACGGCACATTCCGCACACATTGGCGGAGACGAAGAAACGTGTCTGCAACGCATCTGTACCTCGGGTGGCATTCTGGCATTGGGGCTTGGTGGCTCGGTGGCATTGTGGCTCGGTGGCATCTTAGTCAGTGGACTCGGTTGGTGAAGTCTCCTAAATTAGACCCACCGAGAGAGACAGAATACGCTTTATACGAGAGCATGGAAACCCAAGCGAATGAGACAGGGAGGGGAGGGAGAGCAACAAGGAGAGTTATTTTGGATGAGTTATTTTGGATAAGTTACTTGTGGCCAGAGGAAGCGGCGTAAATGGAGTGTGCGGTGTGCGGACTGAGCTGGGCTAACCAGGTGCCAGGTCTCGGCTATTTGACGGCAGTCGTACTACTGTATCGCTCTCAGGGCAGGCCGTTCGGAACAGCCGCGCAATGACGTATGACAGCGGACCAATGTCGATGCCTTCTGCACCACGGTGGGCAAGGCCGGAGTCAGCCCATGGCGATTGATCTTGGCGTACTGGTATTGTACAAGCAGTTGGTGTAGAGGTTGCGTTGCCTACAGTTGCTCCCAACAGTGGCCACAGTTGCCAACAATGCGTAGCCACAATGCGTAGCCACAATGCGTTGCCAACAGTGCGTTGCCAACAGTGCGTTGCCAACAGTTGCTCCATGTCGCCTCGCAGTTGCTCATGATGTCACTTTGCTGTGCTTTGCTGTACTTGGCTGTCACTGTCTTTTGTCACTTTTCCACTATCTCCTTGCCTGTCTGGTCACTTCCAGTGAACGTTGGAAAAAAATAAAATTAGTGCTTTTTTTATAACATAATGCTGTGCATGGGACAATGGATATCCGAACCTTGTGTGGAATGCTAGACAAACATTTGCACAATAGACACTACGACACGACACTACAATACAACACATCTTTCAGGCACGGGAATACGATTCTAGGTACGACATGCCCAGGCAGGCTTCTGCGGTCGCATCTTTGGCATTTCCCCAAAATCCACGCCCCAAACCGCCAAACCTCCAAACCGCCAAACCTCCAAACCGCCAAACCACCAAACCACCAAAGTCGGCTTATCAAAAACATCCAATAATCTCCACTCTTTCTAGCGTCTGGAGGCTTGGCAGCACACGACAAACGTGCTGCTGATCGTCGTTGGAGTGTATCTGAGAGGCGGAGAGGGAAGAGAGTCTTCGTTATCGTCGTTGTCGTCGTCACCGTTGTCGTTGGCGTATTATCGGGGACCGGGCTCACCCAGTTAGTAACCAAACTAGTCCAAGTAGCCCACTAACGGCCGCAGTAGCTCTACACCATCCCTTGCTTGCAACGTTAACATTGCCCCGTGTTTATTGACCGTAGAGTTGGCCGTTAGGGAGGACCGGGGCCCGATGGGGAGGACCGGGGCCCGATGGAGAGGACCGGACGCAGATTTAGACAGACGGAGATACTCGCCAGGCCCCCGCCAGTTGAGTGCAAGTTGCCCCCTTCCAACCCAAGCCCCCCGCTACGCGCTACCCGCTGCAGTTTTCGACCGCTGTCATCCCTCTCCACCCTCAACCTAAAGAGACTATTATTTTGAGCTTGCCTATTGCAGAGCCGGCAAAAGTGGTGACCCAAAAAGCCTACGTAAAACCGCACATCTGGGGCAACTAGAGTTCGGAGCGACTCAGCCGGGTGGAGCCAAATGGGGAAATGGAGTAAATATAGCTTGCCATTTTTGATATTGGTGATACACATTGTCCATCTGGTTGTGACACCCATATCGACCACCACCAACGCGTAGCCCCTGGATGCGCGCGTACTATTGTAGCCGCAGATAAAAGTCTCCACCCCCCTTTTGGTGCCTTGTCTGGGCTATTTTTGACGTCTTTCTACCGCTCCCTTGTTGTCACCTCAAATGCATTCACGCACCACAAGTCTGGTTTTTTTTTTTTTTTTTTGTTTCTTGTGAGTGTGCAAAATCTGCCGTGCAGCAGTTGGACAGTTGGACATCTAGACAGGCAATGGGGCAGACAAATATCTACAATCGATCTATTTTCGCAGGTTTGAAACAGCTCGAATCACCACCGCCAAAACCTGCCCAAAACCTGCCCAAAACCTGCCCAAAACCTGCCCAAAACTTGCCCAACTCACCTGCCCAAAACCTCCTTCAATTTTCATTTCTCGCGTGATGGCATTAAGCTCCACCAGCATATAGCCTAAACTATCCCTCCGACTGTTTCACCACAAGAAAGCATGGCAGCTGCAGCGCCAAGTGCCCTTTTCTCAACATCACCAAACACAACCACTTTCGCCCTCCCTCTTTCTCTCTCCCTCACGCTTCTCGCTCCTAGCACATCTCCCGTCTGGCAGCGCTCCACCGACATCACACCCACCTCCAACTTCCCCGGCTTATCACTAGCACCAATCTTGTCTTATCAGTCACGCAACCAAGTGCAAGTATCATACAAGGACAGCATCACCAGTCAACAAGTCATTCGTTAACCTGAAGGATATCACACCAGTCCAACACGTCATCTTACACGACACAACACCAGAAACATTGCGGACACCCCTGACGACAACCGTGACGACAACCGTGACGACAATCCTGACGACATAACCCATCACCACACAAGGACACCCAACCATGACAGAAACACTGCGAACACAATGCACCTGGCTGGGGCTCTACTTTTTCTTCAACCTGGCCCTCACGCTCTTCAACAAGGCGGTCCTCGGATCCTTCCCCTTCCCGTACACCCTCACCGGCATCCACACCCTGTGTGGCACTCTGGGTTGCGCGCTCTTACACTGGAGAGGCGTCTTTAAACTGACCCGGCTATCCGATCAGGAGAACACCACCCTCATTCTCTTCTCCATCCTCTACACCATCAACATTGCCATCTCCAACGTGTCGCTGCAGATGGTCACCGTGCCCTTCCACCAGGTGGTCCGGGCAACCACCCCCTTCTTCGCCATGCTCATCAACGTGGTCTTCCTGCGACACTCGTACACGGTACTCACCTACCTGTCTCTGGTTCTCGTGTGTGCCGGCGTCGGATTCGCCACTGCAGGAGATTACTACTTCACCGCCATGGGCTTCATTCTCACCATTCTGGGCGCCGTTCTCGCGGCCGTCAAGACCGTGGTCACTAACCGTATCCAGACCGGCCGGTTCAGACTCTCCCCTCTCGAGCTGCTCTACCGTATGTCACCTCTTGCATTTGTCCAGACCCTCGTCTACGCCTACCTGGCCGGCGAGCTGGACGTGCTGGGTCTTCGGCTCTCGAGCCCCGAGGACGTGGTTGGTGCCACTGCCTCTGCCACCTCGGGCCCGCTGTCGTTCCTCGGAGGCATCGACTACACGGAGATTGAGTTTGAGTACAGCCAGAAGCTGATGCTGCATCTGCTGCTCAACGGCATCATTGCGTTTGGCCTGAACATTGTCTCCTTCACCACCAACAAGAAGACGGGCGCGCTGACCATGACCGTGGCCGCCAACGTGAAGCAGATCCTCACCATTGTGCTGGCCATCTTTTTCTTCAACCTCACCGTCACCCCGCTCAACATGATGGGCATTCTTGTGACGCTGCTGGGAGGAGCCTGGTACGCCAAGCTGGAGCTCGACCGAAAGAGCGACAACTCTGGCGCCGAATCTGCGCTCCCCGTCAAGGAGGCCAACAGATCGCAGGCGTAAAAGTAGGAAGAAGGAAAAGGAGGAAAAAACGACCTTCTTAAGAGGAAAGGCACGGTTCCGGCGTACATATACCCAGCCTAACACGAACCTACGCGCCGCCAATCATAGCATTTGAGCTTTTGGGTGGGCCAGATAGAGTGACACGCACGGAAGAGAGATAAACGAGATGATGTTCTCACTCTAATGCAGCCTCTCCATCTGAGTCAGACGCCCCCTGTCGCTTGCTCGCATCATCGTATTCACATTTCTTCTAATGACGACTTGGCATTCTTCTTTATTTGTACCTGTTCCAGCACCACCTCCACCTTGGCTGTCTTACGCACTCTATTCTAGAAACGGTCGACCAGTGGCACATTTGGCGCGCAAACATGGTTATACATATTCTTTGCATATATACAGCGAATAGATTTGATTGATTGTTGTTCGCTGGTTCCGGCGACAACCGCCTGAGCGGTTATCTTTTCATAGTCTTCTGTCAGACTACAGACATGGTGTGAAATACAACTAAATGCAAGCAACCGCCGGCTTGCTTTATAGAAAGGGAATCACAGTCTCATCTACTCACAGCTACAAGTGTATGTACTACTTGTAGTGCCTGATCGCAAGTGACGTAAATAACTCAGAGAGGTGTAACGTTGAGATTGGAGAATGGGGAGCAGGAATAGAAATAGCATTTGTAGTGTGTGGATGGTTTTTACCAGTGGGCATGGTTGAAGATGGTGTGGATTTTATGGGGGTTCGAATATATAATAGTACTCTGGAGCTCGCAGCGATCAAAACGATACCATGAAGACATGGTTTGGACCATCTCAAGCGCCAGGTCTTGGAATGGGCGTCCTGTCTTGTGTTTCTGCACTTGTATTTGTAATTATCAGTCTGGCAGTTTCTATACTATACTTTCGACTGAAGGTTCACTGTGCCTTGCGGTTCTATATTTAAACGATGACCTGAAATACCACGAGTAATAGAGATGGGGAGTTGGGGGTTTGCAGGGAGGTAGATATGGCGTCTACGAGTACCATATCCAAATACCGCGTTTCTAGGACCGAAAAGGGTGTTTTAACCGTGTTTTGGAGGCGTAGGCCCAGAAGGGCATTGCAGTTGAAATTATCAGACAGGACACCCAGATAACCATCAACCATCAACCATCAGACACCATCGACAACCTCTACATCACTCGTAAACACCCTCATGTTCTGATCTCATGATCACCCCACAACCTAATTAATCTTCGGGCTGGTTTTGGTCGGGCTACAAGGCTGTGTACAAGTCGGGGTGTAATGTATTTACAGTGTTGAGAATGAGCTTGAGAACGGGAGTAAGACCACGGCTGAGTGCCACGCGATTCCATCCACCGAGTGAAGCTCAGTGTTAGTGTGGGGGTGCAGTAGCTGTGGTGCTACGGTATTACTCCTGGAGACCGTTAGTCACTGTACAAGGCCGTCAGTGTACATCGTGTATACCGTCTTTCGGCAATCATGTGATCCACCAACGGCTTTCATTTCCGACTTTCGAGATTCTTTGCCCGGATTCCGGGTATTATTTCCGAGCCGTTAAAGGTTGGCAGCGACAAACTCTCCAAACTCTCGCTGTTGATGTCGGCCAGATTTCGTCACAGATGAGGCTCGGTGGGGAGCCTGTAGGAAGACTGACTGTAGCGTAGCAAGAGACTCAAAGGGGCTACTTGGAATGTACTATAAGTGAATGTCGAAGCTCCATTCACCGCTCATGCATCTACAGAGTCGGAATCGGTGCTATGAAGCCCGTCAAATAGTCCGAAAAGGCCCGTCGCGTATAGCTCCCGGTCTTGGCTGGTATGTGAGCGTGAGCTGTGCCTCTGTACCGCACACTGGCACACTTTTTGGTGCATGGCCAAGGCCCGTAAAGTGCTGGTCTCCTCTGGGCCTCCTCGGTTTGGCTCCGAGACTAATCTTGGCAGAGCTTAGTATCATTTCTCGGAAAAGTTTACCCTGGCCAACAGAGGTTGGTCGTAGCCCCTGTGGGGTTGCGAGGAGCGGGGTAACCACCTCATCAGCAAGAACTTCATTCCACCAGTTGATTTCACCGGATTCTGTCCTTCTTTCGGCCATCCATGTCTCTGATATCCACTCAATATACCTCACTCTGAGCTTCCCAAGAAAAAAAATAAAAATACAGCATCTGCATCCTGTCTCGCACCCTAACTGTAATGGGCCGTCTTCGCCTCCGAGGTATAGCGGGTTAGCCTTGAGGGCGACTAGTACTAAAGCGCAGCGTCTGCAGTTGTCTTCTTTTTCGAACCTCAGCGTCTGTCGTTCATACTACAAGTAGGTCAACTTCGTTCACCATTGCCCCCCCCCCACTCACTCACTCACTATGACCTCAATCCTGGGCAAGATCCAGAACCAGCTGGAGTACCGAAAGGTCACCTCCAAGTACATCAAGCGACGCCCCTCCGCCGTCAAGCTCCATAACGACGAATACAACCACTCGGCCACCTCTCTGGATGACGACTATGGCTACCACGACCGAACCACTACACCCAAGTCCCCCTCCAAGTCCCCCTCCAGTCCCAAGAGATCACCTCTTAAGCCGCCTTCCACCTCGTACTTTCTGGAATACGAGCCAGGCTTTGATCGAGCACGGGAAGGCAACGGACGAACCGCTTCCAAGGCTTCCAAGGCTTCCAAGCCGGCCATGAAGAGAGCAGATACCTACAGCTCGTCTCACTACGACAACTCCAGAAGTTCCTCCGTCTACTCCATCAATAATAGCGCTCCCGCTTACGACCCCCCCAAAACCAGATCCCATAGCACCGGCTCCTTCAACTTCACGCCTTCCACCCGCCACAGATCGGGCACCAACGCGTCCAGAAACTCCAATAACCCCTGGGCCGACTCGCTACCTGAAGAAAAGCCCGAAACCAGCCACTCGGAACACATGAGCCAACAGGAGCTCTTCGACCCCAACTACCTGGACTTTTTGGCCACCAAGAAGGCTCCTCCTCCCCCCCCAGTGTCCCATCACCACAGCTACGGTGACAATCCTTTGGCCGACGACACAGACAACCTGACCACATACCACTCGCGAGAAGAAGACCGGGGAAGATATAACACGGAGGGCGTCACGGACCGATACGACGCCTTTGACGAGGACGGATACGGCCAGTTCTCGAGAGTCAAGACCAGACAGAGCCAGGGTAACTTGAAGAAGTTAGGACGACGACTGTCGCTGTTCCGCAACTAAAGACTCACCTCTAACCATTGAAAGTTCTCTCATTAACTCACTCACACTGTTTAGCACCATTTAACAATATATTTATGTCATGATTAGCCGAATGTTTGTAGATTTAATAGTCTCTAGTGGATTCATCTTTGCCTGTTGGCTTGGAGTAGGGCATCCTAACATGACCAATAATGATCAGATCTCAATTCTGAAAAGTACAAATAGATCTGAAGAGGGTCGATTGGTATAAATATCAAATTTCAAGTCAATATTACAAGTCTTCACCGACTTTGCCTATGTACTATGTCCTCTTCTAGCACTACCCTCATTACTTACACCACAGAGTCACGAATACTCTTATAACGACTCTGAAAGTCGCACGATAACAAGAACATACCTCTGACAACTGCTGCCATCTTCTCAAACCTCCATATCCGAAAATTAAGAACAGTTCTCAAAGTTCCGATTACATAAATCATCACAACTTTTGAAGATATGTGGTTAGCAACACAGCAAAAAGAATACGTCTAGACGACACTATACACTCCGATACGGGGAATCGAACCCCGGTCTCCACGGTTCTCAACTTGAGAGCGTGATGTGATAGCCCCTACACTATATCGGATTGGATGAAGTTCCGATTTTGACAGGGACTACTGGTTTAGAAAGGTGCTGACAAAAGACCGGAGTAACCAGGCTAGAAAGGTATCGTTCTGGCACCTTTGATACGATTCTTGCATGTTTTATACCTGTGTTGCCCTTCTATTACTTTCCAGACTTGTTCTGGTACAAGTATCGATTTGCCTTTTCATCTACTGTTTACTGTACCATGCACTTTTCATTATTATCAACTCGTCTGTATCATTCAGACCAATGCATCCCCTATAATACCCATCCAAACTACTTCAGCGTCTTGAGAGCGGTCTCAATGACCTTCTTCTCAGTACCTCGAATGACAATGGCAGCCTTCTTGGTTCCCTCTACCTTGGGCAGCACCTTTTTGTACTCCTCCGAAGTCATACCTCCATCCTCGTACCTTTTGAGTCGAGCATTTAACAACAGCTTCTTGGCCTTGTTGATATCCTTGTCCAGACGTCGAGAACACACCTTCTTCTTGTACTCCTGGTCGGTCATGAGCAGCAGAGTGAGCATGGCGTTGACACAAGGTCCCCACTCAATTTTGTTCACATCGCCGTCCGAGTAGGCCACAAACACCTTTTCCGACAGCTCGGGGTCCCGTTTCCGCAGCATCTTGAGCCGGTCCATTCGTCCAGCCTTCTTGGCGTAGGCCATGGCTTCTTTCCACAGAGAAATGACTTCCTGCGAGTTGTTCCAGATGGCAAAACCGTACCGGGCCAGCAACATGGAGTTTGGCAGGTCTCCATACGTGTTGAAGATTTCCTTTCCGGCCTTGATATCATTCTGCAGCTGCATGTCACAGATTTCAGAGTCTTCCTCCTCCTCATCTTCATCATGCTCGTCTCCTTCCTCCTCATCCTCCTCGGTTTCGCCGTCCTCCATCTCCTCGTCTTCATCACCACTTTCAACCTCTTCCATCTCCTCTTCTCTCTCCTCGTCGTCATCTCCATCTACCGACTCGTCAGACCAATCGTCTTCCTCGTCGTCATGCCCATGATGGTGGTCTCCGCCGGAACAGCAGCTTCCGCTGTGCTCATGCTCTTGCTCTTCAACGTCGTGGTCGCAGTAGACATCTCCACAAACAGGACAGACGCCAAAGTCGGTCTGGAAATGCAGATCGGGGTCGTCCGAGTGGTTGAAGAGACAGGCGCCAGGCACCAGACACAGCTCGCGGAACTGGTCAACCTCAAAGGCCCGCGATGCAATAACCACCACGAGCTTCTTGAACTCGTCAAACGAGGGGCACTCCAAGTTGATGAGCTTACCATTGTCTTCAAAGAAAGGCACAATCAACTCCTGGTACACCTCCTCGTCTTCCCCGGTCTCCAGGCCGCCAATCTCCTCAACCTCCGTGCCGCTCAGAAGAGCCCGGTCCTCGTCGTTGGACCAGAACTTGGGGATCTCAGGCACATCGGCAATCACGGGCTTGAGAGACTCAAAGAACTCGTGCCATGGACTCTGGTCACCTAGAGACCGCTCGTAGAGGAAAGCCACAAGAAGACCGGCAATATTATCCAGATCGTGCTCGTCCAAAAGATTGGCAATGCCACAGGTTCGAGGAGACAGGCAGGCGCTCTTGGGCACCTTGAGAACAATGTCGCCGGCGTCGAGATCCTTCTTGGCAAACACTCCTGTGCCTCCAAGCTTGGAGGTGCGAATCTCGACCTCGGGGTGGATCCAGCACTCGTTGTCGTCAAAGAATTTCAGCAGCGATTTCGAAGCCTCGTCGCTCATTTTTGGTGCGTTGTGATGATCGGTTGATCTGAAAAAAAATCACTGATAAAAATTCTGTATACATGACACATGCATCTGAAGCTTATCTGCGGACGACGAAAATGAAAGGTCCATGGAATGAGCCGAATAGAGGTGGTAAGAAGGAGAGGACTTGTTTGATTGATTACAGAATGCAATTGAAATGCAGATTCAAAGTCCCCGATCTTTTGCAACCGGTTTTCGTGTTGATGGAATGGATCGACTCACTTTGATCCTACTTGGAAGATCAGAGGAGATATAGGAGGGTGGATGTAAGATTGTATATGGGTGTTGGTGTAAATATATTACTTTTGAATACCCCCAATATCATTTTGTTGGTACATATCTCTTCAGTATAGTCTTACGTACACCCTAACTAGGTCTTCTTGATGTTGACAAATTAGTCTGAGATCTCATATAGCAACACTCTTCATGACAGACTAAGGTGACCATTCAAGTGATAATATCGGTATTTTTCAATGCGAGTCCAGTCTGAACCACCCTCTGTTCAAATTATCTCCTCCTCATCGATGTCACACAACCTGAATCACGCTCCAACATCGGAGATGCGTTAAAGTACGAGTACGAGTACATACAGTACAGTATGTACCGTTCTTGTGGCATGGGAATGGTATGTACCAAGATGTACATCTATTTACAAGAGTGGGATCTCATTAGCCTAACACCTATCCCGGAATACATGTGTCGAAAACAGTTGATAGAGTAGTAGATGGATCTAGGACATACCGGTACAGTACAAGTACTGTGGTACACCGTAAGTAGATCGAGGATCAGACCGAGGATATTTTTTTGTTTTTTTTATTCTAATGATTCATTTTCAGGACGAAGCTTACTAAACCATCTGCCCAATCTCTATCCATCTCTTTGCCCTAGGCACACCTGTCCCAGTGGCCGAGTGGTTAAGGCGTTGCCCTGCTATTCTAATAGCTGTCAGGCAGTGGGTTTTGCCCGCGCAGGTTCGAATCCTGTCTGTGACGGTTTATTTTTGAGCTTTTTGCCGCTCCGAAAGCTCACCAGTTCCAAATGTCTCGGACAACCAAAACAGGTCGACATTCCGGTGGTATGCACAGCATGTTGACATGTGGGATTGGGTTTAGGAGGTGACTCCCAACAGAAAGAAGGTTGAAATTACAGTTAGATCTGCCCCTGCACGAGTGAGGGGCACGGGAGTCTCGAACCAGTGACCTGAACAGCCACCATAACAAGCACCATTAGTAAGACGAAATGTCTAGATAGGGACACAGATACAGTCATGGAAGTGCTCGGCGTTCGCGTGTGTGCGGGCGCATTTTGGGTACAAGTACGGGTATTAGCCACAGGCTTAGTGTCCGCAGTTAGTAAAGTAGCTGTGATGGTGCTGCTCCCAATGACGCCCAGGTGTGACGTAACTGCAGTAGCTGCCATGTCTCTGGTCTGGGGTGAACGTGAAACAAGTAGCTCGTGAATCTGATACAAGACAGCTCCGGTCCCGCTACACGACAGCCGCCCACTATACAGCTGTCTCAGTGTCCCTGCCTAAGTGTGATTGTGTTTGTTTGGAGCACAGAGACCGGGCTACCCCTGTCAGATGCCACCTCGGGGACGCTGACTACGTTTGCACCGTTCATGTCTCAAGTCTAACTCTCGGGACCGGCCACTGACACTCATTTGTCTCACTTGTCTCACTGTGGTTGCATCCTTCTCGTTTAGATTATTTCCCCGGCAACAGGCCACTTTTTTCACACCCCGAAGAGAAGCGGGGGATTGGCGAGCTTACAGCGTGGACATGTGAAGCTGTGACATCATGGGATCCGTACAGCGTGCCACCATGACTTGTAACAGGGCCATGTGGAACATATGGATGGGCATCCATACGACGAGCTACGGGACATGTTTCAGAGTCGGCGCGACTCACGTCTCGGCGTGCGGGAGATGGAGGCATGACATGAGGAGGGAGATGGACGATGGACAGGGAGGAGGTACAAGTAGGTGGATAGGAGGGAAGAGCGTAGCATTGTTGGGAAAAACGTGCTTGTACTCGAGATTGATACTTGCACAATGCATGAATAACGGTCTTCGGTAACAGTACGAGTACTGTGCGTACCCTACCGGCCCTACCGGTATGATCATAGCGCATCACGTACCGAACAAGACAGAGACGACCCAAGACACCAATAAGAGAGCCGTTTGATACCCCTCCACTCCATCGCACACCCTCGTCTCCCCGGAGTTGCAAATTTTTCCCACTAGCCAAAGGTAGACGAGAAATGACTTTGGCCAACCACGAGTAGAGTCTCCCGTACGGTTCCGAGTATATCCCATCTTGGGACATGCGATACGGCGTTCGGAATGAGTCCTAAAGACGATTTAATATTGCCAGAGTCGTCGATTGTGGTCGTATTGCGTATTCCGGGATATTCGGGAATTAATTTCTCACCGTGTGTCTCTTTATTTTGACCAGGATCCGAGACTCTAGAGTGCTTGTACTGCTGTACAGTATGTACGTACCGGTTCTTGTTCGATAAGATCGGCATATATCGGTCTCCTTAATACGATACGACAAGGTGTGGAAGTCTCTTGTTGGACGAGGCCCACTATTCCACCGATCGATGGAGCTAACGGCTCGTAAAGAGTAGCAAGCCATGAGCCGAGATGGACTCCTACTATCGTTCAAGTACAGATATCGTCCGCTACTGCCTCGTTCATACGGTTAGTCATTATCATTATCTATAAATATGTACATTAGCTGATTTGTTAGTAGAGCATTTTGGGTGGGGGGATATGCAATTAGTTGGTCCGTTGGTTTAGGCGAACAGTCGGGCTCGGGGGTCGCTCATGCCAAAGTCGAACCGGTCCACGTCGCTGGTATGGTTGAGCGAAAAGTGGAACGGCTCGTTCTCCTCGCTGCGTCGACGCTTGACGCCTCGATCCGACACGGCCGTTGGGGATACGTCGGGAGTGTAGGGCGTCGAGAAGATGGACGACGTGTGGCTGAGAGGCGATACACTGGAGGTGTGACTGAGAGGTGACAGGTTTGATTTGAGAGAAGGAGCAGGGAGCAGAGACACGGGAGACGTGGGAGGAATAGGCGCCTTGGTGTATGTAGGAATGGCAGAGGTTGCAGGCCTCTCCTCAGTGTCCTGTCCAAGTACAAACATGTCGCAGTTCTTGATCTGTTCTCGGAGCTGGGTGAGGCTGATTCTCGACTTGACATCGGCGGTGAAGATGCGGTTGAGAATGCCGGCAAACTCATCGCTAACAGGCAGGATCTGCTGCAGGAACGACGGGTCCTTGAGGTACTGGCGGTAGGCCTCGTCCGAGACGTGGGCCCGTTTCCAGGGGTTTCTGCCACAAAAGAGATTGATGGCAATAACTCCCAGGCTCCAGATATCGGCGGCAGCGTTTCCGGCATTGATCTGCTGCACGGACAAGGAGCTGTGGCGCTTGGTCTGTCGCTCGGGAGACATGTAGAAGGACGAACCGCACTGGGACACCTGTTGTCCGGATCGTGAGGCCAGGCCAAAGTCTGCCAGCCGAATGCAAGTGCCTCCCTCGGCCACGAGAATATTTTCTGGCTTAAGATCGCAGTGGAAGACGCCCTTGTTGTGGGTGTAGAGGACGGCCTCGAGCAGTTGGAGCAGGATGATCTTGGCACTGGGGGCGTAGGTCTGGAACATGCCCCGGTCGACAATAGCGGTGAAGAGGTCGTCCTCGCAGTGCTCCAGAACAATGTAGAGACAGTCGCTGGCCTCGTAGACGGCGTACAGCGACAGAATGTAGGGGTGGACCTGGACATGGTTATGGAGGGCGATTTCTCGGTAGATGTGGGATGCGTTGTGGTTGAGGGCCGCCAGAGAAACCTGTTGGAGAGACAGCTTGTGGGCGTTGATGACCTGGCCGCGGCAGTCGTTCAGTTGCGAGCGCTTGCCAACCACCTTGACTGCGTATCGTTTGCTCGAGTAAATGTCAGTGGCTCTGTAGACGGTGCCATAGGCTCCAGTTCCGATCACCTCTTCCAGCCGGAGGTTTCCGAGTCGGGCGTTGAGTTTGTGCATGCTGAGAGAGGGTCTGTGTCGATTCGGGTCGAGGTATCTGTTGCACGCACTCTTCCGACCGGTCGTCTCCATATATATGACCAAAAAGAAGGTGGTAGTCGCCCCCCATGGGTCTTGCACCCGAAAACGCTAATCGGCGCTAAGTCTAGGGGGTATGACAAGGGCCTTTCAAAAAAGCGAGAAGTCTAACTCAGATTCCCCGTGTACAGTGGACCAGAGTGCATGGTACATGGAGAGACGACCGTTGGGATGTGAAACCGGTCTTGAGCAGCACGCTAGACCTTTAGGCCGGGTGTGGAAGGGCTAGGGGCCCGGGGAAACGGGACCACGGGAGATCACCAAGGGGGTTCGAGTGTCCCCGAATTGATTCCGCCTGTTTCCTGCCGTTTTTTGTCGGTCTCTCGTCTATGTACAAGAGCCCTCCCCCCGTTGATATTGTCATTTCCTTGTGCGTATCGACGGGCCTTCTCCCCCTTTTTTTTTTTTTGGCTCAATTTTTTTTTTTTTTTTGGCAATTTCAGGGCCTTTTGTTCGCCCGCTTGTCTTTTTCCTTTTTTGCCAATCTCCCACCGTCAATTTAACACTGACGGCAGCACTCTGCAGATCGTCATGGCCAAATAATATCGGCTCCCTGAGGCTCGAGTAAGAAAAAAATAAAAAATATTTCACCGGTGAATGTACAAAATACCAAAATACGCAAAAAGAGACGAATATGGGCAAAAATAGGCAAACACCCAGCACCACAAGGACCAAAACAATGCACCGGGACGGCCTGGAGCACGTATCCCGCGCAGCGAGATTCGCCTTGTGGCTGCATCGTGTTTTGGCGGTCTCTTTACCCCGGGGGAAATGTGCCGTAACGAGGGTTTTGAGCCATGCACATCCACGTTGATAGTCGGTCTTGAATCTGACATTTTGCCACACTATAAGCCATTAGCCCCTCTCGTGTGCCTCACCCAGGTACCTGAAAGCACACTGTATATATGTATATATGCCCAAACAACGCCACCGCAAAGAACTGTACCTGAGCTGGTACACGACGGCTCGTACAGGTCGTCCGCCAACTGGAGATTTGCTGCTTCCCGATGCTCACTTATCCAACATCATGCGATTTTCGCATTCCGTAATAATATTATCTGGGAGAGTGCAGCGACAAGCCCCCTAAAATGCACATGTAATTAAAGGGGGTTACGGGCCAGAGGGAAAAGAAAAAGCGGGAAACCGAAAAATTGAGAGAGCCTAATTTGGCAAACCTACTTTAAAGTGCCCAACCTAACTGGCACCGTACACACGCCCATCAGTCCCGCAGTCTCTCTTCTCACCTACATACAGTCTCAGTCACTGGATCAAGGTCTCACTTTTGAGTGTTCCCCCGAGCGTTTGAGCTTGAGAATGTGAGTCTGTAGAGCTCATCGGCGGCGTCGGAATGCGAGCGTTTCTCCCAGCGGATACGAGACCCAGAATGCAGCTGCTCGCTCGGGCGAATCACAGCCCTTAGGCACGTCATCTCCTTCAGCCCTACCTGCCTGTCACAGACTCGACAGACACATGACACACAAAGCTTCGGTCATTCAGTCACTTTATCACACGTCCGCGAGATGCATATACTTGTGCTTGCGCTTGCACTTGCACGCTACTTGCGTAGAGCGGGGGAGGAGCGGGGAGACGCTCAACAGTGCTCAACAAACATGTGATAGTAGGCCGTTGGCCGTTTGGGTGTGACCGGCGCCTTGTTAATGTCACATTGTGTTCTTGACGACATGCCCTGTCTCAATCCTATCACTATAATAGAGGTGGAATCCATTACATCTATTGTATGTACTGTAACTACGGTTTGCAGCCCCAACTTGGGAGGCCCAGTGCAACCTTCAGTATCGTACTCTAGCTAAAGCACTGAACGGCTTGAATGCAGGCTTCAGGCGTGCTAGATAAGGCGTATTGGGTTGTTGCCGTTGCGTGGCAATTGTCCTACAACCTGCTATTACAAGCTGATCTTTTGCGACGAGTCATTTATCGACAGCTCAACGTCTACCCATCATCCACCTTCCAAAAGGAGTAATAGTGCCATCTATAGATGGTGGGCTATGATCGTGGCCACTACAATGTAGTAGCTCCTAATCATCAACTGTGGATCGTGTGCCATGCACCTAATTACTGTAATTAGACAACTGCCCGGCGGTGTTATCAGACAGCACGACGATCTTATATAATCAGCCAGCCCATGATGCCTGCCACAAAAAACAGCCAAGAGACAGCCATGGTCCACTAACCCTCATTCAAACTCTCGTCGTACCCTCTTTTCATCCTCCACCTGGCTCAAGTCGTTTCTTTTTGCGACCACGGCCCATGTAGATGCGACCGCTGATCCATGCATCCCCGCGAAGCGGGCCAGCCCAAGGTGACAGAGATGGAACTAGCACATGCCACATGACCCAGCCGTCACGGGGCGTTGGCGGGGGTTCCAGGGTCTATGGTGTAGAATAAAGTCGTTTGCTTGGTGCAATCTGGGGGGTCATTGTATGTACCGACGTGCCAGTGCAAGCGGTGACGTCACAGTGGAGCCATAAAATCCGGAAAACAGGTCATGAGACAGAAGGGGAAGAGTAATCAGTCGATTTTCGACGCGTATTGTCGATATTATTGCCCGTTCAAGCAAGGGATCGTTTTTCTGGCCCGCCAGCGTATTTTTCTGGAGTATTTTCCGCCGTATTTTCCAATTAATTTCAGTCCTGCATGCACTCCACCTTTGAAGAAGTTACAAGCCATATTGGCGATCAACCAGCAGCTGGGAGGCGCGGTGATGGTCCGGCAAAGCACCCAACACACTATCGCAGCTTAGCGCGCCTGTCCACGTCGCGCTAACCACCCTTGAATGTCTCTCGCGGACAAAGTAACACCTACAAGTTCTGTAGCACAACAGACCCTGCCTATTTGGCGGAGACTATTCGAATGACACTGACAGAAGGGCTCCCGCTACTGAACAACCCTGACACTGACAGCTGTAACACAAGTACAGTATGACGATGGATATGAGCAGATAGAAGCTGGATTCTTCCCGCGATCAGCCCAGAATCACACATGCCTCCGGCTATCTAATCAAACACTGATTGAGTCTCTCTGTTGTCTATCTCGTCAAAAGTATTATTCCGCTGCTGCTGTACCGCCAATACGAGTAGCCGGCACTGTACAGTATTCGACGGAAGAATGTACGGGACAATAGCCTGTGACCACTGTCATAATATATTATCGGCCATGCCAGGGTGAACCTCAGCATGTATTCATGGTGTGGTGCATGGTAAAGTTGTAGGAGGTAATTATTGGCAGCGCGGTACGAGTACGTACTGTAGGGTAGGAGACAGTGGATGTGCGAATACCGACTTGGACAAGTTGAACCAATAAAACTAGTGGTAAATCAATCAACATCTACACTTTGAACAAAGACTGATTCATCAGCCAAGTCAGTATCAGTATGCCGACCCCCACAGACAGACCAACTGATTAATCAAACTAAGATCACAAAAAATGCCAATATATAATTTTTGGCCAATTTCCTGTTGATATAATTTGTTTCTAATCAACCAACAACCCCCCATCCAAGGTTCAGACTATACAGTGATGCATGCACGGCCATCCACATGAGAAACCATCGTTGCAGGACAGGGATAAAAGGTCTTGTTTCTGAGAGTTGACGGCTCTCAGAAATAATTATAATTATTGGTGCGGTCGGCCCGGGCTCCCGCAGGCCCGCGATGATGTAATATCTCCGTTTTCAGGGCCCAGATATGGCGTCATTTGTGCCCTCCCAGGAAGCACGTACGCAACATAAAGATACTCTCGAAAACCCCCCCCAAAAAACAAAAAAAAACATATCTCCAGATAGACTCTCAGATTCCCAGGAGTGAATCTGTATAGCATCGGCTATCGTCTCGGGGTTGGGGTTAGTCACAGCTGGAGACAAAGAGCAAACAAAGAAAGCGGGCCTAGGGCACTTGTGGACATACGGGTATGACTCGATGGCCAAACAAGGACCTGAAAAGTTTAAGGGGCGAGGAAAATAATTGGACCAAAAATAGGGGTCTAAAAGAGGGCTAAAACCTGGGTAAAGCTGCTAAAAACTGGACGGAGCTGCTAAATCCTGGACGGAGCTGCTATATCCTGCACAGAGCTGCTAAATCCTTGATGAAGCTGCTAAAAGTCTTGGCCAAAGCTGTTGAAAGTTGGGCAGAACAGCTAAATCCTGCTTAGTCGTGCTAAAAACATTTGGTAAAGCTGGGCTGTTGGCTAGTGGTCCAGGAGGTTGAATTTACTCTGTACGAGTAGAGCTCCAGACTGGGTGTGAATACTTGCTGCTATGCACCGTTAGGCCGATGTTTGCATCTCGATGCTCTCACAACACGTCTCTTAGGTGCGTACAGACAGGGGTAAATCTTGAGAAGCGTCATACAGCGTTTTAGCAGGAGCATGTCGCATGTCTCAGGTTAAAACGGGTCATCAAAACAAATGCTCATAGGTACCATCTATGTTTTGGCCCTGGGCAAACGGTCTAGGAACAGGGGTCATCCGTGCCGCACAAGAAGCTGTTTCCCAAAGCAGCAGGTTCACACCTTTCACATGGTGCAAGTCTGCGGCGACATCAAACGGCTCTGAAACACGCTATCTACTCTGTCGAGCAGGTGGAATGACGATCATTTAGCCCTGTGCCGATCGTGTCGATCCAGCAGTAGATCGATTGGCTTCGACTTGGAGGGGTGGTGGAATATGGAGCTGGAAATAATAATAATGAGCTCCAGAAAATAGAGGCGCTGGCTGCAGAGAATGTGTCAGTGGAAGAAGCAACGATAGCAGTGAGTACCAACCAGCAGCAGCAGTGGTAAGAGCCCAACTCCGAGGTCTGTCCCACAGACAGAACACGGCTGAAGCCGTACGTACATACAGCCAACCATCGATGCATCTACCCCCTTACCACTCCTAACTCCTGACTCTACCAGCCTCCCACAGCCCCGTCTGCAGGCCGTGACGAATACGACTCTCGAGCCAATCGAATAATATACGAGAGAGCTAAACCCGCCGTGAGTGTGCGTCTCCAACGTAGGATCACCAAGGCTGGCTCCCGAATCGGGCATATATTATCTCCAGCACATGCCTCACGTAGAACCACATTGTCGTCAAGTAAGGGGAACAGGGGCACCATGTAGGGGCCAACGGATGCGGCAGACTGAAATAAATGACGAGAATTAGAGCGGCACATCACCACATATCCTAGAACCATGATGTGCGGACTATTGTACCCTCTGTTGGCCCATCTCAAACTGCTCGTATTGGAGCTACAGTACACTCACTTCCACTGTAGATGTACACAACCACATCGTACCAGCCCAAATACAAACGGCAGATGGCCATAGAAGCCGATCAAGACCGTTGATCATAATCTCGACATGTGACAGTACAAGATCCTCTATGACGATGACTATAGGTGAAACTTACGACCATCCCTAGGGCTACCCGACCCTGTCGACCCTGTCAGCCCTGGTCTAACGAAAAACGGGCCTCGCAGACACTGTAGACATACAATGGAGACAGAGACAACCCCTTACATATACAATATCCCTACTGACACTGTACATGGCCTCGCGCTGTAAAAATACTGGCTCTCGCTCCAACATGGCCCGCAGTGTACATGCCCAAGGTAGAACACATGGTGACTGCATACAAGACGATACTGCAAGGCGATGAGTAATCAGACTAGACTCTACCTGAAAGAAAGCTGTCACATTCGCCTCCACTAAGGATACGCCCGCTCCCTTCATCTACACCCACACTCCACCACTCCCTCACCCCCATTTCACATGATCGATCAAACTATATACATGGGTCCACAGGTGTACAATGGAGCACTTCGACGAAGCCATTATGAAAGACGTCTGCATCTGTCAGCAAAACCATCATTTTTCCTCTTGCACTATCCTAATCAAAGCATAGGCTTCTCAACCTGCTTCCCCACGTCCTAACACTTCTCAACAATGATAGAGGAAGCGCCACCACCACCGTTGCAGATGGCAGCACATCCGTACTTGCCGCCTTCCTGGTGCAGAACAGAGTTGAGAGTGACAATGACTCGGGCACCAGAGCAGCCCAGAGGGTGACCAATGGCAACAGCACCTCCGTAGACGTTGACCTTGCTGGAGTCCAGACCAAGCAGCTTGGTGTTGGCGATACCAACAACAGAGAAGGCCTCGTTGAACTCGTAAAAGTCAATGTCCTTGGCCTCGAGACCAGCTCGCTTGAGGGCAACGGGGACGGCCAGAGCGGGAGCAGTGGTGAACTTGACGGGCTCGTTGGCAGCCTCGCCCCAAGAGACAATCTTGAGCAGGGGCTTAAGACCAAGCTCCTTGACCTTGGCAGCAGAGGCCAGAATGACGGCAGCTCCACCGTCGTTGATAGGGGAGGCGTTGGGGGCAGTCACGGTACCGTCCTTCTTAAAAACAGTTCGGGCAGACTTGAGCTTGTCCTCGTTGAGGTTCTTGTACTCCTCGTCCTCGGAGACAACGACACCAGGCTTGCCTCGGAAGCCGGGCAGCTCAATGGGGGCAATCTCGTCCTTAAACTTGCCGGCGGCATAGGCAGCCTGGGTCTTCTTGTAAGAGCCAATGGCAAACTCGTCCTGCTCCTCTCGGGAGATGGAGTGGGTGTCAGCACAGACCTCAGCGGCCACACCCATGGCCTGGCCATCGTAGGCGTCAAACAGACCGTCTCGCTGGATACCGTCGACCAGAGAGCCGTTGCCGTACTTGTTAGCGACACGGGCCTGCACGTAGTGGGGCACGTTGGACATGGACTCGGCACCGCCAGCAATGACAATGTCGGCAGATCCGGTCATGATGGCCTGGGCACCCTGGATGATGGCCTTCATACCGGAGGCACAGACCTTGTTGACGGTGGTAGCGACAATGGTGTCAGGGAGACCAGCCTTGAGGGCAACCTGTCGAGCAGGGGCCTGTCCGACGCCGGCGGAGAGAACGTTACCGAAGATGATCTCGTCGACCTGGTCGGGCTTGATGTCGGTCTTGGCGAGTGCGGCTGGGTTAGTAATGGGAGCGAGGGACGCAAGTGTCCAAGGCACGGGTGTCACGAGCGGACGACTTGATCACATTGGCTAGCAGATGGGGAGTGACTGCCTATGCCGCGATGAATCATCAACACTAGCGAATTCGCGATCGGTCGATACAAATACACTACAACGACAGCCGCAACATGGCCATTGGGATCAGTCGACCAACGACATCACCAGTGGTCTTGGTCGCGATTGTGCCAAGTAGCACATCTGTCATCTTATCACAGCCATCAGCCGTTTCGGTGAAGTCACAGTATCGTGAAGCAAGTTGAGCAACAGTTGTTCGTCGCGCTGTGTTTGTACTGCTCGTTCGGTGCCGTTCCTGTGTCACTCGTTCGGAGTCACTGTTCAGAGTCGTGTTTCATCATGTGCATCCTGTGGTACTCACCCTTCACGGCATGGGCTCCCAGATCCACGTAGGTCTGGCCGCTCAGCGAGCTCAGAAAAGAACCAATGGGGGTTCGAGCAGTAGAAACAATGTAGACGGGCTCCATCTTGTTGGTGTTGTGTTGGTGAAGAGGATGCGTGTGCAAAGTGAGTTTAACGGTATAAGTATTCGTGGTGTGTGACGTGAGTGAGAGAGAGGGAACACGACGATGATCGGCTTTGTGGTGGGTGAAGCTGTGGTGGGATAAAGACACAAAAGAGACAGAGTCCAGGTATATATAGACGTACCCTCCCCCGCTCCTCCTCTGAATTAAGCCTACATCATCACAGCACAAAGCACACTGCCTCCCCAACAGCTCCAGCAGAATGATGCGATCTCGTTAAAGTTTGAGCCGATGGGAACGAGCTACCCGGAGAAAGCGAGGAGCGACCAGCCTCAGCGACGGCGACGTGTACCAATAGTGTTTGGCTGTTTTTTTTTTTTTTGTTTGTTGGTGGAATAAATGTCGGATCATGGATCAATGAGAGAAAAAAGCGGAACAATTACGAAAAAACAGAAGAATCAAGGAAACACTGCCAAGTAGACGGAATAACCAGGAGAAAATTCGTCAACAAACGGAATAATCAGGTAGGCGGCCGTACCTGTACATCCTTGGAACTCTCAACTACCCTCTACAGGGTAACATCGATTGGTAATAGAATTACTTGCATGGACATTTGATGGACAGCTGTTGAGGTGCGATGACGAGTGTGAATGCGATTTGAACGAACGGAGCGAGCATGAGACACTGTACAGTAATTGTACATGATGAACCCGAAAGGTGTGAGCGTGAGAGTGAGTGTGATACAAGTATGAGTGAGAGTACCTTGTACGGTCTCGTACTATATTCATGTCTACAACCACTCTAGAATCGCTCTTTTCTAATGTTTTTGTGCTTGCTAAGAGTCTCACTAAGCATAGAAAGACCCATGATATCGTACTCTGACCTGTCTCCTTCAACGATACCTACTTATAGTCTGGTCGTTCACTCCGTCTCAGAGGCTCCTTCATTGCTTAAGCTCGAGATCATGAAAAGTTGGAGGCGAGTCCTGGGAGTGAAATTCTTTTTTTTATTTTTATTTTTTATTTTTTATTTATCCTTCTTTTTTTGGAAAGGCCGTTTTTAATCGAGAAAAATCATTATAAATCGAATGAGCCGAAATCGACCCTCAGATGGTATTATCTTGGTATAAATAAAATCGTGATAAACACCAGAAACCAAACGAACTGCCGACTTTCTTGCTGCCCGCATAAACCCAAATATTTTTGTTCACTCCGATCCTCACACACCATGATTTCAATCAACGACAGAAAATTCCTGACGGAGGCGCTCAAGGTCAGCAAGCGACTCGACGGACGCAGCATGGAGGAGCAGCGCCCCATGGAGGTGACATTCGGGTCGCAGTTTGGCCATGTGGAACTCACCATGGGAAAAACCAAGGTGGTGGTTCGTATCTCGGCAGAAATCACAAAGCCGAACGAGCGACGGCCCTTCGAGGGCATCTTTGTCGTGCACACGGATATCGGGTCGATGGCATCCCCGATATTCGAAAACAACCACCAGAGCGAGCAGGAGATCATGATTTCGCAGGTGGTGGAGAAGGCTGTGCGTCGAAGCGGAGCTCTGGATCTCGAGTCCCTGTGTATTGTGGCAGGCAAGAAGTGCTGGGAGATTCGGGCGGACGTGCACTACCTGGACTTTGATGGCGGACTTGTAGACGCCACTTGTGCCGCTGTTATGGCAGGTCTGTACCATTTCAAGAAGCCCGACGTGGATGTGGATGGCGGAGCTGTGACCGTGTGTGACATGGAGGAACGCCATCCCGTGGCTCTGAGTGTGCTTCATCTACCTGTTTCTGTAACCTACGGCCTGTTTGAGCTCAAGAACGACGAGACCAACGAAGTTGAAAAGGTGGAGTGTGTTTTGGACTGCACTGCCATCGAGAGACAGGTTCAGAATGCCGAAATCACAATCACAATCAACAAAAACAGAGACATTTGCCAGATTAGCAAACCCAGTGGAGTGTCGATCGAGGGCTACCGAATAGTCGAGCTGTGTGAAAAGGCATTCCAGGAGGCGCTCAAGGTGACTGAGATGATTGACAAGGCGCTGAAGGAGGACGAGGAGATGCGAAACAAGGGAAATTGGAAGGCCTTGTTGAGTGCTGAGAACGACCGATACGAGAAGTAATCTAAGAGCCCAAGAGTCCAAGAGCACAGTGAAGTGATCATTCCCTGTACCAATCATGGTTTTGGATCTGGTTTTGGATCTGAGAACCAGCGCCTTCATATTGGATACACACCCTCACAGAGAGCATTCCTGACAGAGTGCTGACAATGATAACAAGGATAGGAGCTAGCAAAGGTTACTCCCCCTGCTGGTCTGCTCTACTTGTGCTAGAACGACATCCTCATCTAAAAGATAACTTCTAATAGGTAACGTATAGATAGATGCATTATGGATATTTACGGTAGACGGTGTGAAGCGCGAAGATGTAATTGAAGAATAGGTGCTACTAGCGAGTGTTAAGTGCTATGGGTACAAGCACCAGTTCGAGTGGCCAAAGGTATAGGAACATGCTCCTTGCAGAGTCCCAGTGAAAGGTGGAAGAGAGAGGTCGAGACCGTTTCGAGTGGCAGGGAGTGTGTAGATATAACATCATAGCACCTACAATGTGTTGTAGTAAGAGTTTGCCTGACAAATACTCTTTTGTACACAGTAAAAAGTACAATAAAAGCTCAGCGACTCGGTTGGTAGCTCGTTCATGCCATTATCTGCTCTATTGACGGTATAACCACCTCTTGAACGATGGTGAGAAGGCCTACTACAGTACAGTAATACTTGTGACTTCATTGCCTCGTTTTTCTTTGAATAAATATTATAAATATCGTCCTCCACTCCTAGAGCTTTTTCTTACCGTTACCGTTACCATTGCTCTTCTTCTCCTTCATCTTCTCCAACTTCTCCAGCTTCCTCTCTCTCCTCCTCTCCTCCTTTAGAACAGACAGTCTACTTGCTATCGCGAGCGCAGACATTCCAGGTTTCATTCCTTCGGCTGCATGTTGCCTATAAACAGTGAACGAGCATCGTATCGCTCTAATATGGCCCGTGAGATAGTCTGTGAACTCAGACAATCTTCTCCATACAGGTCGATCATTCTGAGCTGCTTCCTGGAGACTGTGGGAGATGACGTTGGCGGTTCTGACCAGCTGATGGGCACTCTCGTTGCTGCTCTCGGAAAGCAGATCCAGGTACATTCCGAAATGTTTTGTATCGTCTTCATCATACCACTGCCGGTGTTCCTTGTACTGAGCCTTCAGTTGCTCCAAATCGTCCGTTGAAAAGGCGTCTCGATCCACGGTCACAAAGAAACACTCTCGTGCTACCAAAACCATGATTGAGCGGCTCTCGGCTCTTACAGTGGCCATGATCTTGTCTGGATCAGAGACTGCCAGGTGAGGAGCTGCGTCCAACCAATACTCCAGCTGTAGCGCCATACCCTTGAGAATTGCATCAATGTCGTTAATGTAGCCTTGAAACCTCGTACTGCGGTCCGCACTTAACAAATTGCGCGTGATAAGACAGAATCGAAGCACATTGATCCCGGCCTTGTGGTACCCCCCTATCGATCTTAGGTGTTGTTCCACCAGTGGTCTGAGGCCCCGCAGCGACTTTTCATCGGGACGAATCAAGTACCGCTCGCAGTAGTGTTCCAGAATCCAGTCGATAGCGAAATCTTTGCGTTCGATTCCTCTTCCCATGTGTTGTAATTATGAGAGACGCGACTTCGCGATAATGAACTTAATGCATGGTGGTGGATTTTTTGCAAGAATGCCATAAGAGCATCTAGGGGATGATTGAGTATGTTTCTGGTGATTAGGGGGATAATTTGAAGCGAGAAAAGTGGTTTTTGGGTTCCCGAGAGGTGCAAGGGTGTATGACAGGGTAGAGTGTTACCAACAAAGGGTCAAGTATAATAGTCAATATCTTAACAAACTAAACTAAACAAAGCAAGAACGCCAACTAAAACGTTCATTTTCCCAAGTAATTCTCATGAATCTTGAAGTAATCCAAAGTAATTCCAAGTATTTATAACTAATAACTGTCTTCACTGGAACTGACATACTTGTCTTACAGTAGCCCATGCTCTCTCCAAAAGGCCCAAAACCTCACACTCGGTACAACTCCAGCCGCATGCTCAACTCTGCCCACAAGGCTGCTTCACCGTTAGTTTTTCTGTCAATCTCAGCTGCCCAAAGTGCATGTCCTACCAGCCCTCATTTATTAAATTTCCACACGCAAATTAATAAGGAACATGTTTGGGTGATGAAGGATGGGGTATCAAAATGGCAATAATTAAGGGATTTAAACACTAAAAAGTCGTCTTAGGGCCCAAATGGCGATTTAAAACACTTCTGTCTCTTCAAAATCGCCGAAAATCACCTCCTATACCACCTTTGGCTTACTTTCCTCCGTCAGTTACCCTACCGAAATTGCCGTCCAAACAAATAAATAAACTTTCCGGTTGGAATGTAGTCTTACAACCAGCCCCCCCAAAATTACCCGCCTCTTTCTTCTGCCAGACTAACCACACAACCACCTCTTGTCCTCATCACCATTAGTCCCTATCTCGTCCTTCGACACCGACGCAGACTCACCGCCAGCCGCCAACACAGACTGACCGAAAACAGGATTCGCCACCGGTATTTATACAGCGCAACCAAGACACACGCTCTCCGTGACATCCTAGACGCACACACTACACGCGACACGAAACGCGCCTACAAGTTTGCACTCGCTTGGACCCTCAAGTTACACAAACACTCACACGTCGCACAAGCGCAAAAACCCCACGACACACACATCTATACACAATGTTCTTTTCCGAACAATTGCTCACCGATAGAGGTCCCCTGGCCCAGGTCTGGCTTGCTGCCAACCTCGAAAAGAAGCTGAAGCGAAGCGACCTGCTCAACACAGACATCCCCAAGTCTGTCAAGGCTATTGTCGACAGCGAAAAAAAGGTGCCCATGGCGCTGCGGCTGTCAGGCCAGCTTCTTCTGGGAGTCGTTCGAATCTACGGCCGACAGACTGGATACCTTCTTGACGACTGTTCCCACACCGTCACCAAGATCAAAATGACCTTCAAGCCAGGCAACGTCGATTTGCCCACCGTCTCTAGCGGTGGCAAAAACACCTCCAAGGCCTCCGCGGCGCTCACTCTCGGTAATGCTATCACCGACCTGGATCTCGCGCTGCCCCCTGCACCTGTTATCCCTGGCCTCAATCTCCCCGGATTGAACCTCGGCCTCGACGAGTTTATG
Source organism: Yarrowia lipolytica (assembly GCF_001761485.1). Lineage (NCBI taxonomy): Eukaryota > Fungi > Ascomycota > Dipodascomycetes > Dipodascales > Yarrowia > Yarrowia lipolytica. Next base: position 1,147,958 of record NC_090771.1, on the reverse strand, counting down.
CCCGTCAGTAACGCCAACCTCGTGTCAAACGCCACCGATATTACTCTACCGCAGCATGACATGTCGATCGAAATCGGTCGAGCCGACGAGGAGGATGAACTGGCCGATCTGGGTGACGACCTGGACCTCGATCTGGGACTCGACCTGGACGGCGAGCTGAACCTGGACGAGCCCGCTGGCGAGGAGGCTGCCAACCAGTCGATCGAGATTCCTCGAGGTGACGACGATGAACTTGCCAACCTCGATGACGGCCTGGACCTGGGTCTGGACCTCGGCGCCGATAACCTGGAGGAGGAGCTGGCGGCGCAGCAGGCATCCGAGCAGCTCGATTTGCCCATGTCGCCGATCGAACCCGCTGACGACGTGCTGCTCGAAGAGGAGGACGGCCTCACTCTAGAGGAGCCTACTATTAACATGGCTGATGCGCTGGCCGGCAACATTCCCGAGCCCTCTGTGCCTGCCCCTCGAAAGCGACGGGCCGCCCGAGGCAAGCGAGCCAAGTTTGACGACGAGACCCAGCTTGATCAGGACTTTGTGCAGCAGCAGCGTCGAAACCGGGACGGTATCATCTACGAGCACCCCCAACTTGAGGCGTTTGAGAAGGAAGTCAACTTGTTCAACGACCTGAGCGCCGACATTATGGCCCTGGTGGACCCCGAGACTATCCGAAAGACTCTCTCTAGCCGAGAGGTGCGAGACGGCGACGACGAGGAGCAGGTCATGACTCCCGCCGCTTCTCCCAATGGAAAGCGAGGCTTTGAGGAAGTGGAGCAGGAGGTTGCTGACCAGCATGCCGATCTACCCATGGATTTTGATATTCCCGACGATATTGTCATGGACAACACCGAGACTGTGGATGAGATTGCGGCAGCTGCTGCTGACGAAGAGGAGGATCTGCTTGTGACTGGTACCGTGGACGGTATTGCCAAGAGCACAATTGCCACCGCGCAGACTCTGCGGCGACAAATGTCCGGCGACAATGACAAGGTGCAATTCTCGGAGATGATTGCCGGCAAGGGCCGAAAGGCTGCGGTGCAGAGCTTTTTCGAGGTTCTGGTTCTTGCTACCAAGGACACCATTTCCATCAACCAGCCGCAGCCCTATGCCGACTTTTCCGTGTCGGCCAAGGACAATCTGTTTGATGACATGTGGAGCGAGACCAACACGGAGATTGCCGCTTAGATGGATGGCGACGGCTTAGAATGCTACAGTACTGACTCTGCTTGACTGCACCTATTTATTTAATGAATTGTATAACTAGTAATTATGACGGAGACAATCGTAGGGATTGTATCCACCAGGGTCTGATTAGTCAGTACAGTACCCAGTCAAGTATGAACAATATCTGCTCTACCCTATGTCTCAAGAGCTAACGCAATCTACATTATAGAGCGAGATGATACTCTAGTGAGAGGTAGCTACTACTTGTACTACTGTACTCGGATGATACTGTCGTATGTACTGTGCACTGAGACGTATATATAGTGCTCATGAGCTGCCAGTACTCAGACCATGCAAACTTCTTCGGCACAGCAAGTACTCGTGCTCGAACCACTTTGCTCTACAAGTATCCAATTGAGACATTCCATACATATGGCCGTCTCTCTCAGCCACTCTATTCTGCACCCAATCTGCTCAGTGGCTCCGTGGCTCCTGGTGGGCGGAGGCTAAAGAGTGTATAGGTGGTGGCGGTGGCTGTAGATGTTCACGATGAGTCTGTAAACTGTTTGATAATGTCTTTTTCGAGTCTGCTTGATATCTAGATGGATTACTGTGAATACTGCCGGCGCCATTTCGCCAATTGCCGGTTCCAGCTACGCCCACTTGTTCTCACTATGGACTCACTCTCCGAACTGTGGCTTGGTTGTAGCGCCATGAAGAGTTTTTAAGCAGCAGATGCCGTGGTCGCTTTCTCTTACAGCCTGAGGCGTAAGTGGGCGTAGCGGGCGTAGCGCTCAGTTACAAGCCACAGTGCACGGTGGGTGGCCGTGAGGGAATAACAGAAAGGGATGTATCTAGCAATCATCGAGAGCTGGTTGTACAGCGGAGGGTCACGTCGATGTAAGGCTGAATCGGCTCCGAAGGGGGGTAACAACACTTGAAAACAACCAGGACACGGCTACTGAGAGGACTTGTCTCATCCACAATCGAAGAACATAGGGTTTCGGATTCCGCGAAGAATCATGCTACTTGTACCGTAGTTACGACGGACACGTACTTGTGGATGTGGCGTTCAGAGCACCCCTTGTCATGCAGGCCTATCTCCGTACAAGGGCGATTCATTTCGCCGGGTGTCTATCTTACATTACATTAGGATACATTGGCAAAGTCGATTGTTTGGGGGTCGCTTAGGAAACACCTTCCTCATTGGGTAGGGTTGGGGGATATGGTTTTGGGGGCTGATTTTGAGCGGACTAAACTGGCGGAAGGATGGTTCTGAGAGGAGTGTCGACTTGAAAAATTCGAACATATCACCCATTTAATCTGATTTCTGTCTTTACAGCGCCAAATTATGTCCGATTTACTGCCTTTCATACCATCGTCGACCCCACCATGGTCTCTTATCATGCAGCCGCACTTTAACTATATGCATGCGGCCGGATTCCCAAAAAAGAGGCTCGTGTTGGTTGCTAATGGGGATTTTGCAAGTCACACGGGTTCTTGGGAGCTTTATAATTCCTTTTGTGAACTTCCCGCGAAGAAATATGTGATATTTGCCCCCAAAATACCGTGTGTCGGATCCCCTATCTCCCTGCCTTCCTCGTCGCTATCTCTTCGCCATTAAACCTAATCGTCGTTCTCTCAGAGCGAGCCGGATGAAAAGATTGTCTGGATAGTCTTTGGGATCGTCTTTATCCTTGTCTCACGTAGGACGTCCGTATCGGTATATAAAGAAGCTCTTGCACTGGAAGGGGAGAGTCACGGTCAACTGGAGATACTGGATCCCATCTAGAACAGCATCAGCGGCTGAGAACCGACTTCAAACGGCTAATCAAGAGCTCTACACGCCTCCAACAGCGATCAACAGACCAACTTGGTTCTTCAGCAGACTGAAACTTTTCAACTACAAGTAACTCTTTGTCCGCTACTTATCGCAATGCTCGACTACGAAGCCATTCCAGGCACCATTCCTCTCGTGGACAGCTCGCAATCTGACATTGTTCTCCACCCTACTCCCTCATGTCACCCCGATGATCCTCTCAACTGGTCCTACAGACGTAAACTACTCAGCATGTTCTGCATGGTCACGTATACCGTTGCTGTGGCTGTCCCCTCTGCCTCCATCTACTCGGTTCTCACCCCCATCTCTCATAGCACAGGCCTCCCTCTGGCGACTCTCAACCAGGGAACAGGCTACATGTTTTTGTTCTTTGGCCTTGGTTGTATTATCTCGCAACCTCTTTCTCAGCAGTTTGGCAAACGACCCGTATACCTGGTTTCAGTGCTAGGAACCGCTCTCATTCAGCTGTGGGCTCCCAATGTGACTTCTTCAGGCCAGTGGATCGGCTCCAAAATCGTCCAGGGGTTTTTGGGAGCCTCTGTCGAGTCGCTGGGTGAAGTCACGGTGGCTGACGTGTGGTTTGAACACGAGCGAGGCCGCTGGATGGGCGTCTATGGCTTTGCCCTCATGTTTGCATCAAATATTGCTCCTGTAGTGGCAGGTTTCATCACCCAGGGAATGAACTGGAAATGGGTGCTGTACTGGGGAGTTATTTTTGACGGCGTGGCATTTGTTTTCCTCTTCTTCTTCTTTGAAGAGACCAACTTCCCCAGAGCAAAGTACATGCCTAGTGTGGAGGAGACATCTGAAACCGAGCAAGCCTCCTTTACTGAAAAGTCCCCAGCTTACGACGACGAGAACGAGCCCACCTTTGAGAATGATTCACATTCATCTATGCCACGGGACTCCGACAAACCACGTGACATGGATCTGGAAAACACAGCTCCTTCCGGAATTGTGTATGAAAAGAAAACCTTTGTGCAGAAACTGGCGCTTTTGGACGAACCGAAACCCATGATGCTATGGACCATGATCAAACGACCGTTCATTATTTTTGTGCGATTCCCCGTCATCGTCTACTCTGGGTTTCTCTGCGGAACAGGTCTCATTTGCTTCAACATTTGCAACGCTACCACCTCGTATGTGCTCTCCAACCCTCCCTACAACTTCAAGGCGTCCATGGTCGGCCTATGTTACATTTCGCCGTGTGTGATTGTGTTTCTGGCCTCCTTTTACGGAGGATACATGTCTGATCTGCTGCGAATGAAACTCGCCAAGCGAAACGGCGGTATTTCCGAACCCGAACATCGACTGTGGGTGCTGTTGGCCTACCTCATTCTGTGTCCTCCAGCTCTCATTCTGTGGGGAATTGGAGCGGCAGAAGGTATCCACTGGTTCCCCATTGTGCTAGGAATGGGGCTAGTCAAAGGTCTGGGAACTCTCACCTCCATTTGCGCCCTCAACTATGCCGTGGACAGTTATCGAGAGATTGCCTCCGATTCCATGGTGGTGGTCATTCTCATCCGAAACCTCATGAGTTTCGGTCTGTCGTACGGAATCACGCCGTGGTTCATGAACGAGGGTCTCAAAAAGTGTTTCGGAGAGGCCGCTGGAGTCTCCTTTGGCTGCTGTGTCACCATGTTCATTTTCATCAAGTGGGGCAAACAGATGCGAAACTCCTCCAAGAAGATCTACTGGAGGTTTGTGCAGGAGAGCATCGACAACGGAGCGAGTCATTAGGGAGAAGGATAGATTCTTGTGTATTTATTGTATTATTAGTTAGTACGGAATGGTATGAGTGAGACCAGTGTCCCCCTGTCGTTTATCCAAACATTAGGCCAAGTAATATGCTAACAATCCTTTCCATATACTTAACAGGGACCTCATCCTCATCAATACCTGGAGGCCCAACACGCTCACCATTGATACTCTCACAAACTCAAGGAGTTGCTCATAACGAAATACGATCTGTACCCGTTCATCTGGGTGGTCAAACCGTCAGTGAACTCTCGACCTCCTACCGTGTGTCAGTTCAACAGTGTCAAGTACAACGAGTATCGAAAAAAGGTGTTTCTGCCGGTGTCAGTAGCAGGGGAGCGAACCGAGTCCTGGATGTACCACCACAGCCGTGAATAGGAGGTCAGTGACACGTCTGACCCGACCAACGGCCTTTTCCCCTAAGTTTGAGTCTCTGATTGCCTGAACTAAGTGAGAGGGACTCTTGACGGGTATACACCCGTTACTGTGGTTCTTCTAGCTCTGATTTGGCTACTTTGGAGGTTTCGAGACTCTGATAGTGAGCCATATGGACAACATTGCCAAGACCGCGATTCGTTACAAAACAACGAACGTTGATATCCACTTGGTGTGTCCTGAAAGAAGTCTTGACATTCTGTCTTAATGAAGTCTATGTGATACAACAGGTCCATCATTACCCGCCCACAAAAGACATCTGCAGCCTTCTATCATTGATATACAGAGGGCCAATCGCTGCCATAAGGAGCAAGTTACATGGAGATGGGTTTTAATTGTCAATTATGGCTTGCCCCAATGGTGATATCTCGGTACCTACTGTAGCTGTAGCTACTGTAGTCACCTAAAAGTAGTGCCTATTGAGGTATATCAATAACACTTTGGAGCTCTAAGAGGCACCACGAACAGTAGATTTTGACTACCGTATACAAAAACTACTGCAGCCCGCTTGTTTCAGCCCAACTGAACAGCACATTCCTCATGGAAGATCCCGATGTATTTTTTTGATGACATCACAATGCGCCAATACGAAATAAAGTGCGTCTATGCTGCACTCTAAATGCTATACGGCGCACAAGGTGCAGACAACGGGCACCCCGACACACCTCTCTGCAAATGACAGAACCTCTGGTAATCAACATTTCGGAGCTCCGAAAGTACAAGGATATCGACGCCAAGAGCATGCTCATGCGGGTGGGCCGCTGGTACTTCTACCAGCTCGGCGAGCTCCAGAAAACCCAACATGACCTCGAGCTCTTCCAGCAGCTCGTGTACCGGTTCAAGTTCATTTCGGCCGCCCAGGAGAAGGCCCTGAGAAAAGTCAACTTGGAGAGTTATCCCAACAAGCACCTTTTTGGAATCTCGGTGCATCTGGACGGAACCGAGACGTTGCGGTTCTACGAGTCTGAGGGTACCCCGGGAGGCATTATCCACGCCAAGGACCAACGACTGGATAATGAGCCCATAATCTCGCCGGACTCTCGGAACTACCCCCGAGTTGGAGACACGGACTTTGAGGTGCCCAGCCAGCAGTTCCCCTACTTGAGCTACGGCGCCATGTTGGTAATCGCGGTGTTTTTGGTAGCGTTCATCACGAAAAAGCTCAGGCATGTGGACAAGCGGAGGGATTAAGACTTGACGAGGTAATTGATTAAATACGATAGTTGGAGTTATGGACGTTGAAAGAGATGTGATAACGCCCACAACAAGTCTAGCTGACGACTAGAAGCTATATAAATGAATCAATAGACATCTGCTCTTCGTCGAGTTTCCATCGCCGAGTTTCCATCGCCGAGTTTCCATCGCCGAGTTTCCATTGTTTCCTCGTCGCCATCGTAACTTACAACTCAACAACGTCCCCACCAAGAATCTTGCCAATCTGGGACTTTCGGGTCCGCTCGTTCTCGTAAACGAGCTTCTGACCAGCCAGAATTCCGTCTCTGTACAGCTGAAAACCCTCAGCCACCTGATCGAGACCTCCGAGAATCAGAGTCACATTGGGAACCAACTTTCCCTCCCTCAGCCACTCTCCTACCTTTGGAGCATACTCCTGGCAAACCTCCAAGTCTGGAGAACCGGGCTTGTAGATGTCAAAGGCATTAATGGAAGACACAGACATGTTCTTGGGGAACCCCTCGCCAGTGCAACTGGCCCTGACGGTCGTATATTGCGTCTGGCCGTCTCCAGCAGCTTCAATGCACTGTTGCTCCGTCTCCTTGGACCCAATGCAGTCGAAAATGAGCTCCAATTCGCCATTTTCGTCGCGAATCTGGTTGATGACGTCGGTCTCCTGATAAAAGTACGTCCGTTTGGCCCCCAGACTTCGCAGCTCCTTTGCTGGGCTCATGGAAGAGGTTGTGATGACATCGTAGCCAGCCAGAGTAGCCAGTTGGATAGTATATCTTCCCACAGACGTGTTCCCGCCCCACACGAGCACAATCGGCGCCTTTCCTCTACATGCTCCTGAGCGCTTAGAAGACAAGTTGTCAGTGTCGTTCGGTCCCGAGTCCCGAAACACGAGGTTGAGCTTCAAGAACAAGCCCAGAACCGCGGTGATGCACCCCACGCCCAACGTGGACGCCTCGTCGGGTCGCACGTTGGCCGGAATGTCGAAATAGTACCCGTCAACAGCAATAGTCCAGTCCGAAAAGCTGCCATGACCCTTCTTCACCACTCCTGCTATTCGTTTGCCAACCAGCTCGCGATCCCGGACGCTGTCGCCAATCTCGTAAACGATGCCGGTGAAGTCGATGCCTGTTTGTGCTCCTCCAGGCAGAGCTCCGGAATCGAACAGTTTCACGTCAACCGGGTTCTGAGCCGAGTGATCCACCTTGACCAGAATGTCTGAGGGAGCCGTAATCGCGGTGGTGACATCCGAGAGCAACAGCCGGCCGTCCTGAACGACCACCGCCGGGCCCGTTTCTTTGTCTGTAGCTGCCGTCAGAGTCATGGTGATGTAAGTTGTCAGGCACCATTGTGTAGGGTTATTTATTTACTGTAACTAAATTTGTTGTGAAAGATTGTGGGAGGGACGAAAGGGTCTGTACAGAAAACGCTACAGAGATGGAGAAGCGATGGTGATAGATTCGTTTTGAAGCTGCCAACAAGAATATAGACAATCCGTCTACACCGTTTGTCTATATCCCTTTTGGAACGTTCTAGAAACGATCCCGAACAGTTGCGTGTCTAGAAACGATCCCGAACAGTTGCTTGACTAGACCAACCCTCCGAACCCGCTTTCATCATAGCTTAGAGCATTTCGACAAAGTAAACCAAATCCAACCCCAAGTACCCCAATCCGGTCCCAATTTGCTACAAACGGACCTCCATATGGCATTATCTGGTCTCTCTTCGGCCTCGCTACCCACCGCCAGTGCAGATCAGATGCACATGCATGCATGTCGTGCATGTTTGAACATTACATTTGCACTGACAATTTTTTTTTCCATTTTTCCCCCTTTTTTTTCCTCTCCTTCGCGCCCGACTCTCCAATGCCTCTCAATTTCGACTCCTACGTGTCTGCCGAGCGACACGACGACCCCAGCCAGCCCGAGCTCAAGGATGCGCGCAAAGTCACCAAAAAGTTCCTCGAGGACAACTCGCTAGTGCACTTTGACAAGTCCACGCTGGTGTATGGCAATTGCATTTCTGAAACCTACGCCGATATGGAGGACTGGAAACTGGTGGCGGAGAACTTCGCCAAGGAGCTGGCGGTGTTTATGCCCACGGCGAAGTTCGACCCCGAAAACGACGCCCGCATGCAGAAGACAGGGTTCTCCGAAGACATGTTTGTGTGGTTTGTGGTTCGGGGCGTGCCTCTCAATGCCACTGGAGGCATTGCCCAGGATATTTTTGTGCCGTGTCAGAAGCTGGACGACTTTCCGGCCCTAGTGTTGGTGGATGAGGTTGAGTAGAGCAGTCTTAGTTGATAATATCGGCCCTTTATATCCGACCCTCGAACAAGGAACCAAATCATACGACAGAATCACGACGGAATTACGACGGAGTCAGGTAAGATAAGCGAAATTGTGACATGACTGAAGCTGTGGCTGCAGATCTGTTGTCTGATCTCTCGACTTTTCTTTTATCTCAATTCTCCCTCTGGCCACCGAAACACTCGCTCCTCTACTGTGCCCTCAAGCTAGCCCAAGCACTACAGTAGCTCACTAGTTGAACATGTTTGCAAGCTGGAGATTGACGATTGACGGACAGCAGCAGTCGTGTCTAGGAATACATTTCAGACCTGAAGTACACACCCTGAAGTGTAGGTGTTGGTACCCCCGTTTTGTATACCGTAGAACAGGACATGACTACCGGTTATCTCTTAGACAAGCTAGACTCTGCTCTTCCAGCCCACCTCGTGATATCACGCCAACTCTCTCCTAGCTTGTCTCTATCAACATGTTTTCCAGTGACGACGAAAACGACAACGAAACGCCCCAGAGTATGGCCATAACCAACACCAGCATGGCGCTGTTGCTCGGCCTCGACTTCACACAGCTCGAATTGCTCCGCTTCTACTACTTGGAAAGCGTTCCTGTTCTGTGTGAAGCCAGTGGAAAAGACGTGAGCCAGTGGCTGAAAAACACACCCGGACTCATCTCTCAGAGCCCGGCACTCAAACAGGCATGCCTGGTCTTTGCCAGTGTACATCTCCGTCACGTGCGCAAATCCACAGACTACATTTCGACAAACAGTACTGTCCACAAGCCCAAGCCAAACATGCTGTCAGACCGCGCCATGACCCAATTGCTGTCGGAGTTCATCTTGCTGCTTATACAGCACAAAAAGGAGCTCCTGAACCTCTCGCCTCCCACCTACCCCGGTGTTCTGACCACCTCAGTCATAATATACATTATAGCCATCAGTATGGGACCTCTGATGCCGCTGGTGAATTTTGACGGCGGTGCAGACCTCTTCCAAGTGACCAGAAACATGATGGCAATCTCCGCAGACCCCATTCTGGGGATTGTACAGCCAGTACAGGCCCCCTTCTTTCCTCCGTCCGATGCGGGGAGAATTTTGCTGCCCCGAGAAGAAGACCTGTGGGGGATAGTCAAGCTCGTGGACCAGTCGACCGCGTACTCTGAATTCGACAAGCGCACCCTCAAGTTCACGCTCTCCTGCGAAATCTACTCGCTTTTGCATCTGTTCCATCTTGACACAAAACTGCACTCTGTGGGCCATACGGGGGCGTGGTGCAGCTACTGGCGCGACGGATTTCTCCAATTGAGACGTGAATTGAACCCCTATGCACTTTTACTCATCTCCTACTACTGCGCCTACACGCATCTGTTCCACCAGATGTTTTGGTGGGCAGATCGAACTGTGGATACGGTATACGAGATTGTGGACTATTTGCCGGAGGAGTTGAAAAAATACGCCGAATGGCCGTTGCAGATGGTCCGACGGTTCGACTACGGAGTCGACGAGTTTCTCACCGGCAAGCTGAGGAAGTTGAGCATTTATACGAGGCGAAGTGTGTTCAACCAAAGGAGAGGTGTAAGGACCAACACTAGAAACCATAGGAGAAGGGTGTAAATAGCGATCAGATGCATTGTAATTGAAATATTATCGAAGACAGAAACTAAACTCGTGATGCAAAGATGAGACAAGAGATATGGACAGATGTTATGTAGCTGATGAGACTGCTGATGAAGGAGATGGGTGGAGAGATAGCCAGGACGTTCAAATTGTGTTTTTAAACGGTATACACAAGACGCCGACTCGAATGAACTCGGTCGTTGGTACCCATTTCAATCCACAGCTCCCCCAAGGTGCGGCTAAGAGGGGGTGCATAAGTCAACCGCACTAGTGGCGTCTGTTAGCGCTATTTGCTGTTATCTTGCACATGATCGGAGAGTTTGTTGGACTTGAAAGAGAAATGAGAACCACTGGTTTCTTTTCGGGCCAGTATATACCCTTGTGTTGGTTCTGGAAGACTTCAAACCCACGTTCAAGATACCAACAGGACATATCTCTAGCCAAAATGCAGCTTTATCTTCGCCAAATACCCCTGGAACCCTGTCAGAAGTGCTCTTCATGTGTCGGAGAAATTATACAGGGGTGGGGATCGTTTTAGACCCGTGGAAGCGTCGTCTTAGAAGCCAATACGGTGCTAGGGATACGGTCCTGAGGCATTGACAGTGGATATTTGACAGTGAGAAAGTCGAGCGGGTGATTAATCTGTGTCTTTGGAATGCTCGGATCAAGTCCCACTGCCGATATTGACAAGAATGGTACTTCTACACATGTCTATTTATGACTTGACCGTACTGCTATTCGCTCCACGGGTACACTCGCTCCAGAGGCACTAGCCTGGTGCGATTAAGTGACAAAACTAAACGACAGGACGAATAAAACACCTAGAGTTGGAACATTGACTCCATTGTTCACAAATCTTCCCTACAAATACAGCTCGTAGTCCGTGGAGAGTGATGGAGACAAAGACTCGTTATGGGCAGTTATGACCAACTTGGGGATTGGAGAAGGAGTGTAAGGTGATTGTAGCAAGACATTAAAGCTGTTCACAACTGTTGTTCAGGGTTATGAGACTTTTAGAAGATCAATTGTACCGCAAAGTAGCCCTTTGTTTATAGGTACATCTTACGATGCCAAACTAGACCATAAATGGAGGTAAAAGGAAAAGTAACGGCAGATTTGTAATGTAGAGCGGATGAGGGGAGTCTATTGCAAGTCTTGGAATCTTTATAGTGTCATTGGAAGGGGGTTAGGAGGGACAATGCAGAATCTAGTTTTACCGCGAAATCGTCAACAAAAGTGTAACTAAAACTAAGAGAATTTAACAAATATAAGCAAATGTCTATCTGAACGGTACGTCCGCTACAGATATGAAATTTCAACAAAAGTGAGCTCATGTGATTCTTGGTGACGACATATTCAGACAACAGAGCTTTCTTTCTGCCCAAAGCCAGTTTTTTATGAGATTCGGTTGTCCATATTATCACCATGAACGATGGACCTAACAGATACCTTCAACTAGACTGAGAAAAGAACAAAAATATAGAGAAGAATGGTGTAACGATACTTGGAGAAGAATGGTGTAACGAAATTACGCACAATGGCGTACCAGGTCACAAAAGAGCACGGCTCTCGACACTTCTTACGCCTACGAGTGGAGCAAAAAGATTGCGGCACCCAGGATTCTCGTATGGTCTCCCACTACAATACTAACTGGGCTCTCTGGTGCTTGACTATGGCTGATCGGACGGGAAGCCGTATTTTCACCAGGATATGGCCGCAACCGTTGGGCTGGGGTTGTGTTGGACCGTTATATCGGACCAAAAATGTCATGTGAAGAAATGTTTAATCGAGTTCCCCAGAGGCGACAGAGAGGGATTTTTTGGTGGGAAAGAGAGAAGAAGGGAGAAATAAATGGACTAGAATGCGATGATGAACTGTGTCTATTTGTGGGAAGTCTTCAATGGGGTGTATTGATAGTGTTGTAGCGAGAGCATTTGTAAGAGTTAGTGTGAAGTGTATTGGGTGGTATTCAGCAGATTAATATGGGATTACTGACCCAGGAAGATCAGAGATACCAGGAGATTGTGATGGAGGACTTTGATATCAAGTCTCTGATTTCTTGAGGGTGTGATTGAGGGTATTATTGTCTCACCAGTATCACTATTTGGACAATCAACTACATACATACAACCAAATCATTGTATAGTGAAACAGCCGTCTGTTATTGCTCCAATTAAGACAATGGTGTGTCGCGTCGAATTAACCAACAAGAAATTGGTGCTCCAAAGTACCTGGGATATACTGCGTTCTCCAAGTAGCTGTCAATCCCGTCACTAGCTGAAAAAAGTGAGCCCAACTGGAGGTTCAACCGTGTTTGAGGACATTATAAAGAGACAAAAAGAAGTAAAAAGTATCAATTTCCTATAAATATTCGTCCTATGTAGTCAGCGTATCTGGACGTTATATCATGTGAATTTGTTTGCTTCTTCTCCCTTCTTTTTCTCAATACATTCGACCTGACTATAACATTTTACAGTGCTGCGAATCATTACTTGGGATTAGTTGAAGAGAAAAGCCAGCTGGGGGTTCTAACTGGATGTTACTGACATGCTGTAATAAAATGCTATATACCAAGCTGTAGAGGACAGCTAAATAAGTAAATCAATATGTCAAAAATCCCTACCTCTCTCACAAAATCTCAACATATCACGATTATCGTCAAAACATAGTGATATCAATTACTTGACTTTACTTGACAAACTTCCAAGCCTTGGAAAAAAACAAAAACAAAAAAAAACAAAAAAACAAAAAACAAAAACTCATCACGTGACCAAACTCTAATCTATTTCCGAGCCGCACCGCTGGGGGTTCAGTTTTGGGGGGTCTTCAAATGGGGATATTTGATGTATTTTCGTCTCTTTTTTTCACCAGTCTTTTTAGATTGTCATTTGGAACAGGAATATCAAGTTTTATTTTCGAAAAACCTACTATTAATGGAGTTGTGGAAACTTTTCTCCTAGTACTTGATATCTTAACTAAATATACTGTGAATACTTATTCAATTTCATGCGTTTATAAACACGATCAGTAATGGTCCAGAATATGACAGAATAACTTCCAAAATCTTTCGGGGACTCGAGGGAGATTTCTCCAGACCAAAAGAGTTGTATGTGATGTGTAATATGAATGCCAAGTACGTATCTCATTTCTTTTACTACTTGTTGTGCAGAAGATCAACTAGGAGTCTCTCGATTCTAACTAGCGGTAAATGCCGTGTTAGACTTCAACAAAATCTCCACTAGCACCAACCACCATAATTCTCTACAACCACACACTATTAAATTGACATAATTAATAATTAATTCATACACAATTAACATCCTTCTCATAAATCCTCCTCTATGCTCCTCCTATGGTCCTCGCTCTTCGGTTAACTCATCTCCGCAACCTCCGAGTAAAACTGTCTGAGAACAGAAGACAGCACTGAAGGCAACTCCTTAATGTCTCTGACAATGACGTAGAACTCGAAAGGGAACGTGTCGAGGTACTTCTCCATCTTGAGCACCATTTGGCCGTCATCTTGAGAAATGTACTTGGCCTGTTTGATGTCAGTGATGGACGAAGATCCCGAGGCTGCCGCCAGCGCGTCAATCACCACAAACACAAGCATGATCTTGAGTTCTCGGGCGTGGCGCACCAGCTGCCGCAGCACCTCGTGGTTCTCGCAGATACCATCGGAAATGATAATCTGCAGCTGCCACAGCTCGGCACCTCCCAGCTTCTGCTGCTGGAAGATATCGATCGAATTCTGCACCAGTTTCTGCACGTTGGTCTGGTCCTGGGCAAAGGAAAACTTGCTCACCAGCTCGCCGCCAGACTCGTCGGAAAAGGTCTTTTCAAACGGATGCACGAGCTGGGCGTCCTGGCCAAACTTCATCACCGCCAACTGGCCCGACTCGAGCTGGGTCAGCGCCTTGGAGATGAGTGCAATCGACTGGAAAGCCAGCTCCACACACTGGGGCGACTCGTTCATGGACTTGGAGTCGTCGACCGAAATCATAATCTGGTACTGACGCTTGGAGGGCTTGGTTCGACGCATCCAAATCTTGTCCTTCTTGAACGACGAAGCAATGTACGGGATGATCCGCTTCATGTTGAGCCGCTTTCCGGTCTTGAAATCACCCCGCATCTTGGTAGCGAGAGTAGGCTCAAGAATCAGACGCAGCTGCTCACAGAGAGTGGTGGCCAAGTCCGCAACGGACGACTGGTACGTCTTCCACTTGTCACGAGACTCAGAGAGAGACATGGCACTCTCGTCAATCGACAGGTCCTCAATATCCTCCTCCACTTCCTCCAGCTCCTCCTCATCAGAGTCAACCTCCATCATCTCGCCCTGAACCTTGCTCTCGGCCTCCTCATCGTCGGATTCAGCCTCGCCTTCAACTGCTGTCTTGCTAGCAGCTCCCTCGGGCGCACCTCCATCCTCATCAGCCTCCTCAGCGTCCTCCTCAGGCTCCTCTCCCTCCTCCTGTTTCACCTCATTTCTTCTCTCAGGCTTGACCTCCTCCTGCTCATCTTCCATGGCCATGTCGTCGTCAATGTCCTGCTTGACGTCTCGGTCAGCAGCACCCATGGCCTGCGTGTCGTGCTTGGAGTCGGGGCCGTCGACATGCTCAAACTCCTGAGGATCCACGTTGGCCGAATCCACATCATCCTGGGCGGAGTCGTTGTTAGAGTTTTTGATCTCCTCCTTCTTCTTGTGAAACTCCTTGAGCGCGTCGCCAAGTTGCTTCATTTGGTCAACTCGGCTGTCTTCAGCGTCGTCCTCCTGGCCTTCTTTGGTCTTGTCGTCCTGGTCCTCGTCCTGGTCCTCGTCCTGGTCCTCCTCCTTGGCTCCAGCCTCTCCACCCCCTCCAACATCCTCCTCCTCCTCCTTGGAGTCGGCATCCTGACCGGACCCCTTCTCGCCAGTCTCTTGCTTCACAGCACTCTCGTCGTTCTCCTCCTGGTCTCCAGCGTCATCTTGGCCATGGAGACCCTCCATCTCAAGCTCAGGAGCATCCTCGTTTTGTTTACCAGTCTCGTTGTCATCCTGGTCCACATCCATCTTCTCCTCCTCCATGGCGTCCTCCTTGACATTGTCCATCTCCTCGGGATTCTTCTCGTCGGCGTCCTCCACGTCCTCATTGACCTCTCCAGCGCCTTCATCAACTTCCTCCTCGTCGGCGCCTTCCTCGGGCTCCTCCTCACCAGCATTCAGGTCTTCATCCTCCATCTCAACGTCCTCGTCACCATCACCCTCCTCATCAGACATGTCCTTGTCAAGACCATCGTCAAACTCATCTTCTCCCTCCTCCTTGTCTTCATCCATGCCGTCCAGATTCATGTCCTCGGGCAACTCAAGCACTTCCGACTCGTCCAGATGAGGGTCCAATTCGTCGCCTTCTTGCTTGTTTCGGACGTCGTCCTCCTGCGCATCCACAGACTCACCATCAGAGTCGTCCTCCTCCTTCTCCTGCTCTCCCTCATCTCCATCGCCTTCATTCTCCTCCTGCTCTCCCTCATCTTCACCCTCACCCTCCTTGGTCTCAGCCTCTCCCTCTTCGCCTTGCTGCTTTCCGTCATCTTGCTTGCCCTCTTCTCCTCCATCATCCTTATCGTCACCATCCACGTCTCCATCCTTCTCCTTCTCATCTTGAACCTCCTCGTCGTCGTTCCACATCTTATCGTCCATGGCGTTCGGATCTAAATCGTCCAAGTTGCCGGTCTCATCGTCAATCTCCTCCTCCTCCTCCTCCTCCTCGCCATCCTTGTCCTCTCCCTCTTCCTCATCCTTGGCATTCTCACTCTTGCCAGCCATGTCACCCTCAACAGACACGGCATCGTCGTCCTCATCGTCATCCTTGTCCTCCTGGTCCTCGTTCTCCTGCTCCATGTAATCATCCAGGTTCTCGTCTTCACCCACATCGCCGGAATGATCCTGGGCGCCAGAACCGTCTCCAAGACCAGTGCCAGAAGCCGTAGCGTTGCTGTCCTGCTCCTGATCCTGCTCCTCTTCGGGAGAGCAGAAGCCGTTGGTGGCCAGGTTGTACAGAGCCTTGCACAGCAAAAAGCCTCCCTTGGTCAGATCGGCAAACTGAGCAGAGGCCTTGGAACACACAAGCTCGCACATGTACACGTACTGCTGAATATACGCTCGCAGCACGCCGAGAGCAGCGGATCCAGCCGCCGTGTGGGACACAGAGGCAATCGTGTCACGCGTCTGAGAGAGAATTCGGTCAGAATGCAGCAACTGGGCCAGATTCATAAGCAGCTGGTAGTCACGCGCGAACGAAATGACTTCAGACTCGTCATCTTCGCCCACATCTTCAGCAACCCGCTTGATGACTCCCTGGACAGAGACCAGAATGGTTTTGCACAGTCGGTCGACGGCAGCAAAGGATTCCGAGTCATCGGCAGTGAGTTGGTCTCCAGTCACATACTCAAGGTTGACAAACGACCTGACCAGCGTGGAGGCAAATTGGAAACAGCCGTTCACGCCAGTCACCTTCTCCAACTTGCTCTGGAACACCTGCACAGTGTTATGCATCTCCTCGACCAGCTTCGTAGTCTCGCTGGTGGGCTTCTTCCAGTCCATCAAGTGCTTGACGGCGTTGAAAGAGTGCAGTAGAGTCACAAACTTGGCCTCAAAGTCATTGCACAGAGTGGTGATCTGAGCAACTCCAGAGCCGAGCTTGGAGTCGAGACGGAGCATGTTGCTAGCAGAGTCGATGATGACATTGATGACCGACTTGAGATTGGTCAGGAATCTCACCACCGAGTCACCGTCAACAAACGACAGAGAAACGTCCGAAGAAACTGTCTTCAGCTGCTTGCCAACGTCAGACATGTCCTTGGCATTGTTTTCCACTTCGCCAATCACATTGTTCTCCTTAATGCACATTCGCAAAATGTTCTCGGCCATGGCAGCTCCCACAAAAATGTCCTGCAGAGGCACATCTCCCGAGGGGTTGGCACAGGCGGACCGGAGCTTGGAAAAGGAGTCAATCAGTCGCATAAAGTACGACTGGTCACGCTTGGAGCTCACCACAAGGTTTCCAAGCACCGAAGAAAGCGACGCCTGAGACTCCAGGGTCTCCTGTGTGATTCGGCCCTTGAAGCCATGGGCTCGAAGCTCCTTGAGAGTTTCAGACAGGAAACGCTGCTTCTCCACCCGCAACGCACCAATCTCTTTCTTGTTGTCCTCGGTCACGTGATTGGGTGTGGCCTTCTTGAGTCGAGCGGATTCGTCCAGAATGTCAGACACAATGTCCATGAGACTCACAGACTCAATCTGGTCCAGGTTGGAGATTCGCTTGGACAGAATAGACAGAGTCTTCTGAACGTCAGGGACAAATGTAGGCGTGTACAGACCCAGAAGATGAGACAAGTCCGCTACAGAAGGAGCAGAAACAGCCACAACAGAGCTGGTCACACCGTCATCCTGCATACCGCCCTCAAGAACAGACTTGACAGGCTCGCAAAGAAGAGTTCGGTACTTCTTGACCACCTTGAACAGCTTTCTGTGCGACTTTCGGGCACTCTCCTTGAGAGCATGCACGTTGGTGTCCTTCCAGGAGGCCAGCAAAATCACCTCTTGGATGTCCTTCTGCAGACTCTTCTTTCGGGCAGCAACATGGGCAGTAATGGACGGAACAAACATCTTGTAGTACACCAGGAAGGCCTTGAGAGCGACCGTTACCTGGTTGACAGACGTGGAGGGCTCCATGGAGCCAATGTGCTTCAGAACAGCGTCCAGAAGCTCCAGTCGGAAACTGTACTGCCCAATGGTGGACTGAGACAGGAACAGATTCAGAGTCTGGACCAGCTGAGTGATATCGTCACGTGATAACTCAGAGTTGTCTCTGCACACAACAACCACGGCCTCGTAGACATTGAACCACCACTGTCCAAGTCCGTCCTTCTGAGCCTCCTCCTCAAAGTCAAACAGCTTGGGCCACATGGCAAGCTCCAAACGTCGCCAAGAGACAATCAGAGTGGTGAAAATGTCAATGTACTCGCGCACAGACACGTCACGTGACGCCAGCTTCTCCCACTCGTGCAAAAACGTGTAGATCTGCTCAACCTTGGCCAATAGCCGGGCCACGGGAGTCACCACCGAGAACGACAGCAGTTCGTTGCATTGGAAAGCAATCTGCTGGAGAGTGTCATGCTCGGGCCACTTGGCCAGCAGGCCGTTGACGAACTTGAGCAGTTTGGTGGCGACATTGACGCACTTTTGCGTCTCCGCAGCCGAATGTTGTCGGTAAAAGTCGAAACTGGGGGAAGCCTCTGCAACATCGATGCAGTCCGTCTCCAGAACAGTCACGTGCGCCTGCAGCAGCGAAGGCATCACGTGACCGACCTTACCGTGCGTAGCGAGGGCGGCACCCTTGAGAATAACATGGGACATGGGCTCCTCGACGCCGCCAAACACCCGCTCGTACGACTTGAGCCAGTGCGAATAATCCACGTCCTGCTTAGTCACCTTGGGTTTGATCACGTTGCCGGCGTCGTCGAGCTTGATCTCGTAGTCGGGGAACAGCTTGGCAAACTCCTCCTCGGCTGTTTCGTCCAGGTTGGTCGAGAAACCAGACGATTCAATGGCCGCCTGTTCCTCCATTCGCAGCCGTCTGAGAGTCCATCTAGCAAAGACTGTGGTACAACAGTAGGCCACAAGGGCGGTGTCGCTGTTGCCCTGCTTGGAGACCACGTCCATGACAAACGACAGCGTCTTCTCCACGCTCAAATCCTCCACAGACTTGTCCTTGCAGTACTTGACGAGATTGTCGAGGGTGGAGGAGAGAGCCACGGAGGAAGAGAGAGTCAGAGCATCGGTAGTCCACTCGGCAACAGGGTCCGAGTCCAGAGCACTCTGCATCATGTACACTCCGAGTCTGAAACCGGAAACAAAGCGGTCCAGAATGGAGCATAGGTCGGTGTACCGGGGATAAGACGCCTTGAGACGAACCAGAAACTGCTGGGTGTTCTTCTGGAACAGATCCAGCTCCTGGAGCAAGGTGTCACGTGACTCTGCCGTCGCATGGCTCACCTTTTCCACCGTCTGGTCCAGCACCACCATGAACTGGTTCCACTCTCTGATCATGAGGTCGATCGAGGTGGACGAGTCTCTGTAGACCCGGGGCTTGAACAAGGCTGTTTCGGAGGAATATTCTTCGACATCGGTGCCAAAGAAGATCTGCTTCATCTTCTGGTCGACATTGTGGCTGGCTCGGTGCAGGTTATCGACTCGGGTTTGCATATCGTAGTCCACGTACTCCTTGATAGCAGGATCATAAGGCAGGTTGGGCACGTACATGTCCAGAGCGGCCTTGAAGACGGCAATGTAGGCAGTTCCGACAGAGGAGACGGTTCTCTCGGATAGCAAGGCCGGCACGTGCTTCATCCCACTCATACACTGTTCCAGAGCACCCTCGGCAACTCCAGATACGGCGTTACCTACCTCCTCTAAGTCGCTGAGAGTTGCAGTGAGCACAGAAACAAAGTTCGGCAGCTTTTCAGCCAGAATGGCAGTGTTGTCTGCTGCCAGGAGCTTGCCGACGTAGGCGTAGTCCGTTCTAGACTGCTCCACCGCGCCGTTCTTGGTGTTTCCAAAGCTCTGGGCGGCAGAAATGTACTCTCCAGCAAGATGGTCAGGAGAAGTGAGCTCGTAGCCATTGCCGTGCTTGGTGAGTTTTTCGAGCAGAGACTCTTCCTGGGTGGGGAGACAGGCGTAGAACGAAATGTTGGCGTGGGAAATGCCGGACAGCTCGAAAGCGGTCGCCAGATCGGAGAAAAGAGCAATGTAGGCATGGTTCCGGGTCTTGGTAACCTGCTCCACCTCGTCTTCTCCCTCAGCCTTTACCTCAGTCGCATCCATGGAGTCCACAGTCTTCACCAGAGTGTCGAAGAACTCTTCGGTGATATCGTCGTCTCCAACGGCAGCCAAGAAGCCCGCAAACTGAGACTTGACCGTGAGAACCGTCTCCAGCGAGGACACAGGCATCTGAGCACAAATGCGGTCGAACCGCTCGCACAGAGCAGCCACCTTCTCGAACTTCAACCATCCAGGCAGAGTGGAGGGAACAGAAGGACATAGAATTTCCCAAATGTGCCGCATGACCAGTCCTCGAGAAAGAGAGATTTGCGAATCAAACAGAGCCAGGGCCCTTGTGAGGGGCGTCAGTTCGATTCCACGCGACTCCCGAATCCACTCCTCAAACCAGTCGGCATACACGTGGAACTGCGACTCCACGGGAGACTGCACACTGGTGTTGATGTAGATTTGGTCGGTGAGAGTGAGGAGAGACAAAAGGTGGGTGAAAACGCCATCCTCAACGTTGGCTCCTGCCAAAACACCCTCCAGCACCTTCTCGACAACTTCCACCGCTCCAACAAGCAACTGGTACAGACCAGGAGCAGCAGCGTCCTTCATACGCCGTCCAGCAACAGCAGCCGCGGACTTTTCAAGATAGGTCAGCGAGCTGGCCTTGTTGTTTTCGCCGTTGGAAGAGGCAGTAGACAGCTTGTTGGTTGTGTTCGAAAACCGGACCATGAGAGCCAAAATGGGCGACAACTCACCAAGCTTGACAAGATCAGGATCCAAACAAGGGTCCAGGAAGGCGTCCACGGGGGTCACGTGATCGTAGTCGGGCGTCTGCTTGAGTAGAGACACGAATCGATCGACTCCGATTTCAGCGCAGAGGCTCATCACGTGACTGGCGACTTGCTTGGCCTTAGCGGGCGCATCCGACGACGAAACCAACCCGGCAAAGTCAGACAAGGCCAGTGGCCACGACAGGTACTTGAGAGCCGTCGCGGCGACCACGTAATCTTCGGGTTCGGTCACGTTGTTGCCAACCACGCCGCTCACGGCCTGTCTCCATGTCAGGACATGGGACTGCTGCACGGGGGCTCCATCGGCCGTCTCTGCGATTCGCACGCGGTCGAATTCGGACATTCTCACGTCCAGCTCGTCGACAAAGATTTCCACCGCTCGGTTTCGCATCGCTCGAGACAGTTCTCCATACTTGGGGTTCACGGTCAGGAAGATTCGGAAGTTCTTGTGAGGAGTGATGACTCGAGGGGAACCGTCTTCTAGCGCGCTCTCGTTGAGAATAAGGGTTCCATTGGGCTCCAGCAGCGAGTTGAGTCGGTCCAGAACTGAGGCTGAACACAGGTTTGCGTTGTCCAGCACCAGCCAATGACCCCGAGCCACAGCATTGACAAGAATACCATCGATCCACTGGAACGACACGGCGTCAGAGGCGCTCTTGGACTTGCTCAGGGCGTCAAGCTCGTCATAAAGATGACTAATCTGAGTCTGGAGATCCTGGTCCATGGAAGTATCGGCCTTTTGGGCCAGAGCCTTGGTCAGGCCCTCCTCGTTGTCACGCGACAGCTCCCGTCGGGCCCACTCGGCAAACACGTGACCTATCTTCTTGTCAATCTGTTCGCGCTTCTGCCGGTTGTCCACCTGCTCGTAGCCTCCCACCAAGTCGACAGAGTCCACGTCGGCGTTGAGAGCAATCTCATCAAGAGTAGCTCCGGCAACACAGGCCATGAGCCGGATCAACGAGGTCTTTCCGGAACAAGAAGGTCCCGCCAGAATCACGGGCCACGAATGGTTGATGGCCCGAATCAGAGTCTCTGAGGGGGACGAGTTGCAGTGCAAGAAGGACAGCGGAGAAGAGGAGTACGACGGCTGAATGAGTTGGTCACGGGCGAGAGAGGCACGTCCGCAACGGATTTCAGACGAAGACTGCACAGTCACGCAGTAGTCACGTGCCTGCGAGTCTCGGCCATCAAACACGGTCTTGTACAGCTCCTCCAGCTGCTGTCTGTCAGTCACGGTTCTGAATCGATCTCCAGCAATGAGATTCAGAAACGCGCCAGGGTTGGCGTTTTGGTCACGTGACACAAGAGACATCCACCGCATCGTGTCTCTCATGTTGAATTCCCAGGGTGCTCCCTTGGCTCCGAATTTACCCGACTGCACGTCCTTGTCCAGCTGACTAATGAACTGGATCATGCGTTCCGAGTCGTTTACCTTGGGGTAGAGGTATTGGGCAATCTGGAACAAGTCTTCTTTGTCCAGCGCGTCCACATAGACGACGGTGAATCGGTTGAGGAACGACTTTGGCAGACCCTTTCGTCCTCCGCCCTGGTGCTGGGGGTTCTGAGCCGCGAACACGGTGAATCCCGGAGCACAGGTGAAGAACTTGTCCAGCTCGGGAATGTAAGTCTGTCCTCGGTGATCTAGACAGGCGTTGAGACCTTCCAAAACCGACTGGGATGCCAGATTCATTTCGTCCAGCAGCACCCATTCTCCGGCCTGCATGGCTCGCAGGAACGGGGCGTCTCTCCAGACAAAGGTGCCGGCTTCGGAGTCCTCCGCAGGCGCGTCAGAGCCGAACAGATCGATCAAATCGGTCTGTTCAGACAAATTGATTCGAGTGAGCGGCTTTCCAAGTAACTGAGCGATGGACGTGATGAGAGAGGTCTTTCCAACACCAGGCGAGCCCTCCAGAAGGATGGGCTTGGGGACTTGTAGAGAACGAAGGACTCTCATTGCGTTCAGCCGAGTAGTAGGGGCACTCAAGTTGAACGTTGCCTTCTCAACAGCGGTGGAGGAGCCGTCAGACTCCTTCTCCACGCCAAAATGGCCAATCTTCAACTCGTCACAAGTGTCCTCAATCTCAGGAACCTGGTCGTAGATGGCCAGGAGTTGAGGCTTCTTTTTTATAGAGATCAACGACTGCAGCTTTCCAATACACTCTCTCTTCTCGGCCTCCAAATTGGTCAAATACGAAGTCTGACCAGTACCAAGAGCATCGACGAAGACCATAAGAGCTCCATGCAGCAGAGCCACTTCATGGGAACCTTCAAACTTGTTGATGAACTCGGTCCAAGCAAGCAGGTTTCGCAGAGAGATGATTCCCGAGGTTGTGGAGCCGCTGTATTTGATGGCAAACCACTTGGAGAACTCGGTGACCACCTTGGACAGATACTTTTTGTCGTCGCCGAGTCTCGAGCCGACAATCGTCTCCACGTCGGAAAAGTCCTCCATAGAGGGTACCCAGATCTCTGTGAATCGGTTTCGCAGAGCCAGAGACAGCTCCTTCTTACCGTAGTCTCCACCAGGGTTCATGGTAGCGAAGAATTGGAAATCGGGGAGCGCAGTGACGGACGCCTCAGACGCGTCGGAGCCCTTTTCAGCAAGCAGTAGGGTTCGCTCAGGCTCAAGGACTGAGTTGAGACGTTCCAGAACCGAGTCGTCGGCCAGAGAAATCTCATCGAGAAGGAAGAAGTCGCCCTGCTTGAGAGCCTGAATAAGAGAACCGTCCGACCACGTGAAGAGCGTCTTTTGGGCCGCCCGCGAAGTGACGACAGCCTGCTTGATCTCCTCGGGGAAAGATTCGGGATCCTTCTTGAGTAAACTGAGATACTTGACGTCAAGTTCGGAGTTAGAAAGACCCGCGGTGTCTTCGTCTCCCAGAGCCTCCAACAAGGCATCTCTGAAACGGCTCTCCAGATCAGACCGATTTCGAACAGGTCGGAAAGAACCAATAATGTCGCCAGTCTCCATGTTCTGATGAGCGTTGACAATGTGCAGCTCCTTGTCACGTGCCTCGGCAAGCAGCTGACAAACGGTGGTCTTACCACATCCAGTCTCACCCACCAGAAGAATGGGCTCCTTGTGCTTGATAGCTTCCTGGACAAGATAGACCAGCCGTCGCAGACCATTGGTCATCACCACAGAAGAATTGGCGTCCACTCCAGGAACAGTCACGTGGTCGTACAGCTGTCGCTCGTCGAGTTTCACCTTCATGACCTTTTCGATGGCCCGTTTGACCACCTCTCTCTCCTCTGGGTTTCGCACTCGTTCACCAAGTAGCAAGAATCCGTTCATGGCCAGCTCCTCGTTGTTGTCGCAGTTTCGGCCAGCCCATCGGAACAGGTCTCGAAGAGTCGCAAACGCATTCTGTTCAAAGACTCGCGAAGCCTGTCGCACCAGCGAAAGCTCCCGGTAAACGTTGACAATCTTGGCAGCCTGGGACGGAGCAATGAGCGCTCGTTTATGCAGAATGTGCTCCAGCTCGGTCTCGGGAATATCGCCGAAATGAAGCTCCAAGAAACGGTTTCGGAAAGCTCGAGACAACTGTTTTCGACCACCATACAGTCCGGGAGGGTTCTGGGTAGCAAACAGCCGAAACTGGGGATGGGGACGGACCACCTCCTGAGTCTCGGGAATGAGAAGCTCCCGGTTGTCGTCCAGAAGTCGGTTGAGGGCCTCCAGCACGTCGGTGGGCGCCAAATTCAGCTCGTCAAGAACAATCCAAGCTCCTCGTCGCAGAGCCTGCACCAGAACTCCCTCCTTGAACTTGAGCTTGCCCTCGGAATCAGCCACGTATGTGCCCAGGTATTCCTGCAAGTCCGTGTGTTCGTGGTTGTTGATACGCACAAACTCGTGACCGGTTTTCTGAGCAAGGTACCGGATCATGGACGTTTTTCCAGCAGAAGTGGGACCCTGGATAAGCACAGAGGACTTTCCGGACGTGGCTCGGACCAGATTGAGCAGGTTCTTGGTCACAAACGGCGTCATAACGTACTTCTCGTCGTCGTAGGGAGTCAGCGGTCCCGGCTCCAGCCAGTAATGCTCGAAAGCAACATGTTTGTCGCTGGGGGCCTTGGTTTTCTGTGTCATGATCGACTTTTGGTCCTTGAGCTTGTTGACAGTGTACTTCTTGATGACTTCATGGAGAGTAGCCTCGGAGTCGGCATCCAGCAGAGTCAGGAAAGACATGCAGAAGCCCTCGTACAGCGACCGACGCAACCCTCGGGGTCCAAACAGATGCGCAATCTGCGACACGTAGACCAGTGTTCTGGACAGCGTTCGAATGGAGAAATGGGGCTTCTGGCCCGCTCCGTCCACAATCTTGTTCTCGGCAGACAGTTTCTTGGCTGTTAAGTACAAGTCCGCCACGTCGTTGTGGATGCCAATAGTGGAGTCCGACACACATAAGTGGCCAATGTACCGGTCGATGATCTTGAGCAAGTCATCAAAGTTCTCGTCGGGAGAAGACACGTAGAGCTCTGTGAACCGCGACCGGAGACCCAGAGGCAGGTCTCGTTTACCGACATCGGTAGCCGGATTCATGCATGCAAACATTCTGAAGTCTGGATGAGCCACAATGGTCTCTGCGTCTCCCTTTTCGGACAAGAGAAGTGTTCGGGGCTCGGACAGAAGATCAGAAATGGCCTCCAGAGTGTCGGGAGACGCCAGGTTGATCTCATCGAGCAACACCCACTCGCCCTTTCGCACGGCCTGGACAATGGATCCCTCGATGAACTGGAACACAAACGACGACTGGATCTGCTTGTACTGGATCTCGAACGCCAGGAGATTGCTCTGGAACTGGTCCCACTGAGCCTGCAGTGACACGGTTTCCTTGTCGGTCAGCTTGCGCCGCTTACCGCTCTCGGATTCCTTCAGCCGTCCAGCAGACAGCTTGACCGCCTCCTTCCACAGCCGAATGCAGTTCTTCCAGTGGCGGATGTTAAAGGCCCGGGTCAACAGCTTCATGAACTCCACGTTCTTCTTTGCAGAAAAGGTGGCCGAAAACACCTCCTGGAACTCATCCATCAACGGAACCGCAATCATAGACACGTCGACGGGCTTAAATCCACCCAGAAGATCGCCGGCCTCAGTCTGCTGAGACACGTTGACAACGGTGAGTTTCTTGTTCATCAGAGAAGCCACGTTCTGAACCACAGTGGTCTTACCGGTACCAGTTTCTCCAACCAAAAGAAGCGGCTCGGTGGAAGAAATGGCCACGCAAATCTGCTCCATCAGCTTGGACGCGTGGTTGGTGTTGGCAAACAGACTGTTGCTCTTCTTCTTCTGGCCAGTGACTTGTTTAGTCAGCAGGCTTCGTCCCACCTCCAGGCTGTCGCTGCTATCCTGGTAGGCAGGAACTCGGCCAAGGAGAACATCTACCTTGGGAGCAGACATGCCCAGACACTCTCCAATCACATGGGCAGCCTTGTTTCGGGCGTCCGAGTTGCTCAGAAAGCCGGCAAAGCAATCCAGAGCCTCCAGAAAGATGAACTCGTACACGTGGTTGGGCAGAGGGTCATTTGGAGACGTGTATCCGAGTCTCAAGATCATGGCACTCACTCGGTTGCACAGTTTGATTAGGTCGTTCAGGGAAACCACTCGAGAAACGGCAGATTTCGTCAGAGAAACAAAACTGGATGAGCCGTACAGAGCGACAATGGCCGCAAACGTGTCTTGGAAGGACTCGGCCATGGCGGAAATCACGTGGTATCGCTCCTTGATGATGGTGACAATCTCCTCGGGCTGCAGCTCCGGGAGCTCCACCTGCTGCCATAGTCGCAAGCCGATAATCTCGTTTGTGTGAGCCCCGATCTTCTTTCGCATGGTTCCCACCAGTCGGAAGCCAGCGTGGGCCTTGATCACCTCGTCTCTCGAGGGAATGACGAGTTCTCGCTTCTCCAGTAGAGACAATAGAACCGAAACCACATCGGTGGGGGCTCGGTCAATGTCCTCCACAAGTACCCATCGTCCTTCCTTGATGGCTGTAGTCAGTACACCGTCTCTCCACTCGAAAGACCCCGGTTTGGAGCCGGTGGTGTACGCTCCAATCAGCAGCTTGGAGTCTGTCTGATCGCCGAGATGGATTCGCACCATGTTGTCCAGCTTGGACAGGTTGCGGGCAATCTCGTTCACATAGAAGGTCTTTCCCGAGCCCGAGGGGCCGCTCAGAAGAATGGGCGCACTGGTGGAGAGCGCCTGGCCCAGCTCATTCATGATTTCAACACTCGTGTCGGTCTCCACGTAGTCAGAAGCCACGGGAGAGGGTCCTCCAAGTCGAGGAATCAAAGAAGAACCAATAGGAGTGTTGAGAGAGTTGAGCTCCGAAACGGGGATGTGAATGTGTGTGGTAGGCAGCAGGTCACGTGCCAGAGCCAGCACGCGCTCGCTCTCTCTGTACTCGAGCTCTGCGTCGCATTTGGTCATTTCAAACACCTTGTACAGCAGCTGCTTGGCCATGTCAAAGGACATTAGTCCGCTCACCACCTCCTTGTCCACCAGACCGCCGTACGTCTCTCTATCAAACGAGACGAGGCGGTAGAAGGCGAGCAGAATGGCCTCTGTCTGTGTCTCACTCTGGGGCACCTTGAGCATCTCCATGAAGCCCATCTTTGAGACGAAATGAGAGCAGAGGGTCTGGATACCCGGGCACACAGCAACATCACGCGCGAGAGCAGTGAGCACGAGAACGGCGTCATCGCCACTACTGGCGCTTGTGATCCACCGCGCCACCAGATCGGGGGCGATTTGGGGGCATGAGGGCAGAATTGGTGTGGTTAAAGCGGTGGTGGATAATTGCGTGAGGGTGTGGTTTTGGTAATCAGTAGGGATTGATGTGGTGACTGGGTTAGTAACGCAACGGTAGTGGGGATCGGGCAACAGGAGAGTCACCTCCGCCGGGATCAAGTGGCACATGTTGTTGACAGACACGATGGCACCAGTTTGGACAAGTAAATCAATACTCAATGCTTCAAATGACCTTTCATCCATCTCCAAGTGTCACACTTGAAACATGGCTGACATGGTCCATGCTCACCGTCACAACACAACATAGTAACACGGCCAACTGACAACCTGGTGTCGTTTGCATTTATTCAGTTGTTTGTAAGTTGTGTTTGCCTCTTTCTCCCTTCCTCTCCCTACTTGCTCCTCCTCTCTCTCGATACTCACTCTTGTCACCGGATGCAACCATTTTGTATCGTTTATCGTATGTATGAACCTGTAGTCGTAGGGCAATGTCGTAATCGCAATCTGTGTTAGAATCGCTCCAATATCTAATCTCCAATCTCCAATCTCAAATATCCAAGATCCAAGATCCCGCTCGCCACCATACTCACTTGAAGCGTAATGTCGCTGCTAGGTCTCCGTCTTGCAAGACAGGTAAATCGAATGAAGCTGGCGGGTCTGTATGTATGTGTCAGATTCTGGGTTAGTTTTGTCCGCCGGATAATCTCCAGTCGCTGCTCTCGACGTCTCGCCCCACTCACAATTCCAAAAGCTCCAAAATCAACAATATCAAGATCTGCTGAAAAGTCGTTACACGATCAAGCACTGGTCTGCAAAAAAATATAAGTTCATGCACCAATATTTTTTTCCATCGCAATGCACCCCGAGCTTATTTTTTATTTTTTATTTTTTATTTTTTATTTTTTATTTTTTATTTCAAAATCTGGAGAAAAAATACAACAGATTTGAGGGTGTAGAAACAGTAGTAACGGTGTCTTTGGCACCAATTGGCCTGGTGATATTTATTGTTTTCTGCTGACAAAAAAAAAACAGCCATATTGATCGACTTTACCACACTTCAAGAATGTCCAACTATAGGGAGAGTAATTGTGGATATTACTTATAGCTACAGTAAGTACTGCACATTCAATTTCCGTGACTCACTTCATCTACAAGTGCTGACACTCGATAACCCCCTTGAACCATCTGTTTCTCGAGACTATCCCCTGATCATCGCTTACTAAGCAAAAAACGTGCCTATTTGCCACCGGATCAACGTCTTGACACGCCTTAGATGCAGCTTCTTTTACTGCGCGTTTACTCACCATTTACTTGGGGTTTCAACTAATTCATTACCTTATTCAACCCAACTGTGGACGTCAGAAAAAAAAGTGAAGACGTGTTAAGATGAAAGCACCTGTAGGTCCGTGCCAAGCAGCATGTCGATAGCTTTTTCTCGCTGGTGTCTGCTCAGAAGAGCTGCTGGGCTACTCTTCGCTTTCTATGCCTCTCCCTTATTCCACTTGTCCACCACCTTGGCCATCTCCTTTCTAAACCCCTGACTATCAATGCTAGTCTCGGTCTCATCGTAGAATGGATTGCTCTTGTACGCCACCAGCACCTTGAGCACCTGCTTGGCAAACTGCTCAATGCTCTCGGAGCCCTCCTGGGCCTCGCAGCCAATCACAATCTTATTGGCCGTGTTGGTGAGCATACCGTACACCGCCAGCTTGTGCACGTATAGAAGAGACACGGTGCCGGCGTTTTCGTTCTGCTGCTGGCCCAGATAGTCCAGAGCCATGTATGCTAGTGACGAGTAGTCGTACTCGAGCTGTGTGGTGGTTTCGCCTTCACCGGGATAGATTCCGATGAACAGAGGGGTGTTCTGTGTTAGAAGAAGAAAGGAGCTTGTACGACAGCATCGCGACAGTCCATCACCAAACATGACTTGGACACCTTGTCTCTTCGACGTCAGACAATGCTCTTTCAGCGACAGACGTTGAATGAGATAGCAGCTTGCTTGATACACGAACCACGCTGTTTCTCCAGAATTCACGCGAGGGTGTGTGACAGCCAGTCCAAATTCACGATAGGGTGTGTAGCAGCTATGATAGATTCCAAATTGAAATTGAAAGAAGAGTCAAGGACGCGCCGGAAGGAAAGGAACACAGGTAGTGAGTCCAACGAACCATCTCTGTCTAGCCGTAGGACTATAATGGGATGACTCCAGTGATGCATTCAGGCAATCTCAACACACACCGACCTATGTGGCACCACTTGAGCTTCCCGCCCCTCAGTCTTCTTATCCTATCCTCAGTTGCCACATAAATTGTAGTCATGTGGATGGTTTGACATTCTCCAGCGTAAATTGCCAATAATCCGGCGCATTTCAAACCAATCCAGTCACTTCACAAACCATGTAATACCCGGGACCGTCCCTTACCCGTGGATCATCTCATACTGTGTCGCTGTCGTTGGTTGTTCTGTTGTCTCTCTTTCAGAACATTCTGTTTGCGGGAGGCATTACCCTACCGTCGAGCCGCCCCTCGTCCCCTCCTCCTCCTCCTCCTCCTCCCTCCTCCTCTCCACACACTTACCTCCCTGCTGATTATCGACACCAGTTTCACCTGAGCCATTGTATCTTGTAGAGTCCTTTGGTGTTGTACTGTCCACGATGTGCGTGCTGTACGTGTATGCAGGTTGAGCTTGGGTGAATGAAAATCGAAAATGAATTATTAAAACACGGGTAAAATAGAAGAATTTCTTTTGAGCCTCTTTCGGGATCACTACCGGCTTCTTCTATTGAACAAAATTACAATAAACAAAATATGATCAATATGGACTCCGCCAACTTCGGGGTCCATTCTGTATCGTAAAATCTGGGTGAAACGACCGGAAGCCATGGAAACTGAAACTTTGGGTGAGAAAGTAACCATCGGCAAAAGGTCTCTCAAACGGGGTGAAATGTCGTTCTTGTGCAAGTAAAAGCCACATGAAGGTCGTCAGCGGATCGCTCTGAATCATTAAATACAACTCTTGTCCAAATCGGGTATCATTTGACCAAAATAAACTGATTCCTCATTTCTTATACAGGCCAATCTGAGTGCACATGACCTACAGTACAAGGTACTTGAACTTGAACTTGAACTTGAACTTGAACTTGCACTCACACCATCTTTAGCACCATCCAGAATTGTCCGAGAACGACAAAAAAAACCCCCATCAAAAGCATCAAATCCACCCTCAAACACCATCCACACCTCCACTCCCCTCCTTACTCAGCGCTCAACTCGCCCTATTCCGCCATCTCCCTTGCTCATCGATCGCATCGCACATGCAGGTGGATCTTGTTGATCGACTTTTTTGACATCTACTTCGGCATTTTGGATCGAACTTTCTACAAGAACTTGCACCGTTGTCCCTTTGTCGCCACTGACAGTTCTAGACCATCAACTGACGATTTCGCAATTCGCAATCTCTACTTGTATCCACTACTGGTAGTAGCAACACTCATCTCACTCTTGTACAGCTGCAACCCCAGACCCATGAGAAACGCCACTGACACCTCCTCCATCGATCTTGAGTCGCTGGAGTACCCCGACGCGGTGGTGTTCGACCTGGACTACACGCTGTGGCCCTGCTGGTGCGACACGCATCTCAGTCCTCCCATCAAACGGGGAACCAGCGACCTTCAGGTGGAAGATCGCAGCGGTTACGTGCTGAGTCTGTACAGAGACGTGCCCGAGATTCTGAAACATCTGCGCGAGAAGAATGTCAAGATTCTGGCTGCGTCGCGAACGGCCACCCCCGACGTGGCCAAGAGCATTCTCAAGACGATCAAAATCGACGGAGAGCCGGTGCTCAACTACTTTGACGCACTGGAATGGGGCCAGGGAACGAAAATCAACCATTTCAAAAAGCTCAACAAGAAAACCAAGGTGGATTTCAACAAGATGATCTTTTTCGACGACGAACGACGGAATAAAGACGTGGAGAGAAGCCTGGGGGTCATGTTCAACCTGGTCGACGAGAGCTACGGTGTCAACTGGAGCGAGTTCAAAAGAGCCATCAAAGGCTACAATGAGAGATTGAAGAGTGGACTGTGAGAAGAACCCAAGGGCAAACTGAGTACCTGTATTACGGCCTGACCCCTGGAAGCCAACCAACCACAGTACCATCGAACTTGTGCTAGGATCCAGCCACTCACGAGAGTTCTACACACCTACAAGCTCCCAAACCACTCCCACGACTAACTGCTGTCGTTCACTAGAATGAGATACCTGTACTTCTCTCGCACTTTGCCATATAGATAATGTAACAATAATGAACTACATTGAAAGACTCGCAATGAGCTTACGAAGGAACACTACATTCGTAGTCTCCAGCAAGTCCAACCCTTTACAGCAACTACTACCACTAGAAATCTATCACCAGAAATACCGCCCGAAAGGCTATTAATGACTACGTAACATGATTAAACAAAATACAACTCTCCCTCGGGAGATTCTTAGTGAGTGTCCCAACGTGATGGTAACATGGAGGCACTATTGCAAGATCCGTTTCGATTTCCTTGCTTTGTGCAATTAAAACTGGCCAGGGCCAGGAGTGCCAGGAAGCGAACCCTGGACAGCGTCGGTGGAAAGAGCAGGAGAACCAACTCGACCGGGATCCAGATGCGAGCCACCCTCAAGAGGAGCAGAAGCTCCGGGAGCCAGAGGAGCACGGCCGGGGTCCAATGAAGAATGCTGCAGACCCTGGGTGACGTCCTCAACGTCGCCGTATTTGCCCTGCAGAGCTCCATGGTCAGTCACCTGGCCATCCTGGAGCTGCGCAGAGCCGCCAGCGGGGGCGTTGAAGCCGGGATCAACGGGCTCAGGCGTGTACTCAGCCCGGTGGGTGCCGTCGAATCCGGCTCCGGCATCCTCCTCCTCGGGAATGGTGTGCACTCCAGAAGACACAGGGGCAATACCAGCAGCAGCAGCACCGCCAGAGGCGGCACCGGCAGCAGCAGCACCACCGGGCACGGAAGAGCCAGCGGTGGGCTCGTACTGAGGCTCATATGACTGCTGAGAGGGCTCAAACTGCTGAGTGGGCTCATACTGCTGAGCAGCAGGAGCAGCAGAGGTAGCGGGCTCAGCGTATTGGGCAGCGGAAGCAGGAACGGCACCAGCAGCACCGGTAGCAGGCTCAGCGTACTGAGCGGCAGAAGCACCGGGCTGTTCAGCGTATTGACCGGCAGCTCCAGCGGCTCCAGCCCCAGCGCCAGCCCCGGCACCTGCGGCACCTGCAGCGCCAGCAGCTCCGAGACCAGCAGCGTGCTCCTCAGGCTCGTCCTCAAAGTCGGCAGAGGAAAAGTTGGTCTTTCCTCCGCTGACCTTGAGGAAGGCGTCGTACCACAGCTGCAGCTCCTGGTAGGTGGCAGCCTTGAGAGTAATGGTCTTCTTGGTGGGAATGGTGGAAGACGTGTCCTTGCCCTTGATTTTGAGCTTGAGGTCTCCTCCTCGAGGAGGAAGAGGACCAATGGTAGAGTCAGGAACGTAGAGCGAGAAGTTGGGGTTAGGCTCAATCAGAGGATCCTCAGAGGCATAGCCGTGCAGGAAACCCGATCGGGTAAGCACGTAGAAGCCCGAGGTGTAGTTCTTGACAATGTGGCCCTCCTTTCGCTGCAAGATACCAGACACCAGAGGTTGGGCGGCGGGGTTGTCCGAGTTGGGGAAAGTGACCGAGTCCAACGACCGCTTGGCCTTCTGGGGGTCGACCAGCTGGTGCTTCTCCCGCTGGGCAAACTCGTCCCACTCAAAGTCCTCGGGAATAGCGGCAAACCGCTCGGAAAAGGACACGTATGAGTC
This sequence comes from Yarrowia lipolytica, assembly GCF_001761485.1. Classification (NCBI taxonomy): domain Eukaryota; kingdom Fungi; phylum Ascomycota; class Dipodascomycetes; order Dipodascales; genus Yarrowia; species Yarrowia lipolytica. The sequence goes on along the minus strand of NC_090771.1, from coordinate 1,114,489 downwards.
GTGGGCGTTGGCAAAGTAGCCAGAGAGGATCTCCGACGACAGCTGGACGGCACGCTGGATCACCTGCACAATGTGTCGCTCGAACGACTTGATGTTGTTCTGCACAGACAGCAGCGAGTCGGACAGAGCGTTCTCACGGTTGAGCTGGTCACCGACCTGGGCCAGAGTGGCTCGCTTGAGCACGTAAGGGTCGTGCTTGGCCGACTGCTGCAGGCCTGTGAAGCCGGCGGTCGACTGACCCAAGGTCTCGATGGAACGGTGGGTCTTGCTTCGCACCTTTTCGACCTCTTGTGACTGCTTGAGGGTCGAGTGCTTGAGAGTCTTGATGTGCTTCTCAATCTCGTCCTCGAGCTCCTCCAACGACGGCAGCACGGAAGTCTTGAGGTTCTGCTCAGACTGTGTGGCGAGGTTAATGAGGGTGTCCAGTCGGGTGGCTATGTTGGATAGCGCGGGAGTCACGCCAATGGCCTCGGGATTGGCCTGGTGCACGCCGGTGGGGGTGGGATTGTTTTTGGCGGTCTGGGCGTTGCTTCGGTTGGGGAGGCCGCCTCGGAGCGACTGCTGGAAGCCGTGCTGCTGGGTAGGGGTCGAGGGGGTTCCAGGCTCGGAGGAGACTCCGCCGTCGAAGCGGGGCACCTCAGAAAGGGCCTTGCGGGTCTTCTCGAGGTAGCCGACCTGGTGCTTCTGCTGCGACGAGGCAATGTTAATGTACTCGATCAAGAATGCCACGGTGGCTCTCCAGTTGTCGAGACGGGCGATGAGGAGCTGAGTGGGGTCTGTGGGGGCGTCCAGAGCATGAGTGGGCTGAGCCGATCGAGAACCCGCGCCGGCGGCAGCGCCTGCTCCAGCGCCGGCTCCAGCTCCAGAAGACAGACCTCCTGCGGTGGGTCCAGAGGAGCCAGCCAAGCCAGAGGGACCGGCTCCAGCGCCAGCTCCAGCTCCAGCTCCAGCTCCAGCGCCAGCTCCAGTGGAAGAGCTTGGCACGGCGGACGGCCCGCCATCGGAGTAAATGTACTCGTCGCCCTTAAAGTCGGGCTGCTGGGACGACGAAGTGAGAGTGGCGCCCTCGAGGTTGTTGCCTCTCTGGGCGGGCGCAAAGTCGCGGTGGATGTCGCCAACGGTCTGGGACATGGTGTTGGTGGCGCCGGGAGACACGGACGGCGAAATGGGCTCGGGAACGTTCAATTGGGGGGCCTGCGATGGAAGAGCGGGAACGTCGTCGACTGCGGCGGCGGGCGTGGGAGCTGGTATAGGGGATGTGGCAGTGGGGGTGGCGGGCTGTGCGGTGGGAAGCTCGCTCTTGCGTTTGAAGAACTTTTGACGGAAGCCGCTCATGGTTATATATTGATATATATATACGCCGGGAGCCGATGTGTGCCTGTGGTGTGCAATGTGGGGTGAGAGAGAGATGTGAGCCAAGTTTGACACCAAATAGGTTTGGTTGCTGTTTGGGAGACGGGAAAAGAAATGCGCCTTTGTTTGTTTGTGTGTGAGTGACGATAGGGTAAGTCAGGGGTTGTGTGTGGGGGACCGCGCAACGGCGCTGTTTGTGTCACCTCACCACTCGTGTATAAATACGCGGTCTTTTCCCCCTGATTGTTGGAGGCTCCGGGGAGCTCTGACAGGCGCTGTTTACAAGCTCACTGCACTTTAAGTTATATATATCGCAACATGCATGCATCCTGCACTGCGATATGGGGACTGGAGGGGAGGATGACTAAGGAGCGAGCTGGGGTCTGGTCGTCAAGTCACGTGCTGGGAGAGAGGGTGGAGGGGGGAGGAGGTGTTACGGAAGAAGAAACGCCGCCAATTTTCGGTCTAGTCACGTGCCCTTGTGGGTGGTGGCACGGTGGGTTGAAGGGGGGAGGTTCTGTTGTCTCTTTAAAAAAAAGAGTGGTGGAGAATTACGCATGAAGTCTGAGTGACCTTTCAGTGATGACGCAAGAGCAACCTTGACGGCCTATCTACAGTTGCTGTCTACAGCACATTTGGTGGGCAAAAGAGGCAACCGAGTTGCCGTTTTGGAGCTGATCGTCGGTCATGTGATGAGTGAAGGATGGATGAAGGATGGGTGGAGGGTGTGAAATGGCGTTTTCGACGGTGAAAGACTGGAGATGATGATAAGACTGAGGTCTTTTCGAGACGAGATACCTTCGAGACGAGACACTTCCGGGACGAGACACTTTCGAGACTCGAGATAGGGCTGTGAAACAAGTCTCAGCAAGGGACTGACTCAAGAAGGAACGCTGGAATGACGCCTGAGGTCTCGTATTGGTGCATCCAGAACTTGCACGGTATGCTGAATCCCAGGTGCGATTCTGGGCTTCTCCAGACCGCCAGACCTGTTCAGACTGCTCCAAACTGCCCAATCAAGTATCTAGAGCACCCTGTCATCTGGTGAGCTCTGACCATCTGACTGACACTAGCAGCACGAGTTGAGTACTGCATCCGCAAGCCAGCCCAGATGGCGCACTTTCCCTTACAGATGTCAAGCCCAAGGCCAACACTGCTAAACCCGAGTCCTACTACACAACTACTGCACCCCACCAACTACACTATTGGACCTGGGGTCTTGCTAAACTCTGGGGTACAAGGAAGACCACCAGGAGTTATATTGACGCTGCTCCATGGTGCTCCAAAGTGGTCTTGTTTGACTCTGTTTGACGCATTGGATCCACACTAATCCGCTAAGAACAAACTACTGCGGCGCTGGTAGCGAGTGTAGACCCACACCAAATCGCTATAGCTCGCTATAGCTCGCACTAGAGACAACCAAGTGGCTATCGCTCATTCCAAGTGGCTATAATGCACACTACAGAGCCTACATGTCTCCTTGTAGCCCGTGTGTTTGTTCCATAGCCAAGCTCGTGTCTCACGACCCTTAAACTGCTAAAACATTTCTCGGGGAAACGATAGTCGGGTATTTGGGCCTGTCTTAAAGCGCGTTAGCGGCTTCTTGGGCGTCTGAAATGTATCTTTTTGATCGCAACTTGGCCAACCTGACATATTGAACTTGTAGCAGACAGAGCTATAAGTGAAACAGTGGCTTGGTCCAGAGTCGGTCGGTTGTGTTGCTGTATAGGAGCACAAGGGAACCCTTGGTTGATGTTAGAATGGCTGTAGTTGGTCCCGGGACTCGGAGTAAACAACGTGACTTCAAGTTGGACCCACATCTGTTGACATACTGTTCCAAAAATGTCCGTCAGTTGTCTGCAGTGGGGACTGTCTCATCAATAGATTGAAACGCCAGTCAAGTGGGTGACAGAGTGGAGTAGTTGAATACAACCACGGCCTGGAATCCAGAAACATGGTACTGTAAGTCTTCTGGGGGTTTGAGCGACTCGCGGACTCCACTAGGTAAAAACTGTCGCATGTCTAGGTATAATGGACAGTTTTAACGAAATAGTTCAATAATAGTATTGTAAGAGATAGCAAACAGTTGACCCATCTGTTCAGAATCTTGCCCTGATTCCTTTTATACCATTATCGCACCCTCTCACCACACAAAATTCCCACCTATAGGTGCATTTGTCAATGGAAACAGAAGGAACGTACAACCAAGGAGAGACGCTTTCCAGATAAAAATAACATATCAATGTGTTCAGAATCGCCTCCTGATTCCATTGGTGTCATTAATTCAACGTTTTGTGGTACAAAAGCTCCCGCTATGACCCGAATTCATGTTGGCCTGGGACATGAAGGGTCATCAAGAAGTACAGCACCTTACTTGTCTGAAACTGCTGAACGTGACCCTGGATGCCTCCAGCCATGGCCTATTCTACTCTACACAGATCCATCTGATAACAGTAACCTCCTAAAACAGTAACATTCATTACTAACACAATTTTTACATTCTTCCTTATTGGACCGCTGGCACGAAAAACCTACGGGCAGCGGCGGCTCGTCACGCTCGCAGATGAGCTGCTTACAACAGCTTGGTAACTCGACCAATGGCGATACTCTGACCCTGGTCTCGCAGAGTGAACCGACCCAGCTGGGGAGTCTTGCTAAACTCGTCCATACAGACGGGGTTCTGGGTCTCGAGCCGGGCAATGATCTTCATGCCCTTCTTGGCAAAAGCCGGGGGCTTCTTGGACTTTCGGTTGGTACCCTTCTCCAGCTTGTGCAGCAGAGCAGTAAAGGTGACCTCCTCAGCAGCGGTATGGATGTGCATCACACAAGAGAAACCGGTCGACAGAATCGATTTGAGCTCGGTGATGGCAATCTGGGCCTCAAAGACGGTGACGGCAGCAACGGGTTGGGCGGCAGAACAGAGAACCTGTCCAATCTGAACCTCCTCCTCTTCAATGCCCTTGACCTTGAGTCGGATCTGCTCTCCAACAGACGCGCCGCCAACCTCCTGCTCGGTCTCCTTGTAAAGGGTGGTGACCTCGACGGGGACCTTAGAGGGCATGACGACCAGGTTGTCGCCCTTCTTGACGGTGCCAACCTCGATCTTACCCTCCACAATGGTACCCAGGTTCTTCTCCTTGTTGGAAATGGGGAGCATGAAGGGGCCGGTGAGGTTCCGCTCGAGCTCAAACGAGTCAAGCAGCTCCAGCAGAGAGGGGCCGTCGTACCAGGGGCACACCTCCTTGGAGACTCGCTCCTTGACGTTAGCGCCGGTGAAACCGGACACGGGCATAAAGGTGATCTCCGTCTTGTCCGAGTAGCCCAGACCCTTGAGGTAGAGCTTCAGCTTGCTGATACACTCGTCGTATCGCTCCTTGGACCAGTTGACGGTCGAGTCGTCCATCTTGTTAATGGCAATCACCAGCTTGTTGATACCCTGGGTCTTGGCCAGCATGGCGTGCTCTCGGGTCTGACCGTCTCGCTCGAAGCCGGTCTCGTACTCTCCCTTTCGGGCAGAGATGACGAGAATACCGGCATCGGCCTGAGCGGCTCCTCCAATCATGGAGGGCACGTACATCTTGTGGCCGGGGGCGTCGAGCAGAGTGTATCGTCGCTTGTCGGTCTCAAAGTACGACCGGCCCACCTCGACGGTCTTTCCCTCGGCTCGCTCCTCCTTGTTGATGTCCATAACCCAAGACAGGTACCAGCCGGGTCGTCCGGCGTCGGCAGCCTCCTTCTCCATCTTCTCAATAGTTCGCTTGTTGACGGTGCCGGTGAGGTAGAGGATCTGGCCTCCCAGAGTGGATTTGCCGACATCGACGTGGCCCATGAAAATGATGGACATGTGGTCCTTGGTCTCGCCAAACATTTCCTTGATGGTTTCCTGGTCGATCTCGGCGTTCTGGGCGGCGATCAGGGCGTCAGCAGAGGCAGCGTTGGCGGCAGAGTCGTCCTTAGCGGGAGTGGACTCCTTCTTCTCAGGGGCCGGAGTAGACTCCTTAGAGGCAGGAGCGGGGGTAGCCTCCTTCTTCTCGGCAACAGGAGTGGACTCCTTCTTCTCGGCAGCAGGGGCAGGGGACTCTTCCTTCTTGTCCTTGTCTCCGCCAATCTTGAGAACTCCTCCGGTCTTCTTCTCGGCGGGCTTGTCTCCTCCAATCTTGAGAGCGCCGCCCGAAGTCTTGGGCTTGTCTCCTCCAATCTTGAGGGCTCCTCCGGAAGACTTGGGTTTGTCGCCTCCAATCTTGAGGGCTCCGCCAGACTTGGCAGCGGGCTTCTTGAGCTTGTTGAGAGCCTCCTGTTTCTGCTTCTGGTACTCCTCCAGCGTGAGAGTCTTCTCCTGGGGCTCCTCAGGCTGGTCATAGCCCCCTCCGTACTGGTTGTCGTAGCCGCCGTAGTTGCCGTACTGATTGTCGTACTGGTTGTAGTTGTTGTAGCCACCCTGGTATCCTCCTCGGTAGCCGCCCCGACCTCGACCGGAATAGCCGCCTCGGCCCTGGTAGCCCTGGTAGCCCTGGTTGTAGTTGTTGCCCTGGTAGCCACCCTGGTAGCCGCCCTGGTAGCCGCCCTGCTGGCCGCCGTACTGGTCGTAGCCGCCCTGGGGAGCAAAAGACTGGCCGGGAACAAACGCCTGGCCGGGCACAAACGACTGACCGGGCACAAACTGCTGAGGAGCGTAGCCCTGGCCCTGGCCCTGACCCTGGCCCTGGCCCTCGTTGATGTTGGCCTTGTTGGCAAAGTCCTGGTTGAATTGATCACTCATTGTGTGTGTCGTGGTGAGTGTTGCGTGGTGATTCTCAAAATTATGCTGGGTGGTTTTTCAAAGTGCAAACCTTAACTCAGGGTGAAAATTTTAACCCTAGCCCTGGGGAGTGTGGGGGAGAAGATGGAGGTAGGTGGAGGGTCGATGGGGAAGCGGACGCGGTTTGTTTTTTTGGGTCGGGTCCGTTGACACGTGACAATTGACACGGTGTGACATTCGTGGTGTCCTTTTGGGTGCATTACGTAAGTAACTGCCGTGTGTACTGTGCTGTGCTGTGCTGTGCTGTAGCTGTGCTACCTGGACACACTGATTTGGTGTGTTTTCAAAGGGAGATATATGTTGGTTTTGAGTGAGGAACCAGGGTGAAGATGGGCGAGAATTGTATGACAAATTCAGTTCTGTTTTGCGATTTGTTGTGGGATTTTTACAGGAAAAGTCGGGAAGATGTTTTGTTTTGAATGATGATGGCGATGAGTCAGCGATTTGTGGGCTTTTGAGAAATGATAGGGGACTGGCAAGTTGAATAAATGAGTAATTTTAGTATAGGGATTCGAGTTATTGTTCCAGATTTGTCAAGGGTCATCCACAGGAGAAGCTAGGGTGGTTTTGTAGTCATTTTTGAGGAGGGTTGGATTTGGGGTGATTTGGAGTGATTTGAGAGATTCTATGGAATAAAAAGATAGCAGTTGAGAGAATGAGGCCCTGAGACTCGAATGGTACTGTTTGGATACTCTCTGGGTATCTCTGGTGGGTGATAGAGACATGTATGTTGTTTATCCCTCTGAGTATTGTAATGGAACTCATTTACATACCCCAAGGGGGATTATGAGAGCTGGTATTGTGAGTGAATGACGAAGTAAGAATCGATTCAAGGTCTCGGTTTCAATATAGATTGGATTTTGAGCGAGCTGGGGAAGATGTGGTCTGATTTCTGTACTGGGGTGAATTTTTGGCAACTTATAATTTATGACAGAGAAAAGCTGGAGGGTTGGGGAGTTGAAAGATAGATCAAATGACTGACGGGGAATTGATTGGAAGTTTCTGAATTCCCATATCTTTTCCGGTTAAAAAGATGGACATTTCATATTATTGTCTACGTTCCATGTTTTACAGAAATGAGGAGTGGGATCACGTGAACGATAGGGGAGTGAGCACTCGTGAATAAGAAGTGAATTTAGATCATAGATGTAACACATTTGCACATATGGGTGTAGTAATTGTGCAGTTGGATTGGATCTTGTGCATTGTGATTGTTTAGTTGGGCATTTGTTAGACCTTGTTCAAACTTTGTTGAATTGTAAAGTAATATATTCTGAAAGGATCAGTGGAGATATCACTGAAGAAATTATATAATATGGCTTGAAAGTGAAGGGGATAGCCTGGACCATAAGAAATATGTGCAACCAATAACTACTATCCTGTTTTATATGATCTGAATCAGACAACGCGGGGACTTCCTGTTAGTTTTTAGTTGGGGAATACTTACGTGAAGTGGAAGGGAGTTGGGTACAATTTTTTCACCCAAGTAATGGCAGAAACAGCTTGAAAGGTTTTATTTCAGATATCTATCAACTCGGTGACTTTATATATCTATTAAATCCCGACTTTTCGATACATGAACCTCGCCTGATCCACAGTAGTAGGCTGAAACGCATAAGATGGAGTTCAGAGTACACCCATCACTTTTGCCAGGGTTTTAATGGATCCGATTTGGCCTAAACTTGCAATTACTCCAGAATATGGACCGTGGGAGACCCTCATTGTACGGAAACCATGTCCTGGACCTCTACTCCTCCAGTTCGGAATGATTCACGTCCAGCTCAGGCCGAGACTTGTCGATATTAACGAGTAGAGTGAAATTATCAATTCTCACTATTCTCTTGAGTCCACCTTTGCTGATACAATGCCATTACTTGTTCCCCATCCTCTGGTACTACTGGTTCTACTGGTATTGCTGTATTGTTGGTTCCGGAGTAGGAATACCCTTGGTAGAAGGGTCAGAGAACTGAATTGTGGACAATCCACAAACCAGCCTCTGATATACACATCTGTGTCAGTTTGAAAACTCGTCGAGCTGTACTCTTGGCTTTGCTTGAAGTTCGAGTGTTTAGCATACTAGAGTGGACTTGTGTGGTCGCAACTGTCTCATTACTAAGAAAAGTAGGAAACGGGGCTAATAAACGAGTTGTAGCTGTTGTTTCTAAAGTCCAAACGTCTCCTTCCGGCTCCTTTTCTGTCATTCAGCGTTTTGTCGGTTCCATTAGTCACTGGACAGACGAGACAAAACTACTCCCGAATAGCTCTCAATGTCTGTCGTGAATCGTATACTATTAGACGGATTTTGGACAGTTGTAGACGGTTGTAGACGGTGGTGGACGGTTGTAGACGTTGGTGGACGGTTGTGGACGTCTTGAAGAATCCTCTGGCTCCACAGAGCTCATGGCTCCGCTGAGACCTATGGTCTCCATTGTCAGTCGATAGTTAGACACGACCAGAGCAATTTGAGATTCATTCTCAGCTCTATCAAGACCCTTTAACAGGAAAATTCACTTTAAAACACACATCGACTCTTCGGAAGCTGTTCCAAGAAAACAGCAACATTCTTTATTGACGCACTACCGGGATTCGAACCCGCAACCTTCCCTGTCTTAACTAAAGTGCCAACTAATAGTTGATATATGCCGAGTAAATAGTTGAGAAAAAACGCGACCATTCTGAAGCCATTAACAAAGCACTGTAGAAGGAACCAAAACACCACGGGCACATTTGCCCTCCTCCCACCATCCTCGCGGACTAGTCCTCAATCTCCGACGCCACCAATGTAGCCCTGTGTTATGACATCACTTCCCGGAGAAGATTGGCCATGCTTCGTGATAATGTTTGTCCATCATGTGGCTGTGTCGTTCTAGTGAAAATAACCACGGACTAGAGATAATACAGGATCCACCACTCCCATTATGCCAAAGAAACACTCCATTTTCGGTCTAGTGCGAAATGAATCTCTGTTTCTGTTTGAATTCACTTTCTTGGTTGTGTGTGTGTCCCCCCGAGGGTGGACGGAGGAGTATACATTGTCCAGGAACCGCTGGGGCCGCCACTGTCCAAAACCAACTCCTTCATTCTGGGCTTGTTTCAGTCTCGATATGTTGCATCGGCTAAGTACTACAGATATCGCCCAAGTACCTAGCCCACCTCGCTTCATAATGAGACCTATGACGATCTTGATCGAGACACAGCTATAGACCACGGACTTGACCAAAGAGCACACAAGCCCAGTTTGCTTCATTAGCACCTGCAATAGCTAGAGATTTGGCGTCGTCTAATGTCCACAGTCCCTCCTAAGGTCCAAGTTCCTACAAGTTCCCCTCGGCATCCAGTACACTACATAGAGTACTCACAAAAGACCGTATCAAAAAGCAAGACTGGGCAAAATGGCCAATGTTTGGGGGCAATGCGGGAGCTGGCGTATTATTCCCGATCTGGAGCGCCAAACTCTGCCGTAGAACCGTGTCCAACCTCGCTTATAGAGTTGGCAGGGGAGACACCATAGATGGAGTAGCGTTTGGGGGTGTTTGAGAAAAGGTGTATACAAGAAACACACACGATAGAGTTGCTCGCAGTAGAGATCCGACGTGGGATGGTGGCTCAGCCAACAGGCGACTTTGTCAACCTAACATTTTTTTCATTGTCACACGCCGTCAGAGTTCTTGGTATTGTTCTTGTCCCATATTGGCATGCTGGGTACAGTGCAATTCCTTTTTGCAGTCGGAAGAAGCAAATCCACCACCGAAACATCAGCCAAACCAATATCCGATCTTCCCACTAGCTATCTCCGAGCAACCCAGTGGACTGACGGATCCGCCGCCAAGCCCCACACTCATCTCTCAGGACGGCTTGTAGCCATTTAAACCACGGGTTCTGCCAAGAGGCCCGGGGGCTTGGCTTCCTCCGCCGTCGCACAGTATGGGACGTGTGACGATACCGTGATCGGCGCCCGCTCCAACCCTAACCGTCTGGTTCCTCACCCTGTGTACGGCTCTGCCACTACTGTCTCCGTGGTTCGGAGATATCGGGAATAGGCTTTCTGTATACTTATGGTTTACTTGGCAGTTTAGTCAAGGTTAGCGTTTCGCTAAAATATAGTTGGTGCAAGTCTAATTAACTGGCTTTTGTCTACTGACGTTTGGTCAGAGTTCCGGTCCAGTCGTACAGTAGGTTGAATGATGTGTCTGAGCTTGGTGGGAGGGTGAGAGGATGCCGGGGAGCCCTGGCAGGGCTGTCTGGGCTGATTAGAGGCGTTTTTCCGGGCTCATTTGCCACTTTTTCGCCGCTCCGAACCGACCACCCCTACAGTTGACCATACCGTGGTCCCCAGAACCGTCTCCCCGTCATACACTTGTCAGAACATGATCTGATCACCAAAAACGTGCCGCCATTAACCTTGCAATCACGTATTATGTCTGAACAAAGAATGACAAATATCTTGATAAGATTTTTAATGAAACGGAGACACGCATACAGACAGACACAAGACGCACACACAAGACGCTGCCACTGGACATGATTACCACTTACAAGGAACAAGTCCGATCGCACTAGTATACCAAGGCTATTGGAATCGTCGTACAACCAGCAACCTCGCTTGTGTGTAGTGGTAGAAGGCTATCCACACAGTGGAGTTCGTTGTGGGGTGAGGTGGGTACAGCACTAGTAGATCGCTGTTCCGCGAACTTGGGGTCGTTAGAGATCTTGTTCAGCAGTAGGGCCCTGTTCCGCCATGTGAACCCCTATTAACCCCAATTAACCCCAATTAACCCCAATCAACCGTATCAACTGCCACTCACCACACTTACATTACCCCACTCATATCGTACCACTATCATACTACCTCTCAAGCCGTACCGTCGTATTAACCATCACGCCTAACCGTATAACCGCATAGTCAGGCGGTATGAAGGTGAACGACAGTTGCTCGCTACCCTTGTGCACGTGAGCAAGACAAGATCGGAGTTGATAGACCCAATTGGGTCGTCCAGCATAGGCTCAGTTGATCTGAAAGTCCATCTACTTGCACGGCCCCGATACGTTACCAGGGGTCATATATGAGCGCTCCGACTTGAATACAACGGGTCATTGTATCTCACGAGGACGTTGATGTCTCTTTTTTTGCAAATATAGAGCAATTCGGGGCAAGTGGTGCAATTAACTGATACTCTTGCATTCTGGAAAGCTACTCTGAAGCTCGGGTTGCTTTTCCGCGGCTCATGTGGTACGAGATTGGTGTAGCGACAAGATATGGAGACGGGGACTACACCATTCGAAAGCCCCATGTCAGAGGACCTCATCAGTACCATTTTTATTCCATTCAGATGATTTCTGCACTTCCCACGGACCCGACCTTAAGAGTACGTAATCAGAAAACAGAGAGTTAACTCGTGTCATACCCGTGCCACGTGATTGCGAGTAAAACAGCCGAGTTTGGAATGATTTTATCATCACTTTGGTGACAATTATCATGTGGTTTAGTCAATAGTGTGACAATCAGCGGGGGTTTGGGACAGGAAAAAGAAATGGCGCACCAGTGGAGACGTGGTACAGTAGGAGTAGGGTACGAGCGGTGGAATAATACAGAGAAGTGGTGATTTGAGCGAGATTTATCTTCTGTCATTTGCCCCAACAGCTGATATACGGAGTAGTAGGAGATGCCAGGGCACGATAAATGCTCAGAGCGAGTGGGGGAAGTACTTCGAGTCCTTTTATCCAGCACGAGAGTCGTTCCTGAACCGGTACAGGCTTCGGGGCTGTTGTCGGCAGGAGTAATTAGGCTGAGAATAATGTAAAAGTGTTGTAGGCGTAAACAACAGCCAGAATCTGTCCAGACCCACCGATCCTAACGTTCTCAGGACGTTCCCAGGACGCCAGAACGTCCATACATCACAGTACGAACAGCTGACTAAGACTATCGCCACCAACGAGAGCCAATTAGTCATCCAAACCCCTCCTAAAACTCGTATTGTCAAGTTTGATCCAAGTAGAGTTGAGTTGAGGAGATTCCACGACTCCCGCTCGTGTCTTATGAAAATGCTTCGATTCGGGCCGACCAACAGGTGGACACTATAGATGACTTGTATAGTGCTGAGACCGCCAAGTGTCTATAGCAATAATAGCAAAAGAGCAAGTGGTGTTAGTTTCTTGTTTTCCAACTGTTTTTGCGACAAAAACTGAACGCCAGACTTCCTCTATCATGGTAGGAAGTGCAAGGGTAAGTCCAAATCCAGGGTTCATCTTTTGCGCCTCTCTTGGCTGTCTCAAGTGCAAGTACACTGTACAGAATTGGTGTCCACACGGGAAATCCCAGACAGGGAACATTGCTAGGATCCCACACGCGCAGTAGATGATCCGTGCTGGTCCCAGACTCGATTGGATCATGTCTGACGTGCCAGTTTTCGCTGTAGATCGATCTGGCGATCAATTGTTGCACTGGGGGTTGCGCAGTTGCGCGTCTGGCACGGGCACAAAAAAAGGCACTGTACCCCATTTAGCCCTTTTTCCACTCCACCGATGTTTGTTCCTGCCCACAAGTTGTTGCCTCCAAACTTAGCCAAGACATTGCTAGGACAATAGAGTTTTAGTGGAGACTTGGCATCGACATTGCTCGGAGATTGAATTTTACTGCCAGTGGGGCGACTAACATGTCGGCTCTAGCGGTGGTCGGGGAGCGCCAAATGGCGGCGTTTATGGTACCGGCGGAATCGTGGCAAAGTGGGCTTTCGATTAAGCCAGCTCTGGCATCAGAATATTTTCCCGGACGTGCTCTAGCGCGGTCTTGACAACTCCCTGTCTCACATGCACATGAACGTTTATCCCCAGTAGAGTGCTCCCGGTAGGGCCATTAGTGTGACACATATGTCACTTTTGACAGGTCCAGGGGGTTCCTGAAGGCAGGGAGAACAAGTGTTAGAATAATACAGAAACCAGGGGGCTTTTCGCCTTGTCCTTTGCCCTTTTCCCGGACATGGTGGTGGTGGTCTGGCCCTTGGCAGTCAGTCCCCCATCTATACATGCTCGTTCCAGAAAACTTTGACATGCACGGAAAAGCTGGTACATAACCGTGGCAACTTAGAATAGCCAAGATGAATTTTTTGTACCGGCCAGGAATTGTATCCAGCTTTTGGTTCGGAGACTATCCCGCTTGGCTGGCGTGTAATCTATTGCTGGAATCGTCGTTTTCGGTTCGGTTGCTATGCAGGGTTTAACGGGATGCTCGTAAAGTCAACTTATACGCCGTTACTGTCGTAGCCGGGTTGTTATGATACATGTGGGGCCAACGTTGAGACAAGTTGTTGTAGTTGATTGCAGACAGTGTAGGTCCAAGTGGAGCAACGGGTGGGGGAAAAGATGGAGCAGCTCAGAGAGCAGCAGCTTTGAGAGAGCTCCAACTTGCACTTGTCCAAGATACCGCATTGATCTGCTCCATGCTCGTCCATGCACTCAAGACTCCTCCTGTCTCACAATCCAACGGTTAAGATATTACTGCAGATAAGACTGCAGAGGACCGCCGATATGACTGCATACCTAGCTTGAGTCGGATAAGACTATTGCCTGATTCTTTTCTCTTGTCTCCACAGGTAGGTGGCCCATCTATTTCTTTGTCTGCTGCTATTATCCGGGTCTTGGTCGTGCTTGGCTGAACCGGTTGAAAAAAGGAATGTTCACCAGGTGTATTGAACATAGAGCTCGTGTAAATCTTGCTGTTTGATGTTTGATTGCGTGCCAAGGAAGCCCAAGCCGTGGCCAAGAGTCAAACAAGCCGGCAGCTGGACTCTGTCTGTGGACTTTGTTCTCTGGTGCCGAGCAATGAACACGGCGCCATCTCTATGAACAACAAGCTGAAACCTGTTGATAGTTTCAGGCGGTTGGAGGTTTAGTTGTTCTGTCAGAGACATGGAGCAAACCAAGCACTTCAATTGGCACTATCTGGAGTAGTCAGCAAGTGTAAGTCTTGGACGTGATAGAGGATCCCAGATAAGTGGATGTGATAGAAGAGAAGAGAAAATTCAGGCCAAATGACCATTGACAGGAACTCACCAACAACTCACCAACTCAGCGGCTCTCAGACTCAGAAACCTCATTCGTTCAAACCCGGTGAGAGTCGTTTATGTTCTGATGGGAGCATACTCAAGCACATGGCCACGTCTCTAAAAACCTTTCCAACTTTTGTTAAAATCCAAATGACGATACTTGGGAATGTTACTAAAAACCAACTAAACATGAAGAGACCAACGTTTGGATTCGAAGCTACAAGTAGGTCAAGTCAACTCATATGGATGTTTGACAAGAAGAAATACTTTCTGGAGTAGATATAGAAACGTGGGAATCAAAATACTCTTTTGTGACTAGAGCTGATATTCTGATATGAATATCCCGAGTCATTCCAGGCTACAATGCACATCTCCTCTCGAAAACTCGATTATCTCGATTAATAGAACAGCTAAAACAATTCTGAAAACTCCAATGAGTTTACCAGAGGAGTTATTATAGCTTGCGATATCTTTTCAACACATAAAAGTACTGACAACCTCCATTATGGGGGCCAAAATCAGCACCAGAATCTGCACCAAACATTTCAAAAACTCTAAACTTCATATTTCGAATTTTCGGCGATACCATGAACCTTGGTATTTGGTTTTTAGCACGACGAGTAGCAAAACAGGACGTCCTAATGGACCTCAAATTACCGGAAAACCGACAGTGGACGATTTTAATCAACTCAATTGTTGTCGTTGAAAAAAACTGCGACTTTCTTACACAAAAACCATGTCCAGACGCGCCCTTTTTTATGATTTTTTCAATTTTTTTTTAATAAATCTATTTTTTTTTCAATATTTTTTCTTTATACTTTTTTATACTTTTTTATATATATTTTAATATATATTTTTTTTATAACTTTTTTATTTTATATAAACATTAATACTCCTCCCAACAACATTGAACAAACGTCAACTAAGTATTTCAACTGGTACTTCAGAACACCAAAGGCTCGCGTAAACACGGTACATTTTAGAGCGCGTTATAATGCTTGAAAAAACAAGGGGAAAACACTACTGCGATTCTTGACTTCTGGAGAGCATTTTTATTTCTCCAAATCCCAATTGCACCGCCCAAAACACCCATTATCGTACCCTTCCATCTTCCCCTATTCCCCTGATAACAACCTAATATTACTTTGCCTCACACCAAAAACACACAGAACCTCTCCCAGTACTGTTCGTTTGGTACTTGTTCCGCCACCTGCGATTTTCATTCACAACATGGAATGGCTACTTGCTCAGGCGGGCGCCACGGCAGTCTCGTTTGCCACCCGTGGCGGCTACTCGCTGGCCACCCATTACGCCGTGAAGACGGTCAAAAAGTTTATGGAAAAAGTTCCGCCAGAGGACCGCAAGGGACTGGAAAAGACACGACAGCGGCTGGAAACCAAGATTCTCATCATCTCGCCGGCAATTGATCTGATCCAGCTGATCTCAGCCCGAGGAAATACCTCGTTGAGCACTACGGTGGCGCTGACCCGCGAGCTCAAGAACGACATTGTGGAGTTCCAACAAGACATGGACCAGAGCATGGAGGACGCTTCTGTGTCGGTGGCGAGGGTCACGGAAGCGATGGATCTGCTGCTGAAACGGGTCGAAGAGGCAATTCCGCTGATTCAGCTCGCCTTGACCACCTCCGGCGCCTGTCTGAGCTCAGACCTGCCCAGTAACGTGTCTCCAGCGAGACTATTGCAGGCAATGGATTACGTCAGACAAGCCGAAAGAGAATGGGACACCCGGAGAGATGTATCACGTGCCGCAAATTCCAGCGCCCTGGGATCCATTCCTACTTTGAAACCGGATTTAAATAACACTGAACCAGCCCAGACCGGTCGCTCAAATACCGCAGACCTGTCTCACCACGACATCCAAATAGGACCCACCTTCTCAATTACCACATACACAACCTTCTCCTCGTCGACACAAATAGCATGGAAAGAAGACATGGCCAGAGCAACACTGTCGCTCTTCCAGACCAACAAAAAGTACTCCTACTACCTGAAACTAGAGGAAAACTTCAACGACGGCCGTTACCACGATGACCAGCCGCGAGTCAGCACCATTGATGTGTCCAAAATCACCCGTTTGTTTTTCTCAGCCTCTGGAAAGCTGTTGGAAATCGAAGACTCCAAAAGTCCAGTCCTGGTAGTCAAAATTAACGAGGCCGATTTGGAAAAGGAAGAAGAGGAAGATGGGCACAAGGATGAGGAAGACCCGGAGGAAAAAGTCACGTGGCTGGCAATCGAGAGCTGGTCACGTGACGTGGAGGAAGAGGAGGAGTCCGAGGAGTTTGAGGAGTATGATGTTGACAACTCGTTTGATATGAGCGTCACCGAGGACACCCCCGGCAAGTCACGTGTATTTGAGTCGCCTGTGAAACGGGAGGGCGGTGGTCCGCCACGTGACTATGACAATCCTCGAGACTTTCTGCGGTCGCGCGACTTTTCCAAGTACGAGGGCGCACGTGACCACCACCACGTGACGTCGCTCTCGCAGCAGCTGGACGGCTTGTCCATCGACTCAGAGTCACGGGTCTCCATTTCTCTGCTGGAGTATCTCATTCGTCTTCTGGCTCTCCAGTCCAATGACCAAAAGTCCGCCCTTGAAATCACAGATGAGCGTCTTAATCTGTATCTCCGAGACGAGTCACGTGCTTCAGATTATGAGCAGTCTGTCCCGGCGGTGGAGTCTCAGCGTACAATGTCCAGACCCATAGCGCCCGATACTCCTGTGGTTCTTGGCGGTAGGAGAGGCGGACGGGTTGGGGTCCCTGTGTCTAGCAGTATAGGCCGAGGTCACGTGCTGCATCACAATGTTGGTCAGGGTCATCTGACTGGTCCCGGGCCGTCTTTTGGTCACGTGTCAGCCTCGGTTTCGCGGCCCTCGTCTTCTGCTGCTCCTCAGACTCCCATGAGGAACAATCAGTTTTCGTCGTTCCACACGCCGAATACCAAGAGTGCATGGGAGGTGGATCGGGTCATGCGACCGAGTCCGTTGAAGAGGCAGTAAGTTGGCTATTCTCGTGGATGAGTCGATGGATGGTCTACGGGTACACAGGACCTCAATGTTGTGTTCCTGTGGATTACTGAGGCATCTTGGGCATACTGAGGAACTCGACTATATCGAGGAGTTCAGGAACTCGTACATAGTATTAAGTGTATGAGATTAAGTCTTTTTTGCTACTGTAAGTGTCTACAACAGTCTCCAGTATGGTTCAGGTACAAGTACACTGTACGGCTGATTAGTGTTGCGTTATTACTTTAGCTTGCGGGGAGGATATGACGATAGAATGGTGGCTAGAGGAGGTGGGGCGGGTGTAAGTTGGTGTGGTGGACACTATAGTGGCTCAAAATGACAGGTTCAATATTCAGCTTGATGGGTCCACAGGTGCGGAGGTTACGGGTCCAGAGATGTTTCAGTTGTAGGGCTTCAATGCATGTGAGGTTTTAGAGTGATTAAAGCGAGCAGAGATAAGGGTTGAATTTCGGTGGAGTGTTGATCAGGGGGAGTGAGGGGTGTGTGTAGACATTGACTGAGAGTCACCGATGTTTCTGGTGCGTCTGTTCGTTGACTCGTTGACGTTGGTTGCTCAGATGGATGACAGCACTACTTTTAGAGAGTTGTAGAGAGTTGTAGAGGAGCTATTGGAATGTGGAGTACACGAATGGGTTTGGAGCGTTTGGCTGCTATCATTGGTGGTAATTTCGTCTTCATTGCGCTTCTGTATCAGAAGTTGGACCGAGATGTCAGCCCAGACCCTGGTTTTTGGGCTGCATATTATCGAAATTGGAAGAGTGTCGGCATATCTTTCTCTTTGGCCCTCCCTGGCTCAAGTTCATGTTCATTCTTGAAGTCTGCTTGGGCTTAGCTTAGGAGAAAGGTCTCATAACAGGATCCAGTATCGTATCTGGGCGAGGCTGATACAAGCAGGGCTCTGGTTTGGCGGTGAGATGTGTCTCGGTCAATGGAAACTCACCAGACGGCTCTCTAGTCAAACAGAGACATTCATTACCTCTTCCGGGTCAGAGAGGCATCTGCGGCCCAGCCTGGTGTCTCTCTATCTCCGTCAGAGTCGCTCTACAACTCCATTGCGCTTTGGAAGTTGACTCTCGCAGGTCTGACTCGGTCTGTAGCTCTTCGAGGGCAAGTAGCAAGATCTAGGAGCAGACATCGATAATAACGGACAAAAGATCCCCTGTAAACCGCCAATGGACCGCCGATTGGGTGTGTCTCGCAACCTTCAGTCTAGCAACAGATTGCCTTAGCGAGGCTGTCCGAGCTTGTGTGGCGGTAATGTAGGCAAACTGTAGCGAGCAACGGTATATTTGAACGTCATTTATGGATTTTATGACCATCATCATAACACCTCGGCTACCGTAGTGCTGTATTGACTGCGCGCTTGGAGGTTATAAATGGAAACAGGTCCAGAATTCATAGTATTAGTGATGAGAAGAACCATTGAAGGTTGGAAAATCAGGGGGGAAGGTCCATTAAAGTGTTTTGATCAACACCAGGTGGTTGGAATGTGTTCGTACACGCCTGAAATGGCAACTATGGAGGTTGCACATCAGCAGACCAACAGAGACATCAACAGACGTATGGAGAGAGCCGTTGACAAGTGGGAAACGTTGGAGTACTCGCCGTCGTCGGTATAATCCGATTATAAACTCGAAATTAGTGTATATAGCCATAAAACTCTTCTGACGTACTTTGATTTCGTTGACCATAGATACTTGGCTATACTTGAAACAGGCAGAATTACTTGACAATGTTATTATAAAAAATACAAAAAAAGGTAACATCCAACTAAAGTACCAAGTACCACCAAACTATCAAGAACCACCAAACTACCAAGAACCACCAAACTACCAAGAACCACCAAACTACCTCCAGACTCGATTAATTCACCCCAAAAACTCCACACACACTCCCCACTGATCCCCGTCACGTGACCTAACCCCGTTGGCCAATGCCCATCTCACTAGCACCAATTCTAATGTCATCAGTTGACACTGGCGAACACAATCCAAACACAATAATAATTACTTCCATCCCTTAATGCATCTCCATGCACATCGGGCAAATCATACACACACACTACTGCATGCTGTGAGTTACTGAGAGAGAGACGGAGAAAAGGGCAATGAATTTTTGCAAACTCCGGGAAAATGCGGAACAATTCCAGTCACGTAACTGGATGTTTTCCGTGGTTTTTCCAGATTTTACAAAATTCTCCTCCGCCATCTGTGTATTTTCCCCCACTTTTTCAAACTTGGTAAATAAACGACAAACCAGTTGAACCCTGGAGCTTGTCCTTTTTTGGGGGGTCAAAAATAAAATAAAAAATCTTCCAAATGCCCAGAAATGGACCAACAAGTCCTAGACCCGGGAAATTCAAATACGGGCCTCTTGTCGCCCCTTTTGTATGGGACACGTGACCCAAACACCCTTCCCTCCCCCCCCTGAGGGACTCGAGTTGGGCTTTCGTGGAACACCAAAACTCCAACATCCCCGGGATCGTCCTCCGCGCCGCTACTAGCACAATGAGTAAACAGAAAATAGAGTGCAAAACGAGCCCACACGACCCGCACGAGGCGCCAAAGATTGCTGGTCTTTAGTTTCTCGTTTATTTGAGCTGTGCAGACACAGTATATCGGGCTTAGAGTGTCAGCCAGAGGGGAAGATAATGGGCTGAGTTTTAGTGGAGGAGGAAGGGGGGACAGGTGGTGTGTCCGTGTGTGTGTGTGTGTGTGTGTGTGTCACGTGACCTTTAGAACCCCGTGGAGAAGTTCGTATAGCTGAGGGGGTACTTCTGATGGTGTCTTGTTCAGATTACTGGTCTGATACCAGTGCAGTACTTGTACAAGGGTCGGCAAAAGAACCAAAACGACGGTATTGAACCCACCCGTTTAGAAACAGCAAGGTCAACCATTCACAGACCCCCAAACTTGATCTCTTGTTAATTACGGGACGTATTGGAGATTCTAGAAACCCTTCTGTCCCCTATGCGTCTACCAGGCACACGGAATATCAGGGAGAGCCCCAGCTCGTTTCACGGACTTGGAAAAGACACTGAAAAATGGCCAGATGCCTCTTTGACCGCTGGCCAGGCCGCCTATCGCAGCTCTCACTGTCTCTGATGCAGCGATAAAAAGTTCACATCCACTGGTTGGTTGTACAGTTTGGTCTGCTGTCGATAACAAAAACAAGACATCTTCAATCATCGCATCGGCTGTTAAATCTTGCTTGTCGGCCATGTTCCGGGTCACGTGATCGGCCCTAAGGGCCAAACGGCGCGCCTCGAGTCTAGCCGGGCCAGAATTTGCCTGTTTCAGACGATCCCTTGTACAGTACGTGGTGTACGGTTATTTGAATACGGGTCAGTGTCGGAGTTTCGGGCAGTCGGGCGGTTGGGGGGTCCGGTCGGGGTGGTGTTGGTCACATGACTAGTCACGTGCGCTCGGAGGTCTTTCCATGACTCAGTTGGTGGAGATGGAGCCAGCTTTTGGTACTATTCGAGTCGCACCAGACTACAAGTAGCTAGTGCCATTTCAGTACAAGCCGTGCGGTTGTAAAAGCCGGCCAGCGCTGTAGAGAGTGCGCCATCAGCTGGCAGAGCTGAACCATGTTTTTATTGTCAAGTCAGACGGCTCGAAGAGTAAGAGTGAGAGTGAGGCAAGTGCATGAGTAAGAGTAGCGAAGCTCGAAGCTAGACCAGTGAACCAAGCGCGGAGTGTGAAGCGCGGAGTGTGAACCAAGCGGCGAGTTCGACAGGTGAACCAAGCGGTGAATCAGCAGGTGAACCAAGCGGTGAATCGGCAGGTGAACCAAGCGGCTCAGCGGCTAGAAATACTAGAGTAGGTGGGGTTTAATGTGAGTGAGGGTGAGAGTGGGTGAGAGAGTGAGTAAGAGTATCACTCCAACAGTCACCACAGAACAGCCCAGCGCTCCAACAGTCACCACTCCAACAGTCCACCGCTCCAACAGCCCAACAGTCCAGACCGAGACGAGATCTCTGACACTGACTCTGACTCTGACTCTGACTCTGACTCTGACTCAGACTTCTGGCTCAGACTTTGGTCCGACCGACCTCTGACCTCCGATCTCTACCTCCAGTCCTGCAAGGGGCTCATGACACTCCTGGCGGCAGTGGCTTGTCTGACTCTGTGCAGGCCAAACCGCAATTGAATTCGATAGACAGAGCCGGTAGTATGTCAACAGCCGGAAGTTTGACTCTCTCCGACAAGGCAACTAAGTGCACTAAACAGTAGGTAGCGATTAGTAACCAACTAACACAGCACCAATTGGAGATAGCGGAACACGGAGATAACCAAACACGTTCAACCGATAAATCAACCCCAATCTCAGCCCGAATCTCATCCCCTCCCCATCCCTTCGACTCCTGCAGGCATGACGCACGGTGACCGGCTCTGACTGTGCTGGAAACACAAAATAAGTCTCCGAGCAGGTAGTCTCTCAGCGGATACTCTCCGACAGTGTACGAGCGACCATGCTCCACAGCCGTCCGTCATCATCTTCTCCGATTGCCTCTCTCTTTTGTTTTTTTGTGCTTTGTCCTGACACAACTGGATCATGTATCTTGGACTGCATTTTGGCCTTTGGGTTTGCTTTGTCCGCCAACGGTTGGGCTAATAAGGGATATGAGTTTTTGTCTAATGTTGTCGCCAACTGGACGAATAGCGGTCCGATCGCGCGCGGAAGACTCGGAAAATGCGCCGCAGGCCTCGGAGAACAGCCTGGCGCTTTCGCAGTCCGTTTCCACCCACAAAATCGCCCCCAGGAGCCCCAAAACAAAATCCCGTAAACCCGAAAAAATCGTGCATGGACTGACGCTTGACCCAAAATCGACACCCGCATCGGAACAGAAAGATGGTGGTTGTGCGGCGCGCCTACTGCCACTGTCACAGGACCCAACTCGCTGACTAAACGTCAGATTGGAAATCCGACACCGCAGAAATGCTCCTCGCAATCACGTGATACCCCCCAATCTTTCAAAATCCGAAATCGGAGACCTGCTTCCTGCCGCGCCCCCAGCCGCCCCTGCCGCCCCCTGGCCCCCCTCGGATTATATTCTCCGATCCGTATCCGCTGGAACCTAGTGCCAAACCCAAACAGTGTGGAGTCGGGCGTACCAGTGGGTCACAAAGACGGACTACCACTGGTCACCATGCACAGCTGTATCTAACGTCCGTGTGTGAGCTCCACGGCTACGTCAGGGTACAGATTTTGCTGAATGACAGAAAAAACAAAATAAAATTGGGGTTATTTGGGGGACCGGACATAGCGGCCGTTAGAGGAAGATGTGGTCGGTTTGATGGGAAAATAAGACCACCTTTGAACTCATGGCGTGCCAGGCTTCAGATTGACCTTCTCCGCTCGAAAATCTAACCTCTACAGCCCAAATGAGCGTCATGTTTCGACCTCTGAGGGCCTCGTTTGTCTGACCCTACTGTCTCCTCTCGCTGCACCAAGCACGTGGACAGCTGTAGAGAGCTGTAGAGCCGACCGGACGCTGAAAAACGCACCCGCAAGAAATCCGGACACGGCGGATCCATCGGTGACATCGGATCGTGTGGAGAGGGGCTGGATCACGTGATCCAGACGATTCCTTCCGTCGCTGGCGGAAAATTAAGCTATATCCGCTGAGTAGGCGGTGGTAGTGAGGGTGAGAGTGATCGGACATGATGTCCGTAGTTCCTCCGGCCAGCCGTCGCTGGAGTGGTAATACGGCTAGAGAACCACCACCAACCCAGCCAGCCTCGGCCCAGCCCAGGGTCACATCGACCGTTGAATCTCTTGCTATGTATCTCTCTACAGTGCCGATACAGTAGTCTCAGATGGTGCAACGGTTACATTGACAAGGCAGACATGCCGAGGTGGGACTTGTAGGACGTGGGGGCGGCGCTAGACCGTTAAAATCGGCACCGCAAGATTCGCACAAGCATCACGAGCGCAGTCGTCAAACCGGTGTCTGATTTGGAGCTCGCGATCCAGAGTTGGGGTAAGATCCAACCAAACATGACACTTGATGGACAAGTTTTTTGCTCCAAACAAACGATGACAAATCCCACTGCTGCCGCCTGTAACGGAGCAATCTGCTACCGTGTGTCTCCATGCACTCCTTCTTTGTGTAGACAGACGCTCCGTGTCTCGGCACATACCCACATACTTGTACATACTCAGGCGGGTCTGCAACCTGCATAATTTTTTCCATTTAAAAATTTTAAAAAAATAAAAAAAAAGTATGATTAAAGGAATCGGATTTTTTTGATAGAAAAAAAAATTAAAAAAATTAAAAAATTAAAAAAATTAAAAAAGAAAATGATTCTGATTTGAAAGTCGTTTATTGGCACAAAATTATCGCCGCTTTTGTTGGACCTATATAGAAGAGAAGAAAAGACCCGAAATCGAACGTCTCGGGGTCACAATTACGTAAGCCATTGTACACTACAGAGCAGACGACGGTGGTGGAATCACAGATGCAAAAATAAATAAGACAAACAGTACAGTAGAAGATGCTGAGATGATGAACCGAGTAAAATGAAATATGCACAAAAAAAAAGAAAAAAGAGAATAAAAAAGGGGAAAACCA
Organism: Yarrowia lipolytica; assembly: GCF_001761485.1. NCBI lineage: Eukaryota > Fungi > Ascomycota > Dipodascomycetes > Dipodascales > Yarrowia > Yarrowia lipolytica. Next base: position 1,090,674 of record NC_090771.1, on the reverse strand, counting down.
AAAGAAAACTAAATTATGAATAATGAGAAAAAAAAAAAAAAAAAAAAAAAAAAAAAAAAAAGAGAAACCGACATCTGTAATCCAAATACCGTCTTTCAAAGAAATCAAGCATCAGATTCTAGATCACGGAAACGTGACAAGAACAAAAATGAGGTGGGGTTAAAAACAAATCATTGAATGTATGTATAAATAATGCAGAAGCTAGCTAGACAGGAGAGCTGGGTGAGTGCGGGTGCAGGTGTTAGTGGCGAAATTGGCGGTTGGTATCTCTCTAGTTGTTCTAAAGATACAACGGCTCCGTCAAAAACACGCTCTCCTGATCATCCCTCTTGAAAGGCAGCATGACGTCTGCCGGGGACACCGAGCAAGGCTGTTGCTGGCCCTGGACCCACTCCGGCGTGGCGTTGCTGCTGGGAGGGGTCTGGATGCTGGAGGCCGATGCCGATGCCGACGGGTTGGCAGCCACGCTCATCTCGGGCGCATCACTGCCACCGACACCACCCCAAAGGTTCCACGACGACAGAATCGACGACGGCGAGGTGGACTCGAACCGGTCAAAGTTAATGTCTGTAGATGCGAGGGCACGAGAGCCGCCGGTAGGGATGCCTCCGTGGTTGTTGTTGGAATGCGCCACGGGCTCCATGTCAAGCGACGAGAACACGTCCGAGTCCAGCAGCGGCGACGAAAGGTCATCGTTGAGGATCTGGAGGTACGAGGCGTCGAGGGCACCGGTAGGCACCAGGGTGGGGGAGTCGACCCAGGCGGGTGGCGTCACGGCGTAGAACGGCGATGACGGCGAGTTGGCCAGCTGGGAGGCGGCACTCAGCGAGTTATGCGAAGGTCGCACCTTTTCGATCCGGTTCTTGTTTCGGCCCGAGTGCAACGACGACAGGGATGACGACGAGTTTGTTCGGCCCAAGAAGTTGACCGACTTGAGGGCGCTCTCCGGTGAGTGGGGCGATTGTGGTTGAGGAGATAACGATGGTGTGGTCGACAGGGCCCGGTGCGAGTGTGTCGGCGTGGCCACGGGAGGTGTGGTCACGTTAGTAGTGTGCACGGGTGTGGGCATCTGGGGCTGTTGCAGGATGGGAGAAGCCTGGGGCTGGGGCTGCTGCTGCTGCTGCTGGGCCTGCTGAGACTGCGACTGCTGCTGAGCCTGCTGGGCCTGCTGCTGGGAGCCCTCGTCGAGGACGGCCTTGTTGATAACGATGCAGCCGTTGGCGCCAGTGGTGGTGGAGTTGGGAGGCAGCACCTGGGGGTGTTTGTTGGTGCAGATGCAGCCTCCGCCCGAGTAGCAGGGGCAGGTGGCGGCGTGTTTACTGGACGAGGAGCCACATTTGCACTTGACGTGGAGTGCCTTGTTTTTGCGGGCCTCTCGACAATGCAGACACTGGGTAGCGGGTCGTCCCTTGGGCTTGATCCGGATCAACGGCTGTTGGGTGTGTGTGCACGACGACACTCGGTGGCCGCGGATGCATCGTTCGCATGCGTATTTGATTCCTTCGATGACTACCATTGTGAGTAAGATTAGTCGAAGACGAGTTGAGACGAAGAGTCTTGTTGTGGTGGTTGTGGTGGTTGTGGTGGTTGTGGCGGAGGTGTTAGTGGAGTGCTGCGATGGGTGTCTGGTTGTCCACTTGTCACAAACAATGTAATCAGAATGTCGCAATCGGTGGCAAATCGAAGCTATGCCTTTGGAGAAGTTGATGGTGAACTATTCAAACAGTAGTGTCAATGGAGCGATGGTGTAACTGTCTGTATCACTGTAGCTGTCACTGTAACTGAAACTGTCACTGTCAATGTCACTGTCAATGTTGTTGCTGGTGGTCTGGGCTGTTGGCTGACACTGCTGCTGGTCTGACGCTGCTGCTGGGTGCACTCAATGACGTACTGACTGATCGTTGACGGTGTGGTTCGCTGGCGCAGGTATATATACTGGGTGAGCGGGCTAAGTTGGGAACGAATGCTTCTGAACTTGACACAAAGGCCAAATGCACATAAGCTCGAAATGAAAAAGGGAGCCTGCACTCCCACTCTAACCTTAGGGCGAGTCCAACCATTTATATAGGCTTTGGAAAAGTGCAAAACGAAAAATGGGCAAAACGAAAAGTGCAAAAAGAATCCAACAAAAGTTTTCAACCTAAGAGCGAGCAAAGCGAGCTCGGAGTTAACGTTGAGGTTTTGGAGTGGTGAATGAAGTTGGTGAATGGCGTTTCGTCAGAGGATGAGCGGGTGAATGGGTTTTTTGCCAGTGCCTTGAATTCAGACAGTAACTGGCACCAACTCGTACCATAGACACTCACATTTATATTCGCACTCACCATCTCACTTGATGACCACATCCTTTGTGATTCTCCGTAGTTGTCGTTATTTACTGTTTTTTGCTGTCTTTATGGTCTTTTTTCTCCTTTTTATTGTCTTTTTCTCCTTTTTATTGTCTTTTTCTCCTTTTTATTGTTTTTTTCTCCCTTTTTCTCCTAATTTCACATCCCATCATCTCCAATCACCTCCAATCATGTCCTACTTCCGCTTTCCACCTTTTCACACAAAGTCCAGAACTCGACCTCCCGACCTCCCGACCACTCTCCCATCCCCTCGACTTTGTATTAATTAATTACTGCCACTGTCTAGACACCACAACGTGCATACAGTCCATGCACCGAAGCAATCTGTCAGGGTCCGATAACTCCGTATCTCCGGAATATAAAATTGAAAAATCAGAAATCAAAATAGAAATAGAAATCACAGTATAACAAGCAGAAAATAAAAAATAATTAAATAAAAATAAAAACAAAAACAAAAATAAAAACAAAAACAAAGATAAAAGTAAAATAAAAATAAAAAAATAAAAAATAAAAAAATAAAAAAAATCCGACCCTAGAGAATGCATCCTGCACGGGATCGAAATGTCAGCTACTTAGACCCCTCGAATAACGGCTCAGATGCGTCTCTACAGGACATTTCAAACATAATCGATGGCCGTATTCGCCCCGATTTTTTTTCGGCGGGTGTCTCGCTCCCACAACTTGCCCTAACCCCCCGCTTAGAACTGGGTGGTATTTTTCTCCCACGTAGGTTCTCGCTTATGCAAAGCCGTACCATCTAGAATACGTGTGTGTCAGAGCTTGGAGATAGGAGAGTGACGACGAAAAATGGAGAGCGCAAATGTTAAAGAAGGGGAAATAAAGAAAGAAAATGAAAATCAAAAATAAATCAAAAATAGTAGGAAAATAGTAGGAAAATCAAATAAATGGAAAATCAAAAACCAAAAACCAAAAACAACAAAACCACAAAACCACAAAACCACAAAACCACAAAACTGTGGCCCAACCAACGCCTCTTCGCTTTCGGACTTGTCGTCTCGCTCTCGTCCTCCAAGTCTATCGCTCTTTACTCTTGTGACCCCCACAGCCGTATCGTGTCCGGCGCTAAACCCCCGAATCGCACGCTACGGAGCGTCTGGCCACCCAAGCTCTACACACGGTCTCTTGGCGGGGGCTGTTGGAGGCGGGAGAGCACGACCACGTCTGCGAGCTCACGTTGACGGTGAGAGACGTCCATCCATTTCATTGTTTCGACGCGTGGAAAAGACAGCCGAGAGCTTATACGATAAGCGAGCCTTCAAAAAGAAATCTGATAATACACAAAGATGATAGGCGACGGCGTGGAGGGATGATGAACAAGCGTTTCATTTGGGGTTGAGCAAGCGTCTGATGGAGACAAACAAGGGCCTCATGTAGGACGAGCAATCGGCGTTTATTTCAACTCCACTACTGGGATTTGGTCCCCTTTTGTTTGTTTTCACCCTCTTTTCTTCACCCTCTAAATTCCAATAAAACCCACCTTATTCACCATTGGCAATGTTTACTTATCGTCGTCGAACGGTCCGTCTCATCACCCCTCTCTAAACTTCAAGAGCAAAAGCCGTCTTAGGGTTGTTCGGGTGGTGTGCGGAAACGGGGTCTGAGTGTACGTCTACAGCATGACCCGAGAGACTCCAAGTGGCTGCTCCCACGCGGCGTAAAAACCAATGTCTCGAGAGAGACTGAACCAAACCGCCCCAAAACTGCAGCACTGCCCCTGCCGGCGGTCGCTGGGCCTTCCCCCGATCTCCTTATCGTACCTGCTCGGCTGCAATACGACAAAAGAAAAGATTTAATACCGTCATGGAAAGGTGGTGCACGGTGCTGGTACCTAAAACGATGAAATGAAAATCCAAAGACGAATCCGCAACGAAAAGTATGGCACAACTCTTGGCACCGATCCCAGACATTTAATCACAATAGTACGACACTGGTCCTTGTACTGATATGAAATTCAAATAAGCAATCCTGTGTGATCCATCGTGCAGAGGGGTTGCTCTCGAGGTGGTTGTTGTCAGTTGTCAATCTGAAACGGTGTGGGCGGTGGAGAGCGGTTTGTTGAAATAATAATCGATTTATTAATTATTGAATTATTATTAGTGAATTATCGAATTATCAATTGTCGAATTATCATTTATTCGAATTTAATTAATCCAATTACCAATTATTCGAATTTAATTAATCCAATTATCAATTATTCGAATTTAATTAATCCAAAAAAATGGTATCAACTTCCCAAACAAATCCGGTTAACCACCCCCACCCTGAAAAAGTCTGTTTGAAAATCACAAAACTGCATACTGTGGCTTGCTCGAAATATGGGAATTGCCACTCTGGGCGGTAGGGTTGGGATATGAGACGCAATAGGCAGTCACGACGCACAGATTATGATACGGTTTCTGTTTGCCAGGGTTAGGTTTGCCCATCTGCTTCCTTTTGCCCATCTCGTCTCTCGTGCAGACCCTCGGAAAGTAAGATTCAGACATAAGTGACTATCTCTTGGGCGTGCGTAGATGGGTTGGACATGTTGTGGGTTAGGGTCGTCTCGAGGTTGGCTTGGGCTTTAAAACGAGCGAATATCAGGCGAGGTTGCTCTTGCTGTGGACGTGGGTCTTCCACTCTTGATCTTGGACCTTGCTCACGTGGTTGTGAGATTGGCAGTTGGAGGTGTGTTCAAACGACTGGGCTCAGTGCAACTACTTGTAGATCAAACTGTCTCGACCCAGAAGCTGCTTCGTTCGTAGTCAGATGTCCATAGGTCTGAGCAGAGACTTCCTTTGAAATGAAACAAGCACTCCAGAAGCTGCTGTCGAATCAAATTTCCCACGATATTGGAGCAGGCTCGATGCAGAAAGGCCTAGGACGCAGTTCAGAAGGGTCATACTTCATTGATCTTGTCGAGTAGCTCGGGGAAGGGCGTAGCGAACATTTGGTCGACTTTGACGGATCTTGACGATGATGTCGCGTTCATCTAGTCAGAAGACAATGCATCTCCAATTCCGTCGCCTCTGAGACATGGAGACAGATACAGGTCATTAGACGACCGAGCTGTTCATGACGAACGGTCCTAGGACGCCTGGATCAGTGTCCATGGCTACATGTAGATCATCTTGCAGGATTCACCTGAACAAGACACTCTGACACTCAGTGAGAGGGACTGGCTGGAGAACGTTGTCCATCAGAGCACAGTAGTGGTATCACTACCACTGATACGACGCTACCCCGGGGTAACAGAGATTGACGGTATGATCGAGATGGTTGAACCCGTTTAATGATATCGACTTCCGACTCTTTTAGCCATGCTCTCGAAAACAGTATGCATTGTTCCCTCTCAGTGTTTTTGGAATGTGCATTCTTGGAGGGGCTTTCTACTAACATCTGGTGATATCCCTCGACACCAAGTGTCTCAACATCCATACCTAGTTCCTCAATATTGGAGCAAACGACTCGAAAACAGCGCCGTTGGAAACCCCGAGGCCGTGCGACTCCGGCAGTCTACACTTGGAGTCTGTGGCATATCTGTAGCAAAAGCTGGATATCACCGAGACACCATCCGATCTGCCACCCCGATTCCGACACCACCAGCTCAGAAGTGGACTGTCCGAAAAGAAGTGGACTGTCCGAAAAGAAATGGACTGTCCGAAAAGAAATGGATTCTGTATGCGTTATCATTGAAGTTTCAGAGAGTCGTTTGGAGCCACCTTCGGCTGGTGCCGGCCAACTTCTGTATCTAGTGAATGTGAGTCTGATGATTCTGTCAGATTTCGAACTAACCAAGATATGAGGTCGATAGTACGCATTGAAGGAGTACTGGAGCGACTGTATCGTCTTGCTGAGTCTAGACGGGGTTTCGGTTTGTTCAGCTCTTCCCATACACCGAGCTGAAGCTGTTTACAGCCCGATGTTTCCGCTTTGATTGTCTGACTGACGGTTGGAGTCGATTTTCAGACTTTGGCCGTTGGAGACTTGACTCTTGACGGGATTTCTGACTCTTGACGGGATTTCTGACTCTTGACGGGATTCCTGACTCTTGACGGGATTCCTGACTCTGAGGGGATTCCTGACTCTAGACGGAACTTTGTCAGACTTTTCAACTCCTGCCACCGTCAAGGACTCGGATCGACGCAATTGACTGCTGACTGGCGATATCGGCGTTTCTTGGTCAAGTTGATTCGACTCTCAGGACATTGGGTACCGCCAACGACCATCTGTTGCTCTGCCAGCGATTTATTGTTCTCGGTAATGGTCCAATCAGACTGGCGTTGTCGGATCCTTACTCCTTCGGGCTCGGAACTTCGAATGCGAGGGCTTTTTGTCCCTCCTCGAGCCCTTGGACTCCTCCTCCGATCTTTCCGGAACCATCGGAGGTTCAGGTTCTGTCGTTAAAGCCTCCCCTTCACGACAGGAAATGCTCCAGAGTCTCAAGAGTGTTTCCCGTTCGCCAGACGAGTCATCAAAGCATCTTCCTGTGGTTCCTCGAGCTTCAAGTATCCCTCTCGTGCTAGGAATCAAGTTCTGAATCACTCCAGCCAATGTGGACACGGCACCAAAACACCCACAGCCAACAGCAACTGCAGGTCCTGTTTCCTGTTGGCTTGGGGTTCTCGTTCTGAGCCGAGAGTCAGTATTTATGACGGCCGGATCCCTACATACTGGCTTTCGGCCGAACCATGCATCATATCAAAACTGTGTGAGATCTAGCTGCTTTTTCCTTCTCTTTGCAAGCAGCCAAGACGGTCCATTCCTTACCATCTTCTTTCATATTCAGTACTTGCACACTGGTGGTTCCAAGGGGTTAATTGACTTGAACTAACATCTCTTCTCATCAGGAATCAACTACTCCTTTCACTCAGACTCGAGATCCGAACTTTTTTCGATGTATATGTCTCAAACGTTGAGATTCAAAAAACATGTTTACTACGACGGCAGAATCGACAGAGAGATCGGAAGTTACCCATATTATCCCTTCAGCAAGTTGGTTACAACACGTACTGCTCTTCTCCTCTGGTACGTCTACCCACTTCTACAAAATATCAATGTGGACCTACTGCGGTTGCAGTACCTCTTTATTGAACTCTCAGAAGAGCTGGAAGAACCATAAAGTTGACAAAACCGCATCAACGACCCTGTAGAACACACTTGTCAACTCCGCAGAATCTTGAGATATCTCTGGAGCTCTATAGAGCGGTATAGATCCTGGCAGACTGATTGAGATAGAATGACATCTAGAGGTATAGAGATAGAGGACGTGCTGTGGATTAAAATGGAGCTAATAAATTGAGTCCCCAGCACATTCTGAGTTCCCATATATAGTTTTTTTGAATCCTGAATGTGTCTACATCGATTTTCATTCCATGGTACTTCCTAACTACTTAGTTCAGCTATACTTTGTAATTCCAAGTAAAGTCAAGTAGAAGTAGAAGATACAGGGCCATAAATACGCACTCAATTGGACTGAAATTCAGAAAGAAGACTTGTTATAACATCTTCTGATCACCATTATCATCCCCAACCAACTCCCATGTCTACAAAATCAGTATTGGCCGAGATAAGGGACCCTTCCCTGCATATGAACCGAGGTACAACCAGCTCTACTTACACCAGAGCCACAGACATACCAGCGAACATATACCAAACTCGAAGGCCCTTTATAAGTCTTGTGGGGTACAGTACCAAAAGAACCACCTCGCGCGCCCTCCCGAACACTCTCGTACTTGTAGTTTGTTTCTGCGACGTCTTCTCGAATATCAGCAATCCCATTACACAGCCGAACCGAAAAAAAGCTCTTCTCCACCTTCCATTCTCGAGCCAGCCACAATTTTAGTCAGAATTCTCTCCTTCTCGCCATTCTAGACCCTCTTTTATGTCTTCTACACCTCCCAAGCCACGAATCTGCCTTTCCCCAGAAAGTCAAAATTTCATTTCCGAATGGACCTAATTTCCCCACAGAAGTCGCTCCAACAGGGTCAATTTTTGTCAGATTTTCATTATTGAACGTTTAATCAACTCCTGTTGTTCCCCTCTGTCGTCTCCAATTCTCCCTATCGCATTCTGCCTCCGGGAACCCCCAAAAACCCCCGTCTTAGTTTTTCCACCCCAGCCCAACTCTATAAATCCCTGAGTCACATCTGTGAGGAGCCCCTGGCGTCACTGTCGACTGTGCCGGCATTTCTGATGGTATTTCCAGCCCCGCAGTTCTCGAGACCCCCGAACAAATGTGCCACACCCTTGCCAAAATGACGAATACACGGCGTCGCGGCCGGGAATCGAACTCTTGGCACCGCCACAGGAGTGAAATTTGAAATTTGAAATTTGAAAAATAATTCACATTTTGAGTTTCAATAATATATCGATGACCCTCCCAAAAGACCCAAGTCGAGACGCAAAAAAACACCCAGACGACATGGATGCGGTCACGTGACCGCAAAAACCGCCCCGGAAATCCGTTTGTGACGTGTTCAATTCCATCTCTATGTTTTTCTGCGGTTTCTACGATGCCGCAATGGTGGCCAATGTGCGTTTCACTGCCGTAGTGGCTGGAACAAGCCACAGGGGGTCGTCGGGCCAATCAGACGGTCCCTGACATGGTTCTGCGCCCTAACCCGGGAACTCTAACCCCCGTGGTGGCGCAATCGCTGTCTTCATGTGCTTTATCTCACGTGACGGCTGGAATCTGGCAGAAGACGGAGTATGTACATTTTGTCGTTGGTCACGTTATCCCTAAAACGTGGTGTTTAAACTGGTCGAATGCTTGGCCCAGAACACAAGAAGAAAAAAACGAGACAACTTGATCAGTTTCAACGCCACAGCAAGCTTGTCTTCACTGTGGTTGGTCTTCTCCACGCCACAAGCAACACGTACATGTCAATTACGTCAGGGTCTTTTAAGTTCTGTGGCTTTTGAACCAGTTATAAAGAACCAACCACCCTTTTTTCAAAGCTAATCAAGACGGGGAAATTTTTTTTTTGATATTTTTCGACAATGGCAAACACTCCTCATGGCGGTGTCCTCAAGGACCTTTTATCTCGAGATCAGCCCATTCGGGGCGAGCTTCTCAAGGAGTCGGAGACTCTTGCCTCCATTCTGCTGTCGGAGCGTCAGCTCTGTGATCTGGAGCTGATTCTCTCCGGCGGCTTCTCTCCTCTGGAGGGCTTCATGAACGAGAAGGATTACAATGGCGTTGTCAACGATCTGCGTCTGGCCGACGGCGCTCTGTTCTCCATGCCCATCACTCTGGATGTGTCCCAGGAGGACATTGACGAGCTCAAGCTCAAGGCTGGGGGCCGATACACTCTGCGGGACTTCCGAGACGACTCTCCTCTTGCAATCATCACTGTCGACGACATCTACCGTCCCGACAAGGCTGTGGAGGCCAAGAAAGTCTTCCGAGGCGACCCCGAGCACCCTGCCGTCAAGTACCTGTACAACACCGCCAAGGAGTTCTACGTGGGCGGTAAGATCCAGGCTATCAACAAGCTTAACCACTACGACTACGTCGGTCTGCGGTACACTCCCGCAGAGCTGCGTCAGGAGTTTGGCAAGCTGGGCTGGAACAAGGTGGTGGCTTTCCAGACCCGTAACCCCATGCATCGAGCCCACCGAGAGCTGACGGTGCGGGCTGCTCGATCGCGACAGGCCAACGTGCTGATCCACCCCGTGGTTGGTCTCACCAAGCCCGGAGACATTGACCACTTTACCCGAGTGCGAGTCTACCAGGCCCTGCTGCCCCGGTACCCCAACGGAATGGCTCTGCTGGGTCTGCTGCCCCTGGCCATGCGAATGGGAGGTGACCGAGAGGCCATGTGGCACGCCATTATCCGAAAGAACTACGGAGCCACTCACTTCATTGTGGGCCGAGACCATGCTGGTCCCGGCAAAAACTCCAAGGGCGAGGAGTTCTACGGCCCTTACGATGCCCAGAAGCTCGTGGAGAAGTACAAGGACGAGCTGGGAATCGAGGTGGTGCCTTTCCAGATGATGACCTACCTGCCCGACTCGGACGAGTACATGCCCAAGGATGAAGTTCCCGAGGGAACCAAGACCCTGGACATTTCCGGAACCGAGCTGCGAAAGCGACTCAAGTTTGGTCTGCCCATCCCCGAGTGGTTCTCCTACCCCGAGGTTGTCAAGGTGCTGCGAGAGTCCCATCCTCCTCGAGCCAAGCAGGGCTTCACCATTTTCCTCACTGGCCACTACAACTCCGGCAAGGACGCCATTGCCCGAGCGCTGCAGGTGTCTCTGAACCAGCAGGCCGGCCGAACCACCACCCTGCTTCTTGGCGAGACGGTGCGATCTGAGCTGTCTGCTGAGCTCGGATTCTCGCGAGAAGACCGACACAAGAACGTGCAGCGAATTGCCTTTGTGGCTGCCGAGCTCACCCGAGCCGGATCCGCCGTCATTGCCGCTCCCATTGCTCCCCATGAGGCTGGCCGAAAGGAGGCCCGAGAGACTGTTGAGCAGGGCGGCAACTTCTTCCTGGTCCATGTCAACACTCCTCTGGAGTACTGCGAGGCTACCGACCGAAAGGGTCGGTTTGCTGCCGCCAAGCGGGGTGAGATCAAGGGCTTCACCGGTGTCGATGACGAGTACGAGGTGCCCAGCAATGCTGATCTGGTCGTGGATGCTTCCCAGACACAGGTCCGAACCATTGTTCACCAGATCATTCTCCTGCTGGAGTCCCAGGGCTTCTTCGGCAACTAAACGTAACCACAACCAATACATAAAAGGTCTGTTAGACAGACGGATATAAATATATTCTTGATGATGAATCCAGCCCGTTGTATCGAATGGTGTTGCAACTCTCCTCCGGCATCTAAATTGCACCTTGTGGAGCTGCTTGTAGGAATTTACGGATTCCAATCGGCACACTTGGTAAACTGGCCATTCTGAATCGAATGACACTCCTGTGTTCTCTCTAATATTTCTCTATCGTCGCCCAACCTCATCTTTCAATCCCGATAAAATGACGAAAATATATATTAATTAGAGTTTCTTATTTTTCATCACTTTTTGGAACTTTTCTTGACACTCTCTCAAAGGGAAGTACGGGGTCAGAAATGAACCAAGTTGGTTTTATTCACTTCTCACGGTTCTTTTGAGACTCTGCTCGAGTTTCATCTCTCTAGCGTCATTTCTAGCGTCATTATTGCTGTGCTGGGGTCATCACTTTTAGCACGACGCTAGAGGTAGGGGGAATGGTGCCTAAAAAACGGTCTAAACACACTGAAATGACCCCAAACTTCGCATACACGGTAATGTGAGTACGGAGAATAACTTGACGTTTTCAGATCCAATCTAGCGTTTATGTATCGCCGGTTATCTGCGTCTCCTCAGTTTGGTGATCCCAACTCAATGCAGGACCAATCCCTCCCCTCCCCCATGATGACAATTGGGGAGACCTCTAGGACGTCTTTGGGGGGGGTTTCTATTGGTTTGAACTGCTACATTTTATTCTTTCACCTTTTAACTGTTTCTGGTTCAATTTTCACTTCAATATGTTCATAATTGCCGCCCCTACAGACATATTCAATTACTTGACCTTCGCCAACTAACTTCTCTCAGCTAGTTGGCACGGTAAACAAAATGAAATCAGAACTCCTTCGAAAACACCGATAAATCAAGTCGTAGCCGAACAATGTGGTTTTTCAATGTCTCATCGGCTCTCATCATCTCACCCGAAATCGTCAATGTCGATTTCATCAACTTTTCCAATTTATAACACCACTCTTTATATGCCACCTATTCTTCTTCTACAACCCGACAGATTCTCACTCAACGGAAACACATCTTTCACAAACAACAAATCCGAAGCCACCGACATATTCTCCGAACCAACATTACCCTGCAGCCTTCCTCGCATGGTTCTTTTGTCCTTTTATTACACCACACTAGTTGTCCTTCCGCTACTGGTTGCCACGAACAAGAATCAACACAACTTTCACAATGTTCCGTCTATCACAAAACAAATGCCACCTCCACATTCCCCCTATCGAGCCAATCGCAGCGATACCTCTCCCATGTCCCCCAGCACTCTGTGAGTTCCCCCTAACCCGCTTGGCCCCGTTGCCACAGAAACCACTTTTCAGGGTTACACAAACGGGTTCCGAGGAGCGTATTTGGCTCTGCGGGTGAGACTTTGATACCTGTTTCGCCCTCTTGCATGCTCGACAGACGATTGGCTTTCATTCTCTGCATGTTTGATCGTTCTGGTAGGTGGAGTCGCCCCGGTTCGTGGGGGTCACCTAGGTCGGGGTGAATAGTTGTTGGATCGCGCTGCTGAGCTCACCATTCGACGCAGAATGGTCTGGGGAATGCAACGAGCCAACAAAGATATTTCCGGAGCCACTGCTCGATACCCTGGGCGTTTCTCTCCGTCACTACGACCCCAAACTCTCATCTCCTCCAGACCACGTATAGCTCAGCGAGGAACGGCGTTGGGCGCGTCTACGACGTGCGGCATCACCAAGACAGATCGATTAGGTTGCCGCTGGTGCTCCGTACAGAGACAAAAAGCAAACGCCGCTGCCGACATGTATATGCGAAATGTTCTTAGCGAGGTTTGGGCAGCCACAGGAAAAAAAGGGGGGGGTGACGGCGATCACTGCAAGAGACCGCGCGTGACAGTGCCCGAGCATCACTGCTTTTTTATTTTTCACCTTAATGGGCATTTCAAGGCCATTTCCAGGATGTTTGAGGACCAACGGTGGCAAATGCCCCAAAAGCGACGATTTAGGAAGGCACAGAATCACTCCTGACACTCGTGGAAACTCCAAGTCCATTTCTGCAACTCCCTACGACCACCTCCTCGTCGACATGGACCGGAAACGTTTAGGTTAGGAGCCCTGGATGGCGTCTCCAGGCTCCGCTGGCAAAAGTAATGAGTACGATGAGCTGAGACAGTCGTGCCGCACCTTTATACGTGGCTTCGACGGCCTCCGTGAATTCTAGACTCTGGAATGGACATACGGCGGTCAAGCTTGGTCACGTGAGTGGCCCGACGGTTGGTCGAGGGTCTGTTGGTCTGTTGGGTGTGTCGGTGTCTGAAACCATGCTAAACCGCTTTATTCACCATAAGCCCCGGGATATATGTATTCCGCGTTTCCGCGTTTCAGCGGTTTTGAATGCCAGGTCAGGAACAAAGAAACAGCGCGCCATGAGCGCAGAATTTACCACCGGTGAACTCCATCATCTGACTATATTGGCCACGGCGAACTCGGTGGTGGTCCCAGATTCCCCGGCACGTGACTGCTTCCTACTATTCAAGCAACTCAACATGTTCCTCCGGAGGTGCCGTATACTGCAGACCCCATCAGCTCACTTGGAAACGGCCCATTCCCCTCCTCCGTGTCCTGGCGATCGGACATTTGTGAACACTTTGGTGAGACGATATCTCAAACCCAAAAACGCCCACAACAACAACTTGTGGGCGACGACTGGCGAATATTTTCTTTTCATCTTGTGGAGTCAAAGCCGACGATGCTTCCGATGTGAAATTCAACAGGAAATTCTTCTCTCAGCGCCAACAGTCCGTCGAACAAGATTCCAGTATACGCCCGGAGCTGTGGGGTGTCGTTTACGACAAAGTATCACGGCGCCAAAGAGCCCGGATCCAGGAGATTCACATGATCCACATTGTTTGTCCCTGTCCCCCCAGCTATTGATAACACCGTCATAAATGGCTGCCCGGTGAATCCCCACTCACTCTGGTTTCGGAAAAGGTGTGTCTACAGCGCGCCTATCAATCGCTTGAAGCAGCCAAACTTCAGAAGCCGTATCCGACTCATTTGACTCTCGGGGTTTCAAATGCGGCTCTAGAACACTCGACCCAGACGAGGCTGGGTCCGACCGACTCTACTGTAGTCGGAGGTTGCAGTAACAGTTCAGTTGAACCTAGCCGATCTTATGATAAGTATTGGTGAAGTAGTGGCTTTAATTAGTTGGAGAGTTGGTTGGGGGTCGAAACAAGCTGAGAAGATGGTTTGGAGTGTCTGAAGCTTTCGATCATTGGTAATTTCGATGAGTCGATGATTCGATGTTTCCATTGTTTTCTTTCGACGAATATCTCACTCCAATAGTCCGATTATCTACCGCCAAACAAGTCCATTTCCGTGGTAGAAATATCCCGCAATACTGAATGGCGGAACGAAAATAAGGTTCAACTATTACCCCAGTGACCTCGAGACAAGAAGTTTTTCACATGGACCCGGAGGATCGGGTGGAGGCGCAAAAAGCTCGCTAACGACAGAATAGTAACTGCCTAACCCAGGGCTTTCTAACGGTGCCAATTACCCCCTGACCTTCTGCAAAGTTAGAATGTGGGGCATCAAAGTGAGACAAGATCAGTAAGCAGCCAGACGGATTGGGGGTATGGGGTGGAGTGGATGCAGGTAAGAGTTCTATACGGGAGTCATTGATCTCGTATTAGTCATCGAGGTACGGTCGAGTCCCTAGTCCTAGTCAAGTCTCTGATCCAGTCACATGACAGTCTCTGGTCCGCACATGACAGTCTCTGGTCCGCACAGCAGTATCTGGTCCGCACATGACAGTATCTGGTCCGCACATGACAGTATCTGCTCCAGTCTCATGACAATCTCTACTCCAGTCACATGACACTATGCTCCAGTCACATGACAATCTCTGCTCCAGTCACAAAACAGTCCTGCTACAAGTCTCTCCCCGCCCAGTCACATGACGTGACGCCTTGCGAGACGCATCGACGACGCAATGGATCGAATCCCAATCCGGTGATGGACATGGTGCGAGTCTCTATAGTGTCCAGGACATTGATAGATACAGGCTTTGGAGTATTGTGCATGCACAAACAAGATGCGCAGACAAGGCGACTATCAATGTATCACTATACAAGGGCCGGCCTATGTTCGACAAACAAGAGGGTATTCTTGACAAACAGTGCATTGCAGTGCAGAGCAGAGTGGTGGTGGGTTATTTGGTGAAGGACGAAGCGAACTGATTGAGAGGGCTTAAAGGTGATCGGAACAGAATGGGGACTTTGAAATCGCATTCTAGACATGTAGAGCTTTCGATTGAATACCCCATTGCCAATGTTCGGGTTCTGGAAAGGTCTTTTCCGGTCATTTTTCACACCTCTCCTCACTCTGCTCCACACCCTGACTCAACCTGACCGATTGTGACACACTGATAAGCTGCTCTGGAGAACACCCAGTCGCTGCTCCAGCTTGCTAAGGATCTCGGTCTGAACGTGGCCGGTGTGTCTTTCCATGTGGGATCCGGCGCTGGAGACCCCAACGCCTTCCTGGACGCTGTGCGAAACGCTAAGCGGGTGTTTGACCAGGGAGCTGCCATTGGCATGCACCTCAACACTCTGGATGTCGGCGGAGGCTTCTCGGACGATTCCTTTGAGTCCTCTGCTGCCGTTCTGGGGGACGCTCTTGACAAGTACTTCCCAGAGGAGAGCGGAGTTAACCTCATGGCTGAGCCCGGCCGGTTCTTTGTGTCCGAGGCCTTCACCATTGCCTCTCATGTGATTGCTCGACGAATCATTGAGAACCAGAACAAGGCCATGCTCTACCTCAACGACGGTGTCTACGGAAACATGAACTGCATTCTGTTTGACCACCAGGAGCCCGTGCCCAAGGTTCTGACCTACCAGGGCAAGTTCATGTACGGTGAGCGATACCAGAAGCAGAAGTCCTCGCAAGACGTTTCTGTGTGGGGCCCCACCTGCGACGGTATCGACTGCATTTCTAAGTCGTGCCAGCTACCTGTTCTTCTCGATGTCGGTGACTGGATGTACTTCACTTCCTTTGGTGCCTACACCGTGGCAGCCTCCACCACCTTCAACGGTTTCAACAGCGATTGTGAGACCCTGTACGTTTGCTCTAAGAAGGAGGTTGAGCAGTACATCAAGTTGTAAGCTAGCAACTGCGATAGATAGATAGAGCTGAAGTGATAGCGACTGGGCTCGAGTCAAAGTTGCTGTTTTTTACGGCAGTGCCAAGGCTTGGCGTGCATACCTGGCGCATGCTCGATATGGCGCCAGCAGAGAGCAAATTGCAGGAGCTTGTGAAAGAGACTCAGTGGGGGTGGGGAGGAGCGGGGAGGAGCGGGGATCATGTGACGAATACGACGGGTTCTATGATTTCTGAATTTTCCGGGCTCTGAACCAGAGTTGGTTATTGGATTACCGAAATCTTTTTCGGCGTTTCGTTTCGACAAATCCATTATACTTTATTCTATTTCTATTTTTGTTTTTGTTTTTGTTTTTAGGTTCGGTTAGGGTCTAGTGAGTCTATTTTTTAACTTCTCGCTTGAAAATTAATAAAAAATTTAAAATAATTACTTATCCGCACACGGCTGTGGGAAGTAGAGGCGAGCAGAGACATTGGAGCCGCAAAAAGTGTGCATGATTGTGACAAGGCAATTTATTGTGGTTAGGATTGGATTGGGTTAGTTTTTTTGAAGAGTGTGGTGATTTTATCTGATTTTATTTGATTTTATTTGATTTTATTTGATTTTATTTGATTTTATTTGATTTTATTTGAATTTTTTATTCTAATTTACCGTTTTTTCTTCCTTCATTTCGGGTAATCCGACGGCCCAGCCATGTTTTCCTGAGACTGAATTTGATTCTGAATTTGAAATCAAGGACAAAGAAATGCACCGATGGACGCACGGAATACGGGCGTGCAGTAGGTGAAATAATGGAATTAAAATTGAATTAAAGGAATTAAATTAAATTAAATGGAATTAAATTAATTTAAATTAAAATTAAATTAAATTAAAATATTTAAAATTTTAAAAAAATAAAAACAAAAAAAAGAAGAGAATACGTCAGAAAGATTCTATGACATCAGAGAGATCATATCATAAACGGGACCTCCATGAAATTCATCAAAGGCGGCAGACACAACAGGCAATCACACCAATAATAATACGGTTTAAATATGGAAAATAAATGTGAGGAGAAAGAGACAGGAAGTTGGACAATGAATTTAAATGGTCTAAAGATGCCCCGAAAAGTATCTGTTTATCTATTTATATAGAATTGAACGAGCCATGCGAAAAAAATCTGTTTATCTCTATCTATAGAATTGACCGAACTATGTCCAGTGAGCGAGGAGAGTGAAGAGGGGAAGAGAATACAATATATCTAGGGGATAGAGGAAGGTGGAGTTGTAAATTCTGAGATTGGAACAGTAGACATCGCTCGAATGACGTCAAAAGTTCCCGGTTCAAAATCCGATCTCAATTGATGGAGTTGGAGGAGTATTTTTCATTCAGCCAAGAGTAACCAGAATGCAAGGAGAATAGAAAGTCCTAAAGAGCAAATGGTTGTTTTGGGGGAATAGTATGGCTCTTCAAATGCTATTATAACTGCTGAAATGATCACAAATGAATTATTGACCAATTTGGAGACACAGTTTTACGCCAACTGGAGAATTATGAAGTGGAGTCCGGCAGAAGAGGGGGCTAGTCAGAGAAGCTACGACTTGGGCAGGTAGATAGATGGAAGTCTAGCACGTTGATTTTGGCATTTGAATACCTCTCAATAGTCGTCTTCGGGAGTTGCCTCTGACTATGTATTGAAGGGTATGGGTTGGAGATTGTCATTTGAGGTCAATATAGAATCGTCGAGGAGTTGAAAATAACGTAAACAATTACTGGAATGGTGTTAAATTGAACAATCAACTGTTTTCATTAATATTCCCACGCTTCTGTTTGAAAAGAGGTGGATTCTCAGAGATTGAACAAAGAAGAGATCCACTTGTAGAATCCGCAGAAGGAAATAAATTAACACCAATTGATAATAACGTATCTGGCCGTTATTAAAAGTATTTTGATTGTGTATCGAATCTATATCTCTTTTGTTGGATACACATTTATCACAATAACAGTGCACTCAACATATTCATCGATCCAGTATATCTCAGAAGAGGCATTGAGTTCTGAAATTTTGCACAATCAATCTAAGACAGTTAATGATCACTAAAACCTACTCCCCGCCTTCTCCTCACGTCTCTTCTCCTCTCTTTTTTCCATGTCTATAACAGAGAAGTTGGGTCCCACGGGTTCCTCCAATAATACATCCAAGAACCTTCAATAAAATGCAGGGCGGCCCCCTGTCAGTCTAATACTCGTTCAATGCCATTTTCTGGCTCTTGGCAAACTTCAAAGTGCCAAGATAAACAAGTTTTCAATACCAAGACAGAAGACACCTTGGTGTTTATCTATGCCTCCAGATGGACTTTGGATGAGTCTCGGAGTTAACGGAAATGGTTCAGATTTTTCATTGATAGACTTGATGGCCCTTGGCGGGGTTTTATTGGCGGCTTTCAGAAGTCATAGATCCAGTTTATGAAATCAGATCCTAGTTAGAGGGCTCCCTGGGAGCGAGGGAGCGAGGGAGGAGGGGTGGTAAATCACGTGCCCTGGAAGAAACGGAAAGATCACATGATTAATCATGTGAATGGGGAACGATGATGCACACTTTGATGACATCGGTCGATTACAATCTAAAGCTAGGTACTGTACAGTGTACTATAAGAGGTTCGGAACTGGGTGAGAAGGGCAAGCCATAGAACTGGAATGGCTTAAAAGTAACCAAAACCGATTGTTTTTGGATTCAGAAAGGTCGTCTGAACAATTAAAATGCAGTGGTATATTCATTTTGTTTCCATGATTGAAACGGAAGTCAAGGAAATGTTCCATCTCAGAGTCAAGCGCATGAAAGTAACGGAATTTGGTCGGAATTTGATCCCATAAACAGGAATATGATTGTGGGAGTCAGTCAAGTATTCTGGATAAATCAGCATTCGAATTGAATACGTTTCTGACCTGGCGGTGGGTTCTGACCAGATTCTGACCAGGTTCTGATCAGGTTAAGATCATATTCCTGGTTGTATGTAACCGTTTCCCGACGTTGATACATGCCGATTCTTTTGGAATTGTCGTATCTTCGACTCTCCTGTCACCTGGACAACTATCTCCGTTAGAATCGTACGATATCCACCACTTGGTAATACCCCGAAGTCTCCAACATACCACGACCAATAACAAAAAGTTCCTTGAACATGCTGCGGGGATGAAAGTCATACGATGATCATCTTCATACACTAAGTGACTCATGCTTATATCTGGGGTTTGTCAGCCTTGCCTGGGACAGGTTGGAGTCTCAATAGTGTGGATTTTAACATGAAACCTATGTGGGTGTATATACCGACTATCATACGATATACGGGAGTGGGAAACGAAGCGGGAGTCAAATTGGGGATTTAGAACCTCCGAAAAAACCTCCGACATTGATTTCAAGCGATATAATTGCCCGAAGAACGAGATGGAGGTAATCTGGGAGATGATATCATGGTACTCCCGCGTTAGCTATTGCCTCTAACAAAGCGGTAAACGAGCCAGTTGGAACTCGAATAATGACCTCAAATCAATCATTCACGAGATATACAGCTCTTAAAATCTGCTCTTGTTCAATATCTGTCTTCCTTGTTACCTTTGATTTGCCATCAAGTCTTCGTATAGCACTCTACCTATTCCAAGGTTCCTGCCCATACCATCACAGCTGCCGGTGACATGTAAATCAGTTGCAAACTTCGCTTATGTTTCATGAGATGAAGACCAAGACTGGAGAAAAGGCCTGGCAAAAAAAGCAAGTCTCTAGCTCCCAGAATACGATGCATATTAAATTGTATCTGAGATGAAAGGGGTAGAGTAAGAATGGATGAAGAGGGGCCATGTGGGATTGATAGAGACCATTTTTAGGGTAAAACAACGTCCAGAAACACAATGGTCAACTCCTCTTGTCTCTGAGATTATAGGATCATTCCGAAATTGATATATCTCATGTTCAGAAAAATACCCCATATTTTCCTGAATAGTGTTCAAATGACTCTGAGACTCTGAAATTACAATTTGTGACGTCTCCGTCATCCCCCTTAAGCGCTTATGATACTCCTAGACCTCTTTTATCCGACTCTAGGAACTACCCCGTGTTCATTCTCAGAATACAAGAATGTCAGTCCATCTCCCCCAAAAGTCGGTCAATTCGCACTTGACAAGTATCAAACACAAGTAAACCTGCCCAGAAACAACATTGTCAACTCAGAGATACCAATATCATCCTCGTTTACTGCATCTTGACGCAATAAAAAATCCGAGCATATCATACATCCCGTTTAACATAGCAACTTCAGCTCTAATCCAAGTATCTCTACCACATTTAAGAACAGGTCTAATCCGTCTTAGACCGTCTTAGACCGGGTTAACTTCTGTTAGAACTCTCATCGCCAGCCTAGCCCGTTCCGGACGGCCCAATGGCCAACATTTCTTTTCCAGATCGCCGGATAAACCATCTTAGAGTGTCTCAGGGAAATTGAGACGCTGTAAACACGTCATTTGCGTCCCCAGCGGTTTCTTTTTGGGTCTTGGTTCCAGCCAGACATTATTATTGGCACGGCTATCGGACCTGATAAGGGCACGGGGTCCTGCAGATATAGACCATCTAAGGGGGTTCCAAAAGTGGGCAGGAACTTGAGAAATGCATGCGCAACAACTGGTGCAATATATTGCTATGATTTATAGCTTTGTGGGGCTCCATTTCCGTTTATTGTGGTGGAAGACGAGTTCGCACAATACTGGCATATTTCGGGTCCGCAAAACAACAAAGATGGCACTGCGAAAGAGGGGAATGCCCACCAATCCACGCCGTGACCCTTGGTGACCCACCTAATGCGCCACACGGTTCATAACTAAGCTCCTATTGAACTCAGAGTCCCACTAGTGCCATTCCAAGGTGTATTTGGAATATAACTCAGCCTTCCAACGGCGAGTAACTTGATAAAAGTGATATCGGTGCTAGTTTTAGGTGCTTTTGGCCAAGAGGAATTCCGTGGAACTATTGGTGTCCCTCCTGGAACCGCTTCCCGGTATCTCCCGCCGCGTCCCGCCGCCATGTATGAATAAACGATTAAAAGGTGAAATTCAAAAATGGCCAAAACGACTCCAAACTTTGGACTGTGAATAAACCGTGGTCGGAGATTCCAATGCAGCTTGTAGGTTGAAGTTTAGACCGGTTTGGAGGCCGGTGACACGCTAGTTGCAAATGGATGTTGTCCGTCTCAAAATAAGGTCGGCTGATGGAAAAAAGAGCGGCAAGCGGTCTAAACGGTAATATCGACCCAGAAAAGCATGTGTTGGCGTCCGATCGGCTGTCCAACCGCTGTAAAGCGCGCTATGTGACGCTGGGTAGGACCAGAGGCTTAACTAAATATCAACTAAGTTGGGAAACTTTGTTAACTGGTTGGTGGGAAAATGAAAGCATAAAAAAGTACTTCGAGTTTTGGAAACACGAAGGAATATTATTTTAAAAAAAATACCAGGCAGAAGAAGCAGATGCCTCACATCTCCTAGTCAAGTCCGTTTTTCTCCATCCACTCTACTCGTAAAGTTGAGGACAATTCTATTTCGTCTCCATGCGGTCCCTTCTCTAGGAGCTTCCACCGACCCAAAAACCAGCCTGTACCTGGCTATCAGTCTAAATAGCCCATAAATGGGTCCTATAGATGGCATTATTGTTCATGTTAGTTCATGCCAGTTCCTGCGACCCCTCCGACGGGCTTATCACCCCAGATGGTAGAGTTTGGACAATGACAGACAATGAACGACTATGACGGACAATGAACGACTATGAACGATAATGACCGGAATAATCCGTCTTTGTCTCTTGTGACGATTGTATTTTCATAGAATTTACCATTTCTTTTTTCACTCCTCCGCCGCTGTCCACTCTTTGTGTTTTCCAGCTGAGTTGCGCGCGACTCAATACGACTCACCCCAAAGGCAGGAGTTGGCTGGGTTGAGGTGAGTTGAGTTGGTTGGAGTTGCTTTTTGTCGTTTAAAACGTGTCATGAAGATGTCAGTGTTGACAGTCACATGACTAGTCACGTGGTTGGTCCAGTGACAGTCCATACTAACTCCTTTACTCATCGACGAGTACAGTAGTCGCATAGTACGAACTCGCACTTTCTCAGGATTCTAGTGGTCACACAAATCACCCTACTTGTAGTAGTCACTAGAAAGTCCGTCCGACTCATTCCAACAATCACATGACCTCCTAGAGTTCCGGAAACTCCGTGGAACTTTTTCCATTCGACTCCAGCAAAAAGAAACGACCATGACCGTGGGGAATGAGACGGTTGTGAAGAAACGAGGAGCGTCTAGCCGAGAAGGTCAGAGACAGAAATAAAACTACATTGTGTCAGTAGAGTTGATCACGTGAGGGGGAGCTGAGGCGCAAAGTCAGTACAGGTTATGACTGTGACGAGGGGGAGCAGTGCGGGACATGGTGCCGTTCGGGCATTGTTTGGCAATATCACGTGATAAAAAATTAGTACAAATGTCCACTCCACAGAGCTTGTTCCACAAATAATTAGATCACGTGACAGAACTGAACACAGCACTCCTTGCTGTTCTGGTCGGGTCGAATCACTACGTACATACTCGTCTTGCTCAGCGTGGATTGACAAGGCAGGACTTCAACGGGGAGTCGGGTCACGTGACCAATAGGATTAGCCGTTGGAGGTTCCTTTTTTTTTTTTTTTCTTATATTTTTATAATAACATAATACGTTTTTCTATATATTTTTATAATAACAATACTTTTTTTATTAGACCAATCAAATATATGTTTATTAAATTATTTGAAAGTTAGTTGAACTTTTGTGAAGACGGAGGCCACTTAAAGTGGTATTGTTTTGTAATACTCAACAAAGTCTAAGCAGATTTGAGAAGTCGGAATTCGGAGAACGTAAATAGCTGTGGACATTGTGTAAAATGAATAGCCAGAAGTTATCTGGTTTCAAATGTTTTTTTCGTGATGAACAGTTCAATATACTTTTTAAATTTCTGGCAGCTCTAGATCACTTGTTGAGTTGTTCAGTGGGCGTTTTGTTCTAACTAATTCCAAGTAATTGGAAGAGAGTTTAACTAAGAGATAAATAAGAGATAAACAGGAGAATTAAAAAAAATTAAAAAAAAAGAAAAGAGTGATAAAAGAGTAAAAAAATAAAAAACAAAACAAAAACAAATAGAAACACCACATTTACAAGGGTTAACGACGCCTGTCTCATCTCTAGACACGTTTCCAACGAGCTCACGTGACCCAAGTGGTTGAGACGGAAAACGCACATTCCTCGAAGGAGCTGCTGATAGACCTTTTTCGCTCCTCTTCATCTCTTTCTCTTACACGACACTTTCACAGGATACTTTCACAGATACGAGCACGTTGTTCGAGTGTTTCACCATCAAATACTCCACGCCGACCGTGGCAGTGCCGGTGACGTAGCTAATGGCTGACACAACTGTTGCCCTGTTACATCTCTGACACAAGATTCCCTGTTACAAGATTCGTCTCAGAACGTCTCAGGAGCTTCTCACTCACCCTGCGCATGCCCCACTCTCTTGCCTTTGCGTAACACAAACACAGATACCCCAATGCCCACTAACACAGATTTCGTGTGATATACATAACCGGTGTGATACCCATACCCAGTGAGACACATATCCAGTGAAGCCCTTCCCACTATAGATCTTGACAACAACTCCGTCACACACCCCGATAAAGCCACTCGTTGCACCTCGCTTCTCGGCACCACACCTACCAGCCGCGCCCAGTTCTCCCAAACGACACAGACACCATCGCCTCAAAAGGCCCAATCATTTTCCGTCGAGTTGCACCGCTGGTAAGGCCGAAGATGGAATTATTCGCCGGGACATGTCACATGGGCCGTCTTGCTCTGGCATTGTCTGCTCGCCGTAACCAAGTCTAGTCGCTTGGGTCGATTCTGCTTTTGCCAGGTTATATGTCCGTTGTTGAAGGATGTTCACTTTGATAACTTCCTCATTCAACCTTCCTCTCCAGTCGTCCAGCCAATGGTCTCCGTACGATGGCCCAGAGCCCGGAGTTGTCTGTGGAAGGTGGTTGAGTGGTGGGGGACGTGGAAAACGACTCTCAGATACTCAAGACAGATTTATAACGACTCAGACTAAAAAGACTAAGTAATCAGCACACCCACATTCTCGCTCAAGCAGAGATGCGCTTCCCAAATCCTTACCCTCATTATCGCACACTCACAGTCACACTACGGTATCTCTACTTGTGATTGGTACGATTGCCACCCACTGGCACTTTCTCCTGAAACACTCTGGCATGTTGTCTCAACGGTTTTTTTGAAACACTCTGACGTACAGTTCATGGACACTTGGGAGGTCTTTTTGAAACAGGACGATTACAGCGGTGTACGCATTGTCGACGTTAGCGGAATTGGTCTATTGGAACTTTTTACACTATATTGAAATTCTCACTCTGGAGCTTCGCAAACAGACTCATTGTTTGTTCCACTAGTACAGCTACGGATTATATCCAGTTTTGATTCATTCCATGCAATTGAGAACAGTATGGACCTACTTGTATAAGTAGGTACCGCATAATGAAAGTGTTAGGTGCGATTTATCAAATTCACACCTGTCAGGGGATATTGGCATTGATATCGAGTTTGAGGTTGAACCATCTCTGCGCGGTGCATGCCAAGATGCAAGAAGTTACTCTCCTCGGTCTAGAAAGATCCAAAAAAAAAATCAAGAGTTGAACATTACATTTGTCGGACCACAGGGGCACTGAATGGACTTGTTCTAGCTTCATCTCCAGTCAACGATTTTTCACCTACCACTGAAAGTGAAGACTCAGTACTGCCAAGATGACCCCCAACTCTCGCGGAGACGATCTTATGAGCTGACCAGATGGACATTAAAATGATGGATTTTTTCTGTATATATTTCGGTATACAGTTCATCTTCCTATCTCCTCCCTACAGAATCAGCAATACGCACATGCTGGAGACAGGGAAACACAAGTATCGTCATAACTTTTTCAGAAGTGATCCAATGGAATTCCAGAGTTCACTAAAAAGTTGTTAGAGTGGGAGGAACCATACACTATTTATCTTCCTCTTCCTTTTGCTGTTCCATCATTTATTGTCAGTCGGCGGTCTGACCATGACTTCGGAAATGTTCTCAGGAGCAATAAGAGTTCTCCAGGCAGTTTTTTGGACGCGGAGAGTAATATTTGATGCCATTCATTGTCGTGGTCTTTTTTCTGTAAAACTCGGGACATAGAATTGGTCTGGAGGTTTCAAAAATGAACCTGTCAGCTTCCCTACTTCACCACTGTTTTTCAAAACGCACAGACATATTGTAGACTCAATTCAGCTCACTCAATTCAGACATTAATCTGTATCTACATGTTCGTTCAGCTTCCTTAGTAATCATTCAGCATCCCCTCCCACACAGCACACACATAGCTGAGGTGACTCCTCCAGAAATAATCCTGTGAACCTCTGCGATTTACCAAATTGCTCCTCTGAGTACAAGGATTCTTGTGGTATAAATTGTATCTCTATGTCTTCTGGTATTGATGATATCTCTGTCTTTTCTCCATGAGATTAGCGCACTACTTTTTTTACAGTGGACTCGTTTGTCAACTCCTCATAAATCTCCCGGAAATGACTTTATCAAATCCTGGAGTTCGCCAAATTGTTCCCCCATCTACAAGAATTCTGCTCATATAATTATTGTACATATCTATATCTCCTTTCGATACAACCCCACAATATTTTCCCAAACTAAACTTCGTGATACGAGACGCCTCAACTCCCCCGGAAAGGGCCGTGTGAACTCACAGAGTTGATCATTGCCTTCGTAGAGTCCCCAGGATTCTTCTAATATCTCTGCTTTTCCGGTGTCATTTTCGTTGTTGTACTAGACTAAATATTGGTAGTATAGTGGTACATAGTAAAGCATTATACAACTAATACTACGCTTGCTGTCCGAGGTCTCAGACGACGTACTCGGAAGTCCATTCTCAGCTCGTACTACATATCTCGGACAACGTACTCAATAAGTCCATTCGCAGCTCGGACTACGTCCTTGTCGCGCCGACAAGTTCACTCGCAGACTACATCTTCGTTACTCATTCAGTTTGTTAAAAATGCAATAAATTAAATAGCCCGAACATTGACCCCCGAGAACTGAGCAAATCGTTTCTGCTGATGAATGCCACACTCAGTCTTCTGTTTACCCTTCCATCGTCCGGCTCGCTCATTTTCGCCCTCCTTGACCGGCACAGTTGAGTGAAAATCGCCCACAGATCGGTACCCCTTATCCAACAAGGAGTTGTAAGGCACGTCGTTGGAATCGATATAATTCTTGACCTGGGCAAACGACCAGTTGGCAAGAGGGTTGATTTTGATGAGATTGGTCTCGGCTTCAATCTCCACAATCTTTAGAGAGTCACGTGCGTCTCCCTGGGACTTGCGACGCCCGGTCAGAACAGCAACAACATCCAGCTCCTTGTAGGCCCGCTGAGAAGGCTCTACCTTGACCAGATAATCATAGAGATCGTCGTTTGTGTCGAAAAGGGAATCGCCATACACCTTTTCAAACTCCGCACGCGACTCGAAGCCCTCGGGTCGGAATCTGTGGATTTTCGCCGATGGGTACTTGGCCTGGACCCGGTCGACCAGCTGCAGCGTTTCGTCGAAATGGTACAGGGTGTCGAGAAAAATAAGATCGACAGCGTGGCCGCCACGTGACTGCTCCAGCTTGCTGATCATGTCAGTGCTGACTAATCCCGTGAGTCCAAACGCCGTGGTCTGGAACAAGTTGGGGAAGGTGAGCACCGCCCATTGAATGATCTGTTGCGGCTCCAGCTGACTCAGCAGCGCGTTGTAGTGGTCCAGTTGCGACGTCGACACAGAGATAGACATGACTAATGGCCTGGCAGATGGTTGGTTGGTTGCTGGAACTCCCGGGGGGCGCCCTCCGCACTACTTATACCTCTTTTTGTGGCTTACAAATTCGCAATCTGGAGGAAGGTGCAAGATTGGTCATGGTGGCGCAAATATGGGTGCAAATAGGCTTTATGATATGTCAATCAACTCGTTGGGAGATTCCGAGTCCATTGATGTAGTCTATTTTCCGGTGGTATTAAAATCCGCCGAGAAAAATGCCACTCAAAAAACCGGTCTAAAATCCCAGAACCGAGTTTATCGGAGGTTTTCAAAGCCAATTTTGAGGAGCCAAAAGTGGCCTAAAGGAGACAAAAAATATATCGCCAGAACCGCGTGAACCTGCAGGTCACGTGGATATCTTCGGTGATCACATGACAGCCCTCGAGGGGTCCGCTAAAGTCACCATAATCCGGGCTCGAACCCGGGTCAACTTTATTTGAAATATATTTCGCAACCCACCCGGCGATTTGAATCATTTCACGTGACGGCGGTTTTGGGACGTTTGGAAAAAAAAATAAAAAAACATAAAAAATTGACAGCTGTTCGGGAATAAATGCACGGGAAAAATCAGGAGAAATCAGGGGGAAATCGCTACAAATTCTGCTCACGTGACCCAGATTTATGCGTATTTTTCCCTTATTAAAAACACGTGACCGCGTTAAGTGGCGAGCCCCCCTCCCCCGCAACAAAGTTCAATTAAACACATGCTTGAACAATAGTCGAGACTGGTGAGGTTAATTTCGATTACGATTTTGTGGCGTCGATGGCGTAATTCTTTTTGACAAGGATTTTTTGGGAGGCATAATTTTTTTCTAAATATTGGGGAAAGGGTCGCAGAAAATAGTCACGTGAGTTGGAATTTGCGGTGATTTTATCTGATTTTTACCGTCAATTTTGAGGAATCTCATGGAAGTATTTCGTTCTGTCTCATTTTCGTGAAATAAGAAAGTCGAGGCAATTTGTGTTGAGCTAATGGTGGGGTCACGGGGTTCGATTTGCGGTTGTGTATATGGAAAGGGGGAATATTATCGGGTCATAAGGGGTGGGTCACGTGAGTGCAGGAAATAGAAATGGAGAAGATAAAAGTTCAAAAGAGGTTTCTGGCTTGATATTGACCAACTTGGAGATACTGTTGGGGAGCTGAATGGTCAAGTGGATGTCTATCTAAACTCTGAACGTCCAAGTAATGTCAACTAAACAGAGGAGATGATCAGAGTCTTTGGAATCATCATTAGACATGCAGACTCGAAAGAAGTTGGAGATTAGTCATCCAACTTTGGGGAAAAACTCCGGACAACATTAATCAGTCGAAAACTGCCCAAACATAATATAGATGAATCCTATTGTGAAATCCCTAAACATTTCCAAACACTTCCAAACACTTCCAAACACTTCCAAACACTTCCAAACACTTCCAAACACTTCCAAACACCTCCAAACACCTCCAAACACCTCCAGATGTCAACTGGTGAGTAAATCGAAGGCTCTAAATGTGATGCAGAGATCAAATCCTGTAGAAATCGCACCCTTCGCTGGTATTCATCCACATTCACATCAAGTAATATCAACCCCAAATTCAACCATCTCTCCAATTATACTTGACAGTTTAGTTGTCAGGAAGAGATCAGATTGAAAAGTCGACTAAGTCGACTATTAAGAACGAAGTGAACATTTAGTCGAGACAAGGATACTACCAATCGACTCCCTGACTCCGGTTTATAGATCCAAAATTGCAGCGTCATCTCAACAGTTCAGCCGATTCAGTTGAAGTCGTGGTGACAGATGTTGTAGCAACAGTTCATGCTGTGGAACAACACACTTCGTTATGTACATACATCACGGTTGCCATGCCACACACCCGACATCCACACTACCCCCTGTCACATGACATATCACGTGGCCTCTTTTCCATGACCCGCGCCTTCTATCAATATCACCCCATATTCCCCTGCATGATAATCACCCCATTAATATCCCCCTGATCCGTCTCCGGCCGGAATAACTTGACAATATTATATACCAATCTGTAGCGCCTCACGTGACGGACTCAATTGACTAGACCACATGACTCTCAGACAATTAGTCATCGAGAAAATTACAAAAAAAAATATCGAAGGAGTTCAAACCTAGCCCTAACGAAGACCAAATAAAACCACCACAATTCCCTAACCCTTCTGAATACTCCCACCCATCTCCTCTCCTTCGCTGACGACTATTTCCGAGTGTTTCCTTGACAAACTTTATTTCAAAACCCCCATTAATTACACTGTATCCCCATACTACAGCACGTGACGCGTGTAATTGCGTGTATCCGCCTATCCGAGTGGTCACGTGATTAGTCGAGGACAACCCGGCGTCAGATTGTTGCTCGGGAGCAAGGTTAGGTCGCGATTATGCCACGTTGAAGCTCAAGGGACATGATAGGATTAGGGTAGGGATCTCAATATATCCATTAGGACTAGGGTTAGTTTCTTCATCCTAATAATGGATAAGGGTTTCACATTCCAGGGCCAATCACAACAAATAGGGTAACTTTATTGCTCCCTTCCAACATGCAATATAAACAAATGACTGAACCGACTTTTCTTCCCACGACAATTGCACGGTAACAACAAATAATAACCATTGCGCGATATTATCGACCTGCCCTAACCCGAGCCCGAACTGATTGCAACCCTTGCCCTGATTCATCCAACCCTACCTGGAGTTCCAACCAACTTCCTATCACAACCCACAACCCTCATCACCACAATGCTACGAATCGCCCGAACCCTTAACCGGAGTCCCCTGGCCTCTCCCCTGGCCCGGGGCATCCACCAATCGACCCCCAAAACCAACCCTAGCCCTCTGCTGTCCTCAACCCCTACCCAGTATTCGTCCATGAAAGTTGCTTCTCTCAAGGACGAGTGCCGACGACGGGGACTGCGATTGGGTGGCCGAAAGGCTGACCTAATCGAACGACTCGCGTCACATGACTTTTCCACTGTTAGTAAGCGGGCCGTTGTCTCGACTCCTAACCCCGTCGCTGCCCCCGCCCAGACCGCAACCGCTGCCGGCGCCACAGCTACCCTAACCCGTGTCCGGCTGATTACATCTTCGGCCCCTACCCTGGCCCAGGGAGATACCTCCACCATCGACTTTTGCAAGCTGCCTCACACCGGTATGCCCGCCGATGCGCCCCGAATCAAGATTCCTACTTCGCCCGATGCTTACGGCGAGGTGGCCCGATACGGATCCCACGCGATTACTAATGACCGAAAGGTTGCTGAGTCAGTGGCCGAGGACGAGCTGCACAGTAAGCAGCCCCAGGAGATCCACTACGCGTCCGGTCACGTGGTCCGGTCGTTTGCCGGCGACCACTCGTCCGAGACTGGTGACCACGACTTTTCCACCAACGACAAGCTTGTTTTGGGTGGCATTGTCGGCGCTGTCGGTTTCTGGTGGTTTCTGGGACTCGAGGGAAAGGTGGAGTAGTCACGTGATTTCTTAATCCGTCAGATTAGTCAGATTAATCAAATTACTCAGATTTGTCACCTCCCTTCTCTCTACCCAGTTTCCGCCAATCAACTCCGTGTCACATGACTTCTCACGTGACCCGCCCTTTTCATATGTTATGTTTTTCCCCCAATCCCCCACAAACCAACTTTCCGCCCGTCGTTTTTCCTTGTGTGTGTTACTCACGTGGCCAATATCGTCAGTCACGTGATTTTTCCCCTGTGTTTGACTTCTTCTCGATTGTCAGCGTGCGCACCCACGTGATCTGCCCCTCCCCCTCTGATCACGGCACGGTGAAATATTTATAATGAACCGATTCGTTACCCTGTAACTCTCCGCCTAGCTTATGCTACTCCCGGTTCCGTCAAGTACATTGTGTGAATTTATTGTTGAAATTTTAGTAAGCGACCAGTAACATTGATTAGTCAGGACCTTTTTCCCCAAGTCCCCGACACTGTAGAGTTGTACGGTCTTTGCATAGGCATTAGCGAGGTACACGGGGGATGTGAGATTGGGTGTGTGCAATTGTGGGGTTAGGGTAGGGTTCACGTGACCTCATGGACCGGTTTGATTCCATTAATTAAATTATTTCAAGCTCAGCCTCCCCTCGGTGCCAGGTGGTGCATTTAAAGTCGCGGGTTCGATTCCGGGTTTTCTCTATTGTTTGTAAGAAATTGAAGGCTTCAATGGTATTATTAATTGCATCAACTTTTGTTTCAATCAAGATTTATTATTTATTGCCCCATTTTTGTCCATTTTCCATCTTTTCTGATTCAACAGAAATCCCAACCCATATTTTTTGTTCTAGTTGTATTTTATTATAATAATTACTAAAAAAAAAAAGCGCTAACGGATATTGGACATATTCAGCGACTTGCTCTCATACTAATAAAAGTCGAATTATATCTTCCCCCAAGCTGTTTCCAATTGACCTGCTTACGGATTTTTGCCCTTTATTTTATCGTCCATTTTTTTTATTTTTATTAATCCATTTTCTCAAATTTTCATCTGCATAATCTCCCAAATAACCTTTTAACCACAAACTCTAAATAGTAAACTTCACAACGTGCATCTGCGTCGTCCCTCTTGCGTCTCCGACTTGACCAGGGACATTATCGACATCTTCTGCAACAACTCCTTTGCTGCAAAACGCACATATTACGAGCCGCCCGCCAAAAATAAAAAATAAAAAGCAACTCCGAAATTACAGAGCGAGCTAGTCACGTGATTCACCCTTGACGCTGCTGACTCACCCGCCGTCGTCGCCACACCCTCGCCCTCGCCCTCGTCCGCCCCTTTTCTTCGTGTTTGTGTTTTTCGGCCACCAAAGCTCGTGACACAAACAGACTCACTGGGCCACAAAAGCAAGTAAATACGACGATTCGACATTCGACAATTCGACAATTTGACAATTTGACGGCTCGGCAATACGACGACTCGACAATCGACAATCGATAAAGGACATCGACAACACGTTGATCTGGTGAGTACAGTACCATTGGTGTTGTAGACAGATCGAGGAGTTTGGTACTTTCGCCGTCCCTGGGTTGGAGTACTTTGATTCGGTCATACTAACGTAGCTAGTGATAAGCACACAACAAGAGGATAAGCAGTGATATATTTGCCGACCTCGACATTGCCATTGTAACCCGCAACTTCACTCTGTTATACCAACCACTTCATTTTTGTCACATACAACCACAACATGCTACTCATATCATCCCCACTCAGCATGCTGCTGCCACTGCTGTCGCTCCTCACCCTCGCGCTCGGCCAAATCCCCCCCGAAAGCCGCACCATCGTCGATGTGCTGGCGGAGACGGGCCAGTTCTCCATCCTCCTGCGTCACCTCCAGCGCCACCAACTGATTCCGTTTCTCAACACCCAGCGAAACATCACCCTAGTGGCGCCCGACAATGGCGCCTTTGCCCAGTTTGGTGGCCAGGTCACACGCGAGCTGCTGCTCTACCACATTTTGAACGGCTCCGCCACGTTCGAAAACTCCACTGACGGCTCCCACGTCTACCTCACTGCCCTGGACCACGTGCCCGTAGACGTAGTCGTCTCCCACAAGAAGGAGACCATGGCCGTCAACGGCGTCGCCGTCGTTGAAACGGATCTCCTCGCAGGGCGCCAGCGTGGCATAGTCCAGGTGCTCGATAGCGTGCTGGAGCTGCCCTCCACTTGGCAGAAGGAGATTGGCAAAATCCCCCGACTGTCGCACTTTGCCAAGCTCGCCAACAAGGCCCGACTCGGCGATCTCAGCAACATGACATTGTTAGCGCCATCAAATGCCGCCATGCGCATGTTTACGCCGCTCATGGACGCGTATCTCACGTGCACCGACGGTAGAAAGGACCTCGAGCATATCGTGAACCACTTTATCGTCGACGAGCTCGTCTACGGGTCACGTGATGGCAAACCCATCCCACTCCCGAGCCGCGAGTACACCGCACGTGACGGCACGGTGTACTCGTTTTCTGATCTGCTCACCGTCAACAGCACATGGGCGCCGCTTCAAAGCAATATTCCGTGCCAGAACGGTCTCATCCATGTTTACGACAGCTTGCTGTCACGCGACGAGCTGCTGGTGTTCACACCCCGCATGGCGCTCCAGGGGCTGGGGCTGGACCGGTTTGTGGCGTTGTTACGGCTGGCAGGGCTGGGGGAGTTGATAGAGGGCAAGGGGGGCGAGCAGACGGTGTTTGCTCCGATGGAGAAGCCGAGCGCGATGGGTGAATCACGTGAGTTCCCCCGTGACTCCGACTCCCGGTCCCGGTCACGCGATCTCTCCTACCTCCTCTCTCACCACCAAGCATCCCTCTCCCGCGACGAACAAACCGCCTTGGTGCCCTCCCTTCTCGCCTCCCTCGAATCTGATCTGCGACCCTCGTCCAGCGGACTCTACTCCGAAGGTGGCGCCTACCACTTTACCCAGTCGGAACTCATCCTCTCACGTGATCTGTTTAAGCACAAGGCACATCTTCTGGTTGACACGAAAATGAAGTCCAAGAAGATTGGCTACCGGTCGCAGCGGATCAAGCTGTCGTACGACGAGGTTGCCGACGAGTATGTCATCAACGATCGGCGGATCGTATCATCGCCAAAGTACGACACTAATCTCTTTGTCGTCGGCAACTCGTCCATCTACCTGATTGACGAGGAGATGGAACCTCCCAGCGGGTTGGCATCGTCGGTGGCGCCCATTTTCCACACTTCGCGGTCGCTCTTTTATCTGAACGAGCTTGGGCGGTTGAAGTTGCCGCTCAACTACGCCGGCTGGACAGTGATTCTGCCAACAACCACGGCGTGGGACGATCTGGGCATCACGACGGAGTATCTGTCCAGCAACAAGACGGCCCTGACGCTGCTTTTTGACTCGCTGATTTTCCACAACCCGTTTTATTCCGATTCGCCCCAGACCAAGCTCCCGACTTACGACAAGTCACAGAATGTGTCCTTGTCGTGGGTCCATGACGGCAAGAACGATTTTGTGTCCGTCGGCGGCGATCTCTACCGCGTCAACACCCTCGAGTACGACGTTCTGTTCAATTCTGGCGTCGTGCACACAGTCGAGAATGTCTTTATCCCCTCGGCGTTGGACGTGACCGTTTCGAATCTCATTGAGACCACCAACTCGGACTTTTTGGAGCTCCTGCAAGTCTCCAACCTGTCCTACACCCTGGATCCCGCCTTGGGGTACTCGTTTTTGGTTCCGTCAGAGGACTCCATGGCTGCCGAGAACATTTCTGTCCACTCTCCGGACTTGAGCGACTACATGAAACTGCACGTGATCCAGAACAACACACTGTCATCAGGAGGCAGTGCCTCGACGCTCAAGAATGGCGTTTCTCTGGTCGCGAAAAAATTTTCCGAGAAGCTGCTCATGGTGTCGATTTTCCAGGGCATTGACCGAGAGGCCCGAATCCTGAACCGCGGCATTGCGTCTAACAATGCCACTGTCTTCGCCATCGACCGGCCGCTATCGCCGTCGTGGATCATTCCCGACAACCCGTGGTTCCCGTCACACGACCATCTGAGGACCCCCGTGGCGATTTTCATCGGAATCATTATCGGGCTCGTGGCGTTTTTTGCCATTCTCAGTTGTTTGCTGTGGGTGTTTCTTGGCAAGTCTCGAGAGCCCGACGAGGAGCGCGCCGCCAGCACTCCCGTCGTGGTCACCAAGCCGAAACCAAAGAGCAGGACTGATGTGCTCCGACAGGAGGCAGGGGTGAACACTCCCTTGTTAGCGGGCGGCTCTGGCAAGACGTACGCCACTGCCCCAATGAGTGTCAACCAGCCGAGGAAAAATGGCCGGGGTTTGAAGATTGGGCCGCAGCATTGATCACGAGCGCAGTGAGGGCGTGATCACGAGCGAAGAGAGAGATTGCGAGCTCAGTTAGGTGAGGCTAATGATTGATCATCAGCACCATACCACGGGCTCCGTATTGCAACCTCCGTAAACGACGTCGTACAGACTTGCAATTGTTGCGACACAGCTATAGTTGTGTCTGTGCTGGGTCTGGAGTGACGAGCAACTCCTCTGCGCTCAAGTCATTTGGAACAGTTCGCATCACTCGAAAACACATAATTAAGGATATAGACGGAGTTAATACTATTGTTAGTTGATTGTAACGCACGGGATGTGTCACACCAAACTGTTTTGGACTCTGGTTGGGACAATGAACTTTCAGGTGGCCAGGAAATGGTCCAGTCAGAATTCCACCCCATCTGGAATCGAACCGCCGTGCCACCCGGAATCGAACACCGGATCTCCAACTTCCCAAACGTTATCCTTCAAATCCACTTACTTTTCTTCTACCCCCACCCGAATCGAACTCACAACCGCTGCACATTTGAAATTTTCAAATCACAACTCACAAACTCACCACAGATCTCTCCATCACCACACACCATGCTGTCTCTGACAAACCACCTGGCCCAGCTCAGCGTGTCTGGCTCGCGGGCGTTCTCTACCACCTCGGCGTGCGCCACCCGATCGTTCAAACATGTGACCCGACGAAAGGCCTTCAACCAGGACCTGTACCTGAACCCCCGAAACCAGCCTGCTGTCGGCGACAAGAAGAGCGACTTCAAGGTCGTTATCCCCAACAGAAAGTCCAAGTACCCTCCTTACCCTTACGGCGTGTCTTTCGTATTCAAGCGAGGTGACCGGGCGCTGTTTGGCGGCCGAACACTCGGTAACGGCTACCGGTCGTCCGAGTTCCGAAACAAGACGCTCCGAAAGTGGAAGCCCAACGCCCAGAAGACGACGCTGCCCAGCGAGGCGCTCGGCAAGAATGTGCGTATCACAACCGTGCCCCGAGTCCTCTCCACCATCCGACGCGAGGGCGGTCTCGATGCATACCTCACCAAGGACACTCCTCTGCGAATCAAGGAGATTGGCGTGTTTGGCTGGAACCTGCGACACAAGATTCTCTCCGCCAGAAACTACTACCAGGACAAGGAGTTCCAGCCCGTGCAGACCCCCCAGGGCGTATGGAAGCACTCGTGGGGTATGGTGAAGCTGGACGGCAAGCAGGGCGACCTCATTGCCAAAAAGGCCACTCTCGCTGATCACCTGTACGCTGTGCAATGCTACCAGCAGATGAAGGAGGGCCACCAGCCCATGGCCCGGGGCTTCTTCAACCAGAAGACTGCCGGATGGAGTGCTGTCAAGTTTTTCAACTCCCTCAGAGACGCTAAGGTGGACGTTTCCGAGTACGTGCTGTTTGGCGGCGTGCTGCGAAACAAAAACTCGGCCGTTGACATGTTCAAGCAGGCCCGACAGACCGGCCAGACTCTGTCAAAGTAAGATGTACATAGGGCGCATGGGTCATGAGCCACGCGAATGACCTGTAAGCAGCTGAAACTGAACCAAGCAGCTAGCCACATACCAAAATGGGAATCCGTGAAATAAGAAAGACCAGCCAGAGATGGCCAATTGCAACAGATGATACTATTGGCTGTAATGATTAGTAGTGCCCATGTGTAACCGTCAGAAAGGACGTGGCCACTGGCAGCTAAGACCAGGTAGACCCGCGCCCTTTTCCAAGGTCAATTTGGACCCGCCTCCAAGGCAAGTTCGCGTAAAGGAGAGAGTAGGTCTTACAACACCGCAATTATTGCAATGGGACAGTGATTTACAGCACAAACGTAGAGCAGGAGCTGAAGTAGCGCTTGGTCCAGCGAGCTAATCTCACCTGCTAGATAAGGGGATCACGTGACCTAATGGACTCTTCTGACACTGATGACAAACCAGCTGCCACCCTGGGAGCCTTTCTCTTTCACGTTCGACGCTGTGAGTTGGGGATCGTACGGAACCCACGACATGGGGTTGTGTTTCGGATCCGTGTGACTGAGTAGAGGTATGAGGGATGCGAGGCATGCGCGATGCGGAACACAAAGACGTAGTTCGAGTGTCCGATCGTAGAACGGCTGGTAATTGATAGTCAATAGCAGCCGTGGCGCGACTCTACAACTCATGGTAGCCACTCTCACGACAACATCAGGGCCAGCTTCACAGCCATCGCAGCCAGTGTAACACCATTAAGTTAGACCAGGGTCTGAGTGGTGCTTGTGTCTGTGTCTGGTGAGGGTGACTACAGAACTCGTGTAAGGCTTCAGTTAGTAATGTAATGGCATTTAATCGAGTACGTACAGTTGGGGTTTATGAATTTTTTTGTGACTGTGAAGACGACATAGAAAATCAGGGAAGGGGAGTTGTCATGGATGAGATGTCGTACGGGTGGTATGTGTGTCGGGTGTTGGGTGTCGGGTGTCGGTGTCGGTGTCGGTGTCGGGGTTCGGTGTCGGGTGTCGGTGTCTCGTTTATGTATGAGTAAGGGTCACAAGAACGAGTCTTTTTTTTATATATACTCCGTCTGGATGTCTGTGTCTGTGTCACTTATGCACCTGCACGTTACATGCACCGATATGCACACCATCTGCAGACCAATACGATGATTTGTGACGTTAAAGTCAATTGTAAGGGCGGAAAAAGCGGAAAAAGGTAGGAGGAGGCGGTAACGTATACACAGCCACAGAGTACTTTCTCTCAAAGTTCACCGTTCTCGAGCAGCCAGTGTCTCACCCTTTTCTCCACCCGCTTAGAGTTTAGACTCCCTTTCAGCCGCCTGGTATGGTGGAGATGGATCTAATATGAGAGTGCACTAGTGTTTGATGACTCCAGAAACGCTCCCAATTGTCTCTACAGACTCAATTAAAAGTGGCAGGTTTCGTTCTATTGTCTGGACCAAATCACCTCTCCCGGAAATGCCACTAATCACTTCTTGCGTCGTTGACCCCAAAAAGATCGTACAAGGAGCCTTTCTTCCCCAAAATTAACATAACCTTTTCACCACCACTTTTGAGACATCTGCTTCAGGAAACTCTGCAAGTATAAAAGCCGCGCCATGGACACCTCCCCGTCGTAGTCGCCATCATGTCAACCATTCTCGTCACCGGAGCCACCGGGTTTATTGCTGGTCAGGTCATTGCAGATCTCCTGAATCACGGGCACAAGGTCTTGGGCACCGTGCGCCAGCTCAGCAAGGCCTCCAAGCTCCAGGAGGCGTTTCCTGAAGCCCACAAGTCCGGCAAGCTGACTTTTGCCACGCTTTCCGATGTTCGAAGCCAGGACGAGCTCAAGGCGATTTTTGCCTCACACCCCGAAATTGCGGTTGTGATGCACACGGCATCGCCGTTTTTCTACAACTCCGAGGACGTGGTCAAAGACCTGCTGGAGCCGGCGCTCGAGGGCACCCGTTCGGTGCTCCAGGTAACCCAAGACGCCGGCCACAACGTGCACAAGGTGGTGCTGACATCCTCGGTGGCCTCCATGCTCGACCCGTTCAGAAACAAGGACCCCAGCTACGTGGCAACGGAGGCTACATGGAACCCCGTCACGTGGGACCAGGCTGCTGAGTCAAACAACGCCGAACTGGCCTACGTAGCCTCCAAGACATTTGCCGAGCAGGAGGCGTGGAAGTTCGTCGAGAGCACCAAGCCGCGCTTTTCGCTGACTACAGTCAACCCTGCGGCGGTGTTTGGACCCCATGCGACCAAAATCGACCCCAAGGCGCTCAACACGTCCAGCGACGTCATCAACAGCCTGGCTCTGGACACCAAGCCTGGAGACACGCCGGGAGACTTTGCGTTTTTGTGGGTTGACGTGCGAAACGTGGCCCGGGCCCATACGTTGGCTATCGACTCCAAGCTCGACGACAAGCGGCTGCTCCTGTGCAACGGCAAGTTTGCGGCCCAGGACTTGGTTGATATTCTCAACAAGAACTTTTCCGACATTCGAGGCACAATTGCGGAAGGTACTCCCGGGAACGGACCCCGAGTCGCCGCCCAGTACTTTAACTACGACAACTCCAATACCCGCCAGTTGCTGGATTTGCAGTGGATTGGGCTCGAGCAGTCGATTGTGGACTTTACCAAGCAGTACGAGGCTGCGAAATCGGAATCACGAGCTGATTGAAGAAGTGTTTGGAGCTGAATGAAAGGGATTGAATGAGGCTAAATGGAGCTGTCATCTGTGCCAATTCTTGATAGCCTTATGAATAGTTGTAAGTTCTAGCGGTAGTTTGTCACGTTTCTTGAAAGATATCCACTTATCAGGATTCATTTGTTTTAAAGACCATTTTGCAGAATTGCCTAGACGAGTTCCACGTGTTTGTTTGTTTGTTCTGAAATCCACGTGGTCGATTCAATGGAGTTGTCGTATTCGCTTCGCAAGCAGAGTTTGAAAGGCGTGCTCGTATTCGCTTAAATGGGGTCTCGTATTCGTTTACTGAAGCTCTCGTGTTCGCTAACCGTCGCATTCGTTTACCCTTGTAATTATTTGCTATTCGAGAACGAGACAGATCAGACCAGACAAGCGCAGGTGCTATGTTGGAAAGCCTTCAAAAATCGCCAAGTTGGGGCGATAACACCTTTCTCTGAATGCAAACTCCTCCTTCTTGCCGGCCAGTTATTTTCCAGCGCAGGTACAACCGAAATGTCTAGAAAAATCACAGAAAACAAACACTCTTCAGAAACAGGCGAACCTCCGTCCTTTGACCAGCAAGGTTCTTCCGTTATTGTGGAATTCGATGTTTGGTTTGATTGTTTTTTTTGCCAAAAAACAAAAAAATGCTTTCCACATCCTCTCCCTATTCAACTCACATATCCTATATTATACATTTTGAAGTAGGACAACAGGATAGACAAAGAAATGACCGGATAACAGCAACAAAGACCGACCGATAAGCACCGTATTCTTATCCGTACTAGCTCCTATTTTCAACAAGCAACACCCATGTCCCATGTCCCATGTCCTCCACCTGTAGGTCTCTTTTCGGCTCCGTCCTTACTGCATCGGCATTGTTCGCTGCGCCTACACCTTTCAAGCACCTCCATGCAAGTCCACGCATCTTGGTGACCTATTTTATTATTTATTTCACTAGTTTTCACTGTATTATTCCGGAGACCCAATGGAGTTAAGACATTCGGCGAACTATCATAGCGGCTTTGTTCCAGGCCTGACCATATGCACATGCACAAGAGGCCTCGATAAGTGAAGAAAAATTAATAAAACATAAAGAAACAAATAAAACAAATAAAACAAATAAAATAAAATAGATAAAACAAATAGAACAAATAGAACAAATAGAACAAATAAAACGAGTCCTTGTTACCTGGCCTGACAATAGCTGCCCACGAATAATATAAGGCGTGCTTCGGGCTATAGTAGTTGCCCATCTGACCAGGCTAAGATCGGTGACGGTGTAAGGAGTAGAAACCAATTGCATGTATCCAGTACATACGCAGTATCAAATGGCGGTATCAATAGTCACTACTGTAGTACAGTACTAGTGTTGGTACCGTAAACGTCCGTGCATTAACACGTGTTGCAACAAGATCTCAATGCAACATTGTCCCTCATAGCAAGATCTAATCGCCGACAACCGCCCGGTTCGCGGGAATGCAACACTCGGCAGCGTTACAATGCATAACTCATACCGGAAGTTGCACTGATATATCATACAACGGTGACAGGATGCCGCCGAAGTCTTTCCGAGGAGGTGCTGGTAGTGCAACATGGTCACTTGATATCAAGGGTACTGTGCTGGCTCTCAAATGCAGTTCTTGGGGCACCAGATTGATTCAGATGTCGTTTGAAGACCCAACTAACACAGATGTTGTTCTCTGGTGCTATCGTTTCAAACACAGGCACAGAGCGGGATACAGACACGACAACGGTCAGGTCTCTTGTGTGACTACATTGGTGGGCGTGAGCTGTAGGTGTTGGTGTTTACGCGAAGACAGACTCTGAGTCCTTCTCATGATTGTGTCTTTGTCTCTGCTAGTAGCAAATCAGTGCATATATCTGTTGTTCTCACGACTGTGTCCTCGTCTCTGATCGTGGCGACTTGGAGACATACACCCACTCTCATCTGCCATGGCGACACTGAAACAGACTCCCGTCTTCGTCTGCGATACATGGCTTCGAGAGTCGCATTTCCACACTCAGCGGTAGATGCACCTGCGACGGCAAGGCTTCAGTCCGACTCACATTCCCGCGTCTGATCTCCCAGAGAACTCCGGAGTGGTCTACACAATGTTATCGATACCCCCGGCAAATGACTCCATTCTGCCCACAAAACTTTGACAAATTCCACCCCCAGTCCCCGAATAAGATATCACGGGACTCAAGCAATCGCTCTCTAGCATGTTTCAGTTCTTTGAATTCATATTCTGACTATCGCCCAAAAAGTCACGTTACGGACCAAACGAAATCACATGACCCATGAAACGAAATCACATGACCAGCAGCCATTTAGATCGTCGTTTTGGTCACATGACATATCGCTTTCACCCCTCCGAAATGTCTCCGGAACCTGCCTCTAGTACCCTAACCCTGTTCAGATGCATCGGTTTTAACGGTTTTTCGGCCGACTTTATTTGTGTGGGGTAAGGATGAGCCGAGGTTGTGAATTGCGGTTTAGGATCAAGTATTTCAGGGTTAGGCAAGTAAATGGAGTGGGCAAAGGGGTTGGGGTTGATATGAGGAAAAAAATTGGTCTCCACAAGTCTCCGTTGTTCCAGCAGAGATCGAGTCTGTATTTTTCACATTTGTTTCTAATTTTGATTACTAACAAACATTAAATATATCGGTTATAGAAATATACATAAATGGCGTCATTATGAGTGAGTTGTAGTTGATATATACAAGAAAATCGGCGAAAAAAGTCAATATGAAAACGAGCAAGAACTCCCCGACGTAATCTGATCATTATTGGACGAGTTACAGGGAGTAGGATGTGGTTGAGGTCTATGGTTGGAGTAATTGTAGTATGGAAGAAGTTACAGAGGTTGAAGAGCCTCGCTGGAACTTGGAATGTGTTAATTGGGGTGGTATATTTCTACTGAAGTAAATTCATCAAAATCCGATGGGAATTGGGGTGATTGCCGATATGCGATTTTCGACGCATGTCTTGTGGTCTTTGCTATCGCTTGATAGGAAGACGATAAAGACTGGAAATAGGTCCAATGACACATTATACTACGAGAAAATTGGATTGAGACCAATAACGGGCACTTTTGAGTATTCTTTATTCCATGAGAGGAGATTTACATGTTGGAAACAGAACAGGGGTTTTAAGAGTCTAAGTACTTCAGAATCGTCATTTTTGACGCTGAAAACTGTGAAAAAAACGTTAGCTATAATTGCTGCCGTTGTGGAGACATATCTGATCAACTTCAAACCCCAGAATGTCTCTCATTTACGTCATCTGAATCGGATCTCATTTTTCTCCATGAAATCTCCAACTTTAATGATTAGCCGAGAGATTGCGGTCAGACGGACGCAAGTTGCCGAAAAACGGTCCTATAGCGGATATTAAAGTGGGATTCAATTCTCCTAGTTCCAAGGAGTCCACTGAACCTCTCTCATCTCCTACATTTCCCCCCAAAACCCTTCAAAATGGAGCATCTATTTCACCCCCGATTCCACATGCACCCCACACGCATGCATGCATGCAGCTGCATAAACCGAAAAACGCACCGAAATAAAAGATAGAGAAAGAAGTTGACTTCCTCTCCATTTTTTGTGACGAGTTAAACAAATACCACGCGCGCGAAAACGGCCCAGAAACAACTCGAATCGACTTGCAATCCGCCCAGCGAGTCTCACAGACGCAAACCAATAGACACACCAATCGACACCACACCAAACGACACTACCCCAATAGACGGTCTTTCCCCAGTCGCCATGCCTCTCGAACTCCCCTCGCTCAACGCCTCGATTGTCGGCAACACCGTTCAGAACGGCGCTGTTGAGCAGTTTCTCAACATCCGATACGCCGACATTCCTGGCAAGTTTGAGAAGCCCGTGCTCAAGAACGATTGGAACGGCGCGGAGATCGACGCCACCAAGGTCGGTCCCGTGTGCCCCCAACCCCGCACCCCATTCAACTTCTTCTCCGTGCCAGACGACCTCTGGGAGAAAGTCAATGTGGACACGTACCAGGACGGTCTGCTGTGCGACAACCTGATTGTGACGCGACCGAAGGGCGTGTCTGCCAACGCCCGGCTGCCCACTGTTGTGTGGATCCACGGCGGCTCCAATATTGAGGGCAGTATCTACAACCTCATCTATGAGCCCCAGTTCCTGGTGGCAGAGTCGGTGCGAGTAGGCAAGCCGATTGTGCACGTGTGTATCGAGTACCGACTGGGTCTCGCGGGCTTCCTCACCAAGAACGGCAAGGGCAACTGGGGCACGTGGGATCAGTACACGGGCTGCCAGTGGGTCAACCGCCACATTCAGGACTTTGGAGGCGATCCTTTGAACGTGACATTGACCGGTGAGTCTGCCGGCTCTGTAGCAGTCCATAACATGCTCATCAAGGACTCCATGAACGG
This sequence comes from Yarrowia lipolytica, assembly GCF_001761485.1. Lineage (NCBI taxonomy): Eukaryota > Fungi > Ascomycota > Dipodascomycetes > Dipodascales > Yarrowia > Yarrowia lipolytica. Next base: position 1,047,075 of record NC_090771.1, on the reverse strand, counting down.
CCGAAAGTTGTTCCGAAATGCCGTCATGATGAGTGGCACTCTCGAGACCATCACTCCTCAGCCTCCCAAGTGGCATGCTCGTTTGGAGGAGAAGGTGGCCAAGGTCACTGGCAAGGAAGTGGCCGACCTTGCTTCTCTGTCCGATAAGGAGCTGCTCGACGCCCAGATCAAGCTCAATGTGGCTGTGTGCATGACTTGCGACGACGGCGACTTTTTCGAGCCCGGATGGAAGCAGCATCTGACTCCTGACTGGCTCGACAAGCTCATCATCTCCGATTGCAAGGACGAGGGCATGCTGTATTTCCTGCCAGTCAACGCGCAGGACGACGAGGAGCTGTTGGCAAAGGTGGCCAAGTCGCCCGTGGGTAAGGAGATTTCCGAGCTTTACGGCATCAAGGAGGGTGGCGATATCAAGTCTGCGTGTCTCGATCTCAAGACTGACGCCACCTTCAATTACTTTAACCATCTGCTGTTCAAGAAGATGGAGGAGGCCCGAAACAACGGCTCCACTTCTCGAGTTTACCGTCTGGCCGTCGATGAGCCCAACCCCCACAACCCCGACCAGCGGGCCCACCACGCCGTCGACGTGCTGTACATGTTCAACTCGACCAAGTTCAACGAGCACGGCGACAAGCTGTCTCGGCTGTTCCAGAGCCACTTTTTGCGGCTGGCGTATGGCCTGGAGCCCTGGGACCATCGAAACTTTGGAGTGTACAGAAACGGCGGCTACCAGCAGCTGCCGCTGAGTGAGTTGAACAAGGTCCGACCCGTCGAGCGGTACGAGGCGCTGTCCAAGATGGACTTTGGCCAGGTTGGGCGTTTGTCCAATGCGCTTTCGCGCCTATGAATCGCGGATGAATATCTGGACACGTATCACTATGAAATTGCCATTGATGAAATCGGGCTTAGTGAATGTGAGCCAGGGGATGAGATGGTAGATGTTGATGTGCGTTCAAGTGATTCGGTTGATGTTGGAGGACAGGCCGAGCCGCGAAGATAGATAGATTTGTAAATGAGTGTTTTGTTGATCTTATCGAATATCTCCCATTCTCTACTGTACGTACTGCAGCGCAATGTAGTTGCTGGAGGTGGTTGGGCGACTTGTTGAGCATCAGGACCAGCTGATCGGGATATACAATACATGGTTGTGGTCGGCTTGACGGCAGTTTTCCCATGGTGTTTTTCAAATGACCATATGAGCAGTTTTAGCATGCCGAGTCCAGGATCTAGGTCACATGTATACCGGCGGCTCTGATTTACTGCGCAGTTCTAGAGATAGATTCACTATGTCAGACGGCTAGGCTAGTCCAGCAGTCGGTTAAAGTAGAAGGGGGGCATGAACATCTGGGTTAGTATAGTCAGGGGGGGAGGTTGCTTGAGTACGGTGGGTGGTGGTGGAAGGGTAATGGTTGTAGGCGGTGGTGAAGGGTAATGGTCCACGAGGATCTTTTTGATCTTTCAAGATTCCATCTCAGTTTCAATCTGGGTGTCTGGTATCTGGGTCAATCAAGTCAATCAACCAACCAATCACAACCAGTCAATTGCTATCAAGAGATGACAGAGTGTGGTCACCAGCCCAACGTTCGACCAGGATCTACCGCACAGTGCCAGATCCGCACTAGCCACGCCGCAAGTGACAGCACATCGCTGAACATCACCATCACCATCACCACCGACGTAGCAGTCCCAGCAGCTGCGCCACTTGGCCATAGGACTGTCAGACTACCTCGACAGTCCCCTTGCTGAACGCTCATACTCACGGCCTGAATCTTGACATTGGTCAAATCCCAAACGCCCTCCTTGGCGTACACGTCTCCCTTGAGCTTCTCCACAATGCTGTCACGGTCGTCAGTCTGCACAATCAGCGTGGACCCAGTCACCTGGGGGGTTTCGCCGGCGCCAGGATGCTTGTCGGCAACGCCTCCGCCGCAAATGATGAAGTTGTTGCCGGCAGACTTGTTCTGCAGAGCCTCCAGATGGGCGGGTCGCAGAGACATTCGCTTTTCGAGCATACCGGGCTTGTCGGCGACCTGGACGAGAAAGAATTGCATGGCGGGCGAGGAGGTGGAGAAGGGACGGAGTTGTCGGGCGACAGAGTTGAGTCGGAGCATGTGAGGTGATGCTGTGGAGTCTGGATCTGAATTGCGGGGTCCTCTGAACTTAAATGGTCAGTGGCTGGGTTTAGTTAGATATAACTAGGTCATAGTTAGGTTTAGTTGGATCCCACTTCCTGATAGTTGGGTTTAGTTGACTCTTGCGGGTGCTTGAAGTATGGTGATTTGGGTGTGTCCATCTCTGTACAGGCTACTTGGAGTTGATTACAATAACACATTGTGATTACTAAGAATAATTACCAGGACCAGGACCGAAGTACCCGACATCCGGAAGAGGAGGTGGAGGAATGGTGGAGCCGTCCCTTCCGGCGGTGGAAACGTTGTTGCCCACCAGCTGAGGGGTCTGTCGTGGTACTGGACTGCAAAAAAGATGATGATGGCGCTGAGAGCGACTCCTGTGTCCATGCCTGCGGAGAAAACGTAGGCGTACTTTCTCACCAAGCCAGGAACCGCTTCATGATGAACCAGTTGAACCCCAGGGCCACGTATACCGTGATGACCATTTGGTCAGGTTGTAGGGAGTCCAGCCCAAAAACCCGTTGACGATGATCAGAGGATGGGCCTTGGTCACGATTCGCTGGTACCTGAGAATCTGCTTCGTCTTGTGGGGGTACCTGTTCAGCAGCAGCAGTTGCGGAATTGCAAATTGGACTGCCCAAAAGACAAACCCGACCCCAGCTCCCCGCAGAAACATCCACTTGAGAACCGGGTATTGGTGGTCAAAGATTCGCTTGGGTCCAACCAGCCCCCAAATGATGGAGGCGGAGAACAGAGTGGTTTCGTTGGGACAGGAGAACTTCATGGCGTTGTGTTTGGTGCAAATGTCGTTGATGGAGAACTGGAATTGCATGACTCCGAGACAAACCAGCCCATTGACCAGCGTGGCCCACAGTTGGATCAGACAAATGCTCCGGGGAGGCAGGATGTGCGCGTAGTGGGTGGTTTTCTGGTCGGTGGTGTAGATCATGGCCTGGTCTGCCACCTGAACAACCAGAGCCTTGGTGGCGCCGAGGGCCTGGAATGAGCCTGGAAGAGCGTATCCAATGCTCGACCACAGCCATGGAAACCCCAAAGGTGGCGAGTAGAATGCAGTAGAACCACCAGTCGGGCACCTCCTTGTGTTTCTTTTGCATTCGAGAGAAGGGACCTCCCAGGCCCTCATGGTTGGACCGGTGGAGATATCTCAGGGCCAGCGCCGTGTCTTTAAGTGCCGTCCACATGGTTTTCCCGGCAGGTGTAAACAAACACCATGGGGTAGCTGGGGAAGTGCTCCGTAAAGAAGGAGGTTGGCGGCGGTCTATTCAGGAGGGGAGTAGTTTTGGTATTTCTGCTCGTCAAACAGATAGTTGGTGAGGATTTTGGTCACGTCGTAGACGTTTCCCGAGTTGTCATACAGTCTGTTATCGTTGATGGGCAGCCACGTGGTGTAGTTGTTGGTGTAGAACACCGCCAGAGTCGGCAGAATGGTTGGGCACATTGACATGACCGGGTAGACTGCAACTCGACGGAGAATTCCCCCCAGTCCAAACCCCATGAATTGGGTCACCAGCATGAGCAAAAAGCCGTAGCCGAACCCTCCCGACCATTTCGGGTTGTAGAAAAGAGACAAATGAAATGTTGCATTAAAAAATGTTCTCAGCGGAATATAGGGCCTCAATTGGCGCAATTGACCATGACGGTGGCCAGCAGTTGTTCTTTCTGGGACCATTTTCCGGAGTTCAGTGTGAACCTGTGGCCTGTAATGGAGAATCCCCAGTCCGGCAGACAGTATTGCAACAGTAGTCCAGCGTAATATAGCAATACCTGACACACGGAGGGAGTCAGAGTGATACCCGGGTATCGGACGTCGAAAAAACATGTTGACAAACGAAGTCACCCCGACCCAGATGATTCCCAGAAGAACGGCTCGCCAGGTAAGTGCACACTGGTTTTCGTCGTCAAAAGGATCGGTCACAGCACGAACCTCGGGGTACGGAGACCACCAGTGCAACAGAGTGGCCCAATATCGCAATTGCTTCGACCGTTGGGCAGGATCCGCCCCCAAGTCTTCTTCGTTTTCTTCGTCATTCTTCTCGCTCTCTTCACCAGAGTCCAAGAGCCCCTTGAGCGTGTCCATGAAACAGGCGTTGAATTTGGGGTCGTGGCTGTGGTACTAAACTCCTCTGGTGCAAATGATAACGGCCTCTTCTTGGGTCATCTGGGCGAACTTGTCGGCCATAAACACAACTTCGGCCGAGTACGTACCATCAATGATGTTTGGAGGAGTCCCGTGTTCCTTGGCAACGTAGTCGAACTCCTCAGCAGTTGCCTCAGTGTCGCTACTTGTAGCATCGGTAACCTCTCCGATCTCGGTTTCGGCTCCAACCGCTCCAAACTCCGGCTGCTTCTTTTCAAAGGGAGCGTCTCTGTAGACATTTCCGGTGCGATAATCGAATGGTAATCGAATGGAGGCAAATACAACCCCCATATATATGTGATGACAATCTCTATGATGGTCATTCTCACGGCGCCCTGGGGAGCCCGTATCCCTTCTGCATATTTGGAGATAAACAAATTAAAGTTAATCTACATGCACATGGCATGTTCCATGCACATCGCTAAAGCATAGTACGCATGTGATATGCGAGTACGGCCCCGCTAAAATCGATGAGAGTTGGCACGGCTCGAGACCATGTTGTTTAGGAAGGACTTTCGCGTTTCCTGGTTAATTTGCGAATCACAGATAAGTATAGGGTGTTCTTGGACGATTCTAAATCATCAATTTCGAAAAAACGAGTTTGTCGATCACCGATTTAGCGACTTTGGCGATTTAGCGACTTAGTATCATGGGCTGCTCGGACTAGGAACCTTGCGTGCCGTTCCTCAGGAATGAAGAACTCGATAATGCATATCGGAGCGCTCTTGCCTGGTGCCGTGCTCAAACATGGAGCTACATGTACCTACAGTATGTACTGTACATATTCTATTGATGAGATTTCGAAATTGTGGCTAACATGGATCGTTAATGAGACGGTATACAATTGTCGCTCTCTCTCGCAGGTAAGCTACTTTAAAACATCTTGTATATGTTTGTCATATTTGTTCTTGTAGACATTCTGTAGATGGTGTCGTGGAGAGAGAAGGGAAAGGTTACTGGAGCGAAGAGCCCCGAATCGCCTGGTATTACTTTCACCTCCGTGCAAATATTGCTTCAAGGCTAACAATTGCTGTTACCAAATGATAGAAAAGACATGTGATTGGGAAAGGCGTCTATTTGAATGTTACTACTTCTGCTGTCTCTCTTCCAGTTTGACGTGCTTGTGAAATGCTTACCATCATCCCCAGTCCTCCATCAGTTGTACGAATCGGTTTTTGTCCATATTTTACAACACGTGTTTGGGAACCAGTGTCGCTAGTTGGGAATGGTAGCCTTCCCATGTACATGGTGCTTCGTCACGTTCATCGTCGAACCCCACAAACCTCTTAATAGAGTCCTGGTTGGCTAGTTGTCGAACCTCGTGTACTGGTGGGTCGATAAGATGCACGTCCCGTTCGCAAGAATTCCACATTGATTGTTAGATGGCGTCTCAACTCGGGAAGAAGCGCGCAGTCTTGAATGCCTTGTCTCCGACTTGTTCTTCTAGCCGGTAGGGTCCGAAATACACGTCTTGGAATCTTCGCCCTTGTTGCAGTAAGTCTTACGATGGGATACTACCAGGTGTCCCTTCTTCACTTTGACTTTGCTGCTGTGTTTGTTGACCCTGGATTCTTGTAACCGCTGCAATTCCACCACTCTGTCCTGGATTTCGCCTTGGATCATCTCCATTTTATCCATCCAGTCGTCCATCTGATGGTGGGGATTATCCATCACCGAGTCGACTCGTATGAGGGTTCATGTGACCCTAAAAGAGTTAAAGTGACACCGTATCTGCTCTAGGACTCTTCTGGTCGCTTTTTTATCTTTTTTATCTGAAAATATCCCCCACATCTTCAAACCGCTTGCGTTTTCCAAACTCCAAGTTGGCTTTGGAGATAACGTATCAATGCCATTATATGGATGACAGGGAATTAAAAGATGGCGGGTGAGTTTGTCCCAAAGAGACAGCAGTTAGACAGCTATTCTGAGACGTTGCAAATAATACCATGAGCAGTTTACATTGAATGATAACTCATCCCCGTATGTAGGCCGATCAAGGTCTCTGTAGAGATGTGAATGTTCGCTAGAGAAAGAGTTGTTTCATTTGAAGCATGTTGGCGCTCTTTGTTGGCTTTGTCGGTAGTGCTAGATCGACTACCTATCTTCACATTTTCCACTTTGGCCCCAGAGGACTCTGGTAAATTTCAGGTTTTAACACCACTTGGGTCCACGAAGACATACCAGGGAGATAGAAAGTCGTCAGTAGATATTTGTTCTTGAAATGGTCTGATTTTGCCAAAAATAGTGCCCAAATAGTGCCTAGAGCACTTCAAACTGACCACTCGTTGTACTGCCAAGTATTGTGCCTGTCCACTTTTTTAGTTGAGATGTTTGTTGGAACTTGTTGAAAAAAAAGTCTGCTGAGGGTTCAATATCTATGATGCGAAAGGGGGAAGACACCAAAACTAACTGATATATGGCCTGTTCACAATTCTTTTATATAACTTGCAATTATATCTGATTATCTGCATATTAGTCGCAATCCGTCATTCTAATTAGTTGGTCTAATACTTAAAGCTACAGTAATACAGGTAAAGCGGCTCAAGTAAGACTAACTAGAACCGAAAAAAAAAAAGAACCGGATCGATTGCAGTCAAGTCGATCAAAGTCATTAAACACAAAAATATCCAAAGACTTTGGTGTTTAAAGAATTTAGTTATATTTAGACAGATTAATCCTCGCTGAACGGAGACTTGGTTCCGTTTGTGATGGTAAATCCACCTACGAGACCGATACCGCCTGATGCGAGAGCTCAGTGCAAATATATCAGCATATTGTTATGACATGTGGTAAATATTAGTATATAGATGGAATAAAGACGATATAGGGAGTAGATTGGTGTACTTCTTATAGTATTTTTCACTGTATAATAGTTCTAAACTGAATGGATCCAGTCACACCATGTCCAAACAAGATAGAAACATCTGGGTGTTTTTGTATGATACGAGGTGATTAATAAAACAATATAATAATCAGTGGAATCCTTGATAATAATGGAGACAATTGATGAAGTTTTTGTATTTATTTGTAGTGAATTGGCCATCTGGTTGTCTTCCGCTGAGATCAAAGAGCCATTGGACTAGTGAGTAACTGTTGACTGGAAAAACCTCGACGAGAGTGACAAACCACTAGTTTCCATTCTGAGGCCCAAAAACTACTCAGCTGAAGTCGGTCCAGGGTGCGGAGACTCCTCTGATGAGTCTCTCTGATAAAGAAGAGTCTGGTTTATCGGTGTCGCGGCATACAAACTTGCACTTACTCTCCCCAGCATGCGTTTGAGAGTGTGTCAGCTGAACTGATTGGATAGCCATGTGAGTAGCTACAAGTACATACTGTAGTCCGCCATCTTCAGAAGAACATGACCTGCAAGTTCAGATCTCAATCTTGGACGACTCCTGCGTCAGCAACGGGTTCTACCTGCCTATGCTGTACCTGTCTACAGTCGATACATTTACGGGAGAGAAGCGAAATGACGAAATGTTGCAAGTGGTACGACTTGGAGGTTCCGCGGCCCCCGGAACGACAAGACCCGTATTCAGGACTCTGCTACGGGACTCCGTTACTTGATGGAGTTACGATAGATACATGCTCGTCTCATGAAGAGCAGAGTACACAATTGAGCTGGTTACAGCAGTTATTGAGCATTTTAGAGTCTTTGAATGAGCTATGGTAGCAGTGGGTCATTTTGGTGTGTATGAGAGGTCAGGGAATTCCATTTGCCCGGTAGTTTCGTGTGTCGGAGGTCAGAGTGATTCAGAAATCAATTCACGAGTTCAGGAGTCATCATGTTCACATATTTATCACGTATGAATCACCAAGTCGAGGCTTGATTTCTAGAGGCTCCAGTTGGTCAACTTGTAGATGTAGGAGTCATTGCTACTGCTGATATTGAAGTCATGTACTGATAATAGCTGTCTATACAGTACGGTACATACTAAGAAGAAATACAATAACTAGATAAACACAGAATGTCTCACGGATAATGATCCGGACCAGGACCAAAATAGCCAACATCCGGCAGTGGAGGAATGGGAATACCCTGGCCATCGACTCCGGCACTGGAGACATTGTTGCCCCACCAACTCAGACCATAGTCGTTGTACTCCACGGCAAAAAAGATGACGATGGCGCTGAGAGCCACTCCGGTGTCCATTCCCGACGAGAAAACATAGGCGTACTTTCTCCACCACTCCAGGTAGCGGGTTTTCAGGTACCAGTTGAAGAGAATGGCGAGATAGAAGCCTCCAGTCATATAACTGAGGTTGTAAGGGGCCCAGCTGAGCATGGCGCTGCACAGAATGAGCGGATGGGCCTTGGAGACGATTCGCTGATACCGGAGGATCTTTTTGATGCTGGCGGGGTATCTCTTGACCAACACCATGGGAAGACCGTACTGGAAGGCCCAGAAAAGCAGCCCGACTCCTGCCCCCAGCAGAAACATCCATTTGAGCACCGGATACTGGTGGTCGAAGATTCGCTTGGGGCCAATGACTCCCCAGATGACCGAGGCGGAGAACAGGGTGTTTTCGTTAGGGCAGGAGAACTTCATGGAGTTGTGTTTGGTGCAAATCTCCTTGACGCTGAACATTTGGAACTGCAAAACCCCCAGGCAGACCAGTCCGTTGACCAGAGTGGCCCACAGCTGGATCATAAAGATGCTGCGGGGAGGCAGGTGGGCGTAATGGGTCGTTTTCTGGTCGGTGGTGTAGTTCATGGCCTGGTCGGCAATCTGGACCATGAGGGCCTTGGTGGTATTGAGGGCCTGAAACTTGCCCGGCAGAGCATAGCCGATGATCAGTTCACCCAGCACGTTGAGGGTCAGAAGAACTCCGGAAATGGAGTAGAAAATCGTGAAGGGCAGCAGGAAAACAAGACACATTCCCAGACACAGCACAATGACCCACACCGGCGTGTCTGTGGGCCAATGTTCGACCAGTGCAATGGACAGTCCAAACATGATGAGCAGAATGGCATAGAACCACCAATCGGGCACTTCCTTGTGTTTTTTCTGGATCCGCGAAAAGGCGTCGTCCAAACCCTCATAGTTGGACCGGTGGATGTACCGCAGCGACAGCCACGTGTCTCTCAGAGCGATGCCCATCTGTTTCCAGTAGCACAGAACCGAGTAGACAAACGCCATGGGGTAGAGGGCGAAGAAGGCGCCGTAAAGCACCAGGTTAGCCGCCGAGTAGTACGGCGGAGAGTATTTTTTGTACTTGGATTCATCGAAAATGAAGTTGGTCAGAATCTTGGTCACGTCGAACGGGTTTCCCGTGTTGTCGTACAGGGTGTTATCGTTGATGGGCAGCCATTTGGTGTAGTTGTTGTTGGTGTAGAACACCGCCAGAATGAAGAGTCCGGACACGAACATGCCCACATACTGGTTCATGGAGGAGTAGAGCGGGGTGAGAATGGGCGAAATGAGCATGTTCATCATATTCCAGTCAAAGGTGGGGATTGGGTTGTATCCCATTCCGCTGATGGAGCCCGTGACGATGGCCAGATCGGCGTTATTGGGCGCGATCCAGGTCATCCAGTTCCAGGTGGAAATGGCGGTCCACAGGTAGTTGGGGATCCAAAAGTAAAGGAAGGAGGCTAGAAAAACGAGAAAGAAGAAATGGTATCGGGTGATGGTCCATCCGTTGATTGATTCTTTTCGATTGGGGGCCAGTAAAGCCTTGTTGACCGCCAGAGTCGGCAGAATGCTGGGCCACATTGCCATCACCGGGTACACTCCCACTCTTCTGAGCAGTCCAGCGAGTCCAAATCCCATGAACTGGGTCACCAGCATGAGCAAAAAGCCGTAGCCGAACCCTCCAGCCCATTTCTGGTTGTAGAACATGGGCATGTATTGAATGAAGATGTTTTCAGCAACGTAGGGGGTTCCGTTGGCGCAATTGACCATTACCGTGGCCAGAAGTTGCTCCTTTTGCGACCATTCGCCAGGGTTCAGTGTGAACCTGTGGCCCCGAATGGAAAACCCCCAGTCCGGCAGACAGTATTGCAACAATCGTCCGGAGGGATAGAGCAGTAGTTGGCAAACGGAAGCCGATAGGGTGATTGCAGGCAGTCGGGGATCGAAAAACTGGTTGACAAACGCGCCAACTCCGACCCAGATGGTGCCCAGCAGCAACACCCGCCAGGTCAAACACGTCTGGCTGTCGTCGTCAAACGGGTCTGTCACCGCGCGAACTTCGGGGTACGGAGACCACCAGTGGAACAAAGTAGCCCAGAAACGAAGCAACATGGATTTTTGAATCGGGTCCAGGTCGTCTTTCTCGTCTTTCTCGTCTTTCTCGTCTGAGGCGGCCTCATCGGGATCGCCGGAACCGTTGAACGACTTCAACAACTCCGCCAACAAGTCCTTATGCGAGTCGCGGAAGTTGGGGTCAAACTCATGATACTTGAGGTTGCGGGTGCAAATTTCAATCGCCTCATTCTCGGACATGAGCAGAAATTTCTCCGCCATAAACAGAACGTCTGCGGGATATGAGCCGTCCACGTCGTTTGGAGGAGTACCCAGCTGCTGAGCAACGTACTCAGTTACATCGGGGGGGATTTCAGAGATCTCCGGCACGTCCGAGACGTCCAAAACCTCACCAATCTCCGTCTCCACCTCCTCCTCGGACGATTTTTCTTTTCCAAACAGTTTTAATCGGAGCATGGTAGGGGGGTGTGATGAATGAGTGCAGTCAACCGGAGAAATGGATATATATATACACACGAAGAAGCCCAAATCAGACGAAGAATCAGCCAGATAAAGACCAATATCAACCTCTCCACTCATGCATGCTGAAAACGCTCCGAGAAACACTATCATGAAACCCACACCCCCTTTCACTTTGCTTATCGCCATCGTTTGAAAGTTCACAGATAAGTCGACTTGAGGGAGTGCGGGATGGGGAAAGAAGTCCTTTGTACATACGGTTGACGTTCCTCATTTTGTATCTATCGTTCCACCTCCCCCACCAGTCCAAATCGCCAAGAACGCCAAGTGCCAAGCCCATCAACCGTTTTTCTCGCTAAACCTTTTTTTTTTTTTTGTTGTGTTTTTGCGTTGACCTTTGGACCTTTGTGAACGCTTACAGATACCATCTGGCTTTGGTGCCGTACCGATAGGAAAATACGAGCACTCGTACAAAGGTAGTAGTACGATGTTGGTCAATACAGATCCATTTGTCTATTCCGCCCTCCATAGATGGCCTACACAATCACATCAAAGTCAATACACGAATAACTCTGGTCAGTTCTGGAGTTTGTGGGCAGATGGTACAAAGGAGACGGTTGGGGGATATGAAAACCGTACATTGAGGTGACGTTATGTCAGACATGTTGATTGGACATGTTTGTTGGACAGAAGAGACGAAGAGACGAAGAGACTGCACGTACAGTACCATGGACATAACAGACTTTTCTCTTATCTAAGCGTTATCTTTGGGCCCATCTCTTGTGGGGTATTTGGGTTAATCCGCTAGTTGCCTGTGGGTGGTGGTGGCCGTTTTGTGGTGTGTTCTGGAAGGCGATGGGGGAGTTCTATGGGGTGTAGCGAGTCGTCTTGTGGAGATGGTCGACTTGTGTGGCTGTTCAGTGGTTAAAAAGGGCGGTCGTAGTCAATACTATTCACTTCAGTACTATACCATTACTCACCCGCAATAGCCTAGCAAACTATTTAGCAGCCATACACGGCACCAGATAGCAGAGATAGGAGCAAGGGCTGGCGCGCGGCTGACCAAGTGGGCTGTTAGAGGGAAGATAGTGACGCAGTGGGAGATTACGAGTGTTGAGGGGTGAGCTATCGATCTGACCACATGTTGTACAGAGCAGCTCCAAACTACTGACGACTCTAGAGCTGATAATGACGACAAGAGCTGACAATGACGACAAGAGCTGACAATGACGACTCTAGAGCTGAAAATGACGACTCTAGAGCTGAAAATGACGACTCTAGAGCAGAAAATGACGACTCTAGAGCTGAAAATGACGACTCTAGAGCTCCAAATTCTCCAGCTTAGAAGTACAACTAGTCTGGGGTTGTCTGGAACTCCCAATTTTACGTCAGAGATGTGTATCTGACTGAGGAATCAAGTGAACGAGTCCGCAGCCCGTCCATGTCCATGTTTCCAGCAGAATCTGGACTTCGTCAGTGTCCCTGGGCTTTATGTAGAGTGACTCCCATTAAAATCGTAATGTCTAATATAGCAGAGACGGTCCCCTTGTCCGCCTACTTCAACACCATGGTCCTGTTATTCCATACTCACTCGCACTCCCCGCAAACGGCGCTGTTGGCTAACAAGTCAAGTCCATCCAGTCGATGAAAACAAGAATCCACACTTCCACATGACATTCCATGACACTCTACGACATTCCACGACATTCCACGGCCTAGTGACTCTTGTACTGTTCCCTAATACTCTCTGCAACGGAATTCTACAGCTTGATGATGGCTTTTGTGACAAAAACGGCCAAATAAAACTGACAGATGATCCGAAACACTACCAATTCTATGACAAATCCACACGTGACTTATACACCTGTTCGAATGGCTTAGTCATCGACATACCCCAAATCTCAAGAATGGGTCCATCCACGTCAGTTTCGAGACGCAGACGGAATCGGACCGGGATAGCCGATTTCGAGAAAGTTGACTTCGAATATACTCACGTGAAGGGGGGCCTGTCACGTGGTTTCTGCTACGAGTAGCTCAACAACCGCGCCAGTGGGTGGGTGTTTCAGGCAAATTACAGGTGGATTTCTAGAGACTGACATGCTCAAGACACTGTTCACAGTTGTAAGATTTCACGTGAATGGACTCGAAACGAGGTCCATCTGTGTGCTACAAGACCATTGTTCTTGTTTCTGTTACTCAGGTTGATTGGAGTATCCCCAGTAAGCATGTTGAGGACGTTTGTCAGTTCGTTTATCAGGTTACTTATCATCACTTGAAGGGAGACCAAAATCCAGTCACGTGACTCTACCTAAGCGTGAATCTACCAAACATGTACTTGAAAAGATTTGATTGCTGATTATTTAACTGAAAGTGGGCTACAAGTATCACGTACCACCAGTGTACCAGTGATGCACAGTATGTAGCTGGCTTTGGAGTACTGTACCACTGAACTTCACTCATGCAACCATTGAAGAATATAAAAGAAAAAATGTACTTGAGAATTGATAAAGCAAGCTGTGTGAAGAAAACCTATGCAATTAGTTTTCCTTTTCACTTCTCCCTGGGGTAGTAATGGCGGTCGAGTCGAATGATGCTTGCAGTTAGATTTTTGTCAACATACCAACTAATGATCAAGTGCGGTACTATTGGGTAATTCAAGTACAATAGTATAGGGTAATACAAGTATTGTATAAGTTTTTTGTGTCGTTTACTACGTCATCACCGAGACTGAAGCCTTGCCCTCACTTTGCAGGTTGTCAGTGTTCCTATATATCGGAAAAGAAAAAAAAAAAAAAAAAAAAAAAAAAGTAACACCGAAAACTCTAAATCATTTCCGAGCCGCACGGCTGGGGGTGGTGTTTTGGGGGGTCTTCAAATGGAGCAAGAAGGAAGATTTTCTAGAAAAAAAAGTGAAAACCCATTGAAATGGACTGGAGAAGTAGGATCATGCCTTTTTATTTTAAATATAATCTTTTTTGACCGAATTGTGATGCTTTGATTGTACCACATACTTTGTTGAAGTTTGTTGAAATTTGAATATATTTGTGAGAAAAATACTTGACAAAAAATGATCCAGTAGCACCATGGAGGTTGGTTAAAAGTATCTCCCGCGTCTCTGGAACTTGTCCATGAAGTTATCATGACATTCACGACAGTTTTATGGACCATTGTCAGCGCTGATTTACGAGGTACTAAGGCCGCGTAGCTGAAGTGCAGGGCGGTGTAGTCAGTGAGTGGTGATGGTCACTGTCGGATCAGCTGGAGGTGATTACCACTGAATTGTCGTTATCGCTTGGGCGTGTCCGATTCAGCCTTCATTGCTATTTTACCACTTTATACACAATTCTGAAGACGCTTCTCTAAGGACATCCCTACTCCAGTATGTACAAGAACAACCCACTGAACAGCCGAGATATGTGAAGGTCACGTGAGTCTAGTACTTTTACCACAAGTAAGATACATCTCATGGACTCGTTTCGCGTGAGTGAATTACGTGACTCGAAGAAGATCATCACACGACGACCACAGTAGTGTTCGAGAGCACTTTGATGTAGATTACAAGTTTCAAGGATCCGAATTACTCTATTGCCGAAGAAATGAAGGGTGGCTAGTATGATAAAAGTTGTTTGTAGGAGTTTTAATAGCGGAATCAAAAGAGTCGATTGTGATTAGACCATTATTGGCGGAGTTAGGTTGGTGTCCTGAGGGCAGAAGGGCGTGGGGCAGAAGGGTGTCAATTTGAGAATATTGGAGGCATCTAACGACGGGAATCAGTTCATGGTATTATTTATAGATATTGTAATATCTGTTACCAGTTTGAATCATTCCAATCCTGTCATTACTGCAAAAGTTGAAGTCATTCTGAGAAGATTCGAAAGAATACAAAACAAATAAAACAAAACAAAAAACACGCAAATTTGAGACACAAGTAGTCTGGAATGTATAAGAAAGGGTTTAAAATACTTTTTCAGTTGATTCCAACTTATTGGGCACCATTTGAAACTCACTGAACTTGACTGTTTACTACGAGCGAGTACTTAAAGGAGCATGAAGATGTCAATACCAGAGCACTCAAGATAGCTTTGGACTTTGGAGAGTTGCTACTTTTCATGAACTAAACGAACATATTGTTTTGGTCAACTCTTTGAAAGTCTCTGTTGTTTCAGCCCCCAGTGGAGAAGTATTTTTCCGTATCTGTCAAAAACCCAGGTCGGGTCGTTGGTGGGACTAAACCAGGTCATGTGATTAGTTCTATAAAGTCACTTGGTCACGTGATTAGTTGTATGATATCATTTGACCACGTGACTTGTTGTGTAATATCATTAAACCACGTGACTTGCGTATTGCAGTCTACATATACTCGAGCGAATATGAAACTGGGATCGATGGACCGGAAAAGAGTATTCAGTTGGGTGGCAGGCAGATAGGTTGATCACGTGATGTGCTTGAACTCTTGACGTTGATCATATGATGAGATGTTGACGAACACTCTTGTTTTATCACGTGACTCAGGACATTACTCCACTTACTGTACTGTACTCGGACAAATATTACCTTGTACAAAAGTTCACTATTGGCTATGGAAACTGACCAGGACCAGGACCAAAATAGCCATTCTCGGGCAACTGTGGAGTTGAGACTCCCTGACCGTCCATTCCGGCGTACGACACGGAGTTGCCCCACCAATTGAGCGCGTGGTCGTTGTATTGGACCGTAAAGAATATGACGATGCCGCTGAGAGCGACTCCGGTGTCCATTCATGCCGTTGTATTTTCTCCACCAGGTCTGGAATCGGGTCAGCAAGTACTAATTGAATATGGCGGCAATGTATACCATCCCCATGAAGTAGGAGAGGTTTCTGGGGGACCTGAAGAGCATTCCCGAGCAGAAAGTCAGGGGGTTTGCTTGAGTAGCGATTCGTTGTTATTTGAGGATTTGTTTGGCATTTTGGGGGTGTTTTTTGAGCAGGTATGTCGGAATTCCAAACTGTAGAGTCCAGAAGACCACTGCCCGCCCAGCTCCGAGCAGAAACATCCATTTGAGTACCGGATATTGGTGGTTGAAGATTTGTGGGGGGCCTATGACTCCTCAGATGACCGAGGCGGAGAACAGCGAGGTCTCATTTGGACAGGAGAACTTCATGGGGTTCTCTTTTGTGCAGATATCGCGAGTGTGGTGCATCTGGAACTGAAGGACCCCCAGACAGACCAGTACGTTGACCAGAGTGGCCCCCACAGTTGGATCCCGAAGATGCTTCGAGGGGGCAGATGGGCGTAGTGGGTCTGCTTCTGGTCCTGGGCGAAGTTCATAGCCTGTTCGGCAATCGTCATCATCAGCGCCTTGGCTGTGCTGAGGGCCTGGAGCTTGCCCGGCAGAGCGTAGCCCACGAAGAGCTCGCCTAGCACGTTGAGATTCAGCATGACTCCAGACATGGAGTAGAAGATGCAAAAGAGCAGTAGAAACGCGCAGCACATGCCCAGGCACAGAAAAATGATCCACACCGGCGTGTCTGTGGGCCAGTGTTCAACCAGAGCGATTGAGAGGTCAATTATGATGAGCAGAATGGAGTAATACCCCACCAGTCTGGCACGTCGGGGTGTTTTTTCTGGATTCGACAGAACGGATCGTCCAGCCCCTCGTAGTTGGATGGATGCGGGGGTCGAAATGTGTCCCAGGTTTCTCCAATTGCGGTCCCCATTTCCCGCCAGTGGCATAGAATTGAGTAGACGAAGGCCATGGGGTAGAGGGCAAAGTTGGCGCCGTAGAGGACCAGACTGGCGGCGGAGAAGTACGGCGGAGAGTACTGTCTGTATTTTGTATCGTCAAACTGGTAGTTGGTGAGGATGAGCTTCACGTCAAATGGTCTGCCGGTGTTGTCGAACAGCGAGTTGTCGTTGATGGGGATCCATCGGGTCCATTTGGAGTTGCAGTCGTAGACGGCTAGGGTGACCAGCCCGGAGAGAAACATTCCCAGATACTGGTTAAGCGCGGAGTGGAACGAGATCAAAATCGGCTCGATAATGCCAGTGATCACGTTCCAGTCAAATGTCGGCACCGGGTTGAATCCCATTCCAGAGATTGAGCCCGTGACTAGGCCAAATGGGCGTTTTGGGGGGCTACCCACGTGAGCCAATTCCACGTCGAGGTCGCTGTCCACAGGTAATTGGGAATCGAAAAGTAGACAAAAGAGGCTAGGAAAACGACGAAATAGAAATTTTATCTCGAAATGGTCCACCCGTTGATGTTTTCGCCCTTTCTGCCAGGAGCTAGAAGCACCTTGTTGACGGCAAGAGTAGGGAGAACAGTGGGCCACATGGCAGTCACAGGATACGCTCCGACGCGCCGAAGCAGTCCCGAGAAGCCAAATCCCATGAATTGGGTCACCAGAATCACCAGAAACCCGTATCCAAAGCCCCCAGCCCACCTCTGGTTGTAAAACATGGGCATGTACTGGACGAGGATGTTTTGGGCCACGTAGGGCGTTCCGCCGGCGCAATTGAGCATGATGGTGGCCAGCAGTTGTTCTTGGTCGACCATTCGCCTGGATTCAACGTGTATCTGTGTCCTCGAAAGCTGAATCCCCAATCCGGCAGACAGTACTGTACTAGACGTCCTGAGGAGTACATGAGCAGTTGGCACACTGGGGCTCCCAGAACGATGGCAGCTCGAAGAACTGGGTCACAAACGCCCCCAGACCGACCCATATCGTGCCCAGGACCCACACTCGCCACGTTAGACACAATTTGGTGTCGTCGTCATAGGGGTCTGTCACCGCTCGAACATCGGGGTAGGGGCTCCACCAGTGGAAGATTGTTGCCCCATATCGGAGTAGGAGTGAGTTTTGGTGGGTGGGGTCAAGATTCGGGCCACCAGTCGGGTTAAGGGAGCTTTTTGTGTCTCACAAGTCTGGGGGTGCGATATCCGAGGTGGTAGATGCGTTATCGGAGGTATATGCATAATCTGATGTGGTACATGCATTATCGGGGGTGGGAGATGCATTATCAGAGAGGGTAGATGCATTATCGGATGCCCCATAACAGCCCGACAAAACCTTCAAAACTTCGCCGTCTGAGTCCTTGAAAAGAATCTCCGGATCGAGCCCACTGGCGTCAGAGATCTCGACAAAGTCATCGTCAGTGTCACTTGCCGTCGTGTGTGCGGTCTAGTTGGGCATCGAGATGGGCATCAAGTTGGGCATCAATTTTGAGGTCATTTTTGGGGCCATTAGGGGCATTTTTGGGGTCATTAGGGTCATTTTTGGGGTCAACTTCAACACTATCTGACTCTGAAGTTGTGGACATGTTGATGGTAGCGAGAATACTGCTCATCTCCCTCTCTTTATCTCCGTTTCTGGTTCATTTCGACGACCAACTACAACCACCATTTGTCGATACTGCAAACTCTCATGGACAATTGAGTCGACCCGAGAGTGTAACCTACTTGTGGACGACTCATTGGGGTCAATATCACCTCGAGAAAGGGTCCAAGGTTTTGTGAGAGTGCCCCTTGAGCTCGGCGGAATACCAGCCATATACGTGTTATCCTAGTAACCTTCTTATATATACATTATGTCGACTGATGAACTTGATCCAAACATATACTCACCGTGTACTCCGCACACTCTTACATGGTGACATGTAAGCCCTTTTGACTAACGCTAACCCCCTCGAGACCACTCGCGCCGTACGCGACGCTCGCCAGCTTCCGTATCTCCCCCCTGTCTCTACTGCCACCCACTCTCAACCCTCTTCAACTATGGATGACGTGGAACGTTTCAATGCGTTTCATACGGCTGTACCCGAGCGTGACTCGACCGTGACCCTCACTGATGTCATTCCGTCAGTTCAATGTGAGCACCGGCGTGGTTTCCGCTCCTGCCGTCACCCCTGTTGTTCCACCGACCGTCCCACCGACTATCACGAAGGCCCTCAACAAGACCCTACTCGAGGACCCTCCCCTCCAAGCCCGACGCCGTACTCATGCCCGCTAGCGTGTTTTTCGGTCGGTTCAAGCACCTGGCTACCCGCGAACTTGGTAATGAGGACGAAACCAATCAGGCCCGCTACTCCGTCTCTACACTCTGTAAGCTGGTCCCACCTGTCATGCGTCCCGCCCTGGGTAGCCTGCGCCCCAACTCCTGGAACGAGTTGCGCACCGAGTTCTATAATCTTGCTCGTGCCCTCCTCTTTGTTCACGTGGATCACGAGGAGATTTCCCGTTACTTCTTCTCGTGGAGCCCTCCCCCCTATGATTCAGCTAACCTCAAGGACGTGTATCGAATCCTGCTTCTCGACATCGAGTCGGCTGCAGGCCCCGTCTACGAGTCAAGCTTCCGTGTCGCCCTCGCCCGTATCCATCGGACCTTCCCCAATCTGTCGTTAACCTCCTCGGCCCTGTACACTCTCGATGCTCCAATCCGTGACACCTTCGCCCTGGCTGACACTGGTGCTGCGGCCCCTGTCGCTGATCTGTCGTTTCTTGTCCCCGCGCCCGTCACCTCTAATGTCCACCATCGTCACCTTTTTTAATGAGAGGCTCCTGTCGGGCTCTTATGATGTCGAGCGGCCCAAGAAAACCTCTTCGGGGAAGTTCCAGTAACAACAATGCTGGCAATACCGCAGCGAAAAAGTCTGGTAAGGACAAGCCCCCGCTTAAAGGTGCTGACGCACATATTTTAACAGATAACCAGAGTGCTTCCGCCTCTGGCAACTACCTCGGTGCCCTCGTAGTCGACCCTCGTAGTCGACCCTCGTAGTCGACCCTCTTCCCGCTCCACTACTTTCCATTCGTTTAAATGGTCTCTCCCATCTTATGAAGACACGCTCCGAAACCATTGGTACTGCAGATCAGTCCGGCTCTCTCACAGTTGTCGGCTCTGTCGGCCTCTCGGTCACTGTCGGTCGCCAGGTCCTTCAGGACTGGGAATTTAATGTGGTCCGCGAGTCCACGAATCATGTGTTTCTCGGAATTGAGGCTACCACCAGTAAGGGCATTTGTATCGCCCTCTTGTCTACTGATATCCATGTCGTGGATATTCAGGAAGGTCCGGTGCGCCCCCTAGCGCCGAACAGGACGTCCAGAACCTACTCAATGAGTTCTCTGACGTTTTCATGCTTGGCGGACGCAAGTACCCTAAGCCCGTGAAGCAGCCCCCCTTTGATCTTGTGCCACTCGATGGTGCAGAGCACTTGAAAAAGGTTCGTGGTTACCATTTAGAAGGCGTGGCCCGGCGACGGAGAAGGCTCTTGTCGACTCTCTTGTTGAGGACGGTCTCCTTGAGCCTACTACCATCATTGAGACTTCCCGAGCCTTCTCAGCGACCAAACCGCTGGACCCTACTGGGCGGCGCCTACTGGTGGTCTACCACCCCATTACCACTCACTTTTCCAACCACGCCTGGAACTGCATGCCCCAGGGCATCGCCCAGGCCCCTGCTCACCTCCAGAAATGCATGGACTCTGTTCTTGAAGAGTATCTTGATGAATTCGTCATGGTCTATCTCGATGACATCATCGTATACTCCAATACTTGGGAAGAACACATGGACCATATTCGTCGTGTCCTGTCCAAGCTACGTGAGTACGGCCTCCAGGCAAAAGGTCCAAGGCCAACGTTGCCCGTGAGGAGCCTCGTATTCTGAGATTCCATAAAACCCCTCGCGGTATCGAGTTCGACCCCTCCTGGGTCGAAACGTACCCACACCCAAGTGTGATTCCGACTGTCGTCGGTTCCTTGGCCTCACCAACTATCTTAGTGCCCATATTCCCAATTATGCGGCCACTTGTGCTTCCATCAAAGAACATACCAAGAAGGACGTGCCCTTTGTCTGTTCCGACGCCTGCGAGAAAGCTTTCCGCGCTCTCAAGGACGCTATCAAGGCTAATCTGTCTCTGGCGGCCTTTGACCCTGATCTCGAGACCATCCTCTACATTGATGCCTCCTTCGAAGGTCTCGGCGCTGCTCTCATTCAGATTCAGCGGGATAGCTCCGAGCGGACCCGTGAACTGAAAGGCGCACACCCTTACCGTTTCGTCAACAGAGTTGAACTGCTCCTAATGAACATTCTGTCCAATCTCAGTCTCTGTCAGATGGTTAGATGATTGAACTTGCTCTACTGTAACCACCCAGGTGCTACCCCGGTCACCAAACTAATCCTTAGTTGATTCTGTCATACTTGTCGTTAGTGCTTTCTTCGTCCCCGACCCTAACTATACCTCCGACATCAGCGGCTGGATGCCTCGTCTTGGATGACTCTCGGCAAACCTGAATGTCCGTATCCGTGTCGATCGTCACTGGACCACGAGTCATTTGAATCATTTGAGTCATTTGAAGACGCTACTGGTGGGCGGACTGAGACATTGGACCAAATACGAGCCTGGACAAAAAGTTCCACGGAGAAAGGAGACAACGGTATAACCAGCTGCAAGAAAACTTACCGAACATCAACTCCAAACATCGCCGGATGGAGTCAATCGACTCAATTGAGTCATCCAAACCCTCCTAAAACAAGAAACCAAAAAAAGCAACTTCTCACGGCGCTCCAGATAACCTCCAAACCATCTCCAACCACTCCCTGTCGCAACCTTGCCCAACCCCAAGGAGCTAACTCCTGATCAGCAAGACCTTGTAAAATCGACACAAAGTTGACTTGGCAGTGGTATAAAGTCTGTGTGGACTTTTTAATTGAGGTCACGTGATGCCTATGATGCTCCCCTGGCCTCCAGACAGTTATTTCTATGTGATTTCATTGTCCAGCTCCTCTGTTATGCCCTATCAACTATTATCTCTCTTTTTACTTCTCATTTTACTTGAACTTTACTTGAAAATGGCGGATACTCAACCAAAAATCCATCTATCTTTGATGGCACCAAAAGGATCTCTCAGATCTCCCGAATCCATAAAGTCACGTGATATTCCCACACACGTGACACTGATATCAAACTGTTCTCTTCAGTATAGTACCACTACGATAGCATATTTTAGATACGCTGAACGACTCACTCATCACTCGGTTCAATCAAAACTTTTATCTATATCTATGTAATTCTGGCCAGCAGAAGTAGGTCATGAGGTTGTGAGCCTGAGGTTATATACCACAAGCGTCACTCAATACATGGCTAGTGTCCAACTCAACCACTCGTAGGTTACAGCTTCGCCACCTTGGCCAACCCCCACACCCTATCATCTCTCCGCTGTCTCAACAATCTTCGCAAAATCTTGCCACTGGCATTCTTGGGCACAGTATCAATGACCACAATGCCGCCATACAGCCGCTTGTAACTCGGCACCTGCTGGTCCATCCAGTGCTTTATGGTGGTGGGATCACATGCGTCGCCCGGTTGAAGCACTACAAACGCCCGCGCAGACTCTGTGCCATTATCGTCGTTGTGAACGCCAACCACAGCCACATCGTTCACCGAAGGATGGTTCAGAAGAAGAGCCTCGAGCTCAGCCGGAGCCACCTGTCGAGACATGGACTTGATGAGCTCCTTGGTTCGATCCACAACCATGACACGGCCAAAGGTGTCAATGACAGCCACGTCTCCAGTCCGCAGCCACCGGTCCTGGAAGTGCTGCAGACCGTACGTCTCGGTGCTGGGCTCCAGCGACTCACGTGACGACTCGGGGTTCTTGTGGTATCCGTCCATGATCTGGGGACCTCGAATCCATAGTTCTCCGGAGGGAATCTTTTCGCCCCGCTTCACAGCGGCGCCAATACCTCGGGTGTCGGTCACGTGGACCGCGGGCTGATCATTTCCTTCTTCGTCCACGATTCGGGCCTCAGTGTTGGGCATGAGACAGCCCACGGTCATGACATCAATGTGGTCAGACAGGGGGTCGAGCATGCCGACGATCGGGGACGACTCGGTCAAGCCATAGGCCTGGTGAATGACCAGCTTGTCTCCGTTGGGCAGAATGCCTTCCTTGTTGCCTGTAAGACGAACAGAGACCTGATCCACGACATTTCCACCCAGAGGAGCGGCTCCAGACACAATGCACCGCACATGGGCTCTAATAGAGTCCAGGTACTCGTCAACCATGGGGTTTTTGGCGAGCTGGACGATGACGGGCGGCACCAGAATCCACAGGCTCACCTTGTATGTTTTTTGCGCCTCCAGCAGATCTCTCAAGTTGAATTGCTTGTGATGGATCACCACCGAGCCGTTGTAGGGAAGCACCGACAGAAACATGGTGAGGCCGTAGATGTGGGTGGTGGGGATGACGGCGCTGGCGACCACGTTCTGGGCGAGGTTGGGGGCGGCGGCGGAGACCTGGAGACAGTTGGAGGTGACGTTGAAGTGGGTCAGACGGACCGCCTTGGGCAGTCCGCCGGACGTGCCTGAAGACATTCCCAGGTAGGCGATTTTGGCCCGCGCCTGGTCCCGGGACAGGGACACGTGCGGGGCTGAGTCAATGTCGTTTTGCGCAACGGTGGGCGCATTGTTGATGAGGTCTTCCATGACCACGACCCTCACGTCTCTGCCCGATAGCTGGACCGCCTCGCGGGCAATTTCGCTTTTTTCGGCCGCAGCCACCACCACGACCGCGTCGGTGGTGACAATCTGGTGGCATATGTCCTTCACGTCGTACGAGGTGCTGGCGGGCGAAATGGTGGCGCCCAGATCGTGAAGAGCCAGGTGGTAGGGCAACGAGCTGTAAGTGTTGGGCGTGTAGAAGATGACCACGTCGCCGAGAGAGGGGTCGTTGTGGAACGGGGCCAGAGCGCCGGGCTTACCGATGCCGTACTTGTGGTACAGCTGGGCCCGGAGCCGCGCACTCAGCTGCCACACCTGTTTCCACGTCAGCTGCTGCTTGGTGTCAAAGTCGAACACCACCGGTTTGGAGTCGTTGTGGGCGTGTGGCGACGTTCGCATCAGATCCGGCCACGAGCCGTAGAACAGTTGCACGTCCGGCACCGGCGATTTGTGAATGATTGACATGGTGTGCGGGGGAGGGAGAGAGAGAGAGAGAGAGAGTGAGTGAAAGTGAGATGTTTACTGTGTGTCTACTACACTATATTGGGACCATCAAATTATATATAGATATAAACGATACTCCCCTTTTTTTTGGCTATCTCCATCCCTTCAATTCACACTCTAGCACGTCATGGACGGTGCATATGGCGTGCAGAACCGAGTCAGCCACCAGCTTGCCGACAATGGGCGTCTTGGTGGTTTTTGCACGTCGGGGGGGGACGTTTGTAATTCTTGGCTGTTTTTTTTTTCCCCGCAAAAAACATGAACCCCCCTCCATGTTTCGCCACTTTTTAGCGTATTTTCGCTGCTCGTACCCCCGGAAAATGATTTAAACTACCCTCCACTAATTACTTAGGGACGACGGTTGAACTGTATTTTGAGTTGCTGAAAAAAGGTTCTTCAACTTGCACATGTCTGGCAACTATCGGCCAGTTATCGGTGCTAAAACGGCCCAGAAACACATTGCAAACGTGTAATCGGGATCTCCAGCCGATTCCGAGTCGTCTGGTCCAAAAATGAAACCCACAGCTCGTCGGCACCAAAAGTTGTACTTCAAGTAAAACGTAGATCTGAGTAAGATGAAGAGTGAGAGTGAAGAGTGAGTGAGAGATCGACGGAGTGAGGTTTGAAAGACTGACGGATTTTCAACGGTTCCCAAGATTCGACGGTTCCCAGGATTTGACGGTTACTAAGCACCTATCGACGGTTCCAAGGTTTTTTTTCTTCTTGTTTTTGTTCTTTGTTTTTCCTTTTTTTTTTTTTTTTGCGCCAACCAGTCACTGTAGCTTAGCTAAATAGACTTTGCTTATCGCAGCTTACCCCGGTTTTCAGTCAGCAAAAAAAAAACAAAAAAAAACAGTGACTCACATAATCTCATCTCACGTGAAAATAAGCCACACGGAAGAGGCGGAACAAGAGGAACTTGGGGGGTTCAAGAGCAAGCAGGTCACGTGAAAAAAACTACAACCGGCGAATTGGAAGGGAAGGGAATCACGTCTACATGTTGTGACAGATGTTCATGAAAGTGTATTTTTTTATATTTTATTTGTATTTTTATATTTTATTTGTATTTTTTATATTTTTTTTGTAATTTTTTTAATTTTTTTTATATATTTTTCACCATTTTACAACGGTTATAAAAACCCCTTGCACAATTCAGTGGGTTTTTCTTCCTCGGATATGCCAATGAACAGAAAATGTCACCAAATTCCAGATTGGAAAATTCTCTTAGTCAGCGTTAGTCAGCGTTATTCTTTGTCCTCTTTCATTCCAGATATATACCTACAAGCAGTAAGCCCGGTTCGCGTCATCTTGCTCTTGTCGCGGTCGTGGATCGATTATTAGTAAAGTGACCGAGAAGTAAATTAATCAATCATATCCAAACTCGAGCTTGGTTCAGTGTTCGTCAGGGTGTCGTTAAAGCGGGTAAATAAGTATCATGAGTAGTTGCGTGGGGGGTTGTCGTCGGAGTATGGGTGTTGGTGTCGAAGTATGGGTGTTGGTGTCGATGGGTGATAGACCCGCCCGATTGATACTGCTGGTACAAGTACAAGGATCTTCGCAACCTGCTGCGACGACTGTTCATGAGTCCAGTATGACTATTGATGATCAAGAAGACATGACCAAGAAAACTTATATCACGGATAACTCCAGTATATTTGAGTGATACAGTGAAGGTCGAGCTTGACGGTGAGACTGAACCGATATAGTCATTTTTCAGCGCCTACAATCGATATTGCCATTCTATATACACCCTCCTACTTGGCGCATAATCGTGCCTCGCGTATGCATCCTCCTGCACTACATCATATCGGGGATATGTTTCGAACCAGTGGCTGTCTACACTACAGTTAGCAGTGTTCCGACGCTTGTCTCGGGGTCGTCTCATCAGGACAGCTAGGGGGCAAGTTCAGGTCGGGGTTGGTGTTTATAGAGAGCTCTGTATGAGGATTTACAGGAGACCTGCTGCATACCAGCGCTGTCTGGGCATTAGAAATCACCTCTCTCGCCCAGAGTGGACCCGCATTTGCTGTCACAACCACCAACGCCGTCGTCATTTAGAAGGAGCTTGGTTACAGGTAGCGACGACAAAGGGGGTTGAGTAGAAAAAGTCCAGAGAGATGCGACCAACGACTTCTGAAAAGTACATGCCGAGCCTAGGAGGTAGTGTAGTTGCCTGGTAAAACTCAGATATGAGACCTTTGTGGCCTCGAAGCTCGATGATCCGACGGTAATCAACCAGGAGGACTGGAGCAGTGGAGCAATTTGGTACAAAATGACCCGACGATGCCCCAGACATCAACACAGCTATTGCAACTGCAACAGGCGCTGGAGGAGTTTGAATTCGGCATGCCACATGTCGGAGACGGAGGACTTGCAACAGACGGTATTGCGGCAGAAAGTGCACCTCAAGACACTGGAACGGAATGCCCAGATGCGTTCTAGCGTCGTCGCAGAGTCTCGGTACTAAGCTACGAACGGAGTTAACGGAGCATAACGAGGCGACGACGAGAAATCTGGGAGCTGAAAACGCCCAGTTGCGGGCTGAGAACGAAAAACTCAACATTCAAATATTAAAATGAAATCCAGGTGGGACTCTCTTGTTCTGAATGCCTTGAACAAGCGTAAGAAGTAGGAAGAGGGTAGAGGACGATGATGGGGGATGGACTCTGCTACAGTATCTGTACAACTATATTAATGATATTTATATATTCAAAACTACGGTCCGGGTACCGACTGTTGGAATCATTTGCAGGACTCTTACGTCTTGCCAACATTGGCCATCACTTACCATCATCCTTGATAAATCCTTTACTCGACAAGATTAGGAGATGGTTAATACTTGATAGTACAGATGACTGAGTTCTGTCTGTAATCAGGTGTCTCTCCACATGGAGGAGGTCCGTACATTCGTACATACTGAATAGTACATATTGTTTTTTCTTACTGTGCTTTGACTAAAAATGTCTAAACTAATTAGTTTAGTAGAGTTCAAGTAAACCCAACCAACCAAACAAACGTCCAGACACATCTTCCACAGTTATATATCGGAGTATCTCCAGTCATCAAAGTCTCCGCCAACCTACTATCACAGCTCTGGAGCTCAAAAACAGGCTCATGGCTCGACCTAGTCCAAGGTATGGTTAGCCATCTGATGATTGAGAGTATTACTCGTCAATCTGATAGTTAAGAGACTCGTATTAGCATACCTGGTAGCTACAGTACATTCTCGTACCGCTAATGTCTCATTCGCAATCCATTAGTACTCAAAGTCACGACTAGTGGCTGCCTACACCCCGGAGTGTTTCGACCTAGTCGCATTTCGTCTCTTCAGGACAGCCAATTCGTTCTTGTTTCAACTCGTTTGTTTCAACTCGTTTGTTCCAACTCGAGCGCCAACTCGTTCGCTCCAACTCGAGCGCCGACTCGTTTGTTCCAACTCGAGCGCCAACTCGTTCGCTCCAACTCATTTTCTCCAACTCATTCACTCCAACTCGCTTGTTCCAACTCGTAGTCACGTTAGGTAGAGATACTGCGGCTGCTGACACAGCCCGTAGTAAAGAAAAGCGCTGTACAGAGACTGCGATAGCCGAGGACTCGCAGAGCTCTGTGCAGGGACCTCGAGGGAGAAAAGAACATGACTATCCGATCCACCCCTAGAGGTGGCGAGACGAGTGGATGTGGCCCCGTTTAAGTACACTTGATTAGCGTCATTGTTAGTGTTAGTGTGATAGTTTGCGGCAATTGAGTTGAATGTATTGTTTGAGATCAAGCCGGAAAGCCAGTAAAATCGTTCTCATCACTGGTAGAAGGCTTCTCCATGTCAAGATACTCCTCATTTTCTGAGTCATGGTCAACAGAGAAAATAGGTACCGGATCAGCGGCTTGAGAAGCTCTGTCTCGTGGCTCTTTCCTGCGTGGCTCTTTCCAGCAGAAACAGAAGGTTCGTGGAATATGTCGGGCGACGAGTTTCGGTGACACGGGTCGGCAACGGAATCTGGGACCCTCTGCACCGGGCAGCTGGGTCCCGTGGCCAATGGTAAAGGAAGAGTTGCCCTTGTACTCAACTCCACCAAGTGTCAGCAGATGG
Organism: Yarrowia lipolytica; assembly: GCF_001761485.1. NCBI lineage: Eukaryota > Fungi > Ascomycota > Dipodascomycetes > Dipodascales > Yarrowia > Yarrowia lipolytica. The sequence continues at coordinate 1,019,051 of NC_090771.1, read as the reverse complement.
ACACAAACCACCACGAGATGATCGACGAAATCCAGACGTGGTTCGACTCCAAGTCCGTCTCGTCTTTGGGAACCTGTTAACCCCCATGTGTTTGTATTGTGAGGCTCGTCTTGTTGAGACTGAGAAGTAGGCGTGGGGACGAGACAAGATGGCTCCTCAAGTGATGTGATGTTCACTTGGATGCTGTTAACGGCAGCACTCAAGGACTGGGGCTCAGATAGACGGATTCCGACCTTGTCATGCTACCTGAAGGTCAGATGGGGGAGCCAGGAGACGACAAGGGGGACGCAGAAGACGACAAGGGGGACGCAGAAGACGAGTCCGGAGCGGGGTTTTTTTCGCACCAAATGCACCTGGATTCATCAGATGGGCGATAATCCAAGTTTACATATGGCGATTATTTGTATGAGTGCAACCGGAAGGTGTGAGTGCAACTGGAGGGGTTTGGATGTTGACTACAACTACAGTTCAAGTACCTGTCAACTAATTTGTCAACTGAAATAATCATCTTATGGAGACAAAATCAGTTTCAACAATAATCCAAGTAAAATCCCAGTAAAAGAACATCTCTTAACTAAAACACCAAATTTTCAACAGGGGATTCCTCCTCTCCCTCCCTACACTGATCCAGACTGCCACTCTTCAGTCCTCCACGGCGAATTCCTACCCAGCCTGGAATCGAACCCCCAATACCAACCTTAACCTTGATAACATGTTTACTCTGTCCGTATCGGGTAATACCCAATCTGATTTAATTAAATCACTACAGCTCCGTTCCACACTTCTCAATCATTTCTGACACTTCCACAACCCCATGGCAACCCCGTCGCGACCATATTACCCACAATTGGGGCGCCATGCGACGCTCGGAACGCCCCATAGACTCGAACCGAAGGGCCTGGGCTCTCCACAACGACAATCTCCCTCCAGATCAGCCACCAGAGTAGTCCAACCACCCCCAGCGACTCCAAGAGCGGCCATCAGTGTCAACAGACTGGGAAGCAACCGCCGAACACGTGGTGCAGCGGGATTCACGCCCTCAACCAGCACCAGCGCCCAAAGAGTCAACAGTCAGATGAACACACTGCATGAGATCATGGCCAGAGACGGCGGAAGAACAGCCTACAGTACACGTGACACCACACGCGACTCGGCCCTGTCACGTGACCCGTCCACAGCCTCGACGTTGACGTGTCGTGACGCCCCCTCCAGCGCCTTCAAGTTCCGCTCGGGGATGCCGCTGGATATGCCCATGGGAGGATACAGGGACGGAGGGGGGTACGAGGAGGACGATACGATTACTAAGCGACGGAGGGTGACGAGTCACGTTGGAAGTGGCGCTGCCAAGGCCAAGAATGTCACGTGGGAGGAAGATTCTCGTGAGGATGGGCCTTCTCACATGATTCAACAGTTGCTGTTACAGAATCAGCGTATGGAAGAAAAGTTGAGTCAGTTTGAGCGACTTGAAGAAAAGTTGGACAGAATGGACCGAGTTGAAAGTCGTCTTCTAAGGATCGAGAGCAAGATGGACGAGATTCTGAGGCTTTGCAGATAGCCAGAACCCAAGTGGACTGAGAGCATTGGATACCTCACATGGCAGGTCTGTGTAATGAGAAGAATGTATTTATTATGACTAGAGAAGTGGGTTGTGTGTTGTTATAGGTGATTCGGCCGCGTGTGGCCATCACGTGACTTATCATGTGACATTGCTCAATTAGATGAGCACTCCGAAATAGGTTATGGCTAATATCGGGCTAATACTCATATGATCATATCTCTATTTTATGAGTAATTGAAGACTTTTGATGGTCTCGCGCTTCCGTTTGAGATAGATGGCGACTAAACACTCTAGGGAATTATGAGCACGGCTATTGAAGTTTCTCGGTCAGACCAGTTTCTCGATCAGATAGCTGTAGGACTGTTATCGATAGCATCATTGAGATTCTGCGTTCATGTTTGTTTGGTGCCACTGGAGGAACACAACATTTGCAAGAGAAGAGCTGTGAGGAGTGGGTTAGATGGCTGTACTGGGCACATTCCATCGCTCTCTCTCTCTCTCTCTCTCTCTCTCTCTCTCTCTCTCGGCTCTACCCGTCCGGCAAGTCAACTCCTGGTCAGCCCTTCAAGTGACACTTGACCACATCCAGAGCAGCTAGAGCGTCCTCCATGGAGTCATGCTCGCCGGTCTGAATGGTTCTCTTGAGATATTTCAGAGCCAACGTCTTCAGGGCGGTCTTATACCTGGGATTGAAATCAGGGTAAAGAATAGATGTATCGATAATTCTGTCGTGAATAAGACGCATGGCAATTAGATCATTTTCCAATCCGTGACCAACCAGAATCGTCTGCTTATTGATCAGCTTGAGAATCAGTCTATGCGCCTCTTCAAACGAAATACTGTCTCCTTTCTCGCCGCTTTCCGTGATGATAGGTTCGTTGATATCGGAAATACCGGAAAATCGCGTGTTGTAGTCAAGAATGCGTCCTGTCGGTCTAACTACTCGGTCAAGTGTCTTCTTGCCATGGTAGTCGATGCACGTGACCCGACAAAGCTCCATTCCAAGAGAAGTATACAGCATTTCGCAGTCGACAGCCACGACAGAGGTCTGCAGAGAGCCGGCTTGGTCACATGACCCAGAAGGCTGCTCACGTACCCTAGCAGAGCGCTCACGTGGCTCAGAAGAACGTTCCTGAGAATCAGCTTGGCCACGGGACTCGCCGATCCCTCTCTTCATGGTCTCCAGAGTAATGTCTGGCTCTCGTTGATTTACAGCAGGGCCGTTGAAGATGGTTCTTGGTCGACGGGCCTTATTGAAGGGTTGTCTAGACTTTTCCAGGTCTAGCGACGATGTGAGACTTTTGGTTGGGGTGCTAGCGGGTCTCGATGCTGTTTTCGTGCTTTTAGCAGAAGGAGCTGAGGTAGTTGCAGAGGTAGATGTGGATGTAGATGTAGATGTATCTAATGACTCGCTGGTAGACACCGTTCTGAAGGGAATCACAAAGGCCAAATCATTCAAATCATGAAGTTTGTAAACATGTCGAGGAGCCTCCTCGCAACCCTCAGACATCCCCACCGGCTGATTACAGCAAGGGTAAAACTTTTCAGGCATGGTTGAGTTGCCTCCCATGCGCGCACGTGCCCAATGATACTTGCAACTGCCATAGTTGTCTACTTTGGGCACATCGAACGCCTTGTCGCACCGGTCACAGTGCTGGATACCAATGTTGGAAGGCAGACCTGATTTCAGGGGGTCAGGATTCACGGGATATCCATTTTGAGCCAACAGAGGTTTTGTTTTGGAAGCAAGCATGTCCAGTTGATTGCTGATCGAACTGGTAATGTGGCCTGAAGTCTTACTGTCCGTCTTTGTACCACCTGCTTTTCCGCCCCTCCAAGAGCCGTCTTTGATGCTCTTCACCAGCACACGGCACTCGTTGGTATAGACCATATAGTTGCCTGCGCTGCGTTTAGCCGCAGCCAACTCCTCCAATATCGCAGCTCGTTTCGGAAACTTGAGTTTTCGCTTGTCTGTAAGAGCAGAATGAATCGCCTTGAGATACGCAATTCGCTGAGGAACCGTGGCAGGACAGGGGAAGATGGTGGTGGGCATGAGATGCTCGGCGTCACGGGACGAGGACGGAGATGCAGATGTGTTCCTAGATCCATCCCGCGACTGAGAGGGAGATGCAGATGTAGTCATGACCGCCTCCAGAGCACTTTTTGGGCTGGACGACGTACGTGTGTCAATTGACGATACAGGGGGCTCACGTGATGAAGACGGTTGATATATGTCGCGTGATCCGGGCTGTTTCACCGAGCTTTTTTCCGACTTTGATGTAATTCCGTTCTTCCCCTGTTTCAGAACATCCTCGGATACTGATGACGAAACATGTTGAGGTGGAGCTGAGGTTTGGGGTGAAACACTGGCTTGAGGTGTAGCACTGGCGTGAGGTGTCTCTTGTTGTTCCTTTTGACTTGACTGCGATGAAGCAAACTCCTTCTTCTCAGCTCCTTCTGCTCGGCCTCCCTCAGTTTTTGGACTCGCTCCAACTCCCTCAATTTCGGGCCGATCTCGCTGGTTCAAAGCTTGCCGGGCTCCTGGAAGCTCCAGCTTTCCACCGCTCGAATCTCCAGCCACCCGAGCCACCCCTTGGCCGACTTCTAGCTTCCTTCTCTTCACCATCTCGGCCGAATCAGAGCCATTTTCGGACTCCCTCTTGACACGCTCCGGATGGTCAAATGGACAGCACAAAAGACGACAAAACTGGCCTGCGGCTATCGACGGACATGGGTGGCCCCTAAACAGCCCTTTGCTCGATGAAAACATGTGTTTTTTGGGCGAATTAAACGGCGAGTGGAAAAAAAGACCCTCTCCCGAGAACTGCATGTTGGAACTTAATCGTGCTTGTACAGTGTAGCCGAAAAAAAGTACATCCACAAATGTGGCAATTTTTCGTTCCAAAAAAAAAGAGACAAAATGAAAGAAAGACAGTAATCGAGTCTCTACAAGTAGAGTATCTGCAAAGTCATCTGGAACTGTCCTCATCTTCTCTGGCTCCACTACCACCCGTCATCCACTGCTCTTCTTAAGGATCATAATTAAACTTCAAAATACGCGCTAGACTTTCCCCCAGACTGCAAACGGAGTGTCTCCCATCTTCAAACCGTCCCCGATACACAATATATACATGGCTATTTACATTAGATTACATCCGGATCCTACCATCCGGGTAGCGCCACATCCGCCGCTGTTTACCCCCTGGCGTTTTTGACAAACAGCCTGATTTTGTCGAGATCCTTTTCCCCGTCGGTCTCCACGCCTCCAGAGACGTCCACTCCAATGACACCCTTGACCTGGACGGCCTGCGCCACATTTTCCGGAGTCAGCCCGCCGGCCAAAATAAACCGCACGTGGTTGTCGTACCACTTTTCCGCACTGGTCCAGTCCACCAGCTGTCCTTCTCCACCCACCTCGCTGTCCAGAAGCGAAAACGACTGGTATCCGGCCACCAGCGACTGTCGGAAGTCCCGCTTTCCAGGAGACACACGCTTGATTACAGACACAGGAATCTGTCTGCACCAGTCGAGCGGCTCGTCGCCATGCAGCTGCACAATGTCGAGATTGAGGTCCGCAACACATGACAGAATGTATGGTAACGGCTGGTTGCGGAATACGCCGACCAATAACGGCCGCTTACCACTATGTGCGTTTCTATACTTGCCTGAACGCACCACAGCGGCAATCTCCCGTGCAACGTCAAAATTGACTGTCCGGGCTCGTCCAGGAACGAGAATCATACCCAACATGTCGGCACCGCTTTCCATGGCCACGACAGCAGCCTCAAGGGTGCGCAGGCCGCAGATCTTAACGACGGGGCCGGCAGTCTCGGGACTGGCGATATTGGCGTTAGTAGGATGCGCCGGCGGAGCCACAGGGGCCGTGGGACTGCTATGGGTGGGACACGTGCTAGGGTTGGGGCACGTCTCCGGAGTCGGGCTTGTCTTTTCGGAGTGGCCGGTGTTTTTGTCCGTTACCAGGTTGACACTTACCTTCTCGCCTTCGTAGGAGAACCCGTCTCTGAGAATATGGAGACCCGAGTCTCGGACCTCGTCGGCCAGGTCGGAGATATTTGCAGAGTGTGGAAATACCAACCCGTCGCATCCCATGACGCGAGACTTTTGTATTTGGGCCACCTCGATGGCGTCCTGATCCAGTCGTCGGATGATCATGGGTCGCGGGTCAAACTGCCGGTACAGATCCCGCACCAGTCGACCCTGCTCCACGCCAATCGACGAGTCTGTGTAGATGAGGGCCTGGGCGTCCTTGTTGGCCATGATCCACCGGTACCACTCCTCGGCGTCCGCTTCAGTGTACTTGGGCACCATTAGTCCGTTGAGTTGGCCCTTGAACTCTCCCACGGGATGTAGACATGTCGAAGAGTAGAGAAAGTCCATGATGACAGTGGCGAGAGTTGAGTCGAGTTGAGTTGACGAAATGAAGACTTTTTGTTTCTGTCTCGGTATGTGTTTGTGCACTGTCTGTGACTGTCCGTGTCGGTCCGTGTCTGTGTCCGTGTCTGTGTCCGTGTCTGTGTCGTTGGTTTTGTGTCACTTGTGTTTGTGCCACAACAGCTTTTTTGTTCTGTGTGTGTCTGTGTCTGTGTCGTATTATGCAACTACTCCGTCTGTGTAACTGCCGCAATATAAATACCGGTGCTTGCCCTGATTTGTATCGCTTTTTTTCCTGTGTGGTGCAGCTCGGTCACTTTTGGGTGTGTCTGTGTCTGCTGCAACTGCGAGATCCTTGTGTGGATAAAACAAGGTTTCATTACCACACCAAAACAAGGTGGGCTGTACACCCACATGGCGGGGTGCCAGGAGCTACCATACCATTAAGGAGACCCTTTGGAACAGAACCCCCGTTTTCCCTGAAACAGGAAGAAAATATCCGGTCACGTGGCATCCTCCTCCTCGGTCATGGATGGGGACGGCCACGACACTCGCAGAATAGGCTCATCAGATGAAACAAAATTAGCTCTGAGACACAAAAAAAGAAACGTCTTGTGCGGGTGTACGATTGTCTGTTGGTGTGCTTGTGTGAGTTGTGTGAGTTGTGTGCTTGTGTGCTTGGCTTGGGTCAGCGCTGGTTTTTGGGGCGAAAACGGGCCATTGAGGTGGATTTTTTGGTCACGTGATTGACGAGTCTGCCTATGTGAGTTGATTTTTTCCTGTTTTCGGACCTCATTGCGGGTCTGGAGATGGTTTTATCCTGGTCTTGTTGTGTGTGGGGGCGCTCATGGTTTTTTTCTTGCTTTTGTTTTCTGTTTTTTTTTTCCGTGAAATTTTCGTGAAATTTCGGTTGAAATTCAGCAGCACAGGAAACTCTGCATTTCAGATAATTGACGCGAAATGGCTCCAATCGGGACTCCGGAACAACCGCTGGAATGAGCGAGCCCAGCCATTCAACTTTCATCCCTCCAGCTCCCCCAGAATCCACGGCGATGTCGACCTCTTGGCAGCTCGTTAATCGTCGTAAATCTACTAACATGCTTCCGAGACATGAACCTCGACCAGAACAAGAGGTGTGGTAAACTGAAAAACAGCTTATGCCCGTGGACATTTGACGATACATTAACAGTCTGAGACTTTATTGCCACTCCTTATTCCACTGCTTAAGTAAAGAATGTGGAAACAGGCACCAGAGCAACTGGGGAGCGTCTTGACCTATATGATTGTGTCCGTCTGTTGATTGCAATCCTTTTGGTACTGTGCATACCCATATCGACAGCTCTTCTTTCTACCATTGGGCTCTGTCGATCCGCACGGGTTTTTGCACGTAGGTTTTCCAGGGGATTTACGTTGATCAGAAATGAACGTCTGTGTTTGATTCGGTTTTAGTTTCAATGTTATCAGATGGACCAACGTTGCTGGTTGGATGGATCTGGTTTCTGGGGTCTTTGCTTTTTGCTGCTGATGGTGACGGTGATTCATGGTGGTTCTGCCGTCTGGCGGACGTGCGCCTGTGTTGCGTTACACAACAGGTGTGTTGATCGGGTTAATGGATATACAAAGTCCAGCGGTCTCGCCGTTGTGTCTCTCTTCTTCTCAGGCTACTCTGTTGTATTCTGTTCTGTGTTGTCTGCAAGAACTCATCCTATTACCACTCACTCTTCCCACAGCACAGCATCAATGACAAGACGAGCAAAACATAGACGAGAAGACACTGCTACGAGAGCTATAGCAGAGATACCCCACTGATATCCCACTGACGTGACCGAGATACCCACTGATACATTCAACTTGTTTCTTCCAGTGCCCTAATTCAGTGTGTGGGGCTATAAGATACCCACCTGGAGATACATTTGACACCATGTGATACGGAAAAAGCACACCTGATGACTTGGGTGTGATAGCTACGTGTGAGTACGTCCTACCAGGATTGATACAGTGATGATACGTTTGAGGGAGCATTGTAGACAGTGTTTGGTCACGTCAAAGATTGAGAATTATTACTTGTTACTAATACAGGAGGCTCTACACGAGAAGGGCAGCAATGGCGGCGATTCCAGCGGCAGTGGAAACGGCCCAAGTGTTGCCTCCGTTGGCCTGAGCGGGGGTAGGAGAAGCCTGGGCAGGCTTGGACTGAGCAGGCTTGGGAGCAACAGCAGGAGCAGGAGCGGCCTTGGGAGCGGGAGAAGCAGCGGCCTTGGGAGCGGGAGAAGCAGCGGGCTTCTCGGACTTGGGAGCAGGGGCGGGAGCGGGCTTGGCGGAGGGGGAAGCAGCCTTGGGAGCAGGGGAAACAGCAGGCTTCTCGGACTTGGGAGCAGGGGAAGCAGCGGGCTTCTCGGACTTGGGAGCGGGCTTCTCATCGGGCTTGGGGGCGGGAGCGGGGCAAGCTTGGGAGAGGGCTTCTTCGTCAGGCTTGGGGCAAGGCGCGGGAAGCAGGCTTGGGGGCGGGGGTCTCTTCATCTTCACAGGGGACGGTGATGGTGACGGTTCGGCCCTCGCACTTGGGGCAGACAGTCTTGATGACGGTCGACTTGGCGTTCTCGGGGACGCAAGTGGTGACGGTGATAGTGGCAGTGATGCAGTCGCCGTTGATACAGTTGGTGGCGGTCTGAGTGACGGTGGAGGTCACGTAGGGAGCGGTGGAGTTGGTGAAGGCGACCGAAGTGGCGTTGCCAGCGACGGAAACAGAGCCAGACGACACGGGGGCGGCACCAGAAGAGATGGGGGCGGGAGCAGACGACACGGGGGCAGCGCCGGAAGAGACGGGAGCGGGAGCAGACGACACGGGGGCAGCGCCGGAAGAGACGGGGGCGGCACCGGAAGAGACGGGGGCGGCACCGGAAGAGACTGGAGCGGCGGAAGACTCGGCAGCAGCCTCGGTGCTGACAGGCTCAGCTGCGGAAGTGGCGGAGGCCTCGGAAGAGGACTCTACGGGGGTCTCAGCAGCAGAGGTCTGGATCTGCTCGGAAGCATAGGGGTCGCAGACGGAGCCGTCAGTGAGCTGCAGCTGGCAAATGAGCCGGGTGACGGCAAAAAGACCCTCGACAATGGCCTTGGAGGGGCCAGGCTCGCCAGTGATGGGCAGAATGGCGCCCTTGAGCAGGTTGTAATAACCGTCCATGGAGGCCGAGGCGAGTTGGACAGCCTTGTGGTAGTCGTAATGGGTTCGGACGAGCGAGAGCAGAGAGGTGGCTGACGAGAAAGCGGGCGACTTTTCGTAATCTGCAAGAGCTTGCTCCACGTGGGAGATGAAGGGGGGGAAGTTCTCGGCGGTGAAGGCCTCGCCGAGCACGTGGTCAACAGCCTCGTCGAAGATGGGCAGCAGAATGTCGTCCATCAGCAGGGGCACGAAGGAGGCGATTTCGGCGGAGGCCTGGTCCTTACCAATGCCGGAGCTTCGAGCCTCAACCACACCATTGGAGATGGCGGTCTTGAGAATGTTGATGACGGCGGCATTTCGCAGCTCGTAAGCGTAGGCGCCAGACAGCTGGGTGAGTAGCAAGATGTTGGAGAGTTTCATGGTGAGCGAGTGTCGAGAGTTGGAGTTGAGGAGGGGAGAGAGTAGGGCCATATGGGGTTATATAGGACCCTACATTCCCAGCCTAGTCTTGAAACAAGGGTGGTTGCCTGGGGGTGTTTGGCTAGTGGTTTCTAGATCGGACAGACAAGGACGTGGACTTTGGGAAACGGTAGGAGGGGTATCGGCACGGGGCCAGAGGTTCCGCGACAAGTTTTGTGGAAACTACCAGTTGATGGAGGTGAGTTGATGGAGAAGAAGTTCCGTTTGGTATTGCTACACTGTACATGCTGTACTGAGTTATGTACGAGTACTGTATAATCACGCGGTGCTCCGGGTAGCTCTATCGGATGTCGATATGAGGATGACGCCAATCGGTTACTTGCGTTATTCGGCGTAAATCTCTCACATTTCAATCTGTTGAAGAAATGTATAAACACCGACTTAGACTACTAGTCTCTTTTTTTGGCCGGCTTTCAATCCCCGGCTGGTGAGTAGTATGCTGCAGTAGCCGGAGGAGAAAGAAGTACAACAGCTGGATATGAGTCGACTGAACCGGTACTGTACAGTAGATATATATATCCTGAATGACAACTGCTTAGGTATCTTTATCATAATAAAAGGGGCGGGTTTGAATTGACCTCATTCGTGAACTTTTCAGAGTAGTGTGTTTACATTAGTTTCGTCTAGCAGCCTTTTTTAGTCCATATTTTCTATCCAAGCGTTTAGTCGACCCTACACAGCCATGAGGCTTCTTAGTAGGTGTTTATTGGACCGCTATAGGGCAACTATTGGGCTATTATTGGGCCATTATTGGCGAGTACACGCTATCCACCTTAGTTCCCACTTATTTATAGTCCCTGCGCGCAGATGGACAGGTGTATTGACGGTGAGCGGAGACGAAGAACACACGAGGTAAGACAGATGTGGCAGAATGAAATAATGGACTGATTAAACCGATATTTGAACTCTACCGCTCGTATTTGTCCCGTATAATACGTCAAACCTCGTATTGCGTTTCTTGCCAGTATCTACTGCACCCCCAACATGTACTAGTAGTCGCTAGTGTGCAAGGGTGGGGAAAGGATACTCGGGGTTTCTATTAATATATTTCTGCAACTGATATTACCGCCAAATCAAAGTCCCGGAGGCGTTCGGCGTTCCCGATGTCCAGAAACATCGACATCTACTCGTGGAGGTGTTCACAGCTGATATGAGCACAACATCCTGGGGTTCCGGGGTAAAACCATCTCGGCAACGCGTGGCATGCATTCTCTCACATTAGCGTGTCTATTCTTAGCCTCTTGGTGTGGAATGCGGGGATCTCCGTCTTTGGAATAGTACACTCCATTATAGCAACTATCTGAAAGCCACCCCATATGGATACACGGCTATAAATGGACTTTTTCTGAAGCGCATGATGACAGATACTTCACCCTTGTGTTTGAAATTGCTGACTTACTCGGATTAGAATGTCTCTGTAACTTTTTGCAATACAGAATCCCCGAATATAGATATGTTGTAGTGCAAAGCGGTTGTTGGAGAACATAAAAAGTTCATTTTATTCAACAATAACGGGCCAATTGACGTATTCACAATGTATACTATTGAATGAACAGATAAATGAGTCCATTGATATTATAATCCCTCCTATTTGTAAAATAAACCCTGAGATATCATGCTTGTCCTGGAACCCGAACCAAGACACACAGCTGGAATTGAGTCTACAATGACTTATGGTGATAGCAAGAGAGGATCTAAGATACACAGATCGGTTCCAATTCTGATAAAATTCCATTGGTGCTATTTTCCTACCTCTATTCGCACAAAACATGGAGATAGGATCACTTCTCAGATACTTGATAAGCAGTCTACAAACTCCTTTCACGGTCTTGAAAAGTAACCAAAACCTCTCATCATAAAACCCCTTTCACGGTCTTGAAAAGTAACCAAAACATCTCATCATATCGCTTGGTATTAACTCCTTCACTACATTGTAGTTCCTCTTCCAGAACTTGTTTCTCTCTTCTAATCCAAAATTCTGAGATTATCACATCTCATGAATAGCGCTGGACCTACTTGTAGAACAAACAGATGTCCATAATTTGGGGAAATGTAGTGTTCATTGGGGTACAAAAGCAGGACATAATCAGAAGATATCCTAGGAGAGATAAATGTAGTTTTAATGTCATTCTCCATAGAATCAACGTCGATTAGGGACATCTTCTGAGTTCACCATGGCAGAACTATTTAACGACGATATCACTGGCAAAAATCGAGGCAAAAAGTATACCGTCCAAATCGTAATCACCAGAGGACTTTTTCCGGTATGTTGAATCTACGTTTCCCCACAATATTTGGCATGTATGTATTTTTGATTTATTTTTGATTTATTTTGATTTATTTTTATTTTATCTATTTTCATTTATTTTCATTTATTTTCAATTTATTTTCATTTATTTTTATTTTTTTTTTTATTTTCATTTATTTTATTATTAATTATTCATAATTTTCTTAGTACTTGAATAATTCAAAGGAAACACACCACTTAATATACAATCGCCACAAATCACCATCTATAGTCAATCTCGGGTACATAAATAACATACATTAGAATAAAATACAAAACTCCTGGCTCATGGGCCCATAAGTCGCGTCTCTCCGCGTACCGGTACTGCTCGCCCACAATCTCGTCAACTCTTTCAGAGCCCACTTCCCTCACTGAAGCCACTCCTCTCAACATTCCACCCCTGGGCAATCTTGGCCGAGTTCTCGGCCTCCATCTTATGCTGCTGGAAAACAAGATCCGTCCACGTAATATTCTTGCCGGGCACGTGCTGCATGGCCACAGACAGAATACTGACCCACTTGGCCTTCTCGGCATCGTTTTCAGCATAAAAGTTCACAAAGGTGTTGTCGGCAAAAGTGACTCTAAACGCACCCTCAACAAGAACATAGCCCCCGACCAGCCCAGAGTGCACGTGACTGGATTTGGACGCACGTGACTTGGGATTGCCGAGCTCAACAATGTCAGTCACGTGGCTCAGATCAAACACGCACCGCTCCTTCAGGGTATCCTCATGGAAACCCCGGAGCACGTGACCGTCCAGCCGGAACCATCGTCGTCGCCAGTACGCACAATCGCCGCCCTCCTGGCTCAGGAAACCCTCCATGTGCATCTCCTGGCACTTTTTCGCTGCGGCAAGCTCGTCATGGCACGCCTGCATGCTGCTGGGGAGCCTGTCATACCGAGACACCCGGGGAATGTACATCAGAGTGATCTCAAGACACCCGATTCGGTATGGCTCCTGACGCTTCCATGTGTGGGTCTTGCGGTCACGTGAGTCGCGGCTCTCGACCTTCTCCTGGCCCCACTCGTTGTACAGTGGAATCGAGTACGTTCTGGACCGGCCAAAAATCTCGGATTCGTACTGCGACTCCACAATGTAGCAGCGCGCAAACGAGCCAGTGGAGGAGACAATGTGGTCCCAGAGATCTGGGTGGCGAATGTGCGTAGGACCGTCCTTGGACGACCCCTTTGTCGACTTCGTATCCCGCTTCTTCGGCTCAGGAGCGTGAGTCACATGCTTCTTCACCGGCTCGGCAACAGTCTCTTCTGGCTCTTCAGCCACCACCTCCACGGCTGGCTGCTGCTTTCGTTTCCGGGGAGAAAACAGGGCCTTGAACGACTTGCCCTTGGACAGCTTTTTGGTGGGAGTTGACGGAGCAGTTGTAGCAGAGGAAGACATGCCTCGGGTGGGAGAAACAGTTTCTTGCTGCTTCACCGGCGACGAGTCACGAGACTTGAGTGCGCTCTTGAGAGGCTTGCTCTTGTCCTGCTTATCGCGTGACTTGCGCTCCTTGCTCTCCTCGCGTGAATCACCCTCGTTAGTCTCGTTTTCGTCCACCTCCAGCATGGACCGCACAATCGGATCCATACCTGCCTTGAGCGTGAACACCAACTCCAAATCGTCGCCGACAATAAGCTCAAACTCCTGCTCAATCTTGGCCGACGAACGGAGGTCCATGGGCTCGGTGGTGACACATTGGATGCCGTTGTCGAGGGTAAGAGAGAACTTGGGGTGCCGAGTGTGATCGATGGGAAGACGGATGTCCTTGATACCACGAATAGCCATGAACAGGCGGCCTCTATCGTGTCTGTCGATGGGAGCTACTACTGGAGCCGCTGAGGCGCTAGCCTCCGTTGCAGACGTCTTGGAAGCTCCAGAAGTAGCAGACGTCTTTGAGGCGCTGGAAACAGCTGTGGAGGTAGTTGGTGCTGCCGCAGAGTGCGTGGAAACAGCTGTGGAAGCAGAGTCTCGAGAAATGGGTCGCTCAACTACAGCGGGAACCACAGGAGCAACTGCTGCCACTGGAGCCACTCTAGCGGTGGTCGACTCACTGGCCACATTTCCACTTAACGTGGGAGACTCCATCATGCGGTTGAACTCAGGGGTGGGCATCTGAGTAAGTTGTTGCATAATGTGCATGTCGAAGGACTCTTCGATGGGAGAAGGGGGAGTAGGAGGCGACAGCACAGCTGCTCGGGCGTTGGGGTCGAGTGTATGTGTCGAGTTCAGCGAACCCGTAGCAGCCGAATGGAAAGAGGTGGCTTCTGAGTTGCCACTGGTGACGGAAGCAGCGTCTGAAGCAGAGTCAAGGGCAGGAGTTCCGCCAACAGAACTGTCGCTCTCGAATACAGACACAGGCATAGTGGTCTGCGCAAGACGTCTCTGCTGTCGCTCCCAAGCCTGCTGCACCCTTTGCTCCTCCTGAGCCCTCCACTCACACTCCTTCTGCTCGGCTAGTCGCTTCTGCTGCTCGAGGTCGCTCTTTTTCATCGACCCAAACTTGCTGCGGGCGTTCTTGAGCTTCTTGAACGCGCCAGACGACTCGCTGGGCCGACACGATGACAACGAGCCGCCGGAAGACGTGATTGTGTTCTTCCGGGAAAGTCCGAATCCGGAAAAGTCTAGGGGATTGGAGTCGAGCTCGAGAGGGAGATGCAGGGAGTCCGCGACCGATTCATTGCCGATAACAGAGTCGTCAGCAAAGTTGTTCTTGTCGACTACCTCGACTGTAACACTCCTGGTAGTTGTGTCATCCGAGTCGACACCCTCCTCCTCACATTCATCTTCGACACTTCCCTCAAAGTCACTGCCTGAGGTCTGTGGCGTGTCACCCTCCACTCCGGCACCATCCAAGGTCTTCCCCTCCTCCACTTCCTCGTCATCAAAGAAGGCCTCTCTGGTGGGGGAGTTCGGGTCGAGAGTACGGCCTACAGGCTTGAGATGGTAAACGCGTTTGGTGAGATCAGAGAAGGGGTTGACGGAGAGGTCGCGTGATTCAAGCGAGGTGTTGGACGCAACCTTGGGCAGAACCTTGCAAGTTCCGTTGGAAATGGACAAGGAGGCGATTTCAGCGGCCATGTCTCGGGCAGCTCCAGTTCCCTCTGGCGACGGTTCTCGAGACGACTCGAGCGATCCATGGGACTCCATCATGTGCGCTTCCTGGGCTAGCAGACGTTTTTCGAACTGCGTAGCCGACACGGCCGGCTTTGTGTCTCCACCGCAGGGTTCTCCGAAGTGTCGATTTTCGGAAAACTGCGAGAACTTGGACACCAGCGAGTTGGCTTCTGCGGCGTCGAGGACCTCTGACTTGGGGCGTAGCACAGACCGGGTGGGCACGTCGGGCGTTTCGGCCACGAACTCGGCCTTTTCGGGCGCCGGCACGTTGCTTGTGGTGAGTGCGGACGTGACTGATTTCGAGACGCAGATGGCGGAAAAGGGGCGGGTGCGTTTCGAGTACGACGAGTCGAAGGTGAACGACGAGTCTGCCGAGTCCGACCCGGCGTCCGACACGGAGTCTGAGTCATTGAGATTGTTGTGGTTGTTGTGCTCGTTGTGAGGCATGGACAAGATGTCTGACAAGTCGTGGGTGGTGATGTGTGAGGACTTGTTATTGTTATTGTTGTGGTCGTGGTTGTTGCTGTTGCTGTTGCTGTGACCACTCGGTTGCTTCTGTGTCTGCTTCTGCTTCAGCTCCGGCTTCCGCTCCTGCTTCTGTGTCTGCTTCAGCTCCGGCTTCCGCTCCTGCTTCTGTGTCTGTTTCCGATCCTGCTCCTGTCTATCCGCTACTCCGTTGGTGTAACTGTCAAAAGACTCGTACAAATGCTTCCGAGGCATGACCAAATCACGGCCGTCGCCCATGACGATATTCAGCGGGTTGGTGCGGATATGATAGGCCGAATCCTGGCTGGCAGTGTGTCTGTGCATCTGTGTGTGGAGAAGAAGACGCTGCAAAAGCCCAGATACAAGTATACATATCTGTAGCACTAAAAGGACGTAAAATGATGACTTTGCCGAAACGGGAAAAGCCCCAACAAAGACACTGTATAGCGTGCAGACGCGGATGGGAACTGACCGGACCAACCCCAGAATGCGCAAAAGTCGCCCGATTTGCAATCGGGAAAAACACAAATGTTTTTGGTCACGTGATATCCTTCTTCCCCGAGTATTTCGTAATTTGGGTGGAAATTGCGTCCAGGAACTCGAATGTTATGAAAAGGCGACAAATCTAATTTCACACTAACTTTCTACACCAGCCGCGATACTGTACAGCATAGTAGCAATAAAATAAAGGCACCAAAAAAAATAAGACACGAAAAAAAAAGTAGAAAAAAAGTAGAAAAAAAAAAAAAAAAAAAAAAACCAAAGAAAAAAAAACAAAGAAAAAAACACTTTTTGACTGATAAAAAAAACAACTTCCATGAGAGCAGAGGCGAATTCGAAGATTCCGACCGACTAATGTATCGCTCGTACAAGTACATGTTTATGCTTACATAATCTATTGTGGATGTTGTTTTTCCGCGCAACAAAAGTCTCCATATACAGTCAGTCCGAATCCGTCACCTCCTACTTATAGGTCCAACTGCGATCGCAGGGGCTGCAAAAGTCGTATGAGATGGTTTCTTTGGTTTGGACCGCGGTTTTAGTGTCTATTTGGGACGCGTCGACTGCCAGGGTCGTTTTGGGGACCTCCACTAATGGTATTGTTGAGTCGTACTGTTGGGTGAGATGTGCAACGTTTGTGGAACACAATAGGGAGATGATATCACTTGTTCTAGAACACTTGGGGCTTGTTTCTGATGATAGCAGAGTGCATGCGTGCGCGATGGGCCGTTGAACGTCGCTAGGCGAGTTGACAGGTTGGGTATGACAGGGAGCAACTTAGTTGGAATTAGTGAAGTTATGGGAAATTAGTTGGCTTTTTTGTTAATAAAAATAGTAGGGGTGGGATTGAGAAAAGTGGTTGAAATGGCTATTTATTGGTGTCAAATTAATTTTCCCCGTAGGATTTATCGAATGGTAAAGTCCATGTTCACATAGTATTTCTCCTGCGTATTTTAGATACTGATTAGTAACCCATCTTAGGATATGAACCAACTGTCAATAGAACACAGACAGAAATGGTGATAGATATATGAACGGTCCGGGCTTCACCTCTTTTCGCAACTTGAGTCTCTGTCACGTGAATTTTCCAATCTCAACCTGACTCCATTTACATCGTCTAATCCGTCAACGTATATGGAACCACCCAAACCAGCTTCTCTAGGAACACAGATTATGACTCGATTTGACCCTCAAAGGCACATGGTCAACATACACCCCTCCCATTGGTCAATTATAGCTCTTGATTCTTTCACCATCCTGTTTTAGACGGAATTTGCTTTTCCTGTGTGGCAGACTGAACTGATTCCAACCATTGTTCATATCAGAGTCCTCGTACACTCATCTAAGCCTCGAATGAGCCTTAACATAGCCCCAAAACACTCACAAATCCAACTTGTAGACATTAGTGGTCTACTCAGCCACTTTTTTAGTGCATATCACGAGTTTCAGGTCTCAGCCAATGTCGTAGCTAATCTAGGAGACTAACTGAGAGATACGAGGTTGCAGAAGGGTTTAGGAACTATGAATAACGATTGAGCCATGTTCTCTAATTTCATTGGTCACTCAATCCTCTTCTTCTGACTTCCTATTACTGCTCACCAATTTGTTCCGATTTTTTCCAATTTTCCGATTTTCCAGAATAATTCCCAAAATTTCCAAAATTAATTTCAAAATAATTCAAATGCGCCCAAAAACTCCAAATACTACCAACAAGGCGGAACACAGACATTCCATGCGCAATCTCATCTTCCACGCCCCCTTCCCGAAATAGAAATGCGAGGCTGAGTGGCTGGGTGGCTGAGAGGGAGGCTAACGATGAGACCTTACATTGTTCCATAAATAAACTGAGACAAGGGACTGCCGACAGGTTATGAAGGAAGAGGAGTGACAGTGACAGAAATCGCTGTGCAAAATGTTTTATAGTCACGTGATACATGAAAAATACACAAAAATTGCGAGGCTGACTAATAAACAGACACACATGGGCGTGGCTCCTGGTGTTTCATCTGGTGTATGCTTTGTTTTGTCTTAAGCAGCCGTTTGGTTGAATTTGGTTGGAATGTGGAAAAAATAAAATAAAATAAAACAACAACAACATGCAAAAAAGTGGTCAAGAAAATGTGAAATAAAGAATCACACTCCTTTTAAAAACACCATTAAAGAGCTTAAAATCTGGGCTTCATAATTATACCATTTAACCCTCTATAAAATCAATACTTATAGATGTTTATCAATTACTCGTGTTTAACCGTATTACCCTATATCTGGAGCGAGAAATTACTCCAGAAATATAGATTAAATCAGAACACTTCGGAAAGTAGTAAATCATTAGTTTTAACACTCACATATTGTTCCTTACACAATCTGAGTCTCCAAAAGAAATATTTCACGGAGATATACACATCAACGACGCCACACAACACGTTAGCGCATTACAGCATATTTTAATGGGACTATATTGGATTGGTGAGTAAGACATAGCATAATTGGAGGTGATTGGAGGTAATGTAGATGATATGAAGAGAGATTATGGCCATCCAAGAGGGAGAGACAGATCTGAGAGTCACGTGTCATGTATATCCTTTCGCTGGGTTCCTTTTTACCCCGTTTTTCTCTGGCTTTTTTCCTTCTCGAATTTGGTGAAACTTTTTTAACTCGGAATTTGAGAGATACGAATTTGAGATAAAGCCACAGTTCAGTTTGAAAGAGAACCCAAAGAAAGACGGATCAGTTGCAAGATAAACGGATTGTCACGTGGCACAATGACTCTAGCACGTGTTTCCAGACGCCCTACCACGTGACCCGGTGGTATTTTCCCGGTCATCTGAGCGGCGTTGGTCTCAGCCCCAGACACTGCCACCCGCATCGCCCCCAGTTACTGCATGTTACCGCATTGTGCGTATTGTATGCGCGTCATGCATGTAGATAAGGTTTCGCGTGGGAGAAATTTGGGGGGAGCGAGATGTGAGATTGTGGAAGGGGGAGAGGTTTTTGGGGGGGATTATGAGGGGATATGAAGAAACAATACAGTCAGGAGAGTCGTTTAATGTTTCAACATTTTGAAAGTAGCCAATTTTCGGCGTTTTTCGAACACATTTGAGACCAGATACACCAAAACTCACTGCAACTGGTGTGAAGTATGGAAAAATGTCTTCAACTTTTGATCTAGTGGGGCGATTGAAAATCTAAAGGTATGAGTATATTTTTGAAACGGCAGGGATTATTTTAGTGCATTTCATCATATCAATATCTGTTGTTTAGAGCATCCTATATCCGTTGTACGGCATTGTTTCTTTGTTTCCTAATTTGATGTTCCAAAAATAGGTCTGGTGGAAAAGCTTAAAATTTCGACTGTAGAGTTATATAGCTGGCTGGCTGTCTGTAATAAAACTACTCCAGACATCATCGACTCTGACAGTTACTCAAACGGATATTTCTGCCCAGACAAGTGACACAAACGCAAACAGCAGACACAAACCGACTTTAGTAGTGACACAGACCGACTACACAAAACAGCTACATCAACAACCTACCCAAATCAACGCGAGCCCGCTCTGTTTGACATAAACCAGTGATCGAGACACGAGCCGCACATTAACGCCAGTTCTTTTTGTGATCGAAACCACGTTTCCACAAATCGTGACACCAACCCCAATCAACACCAACACCAACATCAACACACACTCACACAATGGGAGCAGGAAGAACATGCTGCATCATGGCTATCCCAATGCTGGGGTCGCTGGCGGCACTGGTACTGGCCATCTTTGTCATGGTAGGCTCCACATCCAATTCCGCCCCCATCAACGACCTCTACTTTCTGAGAATCGACACGACAAACCTGTCTGTGTCGTCAGTGGTTCCGGACATTAACGGCGTCGACGTGTCGTCCACCGTCAACTCCATCGCCCACGAGGTCGGCATCTCCGACTTTTACACCTCGGGCCTGTGGAACTACTGCACCGCCAAGAAGCCCGACCCCAACAACGAAAACCTCATGAACTACACCTTCTGTGACAAGCCCAAAGCCATGTACTGGTTCAACCCGGAGGAGATTCTAAGCGAAAGTCTGTCCCAGGGCCCTTCGCTGACCAGCGAGCTCTCTGCCGTCATGCCCGAGGACGTGAAGAAGTATCTGGACATTCTGGCCGGCGCCTCCAAGGCCATGTTTGTGTGCTACCTCGTCGGCACGATTTTCGCCTTCCTGACGTTTGTGCTGGGCTGGTTCACCTTCTATTCCCGAGGTACCACCTGCTGCGTCGCCACTTTGGCTCTCCTGACGTTTCTGCTGCTGCTGGTGTCTTCGGGTATATCCACCGGAACGTACATGATTGTGCGAGACGCGTTCAACAACAACCTGAGCGAGTTTGGCATCCGGGGCTCGCTCAACACGAAAATGTACGGCATCACGTGGGGCGCGGCTGTGGCCGCTGCCTGGGCGTGTTTCGGCTGGTTCTTTGCCATTTGCTGCGGAAACACAGACCGAGTCAAGGTTGTGACCGAAGAGAAGCAGCCGTTCATCGGCTATGTTCCTGATCCTTACCAGCCCCATGGTCATCAGGAGGGACATAGAATCTAAGGACGCTGGGTCCTATCCAGCTGTACACTGCACAAGCTGCGGTAACGAACTGAACATTCAGATCGTTTGTACACTTTAGTGTACCCTGTACAATATCTCATTCAACATTCTCGGCATTCTGGAAATGCCATAAAGGTTATATAGGTTATTTATTCACTCGTTTGATTCAGATGGTGGAAGTAGTAGATATTTGTCAGTGGAGCGTTACTCACTAGTGGAGATTTCCAACAAAACCTCAACAAAAATAATTAAACAGTTCAACTAGCCAATTCTAAGTGTGTATGAAGGAGGAGTCTCTAAAACACTAACACGGGATTCCGGGAAACTCATTCCGAATCAAGCCATATTTGAAGCCGAGTTAAAACGACTAACACAAAAACACTCGTTTTGAATTCAACTATTAATTTGACTACTTCACGTCCTTCTTGCGCTACTATTAACCACTATCTGTGTTATCTGCTATTGTTGCCCATCGCGAGATAGTATGATTAATGTTCGGGAATGCATAATCCAGGTCTTATATATGCACACCACGCATAAAGACAAATGATGCACATTTGACACATGGTTGCATGTGCATAGAGATGGAAAATGTACATGTACATTGTACATTGATTTATGCAAGCCCATTACACCGACATATGCAGCTTTCACAGCTACTGTACGCGAACCATCATCCTTGTTCAACTAATAGTCGTTGATATATCCAGTGCTTCCTCAAGCCTTCAGGTGATATTTGCAGCTTTATAACCAACCTCGTTCTGAGAAGCCTTAGATACAGGCAGTGAAGAGATTTAGACAGTGAAGGACGACAAAGATTCTGTATTCTTTTATTCTACAAACGTCAGTCTCTCTTGGACATATCCTCATATCATTATCTTATATCATTGTTGTACATCGGCCGAGTTGATTCCCCGTACGAGACCGCCTGGATTAGCTCCAGACCGGCTGAATTACTCTCCAGACCAGGTGACGATCTACTCCAAGCCCGCAAACGTTGTCGAGATCAGGTATCCGCTCTTGCCTTACTCGTCGCCTACCAAATCACTTGTTGAACATGGTCCCATCTTTGTAAATGATCATGGAGCCTCCACAGTAGCCCTCATGGAAGGCCAGGAAATCCTTGAAAATGTACTCTTTGCAGTCTGTGCAGTAATAGAGCGTTTTAGGGTCTGTATGTGACATTTTTGACACTTTACGGACTTGTTTCCACGTATTTATGTCTCCTGGGGCTCATGATGGAATTATATTTGAGGCATAGATGAACAAGTACCAATACGCATGAAGGTGTATACAGGTGCATACAGGCGCATACAGGTGCATTTGTGGTGCAGAGATTTGAGGCTGGTCTATGATGTTATAGAAATCACATATCGATCTACCACTCAGAAAATACCACTTTATAGATGTCAAAACACTGACAAAAGCCACGAGAATACTTTGCTATCGTCTTCGTTGTCATTACGTGTGATTCTGCCAAAAATGTCCACTTCAAGGTTTAATAGTCTCATCGCTTTAAATTACTGCCCCTGAAATGTTGCACCCAACTTGTCTCATATCCACGCTAGAAACGATTACAGCTTAGAAAGACGGTTGTGTTAAGCGCCTTGCCGGGCTGGGCTCAAAGGCGGAATCGGGCTATTTATATGATAAATCGATCATACTTGTACAGTGATATGGGACTTATCATATGCGTAGCGTACATACTGTACACCTATCGTACATACTGTTCTTGTACGGACCCTGTCTAAGAACTCCTTCCTTGAGTTCCGATTGCATTAAGTCATGCATGTGAGTATGATCTGTTATCCTACCTATGGTATCGGGGAAAGACGCATGTTCAAGTTCTGGCTAGGGATCATTCATGATCTTGAACAGACTGCTTCTGCGTCTTCGCTGGGAGATCAGAATCATCTCGGGCTCTTGGTCCTTGTCTTTGTTTGGAGGTTTCAGCACATAGGGAATGCCGTTGCAGACCACTCTGTGAACCAGATGTTCAGACGCGAAAAAGACGGTTTTGCACTGGTCGCACTTCCATTCTGTTTCTGTCATTGTGAGATAAAATTGAGGTAAGGACGGTAGAGTGTTGTTCGCAACGTTCTTTGCCGGTTGTTAAATACTCTTACTCGCATTGCAATCCTCTCATCAGAGGCCCTCTCACCAGAGGCTATATTGGTGTGTAGGCACCAATGCGGCGGTCGCGAGGTCTTTTTCTGGCAAAGACGAGCCCCATCGAGCTCCATCAACCAATCATCAAGCTTGGGTCGTCCGCACACAGGTTTTGCTTGTCTATGGACAATGAAGCGCGGCATTGATTGTATTTATAGTCTTTTTTTGCCCCACCCAATGTCCAAATTCCGTCTCTAAATCGGAGGCTTCGGAATCACATGACCAATTGACTGAAAATAGAGAGCAACAAAAGAGAGCACAATGCGCAGTAGAGAATACCACAAAGCCACCGTGTCCCATATCAGAGCCAGAGCCACAGATCCAGGCACACAGCCATAGCTCAGCTGCCTCGCCAGTCAGTACGAACGTGACCCCAACCAGTCGGTGTGCTCGTACGTCTGTGTCCGATCTTTAGGCCGTGCTGATCTTTGGGTCACAAATCGCCCAGCAAATGTCCAGCCAACTTCACCGATCGACAACGTCAATTCAGTCTTGCCACACCCAACTCGCGCGCGCAATGTGACAGTCTGGAATGAGCCGCATGTCATCTTACTGTAGTTGTGAGAAGATGGTGTTGTGTATGGAGTGTTATCTGATATTTAAACTCTGGATAACGAGTCAAAATATCAGACTGCACTGATGTCACCAACACCAGCCCTATCAGAGCTTCGAGGATGCCTTCAAACAGGGCATATTACGAGTAATGGCCCATCGTCTATTACACATTGAATCCTCTCTGTCCCTAGGCTCTTTGTTTCCGGCTCCATCTCTAATTTCGAAGAGATCCTGTTCTGACACACGCATATTCGGAAAGCTGTCGGAAAGCTGTGTGTACAGCAGTTTTGACACCACCATCGGACTCGTCAAAAACCTCACAACTATGTTGGTGCCGTTTCGAGGTGGTTCGAGCACTCTATACTGTTTCAAAGGCGGTGAGAGCACCTCATGCCGTGGAGATGGTTAAACAAGTTCATGGCTTCTCTTCAACTTATATCACATCATCTCTTCAACCGACTATTCTGAAAGAGGGAATTCAACCGATACGTGAGCTTGCGGAACATTGGCGGGAGATCTTTCACGTGGGTGTCTGCCTGGGGCGGTCTGTGGGTTCGTGGCAGTTGCAGGCGTGCCATACACTCGTCCACGTGTCTCTGGAGGCGGTGTTGCGGCACTTTGGTTTTGCAGTGCACGCAAAAGTAGACGAGGGTTGGCATGTTATCGTCTGTAATGGGAGGGGTGGCCGGGTGTTTATATGTTTTTTCCGAAAACAGCCTCAAACGGTGGAAAAAATGTAGCCACAAAAGATGAGGCATCTGATCAGAATGTGTTTGATCAAGCGACAATCAGTGGTGAAGAAACAGAAGTCACATGACTGAATTGACATGATCACTGGACATATTCAGTACTGCGATGAACATGTCACCATGTGGAGAGTTTATGGCGTTCATGGAGGTCCATCTCATCGACCTCCACTTGACTTCTTCTCCACCTCTGCCTTCCGCCCCACATCAACCTTGAGATAATACCCCCTATCATCACATCCATAATCGTCCCAGTCTTGTTTTTGGGTCAGCAACCAGTCAATGAATCTCCGGCGGCCCTGGCCGGTGTACTGGGTCAAGTAGCCCGCGCATTGGTAGTAGTGCGTGCGCATGTCTTTGTCTGGAATCCGTGTCTTGCACAGAGTGCAATAGTATCGACCGAGCATAACGATAGGTGAGCGAGATGATAGTTTCGTGAGGGCATGGGTGAGAATGAGCTGGCGATTACTCAACAACCTGCAATTAACCAAACCGAAAACTAGTCAGTTACCACAGAGCGAGATGGTGATAAGTGAGTTGATGGTCTAACTTGGGTGAAGAACGATGACAACGGAGTCAGTCGGTGACTTCTGGTGGCGATTCTGGTGGCGATTCTGGTGGCGATTCTGGTCCCGTTCTGGTCCCGTTCTGGTCCCGTTCTGATCACGTTCTGATCACGTTCGGACACGCTGAGCAAAATCAGGGACACAAATAACTCTCGAAGTGGAATCGAACCCAGACGCTTCTTCAATAGCTCTGGTGACAGTTGTTGGGTGTTTTGCTGGTAAAAGTGCCAGTGATGATCTGAGATTTGGGTGCTTAGTGTTGTCGCTAATCAGGGTTTGAAAGCACAGTTTCAAACTCGCATCTCTGGGGCTTATTTGGAGGTGAATTCTGAGGATCGTACAAGTTGGTGGATATTGCCGTTAGCTAACAGCAAGGTACACCATTGCAACTTTCTAAAAAATTGAACGACAACAGTTGCGAGATTTCGAATCTCGTAACATTTGGATGTGAAGTCGGAGACAGCCATCAGTTCGGTTCCATCAGTTCCACTTGACTTTTGCTAAATGACCAGATTGAATTGGTTCAACTGTCGTCGGTGTCAACTCACAGCTAGGTTGATACTGCAGATCGGTGACTGACTGACTCCGACAGTTATCATTTGGAGATGGAGAGCTCTTCGTATGAAGGAACAGTCTTCAACCTGCTGCCCCAGGCACTTGTCATGGCATAGACGGCTCTCTTGAGATGTCATTTCTTGAGCCCAAAATTGACGACCAGAAGGACATGCGCGAGGGTCCCTTATTCCGATATCCACGGGCTGAGAAGCGGTTACAAGTCACTAGATCCACAGCGATTTCCAGCGACTTTTCAGATCTGAAAGTCGGCAAAGTCTTGGAAAGTCCGCGAAAAATCCTGAGCCGCAATATGACTCAGTGGAACCATTCCTCACATGAGGGAAATGAATTGAATCACGTGACACTACCAGGACCCTCCCCCCCCATGACGTTCCAGGCGAGTTGAAACCATGTTGTCACCGAAACGTGTTTACGGAGTCGCGGAGTCGTCCTTCCTCTGTCCTTTCAGGTATCACCGGTGAATCCGACTGCTGAACAAGATGAGTTTCCGAATGACATCTAGGCAGTCAATACTGATCGAGAGCTCCATGTCTGTGTCGGAACTCGGTCTGGTTGAGAACTCGGTCTCGGTATCTGCTTCCTCATGATTTCTCCCCTTTTTTGGGTGAAAATCGTCAGAAAAGGGGAGAAATATTGCTGTGTTTGATAACGGAAGTGTCGCACTAGATGAACCTTTCTCGTAGACCTGGACGAATGGACTGACTTAACGGACTTGCTCAATGGGCTCCAGAAGCAACTCTTTAACTGGACAAGATTTCATCGTCAGGAGATCTTGCAGTCCAACTAAAACCTAAGTAAATGTGTCATTACAAATCTGAGAAAAACCTCGATTACTTCAAATCATGATATGAAATGGCACATTCTAGTCACTCAATTGTCCAACAGGCTCCTTTCCACTCCACTTGATCTACTTGTCTTCCATCTACCATTTCTGGAAACCCGAATTGGCACTCCAGTGGTGTTTTCCTTCAACTAAACTTGTGCAAACAGAATCAGACTCCACAGAACAGGAGAATTCCAAAGTACAACGTGAACAAACGGAGTGCTTCACTGAACCCATCCCTCCGATTAGGACAAAGTCTTGTGCGAAACAATTCATGAATGACGACGAAACAACACCGCACTTGTTGACAATTTTTGTATAAAAATGTTCACGAGACGCCTCCTACATGGATATATGATTCTTGTATGATCAAGAGCAGACCGAGACCTGCTGTCACAGGTTTTGTAAGACGGGTACTGTGTAGATGTAGAGATGTAGATGTAGAGACATGTTGAAGTTCACACCCACTTTGCTACATCTATTGCCTACTCCGACTCACATCTCAGCGACTCAGAGACAAGTGTGAGAGAATCAAGGAAGACAACAAGAACTTGTACAGGATAGTAACGTAATCAACATATCATACCCATTCAGCTCTGGTGCTTGTGTACACTGAAAAACGGACACTCAGCCAAATAAAGATCCACTCAGTCCGATGTTAACCAAACACCCATTCACCGCCAGAAGGATAAGTAACCGATACAACACTTATAAAACGTTCAAGATGATGGTTCCAGTTGGTTGTTTGCTCACATATCTACTCCAAAGAGGCCGCTCTTGACCCCTCTTGACCCGTTTGACAAGTATGGCTACAACATGGCTACACAGGACACTCTTCTGACATAACGCCATCAACATGTCATTTCCATTCAGCACAAGCACATCAGAATATACCAAGATGGATCGAGTCCGCTCTTAACTATCATACACTTAATCTACATTACTAATACAGTTACTTGTCCTCGGATTTTTCCTCCTTGGCCTCATTCTTCTTGTCGTCATCCTTGGACTCAGCTGGAGCCGGAGCAGCAGCAGCAGACGGAGCCGGAGCAGCAGCAGCAGCAGCAGCGGGAGCGGCGGACTCAGTAGCGGTCTCGACCTTGGCGTCCTCCTTTTTAGGCTCGTCGTCGTCATCGTCGTAGTCCTCCTCCTCTACCACCTTTCGCAGGGGCGCTTCCGGCGGAGGAGAGGAGGGGGCGGGAGCAGGAGTAGGAGCAGGAGCAGGTGCTGGAGCAGCGGAGGCAGCGGGGGCAGCGGGGGCACCAGAACCAGGAGCAGAACCAGAACCGGGAGCACCGTTGTTGGCAGTGGCGCCACTGTTAGCAACGTTAGCATTGTTAGCATTGCTTCCGGTGCTACCAGCGCTATTGCCACTACTCGCAACGGCTGGGCCAGGAGCAGGAGCAATGCTGGGCGTAGATGCGGCCGAAACAGGAGCCGTCACTGGTTGAACCGGCTTCACGTCGCTAACCTCGTTCGCGTCAGACTTAACGTCAGATTGAACGTCGGGCTTCTCTGGCTCCTGAGCCTGCGCAAGTGCACTAGGAGGCGCGGCAGGAGGCACGGCGGCAGCGGCGGCGGCAGTGGGCGCCGCAACGGGCGCAGAAACAGGCGCGGAAATAGGCACCGCAACGGGCACGTCCGGCTCCTCCTTCTTGGGCTCAACCGCTGCGGGAGTCGGCGTGTCCTGCACTGGTGGCAGCTCTTGGGTCGTCGGCACGTGCTGGGGCGCGGGCGGCGGCACCGTGGGTGGGGGCGGAGGCAGAGGCGTGGTTCCAGCGGCATTGGCGGCGTTGGCAACAGCCGGAGGAGCGGCCGGAGGCGCACCGGGAGCACCGGGAGCTCCAGGAACACCCGAACCAGCGCCCGAAGAGCCGATATCACGCTCAACGGCATTAGCCTGGCCACCCGGAGCAAGATTGGGGGTGTTATTGCCGCTGGCGGGCGTGGCGGCGCCATTAACATCCACGCGCTTGAAACGGCGCTCGTCCTCCCATTCGCCGGGTCGCTTCTCGCCTCCCTGGTGACCGTGGCCGTTTTCGGCGTAGTCAATCTGTGGCAAGACGCGCTGCTGGATCTCGGAGATTCCGGCGAGCTGTGGGAGAGCGGCAGCGGGTTGCGGAGGCGTGGGAGCGGCGGTCTGGGCGGTGTTGGGCGCAGTCTGAGCAGCCGGAAGACCGTTAGGAGGAGGCAGCGGCGCAGAAGAGGCTGCCAGAGGAGGAGGAGCCCCAGATCCAAGACCAGAGGCGTTGGAAAGCCCGCCGGGAGGCCCGCCGGGAGCCAGTCCTGGAGGTCCAAGTCCAGGAGGAGCCTGAGGAGTTCCGGCAGCTCCTCCGGCAGCTCCTCCGGCAGCAGCGTTGGCTCCAGCGGCTCCTCCAGCGGCATCGTCCCAGCCAGGAGGACCGTGATGGCTGTAGCTCTGGGGATTGACGTCCTGGGGTCGAGGAGGACCGGCGGGGGCGGCGCCATTGTGGCCCTGGCCCGATCGCAACTGCAACAACCGCTCTTGGATGTGGGGATTGTGGGGGTCCAGCTCGGCGGCCTTCTGATAGGCGTCGATGGCGTCGTTGACTTGGTTGTTGCAGCTCTCGTAGAGCGTGCCGAGATCGTACCAAACCTCGGAAATGTAGGGATTGAGGCGGATGGCGCGGGAGTAGGCGTCCAGAGCGTCGCGGTACTGGTTGATCTGGTAATAGAGCACGCCAATGGAGCACCAAAAGGTGGGGTTGCGCCCGTCGCGGTAAACGGCCCGTTGATAGGCCTCGTACGCCTTGTTGTACTTTTGCTGCGCCATGTAGCACCGGCCCAGTAGATACCACGACTGGGCCTCCAGGGGATCTGCGTCCAGCGACTTGAGCAGATAGTTGATAGCCACATCCTGGTTGGCAAAGGTGGACGATTGCTGGTGGTGGAGCCAGCCGAGTTGCTGTAGAACCTTAGCGTGGTTGGGGTTTTCCACCAGCACGCGGTCGTAAGCTTCTCGCGCCAACTGGAAGTCCTTCTGCTGCTCATGGACATGGCCAATCTGGAACCAAATGTCGATTTCGGTCAGCGGTCGAGGCGGGTTGTGCAGAATGTACCGGAAGCAGTCGAGGCTCTGCGAGTACTTGGCCTGCTGCTTGTAGATGATGCCAAGCCGGAAGTAGATTTCGTTGGCCTTCTCAAAGTGCGGGTCCATTTCCATCACCTGCGAAAACGCCTCTTCGGCGTACTCCAGCGAGCCGTACCGGTCGTACAGAATGCCGATGCCGTACCACAGCTTGGGGTCCTTGGGGTCCCGCAGATGGTACAGGGCCTGCTGGTAGGCGGAGTAGGCCTTGTGCAGGTCGTCCATCATCAGATAACAGTGGCCCAGCGAGCCGTGGGTCTCGCCCGAGTCCGAGCTCAGCGAGATGATGTTCTGGTAGTACTCCACCGCCTTGGGGAAGTGTTCCATCGACCGGTACAGGTTGGCGATGGCGGTCAGAGCGGGAATGGAGCAGGGGTTGTAGGAGAGCGCTGCCTCGTAGGCGTTGATGGCGCGTTCCGACTCGTTGAGCAGCTCTGCCAGCGAGCCCACCGCCAGCCAGGTGTCGATCGACGCCGTTTGTAGTTTTTGTAGTTGGGTCATGGTCAGAGTAATGAGTAGTCGGAGTAGTCAGCAATACCGTAATAGTAGTCAGCAATCACAATCAACAATCTCGTCAATATCAATCGTCAACGAGAAATGTCCTTGCCAAAAAGTAAGCCCTTGTCGAAGTCGTCAAAAGTAGTAACAAGTCGTCAACCAAAAATTGTCGAAAATCGGTCAGCCAAAAAATCACCAAAATCAACCAATCACGTGACAGAGGCGAGCGATATCCAGACTCGAAAATCACGTGTGTGCGTGTGTGTGTGTCTCGTTTGTGGCGGTCGTTTGAATTCGGCGTCCGAAAAAATGCCTTGTGTTTTTGTGTCTCTTGCGCCGTTTGTGTCGCAGGCTTTTATGTCCGTTGTTCGCTGTCTGTGTCACGAGGTCGAATCGAGAGCCGGAAAAATCGGGGGTGGCGCTAAGGCGGCAGCTAGCAGCAATTTACCGTCAAAACAATCACTTTCGCACCAACAAAGGGTTCGGGCAGAATTGGGATGTCGTAAAAAGTCGCCCAAAACAAGTGGTGATGTTTGAATGCAGCAGGGCAGGGAGGAGGTGGAGTAGGGTTAGAATTAGGGTTAGGGCTAGGTTTTGGATTGGTCGGTCGGGGGGGGTGGTGGTTGAGGCTTTTTAGACTTCGGGCTCGGAAAAACCTTATTTGAGTTGGGGGAACGGGGAAAACAGGGTGTGCCTGGGAGGGTTAGGGTTGTGGGAAATGAGTAGGATAGTGAAGATTATGTAATACATAACACTTATCCTAACGACCCCTGGCCCGATAATTTTATTCCGCTCGAGTTGGGTCACGTGACCAGCCACATTGGTCTTATCTTATTACCCTCTACGCAACTATCGTCCTGCCCCTGCCCTGGTGGTCAAACTCAATTTTTATTTCCACTGCAACGGCCCCCCGGGTAACTAGGCAATCTTATTTTGCGCTTACGTGGCGTATTGCCCCATTACTCATGTGCGGCGCGTCGTATCCACCCACGTGCATAATGGTGAACTGGGTACGAGTTAATCTGGTGAACGGCGGTGTGGAGGTGTTGTTGCTTGAAAAAGGGATAAAAGATGGAGCAGATGATGTGTTGATAGAGAATGGATGGCTTAATTTCCTGTATTTAATGGTGAAATGTTTTTACTGTTGGGTTGTCGGTGATATTTATTGTAGTGTCGTCGGGTGTGATTTTTTTAAATAAATAAATAAATAAAAATTTTTATTAAAATAGAAAATGAAAAAATGGGAAAAGGAATAAAATAATAATAAAATAATATTGATAATACTTATTTGAAGTAATATTTAAATATAGAATAATAATAATAATAAATAATAATAATAATAATAAAAATATGGAAGAAAACCCTCGCACATAAGAAATGGAAATCGTGGCCAGTTGGAGGGAAATTCGGCCGCACGAATACGGGTGGAATAAGAAGGGTTAATTGAAAGACTGGGGTCGGGATATCTTGGGCCGTCTCTGGCATTTGGATAATGTGGTCTGAGTCATCAGACATGGCTGCTCTGAGCCCTATTTGCAGTAGGGTCTGGCGCCGCACTCCACGGAACTTTGGCTGAGGGAAGATCCACTCAGGCTCTATTCTGTCAGCGACTGTCCCAGCTCTCCATTGTGCACCTCAAGTTTTTCACCACGTTTAGAGTCGGTGAGAGACCAGAGTGACTACTACTTGTAGAGTTAGAGCAGGGCCAGTCCCGGGCCACCCGGAGACTCTAGAACGGGTCTAGACAACTGCAGAATGTCCAATGACGACTTCAGGAGACTTGCATCATTTTGAACAACCCAGAAGGAGTGCCAAATGCTCCAGAACAAGTTAGATCACTCAATAATGAATTGAAACCTCCCAGAAAGACTCCACGACGACCTGAGAGCACCACGAAGATCATAGCAGTCAAAGTCTGCTCCACTCGCATCTCTCCCGTGTTAGAAATGCCAAACTTTAGAGTAACAGGCTCAATGTGAAGGTCTGGAGGGGCTGGCGGTTCATTCAGACGACTCATTCGGGCTGTACAAAGGTTGGCACGGCGCGAGTATGGTCTATGACTTATATTAGCCACACCAGTTGTGTTTTGAAACGCTCCGAGATTGAACCAATGGATCCAATTCCGCTCTGTCAGAAAATTGGAATCTGCCGTTGCCTCGAGGCATGAATTGGTCAGCCTGCCGTTCTGACGAGTCCCTGAAAAAGAGTCTGGCTCAGATGGCCTCATAGTGGGTGACTGGGTAAGTCGACAATCACTACTTGTAGACATGATCCCAACAAAGACTGCTGCTCTTCATCTCCACCTCCGCTCTCTCCACCTCCGCTCTTTCCACCTCCGCTCTCTCCACCTCCGCACCTCCACCTCCGCACCTCCACCTCCTTACTTCGGCCTCATCTCCCCAGAAATACTCACTCTCGTGTATTTGACTCGGCCTGTCGTTCGCACTCAGTACTCCCGTACATACTGTACAGCATCTTCGACATTCACTGCCCTACAGATGCTGCTAGGTGAATCATTCAATTATCTATATATTGTATCTTGCTGGAGTCTCAAGTGGATCGGACTGGATCGGACTGAATCGGACTTGATCGGATTAGTTGTAGTGTATCAAATGAGGCAGATCAGTCTGTTCTGCCCAATGCTGCAAACTCCAGGAGAACTAGACTTAGTAGGTGAAGAGAACCAGACTTGATACAACACGCATGGAATATGACACTCCTGGCATGACCCAATATCGGACTTGGTAGACCTGCTCAACAAGACTGGCGCCTTGCTAACTTGTCCCGCTAATCTAATCCTCCTCATCCTCATCCAAATCCTCTCCAATCTGAATCTTCTCCACCTGACTAGTGTCCACCGGGTTCCTCGCCACCTTGACCACACTGCCAAATCCAATTGTCTTTCCATCTCGTCGCAAAACAAACCGCGACAGATGCTTGTTCTCCTTTTCGAGCTCCAGAGCAATATTGTCCGACAAGATGAGCTCCACAAACGCCGTCTGGCCCTTGTCCACAAACCGAGGTTTCTCCTTGATGGTGTTACCCTGCTTATCCAATAAGGAATACAGCTTGGAAAACACAGCCACAGAAGAGACTCGAGACCGGTAGAAATCGCACTGAGTACCCTTCAGAACAGGAAGGTCCACGTCAAACAGAGTCACCCGTGCTCGGAACTTGTTTCCACGCCTCACAGGGTCGGAATACTGTGCCAAAATGTCGCCCGCTTTGATCAGCTCCAAATCACAGCCGTCAACAGCTTCCAGCGAAAGATTCACATTTTCACCAGCCTTGGCGAAGTTTCTAGAGCCCAGATCCACGCCGATATTACGCACAATCGCAACCTGGTTTCCGGGAGAAATAACCACTGGCTGGTCAATCTGAACCATGCCAGCAAAAAGTCGTCCCGACACCGTCACTCCTCCAAACGACGACTTGACGTTGAAAATGTCCAGTTTCAGGGCATTTTCGTCACTGCTGACAGCACTGGGGATGCCCTGAAGCGTCGCCATGATCGTCTTATCATGATACCAGGAAATGTCCTGTTTTTTTACAATGTTGGCACCGGTAAATCCAGAGCAAGGAACAAACTGGACATCCGAGTACCCAATCTTTGACAGAAACAAGCCCATCTGATCGGAAATCTCGTCGAATCGCGTCTGATCAAATTTAAGCTGGTCCATCTTGTTCACAGCAATAATCACATGATTAACGCCCATGGCCCTGCACAAGAGAGCATGCTCCTTGGTCTGACCGTCGGCGAAAAACCCACGTTCAAACGCGTCGGCCAGGGAGTCCAGCACCACGATGGCGACGTCGGCCTGAGACGCGCCAGCAATCATGTTGGGAACAAAGTTGTAATGGCCTGGCGCGTCCAGAATAAAGTATTCACGAGACTCGTAGGAAAACTCCCGAACAGAAATATCCACCGTGACTCCGTTTTCTCGCTCCTCGTCGGTCTGGTCCATGAGCCACGCGTACGAAAAGGACTTTTTGCCGATTTCAGACGCGGATTTCGCCAGCTTTTCAACCTGGTGGCTCGAAACAACGCCCGTGTCGTGCAGTAGACGGCCGAGAAGCGTGGACTTGCCGGCATCCACGTGACCAACCGCCACGGCGTTGAGAGATGGGGTGATTGCCGTCACGGCGGAGTCCTGGGGCTGAATCTTGGGCTTCCATTTGGAAAAGTCTGTCTTGGCGGCGGGAGTCTGGGCAATGTTAAGATTGCCGAGATTCGATGTCAGGGCACCGATTTTGGCCTGCTGCTGTTTAGCTAGAACAATGTCATCGGGTGACGGGCCCGCAAAGCTCTTTGCGCTGGCTTTGGCGCTCTCGGCGGCCTTGGCGCGCACTGTGGGGTTAGCGGGGCGGTGCGTGAAGGGAATGGGGGATGTGAGAAGATTGCCAAAGGGGGTCGCCACGGCAGCACGGCTAGGAAAGGTGTAATCGACCAGCGGGGCGGGTTTGGGGGTCGTGTTGTTCACTCGTTCCTTCACGTGATCCGCCGAGTCCTTGGTGGTTGCCGCCGCTCCTGCGTTCTCTAAAGCTGCGACTGATGCCGCCTCAGTTCGTCTACCCATCCTTGCCAGCTTACTAGCTCCTCGATCTCGGCTCTTCAGGGCCTCCAGAGCAGAAGACTCGGACGACGAGCCACTCTTGAGGTTGTTGAGACGAGACTGGCGGAGTTTGGCGAGTTTGGAGAGCGGTGGGGAGGCAGTGGACTCCGCAGATCCGGGGGATTCGGGTTCTGGTGACACGCTTTTCTTCAGAGAATCCAAAGAAGACGACTTGTTCCCTCTCAAAGAAGCCAGTTTGGACGAGCCTCTGAGGGCTGACAATTTGCCGGCGCCCTTGGCCGCTCCGGTCGGTCTCTCTGCGGCAATCGCATCTTCATCTGTCTTAGTTTGGGTTCTGGAAGCAGACTACAACTAAGACAGACAGACGGATAGGCCGGGTCGGAGATCCAGTTGTAGTCGTCGCTGGTGGGGTGGCGGTGGGAAGACTATAGACCTACTGTCATAGAAGCTGACTTCAAGGATAAAGTCATTTGAATCGTTGCTGTCTGTGTGGTCTCATAGTAGGGTGATGTGCCAAGTAACATGATCAGTGTAGTTAAGCAAAACTGCAACCTCCACATGTCACCACAAGATCACCATCAGGCCACGTCACAGCTTGGATACGCTGATCACACTCCCCAACGACCCCTTCCCCCCAACATGCCATGGCCGATAGACGACAGAACATTAGACATCACACCCACTTCTGAACTGACGAGCAGATTGATAGATCCAGTGACCAGTAATAAACCAGCCCATTCACCAAATCCCTGTCCTCCCATATATAACACATGTCATCCAATGTTGGTAGTCACGCCTAGTGGCAACACATCTGCAGTTTCTGGCACTCTCAAAAAGTCCGTAGATAGCCCATACTCACTCTTCTTGTCAATCTGCTCCTTCTTCATCTGTTCCACCTTCTGCGCCTTGGCAGTCTTATCAACACAGTAGGCAATGGCAGCGTCCACGTCATAGTACGAGTCCCACAACATGTCCTTGATGGTCTGCTTGTCGACCGAACACCCCGGCACCGACTGCAGCACCTCCTTGAGCGCGTCGTCCAGCTTCTCCTCCTCTTCGGGATCCATGTCAGATCCTATATCCATATCATCGTCGTAGTGTACCATTTTTAGGGACGTTTGGGGTACTTCTCGTTGTGGTGATGGTAGTATGGCAAAAGGAAGGTGACAAGTAAATCAAATCAAATGGTAAGATGCACCTGAAAGTTTAAATCGAGGGCATCGGCGGGAGCTGGGGGATGATGGAGAGGAGATATGGGAATGATTATGATATCGTTGGAATCATCCCAGTCACGTGATATGTTTCCTTCTTTCTCCTTTTTGATATTTTGTTCCTGGTCCATTTTGGGTCGGTTTTCGTGGTTGGTGGATTAAACATGATCCAAGGCAGCAAGGAACTAAAATTAATTATAAATATAAAATAAATATAAATAAATATAAATATAATTTAAAAAATAGAATAAAATATATAAAATATATAAAATATATAAATATAAATATAAAAAATAAAAAATAAAAATAAAAAATAAAAAATAAAAAAATAAAAAAAACAAACAGAAAAAAACAAATATAGCAAAGAGAAAAAAATGAAAAATAACGATAGTGTTATACTTACTCAACCAGTCGGTTCAGGGCAGTTCCAGTAGTACGTCTTCAATCGATATTTTCGATTAAATGACCCTGACTAATCCACACCAATTTTAAAGATATATCACTATAAATACGTCCAGGAGATAGAGCTCATCAGGAGGTTTAGTTTGATATATTGTAATTGCTGTTTTAAGTGTAGATATGTACACTAAATTGGAGAATTGCAAGTTGGACGACTTCTAACTCGAGTTGTAAAAGTCATAATTGAGCGGAAAAAGTTCTCGAAAGTATTTCCGTAGTCGCCAAGCACCGCTACAAGCATTAAATCATCCTCAAACCTCCATCTCTCCAACTAACTCGAATTCTGGGGTTCGATACTTGGACTACAAACAAGGTTACTTGAAGATGATGAACAAAAAAACGGTGGCGATCAATACGGTTTAAAATGACAGAAAAGAGACAAATAGTCCGGAAATTTAGTACTGGCGGTACAACACGTCCAACAAAGCCACTCCCGTTTTCCGATTTTCTTTCCCGTCAACCTTGCACTTTCTGGAGCCTCCCTCTGTCAAACTGCTCCGTCCGGTCACATGACAAAAATTTAATTTCCATTGTCAAAAAAATTACCCCAGAGTCTCGCCTTTTTTCCTGTTAGCCGCATTTGCCCAATAAGGCTGAAATTGGGGTGGAGAAGGTGGAGAAGAGGGGATGAAACCGGTATCAAAATGTAGCTCTGGGCGAGACGAGTCTAATGGCACTGTCGGATCGTCTATATCTGCAATATTGGGGCTGTTCTGGTCGAATCGGATTCACCCAACCCGCCATTCCCGCCGGGTGTAGAAGTGGCTAAAACTTAGCCACGGCCTTCATACCGCCTTCATACCGCCTTGTCCAGACTTGTACATCTCTTTCTGCGTAGAGCTGGCTCTCTCTCCCCGCCTCCTTTCACGTCACGTCATGTCGACCCATCATGTGGTTCAACGTTTCAACCGTCCAACGTCTTTCAACGTCACATTTCTGGGCGCTAATATATAGACGAGCTAATTGTGTGGGACGAGTTAGGGGAAGGGGGAGGATTTGGGGGGAGGTTAAAACGGCCAATTCGGGCCGTAAAGAGACACCGACAAGGGTAATCTGATCATGTGACTCGTCCGATTCTCCCGGTGTTTTCAGATCCAAGCAATTTTCTCTCCTTTCTACTTTTATCTGCGTCTCGTTTTTTTGACCCCCCCCACCCTTCATATCTCAACTCAAATATAAACTTCGTTGGGAGCCATCTCGGTTCACCACATTGCATGATTCTGGGGGTCCACATCTTGACCTTTGTTATCACACATATTTGTGGGACACAGACGTCGAACCCCGCTAACACTGGCAAACATCCGTCACAAACACTTGTTACGCAGACACTTGGTACACAGACACTTGTTACACAAAGACAGACTCAGTTACACCGACGCAAACACAGCCAAGCGACTCACTCGGACTAGTTTAGACAACCTCCACACACAACAACACCATGTCGTATTCGTTGGTGCCGACGGTTCTGGCCAGATTGAGCCACGTGGTGAGTATAGAGAGAGCGAAACGAGCCCGAGCATGGTCGTCGAGGAAATGATGACATGATGGGCGGGACCGGGGGGAACCACTATTGCACTAGAGCACTATTGCACTATTGGGTTGTCTCGTGTGGGGTGGTCGACATGTGTGGCAGATGGGTCGACACGGATACATCGAACAGCTTACAGCTCAATTGCGTCTTTTTCATGGCTTTTGGGGGGTGTTGTGGCGTCACAATTTCACCGTTTCCGTTTTGTCGGTGCCGTTTGTAAATCGCCATCAGGACCTGCGTTGAGGTGCTCGGCGAGGTGCTCGGTGAAGTGCTCGGTGGGGTGCTCGGTGGGGTGCTCAGTGAGGTGCTCGGTGAAGAGTTCTCAATGGCGGTTCCCACGTCTGTGCAGACAGATCCAATGTTCATAACGTCCACACTGCTCCTGTTGCAATACTCCGTCAGCTGCCCACTCTCCCATCCAACCCCATCTGTTATCAGCTCATCTCCGTCGACAGTTTTATGGTTGTCGGCTCAGACAGCCTTCCCCGTTGACGCCCAGACCCATGGCCTGCGTTTCCACCTTCGTTACTAACACAGCTCCCCCACACAACCAACGCGACCATCATCGAAACCGAATCCAACGACGTCTTCCAATGCATCCGCAAAACCATGATGTCTGCCTGCCGCTACGGCCCCTTCAGCGAAAATCTCTTTGGCTTTTTACAGCTCCTGGATGGAGTCATTTGTGTGAGTATCAGGAATCAGGAACCAGGAGGTACGAATGAAGCAATTGGTCATCACCTCGACTTTTCTCATGTCATATCCGATGCCACCGACTTATCCTGACTGCAGTGTGAGTCTTTGGCAAACACCTCTAGTTACCGTCCGTTGCATCCACTCAGACCTATGATCTGCACAACCCACTGCCTGGCCCCGTACTAACTCAGAACGACCGAAATACGCCGGTCGAGGCCCGTTCACCGGCCCAGCTCCGCTCCCTTGTCGTCATTCTCCGTCTCCTGACCGACTTTATCGACGCTCATTGGGAAGCTGTGGAATATGGCGTCTCCGAGATGAAACAGGTCGGCGTCGCCCCCGCGGCCGAGCCGTTCACAACCACCGACGACGACGAAACCAACGCGAGTCTCTACGCCGAGTCGGCTGACCAGTCTGGCGGCTACACCCCATCGGACAAGGAGCGGTACTTTTCCACACGCCCTCCCAAAATCAACCCCAACCTCGTCAAGCGCACGCTGGGGCTCATCATCACCATCAAGCCCAAGATCCAGAACATTGACGAGTTGATTAGCGCGAAAAACATTCGAAACCCGTCGTTGCTAACCGAAATCGAGTACAACTGTAACCGGGCAATTCGGTTCCTCTGTGCCACAAACTGGGACGAGGTGTATGCTCTGACACGTTCGAAACTGGCACTTCTCAAACTGCCAGGAGAGGACGACAATACAGACTACGAGCTCACCGAGCTGGCCTCGCTGCTTTTTCTCGACCGCGACACGCTACTGCCCGTTCTCAAGGACTTTTGGAGTTTGATCCCACACATCCGGCGCCCCAAGTGCCAGCAACTGGCCCTCGGCTTTTTGCGCAAGTCCATCAAACACTGGATGGTGACACATGCACGTGACTTGGCTCGGATCGACGAGATTGACCACCTCGCGTCCATCGAGGCCCAGGGCTTCTTCAATTACATCTACACGCTTAGCAACCAGCAGAACCAAGGCAACATGCGGCCCTCGACTTACAAGTTTCTGACCACCTTGATACTACTGGTGCCCTCGTCGTTCCAATCCTATAACTACAAAAAGGGGTTGGATAGCGGGACCACTGAGATGGCGTTCCTGCGGCATCTCAAAAATAGCCTCAACTCAACTGGGAAGGCCTTCTCGATAGCCGTCACGTGTGTGTCCGAGATTGTGTCGTGTGCCCAGCTCATCTGGCAGTACAATCGAGAGTCGCCAGTGATTTCCTTTGCACAAAAGGTGTACCCGGACCTTTACAATGTGCTGTTTTCCAGCGGGCATAAGATTTCGTTTGTGCAAGACTTCGACGATGTGCAGAGCGGGTTTGTGGCGTCGTACCTGCATTTGAACCAGGGCGCCATCTCTCGTGACGTGCTCCCCATGATCACCGCCAAGAATGCGCACCCTCGGTACCTTCAAAATGTCGTCCATGGTATTTC
The DNA here is from genome assembly GCF_001761485.1 of Yarrowia lipolytica. Lineage (NCBI taxonomy): Eukaryota > Fungi > Ascomycota > Dipodascomycetes > Dipodascales > Yarrowia > Yarrowia lipolytica. The sequence continues at coordinate 979,539 of NC_090771.1, read as the reverse complement.
CAAGTCTTGTTCTGGAGTCCATGGATCGCCACTCGACACTCCTGCTTTCCAGGATGCTTACGAGCAGCTCGTTCAGATGGTGACCCAAAAGAGTATCCGACATGCTGTTCTGGAGACTTCACCAACTCCTACGCCTGACCAGGAGCGTGAGCGGCTCAGCCTGGCGTCTATTCTTCGTGACTCGTTCACCTTTTTTGACCAGTCGTTTGAGTCGCACGATCCAGGCCTCCAGCAGTCGTACCTCTTCCAGCAAGGCTCCAACATTATTCTTCCGATTGTGAATGCCATGTTGAGCGAGGACCTGACGCTGTCACGTGACGCATCCGCCTTTGCATCCAAACTGCTGGACCCTCGGAACCTCGAGTCTACGCAGTCGGACGACGTGGTCAAAATGTACCGCTCTATTGGTATGATGATCCGGGTACTATGTGAGAAGATTGTAAACCCGAACGTACGGGTCGAGTCGCTGACTCTCATCAAGCGGCGCATTCTCTTCTCTAAGCTGGAGGGCTACCTCGACGCTCGATGCTACATGGCCGAGCAGTACGAGTATCTCAAGAGCGAGAACTCGGAAGGCATCACGATCGAGTCGCCTGAGTCTCGATTGGCAACCTCTCGAGCCGCAGAGGTGGTCATTCTCATGGCACTGGCGTCTCCAGACATGAAGCTCAATGTAATGGCGCTACGGTGTCTATGCATCGTTGTCAAGGAGACGTCTCTGACCGAAAACGTCAACTTTTTCCTGGCAAACCCGGACGCGACGAGTTTCACCATTGCCAAGAACTTCACCGTCTACTCTGACCTCTGCCAGCAGATTTACGCGCTCACTGGCCCTGCTGCACTCCAGAAACGGCTCAGAAAGTACCTCCAGCGAATCGACTACCCTTCTGAGTCGATTACGTCGGTTTGGAAAGAGATTGAAAAGCGGTGGAGCCGGCTGAACACCATTTTTGGCCATCTTTCCGACGCAGAAATCACCCGAGATGGACTCATCAACCAATGGAGAAACTACTCGGGCTTTCTGGCATCGCTGTCGGGCTGTTTTGTGCGATCCACAAGCTCCCAGTTTGCAGACAACCCTGCCGTGCAAATCATCCGAGACCATGTGTACGAGTTTCTGCAGACCATGGTGGGATTCATGGTGTCACCGAGCGCCTTGATCAGAGAGACTGCGTGTGAAGTACTGGCGATTGATGCGTCGCCCCTCGCCTACCATCACGTGTTCTCCGAGCTCGACCATCTCATCAACGACCACGTGACGCGCAAATCCGACAATCTGCTGCTGCCCGAGCAGGTTGCAGCCTTTGTGAAGTCGGTGCTCTCCCGAGTCAATGCCGAGGAATTTTATATCAACGTTGATCTTGGAGCACTGACGCTTCGTATCGCCAAACACCTCGAGTCTTACTCGGACTCTGACAGTCACGTGATCAAACTGAAGCTGCGGGTGTCCATGTTAGCCCAGACAATTGCCAAGCTGCAGGAGGGCTTGAATATTCGACACAATGCCGTCTATCGAACCTCCATGGTGACAATTCTGTCGCAATGGTTCCGGTCGGTGGCTCTGGAAACTGTAGAGCCGTCTTCAGAGCACATCAAGACGCCCACCACCCATCTCCATCGTCAGAAGATTGACCTTGCGGTCGCTTCCATCACCGCCATGGCTCTTTCTCTGGATTCTCTCGAGTTGGAAACATCTGAAGAGTCCGTAGAAGCCGACGGGGGCGTATCGTCTAAGATTGCAGCCTTTGCGATGCACTTCAACATGCTGCTCAAGACGATCGACAAGTTCTCGCCCGACCATACAGTCTACATGAGCCCTGGAGTAGCCTTTTCCAAGGACAAGGTGAGTGCGATTCGCGAGAAGACAATTCTGGCCCTGTCCAACTTGATTTCTTCCAACGCTGACGTGGGACTCAAGTTTGCATTGCCTCTGGGCTTGCACAAGGACACACGTCTTCGGCTGGCATTCCTGGAGGTGTTCACCAAGATGGTGGGCAGCAAGATCCAGGTTCCGGAGGTGCTGTCTGACGAGCAGCAGTATGAAAAATTGGTGGCTTTTGTCATGACTAACATGGACATTACGTATCTCATTTGTGAGGGATGTCCGGGCACAGAGACTGATAATCTTAGTGAGCTTCTACTGGACTTGGCAGGTCCCAGAAGTCTGGAGCTGGTGCAGCAGGTGATTTCTCGCGAGATTCAGGCTGCCCCTAGTGCCCCAGAGGTGCTGAGACGGAACTGTGTGGCGACGAGAATGCTCAGCAAGTACGCCAAAAGGGTGGGAGAGGGTTACCTGCGCGAGACTCTGCGAGGAGTGTTGTCACGTGACGTCTCTGACCTCTCTCGTGACGTGAGTGGCATGTCTGTGACTGACTCGGCGAGTGTGGCATCTATGGGCTCTGTGGGCTCTCGTTTGTCAGCTGGATCACGTGTTCCTGATGATAACTTCTCGCCTCGAGGGTCCGTCGACTCTGCACGTGACATGAGTACCTCGTTCGGGCAGGCCATTTCTCTGCTTGTGTCTTCATTTCCCAAAACTCTCTCTCTCGTCCCCCCTCAACTGAAGTCTATCTGTCACACTATCTGGACGGTTTTTGAGGCCAGGTTCAAATCTTCTCCTACCAGTGCAGTTGGTGCCTTCATCTTTCTCCGATTCTTTTGCCCTGCAATTGTATCACCAGAAAGTGAAGGTTTAGTCACTGCCAAGCTCACTGGTGAGACTCGGAAGGAATGTCTGCAGCTCGCCAAGCTGCTCCAAAACATGGCGAACGGCACGTGTGCCCGTGTGCAGATGGACGGTATTTCACGTGACTTCCTGGATTCCCAGACGGGCATTGTGAGCGGCTTTCTGCGTGACATTTCATCGTCACCGGGTGTCATTCTCGCCCGCGACGAGACCCCTGACCCCGTTGTCTCAGCCGACCTGTACACCTCCCAGCTCGGGCTGCACAAGTTTCTGTACAACCACTGGGAAGACATTTACCACCGGATTGCGTTGGACAAGCGTTACAAGAAGCTGCTCCGGTCTCATCTGCAAACCGATCACGTGACTGACGACGACAGTGTAGCCCAGAAGAGTAAGAACCTGACTATCCTGCTCAGCACCATGAAGAAACCCAAGGCATTCTACTCGGTGACTGCAGCCTCTGATGATGAGGCTCCTATCCGGCAGTTCATCCATAAGAACATGCACAGAGACGTCTCTGTGGCCACCCAAAAGTCCCAGGTGGTGCACATGGCTGTGCGGAAGGACGGTATTCCTGTGATTGTGGTCAACTGCCGCATGCATGACCCCAACACCATGGACACGGAGTACCTGCTTTATCGATTCTATCAAGTGGCGCTCAAGCTGTGGGAGCAAAAGTTTGCTGTGGTTGTGGACGCCACGTTTTATACCGACAAGAACTACTTTGACCACACCGTGTTCCGGTCAATTGCCAAGATGGCGCCTGCCAAGATGCTCAGCAACTGCATTGCTCTGTACTTTCTCAACTGCTCTGTAGGCTTTGGAGACAGATTCAGACACACCAAGGAGGTGTTTCGAGCAGTGGAGTTTCTCAACCCCGACAAGATCCCCTGGAGGTTCCTAGACCCCAGCAACATTGAGGACACGTTCGACATTACCTCCTTGTCGCTGTTGCCGTACACCGTAGCGCAGCTCAAGGAGGGAGGGTACGAATACCGTGTGCGGCAAGTGATGCCTGCAGGCATGGAGGGCGCCGAGAGCCAGCTAGTGGTGACTGTGCCTGGCCAGCCCCCATTCCGCAACGTTGATTTCAAGGTCGGCGAGGATTTCATCCGGATTATGGCTGCCGACCTTGCGTACCCTTTCCCCGATGCCCCCTTGAGAACGGTGGACAGTATTCTGATCTCTACAGTGTCCGTCGTCATTGAGACCGAGGAAGGCTTCGTCGTCGTATACAGCGGTGGCGAGCTGCGGTTCCTATCTCCTCGAAAGAGCGAGATCGTGAGAACTATCAACGAAGTCCGCGCTAGAGAACATGTTGCCGCAGAGCCTGAAACAGACTTCAACAAGTTGATTGTCCGACCGGAGGATGTCATCCCAGCTCTGCTGAACATTGGTCTGCGATCGCTGGTGTCTGACGACAACAGCATTCGAACAACGGCCTACCGTCTTCTGTGTCTCCTTCAATCGTCGTTTGCCCTCGATTTTGGTCAGAATCTCATGCCATGCGAAGGTCTTGGAGTTCCTCATCTCTCGCTGCAACTGGCAGCGTTCTTATCCGAGGAAATCTCCATCACCCGTCCGGAAATGACGTATGACTTTCTGAGCGACTTTTTCACGGCGTTTGAGTCCGTGTCCGACTCAAAGCGCCAGGAGGTGATTGCGTACGCGAGCCCCTGGATCAGAAATATCTACGAGTACGTGTTTCTGACCGAGCACAATGGCTACGAGAAGACGGCGCGTCTCATTGGCCAGTTCTGCGACATCACATACCGCAACCCGTCCAACTACCATTGTTTTGTGCACCAGGTCTGGAAGGTGCTGTGCTCAGAGGACGAGCTGGCTGGAGTGCTCGTTAGCGAGATTGTGTCTCGTGTTACCTTTTGGCAGGGCCAGGGCCACTCGGCTGACAAGAGCAAGATTGAAAACATGGTTTCACTATTGACCACGTTCCCGTCAATCTCGCTGTGTGGCAGGATTGTCGTGGCCACACGTGCCATTGCCGAGGTGGCTCTGTCAGCATCACATAAGAAGCTGTCCAAGCATCCCAACTGGGACGAGCTGGGTATTCTTCTGCGAGTGTGCCGGGAAATTTTCTTTAACGCTCCCATGCTTGCCACTGAGTATCTGGCCGACGTGTGTTTCATCGTTTCCATCTTCGTTGACTCAGGCTCGCTGCAATTCCGCCAGTCACTGTACCATCTCATGGTGAACACGGCGCACTCGTTCGGTGAGAGCCCCAAGCTGCAGGCGCTGCTGAGTCAGATCAACGAGCCCAAGACGCGTCTGCTGTTTGGCCTGCACGCCGACAACTACTCGGCGTCGTCATCCACGGACATGGATAACTCTATCGTTGCCAACGTCGACTATCTCGAGTCATGCTGCTCGATTCTGCTCGATCTGTTGGATACGGTTGGCGACAAGGACCAGGCGAATATGTGGCGAACGCGGTGGATAACCTTTGTCGCCCGTGCAGCCTTCAACGACTCGCCGGCTGTCCAGGGCCGGGCCCTGGTTTTGCTGGGATGTCTGGCCAAGACGGAGGTTGAGGACGACATGGTGAGACGAGTGGTGGAGCTGTTGGTAAAGCAGATGACCATCGAGGATCCAGAGCTGGCCAGAGACATGGCCGTGTGTGCCATCTCGTGTCTCACCAAGATGGTCAGCGGCCTCGACCCTCGCTCATCCATCTATGTGGACCGGCTCTTCTGGATCGCCATTGCCTGTGTGCGATCCAGCGAGACCACTGAGGTGTTCAACGCTGCCATGGGTCTGTTGGATGCTGTTGTCAAGAGCTTGGACAAATATGGTGACTTTCTGAACGGCTCTCTGGCTGATCTGCTCATGCCGGCGATCGAGAATGACACCTCGTGGGCCGAGTTTGACGCGCTATGTGGCATCAAGATGAGCCGCGAGTTCTTTGAGACCGCCGTGTGTGCCACGATTCTGCGAGGCATGCAGAAGAGTGTGACACGGCCGAGAACGCTGACAGTGCTCGAGACTCTACTCGAGGTGTCTGCCAAAACGTACGCCAAGACGCCGCGGTCCGAGTTTGACTTCCAGGACGACGATTACATGGCCACTACGCCGCCGCACTTGTGCTACCTCTTCTTCTTGCATCTGTGTTCGCGATCTCGATCCAAGTTGCGGTCGTACTACTGGTTGGCTGGATACAGCGACACTGAACCGACCATGACGTCGTACAAATGCCCCGATGCGCTGTGGACGTACATTCGGTCCCCACACCCGTCCACAGTATTCGTTCTGGCTCTTGGAGCTCAGTTGTTCAAGACCTGTGAGGACGACGAGGTGATGGAGATGCGGTACCTTGGTGTGTTGAGTACCGCCGCCTCAGATGCGCCCACGAAGTTCATCCAGGTGTACTCAGACGTGCGACCAAAGCTGGCGTCGCACTGCTCGGCCACGCTCAACGTGGCGCTGTTGACGGTGGTAACGGAGGTGGTGTGCAAGGTGTTTTCGATTCCTGACATTTCCGAGCAGGTGGCGCGAGGACGCGAGACGTTGGAGGCGGGCCTCCGGGAGGCCGAGCTGGATTGCGTCACGGCATGTGCGGAGTTCAATCCCAAGGACAAGGATTACCGCACTTTCCGTCACGTGGCGGCAAAGAGCGTCAAATCGCTGCAACCCCACAAGTATTATTGATGGAATTGTATTTTTATGGTAGCTGAGCTGGACGTAGCGTGTGTGGATGTAGGTGATAGACTGGGGTTAGTATATGAACTCGAATGACGATATGTGTCGTGAGAGGAGTCGTGGTGGTTATCATGAGTGCATACTCACTGTGATGGAGGGGGAATTGAGGTTGTCGATGAAACGAAGTGTCATTTTATAGTCAATATGGTGGAGCTACGGAGAGGCTGATTGTTGACAGCCACAAATGGCGCGACAGATAGACAGAACCATTTCGGTGGCACAATGCAACACCACACCACCCACAGTCTTGCGGCTCGTGATGACTAATACAGCTTCGCATGGTACACGTCGACTCCGCCAGTGCGGTTCTCCCTTCCACATCGACACTTGAGTCAGAGTCCGTACAGAGCCCTCGTCGTGGTATCCTGCTTCCGTTTTGTGTAAAATGCAAAGTGTAGCCGGCACGGTCGTGATCCGGGTGTGCGGTGCGCCGCGTGTGTCCACCTGTTTGTGGTGTAGGTTTATCTGTGTGTTAGTGGTCGTGTATTGTGTTTTTTTCTTCTGTTTTCTTTGATTTTGGTGGTTTGTGTAAGAGAAGAAGAAGGTGGCACAAAATCAAGTCATTCTTCAAGTAGCTACAGTACTTGCAGTTAGATGTTGCTGCATGATACGTACATGCTTGTACATTTAACGTGCTCGCAGATGCAACACACATGCACGACTTTGGCATTTCGGATGTAGACAACGGGGTGCTTGTCAAGATGTGAGGAGGAACGCTGTCGAGGGAAACGCTGTCGAGGAAAACGCTGTCGAGGAAAACGCTGTCGAGGAAAACAATGTCTTGGGTTATGCTGAGCGTCCGTCAGATGTCTGCTCAAGACCTTTCCTCAGTCAACAGACCTCTCAGTGTGCAACCATCATCTACGACAGATCATTATGAGAAGATCATATCTTATATCAAACAGTTTGAACCAAGATAAATAGACCATGCTATAAAGGATTCGCTGAACAGTCAAAAGGGGATATTAATAAGTATATTCATCATTCCGTCACTTGTTTAAGTACGAGTACCGCATATCCGTAACAGTCTCAGATACAAGTGCGTCATTGAGTCGTTATATTTCACTATTTCAACTCCGTAAACCTGATTCTGCTTGTCTCAATTGGCCAAGAAACTTCGCCGTTTGCTTCTTCCTATCGTCCCATCTTCCTATACCCAGACTAGATGACTTTCCCTTGCCAGACCCCAAACAGAGACGTGATTGTCTACTGACTGCTTGGACATTTTCCAGTTGAAAAACAAGTAGGATACGGTTCCTACTTGTAGGATTCTATGTTTTGATGAAAGAAACATAGGATACGGGTCCTACTCGTAGAATTCTATGTTTTGATGTACTCAACCAGAATCACCCTTTTTATTCATTGGTTTCTGCCTATCTACAAGACAACTGAATACGGGAGATTAGTTGAGGAAATCCGCTAGAATGCGTTGTAGATATAAATGAATCCAAATAGAATGTTGACTCACTGTACTACAATGCTCAGGTTTGAATTATTCCATCTCTCCAAGGTGCTAGATTTACTTAGATATAGTTAAGGATAGTTTAGGGGTCATGTAATGTCGTTCTAATATCAACCTCATTTACTTAGAATTAGTTGGTGAGTGTGGCAAAGGTGGAATATCAATTAACATGGCAAACTGCACCACAAATCATGTTGTATACATCGGAGAGGAAATCTGAGAGGAATCGGAAAAGTTCAAAATACTTCTCATAACTGGATGACGTTTTACACACAAATCTGTGACAATTTTCTGTTCCAAATGAGGCTCAATTTCAGTTCAGTGCCCATACGTACATACAGACACAACTGTACGTTCTGATGGAATGAAAATGAGGACGATGGAGGCAAGATACCAAGAATTTTGTATGGAATAACCTGTTTTGAGCCCGTTGGAGAAGTCATTGACTCTTTTATATTTCTAATGTGACCGATATTGGTGTTTTTGGAGCGTTTTTGTAAGGTGTTTTGCTTGGGTTTAGGGGTCACGGTTTCGTGCCGTTTAAAAACTACTATTTGACGACTTACGTAAATCCTTGTACAACCAAGTTTTGTTGAATCACGTTCACAGTCCGTTTTCATCGCTAACATCACAGTAATCACGCAAAATCGCGTCCGTCGCGTCCGTCGCGTCCCCCGCGTCCCACGCGTCTGTTAATTTACCCAAACCTTGCGCGTCAAATATGTATCCTGATCCACACAACACTCTCTACTTCTCCACCGTTGCCACCCAACTACAAAATGAGACGAAACAAGGCTCCCAGTCAGATTCGCGAGCACGGATTGCCGGCAGAACGCCCCAGGGACCCCATGGATGTATTACATAAGCCGTTCAAGCGCCCGGCGCCGTCGTCTGGCTCCAGCTACAACTCCAACTGGCAGCCGTCCAGACGCGCCAGAACGGCCGTCAACTACACGGAAGGCGATCCGGATGCGCCAGTGTACCGATCTGACGACCCCGAGAAACGTGGCGGAGGTGCTGTCGTTCGCCGTGATCCATTGGCGGTCCTGAACCAAAACTTCCGAGTGCCGTTCAAAAACCGAAATGACGACTTTGTGGAATCTTTTCCGGCGCTGGGGATGCGCAAACCGGTGGATTTTGTGCCCCGACCGCTGCACGACCCCGCGGGAGAGTTTGCTATTGTTCTGTACGACCCTACCGTCGACGGAGTAAAAGATGCCGTCACCGAAGAGGATATCCAGACCGCCACCGAAATGACCCTGTCGCAGTCGGAGACAGATGTGGAGACGGTGGAGGAGATGAGAACAATACCCAAGAAACTCACGCTCGCAGAAATCCTCGGAATCTCCCCCAGAGATAAACAAAAGCCCAAAGAGTATCCGGAAGTGCCAGTTGTAATTGATCCCAAGCTCGCCAAAATCCTCAGACCACACCAGGTCGAAGGAGTCAAATTTCTGTACCGCGCCACCACCGGCCTCATCAACCCCAAGGCCCATGGGTGCATCATGGCTGACGAAATGGGTCTGGGCAAGACTCTTCAGTGCATTGCGCTGTTGTGGACGTTGCTGAAACAGAGTCCCCAGGGCAAGGGCACGATTTCCAAGGCCATTGTAGTTTGCCCCAGTTCTCTGGTGCGAAACTGGGCCGCCGAGTTTGTCAAGTGGCTCGGGGAGGGAGTCGTTGTTCCTTATGCCGTGGATGGGTCTCAGAAACCGGCTGAGTTGACGGCTGGTCTGAGACAGTGGGCCGAGGCTGAGGGCCGCAAAGTCACACGACCGGTGCTCATCATCTCATATGATACACTACGACGCCAGGTGGGTGCCATTGCCGACTCTGAGGTGGGTCTTTTACTTGCTGACGAGGGTCATAAACTGAAAAATGGCGATTCTCAGACATTTACCGCGCTCAATCAGCTCAATGTGAAGCGTCGAGTCATTCTCTCAGGTACTCCGATCCAGAACGATCTTTTGGAGTACTTTTCGCTGCTGAACTTTTCCAATCCTGGCCTGCTAGGCACCAAAGGCGAGTTTCGAAAGAACTACGAGATTCCCATTCTCAAGGGCAGAGATGCCGATGGTACGGATAAAGATGTGGAGAAGGCCGAGGCGAAACTGCTGGAAATGGCCTCTATTGTCTCTCCTCTTATCATCAGACGTACCAACGACATTCTGAGCAAGTATCTGCCAGTCAAATACGAACATGTTGTCTTCTGCAATCTCGCACCGTTCCAAAAGTCGCTCTATGTGCAATTTCGAACGTCCAAGGAGGCCAGATCTTTGTTGAAGGGTGAAAAGAGCAGTGAAGGAACCACCACTTTGAATGCCATTGGTATCCTCAAAAAGCTGTGCAATCATCCAGATCTGCTGAAGCTGCCGGACGAAATTGAGGGATGCAGAAAGGTGTTTCCAGACGATTATGCGCCGCCAGACGAACGAGGGTCGCGTGATCGCGACATTTATCCGCATTTCTCCGCCAAGTTTCTCATTCTCGAGCGGATGTTGCGGTCAATCAATGCTGAAACCAACGACAAGATTGTCATCATTTCAAATTACACGGCCACTCTCGATTTGATTGAAAAAATGTGTCGTCAGAGACGGTATGGGTGTCTTCGTCTTGATGGAACCATGAACATCAACAAACGAGCCAAGTTGGTGACTCAATTCAACGACCCCGAGGGCCAAGAGTTCATTTTCCTGCTCTCTTCCAAGGCCGGAGGTTGCGGTTTGAATCTAATTGGAGCTAACCGTCTGATTTTGATGGATCCAGATTGGAACCCTGCCGCAGATCAGCAGGCTCTCGCTCGAGTATGGAGAGATGGCCAGAAGAAGGACTGTTTCGTCTACCGTCTGATTGCTACTGGCACGATTGAGGAGAAGATTTTCCAGCGGCAGTCCATGAAGCAGTCCCTGTCGACCTGTGTGGTTGACGAGGTGCAGGACGTGGAGCGGCACTATTCCATGTCCAACTTGCGGGAGCTGTTTTCGTACGATGACGCCACCCCTTGCAACACCCACGATATGTATGAGTGTAAACGATGCCGTGGAGGGAAGCAGTACCAGAGGGCTCCTGCCATGCTGTATGGAGACGCCACCACGTGGAACCATTACTACAAGGGAACCATGGGGAAGATTGAGGATCTGTTGCTGCGGCAGGAGGAGGAGTTTGACGAGGTGAGTTTTGTGTTCCAATACATTTCTCACTAGCGTGCGCGAAGGAGATGGGCACGAGTTACTGGCGCGAGTGAGAGAAACGTGCGCGAGCGTGGGTTCGCGAATGTGAATTCGAGGTTGTTCGAAGCACGAGCATGTTACCGTGCACGTCCTGGGAGACATGGACAAGCTGTAGTAGTTGAGTCGTCAAGGCTCTCCTATGACAAGAAGAATATCACACCTCAACAATAGTACTGTTTTTGAAGGAGGGGGTGAGGATGGTGGGTCTGTTGGTACGTAAATACTCGTGAAGTATTGCAACCGGTACTGTAACCAGGGAGAACTGAAGCATATCATATATATTAGAATAGATACCGTTATGAATAATCATTGTGAAGTGTTTCAAGTCGCTGGGTACGAACAATCTCTCTACAAAGCTCTAGTGTGGTTCTCGTGAAGCGTGGTCTCTATATCACTATTTATCACCAGAGATGTTTCGGATTCTGATTCTGTATCCAACTCCATCAATATTGCTCAGACCATGTTGATCTCTTCTCAAATCGACTTAGTAAGCGTCATCAAGTTAGTAAATCAAGTTAGTAAAATCAATCGGTTGGTTTTGCAATGTCGATATCCTCCCCAACTGGTGATCCGATGTAGATACCCAGAGCACGGAACAAAACGCCACTAGTTCAGTCAATATATATCTGATCAAAGAGATTCTTTCATAAAAAGATATTTAACCTGCTTTAGTCATCATTTCTTGAGTGATAGCGGTTCTGTCGCCAGTAATGAGGACTAATATATACCATACGGTACATTTCAGTACTGTCGTATACCGATGTTCAAATGAGATTAGTTTGAACCTCTTCAAGTCAGCACATGACAGATTCGAAGATACTCAAGGAAATTGATCATAAGTACCCAGCTCCACGGATCATTCCTTCCAAGTTCCTCCCCAACTCTCCCGCAATCGTCCACAATTTCACACTCCCTGTTCGCCAGAAATGTATACAAAAGAAGGAATATCCAAGTTATTGGAAACATTGAAACGGTGTTGTGTTCCTTGCGACTCTTATAAAATGTCTGTCGTATATCTTTTCAACTTCTCTTCAGATTCAACAGAATATTTGCCGTTATCTTAGTAACATAAACGCATTGATACCAACCAGACGGAGAGAGAGACGACAGACGAAAACAAAAAAGAGAACTCGGGGTTCTGCCATCACCCAGAATCGAACTGAGGTTTCCACGGTCTTGTTGTGATGACACAATCTCCACAACGTGGTGTACTAACCACTATACTATGATGGCTGTAGACGTCAGAGGGTGAGATAGTATATAAGAGGGTGAAAGAGAGATTCTTCACCAGAAAAACTTACAAAAAAATATTCATATCTGATGAGATGTTCCGTTATTTATTCATTCCCCACTTTATGTATCCTCACAGCTCCCCTTTGCGTTCGGACATTGGCATTTACTATATGAACTCTGGCAGATAATAAACCAGAGCTAAATGGTTGAAAAACAGCCCGATTTTGAAATTTAATTATTAAAATAACACTCGCCAGTCATTTACATCTTTCTACAAACTCCTCCATTTCAACTGAACAAATAATCGTCATTCTAGACACATTTTCTATAGTTTTCCGTCAATGTTCATTAACGTGCACAACTTTTACAAATCACGTGATTTCAAAAGATATATTTCCACAATTATAATATGAAACTAATCATTGTGAGGTTTTCAACTCTCCATTTATCCATCGTTTCTCAATCTCGAGTTAGCCACGTTCACATTGAGCCGTATGTATACCTTTAATGGGCTGTAGAAATACTCCAAAGTTTCTAAATGTAGATAATACCCCATTTATTGATGCTTCTGAAACACTCTAATTCTTTTTTAAACCCCCCAGATCTCTCTTTCGTATTCTGGCGACATTTTACGCCAAATGACAGCATTTGTCACTATATCTCAAGCTACTCAACAACTAGGGAGTTTCAACATGTTGTGATTGTCCAGAAATACTCTCCACCCGTGTCTGTATCCGTTTATCAAGTCTCTCCAATAGCTACTACAGTTCTAAACGATCCTGGAAAGTGTCCGTCAACTATGTACCTATACCAACATCGGAAACATTCAATTAGGAGTTTGCTTTTTGACAAAACTAGAGTGGCTGGCTAAAAAAAGCAAACACAATGTGGCTTCCACTTCGGCTACAATACGACTGCTGCCCTTCCTCCCCTCTCCCTCCTGCTATTACATTCCCACCCGGGTTCTGTAGGTAAGCGAGATTGTGTCTTAGCTGCGGAAAAGTGACGAAAACAGAAGAATGGCCGATCTCACTGACATTTAGAGGAATCCGGGGATCAACGAGAGGGGTTATGATTTTCATATTCCCCGTATATTACTCCTTTTGTACTGACCTGGCTTTACATTTGCTAAAGTAGAATTTTACTTGTAATCGAGCCAATATCTACGCTGCATGCTTGATACTTGTGTCGTTGGATTTTTCGTGAATTTCTCGTCATTTCTATTCCAACTAATTCATATTTGCACCAGACTTGCGTTCAGTTTCCACACTTGTTGTTTGCCCAAGGTGAAGTGCTTTGTGAAGCATCTCTAAGACGCGTTTGGAAGGATTCACACGTCCCGAAAGTTGATAGATTCAATAGTATGTGTGGCTCCATTATTTCAATGGTCTTTGTTTGTTTGTCAACGGCTTGTTCGTGTCGGTAAGTTGCGTTTCGAGAACATTCATAGCGAGCTCGTGTTTTGTCCGTACTTTCAACAATGGGAGGTCAACCTAGTCCATTTTGTTGGACAAAGTTCCGCTCGGGACAATGGATTCATCTTCCGCACAGCTCCTTTTATCACGGGCTTCTTCCGTCACGTCTACTCTCAGGGACGGTGGGTAATAGGAACGAGGTTATGATAGCGACGATTTATGAAGCAGCCTTGCAAGGGTGGGGGTTGGGAGGAGATTTGGGGGATGGGGAGTGGAAAATTGGATTGTATCGGAAGAATCTCGACGACTGCCGTTCTTCAACAGCTCATTTTGGAGAGTCAAGGGTGCATCAACAAATCATGGTGAGAACCCATCAAAGTACAGTGTCAAAAAGCATCAAAAAAAACCCCAAAAAACTCTTGTTGGACTCGTAGAGTCCCCGATAGACTTTAATAGGCCTAAAGGGTCAGTTGTCTAACTCATTTAGCTCTATCTGGTCCAAATAGGTATCTTTGTGGGATGAACAATGGACAACAATGCATGAACAATTCACAACGGATGAACAATGGATGAACAACGGACGACAATGGACAAACAATGGACGACAATGACACAAAAAAGACAACAACTCCAATGTTCTAGACCAGTACACGTGTTCTTTGTATGTCTAAAACAAGCAGTGCAGTGATGGTTGACGATGACCCCCACTTTTGGTATTGTGGGGGTCACTATTGATTCCAGAGTCCCCCGGTGGTAGATTAACAAATGTTTTTCGCTCAAATATTTTACTAATCACACGTCTTTTGCTCTCCAACTACCTCTCCTCGGCCATGGAACAGATCTCCCGTGGTTATCGTCGTCAAACAGCCCATTCTAGAAGCTTCACCACGCACTAGCGGAACTTTGTACTCCTTATCACATGCCTTCGCGATGCCCTACCATTCATGTAGATCTTATAGCGAGAAACTTGCGCCTGATTCGTCTCTTGAAACCTACATCTCCGAGACCCGGGTGGGGCAATGCTAGTGGGCTATCTGGGAGCATTACGGTGCATCTGACTGTGCCGAAAGTTGTGTCTATTATACTTATTGGTGGGTCTGTAGATTGTCGATCGGAGGCAGTGCATTGAGCCGAGCTACAGAGGCTTTTGGGGGGGTTTGGGGGCGGTTTTCGGGTACCAACTTGTTGCGATTGGTTGTCCGAAGGGACTAGTCCTGTTTCTGTCTTTTTTCCGAATTAATTGGGGTTTTCTGTCACCACTGCCCGTCCAACTGATGACCAGGAACAAAACCTACGCTTAACACACCGAACAATAGTCGTTTAAATTGAATCTAAACAGTAATCATCCAGACAATAGCTCGTCATGAGCTGACCAAAGCGACAGAGTTGGTGTTTATGCGCTCAATCTGGAAAGTAGCAAACATTTTATATCTTTTTACTGGATCGTCAGATTCTCACGAGGGAAATTTCAAAATGTTTATCTGAATCTCACCAATATTATCCCCACTTTTCGCGCTCTCAGCTCCCCTTCCGCATTTTCTACACCTCCCCAAAAATCCGTGCCCGAAAATTCCCAGACCATAATCTAAGCTCCGAGTGCATAACAATGGAGGTAGAACAATATCATGTATGCAGAAACGTGCATACATGTGCATGGACATGCAGCCACGTGCCAGATTAGACGCATCGACCCGCTCATTGGAGGACATGCAACTTTTTTTTGCAACTTTTTTTTGCAACTTTTTTTTGCAACTTTTTTTTGCAACTTTTGCAAGGGGCGCTGTGAAGCGCGAAGAGGAAAAGTTTTTTCGCACGGGAGCCGACCGCGTGGATCGAACCTTTCACAAACCATACAGCCCCGTTGGTGCAGATTGGGCAGATTGTGCAGTCTCCGGTCCCCCTCCGACTCACCAGAGGGTCTAATAGACGGGACTATGCTATATTGTTGAGATATTGTCATGTATAGAATGTCAGATTTGGGGTATAGACAGGAACAATGATTATATATTTATACCAAGAGCCAAGATCCCGACCAACTCCAGGGTCAAATCCAGATTAATAGCTCCTCTACCGGTATCGCTAAAGTACAAGTACACTTGTCATTCAGCCTCTCGTGAGAGAAGCCCTACAAACACTGTAGAATTACGGCTACTCGCGCTTGTACTCTCACTCGTGATACTCGTACTGTAAACTTATGCGAAAGTTCACTCCAACGAGGTATTGTCTGTGTAGTAGTAAGGGGCTAGTCAATATACATCTTGTGCCTGATCGTAAACAGAAACTGTTAACTCCGATATGTATGTATTGTAGTCCCTGAACCTCGGGACATGTGCTGAAATCAAACATACTGGTGGACACTACCCCATCTCCAAAACATGGTCCCATATTCAACCTGTCTCACATTCTTTTGCTCAGACGATTCCTTTCGATTAAGAATACGATTTCGAGGGTTTAGTAGAGGACTATCATCTTACGATGCAAATGGGACGATGCAGAAAGGACGTTGAGGGGTGCCTCTGAGAAGTGCAGGTTTACGACTCCCGTGGTATTATTTAGCACTTGTGAATTACCGGAGTTAGCAACAGATAATCAGAACCAAGAGATCTCACATAGCGGTACCCGAATCCACGCCGCCGGGGAAAGGTTCATGTCACGTGACTGCTTATATCGATCCGTTTCTTCCGCTCATTATATGGGCCCATATAAGTAGACGATCCGTCTCAGGTTGGTACATGTCGTCATTTTTCTCTTTTCCCCAAATGGAACTTTGATGAGCTCGACGGTGACTTGATGAGAAATAGAACAAGGTATTATCTGAGCCGCTGCTACGACCGGAAAAATGGCATCTCCCTGGCTCCCCCGCGTGGCAGCTCGTATGGGACAAGCACTCGTGTGCCCCTTACTTGACTATGTGTGTGGAGTAAGACATTGTCGGATATAGGTGGGATGAAACTTTGAGGTTGGAGAAAAGGTGTTTTTACAGCGGAACCGGTACAGCTGTGGAGCTAGAATTTGGTTTGTATAACGATGTGTGTATCTTCGACAATTTGGTCAACTCCCGGTGTTGATATCTCCCTTGTGACTCCTTCTGGGTCCACGCTACAACTAGTCTCGCGTATGCAGCTACGGTTAACCTAGACCGTGATAACCACACAAAGAGAGGGTTTCTCGGACTTGAGTCGACTGTGTCAAATGGAGAAGCCCCGGAGGGAGGTTTCAGGCGGTCTCACGCGTTTCTCGAGGGTTTGCGTGTTGAACAAGGAGTTGTTGGTGCAGTTGGATGACATGTATGCAGTATCGAAAAAAATAACTGCACCATGTCGGAGAAGCGTTGATGTTTCTGGCCAGCGTGCATTGGGTGCCTTTTCCGGGAATATCTACCAGGCCTTTCGGAGTCACCATCACACTTCTTTTCTTCCCCATACTTGCACGGCTCGAGCTACTCCACCATTGTCTACAGTAGTCGCACACTAGGCTGTCTAGTCTTTACATAGTGGGACTACTCCAGGTGACACTAACCCCGCTTTACGGGAGCCCAAAAAGGTAGTCCAACAGCTCTGAGTCTCGAGGTGGCTGTATAGGGTCAAGATTTGAGTCTGGGTCAGTGTTGGATCGGTAGCAATTCAGCCTGTGCCTGAGCATCATCAAACGAATACGGAATTGTCAGGTTTGAAGGTGTTGCAATAATATCTATATGAAAATGATGCTCTCGGCCAGTAGAATCCGTTTCTCAAGTCCCCGGGTTCCCACCTTTTCTGTAGCATTTCTCAACCGACATTTCCCGGTAAGACATCTACAGTCTAAAACCTGGGGAACAAAGTCAACTTTGAGCTACGTAGACAGTGATCATGAGATGACTGAGACACGCAAGCTCACCAGATCAGCCATACAGGGCTGTAGTCACACTGAGCTCAAGGTTACGCAGGTCACCTGGCGAGATTATTCATCGTCTGGAACCGTTGTGTTCAATTCAGTCCATCC
Source organism: Yarrowia lipolytica (assembly GCF_001761485.1). Classification (NCBI taxonomy): domain Eukaryota; kingdom Fungi; phylum Ascomycota; class Dipodascomycetes; order Dipodascales; genus Yarrowia; species Yarrowia lipolytica. Next base: position 961,818 of record NC_090771.1, on the reverse strand, counting down.
GTGAAGTGGACAATACTTGGACAGTTTGGAATCAACACACAGAACGTTAGCACTTGTATTTCCAACACTTCCCAGCCATTTTGTATACTGTAATCAACTGGTACTCCCTCAGTTTGACTCAGATCAAAGTCTGAGATGTCGTATGAGCTGCACCCCACTTTTTTTTTGAAAAGATATGACACAGTTAAAAGTGCAACAAAGACGAGAGACACGCTCTGAAAATCTACTGTACGTCTAAATATCCACCTGAGGGGCTTCTATATCAAGGTTGTTGCCTTGGAACTCCCCCACGGACACTTCCAAGAGGGTTAGACTGGCTGATAGATGGGGCGAGAGTTAAGAGACTGTATGAGGCGGTAGAACTAGAGCTGTAGTGGTGAGACGTGGTTTATCGAAGACCCCGTGACTGTCTTATTACTCTTGGAAATAATAGTCCAGAAAATCCCACTCGTTGATGACTAACAAGTCTTCATGGTTTTCTGCTTAACTAAACCCAAGTAAATTCAAGTAGAAATTAGTAAGTCATACGGTGCTTTCTGATTCACCAGATTGAAAAAAAAACCTGAATAAAGAAAAATCTGAATAAAGCAACTCTTGTTACCACGTGATCCCCTTCAATTATCCAGGTTCCAGCTCCTTGTCATCTCAATAATCAATTATGCTACATTAAATAATTTTTCTACTCGCTTTCGAGGTGGAGTTGCGATCCGCCCAGACTCAGACTGGGAATCGACAACGGTTCATGTCAAAGCCAAATCGCTTCCAGCTTATTTCTTGTAGGACTCGCTAATGGCGTTCATGGCAGACAGAATAGCATGAATAGAAGCCTGGGAAACATCCTCGTCAATACCAACACCCCATCGCTTGGAAGTCTTGCCGTCCTCCTCATAGGCCAGCTCAATGTAAGTAGCAGCCTTGGTCTTGGAACCCTTACCAATGGAGTGCTCGTGGTAGTTGAGAACCTCGAGGTTGTAGCCAAAGGCGTTCTTGATGGCATCCAGGAAGGACGAAATGGGACCGTTACCGGTACCCTTGAGCTCGACTCGCTTGCCCTCGACGGTCAGAGCTCCGGTCAGCTCTCGCTCCTCCTTGGACTTGTTGGTCACCTCAAAGTCGTCCAGCTGGTACTTGCCCTGCTGCTCCTCAAACACGCCGTACTCTCGCTCAAAGAGATCCACCAACTGCTGGGCAGACAGCTCCTGTCCAACCACCTCGGCCTCCTTCTGGACCACCTTGGAGAAGGCAACCTGCAGGCCTCGGGGCAGATCGAGCTCCAGAGATCGCAGAATGATCCAGGCGGCTCCTCCCTTGCCGGACTGCGAATTGACTCGAATGACTGCCTCGTAGGTTCGGCCAATGTCCTTGGGGTCAAGAGGCAGGTAGGGGATCTGCCACTGTCGCTTGCCCTCGGCCACCTCATCCTTGACGTCTTCGATTCGAGCAAAGCCCTTCTTGATGGCGTCCTGGTGAGAGCCGGAGAAGGCACACACCACCAGCTGGCCGCCGTAGGGAGCTCGGGGGTGCACGGGGATCTTGTTGCATCGCTCCACAATGTCGATGATCGAGGTGATGTCGGAGAAGTCAATCTTGGGATGCACGCCCTGGGTGTACAAATTCAGACCCAGAGTGACGAGGTCGACGTTTCCGGTTCGCTCGCCGTTGCCAAACAGACAGCCCTCGACTCGGTCGGCTCCGGCCATCTGGCCCAGCTCGGCAGCAGCCACGGCACAACCTCGGTCGTTGTGGGGGTGCAGAGAAATGCAAATCTTCTCCCGCTCGGAAATGTTGGTGGCAAAGTACTCAATCTGGTCGGCGTAGATGTTGGGGGTGGCCATTTCGACGGTGGCGGGGAGGTTGAAAATGATGGGGTTCTCCTCGGAGGGGCCCCAGGCGGCCTTCACGGCCTCACAGACCTCAATGGCGTAGTCCACGTCGGTGTCGGAGAAGGTCTCGGGGGAGAACTCAAAACCCCAGGTGGTCTTTTTGCACTCGGGGTCGTCCGAGTCCTTGGTCAGGGCTCGCACGTGCTTGGCGCATGCCACGGCCTTGGCCAGGGCCTCTTCTCGCGAATGGTTGAAGACAATGTCCCGGAAGCACTTGGAGGTGGCGAGGTAGATGTGGATGATGGCCTTGTTGGCGCCCTTGACGGACTCGACGGTTCGGGTGATGAGATCCTCTCGGCACGGAGCCAGCACCTGGATCCACACGTCTTCGGGGGCGGTGTCGCAGGCAAAGCGGGTGAAGTCAAAGTCCACCTGCGAGGCGGACGGGAACGCCACCTCGATCTCCTTGTAGCCAATGTCGACAATCTTCTGGAAGTACTCCTTCTTCTCCGCCATGGTCATGGGATCCGGCAGCGACTGGTTGCCGTCCCGCAGGTCCGTCGACAGCCACCGCGGGGGCTTCTGCAGCGTTTTCGACGGCCACTGCCGGTTGGGCAGATTGATCGGGGGGAACGGCTTGTATTTGGTGGAGGGATCGGCCAGGTAGGGCATAGTGTGATGTGCGGTTGTCTTTCGGGGGTCGGTCACGACAGGTGCCAGAAAAGACTGTGGTATATATATATGAAAATGTGTCATCGCAAACTCTATTGTCCCGGTACATGAGCAAGGCGTGGTTAGTGCAGTCGACTGTGCAGAGTGCGGTATCGGCGGAAGGAGAATGAGCTGCGGAGGTGGCGGATGTGGCGGATGTGGCGGAAGCCCGCCTTTTTATTTATACGGGGCTCTTGTTTTTGTGTCGCTGCTGTTTGTGTCTGTTGTTTTTCTGTCTGTCTTTTTCGTCCAGCATGTGTGTGCTCCGTCCTCTCTCAGGGTTTTGCAGTGAAAAAAATAAACTCGGGTCGAGTCCGGACTTCCAGGCTTTTCCACACTTGGGGAAATCATGTGATGTTGAACCAGTGGCAAACCGAGGCCAAAAGTCGGCCGAATCGCGGCCTGAACACCTCCACAAACCCCAGCGCGGGGGAGAGGAAAGGCTCTGTGTCACGTGACCGTTTGGTTTTTATGTTTTTTTTGTTTTTTATGTTTTTTTGTGTTTTTTCCTGCCGCCGGCCGTTTTTCGCCGGTCTGGCTTCCGCTGTGGGTTGTTCTCCTCGGTCTATTTCTGGGGTAAAAACAGCCGCACGTTGGCTCTCTCAAAAAAATTAATACATAAAATAAAAATATATAACATAAAATATAGAATATAATATATAGAAATATAAAATAATAAAATATATATATATATATATATATAAAACCCCAGACCTTGACTCACTCCGGGTCGACAACAGGGCTGTTTTCGGCCGGAAAAAGACCCCCGGGGGCTAGATTTGGGCGAGGAACTCGGATCTGGGGCCGCTTTTGCGATATCTCTGTCCAGAAAACCCCCCAGCTACTGCGTCCAACCACCATCATGGCCCTCGGTTCCGACATCGCAGCGATTCAGGACTGCAAGTCTCCGGCAGAAAACATGTTCCTGCAGACCAATAGCCGGAGAGACGACGAGAGTGATAGACAGAATCCGATTGCTGGCTGCCGGCTATCGACTGAGCTTCTGCTGGCTCGGAAAAACAGCCACATGCCTGCGTATGACTCTGCCATTTGTGTGGCAGGTATTTGGTATTCACGGAAGATTCCGACTTTGGTTCCGAACACAGACTAAGCGTTCAAATTGTGAGTCATGTCAAATGCTGTCTTCCCATTGGCCAGAGAAGCGGGTCCAGTGGACTATTCGAGGCTGGGCTTTTTCCGTTCCTCCGAAAACCCGCCGAAAGTTCCTCCAAGTCGCAGTCGCAAGTTCGGAACATGAAATTACTTCAAAATTGGACTAGAGAGCAAGTCGAACTCCGTGACGCGGCCTTGCCGGCTTGAAGGCCCAGGTTTGAGAGCAAGGAGACCACCACTTCTCGTGGACAATTGCTTTGTAATCGCCGTTCGCCACTCACTCACGCCTTTGGAAACCGCACTCGTACGATACTCCACATTTCCACAATGTACGATACTGAGTCACCAACTGTAATTTTCAACGTCTGGAGCAACCCCGAAACCTTGTTTGAAACACGTGATGGAGACAGAATGTCGGCCAATTGCACACCAAGGCCGAGAGACTAGACGATAGACTGCTTGGGCCGGTTCTGGCTTCAAATTCCAGTTTTTCAATTCGGGTGGCGAAAATGTGTGTCGTTGCTGTGTGTCGTTGCTGTGTGTCGTTGCTGTGTGTCGTTGCTGTGTGTCGTTGCTGTGTGTCGTTGCTGTGTGTCGTAGTTGTTCTGTCTGTCTGTCAAGTAAAACCTAACTAAAAGTGTACGTCTTAGTTGGGACAATCGGAACAGAAACATCACATCTCCCCATCTCCCCCATCTCCCCCATCTCACTCAAAAATGCTTCAATTGAATAGCTGAAAAACGCTACATTCTTAAGAAACGCTACATTATCATGACAATATTATATTGTCCAAATTCTTGTACAATTCACCCCCCAAAACACCCACAAACAACCACCCATTTTTTTTCCGTCACCAAGTTAACCGAAAACCTTGTTTCAGATACCACCACACCGCTTCCCATCACACAAACAGGCGCTGGTGGAACATCGACACAGAAAAATTGAAACATTACCGTCGTGTGCCATTTCACAGGATATTTCCCGGGCAACCCCCGGTCGCTCTGCCCTAACCCTACCCTCCAAAAGCGGACATTTTCTCCAGCCGTTTGAGCTCCAACACTATTAACCTATTTATCCGCCACGTTGCAGCCAGATTGGGGGGTTGTGGGGGTCCGTGTAAGATGTGAGTGGTCTATTTTTGCCTTCTCGTAATGTGATATTTGTGTTTTTCACGCTCAGACAAACATTTTGATACCGCCAAATTGCAATTTCACCCACTTTCGCAAAAGTCACAAAATGGACACCCTCCGGAATCGAACACACGCGCCCACAACATGCCACCCAAACCTAGATCACGACACGTCAAAGTTATTTTATCTGTACAGAGATAGCCCATCTCCACACCACATCTACAGTCACACAAAAAATGGACGAACCAAGCTCCTCGCCACTAGACATTGTCTCGGTGCGTTTCCGACGCGCGCTGCAGGTGTACCAGCACTACGTCGACAAGTGTGTGCCTCACAAAATGAACCGATGGGTGGCGTTTGGCGTGTTGCTAACGCTGTTCATGGTGCGGATCATCATGGCACAGGGCTGGTACGTGGTCTGCTACACGCTGGGCATCTACCTGCTCAATCTGTTTCTGGCCTTTTTGCAGCCCAAGTTTGATCCTTCTCTGAAAAGCGATCTGGAGATGGAGGACGCTGAGGAGGGCCAATTACCAACCGAGGAGCCTGAGGCCTCGTCGTCGTCGGAAGAGTTCAAGCCCTTCATTCGACGGTTGCCCGAGTTCAAGTTCTGGCACTCTGCGACCCGGGCCACTGTCATTTCGCTCGTGTGCTCCTTCATTCCGGCGTTTGACATTCCCGTCTTCTGGCCCATTCTGCTCATCTACTTCTTCATTCTCTTTTCGCTGACCATGAAGAAGCAGATCCAGCACATGATTAAGTACAGATACCTGCCATTTGATATTGGTAAGAAGACCTACAAATAGGTGCAACCAAGGCGTGACCACACTTGACCGACGTCAAGGTGTCACATGACACAGTACCAGAGCTTCTGCTCGGACTGCTAACGCAAAAGGATACAGCAAGCAAGTATGTAAGGAAAGGATGGATTGGTGATGAGGTAGACTAGGTGACTTGTGGTTTAAACACAACACAGTCACATATTTGTACATGTTGATCGGGTTGACTCTCAACTCCACGGCATGGTGCTCCGTATGGATTGAGATTTCATCTTGTAGAGAACAACTGTGCCAGAAGTGTCTTGTAAAAGCATCCAAGTGGTATCTTCTTTATTGACGGTGTTCTAATTTGTTTGTTTACTGATCTTAGGCTGAAACACGAGAACCGCCACCATTTTCTCGGTGACCACGCTACCGGTAGAAGGATGCAAGATTCAGAATCTACGCGCCTGGGGCTTCAGATTGGTACTAGTTATGTCTAGAAAATATGTCTTAACCATTGTCAATTAGCCAGACTAACTAGTTGTAGATTGGAGTATAAATGAACGGCTCGATGGGTGTATGGAGTTCAAATCGAGTCTTCTGCCGTTAGATTGGATCTACTAAAGCCATTCTGCTTACTCATATCTATGTTACTAACAACTTGTTTTCCTTGGAGTGAATCTATACTTCACAAGACAAGTATGAAGCTGTTTGACAATCTGTTTCCGAAAAGTAGATTGATCAAGTCTCCATAAGTCCCCTCCAAGCGGCTAATGGTTCTAGTACGACACTATCTTATATCCGGCACCAATTTCGTCCTCTATTCTGACACAATTTGCGACCCAAATCCGACCCAAATCCGACTCCATGTCTGCTGATTACGGTCTCGTGAAACCAGACACACTCACTCGATTTGTATTGGAAGTTGTTCATGTGATGTAAACTCGACCAATGCCGCCCAAATGCTCTCCCTTTTGACCTCTCTCCGACGTTGTGGACCCTGCATCTCACACTCTCCCTGTCTCCCTCTCTCCTCCCCTTACTGTATGTACTGCTCCGTGGCTAACTCCAGCTATCTCCATACGGCTAGGAGGGTTAAAACTCCACTTGTACCAACTGAGACTGGACTAAAACATGGGGTATGGTGCTTGTAAGATGGCTTGTCTAGGAGAAGCAAAAGGATATCTCCGAGAAACGCTCAGATCCACGGAAAACCCATCTTGCTCGATCCCAGCTGCACTCCGATGGCAACGTACGATTCTGCTACCGGCCCATCGTGGACGAATTCTATTCTCCATTCACTCTGCTCGTGTCTCGTAAACTTCTTGCTAAAATCCCTGTTCACCCCACAATCTCGAAAACTCTCCCTCATGTCTTAACTCCGGACTTAGTCCAGGTAGCTACCCGTGAGACATTGCTCTGCATACGCGACCGTTGGAAATCTGCTCTGGGGATCGTGCATTGCTTAATTCCGAATATTGCTCCGGAATTATCCCGTTCAATTGATTTCGTTGCGTTTCCGTAGCGTTTTCAGCTTGTTTTTTTCCTCCAGAAATCTCCAAATCTGTAGCATCCAAAGACACTGTCAAATTATTGCAAAGACTCATCATCCCCGAGACGTTTGAAGCAAAGACAGCCATTATTGTAGGTCCCCAAAAAAAACATTAAGAAATTAAAACATTAAAAAACATTAAAATAAATTAAAAGTCCGGAAAATGCGCGCGAAAATGCCAAGATAATTTGCTTTTTGTTGTCACGTGACATAGACAACCGGATTTGCCAGCATGCCAAGCACGCTAGATTTCGCTAAACTTTGGGTTAAGGTTTCATAGAGTATTAACGTTTTCATAAAAGCATAAAGTTTTGGGGTTAGGGGATGTTTTATTTGGGGGATGTTCGATCTGAAGTGTCGGAGGTGAATCCGGGAATGATCTACAAATTTAATTCGGTGGTGTTCCGCAACCCTAGGCCGTGAAATACGTGAGCAAGAAGCAACTTGAATTTGGAAGTTGGGGGTTGAGGGGGGAAATGGGGACGAGAGGAAGGATTATGTGGATTATTTGTATTATTTGAATTAAATCGATTTTTTTCGGATTATTCGGATTATTCGGATTATTCGGATTAAATCGAATTGATCGGATTAATCAGATAAGTCGAAATACCGACTGCATTAATTCATCGGTATATATGAAACCCCTGCTTATTTTCCGTGAAAATATTCAAGATTCAAGGGGAGCGATAAAATGAAGAAAATTAAATTAAAAATTAAAACAAATTAAAAATTAAAAAAAAAATTAAAAAAAATTAAATTAAAAAAAAAAAAAACAAATATTTCACATGGGAAGCTGGAGTGAGTTTAGTGATGTCAAAGACCATAACGACGTCATTATTACAACCACACGTACTCAGTAGCGCTAATTTCATTGAATCAGTAAAATGTGATGGCAGCAACAACAACCTCCTACTGTACCATCTCCGTCCCCCAATTCCACGGAGTTGAGCAGTCGATAGACAGCGTCTAGAAATACCCGATGCAATCGCCAACCAAATATTCCTTGGCACAGCATCTATGATTTTTGACGCTTTGGCAATGTATTTGTTCGTTGCGTGTGAGCTGCAACTTTCACTTCTACCAGGCACGGCTACAGTTCGGCTGCTGGTCCTGAAGCAAGCGAGAGACTTGTTGACTCATTTCGGAACTGTTCCGGGAGTCCACGTGACCGGGAGAAGGGGTTCAATCATCAGTGTCACTCGATATGGTGTGCCCTTCTCGTGCCAGTGGGACCATCTTGTGTTTGCAGGCCTCCAGACGTCGTATAATTAAGCAATGACATTAACCATTGGGCTCCAGGTACAGGATTCGATCCGACACGTATATGGCGGACATTTCTTTTTGCATTCTCTGTATGGATTATCCCTCAGAGCTTTCTTTTGCTTGCGCCTTGCCTCCAATGTTAAGGTTGCGAAATGACAAAGTTTCATTAAATTGTCAACTAACTTAGGGTATTACTTGGGAGATGGTTGAAGTTGAGGGTACGTTGAAAGAAAAAAAGTGGAAAAACAAATGCGCAAAAGAAAGGTGGAAAAAACCAATGGTGAGGGGAAGAGTGAGGGGTCTCCAGGAACGGCAGTTATTCCTTTGTCGGCTTTGACATGATGTGCATTTGGCTGCCTACAACTACAAGTAGATGCGCGATAGTTGGAGTGCCATTTTCTGACGAACAGGCGATAGTTGGACCGCCATTTGACCACCCCAACTCTGACAAACAGCCCATGGTTGTTGTGCCGTCTTATTGTCCTTTTTTGGGTTGACACATAACGACAACGGGACACTAAGAGGTGCCAGGAGGTGCATTAGCGTCTTTTTGCAATCGAGATTCCAATGTAACAGCGTTGTAGACCGTCTGCAGCCGTCTCCGAGACCCGTATTGAGCCCTATCTTTGGTTTCTGCTGTCTCTGTTGACGCACTCAATCGACAGTCGACAAGCGGCCATCGACCGTGGCCCCAGGGCCATTCTTCGCCCCCAAAAAAAACAATTACCACCACCACCTAGGGATGGATTAGGTATCATCCGGGCAAGGTTTGCGTTTGTGGGATGGAATGATAAGAAGAAGTCGGCAAAACAGCCCACAAACAGTAGCAAAACGGCAACTTTTGGACCAGTAGTCCGTCAATCGAATCTCCCACGTCTTCTCCATCGAACGCATTAGTCAGTTCTTTGAAATCTCTTCCGCAACGCCGTTTTCCACGCCGCCCAAAATCCCACCCTCGCTAGTCCAAACTCTCTTAGGCGCGGCTTTTTCACCTTGCCGACACCCAGGAAACGGAAGAAAAAAACACCCCAGTTATGCTTTGACCGACGCAACCACTTAGTCTCTTATTCTCTTCAACAACTAATATAAGCGAGGTGGGCTGTGGCGTAACCTGACGGCCTGAAAACGTGGGTCAACCGCTGGCACACGTATGCATCGCATCGTGGAGTCGTTAACGGACCATAAACCCGGCCCAAGGAAAAAACGGTCGTGTGATAGTCTGCGTTAGTGTCCACTAGTGCTCTTGGGCGCCCCAGAGCACTCTAGAGCACTCTTCTCCCAAAGCTCTTCTCACCGTGTGTATGGGGGGTGTTTTTTTTTGCACCGTATAACTCGTACTGTATTATGTACCGCCCATGGCCTCACCCAAAGGCTATCGCCAACTCTGTAGCCGAAGCCCTAGGTAAAGGAAACCTAACACTTCGCGGCTGTGAGACAGATGGCAGGGCGTGACTGCAGTTTTTCAGCCCAGGGTGACTGCAGTTTTCCAGTCCACGGCGTGACTGCAGTTTTTTCAGTCCTTGGACTGAGTGCATTAGTTGGGATGACTAAGATGTTGGCGGTACTAGTAGCAATACAGACGCTGACATAAAGACAATGACGACTCTAGACCAGCTCGATGGTCCTGCTCATGGTCCTGCTCATGGTCCTGCTCATGGTCCTGCTCATGGTCTCCTTGTCCGGTCGCGTTGTGTTTGGATTCGACGATAGTGGAAGTTTGGCCAGATTGATAATATTGCCAAAATTCATTTCGAGTATGGACAAGTGTCGGAGTACAAATATGAGTACAAGAGCAGTGGTATTCAATTTCTTGGTTGATTCTAGCTATTTTTCTTGTAATTTTGCAATTTTACACCAATATACAATAATAATAGTAGTACAGCGAATTGTGTATGGCTATAGACCTCCTGTACCAGCATCTTACCGCACTACTACGACTGACTACGGGTTACAGAACAACCACTCACTGATTTGTCAGCCCAGAAAAAGTCAGCAAAGAGTTGTCATTTACCCCTCTCATTTCCAGACGCTGAAAAGCCCAAAAAAACCCATCCCCATCCCTTCCATCTCCATCCCTTGCCATCCCCAACCCCACAAGTGCCAATATCTCAATATCTCGGAAGTCAAAAACACCACCACTTGGCGCATAAAACACGTCCCAGCAAGGGGCCATTAATATCCCCGAGATGGCATAAATGCGTCTGGCGCGCGGTTGACGAGTACAAGTCTGAATGAGGTACGACGCGCGGTTGACGGTCTGGACCCTCAAGACCCAGTCCGGCTCAGTCGGGCTCAGTCTCAAGACTCAGTCTCTTGACTTTTTCTTTTCCCCGTATATTAATAAACATAACGTGAAACACACTGTATGAAGTGAATGTGGGGGGTGATGGAGGCGATGGAGACGATGGAGGTGTTGGTGGCAGTTCTGGTAGTTCTGGAAGTCCTTGAAGTCCTTGAAGTCCGGTGCTAACGCTTGCTGTTCTGGTGGTGCTCAAATGTCTACTCTACTCACTCTACACTCTCAGTGATACCATGGTAAAAATTAATCTATAAATAAATAATGCGACGAAAAGTTATGCGACAATGATGGGAGACTCGGATGCAAGGGGAAGTTCGGAAACCTGAAAAGGCCCCGACTTGTGCAGGGTCTGGGAGTCGGACTCGGCGACAGTGTTGTGATGCTCAAGATCGTCCTCCTCGTCGCTGGAAGAGGAGTAGTAGAGTTGTGGGGCCTGGAGGTCGTCAACACTAGAGTTGGTGGTGTTGTAGAAACAGGTGGTGGTGGAGGCAGACTCGGAGTCGGTCTCGACCTCCTCATCCTCGTCGTCTTCGTCATCATCGACCTCCTCGATGCTTTCGTATGCCTGGTAGGTGTAGTTGGGAGTCGAGACCTGCTCGTACTCGTTGTCGCTCTCGTCCTCCTCCATAATGTGCGATGGGGTGGAGGAAGACATGTTGATGGCCTGGGTCAACTCGTCGGAGGAGACAATGTTCTTGTTCTGAGGGGCGGAGTGGTTGACCTTGCCCTTGGCCCGTCGCTCGGCCAGTTCGTCCATGAGAAGATCCACCAGGTTGGCGTGCGACACCAGCTGGCGCAGGTGGAGATCGGGTCGAGAGGCCTCCTTGGTCAGCTTATGTCGGGCCTTGGAGGCAAGGAAGTAGGTTTCGGCCATGGAGGCGGAGGCGATGGAGGAGTTCATCTTGTGAGGCGTGGAAGAATGGTTGTGGAGAATGATGATGGAGGTTGATATCGAGAAGCCATTTGGGGGAGGGGACCCTCGATATATAAGTGGGTAAAGCCGAGAGGAGCCAGAGCTAGTTTGCACACGCAGAGGGCTAAAAAACGCAAAGCGGACGGGAGTTGGGTTTGAGCAAGAGCTAGAGGAGCAGGAGCTAGTCGCACCAAACTCTAGTGGTTTGCGCTGTTGGTTTTGTGTTTTTTGGTCAATAGCACAAAACGAAAAGTGGCTGTCGAACGCAATTTGTAAACTTCGATCAGGTGGAGGGTTCAGAGGGTTGAGAGGGTTGAGAGAGTTTGTCGGTGGTGCGCTATGGGCGTCAACTTGGTTCTGGTGGTGTGTTATGTTATGGGTCTCAAGGTCAACTTGGTTCTGATTCTGCTTCCTTCTCATGTTCGTCATCACCTCAAATCCGGACTTCCGGCAATGTGCCTGAATGTTGCTGCTGACAGATGCCAAGTTCATTTCCAGACGCATCCATGCATCGCCGCTATCCTCCAATCATTGCCGGCGGCCGGAGTTAACTCCAACTTTGTGCTGGTGCTGTAGATATGTGCTCTGTCGGAAACCGGAGTTGAGAAGAGGGAAAAAAATTAGAAAATTAGAAAATGAAAATTAGAGAATGAAAATTAGAAAATGAAAATTAGAAAATGAAAATTAGAAAATTAGAAAATTAGAAAATTAGAAAATTGAAAATTGGAAAATTAAAAAATTGGAAAATGCCGACAAATCATTATTCAGGCACGGAATTACTGTAGCAACTGAGGAGAAACGCACGAGGAAAATAGAACGGGATTGGAGATATGGAGATATGGAGATATGTACAACCCGCTTCAAGTGGTCCAAATCTCCACCCTCGTACCGCCTCCCTACCGCCCAGTCTCACTTGTCACTTCTCACACAGTTCAGGCTGATGGTTGTACGAGTAGTCGCAGGCAGGGCCCGATCGATGGTGTCTGGGTTTGGTCTTCAGACAACACGCCATCGGCGACGGGACAGGGAAAGTGGCATGAGAACAGTACAAGGACGGTACGATTGAGTGGAGGAGGAGGTGCACATGCCTCAGGTACTTGTACGAGAACGCCGTATTGTCGCCCCGGATAGCCGCGCGGAAGCTGTATCGAAGCAGAGAGCTGCTGGCGTGACTGCGACCTGTGACCGTCTCCACTCGCTTCTCGACCTTGCGGCTGAGGATATTCTTCTCCCAGGCGGCGGAAGTGTGGAGAGAGTAGTGCGGCTTTTAGGGCGGCAGGAGGGGGTAGGGTATTCGGTGAAGGAGAGCCGGTATCGGAAATCTGAAAAAACCACTATCGCCAGGACTTGTTTTCCCGTCGAACAGTATATCGAACGTCCCGTTTGCGGGAATGGTCCGTCCACCAACCGCGTCCCCAGCTCTCTTATCACCTCCAGACACCCAAACCCAAACATTTGCGCGCCGCACCCCGAAATACGTGCCTTCCGAGCTACTACTGGCTGCGACCGCTGCTGAATAATCTATTCGGAGCCGCAGCCAGGCGGTTGCACTAGCCGAACCTCTTTGTGGTCTCGAGTGGGGCCTGCACGTGGTCTTTGGGACGGGCTGGACGGGTTCGTGACCCTGGACGGGTTTGTGAGAATGGTTCAACTCTCTGGAGGGCGAATCTGCTGCGACAAGCACTTGGCTCCTGCTTCGACTCTGCACAGAACACATGTGAGCGGTACAGGGACGCTATACCGTAGGAAGAATGACAAACGACGCTATAGAACTGCAACCGAATCAGAGCAGATGAGACGGACAAACCGATAGCGCAATCAGGGACCGGAATCGACCTAGCGCAACCCTAGAGTCTAGCTTCTATGATCATCTCCATCTGTTTGCATCTCAAATGGCGTCCACTTGCATGTGCAACAAAAAGCCAGTTTTCGCTTGCTCACCATCGCCCATGGAGGTGGTTGCGAAACCCTGCAGCTATAGGGTTGGTCTACCGAGCCCTGGAGTGCCACCGACAGAGTTCAAACAGAGAATGGTACTTTGAAATTTCCAACAACAAGTGTTCCTCTTGCACGTGTTTCACTCTTTGTCCTCCTCCCCGTCTCTCACTCTCTATCTCTGTATCTACTGTCCTCCTTCTTCTATGACCCCCACACCCCCACGCTATCAGCCTTGGAAAGCGCACCAAAAGTAGCACTGTGGGAGATGAAAACTTGATGCTGTGATGACAGTCTGCGGGAGATGAAAAATTGATGCTGTGAAGTGACAGCTAACGAACGCACGTGTGTTGAAGTCATTAGTTTCACCGTTGCGGAGAGAAGACAAGTATGGGACCCGTCGTACTTTACCCAGGAGAGAAAACAGGTGTGGGACTCCCTGATGTACGAAACAATCAAGTCTTCACTACAGTATCCAACTTGTATCGTCGTTAGTGTGAACTCTGACAACTTCCGATACCCTACATGCAGTATCTGGAATCGAAGAAGATCATTGTGTGGACCAATACGTGGAACAAAACCACCACACGCCCCGATCCGTTGCCCTAAGTGTGGAAACGGCGGCCTGGGTCCTGTCTCAAATAATCAACGACCTTCATACCGCCGTTGTTATCCCCAGCCCTAGTTTGTATAAGATATTTATGATTTAGCAAGGGACAGTGATGGCCGGAAGAACTCCGCTGAGCCCTCGCTGGAGCCGTCAGACTTGAAATCGGTGCTCTCAGCCCTTCTCCTGACCCTTCCGTCACTTCTACAGCTCTCTACAGCTCTCTATACCTCCAGAGAGACCTCAATTGGAGGTCTACACACCCCCAGATTGATCCCCGACCCTTGTTGCACCCCAAATCTGCCCGATCGAAGCCCTAAACAAGCCCTTGTCCCTCCCTTGCAGACCCTGACTCCCACTATCTTCTAGATACCAGTCCACGCCCCCCAACACTGATCCACATGTGGCTGTACAAGTTCCCGCGAGCCCTAATAACTGGTATTAAACCTTGGCGCTAGTGCCAAACGTTGTCGAGCAACCGAGCCCTAGATGAGCACCTATAGCAATGTTATAGATGGTCTAGAGGGTCAAGACGAGTTCTACAGCGTCTGGACAGTCTTGATATCTGATTTTTTCAGTCCATTTCCGCCCACAAACATCCCTCCAAGGCCTCCAAATCCCACGCCGCGACGTCGCGTCCCCATGTTTCAAGCGTACCGATCGCACGCATCTTCACTCCACCTTTGTGGATGATGACGAGTTGGGAAAAGCATTTCATTGAAGACAATACGAACCGCCGCCGGAAAAACTCCGGTGCTGGAATGCACACGGGCAACTCGATTTGTTCAAACCGCCGTATGAACAATACGATGTGCGCGATCGGAAGGACTCCGATGTTGCTACTGCAGTAGGAAAACGAACCTTAGTCAACCCTACTTCGATCTCTATAGCAAGATGCGAGCAGTAATAGATGACAGATGCCGACCACTTATGCGTCTTCCCGAAAAGTACGGATCCTACACACCCACGGTTGCCTGAAAGGTGTGCCGGGTTCTGAGTCGGAGGCTCCTTAGCGCAGCCTCGCAGCCTCGCAGCCACGACGCAACCCAGCTCTCTCCAGATACAAGTAACTGCACTGCCAAAACACACTCGCACCGGTGCCAACATGTAGGGCAAGAAAGTGAACGTACGGACCCTGTAGGTTTGCGTGGGAGGTTCGGGTACATGCTCGTAACCGGTGCATGTAAAAGTCCCCGTATACGTGCGTGTTTGGAAGACCTGAAGAGAAGGCCGAGTCCGTAATCCGATCAAAGTGCATCTGCTGCATTGATTGGCCTGCATTTTGGTTTTGTAGCTGCAATATTCGTGGTTCTGGGTTCGGATTTTGGTCCCCGTTGAAGAGCAGCAATAAATGATGCTAAAAAGGGCCAAAAAACGACGTCATCAGCCACCCACTCTTCGGCACTCCCTCGCTAATCCACTGCCCCCTCAGAACTACAACCCTCAGACTTCATGTCTACCGCAGAAACTTTCATATCCTCTGTTTTCATGACGTCATGAGCTGCTGCTCTCACGCACCTCCCCAGCAACCTAACTTCCGGCCTCGCCCACGATCGAGCCAAGGGGTGAAGAGAGGTTCTTCAGGCTTGTGCGTAGATCCTCGTCTGCACCTGTAGATCTATCTTGGTCGGCATACACCCGAGACAAAACACTTTGTACAAGCACATCAGTACAGTACAGGCAAAACTGTGTCTGGCGACAGGGTACCTCCTTGGTGCTCAAAGATAGTAGTAATACACCTCGCTACCTCTATCCCCCACATTACCAACCAATACTCTCTACTCTACTACCCTCCAATCCTCTCTACTTGCCCAATTACGTCACCTCTCTGAACATTCGGAAGATCCCTCGCATGTAGAATAGACTCCTTGCCAAAGGGTGCAAATCAGTGCAAAAGACGTCCAAAAGAAGAGATACCGGAAACAGACACACTCGTGTAGATCACGTACACTTGTGTCAAGGTCACGTGCCACTCCTAAACGGGGTCAAAGTGGTTTCGCGATTGTGAGACTTGATTATACTGTCTAATCCAGGGTTGTATGTGTTTTGCAGAGGGAAAAAGTTGGGCAAATCGTCAAGGGGAAAATTGACGCAGGGGAACAGGACATTAATAGGCACAAGCACTCATCGAACACTTATCGCGTGAGGTTTATACCTAGTTCGCTAGACTGTGGTGTTGTAACCGTAGTAGGTAAGTAGTGCCGGAACACACACACGAAAGGCTTGATATCCAGCGTGTGACAAAAATAATGATACCGTTTGAATCAGAAAGATGCACTGATTCTCGTGGTACAAAAATCAACCTCTCAAGACCATTACTGATGAAGTTGGTGACTACTCCACCTTAGGATGATGCAAACATCGCCATCGCGTGATGAAGTCAGGATAACGACAAGGAGAGGTTCGACATAAAAAGAAAAGTGTTTTATTAGATTCAAAAGGGTCTGGTTTACTCACAGTACAATTTTTGTCCCGGTCCGAGTAGTATTTGTAAAGTTGACATAATTTCTCCAATCCAAACTAACCATCCAACAAAATAACCTATATTTACTTCACTTTAGTCAACAAACATATCCTTCTCTAGAATGGTCAGTTTTATAGCTAGAGCTTGGGGGATTTTTACAGAATGTATAATACACCCGAAATATGATCTCAAACTAGTCACTTTTCTCGTAAACGTCTCTCATCACTCTTCACAATGCCCCCTACTTCTCTCCTATATTTCCCCATAAAGTTGTATCAGCGTAAAGTTTAAAAGTACACGCACCACTTGTCTTATCACTTCACATCACGGCCCCAAACTCGTCTCAGACACTCAGATGCCACGGGAAATCATTACCATCCAGGCAGGCCAGTGCGGCAACCAGATTGGCGCGCGTTTTTGGGAGCAATTGTGCCGCGAGCACGGCATTTCGCCGGACGGCACGTTTTCTCCGACTACCAACACCTCCACTAACGTGGTAGACCGCAAAGAGGTCTTCTTCTACCAAGCTGATGACACTCGCTATGTTCCTCGAACGCTGCTACTGGACTTGGAGCCACGTGTCATCAACTCCACCGCTCTGGAGTCCCCTTATGCGCGAATCTACAACCCCGAAAACGTGTACATGAGCGCCGACGGCTCTGGAGCAGGCAACATTTTCGCCTGTGGCTATTCGGCGGCAGCCAAGATGGCAGACACATTGTTAGACATGCTGGATCGAGAAGCAGACGGATCGGACTCGTTGGAAGGGTTCATGCTGCTCCACAGTATCGCAGGAGGAACAGGTAGCGGAATGGGCTCGTTTCTGCTGGAACAGATCCACGACCGGTACCCCAAAAAACTGATTCAGACGTATAGCGTGTTCCCGAGCTCGTCCCAGGTCTCCGACGTGGTTGTGCAGCCCTATAACAGTATGCTGACTCTGAGACGACTGGCTGAGTATGCAGACTCGGTGGTGGTTTTGGACAATGGAGCGCTGGGAAACATTACGGCGGAGGCTCTGAGAGTGCAATCGCCGACCTTTGATCAGACGAACCAGCTGGTGGCAAGCGTCATGAGCGCCTCTACAAGCACATTGAGATACCCAGGATACATGCACAATGATCTGGCGTGTATTTTGGCGTCTCTGGTGCCCTTTCCTCGACTGCATTTCCTGTCTACGGCCTACACTCCGTTTTCAGCCGACGTTTTGGACGCCAATCCTTCTGGAGGGTCTTTTGCTGTCCGAAAGACCACAGTCCTTGATATCATGAGACGACTACTACAGCCCAAGAACAGAATGGTATCTGGCTCTGTTTCTAGACAGTCTCGATACGTTGCTCTGCTTAATATCATTCAGGGCGAAGATATTGACCCTACAGATGTCCACAAGGCTCTGTTACGAATCCGAGAACGAAACCTCGCGCCGTTCATTCCCTCCACTCCTGCCTCTCTGCAGATTTCTCTTACCAGACGGTCTCCATACATTCCCACGTCCAAGTCGCGTGTTTCGGGTCTGTCTCTGGCTAACCACACATCTATCACATCTGTGTTCAAGCGAACCATGGACCAGTTTGACAAGTTGTATCGAAGACACGCGTTCTTGGATCAGTATAGAAAGGAGGAAATGTTCAGCGATGGACTTGGCGAGTTTGACGAGGCCCGCGAGGTGGTCAATGGTGTCGTTGAGGAATACAAGGCGTTGGAGCCTTTGGGGGAGTAAATGGACAGTGGCATTGGTAAAATGTGGTTAGGAATAAAATGATTTTCATGATATCACCTCCGACAGTGATTAATATGAGTAGAAGGCTGGGTTTCTAACCGGGGGTAGTTAGGAGTTGTTTATTTTAAGTAATAGTTGGGATAATTATTGGGTTTGTTTGTAGTTTTTGTTGAGCTTCTGATAGAGAAGAAAAAAAACTGAACTCGTCTGAATTTGATCCCAATGAATGACGCAGTTGCACAGAATTCAAGTACGATCTATATCTGGTCAACTATCGGTACAAACACCTTTTTTGTGACTATTATTTCATTCAACTGACTCCAACTAGTTACCTTCACTACATATCATGATCTGCCTGTCTTCCATGTCTGGGAAATCGTCATCAACGAGTACCACAGGGCTCTCCATTGCTCTGACAATCTCCATCATTGTTCTGAAGATTTTCATCATTGCTCTGAAAATCTCCATCATTCCTCTAACGATCTCCACCATTGCTCTCTTTGCCACTACGATTCCGAAAGGTCCCTCCGGATGGATTCGGATCCCCTTGAGTAACAGAAACCCACAGTCGGTCTCTTGGAACGGCATGGAGTCTTTGTATGTTTTCCAGGTCCCGAGGTTGTTCTTTTCCTTCTCCAATCTTGTCAATCGGTCACTCAGGTTTTGTCTGGTCATTCCGTCGAGACTCTTCCAACAGAAGATGCTCTCTCTGTTTTGTTGAGGTGCCTTTCTGGTCTTTGGGAGCTGTGCAAGTTCAATGCTCAAGTTCTCAACCTGTTCTCGAGTCTTCTTGCCCATGATTCGAGATTCGAGAACCTCCGCTTGTTTTGCAGTTTTGGACGGCCCAGGACAGAAAAGCGAGCTTGGATTTGCCATAGTCAAGTCGTCTGTGGAGTTCTGTTTCTCTACCAGTGCTTCTCAAAAGCCCTCTTTTGTCTCCAAAACACCTTTCACTTCTCACCACTGGTGCTACTACTGGTGATAGAGGCAGTGAGATCGGTGATGAGGATGGTCGTGTAGTCGAGGGATGAGATGTTTTTGAAATCGCTACTCTTTGGTGCTAGCTAGCCAGAACTTGGCCGAGATGTCGCATGCCACATATGTGGGTCCCGAAATGTCTGTGGGTGTGGGCAGACTCCAAGGGTGCGTACCGTACTCTCCAGTTCACGAGACCTGCGTCTTCCTGGCTCAAGCGACCTTCCAGCACCTGAGGTAGTAATTCAGAGACATGGGGTTTCGTTCTGATCCTTGGGGAACCGGAGAGGCTAGACATGGAGTCGTTCGACCCTGGTTCCATGCCCGTAGTTTCAGAAGGGGCTGTTCGTATGTCAAACAAGTGATTCTACAAATATGCGACAAAAAGTGGCAATTTGGGATTATTTGGGGACGGACTTCAGAGTAGAGAACGAGAAGGACCTTCATCTTGGTGGTTGTAGTGGTGTAGTGGCTGATTTCTGCTCGAAATCCCTTTTTCTGCCTCGCAAGTACTCGTTCTTCTGTCCCTAAAGAAGCCACGAAGCAGCCACTTCCGCGGAAAGACACGCTTCCCCCTTCATCGTCTCGTTCAGTTTCCCTGCCGAATACCGCCTTGGTGGTTGTCTTTGCTTGTCTGACTCAGTTTCTGGCCAGGTTGACGGCCTTGAAAGTTCTTCAAATATCTTTCCGACGCTCGAAAAGCTGTTTAGCTGTCTCCATCACTGCCCTGACTTATTCAATTGCTGAGAGACATGGGCCAGTTGAGAAAGCTCTTGATCTTTCCGAGAATCTCGCATTTGACAAGACTCCACGGCTCTGAAAAAGTCGCCCCTGCCAGTCCAGTTGACGACGTTGACGACGGTGAAAACGTAGGGTGTCAAGTTCCACTTTCTGGAGCTGCGATCAACCTTCTCTCTGTCAACAAAAAAGATGTGGTTCCTTTTGGCCTTCCACAGGAATCCATCACCGTCAGATTCACTCACTTGAACCGAATAATTGTATTCGAAACGGTCTTTGAGAATAGACACCCCAGGTCCCCCACGAAGCGTCTCGAGACCCCGATAAGTCCTTTCTCCAAACGGAGTTCTTGTGCGGGTTGAATGTGCAGGAACGACTGCTGTTGAGTTCAGAGTCATGAACTGGCTGTCTAGACGTCGTCTTCTTCTGTTCCCATTTGAATGTCGTTGACTGGGCTTCTTCTTTGAAAAAGATCAACTGTGAAATCCGCTTCAGAACCACTGATTTCACTTCCATTGCTGCTTTCGGAATGTCAAGTGATTGGCATTATGTAGTATGTACTGGAGTATACGCAGTTGATGTTAGCTGAGGACTTGTTCTTGAATAGAACTTGGAACTGTTGGTGAACTGTTAAGACCTCAGTTGTCTACTATTCGTGGTCCTCACGGCTCTCACCGCTCTGAACAGTTCAGGAATGTACCTGCACTCAGCATATGATTGCGCGAGAGTCAATGACGATCCGTGGAGAAGAGCAGAAACTGAAGAGTACCCTTAGAGCTGGACAGCTCCATTATCGAATCTCTTTGTGAACTCCTCTGCCACGGAAAAACTATATGAGTACACCATATATGACGGTCTTGGAACATTACTGCCTACCCATAACCATGCCCAAACTCGAAAACTACAGCTATACTGGGTTACTTGTACAACGAATGACTCGGAGGTTCACCCTGAAGAGTTCATGTTTGGATAGGTTGACAATCTGACTGGCAGCTAGCCAGCCTGGGTCTTCTTTCTGGCTTGGCGGGCATCGGACCAGGGGTGACTGTCATGTTCATTCGACCAGGGTCTATATAACATGATTGCGCTTCACGATTGTCCTCTAGAGATTGCTCTGCTGTTTTCAAACTTCTTCAAGGGAGTCAACGACTAGCACACACAGTACAGCAAGTGCAGTACAAGTTAGTTCTGGGCCGCAGAGATTCACGAAATCGGTTGCAGGCAGAAGTTTTTCCACTCACCCATTTATTTGAGAAGTCTTTGTACAGTTTTTTCAACTACCGGAGTCTGCTAATGTCTTCCTTGTCGACTCACGTTGGTGGGCCATGGCTCTCATACACATGCCAACATAGAGCTAAAGAAAGACACTCAAAGAAGGGAGGGTTTGTCGGCAAATAAATACTTGGAAATCTTTACTATCTGCCCATTTCATTAGTATCTGCTCATTTGCTGCTCGGTATCCCCATTATCGTCATCATCCTCCTTATTCATTTTCGATTCTGAGTGAGAGCTCTGGTTCGGGGCTTCCACTGGCAACCAATAACTCAGAAAGGAGGTTGAGAGTCCTTTCATTCATGAATCTCCTCTTATCAGAAAGTTTTAATATGAATATCACTTGCAATAAATCAACTTCTTCTCTTTGGATCTTTTCGTTACTGCTTCAAAAACACTCGGTTTTATTTCTGGGGAGATTTCTGAGCTATCCCGCAGTCAGTCTCACAAAATGAGGAAAGGGAGTTGGAAATGACATAAATAAAAGAAGTATCATTACTTGTACTCTTCATTTTTTGTGTTTTTGTAAAGCTCGTATTCTTTTTGACTCATTTTTTCCTCAAAAAAAAAAAAAAACCAGATCTATTGAGGTGCCCTTTAATCAAGTAAACTCTTTCAAATTGTTGGGATATTTGTTTAAAATGAATGACTATTTAGTTGGGTTTTGTTTTTACGCTCCAAATCGCAGTTTGCCTATTTTCTGAACCACAAAAAAGCTTCAAATGAGGCAATGAAACACGAAAAAAGTGTTTCTCTGAAACTTGAATGTTCTTCAATGTCAACTGAGTGTATTAATCAACTGCTCGTGTACTCTTGCTGCTCTATGAGCTTTCAGAACCAGCTACTGTATGTACTGTATGTACTGTATGTACTGTACTGTACTGGACTCATTCGATCAACGTGATTGCCATACTCTCCAACTATCAACTGTTGCTTGTCAGAATGGACTTGAACTTCTTCATTGATAAACCCTGTGGGACAGCTCATCTGGTTGATGATAGTCGAGATGGCCGCCGCAGCCACTGTTTTATCGAATCGAGAGGTGTAGATTTCAGCACCGAGATTGCAAAGGTCAGCTTGGACCGAGTCACTTCTGACAAATCCATTGTTCAGGATCTTGTTGTGGTTTCAATACAATGGCCTGCTTCTTATGAAGTCTCCGCTCTGGAACCACTCTCTTGTTGCTGGGAAGCGAGTCTGCAGTTCGTCTGCAGTTCGTCTTTTCAGTTCGTATTCCTCTCTCTCAGAGACTTCTGACTTTTGTTGAGCTTCTTCTGGAGCTCAAGACACACCCTTTTCAGCCTGGAATACCGCCAATAACGTGTCCAGACTCGGGCCGAAGAACCTCTTCTTCGATAACACAAGTTCCTGGGTCGCAGCCTCCAGTTCCAGCTCTTCATTGGCTCAAATGAGATGACTTCGGACTTGACCACTGTCAATATCAAGCAGCTCCCGAATAGTGCTCTCCAGGTCTTCTTATTCCATCGTACAACTAGTTGATCTTCTGTTAGCTACAATGTTCTCTTTGGAGGGGCCATTATCTTGAGAGCATCCAAGTACAGTGTACAGTACTGTATGTACTGTACTGTACTGTAGGTGTTGTCTGTCTTGGAGGTGACGAGAAACGAGTCTGGAGAGGTCTAACGAAGGTTCTTGTCGAGTCTTTGAACGCGTGTTTCATGAAGGACAGGAACACGAACCAGGTCCCGTGAGGGAGTGGGGCTCAATTAACTTGTTCTTGTGCTCTTCAGTGTTTTAGTCTGAGAGTCCAGTAGCCTCGCAAGAAGACTGATAGTCGTAAACAGACCCGACCTCTGCTCCAAACAAAACAGACTCCGAAAAGAGGCTTGCTGAAGAGCACAAAGACCCATCTTGCGACACGAATAGGGCCGAGTCAGACCGAGTTGCAGGTGAATCACTTGTCCTGATCGGTGTTTCAGGCGACCTACTGACTCCCTCGGTGGCAGATCTGTCCATGGCGCTGACTACATTAGCGGGGTTCGGAAACTCTCCCTTTTGGGTACTCTACCAATGGAAAACTCCACTAGCGCCGCCGGTGGGCTCCAGCTCTCCAAAAAGTTCTCCGAAAATTGGTTCTTGGCGACCATGAGACTGGAGGTCCTGGCACCAGCTCTAACGATGGCTTCAGTTGACTTTTCCATCTTGTTCCCCTGTTCAAAGTAGTTTTTCTTATCAGTTTTCGCCTTTTCCTTGAGAAGTGGGACCCTTCGCTCCAGACCCTGATTCTCTTCAATGATATCGACAAACCTGTCTAATCATCGGGAAATTGAACATTCTAGAGCCCTAAGAAGTTCCTTGGATGTTTAGGATGGGTTTCAGAAGTTCCTTGGATGTTTATGATGGGTTTCAGAAGCTCCTGGGATGTTTATAATGGGTTTCAGAAGTTCCTTGGATGTTTATGATGGGTTCTAGGTCGTAGTCCGAGAATCTGCAGGAGTTCCTACCCGTTCTGCTCAGTGCACTCCACTTTTCGTACGTAGTAGAGACACCGGGACTTCGAAATACTCTTGGTCGGAGAGAGTTTAGCTCCATTGTCAGAATTTTCTTACGAAAATGGTCACTTGTTCCTCCAATTCTGCCCTGTCTAGGTCTCCGGGGACCAGTCTATCTTGTGGTGAAAAGAGAATGCAGCTTCTTACAGCTGAGAAGAGCTCAATTGGCCAAGAGGAGTTGAAAAACCAGAGAAACCAGGATGGAAAAAGTACTTTACAGTACTGTGGAAGTCACTTTTTGTCCCGGCTACTTTTCTATATCTCGTTGAACCGGAATACTACTGCATTGTCGACGTCTCTCATATCAGCCGCGATTTCGAGAAAAACTTATAAATCCCTCGAAATAAACCGTAGAAGGCGACGCAAGGCTCGTACAATGCGCGTTTTGAAACTATACATTGCTAAAGTCTTTACAATGGTCCTGTTTTGGTACTGTACTTGGTGAGGTTCTGGAGATTCATTCTCCGTTCAAGTTGAGAATGGTAAGTCTGAACAGCATTCCCAAGGATCCATTCACTAAAAAGTACTAATATATATCATATTGGAATGTTGGTAATACCAATGAATTCCCCCCGACTCGTGAATTACAAATACACCAATAACTATGGAATTACATTGATATCCACCTGTCATTGCCATATTGTGGGTGGACATAAACTCCCCTCCCCCCCAGTTGGCTTATTTGTTAAGCGTCCCAAGTATAGTCGATATACTGTTGGGAGTTTTCATCCTTCTTATTCACTTTTTAACTACAGTACAAATTTCTGTTAAGGAACTACTTATATTGAACACACAGTAGCACTTCAGAACTGCCCCTCATTCTCCCAAATCGAC
This sequence comes from Yarrowia lipolytica, assembly GCF_001761485.1. Classification (NCBI taxonomy): domain Eukaryota; kingdom Fungi; phylum Ascomycota; class Dipodascomycetes; order Dipodascales; genus Yarrowia; species Yarrowia lipolytica. The sequence continues at coordinate 937,195 of NC_090771.1, read as the reverse complement.
TCCAACATCAACCATCTTCTAAGTAATGAATTTTGCAATGAATCTCCGACTATCGGCTTCGCCCCCACTCTCGCCCCCACTCGCCCCCACTCTGCGCCCTTTGCCCTTAATCACCCCCTTCTGCAAGCCACAACTGAGTTCAAGAGCCGTCTATACCCAGACAAGAGCCGCGCGAGGAAGGGTTCAACCAGCTTTTCGGGCCGTAAAAACGGTCAATTGGGAAACCAAGCGTTTAAACCGTCTATTACTAACCCTACAACACCTTTTGCGCCGTCTTTCAGCCGCTCACAAGCCAATTGACCCCCGTTCCGTCCAACCCTAACCACACCACCCCACACCTTATCTTACATCTCCACCGCACTCTCTCTCTCTTCTTCACCAACTACTACAACCTCTGTAAACATGTCTCTCAAGCAGTCTCTGAAAGTCGCACTGATCCAGTTTGCCGCCGGAGCCGACAAGGCGGCTAACATTGCCAAGGTGACCACCAAGGTGGCGGAGGCGGCGAAAAACGGAGCCAAGCTGGTGGTCCTCCCCGAATGCTTCAACTCGCCCTACGCCGTGTCGGCCTTCCCCAAATACGCCGAGAAGATCCCGGATGGCGAAACCACCTCGGCTCTGTCGGATCTGGCCAAGAAACACAACCTATTCCTGGTAGGAGGCTCATACCCGGAGTCCGACGCTGGCAAGGTCTACAACACGTCGGTGGCCTTCTCTCCCTCCGGCGACATTATCAGCAAGCACCGAAAACTGCACCTGTTCGACATTGACGTGCCCGGAAAAATCACCTTCAAGGAAAGCGAGACCCTGACCGGTGGCGACAAAATCACCCTGTTCGATATGGAGGGCTACGGCAAGATCGGCCTGGGCATCTGCTACGATATCCGGTTCCCCGAGGTGGCGGCCACCGCCGCTCGAAAGGGCGCCTTTGCCATGATCTACCCCGGCGCTTTCAATACCACCACCGGCCCGCTGCACTGGCATCTGCTTGCCCGAGCCCGAGCCGTCGACAACCAGCTGTACGTCATTGCGTGCTCCCCCGCCCAGGACCTCAACTCGGGCTACCACGCCTTTGGCCACTCGCTTGTGTCCGATCCTCTGGGCAAGATTATTGCCGAGGCCGACGTCGACGAGACCGTGGTTTACGCTGAGCTTGAGCCTGAAGAGTTGGCGGCAGCTCGACAGAACATCCCTGTTGGTACTCAGCGACGGTTCGATGCCTACGATGATGTGAGCAAGACCGCCAAGGTGAGTGCTGTTTAACGGCGTTGCGAGTATCGACAGAATTAGCGGAGCCATGGTTGAACACAGCTCATGCTTATGAGCGACGCTGTGCAATTCAAACTAGCTGGAATTAAAATATACACTTGCTGCTATGTGATGAATGAATGAATCTGATGAGATGAGATGCTCCGGGACTACGTACGACTCTCTTGTAGTTGTGGACTACGTACGACTTCTCTTGTAGTTATGAAGACGCAAGAAGTCTGCTTTGATATAATTGATGTGCAATTAGGAGTGGTTTCTGAAGACAACTTCTGAACAATTAACGAGTTCACAAATCAGATACGAGTTCATGTCTTGGAAGAGGGCTTCTGATGTTGTACTACTGTTTGAATATAGTATGTACTACAGTTGAGTCATGACCCGTGCACTCGTGGAAGTTGACAATCGACTGTCTAGAATCAATCGACTGTCTGCGATACAAGATCTTCTCAACTAAAAATCCCGTGGCTTCAGTCACTCTTTCTGGTCATTGCCATGGATAGAGTGATTCTATATTCTATGTGCATTTTCGAGCTGAAATATGGCCATCATCAACTCTTCCTGGCACATTCCAAACAGACCGCGGATTGTCTCCATCAGTTTTCATCTTCTCGGAGTTTCTTGACTAGAATCTCTTAGTCTGAATATCGCTTTCTGAATCTGGTTTCAACCTGGATTCGTTGCCATAATCTGGAGTCGGTGCTATCAGCCCAGTAAGACTACACTTCAAGAAGCTGCCCAAGTGGACTCTGGGATTGTGGCTTTCTCTTGTTGGATTCCAGTATGGATCTCGTCCGTCTGACCCGACTATCGTCTGTCTGATCCAAGTATCGCTCGTCTGATCCGAGTATGGATCTCCTCTGTCAGGTTCAAGGACTCCAGCTTCTTCAGCGCTGCCCACACATGTTCTCAAGCATGTGTTTTGATAGACCAACTAGCTGTATCAGAGCCCGGGCTCCTCGTGTCAAGTTTCGTTGCTCGCCATATTGGAGAACTTGGAAGGCGCTCGCTACTTCGATATTCTGGTAACTATCTTGTGTTTTTCGACCTGAAATCAAATCACACAGGCTATTTGGAGTCAATTGAACTGGTTTGTGGCGACAATTGAGCAATATTACCACTATTAGCGGGCTCCCAAGATCCCATCGGTGCCTTCGGGGTTAGATGCCGACATACAGGCATATTTAGACCAACAGGGTTGCATTAGAATGTCTATAACGGGAGGTTGAGGGGTTATATAACGTCCCAATAGATTTTTGGAATCATTATGACTTCCCAGAAACTTCAAGACTTTGTATGAGTTGTTTATTAGGCGAGTTGAAGATATCAATATACTACTTAAGTTTAGTTAAGAAATTGAAAAAATCCGAATACGTACTTGTAAAAGTACTCTTTTTAGTAGTTTAATACATTAATAATCAGGTTAAAACTCTCTAAATCCACTCTATATACTTATTTAAGAAATTAATTGTAGTTTTATACAAAATAATATCATTCTAGATACATATTACTAGAAAACACTTTTGTTGCCTTTACTTGACTGACACATCTCAATTGAGTCTATTTACTGATGCTCAAGTAATTAATTCAAGTCCATGGACCCATATCAATACACATCAGAGACGTTCAAATCTGACCAGATAAAGTCTTATCTAGCACTACTCGCCGTCAAAAATCAAGCTGAAACTCCGGTATTCCTCCTTCGCCTCCTAATCTTCCCTAAAATGGGATGTTTTTTTATTCTTTTTTATGATTTTTTTATTCTAAATATGATTTAATTTTCTCCCTTCCTTCTCAAAAACTCCCCTATCGAACCTTGCCCCAACTTTCGGTTGTATAGTGTAGTGGTTATCACCTTGGATTCTGACGAAAGCTCAGCTAACTTCCAGTAACCCCGGTTCGAGTCCGGGTACGACCTATCTTTTTGTCGGCTTCTTTTTTGGCCCGTTCGAGAGCTCCAGGCGTCTTGTATGTCAATCATACATACTTGTTATAGGTTATGAGCTAAGACTATAGAGTGCCAACTAACACCCCATCTGAAAAACATGATCCTGTGAAGCTCAAGACGTGATTTTTGAAACCCAAGTTCTCCTTGCCGTTTGCTACCGTCTCCAATTTCAAAATTCCAAAAATGCCCACCCTATCGTGCCCTATACACCCCCTCCCTACCCCATAGTAAACACCAGTCTTACACACATATTTCAGAACTCCCAACCCCCGGGTAACCGCGGTGGGTAGTTATAAAGCAGAAAAAATCCACCCCTTGTCGTCATAACCACAGAGCCCATTGGTGAGTACCAACCGACACAAACAGGGAGAGCGCACAGCGCACAGCGCACAGCACACAGTCGCGCGCACAATGCTCTTCCTCTTGACATGATGATATCGAAAACCTTTCTTGAACTCCTGAGAGTGATTTCTTATAGACTACAACGGTATCTGATTTTTGTGATTCTGCCCTTGTTGCCTTTTTTTCCGCCTTACTAACCAAAGTCCGCCGTCGTTGAGCTCGCACAGCGCCAATTTGTGTAATGAAAAAACAAAACTTGAACGCGTTATACCCCCATCCATACCCGTATGTGGTGGATGTCGTGCCACCGGTGATACACAATCCCATCTCGGTGTTGTATTTTCTCTGTAGATGGATCTTTGCCGGCAATACAAGCCCAGAGTATACCGCCGAGTATGTTGATGGTGTAGTTCGGGCCGTTGGAGACGCTCGCGAGGGTCTGTGGAAGATGGGCTTCTTTGGCAAGGGCATCTTGTCTCGGTCCGAGCCCTCGTGGGACATTCGAACCAAGAGACGTCTGGGTCTCCATGTGGAGGAGGGGGTGTATGCCCCTGAAGAGGTGACTCAGTTCCGACGAGAGCAGCGGCAGCATTTCAAAGCCGAGCGAGCCAAGGCCGAGGAGGAGGAGCTCAAGAGACGCCAGGACATTGATCGGGGTCTGGCGGTGGCTGACAAGAATGAAGACGACAAGCCTGTTCGTCCGGAGTTTGATCGGGACGCGTTTCTCGCCAAGTCTTACGAAATGGAGAAACGAACGGAAGACGACGAGGTGGTGGATTCGCTGGGCAACCTCGTGGATATCGAGTTTCTACAGCTCATGGACGTGGAGGCGCTGTTTCTTCACATGGCGTTTGGACTCAAGGTCGGCGACATGGATGTGAAGGCCATGGTTGACGAGTTCACCCGCAAGGACCCTCGGTTTCTGACCTATTACGCCGTCTACCACCACTACCGATCGCTAGGTTGGTGCGTTCGGTCGGGCATCAAGTTTGGAGCCGACTTTCTGCTGTACAAGAAGGGTCCTCCGTTCACCCATGCCGAGTTCTGCATCAAGGTGATGCCTAAGGACGAGCCCATGCCCGACTTTTGGTGGCAGTCGAACCTGTGTCGAGTCATTGGCGGAGTCAAGAAGACCACTGTCTTTTGTTTTGTGGATGTGCCAAAGGTCGAGGGCGTTGTCGATGATGCCAAGCTGGTGGAGGTGTTGAAGCAGTTCAAGGTGCGAGAGGTGGTGTATAGGCGGTGGATTCCCTCGAGGAATCGGGACTAGCGGCGGTGGCGGGTGACAGAGTGAGATTTGAACGGATATGCCGGAACTCTCAGAATGTTCTTCACCAGAGACTTCACCAGAAACTTCACCAGAAACCTCACCAGAAACTTCACCAGAAACTTCACCAGAAACTTCACCAGAAACTTCACCAGAAACCTCACCAGAAACTTCACCAGAAACTTCACCAGCAACTTCACCAGCAACTTCACCAGCAACATTCTTCACCAGAAACTCCACCAGCAACATTCACACCAGAACCGTGCTTGTCCCCACCAGCAACAATGCCGTTGAACAGACCCAAGGTCTTGGTCACTGCCCATTGAATCTCGCAGGCGTGACGCCAATCAGCAAAGACCCACAAGCGCCACCAATTTCAAGTCTGTACTTTAGAAGATGGAGCCAGAGATCCTGAATTGGAATCCACGGAGATCGAACAAGTAACCATTAGTTTCAACCAGAAGCAACAGTTCCTTCGTCATATCATCTCTTTTCCTCCAGTATATCGTCACCGTTGACATATGTATGGACTTCTTCAGCTCAATAGTTCCTTATCCACGGAGATCTCTTACATCCACCCCTCTAGAACGGATTTATCGATCTCGATCTAGACTGTGGTTTACAGGCGAATATTTATTCATGTACATATCACTTGTTGGGGATGGTTTCAGGACATGTATTACGGCGTGTAGAGAATAGTTGGCATCGATTTGTGAGCTGAAGTCATAACTCCTGCTGTACATTTGTCAGTCCATATCAATGTAGGTGAAACGTCCAAGACATCGCAGTATCGTATTCATACTACCTCCTAGACTTACAATCGCTCCCACAATCTCTCTATAAATACATTCTATTCTATAATACACTAGAGCTCTCCTCGAAAGGCCTTGTTGACCCACGCACAATCTCTCTTGCCGTCCTCGGCCTTGGAGGAGGCGTCAGATCCGTCGTAGCCGTCGCCAGGCTTGGAGATGCACACGTAGCCGGACTTGTCGGGATACACGCACTTGATTTCCGACGCGGGGAACTGGCACGGGCACTCCAGTGGCGAGTTGACGCATGTGAGGGTATCGGGGCATACGTGGCCGTTATCACACGAGACTGGGTTAGTAGATGATGGATTGATTACCAAGCCGCCATGTCTGGGTTATGTTTGTACGGCCATCTGATAGGTAACCTGGCTCTTCCCAGCGGTCACTCCACTCTCACTCCATTCAGCTACTCACCCTTGTGATACTCCTGGTTGTGCCAGGACTCCTCGACGGCAAACTCCTTCTTGAGCATCTGGTTGAAAAAGTTGCCGAAAATCTGGGCGTGCGCGGCCGCCGCACATGTCAAAATCACTGTTGGTCGCATGTTGGAGTGTGGTACCGGGTGGTGGTGTAGAGACACGTCAGTATTTCACTACTTGTAGTGCATCTCGAACCCAATCACGGAGGAATTTAAGTTGATTTTTGGAGTATTTTTGGAATATTCCGATAAATGTCAAAAGGGCGAAAAAAACCGATTTTCGATATTCTCGACATCTAATTGACCATCCCACATCATCAGTTCTATCATCAAGGTCTTCTGTCTACCGTCGTTAACATCTATATTCAGTATACCTTTGTGGTGCCACTGTCAACGTCTATCCAGTATAAATATCGCTTGTTCGAACCAAGTTGTTCAACTAGTGCCGTAAAACTCCCTCCACAAAGGCATCACCATGGGTAGATTCTCCGCGCTCAGCCCCGGGTACCGCTCCCCAATCACCTTGACCAACTCATCGTACCACACCTTGTATCCAGGTCCGGCAAAATGCAGGCCGTCCTTGAGATACTTGGTCACTGAGGTTTCGTGCTCGTTACCCTCCCCTTCAACGGTGCTGGGAAACGGCATTCCGGGCTCCCATCCAGCGTCGGTAGCAAAAGCGTGCCACAGATTAGTGCTAGGAAGACCCATCTTGAGAGCCACCTCACAGGCGGCTTCGGAGTACCTCTTTTGCAGCTGTGACGACCGCGGGTTCACGCCCGGCTCGTCCTTGAACATTTCTCTTCGAGCCAGTTCGTCGTGGGGCGCGGGACCCGTGAGGATCACCTTGATACCGCGGTCCACCGCCTGCTGAGCCAGCTTCTCCAGATTGGCCTTGTATCGGTCGAGAGGAACATGTTGTTCGTTGGTGGCGCTGTCGTTGGACCCGAAGAAAATCACCACCAGCTTGATTCCCTTTTCATGCTCCAAAATGTGGTGGAAAAACTGGACCGCCTGGTCCGTGTTGTAGCCCGAGTATCCTCTGACGAGAATGTCCATTTTGCGCTGGTACAGATGTTGAAGGGCCGGGGCGAGTGCAAAGGTGAGATCCTGGTCGCTTGAGTACTGCGTAATTGAGTCTCCAAACAGGAGAATCTTGTCCATATCCGGATTCATGGGTGGAGTCATTATGGTTGGTTGAATGAGTGTGATGGAAAAGACATGATGCGCAATGGATGGGCACTAACTGCAGTACGAGTACGGTATCGTACAATGCTTGTGGGTGTATAATGGTAGGAAAATCAAGAGACAAAGAGAGTAATGGCCGCCTGAGATGGTTTTTGTGATGTTTTGCGGGCAAATCGGCCCTTTCGGCTATTTTATCGCCGATATATTCAGCGTGTTGAAGTTATTAATAATTAGTTGGGATACTAATGCTACTGTTAAGTAATATTGTTAAGTATGTGTAGGATCTACGGTCAGCCATTCAGGAAAAGAGATGAACAGAAACAGCAGACTTCAGACTCTTGAGGGTCTTTCTGGATTGGGTGTGATGCGAGGTGTCTATCCAACAAGTACAGTAAAGTACAGTACCGGTGGTTCAACACTTCTCCATCTTGACGTTGGTGTTTTTTTCATTATATATATATCTCTCACTTTTTCTTTCTTTTTTTATTATTTTTTTTTCAATTTTTTTTTTCATTTTTCATTTTTCATTTTTCATTTTTCATTTTCATTTTTCATTTTCATTTTTCATTTTCATTTTTCATTTTCATTTTTCATTTTCATTTTTCATTTTTCACTCTACATGCCATCCCCTATCAACAGCTCAGGCATGGTCTGACCATCACAGGTTGTCACACACCCACCCAAATCCACCCAATCCAACCAAAATATACCAATTAAATCCATTTGTGTGTGTTTCCCATCCCTCCCCCTCTCATTCCCTTCCTCTCTCATTCCCTTCCGGGTCCTTCGCGACTAAAAAAGCTCGAAACACGGTACACATCCGCCCACTCTCTCACATTCGCGCTCGCAATGATCCACTTGACAGACGGCTTTTAAGCTTGAACAACGTCTGGCAGGTGGACCTCACAGTAGCTTGTAATGATAATTGATGGGGGTAAGGCTGTGCAAGAGTCGTGCTATTTATACACTGTGGGAGAGTATGATGATCGTTATACGATGCTTGCACGATACGTACATACTGTAGTTGGTACTGTAGCTGTAGCTGTGCTTGTGACACGTCATATATATCTCCTGTGACCTTCTGCCACCTTCTTCTCCCACATCTTCTCCTTTATTTGCCCATTACCACGTGCATTGTGTCACCGGGAACCATCATCGCCTGACGCTGGTGCGCACTGTCATCCCACCCGACTTTTTGAATTTTGGACTTGTGATCTTATCTCACACATTTTGGCACCAGAAAAAAATACCACCAACACAATGTTCAGCGACATGCAAAGTGAGTATGCCGAAGGACGGGGAGGATGGACGGTGCCGGTGGTGCATCGAGGCGACTCGAACAGGAATTAACACAGAATATGGCGCGGCCTTCACGGCTGGAGGTGAGTGATGAGGTGATGAGGTGATGAGACGCGTTACGCGGTGCAGTGAAACGACAGAAACGTGTGACGCGGGCGAGATACGAGATATGAGACTGGAAAAGGGATGGAACCATAACACGCACACAGACACACAATCTACGACTGAAGCACTCGACCTATGTTGGGACACTCGATCTACGACTCACTCGATCTACGACACATTCGTCAGTCGATATACAACGTGATCTCCACACCGTTTTGAATACACTAACAAAGGCATCTTCTTCATCTTTCTGGGAATCATGACCTTCTTCGATTCCGCTCTTATGGCGTTTGGAAACGTAAGTATAGTGGATTTTGGTTACAGTGATCCATGCTGAGAGTGCCGATTCAAGCTATGGACCGGGTCATCTTGAGACAAGTTCTGGATCTCCAGCTCTGTGGATCCAGGTAGTCTCTAGCTCTTGATCTCCAAATACTCTTGACACTCTCAAGCTGGATCTGGCTCTCACACTCTGGATCCCATCTCTGGATCTCCAGTTACCATGCGCTACTGTAGAGACAAGCTCCCCCATCCTCTACACCCATGACTAACCCAGATTCTCTTTCTGATCGGAATCACCCTGCTGATCGGACCCCAGAAAACGCTGGCGTTCTTTGCGAGACGCCAGAAGCTGCGAGGATCGATAGCGTTTGGGCTGGGAATTTTCCTCATTCTCATCAAACGGCCCTTCATTGGCTTTGCTATCGAGCTGGTGGGCATTCTGGCGCTATTTGGCGACTTTTTCGCCGTCATTGTCGCGTTTCTACGGTCCATGCCCGTCATTGGGCCTATTCTCCGCCACCCCGCCGTGGCTCCCGTCATTGACCGACTTGCTGGAGTCCGAATTCTCCCCGTCTAAGTTGCCATACCGGACTCGGTATACGGGGTATTGGGTGGATCCAGGTCAAGTAGTTGCATAGATGTATAGATATGGTGCTTGTTCGTAGAGGCCGGTGTCGTTTGCCTTGGATCTCTTATTATGACGTAGATATTATCTCCATATTACCCTCTCCAAATTCCGTTGCTGATCTCGTCATCGCCAATTGAGTTAATTACTACCTTGCGCAGTGGCAATCGAGCACTACGCGGATGGGGAAGAGCATTGGAAACGGAGATGGTCACGTGAAGGGGGCCGGTGTGCTACGACCAGCAATTACATTACACGGTACTGTTAGTTACAAGTACCAGTACAATTGTACCTGTATTGCACTGTATGTACTGTAATACAGTGACTACAACGTCACCTCTCCTACAAAGGACACGTGACGTGAAGAGGACAAGCGGGACCAGATGTCAACTGTATGGAGTCTGGATCATTTCTGCAGGTTCAATTGCAACTGTCGCCTGTCCTCCCGCTCGCATGTCCCACCCTCCACATGTCGTCAGTCGTCACTTCCAATCATTCAATATCATTCACTAATAGTTAGCATTGATGAGATAATCTCCCAGAGCCTCAACGACCTTGGTGGCCTCTCCGGGCTGCACGCCCTCGGGGTAGTGGCCCACAATGATGGCCTGGCCGGTTCGCACGGCGATAATGCCGGACTGCTCGTGCTTTCCGTAGATGGATCGGTCGTCGGCTCGCAGAAGGAAGTACTTCTGGCCAGCAATGTGCAGACCGCCAGCCTGCAGAGGAGAGGGGTCGTCGAAGCCCTTGGCCAGCTCCAAGACCTCGGCGGGGGCCACGGAGAAGCCCGAGGTGGTGCACCAGACGGAGTCACCGGCTCGGGAGAAAATGGCGGCCTTATCGACCTTGCCAGATCCAACCAGGTTGTCAACGTAAGCTGTGTTAGTGTTGCTGTGGGGGGGGGAAGCGAATTGCGCCCGCTCAGCGTGCCGTTAGCTGCTCACCTTGCCAAGACATGTTTTCGTGTGTTGTGTGTGTTGTTTGGTAGTGAGTATAAGATGAGATGTCGTGTTAGGAGCAGCTACAGATATGTACACTTGGACGTGCGTGATCTGGCGGTAGGGTAACCTTGGGGGGGGAGTGAACAAGTAAGGAGACAAGATGGATTGGTTTGGGTTTGTGGTGTGATTAATTGGAGGAGGGGGGGGTCGTAGACACGTGACGAGACGTGACGTCTTCCCCCCGCGCCGCGCCCGCGCCCCCCCCCCCACGTGGACCCTCCTCCCTCCGTCTTTCGTTCTGGTTGCTACTCTGTTTTGACATGTACGGGTCTTCCTCCTTGCTCCAACCATGTCTCTGCTCTATCCTCTAGACCCGGTCTAATTCCACGTCTAGTGGCGTCTGAGTTCGAGTCTGAGTCAGTTTGGCGGCCGTGGGATTGGAACTAATTACCACGAGTGGGAGAGCTGGAATCCTAACAGTTCAGTGCGGGTGCGGTGAACTATGTACTTGTACCTACTACTTGTAGTAGTAATTAGCCTGAGTGAAACTTGCAAAATTGCTGAGTCGTAGTATGGCTAATAAGGAGGTAGATATCTCCATGGTTGGCAAGATGGCGGATTCGCCCCGATCAAACATCTCATCTGCCGCCTCGTTGATGCACCCCTGAGTCTTCGAGGCTTTTCTATAATAGTATTGCATTTTCGAGTTCCCCTGGCCACCGGACAGGCGTGTGTCTGCATGGAATGTCCGGATATGAAGGGCTAACTCCGTTATCTCCATTGGTCCCAAACCTTAAAATATTTGCATGCACTGGGAACTGTACAAGGATATTTTTGTAGGGCACTGAAGTTGCACCAGAGTTCCGCGCACAACATGGCCCCTCCGACACAAAGACGATACACAAACAACCGAAAGCGACGAGGACCGCGAGAGGTGGGCGGAGCCAAGACAGGCGACGGTCTGACGCGTATCATGAAGCGAATCAGAGACCTGGAGCGGGTGCTCAAGCGGCCGGTTCCTATGGACGAGCAGAAGCGAATCGAGCTGGAGCGGGCGGTGGCGGCGTACAAGGTGCAGGCCGAGGACATTATTGGCGACCGAAAGAACAAGAAGAACGTTGAAAAGTACCGGATGATTAGGTTCTTTGAGCGGCAAAAGGCGTCGCGAAAGGTCAAGCAGGCTCGCAAGCTGGTGGAGCAGGCCGATTCGGATGCCAAGAAGAAGGACGCCGAGGCTCTGGTGGTCAAGTACATGGCCGACCTGGCCTACACGATCCATTTCCCCAACGACATCAAGTACATTTCTCTGTATCCCAATGGTGCTGTGGATGAGACTGCCGAGTCGTCCAAGCAGCGTGAGAAGATGCGGGCGGAGTTTGCCGAGCAGATCAAAAACGGCGAGCTGGACGTGGATCTCGAGCGGGCCGAGCAGGTTGCCACCACCAAGAAGAGCAAGAAGAAGCGTGAGGCTGGCGCCGATGAGGAGGTCAAGGGGGACGACGAGGACGACGAGTTTTTGGAAAAGGCCCCCAAGAAGGCCAAGGTTGAGGAGGAGGAGAGTGATGATGATGAAGAAGATGAAGAAGACGACGACGACGACGACGACAGCGACGACGATGACTCTGATGACTCTGGGGAGCCCCAGATGGAGATTAAGAGAACTGCTGACGAGAAGCAGACAAAGGAGGAGGAGTCTGACTCCGAGGAGTTTGTCGACGAGTCTGAGGCCGAGTCTGAGGGAAAGCCCGAGTCTGAGGAGAACTCAGAGGACCAGGATGACGAGTCCGAGTAGGATATGGATATAGATTTCTAACATGTTTCATTATATACCGCGTGGAGGGTAGGGGTGTTGGTTAGATAGTCTGGCAAAGGTGTGGATATGCAGGTAGGAGGAGACCGTATCTCATCGAGAGAGTGTTTGTTTGTGTGCGTAGGCAACGTGTTATCCCTGCTTGGATGTGGTATGGGGACATGATTGTTTTATTGGTAGACTGTACTGTGCTAGACAGAGTCGAGTGTGTCTCTCATGGCTTGTTAGGGTCTTCAGCAGGACTCGATTTCCATTTCATATTGAATTCTATATCTCTGGCATGGCGGTACAGGCGCTGTACTAGTACTGGTGCCGCCTCTCCTTGCGTCTGTCGTTCAGGTGCATTTGTACACGATATTGTTGTATTTAGTTGGAAGAGGGTCAATTTGTTAAGGTATTATGAAAGAGCATCAATTTGTTAATACATTACGTCAGACATTTCAATCGTTCACTATTACGTGTAGGTGTTAGTTGACCAGATCCCCCGAGTCTAAGTGCAGTATAAGTATAGTGACAGTGTGTCACTGGAAGTGCGGTATACAAGTATACGGTGAAGAACTAGTGTATCCTGCCGTGTGGTATGTTAGGTAACCCAGATTCTTGTAGTGGTACTCATAACTACCCATTCTTCAATCAACCACCTTTACACCTGGTAAATGATTTACATATGTCTCCCTTTCTTCTCGTTTAATTTTTTGACAAACTCAAACAACGTGCATTTCAGACGCGTCTTTGATACACCTCTGCAGTTGTTTTTTACGGCCAAACGCGTCTTCGGGGACCGATACACGTGATCTGACAGCATCTAGTGTTGTCCAAACAGTGTAGCGACGCTCCAGGACCGGATTGGACACTTTGATATGTGAAACCCGATCAGTATGACCCAGATCTAGGCCAAAACAGCGAAGATACGTGGTTTTTTGCGGGTTTTCGCGGGTTTTCTCTCCCACATTTCACATTGCAGTACCCACGTTTTCCTTCTTTCCAGCGAATTGCCTTCGTGGCCAAGTGGTAAGGCGCAGCACTAGTAATGCTGAGATCATCAGTTCAAATCTGGTCGAAGGCACTCCTTCGGTTGCGGCCATATCCTGGTGAAAATACGGCTTCCCGTTCGATCAGCCATAGTCAAGCACCAGAGAGCCTAGTTAGTATTGTAGTGGGAGACCATACGAGAATCCTAGGTGCTGCAATCTTTTTGCCCACGAGCGTAGTTATCGGGCTGTTTTTGCCATGTGTTTTTGCCCATGTGTTTTTTGCCATGTGTTCTTTTTTAATATTTTTTTAATATTTTGTTTATATTTTTATATTTTTATATTTTTATAATTTCAATTTTTGTTCTTGGCCATATGTTTCGTGCCTTGTGCCAACTTAGCAGGTCTACCCTCGCCCTTACTAAATGGTGCGCAATGAGACGGCAAACAGTAGAAACCGGTCCAAACTACATCCATCTTCCGCTTCCTGAACTCCTCGGTCTTCCCCAGTTCATAACCAAACCCTACCAAGTCCTCTCATGACGCGTAGCGAAACCCATATACCACAAGAAACACGCAATTGTCCCGGAACTTCTGTTTCTGCCATCTGACTACAAGTAGTCTTGGAACGTGGTTCGCGGAACATGCCGAACCGAGGCTCCAGACGAGTAAATCCTGGTCAATGCCTCGGCTGGCATTGTCACTGGACAACTTCAAAATGATCCAACGAACCTCTAACAAACCTCTACCGAACCTCTACCGAACCTCTACGAACCCCTTCCGTCTCAGCTGTTAGATATGGAATGAATGGAGATGGATCTATGACTATGAGAGTACTGTATGCAGAACAGTCAGAGATAAACAGTAAGAGAGACATAGATAACCCATTACCGTGTCCGACTCTAATATTCCCAAGGCCATCTCTTCTCACCCCCATGGTGAACCTCAGTGTCCTTCTAAAGGTACAGTACTCTCGATGCCTTGGCTACGGAGGCTACTCTGAGCTCTCCTACAGTCTTGACTAGGAGTCCCTTGGTACGCTCTGAGCAATTATATCTGCAAGAGCTGCTCATTCAACAGTGTCGGCCGTTATTCGACATTGTGGGCTTACCGGCCTTCCATTCATTGCTCCATCGCACCTTCGTTGGTTAAGAACATGGATCACGTGCCCCAAAGTGATTATGTAACGGATAAAAACGTTAAAGAGCTGTACCGATACAAGCTCTCTTCGAACCAGCGACCCGACACAGCGGCGTCGGCAAGTCTGTTGCTGACTAACAGTTACTAGCAAAAACGTTTAAATATACTAAATAAATGAAATTTATGTACCCGTACCGCTACTTGTACAGCCACTGCGCTTTTCTCTAACGTTCTACAGTATTTTGTACTTCAGTCTGTTGCATGGTCCGATTTAGCGCCACTAAAAATAATATATCCAAAACCTTAATCCTTATCAACAAAGAGATAAGCTGTAGGGTGGAAAAAATTCTTTGTTTTGTTTTTGTTTTTTAATTTTTTAATTTTTCATTATATTTTTGACAGCTATCTCCGAAGGTCCTTTTTGATATCAAAATGATGGCAAATTTCTCCGGAGTTACAATCTACTGCTACGAGCTTTGTACTCAGAGTTACACATCTACCGCTACGGCCACTGTACTCTTACTCATACTTTCACTGGTCTCATCAATCAATCAATCTCTTCTATGTCTATGTCTATAAATATGGTTCACCAAGCTGTTTAGCAGAAGTCAAAGTCGGGGAATCCGAGGTCAACACCCCACTTGGGCTTGGAGGTTCGGTGGATACCCTCGGTCTTGTGGAGGTCGTTCAGAGCCTTGAGGTCCTCCTGGGACAGGGTGACGGCGGACTTTCCGTTCTCGACGATTCGAGAGTTGGTGACAGACTTGGGGATGACCACGGTGCCGTTACCAATGTGGTAGGAGGTGAGGATTCCTCCGGGAGAGGTGTTGTACTTGTCGGCCAGAGAGACGACGAGCTCGTTCTTGAGCAGAGGGCCACCGACAGAGCCAAAGGGAGAGAAGGCGGTCATGACAATGTTGTTCTTCTTGCAGAATTCCATGAGCTCGAGCTGGGGCAGCAGAGGGTGGAGCTCGACCTGGTTGACGGCGGGGACAACCTCGGCCTCCTTGAGCAGCTCCTCGAGGTAAGGGATGGAGAAGTTGGAGACACCGATAGACTTGGTCTTGCCGGTCTTCAGAACAGCCTCCATCTGCTTCCAGGTCTTGGGCTGGGAGCCGGACTCGTCAATGTCTCGAGAGCCATCGGGTCGCAGGGGGTAGACGGGGTCGTTACCGTTAGGGTTGAGGGGAACGGGCCAGTGGATGAGGAGCATGTCGACGTAGTCAAGACCCAGTCGCTCCAGAGACATGTCGAGGTTCTCCTCGACTCGGTCGTGGTAGGTGACCCAGATCTTGGTGGTGACGAAGATGTCTTCTCGCTTGACACCCTTCTCCATGGCTCGCTTGATTCCGAGTCCGACGGCGTCTTCGTTTCGGTAGTTGAAGGCGGTGTCAATGTGTCGGTAGCCTCCCTCGGTGAGGGCGCACTCGACGGCGCCAGCCACCTCCTCGGTGGTGGACTTCCAGGTTCCAAGACCGATGGCAGGGATGGTCTTGCCGTTGTTGAGAGTAAAGTCGAGAGAAGTCATTGTGTGTTTGTGGGTGATCTGGATGTGTTGTTTGATGGGGATTTTGGACAGGATTCGCCCCCGTTTATATACTGACCGGAACATGGTCTTGCTCGGATTCGGACTACGGTTTGTGACGTCATGATTCCCATCTGGTCAGGGTGTATAGTGTTTGAGAATGCAGCATTGGAGGCATATTGGAGGTAGAGCGACAGAGTTTGGAGAGTTTTGGGAGACGGACGGCGTTCATTTTTGTCCGACAGGGCCCTGGTGGTCATTTATGTCCCTCAACCATATCGGACTGTGTGTGCTTTTTCCCGACCAGTAGCAATCGTCTAGGTGAGACTAGGCCGGTTGGCGATGAGGTGTAGCTACCGCTTGAGTCAGATTGGTTTCCGGGGCGTTTTTTTTGGCAACAATCTCCTTCTGACGCACACTTGTTGGTTCTCCGTATCAATGCCAAAAGTGGGCACCGGACCAGTGTTTGAAAAAGACTCTTTGGTGGCCGCTCTTTTTGCCGCTCTCTCTCCTATTCCCGTGGCAACGCCACGCTTGGGCCCGCTCTCCCACCCCTTCGTCTGCTGGTGTTATCTGATAGCCGAATCATACGGTTTACCTTTAGCAAATGTAAGCACACATGGTGACAAGGGCCAAAAGTGAACGACCAGGGTTGGGTAGGCGAGCTGCTGCCATGGAGCCAGTGTTGCTAACCTACACCGCGTGGATCGGTGTCGGGGATCGGATTGCGCCCCGGGATCAGGCCAATTGGCTTCTTTCACCACGTTTGTGTCCTTGTTTCTGGTTGTGTGCCACTTTTGGCCTCCATGGCGTTCACATTTGGTACGAGGACCGCACCAGTGGGTGTATCGTCTGCTATCTCACATCATATACGCCACTTGTGCGACTTGCATTTGTGCGACTTCTTACAAGTAGTACACGGCCGTGAAAGGGAGCAGTTGGTGACGTCACAAGTGAATGCGTATAAAAATGCGAATAAAATTGCGTATAAAAAATGCGTATAAAAAATGCGTATAAAGTGGCGGCGTTAAAAAGTGAATGCGTATATAATGCTATAACAAATGTATAAAAACATGTTGGGAATAATAGCCAAAGACGCATGGTTTGTGCGGGAGTGTAAAGGGAGCTATTTGCTGTAAGGAGGTCAATAAACCGGGGGCAAAAAGCCACCGTGGGCGGATAATTGAGGCGAAAATCGACAATATTTTCTCATCCAGTTGATCTGCCGCCATAAATCCGCCCCCACTATACCCCTCCATTACCCCTCCACTCAGCCAACCGTTATTATGTCTCATCCACCCCTTGCAGAAACAGTCCCTGCAGATAAAAAAGAACAAGAAAATAAAGAACAAGAAAAAAAAGAACAAGAAAAAGAAAGAAAAAGAGGAAAAAACAGGGAAAAAGAAAGAGAGAAAGAGAGAAAGAGAGAGAGAAAGAAAGAGAGAAAGAGAGAAAGAGAGAAAGAGAGAGAGTGGCTCTGCAAGCTGTTGTCTCGTTATGTTGTCTGTCTTGGGTTACAACACGGACCAAATGCGGAATGAGCAGTGTCTCACAATATGGATGGGAAAAATAAAATAAAAAAAAAACGCGCCAAAAACGCCCGCACCCTTGGCAAGGTCTCAACGAGATATTCAAACACATTGTGAGACCAGATGTGAGACCTTTGGCTTGTGAAAGTGGTGGCGATTATACTCGTACCCGTACTGTACTCGTGTTCGTACTTGCACTAGCACTTGTCATCCACCACGCCCACTTGTTGGCTCCCTTTCCGTATGTCCCTGTTGATTACGTTCCCAGCGCTATAATGTTTACCCTTATCTTTCATCTCTGGCCCGGAAAAAGGGTCCTGAACCCAGCTCCACGCTCCAGTGGCCAAAGTGGCCCGGCGAAGCTGCGAGACAGCCAGTGGATGTGCGCAAGTGTTGCGACCGGCTTCGATTCTACTCCGTGAGGGTTCACTGGCGAACCAAACAGCAACCGAAAGCAAACTAAACTAAACCAAACCACATAAACCAAATAAACCAAATCAAGGCCGAAATCCAGGCCGAAATCCAGGCCGAAATCCAACCAAAATCAAGTCTGAGCAATTGCTGCAAGCATCAGAGGCGTTTTTTCGAAGTTTGGAGTTGTTTGGAGTTCGAGTTATGAGTTTTCGAAGCTTTTGGATGCTCTGAGGGTTCCAAGTTCTGGAGGTTCCGGACAATCGCCTTGTAGATGACAATCGCAAATGACGCAATGTCACCTGGCTCCCATCAACCAGTCCATCTCCTTCCATCTCCTTCCATCTTCTTCCATCTCCTTCCATCTTCTTCCATCTCCTTCCATCTCCTTCCATCTCTCCTTCATCTCCTCCTCCTCCCTGCCTCTCACTGGACCACCTTATCTCGTATCGCCCGCCAACGGCCAGATCCTCCACTCCACCCGTCAACTCTGTAAGAGGGTCAAAGGTGGGCGATGCCAGACCGTTGGATAAAGTGTTGGATAAGGTGCGATAATCCAGGAGAAGTGGACCCAGATTGGAGGCGGAGCCATTGGCCAGCCAGAGTTGGGCAGTGCGCCGTTGATCAATGTAGTATAGAGTCCAACGACGGCTACCAAAGACGGCTACCAAAGAGGCCTTGCCTGAACTCGGTGCAAGGACCCGACCCAATGTTTCAGGTCAGAGGAATGAAGACAGTGCAGATGAAACAGACGGTATCGGAGTGGATGATGACATTAGATGATGGCATTGAATGATGGAGTGGAGTTGTATGATGGACTGTTCTTCACTACTGTATGTACTGTACTTGTAGTACGAATACCAATACAAGACATGGTCTAGGCTATACTTGTACTGCACTGTACTGGTGGAACCCGCACCCATGTTCAGCCATGACGTCACTCATCCCCGTTCACCCACCACCCACCACCATCCGGCCACATCATGTCTCACTTAGCGGCCGTATCCAAATATCTACACCTCCTACCGTGTAACCTTTGTACAGCTCTTGTCAGAGTGGGCCACAATGAACAACAGTGGGCATTGGTCACGGCCTATAACTATCTGTTATGAAGACGGAGAGTGGGCGCCATGAAGATCTTCGGAGAAAGACGGACACTCGTACACCCTCCAAAAGTCAATGAATCAACTAATCAAGTGATTAATCCAACTGCTATACGAGACCAACACACCCTGTCCAGCCACATTCGCAATATTTCCGGATATTTTCGGATATCCGCCAGTATGTACTGTATGTACGGTATTACCAGGAGTACTTGTACAACTATTGGTGATTACCGAGGCAAAAGCAGGTCGAATAATATATACAATACGAGTACGAGCGTCCTCGCATCCTGTCTCTGTCGCCCAGTTGCGCTGTCATTGAATATTACGAATTGTACAGCTCTGTTCTTGTTCTCGTACCGATATCACCCATCGACTGGCTGTGGGTTCCCGTATTCGGTATTATTCATTATGAACCTGGCTAATAACCCACCCTACCAGTACCGGTACCTTCAGCCTAATCCTCCAGTCTACAGTATATCAGCATAAGTCCCGGATGCCAGCAGTACTAATATACATACAATATCATTAATTTACATCCATCCACCCATCCATAGGGCGTGCCGTTTATCGTAGAGGAGTCTGTCGTAGAGGAGTCTGTCGTAGAGGAGTCTGTCGTAAAGGAGTCTGTCGTAAAGGAGTCTGCCGTAAAGGAGTCTGTCGTAGAGGAGCCGGTCTTTGACTCTGACCACGTGACTGATCTCAGTAGACGAATGACTGATCCAACCAGTCCATCTGGAAAACGCGGTCCAGCTTGAATCTGTTCCTCTATCTCCCTCCATCTCCCTCCTACTCATCATCATCACTATCAATAACCCGCCGCTTCTTCACTCCCACCTCCTCTTCATCCTCATCATCCTCATCCAGATCCCTTCGGTTCTTGTACAGCTTTGCGCCGTCCGACTTGAGTTTCTGCAGTCGCTTAGCTCTCTCCTCCTCCTCATCGTCCTCCTCCTCGTCGTCGTCCACCACAAAGTCATCCTCCTCGTAGGCGTTTCGCGACTCGTAGTTGTGCTCCATCTCCTCGTCCTCCGCCATGGCATCGGCCGCCGTCTTGCCGAAATCCTCCTCGGCCTGCCGTCGTTTGCTCTCCAGCTTTCGGCGCGCAGCGTTGGCCATGTTCTCGGCCTTCTCGGCCTCTCGCTGTACCTTGTCGGGGTCATCGGTGGTGTCCCACGACGACACCGCTGCGGACTTGAGCGTTCGCTTGGCCAGCGCCTCTGTAAGCCGCTTGTGGGTGAGCGACTTGGTGGAAGTAGGAACGTAGGAGAAGTTCTCGGACAGAACTCCAGACGTCTGCAGAACCTCCTGCTCGGGGTGTGACAGCGCCAGCGACGTGTCCTCCACGGGCTTTCGAATCACGTCAAATAACTCTTCGCCAAGCTGCAAAGACAGAGACCCGTCGCTCCACTTGACAAACCGCGCGTTAGACTCCTTGGTGACCGTGGACCCGTCTCCTCCCTTGCCGTACTTCCACCGCAGAGTGTTTTCGGCCTGCGTCTTGAGTCGCAGCGACTTGGACGTGTCTGCATCCTTGTTTCCCTCCTCGGCGGATTTCAGGAACTCCGACGAGTCGAACGGATGCGGATCAATCTGCAGAAACGCCGGAACTCGGCTCAGAAACAGCTTCTCGTTGGGCTTGATGGCCGGCGGAAACCGCGGCAGCGCAATCTCCAGCTCCTGCTGCTCAATCTCCTCGAACTCGTCCTCGTTTTCGTCCGCCAGACGCTCAGCTGTAGATCGGGTGTCAGGAGCGTCTCCAAACAGATTGTCGTTCTCGATGTCCGACAGATCCGACTCGGAGTCGTCGGCAGCCACCGTTTTCGATGGCTTGTCGTCCTCATCGTCCTCGTCTTCTTCACCATCATCGTTCTTTTCACCGTCTTCGTTGTCCTCCTTGGCTCCACTCTTGTCGTTTGTATTGTCGTCATCGCCAAAAACGTCGTCCTCGAGAGTCGACGCCTGGGGCACTCCCACGTCCTCCTCCTCATCGGAATCAACAATCACTCGTCGGCCTTTTTTCTCGCTCATGTCCACACTGTGCTGCTCTGTGTTGGAAAACAAAATGTCGATGGAGTAGTGCGATTGCAAAGGTGGGAAAAATAGAGTTCCGAGGTGAAAAATGGAGATGGGGGAGTTGTCAGTGTCCTGAGAGGAATAGAGGTGAAATTGACGACGTAAAATGAATTAAAAAGATGTGAAATATAGATTTATGCTTTTTTCCCGCTCAAAAATACCCCATATTGACGTTTTTGAGATACACTAAATATTACTTGACTTTTACTTGACAGTTAGTTGACAAGAACCAATCGACATTAGTCAGCTCGTATGACCTGTACCCGTACCAATAAAAACCAAAGCCCAATTCCAACCTTCTCAGGTTTGTCGTTCATGGAAAAACGTCTGTCTGGAGCTGATCACGTGACGCCCTCCCCCTCTCGCACTAGACATCATCTCCATCTCATTAGACCATTAAGACAGGCTAATGAAGCCTCCCGCAAAGTAAAACACATGGCGGTCATGGAGACGGTCCGCGCCGTCCGCAAATGGGCTAGGTCACGTGACTGGAACCCCCCGGGGCACCACCATTATTATTCCCTTTACTGTCTTCATGTGCTCACTTGTCTGTGATTTCTACACAATTTTTCTTCTTCATTTTACATCCCAAATTGTCAAATTAATCTACTTTTTTATATTTTCAATACATTTAATTTACGCACAACAACGCTAATAATAGCTACTACTAGGGCTAGATTGTGGACAGAATGTTGAGTGGAGTGACTAATCAAATGACGTGTCACGTGATCCAGAACCGCCGCAGCGCTGCGCTCCCGAGATGAGTCATTGGACCAGAATGACGTGGGCACGTGACCTCCCATCCACGGTCGTCTCTTTGCTTCTTCCCTTCACCAGTCGACTGCGGTTCATCCTCTTCATCACACACACAGTTCATATTAGCTGCGTGCATGCTACATGCATCTGTCCATCCACGCCACACTCTACACAGAATGGAATTCCAGTACTCGATAGTGGCGGACAAAAAGCTGCTCAAGCCGCTGGCCGAGGGTGAGTGATCACGTGTGACTGTCTGACAAAGCGCCACCTACTAACACAGCGCTTCTTTCTTCGATTCTTTTCCATCGGTTGTTCGGGTCGGTGACTCCAGACTCGCGCGAGCTGCTCAACATCACATATCCGCACCCGTTGCTGGGCACGGCCAAGGAGAACCAGGAGCTGGCGCAGTTGCTGGACGAAAACGCATCGTTGCTGTCCAGGTCGCTGGAGAACGGCGAGCGCGCCGACCTGGAGCTTCCCACGTGCCCAGCAGAGCTGCCCCAAGCCAAACAGACTGAGGTGGCACCGGTGGGCTCGGTACCGGGGGTGGTGGTTGGAGAGACGGACATGACGGTGCAGTTTTTCGAAAAACGGACAAAAAAAAGCACCTGGTTTGGCAAAAACGACGACAAGCTGTGGGAGCAATGGAGAGTGCGCATCCAGGCCGTGACCTGTCGCAGTGATGTGGAGACGGAAAAGATGCGGGGTCTGGTCCAGCAACAGCTGCAGAGCATTCTCATGGCCATGGCAGCTGACGTGAACGCCAACAAGGATCATATTCCGCCCATCACCACGGTTGAGACTAGTCCGTTCCCTTACAAGGTCGTTGTGAGTAAAGGCAGTTGAGGGGAGCTTGACTGAGAGTACTGATTGAGAGTATCCGTGGCTGCGCTCTCCATGTTCCATGGCTATCCCGCGCTTATTGAACTTGCTTGGCTATTCAACTACAATACCAATACAGCCATGCTCTAAATCTCATAGCTAGGTTATCGAGATAGGATGTCGACACAGGATATCGACAGGATAACGACAGGATAACGACTGGATAACGACTGGATAACGACGGGATAACGACAGGATAACAACAGGATAACGACAGGATAACGACAGGATACCGACAGGATAACGACAGGATAACGACAGGATATCGACACAATGGGCATAATACGACAACCTGATACGACAACAACCAGCCCCGTCACAAGCACCGGTTTTGCATAACAGAGCATGATTTATTTAATGGATGATAGACGGGCTGCCGAAATGCCGAATTGCCGAACAATTATCAAAGTAGTTAATGTATTAGTGTATGGTAGCGGTGTAGTGTTGGCATGGTTGCTTGGCTGGACAGTGTAGCTCAAAAATGAAATCTGTTAGCGTATGCATTTGTTATTTGACGTTACTAGGTCACGTGGTTTATATCTTCTTTCTTTCTTTCTCTCTCGCTGGTCACGTTACTTGTCACGTGACCACTTGTAGGCCACTCCAGACGACTCTACTGTAGGTCTGGCACCGTGGGTCTTCACACGGTATATATAAATGACTGAAGGATGATGATGATGATGATGCTCGTGTCAACTAGCTGGGTATCAAGTGACCAACATCCACTTTCGCCTTCCCTTCTACTCCAAACCAGTGGTGCTAGACTTGGTGATATGGGAGGGGCACAGGAAAAAGACGGCCAGGACTAGATAGCCCACGAGGGTCACGTGGGGCCATCCGAGCACCGACAGCCGGGGCGATCTGATTTTGGCAATGCCATCTTCGCAGCTGTGTACAAACGCCACCTGGCCGGCGCTCTTCCCGCATCTTTCAATCACCTTGTCGTAGTGGGCATCATAGTGGTTTCGGACTATGATCTGTCGCAGCTGGTAGTGTCTGTAGGTCCAGGTGAGGGTCGCGGCGAGATTGAGAGCCAGTCCGAGGTAGCAGAGTGGCAGCAGTATCGACGATACCGGAGCCGAGGTTGGTCGGGCGGATCGTGTGAGTTCTGGAAGCGTAGCAAATAACGCAGCCGAAAGTAGCAGAGGGGTGGTGGCAGAGTAGACGCCAAAAGTCGGGTGTTTGATGGCTTCATGGAGTGAGAAGCCGTTGAGCAGCACAAACACGGGCGCCAGTACCGCAAAAACGTAACATGCAATCGACATTGTAAATTTCTTGTTGTTACGCCGTCACTAGCACAGGAGTTGCAACTTGGCGATGTTTGGCTTCTTCCCAAACCAGCCAGCAAGATTTGGACGGAAATCTTACACGAAAGAGGGGGGGAGGGGGAGTCATGTGGTAAGGCATAGGATGGAAGTTTGGTGGTAGTCGAAGAGGGTCACATGACCAACCGTTATATACGTGTTCTTGAACTTCCCGGCTCCTTTTGTTTGTTCTCTTGTGCACTGTATGTATGTATGTATAACGTGTGCTCGTATTCGCTAGTCCGAGAAAATCGCTAGCGAATACGAGATAAAAAATGCAGTGCACACAGGTGACAATCTAGCGTCTTTTTACCAAGGGTGACGGAATGTGGCAAGTGGCAGCGTCTTTTTTTGCGGGTCGTGTAGTATCATCAGATATAGTATAAGAACCGCTAAGATCGTTCTACATCTAACGTCTTTTCATTTCCAGTCGGTTTCCAGTCATGCCGACGCAGCAGCACTCAATCGGTTCCCAATCATGCCTGTCATTGCGTCGATTAAGTACTGGACAGGATCATCAGAGACAGTTCAGGGTTTTTGAGGACTCCTTCCAGTGCGTAGCTGTAGTATCTCAGTCAAGTCTACCGAATTTGAACCCTACACTGTCGCGTTCAGATGGCTCCACGAATACTCCAAGGCTGCTGAGCCGATACTCCTCCAAGAGTCAACTTCCCCAAGGAATCAGAATAACCCCTAGAATGTGAGATGCAAGTAAATAATGTGTGTTACATATGATTTAACCCTGATAACATCTACACTAGAAGTAGTTAACTCGATACAGGCTCACCTTCTCTCCAGCGCCTGTCGGCAATAAACATTACTTATAATCAACTATCCTAATTGAAAGCCTTCTTAACTGTGAGATAGAACTCCCGGCCCTGGATCTGAGCAACATCGAGCTCCAGAGCAGAGGGTTGACGCGAAGCATCGGGACCCGCAAAAGTACCTGCTCCCCAGGGAGAGCCTCCGTGGACCTCATCGAGATTGGTCACTTGGGTAAAGGTATGTTTGTAACCCAGGGGCACGTAGATGATGCCATGATGGGCCAGGGTGGACATGGCGTTAAGGGCGGTGACTTCCTGTCCTCCGCCGGGGGTTCCGGTGGAGACAAACAGGCCAGCGTACTTGCCATGAAGGGCTCTCTGGGCCCAAAGACCCATAGTATAGTCCCAGAAGGCTCTCCATTGGGTAGGAAAGGTTCCAAATCGGGTAGGGATGCCAAACAGGAAGGCATCGTATTCTTGTAGGACTTGGTTGGTCGCAATGGGATCGCCGGATTTGGGGGGAGCTCCCATCTTGGTCAGAACCTCTTCAGTGAGAGTCTCGGGGACCTGGAAGAGGTCGGCTTGTCCTCCAGCCTCGACAATGGCCTTTTGCATGGCCACAGCCAGCTGTCGGATATGACCGTACAGGGAGTAGTAGATGATTGCGATTCGGGGTCCGGTCATTTAGTGCAAAGTGTCTAGGGTGGGTTGAGAGTGGAATGGCAATACCTCGTGGGGTCCAATCGTCTTATATAATTTCTTTTACGAAGCAGAAACCACGTATTGTGCTTCTCTCCCCGTTCCCATTCCCCAAAGCAGTAGTGGCAGCCTCTTCATTTCTAATCTCATCGTGCATTAAGTCCGGCTTGGGGAGTTGAGATGCTCCGTATTCGCTTGTCGAAAAAGATTAATTACTAATTACGCGAGGGCTTAATTAGAGAACCAAAAGGGGCCCAGTACGTGTGTGTTGCGGCGATTATTCCGCCATTTTGACGGCGGAATCTCAAAGAGGGGGTTTAAAAGGGCTGATTTATTTTTTTGTGATTTTATTGACAGGAGGAGAATGTACTGGTAGCGACTGTACATACTCATATGCGTACAGTACTCGTACTCGTTCCATAGGAAACGTCGTAGCAACTGAGCTGTAACATGTGACTCAACAACAAGGGTCCTCCAACCAGGACATCAATAAATCAATAGGTCCACCATCTATGAAGTTAATGGACCAGCTGTACTATACGATGATACTGTACGATGATTGCGCAAGCATGGTGAATGGGAAACTGCAGCAAGAAAGCTACAGGAAAGTTCCATCTCGGGCTGCAAAGTAGTGTCACATCTTATTTCTTCCTTCTTTTGTATTGAACCTTCTGTATGATTGGTAATAATAGATGCTGCGCCCGAGCTTGGAGGCCTTCCCAAGACGTTTGGCGTTTGATGGGCGTTTTATGGGCGTTTTATGGCGTTTGGTGGGAGTGTGGTGGACGTTTGATGGACGTTTGATGGGCGTTTGGTGGAAGTTTTCATAGATGCTCATCGAAGAATCCATCGTGAGGGATTTCCAGGTTCAATCAATGGACGAGATCGACTCCAACATACACCGATGAAGCAGCTCATAGTTCGACGGCTGCCTGGAAGTATAGACAAACTCAGTCTAAAGCAGGTCTGCTATGGTTCGACACAGATTACAGGCACAATCGAAGCTAACGCCGTTCCATACCCCTGCGGAGACCCTTCTTTACGCTAACGCCGTTCGATTCTCCGCTGAGATGAAGGGCTTGGTAAGCATGGCGTTGGAGTGCTTGGTCATCTTTTCTGTCAAACAGCAAAGGCCGTGCGTGGCACCTGGTGATGCCAAGTAGTCATCCCCCACAAACAACCGGCCCTCCATCATTGGTACAGTTCCGCTTGTGTGTGGAACTACGGCTGTGTACACTATTATAGCACAATCTTCAACTAACAGAATCACAGAGTGTACTATCCACTCAATAGGAACTCCTCATGACTCCAGAGAAAGGTCGAATGACGAAGCTGATCGAATCGGAAACACTTAGGTCTCCAACAAAGACTTTTGTGGAAACTACTCGGCACTAAATTGGACATGACTTTCGACCAATGCTCTTTTGCCAGACGAGCATCTGTAATACAGTACTTATCATACAACTTCTGATAGAGAGGAAACCCTGAGAAAAGGAGTTCAGAATCGGATTCTCCCATGCAGAATCAATGTTCTGGCCTATTTTCAGATCCCTCAGCTGAAATTTGCCGATTCTAAAGAGTCCTAAGCAGCGGAAGAGAAGTTAGCCCTAGTGACTATAATGAGCCCAGATGAACACAGCATCAACGAGAAGACATGACTACTAAACCCATCTACTTTGAGAGAGTCGAGTCGTCGACATTCCTGCCCGTTGAACACCCTGAAGATGAAGAAGGGGAAGACATTGATCACCGATATCGTACCCATATCTCCTTCAATATACCACAATAACACGAGATGTGTCCAGATGAATGAATTGCTACGAGACTCTGAACTCTCGTCTCAGACTCTGTCTCAGGGTAGTTAATTGTTGCTACTACTCATAATACCTACTGTAGTGCGGTTTTGACCATGAATCTTCTACTCAGTCACTCCATCTACAGCACAACATACACTACAATATACACGTGTGTCATTTCAGCGCATGACAAACTATGCTACGCATAGTCGCCAGGCAATAAATCATTACAACATACTCGTATCCTAGTTGAAGGCCTTCTTGACAGTGAGATAGAACTCTCGGCCCTGGATCTGGGCAACCTCGAGCTCCAGGGGAGTGGGCTGTCGGGAGCCGTCAGGACCAGCAAAGGTGCCGGCTCCCCAGGGAGAGCCTCCGTGGACCTCCTCGAGGTTGGTCACCTGGGCAAAGGTGTTCTTGTAGCCCAGAGGCACGTAGATGATTCCGTGGTGGGCGAGGGTGGAGAGAGAGTTGAGGGCGGTGACCTCCTGTCCTCCGCCGGGGGTTCCGGTGGAGACAAAGACGCCGGCGTACTTGCCCTGGAGCGAGCCCTTGGCCCAGAGGCCTCCGGTTCGGTCCCAGAAGGCCTTCCACTGGGCGGGGAAGTTTCCGAATCGGGTGGGGATGCCAAACAGGAAGGCGTCGTACTCCTCCAGGGTGGCGGTGGAGGCAACGGGGTCCTCGGACTTGGGGGGAGCGCCCATCTTGGCGAGCACCTCCTCGGGGAGAGTCTCGGGGACCTGGAACAGGTCGGCGTGTCCTCCGGCCTCGACAATGGCCTTCTGCATAGCAACTGCCAGCTGTCGGATGTGACCGTACATGGAGTAGTAGACGATTGCGATTCGGGGTCCGGCCATTTTGTCTTTTGTGTTGGTGTTTGTGTTTAGTGGTTGTGGAGTTAGTGTGGTGTGTGGGGTGCAAACCGGAGTGGGCAGCGGGCTCTTATATAGTCTCTGGCAGCGACGGTGGGTTAAACTCGATGGTTGTACCAGAGTGCAGTGTCAAGGATTAGCATACATGTGAGCTGCGGAGTCAGAGCTGAGTGACGAAGGCGGGGGCCAGCCGCGGGGGGATAGGCCAAAGGCGGGTTAGGACCGATCCAAGGGGATTTTGACAACGGAAATGTCATCAAAATACCTCAATTGGCCCTATAACGGCTTTTTTGCGCCCGAAATATAAGTATTTGGGCCCCATTGAGCCCCCTCAACATTCGCCTTCCAACGGCTTCCTCGCTAATTTAAACTTCATTACAAACAGATTAGTCGACACCAAGAAACCCATAACCCCGGTTTGTCACTGTTGACACACGAAAACGGGGCTAAATCTCGTATCCGCCGTTTGACAGGCGTCTCGATCTTGCACGTGATCCCCGCTTAGCACCCTAGATCGGCTTAATAAGCCCTCAATCGCTCTGAACAACCTCGATGGCCCTGTATCATAAATGGCAACATTAATGCGATTAATGCAGACGCTTGCCGCATCTGTCCCGATTTGGCATACCCTAATATCACGTGTCTCATTTGCTCTCAACCTGCTTAGTCATATAGTGTGGTAGAGTCGAGTCGTCGCGTCGAGTTGAGTAGAGTTGCATAGAGTCGAGTACGAGTACAAGTATATACAGTAGATGACAGCGCTGCGAGATGGCAGAATATTTAGTCATAACCTGTATGGGATAGGTATGGGTTGGCTCTAGTTATATATTTTATTATCATTAATAATACACCAAATAGGCACGGTATACTTAACTACTGTACATACGGTACAAGTAGGACTGGTGATAAATACACTAATAAATTAGTTGGTGGAAATGCAGTCAAGTACAGTCAAGTACAGTCAAGTAAAGTCAAGTAAAGTCAAGTAAAGTCAAGTAAAGTCAAGTAAAGTCAAGTAAAGTCAAGTAAAGTCAAGTAAAGTCAAGAACAGTCAAGAACAGTCAAGAACAGTCAAGAACAGTCAAGAACAGTCAAGAACAGTCAAGTAAAGTACACACGATACTTGAAGACGGCGTATCGTCAGTGATTAATCAGCACATTGAGTCCAACCACCCCAACTACTTGCATCTAACCAATGGGCCTTAGAGCGAGGATATCCCTGTCTTCGGACCGTTTCTCGCTCACAAGTCCGATAAATTATCGTCAGTAAAACGGAGTAAAAGACGAGAATGTAGACGACGAAGGCGTTGAAGCTGGTCATTGGTGGCTACAAGATGTGTGGATAAGTCTTAGTAATGACATGGACTTTCACTGGCTTTTATACATCTGCCATACTACTTGTAGCTACTGTAGTTGAATTATGAATTATGGGGGATTTTTTTTTGGTTTTGGTTTTGGTTTTGGTTTGAGTTATGGGCTGAGTTTAGGGACTTTGGGGCGACATCAGATGGACAACTTTGGGGCTCTTTGGGGGCTGATTTTCCCACAGGAGGCAACTCAGGACAAGTTATCATCCATGTATATTTTATTGTTGTTTTTTTCCCCCTCATTTCCCCCCTTTTTTCCGCATTTTTCCGCATTTTTCCGCATATATCTGCATTTTTCACTCAAGGCCCCACTCAGATAGGGTTGGTATCTCTGCCACCATTTTGCACACCGGCCCGACGCCGTTGTCGTATATTTTCCCGCCACCAGGACTTGATGTCTAGATATCCCGGTTACACAAAAACACATGAGCGACCAAGAGATTCGACAGGCTCTCTTGAGAGAAGCCAACCCGGCCAGCCGGCTGAGCCATGGACATTCACTCACCCGGGGCTCCCGCGACAGTGGCCCCAGAAACCGACCCAACCGGCACTTTCTGACGCGGGTCGTGGCCGGCGTGGACTCGCACAACGGCCATTTGAAGCGTCAGGAGCGCGAGCGAGCCACCAGGAAGTTTGAGATCCTCGACCGGTTCATCAAAGAGGAGTTGGAGCGTGATGAGAACAGGCACACATGCGACAGAGATCACAGAGATAGAGACTACAGAGACAGAGACTACAGAGATAGAGACTACAGAGATAGAGACTACAGAGATAGAGACTACAGAGACCGGGACTACCGAGACAGATACACAGGTTCCAGGGACGGAAGTGTGTCGAGCACGGGCTCACGGACCGGTCGGGTGACTCGTTTCGATATGCGACCGCCTCCGGAAAAGTTGAAGGAGATCCAGCCCAGCACCTCTTCCACACACAATGTCAAGTTTTCTTCGGTGGTGGACAAGATTGTGCGCCACCACAAGGACCAGGCGGAAGCCCGCAACAAGATCTACGCCCTCACGTCAATCTACAACCAGGGCCACGACCAGGCGGCGGCAGGGTTGTCGATTTCCGGGCTTTCTGGAGCCGAACAGGTGGGAACGGGATACGACGAGGATGAGGACTACGATAAGCAGTCTGTGACCAAGCGAAGGAAGAAAAGGAGACGGGCTGACGTGAACCGAGACGAAAGTGATGGGGCGGATGGAGACAGAGAGGACGACACCCGGCCAGGGAGGAGCAGGGAGAGGTCTAGAGAAAGGGGGTACTCAGAGAGGAGGTCCTCAGAGAGGAGGTCCTCAGAGAGTAGGCGCAGTCGGGACAGGTCTCGCGAGAACAACCACAGATCCAGGTCGCCTCGATATTAACAAACGTGGAACATGGTCTAGTAGAAACGTGTGAAACACCTATTTATAGTAACGGATTGGGTAATTTTTAGAGGCAGTAGTAGTAAAGGTGGTTGGGCGGCAAGTTATGGGCGATGCCAGATGAATCAGAAAGTCACGGCGATATGTTGGTGCAAGAATTATCAAAGAACAAGTATGAGATGATCTGATGGACCATTAGATGATCCTAAGTAATGAGTCTACAAATACATATATTTTATTTCACGAGAATGCCACGCGAGCGTCGAGCGTCGAGCGTCGAGCGTCGAACGTCAAACGTCTACTTTCGAACGTCTAGTTCAAACCTCTACTTGTAGCTTCAAACGTCTAGTTTCAAACGTCAACTTTCGAACGGCTTGTTGTCCACTCGTGACCTTCGGCCACTAGTTTCCAAATCCGTTAACCCATGAGCCGGTTGCTGTAAGCCATGGGCTTGACATCGGGATGAGGTTGGGCATCAAAGACGTTAAACTGCATCTCCAGATCATGTCCAATGTTGATGTAGGCGCCCTTGTTGCCCTGGGAATCGCAGTAGTTGGGGGCCGAGAAGACCGTCACCAGCTTGCCGTTATGCTCCACCTCGTAGCCTCCCATTCGCACCTCGTGGGATCGCAGAACTCCCTTCAGCCCGTTCTCCTTGCAGAAGGCCTCGGTCACGTCGGGTCCGAAACGGATACCCACTCCTCTCTGGGACGGCGACCGGCCGTTTTCGGGCTGCGGGTCGGTCCACAGCATCTCCATCATAAGACCGGAGTTGCCAGGCTGTTTTCGCGAAAATCGTGAGTATGCTCGAATGTCGTCCAGAGTGACGCCGTCCTTGGAGAAGAGACCGCCATGAACAACAAAGTAGGCGCCTCCAATGAGATGGGCCAGAGGCAGAGCCGAAAAGGACTCTGAAAAGAGCTTGAAGGTCCGTTCGTTGTATTTATGCTTGATTTCGCCCTCAAAGCCGTAGACGGCGTTCATGTCGTCAGTCTCGTGGTTGCCCCGGTTCAGGTAGATGAACGACGGGTTCAGCAGCTTGAGAGCGTACAGCAGAATGGCAATTTCTGCCGACCACGACCCTCGGTCCACAAAGTCGCCGTTGAACACATATCTGTGGGTGGCGGAAGGCCAGCCGTTGAGCTTGAAAATTTCCAGCAGATCAAAGAACTGCCCGTGGGTGTCTCCGCACACGGTGGTGGTGGTTCCCTCGGGAACGGGAGTCTCGACCATGGTGGGCTCCTCCTTGAACAGCTTGATGGCGCCGACCACAATGGCGTAGACGTATCTGAGATGCAGCAGTTTGCCGTTTTTGAACCGCTCGACCAGATCGTCGATGAACTTTTGCGTCACCGTGAAGACGGGCTTGTCATTTTCGTCGTATCCGTCGTCGATTTTAACTCCGTCGTAATTGTTGTCGATCTTGACCACGTCCAGGTCGATCTGCTCGGACAGAGCCGGGCCCTCCTCCACAGCGATGGCCAGCGCAAACGCGGCCTTTCGAACGAGCTTCTGGCACTCGTTGAGTCGCTGTTTGGCCGCATTATCGCCCGGAGCCAGCTGAACAACCTTCTTGAAGTCCACCAGGGCGTCCTTGTGCTTGATGATGGCGGTGTTGGACACAGCCCGACGAAAATAAGCCTTGATGTAGGTAGGATCCAGTTCGATGGCCTTGGACGAGTCCTCGATAGCCACACCGTACGCCTCGTTCTTGATGTGGGCCTGGGCCCGGTTGGCA
Source organism: Yarrowia lipolytica (assembly GCF_001761485.1). NCBI lineage: Eukaryota > Fungi > Ascomycota > Dipodascomycetes > Dipodascales > Yarrowia > Yarrowia lipolytica. Next base: position 904,592 of record NC_090771.1, on the reverse strand, counting down.
TAGTAGACGGCAGACTGGGGGTTCAGCTCGATGGCCTGCGTGTACAGATCCACGGCGTCGTTGTAGTGGCCCGAAAGCAGGGCTTTGTTGCCTTGGTTCTTGAGATCTTCCGCGGACATTTCGGGGCGGGGCGGGCACTGGTGGTGGACTGTGGGGGAGCTGAATCGCGAATGTTGGTGTCTTTGATTTTCCACTCAACTTTATTTGTTCCAGCACGTAAACAGAGGCCGATCCGACCGCACTTTGCGGGGACGTAAACGGAGGTTTGAAATCAGAAAGGGACAAAAATCGACTCTACAAAGATTCTGGAGGTGTTTCCAAGTCCAATATCGCCTTTGCAACCGCTTCTACAGGACCCTTGTCGCTTATCAGATGGAGATCAAAACTCCACTCTACTTGGGACGTTAGTTGAACTGATGAAGTAAAGCTAATGGGGAAAGAAAGGTCTGTAGAATAGCCAGTTTTGATGCCCCGGTTTCGATTTTTTGGACGGAAGCGCAGACGATTGAGATAAATAGCTGATATTCACCCCAAACCATCAAATACTTTCCCCGTACACTTGAGCACTTGGTAAAAAAACATAAAAAAACATACAAAAAATTTACTGAGGTACACGGAACCTTAACATATTTAAATTCGCCATACAATATTGTCCTGAAACATTGAAAAATGGAAACATTGAAAAATGGAAACATTGAAACATGGAAACATGGAAACATGGAAACATGGAAACATGGAAACCTGGAAACATGGAAACCTGGAAACATGGAAACATGGAAACATTCTCTTTCTGAACTGCGGTCTACTGGAGACAGAAACAATACCACAAAAACGAGCACAACCAATGCACTTCCAGCCCCTCACAAATCGGATAGATTTGACAGAAGGCGACCCATGTGCTGATAGAGGCAGGAGGCCTGATACAGTTTTCCAGACCCAGGGCTTGTTCCAAGCAGAAGATGTGGCCACGTGACCCACCATCAGCCGAAATTTCGGTCACGTGACGGACCTCGGTCACGTGACAGATCCTGATGGCCCCGCGCCCCGCGCCCATGCAGCTCACTCACGGCTTCCCGACTCTGACGGTATGGTGCAACCCCACATTAGACTCAACCGAACGCTTAGCGAGATATTGAGCATTGTTGACTGAGACAAGAGAGACAGGCAAGGGAGGCGCAAAAATATGTCGAATGATTGAAAAATTGCCCAGTGGGGCAATTGGTACTCAGCGGAGTAAGTTTTTACCCAGAATCCATTGGAATATCCGTGATTTGAATGGTTTGAAGATGTGGATCTGGATGCTCAGGCTATTTGTTATATGAGATAGTACGAATACGACTCTAAGTTGACTATAAGTACGACTATCGCTGAAAAAATTACACCATTGGATTTGTCTGGCTGAGAGCTCTCTAATGGTGTGTTTATTTTTCACACAACTTGGATATTTCGGCCAATAACCGATGGCCATGGATAATTATAGTAGGTACAACTAATTAGCGGTTATTGTACAGAAAACAAAGAAACTAAGCATCTAAGGTCTCCCAAACACTTGTATTAGGTCAGCAGAAGAGCTTCTACGATGACCACGATGTCAACCTCTCAATCATGTCAACCTCTCAGTCAACTCAGCACCTATCCTCCTTCCATTTTTCCCATTTTCATCATTTTTTCATTTCCGAGAGTATCCGAAAATTTGTCATGCATATTGCTCCTGTTTTTCCCGCCGCAGCCATGCCTTTGGCGAATGGACTACTTTCCGCCCCGTATCTTAGTAATCACCCGTTGTGTCGTCTTAGTCATCCAGCAACTGAGAGATATAATTGAAAAGCCACACGCCGTTGCGCAAATTCAATCGCCTCAACTCTACTGATCTGATTACTAACCCCCCCGTCTCTCGCACCCTCTATGAACATGCACCCTGCAAGCCAACCTTAAAAATGCACAGTAACTGTCAACCTGCATATACTGCCCACTATCTCCAACCAACCTTTCAAAGTGTTTTCCCGGCTTCTTTTGCGACCGTTCCACCGACTCCACTTCACGCCCCCAGCTCTACGAAGCGCCAACATACACACAATGTCCTCCGAACTGCCTCCTCTTGAGCAGGCCAAGCGAATCGCCGCCCACCAGGCCGTGGAGCAACACTACCCCAAGGACGCCAAGGTCGTGGGCATTGGCTCAGGATCCACCGTGGTCTACGTTGCCGAGAAGATTGCGTCGTTGCCCAAGGAGCTCACCAAGGACACCGTGTTCATTTCTACGGGTTTCCAGAGCAAGCAGCTGATCCAGAACGCCGGGTTGCGACTGGGATGCATCGACCAGTACTCCAACGGAGATCTGGACGTGGCGTTTGACGGCGCCGACGAGACCGACCCTCAGCTCAACTGCATCAAGGGCGGAGGAGCATGCCTCTTCCAGGAAAAGATTGTCGCCGAGTGTGCCCGCAAGTTTGTCGTGGTGGCCGACTACCGAAAACAGTCCAAGGCTCTGGGCACCGTGTGGATCCAGGGTATCCCCATTGAGGTGGTGCCCGACGCCTACAACAAGGTAATTGCTGATCTCAAGAAGATGGGCGCCCAGTCCGCGGTGCTGCGACCCGGCTCTCCCGGAAAGGCGGGCCCCATCATCACCGACAATGGCAACTTCATTGTCGACGCCTACTTTGGCGAGATCCAACCCGACGCCGTCAAGGACCTGCACATCAAGATCAAGCTGCTGTTGGGCGTCGTTGAGACCGGCCTCTTCACTAACGCGGACGTAGCGTACTTTGGAAACGCCGACGGAACCATCTCCACCATTACCAAGTAACTGAAACATAGCAATTGATAGACAAGATTTCGTACACACATTCCACATTCTATGGACACCCCCGCTGTTCAACACCATCTTTTTATTCAAATTATTCAGCACTTAGCAGCAACTCATTTTTTTTCTCAGTTGCGTCTCCGAACCATCTTCCCATGCATGGCAATAATGAGCAGTCTGGTGGGGAGACGACCATCGTCGCTAGAGAAAGCCACAGCCCGCTTTTTTCTGTCCAACTTTCCACGTGTAGGCACACTAGCAGACCGTTTGAGGGCATACGGCGGCTTAACATACTCATACCCGTCCTCAGGAGTGGTCATGGGAGTGTCGTACTCAGACTCAAGCTTGATGCTGATCTCCTCGGCCTCCTCGAGCGGCCGGTCGTATGAGTCCTGCTCGTCAGACGCATCATGGAACGATTCATTATCAGATGAGTCTGAAGATGCGGCCGACTCGTCAATCGCAGAGTTGCCACACTCCACAGAGGTCGTGGTGCCTTGAGGTGATCCATGGTCGTCATCTGAGTCGGCCTTGTCATCAAACTTCAGGGCTTCAGTTTTGACAGCAGGTGACTCGGCTTCATTGACAGGGGTAGTGGGCTTTGCTGGGCAAGCCGGGCCAGCCGGGCCAGCCGGATCAGAATGCTTAGACGGAGCCGCGTTGGATGCTTCAGCGACCAACTCAGTAGGGTCAACAGTCTCCACCGCAGCAGTCTCCGACTCAGCAGTGTCTGAAGCCGACTTCGAAACAGCAACGGAACCAAAAGCGTCTACTGACTCCGCAGATGACCCAGAAGCAGTCGCAGGCTCAGGCGAGTCAGAGGGGGTCTTGGGTGTTAGAGCTTTAGCTGAGGTAGAGGGCTCGTCAGACTCGACCTGGGGTTCAGAAAACTCGATCTGGGGTTTAGAAGTTTCGACCTGGGGTTCAGAAGACTCGACCTGGAGTCTAGAAGACTCAACCTGACGCTCAGAAGACTCAACCTGGGGTTCAGAAAACTCGGCCACCTGACGCTCAGGAGACTCGATCTGGGGTTCAGAAGACTCGACCACCGCGGGCCCAGAAGACTCATCAATCCGAGCCTCTGTCGACACGACTGAGTCACCAGAGTTAACTTCGATCCGAATGACATCTTTGTCATCGGGATCAGATGTCACGTAGACGACGCCATCTGTAGCTGAAACACCAGAGGTGATAGTTCCAGCGACACCATCAGCCACATGAGCTTCAATATCATCAACGGTAATTTCATCAACCCGAGATTCAACCTCAACCTCAGCACACTCATTTGAGACTGTGTTAGTAGGATGTGCACTTGTAGAACCATAACGGCAAAACAACTCACCATCCTCACGACTGCCACTGCTGTCGCCAGATCTGGTGCCATCACGATTCGTGTCAGAGTTCGAGTCACCGGATTTCATGCCACAATCGTCATCATTCTCGGTGTCTGTTCTTGTGTCGCAACTCTTGGGCCCGTTGGTCGATTCCAGAAGATGGTTTCGAGTTTCTCTGGCCATGGTTTGTGTCGGTGTGTGTTTGTGTTGGTAATCGTGTGTGTCTATGTCACCTCTTGTGCGGCCACCCTCTCATGTAATATATATATATATATATATATATTGCCTCGTCCTACTCACCCACATGACCCAATTATATGTACCTATTTTTCGTAAAGACGGAATGTTACCATCTGGAGATAATGCTGCATGTTTCATTTGGGGCATACCCTTCACCTTATCCATGCACTGGTGATTCTAGTTTAAGTAGTTCAAGTACAGTTGAGTATTTACTGGACAGTCCAAGTATTGTTCAAGTATGTACTGGACAGTCCAAGTAAAGTTCGAGTATGTACACACTGGAGTCCAAGTAGTCCAAGTGTTCAAGAACAGCCCAGTATTGTACAGTCCGTACGAGCTTCAGTCTATACACATGCAACCAATCCCATCTACTGCTGAAGCTCAATCACCTCGTCGAGACTGGGGAACTCGATATCATCATTGTCCTCTCCATGCTTGGCCCAGGCCTGGGTAAAGTCACTTCCTCGAGCCAGAGTCTCCATGTTGCCCACCACACAGAGATGTCTTCGAGGCCGGGTCATGGCAACGTTCAGACGTCTATACTCGCCTAAGAAGCCAATCTCGTGGTTCTCGTTGGACCGCACTAGAGACAGAATGACCGCCTCCTTCTCTCGCCCCTGGAACGAGTCAACCGTAGCGACCTCAACCGCAGGGTTGGTGGGATGAATCAAAGACCGAATGAGAGATGCCTGGGCAGAATAGGGAGTAATCACACCGATTTCAGACTCCAAAACACCCAGATCAAGCAGCTTTCCAACGTGTCGACGAACCAGATACGCCTCCGAGTCGTTCAACCGAGAAGGATTCAGCTTTCCCGACTCATCCTCCTGCTCGTAAAAGTCGTCTCCTTGTGTATCAATCCACACAACTGGCGTGGTGGTCTCATAGTCCTCTGTAACATGTGGTAGATCTGCCAGAGTGTGCCGTGCCACCGAAGAATGGGCCACAAGTTGTCCTCCGTACAGTTCTTGTGACGGAAACTGCATAATGGCGTCATGCATTCGATACTGTACCTTTAGCAACCGCCTGATATTGTCGTAGTTGCCCACCAAATGGTCAAACAAGGTCAACTCCAGCTGTTTCTTGATCTTGGACTGCTCACACTTGACCGTGGGAGGAAGCTGCTGGTTGTCTCCGGCGATAATGAGCTTCTGAGCCGAAGGGTAGCGAGAAATGGGAATCCAACATTGAGGCTCTAGAGACTGCGAAATCTCGTCAATGATGATCGTATCAAACTGCACGTCCTTAAGACAAGAGTCTCCGGTACCATGTAGAGTGGCGCAGACAACTTTGGCTTGAAGCAGAAGATCAGCGACCACTTTCTTCTGCCGCTCCTTGAACTCCTTTCGCAGCATGCCAATCTCCTTGTACATCGCATACTTTTCGCGGCCCGATTTCGTCTTTGAAATCTTTCGGAGCTGCTGGTCAATATTCACCTGCACGTCCTTCACAATCTGCCCACTGTCGCAGGTTTTTGAAACAATATCCAAGGAGTGTTGCAGATTGGCTTCCAGAAGACGGGCAGGGTGACCGATTCGAAGCAATTGGTTGCCGTTGAAATGAGGATGCAAACGCTCAAGTAAAGTGTCTACCGAGATGTTGGAGGGACCACAAACCAGAACTCGTTGGCCCTTTTTCTGAACCAGCTGCCGGATGATCTCCACCAAAGTATGCGTCTTTCCGGTTCCAGGAGGGCCATGGACCACCGTCACCTGTGCTGATCCAACGCTGTGCTGGACGGCCTCCACCTGCGAAGGGTTGAGAGCTGTGTTGTACAACTGGAGGTTGGGGTCGTCCTTGTGGTCGGAAATCGTCTCCTTATCAACACAAACACGCATGAGGTCGGACATTTCCTGTTCCTTCATCCTCAACATGTCCTTGAGGGCAAACTCCATTCGTCGGTAGGTGGCATTGTTGGCCAGTTTCACCACATGTAGTCGTACTCCATCCAGACTATCTGTAGCGTCGAAGTTCTCATCGAGAGCCACCTCGATCTTGGCCTTTGTCGATTTGAGTACCACCGCCTCCACGGCCTTGTCGTCCTTGCTAGTCTTGTTCTTGATGATTTTGATGAGATCTCCGGTTCGAATATCGTTTCCGCCTGTAATTTCCGGCGAAATCGACACGTCCGGTTCCAACGTGGCCACCAGTTTGCCACCAAAGCCCGTTCGTAGCGACGCCAGAGTCAGATTGACGATCGCCAGACCTCTGGATGCCAGCTGTTTGGGCGTCAAAGACGAGGTCAGCGAGCTCATACTCGCCACATCTGCTGCCTTTTCGGCCTCCAGACACGTATATAGGTGGCTCAATCGGTCCATTTCGTGTTCTTGTATCGGGTTAAGGAGTGTCTGGGCAATGTGGAGTTGGTGATGGAGGTTTAACTAACATGCATAAACCTTCTTCAAAAGGTAATTTCAAAAAAATCCAAACCAAAAAAAAATAGTGCAGATATCATCTACCTAACACACAACCACCCCACCACGACCATGAGCAAACGACCAACGGTGAAAGAAGATGGCGGACGTGACAATAACCTGGTCGACATTCTGACAACGGTGCTCGACAACTACCTGGAGACAAGCGACTCGTCTTCTCTGGAGGAGTTTGTGCGCAAGGGATTCCACAACCAGGTGCTGCACTATTGGGCCAATGTGGTGAGTACGACAAGAGGCAGGCATTTTAGACACGATTAGGACCATCAACTAACACAGATTGGCGTGCGGGAAGAACGACCCAAGTTTGCGGCCGCGTCGGCGGCTATTGCCGATCTGATCGAGGCGCTGGACAACCCTGTGTTTGCCGTCAAGGGATTGGAGTTCGTCAAGATGATTATGGACAACCACATCAGCTACGTGGTCAAGGCGTCGTCGTCACATGACAAGGCCGTGGCAATGGGAATGATCAAGATGCTCACGGCCATTGTGGGTTTCCAGAGAGGCTACTTTTCGACCGATCTACTGAGTGAGTTCCCCTCAGCCGAACCTCACAAGTATCCGGCCCTGGAGCCGCCACGGGGTAAAGACGCCAAGAACCGCTCCATTCGAGAAGCCATGATCAAGTTTCTGTGCACGTGGATCTCCAACGCGTCTTCGCTGACCAAAACGGACATCATGGTGAACCGCCGACGTCTGAGAGTCCAGTGGTTCCGACACATGAACACAGACTCATGCAAGTTTCTGTCCTACCAGCTGGATATGTTGAGGGAACACATTTTGAACGACGAGGGCGTCTCCAAGACCTCCAAGCGAATGCTCTTCAACGAATGGTCCATGGGTCTCATTTCCCAGAGACTCTATCGAGCAGACGGTTCTGCCACGGTGGCTGAAGAGTTCCTTCTGCAACTCGGATCCGACGCAGAAAAGGGTATTCTCTATCCCTGTGACGCTTGGTGGGTGGATGTGCTTCGAGAAGAAAAACACGGTCTTCGAGAAAATGTGTCCAAGGCCGGTCTGCACATTTCCGAAGAAGACATGCGAAAATTCAAGGTCAACGTGCTGGACTACCGAAACAGTGCTCTACTGATGGTGCTCAAAGCCAACATTAAGCCCTGGGAAAATATGCCTTGCCAGAGAATTGCGCTGCGGTTCCTGGAGAACGCTCCGGAGATTGTGGAGCAGGTGATGAAGAACGAGCACTGGCTGTCGTTCGACCCCAAGTTGACCACCAACTGGGTGGGTCTGGTGGCCTTCTTTTCGAAGTTCCTTCAGTTGCCTATCCCTTCCATTGTCGAGAGAAGAGCCAAAGACCGAGATTGTCCTCCTGTCAACACAATCATGGAGAGCGTGCTCCCCACTGCTCTTGCTACCAACAATCTCACCAAGGGTCTGGCTTCAGAAACACCTCTGATTCGCCAATTTACGGCCCAGATCCTCAATCTCGTGCTCAAAAAGTACCAGCAGGTGCAGCAGTTTCTCAACGAGCAGCCTGGGTGGGAAACTGGTGCGTCACAGTTCCGAGAGGAGTTTCTGACTCGGTTTGTGAACGTTCAGACGATTTTTACAGCTCTGAATACCGAGAAGGAAGCCGGCCTGCTGCGATACAACCTCGTTTTCCTGTGCTCGCAGTTTGGAGACTTGTTCCCCGAGGTACTGCCTAAGGCTACTCTGCCCGCGAGTCTTTTGGAAAACATTACTGCTTCTGGACTGTCGATTGCAGAGTTCCAGCACACCATGAATCTCGAGGGAAAGCTGTCAATGACGGGTCTGTGGTGGAAGAAGACGGCTTCGGGACATTCACTTTTTTCCACGCTTCTCAAGCTATGTACCACCGACGTGAAAACTGTTCGACAATCCGTGGCTGCTTCTCTGACTGAAACCACTCTCCCCACCATGTTGTTTCAGAACCAGCTTTCCATTTCGACGCTGGATGTGCTGGTCAACTCGATGGACCTGGTTCGAGACGACCCGGCCAATGTGGACGCGGTTCTAGATCTCATTGACAACTGCGTGGGACGATTCATGACCCAGCCCTTCAAGTATCTCGATCTCATATCCGAGGTATGCAAGAAGCAACAGCTTGACCCCAACTCGGTCGTAATCTCGCCGTTCATCACGGTTCTTGCCGAGCAGGTCAAGTTTGTGCCCGAGGATAAGCGGCATTTGGCTAAAACGTGGCTCCAGAAGATTTTCCGAGACGCCTGCATTGCGGGAGAGTCGTGGAAGGTCATGGCGGGACTGTGTGAACAGTTTGAGCTGGATTCCTCCCTTCTCAGTGCCTCTAAGCCGCTCACCGAAAAGTCGAACAAGCTCTTTTGGAACAATGAGTCTCCCAAAGAGCTCGAGAAGCGAAATCTAACGTATTTTGACCTGGCTCTCGCTTTGGAAGATAAACAAGTGCTTGCCGAGTCTTCCGCTTTACCCGAGACCCCCCTGGACGTGGCTGCGTTGACTTATCGGTCCAAGAGCTTCAAAAAGAGCGACGTGGCAAGCTACGGAATCAAACTGAAGATGGCGGCCATGGTGACTCCCACTCTTCGAAACTATCTTGCATCGCCCGAGTTTTTCACCGACAATTTCGATGACTCTCTGATTCCCTTTTACTCGCATCTGATCAAGAGTGTCTACGAAGAAGTGCCCGATATCAAGCCCGATTTCCAGACGGCGTTTTCTGGATACATCTCCGACCTGCTCAAACAGGACTCGGCCTACAAGAATGTCTTTCTGCAGCATCTGGCATGGACTTTTACCGCTGGCCAGGCTCTGGAGTACGTCAAGCTTCTCATGAAGAAAAAGAAGGACATTTCCGGCGGTCTGGAGGTGCTGGCTGGAGTTTCTGGCGGCTTCCTATCCACCGATGAGCTGGTGGAGCTCGAAAAGTACGTACGAAAACAGTGTCCCCAAAATTCCAATACCCTGGAGAAAATTTTGTTGGATAACTCGTCAGCGTTGGAAAAGCTGGACCACGACAAGATTGAAAGCATTCTCAAGTCATGCTACAAGGTGCACGAGCTGCTGCCTGTGGTCACCGCTCTGGCAAAGATGCCCCAAGCCCAGAAGACTCTGGCCAAGTACGTGTCGAAGGGTCTCAGGAAGTTTGAGCCTGAGCATCTCGCTCGCCTGGTTCTTTTGGTCGGTGTTCCTGAGGACGAAGAGGAGGTTGATTATGTGTCCAAGACGATGACCAAGTATCTCACCACTTCCAAGAATCTGGACAATGTGGACATTTTTGCCCGGGTTCTTGTTCTGTGTTCGTCAACCGTGTTTTCTGACGAGGCAGTTGCCATTGTTACAGCTCTGACGTCTGCTCCCAAGACCCACGGATACACCCAAAATGTTGGAAAGCTCGTGGCCAAGCTGGGTCCTGGAGAACAGCTCACCAAGTACCTGTCCAAGGGTATCATCAATCTGACCAAGCATCTGATGGAGACCACGGAACCTGTGATTTATGCCAGTGCTCTGGAGGTGGCGAAGTGTCTGGACGAGATTGCTGTTTCCAAGGAGATTGATTTTTGGACCCAGGTGTCGGCGAAATCCATCAATGCTTTGCTCGAAGCTCTTGTTTCTCGATGGTTTCACGACCCCGTTTGCATTCGACTGGTTCATTCGCTCGTCAGTTGTGCCACCAAGCAAATTGAGTACTCCAAACTGCTTCAGATGGTTCTTAACAGCGACGGGAATGTTCTGCTGCTGAACAGAACTGCTGGAGATTTTACTTCTCAAGTCCTTACTGCCACCATTGTGCAACAGCTGTACCTGTTTGATCGCAAGAACTCCAACACCTCGGTCGTCAACGGTGTTCTGCGTCTCTACGAGGCTCTCAACACTCTGCCCGACCAAATTCTGCTGTCTGTTTTGCAGAGCATGGAGTCTTCCGGAACTTACAACTGGACACAGTTTGTCTTCTCGTGGGCCACCATTGGAGATGTTCGAGACATGCGGGTATTCAACATCATCGGCAACGATATTGAGGTGACTCTGGCTGCGCCCACGATTCTGGCCTCCATTAACAACTTCAACCCCGGCGAAAAGAACTTCCAGCACAATGTTGACCAGTGGAACAAGCTGAGTGCCCGGCAACAGCACGACTACCGTGTTGAAAAGACTGACGCGGTCTACGACTCGTCTTTCCTGATGGGTGTGATTGCTCAGCGAATCAGAAAGGACGGCCAACTAGACATTCGGGCTCTGGTAGAGAATCACTATCTTGGGTTCGTGATTGCCTCCATGAGCTCGTACTCGGTCTCCACTCTGATCTACTGCAAGTCTCTGCTTGAGGCGATTTCGTACTGCTGCGATCTCCCCGAAAACAAGGCTCCCTTCAAGGGTCTGGTGAAGATTATGGTGCGAAAATGCCTTTATCTCATGGCGGAGGAGTCGTTTGAGCGACTGCCGTGCATTGTGGCCATCCAGATGGCGTACATTATTCGAGGAGTGGCAGCAGCAGGTAGCGTCATGTACGACAACATTGTGGGCATCATTCTTGCTGGTCCCAAGATTTTTGCCGGCATGATCCCCATTGCCACGCGGCTCTTCACAGACACCAACAAGGACTTTTTCCGAAAGCTGTCGTGGGGTCTGGTGACGTTCATCAACGGAGTCAAGACCACGGAAGATGTGCGTCTGCTGCTAAAGAGCAACTTTCTGGAGCAGCTCATGAGTGCCTGTGCGTCTCCCACCGTGTCCAGACACATCAAGGAGAGTGTCATGAAGCTGGTTTGGTCCATTCAGAAGACCGGAGAGGGCTCCATGATGCTGGTGTTGCGACACGGAGGACTTGCATGGAACGAGGTGTTGGACGGAGAGATGGCTAAATGGAGCCAGGCCACCGCCGCGCGATACGGCGTCACGTTCAAGGACCGGCAGAAGCTGCTGGCCTGGACCAACCAGGATTTCCCCCGTTATTTGGCGCGACAGAAGGAGGTGGTATAGGTTTGTAATAGATAGACGGATATGTCTTGATAGCTGGTAATGTTACAATCACTTCTGTGGATAGATCCAAGTCGGTGTAGATGCCCCACTTATACACCAGTGGGGACAGGTAGAGGTCGAGTGGCTATGTATTGATTTGATTATATGAAATCCATTTTCCCGGTTAGCGAGTAGGTGTTCGGTGAACAGTGACTGTTTTACACTGAAATGGAACCTCCTACAAGTGCCTGTAGCAATGCGTCCAGTCGAGGGATAGAATTCCGAATGAGTACTGATCTACAAGACAGCTTGATCAGTACCATTTGGTTTCAGAAAGACCACGTACTGCTTGCTGGGGTGCTGTTTGCGATTGAGTCACCGCACACCATGGTCTTCATGACCCCATTCCAACGAATGCAAACTGGACTCTCAGGATACTCGATGTTCCAGTTGCATCTTGTTTGAGTAAGTGTTGGTCTCGTAGTTGAGGACATGAGGTGGCAGAGTCGAAAGCTCAGATGCGTCTTTGGCATCATGAGAGAGTCCGGAGACCGTCACGGGTATCTCTAACTGGCACTCCAGCTGATTTGCAACCCCGCCGACTCGCACATTGTTGACCTTGCCAGTGACAAATCATGGCAAATGGTTCATTTGATTAATTTGTGAATAAATAATGATGACCTAGTCGTCCCCAGCCTAACTCATAACCCACTCTCCCATCCAAACGGGATGCTGACTGAGATCGTCAAACAGCTCGCGATCCAGAGCATTGTCGGCCGACAGCTCCGGAATGTCCGACTGCGTAAACAGATTGTTGTCATACATGGAGCTGGAGTACTGGGCAAAGTCGTCCTGGTGATGGTGAGGTGGGGCGGCAGGAGCAGACTGCGGAGTGAGGTTCTGGGGCGTTCGGCATTCCAGTCGCATGGCGTCACGCAGAGAAACCAATTGCTCGAGCCGCAGAGAAGCGGGCTTGTTCCCGGCATGATGCATGGCAGTCATGATGCGAATAGCTGTCTCAATGTGCGAGTCGATGGAGTCATGGGACCCGAACGCGGCTCCGAACAGAACCAGGGTCGCAGCAGACACAAAAACGTACTCCCGGTCCATGTATCCTTGGACTGCCAGAAACCCGGTGTCCAGTAGCGAGCTGATTGCTGAAATGGAGCAGACGGAGGCCTGGAACGACGCGTTTAGCAATCGTCGAATGGAGGGAGAGAATTTCGACAGAGACAGTTCAATGAGTTTTCCCTCAGAAGACAAGGAGGCGATTCGTCGTTGAACAAAATGAATCAGCAGGGGTCGAACCGACAGGTTGATGCATTGAAAATACTCCGAGTGAATGTTGACGACCGGTCGGGAGACAATGAGCGGAGACTGCGAATAGTCCACCTTGAGCCGGTCGGGAATGTTGTTTCGCCATTCAAACAGCTTTTCAATCACCGCGTTCAGTGCCGGTAGAATGTTCTTGTTGTCATTGTGGTGATGGTACAGCGAATCGAGCACCAAGCAGCCCAGACGGGCCACCTCGATGAACGAATTGATGTACAGAGCGTCGTAAAACTCGGGCAGCGACTCCGGAAGACCCGTCGCGACCGATTCCAGATTTAACGACGGAGGAATGCCCTGTTTGGAACACGAGTACAACTCGAGAATGTACGTGGTCCACCACAGTCGTCGTCGATGCTCCAGCTCTTCACGGGACAGGGAATCTTTGCTGGCATCGACATGAAGACCACACAATACCGCTGTTCTCATCGCCATGCCGATATAAACGGCTGAGGAGGTCGAAAAGTCCAAAACCTGCAGATAAAACGAGTAACAGAGCAGCAGTTCGATCAGCTTAGTGCACGAATCACCCATGAGTTCCTTTCCATACAGTAGCGACAGGGCGTTGGCTCCATTTCGAAAGTTTTCGCCTCCCGGAGGATCATCGGCCATATTTTGCCGCTCTTCTCGAGGAGCTCCGTACATTTCACCAATGGCGGAAATGAGCAGAATCTGGCAATACCAGGACGCCTCATGGCGCGAGAGAGTGGTGGTCTGGTGGTTCTGAAGGGTGTCCAGAAACGCGTAAATTTCGTGGATTTTGTTCCGGGTCCACAACTCGTTGCAAAAGTAGTAACAGTGGCCCAAATGGGTCTGAAATTGCACCAAAAATCGAAGAGCGTCGTCGCGGGCCGGCATCGTGATGACAATGTCGTCGCGATAGTCGCTGTTGTTGCATTCCGTGCACTTGAGCATCAGAGTCAAAGGACCCGTTTTAGTCAGCCGAATTCCCCGATATGTGAACAGACCCATATCCAAAGACTCGTTGGCGCCGGTTTTGGTGTCTCTGAGCATACATGCCACCTCCTGTCCAAACCGCGACGTTGACGAAGAGCCTGAAAAGAGCTGCTGGCCGTTTCGGGTGCTGGTCAGCTCGCTTTTCTGGTCGCGAATCGGGTTGATTAGATGATCTCCTTCGGAACAAAGAGACGAAACCGTCACCTTGTTGATTGGAGATGCACCTCCGGCGCTCGGAGACTCCATAGAGCCACCCGGACTGTTGATTCTGGCTCGTTTAGCTCGAGGGTCTAGACCCCCCAAAGGAGTTCCTGGTGTTTCAAGTCCTCCTGACAGCGCTGAAAGTCCTGAAGTACCCGAAATACCTGAAATACCTGAAATACCCGAACCTCCCGAAAGCCCTGCAAGTCCTGAAACGCCCAAAACTACTCCTGGAGTCTCCCCTCGAGTCCCCCCAGCAGATTCCACTGCTCCGTCCACCACTCCGTCCACAAACCCCTCCGACACTCCTCGCTCTGCCGCCCGCTTGTCCTCCTTCAACTGCTGAATCTCATCCTGCAACTTTTTCCAATACTTCAACGAAACAACAATCTTCTTCTCCGCCTCAGGATAGACACAGGGAGCCTTCAACTTGGCACAGGTGACACAAGGGTCGCCGCCGGAACACCGGGCATGCCGCTTGCGACACCGCTCGCACGCCGACGACGCTCGTTTGTCCTTGTCTGCGGCTTTCGACGCTTTTGCACTCATCAAATCGGGGCGTGAATGTCGTGTGGAATCAGCCCAAAAAAATCACTAAAATCACTTTTACATATCACAGCTATTTTCACTAAACTTTGAGACAAGGGAAATAATTCAATTAATTCAATTTAAATTAGAGAAATGTAAATAATTATAGATAATAAAATGATAATAAAAATTATATAAATAATATAAATAATATAAATAAAATCTGGCTAAAATAAAAATGCAATCAAACAATATTGCACTGATTTACGTCAATCCTGACAAAAACAACCTTTCCAATTTGGGAATCGCCAATTCTACCCGACTTCTATCTCCACATGTCGTGCCGCATGGTAGCATAACCCTAACCTGTGTGTACATATGGTGTCTTGAATGCCAGTTTACACATTCCCTAACCCTGGATCAGATTTTCGGCCCCGCCCTAACCCTGACAGCCCTTTTCCCGCTTAGAGTATTCCCCTAACCCTAAATTCCAATCTCCCCCCAATACCCCAACCCTCGGGTTTTCTAAACCCTAGCCCCAACCCATACCCTAACTTCCCAATCGGCGCGGGTCTCTGATTGGCCCACCACCACGTTTCAGAAAAATCCACTTTCAATTCTCTCACTACGTGATACACACAACACACAACTACAATCACCATGTCTGTTGCTGCTGCCGTGAGTACCGACGAAAAGGGAGATGAAGAAGGATGAGGTTGTCATGATGGGCCGAATTGGGGGCTCCAGAAAAAAACGAGACCCGGGAAAATATGACTTGGTCAGTGTGATGAGCCCAAAATCTCGGAGCAAGAGTAAAATGTGTGGACACAAACACTACAAGAACAACACAACAACAGCGGAGTTGTCGACAAGAGGACAATCGGCAATGAGAAGTGGGATGGATTGAGTTGCCAATTGGCATTGAGCGATTGTTGACGTTTTCACCAGTCTGTGTCGATGATGACGTGTCAGTGTGGGGATAGAGATGTAATGGTGATGGGGTTAAGAGAGGTGGATACAACGAGTTGCGATAGACACAAAAACAGACACAGACACAGATTGGAACACAAAACCAGTCACAAAATGGACACAAAACAGTCGACAAAATGGACACAAAACAGACGACCTGCGACATCAACATAACAGCTCTATTTGCTCCGCTTTTTGCTTCAAAGCTCTTGCTTTTGCTCCGATTTTCGACCGATATCACATTGACCGTGGTACATTGTCCATGCCTCGTGGTCAACCAATGACCAATGACCAATGATCAATGATCTGGCAATGGTATAGAACTCTCCCGCTCCCGTGCTAACTCAGCGATCCTCTGCCGTCAAGGTTGACTGGGGAAAGATTGTCTCTTCCCTGGGCCTGACCGGCGCCACCGTGTCTTCCCTCCAGGCTTTCCGAAAGCGACACGAGGAGGCCAAGAAGAACGCCTACGAGCTGCAGAACCAGCCCACTACCGTGGACTTTGCCCACTACCGAAAGGTGCTTAAGAACCAGAAGGTTGTGGACGAGATTGAGCAGCACTTCAAGTCGTTCAAGCCCGTGACCTACGACGTGTCCAAGCAGCTCAAGACCATCGACGCCTTTGAGGCCAAGGCCATTGAGGATGCCAAGGCCACCGAGGGCAAGGTCAACCAGGAGATTGGCGATCTGCAGAAGACCCTGGAGAACATTGAGTCTGCTCGACCCTTCGACCAGCTCTCTGTTGACGACGTGTTCAAGGCCCGACCCGATCTCGAGAAGAAGATCGAGGAGATGGTCAAGAAGGGCCGATGGTCCGTTCCCGGCTACAACGAGAAGTTTGGCTCTGTCGTTCTTATGTAAGACGTTTGACGAATATCATGAATATACGAAGCGAGCGAGTGAGCGAGCTGATGAGCGTAGTGAGCGAGCTGATGAGCGTAGTGAGCGAGCTGATGAGCGTAGCGAGCCAGCGGTCTCATATCTGATGAGTGTGGCTGGCGCGTTCGGCGTTAGAGCTATAGACTAGCGGAAACGTCGATTCGAGTGTCTGGAACGCCGTTTGTAGGAGTGGGGTTGTATAATGTTGGAGTAGTCCAGATCCGTCAACTGAGTGATTTTGGTGGCTGCAATTGGATCTCGGAGAACATTTCAACGATTGTAACCGCAATGGAGGTATTCGGAACTCAGTAGATGGGATAGCGGTTTTTTATTTGTTTTAATTGTTTTTTATTTTATTTTTTATTTTTTATGTAGAGTGTGAAAAACAGGGGCACAAGTAATTCGGGGTTAGTGCCATCAGCAGGAGGTTGGATGAAAATGTGATGGTCGCAAACATGGTACAGTACAGTACTGTGCCAAAATGATACTCTTGGTCACGTGTGTGTTTGGCAGCAACAAAATCATTCTCGTGGTTTGATACCGATCGAGATGAGCGTTTCGGGTGTTAGAAAGTGGATTCCTCAATATGGATCAATTAACTCAAATATATATATATAATTAATATATATGCTGAACCGCTCTTCCGATCTGTGCCCTGGTTGGATTTGGAGATCTGGTCGGAAATGCGGAAAAAGAACTGTACGAGTCCAGTATTAGACCAGCCGGGATGTTTCCAAACCATTTTTGTCCCTATAGCCCTCATAGCCATTTTTGTTTGAATTTTTATTTTTATTTTTATTTTTATTTTTATTTTTTTTTTTTTTTTTTATTTTTATTTTTATTTTTATTTTTATTTTTATTTTTATTTTTATTTTTTTTTGGTATCGATTGAAATTAGTCGAAAAATTAGTTTGAAAAATAGCTGAACATCAGTGCTGGGGATAATACGGTACAAGTCCGCCGCACATGTGAGCTCGGATACAAGAATTGTATCAGAGATTTTTAGCACCGACTACGGTACAACTCTTGTTGAACTACACATGTCGTTCATGGGTGTTCAAAGGTGCCGTGTTTATTCTACAGATATCGGTCGAGCAACCACCATACAACTCCAAATCTGATCCCTTTCTCACCAAGATCTAAAGACCAATCTGGTACCACGTTATTGTGTCAATACTGACCACAATTCTCACACTGGGGCTCTGTGATCATCGGAGGAATGACTCCTTCGGTTCAGGTTGGTCTCAGGTCCGTGGTCTCTTTAGTGGTTTCAGGTCCGATTTGATACCAGAATTTGGTCTCAATTGGTCGACCGAGCCCGGTGATACGACTTTGTGGCCATGCTGTCAAGCAATAACGGTCCAGGTCTGGTCTCTATCAAATAACCGACTTTTCAATCCACTCGCTCCTCATATATACTCTCGGCACTCAGGTATCGACTCAATGACATCCGCGATCGACTCACAGAAAGGACAATCTCCAGCTGTGTCTCCAGAGAACGATGCGGCACAGGAAACGGCCTTGCCTGCTACCAACAACAAGTAAATGTCTGGAGACGCGGAAGCCTCCAAGTCGTCAATCCTTCCAGCACTCAAAGCACATACTCAGTTCAGCTCGACAGTCTGTTGGACCAAGTGCAAGTGGTTCAGACAGAGTTAGAAGAGGTTTCTGAGCTTGCTGAACATCTCACCGACCTCATGGAGCATGATTATGATGGTGTTGTGGTCTTTTTGCTGTAGGCGATTCCAGAGCGCCAGAGATGTCCCTTGATCTGGTTGAAGAAAGGTGGAGACTGGAGTCCCTCACCAGTTAATGGGGTGGTAGCAGTCAATTTTCTTGATTATTCCACTCTTCGGGACCCTTTGTGCTTGTACTTGTAACTCATTTGGTTTTTTTTTCGGATCGTTTCGAGTTCAGACCGAGTTTGACTAACATAGGAACGTGATTTAGATCCTGTAAATTTGTCTCCAAGTACAATACTTGTACACCCCATACAATACAAGTAGCCATTTTTGAGCCATTAAAATGAAGGAAAACCAACCGCTGTTGAAAAGACTCAGAACCATTTGATTGCGAGCAACAATTGGATCTATATGTTAACTCGTTGTGGACCTACGTAGTTTTGAAGTGTGGGCTTGAATTTCGTCAGAAAATAAAATAAAAATAAAAATAAAATAAAGAAACAACGACAAGTACAACTAACAACTACAAACAACCAACAACAAAACAACAAACAACAACAAAACCACACTTTTCAGACATTAAGAAATATTAGATATAATTCAAACTCTCCGATATTTCGGTATTCCTGGCGATATTCCCGGTATTCCGTACTCCAGTTGCCACCATTAGGAATTATCCCCAAATTTGACACCCGCGAGAATCAAACTCACGCCCCATAGTGGTTAATTTTTTTGATTTTAATTTTAATTTTAATTTTTTTACACCCACCCAATGCGGATTCCGAAAATGTGCGCCATGGAATGACAACTGAAAAATAAATTAATAAATATATAATCAAAAAAAAAATAAAAAAATAAAATAATAAAATAAAAAAAAACAATGAATCAAATTGCTTCAAGGTAAAAACAACGACTAATACATGTATATATCCCCATTTTTTTCACTCATATCTACTTTCCCCAGATTCCTCAGACTTCCCTCACTCCTGATTCCTGATTCCTCATTCCAGATCCCCTAATTGCCTCCAACTGACACACAGATTATGAGCGGAAACTAATAAATGAGACTAATGAAAGCCCAACTAGTTGCCTCACCCATCTGTGTACGGTTTGCCCGGTTCCCGCACACATCCGCGTCCCCCCGTTGGCAGTTATATCACGTGACCCCCCTCACCCGCACACGTGCCTGTTTGCAAAAATGGACCTCTTAGACTTTGAGTCTTCTCCATCACAACTCTTGATGAGTTCCGGCATTGACCTCAACGCCATGAACATGAACATTGGCTATCAGCCCGGCAACCAGAGCCAGGGCTACGGGCAGGGGCAGATGATGAATCCCGGCCAGCCGCAGCAGCAGCCTCAACAGCCTCAACAGCAACAGGGAATGGGGCAACAAGGTATGGGCATGTCTCCGCAAATGAACTTCCACATGGGTCAACAGGGCCAACAGGGCCAGCAAGGACAACAAATGGGCGGTCTTCCTCGATCCCAACAGACCCAACAGACCCAACAGAGCCAGGGACCTCCCACCACTCTCAACCCCCAGCAAATGGCTCGAATGCACCAGGTGGCGCGTCAGCGGTTCAATATCATGACAGAAATCAACAAGGAGCTGATCAAGTGTGCCATTGGAACGTCGTCGTTTCATCCGCCCATCGCCCAGGGCCAACAGCCCAATCCGGATCCCGAGGCCTACCGTTCGGTGCTACAGCGTCTGCAGTGCAACCTGTTGTACATGGCGTCGTCGGCGGAGCGGCTGGGCAAGACGCCGGCGCTCAATATCGACATGGCTCTTTCAGCGCCGTCGATTCTGACTCCTCCCGACTGCGCGCCGTTTCTGGGCCAGTTGTACCAGCGACTCAAACAGATGTTTCCCGACCAGAAACCCATGGCCCAAGTCCAGGGCCAGCAGGGAATGGGTCCAGGACAGCCCCAGGTGCGACAGCAACCCCCGGGTCAGGGCCAGGGTCCCCAGCAGCAGTCGATGCCCCAGCATTCACCTCCGATGATGAACCAGATGCTCGGTCAGGGTCAGCAGAACCAGGGCGGCCAGCAGAACCAGGGCGGTCAGGGACCGGATATGGGCATGAATCCGATGATGATGTCCAACCAGCAGCAGCAGCAGCAGCAGCAGCAGGCAGCAGCAGGCAACAGCGGGTTTCCGGATGCCGTCTGTGGGAGGAATGAACATGATGGGGGGACAGCCTCACCCCCAGCAACAACCCCAGCAACAACCCCAGCAACAGCCGCAGCAACAGCAGCCGCAGCAGCAGCAGCAGCAGCCGATGAACGACATTTCCATGTTTTTCAACACCAACATGTAACGCGGCGAATCGGAGATTGTCTACAGAACACCCGTTGTTGGTCTTGCTCGATGTTTGCATTTCTACCACCCTCGTTTTTGAGGCATTGTATTCTAACTAATATTTATCTTGATAAGAGAATGACGACATTTTGAGTATGTGTAGTGAGCAATAACTGTGTAAAAATGAATAAAAATGAATAAAAATGAATAAAATGGATAAAACTATCTTTTTTTCTCTCACAAAGGCTGCGGTTTGGTAATAGTGCAGAATAAATAAATAAATAAATAACAATAATAATACAAATCGTCGTAATTACCACCAAAAATACGGAGGGAGACCCTTGATCACCTTTTGGTAGTTCTTCATTGTAGCCCCACTGATATGACCCAGTCGTTCATGCCAATAACGCAGATCGACTCGGCCAATCTCTTGACCCTTCCAAAACACCTTTTCTTCTCCTCCCATGGAGATTTCAGTTTTCAACAGCGGCATTTCCAGCAACGAATGGTCGTGATCTCGCCTCACGGAGGCTCCTCGAAGACGTAGAAACGTGTCATGGCTCATCAGATTCACCGCCCCAGCCTCACATAGGTAACCCACAGCGTACATGCCCTTTCCGCAACGGTTATAGGCGTAACAAACGGAGCCCTTGGCAGTCACTTTGAAAGTCTTTCCTTCCACACAGATTTCGGTCTTATCCAGTTGGCCAAAACTCGCAAACAGTGGCTTTTCGCATACGATCAACGGATGGATCATGTTGGTGACCAGCCACAAGGTCCAATCATCATCTCCATCATGCCAGATCTCCGGGTCGTGTTTGTTGGCATAATCCACACACGCCTGCAAAAAGGGTCCCTTGTTGACGTGCTCGGGGTTGTAGGTGGTGAGGAGCTCTCTCAGGAAACAAAACATGCTGGCGTCGTGGAACTGGTCAATCAGCGACTGGAAAACGGAAGTCCGGTGATTTTCCCTGTTTTTTGAAAGCTCTCGAATCCCGGCATTTGGCCGTCTTTGATGACTTTGTCGAAGCCAAAGTTACAGGCCACCATTTCTCTGAAACATGTGTCTAGATCGACTCGGATATTGCCTCCACGGGGGTCCTTTTCCGGCATACCCTGATACCGCCCCTCCGTCCGAGTCCGGAAGTAGTCCTCCATATGAAGCAGCACGTTGGAGTTGAGCGCGTTGGTCTGGTGCATAAACAACGACACCCGCAAAAGAACAGAAGCGGGCAGATTCCGGGCGGCAGGAAACATGTCGATCAACAGCTTCTCCCGTTCGAACGCAGGCTTGTAAACAGCCATGCTGAATCGCCCCGAATCAGACATCCACATGGTTTCGGGAAGGGCCCGCCGAGCAGACTCAGGCAGACCCGTCCAAGATGACAGCCAAGCCGGCAGAACAATGCCATGGTGGTTAAACATGACCCCCAAACGATCCAACAGGTCCGGAGACGCGGTTCGGCGAGCCTTAAGAGTCATATTCTGGTCCTTGAATATGCCCACATTGTCACCAACAGGCAACCAACCATGGTCCGCGAAAAAATGGCTCGCCAAACTCATGAAAACGTGGTTTGGAAACGGCGGCTCTTCATTGTCGAAAACAACGTCCAAATCATACGTTTCGCGCCCGTCGTTCTTGAGCTTGAAATACGTCTCTCTCGCGCTCTTCCAGATGCTGTTTCGAATCTCCCTCACGGTCTCGCGAGCCTCCTCATCGACCATTGGCGGTTTCTCCCCCCCAATGGCTGCCAACACAATCTCCAGAGCGGTATCCTGATCATGCTGGGCACAAAACGCCTTCAGTTTCTTCTCATCAAGTCGATACAGCCGGAAATAGTCGCACGTGATCTCATAGGCATCCTTGAACGTGGTCTGGTAGCTGCCATACTTGGTCGAGTACTTGTCAAGGCGCCCTCGCGTCACGGGAGCCCCCATACAGCCACAATGGAGCGAAAACACCAGGTCGTAGATGGTACGCATCAGACCCAGTTGCATAATCTCCCGTAAACACGTCTCAACCACCATCCGCATGCTCCAGGCCCAGTCGGAATGGGTCACGTTGTCGTCACTCATGTCCATCAACTGCTCATAAGTCGTCAATACCAGACGTTTCAAAACACGCATTCGTCGTGGACACGGTCGCTCGCCCGGGCAACTGGATGCTCCTTCAATTCCCAGCTCGAATCGGTCGTGGATCTCCCCCAGATCAGGTCTCACTAACGTCGGCCGCATGGTAGGACAGGCAAAGTTTGGATTTTTGTTTTTGCTTTAGATCTGGTGCATTGGTAGGTGAAATCACGAGATTTTCAGGTTGCGGACTCCTTCAAATGTGCTCTTTATGCTGACTAATTTGTGGGTCGGTAGCGATAATATTGAAGGTGGTGGTATGTTATTGATGACAAATGTACGAAAAAAAAAAGTGAGAAAGTAAAAATAAATATACATACAGTATGCCTTGATGAAAGTCTAACTAATGACGTGCATCTCGCTTAGTGAAGCCTAACTATTGTTTACTAGATTTTTTCTGTTTTCCTCTTTTCGGTGATTTTTTTATTTTTTATTTTTTACAATCCATACGAATACAATATAATACATCCACATATGTACTCTCATTCACAAGCTCCCTAGAGCTCACTGAGAAAACAACAAAGAAGCAGCCAACTCCACATCGCCGTCAGTCTGCTTGAGAGCAACCACAACCTTTTCCCTGGAATAACCCAGAGACATGAGATTGACAATATCTTCATCCTTGAACGCGTCTCCGGCAGACCCATGGTCCTGTTTCTTTTCCTTCTCCTGGCCCAGCTTGCCAAACTCGTCGGGAAGATCCTTCTCGCCCAAGAAGGTGGCCTTTTCCTCCCCAATCTCCAGCTGGTTGGTCCGCAAGTTGACGTTGGCCTTGAATCGCTTGAGCATGTCGAGCCCCAGAATGAATTGGAGCTGGTCGCCTTCAATGACCGAAACGGAGGCGGGGAAGAACGAGGAACCGATCTGAAGAGGCACAGAGTGTACGCGGCCCAGAATCTTGCCCGAACCCACTCCTCGCGCCACACCGGCAAACTTGACATCCAGCATGTGCGACAGGCCGACCTTTTCGCAAAACTCCTCCGACAGAATCGTCATCTGGGCTCCGGTGTCCACAAACGCCTTGACATCGTGTCCGTTGATACGGCAATTGATGTACAGCATGTCTGTTCGAATAAACATCTCCGGGTGGTGTTCCATGGCGTTCTGGTACGACTCCTCCACGTTTTCCTGTCGAATGATCTCCATGATTCGTTTCTGGTTGTCTTCATTGTCGGGGTCGGCGTAGAGCCGCTGCAGCTCCTTCTTGCGCTCGACTTCCTTGGCCCGCAGCTCGTTCTGCAGCTTGGTGAAGGCGTCGGAGAACTTTTGTGAGTCGTGCACGTGCTCGGCAAGCTCGGGGTTGCTGAGTTTCAGCTGATCCAGCGAGTCTGCTCGCTCCAGAATCTGCGTTCGGATCTGCTCGGCGCGGGGATCAACCCGCTGAGCCGCGGGCAGTCCGGGAATCTGGATTGACGAGAAGTCCAGTGTGGGAATGGCGGGCTGGGCGGACGTGGAGGGATTGGGAGCCACTCGTTTGGTGGTGAGAAGAAGCATGGAGTTGTCGGTGACTCCAAGAGACCCAATCGTCGCCTTGGGGTCTGTGTCGACAATGGGGTTGCCGTTGAGACTCAGAATGATGTCCTTGGACGGCACGGACGCCTCCATCTCTACAAAAGCCAGCAGGTCCTCGTAGGCCATATCTGCGGCGACCTCTAGTCCAAACACGTTTTCAGATGGCGTTGTCACAAAGATTTGCATGTTAAATGGGCGGTAAATGGGTGGCGGGGTGGCAAATGAGTGAGTGACAGAGACGGTGGGCGTGTGGGGAGCTTTATAAGTGTTAGACGGTTGTGTGGGCTCCGTTTTGTGTCAGATCAACACGATAATGAGTGGCGGTTGCAGGAGGGTGCATAAACTCAGATTAGGAGTGGAAGTATTGGTAATCAGAAATTGGTAAGATTTTCAAGAAGAAACAAAAGGAGAATATTCTAGAAAAGAAGCACCAAAAAGTGGCACTTGGGGGTCTTCGGAACGAGATATCTCGAGATATCACCACCATCAAAACCCCACCAATGATAGTCACCTGTAGAGTATGTACCATACCTACGATACTACAGCATGAATTTCAACTCTGTCGAGAAAACAGGGTAGGGCTTACTCCTACGCTGTGCAGGTAAATATATATATAAATGAGGGCGTTCAGCCCAATGAGGTCCTGGGTCCTGGGTCCTTGGTCCTGGGTCCAAATTGTTCCAGCCGAGATCCAAATTTGTTTCAGCCCGAGATCCTAATGTTATATGAATAAATGGGGGAAAGAATCCGTTTTTATGCCCCGTCGCCAGAACACAAGAGTATGTGCGTTTGTGCCCGGCTGGCTGGCGGGCTGACTACCACCACGTTGTTGTCCACGGCGCCTGACTAGTGCCGTCTCAACAACTCCCTCTCGTCGGAAATATCAAAGCCGTCGTCCTCGTCGTCCAGATCATCCAGCCGCGTCATGCCCAGCGACTGCTCCTCGTCGTAGTCGTTGACGAGCCGCACCTCATGCTGTCTGAGCGAATCGGACCGTCGATGCAGCGAGTTTCGGGCAAACTGGGCCGACCGTCGGGTCTGCAGCGACGCCACGCCATTGTCCATGGGAATGCCATCCAGAGCCCGGCCGGGCATGAGGTTGGATCCATCGGGGTCCGTCTTGGAGATATTCAACAAATAGACTCCGGTGAAGATGATGAGAAAGCCACAAATGAGCGAAATCACGTCGACGGCGGAGCTGGTGTTGAACCCCTGGAACAGAATGAACGAAGCCGCCAGAGTGCAGGTGGTGAAAGTGACGTAGTACAGAGGGTTGACAATGTTGGTGTCAAATTGGTCGAGGGCCTTGTTGAAGTAGTTCATCTGGGTGACGATGCACACCGCCACGACGATGAGGAACACGTAGGTGGATGGGTGGGTGAACTGGTTGTTGCCGCCCAGCGACAGCTTGAGGGCGATTCCAAACGCCTTTATACTCATGACCGAGATGGAGCCCACCGATGAGCAGATGGAAATGTAGATCATGGGGTTGACTCGTCCCAGTCGTGGGGCCACCTTGTAGATCATGAATCCGGCGAACGCGGCCACGGCGCAAATATACATGAGAAACCCGGGCTGCACGGCGTAGTTGAGAATCTCGTCGACGGTCTGAACGTCCTTGTCGGCTGGCGCATGGAGCACGATGATGACCGAGCCGATCAGGCAGATGGCGCAGCCCAGAGAGCCCAGAATGCCGAGTTTTTCCTTGAGGAAAAACGACGCCAGAACAGCTCCAATGATGACGGAAAGCGCGCCCAGCGGCGTGACAAGAATCGCCGGCGCAAACGTGTAGGCCGCGAAGTTGGCTATCTCGCCGACCGCCATGGTGATCATGCCGGCCCACCAGATGGGGTTTTTCAGATAGGCAAACGAGTCGCCGGCGTCGGCCGAGTGTCGGGAGGAGGCATCCATGAGACCCTTCTTGGTGATGATGAACGACGTGCCAATGGCCAGCGACGACGAGATGGCCAGCGCCAGTCCAATGTATTTATCGTCTACCATGGCGTGCTGTAGGGTTCTGTGTCAGTAGATGGAGTTGAGACCAAGAGGTGCATCCCACGTCACTCGAGCTCAACTTTATTGCGTCTGACAGAGACAGAGAGAGTGGTGAGGAGTGGGTCTGGGAGGGCGGTGAAAAGAGATTAGGGAGAGCGCGGGTTTATATATTCACGAGACGCGATTCCAGGCACGACAAGTTATGTGTCACTCCACCACATTACGCTGGCGTCAAAATGGTACACGTGATATATCCCACACCCCGCTAAAATAACTAAAATTGCAGGTACAAAAAACTGTCGCGTATGCACTGCCTCTTCCTACAACTTCCTACAACTTCAGCAGCAGCATGACAGGGTCTCGATTGTCACGTGGGTAGGTCATGTGATTGTGATTAATAAGAGGTAGATGAATAACACAAATGAAATAAAATCAATTGCATCTTCTATTTATGCGATATTAGTACAGTAGTTATCTCCACTCCTTCTGCTACCCCAGATCAATCAAATTTCAACCGGTTCCAGTTTTGGAAAATAAAGTTGGACCGATTCGAATTAATGAAGCCATTTTGGAGATTTAAAAGTGTTCCAAAAGACGTGATTTTCGGTCTGGCAATTTGAACAACCCAGATTATCTCATGATATAAATTTGAAGACGATATATCCACCATAACATGTCAAATCAGACGAATTTCACCCGAAACTGCCCTCGAAACTCTATTAAATAGAAACAAGCAAAATACGTACGTGGCGTGAACCAACATGGAAAAACAGCCACATGGAGATGAACATGGCTGGGGAGGAAGGTCCAGAGATTGATTAGCAAGCAAGGTTGGATTATGGACAATGAGTTCGTTTGATTATTAATACGTTTTGATTACTATCACGTGACACTCAAATAACCCTGCGTGCGTCTTTTTTCTTTTTTTTCCCTTTTTTTCCCCTTTCTTTTGTTCAATTTTTTCCCCTCCATCCGTCGTCTCTGTTCTGTAGCAGTTGATTATTCATCATTCTTTGGCGAGCAGTCAAAATGCTGCAAAACATGCCAAGGAGGAGTACATACGTACGGAGGGTGGACGGAGGAACATGGCGTCATCAGAGCTAGAAGAGTCACGTGACGCACCTCGAGTTTTATCAGATTGATGTTAGTATCAGATTGATATTAGTGCAATAATAGCTGCTACAATAGCTGCTGTTCTAATACAGTGTTTGTGCTGCCATAATCTAAGTAATGTACCGCCAAGATAAGTAATATACTTGAAAAAAGGAGTCGACATGAAACCTCAGAGAACATTCCTCTACGGAATTGTTCCAGATCTGGTCTTTACAGGTGATATTCCACAAAAAATTGAGCAACTTCTCTCTGTACCAGTGTCATCGTTGTAGAGTTGTACGTTAACAATGTTTTTTATTCATTTTTTATACACCTTTTTCTTTTATTCATGTTTTTTATTCACTTTTTTATTTCACTTTTTATTTACTTTTTTTTTTTTACTTTTTTATTCACTTTTTTATTCAACTTTATTACTTTTTATTTAACTTTTTTAATTCATTTTTTTAATTCACTTTTTTATTCATGTTTTTCATTCATTTATTTTTCTTCATCCAACTCAGTTACCCTACAGTATCACACCCAACGAACCTATACTAACGCAATTTTTAGCCCATTTAACCCATTTAATCCATTTTAGCCCATTTTTAGCCCATTTTTAGCCCATTTTTACATCCTATTTCCAGCTCTCTGTCGATTGCTTTGTCTGTAATGACATGCAATGCCCAGACATGAGGCTGCACTAGTGCTGTACATACTGTATTGTATTGTATTGTCCCGTTGACGAGATTCGCCGTTCATTTGGTTATTTTTTCATTTTTTATTTATTAATTATTTTTTCCCGTCGTATTTTCCTTTTCCAGAAACTCGACCCTCAATCCTTAGTTGTCCGCCTTTTTTCTCTTTGCCCAAAATTCACTTTTTGCCCTGCCTGTGCCCTTCTTCCACGCATTTTTGGCTCGTGTTTTTTTTTTCCGGCTCCTTGTGTGGTCCCCCCCATGTTTGGCTTCAAAAAACAAACGGGGACCCACAGCACAACGTAGCATGTAGCAACGGCGACCAGGAGCCATGATAGGAGGGAGGCGACGTTGCAGGCGACCTCGTCTCTGTCTCATTTCAGCCTCGCTGGACCTAGTCGGAGATTGGGCTGAAAACGAACCACAAGTGCTGTCTTTCTCTCCACATTTCGCCTGGGTGCATCTGAAAGGTACTTTGTGCATTGCGCGAGTAAATGTGAAGGGGTCGCGAAGGGCGATAAAACGGGCGAAAATGGCGGAAAAAACACGGCAAAGGCCGGAAATCGACCAACGGCAGCCAATAGCCACACCAGTACCCGCATCACACCCACACCCCTCTGCCACGACCTATTGCCGCAGTGGGTTAGGGCAGAAAGGGTAAGCATAATTTGGCCCGTTTCTTGGCGTCTTGGCACTCCCACATCATCTCACTCCCAGTTGCACCACACACAACCCCAGCACACACATCCGACGCGGCTAGGTCAACATGATATTCTGGCCCATTGCGGCTCTGCTCCTCTGCCTATCGGGAGCAGACGCAAACAAACACTTTCGAGCAGCCCCGCCACAGGTGCATTTTCCCGAGTGTCGACCGTGGCTTATCGAAGGGCACATTTTGCAGGGCGAGTTCCCGCTGAGCTTGGATACGGGCGAAGAGCACGTCTCGGGACTGATGCTGTACACACCTCGGTGCGAGGACGGGGCGCCAATACTGGATCTCACGCAGTTTCGCAAACAACGAGCACCATACATTTTTGCTTTGTTTCTCGACGCCAGAGTGCTGGCAGACCGAAACCCGGGCCCAGACCCCAATCACCGGTTCGAATCGGAGGAAGGAGAAGATGGAGACACTGACGCGCTGCAGAGCATCGACCCAAGCACCCAAATGCCCAAATGGATCACCCACCAAGGCCCCGCGCCGTGGCAAGAACCGTTTGAACAGAGCGTGGTGATCATCTCCCTGGTAGCAGCCAGCTGTGTGGCAGTGGTGTGGATTCTGACACTCGTGGCCTGGTCTCAAATGCACGTGCGATCGTGGATCATGCTCATTTCAATCACAGCAGCCGCAGCAACCCTGACAGTGGCGTTTGGCATTATGGTCTCAGCAACAAGAAAAGACTTCTACCGAGGAATACTGGACGCCGGAGGAGTGGTCGACGCCCTGTCAGGAATCACCGGAAGCGACGACATCATTGGTAGAGGCTCCATGGCCGTGGCAATCGTGCATTACATGTCTGGAGTGATCATCTACGCCGCAGAATTGGAATGTCTGCTGAGAGCATTCTCCGACAGAATCAACGAACGAAGAGTCGCCATGTGGGGAGGAACCGGTCTTGCAGTGGGAGCAAAAACCCTATGGGCCATCTACGTGTTTGTTCCCGTGGACAGCGTGCAGGATAACGAGGCCCTGACGTCGGTGACGGTGGCAGCCTATCTCCTGGAAACCGCAGTGTCGGTGCTGTTCGCATGCGCGCTCTTCGCCTTTGGTGTTGGTCACGTGACCACGGCCTATTCGTCCGTGACTCTTCCACTCGGCATTCTTGTGCATGCTCTTTCTCTGGTCCCGTTTGCTGCCTTCATTACCGATCTGGCTCTTCCAGACGACACCCGGTGGATGTGGTATGTTCGGGTGGCTGCCGAGTCCGCCTGTGTGGTACTCTTGTGGATGTGGATGGACCGTATCGACGAGCAGGCGACCGAGGAAGAAGAAGGAGCGATTCTAGGCCGACGAGTGTTCCCCGAAGAGAACCAGACCTTCAACGGACTCGGATACGTCACCGGAGGAGGTAAAGCAGTGTCTGAGAGTTCAACAAGCACCGAAAACACACTGCATCAAGCTGCCTCTCATCCAGTGTCCCAGACAAACTCACACCCTGTGACCTACAATCCCAACGCCTATGTCTATGAAGAAGACAAGGTGAGAGCTACAATCATGCGGTTTCTTCCTCCCCAACTGCAATTCAACCGACCAAACACCGGCTCGTCCGGAGTGTCTGGAGATACCGCGTATCTGGCTGTTCGGTCGCCGGAACGCACTTTTCAGTACCCTGCCTTGGGCACTCCGGTCAACACTCCTCCGAACGACGACACTACTAACGACCCCCGCCATAATCACGTGAGTCCCAATGAGGATCCTCCCACACGACATTTTAATCCTGCTCTTGTCGAGCCCTGATTCGCATTGTTTCGGGTATTTATTTGTACATTATTTATTAATCATTATTACTGGAATAATTGGTTTTTCCGAGTGTGTTAGTTGGGATATTAGTTACATTGTAGTTGAACTAAAATAGCGCGGGTAAATGATGCCACAGAGATGTCAGCAAGTTTATAAGTTGAAGGAGCATTGAAAAGACTCTCAAGAGCTCCCAGCGACGGTTTCATCAACAATTTCTGTCATGACGGGGTTTTCAAGATGTTTGAAAGCAAAGATGAAAATAAAAAAATAAAAAAATAAAAAAATAAAAAATAAAAAATAAAAAATAAAAAAAAACACAAAATAAGGTTTGCTAAGCGAACCTTGCAGTCGGGGATTGTTCCTTCAGTGGTGGGGATTGACAGGCGGAGATGGGTTCCTTTTGGGCGGCGAAAAAGTCACGTGATAGCCACGGACGCGAGGAGCCCCGAAATATGCTTTGATTTCACGTAGCTGTTTTGTAGCAGTGATAAATTGGCCATCTATTTTTTTTTTAATTTTTTTTTTTTAAAAATTTTTCTTCAATTTTTCTGTTTTTGTTTTAAAATCTATTCTTAGTATGAAGTCTCGAGTCGGAGTTCGATTCTTGATAGTGCCCCTTGGAGGACCGCTGAAATGATCCGAAAGAACATGGAAAACCCGTTCAGGACATTCGCACACATAAACTCCTTTTGCCATGCTGTCGTCATTCTCCACGTCTGGACACATGCATTATTCACATGTGCACGCGTGGTTTCTGTAGGGGGGTCTGCGTCCGGCATTTCAATGATGATCTCTGGAAGCCATTCCTTTTTAGTCCAAGGTCTTGAGAGTGTAAAAGAGGTATATTGTATTGTACTTGTACCGCCGTGGCGTGGAGTATTGGCCACGGGACTATCATACCATACCAATCCCGTATTGTACTGCGCAAGTAGTACAGTTCTCGTACGGTATCCATGCGGTTGGCGGTTGGCGTTTCGGCGTTAACAACTTGGCGCACCTTTCATAATGTCACGGCGCTGAAAGACGGCTAAATAATATTTCCAGTACATACTATTTCTCAACACATTCTTGCACGTGTCTTGACTGTATATATTTTATATATTTTTTGCATGTCTCATTTTTTTGTTTGAAACCGATACTTTTCGCTTCCGCAGTAGCAAGGGGGGGATGCATTGTTCATGTGTCATTTCACGAGGGCAAGAGCCAGCGGAAAGGCGCAATAAGGGCTTTTTTTTTTGTGGGAGGTGATTTGGCAGAGGCTCGCCGCAGCAATTCACCAGCTGACAAATACCCCAAGGCGCCCATGTCGCGTTTTTCCGATCTCCGCGATCATCCATCTTAGCGTGTTTTGAGGGACCAGAAAGCTATAGGTATGACTCTCGGGCACCTGACAAACCAAACGCCAAAGAGCAACAGAGTTGACAGGAGGGAGACTCCCGTGTTTTTTCGAGGGTCGATACGAGCGGTTTACCGGTAGTAGCTACGCAGGGGCGGTCGAAAGCGTGCTGAGGTGGTGTTGCAAGTTGTGGAAAAACAGACAGGGGGATTCAGGGGCACTTTCGGGTGCGGAAAATTAGGGCAGTGGTAGTGTTCAATCTCCTTTCACTATGATTAGCTGATGATTAGCGAGTCTGAAGGCACTTTTGAATGACAATGTGATAGCCAGATGATCGCAAAGAGCTGGAACACGCCCAGTCTGCATCTGCTGTGGCCTCCACAGCGCCCTCTGGTGACGATCCGACGCCTCAAACTAGGATCAACACAAGTTATACCGCTTCCGATCGTCACCCCCTTGTTGCTAGATTGCATGGGGGACGCAAGTTGAACGTTCCAGAGTAGCATCTCAGCCTTGCACTGTTCACGTGTCCGGGAGCTTTGCATATATAGCCAGGTGCTCCCGTCCCCTAGCATGGGCTTGGAACCACCAACCAAACATCTCCGGTCATGTTGGCCTCTCCATTTGAACCCCAGGCCAGCTTTGACTCGTCCAGCTCGAGGGACTCTTGGAGAGACTCGTGGCGAAGTTCGCAGTCCGGCAGCGTTAATCTCCAGAACGAACCGGGGCGGGAGTACCGGGGACTGGTGGACACTGCGGAGCTCTTCGACTTCACTTTCAAGCCACTCCAGTGCTCCGACAGTTTCAATACTGCGGCGGCCAACAATTCCCAGCGTCGATTCCGACTCATGCCGTCGTCCATGAAGGTCCAGCCCCTGAGAGTCAACAAGTCCGCCATTCGGCCCTCCAAAACGCCCACGGGCAACCCCATGTCGGCCTGGTCCGACTCAGACGACAGCGAAAGCGACTACGAGACCAACAACAGCATATGTGACTCCGACACTGATGTGGAGGGCTGTCAGTGTCTACCAAAGTACGCCGGTCTTCCCATTCTCGACAGTCCCAAGTCCCAGTCGTCTGAGTTCACCGTCCAGGCGCTCAAGCCCGTTCTGCCGACCAAGCCCGTCCCAAACCACCCCACCACCACCCACAAACGCGGCCCCAGGGGCCACCTGAAAACACCCATGTTGTCGCCCTCAGAAACGGTCATGGAGCGATACGCACCGCTGGAGTGGTCCGACGCGGCCCGTGACGCGCTCAAAATCGCGCTTGACAAGCGCCAACGCGTCATGGAAGACGCCGGAGTCTCGCATTTCATCCAGATCGAGGCGCTGCACAATTGTCTCAAGGACGTGGCGTTTGGAGTCAGTCTGAGAGAGACTGTCTAGAAAGGACTGAACGAGCGAACGAACGAGTGAACGGGCGAACGGGTGAACGGGCGAACGAGCGAACGAGCGAACGAACGATACTAACTATTTATTGGCCAACGATGAGACAGAGAGATAAGCAGAGATAGAGAGAAGAACAAGGACGCCAACATCTTTAATAAAGCATTTTGAATAGCCATATTTGGGCAGTGTATTGGTCACGTTGTGTGTTGTGTTGTGTTGTGTTGTGTTTCATCAAGATGGTTCGTGTTTCAAATCAGCATGAAATATGCACACAGGGTTCTATCTTCACGTGGGCGAAAAAGTTTATATGCTCCGGAAAAAGAGGAGGTAAACATCCATAGAACTCCGTTTTTGAGAAGAAAAGAATTGTCCTGTTGGTAATTGCGGGGCCTAAGATGCCACAGTTCAAAAACTAGAGCTTTAGCGATGAAATGAGCCGCTTTGAGACACTACAATGAAAAAAGGGTGATTAAGAAAAGAAAAAACAATCCAGAAAAAAAAAAAACCAATGCGGTCGCTAATTGAGGGTAAATCTGTACCGAGTAGGGAGCAGCTGGCAAGAGAAACTTGGGATTTACTTCTGGAAAGTGTACTTAAGGGGAATCCTTGTCGAGTTCGCCAGTGTTGGTGTGTACGGACAGATCATTCCTGATTCCTGCTGCTGAAAGTCGACCAGGATCTTGTGGGTCTCAGAAAGTCGATAAAAGTGTCCAAAATGATAGTCGAAATGGAATGGTCCCATCTGTGGCCAACAGAAACTACAATTGAGCAACTATTTCCCAGTTTAGGCGACCACACGACGCATTACCCCCTGGTATTCGGGATTGGACACTCCGGAGAAACCAATGATGTATGAACTGAGCTCGTGTTGTCGTCATCCGTGATCCACGCATCAAAAAAGAGCCATTATCTACTGTAATTGCTGGCGAATGTCTCAAGTGGAGTTTCAATGGAGTCTGTAGGTACAGTATGTACTGGGTGTGCCTTCATCGACTTGTTTGGAGATGCTCAGAAGTCCAAGATGATGATAATCTCTTCAATTTTTCTTTTAAAAGGTCACAAATTCAAATAATAACCCTCCATTCTCTATATATGTTCGATTCTATCAATTTCTACTCACTCCCAAATCCCCATTATTAACCCACTAAGTTTGTTAGCTTTAAAGGAGATAATTTGTTGAAGGCTACTTGAGATCGACACTAGGACCCACACCACCAACAGCAGCCAAATACGCGTCATATTCCTCCAAAAAACATGTCAATGCAGCCTCTGTATACGACTTATCAACTCCCTTCTTCTCTTCAGAGTCCAATTGGCCACCGGTTGTTTACACGACCCGTCAAGACGAGAGCTCGCACGCAACATAACAGTGTGAAGAAAAGAAGACAATAGCGTAAACATCTACAATATCACACATCTTCCCACCAGCTACATTACTTTGCTCCATCACAAAAACCCGCTGATATCTCAACATGTCTTCTGTCATGTCCAACAATTCTCCCTCGACAGCAGCGACCTCGGAGTTTTACGATGACGCCCTACACACAAACACCGTCACGCTCAAAGTGCAATGTGGAGGCACAAGCGGAACGGTCGAGACTCAGATCGAAGCTCTGAATGGCCGCTTGGACCAACTTATCAGCGGCCTGAACTCCCTCAAGGGCGACAATATGGTGGCAGTCTCGGCCCTATCGTCCAACATGATGTATCTCGAGAAACAGACGGAGCTCATGGTTTCGTATCGCGAACAGCAAGAGACCGAGAGAGCCAATTTCGAACAGAAATTGGTGCATATGGTGGAGTCCGCAGTCGAGACTCAGTTTGAAAAACAGCAGGCCCGACTGGATCGCGTCTTTCACGACCAACTGAACTCGTTTGGAGCAGCTCTGCTGAAAGAACAACAGCAGGCACTAGGAGAACAACAGACATTGTACTCCTCTTGCAACAATGAAAATATACAATCAGGTGAATCCACGCCCGCTCCAATGCTCTCGCAAATCATGAATTCAGTGCAAACCGTGGCTTCTGAAACACAAATTCTGCGAGGAGAACTGGTCATGGAAATGAAAATGTACCAGCAACAGCTCCTGGAGTTGATCCAGAACAACCTGGGTTGCTTCCTTCAACAACTTGACGGTATAGACACTCCGGTAGTGCCTCAGAATCCCGACCTGACCTACCGGTCTCGTTTCAGTGACGCCTCTGGCGCCTCGGGAGGGACATTTCGACACTACCCTTCTGAACAAGATGACCCCATCCATTCATTCACTTCATTGGAATCTCCACACAGATTTGAAGATCCCATTTCTTCACCAAGCAACTCGGCCTGCCGACCTCGTGACTCAAACATCTCCAATGCTCTTTTCTCCAACCCCAGAACTCCACCCCGGGTGCCCAACAAAGAAGACAAGACCGCCTCCGATATCTCCATGCAGGATGCCAGCAACGGAAACATGTCAACCAATGGCTTTTTAGCCTCGTCCTCTGACCTCAACATCTGCTCCGCCGTCACTCCGTATGATCCCGATAATGGTGGCCCTTCTGAAATCTCCGAAATGGAGATCTTTGTCAGAAATATAACAACAAGGAAATCAGAAGGAGGCTCTTTCCAAACCACTGAACAAGATCGCAAGTTTCTCACCAAAGTGTCACGGCTGTTCAAGCCCAAAAGGTGAGCCAAACAAATCCCACCCCCATACAGCAATATAAATATAAAAACGAGTTACATGTTACAAGATTCCAAGCCAGTAATAACAATTTCTCTAGGTACATGATCAATTACCTCATTCAAATTATCCTGAAACAGTATATTCAGGCGGAGAGATATCACTCATGTGAACGGGTGGAGGATGTCCAAGTGGCTCAACGTCCTGTTTGAAAGAGGTGAGAGAAGAGAGCGGCGTCATTTTCGACCTCTTGCTCCTTGTTCTTTCTTTCGTTGGTTTCAAGCCGAATATAATAACAACAGAGTCATAACAGCTATGGAGAAAAAGACAATGTCCACAACGATGACGATGCCCACAGCTATGCCCACTACGGCGCGCTCGCACTGAGTCAGCAGGAAGGTAAGAAGACTGAATTGGTGAAGAAGTTGATTTATAGTGAACCAAGATTACACCATACCTCTCTGATACGATTCATTCTCCCATATCAGTATGTTGTCGCACTTGAGACATGCCTGCCTTGTAAAAAAGCAACTTTTGGAACCGCCTGCAGACAGAGTTTTGGATATGTCGAAATGAAAATGAATCAAAAGGATAAATATACGTTTGAAAAATATCTTGGTATAATCAATTACGTGAATAGAGTAAAAATGGCCGGTTTTTAACATTCTCGGGATTATATTGTTTTAACGAATTTTTGAGTAACCATCGCACGAGGACGTGGCGTAATGGTAGCGCATTGGATTTCGGTTCTTCTGAACGACGTCCTCCAAAGGCTGCGGGTTCGAGTCCTGTCGTCCTCTTTTTTAACATTTATTTAATGAGTAAAATTTTCAATTTTTTGAAAAAACTTCACTTTTTGGTTCAAAAAAACAACCCCAATGATCTAATTTTGTACTCCGAACAAATCAATACACCAATTTCTATTCCTATATACGCATTTTCGCTTTGTTCAAATGGTTCGTTTTACCTCCCTCGTTTAAGAGAAGGACATGGCCCAAGGGAGACCAACAGCCAGACCTGGGTTATGAATAATGGTCTGGTGAGTAGCACCAATCTGCTTGGTCTCGTACTTGGGGTTCCAGTCCCGCCCTGCCTGTCGTACGGTGCATCCAACCGTGAGCATCTCCGGCGAGTTGACAATGATCTTCTCAATGGGGATATCAATGGCCTTGTGCACAAAATCAAAGGACTTGGGGTCGGGGTTGAGAGACGAGGCCTTTAGCACCTGGCCGTCAAAGTTGAACTTCATGTGGATGAAGTCGCCGTTCTTGTAGCCGTATCCCTTTCCATCATCGAGGTACAGCTCTCCCTCAGCATCCCA
Source organism: Yarrowia lipolytica (assembly GCF_001761485.1). Classification (NCBI taxonomy): domain Eukaryota; kingdom Fungi; phylum Ascomycota; class Dipodascomycetes; order Dipodascales; genus Yarrowia; species Yarrowia lipolytica. Next base: position 867,421 of record NC_090771.1, on the reverse strand, counting down.
CATTGAGTTGGCGTTCACCACCAATGTCACGGGATCCATGAGCATGAGCTCGGAAGACCGTCGGATTCGGTCTCGTCGAGCGTAAATGTGGCCTCCTCGCTGCAGAATTGGAATAGTGTCAATGTTGGCCTTGTACTCGAGCTCGAAACCCTTGTCATTCTTCTTATGTACTAGCTGAGACGAGTGGAAGTCGTAGTACACCTCCTCATCGGGAATGAACATGTTGACAGAAGTAGCGCCCTCATGAACAACAGGGTGCACAAGAAGACCAGTGTTTCCAACAAAGAAAGAGTCGTCACGGGCATAGGCGTCGGGGTTGTTAGGGGCCACGTAGAAGAGAGGCTTGAGAATGGGAGCTCCAGAAACGGACGCTTGTCGGAACGCAGTGTAGATAGAGGGCAGCAACTGATACCGCAGACGGATGGCGTTTCGAAGATAATCAATGTGCTCCTCTTCTGCCAGCCAGGGCTCTCGCCGCTTGGTATCAATGTGGGCATGGGCTCGGAAAAAGGGGTAGAAGAGTCCGGCTTGGTACCATCGAGTAAGAAGCTCAGGAGCAGGGTTACCAAAGAAACCACCAACATCAGCTCCAGCAAAAGGCATACCAGCTACGTTTTGCGTGAGAACCATGGGGGTGGCAATCTGAAGGTATTCCCACGAAGCCTCGTTGTCACCAGTCCACATAGCGGCAGTTCGCTGGGTTCCAGAGAAGAAAGACCGGGTGAGAATGAAAGGCCGAACGGCGGGGTTTCGAGCAGTCAGAGCAGCGAAGGTGGCGTTGATCATTGACATACCAAAGGCGTTGTGCACGTCTCGGTTCTCGTAGCCACCGTAATGGACAGTATCTCGCAGAATGGAGGTCTCAGGACCGTTGAAAACTGAGGGCTCGTTCATATCGTTCCAGAAGAACATATTGTCGGCCTCGGCAGCAATTCCCTGGGGCTCCTTGGCGTGCATCGACTTCCAGAACTCGGCAGCAGCGGGGTTCGTAGTGTCGATCCACACAGACTTGCCGGGCCAGCAGTCTCCCTCATAGGCGTCTCCAGAGTTGGATTTCACGTACAAACCCTTCTGTTTGAGTGCGTCGTAGACCTTGTAACCCTCCTCGAGCTTGATGTGGGGGTCAATGATGACAGTCAACTTTCGACAGGTCTTGTCAAGCTGGCCAAGCATGTATCCAGGGTCGGGGAACACATCTCTGTTCCAGGTGAAGTACTTTTTGGCCTGGGTGTACTCCACATCTAGCCAAATGGTGTCGTAGGGAATGTCGTACTTGTCAAAGTTGGCGTGCACCTCCAGAACGTCGTCCTGGGTGTTGTAGTTCCATCGGCACTGGTGGTAGGCAGTAGCAGAAATGGGGGGAAGGGTGGTGAAGCCAGTGATGCTGCCGTACTGAGTAACAATGTCTTCGGGGGTCTTGCCAACAAACACAATAAAATCAAGAGTGCCGGACTCGGAGATCCAGTGGGTGTCTGTGTGAGAAGCCTCCTTCTGAATGTCAATGTATGTGTCAGCAGCATTGACCCAAAAAACACCAGCGGAAGAGCCCGGTTTCCGGGCCTGCAGAAAAGGAATAGCTCCGTACATGGGCATGGGTGAGTCGGTCTCGTATTCTAGAATATCAACATTGTAGAGTCGGTAGGGCTCGGTATGGTCACCCTCGCTCCGGCCTCGAGTAGACCGCAGAGACAGCCGGTCGGCATGCTCGGGGATTCCGTACACGTGGTTGTAGCCGGGGAACTCGAAATCAAGGGCCACAGACTCGGGTCCCTTGGGTTTGGAGTCGGGATGGCCTCCAAACTCCTCCTTAAACATGCCGTCGGCGATTTCATACGAGCTGAGATGCTTGTCGTTGTCGGACTCGGATCGAAGATGTTCCATGTTTAGCAAATGTCGCTTGTTGACAGACACCTCCAGTTTGTCGTTTCTGTAGACATCCAGCTGCAGGGTCTTTTTGTTGAGCACGGCCTTGGTCTTGTCGCCGTAGATAGCCTCGATGGTGTGTTCGTAGTCGGTAATCTGGGCGCTGGTGTCGATGGCGGGCTCGCCATTGAAGGCCCAGTGGGAGGCGTCGTATCGTTTGCTGGAGACCACGTTGTTGATCTTGGCCCGGTTGGGCTCATCCAGAGTCACTCGCACGCCTCCAGACGCCAGCACAGACAGCTTGAGAGACAGGGGCACGGACTTGGCCTTGGGCACGGACTTGACGATCGACACAGACGCCTCGCCCTTGCCAATTGACACCTTGGTGACCTCGTAGGGGTTGGAGAAGCTCTGGAGATGGGCCACCTGGTCGGCATAGTGTCGGTTTCGCTTGCAGAACGAGTTTTGGTCGCACGTCTTGAACGCTCCTCGCGTCACCGCCTCGCAGCTGGCCACAAACAGAGCCAGCAACAGCAGCGCTACTAACGTCGTTTTCATCGTGTGTGGGGAGAACTGGTGAGCTTGTCAAGTAACCAACTGGCACAACAATTGTCTTTTTAGACGTGTTAACTAATAAAGTTGCTACGTGTAGATCTGGGTAGGGGTTGGAGATGTAGCAGCGGCAATAAACGGAGTGCGAGAAGAAGAAAAAGAGCACCGAAACGGGGACAGCGAATGGACACATCACGTGACCACCCCCAAAACTCTTGTCGTTTTCTCAATTGCTTTCAAACTGACCGTTTCACGTGACCATACTGGCAAGAAGGGGGTAGCTACTTGCTTGCACACTCTCAAGGTTCATGCAGGGAGGTTGACAGTTGACGATGATGTGCATGCAAATGGTGCTTGGTGAAAAGAGAAATGCAAAAGAGTGCGCGGAGTGAAAGATCTGCTTAGTAATAAACCAGACCAGAGACGTGATCACGTGACTTCCCCTATGCTTTTTCCTCATGTCGTGTTCGAACTACCGTGTTTTTTCTTTGGTTTTCGTTGTACTTGGGGACTATGTTTTGATTAGGTTGGATCTGACGAAAAGAACCATCGTGATCTAGAAGACGCGGTTTGGGGATTTTCGGTTTGAAAATTGAACTGAGTAGTCATGTGGGCTTCACAAATGTTTTTTAAAATTTTCCAGACAAATCGGACTCTTCTAGGGCAAGTTGTATGCTGTTGTAATGGCTTAGCCGAAAGCTGCGTTGTCTTGTGGGGTGGGTGGATCAAAGGTCGTTTTAGTCTGACGTTACGACGGAGCTTAATTTTTTCAGAGCCGCACAAAAAAAAAAAAAAAAAAAAAAAAAGCAAAAAACAGCAAAAAAAAAGCAAGGCGATGACAAGAATCGTGGAAAAACACAAACTGTGGTTGGACTAGTAGAGAAAAGCGAGGCAGGTGGTTTCAAAAACACGTCGTATGATTTTTTATTGGTGTTACACCCTTGTTTGTTAGTTGCGACAAACTTATGTTTAATTACTTGACATTTGGAGATTTAGTACTTGAGTCTAGTTAACATTTTAGTTGGGAGTCTACAGTAGTTTACACTTTTGTTGGATTGACATACGACAAACCTGTAACTTGACATCGCCTCGTAGACGACTATCTGACGGTGCCACCAGTGTGGAACTTTGTCGCTTGCGTTCAAACATTTCATTTTTTAACCTCGGTCAGACTATATACATTACCAAAACTTGGATAGGAATCCCATGATGCCCTTGGCCTCGGCTCCAGGGGCAGCCTTGTACTCGTTGGCCAGTGAGCCGAGAGCTTCGGAAACGGAGCCAAAGTGTCGTCGGGGCACTCGGTTGAACCGTCGGGCGTTCTTTCCGTTGGTTCGAGTCTTCTGGCCCTTGACGGGCATACCCATGACGTGTCGTCGACCGACGTACGAGCCGGTCTTTCGCTTTCGCTCAATGTCGGCGTTGATCTTCTTGGCCAGGTCGGACTCGATGGTCACATTGGTTGACAGCTCCTTGACAATTGCCATGATGTCGCCCTGGGTGAGCTCGCCCATTCGCATGCCAGGATACAGGCCAATCTTGGCACATAGCCGCTTGGCCTGGAACGGACCCACGCCGAACACTTGCTGAGACAGTCCGTACTGAGTTAGTATGTCACGAGGCAGGGGAGAATAGAGCAAAACTGAAGAAAGCAGGTGGAATCCGCCACTCGGGAAGGATGGTGGGTGTCGACATGTAAGGTGTAAGATCTGATGCTTTTGGTTGGAAAAATCAGTGTTCATCGGTCTTAACCTGCGCTGAATACCAGATCTTAGATGTAGATAGGCCGTCTATCCACTCTTTTTCGTCCATGTACGTATCCTGGGTACACGTTATTTGTTGGTTGATGGTATCACTCTCTTTTGGGCCAAAAGTCTCGAAAACAAGACTAAACGACAGTTTGAGTCTCGGAACACCTTGTAAACCGTCCTCAATTGTCAATACTGCCGTTTGCACAAGCCCGTGTCACGTACATGTCGGATGTGTGACGTTCATATCATCACACCAGTTCTTCTCTCTCACCTACTTGCGAAAGCTGAAAGTCGGTAAATCACTTGTCGCCGCCGAAACCCCATCATTAGTCACTCTCCCGTCCTTCTCCCATCCGCCTAAGCTCTTATCAGCTCAACATGTCCACATGACAAAATCTCACAGTTTGATCCATCGCGTTCTCGGTCATTTGTGGCTCCATCTTTTCCGAACAAGTCATCACCCGCTCCATGTCACCCGTGAAATACTCACAGAAACCTTCCAGGTGTTCTGGAACCGCTTTCCCATAATATGAACCACCATTTTTGCTGTATGTGTGTTTGGTGATGTGTGTGAAATTTGCGCTTAGTCAGGACCTCCCACAAGAACAAACCCTATCCCAGACTTTTGATATAGTACAGGTTCTGCATCCGCCCTAACCCTACCCTAACCCTGAGATGTAGGAAGTGGGGAGGGAAATACCGCCGTTTGAACGCGGTTTTTGTGTTCATCAGAACGCTCAACACACGTGCTCTCTGGTCACTCTGCCGGGAAGCGGTATTGCGGTTTTTAAAAAACAGCACTCTCATTGGCCAACAACGATAAGGTTGCACATATCGAAATAAGGTTTTATGCTAACTCCGTGATGACTAAGCTCGTTAGCGCCACGGGGGCGGATAATGCCTGGTCCCTAGTCTAGTGATATCGACCTGCGACCGAGTTATCAAACATTCTGAAGGCTCTTTGTGTGCCGGTTTTGTGACTCCGTTTAATTTTCGTTAAAGTTCGCTCACGTGACTCGCCACTGCAGCAACCCTACATATTCGATCCCGCACACATGTACTATCCGCCATACACAACCATGAAGAAGGAGGACTATTTGCCCAGTGAGTATTGATGGAGAGCCGGGTTAGGGAATTGAGGCGAGGGGAGGGTGTTTGAGGGGTTAGGGTGACAAGCGATTTGGAACGACAACTGAGACGACAGCTGAAACGACAGCTGAGATGAGTCCTGAGATACCCATGTTTGCGCCGATTGGTGGGTGAAAGTGATGGAGTGGAGCGGTTGGTTGGACTTGTCTATGACGTGTTGGTTCCAAATTTTGAGTGGTCAATTTAGTTGTTTTCAAGGATATTCTCTGAGGCAGTGGAGGCGGCGTGGCGGAGGTTCATATAGTATTCGGTGTTGATTCAATCAGTGTTGACTTTACATTGGTGCTGGTTGAATCGGCGCTGCCTACAGTGGTCCTCTACAAACCATGGCCAAAGACGCAACTGAGACCGTCGATACGTTACTGCACTTTCTACATCTCATTGATACCAGTTTTTAGAACTCCTTACCTGCTTGCTCTACTCCGTTGGATCTACCTCCAACAACCCTGTCACATGACACCTACCCCCAACTCCCCGGACTGCAGCCACTTCCGTTCTAACACAGACCTCGTCGATATCGAGTCTCCGCTCTCGGACGAAGAGCTCTACGTTCTTTCTCAACAGTACAACAACGAGGGCGACTTTGTCTCGGTGCAGACCCGCTTCAACTATGCCTGGGGTCTGATCAAGTCTCGAAAGGTCGAGGACCAGCAGCTGGGAGTGCAGATCCTGGCCCAGGTGTACAAGGACACGCCCTCTCGACGTCGAGAGTGCCTCTACTACCTTGCCATCGGCTCCTACAAGCTTGGCGAATACACAGATGCTCGGAAATACTGCGACCTGTTGCTGCAGATCGAGCCCGATGACCCCCAGAGCGCCAAGCTGCGTCAGATCATCGAGGACAAGCTGGCCAAGGAGGGCATGATTGGAATTGCTATTGTGGGAGGAGTCATTGCGGTGGGAGCTGCTGTTCTGGGCGCCGTGTTGAGCCAGAAAAAACGGTGAGATGGACCGTGAGTGTGACAAATCATTTTTTTCACAGAAAGTGGGTCACATGTTACGCTCACGTAAAGCACTGATGATCACAATGCTCCGTGCTAAAATATGTACAGAACGCTACAGCCCACTCACGTGATGGTAATATATGAGTTATAGATAGACCAGCTACTTGTAGCCATCGTTGAGTGGAAGGGACTTGAAGAGGTGAACGTGCAAGTCTACGAGGCAGTGCCGGAGCAATGGAAAGCACGCACGCAACATTCGGCTCCAGTAGGTCGATGTAGAGATGACACTGAGGTCATGGAATGAAACATTGTCTTCGAGAGAAGAAAAAGCGGAAGTCAGACACTTGGAGTCTCCGTTCAGGTTGACGATATGGAATCCTAGGCTGTGGTGGAGGCATCTGATGATGACCAGACTGTCGTTCATCGCCCCTGATCCAGAAGAACCAAATCCCCAGACAGTCAACCATCAAATGGCGGATGTTGAGGTATCTTGGTCCGAGTCATGACTGAAGCTAGCTATTATCTGAGCCAGGAACTTTTCAACAGCTGGATCAGTATAGAATACCAGTAGATGGCGATGAGAGTGATGCCGTATGATAGAAGGGTGACAGTCGCCGGCACTAACTAGGAAAGACTTCAGGATCCGAGAATATGTATAGATGAGCAGTACTCAGGTTGAACTTTGGTCTTGTTGAATCCAACGACAATTTGTGGGATTATTGACAAGATGATTAAGAAAAGAGGTCCTTCAACAGGGACTCAACAGTGTTTACTGGCCTTGTGGAGATGGGACGTCATCAGGACAAGAGTAGTTGAACCGGATGTATTGTATGTACTGTACATACTGCACTTACTGTAGCAATGGCAGTAAAGGTCTGGCCTAAGGTCTACAAGGACATAGCAGCGATGCTATACACGATATTCACGGGATTCTTCTGCTAGGCTTTCATCTCTACACTATCCCTGCTAGGAGTTATGGTAGGGTGAGGTTGTCATGTAGCGGAAATTGCTGAATAATCCGCCATGAGATGGAAAACTGCGCAAACTGGTTCAAAAAGAACAGCAAGTTTGTCATGTGACACATTTCGTTGAAACACCAAAGCTTTCGACTGTATCCCTTGCGTTTAACCCTTCAATAGCCAACAATCCCAGCATTTGGCCATTCACCGTTATCGTATATTTAGAGTTGGCGATATGTCGCGATAACCAAAATTTCATTTCAGTTTTTTCCCGTCTTTTCACCACTCACACTTCACCAAAGAGATATTTCGAACAGGATATCCCCTTTTTTTTCATACCATGGCGAAAACCTTTGAATTCTACCATCTGGACGTATGTATCGTCTTCCGCATACGTTCAGAATCGCTTTGACCAATACTCTGAGTACATTACTGTACAGAACTCGTACTGAACTCGTACTGATACGAACGGGCATTTGACGGGCATTTGACGGACACTTGACGGACACTTGGCAGACAGTTGACGGACACTTGTACTTCAACTGTAATGAGTATGGCATCTGAACGAGAACAACACCCTAGACTAAATGTACTAAGCTCTCGTTGACCGCCAACAACCCCACTCAACAGTCAAACCCTCTATGAAAAGTGGTGAAAGTGGACACGGTCATAATTCTCTGGTTGTTCGGATGACAGTCGTCTGACAACAACTATTGGAAAGTTTTAAGGGGTCCCATAGCAGACGACGTGGTTCAGGACCCTGAGAACTCACTAGACGCATCAAAGAAGCCCCCTTCATCCACTTCCTCAATCTCGCCTTCAATAAGAGGAACACTGGCGAGCTCATTCAGTTGCATGACAACTACCTCCTCAGGAGCTTTCCCCTCCTTGTATTGCGGGACGTGATCCTCATCCACGTACGGGTGGGAAGAAAGTCCCTGGAGACGAAGCAGCTCGATATCATGCTTGTCGGAAGATGTGGCAACCACGCCAGCAATGAATTGTCCTGGTGCAGAAGGTGCTGAAGGTCCCTCACTGGAACCAGCTCCCTAGTGATCAATAACATACTCTGGAGCTGAGGGAAAGGCGCGTCCAGGGAAGAAGAACTGATAGCAGCCGGCTCCAAAGGAAGCAGGGCGGCCTCTCCTATCGAAGCTTCATAAAGCTGTTTTTCCGAACGACCACCAAACCAGCCACTCTATCCTGTCAATTGGTAGAATCATATGTGTGGATCTTCACATCGATAACGTCCACTACAGGTGTGAATACATCATTAACTTCATTTGCAACAACAATTGGTGCTCCCCAAATGACATGGAACCCGAGGTTTCCAAACATTATTGACTAATTCGTCAGACTAAAACAAGGGAGCCGTCTTAACAGCATTAGTCTGAACTCACAGCTAAGAGAGAAGGGTATTGATCAAATCTTGTGCGCTTGTCAAATGTGGATGAACCATTGATCAGTACTGAATTGAGGAGTATGTCTTGTTTTCCAACTTCTCAGCTCCAAGTCAGACTATGAAGACCTTGGTCCCTATCATAAACCCCTAGGTGATAGAATGGTCTACATTAAAGTGGTCTACAATGTACTGTACTACTCCGCGAATTGGAAGGACCAATATATATCGCTTCTGGATTGTCTGACAGATTCTCGACAACCAACATGACTTTTTACCACAACTATCCAGTATAGTACAGAGAATGTGTTCTGATGAGATCGAGTCTGGTGATGTTTTCCGTGACAACAGAGAAAATCATCAAAGATATTCATTTCTCTGTTCATTTAGCACGGTGATACAGACACCACCAAAGTTCACAAATGTTCTCATTCAAGCTCCTCTTAATACTGAAGGTCTAACAAAAAACCCTCATCATTCTTAACTATCGCAACACTAATTTAAACGATTACTATAGAACCTCAAGTAGCAGGCTTGAGTAATTAGTTAATATATCAACTATTATCAACAACCCTAAATGCCTAATCTGCTGCAACGAAATCTCTGTCAATACGTTTTACCACTACCTAAACAAACAACAGACAGACTGTTCCCCCATCCACCCTTTGGTCGCCTCATATCGGCTTGTTTTATTACCTCCGCTTAGTCAGCACATGACCGACGCACTCCACCAGAGTTTGTTCACCATCACACAACTTGTCTGCACAAGTACTTACCACTCCATCCATGTCAGCTCTGAGTGGATACATCAACAAGCCCGTGACGGTGATCACGACGGACGGCCGGCTGATTTTGGGAATCCTGCAGGGCTACGACCAGGCTACCAACGTCATCTTGTCCAACACTCGAGAGAGAGTCATCACTCCAGATGAGCCGACCGAAGTGGTGGATTTGGGTCTATACATGCTGCGAGGCGACTGTATAGCATGTGTAGGAGAGACGGATCTGGAGCTAGACGGCTCGATACAATGGGGTGAGGTCAGAGGTGAGGAGTTGGGCGATACGAGAGGCAATCGGTAGTGGAGGACATGAAGAGAGAGACGACATGATATTGGAGTACTGGCAAGGATAATTGGTCTTCTCATGGGCTCAGATGTACAATTAGAAGGAGGTAGGGTCACATCAAGACACCCCTATAAGGAGGGAGGATCTCATCAAAGTGACGCCTTGCTGTACAATCAACTTGTCTGATGTGTGATTCTCTGAGTGCCCAGAATGACTGATGGAGTGCCCTGTTGGATTGAGCATGAATTTGGAGACCCGTTGTCACCTGGGAGTCGAGCCATCTGGATCGTCATCAACAAACGAACCACACAAAATAACGCGGCCGCTTGAACCAAGACTTCTGTCAGACTACCAGTCACTAGGGACCACTTCAAAAGGGAAAGGGTGTTGGATTGATGATCCAGGAGGACTGTAAATTTATATGCATTTCTAAAGAGTACATGCTGGATTTCTAGACCGTGGTAGTTGTGGTATATGCAAATACAATTAAATACAATATATTTCCTCTACTCATCGTCCGAATCATCCACGATTCTTCTCTTTCTAATTGGTTGAGAAGAAGTGGTTCCCTCAGCAGCCACAGGACTCTTGCTGTCATCGTCAATGATCTCCAGATTGTCGGAGTCATGGCCCTCGTCACCAAAGTCATACTGCCGGTTCTCCCTCTCAGCCATATGACTTAGATCATCCCTATCCTCGTCCACCTTCTCCCTATACTGCTTGTGGGACTCCGTTTCAGACAGAGGCTCCTCCTCTCCATCAGACACATAAGCGTACTGTCGCTTGAACGCCTTATCGACCTTCTCTTCAAGATTGATTGTCGGTTCTGCCTTTCGAAGCTCTTCTCGCAGCTCGTTTTCCTTCTCAAAGAACTTGCGGTCTCGCTCGTCGTCTGAGTCATCGTCCGAAGCACCGATGAAATCAGCAGACTTGTACGACATTGGGATGTCAATGGTAGTCTTCGCAGTGTAATCCCTTTGCTTCTCGCGTTCCCGGGTAGATTTGGAGGTGCCCTTTCTCTTGAGCTTCTGTTTAGTCTTCTGCTGCTTCTCTTTGGGGACAGGAGCAAACATCTCGTCGTTGATGTTCTCAATGTCGTCCTCAGAGTCAGACGCGAGGAACAGTGGCAGCTCGTCATCTTCCTCGGCATCCTGACTACCCTCCTTGTCCCCTCCAGCACCTCTTCTCTCCTTATCATCTCGTCTCACTCGCTTGATCATGTTAAAGGGCTCAAAGTCTACAGGAGTAGAGTACCACTGCTTTAACCAACCAGTAGCACGCTCGATGTCAGCCCGGGAGACCTCCCCAGGAAGAGAACAGAGAGTTTTGCAACCAACAGAAGACTTGGGAATCCGGCTCAGAGTGAATCCCACAAGCTCCATCAACAGTCGGAACTTGTCGTCCTCATCAATGCTCTTGGGAACATTGAGCTCGTCAGTGGCCTTGGGAGGATTCAGAACCTGAGTATCACCCGTTCGCGCCCTCAGCAGAGAATCCAGCTCATCAATGAACCACTCCACCAGCTGCTTCTTTTCCTCATCCAGTAGTGAGGCCACAAGAATGCACACCTTGCGCTCTTCAGGAATGTCATCTCCCTCGGTGAACTCGTAGACAAACTTGGAGGTTCTTTCCTTCAACTCCCTAACAGGCTTTTCTTCACCGCTCTCGAGGTAATGGAGAGTTCCCGGGATCTTGGCAAAGATTACCTCCACCATCAGACATGGACGCTCTTTCATCATGGGGATCATTTGACGCATGTACTTTTTGAAAAAGTGCTCGAACGGCTTGCGCCAGGGGTTACTGCTGTTCAGCTCCTTCACCATGGTTCGAAACAACTGCAAATAGTCCAGTCGAAACAACATGACTCGGCATTTGCGCTTGTTGAAGGCCCGGTCCAGAAACTTGAGACACCAGCCAAGATAGCAGTTGTCCAGCTGCTGGAACGAGGACAAGACCATTCGGTATGTTGTGAATGTATCCTCGTGGAAGTACCGGCTCTCAAAACTCGAGAAGTTGAACTTTCGTTCCCGAGACTCAATCGCAGACTCGTGCTCCTCCCCAGGTAGGCTCTCCAAATCCTCCACGTTGCCAGTGTCATCTGCCTTCTTTTGTGCCCTGAGACGCCGTCGGCGAACATAGAGAGTGGTATTGGCCTTGGTGAAGCTCTCCAGAGTCTTGATCAGGGTATGCGTCATGTCCACTGCCGATTGTAGGAAGGTCAACGGCAGCGCCCACCGTCTGGTAAGATCGGCCAGCATTGTTAAATACTCCTCTTCGTAGAACAGCCTGGCCTTGATGTTTGACGCCACCTCCTCGTCAGACATCAGGTTTACCACAACCAGCGTGGTTTTGAATGAATCCATGGCAGTTTTCACCATGGTCCAGTTTTTGGCCTGGACTCCCTGACGAATGGACCGCATGATAATAATGAATGCTTCCTGGTTCACGACAGAGGCAATGAGACCGAAATCTGGCGTCTTTCTGTGCATTTCGACTCCCAGGAACCACTTGAGCACAACCAGATAATGCTTAAAAGCAGGGCCAATATCGTCTTCCTGCTCCAAAGCCTTTCGCACGGTCTGCATGAGAGGGTTGAATGCAGAGTCGTTGAATAGCTCGGAGAAAACACGAATGTAGCGCTTAGCAGAATGGCCGACAAACACAGGCACTTCCCAGACACCTGTAGTGGGTTTTGTGAGCCGTCTTCCGGGCTGCTTGGACTTGTCAAACTTCTCCAAACTCTTCTCAATGGACGCTGTAGGTCCTGTCACGCTGATTTTCGAACCGTTGTGCAGGACTGTCATGGTAGATGCGAATCGTGAATGTCGGGATGAGCCCACCGGCTTGTTGCGTCTCTCGGTGTCCAGAAGGTTCTTGAGCTGGTTGTCGGGCTCATTGGGCGAGGTTTCAAAGATTTCGACAACATCCAACCCCTTGACCATCTGGTAAAGGGAGTCCAGCAGAGGCAGATCGACTCCAACAATGTCGTAGCCGGTGCAGGATCCTAAGGTTAGCATGAGATCGAGTACTCCCTGGTTCTCAAATGCCTCCAGGGTAGCAGATCGGTTGATATCGTCGGTCTTTCCGTTTGCTTCCATGGGATCAATGGCCAGCATGTTTCGAATGAAGAACACAACCAGCTTCATGATTCCAATGTCTCTTTGGTCTCGGTCCGCCTTGGATTTGGCCACTGAAGGGATACAAAGTCGAACGACCGCCTTCAAAATGCTCTTGCTGGGGTGGCCAAGAAGAGCGCGCTTGTATCTGATCTGGGCCTGTCTGAGCAGATCAGCTGATGCAACCACGTTGTCCGGTGTCTCGTCATTTATCTCTATGGGCCAAAGAAGAGGAACGAGAATCTCCAGACACGCCAGAGCCACTCTGTCCATCTTTGTGGACGCCTGGCCAGCTTCGCTTTGTGTGTTCCAAGTGGACAGAATCGAGGGGATGTCGCTGACCACAAGAGTGGTGCTGGCAATGCATTTGGCCACGTCGGATCGGCCCAACTTCTCGTCGAACGCCCGCAACCACTGCTTGACGTCCTTGAGACAGGCCAGGGCCTCTTCTCCCAGCACGTATGATGCGTCTTCGGAGGCCAAATCGCAACCTCCAAGAGCAGACACAATCGATGTAATACTCGCGGTGACGAGTCGATCTACTTCTTCCATGGTCGAATGTAGTAGTAGTGAGAGTTAGCGCGCCACTGTCGTGTTTGTGACTATTGGTTTGTGATTATTGTCGTGTTACTCTTGGTGCTAACGTGAAACAAATGGCACTGTCGTAGTCTCCGCAGTGGTCGTAATCTCCGCAGATGTCGTGATCTCCGCAGCTGTTGTAATCTCCGCAGAATGACGAGTCCGATGGCGCCCTTTGTTTTGCTGAAAAGTCGCCCGAATCGTGCTTCGAATGTTGTGTCGACGCTGAAAGATGGTAATAAACAAGTTTTGGACGCGACGCGAATAGAGTTGAGCGTAAATGGGATTCGTGACCGAAACCTTGTCGCATGATACGAGGATAGCAGGAGGAGGTGCAGCTCACGTGACTTTTGGATATGCCGGACTGAATAATAATAATATATATATATATATATATATATTATATATATAATATATATATATATATATATATCACGTGATTTGGATACTGATGATGGTGTGTTCTCTTTTTTTGAGAGATTCCAAAATCGTTTTAGGGGTAACTTGAAATTTGAAATTTTGAAATTCGAAATTTCGAAATTTGGACAACCTTAATTCTCAGTTTTTCTTAGTCGTTTGGAGTATCTGTTCAGTAATGGCTCATTGTTTCCATTAAATGGCACTTTCATGGTATATAAATGCTTGTATTCTTCTCCTCTCTCTTCTGATATTAATTTTGTGGTGTTTTTCTTTGTGTTTTGATGTTTTTATTGAGTGTTCTGTTCTTAACGTTGTAGTGCCGCCGCTGACCTCAATCGGAATTCCCATCCTCGTCACCAAGAGTATTCGTAAAGTAACTGCCCTGGGTGCGACACTCGCGCAAACCATTTTGCCATCTTTAATCATTCACCACTGATTGTACTTGCCACGACTGGATCTCGTGGAGGAGGTGAAACTCAAAAGTTCCCGATCACACTTCTATCAACTTGTTTCATCACCATGGATACCACTAGAGCCAGAGATATCAAAGACCCGGAGCTGCTCAATCAGGTTGGAGAGGACTGGAAGGTCTTGTTCTTCGCATGCAACGCCTTTCTCGAAGACTACAAGTTCTATTGCAAAACGCTGAAGAAGTTGTTGAAGACTATGAAACCCAAGTTGCCAGTCCCAGCGTACAGACAAGATTGTCTTCTGGCAATGGAGATGTTGCAAGGCACGTTCCTTGAAGCTCTCGAATTCATCCAGCCCACAAAAGACAACATGTACAGGAGCCTTGAACGATACCATGACGACATTGAAGAGTTCTCCTTGCAAGTCCGCATAGATTATGCCACCAAGGCGTATGGCGCTGTCAGCCGAGATCTCAGTATAATCATTGACGCCATGTTTGAGCGTATGAACATATTAGCAAAGAAGCAGGAGCAGCTCACTAGGATCTGGGACGACATCAACGGGTCTTTTGTGCAGACTTGTCTACACGAGATGATGGCGGGTCAGGAGGAGGAGCTAAAGGAGTGGTGGTATGATACGGTCCTCAGCACATATGGAGAGCATATCAAAGTGACTCATAAGACGAACCTCGGGGTTCAGTTGGATCCGGCTGTGTCTAGACCGCCTCTGAAGCGTCACATCCCATCGGAGATTGTATCGTTCATTTACTCGTTTGCGGACGTTGAAACGTGCGTCGCTCTGAGAGAGGTCAACACGCAGTGGTATTCAATTTTCCAGCATCTCGACTCTTTCTTGAAGTCCAAGATGAACAATAGAAACCCCTGGATGGTCCCTGGAGATGGGGATCTCAAGACATGGCAGGATGTGGCTTTGGTATTCGTTAGACGCTTGGAAAGTGAAAAGTGGGTTGAAAATGACAGAATCGACAACGTGGAGGCAACATCAAATGGTCGGCCCAAGAAGACTGTGGTCGGTAAGAAGCTTAAGTTTGGCAAGAAGCTGCCTCCCACATTTACCTCCATGACCGACAGTTCAGCATGTGAGAGCTTGGTGTGCGAGCACATGCACATTCTTTCTGGACCGGCAGGAGACGAATTCCTCATGGACCCCTGGACCTTGCAGTCTCGACAACACCCAGAAGAATATGAATTTGTTTCGCAGAACTCTGAGGAAACCGTGATCAAGCTCCAGGGTGTGGAAATCACCATCCCCTCGTTTGTGTTCAGACAACGAATCATTTTGGATATATCATTCCACCTGGGTCGTTCTACTGTCTATGTTCATCTTCATGGTGGGGGGTGTCTCATCATGTCCCGTGATAAGCCGCATTATGGCCATGCGCTCACCATCTTGGAGCCGTATTCGGCATACGACGCTGGAGATGTGTCTGTTTCAAAACAGACGGATGGGTACCACTTGGCTAACATTGCGAACCAAAGCCTGGTCAAGTACACAAGCTCCACGTCGGCGGCTCCAGTGGCTTGCTACAATGGAATTGTCTGGCTGAATCTACGAGAGATGAAGTGCCTCGTTCCTACCTTCATCGATCTAAGCACGCCTGGTAAGGTGTATTATAGAGCAGACCGAATCATCACAGACACTGAGCTGATGGAAAACAGATGCTCACAGGGCTCCAAGTCACGGGATGCGGCCCAATTTCTCGTTGGAATGACGGCCAGAGGTCTGGACGTTGTGGATCTAGTTGAAGGCACCGTTACAGCTGTCTCTCGTCATTATGGTAAGCCCGATCAAGCCCTGTGTTTTGTGGGCTTCAACCAGGGTCAGTTTCAGGCCTGGTGCATGCATCACAAAGATTCCCATCTAACCAGAGAGAGAATTCTGGCTGAGAACGGTGTGGAGGACGACCATGAGGACTAGTTCCCGCGATATACAATACCTTCAGTCTGAGCTTTGAAAACCAACTTGTCTCTCTCAAAGTAGGCCCAAATACTCGCTTAGATTAAATGAAAGCCAAAAATGGGAAAAACTGGGGGCCCAAAGAAACTTGTCAGAATGGCGATGATCTGCTCAGAGAAACAACGCCGGATCCAATACCGAGTCGTACCATTAGTAATCCGCCATCACAGCACTCTCCCCGTCGTACTGAAACTTACATGGCTTGACAGGGTAACTTTTCACGTCACTATAAAAATTCTGTTTCCGACGCAAATTTTATTTCTGGCAACAGCAGCATCAACCGTGAGTATTATTTGCGTTGGAGATAGAATCATCTGATGAGCTTTTTTCAATATCCTTTATCTACATTTCTTAATGTCAATTATTGCAGAGACACGAAATTTCTGATTTAGCGACAAGAGACGAAATCAAAGCTTTTCTCAACTAACCCAAGATTACTTAGATAGATTTAGTTGAACTTTTAGTTGATTGTGTTAGATAACTACATGAATGGAATGGTTTGCGAAACTACTTGTAGGAGTACAGTACAGTACTGTACAGTAGACAAGTTGGTGTGGCATCAAGTGACAAAATTATTGCCATTGATGCTATAGTATTTTCTGCTTAATTCTCTTTTCACTGACATTATTGATGGTCAAACGTATAACCGCTCGACATTCCTATTGGCTCTATAATGCTTTAAATCTATATAATCACAGTCTCTGTGAATCTAATTTACTGCTTCAGCTCCTGATCCTGCTCCTGCTGGTCCTTATAGAAGGGGTAGTCAGTGTATCCCTTGGGTCCAGGGACGTAGAAGGTGTCTCGGTCCCATTTGGTGAGAGGAAGATCCTTCTCGAGTCGGTAGACAAGATCGGGGTTGGCAATGAACCGTCGGCCAAAGGCAATCAGAGTCTTGTCGTCCTCCTGGGCGGTGTCAATAGCAAGCTGTCGGTTGAAAACTCGAATGAGGTTGCCGGTCCAGATCTTTCGGAAGGGCTCGTTGGATTGCCAGGGCTCGGGAGTCATGTCGAAGATACCGTTGGCTCGGGGCTCGATGACGTGGATGTAGGAAAGTCGCTTGGACGCGTCCTCGACTCCTCGCTTCTCCAGCTGCTCAAACAGGTACTTGAACTGGGGAAGAGTCTTCTCCTCGCTCACCTCCATGTCCTGGAAAGTGGTCCAGGGAGAAAATCGAACGCCAACTCGGTCAGCGCCAATGGCGGCAGAAACAGCGTCAATAATCTCGAGAGTGAATCGAGCTCGGTTCTCAATGGATCCTCCGTACTCGTCGGTTCGGTGGTTGGAGTTCCAGTGGATGAACTGATCGGGCAGGTAACCGTTGGCAGAGTGGACCTCAACACCATCGGCACCGGCCTCCAGAGCAGCCTTTGCAGCATCGACGTATCGCTGGACCTTCTGCTTGATCTCGGGGATGGTCAGAGCTCGAACATGCTTGGCGCCCTCCTCATCACCGGCCTGGGCAATGGCAGAAGGACCGGTGAGATCGTAGCCGTTCTTGGACAGAATTTCGTAGTCGGCAACTCGGCCAATGTCCCACAGCTGAATGTACATCTTGGAGCCTTCAGAATGGACACCATCAATCACCTTCTTCCATCCAGCAACAATGGCAGAATCGTTCCAGATACCGGGAACTGTCTCCGCACCGAATCCTCCTCCGCCAGAAGAAGGATGGATGTAAGTGGCCTCGGAAATCAGAAGAGTTCCGGGAGATGATCCTCGCTGCTTGTAGTACTCGACAGCAAGATCGGAAGGAATGTTCTTTTGAGCTCGAGTTCGAGTCAAAGGAGCCATAACAACTCGGTTCTGGAGCTGGGTGGCTCCGATCTTGATGGGCTTGAAAAGGTTGACAGTTGACATATGGCTGTGTGTCTTTGAGTGTCTGAGGAAGTTGTCTCTATTGTCTGTCTCTTCTCCATCGACAATCAACCAAGTTATATATCACCATCTTCATAACGCCTGATGCCCAAGCTTGCGTCAAAGATGCATTAAATATGCACCTCAAAGCAGGTTTACAAATTCGTTCCTATAAATAAAGTTTCGGCTGCAGAAGCCGTTGGATCGCACTTGCTACTGACGCCTCGAAAAACGGACTTATTGACACAAAAAAAGACATGATTGTATTCACCTCAATGGTGCATTTCGAAGAGTACAATTTAAACCTTATTTTAGTAACTATCACTAAAAATCAACTGATACTGCTTGCTCTCCAACCTTACAAATCATGCACCAAAACGGACATAACAAAGTGAGGCGACGGACATACTCCCGTAGAGTTTGCCTGGGTTTGTCAGAGTCACGTGATGACGTGATGGTGACGGTGACGCCTGTCGGTCTCTGGGTGGGTCACGTGTGCATCAGAAGGATGGAATGTTGTGGAACGTTGACAGGCAAAAAGTTGTGTTCTTGTAGCTACCGTACATACTGTACTGCGGCGGCCACCTCTAGGGCTTACGTAATCCGTAGTCACATGACCAGAATCGGTCCCATTGCAAAACCTAGCCGGACCGGTTGATCCGGGAGGTGCACCCGAGCAAGCTTAGAAATCACCGGCTGGGAGATTCCGAGATGGACCGAGCAATGAGTACAGTACATACATTCTGTACATATTGGTAGAGTGCGCGATTGGCACATGCCCACGTTTCTGGGAGTATTTTCCGACGCTAGCATGGAATCATTTTGAAGCTCTAGAAAAGGTGATTATTCCGGTCTACTTTGTTTGGTTGTCAGACCATTATTGGTGGTTTGAGGGGGTGGCGGGGATAGAACGTTGTACATAGGGAGACATATACAGGGAGATGCTCTGATAGCTATACAAGGTAAGTCGACTTGAATATTTCACCAACTATGAGTCTGGGGTGTCGTATACTTGTGTAAGTACTGTAAGAGTCTTTTGAATTCTTTTCAACAATTTCAGGTCTGTCGTCGTTTCCATACATGTCTCATTTAGATCGTGCAAACCAACCAGACGATGTTGGTGTCATGTCGGACAGTAAAAGGTGACGTGACCAAAATGGAGGGGTCAATAGCAGGCACAGAAGCGGGGATACTGCTGGGGAGTTTATCCTACTTGTACTTGTACAAGTCCAAGGGTTTTTATTGGTTCCGTATCTTGTTTTGAATGCGTGCTGGTACTGTAGATCTACTTGTAAGATTCCAGTGCTTCACCTCGTTGCAATCAAGTCGGAGATGTCCCAAATTTCCACATGCTCAACGTTCAAACGGCATTTTTGTCGGAACCATCGATCTACAGTACAGTAGCTAGGGCATGTCTCAGACTTGGCAGCTGGGAAAAACTGCTTTCCGCGGTGCTAAACCCGCTGGAGACCAACTAGTGTTCCTC
Source organism: Yarrowia lipolytica (assembly GCF_001761485.1). Classification (NCBI taxonomy): domain Eukaryota; kingdom Fungi; phylum Ascomycota; class Dipodascomycetes; order Dipodascales; genus Yarrowia; species Yarrowia lipolytica. The sequence continues at coordinate 847,893 of NC_090771.1, read as the reverse complement.
GGTAGTTTTTCCAGCTAGTCTCCAGGCCGACTCGGGGAACTAGGCTCCAGAATGTGGAATATGGAGAGAGAACGTCCTCCCCCATATTATTTGCAAGTCTCAGAAAAGTCACTGAGTCTGCTTCTACTGAGTTAGGCCTGAGACATGCCTGGATGTGAGACTTGGTTGTGTCAATGGATAGAGCCGCGTCTATGGCTTTTGAGGACAGAAGCAGTTCGGCTACTCGACGATTTACTCAACGTGGAGCCATATATCAGACCACACGAATGAACCAGTCTTTTGGGCACCAGACCAGAACCACTCCACCTGGTTCGTTGTAGCCGGAAATTCGGCACCTTTTAGCACTTTGATAAATCCAATAACAGCAACGTCTCGACCAAAAAAGACCTTGAAACTCGGTCACAATCCCACCTCCATCTCACTTCTCACACTCAATCCTCTGTCTCACTCTCCTACCCCGGAAAAATAGTGCCGTATGACGCACTTCTAGCGGCTTCATATAGTCGACCCCGTCTAGACCCCATACCCCGGAAGCGACACGGCTACTGATGCACGCACGCAGTTTACTACTTTGTGAACTGCTCGAGAACCGTCTTTGTATTCTTATCAGGCCCATACCCACAATCGCAGAGCACATTCAGACCCACTTCCCCCGTGAAGCGCCCAAATCACGTCTGGACAAACCCGGAAAAACAAACGGGCCAAAAAGTGGAGAAGAATGTAGCCCCTCAGTCTCGCACTAGCTCGTCGGTACAATACACGTACATACGTATAGGTCATCTGAGACCGTGTTGAGAAGGCCAAGGGTTGAACCTGTAGGTAACATGGACCCAAAAATAGCGTGGAAAATCCAACTCTACACGTGACCAAGGCTCGGGAAATGTCACGCTTTTGTTAACAGCCACCCCCCTGACTCTTTTCCCATTCAAAGCTCGTTTTTTTATGTTTTCCACGCTCCTTTTTAGCCCATTTCAAGCTCCTAACAAGGTATCGTAGCCCCACATAGCCTAACGCTAGTTTTCGATTTTGGGGGAGGCAGTAGTACCCGTGGAAACTGCCAACAGATTCAAATTTTAAAGCTATGATTTGGTTCCCCCAGATGAGGTGAATCTAGCCATTTCTTTTTGTTTTCGACCAACAGTCTCCCCCAATGGCGTGAAACTTGGAGACCGGGTACGTTTAATGCAAACCAAATCCAAACAAGTAGTTGCCGTGCGACCTTGTCAACACCGTGATTGAGAATACCAGCCCGCGGAAACACCAACAGGGACCAATTGCTATCGCAGCAGACATTCATTCATGTGATATGCCATATCCACAGCCTGCGAACGCCCCGAAATCTCGTATTTTTCTGACATGCTTGGCATCTTGGCTCCTCCTACAAGTAGTAGACTAGAACTCTGCGGGGAAGACAAAAGAGTCGGTAGTGCCGTGACATGTATCAGGTGTTCAGCCGCTTGTCGGGGCCGAAGACAGAGGTGTATCTGGCAACTTTCGGTGTCAATTGTGCAACCTGGCGATTCGGCAAATGGGATACCTCCCATGACCATCAGGACCGTCCTGGACCGTCCTGGACCACCCACCCAAGACCACCTGGTAGTTTCGACCCATACTACAAGTACAAGTACTGTACCCTATAAGTACCCTACAAGTGACTATAACCCGTCTAAAAGACCCCCTTCGCTCTGCAGATAGCTTGTCTCACGCGCTAAATGAAACAGTATAAATAACAAGTCAACGGACTCACGGTCCACCCCCACCCCCCAAAAAATGATTGGAAACGCTCAAATTAACCAGGTGGGAGCCTTACAGCACCGGTTCCCCAAACTCCACAATCCTTACTTAACTGCGGCCGTGGCCACCATGGGTGGTCTGCTTTTCGGCTTTGATATCTCGTCTGTTTCTGCCTTTGTCGACACCAAACCCTACAAGGAGTACTTTGGGTACCCCACCTCCATCCAGCAGGGCGGTATCACTGCCTCAATGGCCGGTGGATCCTTCCTGTCGTCTCTGGTGGCCGGCTGGATTTCCGACCGACTTGGTCGACGTTTCGCCATCCACTTTGCTTCCTTTTGGTGGGTGGTTGGAGCTGCCATCCAGTCCTCAGCCCAAAACAAGGGCCAATTGATCGCCGGTCGACTCATTTCCGGCCTTGGTATCGGTCTGGGCTCCTCGGTTATCCCCGTCTACATCTCCGAGCTGTCTCCCAAGAAGATTCGAGGTCGGCTTGTCGGTCTCTTCCAATGGGCCGTTACCTGGGGTATCCTCATCATGTTCTACATTTCCTTCGGTCTCAGTAACATCCACGGAGTCGCCGGATTCAGAGTCGCCTGGGGTCTGCAGATCATCCCCGGTCTGCTCATGTCTCTCGGTTGTTTGTTCCTGGAAGAGTCTCCGCGATGGCTAGCCAAGCAGGACAACTGGGACGAGTCCGTGCGAGTGCTTCGAGCCATCCACCAGGGAGGCTACGGCACCGAAGAAGACATTTTGTTAGAGATTGAAGAGATCCGAGAAGCAGTCCGAATCGAGCATGAGACCAAAAACCTGCGATTCTGGCACCTGTTCCAAAAGGACTCCATCAACCGAACAATGGTGGGTATCTGGGCCCAGATCTGGCAGCAGCTCACCGGCATGAACGTCATGATGTATTACATTGTGCTGATTTTCACCATGGCTGGATACACTGGAAACGCCAACCTGGTGGCCTCGTCTATCCAGTACGTCATCAACATGATCATGACCATCCCCGCTCTTCTGTTCATTGACCGAGTGGGACGACGACCCCTGCTGCTGTTCGGATCAATCGTCATGATGATCTGGCTGTTTGCCGTCGCTGGTATCCTTGCAGTGTACGGAACTCAGATCCCCGGTGGACTCGACGGAGACGCATTCACAACCATTGTCATTGAGCCCACTCACAAGCCTGCCCAAAAGGGAGTCATTGCGTGCTCGTACCTGTTTGTGGCCACCTTTGCGCCTACCTGGGGCCCCGGTATCTGGCTGTACTGCTCCGAGCTGTTCCCTCTGAAGCAGCGAGCTGTGGCTGCCGGTGTAACCGCCTCTGCCAACTGGATCTTCAACTTTGCTCTCGCTCTATTCGTGCCCTCGGCCTTCAAGAACATCAACTGGAAGACCTACATCATCTTTGGAGTCTTCTGTATCGTCATGACCATCCACGTCTTTGTCCTCTTCCCCGAAACCAAGGGCAAGACCCTCGAAGAGATTGATATGATGTGGGCCGCCCGAGTTCCTGCCTGGAGAACCGCAAACTGGGTGCCTGACCACGTTCCTGGCGCCCTTCCCGAAGACGAGAAACACTCGGAGGAGATGGTCGAGGCCGTCGAATCCAATGAAGAGGAGCCCAAGATAGCCAGTGCTAACGTCGACGCCCCTCCCCCTCAATTGTAATAGCAGTAATTAATAATGTAACCAGGTGTCAGCGACACGAGCACTGGTCTGAATTGTTGAATAATGTGTTGTATTGTACTCCACAATATTTAGTTGGGACTTAGTTTAGTGTCAACAGTTTATCCCATTGATTTAACAAATACTAAAGGCATTTATTTAACAAACCTTATCATCAAACCAGAGAATGTACGGTAACAGGTAAAAGTATACATACGCCTATAGTGGATACTTAGGAACCTCAAATTACAAAGGAGAAATCATTGAAATAATCCCCAACACGTTCTCTACAACATCCACTTTTTATATTTCTTACAACCCCTCTACAAACACCTCTACAAACATACCTACATACAAACCAATTTTTTTTCACCAACTCTACTAAAATCCATACTTGTTTCCACCCCTGATCTACTTGTAGTGATTGTGAGACACGTTATGGGCCAGTTTCCGCCCTCGCCTTTTCGATCACGTGACCAGGACACACACACATACACACACATAGATATACACCCTCACGTGACCACACCGACTGCACTTTCTTTGCAGTACCCTAACCTCTAATTACCGGTCTGCACACGCGTAACTTTACCTTGACGCGTCTTTCCACCACACCGAATCAAAGTGAGTGACGACTGACAACGACACACCATGATCATCCAACCAGACCAGTTTGAAGAGACGTATCGGGCGCTGTGCAAGACCAGTATTGCTCACATGACGTGCAAGCTGGTGGTGTTTGTGTCGTGTCTCAATGTGGACGCTCTGTGTGGAGCTCGAATGTTTTCTGATCTGCTGCGAGCCCAGTTGATCCCCCACAAGACGGTGCCGGTGACGGGCTACGAGGAGATGATTCGCAAGTACCGGGCTCTGGACCCCGAGATTCTCAACGTTTTCTTCATTGGGTTCGGTGCCACTCAGGATGTGGGGGAACTGTTGAGGGGGGACGACGAGGAGATGGAGCTCAAAAAGATTTACATTGTGGACGGAAACCGGCCCTGGCACTTGGATAACATTTTGGATTCCAAGATTGTGTGCTTTGACGACGGACGGGGCAATTTGGAAGAGCGAGGGGAATTGTTGGTGGCATACAACTGGCTGAACGACATGAGTGCCGAAGAGCTGGACGCTCTGAGTGATCTGGAAGATGAGGGTGACGATGACGACGACGATGACGACCAGCAAATTCATAAGAGAAATGGTCACCACACCAATACTGTCGACGACAATGATTCTGACTCCGATGGTGGTGATCTAGTGGACACTCTACTTCCTTCGAAACGGTCCAACTCTGAAGACCTGCCTGACGCCAAGAAACTGCATTCCCAACTTCTGTCGGCGAAGAAACAAAAAGACGACTTTGAAGACAAGATCAGAGCCTACTACCAGCAAGGCACCTCTCAGTCCTCCCCAGCCTCTTGCATGCTCTACACTCTCATGTCGCTTATTGGTGAAACGTCAATCACTCGCTTATGGTTAGCTGTCGTGGGAACATCTTCTCTGGACAGTCAATACCCGCAAGTATTCCAGGACTCGTTTCCCATGCTTGCAGATGAAGTAAATCGAGTCGGCAACGAAGAAGCAGCCGCCCAGATGGCCCAGAATGCAAACTCTGAGGCCCCCGTGTCAGAAAAGGAGCTGGTCACGTCTCTCAAACTCGAAACCGACTACTCGCTGTTTGTGCTTCGACATTGGAACATTTACGACTCCATGTTCCACACGGATTACATTTGGGCCAAGATGAAACTGTGGACGGAAAAGGGCCGTCAGAACTTTCAGAAGATGCTGGCCATCATGGGTGTTTCATTGACAGAGGCTCGAGAGGGCTGGATCCATTTGAAGGTGAGCGTCAAGCAGGGTCTCAACAAACGAATCGAAAAGGCGGCCAAGGTGGCCGATCTGGAGGATCTTCTGCGACCCGGAGTGGTGCGAAAGTTTGGATACAAGGGCTCTCTGACAGCTGGAGATTGTGTGGATGCTGCTGGTGTTATTTTGCAGCTAGGAATGGACAAATCACCCGCGGGATTGGATCATATTAAGGAGGGCATTCTGCTCACAGTCGACCAAGACTATCGTGACGAATCGCAACGAGACCAGTTCTGGATAGCCAACTTTTGGAGCGCCTGGGACTCGTTGGAAGATGTGGATACACTGTTGCTTGGAATCAGCAAGGCCAAGCTGCTACAACAAGCTGTGGCTCGAACTACTACTGCATTGATTGAAAAGGGCCAGATTCGGCCCGTGTCGGACTACTTGGTGGCTGTGGTGAAGGAGGGACCCGATCTGGCCCTGTTCAGAAACCCCCTGGCATTGTGTCGACTGGGTATCTGGATTGCCCAGACAAAGGCCGAGGCCCACAAAAAGAAGTATTCTCCTCCACTGGTGCTGGCCTCTTTGGACAAGAGTACTGGAAACTACATGGTGTTGGGCATGAACCCTCGACAGGCCCGAGATTACCATTTTGTCATGGAAGAGGACCTGGAGGATGACCGATTTGTATTCAACCAGTTTACTCAGCGGTTTGCGAAGGCCGCAGAAGATGTGCATACGAGATACAAGATGGACATGTTTGAAATGGCGGTGATTGAGGTGGATAAGAACGACTTGACGCGGTTTTTGGAGCGGTTGACTGTGGTCTAAAAACAACGGTCATGTACAACAAATACTTACATAGGATACATTAATAGAAGCATTATTTAGTAGAAAGTAACGCTTGCTTGTATAGATGCGACCCTCTATGACTATATACATTGTTGCCTCTACTCTATGGCAACATAATACTGCCGGTATTTTCTCTGGACGCAGCACCAAGCAGAACCAAACTGACAGCATCGACAGCCATAAGGGCAGCCTGGTAAATTCTGGGTGCGGAGATAGTGGTCACAAACAGTACCGCCAAAATCATCTCACTGGGAACAGCCACCAGACTCCGCGCTACACCAATACCTCCCATGATAACAGACATGTTCTCGGGCGGTCCAAGACCCATCTGAAGAGCAATGGTGGACGAGATGAAGGTACCCGAAAGACCTGAGAGAATGGCAGCCAGTGTTCCGATGGTCTGAGATGCAAACAACAGCTGAAAAAAGCCAACCACAAAAGTCAGAACTGCCTGAAGCTTGCATCCAAGGATAGCCACAGGAGTGGAAGAAGTGGTGTTATTCAGCAATTTTTCCGCCGTGTTGACAAACAGAGGTCCTAGGAAGATTTGGGACACAATTAGAATGATTGTAACTTCCACGTTGAGAATGGTAATCTCCTGCATGCCCCAGTTCCATTGGCGTTTGTAGAACAGAAAACCAGTGTACTGAGATGTTCCATACAGACCAAAGAGAGCCAGGTAGGCCAGCAGGAAGGAGTTCTTCCGTTTATCCTGTGGAGAAGGAGCCAGACGAAGCACTTTCGAGATTGGTGCCACAAAATTGAACACGTAGATGAGTCGCTCGTCCCATTTCAAGACGCTCCACTCCGCATCCCACTTCACAGTAGCTCTGTCCCGTGATTCGAGCGTCGTTGATTCAGGAAGGATCACAACGACACAGCACACACCAGCAAAGACAAGCATTAGTCCCAGCTTGCTCATTTCAGCAAACGACGATCCGGCGGCGTTGGTTGCAACCACGGTGTTGGCTAGCATGGGGCCAATCAGTGCGCCCAGAAACAGAATGAAGGCGTAGAAGAAGGAGACATCGGTAGCCAGCTCCTGCAGGTTGCGCTTCCCTTTACTGGCAGAGGCTGCGTCAGCAAGGTAGATGAGAAAGAAATCCATGAGAAAGTGGGTGCAGAAGACAATGTTGGGGATGATCCATAGGAACAGAGGCACCGACAGAGCGTAAGTGACGAACCCCCATTGGAGCAAGTAGGCGAACAGAACTGCCACCATTGACATGACGATGACCGGCTTGCGTCCGTAGCGGTCTGAGAGCTTGTAGATGTGAATTTTGACCAGCAACCCTACCAAGGATCCTGCAGTTCGTAGTCGTCCTCCCATGGTCGCAACTTTGGTGTGGATTGCGTCCGTTTGGCACGCAGAGGCGTATTCCGTGAGACTGCCATCGTTAAGGGTGCGTCGACACACAGCAATGAGAAATGCATCAGGTCCTGTCAGCTGCAACACACCGTAGCCGAGGTAGAAAAAGAACAGCGAAGTGACAAGAATCGTCACCCCTGGTCGTTTGAAATAGCCCAATGAGGGGTAGTGATGAGTGGATTGGCTGGGCAATTGTGTCTGTGTCGTTATTTGGGTCCGTGTCTGTGGCTGAACCACTGGACTCGTAGTTCGACCTGTTGTCGTCGTGGGGGGATTCGCTAATGGTGAGCCGTTCATTAAGATGTGATATGTGTGAGATGCAAAGAGACGAGTCGGGCTTATGGTAGATGGATCGCTCGGGGTTGTTTTGTGTGTATATGTAGTTAGTGCCGTTTCTTGTCCACAGCACCTGTCTGTGTTTATGTTATGTTGTTGTCAACTCTCTTGGTGTGTTGTCATAATTCTGATAGTGGTGATAACAATGGGGTGCAGGAACGTGCATCAACAAACTGGTTCCGAGCTGTATGGGGTTAGTGAAAGTCTAGATTTCGACAATGAAAGAGGCCCGAGTAGCGCAGGTATCTGTGCTATATATCCCTCGGTTCGCTCGTTTAGGACATTCTACGCGGAACTACAGGACATGTATTCGTCTCGGTCACACTTTTTTATCCGCATCGTTTTAGGTTCCAACAGATAATGTCGTAGGGTGCAAATGGCACACTGGTGGCAATTAGACACTTGGTGGAAGAGTTAAGTGGAAGGGCTGCGACCGGGGCTACGCCCTGGTCGCAACATATGCACGATTTAGGCCGTTCTTCAAGAGACAGAAACGTCTGTGGTTGGGTTGTTTGGCTTAACTAACAAATAGCGTTACTTGGAGAGATAGTTGACGGACGTGATTGAAATTGTCAAGTGGAGGAGGGAGAAATGAAACGAGGGAAGACAGGCTGAAAGCAACCAGTGAGTGGTGTTGGATATTTAATTGGGGCTTCAGAAACCGAAGCTGAAGTTTCCACCTCTCTCAGCATCTCCCAGTAGTTCTTAGTTGCTCAGAAACAAGCCGTCATTTAGGCGCCGTATATATGTCGGTCTCTGGAGTCTTTGAGAGGCGAAAGGAAGATGCTGAGTCACTGAAAACATTTCCAGCACCAAAATACAACATTCAATCAACTCCATATGTCCCCAACACACCTCTGACTTCCGCAATACCCATTCTTGTTCTCAACCAACCCAACCCATAGCCATGACTCGTAGCACGTCGCTCTGACTCCCCTAAAGACTTCAAAAACACTCACTGAAACTCATATTTCTCATTTTAGTCAACTCTTCTGGGCACCCTGGGTACTCTCTCATTCTCTGGCGTTCTGTTGAACTTGTGAGTTAGAACTGTATCTGTCACACCAGCGTTTCGAGAAAGTCGATGTACTCAGAGGCGTCATCATACGTCCAAAAACAAATTTAACACTCTTTGACGCTATAAATACTCCATTAACAAGTCGCCTTCTAATTATAACATCTTCTCAGGTCATCAAGTGTTCTATTTTCGACTACAGCACACGGTACAGCGCTCCCAGAGAACCCAGAAAAAAACCACGCAAACACATTGTAGTACTTTTATTTAGCTTGAAAATGATGGCGAAGACGGAAACACTAAGAATGGTAACTTTGTCGTGTTCTACATGGCTCAAAAATCGATTAGTTCCGTCGACAGTAGCTACAGCGAGTGAGTACCGACACATGACTACTAGGGATTCGTGTAATTCTCCAGATGCCTCTGTATTCTATTCTTAACACTTATTCTACATCTTTCACATTGAAAAGTTTTCTCTGCAATGTATTTTTGGAACAGTCAGTGTGTGGAATGCAAACGTGGAATGTCTCAAGGGACCCTACCGATTGATTGGCGTAGCAGATACTGTCAGAGTACCGGTAATTGGACATTGCCTAAGACATGACTAAGAATCCCTTGTTTGCACACCAAGGTCAACTAACTGATCAAACACCTCTTCGGGAAACTCCTCTTCGGGAAACTCCTCTTCGGGAAACACCTCTTCGGGGAGGAGTTCGTATTTCTCAACTGTATGTACACACTGTACGCAACTACATAGCGCCATATCACCCGACAACTCAACGGCTGGCTTCTAGAGGTTCATGTAACATTGCTCAAAGCAGGGGATGGAAGCAATCGTCGAACACCATTGTATATCAGTCCCGCGTTCGTGGAATTTTGCTGGCGACACATTTGAATTCACTCCACCTGGCCAATCTCCGACATCGGAACTCAGAGTTATGTCCAAAACAAAGAGGAAAGAACGGGAGACACAAGGGCGGTCCAACTAATACGCATTCCAGGTGCATCCTTCTAGTATGGGCAACTCCCATAAGTCCCCACTTATACCTCCTATCTCTAATCTCCAGAAAGGTAAACGAACTGCCATAAACGGCTCCCCACGTATTCGTGTTATAATTAGACTAGATGATTAACTTAGACGTAGAAAAAGCAACGAGGATGCTGGGTACTGTAGCAATTTACCAGCAACTTTATTGGCACGTTTCTCTGTTGTGTTGGTTGAGGCAGTCCAGAAACGAGCGGTACTGTACGTACAGCAAAGTCTTTGCTGCTACTCCAGGGCTTCTGCCATGGCTCCTCTCTCTTGAGAAGAAGAACAAACCAAGGCAACGTTTGTATCAGGCACGGGAGATGTGTATGGTTTCGCCTAGATGACGTTTATTACCCGTTACGACCAGGTTTCTGCTGGGTTTTTCGGTCTCTGAAAAGTTGTAAACCCCAGATCTTGAACCAAGACGAACACTTCAACGGGCTTAACTGTACAAGTACAGTTGGTAGAAATACAAAAACAAAAACGTGCATCAAGTTTTCATATATACATTCACAGAATATGTCCGAATTTGAGTTCTTCTGACCTAATCAATCAGCCAATGTCCTCCTGCTCCTGCTCCTCCCCTCTCACGTCCACTGTTAGGGCAATTTCAGCTCAGTGAACTTCAGAATATGCTTGGAATAGCTCTTCTTTCTACCCCAGAGATGATGATTTGTTCGGTCTCGTCCTTTTGACCGGACTCAGATCTCGTTCCAGCAGTGGCCCACGAATGCCTCCTCCCTCAACTTCCCCCAATGATGATAGATCACGCCTTTTGACGGTAGTAAACGACCCAGAATCGAACATGCATTCTCACGGTCTCGCGATCCAGCTCCGGATACAGTCCCACCATGTAGTCAACCATCTGTTCGTCTGTACTGGACGAATAATGGGTGCGAACGTGTACCTGGGCTACCCTGTCGTGTTGTTCTGTCCAACGCATTTGAGCATATCTGCAAGAGAGCAGACTCTGAGGATTCCACGCGTCTTAAATGATGCTAGAGCTGAGACATGTCCATATTGGTGAGCTCATAGATGTTGCAGGGACGAGACAGGATGTACTGTACGGCACGGGCTATAAATAGGTAGAGTTTGGCGACGAGTATCTGGTCATGTTTGTACTGAAAGTCTGGCTGTTATTAATACCATTGGAATCACCGGAGCAAGACGGTTCATAATATCAACTTTTTTTTCCATTTCGACCAAAATTGCGGATTTTGTGGGGTATCTGTGGAGTATGAGAAATCAACACCTTCTCAAACGGGCGAACTGGGTTTAACGCTATTTTCAGGTGGAGTACCCAACTGGGGTGGAGGTAGTGATTCGAATAGGCGAAATATCGGGTTGAAAATTGATGTGAAGAGTCTCGACATCATCATGTACCCACTGTGTAAATTTCAGTCGGATTTCTCACTTAATTGGTCTCTAAAACTACTGTTAATGTCCCTGTAACCGCAAATAAGCGTCCCACTTAGACGCAAACTCAGTACCCGCCCTTCTACATACTTTCTGCTATTTTTAGTGTCTCAGTTGTGTTGCGGCTAACAGAGGTGTGTGGAAAAAGTGTAAAGTGTTAAGGAACAAGAAAAGAAAAGACAAGACATACTGGCAAGCGACATGCAAGGTGAACCTCAAGATGATCAAGATGAAACACATGACCCCGTTTCCGCTACGTTTATAGGTCTCATTCTTGGTTTTACACTCGTACTTGTATATTGAGCCAGATCCAATGGCACAATCTCAACCCCGTCGACTGGTACATACTGTAGAGTCTTGTGCTACCAGTATCCATCGGTATTGGGACTCTCAGTATACAAATTTTCTCATGTCATCTCTCGAACTCAGCTCGTATACCCTTTAAATTTGCACTTCCATACATGACAGGCTGGTTCCAGTCCACACACATTCTCCTGCCGTGCGGGATCTTGTGTACTATGAAAAGTTCAACAAGTTCGCCTCGATCATTGGAAAAAGAGCACAATGAGTTCTCAAGAGGTAAAATTGATGTTTGAAGGCGTCAAAGATCAGTGTGTATGCTCCCCCGTATCTTCTAAGACTCTTGAACCAACTTGTTGCAGTACATTCAGTATGAGGGACCGAGGAAGGATGGCCCGAATACTACCCAGTTGTCTCAGTTTAATTTAACCTCTTAAATACGAGCTTTCTATGTAGCACTTGTTTATATTTCCTGATGCAGATCAGTTATAAATAGTCACACACACATCATGGTCGACACTAACTTTGCAGAGACTAGTCTTGTGGGGTTTGGTACGGTGATTTTTGGGGGTATATTAGGGAGAAGAGGTCACGAGACGAGTGTTGAGCGACGCAGTGGGTCAATGTGAACAGGTCAGGCCGGTTTACCACGAGATGCACCTTTCGAACAGTAGAATCAGAGATCTTGGGAAGAGGGATTGTGGAGAATGACTTCTGTAACACACAAGACTCTCTGGTATAATCGCCGGAGTTATGACTATCTCCGGCATCTATCACAAGTTTACACGTTTACAAGGGAACAACATCTCTTCGAGACAGCATGATACCTGTGGAGTGTCTCATTTGAGAGGGATGCACCCTGCCACCCAAGGTTCACTAATTACCCCGGTTGGCTCACTGTAATTAGGCGATTTGGGGTGTCTCAGAAGACCCCGGCGGAGACCGTTACACAGAGTTGCTGGTGACGTAATGAGCTGAGTCTGTGAGTCTTTGACCGACCACTTTTGCTGTCCCCAACTACCGTGCATTACATGATCGTATACTAATGTCCAATGAGAGAACTGTTGACGTCTTAGATGTACTGAACTGTGGCTCTATTGAACTAAATGCGGGTATCTTTGGTGCTCTAGGCCGGTTAAGCAAGTCAATAGGCCCGCCGAGTTGACCGTTAGCATGTGAATAACGTCGCCAAGACGACCAAGATCTTCTTAGTTCTAATCTGGAGCTCCTACATCCTTCCAAGGCTTTACAGCCCTAAAGGACAGCAGCAGTAAATACTGTATCTGGACTCGGTAGAAGATATTGTTCGCAGAGGCTTTAACCTCCAATGCTTTCGAACAGTTTGCAAACAGTTTGCGTGTTTTTTGTTTTTTTCTGAAACACACTATCCGGAAGGCGGTCCCGGCTAGAGAGACCTAGCTCTTTCGCCGGGCCGCTCGTATTCTTGCCCTTCTAACGAGAATGCATCGTCTTCCGAGGAGGATACAACTTTGATTTTCACCATACTCTTTGAACTAGGCTCTTTATCTGATCTTTTACTTTCCACTCATTCGTACAACCCCCGACGATGGTCATATAAGGCGGCCAGCGGGAACCGTTAATTGAAAGGAAGAAAGATCATAGACCCGCGATTCGGCAGTTGAGTAATCGACTTTCGGAGACAGAACTGCTTCAACCCAGATTTACTGTACTCTAGGCTTCATCACTTCCCCTGGCCAACCCAAGCCAACGGACCGCCCATTTTTCTGAGCTGAATTTTTCAAAAATGGATATTTTCATGTGTTCCTGTTCGCCTGTCACCCCTATGGCTATGGATATCTGCTTTTGGCCATTATACACGCTTTCTTTTAAATCACAAATTTTTCACTAGCTCCCGCGTGATGAAGTAAAGCTATCAGGAACTCCTACCACACATTTGGCGAAGGGATGATGCGAGCAAAAACTCTCCAACTAGGTAACATCGTCTGCAGCAGCAATGATGTAGGAGTAGCGCCAAAACCTCGCAACATTGATATGGCCTGATACAGGCACACATGGCGCTGTGGAGGGGATGGAACTAGGGTGGAGGAGATGGTTAGTAATATCAGTACAAGCACCACCAGTAGGTGCCCACTCAGTTGTAATATGGACGTTGATCTGATATCCTACATCAATGCTGTTCTCTCATGAGGTTGTTTCCCATTCCAAACATGTTTGCGGCTCTTCTCCGACTCTGCATGACCTGCCGATGGAGCAGCCGATGGAGATGAATTCTAAAAAATACGAACTTGAAAGATAGTGTCACTTTTAAACGAATACGAGCATGGTGCATATGGCAAGATTGTATTTTCGGTTTTTATGATAAAACCATCTGAGCCTTGGTTTTGTGACTGAGAAGGGCGCGTGTGCGTTCACTTACGTGTTGTAGACACAGGGTTGTCAATTGTTGCCTTTCGAGTTCGGACTTCATATTGTCAACTAACCTGTAGCACGTTGTACTCCAATTAGTAAATATAGTCAACTTTTATCAAATACTACTTGGCCATGAATCAACTAATTATTTCATTGGTTGACATTACAGATTTCCAATTACTCAATGTTAACCCTTAAATATATACCCTAGTTCTTCTTGTACAACTTCACGTGCACACCTGTGAGATGACTCATGGTCAGAGCATGCAGTTTCACTGGGGGCTCAGGCTTGTCGTCGGCATTCTCCAGAGTGTCATACATCTGTGCAAGTCTAACTAGCACGTATCCTGCCTCTGTAAGGGCATATTGCTGTCCGAGACAGATTCTAGGCCCTCCGTTGAATGGAAGATACTCCCATCCACGAGCCTTTCCTTCAGCCCACCGCTCAGGAACAAACTCCTCGGCATCCTCTCCCCAATACTGTGTCAATCTGTGGGTGGTGAACACATGGTAAGAAATAACGTTGCCCTTTCTGATAACGATGGGATCCTGTCCCACGGGCCCTCCTCCTCGAGGAAGAGTAGTGTCCTTCGTAGCGAATCGCATATTGGCAGGAACGGAAGGGTAGAGTCGCAGCACCTCGTTGAGCACATATCTCAGGTAATCGCATCGCTTCAGGGACTCAAAAGTGATGTTCTCGAGATTCTCTCCATCTCCAAAGTGCTCAATGACCTCAGAACGCAGCTTCTGCCACACTCTATCGTCTCTAGCCATGAGATAGAAACACCAGGACAGCAGCGAGGCCGTGGTGTCTCGTCCTGCCAGAAGAATGTTCAGAGCCTGGTCTCTAAGAACCTTGGGGTCTTTAGTTTCTCGAGCCAGCTCCCTGAGGAACACGTACTTATCGTCGTCCACCTTCTCTTCAGCCTCCACCAAAGCCTTAGACACGTAATGGTCGACGAACGCATGAACTCTAGCTCCGGCAGTCTGTAGTTCCTTGGGGTTCCATAGCCAGTAGAGCATCTGTAGTCTGACACGCTCACCAAGGTGCTCCTGGGCCTTGTTAAAGTCTTTCTGGAACGACTTTCGCAGATCCAGAGGCATGTCTGAGGAGTAAGCGCCAGGATCGGACTCTGCAATCTGGCATCCAACCGACTGGCCAAACAGAAACTCGGTGGCGGTGTCCAGAGTCAGGTTGAAGAAGAGCTCCTGCATGTCTACGGGTTTGCTGCCTGTGATTCGAGATGTCAGGAACTTTAGGTGGGTCTCGACCATGTGCACATCAGATACCTGGTCTCTAGCAAACTGGGGTCGGAGCATGGCTCGAGAGTGTTGCCATCCGTTGCCGTCCAGAGTGAAAATACCGTCGCCCAGAACAGGAAACAGTTGAGCGTGGCGTTCTCCCAGACAAAAGTCCTTGAATTGCGTGGCAAGCATGGCCTTGAGGTTTTCGGGATCGCAGGTGTTGAAAATGTCCTTGCCGAAGATGTTCACTTTGTTGGTAAGGAAGGGCTTCTTGGCTTCAAATGAACGCTGGAAGCCCTCCAGGAGCTTGTGTTTTCGAGATTCGCGCAAAAAGACGTAAAAGTGCCATAGCGACCGCGGGAACGATGCGTAGTAGAGTGGCTTTCCGCACTTCCATTGCTTCTCTAGAGCGTTGGTGCGTCGCTGGTATACGAACGAGGACGAAAGAATGTATACAACCACAAATGTGGCTAGTGCGATTAACAGATGGAAGGTGTTCATAGCTGGGTTCGTGGTTGTGAAGGGGTGAGAAGAACCGGGGAAGATGGAAGCTGTTATATCTACACAGTGGTCTGAGACTAAGAGAGTTCTTCCCAGCATGTGTTTGTTTGGGTGGGATGTAATGGGGGCCGTGGGGGGTTTCCTGAGACCAAAATGAACAATATTGGTATCTTTATAATAGTAGCAATGAGATGATTCATTTTGTGGTGTCAGATTTGCAACCGGAACCCCACAATGTGCTGAAAAAGACACCCAACCTGCTCACTAATAGAATATTTTAAACCTAAACACACTCAAACCGGAGAGATGGGATGCAGGTTCATGTGGGGATCGACCTGGGCCTGGAGATGCGCGGTTGCAGAGATGATGATACGGATCGTCCTTTTTTTCAAGCACCAACGATTTGCCACGTTCGATGGTCGTCTGTAGCAAAAAATGAGCATCTTCAGCTCCCTATTGCTCGACTCCGATTGGCCAAAAGAAGACACACTAAAAGTAAGTACTTGGACGCAGTCTTTTTCACTTTTTTTATGTTACTGTACCCCACATTACGTCTATTTTTAAGCTCCGTAGCCTCGCCTTATCGCACTTTGTCACTGGTCCTCGAAGGACGTGTAAGAGCTGTCATATGTCAATTTTTTTTGAAAAAACGTACAATTGAAGGCTTCTACAAACTTCT
Source organism: Yarrowia lipolytica (assembly GCF_001761485.1). Taxonomy (NCBI): domain Eukaryota; kingdom Fungi; phylum Ascomycota; class Dipodascomycetes; order Dipodascales; genus Yarrowia; species Yarrowia lipolytica. Next base: position 831,545 of record NC_090771.1, on the reverse strand, counting down.
TTCAGGATATTTCGTGGCTGGTCTAACTGTTAGCTCCACAGGAACAAGGGCAGTATTTTTGCACATGCATCCTAGCAGAAACTCTATAACTCGGAGCAACATAATACATCATACATAATATAATGAGAGACTGGTACATGGAACAACAGGTTTCGGAAAAACTTGAGAGACAGAAGACATCTAGCAACGGCTTTGATCTCACTCATGCTAATCTTTCAAGCGGCCAAAGTGACCTTTTCACGTTCAACAAGAGTTCCCCTGAACAGTTGAATGTAGATTATCATGAGAATGTGCTCGAGGGATGACGGCTAAAGTGGCACCCCAACGACTACAACATGGAGTACTGTAGTTCCAGAGGAGATATCCATTAGCTATGATGTTATCCATGGAGTTATTCCTCATTGATGTCTAAAAGGGTGACACTTAGGGTGCTGCTGTGTAGGGTACTGTTGTAGTCGCATCTGATAATCAATCACATGTTCGATCATCTTGTCCTCATTATATACCATTCTGTACCATATTCATTATTACTGGTGGACTTTGGTAGTAACTAATTCCACTACCTGAGATGTTACAACTGCCAAAGGGCATCTGGGCACCAATCTCTTCAAACGCACGCATGTCGTTTCTTCTCTGAGGTACCTGTTGTACCACGTCCATCTGGTATAGAATCTTCTTCGAAACATCTCAAAGGTTTGGAGATTGTCTGTGGCTCCGTTAGCGACCCATTTTGGGCGCTTCTTTTGGCAATCTCGTGCGATTTTGACGAGTTGTTTTTGCATCGAATAAGAAGTGGAGTAGGACCTAGACCCTGCTCGTTTTCGTAATCAATCTCGATTGAGTCCTCGGGATTAGGCACAACAAAAGCGCAGGAGATAGCGGGGTGATTAAAGAGTTCCCATTCAGGGGTACGGCTTCACAGGAACTCCAAACGGGCTTCCGCGTACCTCAAATGTGCCATGACTACTCGAGTCAGGTGTGATAAGGAGAATACACGAGCACTTTTCATGACTTTAAGTGAGAAGGTCAATAGTGGAAGACTCTCGTGATCTTGTAGCATCATTTCGACTGCTTCTTCAACTTCGTCTTCTCGAAGATGATGTAGAGCGTTAATGTCTTACGACATATCCACCACAAATCTCACAACACCCTTCATGCGACAAAAAGCTGATCTGAGAGACCAGTACTTGTCGTTACCGCGATGTATAGAAAATTACGATATTCTGAACGATTACTACACTGCACTGCAGAGCAGCTTGAAGCGCTCTAGGAATACGTCAGAGCAACTTCCAATTTGGGATTGAGCTCACTCGTCCTCGAAGAAATAAAAAAACCACCTGCTCCAGTTTGATCCACTTTGTAAGCTCATTTTCACGGTATTGGAACACTTCAAATCCCCTTGTATCCAAAATTCTCCAGGAGGCACTCACTGTTGGGTTGGAACAGGATATGCAAATCCCCATTGAGTACCTTCTTGTCCAAGACCTGCAGGACGGAGTTAAGAAATTTATCAGTCGATCTATGCGAGGGAGAAATAAGCAGATACGAGTGAATTTCTGATGCCAAGTAGTCCAAATCAACTTTCCGATGAGATCCAAACGGTTACATTTCAGCTACTTTAGGCCTAAGATAATGTTTTACCCGCAAATCGGATTCGGGATCGGTTGTTCAGAAGAGGCCATAGCATTCTTGTTTGCTTGTTCACGTATTCGGTCAGTTTTTTTGTTTTTTGTTGTTCCAATGATTCATTACAGCTACTTTTTGTTTTTATTCTAATGATTCATTACAGCTATATACCTAGTAAGCCGGGTTATTGGCGTTCAATTTGTTTTTTTTGGTTTTTTTCACTTTACGAACCAAATTGCCATTTTCTCCCCCGACCACCACAAGAGGACGTGGCGTAATGGTAGCGCATTGGATTTCGGCTTGTTTCATACAAACGACGTCCTCCAAAGGCTGCGGGTTCGAGTCCTGTCGTCCTCTGTTACTTTTTTTTCGCTTGTCCTGCTCTTGACATTTGTAGACATTTGTTGGTAGGTATCTGTGCATGCAGGTTGTCTCTATTGTTAACTAGTATGTTCAAGTATTACCATTTTTAGTTAGAATATTAAACAAACTGACTACCTGAAAAACACGGTAAAGACGAGACAAGCGACGACACCAGCGACGACACCAGCGACGACACCAGCGACGAGACAAGCTAACGGCTATGGGAATGGTGTAAAGATACCCCACGACCCCATGTATTTTCAAATTAATCGAAACATAAATCATCGACAAACAATCTCTATGATAGGTGTCTCAAACTGTTGTCTATGTTGGGGTAGGGCGAGCGCTGTTGCCTTATGAGTCCACCCAGGTTTCGAATGTTGGGGATTAAGAAACGAAAATTGGAAGAAAAACATGAGCTACAAGTAGCTGACCAATTTATTTTTTTCTGCATATAACATTCATTTTAATTATTAACTTAACACCAAAAAAAAAAAAAGTTGGACTGAAAAGAGCTGACTGAACAAAAGGTTGAACAAAAAAAAAAGCAGGACAAAAAAAAAAGAGAGATAGAATTGGGTCGAAAGAAGTAGTAGAAACGGACAGAAATAATCCAGCGGGAAAATACATCAAAAATCGAATTGAAAGACGCAGAACAATATAGCTACAGTACTGTACTGTACTTGTAGTAGAATTGATGAAAGCTCGCAACCAGAGTTTTGGAGGTGCTATCCATTTATATCGTACGAAGGTCTTTTGAGTTTAGATAATGCATCTCTGAAACTATATTGCGTCTGAAACTACTCCAGGTGAGTGTATGTCTGCTAGGCAGTATCTTCTGTCTGTTGCCTTAGTTGAGCAAAGAGATGCCAAAGTGTTTTATTCTAGTTGGGGGCATTTTAGTTATTCTTGATTTCTTTAATAATATATATATTTCTCCAGGATCATATCAACTATCATCTGTATTCCATATTGAAGTTTCTATGTAATCACAAGTATATTTTTATCTGTCCTTACTTATTGTTTTTTCCTTCATTATACGCACTTTTCTCTCCTTCAAACTGTAACCCAAGCAACTGCAAGTACACATTACAATCCGTCAACATCTACAATACGTCTTTCAAAAGGAACAATCTCTAAAAAAAGTGCAATTTCAGTTCTTGCTGGTATCAGTGATGGTCTCTGAGCTTTGTCAGGCCACCGTTTTGCAAGTAATAGCATAGCATGGTCTGTTATCTCTGATTTATATCACAGCATATGGTTCATCTCAGGAGGCTGAAATACCGTAGGCATCTCGATCTCACCTCAGTTTAGCCCTCTTGGAACATGGACGGCATAATCCCAGCGAAATGTAAACACTGTCTGGACAGTGAGAGCACTACTAAGAAAAATTCACCCACTTGTTGAAACAAACCTCTACTGTAGTCTGCAGATTCTTCTACGCCTCAGATCTGGCGAAAGCTAAACAAAGAACAATCTCTTCTGGACTCGTGGGATTTCCGACTGGGTATTCCAGATTAAATCTCCCCGTTTCCCGTCATCATGTCAGACACGTCGATCATGGGATTCTCCCTCTTCTGTTGCAGCTTTAACCTCATTCCTCTTCTTCTATAACTTCTCCTTTTCAACTCAGAGACAGTGTGCGAGATCCAGTTTCCATACGCCTTCATTTCCAGTGGACTGCAAACTGAAATTCGTCTCTCAAGCATGAACTGTCACTTTGATGTCCCGAATTTCGGTTTCAGGGTGGAAAAACATAATATTTGAAAAAGGCAGTTGTATATAATCCTTTCCTCATTCACACTGGTACCATACCTGTAGTTAAAAGATGTTTACACTTCATTCTTGTCGGAGATGAAAGTCCGTTTAACTATTTGCACTACAGTATGGTAAAAGCAAGTCCTCTTTCGAATGAAACACTGGGCTTGACCCCAGGTGAGTCCGATCTCTTCTAATTCACAGTAGCCTTGAAACCCAAGTAGGTGGAATTACTCAACATACTGAACTTGATGTAGACAACCACTACTCGTACAAGTTGTAACAGATATGGATAAAGGAACTCTATTGGAGCATTGGCTTCAGTGAGTTGTATCCTCCACGAGGGAAACTAAACAGACCCTTGACAATTCAAGAGCTGCTCTTGTTATATTAGCCTGCTTTTGTGTAAAATAAACAGCAAGGGCGCACATTTCTGGGCAATTAACTCCATTAATGTGCATTACTTACGTATAATGGTGGAAGAATACTGTACTGTGATACTTGAGAGCAATAACTGGTTAGTTACAGAATAGATAGGAGACAAGAAAGTTCTTGTTTATTTTCTTTGGATATTAAAACAGACAATGCATTTCATATCAAACACGAACTTCCAGCACCGACTAAATATCATCTCCTTCGTTGATTCTAAGTTCAATTCAGGGGATTACATTTCCCTTCTCGGCATCTCGGCATTTCTAGCATCTCTTGCAATGCATGGAAACCAAATCTCACCAACATTTTCGGGAAGATCTGGTGCCATTGGCACCGAATGAGGTTATAGTGCCCGTTGGCGCCGAATGACTTAGTTTATCGACGAATCTCTGAGATCAAATCTAGCACATGGGTACCACTACAAGTACTGTACATCAGAATGACAATTTACACGTACAGTGCATCTATTAAGTTGCTATAATCATAGCACGACAACTCATCTGACTCTTCACGTCTGATTAAATATCTCATACTCCATACTATGACATCATTTATTCCGTTGATATGATGCAACTCTGCTGTTCTATTTATATCCAAACTTAAATATATACAGTGCAATGTCAGGTAAATGATGTCTGAGGAGCCAAAATAAGAGGAAAAGGGAGGGATTCTCGGTAAGAAAGACTCTCCTGACTTGAATTGGGCTTTTTTTTCGGCCATATTCGTTACAAAATCGCAACTTCTGCTGCGCATTCAAGTCATCCCGTTTGCATATTATATGCTAGTTAAATATAACCGAAAACTCAATATCCAACGGCATCACCGTCTTGAGCGGATATGGGGGCAATCTATTTTGAGCACTTCTATTTCGAGTTGAATCTCAGGCATATATATAGGAGTCCAATCTCCCTCTAGTTCTGTATCAAACAACCACATCCACGACTTCAACCACAACTTCATCTCAACAATGCTCTTCAAGACTTTCTCTCTTCTCACTGCCGCTTCTGCTGCTCTTGCTGCTCCCGTTGCTTGCGAGCAGCCCCAGGAGCACAACGAGCCCTCTCACCCCACCTACTCTCTCCACGCTTTTATGCCTGGCCAGGGAGCTCTCGGTATGAAGGCTCTTCAGATCCGAGGAAACGATGTTGTCTACGGCCTTGAACAGGGCTACTCTTACTTCAAGGTTGAGGATGTTGGAAATGCCATGACCAACGTTCTCTCTGAGGGCCAGGGACCCCGACAACTCTTTGCCGATGTTCAGACCGGTAAGCTCGACGTCAAGGATGGCCCCGTTCCTCCCCTTGAGGGCAACAGCGGAGGCTGGGCTTACAAGGGCGATGGCTCTGTCAAGGAACTCTCTTCCTACGGAACTCGAGAGTTCTACTCTTGTACTTCCCAGACTGATCCTCTCCATGGTGGACAGGTTGTCTACGTTTTCAACGGAGCCTACGCTTGCAAGGAGCCTATCAAATTCACCATTGGTGCCACAAAGGAGTAACTATTCATCTGATTTTCATCTTATCATCAAATCTGGCCGATACCCCTTATCGCATCCTTGATTATTTATCACTCCTTCAGTTTCTTTTTAGCTTCTACTGTAGCCAGGTTTAATATATCTCTTATCATACACACATGGAAGTTCTTGTAATGTTTGTACTATATTGTTCAATCAATGGGTGGGTTGAGGGCTTGAGTTAGTGGTAGTTCGGCTCAATTGAAACCCTAGCTGGACCACAAGTGTTCTATATTAATTCTCTGACCTCTCAGCACTTACGACATTATGATCCTCTACGATGATATAACTACAAGTACAAAAACATCTCCACATAGAACACTACAATTTGTAATTTGGGTGGGACTTCATGGTCCATAATGTATTATCCCCAGAGGTTCAGCTCATCGCTTACATCCTCTTTTCTATAGACTAAAAGGTTCGGTCTCGTCTACATCCTCGTGTCGAGGTTCGACTTCCTACATCCTTTCTGAATGCGAATCTTGGATCTAGAAGATCAACTTCCGACTGCCTTTAGTATGGCTCCTCTGTGGAGCTCTGACTCTTTAGATCTGGCTCGTTGGCTCTGGATCTCTCTGCTCTTATTGCATAACACCTAGCTTTTATTGGCTCATTGGCACTCATTGGCTAATTGTCATGGCTCTGGCTCTTACTGATTGGCTCTGGCCCATGCTCTCAAGGTGCTGGCATTCTGCTCTCGCAGTTCACAGTTTCACCTTCGCGCTGTCGTCATCGTTTCACAGTGTCACTCTTGTGCTGGCATAACTTGACGTGTCTCAGTCGCTTCCAACGTCTCCTGCTCTGGGGGCTGGTGGAGTTTCACCATCAACAGCTCCAGGCGGCTCTTCCGCGTTATCGTGGTGTTGTTTTATTGGCATTTGTCGGTCGGCGGCTCTAGTTCTGGCTCGTTGCGGCCCGGACTGGCTCTTTGCTCTGGCGGCCTGGCAGGTTGGGCACAAACACTTTGCTCGGTGGCGGTCTTTGCAGACGCTTATGCTCAGGCGGAAAAAGCTGGATCAGGTTCGGATCGTGTGTCAGCGGTTCTCTTTACCGTGATTCCTGGTGTGCTGATACCAAGTCAACAGCAGATGGAGGAGACATATGACTGTTCAAACGGCAGTCCATCCCTCCAAAGCATTCAGGAGTTATTATCCATGCAGGGAGTTGCACCCTTGGGCGCTACCCATACTATCGGAGAGCTCATGGACAATGTTTCATATCCGTCACTGCTTCATATCCACAGAGACAGGATTCATGAGGGGCTTGCTAAGCCTCAAACTCGTCATCACTCTGCGTCCTCTTAGTGCATGTACTGAGGGGTTTCCTTTCACTCGGCAGCTTCGTAGCTTACGCTCAGCTTCACGTCTTAGTTACTCGCTCATGCGTTCTTTCACGCACGGTTTTAATCAGTCTCAACAGTTGAGTCGTAGCAAAGGCTTTGCAGCTTCCGCTCAGCAACTTCTGGAATACTGCCTTGCGACAGGACCAGTAGAGCAGACCCCAAAGTGTTGTTCGTGCTGGGAATTTCACCCGTGGTTGCGAACCATCTTGAGAGAAGGAGCTCCAGAGTAGATTGCGAATCTTTGCTCGTCATAGCTCCATCCGTAGAGGCATGAAGAGAGATGTGCTGATTCTCCAGCTCTGCAACAAAAGAGAACTCAAGTTGCTTCATGGTAGAAGTGAGCGAATGTCCGCTCGCGCAGGACAAGTACAGGTTCATAGCTTCCGCTCATCCGTGTCAGCATCTCTCGAAGTGATCAAATCCTCTGCAGAAGCTGAAAGACTGATCGACTTCTGATGCTTGAAAAACAGGGCGATCGAGGGGCCTTTTATATTGTTGAAGTAGCCGGATTGAGTTTCGAAAGACCTCGTCAGAGTTGCATTAGTGGCAAATATTAGTGTCGATCTCTGCATGATTGAAAGAAAGAGAACGTTGTCGAAGGAGAAAGAATACCAGAGAATCTGTGGAGGTTGACGTGACGGCGAGCGAGAAACCGCAAACTAGTTCTTTAGAACATTTTGGTAAATTGTAGACGGTAATGTAGAGATGAACCGAGACCTTTGTCAAAAATAAGGTTAGTCGGATACGATGATGAAACTTTCTTTTTACGCTCGAACATTCTCTCTCTGAAGAACATTCTACGGGGAGAGAAAAGGGCTGTAATATGAGTTCGGAGACCTTCTATATGAATGTAACAAGGATATTCAACTTCATTCCGTTCCATTCTAACTTGGAATTTGTTGAATTATGTGATCTCGTGGATGCTAGTTTCAAGGAAAATTACTGTCGTCTTAGTCGAAGAAAGGAAAGAGGGGCCTTATGGATACACACATACTGTCCAAATAACAACGGTATGGCCAGTACTTAGGATTATGGTATGTCTTCTACAGACCCCGCCAACTGTGCTCTCTCTGGAGCTTAGACATTACTTATCTGACGAGAAATCGTAGTTTCATGTGGATACCATAGCTTCTTCAAACCGTGACCGAATCGCCAACTCAAAGCCGACCATCTCAACATGACTTGAATCATTTTCGCATTGACTGGTTAGCAAGAAGATTACCTGTAGGACAGGCCTGGCGTTTTGGAGATTTGCAAGAACTCACAGAGTACTGCTTTCGAAGAGCGATTATGAGTACCTCGGTGGGGGTTCTGATCCCGTCTCCGTTCTGCTAATGTCCTTATAACTCGAGTAGATTCGAGTCGTAGTTGAGCTCATTGACTCATAAGTCCCACGCATCGTTATATACCAGTACATCCTGTACATACGGTACCAAAGAGGTCATTTCCCGTGTGACTTAGACTCCCGTACGAACAGTTCCAGAAGAACTGCACCAATTCTGTTGCCATCATATATCATTGCCATGTACCACACTGATGAGCAGCAGATCCGTCTGGTCAAGTTCCGGTCTCAAGAAGGACTCTCCCTCAATCATTAGACACTCGATAGGCTTGACCAATCGGGAAGTGTAGATGGAGGTTTCTTCTCAGTGCTAGCCATGATTGACAACGGCAGAACGAGCCTACAAAGAATACCTTTAATGAGAAATTCACCGAGCCGATCCATCAGTAAATATAATAATAATAATAATTACTTTTTTAATTCATATTTCGCGTTGCGACTTCTTAAAGAAGAACTATGAAAAGTAAATATTATCAGTCAGTTAGTAGGAACCTCAGAGGCGTGATTCAACTTCTCTCAAACCCCTACCCCTGCCCTTAAAACCGAGTTCATCAACCATTTTCCTGAGATAATTACCCCAGGCCGCACTCCCCAGGGTTGGAGTACCTCCTTCATGGAGACTATCGAGCTTTTCTGGTCCAAAATCATTGACCTACTACTGGTATGTTCATTCGAGTCAAGAGTTATTCGACTCTGCCGAGTCCAGCTGTTACCCTTGGTGATGGACCTTTATGATGGCACGTTTTGAACAGGAGATTAACAACGGATTTAAGGAGTAAGTGGCCAGTCGTTCCTTATATGTGAGGGAAACTTCTACATGTCACTCGCTTACTTTAATTGATTACTATCTCATTAACTGTACCTGCGGTGGTCTTTTGTTCTTCGTGATAGCCATTATATGCAGCCTTAGTGGATAGCCCTGTGTGTCCTATAATGCGGTTATGGATCAGGTGGTGTCGAAGAAGATCTCTGTAGCCCTTTGAATGTCCCTAAAGCGAAATTCCCATGTTCTTTGCGATGGTCTGGAACTCCTTTGTGCCGGTCGAAATGTAGTACCGAATCTTCAGGATATCCGACTCGTTTTTGCGTCGATCAAACTCGGTTCGGGCGTAAGTAATAAGTTCATTCCGGGTTGTAGGCGGAGTGGTGTACGCTGCTTTGCAGATGTCTCGCCACAACTGACGGGCTGCAGCTGCTTGAACGAACTTGGGTTAGCATTTGACTGATGCGTAGAATTGACCCCAGATGATGCTCTGCTCTTGAGAGTTACCACTGTTGACATTGCAGACTTTCAGATGTCACATATCAATGGTAGTTCCAAAACTTTCGGCGAGATTATGGTACTGCTGTTTCCTTAGATCACCCGTATTCGTATATCCACCCAACAGCAAGTAACAGCTGATCTCATGGCACCACAAGAACGACCTGCCAAACAGAAGAAGCCACTCCCCTGACAGCCATTACACTAGCGTTGCCAGCTTGGATCACGTGACTCCTTTCTCCAGACTCCTTCTCCAATAATCCGATATTTGTTGGCAATTTCTGCAGTGGTGCCTTAGTTGGGATCGGGGTTGAGTCAGCACTTCTGCTGCTATGACCTTCACCCAGTTCTAGTCGCCGTTGCGACCAGCTTCAGGTTCTCAATTCTCATACTCACATGCTCCAACGATTTATTGGACTTCAAGGTGCTGGCGTGCCGAGCAAAAAACATTCTTTGGGGTGTTAGTTGCAAGTGAGATAAAATTGTGATAAGCCTGGAAAGTGTAGTGGTGGAGTGCATGACACCATGTGGAACAAAATTAAATAAATAGATAGAATAAAATAAAACAAAATAAAATAAAAACAAAAAAACATCTGTACTGTACTGTACCTTGGAGGAGATAACAATATCAAGATCTCTACTTAACGCAACCTTTCAGGAATTAATCCAGGTTTCAATAAAAAGATTACATCATACGTTATTGTACAGGATACATTATTATACGAGGATAAAACGCGAGGTTGAGCCTTTTCTACTACACACAACTCTCGCAGAAACTACTCCAAAAATACGAACAGTCGAGCTGGTCTCATCAAACTGGCTCGAACTGGCCCCCGGCTGTATCAGAAACATGAATTTCTACATCTGAAGAATCTTGAGAGGATCTGATGCTGAAAAGATGAAGTGGTGACTCAGATCTGGGGTTTGTTCCATCTTTTATCGACGTGAGACTCATCCTCAATCGGCATGTCAAACTCGGTATCTGTGTTAGACACTTGCCCATTGGAATCTTCTCAGGTGTCTCCGAAACGTTTCGGTCCAAGTCAGGTCGTTATCAGGTCGACTTTACTTACTGTGTATAGTGCCGATCTCTTTGTTTCATCCTTGGAAACATGGTCACACGCATAGCGGACAGAGATTGGTGCGAGTGTTCCAAAGCGGGTTCAGATTGGTGGCGAGTGTTCCAAAAGCGGGTTCAGGTCTTCGTCACAGAGATCCCCAGGCCCAAATAAGGCACAAGTACTGACTAGTTCCACGGTATGTGCCAGTGGTAGCTATAGATTGTAATGATATAGATGACAGGGAATCTTGAGAAGATGAAATGAATCAAGGAACATATCTATAAGGTATGTCGCGAGATCATTGGTCAGAGAATGACATAGGAGTTAGGTTCTCTGTAATGGCAGAATTGTGTGCTGCCAGACGTATTCTTTCTGTAAGACTATTGCATACTCGTGCCATCTCAATCAAACATCTTCGTTATCTTATATACAGGTATACCAACAACGGCCAAGTGCAACCACCACTGACAACCTATCGTTCTGCTCAAGGCAGCCAAGTGGCGTCTCCACAAGACAAATATATACAGTTCTCGTCTCTTATCGCTTGACCCAGGTAGGGGCGGCTCGGGCTCGTCGGAGACCAGGCTTCTTTCGCTCCTTGGTACGGGCGTCTCGAGTCAGACATCCGGCCTTAGACAGTCGCTTTCGGAGCAGGGGGTTGTGGACAATAATGCCTCGAGCAATGCCCAGAGAAATAGCGCCGGCCTTGCCAGAGTTGCCTCCACCGAGGACAGTAGCAAACACGTTGTATTTGCCCTCGGACTGGACGACCGACAGAGGGAACAGCACCTCGGATCGATGCTGAAGCTCCTTGAAATACTGGGACAGCAACAGACCGTTGACTCGGACTTCACCGACGGTTCCCTCGGGAGCCTTGGTGACAATGACTCGTGCAGAAGAGGTCTTTCGTCGACCTCGGGTCACAGCTCGTCCCTGCTCGTCCAGAGTCTCGATCTCGCCGGACTCTGCGTCGGTATCAATCTTTCGCGAGAATCGACGCAGTAGATCCTTCACCACCTGGGGCTTGAGCTGGTTGTCAATGTAGTACAGATCGGCCAGAGCCTTGGTGAGCTCAGTATGCTGGGGGCCGGAAACGGGCTCGGAAGAACCAAGCATGGTCAGGTAAGTGATTCGGGTCACGAAATTAGGGGGAGAAACACCCTCTCGGTTTCTAGGAAGGAACTCGTACTGACGTCGGACTCGGTTCACGACCTCCATGGTCTGCTCATGAGCTCCTCGACCAGTGTACTGAAGAGCCGTTGCGGGGGCAACTCGCACGTTCTCGGCCGCGCCGCGAGGTGTCTCGGAGATGCTCATGTCCACACCAAAATTCAGGTGCTTCTTTCCTCCTCTCCACTTCTGGGCTTCCTGTGCGTCTCGCTCAGCCCGCTCAGCCTCTCGCACAAACATGTTTTTGGGCTGTCGAGGAGCCTGTGTTGACTGGAACCGCACGGCGCCCAGACTCAGGTTTTTCACCGATCGAGTTAGTCGCAGCATTGTGATTGTGGTGATGTGTGATCTGGTGATAGTTTCCGCCTATTGAGAAATTTCATGGGTGCAAGAATTAGACTTTTGCATGGAGGAAGCTCGCCGGTTCGATTTTGGTCAGGATCATATAGTGTAAGGTTATCTTGAATTCGAGACCGTGACGGGTCTCGATTTGGGCAAAAAACCCATGGAAATTCAGAACAATGTGAATAAAATGTATCAGACATTAAATTGGTCAATAAATGAAAATAATCTTACTAGAATGTCCACTGCGTTCGATTAATGGCCAAGGTGAGACATTTCCACCTCTTGATCACTCGCATTTCTGCTCAACTTGATCAAAATGTTCAAATGTTCAAATGTTCAAATAAATAGTCAATAAATACCCCCTATCCTACCCTTGAAACGCATAAACAGCCTCCTTCAGACCCTCATTTCGTCTCAATACCATATCAAGGTCCCTCATGGTGATAACCACCCGGTTGTCGAGCTTGGCAAACGACTCCAGATCTCCCCCCAGGGTCACTGCCTGCTCAAACACGAGCTCAGTCAACGCATCAACAAAGGAGTTGTCCACAGGCACGCTACGCGTCTGCTCTGTCACAATCCTCGACACAGTTATCCAAATCGCAGATTTGAGACGCTGGGTTAGAATAAATAAGACCCGAGAGACTCGCGTGCACGCGTATCGTCTAGTGGCGTGGTCGTTGATCGCGAGGCCAACTTGTGTTGCATCATCATATGTATCATATGCCATTAGGTGTAATCAAGGCAGTCAATACTCACCTGTGTAATCTCCTCCTTGGTCCCTGTTTCCTTCATTTTGATGAGTGAAAAGTTGAGTTCTGCGTTCAGTATTACTGTACTGTACATATAAACATACTGTACACTGTAGGCTTAGAGTTGATTGTGGGGGAAACTGCAGTGCTGTTAGATCTTGCGAAATTCGATCAAAAAAAACAAGGAATTGGGAAATCAGACATTATGAAACATACCGCCAGTCTTGTTGAATTGTAGGGGATTCCATTCATATCTATACCAGATTTCACTGACTTTTCTTGTGGGAGACTGGAAATTCTCTACCTGCGAAAATTGACCAACCTTGTTAAATAATTGGCTGGAACTGTACGCGGTGTATTCTGCTACTGGCTCTGCCGTGACATAAATGGATATAATTAATGTATCCCTACAAGCTGTAGTTCTAATGAATGTTTGTTGGGTTGTCTAGCTTTCGGCTTTCCTCTTATTTTCCAAATCCTTCTGCTCTTCCAGCAGTCTCTGCAGCACAAATGCTGCCACATCTTCATCTTCCAGGTAACTGATGTGAGATGCAATGGCAGAAATGAATCCCAGATCCAGCACACTCTCCTGAAGAGCATAGTCAATTCGTCCAGTGGCTGACAATGCCCCCAGCTTGGTGATCACTCGTTGTCTCTCCTCGGGAGTCAGCTTCCGTTTGGAGATACTACTTGTCGAGGGGAACTCGGCACCCTCGTGGCTGGGCTGTACCTTCTCCTCTCCTGCTCCCTCTTTTCGTTCCTCTTCTTTCTGTTGCTCCAGGAAGCTTGCGGCATTGAGCAGCTTCTGGGTGATGCTCTCTCCACTCGTGTAGATGGTGTTCCACATCTGCTGAGCCCCTTCAGCGACCTGACGACCGAGGTTGGAAATGGACTCAGTGGAGAAACCAGACTTGGTGAAAGGAACACTGGCAGGACGCAAAAAGGCAGCAAGCTTGTCAACCAGAGGCTCGATTCGATAACTGATAGGGTCTGAGGGGTGGAAGATGTTGTACAGGTACTTAACGTTGGGAGATAGGTAGTTCGAAGTCGGCTGGAACTTGGTTTCGTCTGCAATCAGATTGTTCTTGTGGTTCTCGGCGTCAAAGTGTCGAATGCTGCTTCCCTCCAGAATCTTGAAAAGTCCAAGGGGAGAGCCCATCATGAAATAGTTTTGAACAGGGAATTCCAAGCCATCGGTGCTCTTGTTCTCTAATCCAGGACACGCAAGATCGTTAGATAGAACATCAAACGAGATTACAGAGCCCAAAGAATGACCAATAAGACTGACCTTGCCTCGGAATTTGGGGTTATGCTTTCGGAACAGTTCAACGATTCGGTTGCACTCAGTGATGACGGCCTGGTTGATCTGTCTTCGGTAAAAGGGTTGGTAGTACAGAAGTACGTCGAGAATGACGTCCCCAGCGATGTTTCTGACACTGGAGATACCATCAACAGTAATGTCCTGCAGACAGACCTGTGAATTGGGGTCTCCCTGATGCTGTAGAATGTCTGCCTTGGTCAAGCTGAACGTCACTTGCGATCTCCAGAGAACAGGCAGAACCTGGACCTTGGGGTGTGTCCATTCCCTCTCCTCCTTCTCCTTTTCGGGATCGATTTTCACATCTCGATATTTCTGAAATTGCTTGCCTTCGTTGAACACGCTTTTCATGGTCTTTCTGAGCACGTTGACATCATGAACAAAGTTGACAGACTTGATTCGGCGGCCCAGTTTTTGACCGATTCCATGAACACACAGAACGAGATGGTCGTATTGAGGAGCCTTGTCTTCGTCCTTGGATGCGTGACTACCCGCATTCTCCTTGTTGTCTTCGTAATCCTGCTCCATCTGTTGTTGTTCGGACGCCTGAGACCCATATCGATTACTCAACTTGGATTGTGCGGAGGAAAAGTGGTGTATATCCGGCGTGAGAGGCTCCTTTCGTGTATCTGGTTTGTCATCAAACTTGCCAATGTCCTTGTTCTTCTTCTTGACGTTGTTTTTGTTGTTGTTTTTCTTCTCGTCGCTGTCCTCCTTCTTCTTGACATGATCATAGCCTCGGATCAGCTTGGACGCACCCAGAATGTTACCGGAAGCAATTTTCTGCAAAAAGGCGGCTGTCAGCATACCGTAGACATCGTTGCTCATGATCCACGCAGTGTAACAGTCTGTAGAATAGACACAGAGCTTGCCCTGATACCGTTCGCCCTTGAGCACCCAATTAGTACTGGTTCCTGCTGAGACCTCCTCCATGCTGTTCTTAATACTGATGCTTTTCTCCTTCATTTCCATCCATGGCTTTTTGCTGTTGTAGCCATTTTCCAGCTGGTCGTTGAGCTGCTTGGAACAAGGAATGGCATTTGATCCGTCCTTTAGAAGCCATTCAGAACGCCGAACTTCGAAGATGGGACCCTCCCAATAAACTGGCGAAAGCTCCATTGTGTTGATATTCACTTCAAACAGGTAATCCTCTCGCACAGGCACAATCGCGTCGCTGGTGACCTTGTTCTGCACTTCCTGGTATCGCTTCTCCAAAAGAGCATTGTCCTGGTCGGAGAAAGGCATGAACTTCTTAGGTCGTTTTAGCTCCTCCTTCTTTCCTGTCAGCTTATCCTCCAGAGCCTCGTCTCCAAGCAGAAAGTCGGGCTCTCGAAGAGACACGTCTGTGGCGAAAAACCAGTGGGGGCGAACTGGAGGAGGCTGTAGCGAGCTGAGTATCTCATTGGCGGTCTTGGCAGCCGAACTGGACGTTGTGATCTTGTCCTGGCTCAGAATGGACCTTGTCGAAAAGGTGTGACGGTTAGCATAGCTTCTTGTCGGTAGTGAAACACGTCTTGCTAGAACGGTGGATCCCGTAGGGCAAGTAGTAACAGTAGCACTGGCTAACACCACCACTCTGGATGGGCTTAGCCCTCCGGAACAGTTGTTGAACCTCTGCACCAGTCGCATTGCTGTGGGCTTTTGTGTTGAAATGGGCCAGATTATGAACTGCTCGGCCACTTTGGAGATGTCAGCTTCTCCACAAACATGTGCTTCGGTAATACACCCAAGGTTGCAGCACGCTGCAGAACACGGGGCAAAGAAAGTTTGCCAAAACACGTGGAGAGAGAGATAAGCCGCGTTCCGAGGTCGGTGAGCTAGAAGGCTAGAAGGCTAGAAGACTAGGAAGTTATTAATATTTGGTCACATGATCAGAATATACTGAAACGTCGCTGTTAAAAGTCCCTTTTTTTCGACGATCCTCTTCAAAATCCTCATCTCTGTCGTCTTTCTGACTACAGTATGTACATACACTAGCGCCGTCACACCCGTTGGAGACACTAAACTCTGATCTGGTGACGTAGAGATACTACAAGTAGCAACGTTCGAAGCTGAATAATTGGGCTGGGTAGCACAAATCGTCACATGATTCTGATCTTGGTCCCTTGGCTATTCTGGATCTTTTCTCCAAATCTCCATATCTCCACTAATATACCAGATCCACGTCTTCTTCTTCCGCGAATAGCAATGCAATGTCCTCTCTTTATTTTGTCGAGGGTAACAGCAAAATATTTTAAACGAGAAGAGGGGGTAAGAGGGGGCGGGGGATAAAAAGCAAGCAACGATGGATGTGGTCACGTGAATAGGGACTCGCGAGAGCGGGGTCACGAGAGTGAACAAGGAGGGAGCGGAGACGACAGTGTTTTATTTCGATTTTCCTGTTTTGCGTTCCACATGTGATTAAATAATGCGTTTGAGATTATGGAAAAAAAAAAAAGTACAGTACATACAGTACATACAAGTATGTTGGATGTATTGAAATTGGAATTCAATGACGGGAGAAGGAGTGAGCAGTGGGTTAGAATTGCAATATATGAGGTTGAAACTCCATCAGAACTCCCCAAAAACATTCAACAAACTGTACATTACTCTTCCTGTAACCGTGCTCATACTTTCTTGTATAATACAATCCTCAAAAAAAAGAGAAAACAAAAAGACGAATAAGCCGGCAAGTACTGTACATACATACTTGTACTTTAGGTTCAGATAACACTGATTGACCAACAGAACATTGCCATTGTGCTTAGTAAGCTTACAAAATACTGGTAGGAACTGAAGCAGAAGATCTGGCAAAAAAACGTAGCCCGACGTGGGGCTTGAACCCACAGCCTTGAGATTGCTTTGAATAAGAGTCTCACGCTCTACCGATTGAGCTAGCCAGGCGGATGTTGGGTTCGAGGGTGGTAGAAGCTATAGAAGGTGTAAAAAGGCGAAATATTCCTGGGGAAAACGGGAGTTTTATGGCCCAAACGTATTTTCTGCCTCTTATTTCTGCAGATAGAGCGTTTCTGATTGTTCTTTTGTTCTTTTGTTCTTTTTGCCATCTTTCAGTGTTGGATAGTGCTTTCGGGGCCGTATCTCAACAGTGCACCATTGTTTCCAAGTGCAGCAAATTTTGAGCAAGGACATGCAAGTATTAGTAAGGCTGGAAGGCGAAAAGGCATCACCATTTCTCTTCCATAGAATACTGGTATGTTTCTGTAATCGATTTCATCTTTCCTTTTTCATCTTTTTACTTTGTTTACAGATTTTCCTCCAATTCCGCGAATTTCAAAATTGACTTCCAACAAGTCCGAAGACGCAAATTCCCCAAGAAATCCGGACGGGCAGCCCTTTAGCGACATTTGAGGCTTGTGATGGTTTTTCCTCCTCTCAGCCGTGCGTCCCAACGGACCTTTGGCGGTCTTGCAACTCCGATCGGCCAACTGTACGGTGTACCCCTATAGAGCATCTTTTAGGCTTAAAACTGTAGCTGAGACTGTCTTGTGACGGGGGCGTAGCAGGGCATATCTGGTAGCCAAGGAGTTCCGAGGCATCAGTCGTGGTCCATATTGGTTCGGATGTCGTCGACCATGTATTAACTCTTCTTGTGGAGCTCTGGGATTTTTTCTACACCGGTTTTCAGCGCTACTTGTACCTCGGTCGGAGTTTTATGTAGCAGCTCCGATGCAGACCCATCTCGGACCTGTGCAGCTGACGGTAGAGTCCAAAGCTTGGAGATGAAAGGGGGTTTGGCTAAGAAGCGTATATAAGTAATCTTCATTTCGCCCGGGCGAGCGACTAACAATTGCATGCCACTATGAACCTCCTTCGACCCGTGGCGCAGGCAGAAACCGTGGAAATCTACTTCCTATCACAGCAGGCCCGGTTCAAGCTCATCCGGGAGTCCAATGTCGACGCTCCGGATCTCCGAAAGCTGCTGGCACACGCAAATCTCGTCGACCTGCTGGCAGACGAGCTGCAGAGCCGAAAACCAAAGTCCCGGATCCATTTTGCACAAACAGTGATCCCAGAAACGTTCCAGGAGAGCGGCTGGCAGACGGCCAATTACGATAGTAGTGACGACGACAGCAGCAGCAGCAGCAGTAGTGACGAAGAAGACGATCAAGACGACCAAGAGAATGAAGAAGGAGAACTCATAGAGATTGAGTACGTGGAGGACCATGTCGCATTAGTCGGACAAGGACTCTTGTCACACGCAGACCCGGGAATGTCCCTAAAAGTGCATGGATTGCACCACCAAAGAGGACCATGCGAAGCTGCTCTATCTCTATAGCCACGAGCTGGCCAATGCATGGTGGGTCTGATTATAATGGCTCTTGCTGCATTGCGGACGTGGGAAACGTCCTATTTCGTGCTGACCCTGTACCAGGACAGGTACATGCGTATGGTGATCAGCGAGGTTGTCTGTGTCCTGTTTGCGTAATCATGCGCACAACGAGACCTGATAACGACCGAACAAGGGGAATGTCTGAGGTTTATATATGTCATGGATTTTATTTATTGCACACAAAAGCTTTACCTGGTGGTGGTGGTGATGTGGGTGTATATGTATATACAGTATATATATATATATGACATTAGTAATACACACACAGCCGTCCGAACGGCTATTGGAGGTGGTGTTTAGAGCAAGTTTAGGAGGGCGATTGAAGGGGTATTGGTCGTTTATAGCGGGGAAAAAATGCTTGGATATTTTTCTAGTAGTGTCAGCAGTATATTGACAATATTTTTTGTATTTTGTTTATTTTATTTCCTTTATTACAAATTATTTTCCCTTCTTTGGTCCGCAGTTAAACCCCATGTTAAACTACGAGTAGACTTAAGGTTCCTCGGATGGAGGAAAAAGTCAGATCGACCCGATTGAGCCGATCCCTCAAATAAATTTGAAAAACCACACACACAAGCAGAAAACATGTTGCGACCGGTGATTCGGCTAGCCAGAGCGGCGCAACCCGTGGCCGCCCACAGAACGCTCTTCACGGAAAGCGACACGTGTGTGCGAGTCTTCAACACCATCGACCAGGTGCGAGCATGGAGACGTGAGAAGACCCTTCTGGGCCAATCGATTGGCTTTGTTCCCACCATGGGAGCTCTTCACCGGGGCCATTTGGACCTGGTCAAGGCATCAATTGCCGAAAACGACCACACCATTGTCTCCATCTTTGTCAACCCTTCGCAGTTTGCACCCCATGAGGATTTCGGCCAGTACCCTCGAACTGTTGATTCCGACGTGGCCAAGCTGACGGAGCTGCGGAACTCCATCCAGACTGACGAAGAGGTGCATTACACAAACGAATTCGCCGTTTTCGCGCCCTCCGTCAACGAAATGTACCCTTCTGGTATCCCTCTGGATGTCAAGGAGCAGGTGGGAGCCTTCATTGAGGTCAAGGGCCTGAGCCACCAGCTGGAAGGATCCATTCGACCCCATTTCTTCCGAGGTGTCGCCACCGTGGTCACCAAGCTGCTCAACATTATCCAGCCGGACCGGGCATATTTCGGCCAGAAGGACGCCCAGCAGTGTGTGGTGGTGTCTCGTCTGGTGGCTGATCTGCACATTCCCACAGCCATTACCATTGTGCCTACCACGAGAGAGGCCAATGGATTGGCTATGAGCTCACGAAACGTGTACCTGACGGAAGAATCCAAGGACAAGAGCAAAGTGCTCTACGAGGCTCTGACTTCAGCTCAGCACATGTTCAGGGATACCCCCAACGTCACCTACGGAGACATTCGAAAGAAGGTGCTCGACACCATTGCGGCCTCGGAGTTCTCCATTGACGTGGAGTACGTCAGCGTCAGCGACAAAAAGACCCTCATAGACTACCCGCTAGACGAGGCCGTCAACAAGGACGACGGCTGTCTCATTTCTGCTGCAGTCAGAGTCCCCAACAAGGACGGAGCAAAGACTAGAATCATTGACAATGTTCTGTGTTAACTTATATAGAAAATGAAGGTTTGGATACGCTAGACCACGGCTCTGTGTGCACTCGAGCTAACGGTCACTGTCGCTGTGAGCAGGCACTGTAGGTCAAGCAAGGCCTTAGTGCGAACTACGCAATATCGATCTAAAAGATGATTTGAATGTACCAGTGACAACAAGGAAACAACAGGAATCGAGTATTAGAAATGATAAGTCAGTTGAAAAATAAAAAAGAAGTGCCTTCGACCAGATTTGAACTGATGATCTCAGCATTACTAGTGCTGCGCCTTACCACTTGGCCACGAAGGCAAGATTTATCACGAGAAAAAATCTGATGTCCACAATCGTTATTCTGATGACTGATAGGGTCTTGAATAAAATAGAAAATAAAAAAAAGAAACTCATTCTCTGTGTGCATTGACTCTTCATAATGTCTTGAGTTGTTGTTTACACCTTGAATTTTGTCTCGCTATCCAAGTCTTACTTAACACTGAGCTTAGAATCAGTCAGTATTCATCATGACACCAAACTGGCAGAAGCGATAACACCCTGAAAAATGGGATAAAGACCAAAAAAAAAAAAAATGAGTATTGTCATATTTGGACTACTTGGTACAAGTCAAGTATCGTATACACGTTTTGCTCATATTCTCAATATCGAGTATGTGTTTAACAGATGTCTTCGTGTTTGGGCGTAGGTTTTACCAGCTCTACTTGAAGCTATTGAACGTCTCCTCTCTCATATGCCTTTCCTTGTCAACAAAACCAGTTCAGTTTAGAGGAGCTTCTCAACCCGCGCTGGTCTTTTCGTGACTCCCACCACAATTCTGTCGAACTGGGACCCACCAGAAGAAGTTCGCGTTCACCGCAATCGACTTGGAGCAGCAGGGAGGGGACACAACCATCAATCTGGCCCATTAAACCAGGCAAAAAGATCCTTTTGGTTTTTTGTCTAGCCTCTTGGACTTATCAGTGTCCTCAACATTGTTACTTACATATACTTGGCGTACATCGCGACCGTGGTATATGGAGGTGTGGGAACCCCTCAACAGCAACATCTGACAGTGCGACACGGATGTCAGACCTGGAACCACATCACGGTTGCTCTCCGAAACACACTCCAACCAGTACTTATAAACACAGACGAGAATAATCTCTTTCTTATCGACTACATTACAGTACAATACGAATACTTGTACTTACTGGAGCAAAAAAATTACTTGGCCACTGGATCCTGTCCTACTCGCGACTCGCAAACACCGCACACATTCAACCAGACGGAAATTTCAGACAGATTCGGTGCCTTAGCTCTATGAAGCTACTTGAAGGATAGATGTGCTCGGTGGTCATCCCGGTGGTCGTCCCGGTGGTCGTCCCGGTGGTCGTCTGACAGCTGTTGAGGGAAAAATCTTTTCTGCTATGCCTTCCCATTCCATCCCCAGATGCCCCACGGCCGTACTTATGCTTCCTACCATATGTGGAAATGGGCACCGTCTGAGGCCAGGGGTGGGAATAAGCTTCCACCATTACGTGAGTCCTATCAACACACCAAAAACAATAATCCACAAACACAGTATGTACTGTAGACTAGTTGTGGAAAGTAGCCCGAACGCGCGCTCTTTACTGGAGGGCGGGTTTTATATGTCGTCATTTTGTTGAAACACAAGAACCGCCAAATAGTGCTGAGTAAGCAGGATATCCGCGTGGAAAATACAAAATTTCCCGGTTATCGCGTCGTGTGATTGATTGTGTGGATTGCGCGGTTGTTTGTTTTTTTTTGACTTTCTGCGTTCTGTTAAACACTGGCTTGTCTGTTTTGACGTGTTTTCCCGCCTGTAGAAAACGGCACTTAGTTGACTTTCCTCCTCCCCCCACGACGCGTGATAGAACACGCTCCTAACCACAACGCACGCAGACAAAGATGGTACGAAGCATCATCGGCATGGCCAGGAAGGTCAAGACGGAGCAATTGTCACACGAGCTTTCAAAGTTCTCGTCGGACAGTGAAAGTGACAGTCATACCCAAAACACCGACGAGAGCGGAGTTACAAAGCAGACCAACGATGACGACGACGACGACGACGACGAAGACGGCGATGACGATGGCGATGACGATGATGACGATGATGATGATGACGATAGCAACAGCGAAAGAGAAAGCGAAGTCAAGGAAGTCAAGCCCATGGCCAAAAAGAAAGTCAAGGCAACCCCGACCAAGGTGGAGAAGCCCAAGAAAGAGCTCAAAGATTACAAGGGATTG
Organism: Yarrowia lipolytica; assembly: GCF_001761485.1. Taxonomy (NCBI): domain Eukaryota; kingdom Fungi; phylum Ascomycota; class Dipodascomycetes; order Dipodascales; genus Yarrowia; species Yarrowia lipolytica. Next base: position 809,080 of record NC_090771.1, on the reverse strand, counting down.
GCAAAGAAGTCAAAGGCTCTGGAGAAGGTTCAGTCCATGGACCTGAGCTCCTCAGTTAAGAGCTCGCCCAAGAAGACGCCCAAGAAGACTGACAGCAAGTCTGACAGTAAGTCAGCCACACCTCTCAAACTCAAGGCCGTGCCTTCCAACTACTTCAGCGCCGATTACAAGTCGCCCAAACTATCGTCGTCCAAGAGCACTCCCAAATCCGCGCTCAAGAACAAGGGCCTCGGATCCGTCCCCGTCATCCCACACCAGAGGAAGAATTGCGTGAGAATAACCATGCTCAAGTCCAACCCCGATGGAACCCAGGAAACCTTCGTTTTCGGCTCGGTGCCCCGAGACATTCTTATCAGCCAGCTCATTTTCAACCTGCCCGAAAGCTGGAACACGCGTAGAAGCGATGTCTACTCGGTCAAGGGCGAAGTGATTGAGGACCTGGAGACCGCCACTTTGGCCAGCTTGGGTCTCAAGGACGGAGGAGTGATTGATGCTGTGAGCCGAGGAACCAGCGGTTAAGGATTTATTAATGGTGTAACCGTGCCTAGATGGCCAACACACCCGTGTATTTTAGCTTGTAAGGAATTAATTGTAATTTATAAACCAATCCATGTGAAACAAGAGGCAGTACTTGTAGCGCCTTCAAATCAAGTACAATTCAAATACTAGTGTATCGGTTGTAATATCGCACCATCCATGCAAGTACGTACATGGTATTATCATATCAGCTACTCCATGCACGTGCTGCACAAAATGCAAAATAGCACATGGTTGTACACACAATTATTATACATAATATCAATTAACATTAAAGACCATGTCTCTAGGCAAAACCAAATCCTTCCCGTCCCTCCGTGATGGCCAACAACAAGGAGCCCCGCAGAGTCTCGTAGCTGTCGTACTCTGGTAGATCCAGCTGGTTGAAACACGTGTGCGAAGAAGGCAACCGCTCGTTGTTGCCGTAGGCTCGATGAATGTTGAATTTTGTAGGGCCATTCATTCCCTCCAGCTCCTTGAATCCATCCAAAGGCACCTTACTGGTTCCGGTCACGAACTGCAGCAGCTTGGCCCGCTCTTCGTCGTCAAACGATCGAATGGATCGCCAGAACCACTGGATCTGAGGCGACGACGCCGAATAGTTAGTGTACACGGTGTTGTTTCGCCAGTCGTCGACATCAATCTCGGGCAGACCACAAATCAACAACTCCAGCTCCTGCTCGTTGAAAATCGAAACCAGTTCCTTTGGAATAATGTCGTGGAATCCCTGTAGGAAGTGCTCCAGCTGCTCCTCCACTGAGGTGATGAGTCTGTACTCAACCACCCGCTGAACAAACTCAGCCTTGTTAGACTCGTCCACGGCAATGTTTCGACCATCGGGCATCAAATCAATGGTCTTCTTCTCACCATAGTCCTCTGTCTCGATAGACATGGTCTCGGTGATGATGTCGGTGATGTCGTTCTCCAGCATCCACACCAGCGACTTGTGGTACTCAATGTCGAGTGTCTCCATGTCCTTGAGAGACACGCCTCGGCCGAGAATCTTCTTGTACACGGCTCGAGAGAAATGGCAGTCAAGCAGTCTCTGGTCGAAGATGGCCTTGCCAATGATTCGACCAATAAACTTGAAGAAAGACAAATGCTCGGGGTTGACCCACGACGTTCGGTTGGGGTGGAAAGTCGTGGTATCCGAAGCCACGGGGGTGAACAGAGCATAGTCAGGGTTGAACATTTGCCGGGCCAACACCTGGTACCACTCTCGAGTCACTCCACCAGCATCAACACCTTCTTCTCCGGAGAAGTGAATGTTGAGCTTGCCAGACCGAATCTCAGCAGCAGACTTGAAGTACATGCTCTTGTACGAGTCCAAAAAGACCTGGTCTCTTCGCACATTGAGGTTGATCGTAGCGCCGTCGCTCTGGTTGCTCGAGTGGATTTTTCGGTTGAAGTAGTTGCGCTTGTTGTCAAACTCCAGCACCTTGGGGTTCTTAACCAGAATGGAAAACGAACCAGACATGAGCTTGGGGTTGTTTCGGACCATGAGGTTGAGAATCTTGCGGTGCTCATCCGTGAAAGAGAAGAAGAGGTTCTCAATGGGCTCGTTCGCGAAGTCGTAGCTTCGAGCAGAGTACTTGTGGGTGCTGTGATCTGTGGGCGAGTTGCCAGGGTGGTTGCCACCAGCTCCACCTGCAGAGCGCTCAGTCACTCGCGAGTGCTTACAAACAACCATGAGAGCCTCCATGAGCGGCAAAAGAGCAGTGGCGACATGGATCAAGTCAGGATGCTCAGCCACGTAGCCCAGCACGTCTGAGAGAGCGCCCCAAAGTGGGCCAAAGGTGAGACTGTTGTAAATGTTCACCTTGGTCTCACCGCGCTTGTCAAATAAAATGTCAATGGCAGTGAGCACTCTCAGGAGCTTGGCCTGGTCAGAAGACGCCAGCGAGAACTTGCTCAGAGCAGAACCCTGGATAGTATTGCCGGGTGTGTGAATCAGAGAGTTGAGATTCACCAAATCCGTGATCAGAGTCTTGCCGAGACGAATGGCCTGGGACGACAGCTGGCTGGAAAACACCTTGACAGCATTATCAATGTGCAGCAAGTTCTGCATGCAAGAAAGAGTCTGCTGAAATGTCAAAGAGGAGCACTCGTTGGCAGTCAAAATCTGAGTCACAAGAGACAAGTTTCCGGATGGAATGTACGGCGACAGGTCCTTGAGCGACTTCTTGGCCTGCACAGTCGTGGTAACACCCTCCGTCTCAGGCTCATCGATCACCATGGCAGTGTCAGAGACAGCTCCTGAGGAAGAAGCAGCCTCAGCACGGGTCTCTTCACGGGCAAGGGCAGCTGCCTCTGCTGCAACGTTCATGCTAGCTCGTCGCTTGGCCTGCAGAGGTCGCGTGGCCTCCTGTAGCATGATTGACAGCACCTCCATGGCATGGCTTCGCTCGGTTACCACAGGGTTCTTGAGAAGACCAAACAAAATGTTGACGGGGTACTTCATGCTCTTGAGCGCCTTCTTACGTTTGACCCGCGTGTGGCCAACAGGCACCTCGTGCTCAGTCAGGAAGTAGTGCCGGATGTGGGCATTGTTTCTGATCAAGTAGGACAGAGCATCCAACACTTGCAGAGTGACCGTCATTGGCGTGACGTCCGTACTGAGCTCGCTGGAAGCACTACCGAGGCCGGCCTTGATGGGCGACTTGGGTGTGCCCTGCACGTTGGACGTGGTAGTGAGGTTGGCAAAGGACCGCTCGAGCGACGCTCGGTCTCGACATCCGTCCTGCAGAATAGACAGAAGGATGGAAATGACGTCGGCACGAGCTTGCCGGTTTCGAACCACATTGAGCAGCAGCTCATGAAGGAAATCACGAGAAGCACTCCCCTGAGGAAGGTAGAGCAGCCGAATCAGAGCAGTGATGCCACTCTTGTCCACAAAGTTTCGGGCAGCAAACACATCCACTTTTTTGGTGTGTCGACGTTGATGAGGTGTGGTGGCAGTGGTAGCTACACCGAGCGTAGAAGTGACAGCGTCGTCAATCATGGCTGTGTCATCCTCAGTGCCAGGATCATCATCATCCTCATCATCAGCCTGGTCCATGACAAGAGGAGCCTGTCGAACTCGCAAACGACGAGCCTCAGCAACAAGCTCATCAGGAAGAGCATTGAGGGTCGCCTCATCCTGCTCCATGAGAATTGTATGACGAAGGTTGGAGTCTAGCGTTCCCAGGAACGTGGCAAAGTCTTGAGAATCGGCCTGTCCAAGAGTGACAGGACGCAGCTCCGCTCGCATGTTGTCTGGCAGAGTAGAGATGACAGAGTCGTCCAACTCGCTCTCCCGGATGTGCTGCAACACAACCTCCTCCCGCATGTCCTCAGGAAGTGCCTCGAGGAACGTGGGGTCGATATCTAGACCGGAAATGTCAACCTGCCGGCCTGAAATTGTGACATAGACGGGGTCTCGAGCGGGACCACTGGACTCGGGTAGTTGGTCAGCCTCGGTGCCGACGGAAACATCATCGTCCTCGTCATCCACCTCCTCAGCATGGCCCATTATCGCCTCCGCCAGGTCCAGTGCTTCGTCTCTCTCCTCCTCCTCATCCTCTTCCACATCCTCCTGGCCACCCATGAGGTCGTCAGTGGAAGCAGCAGAGACCATATCCTCGTCTTCTGAAGACTCTACAATGACGGCCTCCTGTGCCAGTCGTCCTTGCATAGCCTCGCGTTGAGCTTGCTCTCGAGCCTCAATCTCAGCTTCGACAGGAGGACCAATGGCGTTCATTATGGGTGCCACGGCTCTCCAGCACACGCCTCGCTGCTTGACAATGTCAAACATCCGAGCAAAGGCGGTCCATCGAATGACAGTTGAGCTGGCCTCGAAACGAAGCAGCTTGGCATCCCAACCAGCCTTTCGAGGACGTCGGTAACCACCCACGGAAGTCAGCAGAGCCTCCACGTTGCGCTGAATCTGAACACCGTTGGAACTGCCAATACCAATGGTGAAAGAACCTCCGTCGGGACCAGTCACAGCCCGAGATACCATCCGCTCTAGCAGATTGTCCATGGGGTTGTTGATGGCACTCAAATTCATGGCATTCCGAGTGTAAGACATGGACAGACTTCGTCCATTGCCGCCTCGGCCAGCCAGTAGAGGGTGTCCTCCAACAGCTCCAGAGTGACCAGGAGGAGGCACAAACAAACTGTTGGCCTCCTGCAGCTCCTCCTCGTCAGTGGAATCCAGATCAATGGCGTAGTCTGGAGGAGGAGGGGGGGTACTGGGATTGCCGAGAGCAGCAATCAGATCCCGAACACCGCCAATAGCGTCTCCCTCCTCCTGCTCCCCGGCAGGCTCAGCCTCCGAGAAGTCCAGTTCATCCTCAAGCTCCTCCTCTCCAAGCTCCTCCTCACTGTAACTCTCCCACTCGTCTTCGCCCTCCTCCATGGCGATAACCTCGTCAATATCACTTTCGGCAACGTGATCGGAGACATGATCATCATCAGACATGTCGTCCAGGTCCAAATCCGAATCGTCCTCCTCCTGATCCAGGTATAGTGGCTCCTCCAGCTCCTCCATGTCATCATCATCGAGCTCGCTATGGTCAGAGCCAATCTCGTCCATCTCCTCGTCGCCAGAGTTGGCTTCGGCCTCAAACATGCCCAGCGTCGAGTTCTGGAAAATGTTCTGAGGGGGAGTGTCGTCGTCGGAATCGTCGTCCTCTGACTCGTCATCCTCAGACTCGGAGTCGTCGTCATCTTCGCCACGATCAAGAGCATCGGGGTTCTCCATAGTCAAGTGAGACAGCCGATGGATGGGCCGAAGAAGAGTCTTGGCCACCTTTTTGGCACCTGGGAAGTTGAGATCCAGGTCAGCAATCAGGGCTGTCACAGACTTGGCAAAGTGCTTGTCGTACATGACCAATGCGAACTCTGCCGAGTCCTGCTGTGCATGCTCAGACGCGATAGCTGCACTGTTGGTGGCAGTAGACAAAGTCTTTGCACTCAACAGCTTGTGACACAGGTCAAGCAGCACGGCGTATCGAGTATACCGCTTGTCCAGAGTATCCAGGTGAGTGGCCTCTCGAAGAAGTCGCATGACTGTGTCCAACAGAGCTTTTCGAACCATCACCAGGTCTCGTTTCTCAGTGGAGTCCGCATCAAAGTCGCGCTCTTGTGTTGACGAAACAAGGGCATGTAGACACGAAGTCGCAGAGGCTGAGACAGACATGCGGGCTCGGGTCATGGTGTTGTCAGGCTCGTTGGCAGCTGTGGAAAAGTAGAGCAGCTTTGTGAGGAAGTATGACAACAGACCGTGCTTCTTTCGGCCAAGAGACACAAACTCCAGTTTGGAATCAGCATAAGCACCCAAAAGCTCTGTCATGCAGTTGAGAAGGAATGTCAGGTAAGCAAGCTCAGGGTAGTCCTTTGGCTCGGCAGGATGCTCGACATTGTCAGATGGCTCAGGAACCCATGAGTTGCCCAGAGACGTAATCTCGGTAGTCAGCAACTCCATGATACCACAGTGCTCCACCTCGGCCGTCAGGGGCTCCACCTTCTTGGGCTTCACCTCAGGGAAGTGCTTGACGTCGCAAGTCAGTGTTCTCTTGGCCGTGAGAATGAAATACTCAGGGCTTCGAGCATACAGGTACGAGTACTGCTGCATGAGGTTTGCAATGGGGGCACGACTGCTCTGGCCTAGCTTGTGGGCGATGATGTTCTGAATCGAAGTGGGCGTCTCAGTACAGTGGCGCAACAGAACAAGGACCGTCTGCTGAATGGAGTCCATGTGAGCGGCATCCGGAAATTCTCTGATACCCTTGAGCATCGCCTGCAAGACAGGCGCGCCTCGGATACGATCAGAGTACTGGAACTTGGTGGTGTACAGAGCCAGGACACGGGATACCGCGAGAAGAGTATCGGACTCGCTGAACTTCTCAATTGCTAGCAGTTTGGAAAAGACGTACTCAATTGCCTCCTCCGACACAACCATGCCGCTGTAATCGGTGAACTTGTGGCTCACCTCAGCATACAAATGCTTGGCCTCCTCGAGAGGATACTCGGTCGCGACGAAATAGCATCGTTCGTAAACAGCCAAAAAGTGCACAAACTCGGGCCGCGACATGAAATCAGGGTCGTGGGCCTGCATATATGCCTGAGCCCACTCCAGAGTGTACATGCCGCGCTTGAGGAACTTTTCGCGGTTGCGGTCGTCCTGGATACTCAGAGCGATAAGCTCGTACCGACCAGGAATACCCTTGTCCAGACCCTGAGTCAGAACCTCAAGCAGATCGTCCGAGGGGGTGCTGAACAACTCCTGTACAGCGCTGGCATGGTCGGCATGCTTCTCTAGAAACTCCAGAGACCGCTCCTGCAACGAGTTGCCGAGGTTGGCCCGCAGAGTGTTGAGCTGAGCCACAGTCAATAGAGGCGTGCCATCGGGAGCATGCGGCACCCACACATCAATCTTGGGCACCTCGGGAAGAGCAATATCAGCCTTTCCAGCAGTCTTGACTACCTTGCCGAGGTTGTCGCCCGCATCAATCAGCTTCTTCTTGGCATCCTCAATGGAGAACTCCAACTGCTCCACCAAAAAATCCACCTTGTAGTCTGAGGGCGTGCAAAACTGCGGCGACAGAACCGTTGGGACAAGATTCAAGTCCGACGAGGCTGGCTCCCCGAGACGAATGGTCAATCGAGACACCAACTGCAACAGCCACTCAAACACTCGCGCACCAGCCCGACGTTGAGTCTCCTTGTCCAACAGCAGAGGTTTGATACCAGTGAGCACAGCCAACTTGTTCTCCACCAAAAACTGGCCACCGTCAAAGTAAGGTCGCTCTTCACCAGTGTTCAAAGTCAGTGTAAAGGACGAGTCGACAATGCACTCCTTGGTCACAAGAGACAGTAGAAACTCGAGGATACGGTTAACAGTCAGAGTAGCGGGTTTCTTGAACTCCCGGCTCTCAAATTCGTCCCGCGACAGGTTTTTTGCCTCGGCGGCCTCCTCCGGGGTATCTCCGTCCTCCATGTGACCCCAAAAGTAATGCAACACCTCCAGCAGCTTCTCCAGACCTCCAGCCTGTCTAAATGGCGCAAAGACAGATGTTCGAAGAGACGCCGAATTCGTCAGAGTCGAAGCGCCGCCTCGAAGACTGGAAAGCATGGTCTCTCTCAACGCAGCAATCACATAGACGCAGTAACCAGACCGAGCCTTGAGAGGCAGGTCCGAATGTAGAATGATGCCCAGATAGTTGAAGTTGTTGATGAGCCCCTTGGCTACCCAGTCGGCGATATTAAGGGCCAGTTTTTTGTTGGTAGTGTGATCAACGAGCCGCTTGGCAGAAATCAACTTAGCGACATTGGACAAGCATCGCAAAGTGGCCATGGTGATACCGTTAAGCACAAACCAGTACTGCTTGAGATCCCAGTACTCGGAGTCGGCCGGCAGTTTCTCCTCAATCTCGGCAATCTGCTTCTTCTTGTCCTCCTCCAGCTTTCGAGACGGTCCAAAGGCAATGGAAAAGTAATGAAGACGAGCAGCCTTCTTCCAGTCCTCTGGTACTGAGTTGGAGATTCGCACAATCTCCCACGACGCTCTGGCGTACAGCGACTCGATCAGCTCAAAGATCTCCACGGGGTTCTTGGTCTCCACAAACTTGAGCTGGGCAGCCCAGTCAAACACAATTTCGTATGAGTTCAGCAGACTATGCACCGACGTGAGTTGGTTCAACAGCTCAGGAGAACAAGTAGGGATCTTGGACGTATCCCAGCCAGGCTCGCTCTTCCAGAACTTGTAAAACTCGCTGTCGGTGTTGTGCAAAAGACCGCCAAACTTGCGGTCATAGACCTCCACAAGACCTTCCTCGTCCCGCTGAGACAGATGCTTCAGACCATCGTTCAGGGAGTTGACAGCCTCAGACGTACCATAGTCGTATGGCATGTCTCCAAGGGTGATAATGTCCAACAGGTGGGTGAAACCATTGTCCTTGACAAAGTAGTCACAGGCACGCTCGTTGGCAATCAAACAGTCAAAGAAGCGACCAAAGTTGTCAATCACAAACGCACGCTCAGAGTCATCGGCGTCTGTCTTTTTGGTGTCTGTGCTCTCATGCGACACCCCAGCAGCTAGCGAAGCAGCGGTTTTATCCACGGCTTCCATGACAGATGGCAGCAGCTTGGGGTTGTGACGAATCAGCTCGTCCACCATGGCTCCCAGCTCGGCGGCAAGATCGTGTCGTGTCAGCTCCTCGGATCGGGTAGGGTCTTCCAGCACCTTGAAAATCAGTGAGTAATCAAACTCGCTAGAGGCTCGCTCCAGACCATCAGGGTTGAGACAAATGGCACCGATGGCATTGAGCCCGGCCATGAGAATGTCGTTGGAAGACAGAGACATAATCTCCTCAGCACAGGCGAAAAAAATGTCAATGAGGCCAGCCTCGGAAATGATGCTATAGCTGGTGGGCTCATTGTGGAGCACTGTGATGATGAGTCCGAGTGAAACTGAAACAATGGTGGATCCGAACACTTGAGGGGACTGAAGAATGGCGCCCAGAGATGACAGCAGAGTAGATGAGTCAATGAGGTTTCTCAGGCGCTCAGCGTTTCCGCCAGTGGGCATGACCTGCAACACAAACTTGAGAATCGTCTTGAGCCAGCCCGCTCGGTAGTAGCTGATCTGGTAGTCCACTCTGCAGTGTGTAGGAACCGGTCCATGGTTGTCGAGGTCGTAGTCCACCTCGTTTTTGATAAGCCGAGCAATCAGGTCGACTCCGTTGGCATTGATGAGAGCCGTGAAGGCAGCGGGGGCAGACAGAGTCAGTTGACCGAGAAGAGTCAGAGCCACATTCTTCATATGCAGATAATCGGAGTCGTTGTCGATGAGCTCCAGCAGGGCAGGCACCAGTCCAGCGGAAACCAGCATCTGACCCGTCGAAGAAGACACACACAAGTTTACCACCAGCCCGCAAAGGTCGCTGGCGTACTTTTCGTCCAGACGCCGCTCTTTGAGATCAGAAATGAGCGTCCGGATAATGTGCATCAGCAGTCCATGGGACACGTTGGCGCTCAGGCAGGTGAGAATTTCATGCAGTTTGGTGCGCTGGCGGGCCATGGCATACAAGCCCTCGATAGCATTGCTTCGCAGCTCGTTGGGCACCTTGTAGTCTGGGTTGAGCAGGTCCACCAGATGCTGCACCAGGTTGGGGTAGGGTGCATAAAACTTGGTTGCCAGGACGTTCTCAGTCAGCAGAAATACGGCAAAGGTGATAGCCATGCACTTGGCACTTACAAGAGGGACCCGCGAAGAGGCACCAGTGCTGAAAGACTTGGCAGCTCGAATGTACATAAGAGCGTCGAGATGGAGCTCCTGGGGGAGAACAGTGGTGGCTCGCTCATATGCCTCCATCACGCTGAGTTTCTTCATCTCGCTGCTGCTGATGGTGAATGTCTGTAGTCCTGTCTTTGTGTTGGTGGTGCTGAGGGCCGATGAAGCAGCGCCCTTGAACTTGGTGGGTGTCGACTGTGCCGTCTGGCCCTCTCGATCGCGGACTTTGGATGCAAAGTACTCGATGCTCACGGCTCGCAGCTGGTCGGGCCACTTTTTGTCGTCGGTGACAAAGTCGACCAGAGAAATCTTGTCCGAGTTGGCCAGAGGAGCAATGTTGGCAGCAAAGAGACTAGCGATTTTAAGCATCTTGTGGATATCGATAGCTGCGGTGGCTGCGCGGCCACCACGGGTGTCGCTGTATCGCTGCGATATCTGGATGCACACAGACAGTGTCGCGTTGAGAACCGGCAGGGATGAACATGACAGCAGGGAGGACAGGTACTTTGTGGACGAGTATAGTGATCTGTTGGAGCAGTGCTCGAGCAGAAATGCAGAGAAGGACAAGAGGGAAACCAACACCCGTTCCTGGGCGTCGTCGACATTGATGATATCGGTCTTGTCGCCAACTATGGATTCCATGATCTTCTCGAACCGTTCCAACACTCGGTACCACAGGTACAGGTTGCCCTTGGGCCGTTCCCATCCCTTGAGCCGGAAGCTGTCGAGCAGTTCGGGCAGGTCACTCTCGTTCGCCGAGGTGACATCATTGATAAAATGGCGAAGGTCGGGTTGCTGTGTTAGTCCCATGTCTTTGGATGGTAACCTCCATTTTGCCGCCAGATCCAGCCGCTCATACTTACTGTTTGCACGTCCAACCTTGCCACCTGTGTAGGCGTAAGCGTCCTCATTATTTAACCTGATGTTAGTAAAAGTCATTGTAGTCCCTGCGCTCGTCTGGAGCCTTCTGTGTCACCTCCTGCTTCTTCGCCACTCACTTTAACCAGTAAATCGTGTAATGGAACACAATATATCAATCAGAAGTCGTAGGGTTATCACCGGTGGGCCGTCTATGTGGTGTAGTTTGCAATAGCAGCCGGGGTGTCGTCGGTGTTAACTCACTTGATGTCTGTCTCTGGTTGATAACAGTGCCTTGTTGTAGTTGAATATACAATGTTGAGGGTTCTCTATATTAACACTATGGCAGGCAGAAAGGTAAACTACCAAAACCTAACCTGGGGGAAGCCCAACCTGTACAGGGAGAGCCGACCAGGTAGGACGGTTATACACGGTTTGATAGCATCGTGGTGGTACATACCAGCTCCTGAGACTCTCCTCTACACGCTGGTTTTTTTCCGCTTCTTCGTACGTGATATATCAACTTACGTGTTCATGCTGACTAATCTGAGGTAATATGTCGGTGGTACGGCCATTATCTTTGAGAGCAACATGAAGTGGCGAATTTCGGACGTGTCTGGCGGCGACTTCGGGTGTTTTGAACGTGACAAATCTTAGATCGCGCCTCGCTTATGCTCCATCTAAGAAAATACACCACTTATACTGTTGACCAATTCACTTGAACATGTTATATCCGACACGCATATAATGATTAAGTTTGGCAGTACTGTCCGATACTTGTAAAATAGAGTTCCAACCCTCCTACAGTTTATTATACTGTAGTTTGCAAGTGCCTTAATGGGGGGGGGGGGGGGGGGGTCACCGTGGACCACGCCCAGTATGACATGTACGCCCTGATATTGTTTTCCAACTACGACTAGTTCTGTTCAGCTTTCTGCGCTCGTGCATGTATCATGCAAGGCGGCGTTTTTTTCTTCTCTCGGATTCGTGGTGTGACAAGTATGACGTATTCATGCATGATCAGATGTGTACAGTATCTGAAATGGAGATCTTGGGGCGCCAGGAACTCCAATGGACTTTAATAGCGATGAATATCACTGGTATACTCTTCAAGTAGACAAACCTTGCTCCCTTAAACCTCTACAGTAACTCCGTGCTTGTAGTACCCCTAACTCCGATTTCTCCGAACACAGCGCCTAGGTGGATGGGATCAGTTCACTATATACATATATACAATAATATTAGACTAGGTGGTGGCAAAGACGTCGCAGTTGTCCTGGGCTCCGATGGAGGTAACTCCTCCCATGTACTTCTGTAGCACCTCGGGAACAGCAATGGTCTTTGTCTCCGGATCGTAGTTGCTCTCACAGATGGCAGCAATTACTCTGGGCACAGCCAAAGCCGTACCGTTGAGAGTCTGGGCATACACCTTCTTGGCGTCTCTCAGCTTGAAAGTGGTATGCAAACGTCGACTCTGGTAGTCGAGACAGTTGGAGGTGGAGGTGATTTCACCCCAGTCTCCTCGGCCAGGAAGCCAGGCCTCAATATCGTACTTCTTAGCGGCGGGGTAACCGAGCTCGAAAGCTGGCATATTGAGAACCCGAGCCTTGAGACCGAGATCCACAACCACAGACTTTTGGAATGCAAGCATGTCTTCGAGAATGGCATCTGCTGATTCAGGAGAAATGGTCCATGCAAACAGCTCTACCTTGGTGAACTCATGCACTCGATACAGACCCTTGGTATCTGCTCCTCGAGCTCCCGCTTCAGCTCGGTACGACCGACTGACTCCAGACACCTTAACGGGGTCGCTTGTGTACTTGAAAGACTTGTCAGCAGCCCATGCAGCCAGCGGGATTTCAGCAGTGCCAGCCAGACAATGGTCCTGGTCCTCAATAGCGTAAATCTGCTTCTCTCCTCCGACATCTCGGGGCTTGAAGCCACATGCATGTGCAACCGACTTTCGGATGATGGTGGGAGGGGCTACAGTCATCCATCCACTGACACGGGCCTTATCCAGAACATAGGCCACAAGAGCCTGTTCAAGCTGAGCCCCCTGACCCAGCAAGTAGTACCATCCATATCCCGAGGTGTTGGCCGACGTCTTTGTGTCGAGCAGATTGAGACTATGGCCAATTTCGTAATGTCCTACGTCGGACTTGTACTGTCGGTCGGGGTTGAGGATCTCCAACACCTCCACGTCGTCTCCCTGGGGCACGGTGGAGTGAATGACGTTGGGGACCAGCTCCATGAGAGAATTGAGGGTTGCGATGGCCTCTCTCTGGTTCAGATCCATAGCTTTCATGAGCTTTTTCGCCTCGGAAGCTTCCTGTGCGAGCGCCTTCTTGTCCGTGGCCACCTTGATCGCATCAGACACCTTTCTCTGCTTGTGTCGAGCCTCATCGTACTTCTGGGTGCATTCTCGATACTGTTGGTAGGCTGATTCAAGCCGCTCGAGCTGCGAAATGGTGTCTTCAGGAAGCTGTCGCTGAATGGCTTCTCGAATGATGGTTTCTTGGCCGATTCCAGTGATTTTGCCCTTGTAATCGTGTTTCGGGGCCTTGAGGTTTTTCCACTCGTCAGCCTGTAGTGACACAGATGTGCTGGAGAAGAGACGAGCGTTTACCCTGGGGACCGCACGAGTAATTCGCCTTAACATTGTGGTTTCAGTTGATATTGGTGATGGTTCGACAGTTGGTTTTCGTGCATATGCATGATACCACCAAACGCTAATTCTCGCAACAATCAGATGGAGTGGTTACGGAATAACTACATGATTCGAAACAACTTGAATATAATACTAGTAATTGGGGAAAAAACCTGAATTTATACCACCACAACATCGCCGTCAGAAGTAAATAGAAGTTGTCCCCATCGCCTTCACAACTGGCGTTCTGTATCCAACCTTTCTATTGCTTCAAACAGGATACGGAAGGCAACAAGACAACAAGGCTAAGCGACAAGGCTAAGCGACAAGGCTAAGCGATAACAGGCTAAGCGACTATTTTGGTGTGAACAGATATATATACAATACTAAGCTGTTGATTACCACAACCGACACACGGCTGCAATAGCTTCCGACAGTTCGAATGAATATCTCTCTTGACACCATTAGTAGTACTCGTACAACCGTCGGAGTTAACCGAGACATACCTACCTACCGCAAACATTGAAGCTATATCCACATCTACATCTACAAGTAGCCATTGCCATTCGCTCCTAGTGTTTAAATTTCGTTTACCAGCTCGTGGCTCTCTCACCAGATACCTACTTGTAGTATAAGTCATTCTCTCCTTCCACATGTATCTAGCACAGTTGTCTACTGTACTGTATGTATGTACTGTACTAATAGCAACTCTTAGAGAACTATCAAGTACTTCTATTACTCGCAGGTAAAGATCAGCGACTTGTGTTAAGAGATAAACTACCATTGGACTATACACATTGCTACTAGAAACGTATCTTGAGGAACTCGAGCTGACTCTGACACAGTCTTGGAGCAGTGTTCAAGCACGGAGCACGGGCCTGTTCAAGCCAGACCTGTTAAATCCCACCGAAGAGAACAATCTATGACAACGACCAAGCTTAGAAATACTACTTGTAGCTAACACGAGCCCAGCCACACTCCTGGAGCTGCATGGCTACGGTTACATGAAACCGAATCGAACAATTGGTCAGACCTTATTCTACAAATTTTCGCTCGTGTGAGGGGGACAGAATATGCTGCAAGAGGGTCTTTACACACAACAAAGTGCCTAAAATGATGGTCCAGACCATGTTAATGGCCTCTACTTGCCCACTACAGTCGCACAGTTCATAGAATACATATCTTGAGTCTACACTTAGGCGGCGTTATAACCTTGGTATTAAATACAGTACCCAAATTTTTGGCGAAAAGTGGACAACTTTCCAGAAGATGCTTGGAGTAACTCCATTTAGAATCGGAGCTTGGTGAAGAACCACTTGTTCTTACCAGACTTGTGTCGCTCCTCAAAGGCCTGCTTGATGGTCTTCTTGGCGTCCTCTCGGAGAGTGGGCTCGGCGAAGGTCTCAGTGCCAATGACGTTCTTGAGGTTGGAACCGAGGTCGAGGGTGTATCGAGTGGGCATCATGTGGTTGTAGTTGACGACCTTGATGAAGGGCTTGACCTTGGTTCGCTTGGCGATCTTCTTGGCGTCCATGTCAGCGGAAACCTGGAGAGGGTATCGCTCGACACCGGCAACCAGAGCGTGGGGGAAGGGGTGAGCCTTGGTTCCCTCATCGTGAGCCTTGATGATCACGACCTTCTTACCAGCGTATCGGCCTCGAACAACGAGAGCTGAGTTAGTGGGATTCAAATGATTTGAGAGAGCGTCGTCTGTTTCTGAGGTCCTGAGATCCAAAGCAGAGGGGAAAGTCTGGTTAAGGAACAGACGCAAACAAAAAAACACAGAGCAGGACAGAGGACGAAAGCTGGAACACACAATGACCTGCTGGCAGGCTGTATGTATCTTCGAACCGTGTCCTGTGACCCTGATGTGTCTGTGAAGACTGTCTTTGTGTCTACCCAACCGATAACCCCGACGTTCAGAACGTCCTCCTGGCGACTCAAACGCAACTCCTCCGTTTCCATCGCAATATCCAGGCTCGCTGGCTTCAAATATCCCTTTCAAACATACCAACTTTGCCTGACTTCAAAAACTTGTTGGACATTTTTTAGTCGTTATGTGTCGAATGACTTGAACAGTGGAAGGAAAAAGTCGATGTGCAACTATGAAAATTCCCAAACCTTTCGCAGGCCTGAGATTTACTGAGGCTTCTTTGTCCACCACGTTGGGAGTGGGACTGGTTTTTCCCAAAACGGAAACTTACTCTGCATAATCATGTGATCCGAACGGAGTTCAGAGTTTGAGGGCGTGTCGCAGTTCGATTCCCCCTTGGGACTATATTAGCGAAGCCTATTTCCCTAACTCTTGAGACGACCCCGTTCCTAAAAGGCGGGACTGGACCCACTAAAACGTCACCAAAAATTACACGGTCAGAATCCCTAACCATGGGGAGTCAAAAACTAATGTAGAAATGGCCAACAATAAAACCATGTAGAACTGCCGTTTACGGAAACAGCACCTGCTTAGTAACCACAAGTAGCGTACAATACTTGTACTTGTATCAGGAATGCTCTCCTGCCCGAATATTGACAGTTAAGCAGCCCTTGTTGGCTCGGTGTTGCATCAAATCAAGACTATGGCAAAAATGGTGAACCTACGTACAGGTGAAGTTTGTATGTACAAGTTGAGAATAACGTCCAGACCTGGAACCGAAGGAATGAGTACAAACAACTGTAATGTTTTGTTTCAACAGAGATACTCCAGCTGCTTGTAGACGTAGTTTTAATTCTACTTGAACGATATCTCTCTTTCTACTCTACTTGGGTTGTGGTCGGACTCAGAACGGACTCGAAAAACAGCCGTGCATGAGAAGAAGCTTTGAAGGAGGAGGTTGAACGTATACAGTAGGACACTGCCATTATGCTATCGTATGGGTGACTGGTACTTGTATTAACTGTGCAGTATCTTACCGGTTCGGGCAGTGTTTTTACAACAGTCCAGAGGTATTATTGGTTGTATCGCATTATTATTGACATGCTACGAAATATGAATGTTGCTGGACAAGTCGTCAGACTGATGATACTAAGTATATACTGTAGTACCAGTATGAGTACGAGTACATGTACACTAACATCCATATTTCGTAGCATGTACTCAAATTCAGTGACAGGTACCAGTATAAACAGCTAATCCACCGTCCAGATAGAACCGTACAGATTCAATGGTCTGATTATCAGTACTGGTTACCGCGCAACTGTCTGTACTGTACCCGACTTTCGTCAAAAATATTATCACAGCGTGTCGTCATGGCAACGGCGAGATGATGTACTTGTACTCGTACTCGTACTCGTACAAGAAAAGTCCCTGTGCAAGTCGCTGTTCGGTAATAATGTCGACTCAACAACAACAAACAGCTGGCGTATGTGCAGCAATCTCATGACAGGACAATACAAGCATTGGTCACCAACCCCACTCACTCGTGTTAGCGCACTCTTGGTTCAACTATATATAGAAGTTACCAAAGATATGGGGACACGGGTGAACGGTGCTACGTGGGGGACCAAAGAAGTCAAAAGAAGTCAGAAATAACATAACACACACTTTCAGGTCACTTGTATCAGAGTAACCACAAGCCACGCTTCCTCTTGGTCAACTTCTTGACCGGTTCCGTGGCATCTCAAAATCGGTGTTTTGCTGGGTGGTCGCTATCAAACTCTAAAACACGCATTGTTTACCTGTGCGCGTCAGCCGTGTCGCATCATGCATCAACACAAAGAGTAAGCGAGGTGAGGTGAGGTGGGAAATTAACAGCACTCGAAACAGAACTCCACACAACTTGTCATGAGTGGTAAGGACAGAAAACGGCCAATGTGAGTTACCGACGGGTGCTAGAGGCGTTTACGAAGGGGCCTGGTTTGATTGTTTCACAGCCGCAGAGCAGGGGGTTTTTTGTGTCCACTGGGATGGGATGCACCTCCTATTGCACAGTTAGGACGTTCATGTTGTGGTTTTTGTGGTTCTTGTGGTTGAGGAGACAATTAAGAAGAACAGTTTATTTGAGGGAGCTGTGTCGGTGGTCTCTCAAAACCGCCCCGACCCACCCTATTTGAGCTCAGAACTCCACACCATCTGAATGGGGGTGTTGTCTATCATGCACACCATCAACCATTCAGTTTTGAACCTGCTCAGACTTGCTCGATACAGATATACAAAGTAGGACATGTCTTCTGCGTGATGTCTTCCCGTTTCACCCCCTTAGGTCATACTAACACAGTTGGGATTCTGCAGACCCAGAACGAAACCCTCCCCCCCTACCCATGAACCCCTCTTCACCAGGGCTACGTTCAGCTCCGACTTCTGGAGGACAGCTTGGAGGTAGAGTGGCCAACTCGCCATTCAAAAGGACCCTCGATCCTCGAGCAGACGAGTCGCCCACAAAACACGCGACGTCCTCCTCCTTTGCTCCAGCCATGAGTTCCCACACAGCAGGCACGTCCTCTACACGGCCACAAACAGCTCCCATCGGAGAACTCGAAGATACCATCGGTCATATGCAAGACTCTCTCGAATCCCTGATTTCGCGCTCAAACTCCAACGGAAAGGCCCTCAACGAATTCAGAGGAGATGTCAAGAAGAGTAGCACGGCTCTGACAGCTATCAAGGCCGAAGTCTCAGCTACCTTCGCCAGTCTGACTTCTTCACTCGATGTCTTTATGGACCAGATGGGAAAAGCTCTGGAGGACAACAAACGAAAGCTGGATGAGACTTCCCCCACTGCCATTTTGACTGGCCACATGAATCGTATCCACAACGGAATCGACAACCTCTCCACGGCTATGAGAGTATTGGAACAAGGAAACTTGGATGTCACAGGTTCGATCTCAAAGGTGAAGAGCGACATTGTCAGCCAGATTATCAGTCTGCTGGATTTCAAGGAGGTAATTCAGGTTGTGCAGGACGGAAACAAGCAGCTAGATAGTTCCTTCACCTCGAACCTCATGTCTGTTCAATCAGACCTCAAGCGCTTCCGAGAACTGGATAGAAGTGACGTGGAGGATATCAAGAGCTGTCTCGACAGTCTTTCTCAGGCTGTCAAGGAGACCCACCAGAACCAGCTAACAGCCTCGGTTGACGAGGAACAACTCATCAAGCTTCGAAAGATCAACGAGGACCTTGAGGGTCAACTTGCCGCGTCTTCTCTCGACAAGCGAAACCATGCTGCCAAGCTGTCCAAACTCGAAGCTGAGGTTGAGGTTCTGCGCAAGACCGCCGCCGAGGCTACAGGAGCACGGGAAAAGGCTGAGAATGACTCCAACATTCTCAAACAGGAGAACGAGAAACTGCGACACGAGAGCCAGCTGCTCCAGACACAAAACCAGTCGATTCGAGATACCCACGGCAACTACAAGGATCAGATCAAGGGGCTTTCGCTGGATGTGGAGAAGCTCAATGAGCAGTTGGAGGCTGCCAAGCGACAAGGCAGAGAGCTGGAGGATAACAAGAGCACGATCGAGTCTGTGAAGCAGGACCACAAGTTCGCCTTCGAGGCGTTGAGGGAGGACCACAAGACTGCGGTTGACATTCTGAAACAGGAGCATCAGACTGCTCTCAGAGATCTCAAGGAGGAATTGAAGGGAGAGCACAAGGTGATTGTGGACGACATGAAGGCTGATCACGAAACTGCGCTTTCCTCGCAGAAGGAAGCTATCAAGAGAGAGTACCTAGAACTTGTCGCTTCGTTGAAGAAGGACCACAGTGGACATGTTGACACTCTTAAAGCTGAGCATGCTGATATGTTGTCCTCACTCAAGTCTGAACATGTCAGTATGGTTTCGTCACTCAAAAAGGAGCATTCTGATCGTCTGGATACCCTTGAGGCACGACACAAGGACTTGATCAGATCCAACAGTGACACCATAGAGAGCCTCAAGAAGAACATGTCTACCATTGAGCTGGCTCGTGGTGGAGAGGATCAGAATAAGGTGGATATTGAGCAAGCTGTGAGTGTTATTAAGGCTGACCACGTCAAGGAAATGCAAGCTCTCAAGGAGGTACATGCCAAGGAAATGGCGTCTCTGAAGGAGACTCACTCCAATTTTGCCGAATCGCTCAAAGAGAGTCATCTGAAGGAGCTTTGTGCTCTGAAGGATGCCCATGCCACCGCTGTGGAAGAGTTCAAGATCCGCCTTGAGGGTGCTGAAACAAACTACAAGGACCAGCTGGCACAGTGGCGAGAGGAGCATAAGACTGCCATCACTGGTATCACAAACTTCCGAGATGATAACATGAAGAAGATTGAAGCCGAATACCTTGAGCGGATTGCGGAGGTCAAACAGTGTCATTCTGACGTTCTCACTGAAGTGAAAGACCGACATGAGAAGGAGCTTGAGAGTGCACAAAAAGAGGCCACTATTCACCTGGCTACGATCGAATCTCTGAAGGAAGAACACAAGAAGGAGATGTCTTTAATGAAGGCAGAGCATGCGGAAGAGCTCACACAACTGAAAGAAGCCCAAGCCAGAGAGAATGCTGTTCTTAAGGAAGAGTATGCAAAGGGGACTGCAGCTGCCGAGGAGAAACATGCCAAGGAGATGGGTGCTGCTAAGGAGGAGCATGCCAAGGAGCTGGTGGCGATCAAGGAGAAGCACGGCAAGGAAATGGCTTCTGTCATGGCTGAACATACGCAGACTCTTGCCTCCCTTGCTGATGATCACAAGCAGACCACCTCTGCCGCACAAGAGGAAAACAAGAAAGCTCTTTCTACAGCCCATGAGCAACACAAGAAGGCTGTTTCTGATCTTAAGGAGGAGCACAAGCAGACCGTTGCCTCAGTAACAAAGGATTATGACGGCAAGGTGTCTTCACTGGAGGAGAAGCATGTTACTGCTATGGCCTTACTGAAAACCAAACACGAGGGTATGGTTTTGTCCCTGAAGGAGGAGCACGCCAAAAGTCTTGTTGCGTCTAAGGAGGGCTTTGAAAAACATCTTGCTGGTGTTAAGCAAGAGCACACTGAGGCTCTCGCTGCCTTCAAGTCTTTGAAGGAGGAGCACACTGCCGAGGTTTCTGAGATCAAAAAGACTCACGCTGAGGAGACGCAAGCTCTTAGAGATGGTTTCAGTTCCCTCACCGCTGTCGCCACCAGCTTGGGGGACCAGCTGCATGCATCCGAAAGTACTGTTGGTGACCTGGAGAAGAAGTTGGCCGAGGCCACGTCTGTTCTAGAGCAGACTGTTTCCGATGCCAGCGTAAACATCAAGGAGTCGTGGGAGTCTACAGTTTCTGGGTTGAAGCTCGAGTCTGACCTCGCTGCTTCTAAGAAGGAGCTGAAGGAAGTTACTGAGAAGCTCACTGTTGTCAAGGAGGAGCTCATTGACATCACGTCCAAGTTGACTGAGGCCAAGAAGGAGCACATAGAACTTACTGAGACAGTGTCTGAACTCCAGGCCCGCAAGAGTGAGCTCACCAATGCCAACGACGGTGCCAATGAGTGTCTTCGGATCAGACTGGAGTCTCTCAAGTCTCTGGAAAACCGTGTCAAGAGTCTCAACGACAAGACTCTGGACTCTCTGGTGGACCGAAGCAAGTCCATTTTGGGCTCTGCCACCATGTCCATTCTCAACAGTGGACAGCTCAACTCCCAGGGCCAGCCCACATCGTCGAAACGAAATCTGTCTCTTGCAGGCAACGTCATTCGTGAGTCTGCCACTTTGTTGAAGCCTGATCTTGACGATGAAGATAAGGAGAACCCTATCATGGTCATGAAGCGGGGCATGGGTAGTGTTGGAGGTAAGGGTCGAAGTGTTAGCATGTTCCATGATGCGCATAATGCCTAGAAATTCTATGTAAATGACGTACAGTAGATCAATACTAGTATCATATCATATCTGATCCAAAATTAGTACTCGATTGAAATATATATATGTACATAAAATGCAAAGCCGCTGCTGTATCATCTGGACTAAAACTTTTCCCGTCCAGCCTTGTTCACACTTCTGAAGCTTGCAACACCCCACTCTCCCAGCACTCCGAGAGCAGACACTCTCCATCCTCTGTAAAGATCCTCCAGGGGCATCTGGCCAGACAGCAGGTGCCACCAGACAGCCACAGTGGAGGTCTGGACAACGGGCTTGACAATCATGGCACCAGAGGGCAGATCCAGGTGGTTCACTTGTGCTCGTCGCAACATAGTCTCCAATGGCAGCTTGACGATCATGGTCACGTACGCGCTGGCCAGGTTGAACAGTCTGTCAAGCACGGGGAAGTGGTACGAGTCAATGCCCAGCTTGGTGATTTTCCAAAGAGGTAGAGTGTGTCGCACAATAGATGTACAGAAAGAGCCGAGGAAAGTGGGCACCAGCAGCTCGGGAGGGCACAGAAGCGACTTGAGCTCCACGAGCGACTGTCGCACGGAACGGGGCTTGGTGGAGAGTGTAGACACAATCAGACGTGTTCGGATGAGATCGAGAGGAGCCACAAGGAGAGAGGTGATCACTGAAGCGCTGACGGCTACAACGATAGAGGTGATGGGAGTAGGGGAGTGAGCGACCTCTTCCAGAAACAGAGGGTCCGGAGAGTTAGAAATGGAGCTGAAGAATCCAGAAAACCATGCCTCCAGAGTCATTGTAAGAGCTCCAAGCAGGAAGGAGGCGTTGAGAGCTCTCCATGGTCCCCGAACTCCGTCAACCTCGTTGAGAGCCAGCAGAATGTCCCAGTTGCGTGTAGTTCGGGCCTGTAGCTGGCTATGGTAGTTCTTGAGGAACTTCTTGAGTCGCTTCTTCTGGTCAGGTAGAGGGTCTGAATCCAGTACAATAGGGGAGTCGCCTCCGTGACTATGATTTCGGCTGTGGGTTCGAGGACTCAAGTCTCCCAGCGTTTCTCTATGGTTGCTTTCGAAATAGTCAATCTCTTCGTCCTCCTCTCGCTCCTCTTCCTCCTCAAGAGCCACTTCAATAATGTGGTCCTCGACCTCGGCCGCGCTCTCCACTCGTTGCAAATGACTCCAGTCTCCTACCTGCAGCAGTAGCTTGCTGACCTCCCAGGGCTGACTCAGAAAGGTCTTGCCGTAGAGCTGGAACAGCGAATGCATGGCATTTCGAACCGACTCGGACGTTCCGGTAATGTCGTAGTCAATCTCAATGCCATCAAACAGATCGCCGAAGTTGTGGTTGCCCACATTGCGGGTCAGTCGGCTGCTGTTGCCACCTTCAAAATGTGTGTAGGACCCAGAGGTAGTGGCTCCGCCAGGTGCGTCGGAGAAGTTGGGGAACTGTCGCTTGGTGTACAGCGTGCCTGTTCCAAACGTATCGGCGTTGTAATAGGGCCGTAATGTGTTGTCGGTCGCCATGGTGGTGGTGATGATAGCGATAGAATAGTACGATTAATCTCAGCTTGCCATATGCACAATTTTAGTTTAAATGGGACAACAGAGTTGGGCCAGAATCCCTGTGCTGGAGGTTGCTGGGACAGCTCGAGTACCAGCACTTGTAGCAAGTGGGTTGGTGATGGCGGGGCTGGTTTGTGGCCCGGATTTTGGGGTCTGGGTCTTCTTTTAATACTTTTTTTCTTACAACTCGCTGTTTGCTTATATAAGCAGATATGATGATCAAGGCCGCGAGGTATATAAAAATAAAAATAAAAATAAAATAAAAATAAAAAATGGAGACTTTCAAGGAAGAACGAGGGAATAATACGTTAAATATACCTCTATTGGAGGATATTTGTATAATACAAGTACAAATACATCAGGTCAGTTTGAAGTCACGTGATGACATTAGCGGTTTGTCGTATCATCATCCCATATAACCAGCATAACCAGCTTACAAGTACAAATCGTACAAGCACTACAAGTAGTACTCTTACTAATGTGTCTTTCTCAGATCACTGACATTTGCCAATCTATACTCTTCAAACAAAACAAATACCAATATCATTATAATTTACATGATGGCAGAAACAAGCCTCGTAGTTACCATTCGCGCCCTTCATTCTACCAATCCATGGCCAATGCACCTTACACGCGATGGTGCACTGTCTCGATACCCTCCTATGCAATGCAATCACTTCTTGTAGTTGATGAGGAACTCCCCCAGAGCCCGGACGGGGTCCTCAGGCTTGTCCTTGGCAATCTGTCGCATGCCAGCCAGCAGGGCGGGACTCACCTCCTTATTGAGCCACAGTCGCGTAGGAGCGCCGTAGTTTTCGGCAGGGTTTGGGAGCGAGGCAGTGGAAGCCGTCTCCTGCTTGATTGGCTCCGCCGCGGGTGTGGATGTGGAAGTTGGTGGGGTAGCCACCGCTGAGGGAGTGTGTGTAGATGATATTTCAGACACGGAAGCAGCAGGGATGGCAGGCTCGGGACCAGGCTCTGTCTTGGCCACAGCAGTCTCCGGAGCCGCAGCTGCAGGAAAGGCGTCAGTCATGGGTGTATCAGCCATTTTCTTGTCTGTATTCGATGCGGGAAGGGATTGTGGAGTCGTCTTTTTGATTCTGGCGATGTCAGCGCACTGTCTTAATAACGAACCTTAATCCCAAACTCTATCCCCCACACGTTATTCGGCTCGAACTAATTAATCCGAAAGCACCTTCTCCACTCCCCTTCACTTCACTCCCCTAAATGGCCACACCACTCCCCTTTGATCTTCCGCTGGAAAAAATTGACGAGCAGGAAGGCGAATGCATTCTCATGGGCTTCAACGCCGACTACGCGTTCGAGCTGGGCTCCCAGATCCGAGAACGCGCCAAGAAGGCAGGCAAGTGCATTCTGATCGATATTACCACCGTCACCGGTCTCACCTGGTTCCGGGCCGCTTCCGGACTGGGAACCAACATTGATAACCAGCACTGGGTGTCCCGAAAGCGAAACGCTGTTATTCGATTCGGTCGAAGCAGTTTCTTTCTGGGATGCAACATGAGACAGAAGGGCCGAACTCTGCAGGAGGCCTACGGAGTCAGTGACACTGAGTATGCTGCTCACGGAGGAGGATTCCCCATTCGCGTCAACGGAATCGAGGGCCCCGTCGCTGTTGTCACTGTCAGTGGTCTCCCTCAGGTTGAAGACCATACTCTTGTCTACCAGTGTCTCCGTGACTTTGCTGCCCAGCAACGAAAGGAACTGTCCTAACTAATTTAAGACTTTTGAGATGTTGATATTTCCCATTGCTAAGTACATCTTACACACGCGTTTTCGGGCGGCATCTAAGCGCTGGACTCCCCAATTACTTTTCGGAGACGGAGCGAGTGACGTGGAACGTGATTATATAATGGACTAAAATGGTGTTGCAGCTTCAATTTGATCTATAAGGAGGTGAAGGTGCATTGAGTAAGTACACCAGATCATCTCTGTCTCTACCATTAGCCCATACTTGTACTCGTACTCGTACTTGTACATAATCTCTACATGTGAAGGTCTCAGTCTCCCCCAACAAATTAAGGTTGGCTGCGGATATTCCCATTATTGCAGCCGTGGCATGAGGTAGCACCAGTATCATACTCCACAACAACTTTTCTCGCACAAACACAATGGATCCTTTTGTACAAGTCTGCGCGGATGCGCAAAACCAGCTGACGCAGACGCGAGACCTGCTGGAGCAGTTCCGGTCGGACCCTTCAAACCACAATACCCTTCAGGATCTCACAAACATCACAGAGGAGCTGGCAGAGACGATATCCGACCTTTCACAGTCCGTCGAGGCCGCCCAGGGCCGACCACAGCAGTTTGGTCTCAGCAGCGAAGATATCCAGGACCGTAGCAAGCAGGTTGCTCAACTCATGTCGCAGCTGGGTCAGGTACAGAAGGAGGTGAGCAAGATTCGGAACACAGGCACGCCACATGGCATCTACTCCGATGAGCCAGACGACACGGAGGCCCGAACTGCAGGGCTCACCCAGCAGATGTATGCAAGCCAGATCGAGGAGCAGGACAACGCTCTTGATGGCGTCTACAACACGGTGAACTCGTTGCGGGAACAGGCCAACGTCATGTCGCGGGAGCTGGAGGACCAGTCGTATCTCATTGATGACCTAGATCGTCACGCCGACTCGGCTGGCTCTCGGTTACAGCGTGGTCTTAAGAAAGTGGATTGGGTGGTGCGAAAGAACCAAGAGACTCTGGGTTCATGCTGCATCACTCTGTTGATTGTGGCCCTAATCATTCTGCTTGTTCTGCTCATTGCTCTGTAAGGGCGTTGTAACGTCAATAGCTTAACAGATAACGATTTACGATTGAACTAAGTAAGGGTACCACGCACATCAGTTTAGTGGTTCTTCTCCTCCCGAAGATATCCACTCTGGGGGGAGGGTTTATGAAAGAACACTCGCATTGGAGCTTGGGGCACAACTCGCAGAGTCAGTGTCGTGAGGAGAAACGGCTACGACGAGCTATTATATTTCCACTTCAATTCCCTTTCGGAACCACTGTCCGTGTTTCCGTCTCCATTTCTCCTATTTATTCCTCCCCTCTATGTGCTTCTGCACGTTGTGTGGGTATAAACCACATTTAGCCATAATATTGAGGTTCCCCCTTACTCATATAGACATACAGGAGATTGATTGACTGTGATAATAATTGTTTGTTGTTGCTGCCTTTTCCTGTTTTTTCAATTTTTTTCAATTTTTTTCAATTTTTTTTCAATTTTCAATTTTCTTTCAAATTCTCAATATTTTTTCGATTTTCCGAATTATTCTGGGCATTTGACTCGTCTCTCTTGCATCACGGAGCATGGATGCGCCGAGCTCCGTCCCAAGTCGATCGGACCGTGTCTTGGTGGTGGGATACATCGGAGGATCACTCCTACTCGTACAGTACAGTAAGCGGATTGCAAACCGGGTAAGTTACTATAGAACCGCTGCAGCTGGGTATGTATTTCTAAGCAGTTCCTGGTATGTGAGTTCCGCATGCGTCTTTGAGCGGCTCGAAAAACCGGGAAAAAGAAACAAAAAACACAAACCGGGTCAAGCCCTGTAGGGGCTAAGCTGGTACTTGTTTTTGAGACCCGGTGGACGTAAATCGAGCACACAATGTGCTTGTGTCCCTGAGTCAGTCGTTGCCCCCCCCTCCCTCCCCCCAGTCGGCACTTGACAAGCCCCCATTGGTGCCAAAAAATAGTCTTCCGATTGCTTCAGTCAACCTAATGCGACACACACACCACATGAAAAAGAAAGCAAGTTTCGGCGACCGTATCCCCTTAACAAGGGCATACAGCTAATATGGGTGACATTGTACCAGCACGAGCAGGAGGCGGTACCTGGCTGCGGCCGCAACGGTTTGGGGGGGGATTGCGCAACCTTATGCGACCAGTGCAAGTTGGGGGACGTAATTTCGTCGGGTGGATCCGCAGCATTACAATAGAGGGGCTAAAAGGTAGCTTAGCGAAACAACAAGAGGAACCGCAGACGGTTTTGGAGGGAGAGACTAGCTACTGGATTGTACCAACAGGGGACAATCATAGCTGACGTATGCACTGTACAAGGACCCTGATACCGCCGCCGGTAGGGATATGGAGATAAGTTAAGTGACTCAGGCACCCCTGACAGATGACGATGAGAAACAAGCAGGCCATTGTGGTGTCACATAACGCGCTTGTGTGGTGATGTCTCACTCGCCTCACACGATAATCTGACTAATTAATGTGTTGGTCTCAGGCGATTTGCACAGGAGCGCCGGTATCGCAGGGGTCCGCTCAAAATCACATCAACGGAGATTGACAACCCCGGCGGCAGCGGAAAGAATAGCCGTGCCACCTAAATGGCAACTCCGCGATTGACGAGACCACGAGATAAGAGCCTGTTGTGCAGCGCGCTAGGCCGGAATACACACAATCGCATGCCTCGCATGCCTCGATGGTTGCCATTTCCGTCCTGGTACACGGTCTTCTTAAGCTATCGGAAGCCACAAGTGTACGATGCATACGGTAGGAGCCTGACGGAGCCTGACGAGCGGGGTGGCTATTTGCAAGCCGGTCTCTGCTATGATACATGGTGTGGCGAGTGTGGATCTCGCCAAACTTATTCCCTGAGGTTGCCTATCGTACCCTCCTCCGCCCACCTTCCCCTCCAAGCTAAACATCCCAAAAGGACCTTTTGGGCATTTCAAGGTATTTCCTTACCCTCATATTTAAACAATAGTCACCCCATTTCCACCTCCCAGTGCACGTTTTATGCCTGGCTGGAAATTTAATTGGCCGTTTGTAAGCATTTTCATGTACTGCGATATATTACCATACAGGTCTCTTCGGGGGCGCATCCACGGACTGCAAAACCAAAAATAAAATAAAAAAATAGACACAAAACCCCGAAACAAACCTGGAGATCCGAAGCTCTGGACACAAGATCAACGTCGAAGCCTCCACCCGCACTGACTCCCCCCCCCCATATATATCCTCGTAGCCTCCTCAACGTGGTCTCTCTCTCTTTCTTTACTCCCAGCCCTTTGACTACTAGAGAACATCTTATTTCGCACAGGCCTAAAAATTCTGCGCGACCCTATGCACAGGAGCCGACATAACGACACATTATACTGTGATAAATAGCATTGAACGGTCAAACGCAGCACCCCAACCCCACCAGGTCATACGACGTCATCGCGATATATTAGCTAGGGCGACAGCTTGCGTGCCTTCTTCCTCACACCCAACAGCACGTCTTTCGACCCAGTGCGCCACGACGCTGGACCAATTATACACAATCGACAGGGAAAAAGACAAAAGTCACTTTGTAGAAAAACACACATCCACATACTACACACTCACTCACCCTCACACACACACACACACACCACATTCACACTCACCCACACACACACCACTCCACACCAGGAAACACACATACCCACAGCCACTTCACTCTTGTCCGGCAATGTCTGAAAAAGAAGAAATTGTCATTGTGGGCGCCGGCATCATCGGTGTGTGCACGGCATACTATCTGCTGAACCACCCCAAGTTCGACCCAAAGAAACACCACATCACCATCATCGAGGCGGTACGAGCGGCTGGAGGCGCCTCCGGAAAGGCCGGCGGACTGCTGGCTCTGTGGGCCTTCCCGTCCCAGATTGTGCCCATGTCCTTCGCCCTACACGAAAAATTGGCAGACAAGTACAACGGAGCGGTGGAATGGGGGTACAGACGGGTCAGCACGGTTTCGGTGGAGGGCAATCTTATGAAGACCGGCCCCGCCCCCCTGGGTAGAAAAGTGGCTGGCAGAGCCCCCACACACTCATCGGAGAAGGGCCCCGACGTGGACTTGCCTGAGGACCTGGACTGGATCCGGCCCGAAGTTATCGACTCGTGGTCACATCTGGGTGGCACCGACTCCACCGCTCAGGTGCACCCCTTCAAGTTCACAACATTCATCCTCAAAAAGGTGCTCGAGTCTGGCCACGCGACCCTGGTGCTGGGTTCCGTCAAGCGAGTCAACACCCGGTTGAACGATGATGACGAGGAGGAGGCTATCTCAGTTACATACACGGCATCCCCCGGAGACGAGCGCACGATTGCTGCATCCAAGGTGGTTCTGGCCGTGGGACCATGGACATCCAAGCTGCTGCCCACCTGTCCGATATCCGGTTTGCGAGCACACTCCATCACCATTGTGCCCACCAAACCCACCACAGCATATGGCATCTTCACAGAGCTGCGAGTGTCGCGAAACCGATACGTCAGTCCCGAGATCTACGCTCGAAAGGACGAAATCTACGTGTGTGGCGAAGGCGACTCGCTGCCTGTTCCGGAAAACACAGACGCAGTGGAGGTAGAGCGAGAGCGGTGCGACGAGCTGTTCAAGTGGGCTGGAGACCTGTCGCACCAGCTCAAGAACGGAAAGGTGCTCAAACGTCAGGCTTGCTATCTGCCGGTGGTAGATGTTCCTTCGTGCACTGGCCCCCTGATTGGCGAGACCACCACATTGAATCTGTTTTTGGCATCGGGACACTCGTGCTGGGGTATCAACAACGCCCCAGGAACTGGACTGCTCATCGCCGAGCTGCTTCTCGATGGCGAGGCCACTTCGGCAGACATCTCTCAGTTTGATCCCAAGCTGTATTTCGACTCTTCTGAGTTGTAAGCTACCCGCTGATAGAAGACATGGAGGATGCACATTACAGGACACATACACACGGCGCACACATACCGACCGACCAACCCCAACTTACGAACAATCCTCACACAACACACACAACACACAATGCGGAAAGAGCTCTAGGATGGCAGAGCGCAGGCTTCAGGTACGCTACGTACTCCGGCTACGAAAGGTCTACATGCGGGTTAGAGAGCTGTACAAGTAGCATGTTTTAGGGCCTGTGATGTATGTAGAATAAATAACACAAAACAAAAAGCTTTGTACGGTATTGTACGAGTCGGTGGGGCCGCGCAAGCATGAACGGCACCGGCACCACGCATTGTAGAGATCTATGGTTCGTCTAAGGTTGGGGTTTAGCCACCTGTTGGTAGCAAGTCAACCACTTGTGGATCAGCCACACGGCGGAGAATTCCGGTCCCTGCTCTGTCTCAGAGGCTAACGTGGAATCATTGAAAATATGACTCCATTTTTGAAACATCAGGCGAAGATGCACATGTTCCCCCTGAAGCAATGGGCGTGACCCTTCAGGGGTCTTTTCGTTGTTGGAGACAAGCAAGGTCGCCACACTTGTTCGACGACGCACGTCACCGTGCACAATTATGTACCGGTACGATGCACATACAGCGAAAGGGGTACTAACTATTAGTACTGTACGAGTACTTGTAGATTTAGTGCGGCCTAAATACATGCCTATTTCTTTGTTTGTTTGTGAGTCAGACATAGAGGGTGGCAGAAATGTCTTCAACCGGAACCAGAATACGAGTATTGGTGCTTGTACCGATGGCTTCTGGAGGATGGCTACTCCCTGTTAGGTTTCGTCTTAACTATTGACCGACACTAAAACGCGCATTTTAGTTAGAGCCGGGAATGTTGCAAGGACAGACGGAAAATCTGGGTTGGAAAGTGAGTGTGAACGAGCCTGGTACAAACGACGATAAGAACCCCACTCTAGTTGTTCCAAGTGGCAACCAGAACCTCCTTTTCTCGCTTCATCACCTCACCCACCCATGTCCAAATCCCACCTACAGGGTTAGGGCTGATCTGAAATCCCAATTGTCGAATTTCATGAGTACTTAGCAGACAAGAAAAACCGCAGCGGCAGCATAATCCACAACCATGAACATCCGAAAAGCGACGGTGGAGGATCTGGCAGGTATGCAGAACTGCAACCTGACCAACTTACCCGAAAACTACGTGCTCAAGTACTACCTGTACCATGCCATCTCGTGGCCCCAGTGCTCGTTCGTGGCTACCATGCCGGCCAAGGACTCGGAAAACGGCGAGAAGATTGTTGGATACGTTCTGGCAAAGATGGAGGACGACCCTGTTGTGGCACAAAATAACCCCGACAAGAGCAAAGAAGAAGATGATAGACCACATGGCCACATCACTTCGCTGTCTGTGATGCGGACCTACAGACGTATGGGAATCGCAGACAAGCTCATGCGACTGTCTCTGCGAGCCCTGTGCGAGGTCTACGGAGCCCAGTACGTTTCCTTGCATGTGCGAAAGTCCAACAGAGCTGCTCTGCACCTGTACCGAGACTCGCTCCAGTTCGAGGTGAAGAAGCTGGAGAACGGTTACTACGCCGACGGTGAGGATGCTTACAGCATGAAGAAGGAGCTCAGTGTTGACCCCGACATTGAGAGTGATGACGATCTGCTTGTCGACGACATTGCTGAGCACACTGAGGTGTCTTTGTAGGTGGACGGATGAGCCTGACAGCTGAAAAGGAAAAAAGGGCGGAGGATTGATGAATGGCCAAGGCCACAATTTGTACAGTTATGAAGTTTTAACCACTTGTGGACTTGTATTTGTAGCGTAGTAGACATCGAATATCTGAGACGGGCTCCACAGTAAGTACCGTAGTAATGTCGAGTTACTTTCAACCATTCATTCATCTATGGCTCATCCATCTATATATATGTCGTTACTATGCAGCGATTTTCTGGTCCCTCTCAATGACCGCCTGGTCAAACTTGATGAGGAAGACCGTTCGCAGCGGATGATCTTCGTCCTCAACTGTGTGAGCACTTACCTTGGCAGGGAACTTGGCTCCGTTGAGCACGGCCTCAATGATACCTGCGGCGTAAGCAGCCACACTGAGTTGCGAGTTTTCTCGTGGCACAGAAACGTATTTGCTGACCACGGGCTCATTGTCGATAATCATGTACTCGTTCTCTTCATCTCGCGACTTCTCCAGGCCGTCAGCTGCACGGCCAAATACCATCTTCCACACGTGGGTATGCACAAACTCGAGAATTCCCAGGATCTTGTTTTCTCGTCTTCCTCCTGCTGCGCCCTTTGCTGATGCGCCTGCTGTGGCTTCTCTAATAGTCACCAGCTCCAGTGCTCTTTGTCCCACATGGTATCCAAGAGTGTTTAGACGTGTTTCGAGATCAGGAAGCGACCCGGCGTTGGCTCCAGCCTCTTTTCGCTGTCGCAGTAGATACTGGACGAGTTCAGAGAATAGGAATGCAAAGGCGTTGAGCGACACCTCGGGGGTTCGGCGGTTGATGTTTCGCTCGTAGATAGATCCAGGCTTTCGGATAGACGATGACGACGTCGTGGGAGCAGTCATCTGTGGCGGATAGTCGGGAGCCGAGTTGGTAAGCTGGGCATTGGGATTGAGGGCGCTAGGGAAGGTGGAAGACGAAGCACTGGCAGGGGATTGCGCCGCAGTGGGGTGTGGAAGCGTCGACGAGGGCGTTCGGGGGATTTGTGGCACTCCCTTGGACGAGGGAATGATCGGCGTGGAAGGTCCTCTTGGTATAGACATGGTGTTGTGTCGTTGTGGTTGTGTTTGATGGTTGAGTGTAGATATTGGATCGCGATGTTGGGAGGGTGACGATTTTGGTGACGTAATTATATCTTAGAGTTGAAAAAAAAGGCCAAACATGAAGAGCTGGACGGGGAACGAAAAGAGGAGGAAGTTAGACCTGATAGAAGAGATTACAGCTACTGTACACGGAATCGTTAATTTTACGGTCTTGGGATCGGAATGTCCAATATCGATTGAGTACATCACATTGTTCCCAACTTGAAAAGATCGTTTACCCTTGTAGATCCAATACAAGACTACAGTAAGTACTGATACCGTAGTGGTAGTTCAGACAAGTTCCAATTCCTCAAGAGATGCAACCCATCGTCATCAAAGTGATTACATACATATTTATATATGTATTCCTCTACGATCAAAACAACGAACGAGCAAACATCAGCACTTGGGCTATCGTGATCCGTCTCCTTTACAAGGTGGTGCATGGTGGAGCGTTGTTCTGCAGCTGTTGCTATAGCTACACCTAAGCTGGTGAATACCCATTACGCGAGCCATGAGATCATTTAAGGTGGATGACGGCGGCTCTGTGGTGTAAACAACCACTCTGTCCTTAAATGATATAAGAGGGCGACACAAACCCGTCTTTCAGGCAAAGACAAACTACAATACAAGTCGAGAGATGCCATCGGATACCTAAGCACTACAGATACCATGAAACGATTACGCGCAAAAACGAGAGATATATTCGAGATACCCAGCGACGAGTCGGTGGACACGCCCGTCCAAGTTCTCAAACGACACAAGAGAAACGCTTTCGAAGAGAAAAGAACCGTGTTGGCATCAAAAGACACAAACATCACACAAAGATCAAAGCGCAAAGCAGCCGCCGTTGTCAGTGATACCCGCCCTCCACACAAGAACTATCAGGCACCAATAACGCGCCAAGATGGTGCCGGTACCAAATCTAAGATACCGGTGAGAGTGAAAGAGAAGCCTTCACAGACCCCTGTCAAAGATATTCGGTCCTCCTTCAAGCCACACACTCCCCTCCTGGACCAAATGCAAGAATGCATGAGCGCCGAACAGGATGGTGACTATTGGCAGCAGGCGAAGAACAAGAAGTCTCGCAACACCAAAAGGGGTACCAGACCAGGAACTACTGCAGTGCAACACGGTCGGCAACGCAGTCCTTCTCCTGCATCTGAGCCAGCTACCCCAATGCATGACTCCATCAGGTCAACAAACCGGAGACACGCTGGAAATACCCCGAGATACCCAAAGGTGTTGGTGCCTCCAACATTGATTCCAGATCGCAAACCAACGATCGGTCTGCGATCGAAGCAGGCTGGCTTCGGCATTGGCGCAACATACCTTCCTCAAGTCATTCCTGAATATGATTGGACAGTGTATGAGCACAGTGAAGAAGAATTAGATCTCGACCTCGACTTTGACGAGTGCGTCACTTCAACACCCATCCGAGCATTCCGGCGTCATGAAACATCACTTGGTGAAAATTCCCCTTCTCCAACACGCTAGACCTATTTGGCCTTGGTCTTGTTTGGGTGGACAGGCATCTCAGTCTGCAGGGTCCATTCTGGGGTGTCGAGTTCGGCGATCTTGCCGAGAGACAAGACAATGTCAAGCTGAGGCATGGTCTTTTCTTCAGCATCTTTGGTCAAGATTCGGTTGTATTGATAAACGGTCTTGCCTTTTTCTGTCTCTCCGATTTTGCTAGTCAGTTGTTTGACCAGCTGTACCACGGTGATGATCTTGGTGCAACCTCTACCGCTGGCCGAGAGTCTCACTTGCTTATCTTCCAAGAGGATTTTGTAGCTCTGTTCAACAGTGTCGTGTATGGACGAGTTGTTTGTGATTTGCTTCGTCTCTGTCATGTTTCCCTGTTGTTGTTTTTTTCCCCTGGTGCGTGGTGTTGGGCAATGTCTGATCCACCACCTCTATTTTATTTTTTTCGACACTGGTACTTGGGTATTTTTTTTACAGTGTAGTTAGGTGCAGTGCATGCGGTGCTGCCAGACTGAGTTTGGTGTACGATGAACAATCCAGCCAGAGTATGAACGCAAAAGGTGCATGGTAGACGCACGACGTGGGCAAACAGCGAGATATCGGAACAAGGCAGCACTACTAAAGGGGTGGGGAAGGCAGCAAACAAACATGACAACCCCCCAAGGGATAAAAGAATGAAAGGGGTCCATTGGATAAAAACACGTGTATGTCCGGTAGGGATAAATGATGTATAATGCAGCCGATCGAACGGCAACCTATGTGTTTACAAGTATCGTAGATATGGATATGTAATGAGCCCAACTATAGATTGGGGAACATCACACCTGCGGGTGTGTTTGTCGCCTCCGTGGCTCATCATATCTTGTGTGGCGGTCATCGGAGAGGAGGGGAGAGTACACCGTTAGGGTGCGCAACATTTGGGACTGCCACCAGCTAATTATTAGGGCACGTCTCAGCCCACCAAACACGTTGACACGACACACACGACACTAAAATAATATAATTATAGTGTGTGGCAAACCACTCGAGACAGGCTACTTATTTACTGCGATACTGTCGTTGTGGCCGGGTTTGGGCTGGCCTTTACTGTAGGGAGCGACCACCAGTGAGGGCTCTGCAACCTCCATCCACTATTAATTATCCGGTTCCATGGGCCGTTTTCATTTATCGTCGTCCCCATGTTGTAGAGTCCTCGACCTTCTGCTTTTCGGTGTTGCCGGTTTATCCGTGTGTCGGACCACTATCTCCAGGAGCACCCGCTCGTCATGGAGTGTGATGGAAGTTTAGAGGGCAGTCCAGATGCGAGAGGCACTTACATGAAAGGGCAAAGCAAGTGAAGTTTATGCAGGCTGAGGGGTGGCAACTGGGCACCGGAAACCGAGGCGGCGGGGGCTGGCTACAGTGGCGGTCTCCGCTTCCGGATTTTACGCTTTCGGAGGTCCATTTTCGGTGGTGTCGGCGCTCTTCAAGCGTGCGCCATCTTCTAGGGGTATTATCTTCGACGAGAATTGGTTGCCCCACACTCAGTTGTCATGAAATGGGTGTGTATATGTTGAAAGTTTATTTTCCAACTTCCCAAAACCTTGAGCTTAATCACAGTTTTCCAGTCCCAAATTTACAACCCAGATATCCCCGTAGGTCCTGCGTTGGTGCGCCCTTTGCTCAGCTGCACGACCTTGACTTGCACTTCTTCGTTAGGACCGTGACTGATATCGGGGTAGAAACGGACAGATCCACACATTTTTTCCGGGCCAAGAATCTGAAAAACGGCCGTACAGTGCACCCCCACCCACACAAATATCACACAAGCAGCTTGACTGCAGTTCGATTCCGGCTTATGCCAACAGTTGCACCGCCAGACCACATTTCGGAAAATGAGTAACGACCACGCCAAAGCTGTGTCGCCGTCACAGTGCAAGCGTCGCCGGCTCGTGGCTTCGGACAGCGACAGTGACAGCGATCACCAACGCAACATGGATCTCGAAACGCCGACGCCATCGTCCGTCTCCTCGCCATTGACAGAGCCCGACGAGCCCGACGAGTACCACGACAAGAAACGCAAGTCGCCACAAGTAAACATGCGGTCCATCATCGAGCAGCAGTTCGACCTGGAGATTCTGCTCAAACACAGAGAGCTCGGAACCATTGAGGACCGGATTGCCCAGGTACAGACTCTCATGGTGCAGATGCGGAAGCTACACAACAACACACACAGTGTCGTGAGTGGCGAGCCCAGAGATTTTGTGCAGCGCTATGCACACTACTTGAAGGATAAGGAGGCAGTCCCGGCGGAAGGAACCCCGGTAGCGAATGCGTCAGCAGCCCATCATGTGGTGGACGACCCTACGCACACAAACAACGTCAACACACACCCGGCGCTGCAAGGCTTGGAACCACCAACCAGGCGCATTCGACACCCCACAGCCAAGCTCGCATCCAATGGTGGATACATTGGCCGAGGAAATGTCATGCCGTGCATTTACCGACGGCCTGATGGTGTTCTGGTGCGGCTGGTGTGCAAGGATTGCGACAGATCTAATTTTGGCAGCACACAAGGCTTCATCAATCACTGCCGTATCTCACACGCCCGGGACTATGGATCACATGATTCGGCTGCAATGGCTTGCGGAGTAGAGATTGAGGAGCAAGATGGCAAGGGCAGACTGGCCCTGGAGCAGCTGGGAAGGGATGTGAAGTCCAAACCTGTCCTGCGAGACAGAAGTTTCTCCATGTCTGCTGTCAGCGGAAGGGCAATGTCACAAGCTCAACTACAACAGCTTCAGCAGCAACAGCAACAGCAACAACAAAAGGCACAGCCAATACCCACACACGCGCTTCCCCAATATCGAGGGGTTACCCCCACAGTTTCTTCACTCCCGCCACCGCCTACCAAATTCATCCCCCCTCCCAAGATTACAACATTCGACAACTTGGAGCAACTACTGATAGAACGAAAAGTTGCCCAGGACGTCGACTTCAAAGTGCTGGTAAAGACGAGCATGGAGAGTGTGCCAAAGAGTCATCTCTTCGAGGGTGAGTCTGAGTCAGATGAGGAGGAGCAAGTGGAGCTAGGAGAAGATGCGACGCCATTCCAGCGGGTCATCGCAGAGGCGAGAAAACTCAAGCTCAATGTCGATGAGCTCATTGCCCAGGGAAAGGCTAATGGTAACAGACCTTCGGGATACAAGCCGGCGAGACGGTCTTCTGGCTTCACAAAGAACAGGAAGAAGTCTGGTACAGCAGCAGCGTCAGCAGCGTCAGCAGCAACAGCCGCCGCTTCGTCTGCGGGAAACTCCAGTGAAACAGCCTCGTCCAGAACTCCCCAGAAGCCGTCTAGAACCGCATCACCCATTGGTTCTCCTAGTTTACGACCCTCATTTGGAGCTTCTTCTCATTCCGGCTCCAACGAAGATGTTCAGGAGATGAAGTTGGCTGAAGCTCCGCCCAAGAAGCCTCAGGCTCGGCGAATCTCCATCTCAACCCCCTCCACTCGATCCAGCACTAGAGCTGCATCGTGTAGAGCTCAACAAAACGAGGAGGAGGAAGGCTCACACATTGTTGGCCAGCTTTCCAAGTTTCTGTCCCTCGACAGATTCTTCTGATCAACTCTGGTGTCAATTGCCTTCGACATGTACAACAGAAAATATGATATAATGATTAATGAATTATGAATGGTGGGACAAGACGTTTCTCAGACGCGAGCGAAGCAAGTATTTTATACACACACATGCACACAATTACAAGTAGAGTAGAAGGTACGAGTACAGTATCGCATCGTATCGTATCGCAAGCGGCTAAAGTTTTATTTCGGTCCATCCATTGTAGATTAACGTCTATGGAAGCTAAAGAATGAACAATGGTAAGACATGCCATATGATGTGCACTACTTGTAGTCATCGTACCACCTATGTAGATCGTCAGGTGAGTTTTCGTTTTGCTGCTATTTCCAATGAATGAAACAGACCCCACTGCGGGGTTTTCTGACAATACAAAGACATGTGTATTCTCCACACCGCATGTGCGATAATTAACATATACAGATATTGTTTCATTGATATTGCTGGATTGGGACACCTGGATTCATGCACTTCTTGCCACATATATCCTAACGAGAAAATATATATATATTATATACTATAATATATAAGAGCTGTGGTTTTGGAAGGTATTTAACTGAACCGCTCTTCCGATCTCATTGTCACAATGACAATTAGATCTTTTAGCCCCCACATCGTGAATCTCGCAGCCCGCGACCTGGAGAAGATCTGTGGGGTGGAGAAGCAGCTTGAGACCGTTCAAAAGGAGTTTGAGCAGCTACAAAACCAATTGAATGAGCTCTTTGATTATTTCAGTCCAAAGGCTCCACCTGGCGATCATGTTCCACTCGTCTTTGGACCTCCTCTGGGCCGAATACAACACCGCGCGCATTGAAAACTTGAATTGCATCCAACAATGTTGAACCTGCAATTGAATCACTGCCTCACCATTTAGCATAGAACATTTTTAATGAATTAAATTATATAGTCGCCATAAGGCTTCTTGTAGAAGAAATGCTAGATAATAATAGTCTAGTTGGGGACATCACCAGTGATGACCACGTAGTTGTCGGGCTTGCCATGGGCAGCCTGGGCAATAGAGACCTCATCTCGCTCGAGATCGTAGACGGAGTAAATGGCTCGCAGGAAGGTGTCACCGAACAGGTTCATGTTTCCACCATCGTCAACACCCATGAAACACACTGAGGAGTCAACATTGGAGTTGACAGCGTTGCCGGGAATGGCCAGGTCGTGTCCAGTCACAGTGATTTCCTTACCGCTGAAGTTGTAAGTGAAGTTGATCTTCGAGTTTTCAGAGCAAGGGTATCCGTGCCATCCTCCAGAGTAGTCACTGAGGGTGATATCAAGGTCCTCGAGGCCGCCAAGGAAGGCGTTGTAGTAGTCCGACTTGAGGTAAGTCATGGTGGTTCCAGAGTCTAGAATGACGAGGTCATTGTCGAAGAGGTCGACATCTCCAAACTTTCCGGAGGCAGAAACGGAAAAGTGCTGGTATCCGCCTTGGGTCGCAACTCGGGGAATGGTCTTAAGCGAGCCAGTGTATCGACCAGTGTTGATAGCACCAAAGGTGATCTCAGAGTTGTCGTTGCTGGTGCCAGCAAGGTTGGCGTCGCTGAATGACATACCGTAAAGGTTTCGGGAGATCTCGCCGGACTTTTGGAGCTGAGCAGAGATGGAAGTAGAGGCGTCGCTGTTCACACCGATACCGAAGACCATGGAGAAGCCGCCGGAGCTGAGATCACCAGAGTTGACACCAAACTTGAAACCAGGAGCGGAAGCTCCACCAATGACAGCATTATCAGTGTAGAGGTAACCATCAGCGTGTCCCTTGCCATAGTTGATGTTGAAAGGCACTCCGGTGTCCTTGCTCGTGGAACTCTTCTTGGGGTTGTAAGAGCCGTCAGTGTCGCAGTCCTGCTGGTCAACCTGGCAAGCAATAGAGTCGTTCTCCCAAACCCACAGAATCTCGGATCCGGTATCGATGCTGGCAGAGATAGTCTGACCACCAAGAGAAATTTGAACCTGGTAAGCCATGAGCTCATTGTAGAGCTCGGCAGTGATGGGGCCGGAGGAGGCAAAGTTGGGGATCTTGCTCTGGGCCGCCTGGAGGGACTGCTTCTTGATAGGGGCATGAACAAATCCCTTGTTTGCGGGGGCTGCGGCAACGAAGGCCAAGAGGGTGGTAAGGGTGGCAAGAGAGAACTGCATCTTTAGAATTGGAAGCTGATCTGGTGGAATTCTGCTGTGTCTAAGGTGACTGAGGGGGTCTATTTATGTCGTTGGCCGACAGAGTAGACGGCTCCAAATCTCCTATCTCACGCACCATCCCTGTATTAAGCGGCACCGTTTACTCCACCCACAGCTTCATTGCAAGCAGAGGACCAGAAGCTATAGTTCACCAAGCGTAACTTAATGTGCTTTGGAGCTCGAATAGAACTACCAGTAGCCTGGAACCACTCGTGAGCAGTTCCAGAGTCCTCACACACAAAGTGATTTATAGGTACTTGTGGATCTGTTTTCTGGTACAACCACTTTTCCGCCAGCTACTTCGACCTGGTCCTCAGTCATTGCCTCTGGTGAGATGCATGGTCAATGAGTTGAAAGTTCCAATATAGTGCGGTATTAGAAGGCAAATAAGGTGGGCGATAACGGCGTGGTGTGTTTGTTTGTCTCACCAAGGGACGTGTATTTGGTCCAGCAGAAGCCAACAAAACCATTGATCCAAAAGCAATATGTTATTGAGAGACTCCAATATATATCTTGCCGTACAATCGCTTGAATTCACTCAGACCGACACCGATTTCAAGCCATTGTATTTCAACGTTATCAGTTTTCGCAGTACCCCCACGTACATACAGATGTACAGTACTTGTTTATCACGATAGGCCCTGATGTGCCTTAACCAGGGTCAAACTTTGGACAAGGACGAGAAATGGGTCTCGACCGAGTATATGGGTGCACTTGACGTTTGAGCTGCGAGGGAGCGTATCTCTATTCCCCCAGTAACACACAGCGCTAACATAATCCGCAACGCACCACTCCAAAACTAGGACATTCCATGTTTCTTGGCACCGTCGTGGCATCGCTTGGCAGGGCGCTATCGTGCAGTTACTATAGGACGGCCCCCTGCTAAACCATGCAAGCTTCGAGATTAAACACTGATTTACACTTGCACGTGGATTGCCACGATCGCCTCGTGCCGTTCAGGCTTTGGTGGAAGCTAAGGTTCATGGCTGGTCTTCCAAGGGTCTTGGAGGTGGGTGTGAGATACACGGCATCGTTGTTTGCTTGTTTCTTTATCTGCGACTTGATGGAACCCTGCTCCTCAGTGACTCAATCGCTCAAGAGGACTCTCCTCTAGAGCCGTTAGGAGATCAGTGGTGTTTGAGGTTCCGTACCCCGAAGGAGTTTTTTTCTCCCTGAGACATATACACGCCGTACTCATTGATATCTCGCTGGCCGTTGCAAATCGTGTACAGAGTAGAATGGGCCTTCGAACAAGGTTCCGCACTCTCAACCCCACATTAACCAGCTGGTGCCGTTCATATTGGCACAAGGAGATCAACATCTTTAGAACACTGATAGCCTCGAATGAGCTTCTTCGGCGTTCACTTTTGCTTCTTCGGAGGCCGTGTGTGCCCTCATACAGTTCGAAAAGCAGTATAGGGAACTGTCACTGCTACAAGTAGTTCACTTCTCTTATCAATGAGACACAACTCTGATCTAGGAATGTCAGCCTCGGGAAAAATTTACCAGGTACTCGTAACCGGTGGTGCATCCCTTTCGACCAACACTCCAAAAAAGTGATGAGTGATATCGAAGGACACCTATAGAGATCACCCGCAGCTTGGGGTCTCTAATGTGGCCTGGTTGATATCACGTTATGTTGCCTGCTCAACTACCTCTTTTACTGTTCAGTTTGTACCTGTAGTAGTCCCTCTCGCACCCCACAATTCGTTGCAAGTCGGGGTTCAGACTTGTGCAGGTGCCGAGTTGTTAATAGTACAAGCCTAGCATAAAGTGACCCTATTCGAGAGGAACAACTGAAAAAAATGTTCCTGTTGCCTTATCGCATGTTCATATGCCGTGTGGTTTGTCATAGCTACATGTGAATACCTGTGCTGGGCAGCGCTGACGTAAAACAGTGATTTTATACCATAGCATAAATTTTATCGTCATTATGACGAGGAGATCTCAATGGTTGTTCTGATAGCATGACTGTCTAGTTTTACTCTCACACACATACCTGGATATGTTCGCGGAGCTTCGTGCTTACAATTCTCCTCTGGTGCTACCTGCATGGGCCATGCGCCTCTAAACTCTCCACCATTTTCAACTTCACATCATTGCATTTTATCAGAGAATCACACATCATGACGGGACGCAAACATGGCTTGAATGAGGGGGACGACAAGACGGTTAAACGTGCAAAGACCGACTCGGAATCTATTGAGGCCAAGCGGGCTTCGATAAATGCCCGAATAGCCAATCTCAAAGCCAAGCAGGCTGCCAAAGAGACTGGCAAGAAGGACACAACCGACAAGAAGGACCCGAAGAGCAGCGTCGCTGACAGGCTCGCACGAATCAAGGAAAGGACTGCAGAACTTCAGCGCAAGAAGCTAGAGAAGGAGAAGGAAAAGGAAAAAGAAAAGTCAAAAGAACATGAGAAGAAGCTCCCCGACAGACAAGCCAAGAAGCCCTACGTTGCTCCTGTTATTGGCTTGGACCAAGAGGTACACCCTCTGTTGCTCCAGATAAAGGAGGAGCAGGAACTCAAGAAAATCAACCCATATCTCGACACAAGTGCTGTTTCCGCTAAGACTGACGAGTTTTTCGACCCTCAAGTTGATCTGCCACGAGCAAGACGTCCTAGAGCTCTGCAGTTCAATGCTCCCGGCAAGTTCATCGCGCAGGCAGAGGAGCTGCGGTATGAGGCAAAAATGGAGGCCATGCGACAACAGATGGAAGCCGAGGCAGAGGCAAAGAGAGCCAAACGAGAAATTGGTATTTCTGTTGATGAGCGAAAATACAAGGTGCAAGCTCCTCCGGAGGTAGAGTGGTGGGATATGCCATACGTGCAGACCGACGAAGGGTTCCAGGGGGAGCTCAAAACCGATGCTGAGTTGGAGCAGCTCGTCACCTGTTACATCCAGCACCCCGTCATGATTAAGGCTCCATGGGAAGCCCATCTACCTCAAGGACCTCTACCTTTGCACCTTACCAAACGTGAACAGAAGCGGATCAGAAAGCAAGCTCGAGCAGAAAAACACAAGGATCAACAGGATCGAATTCGACTGGGTTTGGACCCTGCACCTCCCCCTAAGGTGAAGCTTACAAACCTCATTTCGGTTCTCTCTTCTGATAGCATCAAGGATCCCACTTCTGTGGAAATGAGAGTGCGACGGGAAGTTGAGGCTCGTCGTCTGCAGCATGAACAAGACAACCAGGAGCGAAAGCTGAGCAGGGAGGAACGTGCCCAGAAGATTGCAGACAAGGCGGAACGAGACAAGCAGACCAAGGGTGTTTTCACAGCTGTGTTCCGAGTGGAATCGTTAGCCGATGATCAACACCGCTACAAAGTCAATGTCAATGCACGCCAATTACACCTCACTGGCATCACTCTACTGAATCCTGATTTCAACTTAGTGGTAGTGGAGGGAGCTCCTAAAGACGTGCTGCGATACAAGAAGCTCATGATGAGACGTATACAGTGGACCGAAGCTGCACCTATTCGAGAGCAAGACGAGGGAGTCAAGGAACTGCCTGATCTCAGCAGGAACA
This sequence comes from Yarrowia lipolytica, assembly GCF_001761485.1. Taxonomy (NCBI): domain Eukaryota; kingdom Fungi; phylum Ascomycota; class Dipodascomycetes; order Dipodascales; genus Yarrowia; species Yarrowia lipolytica. The sequence goes on along the minus strand of NC_090771.1, from coordinate 766,114 downwards.
AATGTACATTAGTATGGGAGGGTCAGCTTTTGGAACAGCATTTCAAAAAGTGGACAACTGAGAATACCGAAGACCAGGTTTCTGCCGTTGATCTGTTGAAGCGTAACAAGGTAGAGAACTACTGGATTGCCGCCAAGGGCGTGGACAAATGAATAACATACGTAGGGGACAATTGGTCACCTTGCATTGAATCAATATCAAATCAATATTATTAATCTCTTCAAAGTCTCTCTGACTGTATTCATGACAGTATTGCATTACACAAGTTCAGATCTACAGCTCGAATACAGCCAAACACGTTCAAAGTCTCCGCCATAAGGCTATATACAATTATATTTACACGTTTACTCGTTGATCTTGGCGAGAATCTCAGCATCTCGGAAGAGGAGGTAGTCCTGTTGTTAGTAAAGTTGATCTGGATGATCTGAGACGTTCCGCCTCGTGTCTTAATGTAATCGTATGGATCAGCGAGTGGACTTCTAGATGAAGGCATTGCAATCACAGAGCATTGTGTGTTACCAATGCATTGTCCTGAAGTCGCCACTGGGTCCACCATGACCTTGCCATAATAACAACGGCGTCTATAATTTCCCATGCAATTGATACTCACCTCATCACCAATCTTGATGGAAGATCCACCGAAAGGAGGGATCAGGACCTTGTCACCAGCCTTGACGGAGGGAGGGACAATGTCGCCCTTCATGTTGGGGGCACCGGGGCCGACAGCGAGGACGTTGGCCTCGTTGAGCTTCTCAACGTTCTTCTCGGGAATGTAGATTCCAGAGGCGGTCTGGGAAGCAGCCTTGATTCGCTGGACGAGAATTCGGTCGAGCAGAGGAGCGAGAGACTTGACGTTCTTGATGGCGGAAGACATTTTCGTTTTGTTTGGTTGTGGAGATGTGGGGAGAAAAGCACATTTATAGTTGTGGGCGTGGAAATTTCTGGATCTTTTGGGGTTAGGGTTGGTTGGTGTGTTTTGGTTTTTGAAGGCCGAAGTAAAAACCGTACTGTACCTGTAGCCTGGTTGTACTGTCGTACAATATACAGATATAGGAGCCAATGAAGACTACTTGTAGTAATTGAATATGGCTATATTACAAGTTCTGGTTTCGTTCCACTAAACCTTTCGCAACAGGTTTCGCCATTCGTTTCCCTTTATAGTGCACGACTGTGACGCCCTCCTAAATGAATGACCCCAAACCTTGCCACGGTACAAGTACGAATGAAGACTAGGTAGTGGTAAAATGCATACAAATGTAGTACAGTACCGTACAGTGACTTTAATTTTGCATTTTCACAAGTTGTGTTTCAAATCAGACATCTCTTCATGGATCCCTACTGATACCCGCCCTTCTACTTTTCATGTTTATGGCCAATCTTCATTTTCTACTTGAGCGCCGTTCTTCCCCAGATTTTTAGTTATTAGTGCACTGCTGCGGCTTTTGACAGTTGACTCACTATCGTAATATTGCAGCGCTGAATTAACTCAGGATGCATCCGAACTTGTTCCGGCAGTACATACTTGTATACACTACGCCATACTCATAGACACTATTACAACATATTATTAAATGATTACCAGTCTAACTAGGCTGTCTGTTGCCCAACCGTCTCAGTTGCTTCCGCTCCTCGTTCCGAGCCAGAAACTTGGAAGTGGTGCTGGTAACAGGAGCCTTGGGCACAGCAGGAGCCTCCTGAAACTTGTAGGTGTTGCTACCGTATGCCGTGGGGAGCTGCTGCTGCTGGGGGGACGAATACATGGCATTAGAGTGGCCCACATAGTCGAAGTAAGGCGAGCCAGGCTGCGCAGCATTGGTGGGAGAGCCGAACGCAGCAGTGCCGTTGTTGATGTTGGGTGTGGCGGGGTTCGATCGAGCTGCGGCGGCGGCGGGGCGGCGGCGTGTCCAGGGACCAGTGGTTGTGGACGTGTGGGTGATTGCAGAGGCTGCAGCAGCATTGGCGATCGAAGCATTGTGCTGAGCAGCAACAATCTCTCGGAACTCGCCATACTCGGCGGCCTTGGAGATGGCCCGAATCCACTCTGCTGATCCGTTGCTGTCCTCAATGTAGTAGACTCGCTGTTGGACCTCCAGGGCAAACACGCCACCGCCATTCTTTCGATCAGGGTAGTCCCGAATTCCCACGTAAGGAGACATCAAGTCAATCTCCACACGGATTCGCTTGTCGTCCATTGAAACCACCAAAGCTCTGCACAGGGTGGTGACGAGGAAAATTCGGCGCTTCTTCTTGGGGCCTGTAAAAAATTTGGACAGTCGTGTGTGGTGTTCCTTCTCCTCGTCCTCCTCCTTTCGGCTCGTGGCTGTACAGTAAATGTGGCCGAGCTTGAGAATTCGCTCGTCATGGGCCATCATCAAACCAGCAAACTCAGCATCAAGCTGGGAAGCAGCAGGCAGGAGGGGAGGGTTGTCGAGGTTGGTTCGAGGAGGATTTCCAGACAACTCGGTGGCATGTAGAACCTCTGCCTCCTCATCGTCTTCCTCATCATCCATCATGGTCTGGGTAGTATCGCCAGGTTGGACAGAAGCAGCTGTGGTGTCAGCAGCAGAAGTAGTGGGGACAGAAGCACTAGGACCAGGCACGGCAACAGACGGGATTCCGGGAACTGCAGAAGGTGCAGGAGTGTTCGATACATGTTGCTGCTGCTGGACCTCCTTGTGGCCAGGCAGGGCCTGATCCTCAGGCAACACCATGGACTGAACATGCTGAGTCTGAGGTGCAGTCTGAGGTGCAGCCTGGGGTGCAGTCTGAGATGAAGTCAGTGTAGGAACAGCGGGGGCCGAGGCAGGGGCAGGAGCGGTAACAGGCTCTGCAGGAGGAGGTGATGCCATTGTAGCAGCGGCAAGAGCAGGGTTGGGGAACCCTCCAGGCATCGTAGATGTGACAGGGGCAGCGGATCGAAACTGTCGAGATGCCATGCCTCCACCAGCTGAGCCTGTCGCGCCGTTTGATGCAGCAGCGGCGGCGGCGGGGGTTGCAGCGGTGGGACTAGGTGAGGACTTGTCAGGGCTCTGTAGTCGCTCTGTGGAGGAGGAGGGGCCAGTCTGACCAGCCCGCCGAGGACCAGATGTTTTGGTCTGCAGGTGGAGAGAAGTGTTGGATCCATTCTTCTTGCTGGCTCCTCCTGAATTGGTTGGGCTCAGGTCATTGTCCTTCTTGGCAAAGGGAGCCGAGGGTTTCATGGCCAGAGCTGCTGCGGCAGCATGGGCACTCTGCTTAGCCTGGGCCTCCTGTCGAGCTCGGTACTGCTGCTGCATGGCCTTGTAGTTGGGAATCTGCCGGGGAGCCATAGGCTGGACCTGGGTAGATGGCACGTGGGGAGGCATAGCGGCTTGTCGAGCCATTGGGTTGGAAGACTTGGCAGAAGGCCGGTAGGGCTGCAGCTTTGGACGAGCACCCTTCCAGATTGCCTTTCTGTCGTTCCAATCAACGCCCTCAAAGAAGGGATGGCTCTTGATCTGATCCATCTTGAGTCGCTGACGGGGGTTGACAACAAGCAGACGCTTGATCAGATCACGGGCAACAAAGGGGAACCCGGGAGGGTAAGACATCTGGCACTTGACGATCTTCTGAAAAGTCTGGTATTCGTTGCCAGCCTTGAAAGGAGGACGGCCAGCCAGCATCTGATACAGAATGCAACCAAACGCCCAGAAGTCAGAGGATTTACCAGTGGCTTTGTCTGTGAGAAGCTCAGGAGAAACATACTCCGCTGTGCCCACAAACGAATGCGCCTTAACATCCTCGGGGTACTTTTCGGACACGGTTCCGTCAGGGTTCTTCAGAGGCTCCATGAGCTTTGCAGTACCGAAGTCAGTCACCTTGATTCGCATCTTGTCATCTAGCAAAATGTTCTCGGGCTTCAGATCACGGTGAACCACACCCTTATTGTGCATATAGTCGATAGCATCCAGCAGCTGCGCACCGTAGTATTTTGTGCACTCCTCATTGAGGGAGGTAGTTCGCTTGATCAGAGAAAGCAACTCGCCGTTGGCAGCATAATCAAGCACAAAATACAGAGACGACTCGTCTTGGAAGGTGTAGTAGAGTCGCACAATACCGGGATGATCGCCGAGTCGGTTGAGTGTGTTTTTTTCGATGTTGACGTACTTGACTTTCTTCTCCTTGATGATGTGTCGCTTGTCAAGAACCTTGATGGCATACTCTCGCAGAGTGTGTCGATCGATGGCTGCTTGTACCTGTGTTAGTTGAGTTTCGCCAGAGATACTTAAACAGTATCACAGTTGCTATCTCCCAATCCAATGCATGATTCTGCAATACTTACTGTAGAGTAACTACCCTCACCAAGGGGTCGCCCAAACGAGAAATCGTTGACACCCTTCCGGATAATCTTTGTAGTGGACTCGCCAGATGGAGTCACCTCAGTCTTGACTGCAGTGGCAGCACCCTTCTCCTTCCACTCCTCGGTGGTTTTGGGCAGCTCTGATGATGCCTTGGTAGCAACAGGAGAAGAAGCCTTGGGAACGTTGGGGGCAGCGTGTGTTGGAGCAGGAGGCTGCTGCTGGACAGGCTGTGTCTGAGGAATAGGTGGTCGAGGCGACACTGGGGATCCAGAAAGAGACACGGGGGAAGCCGCAGGGATGGTCACCTGAGGTCGAGGTTTGACATTGTGTGCAGTGTGAGCACTAGAGTGGGCAGTGACACTGTCGTTGTTAGTGTACTGAGGCTCATAACCCCGCGCCAATTGAGGCTGGGAATGCTGCTGGACGTGCGTTCCGGGAGCCACATGAATCTTCACAGGGGGCTGTGTCTGTGTAGGGGGTTGAAGCTGAAGGGGTGACGCAGGCTGCGCATGCTGTTCGGCCTGGGCCTGGGCCTGGGCCTGATCTTGAGCATGAGCCTGAGCCTGAGCCTGAGCCTGGGCCTGGGCCTGCTGTTGAGCCTGGGCCTGGGCTTGGGCATGTGCGGCGAGCTGTGCCTGGCGCTGTTGCTCGTACTGCTGTCGCTGTAACTGCTCCTGCTCCTGCTCCATCTTTCGCTGCTGTTCCAACTGTCGTTGGTGCTGTAGCTGCTCCTGCTCCTGCTCAAACTTCTGTCGCTCAAGCTGTTGTCGTTCGTACTGCTGTCGCTGATGCTCCCTCTCGAGCTGCTGGGCGTATCCCTGGGCGTATTGCTCCTGGGCAGAGTAGTCTCGAGTGTCGTCGAGGATCTCCCGAGAGTCTTCGTACTCATAGTCGTCGTCCAGCTCCTGGTCGGGCTCGTCGGGGTTGGGCTCCTCGGCTCGGTTTTGGAAAGCGGTGCTCATGCGTCTGGGGTCATGATGTAACCCCAGGCCCAGTCCTGCATGCTGCTGTTGCTGCTCCTCCTCGTAGTCGCTGCTAGCTCCGTCACTTGTCAGGTGCATGTTGGCCAGGTGTTGAGAGGTCTGGTCGTTGACGTGCTCGTGTTCGGTGTTCTCTACCATGCTCGTGTGCGGCTGTTGTTGTTCCCACCCAAATTGAGTTGCTACTTGGGGAAAGTTTGCGGGCGTGTGGGAGGGTGCAGCACCAGCGGCAGCATGGGCAGGAGCAGAAGAAACAGCAGGGGCAGCGGGGATAGCGTGGGACACGGGGCCGCCAGCTCTACCGGGATCCAGCGTTCGGCCGGGGTCGAGAGTCCGGTTGTAGAAGCTGCTGTTTCCTGCAGAGTCGGGGGCAGTTTGGGACCTGTCGGCAGCGGGAGTGTAGGGCTTTTCGGGGACTCCGTAGCTGCCCTGGGGGACTGCACCGGGGACGGTAGAACCGCTCGAGACATTTCTGGAGGTCTGGCCACTGTGGGACAAAGAGGCAGTCGAGTTTCCGGGGGCGGTTGCGAAGGACTGCTGACTAACATTTCCCAGGTGTGTTTGTTGTGACGTCACCGACTGCATGCTAGTGTTGGCATGAGCATGGGAGTGGGAGGGAGAGTGAGCGTAGTCCTCCATGGCAGGCGATGTCGGGGCACTGCTTCCAGTACTGGAGTCTCCTCGTCGCTTGGAGTTTCGTCGTCCTAGCCCAGTGAGAGAACTCAGAGCCTTGGAAGAGCCAGAGAACCTCTTGCTGAGGCTGTGGCGCATTCCATGGTGCTTTTTGGGAGAGGACGGCTCGTCGTGGTAGCCCTCTCGGGTATACGAAGACGTTGGCTGGAGATCGATGGACGACTGAGACGGGCGCGACTGGTGGCCCCGAGGGGGGGGAGCAAAGGCACCCGGCATGTTTGCGTATGTCTGCGGGGGGGACTGCTCGTCGTCTGAGCGGTTGAGACCCATAGACCGCGAGTACGATTTCGCAATCGACGGGGCAGGCATGGCTGTTTTTTGCGCTTGCTGTTTTCTGCGCAATTGCGTTGCGTGGGTGTATGTAGAAGGGAGCCTTTTTGCGATGGTTGTGTGCTGTATGTTTGTTGTGGGCCGACGATGCGCGATACCAGAGTTTGCTGGGAGAATGGTCTGTGTGGATAGGAGGGTCTTGTAGGGGTGTCTGGGCGACGTGGGGGACGCGTCCGCTGGTTATTTCGTCGCTGTGGTTTTTTTAAGGGGTCATATAATGCTACAAGTAGTTACTCCACATACCTCACCTGTAGACTGATCTCTCCAAAACACACCTACAGTAGCTGTGACCCTTAGGCTCAGTATGCTAACTATGGACAAGTCTCCCCTATTGTCCCATCCATGCATGCAGGAAATGTACTTGTTTTGGCTACAGTTCAGAGACACTGTTGAAGTGCGTTAGCGTGTTTTGAGGATACCGCTCCGCCTGTGCTCCTAGCTATCTACTGTTACTCCCCGACTTGTTTTTTTGCACACAAACTCACGCCCACGCATTCGTCAATCTGGACACGTCACCGCACTGTGTTCCTGCCGTGTTGTTGTTTCTGGACCGTGTGAACTTTGGCGTCAGTTGAGTTACGAACAATGTGAACCATCATAGCCTGAGTTGAAACAGCTGGCAATATAATAATACAGATGCGTGAATTTTGGAGAGTGCTGTGCGAGGGCGTATTATAAGTGCAAGCTGGCATTAAGATCCGCTGACCCCATCATGTTAGTGTCCCAGCTTTTGAATACCATTGCGCCCATTCATCGACCCAACAGCAAGTCTTGGGCATGCAGCGCGGCTGGAAGGGCACGTGACACTGCTGCCGCCTGCCTTGCTATTATTGTCATCTCCCTGCATGGACGTGCAGTTCTGGAGAGGCTGTAGCAGTGTGTAAATGTGGTGTGACGCTTGCGAATCTCAACTTGTGGTAGAAAACAGCACCTTGTTCTCGGGCTTTTAAATTGGAGCAGTTTCGTTAGTTGGAGCCTGTGGTTTTTGCTGGCCGGACTGTCTCGCTTTGGGTGCATTCTCGCGTGGCTCCTATGACGTTGTGTCCCATAACAATATGTTTGTGCACGCAAATAGCCGAACCTAATTTTGACCAAAAACCATTTTTCTTCAGAAAACCATCACGACAAGTCGGATTTGTTCTAAAAATACGGCTGCAAGGAAGCAGGATGAGCAGGAAGAGCAGGATGAGCGCAATGAGCGTGATGAGCAGAGTGAAGTACGTACGAATATTTGGCACCGCAGTACCGGGAGCTCAATATCTTCCCCTAAGCCAAGGACCTGTCGTAAAAACACTCCAACAATAGCTCCTCCAACCAGTCGTCTGAGATCAACGACCACTGCCGGTCTCTTTGGATGTGCAATTAATCAACGTAAAAAGTATGTACGAGTTCTGCCGATCCAGCAATGTTCCAACACAGAAACAGAACGTCCAGCCCAATAAAAGCCGCATCGCAAGTCCCGAACGATAATGGCTAGAGTTTGGAACAAGCTATCTGAAGCAAGCGTCCAAAATTGATGGTGTTCACTTTTTCGGTTCATAGAAGACGAGTTTTTTTATTTTATTTTTGAGGGGTGAGGGGTCATCTGCAGTAACCAGAGGCTCCTCAGTCGGCCATAATCATCAGTTTTCTTATCAGGCCCGCAAAGTCATCTCTTTGCAACCCCACCTGATGTTTGCCCCACTGTCTTCCGTACAGTATGTACACTGTACCTTAAAGTTGTAGCCTCACATTAAGCCATCCAGATTACGCACCTTTGTACCGGTACTTTGACCTTGAACATCCGCTATCAGCCCCACCAAATCCAAAAAGAGACGAGCATCTGCCAATAAAAGCTGAAACAGGAAACAGCCGTCCCAGATTTGGTGATCTGCTACATTTGCTCGACGATACCGTCTCACTCTCGAGACCCAGAGATACCAGAGATACCAGAGTCTCAGTTACACAAATACCTGATACCCATCCGGCACATTACCCAGAATGTTGAAACCAACCTACATTGAGCCAGCACCATACAAGCTGGAGGAATTGACCATCGACCACAACGTTCCTCACTTCAGACAGTCATCCAAGTCCTACAACCCGCATCCCCAGCAGCTAGAGTTCAGAGGAAATTCGTTTGTGTCACTACTAAGAGCCCTGGACGGCCGCACCTTGGCGGAGACCCCGAAGTCCTCACCGTGTGTGTCTCCTGAAGTAGAAAGCTACTTTGCCCCATTAGTCGTTAAGAAACAGCGAAGAGATCGCGTGGTGACAGCTTTCGATACCCTTGAATCCTCAGAGAGTAACGGCATGTCGCCCCCAATGGTCAACTCGACTAGCCCCATCACTCCAGAATCATCTGGCCTTCACAGTACCATTCCGGGAAGTACCCCTTTCGTCGCAGGAAAGAAACCTATTTTAGAACGGGTTTCTGTCAGCAGCGGGGGACTCCCTGTTGGGAAGCTATTCATGGCAGACATTTGGCAGGATGAGGACCCGGAAACCCCAGACGTGGTGAACGTTTTGGTGATGGATTCCGGAAGCCCTGCCGTTGCTACGGCTAGTCCAGGCAAAACTGTGTCTCCATCAGATGCACTTGACATGATGATCAAATGTGGAGGCAGGGACGCCAGACTCTATCAGGACAGTGCTGCGACGGCTGGGATGACCACCACAACCCCCAAGCGCCACCGTGACCAGTGGAAGGCCAAATGGAGTGATACCAAGCGACATAGCAAGGACTTCTTCAAGAAAGCCAAAAGAGGTCGAGGAGGAGCTGCATTGAACAGAAGTGACTACTCAGAGTCTGTTTCTTCCCTTATGGAAGAGACCAACAATAGCTCCGGTGGAGCTAGGGCTCGCTTCAGCGGGGCCAGCGGGGGTAGCGGGGCCAGCGGGGTTAGTGGTGCCAGCCAGGCTAGCAGTACCAGTGCAGCTACAAGTAGTGTTGCCTGTTCTGACAAAGAGGAGGCCAATGGTCCCATTGGTATTAACTTCACTGATTTCAGTGGCGCTTATTCCTACCAGGACATGGTCACTGCTAGTGAAGGCACCCCGAGAGCGTGCCACTCGGATCATTTCGGCAGTTTGGAAGAGGACTTGGAGGACGGCGGAGAAGCCGAGTTGACATCTTCCTACGAGCATTTGTTCGAGAAAGAGTCACTTCGTACCAAGTTTTACAAGGTGTTCAAGAAGGGGACTTAGATGGGTTTAAGAGTGTTTGCTACTCATCTGTGGTACTGATCAACACTGGAAGGGAAAAAGAAATATTATATAAATATAATATAAATATATAATATATAACACAGGTGCAAGGTAATCCTAGGTGTAGTGGCATACATAGTATGTGCTGTACTTTACTCATACTCGTGAAGGTTACTAATGAGATGCGAATTTGTTATATGCAGGTTTGTTATCACTCGTCGTAGACAATCTGCTTGTCAGTCTCCACGAAGTTGTTGAAGAACTCGATGAACAGCTTCTCTAGGTAGTAGATATCCTTAGATCCTCCAGTTTCTCGCACAGAGTGCATAGAGAGTTGGGGGTTACCAATGTCAATGGACCGAAGGCCCAGCTTTGATGCAAGCATTGGGCCAATAGTGGAGCCACAGGAGGAGTCGTTCTTGACGACGAACTTCTGCATGGGCAGGTTGGCCTTCTCGGCAATCTTCTGGATCAGCACCATTCCCACTCCGTCAGTGGTGTATCGCTGGTTTCCGTTGATCTTGATGACAGGTCCACGGTTCATGTCAGGTCGATGAGCAGACTCGTAGGAAGTGGGGTAATTGGGGTGGAACGCATGAGCCTGGTCGGCAGACAGCAGAAACGAGCTTGCGAGGGACTGGTAGTTGATGGAAACGTCGGAGCCGTCGTTCTGGCCGGGAGCTCCTGCCAGTCGGCTGAGGACGGCGGGCAGGAAGTTCGAGTCAGCTCCCTGGTAAGAAAGAGATCCAACTTCCTCGTGGTCGAAAAGACCAATAACTCGAATAGATTCGTCCTTCTCAACGGTATCTAGGGACTTAATGAGAGCCTCGGTAGCACAGTAGGAAGAGACCTGGTTGTCCAGTCGAGGAGAGAAAATAAATTCGTCGTTGAGGCCTCCAATGCAGGACTTCTGAGTGTCGAAAAGGTACAGCTCAAAATTGTCAATTTGCTCGGGGGTAACATCGAGCTCAGAGGCTAGAAGACCCAGAAGGGCCGGGTCGTGGCATTGCTCCAGTGCCTGGTGAGGGGTAGCATCGGATTCGGACTCCACAGGCTCTTCCTCCTTCTTCTTGTTGAGATTCTTCTCCAAAAGACCAAGAACAGGAGTAAGATGCTGCTCCTTGTTGAACTCGAACTTCTCCATGACGGATCGGTCGAGATGGATAGCCAAAGTGGGGATCTTGAGGATAGGCTTGTCCACCTTGACCAGTCTGATCTGGGACTTTCCAGTGGTAGGATCCTTCACAAACACTCGACCGGCCACACTGAGATCTCGGTCGAACCACGAGTGCCATATTCCTCCTCCGTAGCACTCCACGCCAATCTGTAGGAAGTTGCCGCTAGGGCTTCGCTTGGAAACTGGCTTGACTCGGAATGTGGGAGAGTCAGTATGAGCACCGACAATGGCCATGGGATTACCGGGCTTCCACTTTCCACCAACGGTGAAAGCGACGATGGAGGATTCGTTTCGAGTCACAAAGTACCGCCCATTAGGCTCGATGTTCCAGCTTGCCTTCTCCTTGAGCTCCTTGAAGCCGTTCTTCACAAGACGGGCACGCACATCATGAACGACGTGGTAGGGAGTAGGGCAGGCGTTGACAAAGTCGATGAAATCGTTGGCGGCAGCTTTGAAATGCGACATAATTGTTGAAGGGCGACACAGACGGCTCATGGGGGCTTAAGTAGCATTCACAACAGTGCCGTATGATATGGGGTGCATAACCCTTACCCTTATTTTCCAAAGAGGAATGATTTGTCGATGAGATCTGAGTGATTGTTGCCAGTAATGACTGTTGGTTGTGTGTCTATCCAGTGTCCACATATAGTTAGCGCCTTACCTCACCTATTAATTGACCTGGTATTCACAACATGTTATTTCCCGAAATCGCCGTACCACCGGACTCCGAAACCCTACTATATGTGCTTGTTCACAGCATGCAGCTAATTACAAGTCGTGTAAGTACGATACGTGGATACTTTCAAGTGCAAGTTCCTGTACATGTCTGCCATGATCAAATTCTCTCTAGAGCTGTGTGTATCGAGTATATCACTTTGGGTGCCACTTGATTCTATAGATCAGGATTCTCACTATTTCATGGTCACTCCATCATCAAGTGCACTGTATGGTGGTTACGTAACATCTTAATTGTTCCAAAAGAAAAAAAGAGACCAGGGACGGTACCATTCACTTTTTCGATGTGTGTCTGAGAGAGAGCTTCTACACGTCTCCATTTGTCCAAGTACAAGTATTCATCACTGATCATCGTACAGGTACAAGGTACAGCAGCCGGTTCTGGTATAATATATATATCTCCTGTAAAGTTAAGCTCATCACGTGACTTTTGGACACGAACTTGGTTTCCACAAAGTGCATAACGCGACATCCATCTTTCGCGACAGACACAACATGGTGAGCACGAGGAAAGGGGGGAGAGAGAAGTTATCCGGGGTTTGTGACGACATTCCCAATGAAGATCTAGGCCCAATGTGCCCTCTATTGGACAAGTTCATCGCTGCTGGTGACTAGGGTCGTGTCGCCAGCTGTTCTTTTCGTCTAACCTAACACAGCTCGATCAATTAGTTGGTGCCGGTATGCTCGCCGTGGCTACCATTGTTTTCGTTTACTACAGTTCGTGGACTTTCATTCTTGTGAGTATTGAGATGTTTCTGTTATCACATCTAGCCGGTTAGCCTGAACGGCTGAAGATGACAGATCAAAGGTTTGGTGTACCTTTGAGGCGAGTTAACTGCCATCCTTGGATCTGAAATCATTGCGACGTGTTCTCAACACCGTTTTCTAACCCAGCCCTTTGTGGATGAGTCGCATTTCCTGCACCAGTTCTTCCCTCCTCGAGTGTGGGCCATCCGAATCCCCGTCATCCTCCTGGTTATTGCTTTCGGCATCGTCGGCACTTTCGTCAGCTCCGTCATGATCAAGCAGTCCGAGAAGGAGAAGAAGAAGCTTGCCGCCAAGAAGTCCACCTAGGAAACACCCTTGTTGCGTGCAACCCAAGTATATACGTGACAGATTAATTAGATGTATTATTCAGGCGTCGCATGTGAGTAGTCCTTTTGCTTAGTCACCGTTGTACAGGTACCGAGTAGGCTCTACGGCTGGACTGTGGCATGATAAGTTAGAGAAACTGGAGCAGAGAGGGGGAGGGCATCTCCGATGGCATGTATGTACTTGTACTGGTTTGTTCTGACACGCGTACTCGGTGCTTTTCTGGAGATTCGCTTAGTGGTGCTCCTACTGTATATACAGGCCATCTAAGTTGCAAATGTGGTGGTTTCAGGTGATCTCGTGAGCACTTCGATAACCTTGCTCCCGGGAAATTCTGTCCAATAGATATCCAAAAAAGGTCCTCATCAGTGGCAAATAATGCACATGGAGCTACAAGTAGATGTGTTCGTTTGGCCTTCACGCCAGACATTAACACAAGCATCAATGAGCCCAGTCAAACCTCGCGGCCGAGTGGCATTCAAAACACACATTTCCCAGATCACAATGTGAGCGGTTTAGAACAGGTCCGGCTGACACCACGGAGACCAAACTCTGGACGCGTCTTGCAAAGGACAGTAAGATGTAATCTGTGAAATCCGAGACGGTCAGAGTGTGCGGGGTCGTTGAGCCGTGTTTATGATAAGACGCACACAAATCGTAGTCTATGGGGTGGGATTAGTAATTGGTACCACACCCACAGCATCAATTATGTACGTGCCAATAACCGGCATGATATAATCCCGAAGGATGTCGAATTCATATACAGGAGGCGCGTGGATACTTCAACGGCGTTAGTTATGTGCATGTCTTAAAAGCCTCGTACTGTTCGTTAAGTCGGCTTTTCGCCATGGTGTATGTGTTGCCTAAATAGGCACCTCTGAGCCTATTTAATGAAATGAAACTCTAATAACTCTATCAGGTGACGAGTACGTGAATTCTATTAGCGTCTTAGTCCAGGCTGGCTGGCGGAGGTATTTGGCTGTTCTTATAACTAAGCTGAAGCATTACAGAGGGGAAGCTCATCAGAGTCGTCTTGGTCTCAGGTGCCGGTTACAGCAGTAATTCATGTGCCACTGAAAAGTCTTGGTGGCAACCACATCCTCGTTCACAGAGGACCGCTTAGAGCCCAGACTGACAAACCACCTCGCGTACACCTCAACCAAGTAATAAGTCCTATAGACCCACCAAAAAGTTCCCCACCTGTGTAGGGGTGCAAGTCGATACTATGGCACCCGGTGGTCCCACCCCCCTCTCCAGTAGGCCTGCTCGTCGTCCAATTCACGGACTTACCCATCATAACGACTTTCGTCTCTTTTACGTGAGTTCTACCATTTTCACTCACGTCCAGAAGGAGTTAACAGCTCGGCTGGTGTGGCACACACTATCGTACAGGGGGCTAGCTCATCGCCACGCGTAGCTTACATCGGACGCCTACAGCATACTAATGCTTCTCCGGGAAATCTGAATACCGTTTGCTTCACCAGTTTGAATTCCAACATAAGTATACTTTGCTCACGAGCCTCTCGAGAAGGAGAATCTTATTGGATAACTCCTGGAAAAGAGAGTCCATTCTTGTGGTGGACACCGTTGGGGGGCTTTTATACATGTGGGGCTGTAACTGGTGGAGCCTGGCATTGTACGAATAAACTGAAGCGGTTTTGCAGGGCCGAGGTGATAGATCAGAATGTATGCCGCGAATCCTGTGGCGTACCTGCCAAGAATTTGGCGATGAATGCTCAGTTTTATGTCCACTGGGCTTATTTTTTTTCATTTCCTGCCACATATCATTATTAGACTGCTAGAGCCTCACCAACGGGTACCATGACTGGGGTTTATACAGCACGCGCCTCGTGGCCCCGGACAAGGGCTTGGACTAACTAACAGAGATACACTTGTGGTTCCAGACGTGATTCTAAGTTGACATATCATGCATATAAATCCGAGAATTGCAACGATGGTGGGGAAGACTGTAGTTGTAGCCATAGGAGGGGCCCTCGAAACGTCAAGGGGGAGTGTTGTGCGGGTTAAAACACTCGGCTAAAGTTGCCCGTTTCTTTCAATTGTCCCCATAGCTCCCATTGTCGGCCAAAGTACCATCCCGTGCCGATGTCGTTAACATTTAGCAACCAAATACTCTCAGGGCGGAAGCACGGGTCTTCTGTAGCCGTGCTGAACGTACCTGAGCCGCAGTTTGGGAGAATAAATTTTTGCGTATCTGGTCTACTGCAGCGCCTCTTAGTTGGTGGAGGTTAAAGAATGACCCTTACAGATGAGTTTGGAACTGGTCCCAACACTTCGAGGGCTGTGTCGCCTTCAGCATTAGGAATGAGCTACTATTGTTATTTGTACCACACATACCGTACGTCTAACGTGGGGGCGACGCAGAGAACATGTGGTATCGTCGCCATTGTGTATTGAATTCGTGTAACCATGGGTTTGTGGTGCTCGGTGATATACCTGGTTCGGTTTTTCCTTTTTTTTTCTATAGCCAAGCATTCCTATGTTGCCCCGAGCTGCTGTTGTGTTCGTACCCTAATCAGCCGCACACGTGCGACCTGTTTTACTCCTGTCCAACTGAGCTACTGTACTTGGTACTGTACTTGTAGTGGAGCTTACAGAGGTCGATGCGCCGTTTAACACTTAGCAATTGCGGTATTAACCGGTTTAAACATGCATGTCAAGGTTCATACATAACTAAGCCGCTCTACCGCATCATGTGCGGCATACCGTAAAGCCACCAAACAGAAGTTGAATGAAGATTCAAGTCCGCTACCGATATGGTGAGAAGAGCCCCACCAAAAATTCGCGTAGTGAAGGTCAAGCCGCCCCCTGGTTCCCTCCGACTAGTCGTCCCTACTACCCTGCTAATTCCATGGACTTAAAAACTGTGTTGTGCTCAGTAGCCAGTTTTTTTAGTGCCGCTAGCCACGCGGTCAGCTCCCACTCACATCTGTGTAATGCTCTTTTGCAGCCTACAAGCAAGACCCAATCTGATTGCGGTATTTGCCAAGAAGCGGTTAGTCGAAATGAATTCCCGATAAGACACACGTCCAATGTGACTAGGCTTGAATTAGTTCGTAATGGCTATGTTTTTGTGTGACAAGGCTCTGAAGTTGTCACTGGTTGTCATTCAGTGCGTACTCTCAGCACCAACTGGGCAAAACCCGGACTTTGTTGGTAAGACCGCCAAACTCAAATATCCCTCCCCTTTGGCTAAGCTTCTCATCTGCGCTCCTCATCTGCGGGGGGATGTAACTATTTGGCTTATAAAGTTCCCAGTCTTTTGTCCGAGGGAAAAAGACTGGAAACTTAAAGGGTACTAAAAGGCAAAAACGAGTGTTTTTTTAGTTTTTAGTTATGTCCGCCAAATAGCCAAAATGCTGGAAATCGAATAGCTTTATATATACTCTGGGGGTCCATCAGCGCCTCGCCATCAGAGAAGAGACATCTCATGAAAGTGTGATCCCAGAAACAAAACACAAGCACACTAAAACAAAAGAAGACTCATCATCATGCCTGACGCTCGACTCTCTATATCATCCCTGACCAATCAGGAGCCCACCAAGGCCTCTTGTACCGGATCTTGCCACCAGCAGATACTCCCAGACCACCATTACCCTCACACCCCCCCATCTCCTTCCGACGACGAGCATTCCCCCAGTCTGAAGAAGCGACGAACCAACTCGGGCTCCTCGCAAGACCTCCACTACCCTTCCACCCAGCATGTTCCCGTTTCCAACTGCCGAACGTGTACCCTTCCCAGTGTAGTTGGCCTAGGTCTGCCTAACCCTTCGCATCAGCATCAGCAACACCAGCACCAACACCAACACCAACACCAACACCAGCTGCAGAACCAACACCAGCACCAGCATCCTCCGTCTCCTTCGCCCTCTTCGCCTGAGACTGAGGCACGAATTCCCTCTCCTGTGGCTCTTCTGACTTCGCTCGCTCAGCCTCATGTATTCCCTACTACTTACCGAGCCCCCGCTCCTCAGCCCAACATGGGCTATTACGCCCCTCAGGTTCCTCAGATGCCCCAGGTGCCTCAGATGGCACAGGTTCCCCAGTACTACCCTCCCCAGCAGCAGTACTACTACCCCACTTCCATTCCCCAGCCTATGCCCCATCCTACAAGAAGAAAGAAGCAGTGTCCTCAGTGCCTGAAGTTCTTCTCTAACCTCGCTACCCACAAGTCTACGCATCTCAGCGAGGTGGCCCGACCACACACTTGTACCGAGTGTGGACGAGGATTTGCACGACCCAATGACCTCTTCCGACATCTGAAATCACATCGGGGTGACGCCCCATTCCGATGTCCTTTCTTCATGACCAAGGAGCATCAGGATGACAAAAAGGAGCCTCTGTGCCACCAGACCGGAGGCTTTTCGCGCTGCGATACTTACAAGAACCACCTCAAGGCCATGCACTTTGAGTACCCTGTGGGCACCAAGAAGAAGGATCGAAACGGCCAGAGCGGCTGTTGTCGAGCCTGTGGAATGCATTTCGACAATGTCGATGATTGGGTATCTTCCCACGTGGAGACTCGGCAATGCCGATTTTTCCAGTAGTTATTTATTATAGATATATGAAATTTGCAACATGAATGCTCAGTTTCCTTGTACTCGTAGTAGTGAACACCACTTGGAGATCTTGGTGTACAACGTCGTTTCAGCACTCGTAGTTCTTAGTCCCATATCTCGGAGTTATTTGAGTAGTTACGCTTTCTTGGCGCATCTAACTTTCGAGTATAGTTTAGCAGTGAGGCTGAATCAGATGAGAGAAATGAAAAGTCTTAGGAAGAACCAAGCAAAGACAGCGGAGCTCCGAAGAAGTGGCGGAGGTGTCGCGCCGTAGCACCAAACGACAAAGTTGAAACCGCGCAAGTTTAGAGACGTGGAAAAATTCTAGTCTCATCACCTAACCCTTCCAGCCTAGAGAGCCGCTGCTGTTTGCTTGCTGTCAAGCATTAGTGGCCGGTATCTGTCATCTTTGAGCCATTTTCCTGCTCTGTCAGCCGCCCTCAGTTCCAGCTGCATTAGACTCACAGTCCATGCGCTCTTGTGATGATACCCACATACGGACGTGCGATAGGGTTCTGCCTGCGGCTAAGTCGGAGCCCGGATACAAAACTGCGAAGAGCGTTTGACATGAACACAAAATATGGGGTCTGGCCAGATGTGGCCACGTCGATGGTATGAGACCTAACGGCAGGGCACGACTCCAAGAAAATGCCTCTATTGTGATTGAAATTTTTGTGAATTTTGTATGGGGACCATTCCTATTCTCTACCGGGACTCGGGCACGGCTGAGCTCCGAGCCCCGAGATGGTGAGACAAGGAGGGGCGAGGCCGTGCAATGTAAAAGTTAACACACCCAGACACATTCATAATCATTACAAGCCATCACCTTAACTGCTTGACGTGTGACAGCTAAAAACGTCGGACTATTGGTCGGAATGTCACATACACTAAAGTCTTGCACCGGCTGGGTGTCGATGTGGCCAATCAAAAAATGTAAGTTGGAGGAGGGGCCCAAAGTATACACCAGGCTATGTCTTCGTCTTTATAACAGGTAGCTACTTGTACTCATACGTGTAAGCATGTATTTACCGTCTGACATAAGTTTTCCCACTGGATGATCGCGGACCAACATTCATACAACCACGTACAGTACATTCTATTACTACTAAAGCATCACGGATACGGACCCCAAACGTTCAATACACGTGTGTCCGTATCCGCTTGTTTCTTGGCAGGGCAGGAATAGAAACGGTCACGTGACCCCACACAGCACACGGTTCGGCTCGGCCGGGGTCACCCTGCATCGGGTCCAGTGGGTCTATCATCCGCCTCCGGAGCGCCGTTTTCATTACTTTACAGTTGATGTGCGTGACAGCTGCTGTCAGATTCAGCCTTGCTTGCTTTGGTTGGGAAGTGGAAGAATCGGAGCGGGATGTCTATAATAGACTGATATGGGTCAATGGTTCCGAGGAGGCGGTGTCACGTACAATGCGCTCGGTTGATATACTGTGCAATAAGGTGAATCCAAACATCCGTTGATTGAATTGTCAATTCAACTACAAGGAGCATGCTGTTCACGGGTGATCGAGTTCAAATTAATTTTGCCCTTTATAGTCAATTGTAGATAGGCTTATCCTTCTCGATGAGTGATTATAAAGGGGAATGAGCTATTAATACGCCTGTGCCATTACTCCCCATGCCTTTTATTTCCATGTAAGTCTCAGGTTGTGAACGGTATTGTAGCTACTCATAGTCAGATACACCAGTCGATCCGTGCATATTTTTGCGTTTGCCGCATTAGCATCCTACAGTACAAGTACATACTGTTGCTGCAGCAGCCTTGAAGCGGCTTGCGTACCCAGAAGCCCTGTCTGTTGTCCATATACACCCGCCTTTCCTCTTTTCCAGAAAATACTGCTACTCGTAGTAGTAACACAAAACTGGAATTCCAAGCTTGGACTACTTGAAAGGAAATGCCTCTAGCGGTGTATGTTCATACCCTACAATGTATTGTACTGGTACTGTCCCAGTACGGGTAACAACATACTGTGCTGTTGTACCTTTGTTTTTATATCCTTCATGGAAACAATTGGCCTGGGTACAGTATTGTACGATACTTATACCAACTCGATTAGTTCTGTGAGTTTGTGTACAGTAGTACATACTTGTAGATGCACCAGTGTGCGACGGTATACTCCAGGTTTGTACGTGCATACAGAGGGCCGAGTATATAGAAAACCCAATAAAAAAGCGAGAGGAAGGGGATTCATTCCTGTATAATTCGAAATTTCCCGTACAAGGCATTAGTTGTATTTTTATTCATAGCTTATGCTATACAGTCTGTTTCCAAGACTCTTTGAGTAGGCGTGTACAGTACAAATCAAATACCCGTGGTACCTTTACGGTATGTACTCGTAGCTCACAGTGTAGCGTATGCCTATCATGAAGATCCTGGAGTGTCTTATGAAGCCCAGAACAGTCTATGAGGTATGTCACTGACAGCTCTTCTCGTCTGATTCTAGTACGAGTACCACCTGTACGTAACTTACAATCTCATCGAACAGTTATAGAGCCGGAGTTACCGAGGTACAGTTCGCGATATGTATAATATATATATATATAGGATAACGTTGGTGAGTTATCGTACCCAAGATGATGCCCATCCTCTCCTGGCTGATAACCACGCTACAAACTATTTGGTAGCCGCGCCTCGTTATAATCAAGAGCAGTTGGCTTGGATCATAGCTATGGAGATCCTTAGCCTGGCAGTTTTTACTTCCGGATAACCTTCGAGGTTCGAATAGCAGTATCGTAATTATCGCCGCGAGAAACTGCTAGAGAAGCAGAGGTATACCGAAGGAGTTGCCGAGAGATGTTGCCGAGAGATGTTGCCGAGAGATGTTGCCGAGAGATGTTGCCGAGAGATGTTGCCGAGAGATGTTGCCGAGAGATGTTGCCGAGATACGTGTAAATTTCAGAAATAAACAAAAGTCTGTCAGGAATTAATCGACACTTTTCTATAGATAAGATACCGTACCACTCGCACATTAAGACGATCACCACATGCCTGCTGCATACCTCAAGTATGCAAGTACAGTGCATACATGGGCGTAAATATTGTACGGCCCCCACGACGCTATGCGTCATAGTGGCCGTACAATGATCGATAGTACCGGTGCTCGTGCCGTACCAGTACTGTGGGGACAGCAGTAAACCATGGGTCTCGGCACTTGTGTATGTACTAGTTTAGCGGCCTATTTCAAATCCCATAAAAGCGCATACACTACTTGCAGTAGCCGTAGCAACGAATCAGTCCACTCACATACTCCTACCATGTTCCATTGAAGTTCCTTATCAAGTAGCGCAGAAAATGCGCAAGGGCGCTGATAGTTTGTGTACTGTACAGGTAAAAGAACCACCAGTATAACTACAGCATGTACTGTAAGTATGTACATACTGAATAACCAGACAGACGCTTTGCGTATTCAAGTAAATACTGTTCACGATAACGATGGCCACGGTAGTACATGGTTCTTATAGTCGATATATATCAGACTAACACTAAGCTGTTGAAATTAGTGGTGACCCCGCACCGGCACAAGAAACTGAAGCTACCAGTAGACACACGTGCCCGTTGTTTCGTAGCTTGTTTCAGTAGTCGTCCATGTCTTGGTGTACAGTGCAATCAACCACAGTTGACATTGTGCTTCATCTTTTATATTTCTTGAAATTTTGCCCAAGCATCTCTCTTTTCGTAATCATTTTTTTTTTTTTTGTTGAGGACCCATTTAATTTCAGGGTGCCAATACGAGTACCTCTTGTACCTCTTTTTCAAACTGGTGAAATTTCTCTTCTGAGACTTCCGTATGCTGATCTGTACATAATTTGGGCATCACTTGACAGAACGACTTCTACTTCTGATAGATATTCATGAAGCAACTGTTCTGATGTTTTAATACGAACTGACATGTGCAGCAACACTTTCATTTTTCAATATATCAAAGGTCGACGTTCCAATCCTGCGGAGAAAATATTCCCTCTCTGGACGAATAATGATTGAATAAGTAAACAAAGCCTGAAGTCCAATTTGCAGCCCGTGCATCCCATGAATAATCGACTATATACAAGAATGTGTGGAATGACGGAGGAAAGGACCATTGCACAGCATAAGCACATCAAGCTCAAGGTGACCCTCGCAAATCTCTGACAGAGACTCTCTGGGCTAGATGCCCTGGTTTTACCTTTTGTTTTCATGTCGATTTCGACTTACGAAGTATTCTTGTTGGAACCCCCCCGGCTAATGGCCGAAGAAACTACGCCGACGAAAGCCCGAATCGCATTGGAACTTGTATTATCAGGGTTCGATTCCCATGTATTCCATTTAAGGACCGAATTTCAGACACCGATTTTAGCCCGAATTGGAAGTCCCAACGTTCGAACCCCACCATAACATATTAACCGACCCCAGATTTTCCCCGCGCCGAAGTATGTCCGCGGTCAGTATAAGCTTATGCACTCCAAACCCCACACCAAATGGCCATACATATAAAGACCAGGGGGAGTGAGACCATGACATCTCCACAGATATCCAAAACACACACAAAACACGATGCTGAGACCTCGAGCTCCTTCCACCCTCCGTCGAGCTTCTACACAACTCTCGGCACGGCCACAGGGCATCACAAGCCCCCAAAGAAGCTTTCATCTCGCTTGCAGCCGACCCACTAGATCTACGACTTCGGAGGAAGACCGGCCTAAGTGGTTGACTCCCAGAAATGTACGACTAGGCTCTTTACCTTTCTCACGACTTCTCCAGGGTCATTCCCAGCGACTGTACTCGGGTTTGTCTACTCCTGGCATATCTGAGGTCACTGGCTGCTCTTCTCCAGCTCTGATTGAGTCCCACTCGTGGGACTATTACACAACACCAGCGCAGCGGGAATTGTGGGGCTCGAAGGGCGAATACCCTGCACTGATTTCAGCGTACCAACAGCCTGATATTGCAAACGCCATTCTGGATCGAACTAGCGAGTACACAGACGAAACTCACCTCTCATTCTCGGAGCTGCTCAAGCTCTCTAACTTGTTTGCCGACTCTTTGTACGCCCACGCTCGTGAACAAGGCCTTGTTTTCAAGTCAGGAGACTCTGTTGCGGTGTGTGGCGGTAATGTCTGGGAATACACTGCCCTCCAGATGGGTCTCTCGAAGCTCGGACTGGTGCTGGTTCCCCTCAACCCTGCATTTACGGCAAACCAGTTTGCAGCTGCCCTGGCCGCCACAGAGGCCAAGGCTCTCATAATGACCTCCCATCTCCCTGGTGGAAAGGACAAAGCCACTGGCAAGATGACCTTGAAGTCAGCTGCTCCCATTTGCCAAGAGGTCATCGACAACTTGAATGCTTCTGGCAAGTCGAAGCTGAAGCTTCTCATCAATTTGGCTTCCGGTGAAACTCCTGGAGCTGACACCATCAAGGATGTGAAGTTTCAGGGCTCCCAATCGGACATGCATGAAATCGTTTTCCAACACAAGAAGGCTGTTGCCAATGGTACCCTCCCTGCATCTGTACCCACCGAGATCAGACGACTCACAGCTACCGTTAACCCCGATGACATCACCAACATGCAATTCACCTCCGGAACCACATCGCAGCCAAAGGTGTCCTGCTTGACGCATCGAAACCTGCTCAACAATGGTCATCTCATTGGAACCCGGATGGGCCTCAAGCCTGCCACAGGTCCTGCTGTTAATGGAATTGCCCCCAACCAGGACCGTTTGTGCATCCCTGTTCCCATGTTTCACTGCTTTGGTCTAGTACTGTCTAACCTGGCTGCCCTGACCACTGGTGCTGCTTTGGTCTATCCCTCCGAGTGGTTTTGTGCTCGTTCTGCAATCGACAATGTTCGAAAGTATAAGTGCACTGGTCTCCATGGTGTCCCTACCATGTACGTGGCTGAGCTGGAGTATCTGAAGGACCTGGAGCTCAAGGAGGCTAAGGCCCCCGGGCAGAATTTCCTTCCTGGCTTTGAACTGCTCCGAACTGGTATCGCTGCTGGATCTGCTGTGCCTGGAGAACTCATGACTAAGCTTGGCCAGTCCATGAATCTCAAAGCACTCACTATCTGTTACGGAATGACAGAGACCGCTCCCGTGACTTTCATGACACGTCCTGACGATCCTGTCGAGAAGCGAGTTGAAACTGTCGGTCAGATTATGCCTCACACCTCATGCAGGATCATCAAGTCCCAGCAGGAGGACCTTTCTGAATCTGAGCTTGACTTCACTCCATTGGCCACTGGCCAGAAGGGCGAGATCATCACTTCCGGCTATGCGCTACAGAAATACTACAAGGACGATCCCAAAAAGACCTCTGCTGCTATGGTTGTCGATCCCGCCACCGGCGTGCGATGGATGCGAACTGGTGATGAGGGTTGCATGGACAATGAGGGATTCCTCAAGGTTACAGGTCGACTCAAAGATCTGATCATTCGAGGCGGGGAGAACATCCACCCACTGGAGATCGAAAACGTGCTTTTTGCTCACGATAAGATTGCCCAAGCATCTGTGGTGGGTGTTAAGGACCCCAAGTATGGTGAAGCTGTTTGTGCCTTTGTCACACCCCACGCTTTCTTCCACAAGGGCCACCAGCATGTTAAGCACGATGACTCGGACAAGCTCACGATTGAGCAAGTTCAGGAGTGGGTTCGAAACAAGCTTGGCCACTACATGGTGCCCAAGTATGTATTCTTTGTTGGCGATTATCCTAAGACTGCTTCTGGCAAGATTCGAAAGGTGGATCTTCGAAAGACAGCTGAGTCACAGCTGGGCCTGTGCTAATTGGACAATTGCATGAATCGTACAGTTTTCAGTTGGATAAGTTATATCGTGAATGCATAAATGCAACACTGTAGTACATACGTGTACTTGTACTTGTATACTCTTTCTTCAAAACACGCATGCATAGTATTTTGTCTTCTCTGTTTTCTCTGTCTTCTCTGTTAATCAGCAACAACAACAACAACTTCATGTATTAAGCCATTGTGTACTCGATTGCCATACCTATAAATATCTCGCACGTCTGCGCTACAGGTACAATACTCTCACCGTACGAAGTAGTATCCCCTCACTGCCATCAGTATTTCTCCAACAGGGCTGAGTAATCTGCGCACTTCTTATGTTCAACCCGAGAACTACCGATTTTGATTCCATCCACCTCCTCCATAGGCATCTCTGTAATATCAGCATTACACATGACGTACTGTCGAAGCTGGTCGATGCAGTGCTGTCGCTGTTTCCCTAGACGGCCGAGTTCCTCAATTCCAGCTTCAGGAAAATAAAAGTATGGCGTGCACATCTTTCTCAGGAAGTCGAGACACCACATTTGGTGATAAACACTTAGCTGGGTCTGCTTATCGTTGATTGTGACGTGCTGGTGATAAAGCTGTTCCCATCTCTTATCTTGTTCGTCCGAGGGCAAACCCACATAAGGCGACGAGGAATTTCCGTGATACACATCATCAGTGAAGGTCACGGAAATGTCCATTCGAACACCATCAGATTCGTCCTTGCTAGTCTGCTCGCGTAAGGTCCAGGGGTTGGAATAAAACACGCCCAGAACTGCGATGAGAATAGCCAGCTGAACGAAATGCACCACCCAGTGAATGGTATTTCTGTTAGAACGCGGTTTGCGCGCAACATCTTCTTGAACCTCGTTTTCTTCGCCAACTGGCTCGTACTTCGTTTGTGTCATGGTTGATGAGAAAACCACATGGACGAGGGTCTGACGAATGCGCTACCACTGAAGCTAGCTAGGTGTGAATGCAGGGGGAAGCAGCTTAAGGGCACAAAAGTACAGTACTGTACTAAAGCCAGAAATGTACTGTACATGTACATACATTTTCATAGCCCATAGCTGTCATGGAAGGAAAATTAACCAGAGGACCTCGGTAAGTACAAGTGAATGTGCAGTGAGGCATTCGGTTATAGACTGTTCGCTTGTGCTGGCCCCTCTGACACCTCAACCTTAACGACTGCCCCTGGAATTCAAGTCAACAGAGAATTGTCTATATTTAGCACATGTTTGTCTACGTACTTGACTTGATTATCCCTGGCAAACCCGTGGCTATTACGTGGGGCGAAAGGGATATCACACTCATTTCTGCTAGTTTGAATTTACCTCTTCCAAGCACTCGTACTCGTACTTGTACATACTTCTGTAGACTACATTACATACAGTACCTCAATGATGCAAGGAGTCTCACGAAATGCATGCGCAGGGATGTACGATTCGGTATGTACATGCTCGTACGCGAACTACTTGTACATACATACGACTTGGATGAATATAAATTCGATGGATTTACTATTACAGGTGAAAACCATGAATCTCTCTCTAGCCACTGGTACCATGTATACTACAGTATATACAGTGTACTTGTACTTGTACTTCGTCATGTGCATACTTCAATCAGCTCGGAGATAAAGCTTACTCAGAGACCGCGTCTGGCCACTGGGAGGGGGCGGGGGAACGAAGCGAATCTTAGAGTGGACTCAAAGTCGTGGGCTGTGGAGTGAAATGAGAAAGGTACATGTACCGTACGAGTGCCGGTACTTGTATCTTGTACATACTATACTTGAACGAGTAAATGAACCTATCGCCACTCTGTACTACAAGTACTCCGACAACACGACAAGTTACCTGTGCACAAGTATGGTGGGCTTACACATTCATAGAATTGAAAAAGACGCCAGGCTTTTACTGTACTTGTACAAGTAACTCTTTTCTGACAAAGGAAGGACGAGCACACATTTAGTGATGTCCATACTTATACCATATCTGTGTGCGCTTATGTTGTCCCTGTAACCATATACATAGGCTATTCTTTTTGTAAGTTCTGAATAAAAAAAATAAAAAAATTGCGCCCAATTCTGTCTACTGTACTTCTACTTGTACTTGAACGAGTACACACAGTACTCGTCCTACATTGTAACGGCACTTATATGTATAAAACTGACGTAACAGACCTCCGTTCTTATTAATCAGACACGTCGTTCTTTTATTAAATAGCATTAAGGTTACCATTTTCAATATGCTTACTAACGATCAAACTTGCACCACTCACCTCATCATCATCATGAGCGCTATCATCTGGACCGGAAACATCCAACAAAACCCTGTGCAGCCTACGATTCCTCTGCCCAGTGTCCTAGCTGACTCTGTTAAGGGACACGACCTTTCGGTCTCGTCGGTGATCAAGAATAAATCAGTGTGTGATTTCGCTGTCGGCTCGGAAATCACAGGCAAGCTGTTTCTGCCCAGCACCATTACTGTGGAACAGTGTTTTGATTTTGTTACTGAGGCCATGCAGCCTTTCAAGGCTAAGGGTGCTTTCAAGTTTACTACACTTATCATCTCGATAGAAGGCCTTGCCTTCTCAGACGAGGTGGAAGAGATGGACACGTCGGCAGATACTGTGATTGCGCTGTACAAGGCCGCCGCCAAGGCTGCTGCAAAACTGCAGGTTGTGGAGCATTTTGGCGTGTGTGAGTTTTCTCAGGATTTGCTCGAAGCCTTACTCAAAAGCATAGAGCCCGAATTCAAACCTGTGATCGACCATATCAACGCTGCTGATTGTTGTGTACTTCCCCCCGGCTTGATCAAGCTATCAACTCGCGAAGGCATTCGTCTGGTGGCTCACCACGACCCTGAAACATCTCTGAGCGTCAGTGATCTGGCCAAAGTAGGATCAGAACTAGGCGTGCAGTTCAAGAGATGGGACTGGATTTTGAAACTCACGGCTGTGATTAAGGATAGACAGGTGCTACATGGAAGCGAGTACGTCGTCAAGGCTGTGTATTAAGTTGACGGTCCAAATTACAGGAAAAGAACGGATACGACCAAGGCATATATCATTACACGGGCCATGAGCGTTATCGCTTGTTTGGCCAGCGCAGCTACCATGGATGCGAGGGTAGTTGATGGCTTCTTTTTTTGTTAAAGGTACAGCGTACAGTGCGTGTGTACCCGTAACAAGTAGAATACTAAGGATATCTCAATAGATTCATGCATCCCTATAAAGTAGCGTATCCTCGTTGCTGGTTGGCTCTACAAAGGTGTCTAGATGCCATGTTGAGGCACTAGTTCGATTCATGTACATGATCGTTGCTATTACAAGTACAGTACGGTACCCGGTTCATTACTACAGGTACCACAAGTAGTACACTGTACATACTGTACTGATTAGTGCTTACTCTATAATTATTTTCAATTTGATTTCCCCACTGATTGGTCCGAGACTAAGAGATAGTGATCCAATGGCTCATACGTGGCACGGTTGGTATCCATCAAATGTCTTACCACAGCAGAACTAGCTAAGAAGCGCTAGGTTACAAATTTTCTGCCGTCAAATCAACGATTACGTTGAGGATAGCCACCACAACCTCGACTGCAATCAGCACGATAACAATAAACTCGAGGTACTCGCCGTGCGAATGGCCCAGTTGCTCCTTCAACATAGAGAGCAAGTCTGAAATTACTTCGAGACGATTGTTAAGTAGGCTGACCCGTTGGTTGATCTCCAAGTATCCGCGGGTGGCTTGGTAGATCGGCTCCAAGTGCGGCTCAGCCCACATCAGTTCGGGTGAATCAAGAATGGAGCCATGTAAGTTGATGTTGATTCTCAGAATGAATAGCTCACCTATAGATTTGATAATATCGCTTCGGTCCATATCAATCTTACCTGTCACAGCAATCTCCTGGGGGAAATCCTGGGTGTCTTCAATGGTGTTTTCGACTAGTTCTTCAAACAGCGAGATCTTGGCTGACTGCGCAATTGCGTGTGATATCGAGAGTTTCATCATGTAATTTCGTCCGTCCCTGAGAGTAATGAAATCGTTGTAAATTCGAGGCTGATACGACTGTGTGATGTAGTAATTGAACTCCTCGACCTGGACATCCTCGTCAGCAAGTTTCTCTGTTTCGAAACGAGCCAGCTCCTTGAGGAACCGCTTTTCCTCAGCTTCTGTGAAACCCCACAGAACCACCACACCATATTCAAACAGAAAAACATCAGTTCGAGTGATAACGACATCAATATCGCCTCCCTCGTCATCGATTCGAATGAAATCCTCCTGCGCAGAAATCTCTTGGTCCCGATACGAGTAGGGCGTGTAAAGGCACTCATCAAACAGCTTAGGATGTGCCCGTCTGTGTTTCCGTGATTGAAGGTACTTTGTTATGTCACGCATTCTATACGAAGACGCTGTGCAGTATGCAGTGACTCTCGGAAGTAGATCTCGGTGTGCCTTGCCTAGCCGCTCGGCGTCCTTACGTGCGGGGGGATCTTTGATTCGTGTGACTTGGGAGTACACCTCACGACCACTTTCGTCGTCGTCGTCACGGTCGGGCTCTTCGGGTAGCAATTTGAGCTTTTGTGTCGTTCTCGATGTTCTTTGAGGTCCAATTCTGTGGTTAAGCTGAGGCGGAGTGCTCTGGTCCACAGGTGGTCTTTTGCGAGCTGTCGCAGAGCTAGATGCATTTGAAGATGCGCTGGGACCAATGACGTGAGTCTTGAGAGGGCCTCGGGTAGGTGCACCCAACAGAGGTTGGTTTTCAGACATGTTGTGATGTGATGAGGATGGGTTTTAGACGTTGTCAGTTATTGTTTGCGCACGCATGCTGTGCGTCGTGGATTAGGGTTGGTTATATAGTAACCAGGATGTAGTATTTGTGTAACGTAGTACTTGTTTACTGTAGTGACGTACAACAATGAACAATGTAGGGGCGAGAAATAACTCTTAAGTCATTGTAGTAGATACAAATATTGATTTGTCATAATCCAATTCTTTCCCAAAAGTCCATCTTCGATATTGTAGTATGTACGTTCAAAATGTCGTCCTGTTGTCCAGATGTACACAGAGGTCATAGTCCTTGTTTTCCTACTGATTAAGACTTCCCAGTCTCTCAGTAAACAACATATTAGATATAGTACTGTACTGCAGTTACATATTGCTGTTTTGTAAGCATTCTCCACCTGCTGGTTAGGTAACCAAGATATGTAACTGGTGGCTGACTAATCCAAAATGCAGCAGTATAATTATATTAAGGTTACCGGTATGGAAAGGAGCCTATCGATGATAAAAAAAAAGTAAAGAAGAATATACCGTGGTTGCCTCCAATAGATAGCAGTGTATTCTGATATTCTAATATTAAAACTCGTTTACATGAACATTTCATTCTTTTGGTTAGCATCCCCGTACAATTGCATAGAGTGTGGAACAGACCCACCTATTCTGCGTCATCAAATAGAGTTTATCTGCAGATGCACAGATGGAAAAAATTTGGCGAACTTCTTCCTTCCCTCCCTCCATCCAACCAACACAGCAAAATGAAATACGTGGTTGTCTCTGGAGGTGAGTAAAAACAACGACAAGGAGAACGGCATAAGTTTTGGAATGTGATTACTAACCTAGGTGTCATTTCCGGCATTGGTAAGGGTGTCTTGGCCTCTTCCACTGGCCTTTTGCTCAAGACCAAGGGTCTCAAGGTCACATCCATCAAAATTGATCCCTACATGAACATTGACGCCGGAACGATGTCTCCTCTGGAGCACGGTGAGGTTTTTGTTCTCAACGATGGTGGTGAAGCTGATTTGGATCTCGGTAACTACGAGCGGTACATCAACGTCACCCTTACTCGGGACCACAACATTACCACCGGTAAGATCTACCAGCACGTGATTGAGCGAGAGAGACGAGGTGAGTATCTTGGAAAGACTGTGCAGATTGTTCCTCATCTCACCAACGCCATTCAAGACTGGATTGAGCGTGTGGCCAAGATTCCCGTCGATGACACTGACGAGGAGCCTGACGTCTGCATCATCGAACTCGGAGGTACTGTTGGTGACATTGAGTCCGCTCCTTTTGTTGAGGCTCTTCGGCAGTTCCAGTTCCGTGTCGGTCCTGACAATTTCGCACTCATCCACGTGTCTCTCGTGCCCTTCATTCACGGTGAGCAGAAAACCAAGCCTACCCAGGCCGCCATCAAGGACTTGCGATCGCTGGGTCTGACCCCCGACATTATTGCATGCCGATGTCAGGCTGAGCTTGAGGCTAGTACAATCAACAAGATTGCCATGTTCTGCAACCTTGGTCCCAAGCAGGTGCTTGATGTGTACGACGTCAACTCTACCTACCATGTTCCTCTTCTTCTGCAGAAGCAAGGAATTATCGACTTGCTCACCCGAAAATTGGCTCTCGACCAAATCTCGATCTCAGGAAGATTCCGAGATCGTGGTAATGGTCTGCTCGGAAAATGGCGACAGCTAACTACTCAGCATGACCGGTCGTTCGAGACTGTTTCCATTGCAATGGTTGGAAAGTACACACATCTTCAGGATTCTTACCTATCTGTCATTAAGGCCCTGGAGCACTCCGCCATGAAGTGCCACCGAAGACTCGAGATTCTGTGGATTGAGTCGTCCGACTTGGAGTCTGAGTCAGATGAGAAGGCAAAGTACCACCAGGCTTGGACTAAGTTGTGCCGGGCAGATGGTATCCTTGTTCCTGGTGGTTTTGGCACTCGAGGAACTGAGGGTATGATCAAGGCCGCAAACTGGGCCCGAGAAAACAAGAAGCCTTACCTTGGTATCTGTCTGGGTCTTCAGATTGCCGTCATCGAGTTTGCACGAAATGTCTGTGAGCTTGATGGGGCCAACTCGGAAGAGCTGGACCCTGAGACCGAGACCAAGGCTGTGGTTTTCATGCCTGAGGGAGACCGAGAAAAGCTCGGAGGTACTATGCGACTTGGCGCTCGAACTACTGTATTCCAGCCCGGCTCTGAGAAGTCTAAGATTCGAAAGCTGTACGGCTCTGCCGACAGTGTCGAGGAGCGACACCGACACCGATACGAGGTTAACCCTGAGCTGGTGGAGACCTTTGAGGCTGCCGGTCTCAAGTTTGTTGGCAGAGACACCGCTGGCCAACGAATGCAGGTGCTTGAGCTTGATAACCACCCTTACTACGTGGCTACTCAGTACCACCCCGAGTACCTTTCCCGAGTGCTGGATCCTTCTAGACCTATCTTGGGTCTCGTGGCTGCTGCCTGTGGTAAGCTTGATGAGATCACCAAGGGCCAGTCTGCCGAAATTGCCAGCGGTGAGTTTTAACCCTGGCCAATAAATTGGGCTTACTGTATAGATTTAGTAATATAATAACTTTTGATTTTTACTACTGTGTGCTCTCAAGCTCAACACTGGAGTCCACATACTCTTGACGATCAACACAAAAGGTAAAAAAATGAGTATTTGCAGTCTGTCTTAAGCTGCTACCATATTTTACAGGTAATGAGTTATTTGCATCATGCAGATACGGTACACATTTGCGGACTTTTGTTGAGAGCTTGGGCGGTCCTGTACAAGTAGATCTGATAAGGTTACTAAGGTCTGTTATCGTGCATAAGACGACCAGTTACTGGAACTCTAAGGAGTGGCGATATGAACATGAGTAGAAAGTAACAATGATTCCGTTAGCTCCTATCATAGTACTTGTTAGTATAATAGAGATCTGGATCCATCACTATCTGCAAAATCAGCAGTAACAGAAAGAAGACAAAACGAAGTTGAAGAGCTTCTGCCGCCAAGTATTCCCGTATGCGGTTAGGGTGAGTTAATGATGTGCTGAGTCTTCTGGGTTTGTCCGCCCCTTTTCTGATTCCCAAGGATATCTTTGTCGGCCGCCCGAGACCAGTTTTCTAAGAGTCTTGGAGACCCAAAGGTTAGAGAGGTGTGGCACAGGAAAATGGCGTCGCAGGTGTGTTTTTGCTGTCCTTGGTACTACTAATAAAATGGTCATTGCTCGCATCAAAAGCTCTCTTGTGCTTCAAGAAACCACTGGCCTGCACTTTGCTGAATCTCATCACTATTACCTTTACCATCGCCGAAATTGGCTACCACAGCACAGGTATCAAGACGTCATACAACAAGCCACCACCTGGAGCGAATATGTTGGAAATGAAGCACCCAATCTGAATGGTACCTCAGATACTCACAGATGAGTCCATATTAATAAACTTGAAAATCACAAGATATACTCGTGCACAAGTAGGTACAGTATGTACATACTGTACCTACAGAAGTGTCGAATCATTTCTGTCAGCAGTAGTCTGAAACTTGAGAGAGGAATTATAGCCTAAAATATGATATCAATTTAATTTCTTTACAAGTCCATTATGTTGGGATTTACAAAAACAACCATTGATCACAGCATTCCTTTTATATTTGGTGACTGTAACTTTGAAGAATCAGTAATCTGATTCTGCTGAACTTCTCACTTAGAAAGCTTCTCGATCCAAACATCCACGGGTGTAGAAGACTCAAAAGCAGGATCCACAATTCCATTGATAGCAACAGTAGGTGTCATGTGGACACCATTTTGTCGGTGGAATCTGACGAAGGGCTTAAGATCATTAGTGACTGCATTGCCGGTGTTGGATGGCTTGCCATCCTTTGACTTTCCGACGGTCAACAGCTCGAGGAACTTCGACTCCTCGACTCCAACTTCGGCTGCCAGCTTGGAAAGTCTTTTATATGTCTCACCACGAGTTTCATCAGCGCACTCTGTGTCGAAAAATTCGGGCTGGTGATCGAACAGGATCTTAGCGAACTCCCAGAATTTAGAAGGTGCGAGCTGGCCCACAGCGAGAGACGCCTCGTGTAGCAGAGTGGATTGAGGATGCCAGGGCTGGGGAACGTTTCTGAAGACAAATCGCAGCTTTCGACCCTTGACCTCACCAACTCGTTCGAACAAGGCGTTTGTGCCAGGGTTCTCAATCTTGTCCCAGATGATCTTGGAGAAGGGACAGTTGAAGTCGACGAAGAGGTCAACATTCACTGTTTCGTCTCCAGAGCCAAGCTCCAGGATGTGTGACGCAGCGTACTTGGGGGGGAGGGCCATTGTTGGGATGTTGAAAGAATTGTGGAAGAACAGGTCCTACGCAGGCGGTCGTGGGGTTATATTGCTGTGGCTTATGCATACAGAGCTTAAATAAGAAACTTTATTACATATGTATTAGCTACCTTGTGGCTGGCTTCTCTGTGGCTGGACGTTTTAAGAATATACTAATACAGATATGACTGTCTCTGTATACACACACGTCAAGAGACAAAAAAATTATTCCTTATTTCACTTCTTCTGTTGTAAACCACTGTAGCAGATACCCCACCGTACGTCTGTAATTCTGCTTTGCTCTCATCTAGAGTCTAGACCATGTGGCTGTGCATTAACTTCGCTGCACTACTGGACTGTGGCGTGCATATGTGGCTGAGGATCCACCCTTCAGAAATCATATGTGCGGACAATCACCCAGTGGTGAAGTTGGATACATACTTTTCCACGAGGAAAACCTGTGTGATTGTGCTTCACTAGAATTCTTGAGGCAACCGAATTATTGCACTCGCATCCCCCTGTCCACTCAACACTAATGGATATTACAGCACCGTCGTGATGTCTACAAGATGTGCATGTACATACACTGTACATACCACAAGTACAACGACATGTCAAAATGATTATTTCCCTTCAGAAAAACAGATATAAAACTTCCTCGTCGTCCATTTTTATCGTGAATCGCTGTAATGGTCACTCTTCGTTATCCCTTAAAGGTTTTGACAAAATGTGCAAAATCCGCCTTTCCTCCTAAGGGTGGCACGGAAAAATGTCCGGATTTGGGCGTTATTCAGGTTTGCTGACTAAGCAGGTTTTTGTAAATAGCTATCATATAGCATTACAAACTGTTCTGTGCAAAATTTCAGGGCGTGGCCATTCCAATTATATCACCGGTTAATCTTCCCGTCATTTTTAATATGTTTTCATCCTCCATCGAAATCGCAAAAATAATATTTTACCCCCAAATCGGACATTTTTGATTTTTTTTCTGAAACTCGAGTTTGGCAAAGCTTAATTATTTGTCAAAATAGACCCAGGTTTCGAAATTTTGGGATTTGAGAAACGAAAACAGAAAGAAAAAAAAGAGAAAAAAAAATCGACAAAACACAAGATACTGTACAAAAAGAAGTTGGACTGAAGAAAAGAACTGAGACTGAAGGGGAAAAAATGAAGAAAAAAAAAAAGGAACAACAAAAAAAGTAGGACCAAAAACAAACGATGAGGGACAGCATTGTATCGAAAGACATAATGGACAGACATAATTAGTCCAACGAGAAAATACATCAGGAATATAATTGAAATACGCAAAAGATGTTGAAGGTAATACCCGGTGGGTTAATACCTGGCTAATTCCTCACATAATGATGAGAAGTCACCACATAGTAATGAGAGGAATCAGCTGGGTCGTAGACGAGATGTCCATCCTGTAGATAGTTTTATCCACTGATCTAGAATCTCTTTTCTGGTGAATGAGCAAGCACACACCCTTCTGGTGTGTGCTACTATCGGAACGTCGTGTCCCTAGAAGTGGGTTGTAAGTTGTTAATTAACTATATCACATCAATAATACTTATGATCTTCAATACCTTGTAGTATTTAATTGAAGAAAGCTTGCAACCAGAGTTTTGGAGGTTCTACCTGAGTCGTAGGTAGAACTTCACCATTAAAAAATTAGTAGGCACGCACAACCCCAACGGATGAGATTCGTTTTAGTCGATATATATCAAAAAATTATATAAGCAAATCTCTCTGAATCCATCCATGTGAAAATGGATGACTAATTTCCTATTGCACACAGTATGTACATGTACATCAGTCTTGTAAGTCGCCTTCCTCTAAAAGTGACTTCGATGGGCATTTTTTTGTGAGGCTCAAGTGTTACCGATACCCCTACATTGTACAATACACATTTGAGAACTGTATGTACAGACTGAACAGGTGCAAGTGTATAGCGGCACTTGTCTTATATTTCACACTACATGTACAGTAATATTACCTCATGTGGGCACTGTATGGGTCACAACAAAATGCTTTATTATCAATTAGGGTATAGCTACCCCGTTGGTAGAAACGACCAACACGACTTTGCGTGTTTTTTTTTCCTCGGCGCTCACTCAAAAGCTCTTTCGCTTTTCATCAATTCGTGGTACTTCTTGGTGCTCTGTGAAGTTCTTCGGCCCTCGACATACTGCATCATCTCAGAATAGCTCTCAGGGACGACATCGAAAAACGTATCCTCCACGAAATAGGAGTATGTGAATTGACCAGTATTGGTTGTAGTGTCATGGTCCAAGTCCTTCACAGTCGAGTCAACTCGCACCTGAACAAGAGTACCAGGCTTACTGTTGTTGGTGAATACCTCAGTATCGTTATCCTTAGTGATCTTAATTGTGTCGACAACGGTGGCAGTAAGATAGCAGACGGATCCGACAGGTACAGGAGCTCGGAATGTAGTTGAGTCAAGAGAAACGAATCGAGGTGAAGAGTGGGTGAAAGCGGCGGCGCACGCATAAGCAAGCTCGAACGTAGTTCGGAGAAGATAGCCACCGAAAATCATGTACGAGTGACGGTTTCGGTACTGGGGCTGCATTACCTGGGTGGAGTGAATGACTGTGTCAGCCATTCGCTTGGTATGTGCGGGGAGCGTCGGCTTATCTCGAGTTTCGATCCACATATCGTGAATTAATTTGGCCTCTTCTTCAGTAGGGGGTGCGATAGCAAGATCATGAGTCTTAGCAAGCTCCTTCTTATGTGCGTTGAACTTGGAGGCTCTTTCGAAATCAGCCCGCTCCTTCGCGTTTCGAGGAACCAACCGGTTGATGGCGAACGATTTCTGGGTCAGTGGATCTCGAGCCACGAACGTAAATCCCGCTGTAAGGAACACATCCTTGTCCTTGATCTGGTTCTCCTTCAGATCGTGAAGCTCAGAAGCAGGTGTGGAAGTCTGGGCTGCCTTGATAGTAATCTCCATTGAAGATCGGCCAGTCCAAGTCACATGACCACTGAGAGTGATGTTCTTATCATCCACTTGGTCAAGTCGTTTGAGAATCGTCACCCGGTCAACAGACGCTGTCACGATCATGGGCTCGGCAGGCATACAATGGTTATGGGCAATGACTCCTGCCAGTGCATCCAAATCCTGGAATATCTGGCCGAATCTCAGTCTGCCAAAAGAATTGATGTAGGCATCGAGGAACCAGGGGTCATCCTTGAAAGGCAAAATCACGTAAGAAAAAGAGTCATCTACAGTCCTGTCAGACACCTTCTGATCGCTTTGAGATTTGTTGAAATCAAAAGACAAAGTTGTAGACTTGCCTGTCTTGGGATCACGTGACGCCTCTCGCGCTCTGTACGCTTCCAGCCAAGTATGAGTACGTCGCGTAGGACTAATTGATGGCTTAGAAGCCACAGGCTGGAAGAGATGAGATCCGTCCTCGGTCTTGTGGATCATGACTTTGGCCTGATTGGTGGGCGCGGAACACGATAGGGCTCGGCTATGGGCGCTTAGTTGGATAGCCCGGTTAAACGGAGTTCTCAGTCGAAGCATTGTTTAGGACGATGTGTACTGTGTTACTGTAGCCTGAGTGTCTGGGATGGTAAGCAGGTGTGCGATGTTGTGCTGTCTCGTTTGCCGAAGAGTGTACAATTGTGTCTGTGGACGTTACAGTATTTATCGTGATCAGTACCAGGTACAAGTAGCTAATATAAGCTCAGGCGCTTGGAAGTGTAATGTAATTCGAAGAGCAACGATTGGTGTGAGGTAAGAGTATCTCGGGTGTGTCGAAACAGGGGCATCTGCTGCTTGAGTGAGCTATAGTACTACGAGTTTTGTAGAAAGCTCTTCGTTTATTGTCTTCGCGTTTGAGTATTTTCAATGTGCACTCTGGTGTAGTCCCCACCCATTTCGGATATAACCGGGTAAGAGCCAAGCATGTTGAGTGTTGGGCTGTCACGACAATTTGTGTCGATGTTGTGTGATCCAGAATCTCAGAGTTCCAACCTCAATTTCACCCACATCTTATATATACAAGTAGCAGAAAATTCGAGGCTTGTTAGGTGTGTCGTACGAAGTACTAGTGGTATTATTACAAATTTTCTATATACGGATAAATAATACAAGTACAGTACAGTACGTATATTAATTTAGTACATACTGTCAGAGTGAGTGCTGCACTTTAATGTACAATTACAGAACAAGTATGTATGTACATACTGTACATCATGTACTTCGTATGTTATTATAAGAAAAATGTACGTACGAGTATTGTATGTACAGTATATAGAGTACAGTAGCTGTATTATATTTACTGGCACATATCACCACATGAATTGACTATGAGATAATGACGTGTAGGTATTGTAGGCATGTGCGTATAATTACAAGCGCCGGTACACATGGTGGTGCGTCCACGAATGGCCAGAATTTACATTGTCGTTGTGATATCCTGAAATCACGGGTACGATACAGACATTCGGGTCACATCTAAATATCGAAATTGGAATATACTGTATGTCAGTGAAATATTTCATCGGCGGGACTTGAACTGAGGTGTCGATCGAAGTACCTTGAGCAGTTGTCTCAGTTGCCACCGCCTCCTGGGTCACGTGTATTTCCTGAACGTTCTGCGCCTGACACGCATATATGCTATATCTAAGGCAGCCATCGCCCATCCTATCGCCACACAACACTCAACAATCAAAATAAAAGTCATGTCAGCTCCACCCGCCTACGAGCCCCTTCTCAACCCCAATGATCAGTCCAACCTGAACACTGCCTCTTCTGCAGCTGTGCGGGATGCAGAGGATAACTTGCCCGCTGACTTCAAGTACGATACGCCAGTTGTTCAATGTGACATTGATGTTCGAAATAACTTCATCAAGCAAGTATACACTATTGTTACTGCTCAGATTGCTACTACTGCTATTTTTGGAGCTATCATTGTTTTCAACCCTCCCATCACCATGTGGATCCTCGAACACATGTGGGTGTATTATGTCACAATTTTTGGTTCACTAGGCTGCCTTATTGCCTGCATTTGGAAGCAGAACAGCTACCCTCTGAACATGACCTTGTTGGGCGTGTTTACGCTTTGTCAGGGACTGGCAATTGGTACTGTGTGTTCTCTCATGGACTCAAAAGTGGTCCTTCAGGCAGTGGCAATTACCCTGGTGCTGTTCTTCGGCCTTACTTTGTTCGCTTTCCAGACGAAGTATGATCTGACATCCATGGCTGGTATTCTTTCTGCTTGTCTATGGGGTCTTATTGGCGTGGGCCTTGTTGGCATGTTTGTGCCATTCTCCTCGGCTGTGGAGCTCATCTACTCGTCTATTGGAGCTCTAGTTTTCTCCGGCTACATTCTAGTGGACACCCAGATGATCATTCGAAAGTTCCATCCTGACCAGGTGATTCCTGCAGCAATCAACATTTACCTTGATATTCTCAATTTGTTCTTGTACATTTTGCGAATTCTCAATGAAATTAACCGGGATAACTAGAGGCACAGTGACATTACGTCATGTTACTCAAACACCCAATTATTACCAAGGGCCTGTCAAGTATATAACTAATTAGATTGTTTGATTTATCCGCTGGAAGAGTATTCTGTATAGCCCTTACGCTCCGCGACTACTGTATACCCTGGCATTCTGATATTTCATGGCTTGATTACGCCATCAGAACTTCCGTAGCTAATGTGACGTCATTTTTTCGCTGTGGCAAAGTGGCGCATACTACAAAAACGCCGGATATCGTTGGAAAAAAGATGTAAGAGTTCCATTGTCATTTACCAACTTGAACGTCATAATTTCTGCTTTATTGTACACAATCACATATATTTGTGCATGCCAATCCCCACATCGGGTTCCGACATCGCATAGAGTTTGGTATCTTGCATAATGTCGCTTGCGATATTATATAACCACTCACTGAGACAGTCGACACTCTTCCTTCTCCACGAACAACAACATGACACCCCGAACCCGCCATTCGACGTTCGCACGTTTTGTAGCGCTTTCGACCTTCGGCTTTGTGTTTTTCGGTCTCTTCACCCTTACGTTCGCCCCTCGAACATCCGTCAGACGAGACTTGCGTCGGTTTTTCCAAGGCACACAAACCGAATTTGACGTCAAAAGATCGATTCTTCTGAACACTAAGGCTGAAAACATCAGAGAAAATTCTCTGAAGTACACTGCTGAACCCCATCTTGCGGGAACTAACAAGGAACTCGCTGAATGGACCCGTGACCAGTTGCAATCATTTGGATGGGATGCAGGAATTGAGGAGTATGAAGTCTACCTTAACTACCCGCTCGACCATGCTCTTAATTTAGTTGATGACAACGGAAAAGTTATCTATGAAGCGTCTCTTGAGGAGGATGTTCTCAAAGAGGATCCCACGACTGGGCTGCGAGACAGAGTTCCCACTTTCCATGGTTACTCGGCGAATGGAAATGTGACTGCCCAGTTCGTTTACGCCAATTACGGTGAAAAGGGAGACTATGATCTTATCCTTGAGAAAACAGGCGATCCTGACTTCTTCAAAGGCAAGATTGTCATTACCCGATACGGAGGTATTTTCCGGGGGCTCAAGGTGAAATTCGCACAGGATTTGGGTGCAAAGGGTGTGGTCATTTACTCTGACCCAGGTGATGATTCTGGGATCACTCCTGAAAATGGGTACAAGACTTACCCTAAGGGTCCAGCTCGAAACCCCTCATCGGTCCAGCGGGGAAGTGTTCAGTTTTTGTCCCTCGGCCCAGGTGACCCCACTACACCTGGCTATCCCTCAAAGGGAGCAGTTGAGCGACAAGACCCCTCTAAATACATTCCCTCAATTCCATCTCTTCCTGTGTCGTACAGAGACATCTTGCCAATTCTGAAAGAACTAAACGGACGAGGCGAGACTTTTGACGGGTTTGAGGGTGGTCTGGAGGGCGTCGACTACTCAATCGGCCCCTCAAAAACATCTCTCAATCTTTACAACTCGCAAGACTACAAAATAACACCGATTTACAACGTTATCGCATCCTTAACTGGTTCGACGTACCAAAACGAAGCCATCGTTGTCGGCAATCATAGGGACGCGTGGATTGCAGGTGGGGCCGCTGACCCTAATTCGGGTTCAGCTGTCCTTCTGGAATTGGCGCGTGTTCTCGGTGTGCTCTCTAAGGCCGGATGGACTCCCACGCGTACTCTAACGCTAGCTTCTTGGGATGCCGAAGAATACGGACTTGTTGGTAGCACCGAATGGGGCGAAGATCATAGCAAGTACATTTCAGATAATGTTCTTGCTTATGTCAATCTCGATGTGGCCGTTTCAGGCTCTAAATTTCACTCTGCCGGCTCCCCTGTGCTCTCTGCTCTGCAACGTGCTGTTGCTAAGGAGATACCTCACCCATCAGACAATAATACAAGCCTGTACGATGTTTGGAAGAAGGATTCGCGTGCTTATATTGGAAACTTGGGCTCAGGATCTGATTACACCGTGTTCTTGGACCACTTGGGTGTACCTTCTATCGATGTCGGCTTCTCAGGTGGAAAGGGAGACCCCGTTTACCAGTACCACTCCAACTATGACTCTTTCCACTGGATGGACAATTTTGTGGAAAATGCCTGGGAATACCATGCGGCTATATCCAAATATGTGACTCTCTTCGCCGTTTCTCTTTCTGAGCGAGAAGTCGTAGCCTTCAATGTTAAGGAATATGCCCTGACTCTGAGCAAGTTCTTGAAAGCTATTCAGAGGAAATACGTCGGTGCCAGCGGACATCTTTCTGGCCTTGAAACAGAGTCGAACGAACAGAAGGTCTTGGAAAAAGACAACTCTGGATTTGATACCAGCACTGCTCCATGGGCAGAATCATTCGATGACGTCTTAAAAACTGCTAAGGAGTTTGTTGAAACTGCCCACAAGTATGATGAGTACACTTCTGAACTCCAGAAAGATATCATTAAAGATTGGCCTTGGTATAAATACTATAAGAAGCTCGCTCTTCTGGCTCGAATTAGGGTGGCGAACAGGAAACTCTTCCATCTCGAAAAACTCTTTTTATCCTCGAATGGTCTTCAAGGTAGAGAGTGGTTCAAGCATATCGTCTATGCTCCTGGAAGATACACCGGCTATGCTGGAGAAGTCTTCCCTGGTATCGTGGAAGCTCTTGAGGATGGTGACTATGAGAACGCCATTAAGTGGCTTTCTATCACCAAGGCTAGTTTGAAGTCTGCTAAAGGGCTGCTTAAATGAACACCTTGGTGAGGGCTAACTAGTTGTTTTTTTGATGAATTTATTGTTTTAGTGTTACGTGTTACGTCAATACCGACACTAGTACACTGTATAAGAAGTAATTGTAGAAAGTACTCGTACATTCTATACATGTTTTACTTTTATTTTTCGATCAAGAGAATTCATTTAGCTATATATTAGCAAGCATCTTATGCACTTTTCCACAAGAGGAACATGTGGATGTACCAGTACGAGGTACATCAGCTACAGTATGTACTGTACATACATGTACATACTGTACTTGTCTTCAGCAGTGAATGGTACAGCTAATATCCTATACCCACAGATTTGTGACACATTTTTACATACACTTCGAACCTGTATCATATATATTCTGCCACCTGCAGTACAGTATACTACAAGACCACCTGACGCAGTTTTGTTCTCATTCATTAATCACTATTAGACTCTTTCGCTGTCTCCTTTTCTTCTTCCCTGCTCGTCCATGTGACTCCGTGTAGATCGCACCAGGCAATAGTCAATACCTTCGAAATTTTGATACCGTGCTCCTTATTGAACTCCATTAATTGAGACAAGGATATAGGTTGGTATGTGAGCATTTTCAACCACATATCACGTGCTTCTGGAGCAGACATCATGAACTCTGTCAATTCTGACATCTTCATTTTGTCGACTTCGCCCTTTTCTATCATCTGGCCCGCTATCGATGCAGTTGCCTGAGTGGAGGGAGGGGCTTTGGAATTGTCGTCACCTGTACGCTCCTCGGCTCGTCTCTTCTCCGAGGATCTCGCAAGGGTTTTTTTCGGGGCCGATCGTTTTTGTTGTCTTGACCCAGAGGGTTCACTCAGAGTCGAATCACTGATATCGTCTCCGATAACTTTACCAGGTGTGCCTAGTATAATTACACTGTCTTCCTCTTCTCCATCGGGTAGATCACCTGACCTTTTTATCAATCCTGCTTGCAGCCCAACACCGCAAGGAGATGTCGCAATGTTGTGCCGATTGATCTCGCACAAATCAGGCATCAAATGTAGTTGATCCAAGGCAGCTTCTGGGGACTCCGGAACAAAGTGTTCTGAGACATTTGAGTTGTCCATAACAGATGACAGTCCCGTCAGATCTATTTCAGAGCGACGTCGTGAATCAGCCCTTTGCGCTGATGCATTCGAAGCTGTATTCTCCTCAACCGTCTTTCTTGTAGTCGAAAATGACCTGGAATGTGTGTTTGGACTAGGTCCGTGAATGGATTTCCCAGTGCCAACCCTCATCGAAATGATAGAAGAGTCTCCGGAGCTTAAGACCTCTTCGGAGCTAGAAGCATCTTCATGGGGCGGTGAGTGAGATTCTTGTGCCTTGGGTGTACTGTGGCCAGCCATCGGACTAGATGATGAAGCATGGGGATGGCGAGATGCTTCGTTTTCGCGTGGATTTATATTTCGAGTCTGTAATCCGGATGACTTTCCTGGGGTCCAAGAGTCTACCTCCTCGGAGTCAGAAGAGCACATTCGATAAATATGCGTCGGCCCTGATTGAGTGTTGATCATCCTTGGAATTAGCGCTCCCTCATCATCGACATGGGGCCTTTTTGATCTACCTTGGACTTTGGTAGAACGCACTGGTGTAGCTTCGTGGCTTACTCGGTCATATATGTCAGTT
This sequence comes from Yarrowia lipolytica, assembly GCF_001761485.1. Lineage (NCBI taxonomy): Eukaryota > Fungi > Ascomycota > Dipodascomycetes > Dipodascales > Yarrowia > Yarrowia lipolytica. Next base: position 723,244 of record NC_090771.1, on the reverse strand, counting down.
GCATTACGGTCTGCCTTGGAGGCCGACTCTGGAGACGAACTTTCTATGCGTATGATTATTTCTCGATCATATTCATTTCTCGGTCGACCATACCGTGTCGAGTCGTGTGACTGTGTGCTATCACATTCTGAGTCGGAAACGTGTGCGACGCTGCTCTCAGCCACGGTAAAAAATGATTTGTAATTGTTGTAGTTAAAAGTGGGCGGTGGAGAGAACGAACAATCTTGCTGACTATCAGAAGCCAGCACGCGAGAGTTCAATGACACCCCCACAGCACCAGTCGAGGGTTTAAACACCCTCTCTGCGCTGGTGTCCTCTCCCATATATATCACCTCTGGAAGACTCTTCACGTTGGTGATTTGAACACTCTTGTCCTCAGTATTAACAGATTCGATCTGATCTTCGTCCAATTCCCACTTGCCACGTAACTCTGAAGAACCGGAGAAGGATATTTCATCGTCACCCGTGTCGGAAAAACACACTAGAGCATGGGGCCCAACGTGAGCATCTCCTTCGACCTTAAAACATGACTCACTTAAATCCGAATCAGATGCTAGATCGCGTTCTTGGTAGCTTACATCATGAAGCTGAAACACCTCCTCAAGCCCAAGATCAGACGGGATGGATCTGGTGAGGCCCATTAATGAGTGCGGGGTGTTGGGTTCGAGGTTTGTTGGATTCGTAGCTTTTTTCTCGTCGCGTGACTTCATCATTTCTTTGATGGCACGTGGATGGACGTTTGTATCCATGTAGTCGGAATTACGCTTGTAGTTTGCGACTTTGGGCCCCACTAGCTCCACTCTTTGGGTGAGAGAGACCGCCCTCATTGCTGGCATTACGGTGTTCGGCACTTGGTCGAGAGGCACTTTCTTACGCCGAGAGGTTTTCGTTTTCTTTGTGATGCTTGAATCGCGTGCCTTCCGTGGTTTCTTACGTTTCGTCGTAGGCTTCGTGGCATCCTTCTCTGTTTGTACCGTTATTGAAGAAGAACCAACATGCCGCATCGTATGTGATGGTCTTCCAAGTGGGTTCCCCTCTGAAGCTGGGGCTTTGGGTAGGGTTGATCGCGATTGGATAACACCATGCACAAATCGGTCAAGCCGTTGGGCTCTGGCACGGAACATTTCCTCGTCTTCTTCACGTGACAAGCCCGGCTCCGGCTCAGTAAATTCCGGGGCTTCGAGATCGTCAAGGGGCATGTTCTCCTTAATGGAGCATTTATCTGGCGTGTCGTGTGGTGTGTGGTGTCAACTGGCGGTCTCACTGTATTTCATTATGGTTCAATTTATTTCTACATCTTGTTGCATTATGAATGCATTGCTGATGTGTAAACTGCATCGTACATACAATTCCATTGGAAGTAGCTAAAATGTATTTCCTAGTTTTTTTTAAAAAAAAAATGGCTAAGGTACTGTTGGTTCCCTTTAGGGAGGTCGGGGTCGTTATTCGTTATATACATTATTCGTTTATCATTTTTGTCTTCACTCCGCGTTTCTGTAACACAAAAAGGCTGTCCAGAAAACACCAATTGCCGAAGAAAAGGGAAGCATGAGCTGTGGGGGGACCAGGGCGAAGTTGATGAACTGTGCCAGCGGCCATACCATGTAATTTATGCCTAGCGTTGTCACATACTTCGCCTTCAGCTTTTTCTCCACATCGCTCTTATTTCCTCCTTCAATGACAACGGTTGTGTATACAAAGAACGCACACAATGATAGAGGTGAAAAGCACAGCTGGTCAGTTAGAACGCGCATTATGGATGATATTATCACATTCTTCTCATCGTAGATATTGTTGACGATGTAGTACCATGGCTGCTGGATAAAAGACAGAAGGAACCCGTAAACCATGAACATGGTGAGTCTCCAAAAGTTGAATGCTGGAGAATATCCTGGGGTTGTGACCTGTGATGGGTCTTCTTCACCCCTGCGCTCATTTGTCTCGTTCTGGTAAAAGCTCATGAACATTTCGACATGCTCATCATCATTTGGGTCGTCAGTGTAGACTGTTCCCAAGTCTGCCTCTTCGTCCAAGGGTAGTCGCACAGATTTTACAGTGACTATGGTCTGTGCTATCGTGTCTGCCAGTCCGTATAGCAAGATGTTCGTGATCATGGCGGCTGCTATCGAATGGAGCGTTTGAAAGCGCCAGGTCAATCGGAGCAGGAAGACACTGTATATGACGATGATAGACGCATTCAGTAGAGGAATGCGCATGGTTGTACCGGAAGAAAATTTGTGTTGGTGCTGAGGACTGGGGCTGTGTTGGTGTAGTCTGCGCTGAGAATGTCGGTGTTTCCCAGGCGAGACAAGGTTGTGTTACGAAATAGTCGATGTATCCAGCAGCACGATTTATTCCAGGTTTATGGCGTCTTTGTGCGGTTCGCACGGAAGCTTAGTCGTTGTGGGTTAAGCGCTCCCCGTAAATAAGTAGAGCGACGTGGAGGACTCTGTGATAAGTTGAAGGTGGTTGGGAGGTTAGGGTTCATACCTCCCTCTTTGTGGGTGTGAGAGTCAGTGTTTACAGTAATCCCCCATACGTGTATATCGAAGATGTGTCCCATTTTTGTTTGTAACTGTGTGGCTTCCAACGCGGGTGGGCGGTATTTGTTATTGGGTGTGTCTTGATGTCTGGCCAAAAATATATGTACATAAAATGTATACTTATGCTTGCAGTATGAATACGTACTTGTACCACTATATGATGATGAATCAACTGGTATATACTGTACAAGGACAGGTGCTTGTAAGTACCACCACATACATGTACATCCAATCCACCTACCCAGGAAACCTGGACGACAATATACGAAGATTTGCGATTTTATATCTCCCTCTTGTATACGATGCCGTAGATACACGAGTTTCTGACGATTTGGACAGCGATGACTAAACACAACTACGTGAACCAAGATCATCACAAAATCCAGACACATGTCCTTTCCTTCCCAACATACAACATAACCTTAACCCCCAACGACCAACGAACTCTAAACTGAGTGATCCTACAGGCTTAAAAACAAGAGTTGTCATAAAAAGTGGAGCCCAAAAAATTAACAGAATTGTTTGATTGATGATTTAATACTTGTGGATTCTACTTGTTGTTGTATTACACCTGAAGAACCCCCCCCCAAAAAACGCCCAAAACGACGACCAACAAAATGACATCGCAATATCCTAAGAGTATGATTTTTTAAGCGCCAATAACCCGGCTTACCACAGGATAGATAGCTGTGAAGAATCATGAGCATAAAAACATAAAAAGTATCAAAAATAAAGAAACGCATTTTTATTTAATTAAAAACCCCACCAGAAGTATATAGCTGTAATGAATCATATGAAATAAAAAAAGGTTATAAAAATAAAACAGTGTCAGTGACAACAAATATACGCACGACCTTGAGAGAGGAAGGGTATAGTTTGGGTAGCAGGTAATCAGAACCAGCTTGCCAGTAGTAACCTGCTGTCTGTTGCTCCTTCGTAACATCATCGTACCGGAAGTATCTATTGCAGTATATATCACCCAATTTTGAAGACAGATGACAAGTACTCCTATATCGTTTCAAGCTACATTTTTTCCAGGCTATGTACCGGAAGTATCTATTGCAGTAAATATCACCCAATTTTGAAGACAGATGACAAGTACTCCTATATCGTTTCAAGCTACAAAATTTCCAGGCTATGTACCGGAAGTATCTATTGCAGTATACATCACTCAATATATATTTATCTAAATACACTCTTTCAAACGATTCAAAAATGCCAAATATGGAAAAATATAAGATAAAATAAAAACACTACTAACGAATCTAATGAACAAATACGTCACATATGGTGTATCTTAAATAAATCTCTCTTCATAATAATATCACAAAAAAAGAGATGTCTTGGTTGAAAAGTAATATTCAAAATTGAAGTTGTCGTTAGAATATGATTGGATTAGAAAAAAATATTGAACCGAGAATTATTGATATTGTTCTTTTATGTCCTCAAACTATACAATACAACTATATAATACAACTTTCACTTAGTATTTTTTTAGTTGTTCTCGGTTTCTTTCGAAGGTCCACGTTCCACTCGTGTCTAGAATTAAACAACTTCCAAAAAAAGTGTTTTGTTTTTAATGTTCTCTCCATCAAGGGTCTGTATATAAAATTTCCGTAAACGGAAATTTTAATAATTACAGGTATTAGATATTAGTTTTTTATATATAATGAGAAAGGTATGTATGAAAGGTATCTCGATAAATATATATATTTCAGCACATGTCCATTTGTTTATACTTACACAAATAGGGGGAATCTGAAATGTATCCCCAGAATTAGCAAAATAAATCTGTATAGTGCCACAATAATAATTATCTGATTGTTTTAATAGTTACTACATTTGTTGTCGTATTATGATTTTTTGGGATTTGCACAAAGCATAATTCTGACTAGAATGTTCAATCGAATCTGTTCAATTTATTATTGAAATGATCCGTTGCTGTATTCACGTTTTTAATTGTTTTGATTGATTATTATTGTTAATATAATTTAGAAGAGAATAGATCTTCTGTAGATTAGATGTTGTCAATAATAATTCTGTGGTTGCAGTTAGTCGAAGTATTAAGTATTACAATCACTATACGCTTTTATCGTTTTCTCACAAGTTGTCACAGCAACATATCATTGGGCAACTTTTTCCCTATAGTGAGACAACTGGCAGTCTTCTCATATTCTATTGAGTTTAATCTATTTTATTTGTAAAAAAAAAAAATGCACACGCCTTTATCGTCTTCTCCACAATTTGTTACTATGAATCACATTTTTCTACATTTTATTTTTTGTTTAGTGACTTTCTCTTTTCGACGATACACAATTCATCACCTCAAACAATGGCAGTGCCTCGAACGAAATGCATATCGCAACGTTTATGATTTATCGAACCCAGCTTACTACAGGCAGAGGTATATAATATATATATATATATATATATATTATATATATAGCTGTAATGAATCATTAGAATAATTTCAAAAAAAGTGGTACGGAGTTCTCCATGGTGCAAGTCAGCGCATGGTGCTGTAGTCAAATTACACAATGTAACTGCCACCAACACAGATACACACGTTTACAATAGAATACTGAGACTAGGATAGGGTTTATTTGTGCTCACGACGGTATTTTATTTTATTCTATCATCCTATGTTTATTACACTTCAGGCCTTCGGATCACAAGCTCTTCGGCATCCTCGTCTTCCTCAGCAATTTCACCAAGATCGTAGTATTCTCCGGGCTCCATCAGTCGTTGCCTGGAGTCGAAAGTACCCTGTTGGTTGGAGAGTGGTCCACCAGAACTGTTTCTCCAACGGGAGATACCTCCGAAACATGAACCGAGGAGCGATGTCTCCTCCTGATAAATATGGCCTCGGTTTTTTCTCCAAAACAGGAATCCTGCGAGCCCCAGGATAATGAGGACAACGATCAGGGCTGTAAATCCAGCCTGGTAGTACGCCTTCCACATGGCATCACTTGCGATTTTCTTATCGTGTTCCGCGTCGTCATCATCGTCACTGGAACTGTCGTCGTCAGATTTTTGGTCGCCAGATTTTTGATCGTCCAAGTCACTGGGGTTTTCACTACCCCTTCCAGGTTTATTACCAGATAGGTCGCTCAGAGCCTTGGAGACGCCAATGAAGTCATTCAGCATTGTCAGACAAGCCTCGGGTTCATCGTAGGGAACCATATGAGAAGCATTGTATATCCTAACATATGTCAGATTTCTGTCACTTTGCTTCTTGCCTTTGGAAACGCCATCGACAACCCAATCGTCGAGCTCCAAGCCCTCGGTCCAACCCTTCTTTCCATTCCATTCCAGCTGTTCAATCATTCTCTCATTTCCGTAATGGTTGCAGATGAGATCTCGATCACCATTGAAAAATAGAATTTCCATGCTTTCCAAAAGGTCAGGTAGCAGGTAAACTGCAGCATCGTCATTTCCCTGTCGCATGCGGGAACCAACTGCTCCATTGCATTCCTGCCACGACTCCTGCTTATCGTTGTTGACATTCAGAGCCTGCACTGTTGCGTCTTGTCGTAGCCAATCAGTGACATATGGCAAAATCTCAGGCCAGTTCATACCACACGATGGCCATTTATCTTCCTTGGATACGTCGTAGTAGTTAACACATATTCCTTCAGATTCTGGTGCACTCCGCTCATTTCTGCTCAGTTCCACAATGCCATTCATGATATCTTCACAAGCTCGAATATGGACGGGAAGTCTCCCGTTGTTCTTGTCCTTGGCGATGTTAATGGCTCGCTCGCAAGTGTCTGTAAGCTCTTTGAGATCCTTCACATGTTCTTCCGTCTTTTCAATCACTCCATAGTCCAATGCGTATGGCACATACTGGTAATATTGATTCGCGGGGTCCATCCATCCGTTTCCAATAAGTAGACCTTTAAGATCGACAGTTCTCGTTTGCTGTAATTTGGTTGCGATGTAAGGGATGTACTGACCAGCGTAAGATTCTCCAGCTAGGTAAAAATCATCATGGGCTCTTTCTGGGAACAATTTGAGGAACTGTGTCATGAATGAATCCATCTCATCCCCTACCTGCCCGAGGCCAGTCAGATAAGAATCCGTGTCCGAATAGGAATAACCAGTTCCATAGGGCTGGTCAACAAATAACACGTTGGCATATTTGTGCCAAGAGCCCTTGTTCGGATCTACTCTGAGCTTGTCATCCACGATGCGGAAAGGGCCCACCTCCAACAGGGCTCCATCCATTGATGAACAACCAGGTCCTCCGTTGAACCACACGATAGTTTTAGGGCGCTCTGTGATCTTGTACTGAGCCTCAACAAGCCAGAAAAACAGGTTTCCGTTATGAGCTGCATCAGTGAGAATGTTTCCGGAATGCATCGTGTAATTGTCCACGCTGTCTAGTCCAGGAATGTGGCGGACGAAGTAGTCCGACTGCGACGGTGGTGCCTCATCAAATTGTGACAAGGCTAGTGAAGCAAGTCCACAGAATAAACTCCATGATAACTTCATGGCTGTTTCTTGTGGTTCGAAGTGGTTGGTGAAGTGGACGTGCAATGAATGATTGAAGTTGACCGAGCTTATTCCAATGCGTTGTGCAGTTCAGGAGTGTCGGGCAAGCCAGAGCTACAAGTACATACTGTATAAACTTGTAGGAATAGTACAGTACTGTCCAAATATGCATGACGAATATAAAACAAGTGAACTAAAGTGTTTCTTCACGATGACGGATCAATCTACTTGTGAGTCACAATGCAAGTGTCACATCCGCATCTTTGGTTTGTGATTACTAACATGACACGCCGCCCAACTGGCTAACCCTTACCTTTTATCCGAAACAGGACAAAAGTACGGCTCTTGAAATTACCACTGGAAGCGTTGTATGTGTGTGAAATATGAGGCTTAAATTTACACAAGCAATTGTGCCCGAATGACCCGCCCTTAAATGACCGTGCTGCGAGTGTCTGAGTGTTATCCGAATACGACGCGTGCTTCCCATGCACCTTCCATCTCTCGCGTTAATTACTTAAAATGAACTCAAACTCACAGATTCCGAAAGTGAAGGTACGGCATGTACTCGTACTCGAATAGGATGTTATTAGAATCAAATATATAGTGTGAGATGCTCTCGTACCGGTATAAACATTACATTAGTACTGGTACGATTGTCACACGTGTATACTTACCATACGAGTAAGGCAGTACAAGTAGTACCAGTTTTAGTACAGACTTCCTTGCACGCGAACTGAGGAGTTCCTGAAGAATCTTTCTGCAAGCCCAGAAGAGATACACATACATACTGTCCCAGTATCAGATGTACAGAGCACGGGAGGCCCCTGCAGTAATGGGTTCGATAAACCCAATAATGCAACAAGTGTGACAAGTATTACTTGTACTTGTACAAGTACAAGGTAGCTAATTTCGTAGTTGCTTAATAGAGAACTTCAGTTGGAGCGGGCCATACTTCCTGCATTATAGGCTGTTGATATATTAAAAACAAGCATAGGCGTTTGTACAATACAGCCGGCTATGACACCAACAAGCAACTGGTCATCGCGCAGCTTGTACAAGTACCAGTACCTGGTACTGAAAATGATGTGAGACTCACAATTTGCCCATCTGAAGTCGATAATATATTGAGTAACTTGTTCAGGTGATATTCTGTCGCTGCCGAAAATATCCCCCACCCCCGGTATTGGACGCTGTATTGAACATTACGTATGGACTCATAGAGTATATATAAGTAATTTTATATATATATATATATGTAGACGAGCGTTAACCTGGTAGCAAAATAAAACTAAACCTTAGAATGTGGTCGCGTGCGCATTCTCCAGGGCAGTGCAAATGCATACTACTGTACTGTGTGTACTATGTACATGTTGATCATGACGTTGTGAATTCATGACTGATGCAAGTACATACTGTATTTGTGCAATAGCGGGACGAGCAAGGCTGTCGGGAGTAGCAGGCAGGGTGCAACACAAAAACGCACATTATTTCTATGAATAAGTCGTACGGCACTCGTACTAGCCACGAGGTTTTGCTGTGCCTTTAGTCACTGAGCTATTATTGTGTCGATAGCCACCCGAAGTCACCACGGAACTACATTTAGGCGCCTATTCTCAGTCATGTGCAAGTACAGAAGGTACATACTGTAACACGAATTACTGATAAACTGTACTTGTACGGGGCCGTGCCTTATAACAGTACAGTACTGTAGCTACCAGATTCTGAAACACGGGCCGAACTGCAGTCGCCGACCACCCCTACAAATTTCAATTCAGAAATTTCAATTCAGAGAACATACGATTTTTCATAATCACAGTGCACTCTCATACCGAACTTCCTCGTTGCTTATACTTTTCCTAGCAGGGGATTTGACCACACAAAAGGTGTAACTCCCATCACGGCATGCTGACTGAGCCCGGCCGAAAAAAGGATCCAATTGCCTACAGTAAATCTAATAAAAAGATGAAATTAAAGGAGATAAGAGCGCAGGTACAGTTAGTGCTAATATATTTTATAATTCCTCATCAAAGAAACTATCAATCTGTTAATATTCGTTCTCGAGTGGCCACTTCCTTCTTTGAGTTCAATGGGTTCAATAGATTTGGAGCTCCGCTAGGCTAGCGCATACGCCGTGCCAGCGGAGGGACCTTACAGTAGGACCTCAAAAAGTGATCGCAGCAATCTCAGTATTTGCCAGAGTACAAGTTTGTTGTCCTCGTCATGCTGTTGTACTGGCAATAAACCCCTCCGAGTAGTGGTTCCCTATAGTACAAATACCGTAGGACCCAGCAATCCATTCCCTAATATCCTTCCTTGAATGTTCACCTGAGCATATATCCAGTAAGCGTGCATCCAACTGCACTCATTCCGCAGAGCGAGACAAGATCACATGGGCGATGGTGACCTTCGATATGCCGTAAAGGTCCCAAAAAAGTGAACACAAAGACTATTTAGGACATACCAGTGTACTGTACCTTCATTACGGCGCGCGTATGTGGTTGTGACAATCTCGCGCATGCAAACAACGACACTAAACATTATCACCACAGTTGCTACCTGTGATTTAGATTTTGGCTTTGCGCCTTGATGGACAACGATGCATGCATTAGTCACTTCGACTTGGTTGTTGAAAAAGGGCAACCACACCACAGACATACGACAGCTTGCAAAAAAGATAACCTGCTCTCACCCAAACAGGATCTTGCCACAGTTGTCTCCTCTTTCTAGTCTGTGATGCCCACCCGAAGAAACACTTTTTCTCTACCATACTCTGGAGACGCCCCCAAAAAACTCGTCAATCCAAACCTGGCAGTTTTCCACTCTCGACGTAACTCGAACGGCTCTTCGGATTCACAACGACTGCTGGACCATAGGGACGAAGGTGTCACCACATCCACACCTGGAGGTATCTCTGGACGAAAAAAGAAGCTGAAGAAGATGAGCTCCCAGTCCGCCATCAACAAGGGCACACCCCCGAAGCCCTCCTCGTCGGCAAACCAGCCCCGAGAGTCATCGCAGCTGAGAGCAGAGCATACCAACTACAACTCTTTCCGACGTCGGCTCTCATCACAACAGTACCTGCGACCACGACGAGTGTCGGATTCTGTAGTTGCAGATGACGACGAGGAATTATCTCCTCTCATGTATACTGATTGGGATAACGACTTTGATCATTATGATTTGCACAGTGACTTCGAGGGCGACTCCGACCTCAACTCAGAGCCTTCATCACGACGAAACTCGGACGCTTCGTCTCTCGACGATGTTTGTATGTTTCCTCCCGGCTCCGAGGAACATCATGATGACAAGCCTAAGGTGTGGCCCGAGCTAAGCTACCTCGAGGAGTTTGCAGAGCAAGAGCGCAAGGAAGATGATGAGACAAGCTCTATCGGCATCGTCAACGAGGTATCAGTGTCGGGTCCCCTAAGACCCAAGCGAGTTGTGCCATGGAAGCGAGGCATCAAGCGGCAGGATTCTGGTATTGGTACTGACTTCCAATTTCGATTCACGTATTTCCGTGAAGATCTTGAGGCGACCATTCATTCGCAGAGCATTTCGGGATTGGTCAAGGGTGGCCAATCGTTTGCGGACCTGTTTCCTGAACGTGTTGAGGTGGAGGGCAGTGACAAGCACGAAAAGTTCATTCCCACTGAACGAAACTCAGTACCGACAAGAGCATCTACGCCAACTCCTGGAGACAGAAGTGGAAACGAAGGTAGATCATCTTCCAAAGACGCACCTCGGGATTTGGTACTTTCGAAAGTCCAGAGTCAGCACACAGGTTCAAGTGGAGACAGGGAGAGGGGAAACAGTGTCGGTGACCGAGGAGAAAAGACACCCCGAGATCACAACGGTAGCATTAGTGGTCAGAGCTCCCACACAACTACGGGACCTGCCGCGCATGCCACTCCTGAGCCCTCCGATACTCCCTTCTGGCTGGATGTGCTCAACCCCACTGAGGAAGAGATGAAGGTCTTGTCGAAGGCATTCGGTATCCATCCACTCACAACCGAGGATATTTTCTTGGGTGAAACTCGCGAGAAGGTGGAGCTCTTCAGAAACTACTATCTCATTTGTTTCCGATCGTTTGATGTTTTGCGAACTAAGAAGAAAGGTAGCAGCATCTCATCGAAGGCGTCGAAGAAACGGGCCCACAAGCACAATCGACAGCTCAAACCTCTGAATATGTATATCATCGTGTTCCACTTTGGTGTGCTGACGTTCCATTTTCTGCCTACAGTTCATCCCGTTAATGTGCGTCGACGTGCACGGCTCCTGCGTGATTACCTCACTGTTTCCTCAGACTGGATTTCGTATGCCATTATCGATGACATCACGGATGCCTTCCAGCCCATGATCGATTCGATCCAGGAAGAAGTGGATGATATTGAAAACGATATTCTCAAACTCCATGCAGGTGCGGATTCTTCCGATGATGAGGAGACTGAATTCTACACCTACGAAGATGAGCTTGACAGGCGACAGAGGCGTGGGTTCGGTGGTATCGCCGACGACTTGCGTTCTCTCTCTTCCATGTCATCCACGACCACAACCTCTACCATTCGACTGAAAAATAAGGGTGATAATCTGTACCGAATTGGAGAGACCCGAAAGAAGGTCATGTCCTTGTCTCGGCTTCTTGGAAACAAAGCTGATGTGATCAAGGGCTTCGCGAAGCGGTGCAATGAGCAATGGCAGGTTGCACCCCGAAGTGAAATCGGCCTTTATCTGGGCGATATTCAGGACCATATCGTGACTATGGTTCAGTCTGTCAACCATTTCGAAAAGATTCTTGCTCGAGCGCATTCCAACTGTCTGGCCCAAGTCAATATCGATATGACGAAGATCAACAACGATACAAACGATGTACTGGGTAAGATTACTGTCCTCGGTACTATTGTGCTTCCGATGAACATTGTCACCGGTCTATGGGGTATGAACGTCATTGTTCCTGGACAAGAACATAAAGGCACCGTTTGGTTCTGGGGAATCACGGCATCGCTGTTTTTCTTTGCTATCGCCTCCTACTGGGGGGCCAAGAGAGTTTATGGGGTCTAAACTAACAAAAGCCGAATATAGAAAGGAGAAGACGGGGGTTTGTTTTATAGTCAATGTCAAAATTAATGTAACTGCAGGTTCAATTACTCGTTTATTATTAATATAGTCCGAAGGTATTATTTTACATATAATCTAGTTACGCTCTCGCTTGCTCCACACAATATAGGAGGGATGGACAGGAAGCGTGATCATGGAAGTGGTGTCAACAGCAGGAAGCTTTGAGCCCTCAGGGACGGTCCACTTGAAGTTTTGAATGTAGCAAGACATGAGGGTGGTGAGCTGGCAGTTGGCGAACTGCTCGCCAATGCATCGGTGTCGGCCACCTCCAAAGGGAAGGTAAGGGGAGGAGACACCCTTGGAGATGGCACCAAATCCGTAATCGACAGTCTCGCCGGCCTCAGCGTCGGTCTCGGACTCGGCCATCTTCTCTGTAGGAGTCATCCATCGACGAGGATCGAACTTCTTGGCATTGGGGAAGTATCGCTCGGCCTGCTGTGAGTAACCAGGGGAGGCCATGACAAAGTGGCCCTTGGGCACGACAAACGAGGTACCGGGGACAGGCAGATCTCGCATGACCTGTCGGAAGATAGAATGGATGGGCATATGCAGACGAAGCGTCTCCTTGATGGTATTCTGCAGCTTGGTCATAGTCAGAATGTCCTCGTATGTAGGCTGTCGGAATGATCCGTCAGCCTCACCAAGAATATCAACTTGCTCCTGGTAGAGTTCATCCTGGATAGCAGGGTCGAGACCAAGTCGGAGAAGCATCCAAGCAGAAGTTGAAGCAGAGGTATGCTGACCGCCCATTAGAACGCCGATAAGGAGGTGGGCAATTTCCTGGGGAGTCATTCGCTTACCATCCTTGTAAGTATGGTTTTTGAGCAGAGCGTCGATGAGGTCACGGTCCTGGACGTCCTTCTCCATTCGTCGTCTTTGAATGACAGACATGTATGTATCACGAATCTTTTGCTGGGCGAGGTCACGCTTTCGATAAGAGGGCAGAGGAAGGTTGGGGAAAACGAAATTAATAGGAGTGAAGCCGTTATCAAGATCGGAGTAAAGCTTGGCAAAGTCACCGTTAAGCTTGGATCGGATCTCGTCACCTAGCAGACACCGAGAGGCAGTGAAGATGGTCATCTGAGGCTGAGTGGTCATGACATCTGCCTTACCGGTCTTACCCTCAAAGTTAACTGCAAAAAAGTTGGTGACTTCCTCAACGATCTTGGGAACGTAGGATCGAAAGGCATCACGAGTGAGGGCACCCTTGCAAAACTTCTTCTGCTCCATAAGTCGAGAGTTGGGGCAGTCATAAATAACACCGGTGCCGAAAACAGGGGTGGTGAGGTGAGTGTAAGCCTCCTCCGCAGACACGTCTGCAAGCTTGGAGTTGAAGACAAACTCGTGGCCCTTAGTGCCCAGAGACACGGTCATGACACGACCAAGCATGTAGAAGGAAAACACGTCACCATAACGGTTTCGGCAGTCCTCGAAGAACTCGTAGGGATCGATACCATAGGGGATAGATGATCCAACCCAGGGGATCCAGTAGAAGGCCATAGGGGCCAGAGTCTTGTTTCGTCGAGCCAGAAGTTGTGACCCAATAACGTAGATCTCTGTGATGACAGCAAGGATGGCCAGGCCAGCAAGAATGTGCCAGCCTTCCACGGGAATTCCCATGTTGTTGAGCGTCGTGAGAATGATCATGTTGTGGTGGACTTGAGTGAGAGACCAGTTGTAGATGTTGAGAGCACCAGACAAGATGAAGTAGAAATGGAAGGATAAATTAAACTCTTCTGGAACCTCGTCCACAATCACGAAACCTTATTTTCTTCCAAACCTGCTCGCTAATGTCGTATGTATCGTGTCTAAATGTAACGGTCCAATTACATGGACGATAATGCCAGGGATAGGGGTAATAAGAAATAAAAGTAACGGGCTCGGAAAATATGTACTTGGACCACTGTGAGAATCCTGAGGATGCAGCAGTCCTGATCCAGTGGATTTTGTTATTTTATATAGGCCGATGGCTGGCTCGGGGTATCCTTCATGGATCCCCCTGCTATGATTATGCAAGGTATGACACCACCTTTCAAATGGAGAAATCATCACGTCATGGAATGTGTGTAAGGGGCCAAAGTTAGCTTCTGTACCAAGAGAGATGCAGTGGTACTATATCATGTCCACTCATCGTACCACAATAAGACAGTACAGTAATCACTGCCTGTGCACAGCCTGCAATTTAGCCTAACATGCAAAAACGATGGTGCTTGTCATACGCGGCTATGCTGGAAATTTGATATCGCACGAAGACACCACGTGGTACACGATAGCTACAACTACAAGTAGTCTTGATTTAAGAATGAGCTCGCCAACCCTTACGGGTGTACTTGCACTTGTACTTGTAGAAACAATGGTTGTAGACTTCTGATGTTATTGCGTATGTAAACTTTTTTTTCTGCATATACATTCATTTAATTATAACTTTGCTGTGAAAGAATAACCTTTGAAATGAATGTACGCTTACACGAATATTACTAATAAAACAAACACAAGGTTACTTGGGATGGAAATGCTCGCTTAGTAAATCCACAATGAACTGTATCGAGCTTGCTAACTACTGACGCGTACAAGTATCGCAACAAAGATTACGGAGACACTCCGATTATCCGATCCGAGATTTGCCAGTGCATATGATTACTAATAAAGATGATTTTTAAGGCGTACTGATCTACAAGTACAGTATGTACTTGTAGTAACTTGTTTGATTCGTCGAAGTTAAGATTTAGTACCTCTCTGTACATCTTTTAGTATCTCTATAGTATATCATACTTACCTTCCCTCCTCATTAATAAAGCCACTTATGGGATTAATTCACTTTCTACTTGTGGGTTAGTTACAATTTCAGTCGTCTTCTTCGGCACTCTACAAGTAGTACTATTGCGGCAATTAAATCTCCTAAATGCTGTACCATACTACTTGTAGACTTCAAACATCGATCAGCTGAATTGCTTACATGTACAAGTAGCTACTGTACACGGTACTTGTAACATGTTCGCAGGTGTTGTTTCCAAACACACTACAGTATCATTGACACAAGTTAAGATTCTGTTTTGGTATTAAGTCGGTGTAGTGAGCAACCTTTACTTTTCAGGGTCAACGCTCTCATGACAGATTGCCCTAACCCTTGAGAGCTTGGTTGCCATTCCATAATCTAATCCCAGTGACCTTTATTGAGACCATGGCCTATTATAAAGATGGAAAGTGTCCAGGAAGAGAATATTTGAAGCTTCGGAAGATGATGACAGACCAGGGTATTTGAAATTACCGTATCAGGATGTTGGGTCAAACCTAACCGCTGTTTCCCGATTTAACACTCCCTAATTAGGGTCTCTCTACCCACCACCCCACATCTGATACATATGGCACTTGCATAATCTAATTGTGCCACTTACACTACACTCGCCACTCACCATGAAACTCTCAACAATCGCTATTTCTGCCATTCTGGGCTCTGTGGCCCTCGCAGCTCCTGCTCAGGAGGAGCTTCGGTCTACTGCTATGCTGATTCAGCAGTCCGAGGAGTTTCAGCGTCTCAACTATGACGAAGGCCTTCTTTCCCTGCCCGACCGAGATGAATTGCGACTTGTGGAGACCGCCCCAGGTGTCAGAACCTGGATGACCGAGGCTGAGAAGCTGGTTCTCAAGCGACAGGGTGTCCGGTTCTTTGATGTGACTGGAGAGGACCAGATTCGAGCATCCGAAGAAGTTCCCCCCGTTAACGTTACCTTCCCCGACTCTCCCCAGTACAAGGACAAGGTTGCTCTTCTGCTTGACGAAATCAACACAGATAACATGCGCAGCAACCTTGCCGAGTTCACTGACTTCTTTACCCGATACTACAAGTCGCAGACCGGGCGTGAGTCCGCCAAGTGGCTGTACAAGCAGGTTAACCAGCTGGCTCACGGATACAAGGGTGGCAACAAGAAGCCCACTGTGGAGTACTTTGCGCATCCTTGGGGCCAGCCTAGTATTATTGCACGACTAAAGGGCTCTAAAAACCCTGATACTATTGTTGTCGTGGGTGCGCATCAGGACTCTACCAATCTCATTGCTCCTTCTTTGTTTGCTGCGCCCGGTGCAGATGACGACGGATCTGGAACTGTTACCATTCTCGAGTCTTTCCGAGTTCTCATGGAGTCCGGTTTTGAGCCCGAGAACACAGTCGAGTTCCACTGGTACTCTGCCGAGGAGGGCGGCCTACTCGGCTCTCAGGAGGTCTACAAGCAGTACTTCACCGAGACCAAGGATGTGCGAGCCATGCTCCAACAGGACATGACAGGTTACGCCCAGGGAATGACTGATGCAGGTGTCGACGAACACATTGGTGTTATCACCGATTTTGTCTCGCCAGATCTGACCGTATTTGTCAAATCAGTGATTGACACTTACTGCGACATTCCTTACGTTGACACTCAGTGTGGATACGCATGCTCCGATCATGCCTCTGCTACCAAGTATGGCTACCCCTCTTCTTTTGTCATTGAGTCTGGCTTCCAGTACACCTCCAAGTTCATCCACACCACCAAGGACACTTTGGACCGTCTCTCCTTTGAGCATATGAGACAGCACGCCAAGCTGACTATTGGCTATGCCTACGAGCTAGCTTTTGCCAAGCTTGAGAAGCATTAGATAGACATATTATTATAATGTTCTCATATATCGACAAGTTTCGGTCTTAGATATCGCTCTGTATCAGGAAAGTCGGGCGTAAAGAGATCTTTACCTAATCTTGTCGGCTGTAGCCCCTTGCATTGGACTAACACATCATAATGCAAACACCCGTCAATATATCTTAGAATTATAGAATCTCGAAGTTCCATGTCAGGACACCGTTTAGAAGCCAAGACTTCCGAAAGGATCCCCCCCAAAAGGGTCATTTCCGCTGGACTGACCCGAAGGGTGGGCACTGTATTGAGTGGTGGCCGTGGCGTAATCAGAAGTGATGTCATTATCGGCTGTCCATGTGGCGACTGAGGGAGCAGCTGTGGCTGAGGGGATATCGTTGGAATCAATCTCCTTGAGGTTTTCGGCACCTCCGTTATAGTTAACCTGTCCAGTGGCAGCCTGGTTGTTCTTGAGGTCATAGACAACGTAGGCAGACCTGAGGAAACCGTCTCCAAGAACACTCTGGCCACTATTGCTGCCATTATCACCAACCAGGAAACTGTAAGCAGGCTCATCGCTACCGTTGATAGTGATGTAGAGCTGGTTTCCGTTGGAATCATTGAGAGGAATAAAGAGTTGGTTGATGGGAACCACAATCTTCTGACCCTGGCAGTTGTAGGTGATATTGATGTTGGTGAAGCCATCGACCTGGTTCTTGGTGGCCACAGAACTAACTCGCGGGACCTAGTAGAGGCCTAGGTTGTTGTATAAAGTCCAGTAAGTAGCGGAGGGAACAAGGGAGAGGGTCGTTCCAGAATCCAAAACAGCCAAACGAGGAGTGCCGAGAGCGTTAGTGGTAGATCCTGCATTATTAATATCGACAGAAGCGAGAGTGACTTGAAACTCCCGTGGAGAGGGGTCAGAGGGCTCATCCTTGATAAAAGGGAGGAGTGCAAGACCTCCAGTGAACTTCGAAGTATCCACAGCACCAAAAAGAAGAGAGTCAGTTTGGGACTGGAGAGAATCCAGGTACAGAGAATAAGCAGGTGTGTTGATGAATCCGTCCTTGGCTAGACGAATGGGGAGATTGTCGTACTGGAACTGGTCCCCATTTCCAAGGTTATTGACATAAGACGCCTCGTTGCTCGGGTAGCCGATACCAAAAACCGGGTCAGTATTTGTCTGAGTAGCCATGGCGAACTCATACTGGTCAATACTATACTGGTCAATACTAACACCACCGATATTGATGGTATCTTTGACCCAATCTCCAATGGCAGAGGTTTTGTCTCCGTGGGCAATTGCAAAGCCGTTGGGAACGTCCTCCTGAAAAGTAGAAGAAGCCTTCTTGTTGAATGCACCGGAGGAGCCGTCACTCTTCACCCACAAGTCAGACGAGCCTGTGTCAATCTGAACTGAGAAGGGCTGACCGGGTATACCAAGAGTGATGTTCACAGCGTACTCAACAAGCTGGTTTCCTAGAACGGCAGAAGGGTCAGCAGGAGCCTTATTGGGGTTATTCAAAGAATCAGGGTTAGCAGTATGTACAGTTGGTAGGGTTGTTGATTCTCTGAGTAAAACCGATTTTGACGAACTTAGGTGCAGGAGCAGGTGCGGCCGCCACGAGAGCAGTAAATACTGCCAGAGTCCTTAGGGTAGTGAACTTCTTATGGGAAGTCAAGTTGAGATTGTGTTATGAGACATGTAGGGGTAAGGATCTTGCTATTTATGTAAAATAGAAAGAAGGGGGGATGGCCTATGTTCAAGTGGAAGAAAGCTAAGTTGGATTGAAAGAGCTGGTGTTTATTATTGAGTGGTGTGATTCAAGAGACCATGGAACCATGATATTGTATCATCGCAGAGGTCCGTGTGTGGATCCCACAAATTTCAGAAGTCGGTACAATATCTGTACTTTGACCTTGGGGATGTTAACCATGTAATTAGTACATCAGTCGAGGTTTTTTTATTCTTCTGTAACAAGAAAAAGTCCCAAAGTATACCAACAATGAGGATATTTCTGTACTTCAAAAGAACAGACCCAAAATGCCGTGGTGACAGTTGCACAATGAGTCCTGGAACTGCACTAACATTATCCTCGAGAGCTGATAATTGATGTCTCAAGGTTAGAGTCTCCATGATCTGAGTGAGAACTGTGGGTGGTGACCCTATGGGAAAACATGTTGGCAAAAAAGATATCAATAAGCCAATGCCGTATCTTGAGTATATCCTGTATGTATGTACATACTGTAGTGCCGTGGCATTCACTAGAGGGAAATTTCGATGCATGGGGTCGTGAGAAGCTCAGTCTGGTGACTCGTGGCTCTTGAAAGTTGTATTCCGTTATACCTTAGACATTTGTTATGTCTGAAGCACCTATAAATGCCTACGCTCATGACTCTAGTCAACAATATTCCACTTGAATGGCTGTGCGCAAACGTCGCCGAATTTCACCTTCTTTACGCTCATTTCAATAACAAGTCGGTCTAGAAAACAAGTTTCGAACACGTTTCAGTGGAACAGGGAAGTATTGAATACTAGGATGAATATGACCGATTTCTACAAAACTAATCTAACACCAGCTACTCCACGTAGCATGCTTAGCCTGGCTAAGTGAAGTAAGGCCTCATCCCTGTGAAACGTTGAGTGTTTAGAATACGAGAGCAGGCTGTACGGCAGTGGACTATCTCATAAGAGTTAATATAACACTCGAGCGGCATAACCATGGGTTTCAAGCTGGATGTTTGAAGCTGAGTGCCCCACGGATGTCCCGACACCGTATTTAGTTTCTTGCGTTTTGGCTCGCTGTATTAATGTCCTGGTCTCGAGGTTCCGCTACCGAAAATAGAACTCTCCATCCTTGCAACATAATTCAGATATCATTATGATCTTGTGGCGTTGAGATGACTGCTCACGACAAAGAAACCCGCCAACTCCTAAACGGCCATAAAAGCATCAGGACGTTTTAGTTCGCAAGATCAGTGGATGTTGCGTCTGGGATGTACGTAGGGAGTGTATTGGGTTTGAGCTCGATGGCATCACTCACCGTTGACGAGAAGGGGTTCTTTGGGACTCACCACCTCATTGTCAAGCCAAGAGTACGATTAAAACTGATCCAGAGCAACGAGTTTTCCCATTGAGTTGCAGCTATTCTTTTTATACCTCTTATTTTTGTCCACAGGCAAAGGGATTTAATTATCTTCTGCTGACAAGCCTGAAACTTTATGGGTGCTTCGATAATGCCGTTTCTATTAAACTCTGGAAAAAATAATACAACATGCTGCCCAAAACGAAAATGGATTCTGGAACACCCTTTGATTGGCAGTTACAGCAATTATTGGAACAATTATGAATCCTCTGTGAAGACCGTTTCCTATGATTCGTTGGGCCAGCATCTTGGTTATCCCGATTTTCTCGGCGGTCTATTACTACTCCTCGAAAACGAAAGTTTGACCCTTGCATATCAATGTTACATTGTGATGCCGTTCATGATATTGAAATGAAAGTAGATGTATGCTACTTGTAGTAACGGCAGTGATTTATAATGTGTGATTTCCCAACAGAGGTGAAAGTTACGCCATGCTCCTCGCGGTCTCTTGATTCCTCCGAACTTCTACTCTGTAAGGGTGTAGAAATATGTCGACCTCATGCACCTATTAATGGTACAGTACCTTTCACCGCGTTTTAAGCAGCACATGTCCTTCCAAAGGTATCAATTTGATATCGCAGGCAGTAGGAACTGTGATACCTCCCATTTATGTTGCTGAAATGGAATGTCAATTCTCCTACTGCAACACTATGTACACTGTACATCCTATGTCATCTCCTCGGTCAGATTTATTGGATTAATTTACAAGTACTGTGTTATAGTGTATCGTTGAGATTATAAATCCAACCACGATCTAGAGAATTGTCCTTTCGTAATACGATGGACTCCGACGTCTGGATCACCCATAGCACATTGGATTGTGTACCTGGTGCTGCTGGCTCTAATGTGGCAGAATACAACCCTCATGAGAGTTTCACAACAGCTTACTGCATCACCGAGAATGTTTGAGTCCGATATGTGATACAGTATTATTATTATTCTCTTGAACACCCCAATAGGAGTACGCACTGTACATGCAAAGTGTTAAAATATCCTGTTCACAGAACAGGTGAAGTCCTTTAAGATAGCATGAGTAAGATTAGCGATCGAAGCAGTCTTCACAGGCTTCCCTTTGTGTTCACTTGGTCCTTGTAAAAAGGATATGACATGTGCTGTTATCCATCCTGGAAATCGAGGCTGTGAAAACTCATCTGCTAATCTCTGTTATTATCTTCATAGAAAGATCTTTGACTTTCAGTTGCGCCAAGCAGCTCTGTGTGGTCAACTACTCTAACATTTCCCTCCTACTACTTTTATTTAGTCATCCGATTCAACGTCGACTTCTGTGGAGTGTCTGAGTGATCTATCTTCTGTGCAATACAATATATACATATTGTGGCTGTCAGTCTGTCTCAAAATGACGTAAAAAGTTGCAAATATGCGAATTGTACTTGTTGGATAAGGACAGGTGGTATATCAATGGGGCATTTGCTACTTGGAGACTTCCTTTCATATATGAGTTTGCCTTCTCAAGTAAGCGTAACAGAGTATGGTAATTTCTTACAGTAGGTTTCGTATAATCATTTCCACGCTGCTTCTAAATCTTATCTCATTCATTCCAATTGCATCTGTTTGAGAACGGTTTTCAGAAGATAAACACCGGCATTCATATCAACCCTATATAAGTGCACATGAGAGTAGATCTATTCATCATTATAGGTTACAGGAGCCTCTGAACTAATGTACTGCAACGTAGAATGTTAGTGAGGGTGATATTTAGGATTACGTATTTATTTATGCATCTGAAAATAGACACACATTCAATTGCAGAAGGGAAAATCTACTGTAATTTAGCTACAGGTACTTGTACTTGAAGGTCAGAGTAATCAAGCTTCCTCAAAAAAAACGAAATTGGTCATTGCTTTGGCCATTGCTGCACCGAGTCCCTAATAAACTTGTAGATTTGATGACCTTTGCACCTGTGAGAACAAACAGACATCAGTGTGCTTCCATTTTATGTCTTACATGAAACCGAGGTGAAATATCTCTAAAGCAGGGTTGCTTACTGGATCCACTAAAATTTACTCCCCCACCTTTTGCAAGGAGCCACGTTTGACAGGTATGACAGTTCGCGCCCTTCTTAATATGTCACATCAGACCAATGAATCTGGTTTCAGTTGCATATCTTCCAAGTGGGCGGGTCCATGTGACAGAGCTCTTTTAAGTTATAGGATGGAGATGAAGAAATCAGTACATTCACTGTATGACATACTCTAGCCATGTTCCCCTTATTATCTTCCTATAATCTTTAACTGGAGTACAGTACATACTGTACTTGTACTTCAAAATATCAACACAAGTTGCAAAAATCATTCATTGAGCTTAGATATTCATATTATCTACTATTATTACCTGATGTGAAGCTCCATTTTTCTCTGTCATGTGCAGATGGCTGTCCCTTTGGTACCCACCTTATCTCACGTAATCTATGCGTGCTGCCCACCCTTAAAAATTGTATGGACCGCACCAGGCACTAGTTTGGCTGTTCCACTAACAACTGTCACCTGTTGATGATGACAGGCTGTTAGTAAGGGTCTTATGGATTCAAACATTCTAATAGGGCTCCACAAGCATGTGACCGGTTACACTAAACTCTGACAGAAATGGCAGTAAGGCGGAACACTTACTGTAGAGTTAAGTCTGTCTCAACGCGTAACTGCATATAGTACATGTGTGAGATTATCTTAATATTCAGCTATTGCTATAGAAATTTACATGGCAAATAGCTGACTTCTTGTGTTTTGCGTAACCAAGGCTATACCCCACATGGAACACTAGTAAACGTCATTTCCCCGGTCCTTGACGTCAACCGCGCGGCTAATTAGCGCGGTAACGCGGCTACGGTTGTGACGTTGAGGTTTAATGCGAGTCAATCAAAGACCAGAGTCGGAGACACTTGTGCACAAATCCCCTCGGTCCCGAAACAATGGAGGTTCGTGGTCATTTTTTGTGACTTCGTGTTGTGATTGCCTATGTAGTAAATACTATATTTTCATACTACAGTACTATACTTGTAACGTTTCTTTTGTGTATCCAAGTCAGCAACATAGGAGCAGCCACCCTTGTTGCTCTCAATCGAACATTAGCTACAAGTACAACTACATTGCCAACCTCCACCTTCCTTGTTCCAGCCTCGAAGGGGGTTAGGGTTAGCAAACTTGGAAGTGTTATTACCTACAAGTAGCTACTTGTAGACCGTATTTATTGATTCAGTCTAACGAATTGGACATGCATCTTGCCGTGAAACCGTGGACTACTTGTGCTGTAGCTTTCTTCCCCACCGTTTCGAGCATGATAACGCCTCCTTGTTCAATCGCAATCAGACAGATTCGATTCAATTTTAGCGAAATGAAAGACTAACTTAATGGTTTGACTTCGGCAGCCGACTCTGCGCAAAGATAAATTTACGAGCACAGCGATTCACAAGCCTTGCATACATGAAAGGCGACGATCACAGGCACAGACAAACCTCCCTGGGAAGCTCGTCAAAACGCACTCTTTTCTTTTGTAGCAACCGCACCCTATCAAGAGTAACGATTACCGAAACTTTCGTACATTGCTGTTAATACCAATCATCCACCCATCGAAAACAACACCCTACAGTTCATAACAAGAATACAGTGTACTTTCCCTCAGATTTACGATACTACAAGTAGTGTCCTCGCTTGTTTAGCTGCATTTCAGGGATGCTAAGTTGACTATTTTGGGTCTTGTAGTATTGTGCCTCTGAAAATGCACTAACGATCGCACTAATAACAAGACACAATAGAAGATACGAGATGTATAGGTACAATAGCTCCTCTCATGCAGTTGGCTGTTACTCAAGGGAACTAAACTTGCTTAACCTGACAATCACAATACTTGTAGTAGGTGTTCGTACGGCCTTACGACGTCTTGGGCTTGTTCGTGTGTGAGAGGGTAGTCCGATTGCCAGCCCGTGAGCTTTTCCGAACTCCTAGTTTACTCTTCATTCGGACTTCGTCGCATCCTGTTTGTTCAGTGAAACAACGCTAAAACAAATAATATGGCCAACGTAACAGGGGAGCAGATATTAAACGGAGCAGTAAATAAAAATTAAAAGATCACTGCTTTCGGTATGGATCATGGTATTATATTTTTTTCAATCCAGTAGTTTCTCGGACACTGTTGCATGACGAGTAACCACTGTTGACATCAAGGAAGTCCTGCTGTAGTCTTCATCGTCACTCTTGATGTGTTTTGAAGGGAAAAGAGTGTATCTAGAGGGTTTCTAAAGCCAATTGATCCAACATAGGGTCTAAGATGTAGAAGTAACACCGCTGGTAGACTACAAGCAGCAAACCCATTTAGCCCCAAAACCTACTGGTATTCTTGCTAAGACACTATTAGTATACTGCAGCAGTTTGTATGTATAGATGTCTATCTGGGTGGGTGGGGAATTACGTCGCCTTTTTTTCTTCTTCCATCCTCTATGTTCGACGGGATCGGAGTTTACGAATATCCGATGCAGCTCAATGGCTGCACAGCAATGATGGGGAAATGTTTGGAGAAGAGTTCACTTGCTTTCTTTTGACAGTTTGTCTCTCTCGTTCCCTCTTTCGTCGGCAGTCTTGGTCACATCTGAGTCACCTCTGATTCATCTTGAAGATTAATCAGAAAAGTTACACATGTACACACATTTCCCACCAACTACACCTAATGTTCTGCGCTGCTTGTGACATTGAAAAACGACGAGGTGGTACAAGGGTGCTGAAAGAAGTGTTCCACGAATGTTCCATGACTTGAAGGGTACCCAACGGTACCAGTAGCAACACATAAGTCTCAATTTTCATGGTTTTCCAGTTTTGGAACAATGGGGTCTTGCTCTCCTCATGCGGGGCTCATAAAGCAACAGCAGGACAGGCATTACGATGGGAGCGTAACTGCTGTATACAACTGTTGCCATTTTTTTCTTTTCTGATACATTTTGTAGGATCAGTGACAAGTAGAGCTTTCTCATGTGATTTCGATCTACTGTATGAATACGTCATATGCAAGTACAGTGTACTGCTGGTACATACGGTACGGGTACATACTGTTCCGGTACTACTTATACTACAGAATTGTACTTGTACAAGTACTGGTAGCTTTTCTAGAATAATTATCTTTTTCTCCAAAGACCAACGTTACAGCTACTTGTGCCTTGTAGTAATTCCATAAGTTCCAAAGTTTTCTTATTGTCATTTTCCGTAAATACAAAGTCGTGCCGTATGCGGTCGTCGTACTGCGACTTATTTTTTCTTTTCTCCATCCACGAGACCACTGCAATATCGTACTCGTAGAGTGTAAAACATCTGTACGAGTACAAGGTACATGGTTACGAATACGAGTACGTACCCAACAAACGGTAGCCATGGCAACACCCTTCAGTTCAAACACAAGCACAAAAAAAAAGTGGGCTCCTTCCTTTGTACGGATTCGGTGGGTATGACGGGCCGTCAGAGTCGGTCCGTTTCACCGCATGGCAGATTAAGATTTGAACCGGAATCAAGGATCAAGGAGAGGATCACTCACACAGTTGCATTTGTCATCATGAGGTGTATAGTATAGTATCTATTCGCCGGTCACGTGAAACCCTTCCTATCGCAAACGAAGCCTGTGTGTTTAGATGATTGAGTTGTATTATGTGGCTGTATCGATTGCAGTAAAGGTGTGACCGCTGTTAACGCGATTGAACGAGACGATAACCACAGGGGTGGCGCAAATCCTGGCTCGCTCTAAACGGATGTGGTAGTCGACGAAACCGTAGGTATTGTACTCGTACTTGTAACGTGACGTCGCATATCTGGATGCGGAAACACGTGACTGGATCTCCTCAAGAGAATTTATTTTCTGGTCGCCTCGATGCCGCATTTGAAGCAAGTCAATCTAAATATAAGAAGCTTTTGAAACAACATTCCGTTGACGTGTTGATACGACGTGTTTGGTTGCTCGCTTAATTTCTGGTTTGAACAGAATATGAACACATTCTATTTTTCAGCCTCCGTTTTGACATGGGCCTAGGTTACACTCATTTAATTTCTTTGACATTTTATGCAGAGCCAGTCTTGATCGTTTCCGCTCCCCACTTGCACTCTAGGACGACCCACCCAAATACGAAATACGACATCTTGACGCAGGAACCGCATGGATCCACCCGCATGCAACAATTGGGTTTGCCTGTTTCAAAGCAGCATATGCAAGCAACTATAAGAGCGTCTGCATGCTTACAAGGTTCATGTGACGGATGCGGGTTCAGAGTTCATTGCGCCTCTTTGGCAAATTGAATTTGAGAAACCCGGACCGACGTGTCCAGCACCGACAAGAAAGCATATATATTCATCTCATGGCAGCGTAAGCCAGATTCATCCTTACGTATCCTATAAACGTACCCTTAGCACGACTTTCGGAACCCTATTTGGTAGCCCTTACCCTTGGCGCTTGGACCTCCCGCACAAGCACAGTTTAGACAAAATACGCGAGGCACCGCATCGCAAATACGACCAAAATACGGATATTATGAAACTAAAAAGAGGGGTAAACTGCCGGTTTCGGGGAATTGACAGCGAGAAAATTAGAAGCACGCCAGTGGATTATCGCCTCTTACAATGTGAAATATAGCTACCCATTTTTTTTTAGCGACTCGTCAAATGTTCTGCAACCTTTCAAATACAAGTGTGTGTCATTTTTTTAACATTCCACAATGAGTAACATGGTTGCCGAGCGAAGGAAGCAAGAAGACGTGGAACGAACTTTGACACGAACAGAGAGCTTGGGAGAACTCCGACCGAAACATCCTCCTCCCCCAGCTCCCCTCGAGGAAGAAACTGGGATAGGTTCGTGTTTGGCATCAAAATATTGTTACCATGATATATGTCCTGTATCAGGATTTTCTACGATTTTAGCGATTTTATTCAATTTATTACAAGCCATGAGCCCAACTTAACCTCCAACGGGGACTGTTGGGTGACGCAACGGTCACGTTGCATGCGGGCATAGTTGCTATAGGAGTGTGCTGCAGCAAGCTAGTTTCCAGACAACAGGGTGGAACCAAGCCAGAACTACGAGTAGATAATAAGATTAGGGTTTCCGCAAATCAAAGATGCAACAAAGAGTGAGAGCTCACCATTTCCCTTGAATTCTAACAGAAACGGGGAATGGGTTTTTCACAAAAAGTGGGGGGTCAGCTCATACCCTGGGAATCCAGCAAGTTCACCCTGTGGCGCCTTTACGAAGCACCCGATATTGTCACTTGTTGGATATATTTTGCATCCATATCCTTTGAAACCTGCCGCATCGGGACAGCGTACTACTTTGTACAGTGGTAGCTACTTGTGTCACAACTCTCGCATGACGTCATTTAGAGTGCGTTTGCGAAACACGCCCCCAAGCCCGAAGGTAAATGTGTCCAAAACCAGTCTAACCGTTTGTGTCCGACCAAGCAAGGCTTCACAATTGCGGTCTGCACCAGTCGCAAAAATGCGACAGCCAATGATAATAAACAGCATGCAAATCTGTTACCGTGGGGGAAAAAAACTGCATTTGGGTAGCACATTACCAATGCAGATATTACTGAGGAATTTCAATCCCATTGTGCGCTTAAAAATTAATTTCAGAGGGGTGATGGGGGACCTCAAGGAGATGGGGCCAATATCTGTGCCTCAGGGGTATCGATTTGATCGGCTCAATCCGCTACAAGTACTGTACATGACCTGAGGCCACTCGCAAATTACTGTACAAAACAAACTCTGGATCATGATCTTCAGTAACATGATATGGTATGTTCATCATGGTTTGTGACTGTTCTGGGGAAGGTGGAGACAGGCCATAAACAAATATGTCCTTTACTAGCGCCGGTACGATACTTGTGCCGGTG
This sequence comes from Yarrowia lipolytica, assembly GCF_001761485.1. Taxonomy (NCBI): domain Eukaryota; kingdom Fungi; phylum Ascomycota; class Dipodascomycetes; order Dipodascales; genus Yarrowia; species Yarrowia lipolytica. Next base: position 695,466 of record NC_090771.1, on the reverse strand, counting down.
GATATAATTTAGCTACTCCGCAATGGTGAAACAGTATGGCTCTGTGATGCTGTCTCGAAAATACATACTTGTACATACATCTCAGGGGACTTTATTACCCAATCCGTCTTTAAACGAACACAGACGCACATGAACAAAGCAACTTGAAACCAGATACAAGTACTTGTACGCTATTGTTATCACGTGGCTTGCTCTCTCCAACTGTCGGGTTCCTACTTGTACTGGCTTGGTACATACGCGTAGCTACGACCCGCGAAATATTTGCTTGTTGTTATTTAAATATACATATTCGAGTCTATAACAAGACTCTGCCGAACTAGGTGCCCAAGATTTCCATTCTATCCACGAAATATCGGGCAAAAGCTGTCTGCTTCCAGGAAGAAGCTCCGGCAGCAGCTGGCACGGCGTTGGCAGTGGAGGCGGCCATGGCCATTCCTTCGTCTCCACTGATACTAGTCACCGAAGTTCGAGGAGACGAACTGCCACCAGTGACACTAGAGGCGGATACAGAGTCGGGGCTCTCACCTTCGTTGGCGCCGTTGGACTTGTAATGGTCGAACTGGGGCACGGTGGGGTTCTCAAAGGAGTTGACAAATATCTCCTTGAGCATTCCAAATCTGCTCTTCTTTCGCTCTACCAGCGAATCAGAGCCCTCAAAGGGGTCATCGTCAAACAAGATACGAGAGGCAAGCGAAGTTCGCATCTTGAAGAATCCCACAACTCGCAGAGGGTAAGTCAGAGGGTTGGTAGAGCCAGTGTTGGGTCCCAGGCTTTCTTCGAGAGAGTTGTCGAGTCCCACCAGATCCACAGGCCCGATGAATCCAATCTGGAAAAGGAACCTCACCTCAGGGAACAGAGCATCTAGAGCTCGAGAAGCGGCGTGGCAGTAAGAGTAGAGCAGCTTCTCGTCGTGGGTCTTCCACGTCTGGAAACCGGACAGAGCTCGGCTGGGGAAAATTGTAAGCCACTGTCGCAAGAACTGATACAGCTTCTGGGGAGGGTACGATGTGGGGTTGTTGAAGTTTCGGGGTTGGTTGTTGAGCATGTTGGTGACCTCATTGAGAAACTCCTCAACCTCGGCGTACTGGAGAAGCAGAGTGGAGTCGCTGATCTGGTGCTTCACTGAAGCAAACTTACTCACAAACTCCTGCCAGAACCCTGACTCGTAAGGAGGAATATGGATGGACTTGATGCTCTGAAACAGTGACTCGGCCATGCAGAAAGTGGTGGGAGACTGGCTGGTGTTGAGAGAGAGGGACTGCAGAACGGCAGCCAGACCCTTGCTGAGCTCAATATAGGGCTTGATATCGTCCTCCTGCAGAAATATGTCCCAAGCCAAAATGAGAGTGGTTACCAGAAGAGCATCTGAAGCGTTTGGCAGCTGTTCGGAGTTGGAGCCCAGATTGTCGGTGTAGGTATGGATCATGCTGAGAGCCTTGGACCGGTGGTGAGACGACAAGTCACGGATTTGTTCGGGGGTCATGCCACCGGTGTTGGCTTTCTCATCAGGGACCTTGGAGTGGCTCTTGAGGTACAGATAGCCGTGGCTGAAGGCTAAAAGAGAGTGGTACAAAACAGGGTGGTCCTCGGCGTTCTTGATGCTGTCGGAGATCCATGCACCGTAAGCGTGTCTCATCATGTCGGTCTCAAATCCCTGCTTTACAATGCTGGCGGTGTTTCCGGTCCCAAATTTTTGTGGCAAAGTCGCATGTTTCGGGTTGTGGGCTTGGATGATAGGTGGCAATTGAAACGAGTCGTTAGAACCACCACTGTCGGTGATAGCGGAAATCGGGGGCAATGTAGAAGTCAAGGGAGGCAGCGATACGGGCTGTGCGTTTTCCGTCTTCACACCATCGGCCTGATGTCCATTCTCAAGTTTCACTCCGGAGTTTCCGGCGGCGCTCAAAGGAGGAGAGCTTCCCAGCGGTGGCAGTGTTGTGCCATTCTGAACGCTTGGCAGGGAGCCAGAGAATGCACCTGGGTAAGAGTGGGGGCCTTGTGGCGCACTGGTAGGAGGTGGGGGTGCGCTGGGAACGTTGTGAGCATGCGGAGAGTGTGGTGAGTGATGAGACTGGTGTGGCGAATGATGGGGAGAAAGATGTGTTGATGGTGGTGGAGGACCCGGGTGTGGTGGCTGTGCTGCAGGATGTTGCTGTGGAATCTGTGTCTGGGGTGGCATGGGCATGTGACCATACATATGCTGTGGGGGCGGTGGGTATTGCATTGCATAGTACGGTTGTGCCATGGGAGCGGGTGCCATGGGAGGCATGTGTTGCAGAGGCATTTGTGGTGGAGGGACCCCTTGGGGAGGATAGCCCATGGGCATCATTGGTTGTTGCATTCCCATTGCCGGTGGCGGTCCTCCGTGAGGCGGTGGTGGAGCTGGATAGCCATAGCCTTGCATGGGCACCTGGGTCGTGGGGTTCATGCTGCGCATGTTAATGAAGCTGGTGGCATCGCTCTTGACTTTGGCCTCTCGAAAGAAGGTCAGTTCTTGAGGAGTCATGTCTAGGTATGGACATGGTGAGTCGATGCGCGAGCATTGTGAGCAGCTGGGCAGTCTCTCATCGCACTTAATTCGTCGTCTCTTGCAAGTCTTACACCCCAAGTGTGACTTCTTGTGCGCCTTTCGTGAGTGGAACTTGCGTGGTTTGGTGGAGGACATTTGTGTAGTAGAGTCACGTTTAAACGAAGGTTGAGTGTGGTGTTGAAGCTGGCCGCTATATCGTTGGGTGGACGGTCTTGTGGTATTGCAGTCTCGTTAGCGGCTCGTGTCTCTCGTCTCCTATTCAATTGTGATGATGATGATGACAAGAAAGAGTTAGCAGTGTAGCAAGTATATATTCATGTACAAGCATGTAGGTTAAGCTGACAGGGGGGTGTGTGTAAAGAGTGGGTTTTGAGAGGGCCAAGCGGGCAAAAAAGTACATGGGGATGCTCGCCTTAACGCGGTGCACACAATGGTTTCGACTTTTTTTTTCTTCTATGGCCACATTTCGTCGTTTCGCCATCCTCCCCACCTTCAGATCCTACCTTCGTATCCAACGCACAAGGCCCAAAGTCAAACGTACAAGGGGTATTATGAAAAGCTAAATGCGACTTGGAAGAAGTGTACAAAGAGCGGTTTGTTTCTTTGTTACGAGAATCGCAAAAACAAGGCAAGGGAAAAAGCACAAAAACACAAAACGCAAAAGACAACAGAAAAAAGTGCAACACAGCACAGAGAGAAGCGAAACCAAGGGTGGCGGAGGCAGGTCGAAAAACGAAGCGAGAGCGACGACGGCAGGAAAGAAACGAAAAAAAAAGAAAACGAAAACGAAAACGAAAACGAAAACGAAAAGAAAAGAAAAAAGAAAAAGTCAACCAGAATCTCTCGCTTGTAAATGAAACACGGCAGCAGAGCGGGGCAAGGGGGTAAAATTTTGTGCTTGGTACGAAACCGTGGAGAACCGAGCAGGGTAATATATTGTTTGGTGGAGAAGGGTCCCAAGGCTCCTCAAAAGTAGAGGAGCAATAGCCCGCCCTTGTGAGCAACCGGTGTCGGCTCAAGGATGTTTCCTCGCCCACCTCCTCATCCGCACCAACACCAGCCTGCAATCACAGGGGTGGTGACATAATGCTCTTTTTGCTTTTGTGACGGTTTCGGCTGTCGTATGCAACACAAATGCAACCAGTGGTGGGCTGGGAGTTATGTAGGGTCGTGTTAAAGACGGGTCCTTTGACCCAAATATAGTGTGTCCCATGGTTCCACGCTAATCATGTTGTACTGCGACTGGCCGTATCCAATACACAATGGAAAGGGTCTCCACTATATGTACGGGTCGATATATGATTGATGATGAGTAAGCGGATATGTGTCAGATCTGCTGGGGGGGAGGGGGGAGGGGAAGGCACGATCGGGAATGTTACTTCCATCGCGCCTCATCTGCCAAACATGGTGTTGTTAATCGTTGGCTGGCTCCTTTTTGCGTTTTTTTGTGTTTCTTGCCCACTCGTGATTACTTCGCTCTCGCTTCAGATAACCATCTTTCGCCAACTCTAAAAACAAGGTTAGCATGTGTCAACGCCTTTTTTACGAGTACGAGCAAGTATAGCCGTGGCAACGAGTAGGATGACGAGAAACAAAATTAGGCAAAAATTAGGCGAAATATGCAAAAATACGAACCGATACGACAGAAAACATAACAGCTGTGTAATATGACAGTCAAGTGGGGTAAAGAAACACCACAGCCTGACATTACTCTTCTCTAGCGTAGATATAATTGACAACTTCTTCTTCTCTCTCTCTCTCTCTCTCTCTCTCTCTCTCTCTCTCTCTCTCTCTCCTGTGGATCCCCTTAAATTACTAACCATTCGTAAGTACATACAGTAACGGGTACAGAGTGTAGTAAAACTGTGCAACACAACGTGAAACCTCAATGGACAAACTTCCGCGGAACCTTGCTTCTGCCGTGTGCAAACCCATCAGTGTTTTTGAGTAGCTGGTAAGCTGTGTGGGTCACGTGAGATGGGGTGTGTTTTTGTAAGACTGAAATATATCTACATGTATATGGTTGATGGAGCCCAATTATCTCCGGGGTTTCTCCGAACGTTGTCATAACTCACGTGATGTAAATACCCACCTAAACATGGCCCACAGCCCAGTTAAACCGCGCTTACTTGCATCTGTGAGGTTTACAGAGCCTATCTTCTGCAGGAACGTTAGGTTGGAGGATGGAACATGGACGACCCCAAAACTAGAGTGGATACCAACATACGCAGACTGAACCATGTTAAGGTGGTCTGGTCGCGTTGGTGCCATCCCATACTACTAAGAGGGCATTTCACCGTTTCCATCCGCGAAGTTAGAACTCCGTGTGTGCAGATTTTTGCATTTTTTGTCACATACCCCTGACGTCAACCTAGTTTAAAGAGCCGAAAAAAACAGGCACAAGCCTGAAGTATGAAACGTGGGGGGTCTAGCCATGATCGCTGCTGTCAAGCCGTTTTTCGACGTTTCATAGCCTTTTGGGAGAGATTTGCCGGTGTAAAAATCATAAGCGAACACGAACGGGGGGTGGGGTGGCTACCCGTTCAAACACGAGAGAGTCAAAATCGCACACAAAGGAAAATTAAGCGAGAAGCATGGTTCACCAACCTCCTCCCCTTCCCCCCCCGACGGACAGTTCTTTCGAAGCAAGAGGCAGTTGGGTTTTAATTGGAGCAAGAATCAGTTATGTGTACACTACCGACGATATATTTAGGCCAATCACATGATAGTCTAATTCAAGGCAACTGTTGCAATCTCTATTGTTATGCAATACAGATGAAATGTCTCAAAGCTGATACGACACGGTAGCATATGACGTCACACGCACACGCACACGCACACGCACACGCTGGGTCTCGGGCCGGTGTATTATTCTGGATATCTAGTGCTGAGGGTAGACACCGGCCTGGTAAAGGGGCAAAGGGGCAACCATCCCACTAATTGCTACCTCTCTTTGGAATATGTTCCAACTCGCCCCTTGCCGAAAAAAACAAATGAGTGCCTTCCATACACACAACATTGGTTGGGGGAACTATACCTTCATCTAAGCATGACTGAAAGACAGATAAGCTTCTGGGAATGCTACAACTAATATTGCAACATCAGGCTAAAGTAGCCCACCCAAGTGCAGTGCGTCACCATTAGCGATATTGGATTTTGTGGTCGTATTCGTTTCACCCGCATTGGGTCACCTCGTATCGATAAGCATATCAGGTGCGACAAACGCACTATGGGAATGTAGCGGCATTATTGTCCAAACGGGCACCAATATTACTTACTCGTTGGTACAGATATCTCCAAACTATACGCATGCTTGATAGCGGGCAGTTATGGCAGAGGTCCAGAAACGGTTTCAGATCCCTGAGCATATGACTAAGGTCAGTTTATTGGCTATCCTACAAGTACATACTCGTAGCAGGCGGTAGTCCCGAAAATAGCGTGATAAATGCCCCTATTTAGAATCATTGAGTTCTTTTCGTAACCAAGAAGGAAAAATAGAGCCTCGTCACTTGTAGTCCACCACGGTGGAGGACAACGTCACGTGAGGTGTGTCTTACGATCTCTCGTCAGACGAGAGCCTGTGTAGCAGCTGCAAAAAGTGATTTCTGGCAGGATCGAACTGCCGACGTTCTGCGTGTTAAGCAGATGCCATGACCAACTAGACCAAGAAACCAGGTTTTCTTGGTGAAAAAAACCGTTGGATCGTTTTGTCCCTAAAACTGTACTGTCTCTCCGGCGTGTTTAGAATTAAAAAATATTAAAAAAATATTAGAAATCTGCTTTAACGATACATTATATATACTACATGTAGCTGAAATGTATTTCCCTAGAATGAAATAATACCCAAGTTATTTTATATATCTTTACTGTTCAATTACCCTTGCTTATGATTGTCAAACTTCGTTATATGCCTTTCAAAACGACTTTTATTAACAATGGTGAGCAGAACAATGTTACATGTATTTTCTCCGTTCCTTTGCTATATATTCAATCAACTTGGGATATAATTTCCTTATGTCTACGTTCGATGCTGTGCGTGTATAGATCTGTGAGTCCGTCGTGACACCTCACACGACTAAGAAGCAAGACCTACGAACTGATCTCAAGACAGTATGACCCATAGGAAGCCAGTATCAATTGATCAAGCCCATGTCTCTTGTGGTCCATGGCAGCGTTCAAAGGAAGTACAGTACTTCGTTCGCTGGCTGAACTGAGGATACTTGTTGTATCATATAAAGAGGTTCATTCGAGCAGTCAGCTTCACTTGCTCAATGATTAGGGCTCGCTCTTACGTTCTTAGTCTTCGATTGTAGCTCACCCTAGTGTATCATTGATGCTGGCTAGATGCCACTCAGTTGGAGACATTCTGTGCTCAGGAAAGGTCCCCTGTTGCTTCAATTCTTTTTGGTCGTGTTGTGGTTCTTACTATTAGTGCTGCAATATTAATCAAACACATCAAAAAGTATCGCATCATCTTATATATAACCTTGAGAGTTAGACACACGTTGCAGCATGAATACTAGTGGAACGAGACGATGAGAGCATAAACAACACACAGTAGTGAGTTTTCTCATTGTTACTCATCATACTTTTCCTTCCAGACCCAACTCTCTCCCGCCGTGGAGTGTCCCTCCTTTCTTTGGGCCACTCTCAACCAGTTGGCACCGAGTTTCTTTTCTTCGAACTTGTTAGATTCACCCAACAATCGACCACGCTGTTCTTGAGCATCTTCGTCTCCCAGCCATGCTCCACATTCATAGTAGATCTGTGCAACAGCAGAACAAAGAGTAACCCCCCATCCATAATGGTAGCAGTTGCCCAGTTCATAAAGAGATTGAGCGAGAGAAGAGAGAGCGGTCTTCATAGCAGACCGGTGAAGCATCTGGGTCTTCTTGTCACTCTCAGACGTGTCCTTGTTCAACATAGTCAGTGAAACATGACATAGTCCCACTGCAGCTCCACAGATGTACCGAAACGCACGAGTCTCGTCCTTCTCACCACCCCAGCCATGTCTCAAAGACAGACCATACATCAGAGTCAGGGTGAGAAGAGGTGTCACATGACCGGGCTCGTTGTTTTGAGAGACCCAACCCAAATCCGATCTGGTCACCACTGTTGCCATCAGATTGTGAGCCTGTTCCAACTTTCCATCTTGTTGCAAGTTGGTCACAGAGTTTATTGTGGCGGAGTAGTCTTCGGTTTCGCGCGGGTTGGTGGGTCGTCGATCGCGTGGCAGACTCAGTCTTCTTTCTCGTGATGGTTGTGGTGACAAGTTGTCTCGTGATGGTTGTCGCGGGGACATCTCTCGCGGTTGCGACAAAGAGTGCCGCTGCTGTTGGGGAGATAAGTCCACTGCCGTGAGCTGAGAGTCACGGGATAGTGTCTGTCTAAGATGGGAGTCGCGAGAGACGGTTTGTCGCAGTTCGTTTCCTCTGGTACTTTCACGAGACTCGAGACTGGCTCCAAATTCTTCGAAATCAAAGGCCTCGGGGGTTTTGGAAATTCGATTTGCGTGCTTGTTCATGTAGGCGGCGTTTCCGGGGGACATTTGCTCCGGTGGTTGGTGACCTTTTTCATTGGCATGGTTCACATGACCCCATTCAGACCGTGAATGTCGAGCAGGGCTTCTAGACAGAGTCACCTGGGGAGGAGATGAAGGAGGCGTCTTGTGCGTAGCAGGTCTCAGATCAATTCGTGGATCACGTGATGGGTCAGCGAGCTCTTTTTCTCGTTCTCGTTCTCGTTCTCGTTCTCGTTCTCGCTCTCGATCACGAGACAGAACCAATGGAGGAGGAGGGGGTGATGGTGTGGCGTTGCTGTGGTTTCGGCTTCGGATTGGGCTCGGATCTCTGGATGAGACGGGGCTTGCCATAGCTATCCTAGCGTCATCTGAGTTAGGATATGATAAGAGCGTTGCATGGGATGGCTTGTATCACCTATAATGCAGATCAGGTTTGTCCCTAAGACCGTATTGGTCAGTTCTGGCAAACAGAACAATCACAACCACCTGGCTGGTCACGGTACCCGTCATACTCACATTTCTGTTCAACATCCAACACCTTCTGGGCCTTTTCGACCCACTTGATCTTGGTACGGAATTCGGCGAGCTTTGGCTGTGAAGGAATTTCATCTGTCCAGGTAAATGAACTTGCCAGCGACTCCATTTTGACGTCCAAATGAGAATTCCCCCTGCTTCTGCCTCCTGGAGAAGGGCTTCGGAAACGCTCTTTAGTCTTACCCAAAAAGCCCAAAAACGATTGGCGCTTGGACGGTTGTGAATGTGACGATTGCTCGCCATCCACAAAGATTTCGGGAACGTTCATGGTGGTCGCTGGATGCGTAAAAAAGCTGATGTGGTGGTCACAGGTAGTAGTAGTGCCACACTAGTCTGGGTCATCTCCCGAAAGTACATGAAATATGCAGGAGGAAGATCTCTGGGGGTGTCGGAACGGTGCTGGGCGGGCATAAAACACAAACCAAGAGACGACAGACACCAGGCACACCAGGCAGCCCATATCGCTGGGTCACGTGACACCCATAAAAGAGCGGTGTGACCATCACGTGGTACTTGTGGTATATTGTCGTCGTTTCGCTTCGCATGTCAACCAATTAGGTCCAAGGGTGTATAGTCCTCCATTAACTGCTAAAAATAGCATAGCTCGGGTCTTTCACTGAATGTCAGACAAGTCATTTTTTGAAGAAGAAAAATATAATATATAAATATATAAAATATAAATATATAAAAAAATATAAAAAATATAAAAAATATATATATAAAAATCCAACCCTCCAATTTGCTATCAACCTACAGTACAAGTAACTGTATGCATCGTTGGTTCGCTTTATTATTTGAAAGCAAAGTGGAACGTGAAAAGGTACAGTCATCATGTGCTGAATGTACACTATCTAAATGGTAAATGTGCATCAACAGTATCATACCAGTATCGCGTGATTCGGCGTACAGTAGCATGGAAATATGAAAATATAGGCATACTTGTGAATTGATACACTGATTACTAATTGAACGTGTTCACCCTACATCGTAGTAGGAGCTGTTGAAAAACGCGACATTAGAAAAGCGTATAAGACGAATAATGGGTCATGGCGCGGGCCAAAAACGTGTCAAATGAGACATATATACCAATAGCAAGTATTGTAATGAACCCTGGTGGTTTGCTTAGGCATTACATCAGGTAACTGTGTCCTTCTCTCAAGGCTATGTACCCGAGCAGTGTACCTACTGTAGCGCCATCCAGAGAAACATCAACATCAACACTGCGCTAACGCCAATAAATAATAATAATAATAATAATAATAATAATAATAATTTTCTTTCCGTGAACGCGCCCCATCGTGGATTGTATGTACAAGTACAATATATACAAACAATACATTCACTATCAGGGTCAACCCTGTAACCCTCATTACATGGCACTCGGTATAACTAGTGCTCTGTCATCAACCTGGACCGAATCCAAAGTCCTTCTACTCCTCCAACTGTCCGACGGTAATGGGCTTCTCCTTCTTCTTTCGGCCAAACAGACCTCGCTTCTTCTTCTCCTTGGTCACGGGAGGAGGGTCTCGGATGTAGTTGAATTCTGCGCTCTCGCCGTTGCCAGCAAAAGAAATGACGTTTCCACCCTCGGGGCCATTGCTTGAGCCTTCCTGGGGGGCGTAGGGGTTTGTGTCAAATTGGGGCACGGTGAAGCCCTGTCGGGGCACAAAGCCCAGAGATCCCGTCTCCATCTCCTCTCGCACTCTTTCGTCTCCGGTCGTCAGGTACTCAAACGTTCGGATTGTGTCAAGAGGTCGCTCGTTTCGAGGACGGGTAGGGTTGGACCGGTCGGGGTCACTGATGGGAGCTCCAAAAGTATCTCGGAGCTGCATGTCTGGCGACAGACTCTGGTGGACGCCTTGATGGTTGTACGACTGCTCGAACGGCTGGGCGTCGTGAATCGCAGACAGAATGGGGTCACTGACATCCTGCGCTTTGCTCTGACGTCTGTTGTTGGGCGAGGGAGGAGCATTGGGGTCCTGGTTCTGCTCCTGCTCGGCATCTTCTCCTCGGTCGTACTTGTAGTAGGGAGCGGGCGCGGACGAGTTGGCCTCGGCCTTGGATGCTCGTCGGAACGGAAGAGAAACCATGGTCGTGTTTGTGGTTAGTGTGAGTAACGTGTGGTGGTGGTGTTAAGTTGTGTTTTGGGGGTGGTGAAGCAATACTATTTAGTGGGTGCAATGGTAGAGCTAAAATAAGCTTCTAGCTTTCCTGGAATGTGGGTTTGGGTTCTCACATGCTCATCACATATAAATAAATACTATTGCTATATCTCCATCATTCATACTCGTCATAATTCAAATGCTTTCCGCGCATTGTTTGCCACCAATATTTTTTTGGCTTTTCGAGATTCTCAAGCCCATCCTCCGTTATTCATCATTTCGTACCGGTCCCGCACTACACTTAGGCAGTGGCAGTGGCGGCAGCAGGAGTCTCTGCAGCCTCGGCACCAAGAGTGGGGTTCTTGGTCTTTCGCTTGCTGTTGTAATCGCTGATGGCAGACTTGATGGCGTCCTCAGCCAGCATGGAGCAATGCAGTTTGACGGGGGGAAGAGACAGCTCCTTGGCAATGACGGTGTTCTTGATCTTGCCAGCCTCAGCCAGAGACTTGCCTCGAACAAGCTCAGTCACGTAGGAAGAGGAGGCAATGGCACTGCCACAGCCAAAGGTCTTGAACTTGACGTCCTGGATGACTCCGTTGTCGTCCACTCGAATCTGCAGCTTCATGACATCGCCACAGGCGGGGGCTCCAACCAGACCAGTTCCGACGTCCTCGTCATTCTTGTTCATGGATCCCACGTTTCGGGGGTTGTTGTAGTGGTCCAGCACCTTCTCGTGGTAGCCTCGTCGAGAGATGGCAAGAGGGGTCATGGGAGACATGACGGCGGTGGTGGTGGGTCGGGCTCGAGCGAGCAGACCGGCAGATCGGGTAATTCTGTTGAACATCATTTTCGCTTGTGTGTGTTTGTGCGTGAGTTTTTAGTGTGGGCTCGTCTTAAATGTCGGGTTCCACTGAGATTTTCGTCTGGCGTTCTAGGAGGAAGTGCTTGAGACTATATACCTATCTGATTGGGCGCATCACATGAATTGGGACCCAAATCCAAATCTGATAAGCGCATAAGCTCCGGCCGGGTAACCCCCTCAAACAAAGAACCACATAAACCTTATTCAGTCTGGTTTTGCGACTTCGGACTCATATTTAGAGTTTAAGTCGGAACGGCAAGCGAGAAATCTCCCTCCCCAAAGTTGGGCTCCATCCAAACCCCCCTATGAGACGGTCGATTGGCGCTGCCCAAAGTGCCACAGAGCAACAACCGCTCTCAATCTGCCTCCATTCCGCTTCCCAAACCCTCTCCCCCCCACCACCCTGCAATGTCCCCAAACATGCACCTGCAGCATGCACCACATAATTGCACAGCGAGACGAGGGATGCGTCCGCTCAGATTCCGGAAAGCCGAAATACGGTAAAAGCGATGGTTTTGCGGCTCAAAAAACACACAGGTCGCCCCTCCAAACTCGGAACTGCCGAAGTAACGCCTCGTCACACGTCCCATTAGCCCCTATGTCGCGTATTCCATCCCTGAACCAGCTCCCGAAAATCCAAACTTTGTCGGCTCCAAAAAAAAACGAAACGTCAATTTGCAGCAGACAAGTCCGAAGGCCATGGAAACCATTACAAATCACCCAAAACAACAAAAATCATTACTGCACGTGACCAGTTTTATGACGGAATCGGACCCTCCTCACCGCAGGCTAGCCATTGGTATCCAAAAATACACCGATGGACGCTAAACATCCCGCACAAAATGCTCACTGGTCAAAAGCCTGTTTCGTCGAAAATGTCAAAAAATGCCTATTAGCCCTTCGCCCCCAAAAGTGGAAATGCAAGGCAACCAAAAATGTCAAAAATAATCCAGGAAACATGTACACCATGCCAGATTGCAAGGAGTCTTGGGGGAGAATGACCGGGGATGGGGGGGCATCACGTGACTTCCGGGGTGCAAACTCCAACTATTGACCGCAATTACCCGCTCTACGGACACTTATGGACTTGTCACGCTCGTGTTTCATTGGCCAATAGAAGGCTAGTATTTCTAAGAACAGCGATAAAGCCAGGTCTGTTTCAGTTGGGAGTTTGGAACACTGCATCTGCAGAGCCGATAAAAGCGTTTTACAAATTTGCCACCTGAAAATCCAGGGAAATGGGTCAAAATCGCGCGGAAAAAGGAGACAGGGGGTATTTGGGGGCCATTCAGAACCGATTTTCTCCTTGAAAACCCACAATTGGCTTCTTTAACACCTCCTTAGGTGCACTTTTCCGTGCACTTCCACAACCTTATTTGAGACTGTGAACTCAGTGCTCAGATAACCTAAAAGCTTCGTATATTATTAATATGTGTGGGGTTGCTCGGTAGGGTAAACATTGGCCAGTCAGATCGGGCCCTCACCCGCAACTACAAGTACAACTGTTTTTTTTGCAGTCACATGACCAGAATTGCTTTGCTATGTCTCAAGTACGAGTACTGAACTCGAACTTGCTCTCAACATAAGCTTCTGACTAAGGGTGGGGGGGTGTCCGAACCCTAACCGCGGTTTGTTGACCTATCTTCGGTTGCTAATTAATTTTGTGAGCAATATGGATCCCTCAGAAGCTGTATTGAACTCAGAATCTCATCGAAATCAAGGCTTGTATGAAAGTATATCTCGAGAGAGAGGGAAGAAGTGCGTGTTTCAAACTCTGCTACAATCACTGGTTGGATGTCTCTGTATGCTGGACCATGGTTTTGTCACAGGTAACGCACCAACTGAACGGGCAGATCACAAGACGTCTGTTGAGGTGTCTCGGAGAACATTGTGTGCGGTTTGACTATTGCGGAAGGAAAGCAGCAGTAGTACTACGAGTTCGAGGACTAGTTGTACAAGCCTATCCTGTATCGATAGGCGAGCAATGGTACGTGGGACACTTCACACGATACCCCTCTCGGAGTCAGCCAGTCACTCAATTTACGATACAAGTAGACGATCTAAGATCAGGTGTTCAGATGTAGCGCTACCTTGGAATCGTGCACCAAGTTCCAGTTGGGGTCTGATCGAAGTCATAATGTCAATCTACAAACTCCACAGGACAGCGAACTACTGTATGTACTCTATGTACTGTACTCTGTACTTGTACTTGTACATGACTGAGAACTCCAAATAGTCCGAGTAAGAGTACCATGACACGACTTCAAAGCACGAGCTACAAGAAGACAAGATGTTGTCATACTCGTCAAAACTTGATCGAAGAACAAAAATACCCGCAATAATGATGGTCTCATTTGGTATGACGAACTTTGACCTGCTCTCCGTCCCTCACATGAATCCATTTAACACCATACCCCACACGGATGCGAGGTTTATTCTGCTTTTGAGATGAGGTGAGAGTTGGTCCGAAAATCCAACGTCCGCCGCGAAAATCCAACATCTGCGGATCCAGTCCAACCGCACTGCGTCACGTGACCGCCATTCTCCCGTTCCTCTCCAGCCGCTCTGCACGGAGCTTGTACATTGCCCGACTTTCCGATCCCTTCAGCTTCTGCCTCGGCTAACTTAGAGTTCGAACCACCTCAACGGCTGGGCCGAATTGTGGACGTTTTCAACTCGGGCACCAGAAAGTGGAGAGCAGTGAGAATTTGACACAGTTTTCTTGCGACAGTCTCAATTATATTTTATTTATTTCTTTTTAATACCGCTCTATATAAGCACGCAAGACATCCAGCGCAACAACCCCACATCCTCCCCCCGCAAAAGTCTATTTTCAACGGCTACTCGTAATGCATCTAATCTAGCTGAAAACCCTCAGCTCCTTCACATCTCACCGCCTTTACATCTCACCGGCAGCCACACCACCATCAACATGGCTACAGCTACCACTGGCTTCTTCCAGGACCGACCCACGCTGCTCAACCAGTACGACGGCAACTCTGCTCTCAAGAAGGTGGCCGAGTTCTACCTGTCCCACAAGACCCTTGCTGCTGTTCTTCCCGAGCTGCGCGAGCTGGGAGACTATGTTATTTCCAAAGAGATTTTCGAATGGCAGGAGGACGCAGAGACAAACATTCCTCGAGTCGAGCATCAGGGAACCTTTGGCCACCCCAAGAACCGGCTCATTGTGTCTCAGGGATGGAAGCTGCTCAAGGCCAAGGCGTTCGCTGCAGGTATTATCAGCGACTCATATGAGAGAAAGTACGCCGAGGAGAGTCGAGTCGTGGCCTTCCTCAAGAATTGGCTTTTCTCCGCCTCCTCCGCCACCGTTCTGTGTCCCTTTGCCATGACCGACGGAACTGCTCGAGTGTTGGAGGTATTTGCCAAGGACGATGAGCGACTGCAAGAGTGGTACAACCACCTGGTTTCTTCCGATCCCACTCAGGCATGGACAAGTGGCCAGTGGATGACCGAAAGACCCGGAGGAAGTGATGTTCGCAACACAGAGACTGTTGCCACCAGCTCCTACCGAAAAGAGGAGGGGGCTGAGAGCCGACCCAATGCCTCTGCCAACAACCAGATTGAAAACAACGCCACTTCGGACATTGTCACCGTCGGCACCGGCCCCAAAGACTATACCGTCAACGGCTTCAAGTGGTTCTCCTCCGCAACCGACTCCGAATGCTCCATTCTGCTGGCTAAGCGAGAGGGAGAAACTGGTCTTTCTTGCTTTATCGGCAAGCTCACCCCCGAGACGGTCATCATCAACCGTCTCAAGAAGAAGTTTGGAACTATCGCTCTGCCCACTGCTGAGCTAGAGCTTCGGAACCATCCTGTCATTCTGCTTGGTCAGGCGAACAATGGAGTGCCAGTGATTGCCACTGTCCTCAACATTACTCGGCTCTACTCGTCCACCTCGGCTCTTTCTTGCTACGGACGTTCTCTCCACATTGCCAAGCAGTACGCCCTCGTTCGATCGGTGTTTGGCAAGAAGCTTTCGGCCACTCCCGCCCATCTGAAGACCCTGGCTCACGAGCAGGTCCAACTGACCGGCCTCATGTTCCTGCTGTTTGAGGGCATTTCTCTGCTCGGCCAGTCAGAGGTTACTGGTCTTTCTCCTCATCGAGAGGCCGTTCTGCGAGTTCTGCCGGGTATCGCTAAGGCTTACTGCTGTAAGAAGGCCACCATTGGCTGTTCCGAATGCATGGAGGCTCTGGGAGGTGCCGGATACCTCGAGCACGAGATTGACATCAACATTGCTCGACTCTACAGAGAGTCCCAAGTCAATGTCATCTGGGAGGGTACTACCAACGTTCTCAGTGACGACGTGGCTCGAGTGATGAAGGGCAAGCGAGGACCTCTGATGATTGGCGCTTTTGAAAAGTACATTGCAGAGGTGTCTTCTGACCAGTCCGTTCTGGACGAGTTTGCTGCCTGGAAGAAGTGGGTCGAGGGCATGGACCTGGAAGCCACTCGAGCCGATGCTCGAAACGTGACCTACAAGCTCGCCCACGTCATTGTGCGGGCTCTGCTCCTTCGAAACGCCGTCAAGACCGGTGATCGGGTTGACGTTGAGATTGCTGAGCGATGGAAGAACGCCGACCTTTCAGGAGACGCCGAGTACGACTCGGAGATTCTGTATGGACAGAAGACTGCCAAGTTGTAGGCAGCGGGGAAAATGCGTAGCACTGATTATGATGACATGATATGAATGAATATTTGGAATGGGGTCCACCATGTTTGGAATCTAGAATACTGGTAGTCTGTGTAGACTGTGTACGGCTGACTGAACGTAGATTTACTTTACAGGTACAGTACATGCTGTACAGTCCTGAGAAGATGACGAAAGTGCCATTGATCAACGCGCATGAGATGATATTGGTTTGTCCCCTCTCCCTAATATATCTACGGAATCTGAAGATACTCTCAGATGGCAGCCAATTGTTTCGGTAATATTTTCACATTTTGGACAGGCTGCAGGTTAATGCATATAAAGGTGGTTTGGGTTTTAGCTGGAGGAGCAAGAGGGAGTAATTATTGCATAATTGAGAGGCGGTTTTGGGCCATAAATTTAAATGATGACTAATAAACGGCGGAGGACAGTGTTGGCGTTTCTACTACCCCTCAGTTCTCTTTCTGGTCCATTCTACAGACACTGTCATCTATGACTAAAAATGCGTTGTAAGTTTTTACCAAGCTTTTACCAGGCATCTTACATGCATGACTGCGATCTTGCTAAGCGAAATCGAGGCAACTTATATATACCTCCAGAGCCCTCCAGTTTCCGAGATTCATCAACAAAAAAACACCAGCTACAAACACAAACACGCTAGCAATGACGTCACGAAAAATTGCACAACGTTTCGTTGCCCAGGAACGGCCTGAGGGAGTGGGAGCCACTGTTCGACGGGCTATTGGAGTTCGAAAGGCCCGCAACTTCTCTCCCTTTGTTCTGTTAGACCATTTCAACGTCCCCAAGACGGCGGGGTTTCCCGACCATCCTCATCGAGGTCAGGAAACCATCACGTACATTCTCAAGGGCAAAATGGCCCATGAGGACTTTACTGGCGCCCAGGGAGCCCTGTTGCCTGGAGACCTGCAGTTCATGACGGCGGGAAGAGGAGTAATGCATGCTGAGATGCCACAGGAAGATAACACCCAGGGCATCCAGTTGTGGGTGGATCTCCCTGAGAAACTCAAGGACGTGGAGCCTCGATACCGAGACCTCAAGGCCAAAGATATTCCTGTTGGCAAACGAGACGATGGAGTTCTGGTCAAGGTGATCAGTGGAAGGGCTCTGGGAGTCGATTCTGTCAAGGACCTGGCATACACCCCCGTCTGGTACCTCGACTATTACACAAACAGGTCGCTCTATGGAGGCAACAAAATTGTGCAGGACATTCCCCAAGGCTTCAATGCACTGTTGTACGTGCTGAAGGGGACCGCCGAGGTCCAGGGGGAGAAGGTTGATACCAACGAGGTTGTCTTTTTCGAGCCTGAAGGAGAAAACGTGGAATTCACTCCCTCTACCGAATCTGATTCGCAGATTATCGTTGTCGCGGGTCAGATTCTGGACCAGGATATTGTCCAGAGAGGTCCTTTCGTGTCTGTGAACGATCGAGACTCGTATCAGGCCATACTGGACTTTAAAGAAGGCAAGAACGGATTCGAGAGAGCTGTTGGCTGGTCCAGTGAGATTGGAAAGCCCATGACTGAGCCCGAAAAGATGTGAGTGAAGAGAGACGAGTGAGTATGCTGCTGTTGAACCCCCTTTTAGAACTATACTAACCCCAGTCTTCCTGAAACGGGACCCGCCCAGAAATACGAACTTGGATTGCCTCTTGTGCTAGTCGCTGGACTCTTTGTCTTCTTTATCTGGAGGCTGGTCAAGCGCGAGAAGCAGAAGCAGACCTAGCTAGCTGAGCACAGTACCATAATATATAGAACCGAATAGATGATTTATTTGCAAGTGAAATTACAACGTAGACAAGTAACATTCTCTCCCATGGCTTGCATGCAACATATCTGCAAATTAATATCTAATGTCTATACCTTTATATACACCTTATAGGTATCTATCCTTTCCGAGTTGGTGACACTCTTTCCTCCATTGTAGCACTGTGTGCCTCTATGCTCGTTGTATTCTTTCCATGACCATGTGTTACCTACTCGTTACCAGCAACAACAATAGCCAACTTCTCAAACATGCTCTCCATAGAATCAGCGCCATCAAAGACGTTGTCAAAGGACTCGATAGACAGAGCAGCCTGGTGAGAGTCAATGAGAATCTCGTCCCGGTTGTCCCCAATATGGACGGTTCGAGTCTCTCTGTATTCGGGCAGGGTGAACTGGGTGATCTCCTTAGTGGCCGAAGACTCCTCGGATTCCTCAGAGGTGGTCTCCTTGAGCACATGGATGTTACTGTTAGTATCAACAACGACCAGGTCTCCGTTGGGCAGGAACTCCAGAGAAGACGCTGCCACCTCCAGGGTCTGTACAAACAGAGGTCCGGGCGACTTGGGGCTCATGAACATGATTCGTGCGCTGCAGGTATGGTTTGTGTCGAACACGTTGACAGCAAAGGCGAATCGGTTTCGGGGAGCGTCAAATGCCACGTATCTGTGTCCATTGAGGGGCAGCCAGATCTCCACAGACCACATGACTCGCGACTGGACGAGATCAAACACTGCCAGACGCTGCATGGAGAAGCAGATGAGGTTCTGCCGCATGACGTAGATGTCTCGGATTCGGGATCCGATAAAGTTGGGCAGTTCGGTGACGAATGACAGGTTAGACGCTCGGTAGACAGTCAACTGCTCACCAACACCGACGGTTAGAACAGAACCGTCCTCCGAGTAGGCCATAGATCCGGAAGGCAGGTCGGCAGGAGAAGCAGAGATCATGTTTCGAACGTGCCATGAGACCTTGGAGCCAGTGTGAGAGGATGAAACAGAGTGCTTCCACACTCGAAGAGCGCCATTCTTGCACAGTGTGTTGAATGTGGGCTCGCCGTTGTGGGTGTGTGCTAGCAGAGACAGAACTCGGGCATTGTGAGGGTTGACGACCTTGGTGGTGAGCTGCCACGAGCCCTGCATCTCCGCGGATCCGGGCTTGGATGTCACCTTGTTGCTCCACTTCCAGAACCGCAGGGTACAGACCACGTCGTCGGAGCTCATGAGGAAGTCCAGCTTGGGGTTGGTTTGTTCGTCGACCGTCACCATCCATTGTCCATCGTCGGAGAACTCCAGGAAGGTCACCTCGGCATCCTTGTTCTTCAACTCGCCCCGTACCTTACCGAGTTGCACCGCAGGGGCCACCTGGAACTTTGCAACCTCCTGGTTCTCGGCAATGTCGTAGATCTGGATCTGTGCTCGCACACCGGTGAAAACGTAGAGATGGTTGGGCTTAGTGGGGTGGATCTTGGCCATGCAGGAGAAGTTGGAAGGCTGGTACATCTTTTTGCCCTTGACTCGGGCAGCCTTCTTGGCCTCCTTGATGGGGTAGCCCAGGGTGTTGGCGTAGCCAATGTTGGAGCCACACACCTGCAGACGGGTCAGCAGATCCAGCGCACTCAGGACAATGAGCTCCTTGCCCTCCAGGTTCAGAGCATAGAGCTCTCCGGTAGGGTCAACTGTAATGGTTGTGATGGGTCCGGGAAGACGAGGAAGGAACTGTGTGTTGTTGGAATCCAGCTGCCAGAACACCAGCACTCGCTCTTTACCTCCAGAAAGCAGATAGTTGTCGTCCAGCGAGAAGGCCAGAGTGAGCACTGCGTCTCCATGCCATCGCAGAGCTCGTCGGACGTATCTGGTACCCTTGCTCTTTCGCTTCTTCTTGGTGGTGGGAGTCTCATCCAGCTCGGCATCAGGCGATCCAAAAATGTCGTAGAACATCTCAATGGTGCCGGAGTTGAAGCCCATGGCCACAAGACCGGAATCGGACACGGCAATGGAAGATCCATTGGCAAGCTTCTTCACGTTGCCCTCAGTCTCAATCTCCAGAGGCTCGTGAACGTCCAGCTCCAGCCACGGCTTGGAAAACTGCAGCAGCTTGACAGAAGAGGCCTTGAGCTGGTACAGAGCCAGATACTCTCCCTTGAGCGACAGGGCTGAGTGGGTGGCCTCGTTGACGGTGGATGTGAGTTTGGTGAAGGAGTGAGACACCTCCTTGTTGTCGTCGACAGTGATATCGGCCACGAACACGTGGTTGGACATGATATAGTCGTCTCCCCAGTCGGCAACGTTGTAATGGTAGTCGTTTTTGGCGCCAGTGTGCAGGATCACCTGTCCGTCGGCGTCCAGGGTGGGAAGGTCTGCATTTTGGGCACCATCGCCCTTCTTGGTCTGGTTCTTCTTGGTCTTGGTCTTGGGTGTGTCAGTGGTCTTCTTCCAGAACTTGGTGGATGTAAGGCCGAGCATGGTGATTTTGTTGGCCTCCTCGTTGGCCTTGATGCCGTAGACTCGCTCCAGCACAGCAGGCACCGTCACGGACGCAGCAATGCTCTGCGACTTCCAGTTGATGCACACCAGCGATCCAGTCCGCGACGCAACCCAGACTCGGTTGCGTTTCTCCTCCAGAAACATGTCTGTGGCGTTCTTGGTATCGAGTCGGCACCGGGCCACCACTCGCTGGGTGGAAAACAGATACACTCTGAGCTCGTGGGCAAAGAGCACAAACAGGTGTTTCTTGTCGGCCGAGAAAATCGGCTTCACGTTGGGCAAAATGCCGCCCATCGGGGGGCTGATCTGGTATTCCAGGCTCATGTTTCGTGATGTGTAGCGTTCTGTGCGGAACCAGAGAACAAAAAAAAAGTTTCGTAGAATACACCCACTGAAAAAAATTGTCTGGATATGCACGGTCATGTAGATGGAAAATTAGATTTCGAATATAGAAATTTTACACCACCCAACCCCATCGACACAACAACACTTCACACAGACCAAACCCATACAATGATTATTCCGGTGCGATGTTTCTCTTGCGGCAAGGTGGTCGGTGACAAGTGGGAGACCTACCTGACCTACCTCCAGGACGACATGAGCGAGGGAGATGCTCTGGATAAGCTGGAGCTCAAGCGATACTGTTGTCGACGAATGATTGTGAGTACAACTGAGAAGATGTGACAGGAGGATCTGGGACGGTCTGGCCGTGGGGGTTGTTTGCGTTGGAAAGGCGGAAAATGCGGAAAAAACGCGGCGGAATCACGACCGGTTGGTGACTTGAACCGATGTCTGGTGATACTACAAAGGCGGCATCAGGTAGTGTGAACGAGATTGGGAAGAATAGGGGGGCTTCAGTGAATTCATAATGTCATATTGTGGTTTGTGTTGTCTTTCGATTGCTTTTGATGGATCTATGGTTCTGATGGATCAGGTTGTGTGATGTTTCGTGTTTCTCTGATGCAATTTGGATCTGCCATATCACGAACCCACGATTAATCCAAGTACGATGGGCTCCACAGTGGCATTTAAAGTGTTGCTGAAAGTGAGATAGATTGGTGGCGTTCGGGCGTGTCTGTCTGTGCGACTTCATTCACAACGGTGGAGAAGACATGGCTGAGATTGCCAATACCCTTGGTAGACAGCTTTACCAAGTCTGATCACGATGATCACGGTTCTGATCATGATATTAGCTTCTCTACCTTCACTGCCACAATCTCTCATCACCTCCAGACATCAGCTGAATCTCAACCCTCGGGTGCCTCACGCGACCATTGTCGATCTTCCATCCGCATACCCACTACATCTACATGGTCCACTGACCCCGTATTACTTTCTTTACCAACACGGCTCCTGTCCCCTCTTCTGGAAAGCTCCTTTCTCCAGATCCCTTCTCTCGCCACTTCATACTAACACAGCTCACTCATGTGGATCTTATTGAAAAGTTCCTCCGATACAACACCCTCGAGAAGAAGGGCGACGTCTAATTTAGAAGACGGGCCTCTGTTACGTATTTGCACAATCAATTGTATTTATAGATATCTATCCAAGTACCACCTCGTAGACGATTACCAAGGTGTTGGCTATGATTAGGGGGACTGTGTTAGCTTGTGAAGGGCTGAAGGACGTTTGCGACGGAGAAAGAAGAGGCTGAAGATCTCAACCAGACAGACGCCTGTTGACAGTCGCGCCTGCCGCATTGATGATGAAAACGAAACGAGCTCCAGGAATTGTGTCGGGAGTGAGGAAAATGCCTTATCCGTAGCGTGAAGAATCACTACAGGACCGCTCGTAAATGTGTTTCTCGTTGTCTTGGTTTCCCTCTCCCTCTCCAAACTGATTCCACCTGTCTCCCTGTCTCACTCTCCCTCTCCCTCTCAATACTCACTTCGTAACAGCGTTCTGATGGCGGAAATCAGATTAATTAGTTTGTTCTTGACCGACTGATCCTGGGACTGTCCAAATCCCGCAGGCTCCGAAGATCCCCATCCAACTGTGTTAGCTCAACATGATCCCAGCAACATGGCCCCAGCCATTCACGTGAATATACAACAACGAGCACACGAATAAACAACAATCTCGCCGCTCACGTGACCCATTGTGTCTTTGTCACGTGACTCTCCCCTCTCCTCTCCCCTCTCCTCTCCCCTCCCCTCTCTCCTACTCACTTCTGTTCAAGAACCGATCCTCGCTGAGAATTGCCGCCGAGTTGACAAGCAACAGAATCACTGTGTTAGTTTCGTTGTGAATACTTGTCTCGCGTCCGGGCGCAACCGCGTCTTTGTGTCGCTTCCACCGTCCTCCACTCACCGTAAATCAGTCGTCCGAGTCCAAACATGTACATAATTAGTTTTGGTGGCTGACGCTAATATGCATAATAAGCGAGGTCCTGGTGGTCATAACCTGACTACAAGTACTCATGGCTAATGTGGGACAACCTTCTTTTGAAGATGACCTTCGGGGTCATATCACCGAATGAATGGATTTAAAAAATTCGGATAAATTAGATAAAAATAAAAAAATGAAATATTTAGTTTTATATGTTTTTTTGCAATTTCATAGAAATATAAATCTCTCAAAATATCTTCATTGTCTATCTACAAGCTGATCTTCAGTAAAGGACTTGTAGAGCACCTAAGTTAGATGTATATACTAGGTAAAACTACAAGTGGTGACAATCCGAAGAGATTATGGAGTGCTCATAACGAAGAATCACCTGTCCTACTTGTACAGGTACAAGTGCCCCTTTACGTTTACTTTTACTTGTACTTGTACTTGTATCATAGGCCCACTTTGCTTGAACTGCTACTGGTACCCTACAAGACCCGTCTTCATTCGTAGATACTGTAAACAACTACCGGAACGAACTGAATGTAGGGATACACTCACAGGCTCCCAGTCCAACAGCAGCACCATCGTCACTTTCTATTATTGTTTATAAATTATACCAACGAGAACCATCAGCTCTTTTCCACCAACTGTAACGATGTCGCCAATCCAAAGACGCCCATCCACAGACATCTCCTTGTGGATCTGACGGGAGAAGGAATGTATCACAGCATAAGCCCCCTCCCAATGAAGCTGGCAAGCAACAAAAGCGCGCACTGCTGATCCCCACTCCTTCTAATGTGGCTCACTGCACTCTACTCGCACTCCATTATGAGGAAGGTCGCGAAGACTTAAGAACTCACCTTAAATGCCACACTCCGCATACTTTATAAGCGATGCTGAATGAATGTGTCACCGCGCGTCCAACCTAAGAGCCTTTGAAGCGAGTCACTTAAACCTCCCGATATTCCTCACTTGCGGCCTTCAGTACATCGTCAATGAAAGGTCGCTCCTGAGGATCGACAATCAGACACTTCTTGACCAAACCCTTGAGCTGGTCCGAGTACTCTGGCGAAGCAGGCATGGTGAAATGTCCGTTCATGATAGCCAGGTTGAGAGAAGCTCCAGTCTCGTTAGTCTGATGCTCAAATGGCGAAGTGAAGTACATGAGAGTGTAGATAGTGCAGCCTAGCGACCAAACATCAACTCGCTCGTCAATGTTTGCACCAGTCTTGACGTCAAAGAGCTCCGGAGCTCGATACGGCATGGAACACTGCTCGGCAGCCATGTCCTGCAGTTCGAGCGCTTTTTGCCGAGAGGAAACGTCAATTCGAGCACGCGAACAAGAACCCAAATCCATCAAAATGGGCCGTCCATTGTCACTGAGCATGATGTTTGCGGGCTTGATGTCTCTGTGTGCATAGGGGACAAGTTCAGACAGAGGGGTGGCATTGGCGCTGTTGTTGAGTTCATCAGCAGCCACCAGACCTTGCTCCTCATCGTCTCCCAATCTGTACGATGACTGGGGCACAGTGGTAGTTGTCGACACGTCTCCTCCAATTCTGTGTTGATGGAGAGTCTTGATAGCATGGCAAATCTCCACCACCAGGGCCATTAGTTCCTCCTCGGAAAAATGGGTACCGTTCATCACATGGTCGTTGATTGCGTCCTGCAGGTTGCCGTTTTTGAGGTAGGGTAGCAGGATGTACACCGATTTGCTTCCGTCAGCCTCCTGTTCCACGCTGCTGTCCACGTACTTGATGATGTAAGGGCTGTCAAAAGTCTTGTAAGCGTCCACCTCGCGCATCGCCGTCTGAACGGACTCGGGTCCGAACGGGCATCGGATCTTTTTGAGAGCAAACAACTCCTGACCACGTGTTTCCACCAGGTACACGAAAGCAAAGCCTCCCTCGCCCAAAAGCTTTCGGATTTTGAACGACCGGTTGTTGATGCGCAGCTGCGGCGACGGGAAGCAGCTTATGCAAGTAGATAGCGAGTAGAAGCAGTCTTTGATGTAACTAGTCATGTTGTGGCGAGATTGAAGATGACAAGTGGTGATGTTGGTCGATAAAGTGGAGTGTAATTTAAGGTTGCGCGGCTTAGGGATATTTGGCTTGGATGCCGAACGATGGGTGGGACCGATAAGAATGGTGCCAGGGGGCCGATGGAGTGGATCGATGGGGACCATTTTTTAGAAATCAACTAAAGTAACACAAAGGAATGCGGAGTTGAGTTTTCAGCCCAAAATCTCTTCTAGTGGTCAAACTGAGGGGAACATCTGGGTGTCGTCAAAGATGTTAGAGGAGTGAAAGTTGCTAGAGGAGTGAAAGTGGGTGATAAATCCATCAGAATCCCATTGAAGTGCCCGAAAAAGAGGCAATTGAGGAATATGGATGTCTATTGATGCTCTGGAGAACAGTTCCGGTTTCAATCGAGGATTTCAACCTTTGCATCCGCATCTACTGTAGTGAAGGCCAGAAGAGACAGATGCTAGGGGGTAGTTGGAAGTACTGTCCGTGGGAAGTTGTGATGTGTACTTATGGCAATCCGAGATCACCCTAGTTTCGTTTGAACTGCAATATGGCAGCTCCATGTCCCATAAACAAGAGGTAGCTGAGACGATGAACTAGAGCATAAGCCAAGGAAGCGTATCGACAGAGCAGCAGAGAGTCACTTCTTAGAAACGTATCTACAGTAGCAGCAGAGAGTGCACTTTTAGGATCATTATTTTCAGCGACCTATCAAATTCGTCTCCACATTGCGCTTTTGAGAAGTTAGACAAACTTGATCCTCTTGACTCTGGGCTCCCTCTCAAGTGCGGCACCAAAAGTGGCTTCTGAACGGGCTGTCTGAACGATGGTAGGAAATGGTTCTCATATTTCTGGTGCTTTTTTACCAAGTAGTTGCTTTGCCGGAACCGCAACATAGAGGAACAGGAGAAGAAGACAGAGAATGTATGAAGAGACATGGCACCGAAGGACTTCCAATGTGGTATGCCAACCTCCGGGTCCGGGGCTCACGAAAACCCAAGAGGTTTTGAAGACGCCGTTTCATTGATAAAATGTTGGATATTACTAATCTTGATTCTTTGATTGCTTCTTTGAATGTAGTTGTTGTTTTCAGAGCTGGGGGAATTGGCGATGGCTGTATCCTAGCAAGAGTCCCTCAGAACAAAAAATGAAGACATAGTAGTTCAAAAACTTTACCATTCAATGAGACATACCTGGGAATTGTATTGATGTAGCCTCTGTTCACCAGCAAAAACTTGTGATATCGCAGTTCTTCATGTCCAGACCCGGCCCCCATGCTTGGAAGGTTGCAGAAATACCGAGAGAAGATAGCAAAAGAGCGCCCGGGGGCTAAAAAAGTGATTTCTGGCAGGATCGAACTGCCGACGTTCTGCGTGTTAAGCAGATGCCATGACCAACTAGACCAAGAAACCAGCTGTGGGGTTCAGAGGTGGGATGCACAATTTGAGCTCAAAGCAAGATTTTCGAAAAGTCATTAGGATAAAAAAATAGAATATAATACATATATTTATCCGGTACAAAGATGGAACGGGGGATTTACGTGAGCAAACGAACACGAGTGCCATGCCCTCTTTTTTACATCGGAATCTGAATCCGATTTGCGGGTATAATATTGTCTTTAGTTCTCAAGGAACTGGAGTGTATTTTCCTGGAAATAAAAATAATTTGAATAAAATAAAAAAATGAATTTAGAATAAAAAATTGAATATAAAATAATAGAATAGAAAATAATTCCCTCAGAGCCATGTATGAAAGACTACTTGTAGGGGTGATTCATGGATTGACACCGGAATTGCAATTCAGTCCCTTCGCTTTAGAATAAAACCGCACGAATTCCGAATCGAGTTTTGTTCTTTCAGCTTGCTAGATGTTTCAACTACGGACCCGATTTTACACGGCTATTAATTGAGGTTAGTTGAAAGTCTGAAATTATACTTGGAGACGGATCAACTGATCGAAAAGAGTCAACTATATAAAGGGAGTCAACACACCGCCACCCCCAAATCGCCCAAAATGACCAAAGGTGAGCGGAATTCGCCACAGACTGCGGCTCTTTATAAAACCCACGCTCACGTGGCCTCCGATCACCCACGGATCACTAATCTCCGTATCTCCGGAGTCTGTCCGATAGTCCCGATTCGGGTATAGGAGGGTGCGCTGCTCATGCACCGAAAAATGTGGGGATGTGTGGACATGCGTACAAAGACGGAGACGGCGCGAGTCTCAGAAAAAAACAATCAAGTTGAGCACAAAGAGAGAGCACAAAGAGAGCACAAAGAGGCCAGTAAACAGGTTTTTACCCATTTGCGCGGTTGTGTTGTCGTTCATGTGTGTGCACTTGTGTCGTATTGACTGTAGAAGGACAATACATAGTATTGGCGTTTGTTGAGGTGAATGGTATGTAGGTACATACGAGTGGTACGACGATATCGACACATCGACACCTGAAACAGTATTTGGAGGGATTTTGGAGGTCTTGATGACGGGAGTCGTCAAGTTGTCTTTCTTACTGGACGATACTATACTGGTAACGACGGTATCGAGCATTGGAACGGGATTCGAAGACTGCTACTCGTACGGTACAATTCCAATACACCATTGGACGGGAAAATAAAAGACGGAACCCCTTTGGATGTCTCTACAAGCCGATTCCTCCCCCACACCATCCCCACTGCTCAAACTACGCCGTCCCCTCCGTGTGTAGCTATTGGTATGATACTGCATGTATGATACTACACCGAAGATGGACAGAGAGGTTGGATTTTTGCTCCTGGAGTTGGTAAACTTGTCTTTGGCGTATCCGAAAGAGCAATTATGCCAGAATTCTCCAGGTTGTAGTCTCCAAAAGATCGACTTGCGGTCTCTCTTTCAGCTCAAAACGGCATCGTACTCGCAAACCTGCCCTGAAAGCCAGAATGGCTGTGGAGAAGACTAACAAGGACTCCACCAACAAGGTACTAGAGAATCAACCAGATACTCCGCATTGAACATCTGACTCAGTCCGTCTCGCTTGTTTCTGAGTCTGTGCGGTGCCTGGAACTGCAGGCTGTACCCCACAGCTAGGGCTAACGGAGAGAGGCACGGGGCTAGGGGATCAGGGACAAGGCCGGGTCTTGTGATGGATGCGAGGATGCAAGTGGGGTGAGTGGGGTGAGTGTGGGTTATTTGAGGAGGCGCCGAAGGTGTAGTACTGTTTTTGTGGAGCAAGCCCTGATGGAGACTCCGGATGTGGTTAAAGTAGATCATCAAGTGACTGGCCGGATTTAGTTAATGGAGTTAAGTAAACGGGAGTCGTTGGCTAGACCAAAACTGGTCATTCACAGAGATCTAATATATCCCACTAATCTTAGCTGAGGTGATATTATAAACCGATACTAAACTCAACTGACGAAGACACTGGACTTGCTCCTTCCTTTACGTCCCCCTCCGACAGTCCAACTCTGCGAGATCAATAATGTTCGCTCTCAACAGAAAAAGGAGGTTTTTACAGATTTAGGAGTGTTAAACACTTATTGAATTGGAATGAGTCCCTGTCAATATTCCTTTTGGTAGCTGTCAGAATGTCGCTTGAAGTCTAGGTCTAGGAGTGACAAGACTTACCATCGGTATCATTTAACTGTCTGTAGAACTCGACGAATAGTAATCGAGTCGAGCTGCAAACTTGACCGATGAATTTATAATGACATAGAGATCTATATTACTCACTAACGGTTGTTTTTTCCGTTTGTTCGACCTGGAAAAACCTGGAAAAACCTAGGTGTGGAGTTTTCCCGCTAGCCTATCTTTAGATGTCATCAAGGTGTCACTCCAGAAGCCTCCTTTGGATCTTAGCAGCTCTTCCGAGAACGTCTCCGGCATAAATCTACAATCAAGACGTTTACCAAATTGATCCGAAGTCTCCAAGCTCTCTTGTCGGGTCTACGATAGTGAGCCAATGAAGACGAGGGCAAAGAGATGGCCACGAAGCCATGAAATACACAGAGAAAGACGAAATGAATTCCCCAATCCGAAAACTGAACTACCTACTAAACACCAAACCACATTCAAAGCCCCTTCAAACATTCATGTCGCTCGTATCAACGTTGCAGTATCAGTTTCAACTATCAACCCCCCCTCCCTAAAGAGGTAGATGACCCGCCCACTCCCCCGAATATACCGCAGGACCAACAGCCTCTCACGTGACTTGGCATCTACTACACCACTGAGCTACATTACCTGGATTATGCACGAAACACGACGCCATGTTGGTTGGCATTGACAGCTACCCCTCTGTGACCTAGGATGCAACGCTTGGACAATGAATTGTGCACACGAGTAGTTCAATGTAGGATTACTAGAGCCCAATGAAACACTTCTAGTCGATTCCATAATTGAATTCTCCGAAATTGGCCGATTACCACCCGGCGACGCTTCTACGACTTCCACGACTTCCGCGACACTCCAACTCCCCATTCTCATCCATAGGTGTCAGTTATGATGGGAGACAGCTAATATTCTCCGAGTGCTCCCCGAAGCCCTAGTGTATAATTGGCAGAATGTTGCATTAGTGTTCCAATGTCATGGTGGGGGCACTAGGAACTGTTTAGCACGTCCAAAACAGCACTAAGGGTGTCAAAACGGCGAGACGCGCCCGGATGTGACCCTACAACATGTCCCGTTATTGTGCTCAGTCTTGGTACAATACGGAGATTTCGCGGGTCTCTGATGGAATGTGGGGGTCTTTATCAGGAGGTGGTGTTGCAATGATGGGATTGGTAATGTGTAGAACCCCTTTGAACGGGTTGTTAGGACGTTTT
The DNA here is from genome assembly GCF_001761485.1 of Yarrowia lipolytica. Taxonomy (NCBI): domain Eukaryota; kingdom Fungi; phylum Ascomycota; class Dipodascomycetes; order Dipodascales; genus Yarrowia; species Yarrowia lipolytica. The sequence continues at coordinate 665,824 of NC_090771.1, read as the reverse complement.
GGGATCCAGAAGATTTGGAAAAAGTGTCGAAAATTGGTCGGTCTCATCTTACAATCAAATGAGACACTTCTAGAAACCGTTATTGTGTCTCATTCATGGGATTCTAGTGAATGGTCATTGGTAGTAGCGTGTTCGTGTTGTGGAGGGTATCACAAGCGAACGGAGCGTGTGAGTACACCGTTGGGCCACGGAAGGGAGTTGAGAGCTGGATAAAAGACACAACAGTGTCTGTTAGTCTCATAGATATTGCAATCTGGAACCGGCGCGCCGTTTATGGATCTTCGGAGTCCCCAAAAGCAGGTCGTTGTTTAGCCATGGCCTTAACAAAAAATCAAGTAAGTCACGGACTTCGCTGGAACTCTTCAGTATATGGAGAGTTCTAGAGGATCAACTTTGCCCATAGGGATGCTATTAACACGAAAAGAAACGTTGGGGTACTCTGGGGTCTGATGAACAGCATGGTACCGTAGAATCCACATTTCGCCCACTTCCCGCCGTCTGAGGTTCCCATCATCCGCCTGGAGCTTGGGTTCTTTTTTTTTTTTTTTTTTTTTTTTTTGAAACCCTATCACTGGAAGTTCGCCAAAGTCACGCCAGCACGTCTCTCGATCTTTCGGCCGATCGCTGTGTCTGAGAAGAGGTGTCGCCCAGCAAACCAACTTTATCAGCTGTGAATCGGGCGACCGTCAGGCGTGAGGTGAGACATGGCACGGTGATCGTGAGAGTCCATGGTGTGATTGGCGATAAGGAGAGAGGCAAGGAAGAGCAATCTCGAATCATGGAGGGGAGGTAGTCGGGCTTGGAGGAAGCGAAACGAGGTGGGTTAAGGACAAGTTCAGGAGAATTGTCTGACCGAGATGAGATCAACGACACCAAGACCAAATCTACAACATAGCCCGGTCTAGACCGAGACCATTTCATCAACACCAAGACGGAATCTACAGCTAACATAGCCCGGTCTAGACTCCATCTCCCCAAGTCAATCAATCATCATACTCGCAACCTTGGTGAAACAGGGACAGAGACACGGACAGAGACATTGTCAGACATGGAGAGACCCGCAGAGAGACATGGGGGAGCAAGAGCGGGAAGAACAGGAGCAAGAACGGAAGGGCTTTCTGGGACTATCAACAGTGCACATGCCCCTCTTAACCTTTTGTCAACGTCTCCAATATGAAATTCAAATGGCAGAACTGAGACCTGGTGGAGATTATTCACTGATGACGGACATTTTTGACGGGAACGGAAAATTGAACGGAAAATGGTGATATTCAGGAAACTCCAGCAGATGATAGATGAGCTTGGTAACTTCTAGACGGCAACAAAAATGGTTTTGACAGATAAAACTAGATACGCAGGACGTATAACGAATCCGAGTTGGCAGGACGAGTGGCAATTCTACCGTGGATCGATCGATTAAGGCATCAATACACCTACCTGTGTCACTTTGTTCGATCGAGTAGGTTCAATATGTTGAACTTATTTGTCAGGTTAGATCAAGATTGTCTACAGAGACCCTTGGAAGACTCTTTATTGGCCCACAAGTAAACAATTCTCGCCAGTATTTTGACATTCGATCAACGAGAATGTGGAGATTCAATCCAACAACTTTTTCTCTGGAGTTTGTTCCCACTTGTGGTGCCATTTCAGCCCAAAGATCGCTCATTTTTGACAATGTCCCACCTGCTAAATGTGGTGGACGATACTCCGCCTAAAATATTTGAAACTTGGCAGTTGTGGCAATCTCGTGGACAATCTCGTTCAAAATAAATGCTTTTATTTCTTCCCTGAGAGTTGCTCTTTCCGCTCATTTATTTGACGTATTTTTTCCACCCATATTTCAGGAGGATATTATGTCAAAAATGGAACCAGTCCAACTACCAAATGAGGAAGATAGCAATACCAAAAGTGCCACAATGCCCAAACAGGAGAGAGATACGAATCCACCGTCACTTGGTCTCCTATTGCATGTGCTCGTACTACTACGCTGACCCTGTGACTTCCCGGAGGGGTGCTCATTTATAGGTCCTGATGGGAATGTTGTGTTTCTGGTGAAAAGGGCGGATGGAAGTAGCCCAAATTTTTGAGAGGACGGATACGTCTTGTTTGCTAGCGTCCGTGGTCAATTCTGGTTCAATCCAATCGAAGATGCTGTTCATAAAACGACCACAATACCTGAACAGCTCCTGTGCGATAAATCTTGATCGGATTATACCTCACATTAGCGCGGATTAGCCGCCGAAAGAACGGCATCTGGAGATGGCAGCGTTGGTCCAAATGAAAAACAAACAACACCGTTGCAACCAGCCATATCCAAGCATCAAAAAGGTGCCATTCTTATCCATGTAACCCTTGTAAATCATGAACAATTCACACCACCTCCCAAGCTGCATCGTTTTCGATACGACACTGGCCATGCAAAGGGTGGAGGTTATTTGTATCGAGGTCGACATGTTGACGAATATTTGTATGACAAGGGTGCGAAGAAGTAATATCAACGTGCTCGTACAGACAAGGGCTTTAAATTGGAACTGTCCACCTGCTTCCAGCGGTATGACTAGCTCCATATTTGGCTCCACACATGCTCGTGTGCGTTATACACTGGTCTGCTATCGTACCAAAACTATTCTGGTCCAAATACGGGCTCTACTAGCAGTGGTATCTGACACGTTACACCAGATAACATCACGCCCACGACCCAGGGTCCGTAGAGCCACCGAGAATCCATAACACCCCTCTTATCCACCCCGCAACAGAGCGATTCCCCTTTTTCTGCTCGTTTAGCGCTCTACAACGGGCGTTAGACCAAGTTTGCCGCGCTCTATAGCTATGACTTATGACCGTGAGCGCAGGAAAGATCTCTGCTTATGAGGAAAAGTGTTGCGAAAGAGACATTGTTGTGAGAGACAGTGTTGCGAGAAAGAGAGGGTGTCGCGAGAAACGTGGCATGAGTTGATAGAAGATGGACAATCGTGTTTGATACTAGGTATCAACGCCAGAATGTATCGGTACTGTACTGTGTATGTGCACACAACTTCACAGACCCTAGTGTATCAATACAACTGCAGCAGTTCTCCCCGCCGTATCAACACAACTGCAGCAGGTCTCCCCGCCTTTTTCCACAGAGATGCGTGGCAGAGCGACATAGCAAGCCTGAGCTATTGCTTCTCTAATGTGTTGTTTATCGTCTCATCGAGCTGCTGTATGGCTTTTTTTGTATTTCGGTGGGGCCAGTCTTCTTACACAACCCAACTATCTGCCAAGTAAGGCATGTTGCAATGCATAACAAGATTGGAAGACAATAGGAGGAGTGTGTTTTGGGTACCCAGTTGAGGGGCTGATTTTGACGGTGAAACGCGGTGCAGAAGGACACGGGAAAGGCGAATTCAACCAGGCGACGGCGGTAGCGACGTCTCCCACGGGTCTCCCACGTTTACCGCCAGGTTCTATTTTTGCCAGGGGGATCCACAGGTTCGAGAAGCTTAAAAAAGTTCCATGCACCCTGAACTTTGCAACGTTTGGTGGTGTACAGAGTCGCTCCGAAAGCGAGGAGGAAGGAGCCAGCGCGCGCCCCCCACTCGCTTTGGGTGTGGGAGAGAGTGGTGCCCACGACTCCGTCCGTGTGCATGTCGTGACCGAAAAGGTAACCTGAGGGTTGTGTTGGTGTAGCTCTGGATCAGACAAAGCCGGAGGCAATTGGCAACCAAATCTACAAGTACTGTGGATACAAGTACAGTATCGTACGTACCTCATGTCTGACACCATCTTCCTTGCGGTCTCAGTTTTCCATCGGTTTTGACTCACCGATCAAGTGTGGCTCACCGCCCTGACTCCAGCACATGTGGTTGTATCACCGCCGTAGTGCACCACGTATCACGTATCAGGGTGCAATGTTACGTTCTGTCCGACGCTAGCGATTAGTGAGCTGTTAGACCGGGTGGCTGCCGATGACGCCGATGCGTGATATTGTCTGTTATCGCTGTGGGGTCGCAGACGGACGGTGCCAGTGAGTCGTTGCGGCGAACTCTATCGTTTGGTGTGACCCATTGCAGACGCCGCCGGTTGACCGAGGCGATGGGAACAAGAGGCGAGCGAAAGAGAGGGCGAAAGCGAGGCGAGAGACGAAAGGCGAAAGAGGCGAAAAAGTGCACAAGGCGAAAGGCGAAAGAGGCGAAAACAAGTGCACAAGGCGACAGGCGAAAAGTGCAAAAAAGGGCAAAAAAATCCCAAAACCAAGGCAACGTGATAGTGGGGAACTGGGGAAAAGGATCGGGGGAGAGGATGAGGAGGTGGCAAGGGCGGAGGACAGAGGCCAGATGGCGTAGGGCGGAGGGCGGAGGGCAAGCAATCGGGGCTCCTGTGTTCGATCCAACGGGACTCTTCTGGCCTCGGCTCATCTTGTCTCGATTCCGCACGATGCGTCGGCTCATCGGGTGTGCTCGTGACCTATGACCACGCAGTCTGTCCAGAGTCGCCATCACCTACCAGTTGTTCCAAGCCGCACCCTGCGCCCGTGGGAGCCGCCGCAGAGGACCAACAGTAGCGGACCGTGGGTTTGAAAGTTTGGTTTCGGCTCACACGGCACCCACAGGACCAGAGGAGGAATTGGAGAGGGGTGGCTGCGGATCGAGGAGCAGTTTGGGGAGCGGCCCGAGGGGCGGTTCGAGCGGGGGATGGAAAAGTGGCGACATTCACGCGGTCGTCGAGCTCCACCAACCTCCCCTCAATGACACCTCTTCGCTCTTCTCTCCCTTCTCTTTCACACGTTGACAGTATGTTGACTTTGTGTTTTGGCTCTACTGATTGGGTTTGGCTTGAATTTTTGAATTTTTGACTTTGCGATTTTTCGTTTCGGCTGGCCGGTTTGATTTTGTGTTTTTTGCAGGTTGCAATTTCCCCGCTGAACCTTATTGCTGCCCACCCACTGTTCCATGCATACATGTGAATGTGGATATATAGAGATGCGGTCTCCCGCAAGACCATCTCATCCATCTCATCTACAAGTCATCTGAAGAGCAGAAAACAGCGACAGCGACAGCACCAGCACCAGCACCAGCACCAACTACCACACCAACACCAACACCAGCAACGATAGCTTCCACCATAACCACATCTACAACCATGCTAGCTACAGCACAAACCACCATCCACACGTTTCCAGAGTTCCAACCGCACTTTCGAACGTCGATTAAACACATTTCGCTGCAAGATGCCCTCCCCCGAGACTTCTCCGACATGTACGCGCCCGAGGTGGTCAACGACCCCTCGGTGCTGCTGGCGTCGGGACGACCCATCTTCACACAGCGAGAGCTCATTGACTGGACGAAAAACGACATCCGATCGCTGCTGATTGTCTGCACCAAGCCCGACCACGGCCTGCTCCCCATCTCCACCCCCGGCTTCCGATACATGTACCTGCCTCTGGACTCGACCGACGAGGAGATTATCGCCACTCTGGTGCAGTCGGACCTGTACCGAGAACACGGCTTCGACCCGTCCTTCCTGCGACAGACGGCCCAGTACACCGTGGAGGCCGCACGGATGCGAGCCGACAACGCCAAGGTGCTCACCAAGCCCCAATGGAGAAACATCATCGAGAACTACCTGCTCAACCTCGGCTGCGAGGCCCAGTGCCGAGCCGACTTCAAGCGTGCCTGCCATATGGCCAAGCAGCCCAAGTCCAAGCTGGCTCGGGCCCCTTCTCTGGAGCCCATTGACGAGCACAAGTCTCTATCTTCGTCGTTGCTTCGACAGGCTCTGCTCAACACTTCTCCTGAACTCAAGGCTGCATCTCTCAAGAAGCGAAAGCTCAACAAGTCGGAAAAGCAGCAGATCTGGGTCAAGGTCCAGACCGAGCTGTATTCGCGGCTGGGTCTCAACTGGGCCGCTGACGACTTCAACTGATCCTCCACCCCAATCTGTTCCTACAACAACTAACCATGTATTTTATTTATTTATTTATTGCAACATTAAGAAGTACTGTACTTGTAGGTTGTAGATTGTACCAACACACCTTCTAGACTTGACAGACACGGAACAATATGTCACTTTACCGGTACAAGTAGACAACGTCACTCCGACTCACTATATTTAGAACATATGAGCGTGCCAACCGGGGCACCCATGGGGGACACTGGGTCTCCCAACTGTTTGTCAATCTTGACTCTGCCAATCAAGACTCACTCAATTAGAATCAACCTACAAGTACAAGCCCTTTTGGTCAGACGAGGTTTCTCATACTTGCACTCATATCGTTCACTTGTCCGGCTCCAAAAGTGTCCGCTCTGGACTTTTCACACCACGGAAAAATTTATTTGGCACGGCATTCGTCTAAAGTCCAACTCTACCAGATGCCAAAGCTAAGCTGAAAAGTTTTCAGACGGTGGGTCCCTGGTGAAACACGTCTTATTGATTGTGGGGATATTCGCACCGATTGGTGGTCTCTAGGATGCTCCTCGACGAGGTTCAATATGATAGTGCGTTCGTTGGTACATTTCCCCCCTTTTTTCCCTTTTTTTTTTTTTTTTTTTTTTTTTTTTTCTCGCTTCTTTTCAATTTGACTCGTCCATTGCCTTATCCGAAGTTTATGCAGTATCGGATAAACTGGGCGATAGCTGGATAAAATGGGGCGAAAATCGAGGAGAGCGCGGTTTTGCTAACTTGTATTTGCAAAAGTGGAGAGGATGGTATCAGGTTGGTTTTTGGAAGCACTCTGGAGCTGCGCGGGTTTGTGCGGTATGTACGATCTACATGATATGGCGAATCATGAGGTGCGTCTACAGTATGTACTGGTACAAGCACAGTATCACCCTCTAGCATCACATGAACGACTCCTGTCTACCAGTATCGTACGGTACTCGTGCTACACTCGTGCTACATTGGCACTATTCTAAACAAATGCTCTCCCTGTTCGTGTCATACGTTTGGTACTAAAATATCTAGACCTATGTCTCACCAGTCGCAGGGAACTAAGAGATTCACGTTGGAAAGGGGACAAGATCAATTGTCTCTATCGTCACTACTCCCTTATCCGAGTAGGTGCTGTTTCCATTACTTGTGTTTCCATCACTTGTGTTTCCATTACTTGTGTGTCTTCATGTCTCATGTTTTCACGTTCTGACTACCAACTGCAGCGGGTTCTTTCATGTGTCTCCAAAACTACTACAAGTAGTAGCCTGATGAATCCCTTTCGCATACACTCGCCTTCTTGGGACTCTTTGTTGGGATTACTGTAGCTAAGAATAGCTGTCACCCCACCGAGACATGTAGATCTGGTCGAGATACTGGGCGGCCGAGCCAGTCGAACAGTGTTTGAGCCAGTCGCTCGAGCCAGTCGTTCGAGCCAGTCGTTCGAGACAGGTCTTCGTTGCTTTTTCACACATGGTACGATTTGTTCAGGAGACAGGGGCGAGTCGGATTCAGATCCATGAATCGGATCCAGTCTGGCGGTACGAATCTCCAACACCATACAATCACGTTGTTCGGGCTATAATCACGCTATTCGGGCTACAATCACGTTGTCTGGGCTACAATCACGTTGTCCGGGTTACAATCACGTGCCCTGAGCTTGCCTGATTACACACTCCCGACCTAGGACTCTGTTCACTCTTTCCTGCCTCCTTTCAGCGTCCATCTCGTGTGCTTTTTGCGACGACTTTCACACTTTCACATGGAACATCTTCACATGTTGGGCTGCACCTGAAATCTGCAGCTCCAAAACGTGATAATGTACCATCAACTTATCGTGCATGACCGAAACTTTATTATGGGTGGGATTTTGTTCCCAAAATTCGCCAAAATTTGCCAAAATTCTACTTGGGTAATTTCAACTGCCTCCATTGATTCCGACCACCTTCTGGTTCCCTCATTATTCGTTTTTCGCCGTTTTTTTGTCCTTGTCACGCCAAAACCTTATTTAGTGTGAAAATCGACAGTGTGATTGTGCATCACGTGCAAGAATAGACGAGGCAATATCGATCGACGGAGAAGGACGAGTACAAGAGAGAGGACTGGATCATGTGAGGACTGGATCACGTGAGGGCTGGATCACGTGGCATGAGAGAACATGTGGAGGGAAAACAATATCACGTGGCTTCATTCCCCCACCGCACTCCCCTTTTTTACCCCACATTCCACCCCCCGGCCCCTGACTCTTCTTTGATGGGTTTTTACTTGGGGGCCGGCGAACTTAGTCATGGTGGAAGGAGGTTGGGGGTTCAACACGATAATGTTGGTTGTTAGATGGGAAGGAGACACGTCAGAGAGATTTGGACTAGACAAAAAGAACCAGGAGAACCAGAGGATTACAATGGTATAGTTCTTTCCAAGATTTGTCCACATCTGGCCATTTGCCTAATGTGAGATATTGGGGGCACTTGTTGCGAACAGTACGACCAAGTACAGTATTGTGTGTATTGTAGGTGAACATTTTAGCAGATTATCGCAAACAGACAATGCCACAGATTCATCACATCTCGTCGCGTTTACCGTAGTTATCGGTTCAATGCCGGCCTGCCCACCACAATCTGGAGATGTATCGGAATGTGTTTGTAGAGTTTGCACTGTATTCGGGCGAGATTCGGGGCGAATAAAATGAGGATTATTGTGAAATATTACAAGAAAAAGGAGACACAAATGGTTCTAATGGGTCGGTCACCAAAGATTTTTGCCGATTTCTCGTTTCCCATTGGGTTTCTGTTTCCAATTCGCCATTTTCATTCTCGCCATATTCATTTTTGCCATTTTTATTTTCGCCATTTGATTTTCGTCATTTTCAATTTCCGCAAACTTTGGCCATGCAGTCGACCTCGGCATAGTTAGGGTTGACACTAAAATCAAGGTTCAACTTTATTTAGAGTGTGTGGGGACAAGGTCCAAGACGAGGAAAGTGCAAGGTCCAACTAAATGGGAGAATAAATTTTACTAGATACAAGTATAATGTAGTGGAAGAGATGGAAGGAAATTACCGTCTCAAGGTAGCGGAAATGAGGAGATTTTTTCCCGAAACTGATTTTAAAATGTTAACAGGAACTTATAATATCATCTGATGACCTCCAAAGCTCCGTCGTATCCCCAACTACGTCTACTATCTGCACTCCAGCTTTTAGTGTCATGCATGTACTATGTATGTGCGAGTGCATTTTTTTTTCGTCCGTTTTCTCCCGCAAAAAAGGAAGAAAAAAAGTTTTTTATGTGGCCCGCTCATCCGTCCATCTCCGGTCGGATATTGGGCCGACAAGTTGATTATATTGATTATAAGCCGTGTTGATGCGAGGACGGTGTGTGTCAAGGGCGGATAGAAGGTAGAGTGTTGTATTCGTTGTATTTAGAAGAATAAATAACTATAATTTAAAAGAGAAAAAAAATTAAAAGAGAAACAAAATTAAAAAGGAGAAAAACATAATTAAAAAAGAGAAAAGAATACTGAAAGGAAAACGTCGGGAGCAACTGTGGCGTCTAACTCCTTCGTTTAGTACGAGAACCTTTACTCCCACTGCTTGGTGTTGTTAGATCGATAGTAATTAATTAATTCGCCATTAATGTCCATCCATTGCCGCATACCAGAGTCGGAATAATTTTCTGCTACAATAGACCGACGTGTTTCGCCCTAAAGGGACATCCGAAACGTTCCTGTGTTGGGGGCGTTTGTTATCCCACACTTTTGTAGTTTTTTATTTTTATTTTATTTTATTTTTATATTTTATATTTTATTATTTTCTTTTCATGTCTCTTGTTTATTTCCAAATAAACTCTGCCTTGTTGATCTCAACAAAAGTCAAATTGCCGCTAATTTTGACAGCGCTGCAAAAGGAAATGCCGTGGAAGTCGGAAACGGAAGCCGTTGACGGGCGACCAAAGCGAGAGAGGCCCGGGAAAACGGTCGAGTCGGAGAAAAGCGGGAACTCGGGGATTTGGGGGATTCGGGGACACGGATATCGACAAACACTCGAAAGAGTGATCCACAACATATACAACATCTACAACCACCAACCATCTAGACCTGTCTTGTCCTCCTCAATGACTTGCTTTTGCCCTACAATATCTCTGACAACGATGTTTGCTTTTTTCCACGCTAGACTTTTTCGCGCGCTCTTGTTTGGGACCCCACACTCTCCGCCGGTCTCCTCAACGTCTACACCTGCCCCCAGGGGCCAGATTCAGGGTGCATAGCCGTGTCGACAGGGCCAGGAATGTGTGGAGAAACTGTGGAGAAGGCTGGTTTGAGCAGATTTGAGCGGGTTTGGAGAGCAGATATTTTTCCACAAACAAATGACGCAAAGTCATAATAAAATATCGACAACGCGTTCGAGTTGCGAACGCGTTCGTCTACAAAGGTGTCAGCAGTCGTGTACTAAAGCAGCCATCTCATCGCTACAAGACGTTACATGTTCACATAGTAACACAGCTGTAAACTGCGCGCTGTTGGAGATTGACCGCGGTACAATGGTATCCAGAAAAGTTGAGTAAAACGTTTCTACAATGCCTCCCTGTACGTTTGCGGCGGTTGAGTGGGCGTACAAGGTGAGAGAGTACAGTATGGTTATCTGTGGCTGATATCAGACGTTCAAATGGAGAGTCTGGATGTTGCTATCTCCACGGATACCGTCCAGGGTACAGCAGTGTATGGTCTGTACCGACAATGAACCGACTACGCACCGGCTACGAGTGGACCGCACCACTGGCTTGTTGTTCAATGCAATTGTCGTACAATACCGGTTCCGTACCCGTACCTACAGCACTGCCCGCGAACAATAACATAATGCCTCAGATCGTTACACCTGTTCCTACAAACTTCCAAGAATACCCCACCCACGTCCACATGGCAAGGCTGGCCCAACAGAATCTTGATGGTTCTGCAAAGACTCCCCCAAGGAACCCCCTGAAGCTCCTGTTGAACTCTGCGGGCTCCTCCCTGGCCGCTGGCTCGTTGTAGATAATGCAAGGGCCTGTCAGTTACGCCAGTTCCGCATGCCGGTGCAAATAAGCGTCGTTGGCGGCAACTTTGGAGACGCAAAGTCGAACCATGTCATAGCCCCACCATCCCACCTACCTATCGAGTTGATCCGATTCATCCCCTCAAAGATAGAGCGAGGTTAGTGGATCGAAGTGTTCAGGGCGCCATGTTAGGGTGTGGAACCAGAGTGTTAGGGAGTCAAGTAGACATACTCCTGGTCGGTCTTTCGGTTTTTGTTTGCCGCCACGTGACATGACCTCATGACCTCATGACCGCCAGGTACACGGTCTCCACTATCCAGCAGCCAACATGTCTATTGTTCCACCAACAACCCTCAAACATCACCAGACTGGCAAGCAACTCATTGCATTGGGCTGCTTTAGCGAAAAACCCAAATCGAAGCGGGAGCGGGGATTTGAGGGGCTGTGGAGACAGACACTATGTGATTGTGGTTTTGAGAGAAAGTCACGTGGAGCGGAGAAATCGACGAAATTGCTCTTGGAGGACGCTGTCACGTGATTCGAGCGCCATTCTTGCGACCGCAGCTAACACTGTTTCCATACCGTTGCGATCTTGGCGTCTCAGTTGCCGTGCCATCATCAAGCCCGTTTGTATTGTATTTTTCATCAGAGTTCGCCGGGGTGGCCAGGGGCGTCGAGTGGGGCAGCAATGTAAACAGACAAGCTGAACCATGGACACGACTGAATGTTATCGGTGAGTGTATCGTTCGACGAGTGGTTCAGGGTTGCGACAATTTCGATCGAGTCGTCAACAAGGCCTACAAGTAGGTGGCTTGTGGTTGGATGGGATTTACAGTACGAATTACGAGTGCGCTTCCGAGCGGTGGCTTGAATCCAATCTGGTAGGAGAGGAGGTCGGTTGGTGGTGACTACGAATGGTACTTGCTGTAGTGATACTCGTGCCCAATCTAACTGCGAGCTATGGCAGGAGACAATGGCTGCTGCTACGAGTAGTCACTAAAGGATTCAATCAAGGCAGCAAGAACATGGTGGATCTCCGCTTCAGAGTCTGAGTGAGCCGCCAACAAGGTCAAAGTACAAAATGAGTGCGAGTACAGTACATATTGTGCTTGTAGACGATGATTACGAGGATAACACAACATCTCGACGTCCTTTTTGACCGAATACAGCTGCTTGTACGAGGTCTTTTCAGATATGGAAGCTTGAGGCTTTTAGTCACCCTTGTCACCATTAGTCACCACTTCCCCGTCTCTCAGTCTCACTCTTCGACCGACGAAGTCTCTTGCCACTCCGTGTAGATTGATCTGATGAACATGGGTGCAGGACAACATCAGACATCAGTCAAAAGATGCTCACCGGTCTGATTGCACCATAATGAGGTCATAACCTATACATGTTCTTGGTGTTCTTGGTGTCCTTGGTCCTATAAACCTCGGCTCGTCAATCCTGGCTCGTCAACCCGGCTAATCCTGCCCTGGACGAGTTCGCGCATCGACACTACATTATCGTATTGTCTCAACTGTGTCTTGGCGATCTCCGTAGATCCTCGCTACTGCACTTGCAGAGTTTCTGAGTACGATAATGACTAGACCATGCGGTATGAACAAGGCTATTGGCAGCTGAAAGTCAGAGCACGGTATTGGTAGATTCATCGGCTGCAGCCATTTGGTTAGGCCGGATCTTTCTTCTGTCCTCTCGAGCCGAAGCCGTCGAATCACGCACCAACAGTGCTTGCTCTCACTCTCTCTTGTCCACCACCTTTTGCTGTGTCCATTAGTCTCACTCTCCAGACTCTTGGTGTCACGTTTGCAGCTGCCGAAACCCTATCTAGCCAGTCCAACCACAATCTCTTTATATTCCTTCTTCCCACAGTTGATTCGGCACTCGACCTGATCGACACTGCACCTCTGAGAGGCAACTGGAGAGAGAGAGAGACTGTAGAGTTGCCGAGGCCCATGGTGGTGGTCCTGCACGTGTAGACTTTTGTCAAGGGACGTAGAATGGGAAGAAAACGTGCAAAACGGAAACGGCAAGAGAAAATCAAATCTACGCACTCTCTAAACCACCTTTATCAACTTTGAACTCCCCAAAACCTCCTCCAAACTCCCCCAAACCCCCCCTAGAATCGTCCCCGACCCTTCGACCCCCACACTCTAATTTCGCTAAGCTCCAACCTACTCTCTCGCTTACCTCTCTGGCAGTCTAAATCTGTTCAGACAGTGTATATTTTCGGGCGAAACTGGCGCAGCTGTCCACAGCCCCTTTACAGAGCCCTACAGTGGCAAATACTCAACTGTACCGAAAACTCCCGACGTCTGAAACCCACATATACAGTTTCATACAGGCATGCATGCGACAAGGCAGACCCAGAGCCGATAGACCGACAGAGCTCGTCTGCAGACGTCGAGTACGAGTACCTGTCTTCACATGGGGTATCCTACAGAACCGTTGGCACATGTTAGGGGCGGAAAGCGGAAAACGGAAAGCGGAAAGCGGAAAGCCGGAAAGGGCGGAAGGACAGGTTTCGTGTGTTGATACTACATGTGGATACGATTGTCTGTTACTGGCTCCCGATGCAGTACAGTTGTTAGGTCGCTCTTGCCGTCTATAATAAAATGCTATTATATAGCAGTGTTTATGAAAGGGATGCATTATTCGTGAATATGAGCCGAAAAACTGGGTTCGGAGATACCGGAGTTAGGGGTTCGGCGATTAGGATTTCAATGTGAGAGTGGAGCAAGTGGGCTCCACGTGATGTTTGCAAGCGAAGGGTTGCTCGGTAGTCGGGAATTATCAGTACTATCGGAATGGGAACTGAATAACCAAACTCCGCTTGTTCTAAGCATCATTTGAGTCCTGTTGTAGTGGTATCAGGAGAACTAATTCTGAATGTACGACCGGATCAGTTGAAGTACAATATCAATATCACGAGTAACAGGTTTCTGGAGACGTCCAAAAACAATTCACTCACTCAACGTATGTCCAGCGACAGAAAATAGTGCTGCAAGTGATCAATGAAGGATACACAACTCCACTGTCCAGTCGAGGGATTCCGTAGAAGTTCACACTCTTGGAGAAGTGAGGGGGGCCAAAAGATTAGGCCACTCGAGTGGAGGGGAACAATGTCTCTCCAACCCGAAAGAAATGGTTTGGAAAGATTCGCAGTCAACGGTGTCGTTGGAGTTGACTGGAAGGAATCAGTGCAGTATTCTTAGGGTGTCGTAATCTAGAGAATGTGGCATGCTCGAAGTAGCCGTATTCTCGAGGGAGTTTGATCATTATGGGAACAGTGCTTGATGTTATACAGCAGTTCTTGTCGTCTATAGTGATGGATCCAGGACATCTCCCTGATTGGCAGGCTCGACGTTGAAAAAGAGTTGAAAATGGAGTAGAGAGTAGAGAGTGGAGAGGGTTCTATCGACTTTATGAGCCGTTATTATGACCCTTTTAACAGAGACCAGAATAACCAGCCAGACATGGTGGAATTAACTGGCATACTTGTTGCCATTGGCTCTTGCTATTGCTTCTTGCGATTGCTCTGTCAGGATCCAGTTTGTGAGATCCGTCTCAGATACTGCAGAAACTGAACTGAACCATAGAAGTCATGTTCGTCGTGTAGAGAAGAGAAAGACAGACGAATTTCTTACGTGAGACTTCTAGTCTTTTAAAAGACTCCATTTGAATATCATATCTCCTTGGCTTAGTAGAGAGAGATTCCAGCTGACAAATCCAAACTAACCCACATTCTAGACAAACTTGACAAGGAGTATCGTCACCCGTTGCCCACCTGAGAGTGCCCCATGGTCCCAATTAGGAGCTCGACGCGACGGATGCTCCTGAGTGGGAGTTGTAGACGACATGACATGATCATTGACCTTCGTGGAGACCTGGTGACCGGCGTAATGGCCTCGTTGGAGACCTAACCACGACCACTGGTAGGGGATGGGGTCTGTGAATAGATACAGTAAGAAGGAACTTTAGGGATGTGGGAAGCACAATCTTTCCAAGAGACAATTAATGTCTGAAATCAAATTATTCTCCACTCATATCTATGTCTATGCTCCAACTGTGTATGCTCCATCACTGTGTCTGCTCCATCGCCGTCTATGCAAGTCCCCCCAAGTAAACCATGCATCCCTTCAACCTCCCGTTGATGTAGTTGTAAGTCAATGTGACTCCCTCGTTACTCTTTCCCAGATCCTCCTCCTTGACATCATCCCCCGCTCGAGTCTGCTTCAGGGCTACCTCCAGCCCCAGCTTTTCTCGACATACCGTTTTGGCCCATTGTTGTTGCACAGGCCAGAGTGAAGCAAAGGGGTTCTTGCCGGTATTGACATCCACCAGCGCGGTAATGGCTCCACAGACGTGTTGGAGTTGTTCCAAGTCACTGTTCTTTGGCAGGAAGTAACACACATTGTCTGTGACCTTGAAGAACGCGTCATGGATTGTTCGCAACTCCAGAGGCTCCATGACGAACAGATCAAATTTCCCTCCATGTGATTTGTAGCTAGGCCCTCCCCAAGGCGGGCTTCCAAAAATGATATCCGTGATGGACTGGAACTCGGGACGAGCCAGAACCTCCAGGCAGTCTCCTACCACAAACTGAATCTTCTCCGAAACACCATAGACCCAAGCGTTCTGTTTTGCACACGTGATACTTTCGGGCTCAATGTCGATGCAAATAACGTGGTCATAGTAATGGGCCAGCTGAATGGCGTTTCCGCCAGCGCCTCCAAATGCATCCACCACCACGAGATTGGGATCAGGAAACCGGCTCCACAAATGCTGGGCTACCTGCTCGGCCACCAGTTCGGGGGTCGTACTGAACCATTGGGCGTTGTTGAGGAGCACTCCTTCGTCGAACTTGGAGAACAAAAAATGTCGCTGGTTGTAGTAGTTGGATAGTGACTTGGGAAGCGTAGAGTAGTCGGGCCAGTAGGGTGTATGACGGGTGTAACCGGCAGTTGCAGAACGGGGATGCTCTTTGATGTACTCAGGTTCGGCAGCTTCAGAACCAGAACCAGAACCAGATTCAATCTCTTCAGGAAGAGCTGGGGGAAGAGTCGTATGATAGATGGTGGAATCTTCTGTTTCTGTTGCAGCTTCAGTCTTAGACTCGCTGTCAGAAGATGAATCAGATGAAGAGGAAGAGGAAGAGGAAGAGTCAGCTTCAGAGCCAGAGTCAGCTCCGGAGCCAGAATCAGAGTGAGCTTCACAGCCAGAATCAGCTCCAGCGCCCGAGTCACTACCTCCACTACTACCCCCCACCTCAACACCACCCCGCGGAGGAGCATGCATGGAGTCCTCCTCAGGGCCATCTGAGTCTGAAGACTCAGTCTTGTCGGCGCCTGCGGTTGGAGCAAATTCTGTGTTAGTCTTGATTGAACTGACTCTGACATGAGAAACAAACCCACAGTTAAGTCCGAAGCAAAGCTCAATCGATAAACCACATGGCAACCGTCATCTCATGGCAAGGCACAAGCCAGACGTCTAATGGACTATACACACGGGACATCATCCTGCGGTCTTACTGCATAATGTCACCTCGAATTGGATACTCACTCGGACGGATACAGGTATCAAGGCGCGAGGAATATCAACTTACAACGAGAAAGATCCAACTGCAAACAAAACAGAGGAAACCCCTACTCATTCATAACGCCATCATGCGACGCGATCCACTTCAATGTCGCAGTGCAGACATTGCAAACCAGCTCTCAGCAAGACTAACCCGCGACAATAGTGCTAGCTGGCATGTGACGTGACCACCTCAATCCCCCTAAACTCCACCCCATACTCACCAATCTTCTGTCGTTTGAATCGATGAGACTCCACCTTCACCTCCTCTGTTCTGGCGCTGTTTAGAAATGCCGCCACGCCGGAGATGCCAACAGTTCTCTTCTTTTTCGCCATAGAGTCGTATGTGGGCAAGCTCAACCGGTCTGGCTTCTTTTGTGTCCTGGTTTCGACGTTGGTTCCGAGGTTGGTTTTTTTCCGTCTGGGATCTAGATTATGCAGCCTTATACTTTTTGGAGTTAAGATTTGGCATTTTTTTATTTTTATTTTTGAAATTTCAACATTCGGTTTTTCGCACTGCTTTTCTGCAACACAATGGTACGACTCAAGTCGCGATATCTGCTTTTCCAAATAGTCTACCCCACAGACACTCTGTCGACGTCGGAGGATGCCAAAACGCGGTTCCTCAAGATCCACAGAACGTCCGACGCCTCTGTGGTCAACGCCCGCAACCTGACGCAGATATTCAAGGACGAAATGGAGGAGTTGCACGGCGATTTGGGCGCGGGCTCGATCATGACAACGCTCAATGTCAAGTACTTTTCACCGGTAACGTCGACGGGCATAGTGCGGGTTGGGCGGCAGTTCTTGCGTGAGTTCTGGGCTGCGCTCACCAACATCACCGACATTGATAACACGCCCGTGGTGATCAACGTGGTGCACGTGAGTGCCACCATCAAAAAGTGCGAGATAGCGGCGATTGAACGCAATCAACAGATTGTGCGGTATCTGCAAAGGGGTGGCCTGGCCGTGAAGGAGGAGAAAGTGGACATGTCGGATGAGGAGTAACGAACACAGCGTTTCGGGTGAACCAGTTTGCGCCAGAAGCCGACTAGAGGTTTGGTGAGGGAGTGGGTTCGTGGAGTAGCCTGTATGGATGGACGATCTGCACCAACGGACCAGTTCACGCAGCATTACTGGTACCAGCACTTTGGCTGTTGGTGAAGAGTGAGTTTGTCGATTGGACTTTTAGTCAAAGGATATCGATGTGCTTCTTCTGAGATCGGGCATTGGAAGCATGTTTCATCAGGATATGATGGACCGTAGGCTGCATAGACTAAAGGATTTATTTATTCTTCACGAGCATTGTATATGAGGTGAACCAAGTCTCGCATACCATTCTAACCACAGTTGCAGTACGACCTCCCGAATGTCGGTTTACAGATGATCCTCTATCTTCAGTCATGACCATGACTGGAGCAAAGAAGAACTCTGTACTCAGTCTGGGCTCTTCCTTCAATCTGGAGTCCAGTTAGTTCGAGAAGACCAGCTGAGGCTCTCTCTCCCCAAGGCTAGCGTTGGGGAACTTTTGCCGCCTACAGTAGTTGTATTCTTCTCGAGCGAAAGTGAGAAATAGACCCCAGATACGTCACCGACTCTCAATACTAGATTCAGCGACGGAACACACGTTGTAGAAACCGGGTGAAGGGTAAAGAGCCAGGAGAGGACTTGTCTCTAGAGTCTGGGGAAGTTGTCTCTAGAGTCTGGTTGTCTTTAGATATCTGCAAGTTGGAAGCTGCCCCAGAGATGAGGAGAGCCCTTGACCGTATCACTTCATGGATTTGCGCCTTGCTGTGTCAGTACCGTATGGTATCCGTTGCTCAACCAGCTGAGCAGTAACACAATGAGAAGGAGGGTATTGTACGATCTGAAAAAAGGTATCTGAAAGAGTATCTGAAAGAGTATCTGAAAGAGTATCTGAAAGAGTATCTGAAAGAAGTATCCGGAAAAAGTTCAGGTTCCGGTCATATCTGTAATATACAAGTATCTGTCTGTCTCAACTGCACTGGTGACCAAGTACCACCACCAGGCTTACCGTAGGGGTTCGACACTTGTGCGAGGTCCAAGAGCTGAAAAAACAAGACAATTGCAATGGTCAATTGGCTATCTGGATAATCTGGATAATTGTGAGCTGTCTTTGACTGTTTACAGAGCATCACATCCTGGTGTCCTGGTACGCGAAGGCATGTACAAATATGCGCTGCACCATACGGTAAATGTGTTCTTGAATCTATAGTAAAAAAAAAAACCGCCAGTTGAACCAACAATGGTAAAAGGCTTATGAAAGCCTGGCGTTCATGAGAAACTCCCTTCTCCATAAAAAAGAGGTCCCACCGAGATTCGAACTCGGGACCTTAAGATTTGCAATCTCACGCGCTACCGCTGTGCCATAGGACCAGAAATATGTTCAAAAAAGGTGTCGAAGCATTTTATTCGAGAAGAATGCGAAAAAAAGTGCGCACATCGCAGATTCAGAAGTATATGATTTATTGAACGCCAATAACCCGGCTTACTAGGTATATAGCTGTAAAGAATCATTAGAAAAATACAACTGCTCAACCTCTCAAATAGATATACAAAACCGAGACTTGCTTGAGCTCATCTGCCCTTCCTAAACCTATACTACTGTACTGCAGTTGATCTCTGGCCTGTTTTGTTGATGCTGCTGGATTGGGCCAGAACAGACCTCAGAACGAAAGGAGAGTTCCTGATACCAATGGTTCACAGTAAAATAGCTGATAGTGGCACTCCCTGGGCGACACTTCTCCGGTAAAGGCTCCCTCGTCGGCCAAGAATCAGTTTGACCGACATCAGCATAGTGTGTGATACTATGCCGATTTGATAAGTTTTCGAGTCAGACAGAGCTGAGGATAAGACCCATGTATCAACTTCAACCACACTTGATTTGGACCACCCGTCGTTATAGGGCCCGTGTAGCTTCACTCTCGGGGGTCTGATACAGAACCAGAAACTCGCTGTTGCAGCACCACCTGTAAAAAGATACAGTGAAGCTGTCGAGGAGCTCAAATGCTCGTGTAGCCCTTTCATGTCGGCTTCTATTTGATGTCCATCTCACAAGATCCAGTAAGAGTTCCATCTATGTAGCCAGCATGAGAATATGCTAAACGAAGAGATGTTGTTCCTGTTCTACCTGGCAGCGACCACTGGCTTCTGAGCAGAAAGCCAGAAAGTTGTCTCGGGATTTGGATTGCAATCATGGCCGGAGAGTTCCTGGCATTGATGGTGGACTTTTAGACATAGTTACGACCTGCATACATGGCCATGAAACGGGGTATACCCTTCTAGCAAGACACTTGACGTCTAGAGCAGATTTGGCACTGTAATGTCAGCATTTATCCAGTGTTAAATCCTGAAGCAGATTTGGGGAGCGTTGACGTTTTAATGATTCTCCCCGGCTCTCTCCGGCAGAGATGGAGTAAAGCGACCTGCTGGAACAGGCCGTCCTCGAGAAGCGTCACTTTGGAAGTCTCTTTGGAAGTCTGACATCGGCCTCGTTGATTACTTCGAAAGCACGTTAGACAGGAAAACCCTTCAACCCCTGTTGGGGTTGTGTAACAGAGGACATGGTATTTAAGCAGAATACAAGCTGACGTGCGGTGTTTGAAAGTAAATTTGTAATACTGTCACCAGTAGATGACCAAAGTTAGCTGTTACTCAACTATCTGTCCCTTCCACGGACCTGTTGCCACGGGAACGACATTCTGTACGGTACTGCCACCAGTGGTTAAGCAGGTCGTTATGGGTAATAAAAGAGCTCATAACTTAATTGAGCAGTCTGTATTGACAGAGAGGTTTCAATCTTTGAATTATGTTCGGTCCAAATCTCAATTAGTTCTTCGTAACTCCTTCAGGGTCTTCGGTATATCTGAATGACGGCTAGATGCACATCATCACCAAGATCCCGACGATCCAAACAATCACTAATACCTCATTAGTCAACCCGAGCACGTTACTAGAATAGTCATCCTCAATTTGATTATTCACTCAAGAATCACTCCTCAGCCAATTGCCGACGATGTTCATGCACGCTCCAAGACCCATTACGTCGTCTACCCGAACCCAATCTATGCTTATATAATTGGATAAGAACGCAGATTTGAACACACCACGTGACCCCAGACGTGTTTGTGCACAGATAGACGGTGTTTGGAAACAGCCCCAAGTCCGTGAATTGGCGTTTGTGTCACTTGTCTCTGCTGTGTCTGTTGTCGTTGATCTGATTGATTAGCGGTGTTTCAGCCGCACTCAGCCGCATGTAAATATGGTTTGAAAGGTGTTGGAGTTTGAACGGGCATATGGTTGTCAATATTGAAGCTATTTGCGAGAAAAGTATATCAGAGGGATTCTGGCGCCTCGAATAACCCGGTTATCTGCATATATTTGGTCTCCTATACGCTCTGCGTTCTCCAGAGTCCCTGCAAATACCCTGACGCAGCCCAAAGTCAAAACGTAAACACGCCAACTTTAAATATACCGTTAGTTAAACCCCGGATTCCGGCTTCTTTTCTCAACTCTTACTCTACACACATCCATGGCTCTGGGAAACGACAGCGCAATTGCTCAGAACGAGGGTCTGGGAGACGAAACCCCCGCCCAGGAGACGGCGTCACAGACCGCCACCCCCAATGCGGAGGCGACCCAAGTTCTGCTTGATGTCGATAATGACGAAGATGACGACGACGAGTCAGGAAGTGATGACTCCGACGATGCTGAGGAGCCAACCAACACTCCCTACGTCTATGTACCCCAAAACTGCAACTTTGGAGAGCGATATCCCATGCTGTCGGGAGACGACAAGTCACCCTTTCCCCACCCCTACACCACCGACGCTTGGGGCGACGTGTACACCACCCCTGTGTGTCTGGAGGAGCAGGGCGTGAATGGAGCATCGGAGGCCATCAGACAGAAGCCAGAGTGGTGGCGAAAGATCGACGACGAGACTATTGTGGCCAAATGGAAGACGGAGATGGTGGAGCAAGGGGTGCGAGAACCGTGGGCCGATTACGTCATCAAGGAGCTCAAGGAGGTCTACAGACCCATCTCAGCAAAGTTCGAGCACAAGGCTGGCCCCATTCTCACCCGTGAGATCATGCAGGGTGACGGGCTTGTTTCCGAGGACACAAAGACCAAGCTCAAGACTGTAGTCAAGGAGTTGCTTGAGGACGAGGGAGAGCCCGATTGGCATCCTGGTTCCAACGAGCAGGTTCTGGATCTAGTCCATCCTTCTCTATTCCCAATTGTCTACGAAAAGACTCGAGTTCTCCAGTCCGACCAGCCTGATCTCAAGTTTGAGCTGGGAACCACTGAGGGTTTGTTCCCCTCGCTCGACAAGTGCATCAAGGCTCCTGTTTATGACTGCAAGACAGACGCAAACAAGAATGACATAGCTGATTATGCCATTTCCAAGAAGTACCAATGGATCCCCACCCCCTTCAAGATTGACGAGAACGGAAAGGTGTCTGTGCAGTCCTACATCAACAACCTGCACCCCATTTGGCACAAGGATCTGTACCCTTTGATTGGTCAGATCTTCGAGGACTGTGTTCCTGCTCTTGAACACACCCTTGGTGCTTTCCTCTCCGGCCAGCTGCGACGAATCAATCCCATGTCTCACTCCAACGGCTACTATTCCGACGAAGAGCCCAATTTCGAGGACGAAAACGGCGAGTGGGACGATACTCTGTGGGAAGAGTGGAATGAGAACCGCGTGCCTGCCATTAACAATCCCCCGGAGGAGGTTGTCCAGATGACCAAGGAATTTGAGGCCAAGGGCAAGACTCTGAATGTCATCACAAAGCTGGCAAACATCCATCTGACTCCCGAGAACCCCTCCTATCCCGGGGGTACCTGGCACGTCGAGGGTACCATCAACGAGAACATTGTTGCCACCGTTTTGTACTACTACGACGTTGAGAACATATCCGAGTCGCGTCTGGCGTTCCGAACCGCCATTTCCGACCCTGAGTACGAGCAGAGTGACGAGCGAGGCGTTCGAATGGTGTTTGGTATCGAGGACGAGCAGAAAATGGTGATGGAGCTCGGCAATGTGGAAGCCAAGGAGGACCGTGTGGTTGTGTTTCCTAACATTTACCAACACCAGGTCCAGCCCTTTGAGCTGGCCGATAAGACCAAGCCTGGCCACCGGAAAATTGTGTGTTTCTTCATTTGTGATCCCCACGATAAGAAGGTGCACACTACTGCTCGGGTGCCTCCTCAAAACTCTGCTTGGTGGGGTGAGAAGGTGCGATCTATTGGTTTGCTTGACAAGCTGCCTGATGAGCTGTTCAACAAAGTGCTGGATGCCCATGATGACTACCCCTGGAGTCTGCAGGCTGCTAAGGAGGTGCGACTGGATCTCATGGAAGAGAGAGGCAAGGTTGTGGAGGATCAGAACGAGGAGGAGTTTGACGGACCCCTGTTTGGACGACAGTTTTCTTTGTGCGAGCATTAGTGGACTTGCGTCCTTCGTTCTGTTTGCCATATCGCTTTTGTATGAATTTACTGATTAATAAACGAAATCAACACACATGTGGTTCCTTTGGACAGTTTCTGAGCTTTGGATCCCATATCTACACGATAATAGAGCCTGGCAAAAAAACATACGTCATCAGCAAAGGCACCGCAAAACAGGCACTAGATGATAATTTTCACAGACACAATGCGACAGTCGATTCCTCAATGTCGTGGAAAGGTCGATACTTATTGGAACCACTAGAGAGTCCTTGTTCACAATGACGTTGGTGTACTTGGTTTGTTCCCCTGATATCGTCATCTCCATCTACAATGGAGAAAGTGTGGGATCTTCACTTCTTGCAGTGGAGCCGTTGCTTCGTCGTCTGGAGTTCGGGGGTGTCCTGGTTTGCAAACGATGAATGTCTCTTGCTTTAATGTGACCCTTGAGTGGTAAATTGTACCATCAAACGAGGCCTCATGGGTCAGACGCTCAGTCCTTCACTGAGCAAATGTTCTCCGTGCTCAATATGAGAATGATGGCTCTGTCTGTATCCATCCACCAGATTCACTCTGCCTCGGGTTGAGTTGCAAAGACCAGCTGAATGGTTCGCAACTTCCATTAAATGACACAATTTTACCCATCACTGATTTGATTCGTTGCCCGTGTATCCATGAAAGTTGCAGTTATGTACAGTCTGTTGAGCAGTGAGCTGTTGAGCACATTCTGCTCCGATGTTGGCTTGTTGTTGGAGGCAGTCGGAACCAACACATTGTAAGTTTCTCAAAAGCCTTGGTGAGACTTTGGCTGAGCTTGGCAATGGCCTTCTTCTCCGCGACCTTTCTTCCTCTGTCTTAGTCTGGGTGTTCTTTCTGAGGTATGATACCGCGTCTAGATCCCCCGAGGAGACTCCAGGTTCTCGCATACGTCTCGACTTGTTGTTTGAGCAACTCAAAGGACTTTTCGTCTCCAGCCCGTTTTTGAATGTTCACTTTCGACTTTTCCTGTTATCGACAGACCTCTTCTTTCTTCTCACCCTTGGCCTGTCTCTTCTCCTCAGCCAGACGTTCCTTTTCGGCCTTCATCTTGTGCTCCTCGAAATTGTTAGGCACAAGAACGATGGCAAGATCAGGGGCCGGGTAGTCAGCACTTCCCACGACCCCAACTAACGCTTCAACTCGAGCGCTACCCAAAAAAGCTCTGAAGATGATTCATGATGCCCAAGACGGTTGATTCGGCTAGAGCTCCGCAGGCCCTATCAGACTGTCCCAGTGAGAATACACAGAGCTTTGCAAGCGCTGTCGAAGAAGCGATTCGTGACATGGTGTTATTGTGAGATTTAATGGACTGTCGTCGAGAGAGCCTACATCTGCCCAACGTCGTGTCTTCAGATTGGCACATGATGGAAAATGTAGCGCGTTTAGCGTGTTATCGACATTCTTCCATCTCCAAAAGAACAACTATTGTACCAAGGAGGCGCAACATGGTGGATTTGGTCTGGTAACAAGTCGTATCCATACACTAACAAATTGGTTAGGCTTTTCAACTATATGTTGATCAAAAGCTAACTACTGTTAGACTGATTGATGGAGATGTTATGAATGATGATTCTGAACAAATTTTGGAACACAATGATCTATTGTAGCGATACTACAACTGTGTGGATGCCCTACAGTAACGCCACCTCGGTTCTAATTTCCAGACCTCGGATTAACTAGTTCCCGAACCATTGCTACGGACATTTAGAAAGACCCCGAGACCAAACCAGTCTTCACTCCTTGCGACAGTATACATAATTTCACCGAGTCGCGCTTACATTTACCAAGTCCGACTAAGATGTCGTCATAGAAAGCCTAGACAGAGTTGAGAGTCCTCTCCCTGTCCGACAAAGGATGGTGGACTTGGCAGTTTAATGCAAGATGCTCGTGTACGTTTTGTCTGTCCAAACAGCATCCATTGACATCCCTATCCTTACTATTATTGATAACAGAGATCTTTCCAGATTCCACCTAACAAGCCTACTCTGTCATCTTCTTCCCCTATGCAGAGTCCCATGAGGAGGTTCTGGATTGGATGGATGAAGACGACGACTTGGTTGATAAAGCCTACGGTAGTTGGATGTTGCATCGGACTGGGTGAATCTGTGTTTGGTCTGTGCGAGACGAGAATGTCACGAGATTCTGGTGTCGAACAAAACCATGGCTCACAGGTACAGTGCCGTATACTAAGAGCACACCAGAAGGAAAGCGACTCTGTTGTTCATCCAGTTTCTTTGGGCAACCAATCCAAGGCAACGACTACCGTCAATGATGTCAGCGAACCTAGTGGTCTTCTGTACAGTCCATACGGTATTGTACCTGTTCCGTTTCTTGTCTGAGGCGCAGTCTTGCTCTCTCACGTTGAAGATGGAATCTGCGGAGATATATCTCGTTTCATCTTTCAATTATTACAAGTACCCGAACCAATTGGATTGTATAGAAAAAGATGAAGATGAAAGATCGAAAATAAAGATCAAAAATCGAAAATGAAGATGAAAAATCGAAATGAAGATGAAATTGAAAATGGATGGAATTGAAAAAACATTTTAGGTTTCGCATATTTTAAATACAAACCTTGAATATGAAAAACTCGAATCTAAAATCTTGAGTCCGAACCTTGAATCTGAATCTGAAAAACTTGAATCAGGTATATAAAAAAAACCAGACCACGAAAGAGCAAAACATGGCAACTCACAAAAGAAACCACAGCTGAGACTTCCGAACCGACACAAAAACAAAGGCTAACTCAGCAGCAAAAGGTTACAGCACCCAGGATTCTCGTATGGTCTCCCACTACAATACTAACTGGGCTCTCTGGTGCTTGACTATGGCTGATCGGACGGGAAGCCGTATTTTCACCAAGATATGGCCGTAACCGGAGCTGCGCCGACCCGGAATCGAACCGGGGGCCCATCGATGGCAACGATGGATTTTACCACTAAACCATCGGCGCTTATTAAACGCCCACCGAAGAGAATGCTAAATTCGGGAAACTTGGTTACGTAACGTAAACCCAAAGATACCAGCAAATCCACAAGAGGCGGGTTTGTGGAGTTCTGCAAAACCGTCACCTCCAAGTCGTTCAGACACAGACACGTGTGGGTGTCCCATCTCTTCTGGAGTAATTTTGAAGAGATCTTTTATCCGCTTGGTGGATCTCCATTCTGGCCCAGCCGGAACATCGACACATGTGGTTGATTCCCAATATTCTATGGGTGTGTATCATTGCCAGATTTATTACTCTATATGGTCCGGCGCAATATCTAATAGCTTGGGCTTCGTATATCTCGGGCCGAACGGTCATCAAGGTATACAAACGCGTTCCTTCTCATTTACGGATCCCAGGGCCGCTCGAAGAACTCTGGCTGTGATTCTGATAGGCATCTTTATCTCGAAGGAGTATCGAGGCAGTTTGAGATCGGATTGAGCTATGTCCTTCTAACAAAAAAAATAAAAAAAGAAGAAAAAAAACATGCAGAAACGGAGATTTTGACAATATATAGTCATGGGAAGCTCCTTTGAAACCTGGTATCGATCATATAATCGGGATGTAATATCTCTTGGGTTTGGTGTTTTATTAGAGACTTTCAGTTCCGTCCCTATTGTTATACTAGAACCTATGTCTGGTGGAGTATGTATGTATAAATGATATACTGAGTGAACTTGACTCTATGAAGTGAGTAGATAGGTCAGTCAATGACATTATTGTGGACAGTCAAGTATTTGTCGACAGAAAACTCTTTGTCGACAGTCTCTGTTGACAGACAAGTCCGAAGTTTTTTTTGTTTTTTTTGTTTTTTTTGTTTTTTTGTTTTTTGTTTTTTTGTTTTTTTGTTTTTTGCGCAGTTTTGCCAAAAGTGATGTAGAAGTCATTGTTTAACTACAATGCAGAAGTCTGCGCTGTTGGATATCCACGCCAACACGAGCTGAAATCTAGCCACGTGATAATTATCTTGATTATAATTCTTTTACTTCATTGTATTCGTGATTCATGAACATTTCTTCCTGTTTATATGTTTCACCATATCGTAATACATTTGAGTTCAGATAATGCACCCTGCAGCCTTATCGCAACTCAGATTCGTGCTGGAACATCAGCACTGACGCTCGCGGGGGTGATGGGAATGTCTATGGCGTACTGTTTTGGGAGCTTATATTAGTCACGTACTATACACCAACCCCATTGTATCGTCGTTTCTGTACTTTGCAACATTTTTACCGTTTATCACTCCCTGTCACCTCCTTCTACAGATGAAGGAGCACAGGATGGTAGCGACTCACCTCATCGTCATCACCGGTGGGATTGAGAGTAGTATATTTTAGTGGATCGTTGGTATACATGAAGGTTCCAGGGCAACTCAGTCCCTCCACGCACCTGTTGAGAGGTGGCTGGATGAAGGCCATGATTCCAAGTCAATCAGAGATGTATCAGGGGAGCTGGTATCGGCTGGTCGGACCTGTTCTTGACAAGTGCTGGGGTGAGGAGATACACATGGAGATGTTCAAGGGGATGTGGACAAATACCACGACAGACTGGACTCGAGTAGGGCATCTGGATGATTTTAAGTCCATGGGGAAGAGTGGGTAATATTCTTGAGATAAAGAAAATGGCAGGGCCAGCGGGAATGTCAGAGCCAGCGGAAATTACAAGGGTAAACCGGACACCATACCGAAGTCAAAGTAGTCTCCAAGCCTAGCATCTAAAACTCGTATAATTACCTTTTAGATATTGTTTCATTGCTGCCTACAACCTCCACGAGCCATCCTTCAGATGTAGATATTGAGACACGCGAAGGTAGTGGAGACTCTGGTATCAAAATAGTTGCCTCCTCCCGTTCATCAGTTCTCTATTCTGTGGAGTATGGTACGTTGCAAGTAGATTTATTTTTTGATCTTTTCAGATCATCATTTGATCGCCAACAGCCTCGGTCTCTGCTTCTCAGCTGGATACAGCCGGCAAAGACTGGGGCCGGCGATCTTCACTTTCATCTTGGTAGATCATTTTGAAAACACCACGTTGGTGGTCTCAACCTCTCTTCAGCCTTTTAACAGAGTACTTTAGGTCAGATCAACACAACTCAGCTCTCCCAGCAATCCATATGTCATCCGAGAGCTTTGCGAAGCCCCTACATGTGTAGGAACCTATCGTTGACGGCTGTAACGAGCACTAGATCCAGACGATGAAGCTATCGTCTGGATTCTTGATTTCCTTGCTGGGAAGGAACATGTTGGTACGCTCTGCGAACCACCTCTCCACTGACACGTCGACGGTCTCGGTAAAGCTCACCAACCCATTCTTGGAGGAACCCAGCTCTGGACCGAGCGTGCTCTTTATCACATCTATACCGGGGACAATCTGAACGACAAGTAAACCTGAAGAGTCCGAAAGTCGTCCCAAAAGTTACCAGTGATAAAGCGGAAACAAGAGACATTATACTGTTTCAAAAATGTCGTTTGTTAGTGCGTCGGGGAAACGTCGATGATAGTCTCGACTTGTGGAAAGTAAACCAGAACGGAAACAAGAAAGGGGACATAGTAGGACATTGTACTTTGGTGGATAAAATGGTGATTGTGTTTGTTTTCTCAACTCGTTATGACTCTTCCGGTACCGCACAAGGGTACACTGTCCCTGTCTTCCAGATTCG
This sequence comes from Yarrowia lipolytica, assembly GCF_001761485.1. Classification (NCBI taxonomy): domain Eukaryota; kingdom Fungi; phylum Ascomycota; class Dipodascomycetes; order Dipodascales; genus Yarrowia; species Yarrowia lipolytica. The sequence continues at coordinate 637,157 of NC_090771.1, read as the reverse complement.
AGCTCCTGCTTCGAACCCCTTCTACATCGCTCAACTCCAGAAGGACATGAGTCCTTTTTTTATTATTCCATCTCCCTTTGGTCAGAGTTCGAGGAATAAGGTCAACTGGATTTGAGAGAGCTCCAGCTCTCATATGACTTCGTCGTGATAGCTTTGGAGTCCACTCTTCGAGAGTAGGACGTGTGAGGTAGATGGGCAAAATTGAATGATGAATGAAGACGGCGAGACTATGAGCATATCCTGATCAATATTCTCCCTAATATGCCGTGTTAAGACTGTTAATCAGGGCGAAGAGGGTTCCTCCAGGTTGTTGGAGATTTGTTAAAATCTGTTGCATTGTTTGTTAAGACTTTGTTGGAAACCCGAGTTCCAGGAACAACTCCACAAGACGTGCTCCTAACCCCTCCTCGGATCACTACCATCCACTTGAACAGTTATATTGATTACACATTAAGAAAACACTGGGTTTTAGGAGGTTGAAAACTCACTTACCACTGAGACGGAGGCGGTCCAAAATACCCCGGGTCTTCGGGAATTGGCACATGTGGAGGCAAGGGAATTCCTCCTCCATCCATTCCGTCGTAAATCACGTCATTTCCCCACCATTCCAAATCTTTTGGATGATACTGGACCGAGAAGAAGATGATGATTCCCGACAGAGCGATTCCCGTGTCCATAGCCGCCTCCAAAACGTAGGCGTACTTTCTCCACCAGGACAGGTATCGTGACTTGATGTAGCCATTGAACAGAATGGCCAGGTAGAGCCCGCCCACCTTATAAGTGAGGTTCTGAGGCGCCCAGGCTAGCATACCCACGACGAAAATGAGCGGGTTGAAGTAGAGACACTTTCGTCGGTAGTAGTGGATTTTTTCCGAGTATTTGGGCCATTTCTTGGCCATATAGTAAGGCACCATGACCTGAACAAACCAGAAAAAGAGGCCAGCGCAGGCTCCAAAAAGGAACATCCACTTCATGACAGGATACTTGTCGAACATCTTTTTGGGGCCAATGACTCCCCAGGCGATGGAGGCCGTGAAGAAGGTGGTTTCCGACGGACAGGTGAACTTGAGTCGGTTGTCGGCGTCACAAATCTTGTCCAAACCCAGCTGAAACTGGATCACTCCCAGACAAACAAAAATGTTGACAAGAGTAGCCCAGATCTGGAGCCAGAAGATGGATCGGGGGGGAAGGTGGGCGTAGTGGGTCAGTTTCTGGTCGGACGTGTAGTTCTCGGCCTGCTCAGCAATCTGTACTGACAGAGCCTTGATGAGGTTAAGCGCCATGAACCGTCCAGGGAGGGCATATCCAATAATGAGCTCTGAAAGCACATTGAGTGACAGAGAGGTGGCGGTGTAGGAGACAAAAACTGTAAAGGGAATGATGAAAACAGCCACCAAGCCCATCACAAAGACAATACTCCACACAGGAGTATCTACTGGCCACACTTCCACTAGAACAATCGCCAGGACAAACATGATGAGCAGAGTGAGATAGAACCACCAGTCGGGGACCTCTTTATGTCGTCGCATATATCGAGAGAAAGGGTCGACTCTTCCATGGTAATTGGACCGGTGAATGTATCTGAGGGCCTTGGCAGTCTCCACGATGGCATCTCGCATTGCTCTCCAGTCCATGAGAATGGTGTACACAAACGAGAACGTGTAGATGGAGAAAAAGGCCGAGTAAAGAACGAGGTTTCCGGCCGAGTAGTAGGGGGTGGAGTAGTTGAGAAACTTTTCTTTGTCGAATTTGTAGTCGGTGAGAATTCTGGTCACATTGAAAGACTTGCCCTTGTTGTCAAACAGACGATTGGAGTTGATGGGGATGTGGGCGGTCCACGAGTTGTTGGTGTAGTAGACAGCCAGGATAACCAAACCTCCAAAGAAGGTGCCCACAAAGCCAGTGACAGAAGTGTACAGAGGAAGGGTGATAGGCGCGATTCCAGCGACGGCCTGATTCCAATCGAAGGTGGGAATGGGATTGAAACCGAGCCCCGCAACCGATCCAGTGACAACGGCGAGATCTTTGTTGCCTGGCGCGATCCACGTCATCCAGTTGAATGTCTGCAGGAAGTTCATGAGGTAGTTGGGCACCCAGAAGTACAGAAACGAGAAGGCGAAAATAATCATGAAGAAGGTGTATCGTGAGATCTTCCATCCATTGATACTTTCTTTTCTGTTGGGGGCCAGAAGAGCCTTGTTGACAGCAAGAGTGGGCAGAAGCGAGGGCCACATGGCCTTGACCGGGTAGACAGCGACTCTCTTGAGTAGTCCAGCAAGTCCGAATCCCATCATCTGGGTCACCAGAGTCAACACAAACTGGTAGCCGAAGCCTCTGGCCCAGTCCTGGTTGTAGAAGGAGGGAAGGGCCTGGGTGATAATGTTTGAGGTGACGTAGGGGGTTCCCGCTGCACATCCGATCATGATGGTGGCCAGAAGCTGTTCTTTCTGACTCCAAACTCCGGGGTTCAGTGTGTACCGTTTTCCTCTGAAGGTGAACCCCCAGTCAGGAAGAGTGTACTGTAGGAAGCGTCCGCAAGGGTACAACAAGAGTTGACATACCCCCGAGCCCAGCGAAATGGCAGGAAGACGAACAGAGAAGAACTGGTTAACAAAAGCAGCAATGGCTACCCAAATTGTTCCCAAAACCCACACTCTCCAAGTCTCCACGGTGGTTTCGGTCTCGTCATAGGGGTCTGTCACCGATCGAACCTCGGGGTAGGGGCTCCACCAATGAAAGATGGTAGCCCAATAACGTACCAGCAAGATGTTTTCGGGATCTTCCTTCTCTGGATCCTCGCCAGACCCAAACGCTTCTTTCAGACCATTGATTTCCACCCGGTACTCGTGCCGAAAGTTGTTATCGTGGTCATGGTACTCAAAGTTGACCTTGACGATGTTCAACGCCTTCTCCAGAGTCATCTCCGCCAGCTTCTCGGCCATGAAATGGACTTCTCGAGGATAACTCCCATCGAAATCAGAAGGGGGAATGCCGAGTTTCATGGCAATCCACTCAATTAGCGAGTCGTCGACCTCAACCACCTCGGCCTGAACTTGCGAGTCATCATCGTCTTGGTCGCGGGGATCGTCCTGAAGCCAGATCTCCTTGGCCTTTTTGGCCTTTTCGACCGTGGCAGAAAGGATTGTCATTGGGGGAGATTTTTTGGGTGAACTGTTCACCCATTGGCTGGTGTTATATAGATATTGCCCAAGTCGCTATATCTACACCACACGGCTCTTGTGTATAACACACGGCACTATGTTACCTGGTACAGCACTCACACTAGAGGTCGGTCTTGTGACCCCATAACCCCATTAGTGGTGCGAGTAGGATAGACAGGGTGTGTGGCTTGTCGACGATGTTTGCGCTGCACGAAAGAAGACGACAGACTCGAGTTGAGGCAGTGTCAACATCACCACTTAGCCGGATACGATGACTGGCGCAAGACGGTCCAAACAATACCACAACATTGCGCAGGAGTACCGACACGACACCATGAAGCATCCGTCGACAACACCATGAAACAATGACGTAATGGCGTGTGATAGCGTGCAAGCGGCTATCTATTCCCACTTTTAGACCCTCGCAAAAGCCGCCCCACACTAGGCAATCCCCCTTAGCAGGCTTTTAGACCCTGTTATCCAGCACTATAGCTCCATATCAATCCGGGGTAACATGAGGATGAAGAATAGGTTGAAGAAGTGTCGCTCAACTGGACGCCAGTGGAACCACAATGTATGTGATAGGCCAGCTTCTGTTTGGAGATTCAAACACTCGGTCAAAGTCGGGAACCAGATGGGGAGCCGCCATACAGCCATCTATGAACGGCTTTGATTTAGTGCGAGCTCTAACCAACATACTAGTCCATTTGAGAAAAACAAGTCCGGTCGGAAATAAGATAACACCGTTCCCAGGTGACTGGTGACAAGTGGGTGGTTTGTTGGTCGCAAGTGTTCATGTCGCTCGCAAGTTTCCAGTTCGTTCTGCAAGTGCGTCATGATATCGTTAGAAGAAACACGAGACAAACACGTTGACTGGCGAACAGATACGCAGATCGCCTCCATTCAGCCGCGTTTTACTAGACAAAGTCAGATAGCCCCACAATATCTACCAATGGGCAAAGGGAGCCAGAGCGTGATTACCCCTTTTCACATAATGCATACTGGCTCTAGAATCGATGCATGTAATCTATGAAACGCATGGGTATAGGCGATTGGCGACTGGACAACTGGCTTTGGACAGCTTTTGGACAGCTGGCAATTGCGCGTAGTGGCCATCGCAGAGAGCAGAGTGAGGGTGGTGCAGGTGGGAGCTTGGTGCTTGTCAGAGGATAGGAATAAGCAGTCAGGAGCAGTTCCACCAGACTTTCAGTCCACCGACTTGCAGTCTATAGACTACAGACTTGGGTCTCTTCGTCACTGACAGGGCTCTCCCGCGCGTGTTCTGCAACCAAGGAGAATACAGGTCAATGATAGCTATCTCTCACCCTTCACCCTTTTCTCAGCCTTTTCTCAGCCGTTTCTCAGCCTTCTCTCAGCCTTCTCTTCGTCTACAAGTGAATAACAGTCTCCCCTTCGTCAGCCTCCGTTGGGACAGCTGTCTCGTCGGCGTCTTCGGTAATCTCCTCAATCTTAGACCCATTGTTTTCCACTTGCTGTTCGGAATGACTTATACCACGTTTGGTAATCTCGGCCTTCAGAACCTGGATGCGCATCTCCTGGTTGCCAATCACCTTGTTGTTGTCGTCAATGACCTCCTGTAGCTCGTCGTCCTCCTTGACAAACTCCTCCAGCTCTTCATTGGACCGTTTGAGGTGCTGGATCGAGTTCTGTAGACGATCTCTCTCGGCTCGGAGCTCGTGGTCGCCCAGAGAGGCCACAATCAGCGTCCATTCTGTCTTGTCGTTGATATCCGTCATTTGTGTGTACTATACTGTGCTGTACTGTTCTTGTAGTTGTAGCTGTGAAGTCAAGTTTGCGCGTTGGTGCACGTCTAGAATGTGCTCCGGAGTCAACCAATGTCCCAACTACAGACTCAACAAAAGTGCTCACAAAGTTCAACTAAAATCCCACCAAAATTGCTACCCAAAATTAGCAACTGCACCGCCTTCAAAACAGCGACTACTAGTTAGGAGCTGTCTGCGGTGCGAAATCGAAGAGTCTTATGCTTACTAATCGTCCATAGACCAATTTCCCCGTCCAATCAATGCTCATAACCAGATGACACAACCCCTCCTCTCCAGCAATGTACTTTACATACTCTAGATGCTTTGTAATCTTACATCTACTTACAGCACATCTTGTGACCTGTGACGCCAACGACTTTGTCACGTGGATAAAACGCAAAAGAGTATATATTTGACATGGCAGGTCCTCTCACAGCGGAATTCACAACCACAGCCTCCGGCAACATCTTCTCACCCTTGAATCGAACCCACGTTACCCCGCCACCCCCCACCATCAGCAACTCCACCTGATCTGAAATCACCTCATTAAGGTTCCAACATACGCTATCAGATAACCCCAAGTCTAACAGAATCGCCACTCAAACAGGTACACCTCAGAACGACACTATGAGCGAAATTCGGGTGTCGTGTGCGAGCTCGGGCGTCTCGGTGAGCGCGGCACGAGACCAGTTCTCGTCATTGCCGCACCTCAAGGCGTGGATCGAGCTGGAGTTCTCAGTGTCTGTATCCGAACAGCTGCTGCTCACCGTGGCGGCCGAACAAGTCAAAATGGCGCATCTGGGGACCCAAAACGAGCTGTTTGTGTTCGACAGGAGCGTGGTTGGAGGCACTGTGTCGAACGAACACAAATACTCGGCTCCAAAGCTCAAGACACTCACTCCTGGAACGGACCCGTCGCAATGGGCCCTGACGGTTCTCACACACTGCTCGCGTCTTGTGGAGGAAACAAAGCGGGTGACGGCCGAAATCGCAACCATCAAGCGAGCTACAAACGTGGCCATCACGCAAATGAAACAACACTCACAAAACCTGGACAAAAACCTGCTCAATGTGAAGGAGTATTCCAAAGAGCTCAATCAAGGAATTACACCGCTCCTGTCGGTTGATCTCGCCCAGCTGAGAGATAACACCAGGGCCGTTAAACTCGTGGCGCCGGCCGTGTTTGGAAAAAAACAGTTCCTTAACGACTGGTTGGATCTGCAACAGCTGCAGAGTATTGTGGTCGAGTTCAAGGCGGACTTCCCATCTTGCATGGACAAACTACAGACCCTCGAGCAGGATCTCGCACAGCTCTCAAAGGATACCCAGACCCTGGTCAACAGCACGGACGTGTGGATTGGAGGAACCAACTCAGATGTGCTTTGCAACGAGGCCGTTGGAATCTTACGTAAGTTGTCAGAGCTGACAAGCGGCGACCACGTGACCAACGAGGCCGTAAAGTCTGTCCAAAACTGCCAGAGCCAGATTTTGGATCTCCACAAGGCTCTGTCCAAGGCCAAGTTCCAGACTGTTCAGCACTCGCAGAAGGTCCTACAGTCAATTAGCCAACTGCAATCTCGATCGACAAAGCTAAAGCCCAAACTGACCCATATCGGCTCAGAGCTCACCAAGTACGAGGAAAAGCGTGTGCAGGCCATGAAGCAGGTGGACGTAGAGTTTGTGTACGGTTGTGTGCTCGTCGAGATGCTTCGACGGACAGTATGGAGCCAATCTGGAGGAGAAAACGGGTCGGTGAAGTCCGAAATCGGAACCCGAGTGGCTTGGAAGAAGCAGTTCCAGGACACGTTCCCGTTTGTGGACATTTTGAACGAACAGGAGGATCTTACTATCGATACAATATCCACATCCAGTCCGTCTATTGTGCACAATCTCGTGATTGCTCGTCCAGTTGTGACCGATTACATTTCTCAAGTGTCCTCCAAGGAGGTGAGAAATAACCTGGAATCGCTTCTGGGCGGTGTTACTGGTTCCGCTGCTGCCACTTCGTCGTTCCCTAGAAGCCTGTTCCGAAACGGTAGCATCAGTGGTTCTCTGATGGCCGAAAGAGCCCCCATTTCATCTGCCACGAACGCCGACGACAAGATTCGAGGTTACGAGGCGCGAATTCGGAAACTCGAAGATCTGCTTTACAAGCAGCGTATGTCTCAAGACACGTCTCGATGGTCTGTTTCCCCTGGGACTCCATCTGCTGGGTTTGCAGTTGTTAGCCCAGGTCAGCTGAGTTCTGAGGCTCGTGGCTCGTCACTGTCGCCCGAACCAACTGAGACTCGTGAACAGGTTAAGGCACGTGAGAAGGCTGAAGAGGAGGCCCGGAAGGCCGAAGAGGAGCGTCTTGCGCGTGACAAGGCAGCTGCTGAGGCTCTACAGTCCAAGGTTGATCAGCTTTCTCAGTCTCTTTTGCACACCGAGAACGAGAAGAACGACCTTATGGCAAACCTGGCGTCTATGGAGTCCGACTTCTCGCGCGAGCGACGATGTCTTGTTCAGGAGATCAGCGAGCTGAAGCTTCGTGTCGAGGAGCTCGAGGAGCAGGTCGAGACTGCTGCTGAGACATCCATCGAGCGTCACCAGCGGGCTGACCAGGAGACAGAGGAGCTTGAACAGCGTCTGAAGGCCATGACCCTGGCGCAGAACACTGTCGACGACGAGAACAGCCGGCTAAAGATCACTCTTCAGGACATGTCGCAACGGCTTTACACGGGATACAAACGGAATTGTGTGCTGCTTGAGTCGCTCGGTCTCCAGGCCCAGAAGGAGTACGATGCTGATGGTTCTGAGGTTGTCTCTTTCGATATCCACCGTGTCAAGGGTCTTCGAAAGAAACACCGAGGCAAAAAGGGCGAGAAGACTGAGAAGGACAGTGAGAGTGATTCTACCGACGACTTTTCTGCCCTCTATTGGGCCACTAAGACCACTCCTGACTCGTTTGAATCGAGCTACAGGACATTTCTGGCCCGCATCTTCCTTGATTATGACTTGTACGTTGAGAAGGTGGCCAAGCGATTCGAGGACCTGGAGCATCTCGCTCGCAAGCTGCAGAAGGAGGCCCGAAACTACCGTACCATGACTCAGCAACTGGATGACGAGACCCGGTCCAAGATTGCGTTGAATCGGTTCAAGGTGGGTGATCTGGTGTTGTTCTTGCCCACCCGGGATCCCAGTCGGCAGCCACAGCCTTGGGCCGCGTTCAATGTTGGAGCTCCGCATTTCTTCCTGAAACAGAAGCCAGGAAGGGAGTTGAAAGATCGGGATTGGTTGGTTGGACGAATCACGGGGATGGAGGAGAGAGTGGTCAATGGTGGGATTGGGGACCGGGAGGAGAATCCCTTTGACCTTGGACAAGGGTTGAGATGGTGGTGGCTCGAGGCTGAGGAGGAGTAGGAATATGGGCTGTGTTGTCATTTTGTCGGGACCAAGGAGCACTATCAGTAATTTGCATTTAATAATGATGTTATGAACAGTCTTTTTGTAGAGCTATGAGGTTTGTAGTCCATCTGTCTATCAACTCAAATACATCTTTCCATGCTTGGTATTGATACCCTTGGTGATAGTCCGACTTTTCGTAGCGGGTACTTGATCTTGAGTTCGGCGGGGCTCTTTCCCCGGTCGTAAACGTCGTCGTAGTCGCTGGTGGTGATGTCGTGCTCCTCCTCCCATCTTCTAGGCTTGTGTCCGCAATCGCAGTCCTCGTCGTGTGTCTCCTTGTCTGGTGAGCTCCAGTTCAATGTCGCTATCAATGTTGGTGAAGTCTGATGCCTTATCTCCAAGCGTATTGTCTGCGTTGTATACTCGTTGGAGGTGGAGGAAGTGGTCCTTCTCTTCCTCATGGGGGTTCGTAAAGCTCAAACTTGGAGATGTGAATGATATTGTGATCCCGGGGAAAACTTGGAGAGCCTCGAGATACGTACGCAAGTCTCTCCGAGGAAAAAAGGAGTAGAAACCAACAGTCTTCTTTTGCTGGTAGTCCGAAACTACTCCTCTGAGCTGGCTACTGTCGGGTTTGTCCAGACAGCTCCGACGCTCTATCCCTTGTTCCTGCCAACGGTTCTCTCACCAGTAGATCACTTTTAGAGGCGTCAACACTGGCCGGTACAAGGGAAACCTCAACGAGATTTTCGGACAAGTTGATTCCGACCAATCTGTGTTTCGGGTCGGCGGAAACGTCAACGGCGCTCCCTTTTCCAACTCGTCTCTCTGGTTTGTGGACGCCGGAAAGACTCTGACCTACCTCAACCCAGTTGGTAGCCCGTTTTGGGACTCTTGAGCAAGTAGGGTATGCCAGTTAGGAGGTATTCAACCACGTACCTATTTGGCATAGTAACAAACCGGTCTATGCACTACTTGTAGTTCTTGTCTCCTTGGATGATGCCGTGGATAGCAGAGATCCTGTTGAGGTGCGAAGGTACCAAGTATTGGTAATAGGATGTTTATACCTGTCAGAGCAGGACTTTTAAACAAGTCAGAGATCGAGCTTTTGTCTTTTGAGGTGATGTATCGTGGCCAATGTCAACTAGAATCCTCCTTTATCTTCAGTTCTTTCTGGTACGGTACTGTACTCCAGATCAACCCACAGTCTAACAAAACGGCCCTCGTGAATGTAGAACAAGAAGCCATTGTAGGAGATTCAAACTTCCGGTAATGGTTGTCAAAGTCGTCAAGCCCGCCGTATGTAGAATGTAAGTTTTGAGATCGAGTTTCATATCTCCATGTCGCGATTTTGTGCCTTGCATGCCTGGTATGTCGCTGTGTAGAGGATTTCTTTGGGGAACATGGGGTTCATCTTTTGGTAGAGATAAGGGTCGAGATTCACGTTTGTAGGGTAGACTCATTGATGTTTGACGAAGTCGCCGTATTGAAGAAGCTCTCTGTTTTGGGGGGGCAGCCAGCCGCCACGGCCGAGTGGACTGGACGCGTCAATGAGGTACTTTCTGGCTGGAGACGTGACGTTGATGAATGACAACTGCTCCAGGGCCATCGCCGACTGGAAAGAGGGAAAGAGCTGAACGAGCTGAACAGCTTGGGGTTGAGCTGGGCCATGTTTGTCGTCCAATTAGTGGATCACGAGTAAGCGATTAGCAAGGGGTAGTTCTGCGCAACATATCTTTCTGTCGAGTCCCCAATAATCTATAAGACTTGCCGTTTCCCTCATCATTCACACCTCACCCAGAATCGAGCTCTAATCTCCCCTGATCCGGTTTGAGATCTCCCCTGGTCTGTTCTGAGACGACTGTAGAACGCCAGAATGGTCGTAGACGAGATGTCCATCCTGTAGATAGTTTTATCTACTGATCTAGAATCTCTTTCTGGTGAATGACCAAGCACACACCCTTCTGGTGTGCTGCTATCGAACGTGGTTTGCCTAGAAGTGAGTTGTAAGTCGCTACATTAACTATCTCTAATCAATAATACTTATAATCTTCAATAGAAAAACTCACACGAGTAACTATATTATATATAATACTCAGTAATTAGTTAGTCTCCCAACAAAAATTAACCACTGAAACATCATTGGTCTCGACAGCCATTACGAAGCAAGGAGAAGTGAAAAGAAACCCATTTCACGAACCATCTTCAGAAAAACAACTGCATGCATCATCTCCATCACCGTCCGTTCTGCGAGTCTGCATCAGAACTACCTATACTCACTGTACCTGCCCATCAGCATATCGTCGGCGCGCGCAGTATCATCTATGTTTGCAAGGCATCCTACCATTGCGGTGGTCAGCTCTTTATTGTAGCCTGGTGTGTCCTGATCCTCAATGTCTTTCAACAGGCTGTATCTGGTCTGGTCTCTGTCCGCGAAAGGTGCGACTCCTCCAGTTTGGCAGTCTGCATGTCTGGAAGATCTGGCGGACATGTACCTCGACGGAATCATGCGGTATCACGAGGTAGCTCGTTCTGGGCGTGTCGGACAGAGACAAGCAATTCCCGGCGAAGCTATGGCAGACGTTGCAGGCACGCCTGGACACGGAGCTCGAGCTCTTCACGGTCAACCACCCCAGACAGTCAGAAAGAGCGAACACCTAGCTGATCCAAAGATGAAGCAGCACTTTGTCACAGACAGAACTGGGATCTCGGCCAACTGTACCTGTCATCGAGCTCGCGATGAACTCAGCAAATCTCTCGTCCACCGGATACCCACCATTCAAGGCCGTGTATGGAGACATTCCAGACGGATCAACGATGGATCGACTCGGGAGCTCACCAAGGGGCATCACCAGATGGATGCTTGCATGGACAGGCTACGGGCCATGAGAACAGGGTGAACCAGCATCGGGAGCCAGTCGCATTCCAGGTCAACCACCAGATGTTTTCAACATACAGTGGAAGGCGTTCTTCAACGGGCCAAGTACAGTATGTACAGTACATACAGTACATACGCCAGGATGACGTCTACTTTGCGATTGAGAAGATCGGCACCAACGTCTACAAGATGTTTTCTGCCTCCTAAAGTGGTGCCATGGGTTGGTTGGTTGGTTGGTTTTTTGTTGTTGTTTTTTTTTTTGTTGTTTTCAGCGTCTACAAAGATATTTTATGACTGAAAGTTGTGCCATAGCTGACGCTTTTTTTTGTAACAATTTTTTTGAAAGTTTCCCAACATCAAAAAAAACCGTTCCGCCGCACGTCATAAATTAAAAACCCATCGAGACAAAAAAACTCCCGAAAAAGCCGCCTTTAATCGAGCTAAAGTTCTGCATGAAAATTGATATATTGCGGAAAATGCGATATAGCGATATGTTGCGGAAAATGCGGTAAAAAGTAGAAATAATGAAATAATAATTACACCATAGAAAATGTCGCACCGAGAAAATCATTTTGATACCCAAAGATCCCAAAATAACCATACAGAACTTGCAGCATCACCACCTACTGTACTGTTGTTTTTGCCTTCTACATATTGAGATGCTGACGAATGTTGCAACTATCGGTGTGGTACCGTGCGTACTTGTGTTCATATATCTATCACTACTGTATTGTACCCCTTTATCATCACTAGTACTCGAACACAATCTCTTTTCCAATCTCTTCTCGTAGACAACTCACGGAGATACACATGGTCTTCACAGATGGCAGAGCTCGTTCGTCTAAATATGGCCGTCATGGTATCTACATCACGTCTCGAACTCCTCCATATTGGACTCTTTTGTTAATGACTGTAACTGCCGCATTCATCGACGCTTCGCTGAACATCTCAAGTCAGCTAGTTCCCTTTCTCTCCTCTCTAAGCAGCTGGTTCTCTTTCCTGCCAACGTTGCTACTTCTTTCTCCATATTTCTTTCTCCATATTTCTCTCTCCATATTTATTCATCTTTTTTCAGATTAGGTTGTGAGTCAGCGCGCTTCGGATGTCTTCAACAGGGAATATTTGTATGTATGGAGGGGTACTTTTTTGGGCTGATCCATAGCTCTGCTCTTCCCAACTACAAATAAATTTGAGCCAATCAAATCGGAGCATTTTTTGCCACTCCAGCAACTGGTGCGATATCGGCCATACGCCCGTGACACATTTCTTATTACTAACATCAAACCTAGATAACCGGGGTGCAGGAAAAAGAAGGATCCGAACTCCTACATCTTTCTCCACTTACACAACCGCCTACTCGTACACACACGCCCGTCATGTCTTCGATATTGTCAGCAGACGACCTAAACGACTTCATCTCGCCCGGAGCGGTGTGTATCAAGCCGATCAAGGTGGACAAGACAACTGAAAACGCTGAGATCGAAATCGGAGCCCAAGGACAGGCCCTGGAGGTGGGCATCGATGGGACACAAAAAGAGCTGGAGCCGGCGCAGCTGTCTCTAAGCGACTGCCTGGCATGCTCGGGCTGCATCACGTCGGCAGAGAGTGTTTTGGTGGCTCTTCAGAGCCATACCCAGCTACTCGATGAGCTCAAGAAGGAGGCAGAGCTACCCAGTGGCGAAAAACGCATTTTTGTGTGCTCGGTGAGCCACCAGGCCCGAGCAAGTTTTGCGGCGGCCTTTGGGGTGTCTGTGGAGGTGGCCGATGCCAAACTGCACTCTCTACTGTTGGACACTCTGGGGTTTGATTACGTGGTGGGCATGGGCGTGGGACGGGAGATTTCGTTGATCCACAGCGCCCAGGAGGTGGAGAAGTCGACACAGAAACCCGTCATGGCTGCATCGTGTCCCGGATGGGTCTGCTACGTCGAAAAAACCCATCCCCACGTCATTCCCTACCTCTCGAGTGTCAAATCTCCTCAGCAGATTTGTGGATCTCTACTCAAAAAGGTCATTTGTGACACGAGAAGAGTCAAGCCCAGCCAGGTGTATCACGTGAGTGTCATGCCGTGTTTCGACAAGAAGTTGGAGGCGTCGCGCGACGAGTTTTCTGTCGAAGAGGCCGGCCAGGAGGAAAAAATCAGAGACGTGGACTGTGTCATCACCACCAAGGAAGTGGTCCAACTGCTGACAGAGAAAGACATGAGTTTCGGTGGTCTTCCCGAGATTGACAAAAGCCGTCTCTACACTTCAGTGCCCGAAACCTGGCCTGCTGAGCGAGACTGGGCGAACCACGTTGGGTCGTCTTCAGGGGGATATTTGCATCATGTTCTGACGGCGTTGAGGCTGCGGCATGACCCCCTGGAAACTCGAACCCGTGTGGACGCGTCCATGGGCAAAAACCAGGACGTTATGGAGTACTCTGTCATTGACACGGAGACTGGAGAAACGGTGGCTTCTGCCGCTCAGGTCTACGGCTTCAGAAACATCCAGAACCTGGTTCGGAAGCTAAAGCCCAGCCGGGGTAAGGGCAAGGTTGTTTCGGCCAGAAAGAGCACAAAGACCGTTTCTGCTGCCCTCAACCCTTCCACTTACTCGTACATTGAGGTCATGGCTTGCCCTGGAGGATGTATCAATGGAGGAGGGCAAGTGGGAGCTCCCGAGGGAGTTGCTGCACGTGAATGGAAGGATGAGACAGAAAAAATGTACAACTCCATCCCCTCAGAGGCCGTCAGTGAAGAGGTGGTGGACTGGGCCACAAAGGTGTGGGGACCCCATGATGAAGACAAGCTGGTGACTGCGCATTATCAGGAGGTGGAGAAGGTTGACCAGGGTCTGGCCTCCACTTGGTAACGAGTGATTGAAAGGGTGTCACTAGTGGATAACATCTTTTTAAGACGAACATGAACATTCGACACTGACTTATTTATTCAATAAATCATATGATTGAGCCAACTTACGAGCATGAGGGAGTTACTGTATGTATTTATGGGTGTATGCTCAACTGTTTCTATATCACTTTTGCCACCACCATGCTGGTGGTATCAGATCGGAGTTGGGCATGAAGAAGTGGTGAGCTGAATTAGAGGGATCAGCAGCGACGAGATAACCCAGGAACTTGCTTGAGCGTGCTTCGCTTTGGAAAAGTTGACTCAAATGGAATCTCATCTAATATTAGCAGTTCAGAACATGAGAACGAGACAAGTACATACTGTACATACTGTACTGTACCTGTAGAAGGACATAAAAACCACCCAGTTATGGGTCGAATTTGCCATTTGCCATCTTCTGATCCAATTTGGAGCCACTATCGAGGAAATACACAAGACATGCTCTTCCTCCATTCTCATCGCCTCTCCGAGACATCTCCGAGACACTCTACGCAGTAGAACCAGCCAGCTGAAACAGTGCAGGATGACGATGCGCTGCAGAGTGGATCCAATGTTTGGGTGGGCTGTAGATGTCGTGAAGAAAAACCAAAAAAAAAGACCAATTTATGCATGAGACGTCCTTGATTGGTTTTCTCCAGTTCAACACCCACTTTCTTGAGTTTTACCCCGTTCTAGTCTGCCAATAATCGTGATGACTTTCAGGCTCTATCCAGATCTAGGTTTCGCTTAAGACTGATGTTTGGTCGGTGAAATGGAGTTCCTAGTGGTAGTTCTGGGTAGATTTTGAGGTCGGGTCAATATTTCTTGCTCTGATATTCATCTAATATCGGTCTCTTTTCAATATCTTTCAATGTACCACTTTTGTTGTGTCCGGATTCATGGTGAAATATTTAGCGCAAATCCTAAATGTCTCGAGTTGCGACGGAGAATTTGATGAGAACATTGAGACTGTCCGATGGCAGAGTTCGTGGTTGGAAACTGTAGGAGACTGAAGTCTTTGTCCGGCGGATGTGTTTCAGTTCGTCTCTGGTTTTGTTCTTCGGATTTTGTTCTGATTTTGTTCTGGGTTTGTTCTGGTTTTGTTCTGGTTTTGTTCTGGTTTGTTCTTCCATCTTGTTCTTTGCTTGACTTTTGGACAATCAAAATCGACAGAGCATAGACTGTTGACCAGACATGGGGTTTGAGCCGAGAGACCCGATGAGCTTTTTAATCAACGTTTTTCGACCTTGACGTTCTGCTCATCGATCTATCCGCTCCCTGTACAAAACTTGTAGAAGTTCCACCTATCTCATCGCACTGCCAAGGAATAGAAGTACTTGTACAAACACAGTACCGCATCTTGCTCAACTTCCGCCAATCCTGCCGTACCTTGAAAGCCCAGACCCTCGTGACAGGGTCCTGTTGCGGCCTAATGTTCATTCCATCATATGCATCTCATCAGCGAATACGGTGAACGAGCGGATACGGCGAGTAACAGCGCGCTGTAACTGCACAAGGAGACATGTCTCATTCGTACATATAGCCAGATGTCAGGATACAGCCAGAAAAAAGCAATCCTCAGATGCAGACTCTGATATGCAAGTTTTTAGCGTCCTTTTAGCGTCCTTTAGCGTCCTTTTAGCGTTCTTTAGCGCCATTTAGCACCCTTCTATGCGCCAACTCTCAGACCAAAAAAGCAACCGAGCAGTCTTTGTGTCGGAGATTTGTTGTTTACTTTTCCGAGCAAGACATGACGCTCGCTGGTTCCGTCTCGTCCGAAGGTGGAGGTATTGCGAGACTGGGTGGAGAAGTGGAGGACATGAACGTTTGGACTTTGGATTGATGTTTGAGGGCGTTAGGACGATGTCTGAGGACATTAGACGTCAAAAAATGACAGACAAGCTGGTGCGTATATCTTGGTCAACTCCAAGTCAAGATGCGGTATTGGCGCTCGTACAAGTTGCTAAGGCACATTTTGATAATGAGCAAGTAAGGAGCAGCTGTATTGATTTGTTCCGTGTCTCTCGGGATATGGTGATTCAGATTAAGCCGTTGGCGGTTCAACTCGACTATTGATCAGAGATGCTGGTTCGAGGCATGACCCGACTCACTCTCACGTGGCACTGGCATGGCCTCCTGCCGTCTATATCGAAGATACGAGCTCGCGGACTCAGCTCGCTGGCTATACGGGCTTGTTATGCGTCTCGCCGGCAGCGAAAAGAGAAAACCCAACATGCTCTGGTGGCATACGTCTCGTACTGGTGGATACGGTGACGCATAGGTCAACGTTCGGCACACGGAACCGGGGCAAGGGCATGAGAGCTGCTGGTGTGAAGGCAAAACAGAAGAAATGAGCAGACAAGTCCACATGGTGGCGGCAGACGGTGTGGCGGTAGACGATGTGGCGGCAGACGGTATTGCAGTTAGACCGATGTGGCCGGCAGACGGTATTGCAGTAGACGATGCGGTAGCGACGAGTTTGGCATCGGGGATGTGTTTGTCTACTCAGTCTCTCTTTTCCGTCCTTTGCTCCTCTCTTCAGCCCGACATTGGACCGAGATATGAGCAAATTAGCTGCCAAACAGCCGACATGTAAGGGATGTGAGTGTTTGTGCAGGCGACGGAACCGACCACTAACGGTACCACAGGACCATCAAGTGCGCTGTGCACGACGGAGGTGCACGGAAGTGCACGGAAGTGGTGCGGTGTGCCGAGCGAGTGACGGATCCAGCAGGTTGAGTTGAGAGATGAGGGTTCTACAGCGAGACAGCCCTCTTATCGCGATGTCATCTGCGACGCTAAACGAACAGGCCAATGTTCAAACGTCATCTGTCAAATGAAGGGACAAGTTTTGTCATTCGGCTCCAGTCTGTCCGCGGTTAGGCTGTTAACGCCGAAGGAGACAACCCCGGCACCACGTGACCAGAAATGGAGCCGAGAAATAATAGCCGACGGAGACCCCAGTGCGTATGTACAGGGGATGGTTCTTGTTTGAACATGCCATTGTCTAATGGTTCTATGGCCAACAAGTTCTGAGACAGTACAATGAGGGTGAGGGATGGAGATGGAGATGGAGATGGAGAGGGTGACGTGAGGTGACGGACGGTTGCGGTGACGAGTGTGACTAGCCCTCTTTGGTGACGTCATAATCACCATGTCGGCTGAAACACACCACTTTTCAGCTCTTTGTATCCTTTCCCGCACTCCAGCACCGCTCCAGCACTTCACCCACAATGCACCATGTTCCACATGACCATGGCGCCACAGGTCTGGTCCGGTGATATGTGGCTGAGGTGGCTAAAACCCTATCCGTGTCGCTACGGCCCACGGGGCTGGGCCCGGCGGCCTTTGCAGACGCCTGTTTTGCCTTTTTTCTTCCTTTTGCAGAGTAGCTCGCGGGGCCGCATCACGCTGGAGAGAGGGTAGGTTTGACCATGCGCGAGCTGCATGAGTATTTGGGAAAAAAGGTTCGAAAAGTGGCAGCCAAAACGAAAAGTTGAGCAGGTGGTTGTGGATGTGAGTGTGAGTGGTGACTGGGGCAAACGACCGAGAGGTCATGGGGCGTATTCTTGGTTGCGGTGGTTTTTGTTGGAGCAGTTTTCAGTGAGTGGACCAGCAGTTGTTTAGATTTAGTTGGGCTGAAAACAAAACATACAAATATGCAAACTATAGTAGCTCCACCAAACCACAACAGTATCACCGCCAGAATCACCGCCAGAATCACCGCCAGAATCACCGCCAGAGTCACCGCACCGCACCGCACCACCATCACCGCACCGCATCGTCCAACAAGCACTGTTCAACAGCAAAGCTGGTTGAGGGAGAACCAAACAGCACGAAACAGTACTCGGACAGGTACTCACGCAGCACGACAAGATTAGCCGAGATCAAAGGCAAACGAAAAGGAGGTGATGTTTTGTGGGGAAACGAGCAACTATAGCCTGGTACAGACTGGATCGGCGCCGAGACCATTTGTGCCGAGACCTTTCAACGGCCAACGAGAGTGAAGTGCGAGTAAGAGTCAACGAGAGTATGGTGCGAGTCAGAGTCGACGAGAAGTTCTGCCCGATGACGGCGCGAGTCAACCCAAGTGGAAATGCCGTACCCTCTAGAAATGTCGCACTTGTACTCGCTAAAAAACCTCTTGTAGAAACTGGCCATTCTCCCTGCATTTTTCACTACCACCACTCCCCCAAAGGCAATAATATCCCGCCAAGATGCCAAGACGAGTATTGTGGGGGACAATGATCGTCGTACTCGTCGTCAGAACAATGTCGTTGTAGACTAGGCGAGTGTGGCAAAGGGGATGGCGAAGGGGATGGCGAACACGTGATCCTAAGAGGTTGGACTGAGCATTTCCTTTTGTGTAGTCAGAGCAGATTATGGGCACTTGAATGGTCGGACGTAAGGTACTTACCACTCCCTATTCATACCACATTCTACTCTCTTCACCACCACCGCTCCTTGACTGATGACACCACAGAGAAATGACACCTGAGAGAAATGACACCTGAGAGAAATGACAGGCTGCAGAGTTGTGCAGGGTGTCACTTGGACCCTGGCGTGAGACCGTGTTTGTGGCGGCGATACTGACAGACAGGGGCGTTGCGTCGACCGAGTCGTTGTGGCGGTGAAAGACCCATTGATCGGCATCCCGCATCCGCCTTCTCCGCCTCTTCCGCTCTCCGCCTTCTCCGCCTTCTCCGCCAGTCTCCACTCTTGCTCCATCTCGCCCCATCGCTCCATCGCTCCATCTCTCCGGCTCCACCCCGGCTCCACCCCGCTGTAAGTGCCTGAATCAGACACGATCCACTGCCGCATTTCCCCAGGTGTCTCAGATGATCCAACTCCGTTTGGCCCGTCTTTGGCTGCGGATCTTGTGTCAACTCCAAAACCTCCGCAACTCGCTAATGCAGAAAGTCTGACTAGGTTCGGCGATCACTACTGCTTTTTGCAATATGACACACAAGTCCTACAGGGGCCCAAGCCCGGAAACGGGAGCAGACAGGTGGCATGGGCAATATCATCGGAGCCTTGTCGTATGTGCGAAAAGCGAAAATAACCCAAGGCTGGAATGCACGGCTAGAATACTGCACGGCTGGAATAATTATTTTCCACCTTTCCATTTCCCACTCCTTTGGATTCCCACCATTTTCAAATTTAATTTACACATTTGAAATATCGAAAATATACTAGTGTAAATAATATAGTAGTTTAAATAACAAAACCTGTAAATAATATAATCCTGCAAATAATATAATCCTGCAAATAATATGTAATACTGTAAAATAACATGATCCAAATAAGCGGCCCTCACAAATACCAACAATCCACTCGAAAGCTCCCTTCCCCCCCACCCTCCGGCATCTGAAACGTTTGTGGCAATCAAGTGTTGCTGATCTCAAATAATTAACGTAAATTCGCCTTAAATTGCAATTAAGCATTGACCGGCAAAAGTGCAACATTCGGGCCGTTCAAAGACACGCGTCATCAGACAACCGTCCAAAGACAACTGTCTAAAGACTTCAGAAACAAAGACAACCGCCTAAAGACTTTAGAAACACTGTGGAGCTCCTCTTGATGACGTTGTAACTCGCAACTCGTACCTTTTACCCACACTTCGTATTTTTAACTCAGCCGCACAAAAAAATAAAATACGGTTCAGCTAGTTTTCGCGACTCCACAGTGTCTTCACGGGGTTGTTGGAGACATGTTGTGTTGGAGCTGTCCTGCTCACTGCAATATATCCATTCCGTCAACTCCATTGGTTTGGTGTTATTTTCAAGGAATTGTAGCTGTCAAAAAACGAAACAAAACAAAAAAACAAAACAAAAAAACAAAACAATACAAACCAAACAAAAACCACAGTCTCTCTCTCTGGAAGCCCACCAAGAATGGATCATGCCCACGTTTCGAGGTGCAAATCTGGCCGAATACCCGCGTGTGGAGCGCCTATAGTCTGTACCTTGGCCGTTGGTCTAAGCGAGGTGTTAGGGGGTACGATATTTGGACTAATTTAGATCGGTTTTTGGTAGAGTGATAAAATAAAATACAATACAAAAAAATACAATACATACAAAATGGAAATAAAATCAAGAAAATGGAAAATAAAAAGATTTATATAAAAATCGGAGAAAATGGAAAATGGAATGGATCAAAAAACGGGATGGATAAATCCCCGCCAAATCCAACAACAAACCACACCAACCACATAACATAACCCTGCCGAACTGCCTGCAAGATCGACAGGGTGAGCCGTATAAAAAAAAATAGATACAGAGTTTGGAAATAGGGCTTTGGGAAATATTGGAGTTTAGTTTTGCAAATATGTGGAGAGGAACAGAAGGAGGTGCAAACATAAAAAGGTGCTCCGAAACAGCTTGAGAAAAGCTATTTTCGGATAAAAATAACGGTAAAATGGAGAAAAAATAGAATCACGTGACGGAACTTGTCGCGTGGGGGTATCATTTTTCCTTGTTATTTTCTCCAATCGCCGATGGTCTGTCGCTTGCTTCTTTTGGGTTTGGGCCCGTTTTTTTGAGCAAAAGTCTTTTTTTATTGTCCCCAATACGGCAGAGCTATACGTGATAATACGGGTGAGGGCCCAAAGACAAAAGGGAGAGGAAAAAAACAGAAAAAGAGAAGAAAGAAAAGAAAGAAAAAAAAGGTCGCGTTCGCCAAACGTCTGCTTGCTGCTGGTTCCGCTTATCCGGGCCCTGAAGCGAGAGACTCCAGGGCCCAGTGGGCGTTGCTTGCATGTTTAGCGATTGGACGGATCTGGCAACTCGTGAGGTTCGGCTTAGCTAATGCGGTTTACGCGAGACTTGTGCCTGGCCTAAAAAGGTGGTTAAAAATGTTTCTGGGGGCGAGATTTCTGTTGGTTCAGCGACTCCGAGGGCCTCGGCGTACAGGGGCGAGGGTCCCGTCATAATCCTATTGTGTGCGGTCTCATGGATATTAAACTGTGGCAGATCCAAGACATGGGAATACGGGAAAAAGCAATTACGGAGGCGATTTGAAATTGGTGGAATAAATGGGGGATAATTGGGGATATTTGGGGAAAATCAGGAGAAATTTGGGATAATTGGGGAAAATCAAGAGAAATATGGGATAATTGGGGAAAATCAAGAGAAATATGGGATAATTGGGGAAAATCAAGAGAAGTATGAGATGGAATTGGGTAAATAAAAATTTAAGAAGAATCATTTTAAATATATGATGGATAGGATAATTGGAAAAAAAAAAAAAAAAAAAAAAAAAAAAAAGACAACCCCGGTTGTTGCCCCCGCCTCCCGAATCTCAACCCGGCTCTGCCAAAGTACACTGATTCTCTAATTGACACCCGTTGAATCTTATATATCCGACATGGAGACTGAGATCGTCAGTCATTAGACCACCTCTTTCCGTCGTGGAATTGTACGATATGACCGCGGCCGTATCCCGCTCGCTTAATTCCAGCTGCAATTAACCGAACAGGTAACCGAACAGGTAACCGAACAGCTGACCAGAATGGCCTCATCGTATGTTTTCTTCGAGAATGCTCGTTTGGGATCGTTTGTCCTTTTCCGGGGTCCAAACCTCCGTTTTTTACCTGTTTGAGAAGCTCAGACAAGGTCTGCATTTATACAGGCTGTGGTTGACTGGACGCAATAAAGAACAAAAAATAAAGGTCAAAAGATCGAAATCAAAATCAAAATCAAAATAAAATCAAAATCATAAAATCAAAATCAAAAAAATTGAAGAATTAAAAAATCAAAAAATCAAAAAATACAGATGGTGTGTCTCATGCAGCTTTGGCCACTCAAACAACGCCCCCAGTGGTCTAGAGCAAGCAAAAAGAAATTGAGATCGAGGGCCCCATTTCGGGTGGTCACGTGACGTCCGCCTGCCCCATCACCATGTTCCATGTTCCACTCCTCGATCGCCACCGTCCTACCGTCCTACCGTATCGTGAGATCTCCACAAAATTCAATCTTATTGATCGAAAAGAAAAAAAAATAAGACTAAAATGAATTAATGTCTTGACGACACAATTGGCCCATTGTATGCAGCGGTCTGCCGTTTTTTGCATGCGGGTTGAACTTTGGGGCGGTGATTGATAAATGGGAAAAAGGGGAAATAAATGGACGATGGACGATGGACGATGGACGATGGACGATGGACGATAGAAGATGGAAGATGTACCATGGACCATGAACAATGGACCATGGACGATTGAAAGACCACAGCTCAACCCACTCTCCCCCCAACCAAAACTCAACCAAATGACCTTACACGCACAGTGGATCTACTGCAGTTCCATACAGTAAAAGGGGCGTTTGCGTATGGAGGAGTGTGTGTATCCGACATTGTTTTTTCGTTTCTTCCTTAGTTTTTGCTCTTTTCTCTTGATCGGATTCGCTGTGACGTCATTCATTTGCCAACGATTTGTGACACGGCTGTTCGATCTTTAGCAGGTGTAGAGTCTTCCTGGATCGGAGCAATGAAAAAAGCAATGCCAATAAATTGGGGGAAGAGTCGACCAAAGTTTCACCGGTGACCGCCCCAATCTATTGTATCGTTCATCTGTATCGCTCATTTGTATCGTTCATCCCTTGTGCTAACGTCAGTCCCCACCACTTGTTCATACTGTACTTCTCAACACATTATGCGTACATTACCGTACCTGTGGATGTGCGCACTTTAGCCGCTGAGACGATTCGGCTTTTGATCTCTTCCGTTACGACTTCGGTATGAGTGGGTGGAGGGGAGTGCGGATACAGTATGGAGTTTGCTGGGGCGGGAGAGGAGGGAGAGTTTTCGTGGAAGAGTAGGAGAGTTTTCGTGGAAGAGTAGGAGAGTTTTCGTGGAAGAGTAGGGGAGCTCGCTGGAGTGGAAGAGTAGTTTGTCATTTGTCCTTTGTCATTCGTCATTCGTTATTCGTCATTCGTCACTCGTCATTCGTCACTCGTCATTCGTCACTCGTCATTCGTCACTCGTCATTCGTCACTCGTCACTCGTCACTCGTCTCACGTCTCACGTCGCCTCACGCCTCACGTCTCATCATTCGTGCCAACCATACTGTACATGACGGCAAGGCAAGGCAAGGCAAGGCTTTTCTTGTTTTAATTCTGCGAAACTTGCTCACCACCAACCCGATGGAGTTGGTTTCCACAGTTTGAATCTCAGCCAACCGAGAACCACATTCGCTGGGATGAAAAGACGTTTCCAGCCCCAATTTCGGTCCCGAAAGCCGTGCTGTTCGTTCGATTGAGCCCCGGGAGCAACGCCGGAGCCTGGCAACTGTCTCCCTGCCCAATCTGCCACGTCTGCACTTTCTAGGGCTGGCAAAGGGCCCGGTGCATGTTCTTGCGTCGAGTGAGGGCATACGAGAAGAAAAGGGTAAAAATAAAAAGGGGAAAAACAAAAAGGGGGAAAATAAAAAGGGAAAAAAAGGGTAAAAATAAAAAGGGCAAAAAGAAGGGCGAAACAGGGCCTAAAAAAGGGCAAAAGGCCTAGAAAAAGGGCATAAAAAAACAACAAAGAAGGACCCAGAAGCGCAAAAGGACAAAACCAGCAAAAAAGCAATTCGATCAACCCCATTACAAAGCCAAGATGTGGGATTAAAGCGTATACGGTGAAATGAAGTGCAAACGTGAGTGTGACAGATTTCACTCGGGTTCATGGGGTTGAACAAAAATCGGACGAGCAGAGAAACCAACAACCAACCCAGTTTCGTAGCCTCCGGTTCGCTAACTCTCGCTTGTCGCTAACCCTCGCTTGCTGACCCTCGCTTGGAGTTTGCTTGTTTTCTCGCTTGCCGGATCGAGGACGCTTGTTTGCCGGCGCCGCGAGTGGATCAAGAGGGGCGTCGAAGGTGGTTATTGACCATTACCACGTCCTGGGGTCCCAAACGGGTCTCGATGAGTCCAAATTTCTTGTCCGAAACGAGTCTCGGTAAGCCCAAGTACCCCAACTAGTCTCACCAACGTGGACCCGAGCCCCAAAATCGCCGCTGTGAACCCGGAAATACCAGCCGGAGATGCGGAGCCCCAACACATGATCTCACCAGCCACATTCACCACAACTTTCTGCACTGGTGCCTCCTGGGCTTTGTCTCTTTGTTATGTGGAGAATAGACAGGACTGCAGTAAGAGTAGACCGTAGGACCAGACGAGACTGGCGACAGAAAATGCTACAGAGAAACAGAGAAAATGTGGACTTGACCGCTAGGTTCGCAGCGCGTTTCTGGGCACATTGGAACTTGTTTGGTCTCTCCACGGGCTCTAGATCCCAGTTTGGGCTCCTGTATCCCACTCTTCTCAGCCCCTTAGCAAAAGTCTTTGTTTTTATTTGATGGCAATTATCAACCGTCGCGAGGAGATGAATCAGGCAAATAAATAAATAATTGAGACAGTTCAGACAATTGACCAAATGAACCGCCTGAATAATAACACATTGGCGCAACTCCTACGAGGGTGCTACTTGTAGGGCGGCAGAGATAACCCCGTTCAGAAATTCACCCAAACTCATCCGTTAATTTTCAACTTTTATTCAGACATTCAGATGGAGATTTCGAAAATGAAAAATTGAGACTCTGAGAAAATAAATAATTCCAGTTCTCTCATTCCAGTTCTCCCATTCCAGCTCTCCAATTCCAGTGCTCTCATTCCAGTTTTCTCAATAATTCAGATGCCCAAAAATAATTCCACATCCCCCATTCCTTCCATTCAAATCACTTGTCTCACGCACACTTGCACTTGTTTCAATACATACCAATTGAATCGCAACACAATAAAATACCGGCTCTTGTACAATGTAGTCGAACTTGTTCCTCATTGCGTATATCTCTTTGTGTGCCGCCCTGATTTTCGACTCAAGTTTCGGCTTTTTTCCAGCCTGTTTTAAAAGAATTGACAATTAAGAAAGGAAAAATCAAATAACCGAAATAAATCAAATAAACGAAATAAATCAAACAAAAACAATTACCAATAAATCAAATAAAACAATTATCAATAAATCAAATCCCAGCAGTAATTGCCTCTCTGGTAAATGTCTCACCAGGTCTCACCTCCCAATATCACACAATTTGAGGGGTTCAACAATCAATATCAGCCCCAAATTTTCCAAACAATCATTTCCATTTACATACCCATTATTTTCCATTTCTTTATAATTCATTTCCCAGTTCCTCTTTTATTCCATTGTCTCCCAAACACTTACTTGTACCACCGTGGTGATATGGGCTGATCTGACGCAGAACCACACTTGGGGAGGTCGCCAAGCACCACGAATCCAGAACTTATTTATGTTTATTTTTATTTTTATTTTTATTTTTATTTTTATTTTATTCCACATCTGCCATTATGTCAACCGCCCAATCACCCCGTATAATATTCCACACAGGCAAGGTGTGGAATACTCGCCAATTCTCCTGCCAGCAAATGCACTCCTGCACCCTCATGCACAATATGCACCCATCTGCACCCTCATGCACACTCAAGAAGCGTGAACCTTCGGCCCGAAATTAGCTTGCCGAAATGTAGGACCAAAACCTCCGACCATCTGTGGCTATTTAGCTCGTTAGTTCGTGGTAGATCCGCCGACATGTCGTCACGTGTAGACGTTCAACACCCCCGATTTCCCGATCTCACGTGATCGCCACGTGACCGTCGGGGGTTTTCTTCCGGCGGGGAAAAATGCACGCGGGCCTCACATATTTGTGTGTGTGCCACTTCCGTATTGCCGAAACCTGCCCGTTTGATTTTTCATTTATGCAAACCCTAATTTCTAGAGCAACGAACCGTAACCATACGTCTAACCGTAACCCTATTTGCACCTGATGCAGGCATGGGTCAGATTGTATGTATAAGCGAAACAAAGAAGCTGAATTAAACCCATTATACAACTGAAAAATGGGCCCAAACGCGAGACAAAAAAAAAGCGTCATGTATCCACTCCATCTCTCTGTGGGGTTATATATATATATGTTGAGTGTCCCCCTGGATCCGCCTAAATCACTCCTCTCCAATTCCTCACAATGACGTCATTGCCTTCTCTATCGGTTCTCAACCTGCCTGAGCCCGTCATGAATCCCGTGGCCCAGACCCAGAAACAGACGGCTCCCCATACCCATTCGCACTTGACATACACCCATCTTCCTGTTCCCGTGGGCGGATCTGGAGGGAATGGTCTCTCTCAGTATTCGTTTGACACGAAACCGGCGTCTGTCCCTGGTCACAACATGACCAAGGTGGTCCACAACATGACCAAGGTGACCCCAAACGTTGGCAATGTCACCCACAACGTTGGCAATGCCACTCACAACGTTGGCAATGTCGCCCACAACACTGGCCAAGTTGTTAGCAACCCCAGTCATATCACCAACACGGTCAACCTCTATCAAATTCCCTACTCGGCACCAACTCCCCCCTCAATGAACCCTCCAACTCCCACTCCCTCGGAGCTCCCTGCCAGTCCCGCGACTCAGCTCGATAGCCCCGCCACCTCGCCACCCATGGTAACTCTCTCTCAGCATCAGCACCCCCAGCAGACGTATCCTACGTCGGTACCTCACGCTCCGACCACAATGCTGACTCCTCTATACACTCCCGAGGCTTCGCGACGCAATTCGACCGAAAAGGAGTACTTTGGGGTCTTGTCGCAAAACATGCCCCAGAACATGCCCCAGAACCTCCATCTCCACCAGCAGCATATCCAACAACAGTTGCAACAGCAGCAGATGCACCAGCAGCAACAACAGCAACAATACTACCCCCATGGCTATCGACAAGCGTCCTTGTCACCGCCCCAGCACTACCACTGGGACAACCAGCCTCAAATGGTGGGCCTGGCGCCCTCCCACGAGCTCAAGCAGAAGATGCACAAGCGTCAGGTGCGAAAACGGACCAAGACGGGCTGTATGACGTGCCGCAAGCGTCGCATCAAGTGCGATGAGGCCAAACCCTCCTGTTTCAATTGCGCAAAGTCCAAGCGAGATTGCATGGGTTATGCCCTGGTTCCCATGTAGTTTTGCGTCCATGAAGGGGGGGGCTGTTACAGCACCCAAAATGTGACCCTTCTGTCACGTGATATTTATATTTATTCTAGCATAATTGCATTATTTATTCTCCTGAATTGGTTTCTGGGTAACCCGTTGTTTTTTGTTTGTTTTTCCGTCATTTTGTTTTTATTTATTTACTATTTTATTTTTCGCCGTTTTTCGCCGGTCCGCTTATCGTGAAATATTTCCCGAAATATGCAGTGTGTGCATAAAATATGCGAGTATATGCACCCATGTCAATTGTTCGGCTAATCCTGCCTCTTTATCAAATGGGGGCATTTACGCGATCCACTCGCAAACATAGCCTGGGCCACTTTCCTGAAATAGATGTTTGCGCAACTTTTGGCGGCGATGAGATGCGATGAGTTTTTAGTGGCATTTTAGCGAGAGTTAATGGTTTGGATTGGGTGTTTTATTCGGGGTAGAATTTAAAAATTACTGAAATTGAAGAAAATAATAAATTGAGAAATTAGGAAATTAGGAAATTTGAAAATTAATAAATTCGGGAATAGAAAACTAGCAGAAAAACAGAAAAAAAATTGGACTCATGACTCATGACTTTGAGAAAATTAGTAAAATGGATTAAAAACGGCCTGATTTTTCGTAGACCGCCTCGAACCTGTCGGTCTCCATCTCTGCTTCTCTGGTCAAAAGCCGAGGTCCTGCGGCGCGCAAATAGCATTTCGGTAATCAACAGGTGAGCCTCGACTGAGCCACAATTCTTCCAGCACTGCGCCACACATAGACACATACAAGGCTGCCAAAAGAAAATACCGAGCAATCTGGGCGTCGATTCGGGGAAAAAGAAAAAAGAAATGCAGGCGGAAAGAGGGCAAAAGCCGAACTCACGGAGGGGTAGCGGGGTATGACATCATGGGATTTTCATATTGCGGATTCTTGTGCAGATTGGGATGAGTCAACCAACTTTGAGCCAACAGTGAACAGAGGTGGATCCAGGAAGAGATTTGCGGAAATGGAGGCGATAATGGAATGGTGGCATCTGGAGAATACGATTGGGCTTTTCAGCGGTTGATTCGGAGCCATCTTGAGTATTTCGACACCGTCATGTGCGTTCGATAGTAGATCGTTGGTGGTCTGTGAGATAGATGGTGGTCTGTGAGATAGATGGTGGTCCACAAGATAGATGTGGACGTGTCTCTCACGTACAGTAAAGTGCTCCTACCGATATCAGTAGTTATCGTACAACTTGTATGCTTCTGGTCAGCTGCCAAACCAGCTGAGGGATTTATCCACAGCTAGATCTAAGCCGTACCTGCAACGATGGCCACACAATGTAGCTACAAAAGCAACGGAAAAAGCAACGATCCAGCTACTTCGTGTCGACGTTCAAGTGGGGCAGATATTAATAGAAATCTCTGCTGTCTGACGCCTTGATGGATATATGGCGCAATTGTGGTGGACACCGGCATCAGGCCATTGTGGTCTTCTTTGTATTCGTGAACGGCAGTTGTAGTCGGCTGGTGAACGGATGCGGTAGATAAGGAATGTGTCGGAGAAATCGGAGTTTGGCAGAGTGAGACATGGTCATTTGGCAACCGAGTGGCGGACTCCGAATCAACGTCTCCTCAAGTTGGAGCGCTTTGTCACCACCGGCATGTCTATGCTGAAGAGAAGGGCTGAATGGCGACAGTCAGATCACGTGGCCAACGAAATTGCAAGTTACCTGTGAGAGAATCGGGAAACTGTTATTGGTTTCGAACCATTCAATCGGATTCAGTCGGTTTCAGAGTGTTTAGAAGAGGCCAATCTCTGCTGGTGCGAGCGTTGATCAAGGACATTGACAGGATGTGATTTAGGAGCAACCAGCATCGAAAGACTTGGCCACTGGTGTAGAAACAAATCGACAAATTGACAAGCAGGACGAACAAGACGAATTTCGACTATTGAAGATACTCCACCATATGTACAGTATGTATATAGACATGTTGCTGTTTTGGATCTTGCAATGAGGTTAGAATGGAATATAGAGCTCATAGACCAAAGTGGAGTTGATAGAAATGACAAAAACCTCTGATATATCTGGAATCCCAACTTTTCCTGTTTACCTGAGTCCCATCAATGCTCCTTTCAAGTGCCGTGTCAATCCGGGCATCGTACGTTGAACCTGACAGGTGCTAGAGATGGTACGAGCAGCCTTACTGGAGAAGAGAACTGCCGGTCAATCTACCTACATGAGCCCAAAGGGAACACGTGAACTTTTCTGTCTGTCAAAATACTTTCCAAGACAGTCATGTAACCCGCAACATCTCTGGTCTGTGTGGACCTTCTTGGACTTCCCTCGCTCCTGCCTGATACTGAACGGAAACAACTAAGACCAAGCAAACGATTTCTACCTGACCCCATTCGCCCCTCGATGGTCATATCTACATCCAATCTCGGTACTTGTAACAATAACATTAAGGGTATGGTGATATGTAAAAGGCGCTTCCCGCCGTGTCGTGCGAGGTCTAGTTGTCGCGGTAAAACTTTCTGAAAATGAAATGAAGCAGCAAGTTGGTGTTCATCTTGACCATGTCGTCAAACAGGTTGACCAGCTGCTGGTTGTTGTACTGCTGTGACAGCAGATCGTCGAGAGTCAGAGTGGTGGTGGCTCCAGGAAGAGCAATGCCGCCGTAGGCAGCCTCCACTGTAAAAACTCCAACCTCGTCGGACGAAAAGGTGAACATGACCTTGTCCTGGGCCTTGTCCTGGTATCCGTTGAGCTCCACAAGAATTCCCTTCTGCATCAGAGCCTGAGCAGAGTAGACAAAAGAGCCAAACTTGGGCACCTTGCCAGACTTTTGCAGCTCTCTCTGATGGAAGTACTGCTTGGTAAAGGGCAGAACAAGACCCTTTCGCTTGCCCTTCTTGGTCTGAAGAGTCGCCATGGCCTGCTCGATGTAGTCATTGTAGTTCTTGAGCTGCAACTGCAGGTAGGCTTCCTTCTCCGACAGGCCCTGGAGAGTTAGAGCAATAGAATCCAGCTCCGCATGTCGAGCAAGACGTCGGTTCTTCTTCGTCTTGATATCCTGCGCAATGGAGTTGACAATCTCCTGGTAGTTGTTGGCTCGGGAAATCTTCCCAAGAGTCTCCAGCTCAATCACCTTCTCCAGAGACAGCAGCTTGAGGTCTCTGTAGGTCATCTGGGAGAACTGGTGCTCCGAGGGCGAGTTACAGAGTCGGTGGAGCGACCGCGACGACTGCGACGAAGATGTGCTCTTGGTCATCTGCTCTTCAGATTCCCGCTTTCGTCTCTCAATAGCCTCCTCGGTCAGAATGGCTCTGTATTTGTCCTCATGAGACTGGTTGACAGGAGCCAGCAGAATATCCAGAAGAGAGGCACCGGTCTGGACTCGAATCACGTACAACAGGTACCGTTTCGTTTCGACCAGCATGGTATTGTAGGCCGATTCAGAGTCGTCTCCCTTGGCGAAAATGGGGTTCAGATCCAGCTTGACTTCGGTGAATCGAGCCATGTTGAGCACCTCGGTAGCTGAAGACGGCAGAGCTCCCATATCGGTGACCACCTCTCGAAGAGGATCCTTGGCATCAGGAGCCACGGTCTCGATTTCTCTGCAGATGAGATTGTGAATGACAAAAATGTCGTTGGTTCGCAGGAACAAAGTAGGACGCTTGGTGGCCGTCACATCGTCAGTCGTGGAAGTCTCATAGTACTGCTCCGGGTCACAGACGTCAACAACAAGTTTGAGCATGGCCCGAACTCGAGGCTGGGTCTGCTTGATGTAATCGTTGAGAGGCTGGAGGTAGACGTTCTCCCGTGAGAAAAGCCGAAGAGACGCAATCTGGGCCAGCATCTTGGCCACCTCGCCGAGGTTTCGTCGCTGAGCAGGTCCAATGGCAGACTCACACACTCCATAGTCGTCAGGAGCAACAATGGGAGGAATGACAAACAGAGAGACAAGAACGACTCCAATCACGGCCAGGTGGCGATCCTCAGACTCGTGGGGGAACGTCTTCTGCACAGATCGGTAACACTCTCGGGCAACGTATCGCACATGGTAGGGCAGTTGAAGAACAGATGATTCGATGGTATGCAAAAACTCGGAGGTGAGCTCTCGAAGACGCTGCAGGTTGGCAATGAACGTCTGTCGAGTCTCGGGGTCCTGGATAGCCTCATCTACAGGTAGGTTGGGGTCACGTGCAGAAGTTCGGCCACTGGCTAGCTCCTCCTGGTTGATCAAAGATCGGTAGATGGCAATGGGGTCGCTCTCGAGGTCCAGCATGTGCTGGTCAACAACGGTGCTTACGTGAGGGCCGAGAAGAGACTTGAGCAGCTTCTTGGGAGCAGCTCCTCGGTTGAGTGCCGCAAACAGACGCTGCCACATGTGCTTGTCTCGGACCATGTTCTTGGACGCGTCCAACGTGGAAATGTGAGCTGCCGCCGATCGCGAAATCAGCTTCAACAGAAAAAACTCTTCTCGGCGTCTCTGAGCATGTGCAAAAATGTTCATGGTCAGCGTCTCCACGTTCTTCATGTCCTTTTCTGGAGTGGAGGAGATTCGACCAAACAACCGGGTCAAGTAAGTTGGCCGTGTCTGAAGAAGGTAAAAGAAACCCTGGTAGAGCTCAAGACGGTGCCTTGAGGTTTTGTTGAGTGCCTTGAGGTTGAAAACGTCGCCATTGTCAATCTGAGGAACCGCAACACCCTTATTTCGAGTTCGAATGAGCTCATCCAAGGTGATCTTGTTCTTCACAAGCAGTGCAATCTTAACGTCCAGGTTCTGAATGAACTGCTCCAGCTGCTCATTCTTATGTACCTCGTCGGACACCTGCTTTCGCTGCTTCTCTAAAGTCACTTCCTCCTCGAAATCAAAGTCAGAGTCGTTTAGAAGATGCACAAACTTCTTGACAGTCGACAGAGGAGGGTCTGGAGAAGAAACCAGCGACTTGTAGGCATCTCCCTGGGTTCGGGCTCGCAAGTACGACTGGATCTTGATCACCTTGTCCATGTTTCGGTGGAAATGAGCCATTCGATCATTGTGTTTGGTTCGAACAAGTGCTGCTCGACATGCGGCCTGCAGCATAATGATACTGGGCTCCTCGTCAAGGAACTCTTCGATCATGAGAGAGTAATCGAAACGGGCAAGAACACCCCAAATGACCGTCTGCAGCTTGGTGACGGAAGAAGAAGCTCTATCCAGCCGCTCATGGAACCGAGCAAGCTGGTTTCGAACAATTCCAGCACGTACCGCGCTCTGGAGAGTCAGAACAGCTCCATGTTGACCGTTCAACACAGCCATCTTCTCGTTGATTACGTTTCGGACCAATCCTCCTCGAGCAGCGCACTGCAGCTCGCAAACGTCCTCAGAGATAGCTCTCAAAGCAGCCCTCTTGGCACCGACCTCCTGTCTCACCATCCATCCTCTGATCAACGACTGCAATTCAATCACTCCAGAAGACATGTCCAGCATGTGATTGGAGGTGGAAATGGTGGAAGACCGGACTTGAGAGCCTCTAATGACGCTCTGGAGGGTTGTGATTGCATGGGACTCGGATTGTAGAGCTCGAGCGATGTTGTCAAGCTCCTCTCGAACCGAATTTCCTCTGGAAATCGCCTGAAGCTCAGAAATAGCGTCACAACAGTTGCCCAACTCAGCCTTGGTCTTCAAAATAGCTCTTCTGACAACAGAACCTCGAATGATAGATTGAAGAGTGGTCACGTCGCCCAAATCACGTGACGACGTCTGTCGAACGACGCCTGCACGCACCTTGTTGCCCCTAGCAACAGACTGAAGGGTGACAATCTGAGACTCGGCAAAGGAGAGTCGATCGAGTGTCTTTTGGAACTGCTTTCTCGACAAATAACCTCTCAGAAGAGCCTGGACCTTAGTGACGTCGGAGGAAGATCTTGAGACCGCTCCCTGTTGAACCACAAAGG
Source organism: Yarrowia lipolytica (assembly GCF_001761485.1). Lineage (NCBI taxonomy): Eukaryota > Fungi > Ascomycota > Dipodascomycetes > Dipodascales > Yarrowia > Yarrowia lipolytica. The sequence goes on along the minus strand of NC_090771.1, from coordinate 604,137 downwards.
TTTGTCGGGGTCCCAGAGCTCTGATCAGAGATTGGAGAGCAATAATGGACTGTTCAGCCTCCTTGAGCTGTCTTTTGGTATCGTTGAACTCCCTTCTGGCGAGGTAACCAAAGCACAGAGACTGTAGTTCCTCAATATTGTCGTTGGCCTCGCACAATTCTCGGACCATGATTTCCTCCTCGCTCTCCTCGGGTTCCACGTGCTCCGGCTCGGGAGTCTGTTCCTCCATGCCGAGCTCCTTGTTCATGGACGAGAAATTGGGCATGCGGACACCGAGATTGTCGAGGCCACGTTGTGTTCGGGCGAGCTCTTCGTCTGAGAACTCCAGCTTACCCACGAGGTTGCTCATGGGAGGAGCCACACCCTCGACGTAGAGGGCGTAGGCAATGGCGTGAATTGTGTAGATGACTCGAGGGATGTTCTTTTTCTCGTAGAGATCGGTGAGTTCGAAAGTGAAGAGATCGGGCATGCCGAGCTCGGAAACCAGGGCGAAAAAGTAGTTGATGTTTTCCGAGTGTCGAAATTGAAGGCCGGGTCCCTCGTAGATTCGTTTGACAAGGTGTGGAGCGACAGCCTGGGTCACTTTGGCGAGCGCAATACCGTTACGAAGGTAGTCTTCGAGTTGGACAACGGGAGGAAGAGTCATCTGGGTGACTTCTTCAATCCATCTGAGTTAGTACAAGTTCCACGGGAGTGGTGATGTTAGGAAGGTCAGAAGTAACAGAAGGAACAGACAGATTGGAATTGTTATCAGGTGGATTTGGGGCACTGGAGGGGCAAAAACGGTGTGGTTTATCCATGTCTCTGTCGATTGACATCAAATATACGTCCACCTGTAAGGGATCTAGCCACGAGCGACTGGTTCACTGTCACTCCATCAGATGCGCTCAAATTCGCTCCCCCCTCCAAACCCACTCCACCATCCCACTTACTTCAGTCACATTCGCTTCGCTCATGCGACTTGGACTTTGCCCATAACTCACTCTTTGCACGCCCCCACATAGCACAAATACTCATAGGCAGCCAGGTTTTTTCGCTGCATGTCCATCCAGTTGTGTTTCTCGTCCTCCAGCTTCATCAACCGTACCCGGCCCTGCAGACCAATCACGTCTTCCTGGTCCACCGTCACGCCCGGCAGACGCAGGTTTTCAATGTCGTTGTTGGCGAGGTTGCGGAAATGGCTGGTCGACGACGACTTTAGAATCTTTTGGTTCCTCAGCGTGCCCGAGTTGATTCGGGCGTTGGACCGCGGTCGTAGCGGTTGTGGAGGCGCCTCGGCCCCCCCCAGCGTCTCCAAGTAGCGGCTTGCCACTCCCTTTTTGACCATGGCTGAGATGTGTACTGAATTGGCTAATTAACGCGGTCGTCGAGCGGGTGGTAGTTGTGTCGGTTCCGTAGATGGAGATGTTGCAAACCTTGACCGCTTGTTTTTTGGTAAACATGCACCTCTCCTATTATCACAACCTACTTTCCCGAAACGGCAACGTCCAAACAGACTGTAGCGAGGGCAATAAAGTTGCACCCCAAATGAAGATAATAATAACAACCGTGCATGGTCACGAGAACCAGGACGTAAATAGCGAGCGAGGCTGGGTGGTCACGTGACGGAGAAGACGAGAATCCGGGTGTTTGTAGGTATCTCCGGGTGTCTCCGGGTGTCTCCGGGTGTCTCTGGGTGTCTCTGGGTGTCTCCGGGTGTCTCCGGGTGTTTCACTCTCTTCCGTTGATCTTGATCTTGACCATCTCCTCTGTAGATCGAGATGAGCGTGAATTTTGGCTCTGCGACGGGGCTCAAAAGAGCTCGGATATCGCTCGATATCAACCTTGTCGGTCGTCGGATTTCGGACATGTTGCGGTGTTTCTTTGGCACGTTTTGGTTGGTTTCGGACGTGTTTCTTTGGCGCGTTGTTGGAGCCTCTTGTTAGGCATTAAACAGAGCCATAGATATATCTATTAAAAATTCTCTGATTAAATTATAATTTTTTATTTTGAAAAATAAACATGATCACAGCAAAGTTCCCAAAACCTGTTTTGAGTGGCTAATAAGCCCATTACTGGTGGAACTGACTGTATATATACAAGTAGATACTCTGAGACGGATGATTCTCTACCCTTTGTCCACCGTCAATCCCACAATTTGGGAGCTTGTTTTTTTATGTTTTGTTGATAATTTGTGAATTCTTGGTTAATGTTTTGTTAATGTTTTGTTGATAATTTGTTAATAATTTGCTGATAATTTGCTAACAATTTGTTAATAATGTTAATTTGTTGATAATTTGTTAATTTTTGCTATTAATTCGTTAATAATTTGTCAATAATTTGTTAATACTTGGTTAATGATTTGTTAATAATTTGCTATTAATTCGTTAATACTTTGTCAATAATTTGTTAATACTCTGCTGATACGATTTCTATTTTAATTCGGTTTACTAAAGACCCAAAACACAACATAAATAGTCCAAAATGGACAACGCCCGCTGACCAAACCCCCCAGAAATATTTCTGTTCCTCCTCCATTCACGTCGTAAAGTTCATGCATCAAAATCACAACCTCCTATTTTCAGTTTGACTTGATCATCACCACTACACACAAGATCACCACACGGCACCCAATACACTACACGCCATGCCACCCCCAGAAAAGCTCCATTTGACGGCCCAAGACGCGCGATATCTCCGAGACGAGTTTTCCTCGGCCGTGGACCAGAAAACGTCGCTGCATTTGCCCGGAAACGACCCCACCGACCCGCTCATCCTGCGCGTAAAACAACTTGTGTCGGAGTTCGTCACAGAAACCATGCAACTGTCGCGACACGCGTTGGTCGTGGACGGCGCGGAGATGGGACGGGTGAACTCCATCGACGCGCATCTGCGTGAGTCCACCGAGCACATTGAGCCGTTTGACATGGGTTTAGCTGAGGAGCTGAGACGGGTGTACGCCGAGGTTGACGAGACAACTGTGCGGTTGAGCGAGATGCGCAAGAATGTTCCCAAGGTCATTTCTGAACTATACAAACAGGCTGAAGTCAACTGCGCCGACATTGGCCAACCTACTGAGGAAGGAGTGACATTGGAAGCGGTGCTGGAGGAACTGCCTCCTGTCGAAGAGCTCAATGAGGAGGACAGAGAGACGCTGAGGCAGTCATTGCTGGAAATTAAGCGCCTGAGAGGAGCTGTTCCAGAAACCCATACGAGATTGGAGGAGCTCGGCAAGGTGAAGGAGGTTGTCGGAGGGCTTTGAGAGAGACCATACAATTGCGCTATCCGTTTTGACAGCATTAGCTGGAGCTGACGCGTGTCTACAAGACATAATAGGAAACTTGCTTGGAAGCATGCGACTCCTGGCATACGGATACGACTGCTAAGCCTACTGCTGACTACTCATCTTGGGTGAACTACAGAAACTGGAGTACAATACCGTATGTACACTCTTGTGATAGAGTACCCAGCTCCAACTCTTCAACGCATCCGACACGAGCTAACTGCTACTTACCCCGATCTGCTACAAGTACATTGATCACTGAACGAGCGCCATATCCGCTGACTCAAGCCATGGGTAAGGCTAGGCAACCATCGGCCCTCTCGTCATCTGTACTGCTGCCATAGACCCACTGGGATGAGAGATATCGTTGTTTTATCCCAATTGACATAATTTATTTCATTATTTATTCAAGGATTTAGTCTACAATTGTGTAGATCTGAGGCAGTCCTATGACTATGGCCCAGGCTCAGAATCACCAAGCTTGTGCAGTATACAATCTATTACTATTCATAACGCTTACTCCTCCTTAACACCTCCGGCACCGGCAGTCTCGGCGGCAGAAATGGTCTTCTTGTCGGTCTTGATGTCGCCACCGCCCATACCGGCTCCACCAAACATGGAGGCGGCCTTGAAGGGTCGCTTGAGATCGCCAATGGCGGGCTTGCCAAAGACGTGGATCTGGACAATGTTCTGCTCAATGGCGGACTTGATGGGCATGATGGACTGCAACAGAAGAGGGTTAGTGTACTTCATGTAGATGTGCATGAAACCCATCATGGCGATACCGGTGAAGACACCTCGGATGGCAGAGTTAACCTGCTTGATATCGTACTCCTTGATGGTGGTGGTCACGAGCTTGGGCTCCTCCTGGCCGCCGAAAGCGTTGGCAGGCTCGACGTATTTGAGGGTGGTGAGATCTGGGTTAGTACTGAAAGACGGTGAAGGCTGGGTGTAACTTGCGCAGATCACAGCAGTGAAAAAGATGACATGGACATTAGCTGTGACATATGCTGTGACATATGTGCCCTGTCTGTGAACTCTCTCTATGGACAGTGGCGCTGATCTGTTGACCAAACCACGTAGTAGCGTCCTTCGGGTCACGGAACACGACCACCGTCGGTTCTACTCTCATACTCACCATTCTTCTTGGTAATGATGGACCGGGTGTAAAGGTACAGGCCCAGGACCAGCAACTGGGCCACCACGTAGAGAATTCGGATGCCCATCAGCACCTGGGGGTCCTCAAAGGGCACCTTCTTGGACACCTGCATCATGACAAGCATGATGACGAGGTTGGAAATAGCAGGGTTGACCATTTTTGCGGTTTTTTGGGGGGAGCGTTGGCTGTGTGGGTTTTTTTTAGTGGTGGCGTATGACGACAAGGAAGATCGTGGGTTTGGGGTTATGGGGGTTTTACAATACGTTGCAAGTAATAAAGTTTGCCGTGGGAAATTTCACCACCGCCAAACTGGGTCGAACGGCACACGTTATCGGAGCCATAACAATATGGAAGGTTCCAGCAGCATAGATTTGGGCGGAATAAAAAATAAACATTAAATATAAAATGAAATTAAAAAAATAAAAAAATAAAAAATTGAGAAATTGGGCGCGGAAATTCGGGAAAATCCGGGGAAATCCGGGGAAATCCGGAAAAATTGCGGCCAGAATCGTTTCTTGGAGGTGAAATTTTCGCAGATATTTGGACATGTTATAAAATAACTTTCCATCTTGGTCTCCTCACCCCAGACCTTCGGTCTACCACTCGTATTGCACGTATGTACAGTAGTGTAAATTCGGGTTGTTTGGTTGTTTAGTTCTGTCTACCTGTATGTAATATGAAGTCACGTCACGTGGCTGTGTGTACTCGGCGTTAGTTGGATTCGGGCAGATGGGGGTTCCTGTTTTGTTTATGGATTTTGCGCCGTTTTTCCCGAAAAAATAATGAAAAAATAAAAATATTTGCTCGTGATTTTCTGGCTCTTATCAGTATGGCTGGCTCGCTTCTTTTTATGGGACTGCAGGGTGTGCATGGTGGCAGTAAATTCACCTGAAATTGCAGAAAGTGAAGAAAAAAAATTGAAAAAATTGAAAAAATTGAAAAAATTGAAAAAAGACTTAGAAAAACACATGAAAGGATCCTAGGATGCCGTACAGTACCACCATTGTAGAAATATAAAATCAGTTCAGTTCCCACAGTGTCCTGTCGAGATTCCCTGTCTGATACCGTGAAACGGAAAAGTTGTCTGCAGTGAGTTAAGTACGTAGATGCAATACAAATGCCCACTCTCAATATCAGTAATAAAGACTTAAGTATACAATGCAAACCCTTGTTCAGGGATATAATTAGCTGTTCATGGGCTGAACGGGACTGAAGGACTCGTGCCGACTCATGCCGTCTCATGCCGTCTCGTGCTGTCTCATGCGCTGTTCAACATGCCCAAAATGACTGCATCAGACGAATTACAGCCCTAACTGTAGTGGATCGAAACAGCCACTGGTAAGGCAACAATAGTTGCAATAATGGTCACTACCTTGGTGGCCCACCATAGATGCTGGACGACAAAGGGACACAGAGAGTAGTCAAAGTCGTACTTGCCCTCTGTATCGTTCCAGCTGCCTGTCAGCAGGCCTGTGTTGCCGCCAAACTCGCCCATCATGCTTCGAACGGTATATTCTGACACGGCATTGCCTCTTCCACCCTCAACTGTCCAGTTTCCGTGTCCAGGATCAAAGCTGTAACTGGAAACACAACCCTCGTGATCGTGGCCAGCCAAGATAACGCCTCGAGGATCTTCCCTGCCGAAGATACCGTCAAGAAGTCGGTTGGTAGCATCCTCAGAAAGATGGTTCTGAGACCGCAGCCACTTGTACTCGTTATCATAGTACTTAAACATGGGTCCGTCGGCACAAATGCCTGCCGGCTTGTAAAGAGGCACGTGGGTCATGAGAATGGTCGACACGTCGGGCTCCTGTTCTCGAGCCTGTCTCACCATATCCACAAACATCCAGCAATCGTTTTGGAACTGCTGTTCGTAAACGGGACCGTCTAGAGCCAGATTATTGAGCACCACGACACGATACCCTTTTCTGGGCACATAATAGTTGACTCTGCCAAATCGGTTTTCGAATCGGTCGATCCGTTCACGCGTCATTTCTCCTCCATATCCAATATCGTGGTTTCCAGCAATATTGTACCACATGACGTACCCGTCATTATTTTTGACCAGAGACTCGTCAAAGATGCGCCCAAAGTACCGATCTGCCCGTCGCTCGAATTCGTCGTCCGTGATCCACTGAGAAGACAAGAGATCACCGAGCACCGACACTTGGTTGGGTTTGGTGCGCTTGGCCATGACTCGGTAGATATGGCCCAGAAAGTGGTCGTTGCCAAAGATGTCGAGGCGCGTCCGCCAGTTGGACGTGTTGGATGCTCCGCGGATCTGCGGGTCGCCAAAGGCCAGCAAATGCACCTCCTCGTGGCTCTTGTCGAGGTTCCATCCACGGTCATCTCTCCAAATGCACTCTGTCCGGTTCTGGAGATAGGGGTAATTGTAGATGTACAGGTTGAGCAGCAGCGCTGCAAGCAGTGTCACGTAGGCGGGCCAGCGAAGAAGATGAAGATGGAGGGAGATCATGGCATTATTGTGGGTGTCGAGGAACAGGTGGAATCGAGATCGCGACGTGAAATCCAACATGAAACTTAGCCTAACTTTGAGTTAGCCAGGGGGACGAAAAACAAGAAACTGTGGCAGGCTTCAGAAGCGGTAATACGGGCTCTGCAAGGTCCAAGTGAGAGGCTACATGGATGCTGTGGTGGTGAAGCGTCTTGGTATAAGTTTCAAGCCGGTATAAGTAAAACTGGGCGTTCTAACGTGACACTTGGTAGAAGAGACATTTCAACTAATGTCAACAAGACTTGGACGACATCTTACTTGACAAACTTTTGTCGACTGCGAGTTCGATTCTTGCATGTGACATTGTATATGGCTAAATTTGAGCACGGGCCCCGGCCCAGGTTACTGGTGTTCCTGTAAGTAGAATTGGAATTTTGAAAATACCAATCGACTCGCAATCTCATTCTATGGACCACCAAATCCGCCAATTCCAGTTACAATTCCTCCCCGTCAATCTACACAACACCATAGACTGCATGTGCTGTACCGTGTTGGTAAAAAAAAAAAAAAAAAAAAAAAAACATTGTGCCCTATTCTGAAAAAGATCAGGGGTCTCGTCCTGGCACCTGGCACAGCTCCGATCTACAAGAAAAAACCACCAATGAGCTCGTCTCGCCCATCTCTCCAAAATTCCACCTTTAAAACCCCTCCACGGCTCCTACATCAAATTCTGCCAACTAGCCCCGCTAACGCACGTGCTCCATACGCGTGGCAATAGGCTCCATCAGCACGCACCTTGACCAAGCATACCGTGCCAACCGCCACTCGTCCAGCTCTCTCAATCCAACCATGGAATACACAGAAATTCTTGTGGCACCTATCCGGCCCTATGTGCAGATCATCACCGAGAACCTGCCCAACCCCGTGAGCCACCTGGCCATGGATCTGCTGGGCCAACAGTGCTACGACCAACTGCTGCTGGAGGTGGACTTCACCAAGCCCGAGTGTGTCAAGCTGGCCATCTCCAAGGGTCTGGGAATCGGCATTGTGGCCATGAGCTCCATTGTGAAGCTGCCGCAGATCTTTTCGCTGTTGGCCTCTCAGTCTGCTGACGGTCTGTCTTTCGCCTCCTTCTATCTGGAGATTGTTGCCCAGCTCATTTCGCTGGCCTACAACTTCCGTAACGGCTTCCCCTTCTCGACTTTTGGCGAGACCGCGCTCATTGTTATCCAGAACATTGTCATTGCGGCGCTGATCCTGACCTACAGAAACAAAAAGGCCCAGGCTGCCCTACTGTTTGTCAACATTGCCTTCTTCGTCAACGCGCTCTTCAACCCCACCGCCAGCCTGGTCAACAACGACATGCTCAACATGCTGCAGACTGCCACCATCCCCATCGGCCTGGCCTCCAAGCTGCCCCAGATCTACACCAACTTTGCCAACAAGAGCACCGGCAAGCTCTCCACCTTTTCGGTCGTCAACTACCTGGCTGGCTCGCTGGCCCGAGTCTTCACCACCATGCAGGAGGTCAACGATCCCAAGATTCTCGCCTCCTTTGCCGCTGGAGCCGTGCTCAATTTGATCCTCATGCTCCAGGTCATCTTCTACTGGAACAACAAGCCCCGCCGGGTGTCCCAGCTTAAGAAGCGAGCCTAGTCGTGCAAAACAATGTATTGGTAGTTTATTGACATGTAGGGGGACAATGACTTGGAAACCAGCCGTCTGGTTAAGAGGATATCCGGACACCCATTCACTTCAACCACAACTAATCAAACTGGACCACGTTTCATTCCCCTATAGCTTACAGCTATGATGCTCCAGGGGTGTCTTGTGGTGTCTTATGACTGTCTTTGTTTAGCCTGGACTTCTGTTGATACTGGTCTTCCAGCCTATCTCTAGACAAATAAACACAGTATTTGGCATAGCAGACCCCACTTTTCTCTACAAGTGTCTTTCCTTCGGCCTAAATGTACTCCAGATACCGAACCACACGCCCCTACGTATGAGCATCTAATATGGTCGGCTTGAGCCCACTGAATGAGGATCTAGCTGGAAACCACTCAGTGAGATTATAGCTAGTGGTTTATAGCTAGTGGTTTATAGCTAGTGGTTTGTAGCTAGCGGTTTATAGCTAGCCTGATCCTCTTCAAATTGTATCATATCTCGATCCTCTCCCCCAAACTCCCTTTACCCTCTTGACCCTGGCTTCGATCCATGCTCAACATACGGCTTAATTATAGAAGCTCTCGGCTATGGATGCTAATCATAGTGGCTATTCTTGCCTTAGCTGTGGTTGTACTCGTACAGTACCGAGATGTGTAATGACAATTGATGCGATTAGACGCGAATATTTCGTCGATCTGATTTACTGCCGTCTGCGGTTCACGTATATTACGTTCGCTTGTTGTCACTGAGTCGAAAATATTCTCTTGTTCGGTGTTTTTTCTTTTTTGTCAAGATTTTCCACTCCCTCCAGATGCAGCCAACTCTATTTCCTTATCAATTAAGCGAGTTTTACATTTGACTGACAACGTGACACTTTCGACATCACTCTCAAATGCCGTCTCTAACATGGGATATCCAGAAACCCGTGCGCGAGGAAACCGCTCCTATACGCGGCGGCCCATCTAACACGCCGGACCACAACTACGGAGCGCTGCAACGGCCATGCACGGTGCAGCAGGAGGAAGATCGACTGATTGGAGACTTCTACAAACGACACAACAGCGTGGCCGGAGACAAGCCCGCCGACACGGGCGACGAGAAACTGGGCACGTTTTCGGGCGTGTTTATGCCAACGACGCTCAACGTGCTGTCCATTCTCATGTTCCTGCGATTCGGCTTCATTCTGGGCCAGGTGGGTATCCTCGGCATGTTTGCCCTGCTGGTTCTGTCGTACGCAATTGACCTGTTGACCACGCTGTCAATCTCGGCAATTGCCACCAACGGAACCGTACGAGGAGGAGGAGCCTACTACATGATTTCCCGAAGCCTGGGACCGGAGTTTGGAGGAGCGATTGGCGTGGTCTTCTTCTTTGGCCAGGTGCTCAATGCCGGTCTCAACGTGGCCGGTTTCTGCCAACCCATTCTGTCGTCCTTTGGCCAGAACGCAGGCGGATTCTTTCCCGAAGGATACTGGTACGAGTTCTTCTACGCCACCGGAGTGTTGCTGTTTTGCACGTCCATCTGCATGTTTGGCTCGGGTCTGTTTTCGCAGGCCGGAAAGGTGCTGTTTGTGATTCTCATTGTCGCAACGGTGTCAGTGCCGCTTTCAGTCTTCTTTGTCAAGCCTTTCCTTGTAACCAAACTTGACATCTGGTACATGGGACCCAGCTGGGACGTGTTCTCGGATAACTTGCTTCCCAGATTCACCACTGGCGCTGTGGGCTCGGATCTCCCCCCAGGTCAGATGGAGACCTTCACCTCCTTATTTGGTGTCTTTTTTCCAGCTACAGCAGGCATCTTTGCAGGTGCCTCCATGAGTGGAGATCTCAAGAGACCCTCGTACAGCATTCCCAAGGGCACTCTGTCAGGTCTGGGACTCACGTTCATTCTTTACGCCGCAACCATCCTCGGAATGGGTGTCGCTATCCCCCGAGCTCTTCTCTACAAGGATATTTCTGTCATTGAGACCGTCAACCTTTCGAAATGGCTGATTCTGTTTGGAGAAATGTCCACCTCCCTCTTCTCCTCCATGGTCGGAGTCATTGGAGCTGCCTACGTTCTCCAGGCGATTGCTAAAGACGCTCTGGTTCCTTACACGTCTTTTCTGGCGTCGGAAATCAACGGGCTTCCTATTCCAGCAGTGTTCACCACTTATATTCTTACCCAGCTCACTCTCTTCTTCCCTCTGAACAGACTGGCCACCTTCATCACCATGGCGTATTTGATGACGTTTGTGGTGACAAATCTGGCCTGTTTCCTGCTCAAGATTGCATCTGCTCCCAACTTTCGACCTTCGTTCAAGTACTTTTCGTCCACGACAGCCTTCCTTGGAGCCGTCTCTTGCATTGCCAGCATGTTTATTGCTGACGGATGGGCTTCTATCGGTGCTATTGTCATTCTGGCGTTCCTCTTTATCCTGATTCACTACGTTTCGCCCCCCAAACCGTGGGGAGATGTGTCTCAGGCTCTTCTTTACCACCAGGTGCGAAAGTACCTGCTTCGACTTCGACAGGACCACGTCAAGTTCTGGCGACCGCAGATTCTGCTGCTTGTTGACGACCCTCGGTCAGCATGGGGTCTCATCAAGTTTTGCAACTATCTCAAAAAGGGAGGCCTGTACATTCTGGGTCACGTGGTGATCACCAAGGACTTCCAGGAGACGTTCAAGGAGGTCAAGAAGCAGCAACAGAGCTGGACCAAGCTGCGCGACATGACTGGAGCTAAGGCGTTTGTCCAAATTGCCTGTTCCCCAGATGTCGTTTGGGGTGCGCGAAACGTTTTCCTAGGCAGTGGTCTGGGCGGTATGAAGCCTAACATCACCATTCTGGGCTCGTTGCGAGACAAGTCGCAACCTCTGGACCTCCACCGGGCTCAGACTATCGACATGGAGGCTCTTCCCACTGACAATTGTCGAAAAGAGTCTAACATTCGAGTCACCCAGTGGGTCAACATTATCGAGGATATAATTGCTATGCAGGGCAATGTTGCCATTGCACGAGGATTTATGGGTATGGAGCTGCCTGGCAAGAATATTAAAACAACGCAAAAGTACATTGATTTGTACCCCATTCAGATGAGCGCGCAGGTGGTGGATGAGAACGGAACCTCAACCATGACCACCAACTTTGACACCTACACTCTGATCTTGCAGATGGGGGCCATTCTTCGAACTGTTCCTCTCTGGAAGGAGCGATACACTCTGCGAGTTATTGTTTTTGTGGAGTTTGAAGATGCTGTTGAGGAGGAACGAGAACGAGTGAGCACGTTGCTCGACACCCTGCGAATCAAGGCCAAGATTCTGGTTCTGTGTCTCAACTCCGGCAACTATGCTGCGTACGAGTGCATCATCAAGGGCACTTCTAACCCTGCGGTTGAATCCAAGTTGTCTGAGCAGGATTGGTGGTCTGAGCTTGTGGAGGCTCGTGAGAGCAACAAGCCTTATGCTTTCACTCGTAAGATGGAAGAGCATAAGGTGATTGCCATTGATCATAAGAGAAGACACACGTTCTCTTCTCTGTCTCATCTCGGTGCCTCTTTCTCTCTCAGAGCCAACTCCATTTCGTCCGCAGGCACTTTTGACTCCGAGGGGTTCTCTGACTACGACGAGAACTCTTCTGTTATTGATGACGAAGAAGATGAAGATGAAGACGACACTTCTGAGCTTGAACAAAACACCTCGGCTCTTCACCGTCACAACTCGTTGTTTTCAACCTCCAGACCTCTCGACAGAGTCAAGGATAAGTCCCGTGACGACGAATCTTCCTCTGGACGGTCGTCTCCTTCCTCTTCAACTCATCACGAGCGGCACAACTCCAACAAGCCCGCTTTCACATCCCAGGCTATTCCCAAGACCAAGGTCAACGATAACGACGACGATGAGGGCAACACAGTCATGTTTGAGCATGGAGACGACCCCGCGCATCCCAATGTCTTGTCTTTCAACGACGTGCCTGCCCGAGCTCAGCATATCATTTTGAACGACATGATGGCTACTCTGAGCAGCAAGGAGGACACTGTGGTCATTTTCTCGACTCTGCCTGCTCCCTCGATGGGCACTCACAGAAGCGAACGAGAGAGTCTGGACTTTGTCGACAGTCTGGAGCTGTGGTGTCAGGACCTTCCCCCAGTGCTGCTGTTGCATTGTCAGACCATGACTGTTACCACCGCTCTTTAAGCAGAAAGAGCGTGTATCTTGCAAGGATAGAACAGATAATAACGGTCTCAACCGCGATTACTACAGGTTACACACTTAGATTTAGCATGAATATATATTTATACATTACGGAATGAAGAGCGGGAGTAGTCTCGGATGACACTGTCGATTCGGGCGAGCAGAAACATACCATGTCGGTGTTGATTACATCGCGAAATCGACCCAGTCACGATCCAAAGAAACCTCTCTGATGCGGACGGGTTGTTTCAAGTGATGTTCGACTGTGGTTGACGAGGCTAGCAGTTACGAGCCTAGCAGTGAGCTGTTTTGAGGACCCCTTGGTCTAGTTGGAGATCATCTGGAGACCAATATAACACAAGGGTAGGTCGTGGTGGCTGCAGAACCTCAATGGCTCCAGTAATACTGTGCGTTCCATCGGGGTTTCCGAGAGCCGCGACCCCTAGATGGAACCTCGGGATGATTTCAACTGTTTTTGCTGCTCGGTCAAGAGCCCATAGCCTCTCAACGACAAACCCCCTAACACATCCGTGACGGTGTCTGGAAACTTCACCGGTTCGGGACAGCTTGGAGAGAGTTACCGGACGAAGACAAGACAGCGGTCAAGCGCATGGGCTTGTGGGTGACTACGCGTTTCCGAATATCCTTGGAGAGTCGTTTCGGCGTATTCCACCAGAGAAATGACAAATTGCACACTGTTCCCGAGACACACCCGAGACTGAATACGCCGAACTTCTGCATCCGCTCGTCCCCTCGACTCTCTCTTACAACGGTCTCTTCTGATGGTTGGGCCAATGTGGAACCGTTGTCAGGGTATGTTCGTGGTTCCTACATCTATCCATCTAGTCTCCGAAGAGCACCATCATAGCCATATCTGACCATGCAAAGGAACAGGGCGGTTGACCTCGTGGTATGGAACTCGTCCACTTTTCGTGTTTCCAACTCTCAGAAAAAGAAGGCCCAGCATCTACTGGTCTTGAGACTCTCATGATAGTCAATGAAAGCACTGTAAGTGGTTTCGAATAGAATGGCAAGCAGCAATAGATTTCTTGTAGTGTCGTAGCCCTAGCTCATATTTTATAGGTCTACAACACTTGCCGCTGTCGCACAAGTGCCATTAGTATACTCTACAATACTCAAAGCTCTTGTGCAGCTCGGCGACTGCGGTCTGCTCAGCTTGAAAGGCCTGTCTAGCTCCTCTATCACTGCGCTACAAACAAAACACACAGTCTATGATGGTGGGGATGTCGTCATCATCGTAATCGTCGGGACGCCGATAACCTTCCTGGCTCGGGTCCCATCCTATGCATTATATACAGTCACCTTGCGGTGTATCATTATCGTCGTCCTCGTCGTAAAAACCACCTCCCCAAATCAGTCTCTTAAGGACACACCTCCTGCTCTCGCCACTCATCCTCTCCCAGCCGGGTGAAGATGTTTCTGTAGCCGGCGCCGTCCACGGTGCAAAAGTCGACCCGGTTGGGACACAACAGCACCACGACGAAATTGCTGAGATCCTCGTGCTCGCCGTCTACTCCTCGGGCAAACTTGTCCAGCTGCTTCTTCTTGTCGTCGCTCATCAGCGACCGAGGCTGAGGCTTTCGGAACGACGACTTGGTGGTGGGGGACAACGAATCCCACACCCGGTGGTACTCCTTGTTCCACTCCTCGCTACTGGGTGATGAGTTTGTCGATGCTGCGCTGGTGGCGCCGGTCTCATCCGACGACGTGATGCTGTCTGTGTCGCTCATGTTACCCAGCCGCGACTTGACAGCCTCAAAGTCGTCGGGCTTGGGGGAGCCTGTGGGGGACAGGCCCTGGGGGGAGCTGTTGCCATAAATAGGGTAACTTCGATCATCCACGGTTCTGTACAGTTGGTCCTTGTTCTTGTTCTCGTACAGGACCTGGCCAATGGCGTCGTAGGTGGAGCCGGGGGCGTGGGCCATGGCGGGAGTCATGTCATCGGACAGCAGTTTAGCGAAGCCCTGGATTCGGAACTGCGCGTGGTGCGCCTCCGAGTAGAAGACCGCCTCGAAGGCGTCATTTTCGGCTAGCTGGCTCGTCTTGTCCATGCGCCGGTCTGTGGTGAACAGTAGCACTCCGGTGTTTCTGCTGTTAAAGAGCCATCCACGACACACGCAGGTTCGGGCTCTGGGGCGATTCTGCTGGTCGACTGTGGCGAGCGTGAAGAGCAGAGGTCCCTCGTGCTTCTTGAAGTTGAAGACGCGCTCGAATTCGGGCACCCAGGACGGTAGATTCGACATTATGTGTTTGTGTGCGGTGGAGAGCCAATGTGTGGTGTGCAGGAGATTGATCCGAAGAAACCAAAAATTATCCCAAACCGATCTTAACTCAAACTTTGCAGCACACGCACGTGGGCAGTTGGGTGTCAAGTGAGGCGGGTGCAGCTGTGCAACTAACGGGGGAGGGTACCGCAATCTGGTGCAATCGAGGCAATCGAGGGAAAAAGAGAATGTAAAAACAGAGTCAAAAAGATCTGGAAAAAAAGGGCGAACCCATCCACCTATATATATTGCCACCCGGAACTCTACCTCCTAGTCCGTGTCACACCACACAAAGAACAACAATTCTTGGTACCCCAGATAATTAAACGCTACCTACTTGTAGTAGACGATTGTTTGTTGGCGTGTGCCCATCACATCACCATGATGGTTTTTACCCGTGCAGAAACAGCCCTACCCGCGAGTAGGGCGCATAAAGTACACACCATTCGGACTGGCAAAATGCGCAAAAACAATGCAAAAACCGCAGATTTTTCTTCATTTTATGCGTTCTTGGCTGCGACCAAGACCTCTGGGGCGCCCTTTGCTCAACGGTCACTAGACTGGCTAATTTCAGATGTCTCAAATCAACCTACTGGCTGATACTGCACCTTATACTGGTAGCGAATAAGCCCATCAACTGCAATCTACATAGCAATACTGTACCCCGCACGTAGTCGTTGAGGGTGGAAAAGAGCCGTCGAGTGTGTCATGGACCGAGTGTAGATTTCGAGCGGTTCCATGCCGTTTTCCCATCGCCCTTTGCTACCCAATTCTGAACTCCATCGTACCACCACCTCCCATGACGTCAACTTAGACCCTCTACTTTTAGCAACGTCCTCATGTCATCTGGACATTGCGGGTGAACTGTGCGAGATTTTGAGATATAAATGAGGTCTGGTCTTTTAGGACGCACGGAGAGTCTCAAACGGAACTCCACATTTGTCAATTTACAGCCTCTGCCTCGAAAAGCGCTCTGTCCCCAGTTTTACCGTTTAGTTGATAAGTAGTTGAGCAAAACCGTCCGCTGGGGGTGCAAAAGTGATGTTCCCGTGATCGCAGAGAAACAAAAAGGGTATCAAAATGTAAATGTGAAGGGGAATATTTTGAAAATGACCACCTTCCGGTATTATCTTCGTCTGTATCTGCACATTTATCCCCTACTACCCAATGCCGTTTACTTAGACTACTTTGAAAATATGCTCGCATCTAACCTTGGTTTATTTTCATTTTGCGTTCCGATTTATTTCCGCAACCTAAAGTCTCTGATTAGCCGGATGTGGATGATAGGCAAGTGCTACAACAACCGATGTCAGGGAAACAAAGACGCTAGTATGGATGACTAAGCGCTGGGTTAGCTCTAACAGACAGCTCTTTTATGTTTTTTATGTTGTTTTTTCTTGCTTTTCATGTCTGTGTTTTTCATGTTATCTTATTTCCATGTTTATTTTTTTCATGTTTATCATTTCATGTTTATGTTTTTCATGTTTATGTTTTTTATTTTTATTTTTTATGTTTTTTATGTTTATGTTTTTTATGTTGTTTTGTTCTATTTCTTCTCTGTTTGTTATATGTTTTTCATGTCTTCTCTTTCTCTTTTTTTTGACGAGCAAGTATTGAGAACAGGAGATAAATGAGCACGCGACATGTGCCAATGACCGCAGTATCTGTATGATGACGTCTGTCGCGATCGAAAGTGGCAAGTGTATAATATAGGAGCTCTTGCCCCTCAATCTTCGTACTCTCATCACTCGTCTTGTCGCTCCGTCGTATCTACAATACCCATCAATACATGTACACTTCTCCTCCGGACAATGTCTAATTTTCACCTTAAATCGGGGACACGGAAGACCGAGAGAGTATAGCTCAGTTATACTACGCACGGCACGCCTGTTTAGACCGACTCAGCCGCACATTCCTGGCTCGGAGAGCGGAGAGCGGAGAGCGGAGAGCGGAGAGGGGCCTTGTTGGGGTCGCGGCAGTTGTTGCAGGGCAACCGGCAATGCACCACAGTTCCGATATTATCGGCACTTTATTATCACAGAGGGATATATTATCGCTTATCCTGAGGGGTAGAGCGGAGATGGATAGGGCGATTATTGAGGACAAATGGGACATGGAGATTACCCAGGGGGATGGAAACGATTGGGGATGTGGATTACTACTTTAGCGGGGACCGAATGGAGGTCATCTTCAATGTACTTAACGGCTGTACTCTAACTTTTTTCTGCATACTTGTGGAGAGTCCATCTTTCTCCAACTAACATAATGTTTTCACAAGTACATACTGTACAATACTGCGGCAATTGACATACTTTGAGTTCTTCCTTTGGTGCGATACACGGAGTGAGTTATCCAAATTGATCTCCGAACGAAAAAAAGGACCGGCCCTCTGAAGATGAGAGATGATTATGTTAGAGAACTATGCCAATGAGCGCCTTCTCACTCTACATCGTAGCTGTCAATATCAGAGGTGGGAATTCTGCTCATTCGCAGTCAGTCAGTCCTCTCACAGACCATCAGACCTTCGTCAGGCATCATTTACCGATCATATATACCTCTAAAACCTCTTCACTGCACAGATCGTCAACTGCTAACAATCAAACATCTATTCTCTATGAAATTTTATCTATTCGTCCTCATCGTCAGTATCGGCAGGCTTGGGGGTTCCCTTGGGAGAATTGAGCCACTCAATGTGTCGCAGCCGTCGTCGAGACTCCCGCTCCTTGAGCTGGTTTCGGTTGAGCTTCTTCTTCTTGACTCGGACCTTGATGTTCATGGGCGAGTCGTTCTCGGCCTCAGAAGCGGCAGTGGATGGAGCAGCAGAGGAGCCTCCTGAAGCTCCTCCGTCCTCGAATCGGTCATTGGAAACGGCAGTCTTGCCCATCTGGGTCAGCTCTCCGTTGTCAACGTGCCACTGCTCGGGGCACAAAGCTCCAACAAACTCCTCGTTATGCGAAATCATCACCACTCCTCCAGCCCACTCTCGAATGGCAATGGCGAGACCTCCAAGAGAGTCTCGATCGAGATAGTTGGTAGGCTCATCCAGCACCAACAGATGGGGGTTGTTCCACATGGCGCCAGCAATGACAACCTTGACTAGCTGACCTCCAGAAAGAGAGCCCAGAGTGTTGTGGTCGGCAATGTCACCATCCAGACCAACGTCCTCGAAATGCTTTCGAATGACGGGGGGAGAAAGCTCTCGGTATCCAAGACCCTCTCGAGAAGCCTCGTGATCGTCAAACTCCTGCACCAGCTTGGAGAAGCCCTGCTCAATGAGGAAGTCTCGGGTGGCCATGGAGTTGTACTTGGGATGCAGATGCTGCCACTTGATCTCGTATTGGAAGGTCTTCTTGAGCTTCTGTCGACCAATGATGGCCTCGACGATTCGCTCACCTCGTCCATCGGGATCAATGGGCTTGGCCATCTGGGCCTTTTCCTCATCAGACATAATTCGGGTCTGCTTGAGATGCACCTCTCGATCGTCTCCATTCTGGTATCGCCACTGCAAGTACTGGTTAGGGGTCTTCTCCTTGTGCTGCTCGACATGCTGCAGCGCGTGCTGGGCAATGTATCCGATTCGCAGATTGGGGTGCTTCTCGACCTTACCCTCGGTAGGCACCACCTCGCCGGTCAGCACCTTGATGAGGGTTGACTTTCCAGCTCCGTTGGGGCCCAGAACGGCGACTCGAGACGACATGGAAAGCGAACAAGAGGCGTTCTTGAGAGAGGGCTTGGGGGCATTGGGGTAGGTGAAGGACGCATCAACAACTCGGGCAATGGCTCGGGTGTTGGATCGAACACCAGACAGAATACCGGGAGGAGGGAAGGCCATCTTCAGGTTGGTGTCGGTCAGAGTGTAGTAAGACTTACCCTCGGGTCGGACCTTGACAAAGTCGGCCAGGTTACCCTTGTAGTAGACGAGCTTCTTATTTTCGTAGTGAGCAATGTCGGTGCAGACGGCATCCAGGAAACCAGAGTCATGTGACACGATCAGAGAGGTGATGTCGGTGTGGGCCACAAGGTAGTCCTGCAGCCACTTGACGTTTCCAACATCCAGGTGGTTAGTAGGCTCATCGAGCAGCAGAATGTCGGCCTTCATGAGCATGGCTCGTGCCAGCTCCAGCTTCATCTTCCATCCTCCAGACAGAGCGCCCACGTTCTGGGCTCGTCGCTCCTCGTTGAAGCCAACCTCCGCCAGAGCGTCAGCGATCTCGTCCTTCTTGACGTGGGTGAGATCAGGATCGGAGGCAATAAAAGAAACCAGATCCATATCTCCCTCGTCGCCCTGCAGCTTGTGCTCGACGAAACAGGTTCGCAGCTCTGACTTGTCGGGGAAACCCTCGAGCTTACCGTTGGCAATGGATCGCATGAGAGTGGACTTTCCGGCACCGTTTCGGCCACACAGACCGTATCGGTGACCCTTGAAGAGTCGCAGCTTGGTCTTGTTGAGCAGCATTCGTCCTCCGTAAGCCAGAGAAAAGTTGGCGTTTACAATCTCAATACCCTCGGCAGAAGTGTCCTCAGCAGGACCCTCCTGGAACAGCTCCTGGTATCGGTCAAAGATGTTCTCCTTGAGCTTGGCCTGGTCAAGAGTAGGCAGGTAGGCCTTGAAGTTGTCATCCAGACGGGCCCACTCTCGCACAGAAATGTTAGTGGCAATCAGAGTGGCGGCGTAAGTCTGCTCGATAGGAGGGATGGACTGGCCACCGCACTCAGTGATTCGCAGCTCCATCTCCTCGGTGGAAACAACCTTCTGGGCTCGGTTCTCCTCGTCCTTGGCGTCCTCAATAACCTTGAGGGCCTTACCGGCGAGCTCTCGCACCTCGGGAAGAGCGGCTCCCTCGTACACCTTCTTGACGGGGGGCAGAAGCTGGTCGATGAAGGGCTTGATTTCTCGAGGGTCGTGGACCAGTCGGGTCAAGTTCTCGACGACAATGACGGACTGTCGCAGTTGCTCCTGAGAGGAGGAGGTCTGGTTGAGAGATCGGGTCATGATGGGCACCAACAGAGACAGAGCGGGAGCGGTGACCTCGGCAACAAAGGTGACCATGGACAGAGCCTTGACACAAGAGGGCACCTTCTTGGGGTCGCCCAGAGTGTCGACAATGAGCTCGATTCGGGGAGAAATATCCTGGTTATCGAGGACAGCCACCAGCTGCATCAGGGTCTTCTTACCCTCCTGAGCAAGCTCGGGCTTGAAGTCGTGGAAACAGTTGGTCAGGGTGGGGACACCAGCCAAGAACTGGACCTCAATGACGTCGGCGGGGCACAACTCAATGATTCGCTGGACCAGCTTGAGAGCTCCGACCTTGGACTGCCACTTGGCTCCAGAGTCGAGGAAAGTGAAGAGCTTCTCGAGGAGAATGGAAGCTCGGCCCTCCTCGGGGATAGCGCCACATACGGCATCGATGGCAGCCTGGGCGGCTCGCTTGACCGAGTTCTCCTTGTCGGTGAGCAGATCAAGGGGCACGTTCAGGGCCTCAACAAGGTAACCCTCAATGGAGGTGTGGGGCTCGGATCCAAACTTCTTGGCCACGGCGGAGATGAGAGAAACGGCGCCCTCTCGAGAAAGAGCGTTCTTCTTGTGCTTGGCCAGAGCCGAAATGCTCTCCACCAACTTGAGGTCGGAGGCATCCTGGGAGGTGTTGATCAGATCAATGATGGAGTTGACGCCTTCCTTGACCTCGCCAATGGACTTGGCGTTCTTGATGGCCTCCACGTAGGGGACCACGGGAGAGTCAATCTCGTTGACCGCCCGCTCCAGAGACGCCATGGAGGTGGTGGAGGATGACGGAGTGAGGTTGGGGGTCTGCGACGGCGTGTAGTCGACCTTGCCGTACTGGTACTCGTTGGGCCGGTCACGGGGGTTGTCCTGCGAGGGCACAAACGCCTGCCCGGGCACAAACGCCTGTCCAGGGGTGAATTTGGGGGGCATGTTTGTAGTGATGAGAAAGCTGCGTTTTCACCGACACGGGAAATTTTATCATGAATTTTTTTTAACCTTTGACTGTAAATGTGTGTCAACCTTATACTGGTTGGGAGGATACACCAAGGAGGGAAATACAGTAAATCAAAGGGGGGAGGTTGGATATGTTCAAAATGATAGCGACGAGTAGGGTAAGAAGAGCACCCGCAGCCAACGATGCATTTCGGTACATGTCGGCCAACAATGAGCAACGATGGCACGTGCTTGCCCCCTCGCTTGTCGCTCCCTCCGCCATGCATCCACTGATAGGTCATCTACAGGACATCGCAGAAACCATGCGGCTTGGTCGCAGCCAACAGGCGACCTGGATTGCCACGCACATGGACAAGTGGCCAATGAGAAGAGACTGGACAGGGGTAGTTAGTCATCGGAGTCACGTGACTCCAAAGGCAGTCGTGGGGGGGGTTGGTACCGGGTCATGTGACTGCACAACTGTCCACCGGGTCTTTTTGGTGCTGTTATGTTTTTGGTATGTACTGTACTATACTCATACATTTTTCTTCGGTTGGCACGTGGAACATACGTTCAAAAAATATCCTGACGGTGGGACACGCTGGAGGAGCGGTTGGGGGGGCGATCGCGTTGAAAAATATATCTTTGCAATCGGCGTTCGCTTCTCTACATTTCTGTGCTCTTTGTTTTCTGGTCGGCTGTTGTCTTCGTCGGTTTCAGCCAACCCATTCACTCTTCAGTTCATATCATTTATCCCGCGCCAAATGAAAGCATAAGTAAATCATAGCCGAAAACGAGGTCTATTTAACAAGGCCCCTTGAAAAATTTAACAAAGTCTAATGAAAATTTTAACAAAGTCTAATGAAAAATTTAAAAGTCTATTGAAAAAATTTATAGAACTTGGTGGGAAATATTGACCTGAATGTTGTTCTGGAGGGAGCTTGGCGCGAGTACTGTATTGGCACCCAATGCAAATGGAGATCACGTGACTGTCTCAGACATTTGTACGTACTCTGAGAGACAGGGTCAAGTCGAGTCAAGTAAGTCAAGCAAGTCAAGTAAGTCAAGTAAGTCAAGTAAGTCAAGTAAGTCAAGTAAGTCAAGTAAGTCAAGTCAAGTGATGCAAATCGACCTCATCGGACATATCGCAAATCGGGAGCCAGAACTATCGTTGAAGTGTCTTTCGGGCTATTGCAACGAACGTTTCCGTTCGTATCTGCTTCTTAGGCAGGCTTTCTATATGGGTGGAAGCATCGTAGATGTTAGCCGGAACTCTAACTTGTACCTCGGGTGAAATGTGGGGAGGAACAGCAGTGTGTGCTCGTAATAGGCCTGATGGGTGGTGTTCGGCTTTTTGCCGGCATAAAGTCATTGGTCGGCTTTTTGTCAACGAGGGCCATACGGTCAACTAATGAGAGATTCAGTTTGACTCATGAGAACTGTACGAGTATGAGTATGAGTTAGCGGTACATGTTACTACTTGCAGTACCTTCGTCTATTACTGTCCAGCTTCGAACTTCAGACTGGATCTCTCACGTGTCGTAAGTGATTTCAGTGACCTCCATCTTCTCTCTTCATTTCGTTGGTCTCAAAATAGTCAGTCAACACATTGACCAGATTTCCAATCTACAGGACATTCCAATTGAACTCGACTTACGGTTTACCGATTTACTAATTATAAAACTTGACACAATATGGCTCAATCAAAGAGCTCAAGCTAAGAAAATGGCCGCTATGCAGACATTTAAAGACATCGCTCCTCGAGCTTCATGTCGTTGTTGGGCTTGAGTCCAATGAGAGCTCGCATGAGGTTCTCAAGAGCGGCTCGCTGCTTGTTAAGACCGTTGACGGCATCGAAGCCAGGTCGGGTCAGAGGAGCCTTGAGCCAGTAAGACAGGAAGGAAAGGACAGAGTGGAACTTCTGGAAGTCACCCTCCTCGCCCTTCTTCTTGTAGGAGACTCGGGACAGGAACTCAGCCATGATGACCAGATCGATGATCAGGGGGGTGGCGAGCAGAGAGTCCTCACAAACGTTGTGGATGGAGATGGTGTTGTGACCACCAAGCATGAGCTCGGAGTGGTACTCATCCATGGCAACCTTGGAATCTCCGACAGCTGGCACGTACTTGATGACAATGCAGTGGTCAACAGAGTTACCGTTCTTGTCGTTGTACAGCAGCTGGTTGGACTCGATCATGTCGTCAATGACAGAGGCCTTGGAGATCTCCTTGGATCGGAACTGCTGGGGAGCAGACAGGTTGAAACCGTCGTTGTTACCCAGATGGTTGTAAGAAGCGACGGAAAGAGGCTTGATACCGGCATCGACCAGGAACTGGGCAAGGACGGACTTGAGC
The DNA here is from genome assembly GCF_001761485.1 of Yarrowia lipolytica. Lineage (NCBI taxonomy): Eukaryota > Fungi > Ascomycota > Dipodascomycetes > Dipodascales > Yarrowia > Yarrowia lipolytica. The sequence goes on along the minus strand of NC_090771.1, from coordinate 580,848 downwards.
TTGGTCTGGCCAGACTTGAAGTCATCACCTCCAATGTAGGCGCCCTCTCGCTCGGCAAGCTCGATGCAGCCGGGAACAAAGGTGTTCTGGGGGGAACCGTTAATGTAGGGGACGCCCTCGAGAATGGAGGCGACGGCAAACACGGTGGAGGGGGCAATCTCCTCGTGGGACTCCTTGATGGACTTGAGGAGGTTGTCGGCGGTGTCGTTGACACCGTCGATGAGGTTGGCGTATCGCTCAGTGTTGGCGGTCCAGAGAACAATCACCTTGTCGAGTCCGTTCTTCTCCTTGAACTCCCGGATATCCTTTCGGATGTGCTCGACGTGGGCCCACTTATCGGTGCCCTCGATGACGTTGTCAGCTCGCTCGCCCTGGTTGGCAGCAATGAAGTCGGGGTAGTAGACGGACTTCATGGGGGTGATGGGCTGCAGGTGCTTGGCCACCTGTCGCTGCAGGTCGTACTCCAGAACCTTGGCACGCTTCATGGCGTCGGACAGGTTGAGAGAGGAGATATCCCAGCCGCCAAGGACAAAGTCGTTGGGGTGCAGCATGGGGAGGACCTCAGAGAAAGGGGCATAGACGTCCTTACCGTCCTTGTCAACACCAAGCTTGATGGTGGAAGCCTGGGTGACGGAGCCAAAGTAGTTGGGCTCGATCTCGCCATTCTTGGTGTTGAACTTGATGTTGTGTCGGTTGGCGGCAACAGCGGCAGCAAGGGTGGTACCGTTGTTTCCTCCGAGACCGACAAGCATCAGACCGGTCTTGGGGACAGTCAGGTCGACCTTGAACTCGTAGTCAGTGGAAGTGGGGGTCACCTCGTACTTGCCATCGGCGGACTTAGACACGGTAGCGTTGTCGTAGGTGTAGGTGGAGTAGAGGTTTCCATCCTTGATCTGAGTTCGATCAGTGTTGACGTGAACGGAGGTGATTCCGGACTTGACGGCGCCGGGGTTGCCAGCAATGGTATCAGCAGAAGGGGACATTGTTGATGTTTAAAGAAGTTGAGTAGATTTCGTTGTTTTGCACGTAGTGGTTTTAGTACACTATTATTATCTCACCCGAACCGGAAGCAGGAGAAGAACGAGAAGACTGGAAGGGGTGGTGTGCGGAACCGAGGAGATTGGCAAACACTTTGGTAGTTGTAGGTCTGCTAAGGGAAGATCTCTTAACAGAAGGTTGACTGAAAATGTTTTGGTGGTGGGTCTACTGGGGGCCCCTACTGGAGTATATATACTCCGGAGTACTGATAGGGTTTAGGTTGGGGGATGGTGGTGCACTTGTACAATAAGACAAACGACTGTAAGGGGGGTTGGGGGTTGGTGGGAGGTTTCTGGGGTGGTTCAAACGGGGGGTTTGTGAGGCCCGGAGGGGCTAAAACCCGGGAAATATACGTATTTGGGCCGTCTGGTTGCGTTTCCGGGCTTCAAACGGCAAAATTCCCCCGAAAATCGCCCCCTTACCTCCCCCCAAATCATTGCTATAAACCCCTCCATCCCACCTCTTTATCCAACTTTATTCAAACAAGACCAACCAATTGCACTCGTGCATGCTCAGACCAGACGTGGCAGCCGATAACGTGAAAGATAGGTGCAAGCCGGGGCAAGAGGAAGGAGGTTGTCGGCGGCGTCTGCGTTCTATTGACCGACGTGTGTGTGTTGCGTCTGTCGTCTGTCGTCCGTCGCGTCTCCTTCTTCCCTCTTGTCGCAGTCTCCACTACTTTGTTGAAAGGGCCGTAAAATTTGCTTCTCTTTTGCGACACCGGGCCATCTCGAGAATATCGCTCAAAGAGGATGCATCTCAGCCTGTTGGGCTCAACGGCAGGGTAAGTTTACTCCATGGGAATGGGACGTGACAAACTTAGTCTGGGGAAGGGGTATTGTACGGTGTTGATTGTTCGGATCATCCAAGTATAGTACTTTTACGCTACTCATGTCTACAGTTCATGCTACAGACTAGAGCTCCTACAAGAAGTTACTCCCTTTCTCCTACAACTCCTGTTCGTACTCCAGTTAAACTAGTGTTTGGCATGAGACATGACTAACCTGGTGAGGGTTTGGTTTGGTTAAAGATTCTACAGTGTCTGTTGCCGTCTCGTTATTCGTCTGATTCTATCTCTCTTTTTTTTATCCTCCTATCCCCCTATCTCCTATCCTCCTATCCTCCTATCCTCCTATCTCCTATCCTCCTATCCTCCTATCCTCCTATCTCCTATCCTCTCCCTCTTCTCTCTCCTCCTATCCCACGTTACCCAGCCGGGGAATTACCGACTAAAGCCGCACGTCGTAGATGTGCAGGGACGCATGGGGGCTGAGTCGGTAGTCGGGTGTGAATCGCGCAATGGTTCGCCAGAGACCAAGGCGGTCGCGTACCAGTTCGGTGCGAGGAAGAGCTGGTACGATACTGTAGCTCGTCAGGATCTGTAGCTCAGGATCTGTAGCTCAGGATCTGTATCTCAGGATCTGTAGCTCAGGATCTGTAGCTCAGGATCTGTAACTCAGGATCTGTAGCTCACAGGCCTTTTTACAAATAGGTACATTATACCACCTTGTCTGTTCTGGTGTGTCAATGGTCAGTTGTACAGGCGTATCGTACAGGCGTATCGTACAGGCGTATCGTACAGGCGTATTGTACAGTTGTATCGTGCAATGCACGTCCATACTGGACTCAATGTGGCGCTTATGTCAGCGAGCGGAAATGCCAACATGCAAAAATTGTTTTGCAACCTCGGTTCATCCGGCGAGTCCTGTTTGGATCCGAGTATGTTTGCAGTCTACAAGGCACGTTTCAGAGGTGCAGTGCAAGTGTAAACTACAGCATCAAACGCGCAGTACATGCGATACAAGTGTCATTTTTGGACAACAGACAATAGAAGGTCGTGGAATGCCTTGTGGACGACAGACGATGGAAGGGTGTGGAATGTCTTGTGGACGACAGACAATGGAGGTCGTGGAATGTGTTCTTGCCGACCGTCTTGCGTCCTACGAGTTGGCTCTGACTGGGGCTCCTGTATCGTTGGTTCGGGGTGCTGCACCAATTCTCCTACTCTACTCCCTCCACGTGATAGCGTCGTATAATCGGTATCAGTGAAACAATCAGGGCCAGTGTTTAGAATTCGACTAGCGTGGCATCCAAGACAGTGGGGCGGCGGGGTTGGCTCGTCCAGCGAGGTTATCGCACTGTATTGGATGTAGACTTTGATATCGAACCGAATGTGCTACAGGTGGTGATGTGAGTGCCAACGAGGGGAGGCTAATGGATGTGGCGGAACGAGTATTTATAGTGAAATGTTGAAGTAGTGTGGATATACGTCAAAGAGTGGTGAACAGTGAGCGTCGGAGTGGTGAACAGTGAGCGTCGTAGTGGTGAACAGTGAGCGTCAGAGTGATGAACAGTGTCAAAGAGCGTCAGACCGTCAGACCGTCAGACCGTCAGACCGTCAAAGAACGATACAGATATCTATCGCTCGCGCAGACTTACCGTACTCGCTCCCTCACCTCTTGACCCTTCAACTCTGTGCTTGTTCACTTCAAACGCACTTTTCGGTTGGGCGATCATGTAACCATGACGCCAGACTCCGCACTCCAGACTCCAGGGCATAAGCAGCCAGTTATTGCTTCCACGCCGAGCCCAAATGTGCACAAAAGCCGTGTCCCAGCTCAAATACGCGGTCTAAACACACCTTCTCTCGACTTTGGGCCCAAAATCCTTCATATCGTGCGGAAAATGACTTGCAAGTGAATTGCAAACTGCAAAGAATTGGAAACAGAGTTGCAAAATGGGTTTGGTGAAAAAGTATGATAATCACCAAGGTTAGACTAAGAGTTGGAGCAACATTCCGGTGTGAAAACTAGCGGTGCAAAAAAAGAACAGGATCGGACTAAAAAAACCAACTCCAAGTTGCCCCAGCAACCTCCCCCCAGTCCCCCCTCCTTCCAGCTCCACTGTCACCCTAGCTCTCTCTCTCCACCACCCACTTATGGCGGAACTATCGCACCCCCTCACCCTCGTGCTTGTCCATGGTATGGCGGCTTTTGACTTGCGTTCCCCGGCCGCCACACACACTCTCTTTCTCTCTCTCGCAGGTCCCTTCCTCTCTCCACGAAGCTCATTTACGGGGTACATATACTGTTCTCAGGCAATGCAATGTATGGAGATAATGGGGTGGTTGGCCGCGAGGGGAGGGGCGGGATGTGTGGGGATCACGTGACTCGCCCGGTGTGTCTGTGGGCTCTGCTATTCTGCTTCCTCTCTCTCTTTGTCTGTGTCTTCATAACCTGTATCTATAATATCGCTCCCTCTAGTGTCTCACTTCTCTTGCGCTATCTCTTCCTGTACCCACTTCTCTCCTCCTAACCTTGTTTGCAACCAACTCTCCTATCGCGACTCTGACAGACACGCTAGGTGATATCCAGACAAACGACACAGACGGTAGAGACAGATAATCCAGCGACACATCCGACACACACGACACACACGACACACACTACACACACGACACACACGCCACACACGTCCCACAACCGACATAGACACACACACGGCTTCAACTCCTCCATGTCACTGTCAATTCCCCTCCCCACATCGGGCCCGTCTCTACCCCCGTCGCCACCACAGAACATGTCCACGCTGGCAGCAGCGTGCAACGACGACTCGGGCAAGTCGCGAGCAGGCTCGCCGGCGTCCGTGTGCCCCAACTCGCCCCCGACCCCGCCGTTCAAGGAGGTCACCTGTCAGGGCGACATGGACCACATGGACGTGACCGAAGACCTGCTGACGGAAAGAGAAGCCCAGTCGCAAGACGCCCCGCCACACGATACCCAAACGGCGCCACCGACCCCGGCGGTCGCGGACGCGGTGCTTTCAACCTCCACCTCGGCCCTGCCGTCGCCCCCACTGCGAAAGTCGGCGCTGCTGGACTCGGCCAACTGGTCCATTCTGACCCACTCCCCCCCAGTCATTGGCATAGACACAAAAACACTCGTGGATGCCATTGACTTCCATTACTCCACACGACTCCCCCGGGTGGATAAAATGTTCCCCTGGCTCCACGGCCTGCACCCCAGCAACGTGAACCAGCGCACCTTCCTGCACCCCAACCGTCGCGTCAACAAGGAGTTCACCACCGAGTTCATCCCCAACAACTCGTCGTTCCCAGTGTCGCAGGCGCCGGGAGCCTCCACCCCGCTGCCCTCCCACAAGGACATCCCGTCCGAAGTGCGCGGACTCATCATCGTCAAGGCCAACAGACGGCAGGTCGCCGCAAACACCCCCGTGCAGTACAACGGGTTTGGCCACGCCATGAAGGGCGAAACCCTCAGAGAGGCCCGCCACTCGGGCTCCATCATCGGCACCATCTTCCTGGAGGACTTTTTGGAGGGCGACGCGGAAAAGGAAGACTTCCAGGACAAGTTCAAGTTTCTGGACGCGCCCGAGGGCATCTCGCTGCGAAAGTTCCAGATCCAGGTCGCCAAGTGGGCTGTCATCTCCGACATTGTGCTGTACGACTCGGCCGAGGGTCTCACCCCGCGGCTACTCAGGCTCGCCGAAATCGTGTCTGGCGCTCAGCGACGGTTTGCCGCTGAGAATGAAAAGCTCCACCAGGTCTACCGCACCTTTGTGTTCACGGACTCCATCACCCAGCTGGAGCAGGAGGCCCCCCACACTGTCACCATGTCGCACAATCTCTCCCCCGACGAGATTGACGAGCAACGGCTCAAGAACTGGGATGCCAACCTTCTATTCCATGAGCGGGTCGAGATCTCTATGATGTCTACCGCCACTCCTATCGCCTGCGACGTGTGGCTGGGAAACACAACCGACTTTGATGCGTACACAGCATCTCTGTCTGCAGCCAAGCAGGCCAAGCAGGTCAATAAGCATCACGGCGACATTGATGCGGCCGCAGTCAAGGCCCCCGCCAACTGGGTGACCATTATTGACTGCCAGGAAAATGCCCGACTAGTTCCCCTGGCTGTGTTAGACCAGTACATTCGGGAGGCTGAGGCATGCATTGTCGACCCCTCCCGACGACTCTCGCCTCTCCAGCTAGGCTTCCCCTCTTCGGGATCAATTCCCATCCAAGCCCTGACCCCCGAAAACGTCTATTCCATCATTAACGTGTGCAAACTCATCTATTTGCGATCTAAATGCACATATGGAGGCAAGCCTGCCGCATCTCTAGTCTTTTGCAATGATGGATATACTGAGACGTCGCTTCTGGCGCTCATTTTTCTCATGTACTCCACCGGATGCCGTGCCCCTCAAGCGTGGGTTGATTTGCATGTACAGTACAAGCGGCCGTTCTTCTGCTTCCCCATTGATGTGACTGTGGCGTCTGCTCTTCAGACTGCTTTGCACAAGTACTCGCCTGCTCTAAACGAGAAGCTCTCTTCTGGAGCAGAGTACACTGGCATGCCCCCCAACCTTATGTTCCTATCGGACGATGAGGATAACGGCTCTGTGCGACATGAAGACTCGTGGTTCAACCACTTTGACGGCTCCGTGCCCTCTCGAATCCTGCCGCATTTGTACCTCGGCTCCTTGGATCATGCTTCCAACCACGGTTTGATTCAGAAGCTTGGAATCAAGCGGATCCTGTCTGTTGGAGAGCCTGTGCCTTGGGCTATGGCCGAGGATGCTGATGAAGACGAGGAGATTGACCTGGAGGAGGAGGCTCGCAAGGTGGCCCATGATCCAGATCTTGTTAAGCTGGTGCGACAGACTCAGGAGCGTCGAGAGGCCCGAAAGCATCTCTCTCGCGTGCTGTACGTGTCCAACATCCAGGACGATGGCATTGACGAGATCACCGACTCGCTAGCGCAGTGCCTGGACTTTTTGGACGAGGGATACCGGCTGGGTGAAATGACGCTGGTGCATTGCCGAGTGGGAGTTTCTCGGTCGGCTACGGTTTGCATTGCGGAGGTCATGAAGCGGCTTGGCGTGGGGCTTCCGCGAGCGTACCTGTTTGTGCGTGTGCGGCGGCTCAACGTCATCATCCAGCCCAACCTGCGGCTCATGTACGAGCTTGTCAAGTGGGAGGAGCGTCATCGGGATCAAGGTGAGGGCTGGTTGCGAGAGGTTGACTGGCACATTCTCTGTCGTGAGATTGCCAACATGAACCGGGTTTATATTCCCGAGTAAGGACGGTCGAGGACGCGGATCGTCTCGAGTAATGGGTAGAAAAGAGAGACCCGGATTTGTTATGGGTTTTATTAGTTTGTTTTGAATTATTTATAGGGATTTGGCGTTAATACACAGAGAATAATGGTATAGATGGGCGTATTTTGTAGACACTCTTCCTAGTCAACTACTTTCCAACTAAACTCCAACCACATTAGATGACCATAGCTCACAGGACTGGGACGGATATAGTGCATGTGAGCCACACGATGGTCGTTCATGGACATTGTATGATTGTCAACCAACTCAGAAGTCTTCACACATGTGATGATCTCCGCTACCTTCAAATTTGCACTTTCAACAGAGGTGCTTCAGATTATCACCTCCCAAGAATATATACTTAGAATACCGTACAAGTGAGACATGAACATAACTCACACAGTCGAAACTTCAGCAGTTTTGTACCACAATGATAGCACCAACTCCAACTATACAATGGTGCAAATCTTTCGGCAGTATCTTGTCCAGAACCCCCACATTATACCCTGCTAAGTGTCATGTTCTTACACTGTACCCCCTTTGTTCAGTTAATGGACGTCTGTCCTCTTCTATGTATTATATCAGGTAAAGTACATACAAATACATGATTGTCTGGCACACAGATCTTGGTGGCAAGATCTCGGCGTGTCATATGCCTCATACTGTGGCGCGCTCGGCACCTGTCCTTCTCAGGAACCCCAACGAGCCTGTACAACAGAACGTTGCTCGCATCGTCCTATACGCATCCATTCTGTCCGCAGTTCTCTAGCCGACTTAGATAGCATTCCGCCTGGTCATGTTGTCAAACCGAGAGAAAGTGTATCCAATGAAGGGCAGATCACTGGATCGATCGCTTCGAGAGCTCTGCTGAGGGTACTCGGACACATCACCAAGCTCATCGGTGGGGAAGTAACTGGTGTCAGTGATACTGCTCAACTTGGGCACGAAAGGCGCGTTGAACTCCCGGATAGACGACCAGTCGACGCCTCGGAAAAAGGGATGCGATTTGATCTCGTTGGCGCCGCCGATTCGACCCAGACGGTTCTCGGACGAAGTCAACAGCCGCCTGATGAGATCCTCAGATTCAGGAGAAAGATGCACATCATCGGGGAATTGCAACGTCTCTCGCCAGTTGATGATTTTGTGGTAAGTCTCTCGGGGCTGCTCGGAGCAGAACGGAGGCCATCCAACCAGGCACTCAAACATGATGGCTCCCAGAGACCACCAATCGCACTCCTGGCCGTAGCCCTGATGCACAAAGATCTCCGGTGCAATGTAGTCTGGCGTTCCCACGGTGGAGTAAGCCATGAGACGTCGGTTCTTTCTCCACGTGGAAATCTGCTGTCGCATCGTCAGGTGGATGGAATCGTAAGTCGACTGTCGGTTCGTGTTTTGAGGGGGACCCATCTGTGTGGCTGGGTTGGAGGAAGTGCCGTCCTTGAGCTTCTTCCAATAGGCCGACGAGTGGGTCTTGTGGAAGCCTGTGGAGAGACCGAAATCGGACAGCTTGATGTGGCCCGTCTTGTCGATCAGAATGTTGTCGGGCTTAATGTCTCTGTGGATGAAGCCTAGCTTGTGGATCGCTTCGATGGCCAGCACGCACTCGGCAATGTAGAAACGGGTAATGTCTTCGCTGAAAACGTCGTACTTGATGAGCATGGTCATGAGATCGCCACCGGGAAGGAACTCCATGATCAGGTAGAGGTACAGGTCGTCCTGAAACGAAAAGTACAGCGAGACGATCCAGGGGGAGTCTGAGTCCGCCAGCACGTCTCGCTCGGCCTTGACGTGCGCCCATTGCTCCTTCATGTCCATTTCCTTCTTTAGCATGGTCTTCATGGCGTAGATTTTGCCATTGTCTCGCTTCTGAACCAGCCGCACTTCTCCGAACGCTCCCTTTCCAATCACCTTGACGGTGACAAAGTCTTCCAGCGCCATTCTTGTTCGTCGCATACGCAGATACGCCGTTTCTTTCTTGCCGTAGTTTGTGAGCACCCGGTTGCGTCGTTCTTCCGACGTGGCCTGCTCGACGGAGGCCTCGGCGGCGGATCTTCGCTGGTGGCGCTCGATAGCATGCTGCACAATGCCCTTGTAGTAGGTGCTGATGACCTGGGTGGTGTTGTGGGCTCGGTCTCGGGCCGTCTTGGACAGCAGATCCGGCCGGGGTGTGAAGTTGACGTAGTCACTAGGCTGCTGTTGAGCCACAGACTGTTGCTGTGGTTGTTGTTGCTGCTGTTGATGCTGTTGATGCTGTTGCTGTTGCTGTTGTTGTTGCTGTTGCTGTTGCTGTTGCTGTTGCTGTTGCTGTTGCTGTTGCTGTTGATGCTGTTGCTGCTGCTGTTGGTACTGGCTGTGCTGTTGCTGCTGGTACTGCTGCTGGCTGTTGTACTGTTGCTGGTTGAACTGCTGCTGCTGATCCAGAGACGTGTTGGACTGGTTGGAGTTCTGCTGATACAGCCCCGACGGAGGCGGCATGAGGTTGTGAGGCTGCTGCGACCCGTACATGGGCTGGCCCTGGCCAGGAACCCACTTGTCTGTCATCTTGCTTGCTTGTGTGGAGAGCGGTGTGGGTGTAGTTGTAGCTAGTGTGGTGTCTGTCTGGGTCCAACTATCCGAGTGTCTCTCTGTGTGTCTGTGTGTGTGTAAAAGGGGCTGGGTTAGGTGACGTGGAATTATGCAGGAGAAAAGGTTAACGTGTGTGAATGTAGAGGAACACCAGACGGGTGGAGAGGGGAGCTGAAGGGTGCGAATATATAGACGGTGACGGGTTTTGTGTCACACGCCACACGCAGGACTGTCTCTTTTTCTTTTTCTTTTTGCCCCCGAATTCGGACCACAACAACACGTATTATTGCAACATTAAAAGTCAGTTCGTGACAGACAGATGAGGCACACCAAAAATAATGTGAAATAGTTAATCGCAAAAGGGCGGTCTGATTGGAGGTGGATTTGGGTCGGGAACGCGACAAAAATAGTGATTTTTGTACACATGGGTGTCTCTTCCTGGTTGTATATTTTTTCTTCAATTTTCCCCAACCTTTTTCTCCACTTTTATCCGATTTTACACTGATTATTCCCCCCACCATACGTGAGCCTATTTGTGGGTAATTAATATTATTTTCGCTCTGTTTTAAAGAAAAAAAGCAACTTGAGGCCAAAAATACGGCTACAACTATCAGTTCAAAAATAGTACAAAATACAAAAATATTAAACCGGAAAAATCAACGCCCCCATTGGTCGATAACTATCCCTATCTGTGATCTCAACGACTTTCATTGTCAATATTTGCATCGGTTGATTTTGCAACCTGCCCCGGGTGTTTTTTAAATATTATTTTCCTATTTTGAATCTTTTTTTACTGTTTTTCTTTTTCCTTTTTCTTTTTTTAGTATTTTTCTTTTTTTTTCTGTTTTTCTTTTTACGTGACTTTTTTACGTAGCCTAATAGTGTTGATCTACGCGTACAGCAGAACGACATGCTCGGGATGAACATGAGACACAGACATGGTGGAGAAGATCTGAAACATCTAGGAAGATCAGAAAAGTGTGTGTATTACTATGGATTTATTTCCCATCCTCTAGGAGCAATATTCGCCAAGCTAGAGTGATTTACATCTCTGGTGACTACTCAAAGCGCGTAAAACCGCCCCGAGCGAAGAGAAAAATCACACAATAAGTCAACCAGACGTTCTGAATCGGAAGATGTAGATAATTTGATGTGACCAGATGGTTGGTAGTGTCACCGCTGTCCTCCTACGTTGCATGTTCGTTCTCCTTGATAATCACGGAGTAGACAAGACCTGGTAAGAGATATCTCAACTATTCTTATACCATTGTCATCGGACAGACCAGGGCTTTCCAATGGTACCATAGTTTCGCTCAAACATCCTCTCTTCGCGTCGTTCTGCTCGTAACCTCATGCGCTCTCCCCTGCTCCTACAATAGAACCCTCCCTCCCCCTCAACATGTCAATATCATAAATCATATTGTCCTGGCTCTTGTTCGACGCCTCCATAGCCCATGTCCTTCCCTATAAATACTAACTGGCCTTGTCAATCTCCTCGAGTCGAGCCAGAACGACCTTTTTGCTGGTTTCTTCGAGCTCGCCGGCCAGAAACACCTCGTCGAGGATCGCATACACCTTGTAGAAGTTGAAGACAAGATCCAGCTCGCAAACGTTGCCGAAAAACGTGTCCAGCACCTCCACAAACAGATGGATGGCCTCCAGGTAGAAGAGCTCATTGTCGGATTCGTCGACCACAATGCAAAAGAAAAGTCCCGCGTACCGGCGGTAGATGACCTTGTAGTTGCCCAGCTCCACAAAATTGCTCTGGTATCGCTGATCTCGGGCGGCCACCAGCCGATGCACCTCTCCCATCAATTTGATTTTTTCCGTGTCCTGGGTTAGTCCATGCGGACAAACGATATATGGCTGTGTTCGTCTGGATCTTGCCGTTCGAATGGTGGTGCTTCCATCTTGATCGCAGCACTCCTCGCCGAGTTGGTCAAGATGAAGAAACCTGGGAGCCCCATCATGTACTCACCGAATACGCATTGTACCACTTGGCAAGTCGCGTTTTGCCCTGTCGGTTCTGTACCAAAATGTACTGTAACACCATTATGACGGCTTTGTGTCGCGAAATGTCGTGTCACCGCTGGTCGAAAGAAATGTATGGCTTTCGTGACTTGCAGAGTGGTACAGCGGCGTCTGCATGAGGTAATTACAGGGGTGCTTAGTCAGCGGAGGGGTGGGACAGGCGTGTGAATGAGGCGGGTCGATGAGGTCACGTGACGGTGTCTCGGGAGGGTAAATTGGGTGGTGATTGTGTGTTTTGGTTGGTTATGGCATGTTTTGGTGTTAGTTGGTCGACTCTTGTAGCACTTGATATGGGTGTATATGATGGATTGGGGAAGCTGCTTGAAGTGGAATGCATTGACGAGGAAGAAGAATGCTGGAGCCCCAAACTGTCGAATCAGGAACCGATTCGGAGATTCAAAAGTCAACTATCAACCTTCTTCGGTCCTTCGACCTCTCCATCTTCAGCTATTGTGGTCTTTTTGGGTGCTACACTCAGTATATAAGCACTTGCATATCTAGAGTCAATAAGATGGGGGAATTCAGAAGGAGACAGGAAAGAGCTGTGGGGTGATTTTTTTTAATAGAGACTGATGGCTGTTATTGCAATTTGGGTCAATTTCGCCTTTTAGGGATCCGATGCGACGTTCCTAGGGCTGGATATGGACGATTTTGCCTATCAGAAAAGAGCAAATAAAACAAAATGAAATGAAATAAAATAAAATAAAATAAAATGAAATAAAATAACATAAAATAACATAAACCAAAAACTTCCCCCAAAACTTCCCCCAAAAAACCCCCAAAATGAAAAAACCGCATGGCTGCGGACAAAAAAGATACCACCACAGACGAAGGAAAACATACACGGCCAAAACGCCACCACGTTTATATTAGAATATGTTCGCTGCGAATTCAATGGCGTGGCTATTTTTCCAACCAGTGTGACTGGAGCCCGAGTTGGAGACCCGTTTCGTAGGGTTCAGGTCGTTCACACGCCCAACAGCTGAAGATACGGATACCTGGCGTTGTTTTAAGTGAAAAGCGACGATATTTCCATGGACTGGAGTTGTCCAAAGCGACAGCTTCATTTTGTATATCTACAAGTAGTCGATTTGGCCATTGTACTGTTCTCAAAGTGCGCTCAACAACCGCGGCTAGTGTCTGTCGGCAAAGTTGCACCCCTTAAAACGCTGGGAATTAATTGTGTTAAATCCAACTTTGTTTGGGGTTGGCTCGGGGATTTTCTGCGTTGTAATTGCCAGAAAATGGCGATAATTCCAGAGAATGGGAATGGGGGTTTTGGACAACGACAGCTGCGACAATCGTGTTGGAAGTGTCGAAAAACGTGCTGGAATCACTGAGAATATTAACTGTTAATTTTAGAGCCCCATGGAACCACAAGACGGGCACCACTGAGTCGATGGAGGGACGGAGAAAGAAATGAAAGAAAAAAAAAGAAAAAAAAAAAGAAAGAAAAAAGAATAAAAAAAAAGAAAGAAAAAAGAAAAAAAAAGAAAGAAAAAAGAAAGAAAAGAAAAGAACTAACCTTCCCGTAATAACTGTAGCCTTCCATTAACAGATGAACTCGCCTTAATTTCAAACCAGCGACAAGAACGACACACCTCATTCGAGCCGGTAGAACAACAGACGAGGCCGTTGGAGAATTTGTTGCTCCGGAGGAGCTGGCCAGGAACTGCTGAGGGGACTGGACGCCCGAGCCACCGACCAATGGTCAAGAACTGGATCCACAGTGGTGGAAGCCTGCCGCGTCCTACGTGTCCTACTTCTCTTCCCACAAGGACCGCCTCACTCTCGTCCGCGTACAGTAGAGCATCAACGAGTGGAGCTGACAGACTATATCTGAGCGTAAGCAACTGGTTCTTCCTGATCAGATTTTGGTTCTCCCCCCACTTGTGGTCATGCTGGTGCCCAACTGCGGAATGAGAGGAGCCCTAGAACTGCTTGAACGAACCCAGCTCCTAGAACCACTCTTCAGCACCTGAGGATAGATTCGACAGTCGCCGCCAACTCCGGACTAAGACAAATCATCTAATTCTCAGTCTGGAGTACATTTGTTGAGCCCACAGACAGGTCTTCTGTTCGAAGCCATGTGAGAGCGCTTGGCGAGACTGTGGACATCTGTCGACATTTAACCAACTGGAGAGAATACCTCTGGACCTGAATCCCAAAAACAGGATGTATGCCGACAGGGAATGTTCCAGCGCAGCTGGAGACAAGCTGTACTACTGGAGAACTCCGTCAACCAGGAATACCCATGTAGTACAAGCCAGTTGAAATGGAAACGGTTGAAGAACAGAATGACGTAGTGATAGACCAAAGGAGTTCCGTAAACGCCTTGACAAAGACACCAAGCTGTGCTGGAGAGTAAAAGCTGTTTTGGACAATAAAACAAACTGTCTACTCCATCGCATCTTGGCATAACGGTCTATGCTGGGAGCTCCAGCTGATATCCTGTCCACGCTCTACATTCAGCTATTCTTGAGCATGGCGTAGCGCTATATAGACGCTTGCAGAGTTCAGGAGCGTTCCATGCTCTTTGGTATCGATTCACTTCTCCAGCGCAGAAGCTGTTGATGGTCTGTAACTGCTACCAACCGCTACTGGGGTGAAGTGCAAGTCACAGTGGCATTTTCAGATGGTTCCAACGGGAGAAACTGAGGACTGTTTGCCAGTTACTACGGAGACTCCGTTCCGCTGACAAAAGCCACTACCAAATGCAATGAGGATGTGTTCTGGGAGAAATCACAGCTAATATCGCATCCGCAAGACTTGCTAGAGGTGGTTCCCCTCTCTTTTCGTCGGAGAGGTTCCAGAAGAGTCACCTACCGAACTTCTCCGTTAGCGATCAGAAAAGAGGCCTGAGTGCCAGGATCTCGTCGGATACCTTCCAGCGTCACCAATGGTGTTGGTCCCTGGAGTGTCAATGGTGTTGGTCCCTGGAGTGTCAATGGTGTTGGTCCCTGGAGTGTCAGTAGTAATAGCCAAGTCCAGATAGTAAGGAGATGTCTGTGAGAGCCGGAGATGGACAATAACATGTCAACTTCCCACCGACTTCCGATTCTGACCACCACCGATATCCTTGTCCAGAACCAGTGGCTCTCGAAAGACTCAAGTGCCATGAAAAAAAGATCCAGCAGCTAGATGTTGACCTCAAATCGACAAGTCTGTATCTGGGCTGGGCTGAATCTCTTAGAACCGGTTCATGGAATTACTTGAGAACTCCAACCAACGGATCAGAGTCTGAATACTGCCCAGAGAAGGCGAGGTGATTTTTCGGACGGTGGGACAGATATATTAGTGGTGTCATTCCTTACTTCATCCACAGGGGTGAGAAAAGTATTGAACTTGTGTATCTATATAGTAATTAATAAAAAGACATTTTTTTATAATTTTTTATTATAATTTCATTAACCATTTTAACCATTTTAAACATAAAACAGTCAAAAAAACTATTTACTGTTAAAAAAACAAAAATAAAAATAAAAATAAAAATAAAATAAAAATAAAAAACGCCATTCTAACATCATACAGAGATAGTGGTACTGATAGTCATACCGATAATCATTCCAGTCGTACCAGTCGTACCGATACCGATAGTCATACTACAATTTAGTCGTACCAGTCGTACCAGTCGTACCAGTCGTACCAGAGCGGATTATACCGTCTCGTAATCGTAGTCATCGCTACAATCTGACAATACGCTCACCCTACAACGTCTAACACATGTGCAATATTTTAATTTTACAAGACCCAAGCAACGCTTAGAACTGGAGGGCCTGGCCCTTCTGCTTCTTGTCTCCACCAAGCTCGAAGTGCTTGCATCGCTTGAGAGCAAGCTGCATCTTGACCTTGCACTTGACACACTCGAGTCGCAGAACCACCTTCTTGGTGGTCTTGGCCTTCTTGTGGAAAATCTGCTTGGTCTGACCTCCGTAACCGGACTGCTTTCGGTCGTATCGTCGCTTACCCTGAGCGTACAGAGAAGCCTTACCGGCCTTGTACTGGGTCACCTTGTGCTGGGTGTGCTTTCGGCACTCCTTGCCCTTGCAGTAAGTGTTTCTAGTCTTGGGGATGTTGACTGGGTTAGTATGAGGTATGAGGGTACGTGTAGAGGAACTGTTGGTGACAGAGACTGTCGTGGATGAACTGTCGTGGATAACTTGTCAAGTTGCGGGCGACAGAGACCATGCCGTGGGTCACACTTGCCAAGTTGTAGGTCGCACTGCTCATGTCGTTGCCACCACATTATCGCATCAGATCAAATGTCCAAAATTGTCGCTGAAATGTCACTGAAATTTCGCTGGAAATATCGCTCGTTGCTCGAAATCCACCCAAGTCGCCTGTCGCCAGTTGTCCTTTTGTCGCCAAAAACCCGCCCTTCACTCCAATATCGTCACTCACCCATTGTATATTCTTGCCACCAAAGTGTTGTCGAGACGGTAAAAGTAAAAAGAGTCCTGCATGAGACCCATTGGTATGCTAGAGTTTGCCAGTGTGACGGGCGTCCGCGTTGGGACAAGTCACGTGAGGTAGGGTTAGCCCTAAAACATTAGGGACAAGTATGAATAGAGGAGAAATGAGATTGAAAAAAAGCTGGTTTGGTGGAAATAGGGAAATTTTGTGTATTAGTTTGAAGACATGATTGTTGCGACTATTGTGTATTTTTTAGTTATTTTTCGACTATTATTACATAATCGGGGGGGTTTAAAATTAATGGATTTTTGAATTTTTTACAAATGTTAGTAAAGAGTTTTGATTTTGATTTTGATTTTGATTTTGATTTATTTTGATTTTATTTTTAATTTATTTTCAATTTATTTTTAAAAAGACACACCCAATCGGAAGAAATAACATTACCCGAATTGCCAACATTACAGGCAATGATTCGATTACTCATACTCGTGGAGAGTCACATGACCTAAACGAAGACGTTAAGACTGACTGGCTAATTCTACTGCTTACATATGGCGGTACACTGTTTGACTACATCAGACAAGGACAACAGGGCTTGTCATTGGTACCAGAAGACATGTTTACAGACGGGAGAAGACAAGTATCACAGTAAAAGTTGTTGTTGTTATTGTTGAACTAATCAAAGAGTATATCGGCTGTCTTTATCCTGCTCCAGTCTTCAGCTCGAGTATCCAGCTCCTCTCCATATCCGATTTATAGAGTATGTACAGAAGATTGCAGTAGCACTTCTCAGCAAACGAGTCTGTCACCATCTTCAATAAGCACTGGTCTCCTTGGTGCTCGACCAATGGATTCAGAATTTTCTGCTGATTCTGATGATATCAATTATTCCCTCTGTATTTGATGATAGGATGTTTTTGATTGTCCAGTATTGGCCTCTGGGGCACATACTGCACTCCCCAGCCGGAGTGCTCCTCTGTTAGAAACTGTAGTCAACAGTTGATCAGACTACCGAGTTCTGTTTCTCAAAAGTCGACCATGAAGGGGGACTATCTGCGGGCGTGGTCCCTTCCAGCTCAGACGACGACAATACTGGAGTGAGAGAAGAACCTAGTGGTCACTTTCAGACGATTTCTCAGTTCTTCAGTCAAAGCGGACCCAGACAAAAGTTGACAAAGTCGGAGAGACAAGGAATTGGTGGTAGAAAGGATTTACAAAGTACAAAGTGGTTCTGACTTTCAAGCAAATCTGCCACGTTCAACACTCGGGGACAGCCCTCACAAGTATACTAATGATGAAGCAGTAAAACGAGATATACAAGCCGAATATCACCGCCTCAACGATTCCTTTGTCGAACTCCACGAGTCTCTAGCGTCAATACTGCGGATTCTGTCTCTACTTTCCTTGCTGCAACTTCGTGCAGCCCAAGGTCCATTCAATTAATCTGATTAATAAATACTCTCGTCTCTAATCCTCAATCTTGGTGACCTGCACTCCTTCGTCCGACTCCACCTCCTGTCCGTCTAGTCTCTCCAGATGAGAGAAGGTTCTGGTGACTCCATGGGCAGCCATCTGTTTATCTTCCGTTTGTCCCTGCCATCTTCGCAGCTTCCAGGTTTGTCCGGTACAGTCCCAGTACAGGCCTCGGAAGGTCTCGAAGATACCCTGTCGCGACTCCCAGAGCGGGTAAAGAACCACCAGGAAGGCGGAAAAGAAGATCCAGATGATGCCAACCACCACCCAGCCGGTGAAGAACTTTTTAGAGAAAACGTAGCCCACTCCGTACATGGGCATGGGCCACAGCACCAGTAGACAGAGGGCCATGATGGCGGTGATGATGCGGGCGATTTTGGCGTACTTGTCGAGCAGAGCCTTTTCTGCCGGATCCAGCTCTTCCAGGTGAACGGGGGGTTCAACTGCAGCTGGCAGAGGCTCATGGAGTCCGTATTCCGCCTCCATGGGGTCCTCGGGGGTGGTGGAGCCTCCGGTCTTGTTAGGGGAGTTTGCCCGTTTTTCGCGGATGGAGACGATCTCGTCGGAACCTCCCAGCTCTTCAACAATGGAGTCGACTTTCCAGAACTCGGAGTCGTCGGCGCGGGTGATTTGCTTGAACTTTTCAAAGTCGAACTTGTCCAGCCCAAAGATGAGGGTAAGCACGGGGATGGTCATGAGAGGCGACAGCAGAGCCACCACGTTTCCCGCGAGCATGGGCAGATCGGAGCCGGCGGTGTCCACGTTGATGACGCCCTTTTCGCACTTGGTGGTGACCAGCCAGGTGATAATGGCGAAGCAGAAGCCCAGAGGAGGGGATAGAACACCGGCCCAGAAGTTGAGACCGCCCCACATGAGGGTCAGAACTGCCGGAATGACTGCCGACGAGATGATGACGCCCATGAGCAGGTAGAGGAAGCCCATGGACACGCCAATGTAGTAGAGTCCAATGGCGAACCCGGCGATGGCGAATCCAAACGTGACGACCGCGGCGTGGGAGGTCATGATCAGGGTCTTTCCGGTCGCCTTGGGGTTGATGTAGCCCTTGTAGATGTCGTAGGTAAAGATGGAGGAGACCGCGATAAGTTCCGACGAAAAGGCCGATGTCACGGCCATGAACACCATGGTCAGGGCGCATCCGGCTCCTGCCTTTCCCAGCAGCGCGACCGCGGCGTTCGGCAGCGCCAGTCCGGCGCTCACGTCTTCGGCGGACATTCGGGCCGGGTAGCCGGGGAAGGACGGGGTGCCCTCCAGAGCCAGACAGGCCAGCCCCATGGTGGTGGCACAAAGCCAGGGAATGGCGAACCAGGCCAGACCGCCGAGCACGTAGCCGGGCAGCGCGGCGGCCGGAGAGGCGGCAATGGCCTTGTTCCAGTAGCCGTTATCGAGGAAAACGGTTCCAAAGTTGCCGACAATGTTGATGACGAAGAAAATGGCTCCATCGTGCGACTTCATGGTCAGATACGAGCCGTGTTCGTTGCCCTTGACCGGGAACTCCAGAGCCCGGGCAACCAGAAGATCGTAGACCTTACCGGGGGAGCCCAAAACGTCGTGGTTAGCGTAGGTGGTGAAGGCAAACACCAGAATGATCACCAGCAGGATGATGGTGTGCAGGTAGTCGGTGATGAAGGTGGCCTTGATACCTCCAAACAGGGTATAGAGAATGACACCCAGAGGAAGAAGAAGACAGGCGGCGACAACGTTCATGCCGGTGAGATCCTTGACCACCGCCGAGCCACCGGTCAACAGCATCAGAGTCACCAGAATGTTGGTGGCCAGACCAAAACACATGAAAACAATGTGTCCAGCTGGTCCAAACCGCATCTTGATGACTTCCAGATAGGTATGGGCTCCGGGTGCTCTTCGTTTGAGCTCAATGGCCAGAGTAGCGAACAAAAGGACCTGGACACAGGCGCCAGTGGAGTACCATAGGGGACCAGACACTCCGTTCTTGTATGCCTGGGAGGTGGACTGGAGCAAAGTAGCAGCCCAGGTCCATGAGGAAACCACCGAGGCGGCAATCAGACCGGTTTTGACCGATCGGGAGGCGGTGGAAAACTCCTCCGAAGACATGACTTCACGTTGGTAGCGTCGCATGGCCCAGGTGATGAAGATCATGATCATGGAGAAGCCAAGACCCACGCCAAGAACCACTCCATAGCCTGCTCCTTGAGATAGAGGTGCTTCAATCATATTGGTTTGATAGATGGAGAATACAGAGCTTCCATATCCATTCATATATATATACAATTGCCAAAGAACAACCCTGATAACTGATAAGCTCTGCAGGCCCGCGATGGGCCGTCATGGCAGACGCCGAACAAAGCATGATAGTGCAGAAACAGGAGATGATTGGAAAGTGTAATATATAATTTTAAAGAGATTTTTGACAGAAATTGAATGATCAAGTCTGATTCTTCATTGGTCCACTTCCTCAAGTACTATTAATGACCTCCACAACCACAAAAAACATCCCTACCAACCTATAGCGTACCAAGGACCTACTCTGACAAGAATGCCAAGTAAGATTAGAATCTAAATGTAACGGTAATCTTACTTGGCCTTGGTCATTTTCTCCCAAGACATTCCTTCATCTTACTACTCGTGCTTGTAGACTCAGTGAGACTGTTGTTTGATACAATCGGCCCAACTCAACGAATAACAACGGTATTGGAAATCAGACTTCACCAGTACATTTCTTTAGCGACAGAGATTCGTTCGATATAATGTTTCCCCTCAAAAGTCCCTCAAACAGCCCCAATATGGCTTATCTCTAAGCCGCACATTTGATAAGCGGCTGATAAGGTTGTTCCAATCACAGTGTCCGGATCGGATCCAGCGATCCACCACTGCAATCAGATACTGAACTCCAGCTCTCAGGCCAGGCGACCGGCCCGAGGAAAATAAGCTTGTTCTTATTTTCAAACAAGAAAAATGGGCCCAGGACGGCGGCGGAGAGTGGAGCTCTCTATCCATGCTAGATACCTTGATTGAGCTAGGAGATCTCGTCTGATTAGCCCGCCGGTTGGAAAATCAACTTATTGAATGACATTGTCGATGGCTACTGAAAACCACGGGGGTTTCCCCCTTTTTTCCCTTGATTTCCATCATCACAACAAATCACGTTCCGAACAGTTTAAGCTCATGCACACCTGCAGAGCTCGTATTGAGGAGCCCATTTATTGGCATGTTAGGGGGAGCTGTGGTGATGAAAAGAAGATGGATAGAGAGCCAGAGATGGTCTGATTCGAACCGTTTTCTTTTCGTCTCCACATCTCCTCCACAGTCCGTTCTAGAGGCACTCCCGCGCCACATACCCAACTCTAATCGCGCCAATCACGCACCTACCTGATTTCACATAAAGATAACGTCGGAGGAAGAAAATAGTCCACGGAAAGTCACGTGTTGCTTTTGACGAGACTCTCAGACGTTTGAAACAGTCGCTGCTGAAATGTCAGATACCGTATCTGGGTTTTGCCATCAGACTGTGGATCAATGGCAGCCAGCCAGGCTGTGGATCAGACTGTCAGCCAAGCCGTCAGATTGTGGATCAGGCTGTCAGCCAAGCTGTGGATCTGACCGTCAGCCAAGCCGTCAGACCGTAGCTTAGACTGTCAAACTGATATCTTGGCAGGGCCGGCTGTCTGGGCGTTTTTATTCGCTGATTAGTGACTAGCTGCATCAACAAAGATCATGTTGGTTTACTATTGGCCAACTGAAGGACAGAGCCATCGAGGAAGGGCAAATAGTTCAGATATCGGAAGGGTTGCTGATGTCGGAATGAAGCATTGCGGATATGGACGATAGTGACTACAGACTAGGAGCTGGTACGAGTACTTGTGTGGTTCCTAGGGAGGATGTGGTGATAAGACAAAGTAATTTCATTGCTCAAAAGACCCAAAAGAGTCCATTTGTCAGCTTTCTAGTCTCCATCTCTACCCCCCTCACTCTGGGGGTGAAGCGTGTCATTTGACCCTCTTTAGACATCCATATCGCGATCCTTCAGCGTCTGGTAGATCACTCCACGGTAGTTTGAAGTAAAAGCAACGACCGAGGGTTCCGCGGACTAACCAGATAGTGGTACGACAGTCTATTGAGTGGGTACGAGAGAGGGCATCTACTTTTAGGGCCAAATAAACCGGGGCTAGTTGAAGTATAGTGGAAGGCCTATCAACGTTTGAGATACCACTACAAGAGTCAGTTTAGGAGATAGAGCTGCAAAAGCTGGACTGTAGACTAAACCGACATTGATGAACAGAATGCGCTTTTCAGATTTTCTCTGTCTATTCTGGTTTGGAACTGAGTCGACACGGTTTCCAACGTGAACCGAGTCGGTCATGATAGACTAAGCGCAACCAATGATATATGACTAAGCGCAACCAATGATATATGACTAAACGCAACCAATGATATATGACTAAGCGCTACCAACCGAAGACTTGCTCAACTCCCCATTCCGCCCTCCATATCTCCTTTTGGTTTATGAAAAACTCTACTCCGAATAAAGTTAACTTTTCAGGGTATTTTTGCCACGCATTTATTTTTCATATCGGAATTAATGCATCACACCCTGCACAGCTGGACCTGATAAGCGGAGTGGCGGGATTGGCAGGCTGACAAATATGTCACATGCCAGAGGGATAATAGTCACATGACAAAGGGATAATAGACACGTGACGAAGGGAGAATGGTCACGTGATAGAAGAAAAATGGTCTCGTGAATCTGGACGAGGAGCCTGCTTCGGCTCTAAGTTTTCTGAACTGGTGTGTAAGATGTGCTGATGGTGTGGTTGGAACCTTTAGTTGACATTAGTTGAAGATCAATTCAGACTGAAGGTGTCATTTTGGGCTATAGGAGAGATTGAGATGACAAAAAATATATCAATTGGTAATCACAAATCGTGTGAAGATATTCATATAAAAAACACATATTCCAATCGTATTAATTTGCGATAAGTGGTTTTTGAGATGGTGGACGTTGTATGTATGTACATACATTAGTTCCAACGAGGGCTGGTGAAGAGTCACTGCACTATAGTATAGCTCTTAAAAGAGCTTTATATCAAAGAAAAAACAAATCGATTTATTTTTTCAACTTTTCAAAAAAAACCAGGAGCAATTAGAGACCCATTATTTCACATTTCAAAGCATATTTCATCTGTTTGTCGTCGAGTTCACTCCATCGTGTTACATTGGGTTAGGGTCGGGTTAGGGTCGGGTTAGGGTCGTGATAGTCGACAAAATACTCCTATCTGGTTGGTTTCAAGTAGTACTACGTTGAAATAACATCTCTGCACAGTGTAAAACTCCATTGCCTTCTTCTCATTCCGTTTGACTACTTGTAAGTAGTTGTAGCACATTTTAATGGTGTCAAGTAGAGATGACTACTTTTAGTTGGACATTAGTTGGAGTTGGGACAAGTGCTCTTCAGTATGTACTGACATACAGAATACCGTATTAAATACTCCTTTGAAATACCCGTTAGATGTCTCCCGATCCCACCTTTGGATCCTCTTTATTTCCCTCGGCCGTACCTTTGTTCTCACCTCTTTATCTCCCTCTCTATCTCTCAATCCCTCTCTATGACTCACTACGGCCAGGCTGACTAAGACTTTCAATTAAAATAAAAAAATCGTACATCAAACGAAACGCAACAAGGCAGACGAAAAAGACGAAAAAAGACGGAAAAAGAAGAGAAAAACCCGCTCCAGTCACATCTGCACCGGTCACGTGACCGTCACGACGGGACCCAACTCTAACGCCACTCTAACGCCAGCACATTCTTGGGTCTTTCTTGTTGCATGTGCCTAATTAGGATAGATCAGAGTGCCAGTGAAATTTTGGCCTGTTTGGAAGGGCCGAATGTAGATGAGAGAGAAAACACAAAAACCGGTGAAAAACCTGGGAAAAGTGGTGTAAAATGAACGTGTGAATCCGATTACGTCATCAGTCTCCCCCCCGCCATCTCCATATCTCCTCTATCCATTTGCTCACCTTGCCATCCAAGTGTTACCCTGCTGCATGTGCCCTCCCTTGATCCCAAATCTTCTTTACCTCCTCTGGGGCCCACATGAAACTACACCATTGTCTTCCTACCAGTCGACTTTTCCGCCACCGTTTCAGCACCATGCCCCTTAATCCCGAGACCTGGCCCGCGACCAAGGTCCGAAAGACCTTTCTGGACTACTTTGGCGAGAAGCGAGCGCATTCGTTTGTGCCGTCTTCGTCCGTCATTCCCTACGATGATCCCACCCTGTTGTTTGCCAACGCCGGTATGAACCAGTACAAGCCCATTTTCCTGGGCACGTGCGACCCGTCGTCGCCTCTGTCAAAATTGAACCGAGCCGCCAACTCGCAAAAGTGCATTCGAGCCGGAGGAAAGCACAACGATCTGGATGATGTGGGACGAGACTCGTACCACCACACCTTCTTCGAGATGCTGGGCAACTGGTCGTTTGGCGACTACTTCAAGGCCGAGGCGTGCGCTTGGGCCTGGGAGCTGCTGACCCAGGTCTACGGCCTGGACGCCGACAGACTCTACGTGTCCTACTTTGGCGGCGACGACAAGCTCGGTCTGCAGCCCGATCTTGAGGCCAAACAGATCTGGATGGATCTGGGAGTCGCCGAGGACCACATTCTGCCCGGAGACTCTGCTGATAACTTTTGGGAGATGGGAGATCAGGGCCCCTGTGGCCCCTGCTCCGAGATCCACTACGATCGAATCGGAGGTGGACGAAACGCCCGAGATCTCGTCAACATGGACGACCCCAACGTTTTGGAGATCTGGAACATTGTGTTCATCCAGTACAACCGAGAGGCCGACAAGTCGCTCAAGCCTCTGCCTGCCAAGCACATCGACACCGGAATGGGCTTCGAGCGACTCGTGTCTGTACTGCAGGACAAGAGCTCCAACTACGACACCGACGTGTTCACCCCCATCTTCGCCAAGATCCAGGAGCTGACCGGAGCCCGAGACTACGCTGGCAAGTTTGGCGCCGAGGACGCTGACGGTATTGATACTGCCTACCGAGTTGTTGCCGACCACGTTCGAACCCTGACTTTTGCTCTGGCCGACGGAGGAGTGCCCAACAACGACGGACGAGGTTACGTTCTGCGACGAATTCTGCGACGAGGTGCGCGATTCGTCCGAAAGAAGTTTGACGTGCCCATTGGTTCCTTCTTCTCCCAGCTGGCTCCCACTCTGATCGAGCAGGTCAACGAGATCTTCCCCGAGCTGAGCAAGCGAACGGAGGACATTTTCGAGATTCTCAACGACGAGGAGCAGTCCTTCTCTCGAACCCTCGACCGAGGAGAGAAGCTGTTTGAGCAATACGCTGCCGACGCCAAGGCCAACAGCAAGACTGTTCTCGCCGGTAAGGACGTCTGGAGACTTTACGACACCTACGGCTTCCCCGTAGACCTCACCCGAATCATGGCCGAGGAGGCTGGACTCGACATTGACGAGGCTGCCTTCGACAAGGCCAAGCAGGAGTCCCTGGAGGCCTCCAAGGGCGGCAAGAAGACCGCTGGAGGCGTTCAGCTTGTCAAGCTTGACGTTCACGCTCTTGCCGAGCTGGAGAAGAACGACGCTGTCCCCAAGACCGACGACCAGGCAAAGTTCACGGAGTCCAACCTCTCGGACGCCAAGGTTGTCGCCATCTACAACGGCACCGGCTTTGTGGACTCTGTCGACGAGTCTGCCGGCCAGGTCGGTCTGCTGCTCGACAAGACATGCATGTACGCCGAGTCTGGAGGCCAGGAGTACGACACTGGTAAGATTGTCATTGACGGCCAGACCGAGTTTGACGTCAACAACGTCCAGGTGTACGCTGGCTACGTTCTGCACACTGGAAACTTCAACTATGGTTCTCTCAAGATTGGCGACGTTGTCAACGTTGGCTTTGATACTGCCCGACGAACTCCCCTCAAGAACAACCACACTGGTACCCACGTTCTGAACTACGCTCTCAAGGAGACTCTTGGAGACACAATTGACCAGAAGGGATCTCTTGTTGCTTCCGAGAAGCTGCGATTCGACTTCTCGCACAAGGCTGGTCTCACCCCCGCCGAGGTGGCCAAGGTTGAGGATATTTCCAACGCCTACATCACCAAGAACCTCGCCGTGTACGCCAAGTCCGTCGATCTCACTACAGCCAAGAAGATCAACGGTGTGCGAGCCGTCTTCGGCGAGACCTACCCCGATCCCGTCCGAGTGGTGTCTGTCGGTGTCCCCGTTGAGGACCTGATTGCCAATCCCGACGACGCCAAGTGGGCCGAGTACTCGGTCGAGTTCTGCGGAGGAACCCACGTTGGTAAAACCGGCGAGATCAAGCACCTCGTCATCATTGAGGAGTCTGGTATCGCCAAGGGTATCCGACGAATTGTCGCTGTGACCGGCAAGGAGGCTGCTGATGTGCAGAAGCTTGCTGCCGAGTTTGACGAGCGACTCGACAAGCTGGCTGCCCAGCCTCTTGGTGCTGACAAGGAGCAGGCCGCCAAGGCCATTGGTGTCGAGCTCAAGAAGCTGTCTGTGTCCACCACCTCCAAGCTGGCTCTGCAGGAAAAGTTCAACAAGATCCAGAAGACCATCACCGACGGAATCAAGGCCAAGCTCAAGGCTGAGTCCAAGGCCTCCACTGATCTGGTTTCCTCGTACTTTGAGAAGAACCCCGAGGCCACCTACCTGGTTGCCCATGTTCCCGACATTTCCGCCAACTCCAAGGCTCTGTCTGAGACCATCAACCACGTCAAGTCCAAGCTGCCTGGCAAGTCTGTCTACCTGTTTGCTGGCTCCCCCGCCGAGGGCAAGGTTGCCCACGCTTGTTTCATCGATGAGTCTGTGTCCAACAAGGGTCTGACTGCCCAGCAGATGGGCGCCATTGCCGCCGGTCTTGTAGGTGGCCGATCTGGAGGAAAGGGTCCTACCATCCAGGGCTCCGGAGACAATGCCGACAAGATTGCCGACGCCGTGTCCGAGCTGGAGAAGGAGATTACCAAGTTGGGTTTGTAAAAAGGAGCAGAGTTCCATGTTATTGAATGAATGAAGGAGGATTATTACTCCATTAGATGATAGAGATGAGCGACACTTTGTGGTGGAAATAGTTCTAAAACTGTAGATTTTTGTTTTCCAATAGTCGTCATTCCATCAGATCATGTCTTCATTATATCTCGTTATGTCATTTATCTAAATGAATGGTGGTTGGTCTATAGCTGACTCAAAACACATCCCTAGCCGCCTCCCTAACTCCAAACGACGACGTGCCATTGGAGCTGTTCTTACTCACTGTAGGTCTTTCGGCCAGCTCCTTCTCAATTTCATCAGCCAGGGCGGCATCCTCCTCCGCAATATCCTGGATGAAGACGTAATTCTGGCCACGCGAATAGTACTTCAAAGTCACGTCTCTGGTATTGTTGGTCATGGAAAAGTCCCTGAGCACCGACGAGTCGACCAGCACGTACTTAGTGCTAGTTCCAGGACACTCATAATTGGCATTGAGACAAATCTTCTCCATGACAGCATGCAGACCCCGAGCTCCCAGACCTTCGGAAAGCGCAGTCTTAGCGATGATGCGTAAAGCAGGCTTGGTGAAGACAATACGGGTGCCAAATGACTTGAACTTGACTCGGAACTGCTCCACAAGAGCGTTCTTGGGCTCAATCAGAATTCGCAATAGATCCTCCTCGGTCAGATGATTCAATTTGACAATCGTTGGAGCCCGTCCAAGCAACTCGGGAATGAGACCATACTTTTTCAAGTCTTCAGAAGTGATCAAATCCAGAGCATTGGCGGTTTCGCCGTTAGCAAGAGTCACCAGCTTGTCCTGACTGTCCTTTTGCTTGCCCTCATCCTCACCAGTCTGCCTGACATGGGCACCAAAGCCGATATCGGAAGAAGTATTGCATCTAGCTGACACCACGTCACTCAAACCAACAAAGGCACCCATGAGAATAAACAGAATGTTCTGCGTGTTGATTGTGACGCTCTCCTTGGGCATGGCCGAACCTCCTCCCGGAAGACCAGCGGTGGTTTGGGCTCTTCCTGGGGTTCCAGAAATCTGTACAAGAGTGCCTTCCAGCATTTTCAACAGCGATTGCTGTACTCCTTCGCCAGAGACATCTCTTCCAGATCCTTCCCGTTTGGCCAGTTTATCGATCTCGTCCAGAACGATGATACCATGCTCACACCTCTCTACATCGCCTCCACAGACCTGGTACAGCTGCTGAACACACGATTGAACGTCGTCCCCCACGTATCCGGCTTGGGTGAGCGCAGTGCAGTCTGAAATGGAAATTGGCAACGACAAAAAACTTGCCAGAGTCTTTGCCATCATTGTCTTGCCTGATCCAGAAGGACCTACCACCAGCAAGTTGGCCTTGTCCGGAATCACCTGACTTTCTGTCTCCTCATCGTACTCCTCCTTGAGCACGTTGATGTAGTCTGTCGACTGTGGTTCGTCGGTGTTTTCCCAGCGGTCCGAGATTTTGCCCTTGGCGGCGTTGATGCGTTTCATGTAGTCGCTCCATTGTCGTTCGTCAATCAGGAGGCCGCTTCGGAGGTAGTGGTTATAGATCGCCACCGCAAACACCTTCTTGGACCGGTCCTGGCCCACTATGAACTGGTTGAGCTTGGCCAGCAGCTTCCGGGGCGTCATATCCGGCGCCACCGCACGTCGAGGAGGCTCTCCTCCAGGAGGCCCCGTCGACTGTGTTTCTTCATTGAGAGCCGCTGTGGGCACGGTGCGCTGTTTACGTGCCTCGGCGAGTGTCGGGTCAGTGTTCTTGGGCTCCGTGTCGCTCTTGACCGTCCGCTTCCGCCGTTTCTTGGGCTCCTCCACATCTTCATAGGGCCCCTTGGTGGTGGTGTATGACTGTGGCTGTAGAGTGTGGAAGGACACGCAGTGTTGTTTCTGTGTCACCACGACACGTGTCAGTAGTCGGAGGCTCATGCTCGGTGGTTTCTGGGTGGTGATAGCGTCTCTATATGACTCTGGTTACCCCACAGAATCTGCATATGACTATTACGATACTCTCATATCCGATGTTAGATGAGGTAAGATGGGGTTAGGGTTGAGTTCCTTGATTGGAAGTAAATGCAGGTGGGAAATATATTTTCGTGCAGCGACCAGAACAACTATCAGCTACAAGTATACGACTCTTTCAAATGGCTCGAGCAAAAGCCGTGGATTTTTTCAGCACGAAAAACAACTCCAGCGACAGCGAGGAGGAGGAGGACAAGCCGGCGGTCGACCCGCGGTTTGTGCTGGCCGACTCTGATAGCGAGGGAGAAGAGGAACAGGAGGATGGAGACGAGGATGAAGAAGAGAAGGGCCGAACCTCCAAGAAGAAGACCAAAGACTTTTTTGAGCTAGCTGGAAAGACTGACGACGGCGACGATGAGGAAGAGGACGAAGAAGATGAAGAGGAGGAGGAGGAGGAGAAAGAGAAGAAGCCCGTCAAGACTAGTTCTACCAAGGCCAAGACCAAGCCTATGACCAAGGAGGAGATTGAGAAACACAACAAGAAGATCGCCAAGACCGGTGTCGTCTACTTCTCGCGAATTCCGCCGCTCATGGACCCCGGCAAGCTGCGAATGCTGCTCCAGCGGTTCGGAATCGTCGACAGAATCTACCTGGTTCCCGAGGACCCCAAAGCGCAGGCGGTACGAATCAGACATGGTGGAAACAGAGCTCTGGCATACACTGAGGGCTGGGCTGAGTTCACTAAGAAGCGGTACGCCAAGACGTGTGCCAGCACGCTCAACGGCAACACGATTGGAGGAAAGAAGGGCTCGCAGCATTACGACGATATCATGAACGCCAAATACCTTCCCAAGTTCAAGTGGAGCGATCTTTCTGAGCAGCTGGCCCAGGAGACTCACAACCGACAGGCCCGTCTGCGAACCGAAATCTCCCAGGCCACCCGAGAGAACCAGACCTATATCCAGTCGCTGGAGAAGTCCAAGGCTGCCGAGCGACGACGACAGAGACAGGAGGAAGAGGGCGGCGAGACGGAGGAAAAGCCGGCAAAGAAGGTGCATCGAGACTTTTACCAGGGCAAGACCCACAGTGCGAGAGCAAAGGAGGGCAAGAAGGAGTTGGATGGAAGCGTGGGAAGCATTTTGGGCAGTGTCATGTAATAGAACTTATTCAAATGTCGAATGGGAAACACATGAAAGGGGAGCACGGATATTGGGCAAGATTATGTGTCACACTCGCCTTTTCGTTTTGGTAATGAGACCCTTCCTTCTACCAACACTCGATCATATCCCTCATATGAGTCCGAGTACGCTGCATGACACTGGATACTGAGGGACACCTATTGCCAACATCTACGCCCAGCTGAATAGGTAGTAGATATTTGTATACATATATAATGATATGGTTGTTTTCTGTACCGTCGAATCTGCAGTAATATCCCAACTAAAATTCAGAATTTACTTGGATCCCATAAGTATTGAGGGTGGCACAATACACTCCCTATCTCTCTCAATAATAGTCAGAGGATGAGAAAATCCAAATTGTGGCATTATATAATCAGTGCAAGTACAATAGATACAAAAAAATCAGTATATATATTCATGCTTACCACTTTTTGAGGACCTATACTAACGAGGTCAGAATGTTAAATCTTTTTGAAGAAGCCGCACACGATCAATTGTCGAGCCTCTGAAGGCTCCATCACCACGCAAGAACCATCAAAGGAACAATGGTGGAGAATGACGCTACTTTTTTTGACATGATTTGATAGCTCTCGACGAGACAAATACAATGGGCAACTCTGTATCTTCGCTGCTGTGTTCTTCTTTGTTTTAGGCGCCGAAAACGATCACCGAAATCGCTTGCCGATTCCTTTTACATACGGTACCGGTTCATCTACAATATGTCGTCAATTCTACTAAAGAAATGTCAACTCAATCATAAATAATGACATTAGCTATCGGGCTCTATCGTTGCCCAACATTAGTTGTTGGTGGTGTTTGGCGTCTCCGTCCGCGCGCTTAGGCGTCAGACTGGTAGACCCAGTCGTTGAGACCGTACTTGTTTCGAGCAATTTCAATGGCCAGGAACTGCATTCGAGGCACAAACATGGTGTTGGTCTCAGTGTAGCCCTTGGAAGCATCAACTCGCAGAATGGTGCCAAAGTTGTAGTCGGCAATGATGTTCTCGTACGTGTTCATGAATTCTCTCCACTTGGGCTTGTTGGTGGGCGACTTCATGTCGTTCTCGTCCAGCACTCGCACCTTCTCGTGATCCAGGTACTCGGGGAACACTGTGATGAGATGGGTCATGATCTGGTCGTCGATCTTGGTGAGCTTGAGCTCCGAGCCCTTGACGGCGTGGAGCAGCTTCCAGTACGTCTCCAGGTGGTGCACCGCCTTGACGGCAAACTGCTTTTCGATGTCCTCGAGGTTCTCGGCCTCTTCGGGGTTGAAGTTGTTGACTGACATGTTGTGTGTGTTGTTGTGTGTAGATGAATAAAATGCAATTAGTACTTTTTTTTTTTGGACCAAGCGATTTCAACTTCTTTATATTTTTTTCTGCCTTTGGACAGAGTAAGGTTCAGGCGAGACTGAAAGACAATCGAGAGTGTTCTGGAGAAGCCTAGAATGGGACGTGGACGACTCTCGAAGACCGCGGAAAACCATGGAAGCATTCCTCGACATCAACTTGGTCACGTGAACCAACCCCACCCCTCCTCTCCGTTCTGCTCCCCTGAATAGACCCCTCCTCCCGGCTCCCTCAATGTCTGGAAAGTCCCAGAACTTTTTCTTCCCTATCGCAACTCTAACAGGGGCGAGATTTGTGTAGGCGGAATAGAGGAGTTTACCGTGATTCTGTGGTCAATTGTAGCATATAAGTATGTACAAATGTGTTCCCCTTGATAAGGCGGTTCAAAATACGTTTTCAGATTTCAAATACGCCCATTATTGACCGAGATATACTGCCATTCTCACTCAACGCCGCCGCCTGACACACAGTGAAACTTAAGAGAGGAGCTTACGGGTCTGTCAAGGCATCATCGAGCGGAGAAGAGGATCCGAATAGACCTCTCTCGTCTACTGCCACGGAGGGTTTGGGCTTGCTTAGTAATAATTCGGAAGGATCAGTTTCTACCGGAATCGCTCGTCAGGTGGGGGGTGGGGGGGGGTTGCTTAGTAAGCATTCTGGCGGTGGAGATACAGCTACAAGTATCTGTAAGGTGATTCTGTTCAAACGATACCAAGCGCAACCAAACGATGAACGATTCCATATAACGTCAGTGTTTGGTTGTATTTGGTGGCACTTTTGGTGTGGTTCTGATGGTCTTTTATATATATACCTCCAATTGAGTTCTGACGTCATAGTGGGGAGAGCAAGTGACTGAAAAATGCAGACTGATATTGCTGAATAATTTTTCTTGTGAAATTTGTGACTAATCAGAAACTTGGATCAGTTCAAGAAAAATGAGCGATTTGGCCACAGGCTTTCTCGCTAGATTCTGTCTTTGGTCGTAGCTGGTACCACGAGCATTTCTTCACTGGAGTATTGCACTCTCCGTCCCACCAACAGCCAATCAAAGAGAGGGCGAGGCAGCCGCAGTATCGTGTTACGCTTGTGAGCAGATGGTTAGTAATACATGAGTGGGCAGGACATGGTGCTCGGCACGGTGGTAATGCAAGAGCGCAAATGACCGCCGCGCGCAGACTGTGCGCAGACCGCTGGCGCTAATATCGACTCAACTTTTTATTAGTCACGGTTCATGTCTCCGTCGACCAACCACCCCACTCCCAACCCCGCGCTATATTAGACAAAGCAGAGTAGGCGCGACTCAGTCTAACATATCATGCTTCGAGCGACCCAGATTCTGCACCAAACAAGCCGAATAATGCCAATTCCGTCCTCCACACGCCTGCTACAAACGTCGGCCGCGCTCATCATCGGCGACGAGGTGCTGAATGGAAAAATCTCAGACACAAACTCCAAGTTTTTTGCCCGCTACTGCTTCGCTCTGGGCCTGGATCTACAGAAAGTGGAGGTGGTTCCCGACGATGAAAAGGACATTGTGGAGTCGATCCAGCGACTGGCTTCGCGTTACGACTTCATTGTCACCTCCGGCGGCATCGGACCAACCCACGATGACATCACTTACGAGGCTATCGCCAAGGCCTTCGATATGGGGGTCGAACAGCACCCTGCAACGGTGGACCGAATGACTCGTCTGAGTAGACGAAAGATCGACTTCTCAGACACGGAAGCACGAACGGCTCAGCTGAGAATGGCCTCTTTCCCTGTCCCTCGTCCCCAGGGAGCTACCACAGCTCTCCCCGAGCTCCCCAACACGGTGGACATCACCTACGTTGCCGAGGACCTGTGGGTGCCCATTGTAACGGTGGCTGGCAAGGTAAACATTCTCCCTGGTGTGCCCAGTCTCTTCACCCGGCTGCTGGAGGGAATCAAGCCCGATCTGGAGAAGAAGGTGGACACGGCCCGACAGCAGATCCGTTTCTTTGTCATGACCGATCTGCCCGAGAGTGTCATGGCCCCTTACTTGCGACGTCTGCAAGAAAAGGTCAATGAGAAGGACATCAAGATCGGCTCGTACCCGCACATGGAGCTCAAGAAAAACACCGTGTCTATCATTGGCCGAAAGGGAGACGTGGAGTACCTCAAGGAGATTGTCAAGGACGTGGAGAAGAATCTCAAAGGAGAAGAGATTTCGGCGGAGAAGGAGGAGGGCAACAGTCATGGGCCGTAGATAACTCGGAAACCTACAAAGCGAGTTGTTGGGCTGTCGTCTGAACAGATGGTGAGCGAAGCGGGCTATTTTCTTCATCGTTCGTTACCAATCCCCTTATTTATGGACTCTCTAAACGTCTAAAGAGATACTTGATATACGAATTACGAGTACACATCGATATGTTACAAGAACAAGTACTGTACTCGAGATGCGCTGATACAATTAGGACGGTATGTACGTCCTCGCCAATGAATGCTCAGATTAAAACAGTATGTGGAATGTAACCGCAAGCAGGGCCTAATATTAAATCCACGGCGGCTAGTCTAGTGATGCTACAATTCAATGAGAGGGGCAGACTCCTCCTTCGGCTGGGCGGGAGCACTGGGCGCACTAGGACCTCCAGGGGCACTAGGGGCACTGGGAGAAGATGCATAGTCGTATTCGGGGGCACCGGAGTACTGGTAACTGGGTGCGTTGTAGACGTTTTGTGCTGGTGGACCCCCATATTGAGGAGCAGAGGGTGCCGACCCAGTGTAGTGGTTTGTGAGATGGCCAGTGGGTTGGTTAGAGAGATATGGCGCCTGTCCAGTGACCTGGCCGGTCAGATAGGGAGCTTGTCCGGTGTGCTGGTAACCCATATGGGGTTGCCCAGTAATCTGGCCAGTCAGATGAGGGGCCAAGTGAGGCGGCTGTCCCGTCATCTGGTGGGATAAGTGAGGTTGTGGTGCGTATCCTCCCGACTGTCTATTAGTGTAAGCCTGGTTGAGCTTCTCCTCCAACAGCGCGTCGTAATACCGAATCACGGTGGTCATTTTAGCATGCATATCCACCAACGAGTCGTACTTGGAGATGGTTTCGCCCATGGTTCGGGCAAGCTTGGGTCGCAGGTTGCCGACGGTGTCATACAACTCCTGGATCTTGGGTTCCCGCAGAATCGTTCCCTGGGGTTCTCCCTTGAGGCGTTCAACAAGCAGAGACAGCAGATTGATGTTAGACTCTTCTGTGGCTGTTAGATCTGTGAGGGAAGGAGCCATGACTGTAGTGGAAGCTGAAGACAAGCCACCGGCAGATGCAGAGGTCTGTCCAGTCTGTCGCTCGTTTTCCATGTCTCTAAGGGAAGCTGCAATGGCAGCCTTCATGTCTTCATCATCGTCGTTGGAGGTTGCTGCTGCAGGAGGAGGGGGTTTGTAGGACTCCTGTTCCTGTAGTGACAGTCTGATGGCCTTTTGAATGTCGTCTTCGTCGTCGTTGGGTGCTGAGTTTGCTGGGGGGGCAGAACTGGGGGCTGTGGTAGTGGCTCCTGGAACAGGCTTGTGGATAGGAGCGTCTGATTTGCCTTTCTTGAGGTTTTTGAAGCAGCCATTGCAGACTCGGACGGGCACGTTGATGCCGAAATGGGGCAGAGTGATGTAGTTTTGGCAACAGGCTTGGGTGAAGACGCCTCCACAGTTTCTGCAGTGGTGTTTTCTGTTGAGGAACGAAAATGCCACGCCACTCTCCATGCAGACGTCACTGTCTATCCACTCGGGCGGTGCTTTTGTGTCGATGAAGGTGGAGGTGACTGCGGCGTTATCGTGGGAGGCTGAGGGGAAGGATACTCCCTCGGATTTAAGCTGTGTCACTGCGTTTTCCACCTGTTGCAGCTGCAGTTGGCCCGCAAACGCCACCGCCCACTGCTGGAGCAGCTGGAGCACCCGTTGTCGCACCTCGGGGTTTGCGTCGTCGTTTCGAGCAATCGCCATCAGGGGGTCGACAAACTCGCGGGAGGCGATTTCGACGAGGAAATGCGAGCCGCCGTTCTTGATGCACACGTCCGTGAGCTGCAGCGCCGCCAGCTGGACGTTGGGGTTGCGGTTGAGCAGCCGTCGCTTGAGCGACCGCATGGCGTCCTTTGCAGGCACGGTTTTGGACCGAATCAGGTCGCAGATTTCCAGATTGAGCGCAAGATCGGACTCGCCCGACGGCAGTGACTCTGACGTGGCCTTTTCGACCTGCTCGTCAATAGAAGGCGTGGAGCTCCACCAAGACATGTTCTTTGTTGCGGATGGGGGGAGGGGGGTGGTGTGCGGTGGTCAGAGAGAGTAGCGAGGTTTCCAGTGGCGATATTCAATTGGGAGGTTAGGCAGAGTCTAAATACCCGATTGCATCCCAGTGCATTAATTAATGTGCCATGATGTGGTCGAGGGGCGAGGCAGGGACTCTGGTGGGTTAGGTGAGCAGAACAGGAGGAGATCCTCGTGGGCACTTTGCACCGGTCCTTTATGTGTGTATGTGTATATACGTGCTTTGTCAGCGTCGGGACTCTTGACTAAGCTGGTTCCAACCCTTGATTAGGTTACCATGATCAAGGTTGAAAGATCTAAGATTGGAGATGGATGAGAACGAGTATGAGGACGAGTATGAGGACGAGTATGAGGACGAGTACAAGTAGGAGAGACAGATGGAGGGCGGATCTGACGGGAGAAACTGATTGTCACGCCTGAAATCACTTGGTTTTCGTCATTTCGAACTGTCCGAGCCCCGATCTAGTGGTGGCAGACCCTTTCATGCCCTGTCTGACATGCTGAGTCGGGTCTGTCGGTCATACGAGACAGTACAGTTGTCTACGTCAGTACGAGTACAAACGAGTGCTGATCGTGAATTGATGTAGTTTCTTCGTGCAATTAATGCAATTATTGTAGTTGCCTCGAGTACTGGTACTGTATTACTGTGTATGTACTGTTGTTGGGGACGTGGTAGCTTGGACAAGCATGCTTCTTCTCAGATCTGACAGTATAGTAACTGGATTGAGATTGATTGGCTATTTTTCTCAAGTGTCGACATTCTGAACATTGATAAGAAGTCGCTGTTCCATTCCATTCACCATAAAACTGCCATTGAGCTGCCGAGACATGTGAATACCTCATAACCACCGCCCTTCTACCGCCCTAGTATCGTACATACTCGTACACGGTACAAGGCTGTGGTAAGACTCGTGAACTCATATCACTGGTACACACTCCTCGGCTGCTTGAGGGTCAATGGTGTTTCATTTAGTCGGCCTGATGATCTCGACATGGACAATCCGTACATCGCTTGTTCTCTTTCAATTCAGTCTCCCCATTCCCACGGGCTAACTTCATGCAAACTCCAGTTAGTTGAACCCTCCAAGTAATAACCCAATACTAGACGACTTTCTTGATATAACCAAGTAATAACCCATCGTTAGACGGCTTTCTTGGTAGAACCAAGTGTTGACTCCACCCCTAGACTTTCTTGGCAGGCAAATGTCAAATAGCCGCTCTCCCGGAAAGTAAATCCCACACAAAACAACCGCTCAGGCGGTTTGAACGGTCGGCTCCTTCGCCACACTTGTTCGTCTACGCCACCCGACACTCCATCCATCGCCCCACCCAAAAATTAGATTCGAGGCCACCTCCCATCTGCATCACCATCGCCACTACCATACATACATCTCCACACCCCGGTTATCTTATCAACGACTTGCGACACTAACAACTACAACCAAGATGGCAACAGCATCCGTTCAGGTGAGCAGTATCTGAGGCGCACGTGACCACCCACCGCGTAAGCAGCTGACTAACACAGACCCGACTCAAGGTGCAATTGAAAATGGCGGTGAACCGTCTGCGACTAGTGCAACAGAAGGAGACGGCACTAGCTAAAGCCCAACGACGAGAAATGGCAGGGTTATTGGAAGCAGGCAAGGAGGCCAGTGCCCGGATCCGCGTGGAAAACATCATTCGAAACGACATCAGCGTCGAGCTGCTGGAGATTCTCGAATTGTACTGTGAACTGCTGCTGGCTCGAATCGGACTGCTGGACGCCAAGGAATGCGATCCTGGCCTGGAGGAGGCCGTGTGCACCGTCATCTATGCGGCTCCCCGTACGGAAATCAAAGAATTGCATACTATCAGAGACATTTTCGTCACCAAGTTTGGCCGCGACTTTGCGAAGGAGGCCCTGGAGAACCCCGACGTGAAAATCCCCGAAAAGGTCATGACCAAGCTGAGCGTACAGCCCCCCAGCGCCGAGCTCATCACCCTGTATCTCAGAGAGATAGCCCGCGCCTACAATGCTCCATTCAGTGAACTGTACACCAAGGAGGAGCTTGAGGAGATGGAACGACAGGAGAATGGTGGGGATGACGACGACGATGATGACGAACCCTCCAGCGGACTCAAGGAAAAGCTCCCTGAGGAACCTCTGCCCGCAACATCAGGTAATGAGGCTGTTCGTCGTTTGTCCGAGTCCCTGGAGCCTCCCAAGTCGCCCATCGCCATCTCGCCTCCTGCCCCCAGATCATCTAACCCCAAGCCCGAGCTCAAGCTGCCGTTTCAGAAGGACTCTCCCACCCGACCGCGTCCCAGACCCGCTGTTAAGAAGGATGATGAGTTTGACGCTCTTCAGAAGAGACTGGACGCCCTGAGAACGAAATAGTTGTACGATGGAAAGTGCGTTCGCATGATACATTGTGCATTGGTAATGAAATGTTATGGATTACGAATGTCTAGCTGTAGTAAACCGCTACGGTTATAAGCTGGACAAGGCTGAGGGCTCGGTTATTAGCCCTCTCATCTCGAAACCACCTATTCACTATAAACACTACCAATATATATAATGCCGCTGCTGGAAGGAGTCCGGCACGTCTAAACGCACTGGAAACCAAAGCCACAAACAGAGCCAATCGCTACGTAGACAAGACCCGCCACTCCAGTGCCCAACAGAGCGCCCATTTTGACGTTCTTCCACCACAAGTTTCTCTTGGCCTGGGTGCTTCGTTTGCGGAACGCCACGGCGTTGTTAGTCATTTCGTCGGTTCGGTTCACCAGCAACGATATTCGTTCTCCTCGCTCCAGAATCTGCTCCACGTTCTCCACCATGATATCTCTGACCTTGTTGATCTCCGACTGGGCCACCTTGGCCACGTCTTCGTATTTGCCCGAGTTGACAAGCGTCACCATTTCGCCCTCGAACTTGTTGAGGCTATCCTTGGAGGCGCTTCCGATTGTCTGCAAGCTGTACTGCTGGTTGAACTTCTTCTCCAGCTCCAGCAGACACAGGAAGGGGGCCTTTCGGCCGCACGACTCCTTGGTGATGAGGATAAACGTCACGCCCTCGGGCGTATCGGAAGTCGCCTGTGTGGTTATGTAGTGGATCGACAGATCCTGGTACATTAGAGAGGCCTTCTTGGACTCTCCAGGGGAGATTTTCGCCAGCACCAGCTGCACCACCTCCTTGGGATCTCGTTTGGCAAAGTCATGCTGGCACAGAATGGTGTCACCGTGCGCGATGGCGGCGTAGATTGCTGTGTTAGAACCGCCGTTGGTCTTGCGGGGCCTGAGTTTCCTGCTCGTACTCACCGTCGTCTTTCAGTTCCGACATGTTGGTGGGTGATGGAGAGCAAAAAATAAGCTTGCTGTGCAGCGACCTGACCTGTAACGGCGCATCTTTGACGGGTCGAATCTGAGATAGCAAGAATAGGAGGTGGCCAAGAGCCGTGAAATCTCGCAAGCCCGGAACCCCGCAGTAATCGGACTGTCGCGATAACAGACCTTGTCGGACCAGCTATTCTTGCTGCTAATACATACTCTTCCACAGCCCCATCTCAAAGAGCATACATGGTGTCAGATCTGGCAGCTGTAACCTAATGGTATGTACGGGTCGAGGAGAACTATCTGACGAGGTGTAGACGTACAGTAACTCTGACGAGGATGTACATGTACAGTAACTGTTGGTACGAGAACCGATATAGTAATAACTGTTGGGCCCGATGCAGTGGTGATGTTTGCTTGAGGGGTCCAGGTGTTATTTCCTGATTGGTTCTGTAGCAGCTGTGCCCTATCGAAGGGCAGTTTTATTAGTCACTCGGACGGGTCCCAGTGTATTGGTGGTGGTGAGACTTTTCCGATTGAACAGTATTGAGAGCAGAGACGAGAGTGGTTGGAAGTTGACGGCTAGCTGAGTACTTGTAGCTGAGTACTTGTAGCTGAGTACTTGGAGCTGAGTACTTGATATGAATACGGCAAACAGCGTCTGCAGATATAGCAACCCCCGAATGACACTCACCTAGTCACTTGAACCTGTACATTCCTTCCAGTAATGTACTCTCTCTAGCTTGTCCGTGGAAATCTCATCAAGGCGTGTACCTACAACCCGGGGACTCAGGTCCCTGGCCAAAGTCTACCGTACCTGTCGTACATAGCGTGTACTGTACTTGTAGTGCACTGTACAGACTACACTTTCGACATCTGTATATCTGTACAACTAACGGTACAGTCTTTCTGGGTCCTGGCTTCCTAGTCTGCTCCGCTCTCCACTCTTCTTCATTCGGCTTGTCAAGGATGTTTCACAACGCACATTGAACGCGTACAGTGAGTTGATCCACATCCAAAAACACCATCCAAAAGTCGTCACTCAACAAGTACTATAAGACCGGCGGCATTCGCGCTCTACTCGTACTGTATGCACTCGTATTCGCTCTCCATCCCCACCAATCACGTGATACCCCGCTGTCGCAATCTCCTGCCAAAATGCAACCTCTGCAGATGTGCATGCATGGGCGTTAATACAGTACTAGTAACCTGTAGTTAGACTTCCCAATGTAGTATTGCAAGGAGTTGAGAAGTAGGTACGAAAAGCGGTTCAAAACAGTGCCCGGCAATAAGTGGAGTCTTCAATGAGACGACGGTGATATGTGGAGGAAATATGGCGATTTTGGGGGGGTTTCCCCCTTTCCCCTGCTTCTTCTGGGGATCTCAGCCCTTTTGCTACCTTCTTTATCGGAACCATGTTTCCGACGGAACTCAGAGCTAGTCTTCGGGAGAAAAGATAGGGTCTGTGGGTTATTCAGAGCGTGTATAGGAAATCTGACTTGACAGTTTTGCTTGAAATTCCGTTTCGAGTTGATTGGACGTTTCAAATCTCTGATCCGTCGAAAACTGAACGTCACAATGTCGTCTCTTTTCACCCGCCAAGATGCATCTCCAAACCCAAAAATGAATCATTTGAAGGGAATATAAAAAAGAAACCCTTGTAGATCTTCACCAACATACTCTCGACCAAACACATCCATGGAAACCATCTCGCACGTTACGCGTGTGCTTTCTAAGCAATTTGACGCCGCTTCTTCGACTCCCGAAATCAATTCGTCGACTATCGAGCTTGGGCCCACGGAAGCACATGTGCTTCAGCGCCATGAGGTAGCGGAACTCGTGCCTGATTCCTCCTCCGACTACCAGGACGAAGACAAGGGTCTGGAGTTCCCCGAAGGTGGCTGGATGGCGTGGCGGGTGACCCTGGGCTCGTTTTTTGGGCTGTTTGTGGTTCTGGGAGTCATCAACGCCGTCGGAGCCATCCAGGCGTACGTGGAGGAGAACCAGCTGGCCCAGCTGCCGTCTTCAACCGTGGCGTGGATCTTTTCCATCAACACCTTCATGACTTACTTTTTCTCCATCCAGTGCGGCCAGCTGTTTGACATGTACGGCCCCTACCCCTTGTTGGCAGTTGGCTCTTTTCTGATTGTCCTCGGTTTCATGTTGACTTCGCTATGCCAACAGTTCTGGCAATTTGTCGTCTGCTTCGGTATTGTCTGCGGCCTGGGCTCCTCCATATGCCTTACTCCTGCCGTGGCTATCATTGGAGACTGGTTCAAAGCCAAACGAGGAACTGCCACGGGAGCTGCCACTATCGGAGGCTCACTGGGCGGTGCAGTCATCCCCATTATGCTCAGATCCATGTACTCGTCAGTGGGCTACGCCTGGGCCGTTCGAACTCTCGGATTCCTGTCTCTGGGATGCATGGCCATCTGTATCTGGTTAGTCAAGCCGCGGTTTGAGCGTGCCCATGAAAAGAACGGACGAACCTTCTGGCAACTCTACGTCACCGACGTTCTGGACTTCCGATGTCTCAAGGACAAACGGTTTGCAGCTCTCTGCTTCGCCGCCACCTTCTCCGAAATCGCCCTCCTCATCTCCCTCACCTTCTTCACCTCCTTCTGTCTCAAGAGCGGCATGAGCCAGAACTACTCGTACATTCTACTGACCATCATGAACGCTGTGGGAATGGTGGGTCGATACCTGCCTGCGTGGATCTCCGACCGACTTGGACGATTCAACACCATGATCATCATGACCCTGGGCGCCTCCCTGGCCATGTGGATCATGTGGCTGCCTTTCGGAACACATAGAGGAGCTCTCACGGCCTTTGCAGTCGTCTATGGTTTCTTCACCGGCTCCATTCTTTCCCTGATCCCGGTCTGCTGTGGCCAGATCAGCAAAACCTCCGAGTACGGCCGACGATACGGGGTCATGAACTTCTTCATCGCGTTTGGAGCTCTGGGAGGTGTCCCCATCTCTGGAGCTCTCATTTTCGACACAAACTACGACTACCTCATCATCTTCAACGCCATTCTCTCCACCATCGGCTGTTTGGGATGGATCCTCGCTCGAACCGCCTGCGTCAAGTTCAAGATTTGCAAGGTATAGACGGGAGCTAAAGTATTTATTTAATCAATTGTTAAGAATCATTCCACTGTACCAATCCGGTCCAGTATTGTTCAGCACAGTATCATGAATCACAATATCATGAATGCTCTTCTACTCTACGTACAATACAACCTCTCTACAGTCTCGGGATACTTTCATAATTCATCAGACGTACTACGATTCTACTCGTTTCTAGGCATAATTTTCATACGTAATTGTCATATGCGTCGTTTACTTGGACTCAGCAGCAAGCTTCTCGGCCTTGGCGACAACCTCCTCGATACCGCCGACCATGTAGAAAGCGGCCTCAGGGAGAGCATCGTGCTTACCGTCAAGAATCTCCTTGAAAGATCGGACAGTGTCCTTAAGAGAGACAAGTCGTCCCTCAATACCGGTGAAAACCTCGGCGACGGTGAAGGGCTGAGACAGGAATCGCTGGATCTTTCGAGCTCGCTCGACGGTCAGCTTGTCCTGCTCGGAAAGCTCATCCATACCAAGAATGGCAATGATATCCTGGAGAGACTTGTAAGCCTGGAGGGTCTGCTGGACGTTGGAAGCAACGTCGTAGTGCTCCTGGCCGACAACATCGATATCCAGAAGTCGAGACTTGGAATCAAGAGGGTCGACAGCGGGGTAGATACCCAGCTCGGAAATACCTCGGGACAGGACGGTGGTGGCGTCAAGATGGGCGAAGGTGGTGGCGGGAGCAGGATCAGTCAGATCATCGGCGGGCACGTAGACGGCCTGGACGGAAGTGACGGAACCCTTCTGGGTGGTGGTAATTCGCTCCTGGAGGGCACCCATATCGGTGGCCAGAGTGGGCTGGTAACCGACAGCGGAGGGAATTCGACCAAGCAGAGCGGACACCTCGGAACCGGCCTGGGTGAATCGGAAAATGTTGTCAACGAAGAGCAACACATCCTGACCCTCCTCGTCTCGGAAGTACTCGGCAATGGTCAGACCAGTAAGGGCGACTCGGGCTCGGGCTCCGGGAGGCTCGTTCATCTGACCGAAGACGAGGGTGACCTTGGACTCACCCTCGAGGTTGATGACACCAGTCTCCTTCATCTCTCGGTAAAGATCGTTACCCTCTCGGGTTCGCTCACCGACACCGCAGAAAACGGAGAAACCACCATGGGCCTTAGCAATGTTGTTAATCAGCTCCTGGATGAAAACGGTCTTACCGACACCGGCACCACCGAAGAGACCAATCTTACCACCTCGAGCGTAAGGGGCGAGGAGGTCGACGACCTTAATACCGGTCTCAAGAACCTCAGCAGTGGTAGACTGCTCAGCGAAGGTAGGGGGGTCGGCGTGGATGGGGAGGAACTTAGTAGCCTCGATAGGTCCTCGCTCGTCAATGGGCTCACCACAAACGTTGATGATTCGACCAAGGGTACCTCGGCCGACGGGGATAGTGATGGGAGCACCAGTGTCAGCGACAGAGGTGCCTCGGACAAGACCCTCAGTACCGTCCATGGCAATGGTTCGGACGGTGTTCTCACCGAGATGCTGGGCAACCTCGAGGACGAGCTTGTTACCCTCACCACGATCAATGGTCAGAGCGTTAAGAATAGCGGGGAGGTTATCCTGCTCGAACTGGACATCCTGTTGTTAGTATTCTGGTTGGTTTGAAGTAGCAGCAAGAAATCGGGCAATCGCATTGTTGAGGTGGACCCAGAATAACTCGATCTCCTGCTCCTGTTTCATGTTTTGTTTGTTGCATCTGCGCCCTGGGTTCTGAGTGTTTGTGTCCTCGTCCATTATCGAGAGAGAAACTGGCGTAACACACAGTTCATGTCGTGATATCTGTGTAATGTCGCAATTAATTTCTTCATCAACACGTGGAAGTCGGACACGTCATCATCTCCATGCAGCAGCATCATCAACATCGATCTCAATCGGTTGTACTTACGACAACGGCACCAATAACGGTTCTGGGGTTAGTAACTAGTTTGTGTATCCTTTTGTTTGTGTGCGTGTGTGTGTGTGTGGTTAGGTGTGAGCTGTGCTGCGCTGTCATTGGTCGGTTGTTCCCAACTCTAGAGCTTATTAGCCCCCGAGCGAAAAAAGTGCCAGCTGTACGCAAGAGGTACAGCAACCCCAACGTAGCCAACAGAAGGGGTGGTTTCGGTCGCAGAGCGAATCCGCAAACACACGCCGGCGTAATCGCCCTCGCTGAATGTATTTCCGAGCTCGTTGGAGCCATTGTCGCTGCACAAGCGTCTCAATTCTTGTGCCTCAACAGGGGCACAACCGGTGTCGTCGACACTGCTCAATCGACCCATCACCACATTAATGTCGCAAACAATCCATCTCGCATTGCAATCCACCATTGCCCATCGCATTGCCCGTGTAACATACCTGATCTTACCAGAGCCGACGCCGGCGGAAGAGGCCATACCTCGGAAGGGGGCGTTGAAGACTCGGTTGTTGGCCTGAGCCACCTTGAAGGCCGAACGAGAAAGTCGGGGGATCAATCTAGGAAGGACCATTGTGTTCAATCGTGCCTGTTAAAAAGAGGAGCTTCTCTGTGTGTGTAACAGTGTGTTCTCTGGCTAGAGGCTAACGAGGAGAAAAAGAGAGGAAGCGACACGAGATGAAAAGGTTGTAGCAAAATGGAGCTGGGAGCAAACGCAGCCAATCAGCGGGCGAGTTGGGACTTTGCCAGCGTATTTTGGGGCACTGCACATATCTGAGAATGCATG
This sequence comes from Yarrowia lipolytica, assembly GCF_001761485.1. NCBI lineage: Eukaryota > Fungi > Ascomycota > Dipodascomycetes > Dipodascales > Yarrowia > Yarrowia lipolytica. The sequence continues at coordinate 536,279 of NC_090771.1, read as the reverse complement.
TAAACAAGGAACCTTTTGCAACCTTGGGAGCTATCTCGGGGTTGGAGACAGTTGCAATCGCGCCGTTGCCGGCCAAAATTGTTGTTTTTCGGCACCTAGAAATACTCTATGGTGCGCTCCGAGCTCGGCTGATATTTCAGCTTCTCCATTGAGTGTCTACAACGTCCACAATGACCCGAATCCCCCAATGCGCCATTTCAAATTGCTCTTTACGCCCGAAACCCAAATTTCGCCAGACTCTGCAGTGCACGGTATTTTCGTGGCCAGTTGAGGGTCCATTTTATGGCGGGCTGTTTTTGTGCACGTTCCCGACACGCAATTGGTTCGGAGAAGGTGGATTCAGAGCCACAACAGCGCGCAGATTGCAAATATATCTCTTCTTTGTCAATTCGCCCCTAGCAACCCCCAAATATACCGCTCCCTAACTGTCCCGACCGAGCCCGGATGTGCATACACTTTCTCACCCGGGGCCTTTTAGCCGTGAGTGGTCAGTTTCTGGGGTAGGGAGCAAGAGGTTTGGGGCACGTGGAATTGCCGCGACGAGAATTTCCCCGGCCGTTTACACCGTCCATAATGCTGCCGGCCACGTTTCTCGCTGTGTTTATATAGCTGGATTCCGAGTTATGATTTTTTTTGCGAATTTCTGCGAATTTCTCCCAAATATTTTCCATTTTTCCACTTTTCCACTTTTCCACTTTTATGCCCATTTTGAGACCACGTAGCATCTCGGACTTAAATGCCACAGTGACGTAAGACCGTAGATGGAGAGCCGGTGGTACAGCCAATTCTTGTTGCGGCGGGGCAAAATGAACATGGTCACGTGATCTAAAGAGTCGGGGCATCACATTTCCACTGATAAAACTCGTTTTTTCTCAGCACAATGTCCTCAAAAATGGCCTCTGTTCCCGACACCTTCCCGACACCACACTATCTCTTGGATCGGTGATGATGTGCTTGCATTAAGGTTCCTGAGGGTCAATGTTGCAGTGGTTCAAACAGAGCAGTTTGCGGGTCGATTTGACCGAGTTTTTGAATCCGAGGAGGAACAATCAATTGCTACAATTTGCCCAAATCTCCACTCTCTAGCGTCTTCCAAACCCCTTTATATATGCCCGCTACTCCGCTGTCCCCTCACAACTCTAAACAGTGACACGTCGACTCGACGGCGGTGACGAACTGTAAATGGATCGTGACCACCGTGAAGTAGATCACACCCACAAACCACACCAAAAACAATGCCTCTCGGAAAAGTCAAGTCGGTGGTTTCTGGAGACACCATCATTCTCCAGTCTCCCAGCGGAGCTGAACGACAGCTTTCGCTCGCCCATATCCAGGCCCCCAGACTCTCTTCTAACGATCCCTATGGTTACGAGGCTCGAGAAGCTCTGCGGCTTTTGCTGGTAGGCAAGCAGGTGAAGTTCGAGGTGCTATACAACATCAATGGACGAGAGTACGGAGACGTGTCGGCACCCATTTTCGACTCGCTGGTGGAACGAACTCTTAAGCAGGGCTTTGCCAAGATCAGAGAAGGAGCTCTGGAACGGCTAGATGAGGACCAGGAGGACTACGTCGAGAAGCTCCAGGCTGCCCAGAAGGAGGCCGAGACGGCGCAGATGGGAGTTTGGGGCGCAGATGTCAAGGCCCCCACGGTCTACCAGACTGTGACTGCGTTTGAGGACGCTGGAAACGCTCCTCTGCAGAACGGCAAGGACGTCTCCAAGACCTACAATGCCATTGTGGAGAAGGTGATTTCCGGAAACAGAGCCATTGTGCGAGTCATTGTCGCTCCCGGAGTGCATCTCAACATCCCCGTCAACCTCGCTGGTATCTCTACCCCCAGATCGGGCTCCACAACCACCACTGCCGAGCCGTTTGGAGACGCTGCTCGTGACTTCGTGGCTCTCAGGTTGCTGCAGCGAAGCGTGCAGCTGGCTTTTGCCTCGTTCAACCCCCAGGAAGTGCCCCTGGTGACCGTGGTTCATCCTGCCGGAGACATTGCTGAGCATTTGCTCAACAGCGGTCTGGCCAACGTCAACGACCACCATGTCATCCACATTGGAGCCGAGAGAGCCGGAAAGCTGCGGCAGCTGGAGAATTCCGCTAGGCAACAGGGTCTGAACCTGTGGAAGGGTCTCCCTGCCGCAGCCACTGCTGCTACTTCTGCTGGAGGTCTCAGTCCAGGCAAGACCATCTCTGGAACCATCACAAAGGTCATTTCAGCCGACACCCTGGACATTGACGACGTTACTGTCCAGCTGTCGTCTGTTCGAGCCCCCCGAAAGAACGATCAGCCTCTATGGGCCGCTGCTGCCAAGGAATACGTCCGAAAGAACTACATTGGAAAGTCCTGTGAGGTGACTGTCGATGCCATTCGAGCCAAGACCGACCAGTTCGAGGAACGACCTCTCGTCACCGTGATTGTGGACGGAAAGAACATTGGATCCGAGATCATCGCCAACGGCTACGCTACTGCCATTCGACATGGTAAGAACGTCTCTGATCGATCCCCTCACTGGGATACTCTTGTTGAGAAGGAGCAGGAGGCTCAGACCGCCAAGAAGGGTCTCCACGGCACCAAGGAGCCCGCGCCTGACCGAACTGTGAACGCCTCCGAGAACCTGACCAAGGCCAAGTCCCACCTGTCTACTCTCCAGCGTCGAGGCCGAATCCCAGGTGTGGTTGACTTTGTGTCTTCTGCCTCTCGATTCCGAATCATCAGCGACCGAGAGAACATTAACCTGACTCTGGTTCTTGCTGGAATCAACTCGCCCAAGACTTCTGAGCCCTTTGGAGAGGAAGCCCGAGACCTGGCCGCCAAGAAGTTCCAGCAGAGAGACGTCGAGTTCACTGTTCAGGGCACAGACCGCCTGGGTAACTTCATCGGTCACTTGTACCTGCCCAACGAGTCCAAGCCCTTTTCTATCGAGCTTCTAGAGGCTGGTTTCGCTTCTTCTTTCATCCAGGCTGCTGAGTCTTTTGCCCACGAGCTTGAAGACGCCGAGCAGGAGGCCAAGAAGGCCCGAAAGGGTATCTGGAAGGACTTCAAGGAGGATGTTGAGGATCTCGCCACCACCACTGGTGCTCTCAATGTCAACGAGCCCGCTGCTCCCGTTGTCCCCGACTACATTGACGTGACTATCACCAACATCAACCCCGACGGATCCATTGCATTCATTTCCGGCGGCGTTGGAGCTACTCTGACCAAGCTGGAGCAGGATATTACCTCGTTCAACCTCGCTGCTGCCAACACCACCCAGTTTTCGTTTGCTTCTGGCCATCCCAAGAAGAACGACTACGTCGCTGTGAGATCACCCAAGAACACCTACGTTCGAGCTCAGATTCTGAACGTTGACAAAGCCACTGGCAAGTTTGCCATTCTTCTTATCGACTCTGGTAAGGCCGTTACCGTGTCCCAAGCGCAGCTGCGACCCCTGCAGGCCCAGTTTGGTGTTGCCAAGGTCCCCGGTGCTGCCAAGACCACCAACCTGGCATTCATCCAGGCTCCTCCTGCCGGCGGAAACAGTTACCTGGAGGACTACGTTGACCTTCTCAAGAAGGAGATTGAGGGTTCTCAGCTGGTCGCAGCTGTTGTCTCTCCTGGCAACGTTGTACTCTTCACCATTGACTCCAAGGGCCCCGAGGACTCTGTCAACTCGTTCGTTGTTGAGGACGCGTACGCTTTCATCAAGCCCAAGCTGACCCAGGCCGAGCTCAACCCCACTTGGACCGCTACCGTTACCAAGCTCAAGGAGCTGGAGAAGGCTGCCAAGAACGACCGGGTTGGAATCTGGGAGTTCGGAGATGCTGTCTACGACGATGAGCAGTAGGTATGTGGAGTGGATAATCTGGCTATACCCCGCGGAGCTGTCGCTCTGTCTCTGTAATGTATAAGTACAAAATGTATTGTTTATTTAATGTCACCCATGCATGGTGCGAGTGCTGTGTATAGCTGGTGTATTTACTTTGTAAGTAGTTGATAAACCTTCGATTGTTGACCTTGTGCTGGTGTGTATCCTATCACTTCAGACGTACTAACCACGCTATAACTCCTAATCTTTGGCAGTCTGGTGTCTGTCATGGTCGATATCTCTCTCAAAGGTGTTTTATTGTGATTTCTTGGTCTTGTTGGACTTCCAGATGTCTTTACTCTGCCGCAGATGTGACGCCTAGGTCACATGTATTAGCTCTAGAATAATCTATATATAATGACGCAATGCGTGAGAAAAATGTGGCCGACGAGAACCTCGAGAAAAATATGAATAAAATAGTAAAAAAAAGAAAACTAATGGGAGAGAGGTATTAGTTCTTGCGTCTTGTAGTTTATCTACTTTTGGATCTATACAGGCAGGAGTAGCCACCAATAATACGGATCTTACACAGCGTATTTAGCAGTTATAGATACAAAACAGGTGGGGCATATCGAATGATTTACCCAGGTCCCAAACAGAAACAGCAGAAACAAACATGGAAACTAGCACACACGAAACGTCTACTGACTGGTCCTACCCTGTGCTATTCTCACACCTCTCTCAGCCCTTCTATGACGTCTTCGTCGGTGTCCTCGAGGTACTGCATTGAAATCGTCATAGGTGCTCGATCATTTGACGGACGAACCTGGAAACCCTTGTATATCTGAAACCCGGAGTTTTTTTCAATACCAATGGCATACATCCACCCTTCGACTACTCTACTCTCCACAATGGCATATTCCTTTTTTTCCACACACCTGGCCAATCATGTGTCTCCCTCAGATAAAGATATTTCAGTTGCAAACTTTATCAGGAATCGTTTGACCCGTGCATAGCAACATATCACGTTCAAGACCACTGAGAAGAACACAAATACCCCCCTGCCGAAGCAACACAGAGACGCGTTCTAGACCTAGCTGCTCTCAACATCGACCCCGCTCAGACCCGAGAACCCCCCCAAGCCAAGCTATGCTGCCACCTGAACTCTTCTCGGAAGTATGTCTGCATCTCAACATCAAAGACATCTACAACTTGAGTCACGTGAACAGGGAGCTCAATGGACTGGTATCAGATGACTTGTTCAGGACTAAGCTTCTAAAACACTGCCCGTTCTACGATCTGAGCAACTCTCCGCATTCAACATGGAAGGAGTGTGCGTCGACGTATATTTCGAGAGAAGGAGCGATTTGCAAGGAGGTATCAGAGACCAAGGACTACGTGGTTCACACAGACAACCACATTTTGTCTGGATTTGTCTCTCTATCCAACACTTGCAACGATTCCATCCTTTCTTTGGGTCAGAGTATCAGTCTGGATGGATCAAAAGTTACGTTTGACCAACTTGCAACAACTGTGGACGTTGCTACAGGTGAGACTGTTGATCAATCAGCAACGGAAGGCCCCAGCTTCAAGGATGGAACATATACGGGCTTCCATGGCATATCAATGCGCATTTCAACAAGCATTCACGCTCATATGACGGCCGTGGAGTCACCGGAAGTCCTTGCTGTCCTCACAGGCTGGGGGTTCAACTACCAAAGACTCATGGTAAAGTATCGGTCTTCCGAAGGTCTTGACCCGGACTATGTGGGAGAGCATATTAACCAATTGGACAGAGTATTTGTCAGTGCAGGTCACGTGTTCTTGAAATCTGTCAGCAATTGGACCTATTTACTACAAGGCGACACGTTCATTCCAGTTGTCTTCCAGCCTCAAACAACTCGGGAGTACCCCTTTTTGCTCTGCTACAATGGCCTGTTGATGCATTTTAGTGGCACTACAGTGGAGGTGTTCCATGTTGATCTGGAGAACAAGGAGTTGAGAGGCGGTAAGGGCGTCTCGTTCACTCATAGTAGCTCCGGGTTCTCCGGAAACCTCTACAAGCTCATCCAGGTTGCCGACAATCCTCGATATGCGATAGAGTATAACATCAACAGGACAATCTGTGGGGTGTGGGACTTCAAACAGATGAAGTACATGCGACGGCAGTACAATGACAACAGGAAGGCGTTGCAGCTAGTAGGAGTGGAAGATGGAAAGGTGGAGTGGCAGCTGTACACGAGAGAGTACATGGAGGTGCTTCTAGGTAGACGATTAGAGTGGGGGGAAGAGGTTGTTCACGAATATGGAGATTTATAAGTGGACTACGTTTTTTACATGCAGTATCTTGGTCTACCAGTGCTTCTCAGTACACACTTGTACAATTACATCTGTTAGTTAAATAAAAAGTCTACTTTTCAGGGGTAGTTCTGAGAAAGTGGGTGGGACAATGATAGCCCTCGTTGCTGACAAAGTAGTTTTGATGGTAGTCTTCGGCGTCCCAGAAGTTCTCAATGGGCTGGATGACCGTCGCAATGGGTTTAGCGAACCACTGGTCTTCCAGTTTCTTCTTGACAGCCAACGCACGTGCTTGCTGGTCTTCATTGTGTGTGAAAAGACCTGATAGATACTGGGTACCAATGTTCTTGGGTCCCTGGCCATCAGTCTGTGTGGGATCATGGATCTTGAAGAAGAAATCGGCCAACTCTTCATACGAGACTTGAGCCGAATCAAACGTGACTTGAAGGGACTCGAAATGGCCCGTGGAGCCAGCACACACGCTCTTGTAGTCTGGGTTGTCAATAGAACCTCCAGAGTACCCCACCTTGCAGTCCACCAGGCCCTTATCGGTGTAATGCTTTCGGTACATGTGTTCGATTCCCCAGAAGCATCCTCCTGCCACTGTGATGACGTCGAGCTTGGAGGGCCCAAACTTGATGGTGGGCGAGATTCCGGGTTCCTGGGACGCGGTCATGGTGATAACGATCTTGGATCACTTTTTTTTTAGCGGGTCAATCTTCTTTTATACCCGTTATGACTCTAATCTGACTCGGGGCAGATTGACTTTTTCATGCGTCTTATCTATCGTCATGTCACGTGCGGGACGGAGAAGAAGGTGGTAGAGCCCTTGTACTATGAGATTTCGAGTGGGAAACACATATCACTTGACCGACGATTATAGATACAAGTCTAGATGTCTTCAACTCCCTCTCAGCACCTATTCTACTCCTTCTCTGTACTCCTATTTTAGCCGAGATTTTCATCCATATGAAAGTTAATGGGAAAATATGGAGAAAAGTTGCAAACCGTTGAGGGGCTGATTGGTAGGAAATTTGGGGTTCTACTACCACTTGAGCAATAAATAATGTTCTTTTTTATTCTAGAGATTGGAGCCCGAGTGTCTGAATTTTTATATTTTAATTCCTTATTCATTTTTTTTTTTCTAATGATTCATTACAGCTATATACCTAGTAAGCCGGGTTATTGGCGTTCAATAAATCATACACTTCTGAATCATTGCGGTGTGCGCTGCGAGGCGCATGTCAGTTGGTTTGTCGACACTTCGTCTCGTTCTTGTCCTTGTCGTAGTCGCGCATTTTTTTTATTCGCATTTTTTTTATTCCAGATTCATGGCATTTTTTTCCGTCTCCACGCTGAAATTCAACAGGGAGATTTTCTGAACAAAAATTCGGTCCCTTGGCCCAGTTGGTTAAGGCGTCGTGCTAATAAGGAATAGCAACTTTGCAACGCGAAGATCAGCAGTTCGATCCTGCTAGGGACCATCTCTTTTTGCTCTCGTGCCTACCGAAGGCGAGTTGTGTCGTTTCTTGGTCATATTTTTGCTTCCCCACCCGTCATATGCCTTGGGGATGCAGTGTTAGCGCGATTTGAACTTTGTCATTGACATAGACAGAGAGAAGTGAGTGAGTCGGACTTGTAAGGAAAGAACAGAATGGAGCTTCAGGCAGCAACTGTGCTTGAAGATCTTCTGATCTTGACATGTCGACGTGATACCCTGTGGTGAGTTCAGCTCAGACACGCCAGGCTAGCTTACCCAATGAGAGCGACTGGTGATCAAGAACACCTCATAGTGCGACGGAACAGTCCATTTTGTGAAAGGCTGAGATTCTCAATCCTTCTTTGCTAACAAAGTGCTACCAAACGAAATCGGTCTGCAAATCCTGCAAGATTGCGATCTCGAATCATGTCTGGCACTAGGCGAGTCCTTGCCCAACATACACGCTCTGCTGAGATCGATGGATGCCACCCTGGTGCGTGAAAAGGTTGTCGCACGGGTTCCATGGATGGAACTTGACTTATCCGATAACCGGTTCAGCACCTGGATGGCTTGTGCTCGAGTCATACGGGCGAGAAATAGGGCTACTCAGAAACCCGGTTCGGTGTGGACCTCAGGATCAGATTTCCGCACACTCTTTCCCATGTGCAAACCAAAGGAAGTGTTCATCGATCCTGTCAATGTTGAAGGAGCTCTTCCACAGTCGTACACACCTGTATTCAACGACTCTGTCTTCCGTGGTATTGGAACGGACTCAGACTTTTCGCTCAAGGGCGAAGAGATTCATCTCGAGAATGGCAGATGGAACATCAAGACACTGGAGGTAGCATTTGGTAATCAACACACACATGTCAAGAATATCAATGAAACTGGACGGGCTATTGTCAACCCTGAAGATGGATACGAGGTCATGACCTCAAATGAAACGGTGATCCATTTAAGATGCAACACGGGGGTTCTTCCTACTGATATCATTGCTCACAGACCTACGATAACCGAAACATACACCTCCAGGTCAGACCTCTATCAAGTGGCCATCAGATTGCCCTCATTTGATAACTTCTGTGTTCCATTCGTTCACCTGCTTCCTAATAAGTCTACCAAAGCTCTTGTAGGAGTTCATGTCAAATCTGGCAATTCCGAGTCACTTTACAAGGAGGAGAAGACGTGGGTGTATCTCATTGACACCTTGGATTTCACCAAAGTGACGTTGATAACCGTGCTTCCAGCACGACCCATACAATGGAGTGAACTTCTACGTGAGAATTGGCTTGATGAAGTGAATAGAATGGCTCCTAATCGCGACTTTGACGTTACCTACTACCAAGGTCTTTTGTATATTTACTGCAATGGCCGTATTGTGCCATTATGGACCGATTGTGGCATTGAAGATGACGACAATATCACTCCATTTGCGTCTCCACAGAACCATATGGCTGGCTACCATCGCACCCGACTGAGGACGTGGTTCAACACCGGCAAGCCGGTTATTTGTACCGTCTCAGGGTACTTGCCTGATCCTCCAAACGATAGTAGACTTGTTAGAGAGGGAAAATACATCACACTGAGTGGAACGGAAGGGAGATTGGTGGGCGACCTGAAGACTGATACTTCATATATCGCTAGAGATAGATTGAAGATGGGTTCCTTCTTGTTTCCAGGTGTTGAAAATGGACAACCAATGTTTTACCGATGGAAAAGAAGCACCCTATTATCTGTCCTGGGACTGTTACGAGGCTCTGAACAAGACGGTATAACAGAGAAGGTCAAACAGCTATTCAATGCCGATGCACCGTCTAGCTGGAACGAAGAAAGCTGCTCAGATAGAGAAGCCAGACTAGGAGTGTATCGCAATTGGGCAGCCATAGCCCGTTCGGGATTCAAGTTTAGTATGAGAGACATTTCCTTCATGGCTCCAAACTTATGCCTGAAGAGAATGGATCATCATGAGCAATAATAGAGCCATATATAAAAGTTTTGTAGATATAGTCTTAAGGCAATCAATTTCTTCTTTCCTTTCCTTTTCCTTTTTTTTTATTTAATTTTGGTTCTCTTATACCTTTTTCTCGAATGAATAAGCCCAAATGACCCCGGAGCAACAAGCCTGGCTAGCTCAATCGGTAGAGCGTGAGACTCTTATCTCGAAAGTCATCTCAAGGCTGTGGGTTCAAGCCCCACGTCGGGCTTACATAAAGGCTGCTGAGGGGCTGTCTTTCCTTTTTTCTCCCTTCCACTCCTTCTATCATGATGTCATGTCTCCTACCTGCTTGACATGATGTTCCGGAAAACTGCAATCTATATATCTCTCTCAAGTCTATAAGAGAAGTCCGGCAGAGGTCTATTCAAGTTCAGCACGTTTACATCTTTACACATTCAATTATCTCTTTTCCCACGCCAAGGGCTCTTCTATCATGTGTCTGAAGCCCTGTGAGCAGCGACGGTGAGATGATCTAGGGGCCTCCTGTGAGTACAAGTAGAAAAAACCAATTCCATGTTGGCAATTGACAGTGACTTCCACAATATATCACGATTCGCAGCTACGATTACAGCAGTCTTCTCTATCTCCGTACTCGTACAGGACAAGACCTGTGGATCATGCACCCTCCAGCTCATATCATCATAATAAATCATGATTCATTATCCTCCAATGCGTATCACAAGACATTTTTAGATAAGTCTTAATCTCTTCTCTTCTGATGCTCCAGAACGGCAGGTCGGAAGGCGATCCACAAGCTGACAGAGACAACAACGGCCATCAAAGTCATGACTTCCAGTACCCAGATGATGACCTGGGTCTCGGTGAAGGGCTTTTGGGCGTGCAGGATCGATGAGGCGTCCATTTGAAATGATTGGTGGGTGGGAAAAGAGTCCAAAAACGTGGGTCGCAAAGTTGGGTCGGGTTTCGGACTATATATCTCTCGCTAAATGGAACTTTTAGTGCAGCCCAAATACATGGACAAGGCACTAAGACGCATTCTCACCTTAAATATCAACAACGTGCCGGAGATATGATCTGGACGGCTGGATATTGTCCAATTTGCAAGTATGAAAGGCGGAAAACAATCCAAAAACCTCCAGAAACACTATCATCCACTCCAATTCTTCCCTGCTCATCCACAACTCCCTCCAGAGTACACCCCTCCAACTCCATTTAGGTTGCCCAAAAGGCGGGGTTTGGGCACCCACTAACTTTGGCCCATCTGTTTGCTGGTAAAGCGCGCATCTTTTTCCGGCCTTTGTGTGGAAAAAGTGAAAAGATGATCATGTGACCAAGTAAGGGGTGTTTTGTCACGTGACCATATCCGTGTCTCTGAGAGAGTTTTCACCGACGACCCTAAGATACTTCGCCTGTTTCCGGATCGACAGGTTAACGCCGCCATTCGATCACGATAGCAACTTATTGGCAAGGGAGAGTAGTCTCATATGGTTGCGGATTGTATACGGATTGGACTGCACCATACATTGATCTTTCTTTCTTTCTTTAATATACAAATAAAATATCTTATGCTATACAAGTGCGGTACAAGTAAAGTACCAACTTTTGGTCTCTGCTTCTATGAATAGTATGAGGTAGCAACAGTTTCGCACCTTATACCGCCTTTCCCCCGTTGCTTAATCCCGCCCACTGAACATATCCTTCTTCTCCTTTCCAGTGATCTTCTTTCGTCGTCGCTCGATGGCTCGATCGATATCCTTCTTCTTCATAGTCTTGAACTGTTCCGTCAGCACCAGCTTTCGCTGGTCGCTTCGCTTCAGATAGTAAGGGTTCTTTCCATCCTTGGCCTGCTCTCTCTGCTGCTGTCTGTGCTCGTTCAGCACCTTCTTTCGGAAGTCTCGCTTCTCCAGAGTCTTGAGTTTCGACTGCAGCGACTGGATCTGTGTCTGGATCTGGGATCGAATGTACGATTCCTCCGTTTTCTTCAGCTTGGCCTGCAGCTCCGCAATCTCCTCTCGTCGGTACTCATCCAAAAATGCATAGTCCTCTCGAACACGGTCCTCATTAGCCTTTCCATAGGTGGCATCAAAACGGATATCTCTGTAGAGCTTGGAGTCACGTGAAGCAGAGTCAGCTCCGGATTTCGTCATGGTCAGACCAGGGATAGGTCGGATCACACTCACTCGCTTCTTACTGGAAGCTTCACTGGGAGCATGCTTGAGTCTCTTCTTGGGTCCTCCATCTTCCTTGTTGTTGCCCTTGCCCTTGTTATTGCCCTTGTAAGAGCTTCTCTCGTACCCTCCGGAGTTTTCTTCGGGTCCCGAGTCGCTGTCACTGTCGCTGTCGTCTTCGTTCTCCTTATCGAGATTCTTTTGCGCGTTGCGAATGGCTCCGAACGATAACGAGCTCATTTCTTCGGGCCCAGAGTCCTTCTCCAGACCGGCAAATGTGTTGTAATCGTCCGAATCACTGTCGTCAGCTCGCTTTCGAACCAGATTTCTGTTTGAGTCTCGCTTCATAGTGTTGTGGTGATATCGAAAGAATATTTCACAGCTGAAGCGATATGCAGATATTTTTTTAAGGTTCCATAATGGAACATCAGCTGGCTGCTAGACAGGCTCTATACAGGCTCGTGCGGTAGGTGACGTCAAAGGGAAAAAGCGAATATACGAAGGATACTGACAGAAATGTGTCTATATCAACAAATACAAAAATCGGCTACGTTTTCACCAAATTTGTGCTACTCTTCTGGGGAGTGTCTAATGACGGACTTTGAACTTTAATTAAGTGGTGCGACTGAGCCTGACTGAGTGAGCATTGGCTGGGGGGAGTCTGTAATGGTGTTAGGTGAGAGCATTGAGAGGAGTCGTATTCAAGCTGGAGAACAAGTAGGATCTGAGAGAGTGGTAAAAATGGTAAGAACTTGGCTTGAAACCCTTCTTTCGAGACTGGTAAAGAAACCCCAATTAGTTTACTTGGAATAGTTGAACAATGGGTGATATAGACGGGCGAGTCTGGTGTTGGATGCCTCGTCTTCCCCGTTCATCGAGGTTTGAACCCTGTCAGATCGGACTGAAATGTGAACTGTCTGGACCACCAGTTGTGGAAGTCTGAGTTCTCTTGTTCCTCATGTACAGTATAACCCGTGTTGTTGCATTCGATACAGAGATTCTCTTAACTGATGTTATACTTAATCAAATATTGAGGGAAAATAAAATAAAAATAATATATATAAAAATAAAAAAACCCAACACAAAACAGCAACAACTAGAGGAAGTACACTACAAGTCATTGAGAATAAACGCTAGGGTAATACTACTGCACCTGTTCTGAATAGCTGTTTCCACAGCATTCGATGTCCTATTTCGACAGTTCGCTAACCGCTTACATTGTAGTTCAAAGACAACAAGTCCGCCCTAAACTATGTACAACGATACATCCAGCAGACGTGGATCTTGTTTCATGTGCTTTTGCGAAATTCGAAACTGTTTTGGCAGACCATAAAAGCGAACCTGTTCCCCGTTGAATACGCACTGTTAGACGTTGGTCAGGGTTTTAGTTGCTTTTTTCTCTTCCATAGCCATGATTTATGCCGTTGTTATCGCCGGATATAGGGTGTGATATTAGGGTGCCAGTGTCTGACAGTGTGCCGGATATAAACGACTGTTCTGTGCCCAAACAGCACTGTTTTCGTCCGAATCAAGCCATTTTTCTGATTTTCGATAAACAGCTGGTATTTCGGCTCTATGGCCTGTTCCCATAGTCCCCTTGTATATAGTACCAACACCCATTTACCACTTGTATATTGTACCAACACCCATTTATAGACCCCCCAGATATATCCATTGCAAGAAACTCTAAAAAACGCATGTAGAGCAGAGCAGAGTGGTGGTAGAGAGACGCTTGGGAAACAAGAGTTGTTAAAGATTGGTCCGTCGGGTCAATTTGTCCCTGAAAAACACATCTTTTCTGGACCTGCGACGTCCATTTACCACATTATACGTTTCCATTGGCACTGCCTACTTGTAGCAGTCGCTTGGCGCGAACTCTATAGTGGAGAGAGCATGTACCGGGGTACGAGTACGAGCGCATTCGTGGCCACACCTGGCCAAACATCACCACATATGCAACTAACCGACGACCATAAGAAAGACCTGGAAAAGCTGGGCGAGGAATTGAAGGGCAAGGAGGAGCACACGGTGGCTGGGGAGGATGAGGAAGATGTCAACCATGGCGCCGACGATTCCGAAGACGCCGAAGACGAAGACGCCGAAGACGAGAACGACTACACCGAACTGGATGTGGACATTGTGTGCCAATTCATCAAGGACGCCGCCAGAGAGGCCGAGAAGACGGGCGACTACATTTCCTACGCAACCGTCATCGACATCCACTGCTCGGATCCATCCAGATACAAGCACGTAGACAGGGTCAAGATCCTCACGTCTCTTCTGGAGGTGCTGCGGACCAACCCCAAGATTTGCGAGGAAATTGGCTGGGATCTTCCAGCGCTTTTGCTGCCCTACTTCAATGTCGAGGACTTTGATTTCAACGACGGTCTCGAGGGTCACCCGACCTTCTACCCTCTGATTATGCTGTTCTCGACCCTGGCAGAGTACGGCAACCCCAAGGAGCTGTTTCTCAAGACCGTCGAGACGCTCAGTACACTGACCTGTGACCGCGCACCCGAAAATGACAAACTCAAGTTCAAACAGGCCGAATCTCTACGGAAATTCGAGGTCTGCAAGTTCCACGTTCTCGAGGAACTCATGAGCTCGTGCATGAAGAAAATCAAGACCCAGTACCCCTCCCGGTTCTTGGCTTCCGCTGCTTCCGCCATTCTCATGTTCTCCGCTCGAAATGCGGCACTTTTCAGACACTTCCCTCTCATTGTCGGCATTCTGGCTAGAAGAGTCTACGTATTTATTCGAGACTGGGGGATGGACGGAGACGAACCCATGGACATGTCGCCTGACGAACAAGCCAAGAGCGCCAAGATTCTACAGTCCCTGTCCACGTACTTTTTTTACTCGTGGTTCCACCGGGTGGCTGTCCGATGGAGTAGCAATCTCTTCCGAGAGATCAAACACTCAATCCACGAGTTGCCCAGAGCCGAAAGAGCCAAGTACGACAACCCGAAATCAAATGGATCGGCCGTTTACACCATTTACAACCGATGGGGCACTCTGGCGCTATCTCTGGATCTTGATCCCAGTCAATATTTCCTTCCTCTGATCCAGGAGATCCAGGAGGACGTCCAGGAGGCCACCAAGGGAGGGTTGGACGATACTCTTGCGGGATTCAGCAAGAGTTCACTTTCAGACGCCTCCCCCATCGCATTTGTTGACTACAGCATGTACGATGACGCCTCTGAGATTCCTCTGTCTCAGGAGGGTCTGCTTATGCTTGCTACCCAGTACATGATGGAGAACCGCGACCACAGTCTCAATATTTCTCTAGATCAGCTGGTTTCTCTGACACTATATCTTGTGCACAGATCCTCCCCTAAGGAACCTCTTCCTTTTGCCATTACAGACTTGCTCCTGTTCTGGGGATGGTGGACTCTCAAAGACATGGAGCGTCCCGAGGTGCGACAACTTGATGAAGCATTTTACGTCAAGTATCTGCAGTTCCTGGTGTTTATTTCGGCATCTTCTCCCTTGCCCGAAATCAGAAACATTGCCTACACACTCTGTGGGCGGCTGTTGTACCTGCAGCACGAGTCTGTCTCGTTCGCCTTCATCGCAGACACTATTGCGGATTGTCCGTTTGAGAATGCCCAGGTAGCCATGGTAGGTATTCTCAAGCGTCTGATGATCCCTGACGAGATCTCCGACCAGCTCTCAAAACTCAGAATTCCCGATGTGCCGACCCGAGAGGGAGTCGAACACCAGAAGGCCTCCCAGACCACCATCCCGACAACTCCCGAGCATGTGGATACTATCAAGAGTCTTTGTAACGCTGCATTGGAACAGGAGAACACGCACCTGGTGATCACCTGGCTCAACTTCCTGTCCACAGTGAAGCTGGACTGCGGTTTCGCGGGTGACTATGCTGAGCGGGTGGAGAAGGTGATTGACGAGGTGGAGGATGAGAACGACCGGACTCTGATTAGACTGGCTCTGGACGTGTTGGCAAAGACCGTCTAGAGCGCTCCGGTCTGCTAAAGTCAGGGGTGGAAGCAAAAGACATTAGTGATGTAAGTAGTATTGAATTGTATAGTGAGTTCGAGTAAGGAGTACAGGTTGGATGTAATGTATCTACGAGTACTGTACACTATATGATGTGATGATCTCAGTAATAAAAGTAAGAGTACTCGTGCCGCGCCGATACAACTTGTACATACAGGTAGTCTATGCTGGAGCCTCTTGATTGTCGAGAAACAGAATCATGAGAGAGTATAATGAGAATAGATGGAATTCTTTTCTAACAAGCAGTTTAAATAGCGTTGAATTGACCGCGCAGTCCTTTTACGGTCTGTCTATACCGAGAATTATTCAACAGTTTTTTTTATTCTTTTTTTTATTCTAATGATTCACTGTCTGACTAAGCAGAACCACTCGTCCGTTGTCAACCTTTGTTCGAAAGTTACAAGGCAGCGGCATGGCGCAGTGGAAGCGCGCAGGGCTCATAACCCTGATGTCCCTGGATCGAAACCAGGTGCCGCTATTTGTTCTTTCCTTTTTTCCAGAATTTTTGCCCTGTATGTGAGAGAGTCCTGTCTGAGTTAAGTTGTGACTCATGCAGGTGGCAAAGGGCTGTTCAGAGATGGGCTGAGGTCAAAGGGTGGTCTAATTGGGAAAAAACATGTTCGAAAACGAGCCATTTATTTTCAAAAACTACTTTAATAGAAATATCAACGCCCTCATTCGACTTGGAGCTCTCAAATGTCACCTCTACGGCTTCTGAAAGCTCCAGGTGGTGTTATTAAGCGAAACCTTATATATTTAGTGCACCGTTCTTGCAAGTGTAAAAATACCAGTCGAGGAGTTGAAAAATGATAATTTGGGAAACATTTTATTTTCAAAGACATTTTTAGAGAAGGGGAACAAGAGAATGTTATAGATTTCCTACAGACCTACTGTGGCATGTTTGAAGTCCAGGTACTTGTAGGACATGTGGGTGCTGCGCCCGTGTTCCTTTTTTTTTTCCCTTTTTTTTTCTTTCTTTCTTTTCTTTCTTCTTTTCTTTCTTCTTTTCTTCTTCTTTTCTATTTTTTAATTATAATAAAATAATTTTGTAGTTAGTCACTGTCTGAGTAAGAACATACCAGAACATGCGCTATCAAGCAACAATGGAGCCATTACACACATTCAAATGGGCGCAATGGTACTGATGGCTATGTTCATCGCAGTAAATATTTCCCTGGCTACCAAACATTGTGACCAAGGGGTGTATTTTGACTCCTTCAGGTTTCTCTTCCTAAGTAAAATGCCAAGTAGAAGTATGTCCAGTAGTACTGTATACCAGCAAGACCCTCTCTCCCATTCCGAGACTCCAACGTAAGTATTGTGTGGCAAAGCACAGTAAACAGATAAATATAAGTACAGTACTTCTCTATTGTGTGACCAAAACCGAAAATTTTGACCTCTCTATCTCTCTATCCCTCTCTCCTCTACAACCTACCCTTCTATCACCGAACTACTCATAATCTATGGCGGAACAGGTCCAAAAACTCAACTTCCAGACAGTTTCTACGTTAGTCACCTGAGAGGCCTGTTCAACCCGCCCCTCTCCACCCCCAATATTCTATGTCATTGCTCAATACTCCGTCTCGTTTGCCACCTACCGCCTAAGGAGTGGCAATCTCCATCTTGTGCTTCAACTGTAATAAAGATCATGCAGCATCCCAAACTCTGTCTTTTGACCTCTCTTGGCCTTCACCAGAGCACTACAACCCTCAACTGATTCTTTTCGATAGAAAAAACAACTAATTGCCATATTCCACTTCCAAAATGGTGTCTAGTGAGTATTTCTGTTCCACTACCGCCCCACATGTGCTAACCCAGTGCTCCGCAAATACCTGCTGGAGTGTCCACGCAAGTTTGGAAACAAATATGACAACAAGGTGCGAAGCGATCTGAGACGGGCGCTGTTCCTGGCGGCCAGTGACGATGGCAAATACTTCAACCTGTTCTTCCCAGACCGCCCCGAGGCCAAGGACGACCAGGAAAGTGAGTCTGAAGACGAAGAGGAGTACATTATGGCCGACAACCGAGATGATCCTGCTCACCCTGGCAGACCCTGTGTAAGACGATTTTCCAAGGGCGAACCCACCTACCGATGTCTGACCTGTGGGCTTGACGAAACCTGTGTTCTGTGTTCCTACTGCTTCAACCCTGAAGATCATCAGGACCACCAGGTCACTGTCAGCATCTCTCCCACCTCTAACGGTGGTGTTTGTGACTGTGGCGACCCCGAAGCCTGGGTGAAGCAGTTCTCCTGCAAGTATCACGAGATTGACAACTTCACAGCCTCGGACCTGCCTCAAGACCTCTACGACGCTCTTTTGGAGACCGTGGAGACCGCTATGGACTACCTGATTGACGTGCTCAGTCACTCGGACGTGGCCATCTACAAGTTCACCGAGGCAGAGCAGGTGCTGGCCAACTTTGTCAACTCGCAGCTCTCTCCCAGCGTCTATGGTGCTCGTGATGACCATGACGACAGCAGATTCACCCTGAGCATGTGGAACGACCAGCGGTACAGTTTCACCCATGCCGAGATTCTCATCAAAAAGGCGACCGGCAAGAACGACAACTTTTGCAAAATGGTGTCCCAACACATTGACAGCCACGGAAGAGCTACAGTTCGTGTGTCCTCTTCTCTTGGAGACTTGATGGACGCCAAACGACAAATGGCTCACACCATGCTCATCCCTACAAGTACGGCGGGCATGAACGAAATGGCCACTTCGGTGCGATCGTCCAGAGACTCGTTCCGAGAAGAAATGTGCGACACCATCATTCACTGGCTAGATGACATCTCCAAGTGCCCCATCCAGGGCAACTACTTTGCCATTCGAGATATCGTGTGCAAAGCATTCTGTCGGCCATGGAGAGTAGGCTCTGCCAAGTTCCTGGGTGAGGTGCCCTTCAACTTGGACGCGGACGTCGCACACTACAAGGACCGAATGGAGAAACGGGCTGCTCTTACCCCCGAGGGTGATATTCCCGAGTACGAGGACTACCAGGAGAACATGGCCGAATTTGATGTGCCTGAGCAGGAAACCAACCCAATTGGAAATGCTGGAAACGGTATCGGACGAGATCCTGACACTCCGCTGACTACCGGTAACCCTGATTACTGGGTTCGGGGTAGAACAAACCCCGATTGGTCTGCTCCCGAGGTTCTGGAGCTCCTGGGTTGCCCCATGAGCAAGCGAGCACGTGTCTGCTACTTGCTCTTCTTTGACATTCGACTTTGGAAATCGATTCGAAATGTCCTCCAAAACCTGTACATTTCTGTCATGGTCGCACACCCCGGCTTCAAGTCTATTCTTGGAATCTACTATGCCGAGATCTACCGACAGATAGTTGAGATGCACATTCTGCTGGACCGAGAACATGAGGTGTCTGTCATCACGCATCTCTCTACACAGCTTCTGACAGCGCCCTCGATTGCGACTCAGATCTCCAAGTACAAATATCTGACAGATTACATGGGTGCCTTGTTCCTCTTTTTCACTAGAGGAGCATTTGGCCCTGCTGATGCTGTCAATGTGGGCTACCACAAGGTTGAAATGCTTGTTCTTCGTGCCCAGCATACGCGCTTCAGACGCATCTTCCATGACATGAACTACATCCTCAACCGCACCACCGAGAAGGAGAACACCTGTGGTGCTCCCGATCGAATTCGACAAGTTTCTGACCTCTTTCTGCTTTTCCAGGGTGCTCAGACCATGAAGCGGCAAGTCGGCACCCATATCGAGTTTGAAATCGACACCTGGGTTTATTTCTTCTACCCCACTGCCTGTCTGCTACAACTTGGTCAAATGATTGCCAGTGGATCTCGAAGCTGCCGACTGGAGGACAACGAGGCTGCTATTCGAATTGTCAGCAATGCCCTCACCCTGTGGGGTTCTGGTCGGCTCAACTACCGAAGCATGAGCAACGAGGCCAACGTGCCTGAGTTCGTGTCTGTCAACTGGGGAATGGAGCAGTACCTGACTCTCAAGTTTGACGTTGCGTCTCAGGACGTGTCTCTGTACCATCCTCTTCACGCCTTCTGTTCTTGGCTAATTGAGTGCGGTCAGGTGATGCAGAGTCGACGCCTGCGGGAGATCCTCACCGATGTGCAGCTTGCCGATGGTCCCAACCCCATGGATCAGGCCGTTCATCCTCGATCCTTGGCCCTCTCGGTGCTGTTTGAATATCCAATTCGAGTGCTGGTTCTGTTATCACAGATCAAGGTTGGCCTGTGGGTCCGAAATGGTGTCAATGTGGTCTCTCAGCTAACCCACTACCGAGACCAGAGTCTCCGAGACACTGCCTTTGCTCGAGACCTGTTCATGGTTCAGACTGCCCTTGCAGTTCACGACCCTGCTCTCGTCTTTGTTTCCATTGTGCACCGGTTTGGATTGTCCCAGCTGTCTACTCCTGACACCAAGCATCCCGTTTACGAGGACAAGGAGAAGTACATGATTGAGGAGCTCCTTCACACCCTTTTGGTGCTTGTGCTTGAGCGAACTCATCTGTACGGCTACGATGAGAAGGAAACCAAACGGGCTCATATTCTCAAGCAGATTGTGCACTCTCTCTGCTTCCGACCAAACTCTTTCACGGAGATCTGCAAACAGATTTCGGAAGATCTAACCTCCGAGGAGCTGTTTGAGACCATTCTTCTGGACGTTGCAGAAATCCAGCAGCCCACAGGCAACTCTGAGTCTCGAAAATACAAGCTCAAGGACGAGTACTTTGACATGGTTGACCCCTACTTTGCCCACTTCTCGTCTAACCAGCGAAACGACTGTTTGCGAGTTTTGCAGACTCGTCTTGCCAAGAAGCAAGGCTGCAGTGAGTCTGAAGTTGTGGTCATGCCTCCCATGGACCCTCCTCTTGAGGGAGTATTCAAGAACATTGGAGCCTTCACCAAGACCCGGCCATTTGCTTACTTCTGCAAGTCTGTGCTTGAGTTCCTGGTGGGTCAGCCTGATGGCGACATTACTGGTCTCTTGCTGCATCTCATTCTTGTTGCTGTGACCGACAAGTCTCAAGTTGATATTGATCCCCAGGAGTTTGCCACCACCGCTTCTGGTCCCCTCCCTGACTACAGACTGGGTGCTAATGAGCTGGGATCTATGCTCGTTGAACCCCTGTGCAAGCTTTATGAGCAGGAGCATCCCAAGAACGGTGCTGTGATCCGTTATCTTGTGGACAAGCTTGCTGGTGATGATATTGCTCTTCGAGAGCTTTCCGACAAGCTTGCCTCTTCTGTGGCTAGCACCGCTGTGTCTGGATCGTCCGGAGCTATGTCCCCGACCTCGACCAAGCGAGAGCAGGCCAAGCAGCGACAGGCTCGTATCATGGAGGAGTTCAAGCAGCAGCAGCAGGCGTTTGAGCAGAACCATGCCGACAACTCCGGTGAGGATGAGGACATGGAGGGCGGAGAGTCCAACGAGGACGTGTGTATTCTCTGCATGCAGTCCAAGAGCAATGCTCCTGGCGCTGTTTTCGGAGTCTCTGGCCTCTTTACCTCCTCCAACGTCTACCGGCGCTTCCCTGCCGACCACAGCGATCTTGTTGAGGAGTGTCTCAACTGGAACGGTAACCTGGACCAATCTCGGTCTGATGTGATGATGCAGCTCAAGTTCACATGTGATCCTGAGTGGCAGAAGCTCCAGGACGAACGTGTGGCTCGAAACCGAATCGGACCGGGTTTCCCCAACGAGAACCACGGCACTGTTGCCACCTCATGTGGTCACGGCATGCACCACGAGTGCTACTTGGAACTGAGAAAGACCATTCTCAAGCAGACTCAAGTGACTCGAAACAAGGCCGAGAACCCCGAAGCCGGCGAATTCCTGTGTCCTCTATGCAAGTCTTTCAACGACGTGTTCTTACCTGTGTTCCACTCGTCCAACGAGCGAAACTGGGATACTGTTCTGAGTTCGCCCAGTGAAGCTGGAGGCAGCGGCAGTCTGGCCGGCGAGAACAAGATTTTCCTAGACTATCTTGATGGACGTTTTGAGGTACGTGAGCCTCTTACTGCAAGTGTCATCCTGGGTAACCAGCTTGCGGACGCCACTCAGGCCGGTGACGAGGGTGAAGATCACGACGACTTTTGGCTGGACCAGCTCATTGTGCAGTGGGAAAACCGATTCGAACCTGGTCTTGCGGCGATCATGACACGAATTGAAAACCCTGCTGATCTCATCAAGATTCTGTCCAACACTGTTCAGCAGCTGGAGATTTCGCTCCGAGGAGTTGCTACGCAGCCCACCGGTCTCTTCTTCGAGCAGCTGTCGTCTAACAACGTGGCTACCCTGCGAAACATGTGTGAGATTGTGTTTGTGGCTCTCACACAGATTCGAACTGCTCAGAACCACACTCTGTCTCGCCAGTTCATGACCGTCAACCAGTCTGCTGGAATCGAGCGGCTGGCTGTTTTCCTGTGTTATGACCGGTTCGTCGGCTTGCAGTTCAACCATATGCTACGATACTTTGTTTCCCAGAAGCTGGCTCTCAACCTGGATTACTTCATAAAGACCTGGGCAAAGGGCGAGCTGGACTGGACTCGAGGACCCGTGTTTGAGCACATGCCTAGGTTCTTTGGTCACGAGCAGGGAATTGAAGCTGTCAAGGCTATTGCTGAGCGGCTGCTGCAGCACCAGGAGGGCGTTCCTGAGGTTACGGAGGCCGTTGCTGCTACAGTCTACACTCTAGCTGTCAAGGCTACGACTGTTTGTCTTCGAGAGGCATGTCTGCTTGTCTACGGACTCTATGCCTCCGGTGAGACTCCTGAAATATCTGAGGACGATGACATTGATGATTGTGAAAACGACTGGTATGAGGCTCAGAAGCTTACCCGCTTCCTCAAGATTCCCCATCTCGATGACATTCTTCAGGGCGTGTTGGGCACTTCTGAAGTGTTTAGCATTGAGGCCCGTGCCTTCAACACCATCAATGCGGCATCCAAGCCCATTGTGCCCTTCTATTTTGCTCCCCAGAGGCTTTTGCATCTCCCCGAACGACTAGACGATCTTTACACTCCTGGATATCATGCTTCTCCCTCTGTGAAGCAGCAGAGCAAGAGCATGTCAACAGATCCGGCCGTGTGTCTCTTCTGTGGAGAGTCTGTGAACACCCAGTACAATGACCCCTGGGATGCAGACAAGAGTGGTGAGTGCAACAAGCATATGCGAAAGCACCACAGAGACAAATGCATCTTCTTGCTACCTAAGAAGACCTCTATTCTGCTACTTTCCAAGGACCAGGGATCGTTCCACCCTGCCCCTTACTTTGACCTGCATGGAGAGCGAGACGAGGTAATGAAGCGAGGACGTCCTCAGTTCCTCAACGAGGGTAGATACGAAAAGTTCATGCGAGAAATGTGGTTGCAGCCGGGTATTCCCAACTACATTGCACGACAGCTTGACTCTTCCCATGACCCCGGAGGATGGGAGACTCTTTAAATAACTGAATGAATACAATAGAATGTGGAGATAAGGGAGTGTGTTGAGTGTAGAATTTCGATGTTGAAAAAAAGTAAGTGAAATGGCTTCGTTCTGACTAGCGTATTTTTTACAGAATGAGGATATATGATGTATGGAGAAGTATCAGGGTGGTGTATGACAGCATAACAGTGTGTTTCTGACTTCTCTGGATGTCAAAGAATCATCACGATGCCCTGAAATTACTTGTATTTGGATATATCTCTGTATCATACATTCCAGACCAGTAAATGTGTATCGTTGATTACAATGAGAAAGAAAAAAAATTCAAACGACGGGAGAGTATCGATAGAACAATGGGGAGTTCAAAAACGTGAATATCAGACAGTCTTTTTTATTACTAGCTTCTCTTCCCTTACAATATCCCTGTTCATTCACTATCTCTGGCTCAGGTACTTAGAGAGCACCGCATGTGCGCGAGAAGAAAACGAACTTCCACCAGGAAACAACAATGTGGAAGAGGAGAGTACAGTATGTACCGTACAGTACATTATCGCATTGTACTATTGAGCATGTTACACAAAATCCAGGCAGGTTGGTTCATGGGTGCAGTTCTGTTGGAGTGCCGTATGATCATAACTGCACCCACCCGCAATCGAGATATAGTGATATCGAGGTCACCAAAAAACATTCCGGAGGCATGAATAGATGCTGAGAATAGCAAAAAGGATAGGGCCCAACCGGGAATTGAACCCGGGACCTCTCGCAAATTGCCCAGGATCACCCTAAGCGAGAATTATACCACTAAACCATCGGGCCACTGGATGAGAGCTCGGGGTGGTGATGTGCTACATAAGGACAGAATTAGAAGAGAAAAATTGGAAAAATGTTGGTGAAAGACTTTAAAAGGGAGTTTAGAGGGTCAGAAAAGATCTATTTATGTCATTATAAGGCCCAATAATCAATTGGTACACTCTCACGATCACAAAGACGGATAGATTACCTGGATCATCTCCTAGAGCTTCCAGAATGCCATAGAAGAAGGAAAGGAGATTGTTCATCCCCTGGGAGGAGTTTTTGTGTCAAATTATTGTTGGGTAGTGTTTGACACCATAAATAATACTCTACGATAGGTGGGCCATGCTTCGACTGGGCGATAGTGCGGTCGGCTGGCGTTTGATTTGTGAGTATGCTGCGCCGCACAACTTTTCCATTGAAGACTGGTTCCTCGTAAAGAACTATTCTTCATGGAAAACATTTGATAGCTTTTCAATTGGTCTAGCGCACTCTCCAAACATGATCGCAAGTACATAGTTGAACCAGAACAGTTCAAAAATCCACTTCAAGAGAACCTGGGCTAATGTTGAGGAACTGTCACGAGCGACTCTGACGTCTCAGAATGAGTGATACTCTTATATATGAGTATATATGAACAAACATGTCTGGAATGGTCACATTTGGAGCGAAAACTGGACCTGGCACATCATCAAAACCCGAAAGAGTGATCAATAACGATTCCTAGGAAGGGTATTTCACAGATAGCTTGCCCCCATTTGCCACCTGTGTTGTCGTCCATCAAATCGCACAATTCCATGAGCAGGTTTTACTCACACCCATGGAGACCAGCAGCTTCCCCACTACTCGCACGCACTTGCTTCAAAAGTGGTTAAATTTGTCTACACACCTGTTCAAACACTAGTTCATGCTCAAACTTATCTATGGGTCCTCCACCTGTGGACTATTGTCTCGTTTACAACCCATGATCAAACCATCCAGTGTTACTCTATCTATATACTTACAAAAAATACCAACCTGCTCCGCCAGCTGCAATCATGGAGACGCCAAACCACCACAGCGAGTTGTAGTCCACCACGGAGTGCTTCTTGATGCCGGTCACCTTTCGGTTGTCAATGCTTCGTCGGATCTTTGCTCGTGTGCTGCCAGTGTTTTCCGGTTGCGACGCCTCCTGGGTGGGGTTGAGTGTGACCGTGGGCAGCATCATGGCCGGTCGGTAGGCCAAATACATGGGGGGCATGGGGGCTCCGTTGAACTGGAACAGGTCCAGTCGGTATCGTCCGTGGTAGGGGTCGACGTAGACGGAGAATCGCTTGAACTTTTCCGTCTGGTTGTATCGCGAGTACACGGCGTTTTCCTCCTGCTTGCAGGGATCTGACAGCAGCTGTCGGCCATCGACCATGTAAGGCTCCAGGGTCAGAGTTCCGTTGTCGCTGATGTTGTAGGTACCATGCTGGAAGATGAGCACACCAGTGGGACACTTGGGGTCTTTGGGGTTGGCGGAGACCTGGTAGATGGCCTCCTCGAAGAAACCGTCCTTGGTGAAGGAGTACGAGATGCCTGGAAGAGTGGGTTCCAGCAGCAGCTCATCTATAGGGTCGTAAAAGTCGGGGCCTGTGATGACTGCGCCAGATTTGGACGACCAGGTGCCTTCCAGGTCGTCTACGGAGCTGGAGTCCGACTGTGTGTGGCCCACCGTCGCCAGTAGCGCCGAGGTGACGAATGCTGAGATTGTGGACAGTTTCATTGTGAGCTGTGTGATGAGGTTTTTGACGGGTTGCTTGCACCGGTGCGTTTGCTTTTGGGGAGTCGTCGGCGGGTAAGCGAGTGTGTGTGAGAGTGTGTGTGTGTGTGTCACGTGCTTGCGTGTCTGTCGACCGGGTTCTTTTCTTGTTGCTGGACACGAACCGCTTCTGTTATGATACGATACGTTGTCTGAGATATGTAGGGGCTATTTTTACTCTCGCCCTTGGTTTTAGTTTTGGCTGGGCACCTAACCCTGAAGGCGGTGCCAGCAAACGCGTTTTTTTGGTACACACCAGCTGCGAGCCGAAAAAGTGAAAGGGAAAAAGCGAAACCTTGGCTGAGATGAAATGTCCATGAAACGACTTTACAGAGCCACCAGACGTCAAGCAAGTCCACAACGGCGAGTTGCCACGTCAAGCGCCGGTGTTCGGACAGGCGGATGATCACGTGACGACAAGTGGCCTTGGTCTGGACTATTTTTATGCTACTCCTTCGTACATAGACAGAGGTAGCTACTGTACATTCTGAGTCTGACTTGGTGAGACACCCATGTATGAATGAAGGGGTGACTGTGTACCGTGGAAGGAGTGGTTAAAATGAGTAAAAGAAGTCGATTGAAGGTGTTTTATCTGTAAATACAGGATTGTAGAATGTAGCTACTATGCTGTATGTAGCTGTTCCTTGTACTTGCACGGATACTCTTACTCGTACTGTACGTAGCTGGGTCCTGTTGTAGACTTCTATTTATGGCATTACTGTAGCCAACAGGTCCTGTTTCCGGCAGAGTTTAGGTTGCTGTATATGGCCTGCGCCATTAGTTGCTACACCGTCAAGGGATGATGTTTGTGAGTTGAGAGGGGGATGTGGGGAGCTTTGGGACAGAAGACGTACAAGGGACAGTTGGGGGCCAGAAGTGCTGTCTCTCTTGAATTTTGGGGATGTTATCACGGAGTATATTGGGAAAATGCATTTTAGTTGAGAGAGTGTGATCTTTACTTGGACTGTAGCTGATTTGTCAAGTAAATCAAGTTGGGGTGATTGTTGTACAAGTATAACACGTATAGGGCATCTTGTGGGATAGATCTACGTCTGTGATACTCGGTTCGGGTGTAATTGGGCCAGTATGGAGGCCAGTATGGAAGGGTTAGAGTCCTTTTGATCCAGACGACCTACAAATGTAGGTTCCGTCGATCTCCTTGATAGTATATGTATCTCGTTCAATCCCCATTACAGGCTTACATAAAGACGATAGACGCTGTCACGTGTTACTGGTCAAGACCAACGTCAAGAGAGAGAAATGGACAATAACAGATTCCCACTCAAGTACCTGTAGTGGTCCCTCGTCTGAGTACTATCGACAATTCTGCCCAGATCTCCGCATAAAGCTCCACCACGCAAGGCAAAACTGTGTATCGCATGTAGGTATTCGTGCCGGTACTCGTATCATACTGGCTGATCAGACAGACGAGCCGTGTCTCGTGTATCATTGACCCAATATCTCGTTACGTGCACCGAGATAAAAGATCATCATACCACTGTGCGCGACAGAAGCCGTTCTGGGCCCCAGCTGTAGCATCGTGAGAAGCCACTGTCACACTGAGGAATACGGAAGCCTCCTCCTCTACCTCGTCCACGTGACAAAAGGATCAGATAACAGATGCTGGGACCAGACAAAGCGCGCCAAGCCCAAAAGTGAAGGATCAGATAAAGTGCCAAGCTCAGGGGAATGTTGATTAGGATCTGATAACTCTGGCTCGGAGAGCAAGGAGGTGAGACAGGGGTGAAATAATATACCAGCAGAAGGACAAGGCAACACTAAAAAGACGACATGGAGAAGATCGTCGGCTTCCAATGAGTCTAACCCCGGTATAAATCGGTCTACTTGTAGCAGCATGGAGACAATGACGAAACCAGGTCAATGAATCAATTGGACACAATGAGGAGTGGTCCTCTTAATCCGAAAAGTCAACGGGGCACCGCACTGTCTGTAACCAGCCCCGTGCACTTTCTCGCACACATGCTCAGCTCATCGCATTGCCCCATTGTCATGTGGCGAAAATTCAGTCTCTTTGCCGCTTTGGGTTAAAGTGCAACGCGTCCAAACATGGAATGGTGTGACGTGGGGGTGGAGGGGCCGCAACAAACGTGGATAGATTGTACGCAATATGTCTAGTAGGAAACTGCTAGGGTGGAACAAAAAGATCACATGACAAACTCCGTTCTATCTCACTCCTTTGAGCCGAGCCTGTAATGCTTTCAATACCCGATCGCGTCCCCGATCATTCTCACGCCGTTAGCCTCGCGTTGCGTTAGCGCACCTTCGGCTTGTTCATCCGCATGCCGTAAACGTCACCTTGTTAGTCAGAAACAAGTCAGAAGAGAGTTGCGAGGAATGTGTACAGTGTGAGGTTTGGTGGATCAGTGGACCACACTTGACCGTTCATCATAATGAGGACTGGTCGTTGTGCCTGTAGTTCGTAGATGATGCAAAGCTGACATTGCGTCACCTAATTATACAGTCCAATTTGGGCCCCGAGACAACGTGGCATCGAACAACACATCCATCTTGAGTCCGATCAGCCCCTACATCTGATAACGCTACAGGCTTCATCCTGAAACGTTGCTCCTGTTGCGCAATGGCCATGGATCGGCCTTATTTGCTTGTATGTTCTTGTCCTGTTGCCTGGGGTCGACGCGTGCCGGGTTTTCATGCACATTAATTAGACGCAATCAACACGTAAGGGGACCACAACAAGTCAGAAGGTCCGCTCTTCAACTCCACCAATACTGACACTACGGAAAAGCGGAAACTCGCAATGAGCTGGTCATGTTGAGGTGAACCACCTGATACAGCTAGCTTCACACCCAGGCCTCTCCTCCATCCACCACCCATTGTTGTGGTTGACTGTACATCATGCACGTTAATTAGTCAATTTGCGTGCATGGTCGTGTGTTTTGAAAGGCACCGCGTGCATGCTTTGGGTAGGGGGGCGGGTGGCGGCTTGAGCAGGTCGTTTTGGACGGTGCCTTGAGGCTGGGACAACGGAAGGAAATATGACTAAGCAAACATTACACTCAGCTTGGACCCCACGTGACCAGAATCTCTCTCAGCCCCGCACTAGTTTACGCCCCCCCCCTCCAACACGTTTGACGCGTTTAGGTTTTGTATGCAATGGCTCTTTGGCTGGTTGTAGGATGCATGAGAGCTGCATCCAAACAAAAAAGTTGCGTGCATATTGCTGGCTGTGCGAATTTCTCTGTCCAGCACGCGCAACCGTGTTTTAATTTATCCACCTTAAATACCTGTGCGTGGGCCCTGCTTTTTTTGCACATACCACCTCCTCTACCGACACACCACACAAAAACACACAATGGCCACTCAGACACCCTCCAAGAAGGTCGCCGAGGACCTCAACGACCTCGTGCTCAAGACCCCCAACAAGAAGCTGTTCAAGGACTCTGTTGCCGACTCCAAGGAGGACGATCTCGAGTCCTCCCCTGCCGTCCAGGTCGAGGAGAAGAAGGAGTTTGTCAAGGCCAACATCATCGAGGGCGACCACAAGAGCGTTCGACGACGACTGCGAGAGTCTGAGAAGGACGAGCCTCTGCTCAAGGAGAACCATCGACGGTTTGTGCTCTTCCCCATCCAGTACCACGAAATCTGGCAGATGTACAAGAAGGCCGAGGCCTCTTTCTGGACAGCTGAGGAGATTGATCTTGGAAAGGACATGGGTGACTGGGAGAACAGACTCAACAACGATGAGCGGTTCTTCATCTCCCACGTTCTCGCATTCTTTGCTGCCTCCGACGGTATCGTTAACGAGAACCTGGTTGAGCGATTCTCCGGCGAGGTGCAGGCCCCCGAGGCCAAGTGCTTCTACGGCTTCCAGATCATGATGGAGAACATCCACTCCGAGACCTACTCGCTGCTGATCGACACATACATCAAGGACCCCAAAGAGCGAACCTACCTGTTCAACGCCATCGAGACCATCCCCTGCATCAAGAAAAAGGCCGACTGGGCCCTCAAGTGGATCTCCGACGAAGAGTCCACCTTTGGAGAGCGACTCATTGCCTTTGCCGCCGTCGAGGGCATCTTCTTCTCCGGCTCTTTCGCCTCCATCTTCTGGCTCAAGAAGCGAGGTCTCATGCCTGGCCTCACCTTCTCCAACGAGCTCATCTCCCGAGACGAGGGTCTGCACACTGACTTTGCCTGCCTGCTTTTCTCGCACCTTGAGAACCGACCCTCAAAGAAGATTGTTGAGGACGTCATTGTCGAGGCTGTTGGCATCGAGCAGGAGTTCCTTACTGACGCTCTGCCCTGTGGTCTGCTTGGTATGAACGCCAAGCTGATGTGCCAGTACATCGAGTTTGTCGCTGACCGTCTGCTAGTTGCTCTCGGTAACTCCAAGGTGTATAACTCCACCAACCCCTTCGACTTCATGGAGAACATCTCTCTGGCCGGCAAGACCAACTTTTTCGAGAAGCGAGTGTCCGACTACCAGAAGGCCGGTGTCATGGCCAACTCCAACCAAGAGGAGAAGTCCAACTCCAACGGCTTCAGTCTCGACGAGGACTTCTAAGGAGCAAGGAGCAAAAAGCGGGCTTCTGCCTGTTCTGATTAACGATTATTTATGTATATTGCAATGAAACTAATGATGATATAAAAGTGTGTATAAACGGTTCGGAGCAAATAATGTGAGACGGCAGAGATGGTTACACATTGCTGGATCGACTGAAACGTGTCTTCTACAGTCGATACTTATACAGTCAAATAATACATTGTTTTGTCATACAGCACAGTTATACAGATTGTGTAATCGTCCAGGCAATATTAAATATATAGAAAATGGTTTTAGATGCATCAGAAAAACAACTTGGGTTAGTAGGATTCAGAATGCTTGAAAGAATTCAAACAATAGAAGTCAGATTTTTACTATCTAGATTCCATATTTTTTTCCTCAAGGTGTTAGGTTGTCCCTATGTTTTGTCATCATTATAGTGTCAATAATGATTTGTTGCTTCACTCACTTTTTTGTTGTCGATGTGCAAAAAAAATCTGGTGGGAGGGGTTCGTCTTATATAGGCTAGGGTGACGACCGGGTAACTAGGGTTGGCGCAGTGCTGAAAAATGTTGTGTGTGATACAACCACACATGCACTGTATTTCCAACAGGGGTGCAAAAAGGAAATGCTCCCCCACAGGGGCTCGAACCCTGGACATTTCGGTTGCAATGCTCCTAGTATAACTAAAAGCCGAACGCTCTACCAACTGAGCTATAGGGGACCGACAGTTCCAAGGACGAAAATCTGGGCTCCATATTGTGACAAACGACATTTTGCAGCCGCGAAAATTTCGCATTTGCAGAGTCTAGAGACAGTTACGGGTGCTAATAGAGTAGCGTTGTTTACTTTTCATCAGTCTCAGATTACAAGGACCATGTCCAACTGGGGCGATTACTATAGCGACGTGGTGCTGGCCTGGAAACACTCTACGATCCCTATAGGCCATTTAATTTTACATAGATTGCATTTGAAAAGAATAAATATACCTGGATCAACCGGTTTAGAGCCGTTTGAGGCCGGTTTTCCGTTTTGGTTTCTTGGCTGGTTTTGGTGCAAGCTGAATTTCGAGTTGCGATGCAGAAATGGAGCCGTCCATGGGTGTCTGCACATCTTCATCAGGCGAAGATGAGTGTTGGGTTCTTTTTGTGCTGGATACTGCCGATGCTGGAGGCTCAGTTTGTTCTTCCTTGACGTAGTCGCTTCTGTTGAGAGCATGGACATTAGTCATGAGACGAGCTGTTCGAGAGAAGGCAGCGTAGTCCTCTAGAAGCAGCTTTCCGGCCTCTTCGTTGAGCGCCGACTCAGGGTTGGGGTGTACTAGGAGACATCTGATGGTGACGAGGATGTCGCACAGAGAAGTTGTCGGGGTCCAGTCTCGTTTGAGTGTGTCGACGCAGACCTCGCCGGTGGAGGGCTGGACATTTGGATGAAAGATTCGAGTTTTGAAGAAAGCCTTTGGAGCAGACTGGGGGTAATCTGAGGGTACCTTGATGACCATCTGCCACGCTCCTCCATAGTAGGGTGTTGCTTCTGGGCCCAGAATGACGATAGCAACGTTCTGAAGCGACCCGTCATAATCTCTGGGCACGCAGATATCTGCTGGCGTTTTTGAAAACAGTTCCTTGACGTCCTTTTTGATTTTCATGGTGGTTGTGAAGGAACAGTTTCAGCTTGGATCCATGTTTTGATTTCATATGCATGTCCATGCAGTCTGTGCGCTTACTGTAGTGGGGTTCTGAGGTGTGCCCTGAAAAGAGTCACGAGTCTGACAAATGACCGAGTAGTATATAGTATATAAGAATCACCAAGTAAATAACCCATTTCCTTGATACGAACAGTACTTGCAATCATCAACCATTTCACTCATGCTTCTCGAAGATCTAACCGAGCTTGGCACCCTCTCACCAACTGTCTTTTCCTAGAGGCCCCTGTGGCTAGCCCTTGGTGACTCCAGAGGAAATAATGCCCAGCTTATACCCCAGGTTTGTCCATCTCCTCGCCAAGAGCTTCTTCCTTCATGAGAGGAGCGAGACATTCCCAATCTTGACCGGACATTGCGCCAGCCTTGAAGGAGCACCTTCAGGGAGTTCAGCCGCGTGGAACATGTCGTCCATTTTGATCACAGGAACAGTTCCGATGGTCTGGATTCCGGGGTAGTAGATGGTTGAGATTGGCATCTAACCTTTGGAGACACACAAACCAGCATTCTCAGCTCACGTCGGCTCCAATTTCCTAACACGAGGAGCTGGATCGTCAGGTCAGTCGACCCTGGCGCTAACACCGCCATAAAACGAGCGAGAAGCATGGTCACCGCACCTACAAATAGCTGTCTCCCATTAATACCACCAACATCCAACATCACCAGCCAGCGCAGTCAACAGCAGCCATCGCATCAGGTGAACATTTATTTACACACTCTGGAATACACAAGCCATCAACAGGCAACACATGGCACGGCACTCACGTTAGTTATACAAACAGTCGTCCTTCTAATCTACAAGTACTGTTCTGGTAGGATACATCAGACATAATCGCACAGCTTGGTGCTTCACATACACCTACAACGTTGACACTCATGCTGGACACTCGTGTCTCGAAATTAAGAAGCTATATTTTGTTAAATGGTATGGTATCTATTCAAATGACACTTAGTCAAACTTGCAAGTGGTGTCGAACTTGGGCTTGAGGTTGGAGTCGTAAACACCCCAGTACTTCTCAACGCCGGAGACCTCCTCACCGTTGTCACCCTTAGTGTCGGGCTTCCAGGTCTCGTCGAAAGCCTCGAAAACCAGAGTGTTGATACCCCAGGCTCGGATGGCACAGATACCCTCCTGCCAGAACTGAGCAGCCTGCTTCACGCCAGGCTGAGAGTCGCCGAAAGCACCGCCATCGGTGGGCCATCCGGTCTCACCAACCCAGAAGTCAATGTCGGTGGTACCCTTGGTGGTCTGGATGGTCTGGAGAGCCTGCATGATGTCATCGAAGAAGGAGTAAGAGGCGTTAGCCATGGTCTGTCCCTGCCAGTAGGAGAAGGCGTTGGCGAAGACAACGTCGGCGGCCTTGACGGCGGGGCTGGAGTAGCCATCGACAATCACGTTCCAGGAGTCGACGGTACCGACGGGGACGTCAAAGGTCTGGCCGTTCTTGTCCTTGATGCCCTTGAGCTGGTTCTTGATGTCGTTGATCTTGTCGGCCAGCTGCTGGGGAGTCATGTCCTTTCGGTACAGAGCCTCGGAGCCCACGGTGATGTAGGGCACGGTGGACTTGGAGAGCCAGGGCAGGTAGCTCTTGAGAGCAAACTGCTCGGAGGCAAAGTGGTTGTCGTCGTTGGGCCACACACCAATCATGAGCTTGAAGTTAGCGGCCTCAGCAACAGGGCCGAGCTCTCGCAGGGCGTCGCAATCGCCGGCGGCGTAGATTCGGATGGTGTCGGTGAGACCCTTGAGAGCCTCAAGATCGGCCTTGTAGTCGCCGGCGTTCTTGCACTCTCCGTCGGACTCTCGCTTGACTCCGAGGTCGACTCCGAGGCCTCCGAGGGCCATGGCGGACGAGGCCAGCGCGGCGGTAACGGCAGCAAATGTGAACTTCATAATAAATAACGAGTGTGGTGGTGTTGTGTGAGGAGGAAGAGAGAAGAGAGGTCGGAATGCACAAGGTTGGGATTTTGTAAGGTGTCAAAACAAGTGTGAGGTAATTCTTAAAATAGATGGATTAGGGTTAAGAGGTGAGTTTGGACACCTTGAAAGGGGTTAGGGGGAATCCTTGGGGGGCCACAAAATGCGTTGGATCCCTGCTAATCACGTGGTTTCAAACACACAGCTGCTTACAGCCAATGGTGACCCTTTTATCACGTCTATGGGTATGCCAGTACCCCTACGTGTATGGTATCTATCGCCAACGTGGGGTGGCATGTCTCCTGGAAACCTCGCCAACCTTATTTGCGTGTTGTTTAGAGCAACCACCAAAACAGGTGGGAGACGAGGCATCCAAACATGTTTGGAATGTTGCCTTGACGGGTGGACTTGAGACGAGTATGTGGAGAGCAGGGAAAGGGGTTTTAGACGAGTGGACCATCAATCGTCTGCAATCAATTACCCTAATCTCCAATCTTACCTAACCCACGCGTAGTGGCTGGTGGTCTAGCGTGTTTTAATGTGGAGCTGTTTTTACTCTACGCCTCATCATGGCAACTAAACCATCTGCACCGCCTCAGCACAAGTCTTGAAGTAATGGAGATGCTGGTCAGGGGTAGGATGGGGCGACAGGGCTAGGGCTAACTATGTGAATGTACTACAAATACGAGCTCCCGCCCTAACAGAATGCTCTTTTGGTAAACTACTCTGGCACACTTGCACCCACCTGCCCACCTGGAATATATTCTCGCACCCGCCTGAAAGTCACGTGACGTCAAGGAGCCCAAGGTTCCCCTTTAGGTTGTGTGTGTCTGGATTCGGCAATAGGGTTCCGTTGGGACATGTGGTTAGGGCGGAGGACGGCTAGGAAGTGTAGAGAATACGACCGGCGGTCGAGGATGATGAGAAAATAGGGGAAGTAGATTCGAGCGGTATTACGAGGACGGCAGATATTGTACGAATGTATTATACTTGTACTTGTAATATATACCAAACTAGTTAGATACTGGGGTTGGGGGAAGGCTTGGAGGAGTTATTGTTGGTACATTACTGTGCCACTTTTTAGTGAATGTGCCTGGGCTAATTAAAGGCAAGTACAGTACGTACTGGTGATTTGGGGCCTTCTTAATAGAAGTAAAATATGGGCAAAAATGTCGAAAAAACCCCGTTAAACGAGTCACAATGGGTTCCAGCTACATTACGGGACTCTCAAGAGAACGTCCCACGCACTCACTCTTTTCTCACACCTCTTCTCACCCTCCTCGACATGTCTACACGAGGCGCTTGGTCACATGCAGAAAATAAAAGTTAGAGCGAAATTAGTGTCCCCCGACCGAGGTGAAATATCGGTGGTAGTTGGGTGATTGGGGGTGAATTTAAGACAGAAAAATTAACGAAATCAACGCTTCGGTGAGGTTTGAATCCATCACACTATCATTGTAATCGCCTCCAACCTATTTATGCCCTTCTTTCCGCGTGCTGCTTCCTTGCCCCACAACTAGAGCACATGCAAACCAACTATGATAAGGCTTACGCTACATAAACTCACATAATCGCCTCTACTGGAGCTACTCAACCACATTCACTTCTTCCCAGACTTTGAACGACGCAGAAACCACCCTCGACCAGACGATGGAAATCTCAATAGCCATTCCAGCCGGAGCCAAGTACCGCATTTTACGCGACCCGCACTGTTTACCCCGGGTGCCGCGAAGCATCGCCAACGAGGTGGCCCAAGAAAAGCAGATACAACGACGCAGACGGTTGAGTGAAGATAGTAAGTCACACAAACAGAGAGCGACAGCAGAGATACACCTTACACAGTACTAGCCACGTACCATGTCCTGTGACATTTAGTTAACCCAGTCCTAAACAGCAGAAGAGACAAGATCCACTTTGACCGAAGTCTACGAATTCCCGAGTGGAAGGAGTACAGATCTTCGGCCCACGATACCCCGGCCCAAACTCCGCCGCGACGCGGCTCCGACTCGGCCATTTCAGACTTTTCGCCACCTTCTCACGACGACATCCGCAAGGTGTTGCTGGGCAGTCCCAATCAACCCCAGACCAGCAACATGTTCTTCCCCTCCATCATGCAGGAGCGAGAACCGAGCTTCCAGGACAAGGTGCGGTTTCGAAACCGGTTCTGGAAGCAACCTGCACCCGGGAGCCGAACACGTGACTTTTACACCAACAGAAACGGACAGAAATGGCAGGGCCACCCGGGCTGGCACCGGCTACTGAGACGCCAGTATGCGTTTTGGGGTCTGGACCGGTGCTGGCGAGAAGAACGCAGCCAGTTTCTGCAGGACAAGCGGCGAGAAACCGCCTTCAACAAGCAGCAGAAACATCGTAGAACAACAATTTAACAGCCTACTGTAGTTGCGCTACTTCGCGACCATGAGGCACTTCGCCAACTAACCCAGGAAATCTTCAATCGGATAGATTGAGAGAGCGTAAATATGAAATCTTCATTCATAGATTGAGA
Organism: Yarrowia lipolytica; assembly: GCF_001761485.1. Classification (NCBI taxonomy): domain Eukaryota; kingdom Fungi; phylum Ascomycota; class Dipodascomycetes; order Dipodascales; genus Yarrowia; species Yarrowia lipolytica. Next base: position 499,921 of record NC_090771.1, on the reverse strand, counting down.
GACCGTACAATGAACATAACCACTGGACGTAATCTGATATGTACCATTGCACAGTATATTTCAAGGTACCACTGCAGACACTTATGCTGCAGACTTAATAAAACATCAACATTGATTATAGAATAAAGCAATAAATATGGGGAGTAGCACGAACATACTCGTCAAGACAGCCTATGCCTCATAGTGGAACAGAGTGGTGTCATTGTCGTCTCGTCGAAGATACTCTCGTTCCAACAGAGACTCAATACAATGCTTGATGGTGGGAATAGGAGGCTTGAACCGCGAGGCCAACTGCTTGGTCACCTCTCCGACCAGGTTGTTGTGGTTGAGGGTCTTTCGCGACTTCATGACTCGCACAATGGCAGCGTCAATCTCGTTTTGGCGCGACTTGTCAATCTGCACCATAGTGGCGTCTCGTTCGACATCGGTCTCGGCGCGAGTAGCATTGATGGCCAGCACTCGAATCTTGGTCATGGGCGCCTCAAAGTTTTCGTTGAAGAAGAACTCGTCCGTCTCATTGACATCCTTGGACATGGGCACCTTTTTAAGAAGGCGGGTCTTGGGTGCCACAGACACGGACTGAAGATGTCGCTTGAGATCAGGAATAGGAATGCCGGTCTCCATTTGGATTCGATGGAACGAAATGCTTTGGTCGCCCACGTCCTGGAACAGCATCAAAATGGGCATGACTGGATTGGGTACGTTGACGTCGTGGAACTTCTTCTTAAACTTGATTCGAATGTCGGCGTTTCCAAGATTGGGCACCCACTCCAGCTTTCGGCCACTGTGAGCCTTGCTGTAGTACTGCTCAAACTGCTCCTTGGCGTTCTCGGCATCAGCACAGTGAATCAGAGTGTAATTTGCTCCCTGAGCAATGGAAGTGGGCCAGTAAGTACCAGAGAGAAGAGCCACAGTGAGCTCGACCTTCTTTGCTGAGGAGGGCTCAGAATCGGCGGTAATGGACGCCCGACTCTTCCGGAAGAACTCCATCTCGTCAGCAGAGGTGGCAATGTCCTTGAACATACCCTCAAACTTGGAAGTAAAGGCGCCTCCAGCAGCCATCTTGAATCGCGAAATGAGTTGTCGCTCCGCATCGTCAGAAAGCGACTTGGAGTTGAGCAGACGTTTCCCCAAATGAGCCTTGTAGTAGTTTTCGAATCGGTCCTTGTCCGTAATGAAGTTGAAACAGGCGACCGTGGAGTCCAGGATGGCGGCCACCTCCTCGTCAGATTTGCCCTTTAGCGCCTTCTTCATCAGATTATCAATGTAGAGCGACAGGTACTCTGCCACTCGGGCATGCTTGTTGACAAACTCGACGAATGCCTCGTCGATGCTCTTGACCACCTCCACATCGTTGTCAAAGCACTTGGCGGTGATCTCGGCAAACTCGTCTCGCATGGTAAGTACGTCCGTCACCCACTTGTGTGCCAGAGCGGTCTGCTGGGCACTGGGCTTCTTCTCCTTTCGAGCTGCCTCAACAGCAGAGTTAGAAGCGGAGTTGAGATTCTGGCCCTCGGAAACGATCTGCTCCTTCAGCAGATGGTGCAGAAGCGACCGCTGGGGGAAACCCTTGGAAATGAGCCGGTAGAGCGTTTTGAGCTCGTCGAACTTTTTCGCCTGGTACCATTTTCGAATCTCAGAGCCTGGAAGCGCCATGACCTCAGGTAGCTTTGTAGAGACCAGCTTGACGGTCAGATCACTCACAAGAGGAGAATACGCCTGACTCTCCAGAGCGTAGTACTTGGACCGTTTCTCCTCGTCCTCCAGCCAGCCAGACACCTTTGTAACGTACACAACAGGGTCCTTGTTGCCATCCAGCAGATCCCGGGCTGCCTGCGAGTAGAAATTCGTAGTGGCAGCCACCAGCTGGTCCGAGAAGCAGTGCACCAGCACACTCTCCTTGTTGCTCTTGCTCTGGGGCAACAGGTCTAGCATCGACAGAACATTTTTGATGACAATCCTGTCCACCATCTCGCCCTCTCGTTCTCGCTGAATCTCGTTGATCAGCACCTTGTACAGGTACTCAGCAAACGGCCCAGTGCCCACCACATGGTCTCGGAACAAATGCAGCCCCAAATCAGCCAACTTAGGCGGCGAAGAGGTGTTGTCCAGACAGTAGACCCGGTCCAGATACATCATCACATCACCAATCATCTTGGTGCACGTCTGGTGGTCGCTCCACTGCTTGTTGAGGCCCTCCAGAAACTTGGGAGCCAGAGACAGATCGTCTCGAGCCACCACGACATACGGATCGAAGCCGGCCTGCACCTTGTCCAAGTGGGCGGAAATGTGGCATTTGACCGCGTCGTATAACTGCGCGCTCATCTTGCTGATCACCAACTGATAGGACGTTCGATAAAGCAGCTCAAACGACAGTGGCGAAGATTCATGGTCCTGGATTTTGGTCATGGCGGAGGCCAGAATCTCCCAGGACTTGTCAAACGACACCGACGACGACGTTTTGGCCCGCGGGGCCTTGATCTTGCCCCTCTGAGTCGTCATTTTCATTTTGCAGAAGCAGATGGGGATACTGTGGTGCCTGGTTTGGGTTTTTGGAAGGTTGGTGTAAATCACTGATATGTGATATGCGGAGCATCTCTCGGTGCACACAGTTTTTAGGTTGGATACTATAGACGGAGACGGAGACTACAACCACAATGCACTTAAACATGCTCCATTTAGCAGAAACACCAACCTTGAGCCGTTTTTTTTGGGGCTGGACCAAAACATAGAGCAGCTTGTGCAGCACAATAAACGACCCACACAGCGTCCGCCACTGGTCAAAGTACAATTATATTACCGATTGAATAGACTATTACTTTTAAGAGGTGTGCGTGCGTGCGTGTGTGTGTGTGTGTGTGTGTGTGCCAGCAAGATCTTTGAGAAGTCTCAATCAAGCTGCGAAAGATGATGCGAGATGAATAAACACAATGCAGAGCAAACAATGCAAACAACGGCGATACCAAGTGCATCGCCAGAAAAGATGGAAGGAATGGAAGAATCAAAGTGTATAAAGAGATAGCTACCCCGAAGGTGGCGCGCGTGGCTGACGTCATTCCATACCGTATGTACTACTTTAGTCATTGTATGGTCTGCGCGGGGTAAGAAGCACAAAGAAAAACAGTGGAGTCTTCAAGATCGCCGTCGTCGCCCCATGCCTCGGGACTTATTGTTGTTGCGACCAGGAGAGTCCTTACCGTTGTGGTGGCCAGAGGAGTGGCCGCCCTTGCTGAGAAGTTCACGCTGCTCTCGTTCCTTGGGCGGAGCGTGTCCTTCACGCTGGTCACCGGGGATTGCGACCTGGTGAGCCACTCGCCACCGCTCGTACCGCTCGGCGAGATCAGGCTCCAAAATGTTAACTCCGTTAAGCTGGCTACCCACTGTTAGCCAGCCGGGCCGGAGATTGTTCTCACGCCCAAACAGTTCCAGCTTTCGGCAAGACTTGCCCACCATTCGCTCGACAATGTCGTAGAGCTCGTCAGGCTTCTGGCTCTTGTCTCGAGCGTTGGAGACGACTGTGTCCACGTCAAGACCCCGGGTCAGCCACTCGGGGTTGCCCTTGACGCCGATCAGGACGTGCTCCTTGGAGTGGTTGAGCCAGTGTCCGGTCCGGCCAGTACAGATGGTTCGTCCAAGCTGGTTGGTCTTGCACCAGACAATCTCCTGGACGTCGGTGTAGCCCCACTTAGCGAGGCACTTGCGACCAACCTCGGAGGTTCGGCCCGTGACCCACAGCAGAAACACGCCCTCCTTCTGTAGGCAGCCCATGTCGAGAGCCTGTAGGTCACTGTCATTGATAATGAGCTTCTGCGAGTTCATGTGAATGTCCCAGGGAGGGTCTGCAATGATGGCTGCGAAGTCGCCGAAAACGGGAAGCCCAATCTCCTTGAGGTTGCAGGTGATCCACTGCGGAGGTAGTACGACAGAGAGCATGGGGTCCGTGGAGTAAAAGTAGGACCGCGGCTGCTCCACGGGGGCACTGTTGTGGTTCTTGGCCCGGTTTTGTCGCTGGGGAGAGCTGGAGTAGTCAGGCATCTTGACCTGGTAGTGGAGAAACCGGCAACTTTTGGACTTGTAGCACTTGTCCAGATATGAGCAGTCCTCCAGGGGCCGCTCGGTGTGTGCCATGATCTGAGGCACGAATCGGACCTTATTGAGGCAGTCGGAGCTGCACTCGTCAAGAGAAGCATGAGGGCAGAGCTCAATGTGGGTCTTCATGGGCGAGAGCTGAGCCTTGGCTAGAGACAGGAGGAATACGGCTGAGGGCTCGTTGACGAGCTGCTTGATTTCGTTCTCAAACGTGAACATGGTGCTGGAGGCCAAAGGTTCGTCCAGCAGCTCGGCAAGGTGGGATCTGGAGACCTTGGCGTTCCAGGTGGGCGAGCTTACCATGGTAGTACAGCTAGAGGCCGAGCCGGTGAGAGAAGAAGACCCAACGCTGGAGAAGCTGGTGTGGGTCTTGAGAGTGAAAATAGGTGAATGATCAAAAACGTCTGGGCTCAGAGCAATCTTCTCGAGGTCGAGAGGAGCAGTAGGGGTCCGGGTAGGGGCCAGGCCGGCAGGAGCAGCGTCCACGGGGGTCACTGGCTTGACAGCAGGCATAGTGAGCCGCTGGAGAAAGCCGGAGAGAACCGGAACAGAAAGATGGTCAATGATAGTCTGGTTCTCCTGGGTGGAGCGAGCCAGGTGGAGGCCAATGGGGATGAGGGAGGCGAGATGACGGAGACTGTCGACGAACTCGGCCAGGGTGGGAAGGTCGTCGTGAATGTCCTGGAGCGCGACCGGATCCACTGCGGAGGCAAGAAGAAGGCGGAGCTTGAAGGATCTCAGCGGAAGCATACACACCACATTGTCTGGGCACTGGGCCAGCAGCACAAGCGTGGGTAGGAACTGCATCTGGAGTCGTGGGATGAGGTGGGTGTGGGATTATGTGTCTGTGTCTGTGGCAGAGATGTGACTGACCAAGACTGAGTCACAATGTGTGATAGAAGCACCGTAACGCTGTTTCTGTGGGCCACTAGGTCGATGTAGTGGGCGTGAGAAGAAAGGATGTGTGTCTGTGCTAGTCTGAGTAAGAATGCTGAGAAACAAGTCTGTGTGTGTTTGTGTCTGTATCTGAGTCTGTGTCTGCAATATCGGCTATACAGACAGGTCAAGAAGAGGCCAAGTGTGCGTGTGTGCGTGTGTGTGTGAATCCAGAGCTGACTAGATAAAGGAGAAGGAACCGGAAGAAGGGGGTTTATATGTGAAGACACACAGTCATTCCCTCTATTATACGCGGCGAGTGGGTGGAGAGGTCAACTCTATCTTGTCACTCTGTTTGAGTGGTGGAGTGCACTTTCAGGGCTCTTGATCTAGAGGGCGCTCGCGTAGAATCATAACATGATGGGTATCATTGGAAAGCCATTCTCGACAGGTCGTCACACATGGTAGGAATGACCGCATCGACAGCCATAAAACGTCGCATTTTGGAGATATCCAGTTCGCCGACCATCTCTTTTCACCTTGCCTTTGCATATCCCGATTCAGTCTCCCCAGTTCCAATATCTCAAGGCTGTGCGTTTTTCCTCTTTATTGAACGTTTTTCCTCTTTGCTGAATGCCCAATGTGGCACAACTGGACTAGCCCTAGTCACATTGTCAATTGGGGAACAAGCCGAAATTCTCATTGCCCCACCTTTCTCTCAACCGCTTTTGGTATCACGAAATTTCATAGTCCTTGGGCTACGCGGTTCCTTCTATCCATCACCACTGATGAACTGTGAAGCGAGTCCCGACGACCCAGACCACTCCCATATTGACCTCCAAACTCAATCTCCAGAACCGCGTGCGTACATCCAACTGGGGTAACAGGCGGCGCTATTGATGGGTCAGCCACTGAACGATGGGTTAAATGTACCGGTACAGGTTAGGGCATTGGAATGTATGCGGTGGTTCAAGGCGATTCGAACTGTCTAGAATATGGCCTTCGAACAGCTGGTAATACACTTGTAGTCGTGCTTGTATTACTACCTACGCCATCAGATTTCGCACCGCCCCCAAATACGGAAGCTTCGGGTTAGGGTTATTTTACGCGGTTGCCAGGACAACGGCACACAACAACGCGTGAAGGCTATTTTGTAAATATACAGAATATACAGAAACCTCTTTACACTTTTCGATCCGTCAACACGACTAACTAAACATTCAGATAAACGAAAATGGCAAGACCAGCTCGACGACGGTCTTCCGGACGGTTTCTCCAACAGGGCGAATCCGAGCCTTCTCTGCAAAAACTGGTCCATATGAACGACGACGCTGCCGAGAAGCAGAAGCGACGACAGTCCAAGCGTCTCAGTATTCTTCCTGGAGCTGTTTCGCTCGGTTCTCCTGGCGCCAATGCTGGTGAGGACGTTGACGAGGGCCTTAGAGATCATCTGAACAATGCTGCTCCCCAAGTTCCCATCATGGCCAACTTTGAGGAGTGGATGAAGATGGTGAACGACAACAAGATCAATGCGCAGAATTCGTGGAATTTCGCGCTCATTGACTACTTTCATGACATGTCGCTGCTTAAGGAGGGCGACGGAATCAACTTCCAACGTGCTTCCGTCACTCTGGACGGTTGTATGAAGATTTACTCGTCTCGTATTGACTCCGCAGCCACCGAGACTGGTCGATTGTTGACTGGACTGGCTACTAAGCAAGGACGAGAGGATATCGGTAATGAAGACGACGAGGAGGAAGGGCAGGAGGGTGAGGAAGGGGAGGGAGGAGAGAAGAAGAAAAAAACCGTTCGTCCTCGAGGAGTTACTCTGGCTAAGAGCTTTGAGGAGAATGCTGCTAAGAAGCTTGAGCTCGAACTCTCTATCGATCCTCTTTTCAAGAAGATGTGTGCCGATTTCGATGAGGGAGGCGCCAAGGGCATGCTGATGAACTCTCTGGGCATCGACAAGAATGGTCGCGTGGTTTTCGATGGAGATTTCGACCAGGAGATTAGTAAGGGAGATTTTGCCGACCTTAGCGAAGACGAAGACATGGAGGATGATAGTGCCGACAGCTTTTCTCTGCAGCAGCTGGGGGCGAAGTTTTTCCCCGACCTGTCTATTCTGGCAACAAAGTCCGTCTGTCCTTCTGCAGCTATGATCGAGGCTGCTCTCAAGGACCCTAGTAATCTTCCCGAGGGTCTGCAAGTCGACAATCTCGATGACCGACCTTCCATGCCAGAGCTCGACTACGGAGGAGACGAAGACATTCTGGACGATGCCGCTCTTGGAGATATTGGTTTTGACGACCTTGGAGCAGGAGGCGATGACGATGGACCTGGAGGTCCCGTGGAGGATTTCGAGTTTGGATACAACCCCATGAACGAGCAGTATGCCGAGATTGCTCAGGATGTGGCTATTCCAGGCGGGGTGGGTCCCTCTGACCCTCGATACAAGCCCACCATTAACGAGGCTGATCTTCTGGCGTACTTTGATCACACCTTGAAGAAGAACTGGGCCGGCCCTGAGCACTGGAAGGTCCAAAAGCTGCGGGGAGATATTCAGAAGAAGGCCATTGAAAGCAGAGATAATGTTGGAGAAGATGGAGAGGAAGGAGAAGAAGGCGAGAAGGCTGACAAGACAAAGAAGAAGGCCGCTCCTGTCGAAGTTGACTTCATTTCCGAAGATAACGATATTGACGAGGCTGTGCTGTTTGGTCGACCAGCACACATGTCTACTCTGTCGCTCACCAAGGCCCAGCAGCGATCTGATACCAACAACCTGCTCCCTAACGACGAGCACTTCTCCACCGACAATCTTGTCAAGCTGTTCATCAAGCCCGGCAAGCGAATCACCGGTCTACTGTTCAAGCATCGAGTCACTCTCCAGAGCGAAAAGGACGCCGACCAACATTTCTGGGCTCAGCATTTCAACGAGGAGCTGGCAGAATACGGTGTTCAGGGCCCTGAACCTGAACCTGTTGATATACCTGGCCAGAACGACGATGGAGATGATTTCGGCGGCTATGACGACTTTGACGACTATGGAGGAGCTACAGATATGGGTGGGCCTCACAATGCGTCGTTCCTGGGCCTGCCCAAGGCTCATCCAGAGTACGTTTCGTACGCCAAGGTGGCCAAGCGAGTGGATGTTCGTAAATTGAAGGACAACCTTTGGAGAGTCATGGATTATGAAAAGGTGGACGAGTTGGTGGACAATGGCGACATGGTTGAGGATGCAGCAAAGGTGGAGGAGAAGAGATTCACCCAGCTCGTGGAGCAGGTGGGAGCCGAGTACCCCCGACAACAGAAGCAGGAGATCTCCACCTCGTTTGTGTTCATCTGTCTGTTGCATCTGGCTAACGAGAAGGGTCTCAGTATCGACCAGCAGGATGATTTGGCCGACTTGGCCATCAGCAAGGATATGAATGTTCGCCTGGATCAGCTGGGAGCATAATGGGACTGAGACAGCAGTTGTGTAATTTATTGATCGTATATAATAATGAGTGTACAATATGATGAGTGATGAGAGCGTTTGTAGAGTGAAGGGCGGTAAACCGTTTTGGCAAGGGGTTGGGTGATCTTGGAGTTTTGTCTGTAAGTTCCATATGATGCCATGAAAAGCAAAAACACATCTATATAATATCCTCGAGTGACCTATTTCATCGTGTAAACCACATCTTCTACCTAATTATCAATAATATACATTTTCCCCGATTTTATTTGATTTTTTTTGTGAGCGTATCCAAATGTCGGGATGTTTTATTCTATTTAATATTCTATTTTAGATTCTATTTTTAGTTCTGGTCACGTGATCAAAATTTTCGAGTGTGATGGGAACGATTTCTAAAATTTCAACAAAATGCCTGGCTAGCTCAATCGGTAGAGCGTGAGACTCTTATTCCAAGGTCATCTCAAGGCTGTGGGTTCAAGCCCCACGTCGGGCTCTCTTTTTTGGGTGGTATTTGCGTGTACAAGTACAAGTAGTAGGCTACCACCGTGAGTTGCGTCTAATTTTTTTTTCGCGCGGCCGAACTTTAAATGGATCACACGAAAGATCGATTCAGGGGTTGACATAAATAAGTCTACCGCAAGTACCCACATGGAAGGGGTTCATGCCCGGCGATAAATGGAAGGTGGGGAAGCTGTTTTTGGAGGCGGGAAGGCGGCTTTATATAAGAAATGAAGGAGGGTCAAAAAACGAGCTTTTGCACGTGCTCAAAGGTCGTCGTTGTTCATGCGATTTAGTCCTAAGTGGCATGGCAGTCCCCCTGTACCTGTACCAAGTAATTCACCAGGGCACATTAATAGAACCAGCACGCACTAGAGCACATACGGACTAGTGCCTTGCTTAGACGTGTTTGTACGTGTTGGGTGGGTGAGTGAGGGAGACATTATTCGTGGGCACCGCTGCACTTTTCGGCATATACAGTCCAGAAAAAGACCGTGTGTACTCCATACAGCACACACATAAATATGTATAGTGTACACCATTGAAATCGTACATAGGACCCTTACACTGTCCATCATCCCACGGTGGTCTGGCGTGGCCCGTGTGTGAAGGGTTGCTTCAGGAGAGAATGGTGGTGTTACATCAAACCGGAATAATATTGAGCCTCAAAAATACAGCTATCTAAAAGCCACGTGTCCACAAGGTGTGATTTGCCCCTGAGTATTGAACCGGCTTGTCCCCGCCTCTATGGTGCTGTACTTGTCGTGCCTCTCTCTATGCACACGCCTCGCTGTCCACGCAATATAGCTTATGACGTATGTACGAGTAGCTACTGTACTGTAAGTTAAGCGGTGGAGTCTATCTCATAACACGACCACCAGTTTTCACATCAACATGACTGTGGGGAACGGCAAGACGGTAGACGGGAGCAGCGCCGCGGCCAACGAGTTTGGCGAGGTTCGAACGCCGGATTTGGACATCATTTCTCTCAGCGACCTGTCAGACGACCGGGTCCAGGCTCTAAAGGACGAAATCGCCCGACGCAGCATGTCTCTCCAGGCTCTTGAATCGCTGGCCCAAGAGCTACCAACCAAGAGAGACGCCACCGACACAGAAGACAGCATGTTGCATACGGACATAGTCAGCTTGGGGCTGTCTGAGAACGGGGGATCTGCCTCCATCAGCCCCAGCTCCACCACCACCACCACCACCACTCTGGATCCCAAGGTACGGGACAGCCATCACAAGCGAGACAGCAACGCGTCCAAGTCGTCACGAGATTCCATGTACGACCACACCTACATCAACCAGTTCATCCAGAAGGGTCTTTCCGACTCTGTGGGCTCCAACACCTCCAAGGTGATTGCGGGGCTGCAAAACACAATTGACACGCTAAGGCGGGAGCTCAAGGACCAGAACGCAAAGTACATTGAGGCCAAAAAGGGCCGCGATGCGCTGTCCAAGCGGTGTGACAACCAGAACCAGTCGATGGAGTCACTCAAGCACCAGAACGAGATGCTCAACACCATGATCGAACGCAAAGAGCGCCAGATCCACGACGTGGAACACAAGATGGCAGTGCAAAAGTCACGTGCCCAGACACTCGAAAAGGAGCACGCCGACAATGAGGCCCGCATGATCGATATGGAGGAGCGCACCGCAGCGGCCGAAGACAAGTACCATCATCTACAGGCGTCTGCGGACGCTTCTGCGGACGGCTTACGACGAAAGGAGGAGTATCTGCGGGCGGAGTTCAAGACGCTACAAGATTCGATCATGGCGGTCAGCAACGCACAGGCAGAGAAGCTCCAAAAGGAGGAGGAATGGAGACAGGAGATCATCAACAAACTGACCCGGGAGGAGGAGCTGCGCAACCAGATACGCAAACACCAGCTGGACTTTGAGAAGCTGGCTGCCCAGCGAGAAGCAAAGATACAGACCATGCTGGTAGAGTTCAAAAAGGGAATACAGGGTCACGGGTCCACTGTGGACGACACAGTACTGAAACTGGAACAGCTGTCCAAAGAAACTACAGACGCATTGGAGGTGTTGAAAAAGAGCCAGAGAGAGCTGGTGAAAGAAAATGAAGAGTTGAGAGCGAGAGAGAGTGCACCATCGAGCAGTTCAGCTGTGGAGGACTAAGAGGGCGACCTAGAAGCTGGGCCACGGATATCAGAGCTCTAGTGCATGCACCCGAGGGCAGGACTGCTCAGGTATCGCAATGTTTGCCACTAAATGGATACCTGACAAGCGCTACAGTTCAAGTGGTCTGATTTTCGACAGCAGGTCCACGTCGATTCATGGCGAAACTACACTGGGATAGTTGATTGGGTTTGATCCGTGCTCTAAAGCACATATATAGCTATAGGTATATGGATATAGAAGGTACCATTTCTAAATTTAATGTCGTATGTACTTGGACCGTCCTTCGCCTAGCGTTTTCTCGTTGCCTTGCTGAATCGTGTACAGTTCGATCTTTCCATCCTTTCCTCCTACTGCAATCCATCTTGTAGTTAGAGCTTTAGCCAGTCTGGGATTCGCAGTGTCACTTGTTGTAGGCGTGGAAAAGGCCACGCATCCCACCCCCTCTCGTTCGTGGAACACACTGACCTTGGATATATCGTCGTAAGTAAAGAGTCGTACTTTTCCGTCCCAACCTGCTGTCATGATCAGGTCTCCGTCCGAATCGAGTTGGAGAGAAGACAGACCTGAATGCCGCACATTGACGGCATCCAATGGTTTTGATTCCGGTTTCTCTTCCTCCTTCACTTCAATACCTTCTTCCAGTTCGAGACCAGGAACGTCGAACCCTCGTACCACATTTTTGGGAGGTTCAAGCTCAGGCGAGTCCTCCACTTCGACAATCTTGGGCGACGGGGGTCTCTCAGAGTTCTTTGCCGGTTCAGGCTCCTCCATCTCTTCTTCAGGAACTACCTGGTCTTTGATAGGGTGCTTGACTATAAGAGAATCCGCTGAAGAAGACACAAACTCCTTCTTGGTAGGATGAGCTCTGACCGACAAGACCGGTTGCACGTGACTGACCACGTAGTAGTTGAGCACTGGCGTGTATCTGTTTCTGTCGGAGATGTCAAATACAGCCACAGCTCCTCCTTCGTATCCCACTATAAGTTTCTTGTTCATGATATTCAGGTCCATCACAATGCCCGTCTTAATTCCGTTCAGACGAGGGTAAATGTCGTTCCAAACAACTCGAAATGCGCCATCAGTCCACTCCAACAACTCGACTTTGTCTGAGCTGTCCAGATCCGGTTTGGCCAGCAATCCATTGACCCATGCCACTTGGCAGAAGTTGAGAGAATTGACAGTCAGTGAATAAGTCAGCCAGGGTTTTGGGTAGTCGGTAGGGTCATCGGCGACCAGTGAACTCGGCGGCTTTACACTGAGACCACTCTTACCCTGTGCATCCAACTCCAATCGCCAAACATACAACTTGTCGTCCCGTCCCTGAGTCAACAGGTGTGTCTCATCCATCCAAACTAGAGATAAGATGGCCTCATGGTGAGCTTTCCAGATGGCCAGCGGACGACGAGTCACTAAAGACCACCAGAAAACCCATCCACTTTCGTCTCCTGAAACAAGAAAGGCGTTATAAAATCGTAAGCTCGTGACTGGATGGGTATGGCCTCTTAACAGAGCTACCGGGACCGGCGCTCCTGATAAATCCATGAGATGGGTGGTAGTAGGTATCACGTGATTATCTCGATAAGCGATAATCGGCGGAGTCGAAGTGCTCAAACTGGTTCTCGCAGTTGTGGCTACGACCAAGAGGTGAAGTCCCAAATAAACAATGGAGAATCTACCACCAAATTATGCGAATACGCTCGTACAGTACGATGTTGGAAGGAGTCTTTGGCCCAGGGTTGGGGGAAGTTTTTGGAGATATGGTCGGAACCAGAGGATTAAGGAGAAGTCTGAAATAATACAAAACTCCCAATTATTTGTCAACTCCATTTAATTGATGATAATATCGAAATGTCAAGGCGGACATTGGAAACTTAATGGCATTGTAGGTTCAATTGATCTCGACACTTTGGACTCTTCAAAGAGGGGTGTATTATGGGTTGTTCTGGCTAATTTCAGGGAAATCATCTGATGATGCCCGTAGTTTGACATCTTTTGAGTATCCCCTTCCAATTATGACCATTTGTCCTTCTATGGGCTTCTCAATTGCATGCTGTCGCGTAAGGCTATATGGTTCCAGAGGCCGAATGGACGTTGCTATTGTCTTGATAAGGAAGATGTTGTGCGAGAGGTGCATGTGGAATTGACTGAAGGAGGACAAACAATGAACAATCTGAAATTAGTAGGGGCCGTAAAAGTATTGACATGACTAATCACCTACCACAACACTGACAATCAACCACTCTGTGGTCTGGTCTGCACTATGACGAAATGCACTGTATGCACGCATTAATTGTAATCGTAATCAAAAACAGGAAGTGGCTGGTGCAAATCACAGCAAGACGATATTGGCTGTTGTAGTGAAGTGAGCAGGCAATGGCTCTAACTGGGTAATAATACCACATAGTAGCCGACAATTGTGCTCTCTCCCCTTCTTTTATCGTCCCTAATCGCTCCCAACAGACATCCCAATCTCTCGTCCACAATACATTTGTTGTGCATGGGCTTTTTAATTTTCTTTTGCAACTCAAGTTTCTATTGCCTCTCTCCTTTCACCAGCCAACCACATTAGTACCCACGACCCCGGCCGTTTGGTAGCTCGCAACATTGTCTCTTTCGCATCACCTCCTCTGGTCTTGCCTCTCCCAGCTTCCCCTCATCGTTTTTTAGCGGCTCTTTCTCACAAGAAGGCGTGATTATCGCACCTACTCGTACTGGGAGCTCAACAGCGCTAGACTAACCTCAACAAAGCACACCAACCCCGGCGACACTCACACCCGCAACCACCCTCCATCAGCACCCCCACACAGACCCGCACATCATGCTAGCTCGTCGCCTAGGAGTGTTTTCCACCACCTTGTCCACTAGCGTGTCGAGAGCCGCCTGTGGATTGCGCAAACCCAATTCGAATTGGGACATATATAGACGGGCCGTGTCCCCCAAATTGCTCTCCACACCAACCCAGAGAATGCCTTTGGTGAGTATGACCGACGGGGCAGCTAGAAGTGCTGCATTTGGGAGGAGACGAAGAAGCGGAAACAAAGGGCTTCTGATACCCATTGAGCAGGTGGCCAATGCTACACGACTCTCGTGATGCTATAACTACCCCGCACATTGGTTGTGAGAAGCAACATGGACAGAACTTGTGATACTGGGGCGCAATGGATACCGAGAATTGGGGGTACGGAGGAGCGCAGCAACTGGAATGGAGCTCAAACAGCCCAATCCCCTCCACTTTCTGCGTGCTACTCTGGTACCACCCGCTACCCTTGCAGTAGCACGGAAGCACACAGTAGCTCGATATTACTGAACCCCCACTCCTCCAGCAGCAAAAATGCCCCCACTCACAGGTTTTTCCAGTAGCACTCCCGCCTACCCCCACTTTTCTAGACCATGGCAATTGCTGCTAAAGAGGTCTGCCCACTAAACACCTTTTGCGCCCTCCTCCACAACGCCACTCAATTGAGTTTGCTGTCAATGCCAAATCACCACCAGCCCACAACTAACACAGATTACTATTTCCGCCGCCCTGACCGAGGGATTCAAGAAGCACGAGGTCGTCCCCGACGTCATCGACGAGTTTGACCCCAACACTCTCCTCGAGATCACCTACGGAGGTGAGAACGTGGTTGCCGTCGGAAACACCCTGGCCGTCGCTGACACCCAGCACAAGCCCTCCATCCACGCCTCCTTCCCCAAGGACACCGAGGGAACCTACACTCTGGTTCTGACCGACCCCGATGCTCCCTCTCGAACCGACAACAAGTGGTCCGAGTACTGCCACTACATTGTGACTGGTCTCAAGCCCGGCGTTGTTGCCGAGGCCGAGGGTGCTGCTGTCGAGCTCGATCTGTCCAAGGGCAAGGAGCTCATTCCCTACATGGGCCCTGGACCCCCACCAAAGACCGGCAAGCACCGATACGTCTTTGTGCTTTACAAGGAGGGGGCCAAGTCTCCCGAGGCTCCTGCTGACCGACCCACCTGGGGCACCAACGTCCCTGGCTCTGGAACCCGGGAGTGGGCCAAGAAGAACGATCTGACCCTGGTCACCTCCAACTTCTTCTTTGCTCAGAACACTGAGCAGTAAGCATGTGATGTCAAATCTATGTGCAACTCATGCACGATCGTTCGCCAGTACGAATGAGCCCATTGCATGTTTATCTATGAATATATCTTTTAATGTCTAAGGCTATGTAGTCGCACCGACACAATTCGTGCTGGAAAACCACTTGCCATCTATGTAGCACTTGTATGTAGTATCAAACCTTAAGGTAATTAAACTTACACTTATCACTGCAATATCCTGTTGTCCGCAACACACTGTCATGACACGATATCGGGTCGGTGAAAGGAGCCAAATTTTTGTCACGTATTTCACAAGGAGGGAAAATACCCCCTCTTTTCGATTTTCCGCTTGCTCACAACTCTCACTCCACTCTAAGTTTCATGACGTCATGCCATGCCAAGGTGATAGATTCCAGCGATCCAAAAAACTAAAAATCTCGGGAGATAGTTTCAAGGGAAGCAAACGGCTTGCTTAATCGGTTATCGATATTTGCTCTTGATTGCATTATCTGTTTGTGTTGAAGAGATTGGAGTGCGGCTCATTTTCGGTTATCGATTTGTTACTCCTCGTATGGCTGTCTCAAAGTCGTTTGTTATTCTATCAATCTATTAATGTGATGCTAAATTCGATACGATGCTAATGGATGGACAAGTTGGTGTTGCACGTTATTGTGTTGCGCAATGTGATGGTTCTGGCAAAACTGTGCTCTAATGTCGCATTCCAATCTTGTAGAACTTGAGCTGCTCAAGAACAATGTAGGTGAGAATAGTCTGGGGTCCGAGTCGGACAAAGGAAGGAAGCCAGCCTCGGAACATGAACAGAGGACCCTCCTGTTTCAGAGCGTTGAAGAAAATGGTAAAGGCCGAGTCCTTGGAATGATGGGCATGGGCGTTCATGATTCGGGTCTTGACAACATCGACGGGAGAACAGACAGTGGTGGCCATGAGACCCGCCAGCAGAGAGGCGGAGAAGTGGGTGGCCTTCTTATCGGGGTTCATTCCAAGATGGTTGACCAGCAGAGCCTTGAATGAGTCGTAAGAGACCATCTGCGACGAAGTCATGAGAACTCCTCGGGTACAGTTGGGACCGAGACCTCGGAACATGGCCCGAACTCCCTCTTCTTTGTACATTCGGATCAGACCGTCAAAGGCGTGTTTGTAGTTTCTGCGTTGGTCCTTGGGCAAGGACTGGTCGTTTTGCATTCGGATGTTGATGATGTCGGCAGGGTTTCCCACGATACCACCGCTGATTCCGGCAATGATGGAGATGGGAAGCAACACGTACATGGGAGGGTTCTGGTCTCGCTTGTTGGGGTTGTAGTAGTATGGAGCAATGGACTCCTTGAGGTACTCGTACATGCCGAACCGCATGGTGGAGTAGGTGGAGAGACGCAGCATGGAGGCTGAGAGGCCGGAGTAGACACCAGTGATACCCTCGTGCTTGACCACGTTCACCAGTGTGCCAAAGAGTCCCTGACCACGTGTCTTGGCCGTCTGAAGACGCACTTTGGCGAGATCAAGAGGATGGGTGAAGACACCAGCCACCACCGACGCAAATCCTCCGTACCAGAAAGGGTAGTGGATTTTGGCCGACGGAGGTACGGCAGACAGAGGAATCTCGGCGGGTTTTGTCTTGCTCTCCATGGGTAAGTGTTTTTGTAAAGATGACATGGTTTGCGATGTGTGTGTTTATAGGGTGTGTGAGTTGGGTTGTGCCTGGGAAACTTCAGTGAGCTGAACAAGTGTAAGTATCGCGATTTCGAGGCGTGTGCGTGTGCGTGTGCGTGTGTGTGTGTGTGTGTGTGTGTGTGTGTGTGTGTGTGTGTGTGTACTTGTGTATGTCTGTGTCTGGCTCGTCGTGTAGGTTGCTTGTATCGTCGTTATTACTAACACTGAACGCCCACTCAATGCTGACAATACCCTTATGTACCTAAAAAAATATTCAGATTTTTTCCCTTTTGCCCTTTTGCCCTTTAGTCATTCCCTTGTTGTGAGAACCTTAAGGACAAAACAAGAAATGTGAGTGATATTACTAGCGTGTTTTAGGGGATAATAATGGCGTGTGTAATGTTATCGGGTCACGTGATCACAAGTCATTATGTCCGCTGGCCAACAGGTTTATCCTGCTGGCGGCTCGTTCGCCTCAACCACTGCCTCCATCTCTCTAAATGGTCCATTTTTCAGTTTTTATCAACAACTCAAAAATGACAGCCGCGACAAACATCGGAGCAATCGGCGCCATCGGAATATAACGGTATCTACCCGGAGAGTAGAAAAATACAGCACGTAATAAAAAGGTGAGACACACAAGATAGGAATGGATGCAGACACGTGCAATGGGACCGGGTTCTCACGTGATACAATCCACAGTTTCTACTGGTGATGTACCCGATACCGGGACTCGTACTTGCGCTGTGGTGACACACACGCATGATCTTGAGTCACCCTTTTAGACGACCGTTGACAACCTTAGATTGAGACATGTGTTTATCAAGCGACGGATAATATTACCGTGGTGGTGGGGCTGAGCCTAGACAGTGTAGATGAACCTGACTCATTGCAACGCTCAAACGTGGGGTATTGGGCTCGACCCCACATAAAAGTACATTGAGAGCAAGAGCCTGCAGACTGCAGTGGTCTTGCATGGAGAATGGTTGTCGGGTGCAATGATCCGTGATTATGTCAGCAGGAGAGTGAAGTATGGCTGCAGTACAGTATGTACTTGTATGATAGCTATGAGTCACGTGAGGAACGGGAGGGGTTAGTAGTATAGTAATAACATATAACAGCTTTAGTCACCCATTTTCATTGTGGAAACGAAGTACTTGTTGTATTGAACTGCAAAAGGACTGTCCTTATTTATATAGTGGATTGCAACTCAGCCACAAGTAGATGAAGTACATACAGTCCTTCATACCTAGAATATAAGTACATACTTTATGATAATCGGCTTCAATGCTACAGTAATGTTATTATACAACCATTACTCATCCAGATGGCCCCAATTGTCGAGTGTTTCGATGGTAGTTACCGCGTGTAGATGACCTATCTACCCTAAGCGAGACTTCATTGAAATTTGGGGACATAGTGGCCCAGTATAAGCGAGCAAAACAGTTGTTTACAAGACCAAGTCGGTATACTGAAATAAAACCACCACTACCATCAACTCATTCACCTATACAAGAAGCCAATCAACTACTGCCGATGCACTTGTCACGAGATGTTGGAGTCACTATCTCTCTACAGTAGCCAGGCCGATGCCAGCAATAGAGCTCGATGTGAGTGAAAAACAGTCGTAGTTGCCGCTCTAATACGAAATTAATACAGACAAGAAGAGTCATGAACGAGGTTGTTTTTGTCAACGACCAAAGAAGTCTCGTTTGTGAACAAATGGACTGCCGATAGTTGTACGAGTGTTTCCCCACGCCAACATATTTCAGTCTGCATCTGACCGGGAGACATATTAACTACCTGCGATAACGACTACTGCTGTGTGTAGACGGCTTTTGATGAGAAGTTCACAGTGACACAACCGAGGTCAATCAGTCTCCAGGTACAAGAGCCTTCCCCCGTTCGGCCATACACCAAAGACTTCTGTCGTTATAATACATCGTGGGTGAACCTCTCTCTACCCCCTTCTCATCGTAACACATCGTTAATAATCATTCAATATATAGTCATTAGAGATCTACAGTGTAATTCCATAGACCGTTGTTGTAGTCGTTGTCTTGACGCTGGCGAACTACGTCCGCTCACTAATAGGTACCCTACTCTTGCTGAAACATACCCATCTGCTCCTGAAGAGGATGAGTGGGAATCACACCGGGAACTCCGCCCTCCATCTGATGTCCCTCCTCCAGGGACTCCTGCAGGTACTCCTCCTCTTCGTCGCCCATGTACATGGCAGCAGCAGCAGCAGCGGCAGCAGCGGCCGACTGGGTCTGACGACTTCGTGCGCCGGGGGGCAAGGTGGCCTCTTCGCGAGGAACAATGTCAATGAGAAAATCAAACATGTCCGATCGCTGTAGCGCCGAGGCAATGTCGGACCGCTGCAAGGTTCGCCGTTTGTGTTCTTCAGCGTGAATCCAGGCCCGCATCGACAGCTCGGTGATGAAGATGTCGCATCCCTTGGCAAACAGAATGGGTGCCTCGGCAGAAATCATCTTCACGTCCTCATCGGCCTTCATCACCTTCTTGATACGCGCCAGAGGAAGCTGATGCACCTTGAACTCGTGCTCATCATGCTCAATACTGCTGATAATCTCCTGCCAGTATGCCAGCATGATGCTTCGGTAGTGGCCCGATAGGCCCTGCGCCACATTGTTGAAGGTGCCCGTCATTTGGTCAAGCCCGTTATCGGCTGCTCCTCCATGCTCTCCGTGAGGATCATGTTCATGGTCACCCTCCTGGCCTTGCTCGTACTCCATCATCCGGTCATACTCAAGGTCGCCCTCTCGCTCTTCAATGTATCCCTCGGTGTTTTCCATGGCTGTCCTGGTGGTATTATGGTGAAGATGTTGTTATGTTCAGTTGGTGATGACTGTCGGTCTAGTCTCATGCATGTCTGAAGTTTCGTCGAGATTTAAAAAGGCTCTAGAATACGCTGTTTCAGAGCTATGAGAAGACGACCAAGCTCATTGGAATGAGAAAATTGATGGCAATATACTGGGCGCATTTTCACACCCCCAACACCTCCCCAACACGAACCACATACATTGCCCAATTCACGTGGGCGTCCATTTCTGCACTAAATAAAGTTGATTTTTTGAAAGCAGTCTCGAACAGTTTTAGAACGACTTGATACACGATATAAACAGTCATCACGCAAGTGGCAAACATCACACACTCGCAAATAACCAATGTTGTGTTCAAATCACCCATATCTCTCTACATTCCACCGACATCACAACCCTAACCCTGTACCACATTGAGAAAAATATACAAAAGTTTAATGTTATTCCCAATTAGGATGCCGAAAAGGGTGATTAGTAAGCGAGGTCTTGGGCATAGATATATTTGTCGTCATGGAGGTTTGGGGGTCATTTTAGTTCAATGTACCAGCTTCATTTATGTGTAAAATGAATTACTAAATCTGATATATGTGTCTATGAAGCCCTATCAACAGATAATCGATACAGTATTCTCGTGTTGAGGTTTGGAGGAAGATTGTAATACTTCCCCATTTTGATTCCAAAAGAGAATGCTCACGGGGAAGATACCACAAGTATTCATGTCTGTCATGACTCCATCAAATGATTCTATGTCTGTCTATAAATAGTCCTTTCCCTTTCTTCACCACCTCTTATCAACCACCTTGGTGACGCAATCAAACAGGTCCAGAGGGGGCAAGCCTCCGTTCGTCTGATACTCATCCTCATATCCGTCATCGTAGTCATCGTCATCATAGTAATAGTCTTCTTCATAGCGCATGCTTTTCTGGATCTTCTTCTGAGCAGCTCGTTCAGCCCGCTTGACCTTTTCACGCGCTTCGCGTCTCCGAGAAATGGCGTCTGTGAAAGCAACCAGAACCTCCGGTGTAACAATGTCCGTCTTTTCCCAGTCAATCTCTACCAGTGAAATCGTCGAGTCTGTCGACAAATGCTCATATTCCGCGTCTCTTTTCATCTCCCTCGTCACCTTCGCCTGAGTAACTGCCTCCACAGGAACATTGATCAGTGCTGGACTCTTGTCGAGACTCCCAAAGGCAGTCTGCATGATTTTCGAATCGAGTTTCGACAAGTAGACATCCTCCCCTGCCGTCCCTTGGTAGTAGTGTCGCAAACGAACTGGTCGTTTCATGTGGTTCGGAATATGAGACACAGTAGGAAACTGGGCCTTCAATGCAGATCTCTTTTTCGGGGACACGTAGAAGTCGCCCTTGGGTGTATGTGCAAATACATCATCCCCAGGATCCTTTTCCTTGTCCAGGTCCTCTTCTATCGATTCTCCTCCTCCTAATGCTTCGCTTTCCTTGATCTTGTTCTCCACCAACTTAACCACTTGAGACACATGCTCTCCTGAGAACGTCTCATCGTTGTGGTCAAGAATGGTCTCTTGCTCAATCGCATGCTTCAACGAGCTATAGTAGCCAATTAAAGCATCTCTATCTCCTAACAAGTACCTCGAACTCTCGAAGCCCTTTTGTGTATGGTACGGGATGGTATCCGAGCTCGACGACGCCTCACAGCTACAATCTCGAACAACAGCACAGTTTCCAGATATTCGCACCTTCATTTGCATTTCCAAGTGGCCTTTGTCAGTTCCGCTCGGTCGCTGTTCGTCCCATAGAACGAACTTTCCCCGGGAAACGTCGTAGTCTTTGTAGACACATGAAGGACACGTCACTTCGTTCTGAGACGAGATTTTGTGCTGTGAACGACTCTCGCTCTGCTGCGATAGTCGACACAAACAGGAAATGCAGAAAACATGCCCACATTCCAGCATGTAGGGTCCCACTGGCTCTGGGTGTAGGCAAATCGGACATGGCGATTTCTGAGATGGGTGTAGACGCATCAAGAGCACCTGCTTTGTCGTTGGAACGGCTTCCGGATCATCGGTGATGCCTCTGTAGTCGCCTGAGGGGTCTAAAATGTATCTCTTCATTCTGATGGTTCTTTGGAGTGGCGTTCATGTTGGATCGAAACTCCACCCATTTGATATTGTTCAACGCATGGTTTATGCATGGGGAAGAATTTGATGGCGTCTTAGTAAGCCGATGGGAGAGTGAATGAGCGATATTTATACCTGAATCGACAGATAGATGTATCCTTCTCAAACATTTTTATGTGGTTGTTTTTGTCTCATACCCACTCTATATTTTACATGAATTATTAACGAGTTGTTCTGCCTTGTGACAAAATATCCAGTAGACATGCAGGTGACATGCACGAAAAGCCTACTGGAAAAAAATATCTACAGAATGTTGGAACCGTTATCACAACCATACAGACACAAAATGGCTCGAAAAAACCCCGTGCGAGGTAGCAAACAGAATCTGGCTCCTCAAGTCGTTGAGGACACCAACGACAAAGATATCGACATTCAGAACCACCAGGAAGCACAGGAGGCCAAGGAGCTGGTCGACCTCGAAGAGGGACAAGACATGTCTGCTACCGAGGAGTCTGATGAGACTGATGTTGACGATAAGGAGGATGCCAAGCTGGGTGACGCTAGCGTTGACGAGAAGGAGGACGACAAAGAGGAGGATGAACAGGAGAGTTCTGGGGAGTCTGAGGAGTCAGAAGATGATGACGACTCTTCCTCTGAATCAGAAGGTGACGAGCTCAACTTTGACGATATTTCATCTCTTCTGGACGCTAGCAGCAAGTTTCAGGCCGAGTCTGAGCCAGTCAAGTCGCTCGACGAAATCACAGAACGCTACGCTCGTTTGCCCAAGATTGACGGAGGTGTTGGTTATGGCACCGAAAGTCTAACCGAGAAGGGACTCATGAAGGACAACCATTACGACTACACCAAGGAAGACAACAAGAACAAGTTTGCGTTCCGGGTGATTCAGGACCCCCACCAGGTCAAACTGGACAAGAAGAAGGCTCGAGACAACACGGCTGGAGACAAGTGGTTTGGAATGAAGGCTCCTGATATGACCCCCGAGCTCAAGATGGACATGGAGTTGCTCAAGATGCGAAACGTGCTGGATCCCAAGCGGTTCTACAAAAAGTCCGATTCCAAGAAGGACCCCAAGTTCTTCGAGATGGGAACTATTGTCGAGGGCAACACCGAGTTCTTCTCTGCTCGACTTACCAAGAAGGAGCGAAAGCAGACCTTTGCACAGGAGCTGCTTGGTGACGACGATTCGCAGAAGTACTTCAAGCGAAAGTATGCCGAGATTGGCGACTCCAAGGAGGTTGGACGAAAGAAACACTTCCAGAACCTCAAGGATCTGCGAAAGAAGCGTCGTTAGTTATTTATTTGCATGTGTACGTATAATACAATTGTTAGACTGTTGTCTAGTCAGAAAGGCCTGTCATGTTTAAAACAAAAACAGAAACAACAAAACAAAACCAGAAGAGATATGTCGTATATAGAGGCCTCTGCTTTACACTACCTTCAATAATGTACACATGTATTCCTACAGCCACAGAGGTATCACCTGTTCTCGACGTAGTGCTCGAGCTCGGAGAAGAGACGGTCTCTCTCGACTCCATCTTCATCCTCACTCCATTCATCTTCCTCGGGAATCGACTTTTGTTTATCCCAGGGCTTTCTTTGGTCCTCATCGTCACTTGGGCCGTAATCTCCAGCAAAGTAGTCGTCGTCGTTGGCGTTTCTGGTAGCGAATCTGTCGTCAAAGAACTCGTTACCGAACCGAGGAACGCCTGATTCTTCACTGTCGATAGAAGATACCTCATCGTCGTCTGGGTAGTCGTTTCTGTAGAAATCCTCAGCTGTGTTAGAGTGAACTGCTCACAATCAAAAAATCAGTGTTTTTGTATGTATACTCACCATTGGAATCTTCGTCGTCGGTGACTCCTGCAGCATCACTATCGTCGTCATCGTCGTTGAAGAGTAGCTGCTCATCGGCGTCCAGAACACTATATTAATATCAATCAAGGTAATTATTGCATTCATAATCATCATTCATTAGTCATCATAGCATATCACAAATTTACTCACATGAAACCAATGCGTTGGCCCTCGTAACTTGTGGTGGCAGCGTTTCGGTGCCGGTAATAAATATCATAGACGTAGTCTTCCACCTCGGCATCCGGGTCCAGCGAATCAGCCAGTGGACCCTTCATGTTGGATGCCTCTTCGGAAGTCATTTCGGTATCTTCATCAACTGCTGGAGGCAAGTCCTCTGGTGTGATCACAGTTTTGCCAGCTGAGCTGCTGTTGCTACTTGGCTCCATCTGTAGGTAGTTCTGAACCATGTCTGTGAGGGCAGCTGAGACTCCAGCATCACTGCTTTGGCGCCGCTTCTGCTTCTTGGCTCGAGGAAGACGGAATATCCGTCTGCTATCAGGGTCATTTTCGTCAACCGTTACACTCTGGCGTCGCTTTTGTGTGCCTGCTCCAGCCTGTTCCTGTCGCATATGCTCCTCCAGCAGCACGGTATCATTTTTGGCCGGTTGTGTTTCCTCAGTTCCTGAATATGTGAAGACTGTGTTAGATCTCGGTGTGTCGTATCCTTGTAACGTATGGTACACGTATCAATGTTGTATATCCCATTGTGATCCATGGTATCATGCTTCCTTGTATCGCATAACGATCCATCGATCGATATATAATGTGATTCCAGTGTAGAATGTTGCTCTCTTGGTTTCTTCACAGTAACCTGGGACAACCATCGCCGCGGTAACCTGCGGCTAAACTCACCATAGGGTGTCTTGTTGTTCTTCTTGAGACTGTCGACGACTGCTGTTAGTGTGGTTCTGATGCTGTAGAAATCGCTTGCTACTCACGCAACGCCTGCAAGGGATCCTGGCCTCGCTTTCGCTTCACTCGGAGCGTGGTGGGCGGAGTTCGAATGCCATCAATCATTTTTCTCTCTCTTTCAACTGCTGTCCAATATCCGTTTCCGTAACAACAGATTGATGGGGAGCCTTAAATAGAGTAGGGTGTGTATGAGGTGACGGGTGTGATGTGGTGAAGACACAGAAAGTATCGGGTCAATATATATATGCATGCATGTTTACCTTTTCCCTTTTCCTCTTCTCTCTTCCCCACCACACAAACACCTTACCAAGAAAACATCCAGTGCTGCCTTCAGCCTGAGAAAAAACTACAGACCCACCACATTTCGAAACCCACAGCTACCCGGAATTCGCTGATCCTTGCTGATATCTATCTGCTGGCCAGACTAAGAAACATCACAAGTTTCTCCCATACCGCATCTCTCTCTGTGTAAGTACACCCATAAACGTACCTTGCATTTGACTTTGCACACGACATGACAGGCGTGGTCGGCCACATGGAACACGAGATACTAACCCAGCTGCGCTGAAGTGGCAAACGCTTTAGCCTACAGAACCGACAGCTCTACCCACAGCCTCCAAAATGCCCATCTCTCGAATCAGCGGATTCATCAGCTCCACCATGGACAGCCTGGATGGTCTTCGGCCCAGCCGAATGCTAATGTCCCCGGCCAGCTCCATGAAGCTTGAACACGACAGAGACACGGTAGTGGTAACCGGCGGGGCAAGCGGCCTTGGCCACGAGATTGTCAAGCTGCTGGCCAAGAAGGGCACCAAGCATATCTTCGTCCTGGACATTGTCGAGCCCATCCCCTCGGAGCGTGTGGACAACGTCACCTACTACCACTGCGACGTCGGCAGCGAGGAGTCCGTGAACAAGATTGCTGCCCGGATCACCAAGGAGGTTGGCCACGCTACTGTGCTGATCAACAACGCCGGTGTGACTGTCGGAAAGACTGTTGGGGACTTGACTATGGAGGAGATCAACCGAACTCTGCGTGTCAACCTGGTGTCTGCATTCATCACCACCAAGGCCTTCCTGCCTGGCATGCTCGAGCTCCAGCGAGGCTACATTGTGACTGTGTCTAGCGTTCTAGGCCACATGTCGCCCGCCAAGCTGAGTGTCTACGGAGCATCCAAGGCTGGTCTGATTGCATTCCACGAGTCGCTCACCTATGAGCTGGGCCCTCCTTCGCAGACCACTCGAGGTGTCAAAACAATGCTTGTTACCCCCGGACAGATGGCTACTCCTCTGTTTGATGGGGTGCAGACTCCGAACGAGTGGCTCGCTCCGGTGCTGAAGCCTGCGGACGTGGCTGCCAAGATTGTCTCGTCGATGGAGAAGGGGTCTATCGAGACCATTTCGTCGCCTCTCTACACCAACTTCCTTCCCGTGTTTCGGTCTCTGCCGTGGCGGCCCGTCGAGGTTGCTCGGCGATTCTCCGGCATGGACCGTGGGATGGATACTTTTCGAGGCCGTCTTTAGATAGACTCTCGTAGCCTCGGCTTGTGGATTTTAAACGACGTTGGGACTTTTCTGTGTGTGGCACTTGGGGGGTGGGATGGTGGCTGGCCTCTCGGCTGGCGTTATTTATAGATTGACTTGTGTCAGGTTAATTGAAAGTGACTAGAGTGACTACAAGTACTGTACCTGTAGAGCATCGAGGCTGAAATTTCGGGAAGTCAAGCGACACCGTATCGAGTTACGGTCTTGACGTGTTGTGGGAGGTATCTCCAGACGTCCGGTAGAGCTGGAGTTGCTTGTATTCCGAATACCGATCTTGGTTTGACATTTGACAGGTGCTACTTGTAGTTTAGTGTCTGTTGCACGCCTGCCATGTGCCAGAACCTATGTTTGACAAGTGGCGAGGGTAACGTTATGTCGATGGGTTCAGAGAGTGAGTGGGGTACTGTTTGAGAGGGATCTGTGCTAGTGAACCATTGAGCCATGTATGTACTGTAGCAGTACTTTGAGTACTGGTACATAGTCTTGTACTGTCTCAAAAAGTGTTTCTCCTTCTAGCGATGGAGCTACTTGTACCGGTGTCTGTATATTATCTTGCATCCGCGCTATGTTATTAGGGGCGTGTATAATAAAGTGTACTTAGTTGAGTCACCTCTGGAGTCACTTGTTAGGGGTCATTGTATTGTGCCAATTTTGGCGTTCCAGAGAAATATCTGGGTATATTATTTGGGTATATCTTTCTGAAGGTGTTTGTTTAGTTGGTAAAATATTGACCGTACGGTCGGCAAGCGACTTGGAACGTTGCACTACTGTACATACCTAACTTGTTTTGTTCAGGTTCTCTTGATGCGGACAAGTGGTTTCAAGACTGTGAGTTGATGGGGTATCTGGGTGTTTGTTGTTTTGGTTTGTGCTTTTTTTGACAGGCTGGGCTGGAAAGATACCATTGGGGGTGCGGTACAGTCAGATGTGGAGCAGCTAGGACAGTACATATTGGTCTAAATAGACAGGTTGTCTCCGTGCGCGGCTTGATCTTTGCGGAAGTGGAGTTCGCTACAGAGATGAGCAATGGCGATCCTATCGTGGCCATGCACCGCCTTTCCTTCTAGGCGCCATCTTGCAGTGCACGGGGTGTTAATTGGGCCGTTCCGCTAGCCTGATGTAACACTGCTAAAGACAGCTGACCTAGTCGGTGCGGGTACTCGTACAGGTGTGCAACGGTCTGCAAACAGAGTCTATGGAGCAACTGGGTGAGACACGAACAAAACCAACCTTAGTAGATGGAAGATCCATATCTCCCCAACCACATATGATTATAGGTTGATCTTCCGTTACAATCTCGGAAGCCGCCGAAGATTCTGTCTACTCGCGCCGGACTTTAATGACATGCTGTGCTCTCTCCATCCACAGTAGTGTGACAGACCCTTTGGGTGACAGGATAATATAATGGAAGTTACGTGCCTGGTTTAGCTGATGTAGTAGTGTTGTCATTAGTTAGGTTGCCGAGAGACGCTACTTGGGCACAAGCAAGAGTAGCGGGAAAGTGTCCACAGATGATTAATCTTTATTATGTCAAATCTGAGTACAACTGGCGTGTATTCCGGACGGCGGATGGTCTCTACGTCCTGACTGTGGGACATCTTGTCCAGCATGTTCGCTTACCAATTTGACTTTAATATCTGGAATTCTAATTGGAAGACTCACGGAGAGAGCATTGCCAATCGTCGATGGCCAAGGAAGAGCAGTGCATGGCGTGGGGGAGAAGCAAGCCAGAGCGTAGTTTGAAGCAGACTCCCGACCCAGTCGGCAGACATTAAAAAGCAAAGCTAGACCCCTGGAATCACATTCAGGAAAGTGCTATTGAGACAATACAGGAGAGTTTTCAACAACTAACCAACCTGGTCAATAGTGTCCGGTTATTATGGCCTATAGAAACACGTCTATAGACCTCCGGGTGGAGACCTTCGTTTCCAGGCCGTTATCAGCAGATAGCGCGAGCCATTTGAATCAGATGTATGGGCTATAGCTGTACCACCACCCCATTAACCATCAACACCGGAAAACCAACCAAATGAACCATAAACAATTGCTTCCAATCGACAAATCAAGTAGGAGCGACCTCAATTGACCGTGTTACAATGTGACAACCTCAAAGCAGACGAGCAATTAGTTGTCAGAGAGCAATGCCAGACTCTGGTGTCATTGAAAAGACTGGGATGTGGACTAGATTCTACAGTATGTACTGGTACAGTACTTGGACAAGTATATTTTGCCCATAACAGCTGTACGTCATATTATAGACAAGTTCGTTATTGCTACACACGCTATTGTTCTCACGGAGTGGAGAACGGATATCTCTACGATTCGGTTTAGTAACCGTCTTATGATATATATGTTTTTATGATACATATCGCCATAACTCCTGGCTCCACTGCATCCCGGATGACGGAAGATACTCACTAATCCGAGCCTACGCTTGGATTGCTATAGAAACTGCAACTGCTGTATTATCTCCAAAACTACTTCTACAAGTAGGGTGATAAGATTCACCCTAATGTAGACCACCACGGATACTGCAGGCAATGGCCGAGAGGACACGGCATCGTATCTGGACCAGGTTTTCCATGATGAATCACAAACATCGGTTAACCCCCGCCACCCCTCCCCCAGCTGTTCCAAGCCTGATTCTAGAATCCTGCAAAACTACCTCAAGTCTCTCTCGCTTAGGTCGGAGGATATACTGTAAAAGTGAGTTTTGGCTTTCATTAAATTCCCAACTGTATGGATATAATCATAAACCTAATAATGCAGTGTGAGTGAAGTCAACGATAGAGCTGAGATACTCATGGCCGGAGATTCCTCACCAAGAAAGCCAGTCGAGTCTGCTAAATCTAAACCGCCGGCGCTCGGTAGGTAACTTTTCTCAGAAGGGCCGGAGTCTCCTGAGGACCTATTCCCAGATCATTGCTTTGACTGGCCACGCAAATCTCTACTAGGGTCGCTTCCATCAATACATGCCATTTATGAAGTGTGCGAGTATACGCCGCGGCCGACAGTCTATGTTAGCTATCTACAAAATGTTTATTGTGCCCACAACAAACAAGTGAAAAGATATCTTTCCAGTCACACGTCGCCAGAAAAGATGCACGACGAGGAACACTGTGTCCAGGTAAGAGACGTTCCTAATGGCAACAGGAAAAATATAAAGAAGCCATTGTGACCAGGGGGGTAATATGAACAAGTATCACAAGCTTGAGAGAAGCACATGTGAAGTGAAAGTGCCGAGCGAGCAACATACAAGTACAGTACTCGTACATGTGAAAAGAGATGCAAGAGAAAACGGGTTAAGAATCCGAGAATAAAAAGAGATTGATAAAACGGGTAATATGAATAACTTATGCTGACCATTGGGAGTAACGGTCATGGTACCTGCGCGTGGGCTTCTCGAGTAGAGAAAGTATTGGTGTAATTGCGGAGGATTGCGGGCGAGGGGGGAAGGGGGGAGAGGTGGAGGGAGTATGCTTCAAGAGAGGTAACCAATGTCATGGTGGGAGTGTGACGACATCAATTTAGTCATGCAAAGGTGTTCCTGGAGGAGATGCCACCTCAGTAGTGTCAGAAGAGGTCTTGAGACGACTGGTGATTGTGTTGATTCGGTTTGCGAGAAACGAGTTGTCGATATTGAGGTTTGCGTTACTGTGATTGCCACCAGCCGCGGCAGCGGCAGCTTCCTGCTCTTGCTGCTGCTGTTCCATTCGATCTCGCTTCGCCCGTTCCTGTTGCTGCCTGTTATGCATCATGGTCTGGACTCGTCGGTTCTCCAGGACCACTTGAATCTGGCCCAATTCATTAAGCATGTTCTGTTGCAGAGCCTTGAGGTGTGGTGGCAGCGGTCGTCGTCGTCGTCGGAACTGGTGTCCCTCAGAAAAATGGTTCTGCTGAGCTCCTCCTTCCGAGAGGCGGTCGCCGTCAGTCTCGTCAGATGTCGTGGACGCAGTAGTTGTTCCTGTGCCGGTGCTGCTGAAGAAGTTTGTGTCGATTTCGTGGTCCTTGCGGGTTGCGCTGGAAATGTCCGCCTTTTCGGCCGTATCAGTCACGTCTACGATACGAGCCGCTTGCACATGAGAGGTGTATTCCGGAATGACAAAATTGACTCTGTTGTTGCCCCGTTCACGTCGTCGCTGGGAACCAAAGTCACTCTGTTCGGACTCGGCTTCCTCAACTGCACTTGAGTCTTCAACGGACTCGGATATCGACTCCGCGAGCTCCGAGGTCGAAATACCAGAGGCAGAGACGCCCGTCGTGTATGCCGGGGTGGCGAATCCCTCCACGTCTGTGTTTGTTGGTGGTGGCTGTGCGGTTGTGTTTGTGTTTGTGGTTGTGGTTGTGGTTGTGGTTGTGATTGTGGGTGTGGTTGTGGTAGTGGTAGTGGTAGGGGGGAGGTGCTGATGGAGGCACTGTGGTGGCTGTAATGTCAGGAGAGGCTGTCGCAGAAACGCCTGTGATGCTGCTAGTGCTGCCTGTGTGTCTG
Organism: Yarrowia lipolytica; assembly: GCF_001761485.1. NCBI lineage: Eukaryota > Fungi > Ascomycota > Dipodascomycetes > Dipodascales > Yarrowia > Yarrowia lipolytica. The sequence continues at coordinate 469,370 of NC_090771.1, read as the reverse complement.
CGTGTGGCGATGGACCGTGTCTTGTTGGTGGACTGGGTGTCACTGGTCTTGTCGGTGGTTGGCAGTTGTGGGGTCGGATGTACTTCAGAGGTTGCGGGCACGTCCGCCTTGTTGAGGACGCCCTCTGGTTTCGTCTCGGAGTCAACCATGGCACCTTTCGATAGTCAGTCGGAGTGCGAGTCGTGTGTACTTGTGCTGGTACTTGTGCTGGTACTTGTAGTAGTTTCGTGTGTGTCGGTGTTGCAGACAGTCTTATGAGGGTCGCAGAGAAGGTTGTTCTTGTACTTGTTGCAATCAGTTTTGTCGTTCTTACCACCGTGTATGTTCCCTGTCCCCGAGCAGCTCAAGTCCATTTCGTTCGTTGGTCAAGAGGATGAGTTTTAATGTGCAACCGAAACACCCAAGCCGACCGTAACGGGAAATGATTATGTGACCGGTGCAAGCATGCGATCAATGAGGTTTGGCGAAAAAAGCAAACACTAACCTAATAGCCACAGAGTTTCTCTGGCTCAGCACCAACAGGTATAGTCTACCGGTACGGATACGACAGAAGGTGGTGCAAAACAAAAAGTTGACGCTGAGTTGGATGGGAACAAGGGTTCTGCGAAAATGAAAAGTTTAGATGCAGAAAATGAAAAGTCACCCTAACTCTATATTGATGATACATCCACGATGTACGGTGCAGACAAATACACCCAGAGTAGTTACTTGTAGCGGAGTCTTGGTTGGTGGAGCTCCAAGGGCACAGTCACCATTAGTAAGGGGTAAGTGTCTCGTTCCAACCCCCAAAAGCTCCGCCTCGCAATCCGCCTCGCCATCCGCCTCGTTCACAACGCTGCCTGTAACGGTGGTAGCGCGAAATCTGAGACTACAGAGGCTCTCAAGCGGTGGGGGGGGTGGGGGGCGATGGGGGAGATTGGAAGAAAGAAAGTCTACATGGGAATAATAGTGGTGTAGGTACGGTACCAGTACGAGTACGAGTACGGTACGAGTGCTGGTATGCACAGCTGATGAAAGACATTGATTTCTTAATGATGTTTCTGATTCAGTTGGCCGTGAGGAGACGACGTATTGGACGTGCGCTATCTGTCTTATCCACTACGCAGTGTACGGTACGGACCCTCTGTTTGGCAGGACGCCTTGTGTCGAGGTTTCTCTTGTTCTCTGTGAAATTTAGTCTGGGCCTTGACGTCCTTCCAGTACGACTGCTGGCTGGTGGTATCGTATCTATGGGAGCTACGTAGTATCGTACTTGGACCTGTGCTCGTACGAGTAGATTCCGGTTTTGCTCCACGAGTTTTAAAGCCACTATGAACAAACTCGCTTAAGGGGATATGTCGGGGATACTGTTTATCCGTCTTCGTCGGCTACGGTGGCTTTTGTGTTTCCATTCTTTTCTCTCGGTTTTTCTTTTCATCTACCGTTCCTTTCTTTCTTGAGACGCGACGTAAAATAGTGGTTCCATTGTGTGCCGCCTAAATGATGAGAGTTATGCAGCGAAATACGGAATCTGAGGTTGGCGACGGTGCGGCATGTGCAATTATACGTTTGGATGCAACTTGCCATCGGGCAACTTTGCTTGGCGAGGAGCAAGAGCAGCACCAAAGCATTTCGTCTGCTGAGACGAAGACGAGGGCCGGCCAGCCGTGCATGCGGTACGGCGCGCGTTATCGACGATTAGCTACCGAAAATTAAGCACTTTGGGGCGTTTTTTTAGTCTGGATTTCCAAACACTTTTCTGGTGGGTTCAAAGATCGGGGTTTAAGAAAAGTTGCGCCTGCCCTGGATCGTGCAAGTCTGGCTCTTGACTTTACAGGAGGTCGGAGGTTTGACGAGGCGGAGGTTCTGTGGCTTTTGTTAGCGCTTTTGATTAAGGGTTTGGACGGGAGAAGGTCTGTCTCCACACACGACGCGTCCAAGTACCGGTACGAACTCGAGCCGCCTACAGGTAGTATATTCTATAAAACAAATCTTCCACGGTTTGTCTTTGGAGCTTTGACAAAGCTGGTTGTGTTCGTTTGTTTGCTACCAGAGGGACGGGAGATGCGCCGTTGTTGGGTGTGGTGAGCCAAGTCTGAAGTATGCATCTCGTCGGCCCGGTTTCTTGTGATTTGGCGGAGTATGTATAGTAGCTTCTGATTAATAGCTGACTTAACTGCGCATAAAACGAGGCTCAAGCTCGCTAAACGCGTCAGAGTGCCTCTTTTATACGTGTCAGTCATAAACAGCTATTTATAGGTGTGGAGATATACAAGTTCAGCGGCAAGACTCCCCTCCCGTCACGATACACCCGACCCGCTACGTACAGTACGAGACTTGTACATCATGTGTGCCGGCTCAATCTCCCCAAAATTCAACAATTCTGAAGTCTAACGTTTTTGACCCACCCACATCTTACAGGAGCTCTGGTCGGCTTTTGGTTTTTTAGGCTCGTGAGCTCCAGCGAGAAGGGCATGAACGCCTTTTTTCGGTCTCTCGGGTTTGCGGTTTAAGCGCCTCGTGGCCCGTTCAGCGCTAAATCCGCTTCCCGCCCCCGGAAATTTGCCTTCAACGGACTCTCCTTTTTTTGGTATTTGTTTTTTAGCCCTCTTGCTGTTGCAATCTCCAGCTCTAAATATAAGACAAGAACTGCGCGCATACAAGTGTCGAGGATTGTATTGGAATTACAGTGTCGTACAAGTACAAGTAGCGTGCACTGATGCACACAGAATAAAACATACATCCCATTCAGGTGCCTGTCCAGACATTAGCACCCTTTGAACCCGCCATTCGCCACTACTGTAGACCAATCCTAATCGGATCGCCAAATTACACTCGGAAAATCTTGTTGGAAAGTGCCATGGGCTGAGAGAAATGTCTGCAGGCGTGCATTTGGTCACTATTTTTCTCGCGCCTACTGACTTCCTTTTTTTTTGCCCTTCTCGACTTGCTACAAGTCGTCCAATATGCTTTTCCCAGTCTTACTCGGACTTGGCCGTCGCACATGACACACGCACTGGGTCCGACAGCAACATCGTTATACGTGCGCTTCTATACGTGTTCGGGCCTTCTCGTGGCCGACTCAGTTAACGACACATCGTCTGGTCTTTAACGAGAGGGAATACTCTAGGGAATACTATAGAGGATACTCTAGGGGATACTCATGTTCGCTACGATACTATTGTTCACACAAGGGATTTGTAAAAGGGACTAAACAGGGAATGGCTGGACGGATCCGCCAATGGGTGGGGAATCAGAAGGGAACAATCACAGTGTGTGCAGACACTGCGGAATAAGAACCGTCCGAGTATGATACAACTACAGTACGACTACAACAACAGTACAACAACAGTACAACAACAGTACAAGAGCACGCGTACTCGTATCGTACCGCACTCTTCATACTCTTACCATACCCGCATCGTTCCCGCCTCGTCCAGACCAAAACCCGAAGGAGCCAGCCGTATCTCATCATGGTGATGCATGAAGAGGCCTTGTGGCTCCCCCACGTATGCAACCGAGCAGACACATTCAAAGACAGAACAAGACATCGTCCGGCTCACCGAGCCACATGGTCGTGGAAGGAGGTTGAGTTTTCAGCCCTCGGGCGCCACTCAAACCCCCCGGCTCAAAGGGTCTTTCACAAGCTCCGAGCGCCGGTTTATCCTAGCACTTTACCCTCAAGCTTTTTTTATTTTTATTACTTGAACTACAGTCCGCACCAGAACCAGTGAGCAGTATCGTACCGGTACTGTACGTAGGTTTCCCACACACGACAGTTAGGTCCCGCCGTATTCAAGCCCGTATTTTCCGACTTTGAAGGCAACCCTTGAACCCAAACCGAAAAGAGCTCAGTGAAGATGGGGATACAGGCTACTGGAAGCTACATGGACGCTAGTTGGCACGTTTCCTTAGCACGGTCGCGGCCGTGGTGCAGGTGAGAGTTCACGAGAGGTGAGAGGAGGGGTTTCCAACGAATGGAATCACATGACGTGTCATTGGCTGTCCCCGTCTGCCACGCTCTTTGCTACAAGTCTGCATTCCCTCTGCTACGTTTCTCTCTCCAACAGAGTTCGCGACCCACCGTATAGGCGCGCGACTGGGGGCCAAATCTTGTGCGAGGGTTTCACATGTTTCAACGGCAGTCGCATTCGCTTAGTCATGCCGCGTCGACATCTCCACCACTTCCCAGACGTCGGTTGGGCCACTGGAATGCAGCTCTCAGGCGTAGAACGTGGGTGTCAGAAGAAGGAAGCAAAAAAAGAAGCGTTTGCAGTTTCTAGAAGAGCAGCGGGAAAAAAAGTAAAAAACGCCCCAATAAAGTCCCCGGCTAACCATGCCGAGACCACCATGGCAGTTCAAGCCTGAGGCAAGGGGAGCCGTTGGAAGCGGCCGGATAATATCCACACCCAAAAACAGTGCGACCCTTTCTTTTACCTCGGAGTTTAGCCTCGCGGGCCAGTCTCCAAGCTCTCTCTCGTGCGGTAACTTCCATACAAGCACAGCACTATTTTGAGGCCTGAGACCGGAGATCATAGCAATGAGGTTTTGTCGGCACAAAGGGAACGTTCCCCAGCCGTAAAGAGTAATTTCTGGTGGAAGCCCAAATTCAAAAAGCGCTGCAAACCGTCTTGTTGAAGTAATACCACCACGTGACTTCAGCGAAAAAAAATAATGGGGGACAAAAACGCCCCATTCGACAGTCATTGGCTTAGCCCCAAAACGGTCGTCACATGCCATCAACCAGAGTTTCAACCGTCACGTCGTTAGTCAACTAAAGCATAACTATAATCTATGTCGTGTTCCTGAACCCCAAAAAGCTCCCTCTTACAGTAGTTGGCAAAAAACATAAACCGTATTTCCTCTCCCCCACAACATCTCATAACACACAAAAAGAAAACACCACGAGTAAGCCCCCTCCCTTAGTAAGCCCCAGCGCCCTTCACCATAGCCATGTCCACCAACTGGCCCTGGGCTCCCCGGAACCGCTCCAACACCAACCCCACACCCGACAATTGGAGCCACAAAAAGAGCCCCTTCCAACTGAACCACAGAATGGACCCCAACCAACACAACGACCTCCTGTACGGAGATGATGCGCCACCCTTGGCCAATCCAATCCCCTCATGGCTGCTGGACGACTCCGATTACAAGGATCTCAAGCCCACCCCCGTCATGAACAACATGGCCGCAACCACCATGCAGTTCCCTGCATTTGCACCTCGAGTCAATCATCACCAACCTTCGATTTATAACTACCAGGAACCACCACGACCACGAAACCTGCCCTTGCCCGTGCCCACACGCAACTTCCAGCCCTCCCACCTGGGCACCCAGTCCATCTCGCAGGAGCTGGAGGAGGCCCGTCGTCGGCTGCAACAGTTGCAAGGGCTGGAAGCGCAAAGCAAAGAAAACGCACCGCAAACCCAATCCATCTACGAACCCGAAGTGTTCACCGCTGATGCACAATGGGATGCGCCCATCCAGCACTCATCCTTCAGTGCTCCACTGTCAACCCCTTTCTGGGACCGTCTTGCAGCTGCATCCACAGAAGATACCACCACCAATAACGTGAGAGATACAGATACCCACTTTTTGATTGTCTTGAATAACAATAACGCTTTGTAGCCATTAACTAACACAGAAGTTCCGACCTCGACTCAACTCGGTCAACTACCGGGTCCTTCTTGAGAAGAACCTAGAATGTGACTGGTTCCTCATTGTCGAGAGAATCGTGTCTGAGAACGACCAACAAGCCTCCATCTTTCTGCAGCAGAAGCTAAAGGGAGGAAGCGAAGACATCCGCGAGTCCATCATTGACTCAGTCACTAAATTATGCATTCCCCTTGTCACCAACCGCTTTGGAAACTTCCTTGTCCAGCGAAGCATCGAATATGCTAGCTCCCATAAGCGTGCGCTGTTGGTGAAGCAGATGGTGGGTCACATGAGCGATCTTTCGGTAGATATTTTTGGGTGCCATGTGGTCCAGAAGGCACTCGACTTCACCGACGACGAGGAGCTGAAGCGCCAGCTGGTGGACGACCTGCTGGAGTCGGTGAGTGATACCATCAATCACAAGTACGCTTGCCATGTGTGGCAGCGGGTGTTCGAGCTGGACAAAGGCATGCGGTCTCCACACTTCATGCAGAGTGTGATTGAGTCGCTGCGAGGCCGATGGCTTGACATTTCGTCGAGCGAGTCCGGCAGCCTTGTGATCCAGACCATGGTGCAAAACTGCACATATGAGGAGCTGGCTCTCAACGACGCCCTGGACGAGATCTCCTCGGCTGTTAAGGCCCTGGCAGTTTCTCGCTGGGGAAGTTGGGTCGTGCGCCAGCTATGCAGCATGAACGGCCCCGGTGGGGATGCCATCCGCAGCCTTGTGTACGAAGAGCTTTCCCATGACCTTTCTACCTACGGACTGGACTATTCGGCATGTAGGGTGTTGGAAACCATTGTGCAGAAGGATGATGGCAAGGACGGCAATGGAGCTCTACGGAAGCGCTATGTGGAATGGCTGGCGAAGGGGTCTCGACCGCCCCTCGTTAGCTTGGCACGTGATTCCAACGGCCATGTCATTGTTGTTGCTCTGTTGCAGGCCGGGGTCAAGGAGCCGTTGGAGACCATCATTCGCAAGAACTACGTGACTCTGCGCAGCTCCAAGTTTGGTACCAAGATCTGTCGGATGATTTAGACGTCAGCTAGCATATATAATGAATGAGAGTAGTTACAAGAAGGATGGCTGGGGATCTTTGTCTTGTCTCTTTCATAGCCATGCATTATGAATTAGATTTGCTAACCTACCGTGCTTGTACCTTTGCTTGCGTGCGTGTGTACGCACCTGCTGTCGGCAAGGTCGTGGTTGCACATCTATACGGTGTGGTGTTTCATTGACCATGTAGCTTTTAATGTTTGGAGCTTGGAGAAGGGCGCAGCGTGGTTTTGTGGATTAGAACTTGTTGAATGCATGATCGCTAGAGCCCTCTCAGCTGCTATTGATTCCAGAACTCTCCTGTTATGATTTATTGCTTTTCGTGTAAGATTTTTTAGCGAGGACGTGTCTGAGGGAATCGTCTATTTCGGGGATAAGTTGTTTTAGCTAGTATGGGAGTTTACTATTGAGGATAAGCTGTTGTTAGCACTTATAATTTGAACTCTTGGTATTGCCTCTCACTTTGTGGTCCACTTCGCATCTTGATTGGATCGACAAGGGGTTGTGGACAACTATGAGGCTTGTTTTTATCTCTGAATGTCTGCAAAAGTCATTTTTGAGGTTTGCAGGTGCGAGATTGCAATTGTGGGAGCCTTCGGAAGCTGATTTTTTCGGACTCCTCTTCGGGTTCCTGCCCATTCGTGCTGAATTGGGATCCGTGTATATCGTAATTGTGCGTGTAGAGTGGGTGTGATGAGATGGTATATGTGGTATCGGGGTCGGGTTGGACTAAGGAGTTAATAAATCGATAACTGAGGGATATATATACGTAATAATCGACTCCTGTCGCCTATGGCTCGCTATTGTGGTTATATGGTGTCTTGTTTCGTGTTATGAGATCATATTTTTAACTGACCATTCCGCTGCATTTGGCTCTCGCTAACTTTTTGATCCCACCCAGTAACATTGAAGAGTCTATCGTTCAGCACAGGCTCTACACAGCTCTAACTTCCGTTGTCTTCTCTCTCCTCGTAATCGCGTATTGATGTGCACTTGCTCTTGTTGTTTGCATGGTGGTCGCAGCCTTAGCTTTTCAAACCCTCCGATACAGTCAGTATTTGTCTCAAGAGCGAGAGACTGTTAACAAGAGTGAACCGCCTAGTATAAGGAATGTGGGGCCATATTATTTATGTGAAAATAGATAACGTTGCAGATTTTGCAGTCTGAATACGTTGACTCTTCAATTTTCCTTTAGAACATCGAACATTATTTTCCCTGTCTACGAAGCTAGAAGAACCAGGGGTCACAAGAGGAGTTGATACCATGGAGCTAGCTGAGTGGCGCTATTATTCTATCCAGTCTGTGTGCATTTCCAATGGCTACTTACCAGATCTCGCAAGTGACCGAGAGTGGAGGTATCAAAGATATAGCCAGGAACCTGAGACTGGGGTGGACCATCTCATGACAGTTAAGATCAGTAGGGCACAGTATGTCACCTCTGTGCTTCTTTATGGGTAGCACAAGTCTTTCAAGCACCCTAAAGTGTTTCTTTCCCGGGCACTATGGCCACTCCCGAGGCAGGAACAAGGGAAAGGCTTGTTCTTTGAGAAAATCCGTTTCGTGATCCTGTCCAAAGGACCTTGCAATATCTTCATAAATTGCCGCATGTTCGTGTTCCCTTGCTTCTCTATTTAAGAAGGGGGGTTTTGGGTCAGACGCGAGGTGTCTAGATACTAGTGATACCGTCTACGCAGAATTGCGAGGAAAAAGTTTGCATAGTAATGGTCACACAAGATACTTGAGAAAAGATATGAGATTGGGCTCGTTTATCGGCCGTAGCCACTCCATGTTTCAATCTATACCGCTGGCGTCGCATACTTTGTATGCACGTGTCTGGTCTGTGTGTATATTGAAGTCTGGGTGTTTGATGCATTCATTGAGGAGAATCCCAGACTAACGAATAAATCCCAATGGCTAGTTCGATATCTATATCTTATTGACACCTGCTTCATTTTTGTCAACTGCTGGTGTCTACCAAGTCTGCCGTCTTCAAGATTTCTTCAAACTAAAACTCGCCCAGTCATCACCAGCATAACCTCAGCCGAAACAGACCAAAATAGTCCGAGTTTAGCCCCTGCAGGATTTTACACTTGAGCTTCTGGATAAGCGGATCTTGCTGGTCCTAAACAAATCTCTTAGCTTCATCTTTGTTTTTGGCACCGCAAGTTGGGGTGGTTACCTTCGGGGGTGCATGTCTGCGGCTTGTCTCTCCCTCGTATCTTTTAAAATTAATAGAATAATCGAGATTCCATAAATGAAAAGGTCAGCCGCACAATCCAACGTGGTAAATAATGCAATGGCTCTCTAAGCTGTCCTTACAATATCCTTTACCATGTAGCAGGTGATCCAGACGCCCATTCCAAACACCAACATTAGTGCAATTTCACGATCGAGGAACCTGCTGTATCATCAGAGAAGCGTTTTGCTAGCTGAGACTCTACAGTGTCCGTTCAGTGACTCAGCATCATCAATTGTCCTCCCCGAACATCTCTAAGCTGACCTATTTACTTGTAGGGGGGGGGGGGGGGGGGGGGCCACGAGTTAATCTTCAGATCAAGACCGTCTGAGCGAGAGTACACATGATAAACAGTTGTGTGGTAACATTCAAGTACTACAACTTGAAATACTGAAATGCCGTAGATAGTATATTTAGTAGTAGTTAGTTCATGGCTCAACACCAGTCACCGATACTGTATTCAAGTTCTTCACACTGTATCAACCAAGCACAACCACAGCAGGAGACTATAAAACGTAGATGTGCGGAGATGCATCGACTCTTTCAGACCCTGCGGTTGGTATTGAGACTTGTGGAGGACTATTGAATCATTCTAGTGGGTTCTCAAACACTGCACCTTCTATATTACAAGTACCATCTGAACTTCAACTGCTTGTGCGAAACCATACATGTACATCAAAATCATAATCCATTTATACTACCTAAGTCCGCTAAAGTCCGTTGAGAGCATTGATACTCGTCACATAATCCATGGCGTAACCGAGCTACTCGGTAAGAACGCCAGTACAGAGAGTAACCTCCACTCCGTCCTTCTTGTCCTTTCCAAGAGGAACCTCGACGGTTCGGGTGTCGTACTCAATGTTGGGGTTGCCCTTGCCGGGGTATTCCTTCTTCTTCTCGGCAGGAGTCAGACGCACATACTTGGCGTATTCAGGTGCTCCAGGCCAGTAGATGTTGTCAGCTGTGATGACAGTTCCGTACTGGACCAGGCCAAGCTCCTCAGCCTTCTGCAGGTCAGGAACGTAGAGGTCCTTCCAGTGGTCAATGAAGAAGAAGTCAATCTTGGCGTGGTTGTACTCCTCCTTGAGTCGCTCAAGGCCCTCCGCAGCAGGTCCGACGAGAACAGTGACAATGTCACCGAGGCCAGCGAGAGTGGTGAATCGGGAGGTCACCTTAGCGAAGAAGGGGCTCACCTCCAGAGAGTAGTAGTGCACCTGGTAGCCGGGGTGGGTCTGCTTCAGCTTGTGGGCAAAGGCAATAGCCGAGTATCCGCAGAAACCACCGAGCTCGGCAAAGGTATAGGGCTTGTTCTGGGCGATTTCCTCCTCGACGACTTTTCGCTTTTCGGGGCCGACGGTCATCAGAGCGTACTTGCCGTCCTTTTTGTGCTGCTCCTCCTCAAACTTGTCAATTGCATCGAGAAGAGCCTCGGGGTCCTTCTTGAACTTGGCCAGCTCCTCGGCGGGCAGGCCGTTGATGTGGTCGTAAAGAAGTTGGACGGGCTTCTCCCAGTCGTATTCCTTGTATGTAGTAGACATGTTTGTGGTTTGTGGTTTGTGGTTTGCGGTGGGCAAGTTGTGTTAGAGTCAAGTGTGTGGCGAGAAAGTCTCAGTGTCGGAGGCCACGTCTTATATAGGAACACTGTACGGTGTCAACTTTATGGTCCTGCGGCTCTGACAAAGGGACACACTGCACGGCACTATCAGATCCTGCATGAACATCAAGTGGGGTCAGGTCAGAAGGGGCAATTAAAAGGGGGCACAAGGACGAAATCTGCCACTTTTTGTATCTCTGGGTACACAATTGGGTGTGTATAGACCGCTTATTCGCCTCTTGTTGCAATATTCTTGCCAAAATCTCCCATATCGGCTTATGAGGCAATTGAGGCTATCGTTGTGTCTGGTGCGATGGAGGCCTGCAATAAGCTCCGATTGCATGAAGCCACTGCAGACTGGACGCTCGCAAGTGTCCGATAAATCCGTAATATCCGCATGTTTCTGAGGTGGCAATGCAGGCGGAGAAAGGGGCTTGAAACGGTCTCATGTTGGTCTCTACGCCGTATGGTCCGTTCCAACATTTTTTCGGAGCTTTTCAATCTTGTGTTTGGCGGCTCTAGACTGACAAGTAGCCCCCAGAAGCTGCTCCAGGCCCAATGGTTCCAACTAACCGCGCACTATCAAACTAAAAAGCACAATGGTCGACGAACAACAATGAAACTTGACGGCTGACAGGGAGGCCCCGACGGGGTGACTAAATCTAGGTCAGATTCGGGGGCGTGCTGCTCTCAAAGTCGGTTTTACTACACCGAGAGGCGCAGTGGAGCTGGAGGCCGCTTTCGCTCCAATGTCCCAGGCCCTTGAGCACGTTTCCCCAACAAAAGCAATTATCAATTAACACACTACATTGATCCATGGAGAGTCTCTTCTCTCCGCTCCAAGAACCTACCGTCGTACACTGCCAGTAAATTAATAGCCGCCCAAACGGCGGATCCGTGCAACAAGAAAGTCAATCTGCAGCGATCGACATATATCCGTGATAGACATTTCTGCGGAGAAGCTGAATCGATACGTGACTTGAACGTGACCGAGCACTAGTCTGAACATGACCCAGAGACGGTCATGCGTGTGACAGCCAGAGAAACGTGGCCATACAAAAGCGCTATTACTGTTCCGAACAAAACCCTCCACCACGCATGCTCCTCAGCCAACAAAGAATGCGCTTTTATTGAACTATTACTGCTGGACCCGTGGCCGTGGGACAGTACACAGCACTTGTAGTAACGGCGGTAATTTCCTTACAGTTTGCAGTATAACTATAGTACATACCCTGGAGATGTCCGAAAACGTCTCAGACTGTGCCAAACCCCATAAAAGTTCACAGCCAAGGGTGGGCGGCGTCTACAGCACCAAATGCCGATGGTCCATCGAACTAAATACGATACTTGGAGACCATCAAGCCGTGTATGTAAAATACAGGTACAAGTAACTCGGTTTATCGCTCATTAAACACTTGTCGTTCTTGTTGATTTATGATCACTTTGTTTATCTCATATCCCTATATGAACTGTACAAGTACCGACTCATATTGTATGTACGGTTACATAGCGCTACAAGCTGGGTTCTCTCTTGGATCTTCTACAAAGCGGGCCACTATTGTATCCCTCATGTCGAATACACCTCAAGATAAACTGACCTTAGACTCTCGCTTACAGTCACCAGCCACCTACTGTATCTCTCAGCTGTAGTTTTGAGCTTACTTCATCTCCCGGTATCTCAATCGTATCTTTAATGCTATCAAAGAAACGCATACCTGACTGTACAACTTTACACATTACTCGTATCCTCTGAGTACCCAATAAATATGTTAATGCTATGCTATCTATGTACAAGTTCAAGCCTCTAGACATGGTTCAGGAGGTTCCGAGATGTAAATCGGTCTTTCTTGCCGTTCTTCTTCAAGTCTTTGCTCCGAAATGATTGCAGAATGTTGTTGCTGGAGAGCTTGGAAAGAACTAGGTCGGGGTGAGGATCCACTAGCTGCCTCTGGAGAATAGTGTTGATCGCAGATGCTCGCTCGGGATGTTGATCTCGCATTTCAATAGCGTACTCAAAGAACGACTCCAGGCAGAACTGTCGCTTGGCGCCCTCGCCCATGAAAATCTTGACTGCGGCAGTGGTGTGTTTAATGTCAAAGTCTTGCTGCATCTGGAAGAACATGGCGAGAGTGGATTGCGGCAGAGCTCGCTTGTCGGCGCCTCCGGAAGTGAACAGAAAAGAGTCGATGATCTGCTCAGAGATGGGGTTCTTGTCCTTGACGGCCTGGATCCATAGAGTCACAGCTAGTTGAACACCTCGCTCATGTGACGTTGCCATGGGCGATGCGAGCTTGTCGGCGACTATAGAGTGAATTTCGTCGGGAGTGAGACACGTGATGACGGCCTTGGCCCACAGGTTGGCCACGGCAGGGTAGTACCGGGGCAGCTGCATGAGCGACGGAATCCACGAAAGCGAGACCTTGGATTCGACGAGGTTCTGTGCCTGTTCGTGTTTGCCGTGGTCCAGCAGCCACTTCCACGACAACACGTCGTAGCCCACTCCCACAACGTTGTGACGAGCTGGGCCGTAGTTCTTGACCAGCGCTCCAATGGGCTCGATTCTGTGCACTGCGGGGTTGCTGAGGGCCGCGTTGATTACCTTGAGACTGAGCTTGGGGATCTCTTCAAGAGTCACAAACACTTGGGTTTCAGAAGTAGCAGATCGAAGCAGCTGCGCGACATCAGAGTGCGACATGGAGGACACATGCTGAGGGTGTTTGAGACCGTTGGGTGCCTCTCCGAATGACGAGTCCAGTTTAAGGTGCTTCTCTCTGCCCTTCATGTAGTTATCGAATGTGCCTTCCATGGATTCCACCAGGATCTGAGATGTCTCTTCCGGGCTCAGTTCCGGTCGTCTGTCGAAGAGTTTGGCCACAGACGCGGCCATAGACTTGGCCGAGTTGAATGTCGAGTATCTGCGGATTTGTAGCATGGTGTGGATGTGGTGTTGTGTACTACAAGTAGTAGTTGGAATAATGTTGTGTGCAGTGGTGGGATGAGATTTGTAAAATAGGCTTCTGATTACAGTCACAAGTACAGGCATTGGCCGATATTAGAGTTGAAATGTGGCTGAGGGTGGCAAAGGAAAAAATTGGGATATTTCGGGAAAAATCGAAAAAAATTGGGAAAAATTGTGTATTTTTCTTCAAGAGATTTAAAACTGTTTTAAATATCATTTGTTAAAACCATCAGCAACATTTGTCCATATTTCGAGATAAGAAAAACAATTGATGAGTTAAGCAAGTACAGGTAAGTATTCGGTTGAGCTTATACTCATATTGTTGAACATTTGAAAGACTCCGAGTACAGTACATACGATACTTGTACTTGTAAAGTACATACTCTAGAATGGTGTCTTTACCTCCCGCCATTGTTGGTACACCACCAAGAGATCCGTCAAGATACTGTTCTCAGTCTCCAGCTGGATCAACCGGAGATCATGTCTACAGTACAGTACAGTAGTTGTGATACTACCCACTTCTTTTCTCGTACTCACCTTTCATCTCTGGGTCCTACAGTAGGCTCACTCCAGAGCTCTGTAACGTGACTTGATGTTGTTTCCAGATGCTACTGCATTCTGAATCACAGTGGAAGAAAGGAGCCACTCGCAGGTTCAGAATCCACTCGCAGATTCAGCAGCCGCAGATTCAGAAGCCGCAGATTTCACTTGCCCCCGTCGCTTAACCCTGCCTGCTGTGAAATCCACACGTTATCGGAACGGCAAGGGCGCTTTTTTTCGTGCGGCGTCAAATTTCAGCCACACTTGGAAAATGGTGTCAGAAGATGAGATGGCAACAGACAAGTGGGAAGTGGCTGTATTCGGTAGTAAATAAGTGATAAGAAAATCGATAGTATAATACAGTAAAAACGGAGACTATCAGAAGAAACACAGGTCTTTATTTCTTCTTTTGTGCCACAGAGAACGGAAAATTACGGATTTTCTCCATGCGCCGGACCTCACCATATTACTTAGCAGTTGAACAACGTGTAGTTACAGTACATGAGAGAAGCAGTGGATAAGATGAATCTGATGAGTATTCCAGGAGCGGTAGAAGACCATTTGAAAAGACCATTTGAAAAGACGATATAGGATCTAAGATATGGTGCTTTATCGGACGTTTTAGACTCCAAAAACGTACCAAACCCCACCCTTCATACTCCTCCACCTATCACTGTCCCACCTAACCTAGATCATGCCCTTGCTATTTCAGCTGGGCTTGCAGTTCATGCATCTTCTAAAAGTTTCGGACTAAACACATGTTCACTTCCTCAACAATGTCTCGACAATTCACTGTGAGTGCTAAGAGGTCAATGAGGGATGAAGCGGAGCTACGGAGACCATACGACGTGATTGCTCTCGTCAGGACGACTCTGTGATGCTGGTAGGGTGGACTTTAGGTGTTTGAGTGGAGAGTGGTTGTGTTTCCGAGATTAAGTCCGCCTTTTTATCATGGTGTCACAGTTCTACTGGGAGCGGCTTATGGACATTCCGGGATGGTATCTTGTGTGGTATTGACAGGAATCTCTACCGCATTTCTCTCTACTTTTGGTGGGTACACGATTACCCCTGTTTGCTGACTGTACCAGGAAAAGAGAAAGACTAGCCGCCCTGCGGTGTGTTTTTTGTCTTCAGTCATCACTGTCGTAGTACAGATGTCTTCGTGGCTCTACAATGAAGCTATTTTTTGGGCTGCCTTGTTGCTATTCCTGAGATATTGATCTAGAGCTATCTCTTTAGTTGACATCGCCAACCTATACACTTGTCTATTACCACCTTCTTTATTAACCAAGCGACTGATTCGATTTCTGGGAACCGACTCCAAGGTCTACTTTGGAGACGCCATTCTGCCCTCCGGTGTCAAGGATGCCCGACTTGCCACTGAGGCCTACCTCATTGGCGGTGACATCTTCGGCTCCTACACCGTCACCGATACCAAGGTTGGCATTTCCAAGCTGCTTTCTCCTCTTAACGATGCTCACACCCGAACCGTTCGATTTGTTGGTATGAACTACGGTAAGCACGCCGATGAGCTTGGTCTTCCTCGACCCCAGTACCCTGTTCTCTTCTTTAAGCCCGTCACTGCTCTTAACGGACCTACTGAGGACGTTATTGTTCCTCGAATCGCCCAGGCCACTGATGCCACTGACTACGAGTGTGAGCTTGTTGTTGTCATTGGTAAGCGATGCCGAGACGTCAACAAGAAGGAGGCTCTCGACTACGTTCTCGGATACTCTTGCGGTAACGATCTGTCCCAGCGAACCTGGCAGACTGAGCGAGGAGGAGGACAATTCTCTCTCGGAAAGATGTACGACGGATGGGCTCCGTTTGGCCCTGCCATTGTGTCGCCCAAGCTCGCTGGCAATCCCGACAACCTCAAGCTGTCCACCAAGGTTAACGGCGAGATTGTCCAGGACGCTGACACCACTGATATGATCCACAAGGTTGCTGATGTTGTTTCCTTCTACTCCCAGGGCTCCACCCTCATGCCCGGAGACCTGATCTTCACCGGCACTCCCTTTGGTGTTGCTGCTGGCCGAAACCCCCACAACTGGCTCAAGGACGGAGATGTGGTTGAGATTGAGGTCGAGAACCTTGGAACTCTCAAGAACAAGATTGTTTTCGAGAAGGGCGAGAAGCCCAAGCTTTAGACTAGTAACAAGTAGCAAATAGACATTGATGATTAATGAGTGACTGATAATCCACCGAGATAGGTGCACTCTTTACTTTTGCCATAGCCGGTCCTAATTCAGCGGGGGGTGCCTAATAGAGTTAACCGAACGTTTAGAAAGGAACTTATAGGTGCAAGTTAGACAGGCCGTAATAATATCGGTGGAACACTTCCACTGGTGATATGGGTTATTTTGTACCTTTAGAATTGATTCTGGGCACCCGTTTCTCATTCAGAGAGCTCTACCATGAGCAGGAGTGTCTCTCAGACGCCCTGCTCCCGAACAACCGAGAGGTTAAAGAGCATTTAGCTTATCCTTCTCCGTTGTTTAGCCGATAGTTCGAGGTTTGTTCAAAACTCGCTCTTTTTTGTGAATTTTGAAAGTTTTTAGCAGTTGGTCTAGTTGATTCAGGCTTCAACAACTGGATCAGAGCTTCTAACTCCTTTCTAGAGGCAATATGACGCGTACCAGGCTTCGGCCGACCCCCATGTAGCTTTCATATAACCAACGTAAATCAAAGTCTAACCAAATCAGGTATTATAAGTCATGGCAGTAGGAGGAGAGTGTGGTCTGTAAATACGAGTGTATGACCCAGTTGCAACCGTTTTATCGACTCCTCTTCCCCAGCAAGTTGCCCATAACTCGGTGTTATGAAGTTGACATGATGATACATTGATTAAGTTGGTGATGCGCCCTGCATAAGTTTCACCGCTCGCAGCTTGTGCCCAACGTAGCAGCCACGGTACTATCGAGCCCGTTGATCGCTTCACCACTCACACTCGCTACGCACCCCTCGCACATACACAAGATGAACTCGCAACAAGTATATCAGACGCCATGGAAACACGAGGATAAACGGCGGCTGAGGGTAGATCATATGACCGCCGCGACTATGAGAAGTGCAGCTGCTACACTGCTACTGGTGCCCTTGAACACGACCGAACTGGCAGGGCCTGCTCGCGGTCAGCACGTTAAAATGGATGCCTTGGACGCACTGTGTCTACAGTCATTCATCGACGTGATCGGAGAGGTTTTGGCAGGACTCACAGAGTACCCCATGACGACAGAGGTACTCCCCCAGATAGCAGTGGAGTGCACGTGTATCATGCACGCGGCAGTGGCCATTGGCAGCATTGTTCTGGCCAAGAGAGGGACAATAACCGAAGAGCAGGCCCTGAGGTTGCACGGAAGAGCCACCATGTCTCTTCTACAGGCGCTGACAGCTGTTCCCAAGGACGACGAGGCGTGTTTGTGTGCCTCTGTGCTGCTCAATATCTACGATCTGTCGTCAGATGGTGCCCAGGATACTTATATTCATCTCACTGGATCGAGGGCTCTCATGGCTGATCTGGATTACACACACGACTCGAACGGCATGCCTACAAAGCTGACACCATTAGCACGTATGTGTGTTTGGGCCAACATATTCAACGATACCCTGGTGGCCATCAGACACTCGCTTCCCGTGTTCTGGGACCCAGACGAGTGGTTTGACCTTCTAGGATTGTCATATTGCTCTCCTGAAACAGCGTCTCCTACATGGTGGTTTCGACGCATCCACTATCTGTTGGCCAAGCTACACACCTTCTCTTGTGTTCCAAGGGTGCTGACCGAGCAGGAGACGGTTGAGAACGAGCTCCACAAGTCGTTTCAGGCCCTCTGTGAAGACGCAGACGTGTGGTTCGGCTCAGTACCGGAACCAATGCGACCCACTACCGTCATGGAGACTGAAAGCCCGCTCTTTCCGTGCATATACATTGTCGAGCGAAAAGGAATCACCGCCATGTGCATGTACCACTCATTCATGCTCATTGCCTCGAGGTGTGATCCCAGTGTGCCCCTTTCGCAGATGTACATGCGGCAGCCCACAACCGTTCATCACGCCTCGCGCATCTTTGGTATCGTAAAGACCAATATTTGCGAATGGCTGGCTTCAGGGGCCATGTTTGCCCTACGAATAGCTCTTGAATCGCTTGTAGAGCCCGCGCATCGAAGCGAGGCTCTTGAATTTGTCAAGGGCATGGCTGCCACCTATCATTTGAATATCAGTTCACATATCGACGCAGTCAGAAGCCACTGGCAGGAATGGGATAATTCTTCCTCTAACGGGTATCACCAATAACTTCCCTCTGTTTATATTACTGTACTAATACTAATGTAGCAACACTTGTACTCATGAGTAGATTGCTCCAATACTACAATACCTAGACCGTCTCTTATACACTGTATTACTGTATTGATCAATAAATAATGGGCCACTAGCCGCAGCTTACAAGGCTGTTCCTCGCTCAAAGTTGTCTCTGATCTCCTTGGTGTACTTGTCGTACTGTCGGTTGAGCTTCTCGTTGAACTGCTTGTTCTTGTCGGAGATGTACGTTGCATGCTGATCGTCGGCTCCTGCCTGCTTCCGTCGCTTCATTCGCTGCTTGTCGCCCTTGGTGAGTCCGTTCACGAGTCGATCCAGAGCCTCAGGTGTGGGTTTATGGTTGAAAGACGGCGTATGATGTAAGCCAGTCTCCTTTTCCTTCTCGTATGTCTCCAGATCGGGCTTAAAACTGGCCAGATCTTTCTCGTATGCTCTCTGCGCGGTCGAAGACATGTCGTGGACACCACTTTGGCTTTCACGTTCTCGCTTGCGCTCCTTCTTCTCCTTCCATTCCTCCGTCTCCTTGACTGTCCAGTCCCATGCTCGTTTTCTATCAAAGTCCTCTCCACGCTCCTCGGCCTGCAGTTTTTCCAGCTCAAACTCAGCCTCCTGCTGTTTCCGCTCCAGTAGCGCATCCGCCCGCTTGTTCACCTTGAGGTCCTTGTCCTCTTCGAAAAGTGCTTTTCTGTTGGACGTCGATGAATCGTTCATTTTCTGTCTGATGGCACTGAGCCGTGCCAGACGGGCGGCCTTGGCGTCCTCCGCCGATGGCTTGGCTTCAGCCGCCTTCTTTTCCTTCTTGTTTTCCGCCTTTTTCGCCATGATGATGATGTGATGCGAAGGTGATTGAATCTAAATAAAAAATAACGGTGATTATGCACGGCGGATGTGATGCGGTGGTGTGAAGGGAGGCGAGACGAGCGTATTTCAGAGGCTCTGGGAAGCTGAAACTTGACAACTTCCATATTCTAGACCCTGAGGAACTACCTTTTTTCTACTCGGCAAGTTTGATATTTCACAACTTATTGGGTCTGTTAATGAAGGTCTTATTCCAGCGCCACCTTCAACTAAAAATGAAACAGAAGTATATAACTCAAGTGGCACGTTTAGTTAATTCTTCCTCAACTTGAGCTTGAGATCATAACCTGTGCGTATAGAGTCCATCAAAGCAATGCTTCAGAGAAGTCAGAAGAGAAAAACGTGTCATATTTGAAGTGTTAACCTCAAGTACTACATTACCACATTCCTCTTTATTCTCTTCAATATATTACTGCAAGTGCTCGTACAAGTATCGACTTAGGACTCCCCACCGATTTTCTCGAATGCACCTTCATGCACAACTTTCAAATATAGTGCGTGAAACTCAACGCGCAGACCAACCATCTACAATCTCAACCATGGCTTCAATCGACAGTGTGTTTGAAAACGCTGGTTTCGACGGCGCTAAGCGACGCAAGACGGATGACGACGCACAGCCCGAGGAGGAGGCATCATTGCCAAAGTCGCCCCAAATTGAAGATGAACACATTGAGGAACGATTTGCAATCCAGAAGTTGGTAGACGAACACAAAGATGGCCCCCAGGAGGCTGACTGGCTGAAGGGTCTTGTTCTTGACCTCGAACGTGCTATTACTTCAAACACGGAGAAACGAGAATTGTTTGCTAATGAACCTCTGAAGTTCATGGACTCTGAAGTGGAGCTTGAGAAGGCCATTCGAGCTCTCAGTGTGCTTACTACCACAGATGATGACGACTTTATAACTGTCTACAAACGATTTGTGTCCGACTTTGAATGTCATGTGTCTTTGATGCAGCTTCTGGACCATCCCAACCTCGACATTGCACTCATCACCTGTGAGATCTTCCACGAGCTCATCACTCGCACCAACGATTTCGCTGATCCCGATGCCCTCACTAGGTCTCTATGGTCTAACGACGACTTCATCGATTACATCATGGAACTGACCGACAAAATCGTCAGGATTGATCCTACACAGATCCAGTATATTCTCGACATGGGAGACGTTATGTTTGTTGAGGACGATATCACCCCACAGCTACGAACGCACATCTTCCCCAAGTTTCTGGATCTTCTCGCCGACAAGAAATCACCCCTACTTTTGCATGATAGATCAACCATGGCTGATTACTGTCTTACTTGGCTCACCAAGTACGAGTATCGAACCGGAGTGTCTGCTGAACGAGTGGAAGCACTTATCAAATACCTGATGGCCTACGTTGATAAAGATCCCACCAAGGGGGACGAGGAGGAACTGGCTGGATCGATAGCTGGTATCCTCGCATATATTCTCACCAGTCCTTCCGGACGAGCAGCTTTCGCTGAAGTTGAGGGTGTGGATGCCATGGTGAGGCTCATGGGAGGAGAGGGCAAGTGGATCAAGAAGCATGCTGCTCGTATTATCAAGGCTGCTCTGAACTCTTATGATTCCACGGAGTTGGCTACAGTGTTTGTGCAAGCCAAGGGTTTGGGTGTTTTGTTCAAGGCTCTCAAGGCAGGCAAGAACAAGCATTACAAGACCTATAGTGAATATGGGGAGTTTCTGTGGGCCATATATGCTTCTCTGCTGCGTCTTTTGCCTTCGGATTCGCCTGAACGAGTCAGAGTGATAGCCAAGATGGACAAGGCTAAGTTGGATGAGCTTAAGGAGCTCAGAGATGACACACAACAGGCTGTAGATACCATGATTCCCGCACTGGAGAGTGCATTGGCCAATGAGGAGGACACTGAGGAGATCGTGACTGACATGGAGATGCTAGGAAGCAGGCTGGTGGTGGTTCTGGACACGATATTTGCATGGATGAAAGTAGAGGGTCAGGATATTGAGGTGGACAAAGAGGTGCTCAAGCAGGAGAGAGATAACAAGGCTCGGTACCTTGGCTGGGATGATGATAGCAATGAGTATCAGGAGATGATGAAGAACAACAAGGATATAGTTGGCATGTTGGATTATTTGCTTGAGAGCAAGTGAGTGAGTTTAACACACAGTCATAGCATGTACAACTTGGAAATATAGATTAACACGCGTATACTACAAGTATGTACAGTAGTCTTGCCATTGGGGCTGTACTTGTTATCTATTTGTGGTCATAGATTGACTTCTTAGATTGACTTCCGATGTTAGATTGACTTCTGATTCGAGACATGTGGAGGAACTTGGGTGATTTGAGGAACTTGGGTGCTTTCAGTACATGGCCATTACAACACATTTGTTCTATTGCACCTATCTCTTCGTTTCATACTCAATTGCCACTATAATGGCATAGTCCAGCAATTGCTCTCATATTGCCCTCCATGCACGCTCCATGTGTACATACTACACTCCATTTCAGATCATTGTTTACTATATACATTTAGACCTCTCGGGCACGGTTGTACTTGGCGCAGTCACGCAGCCATCGTCGGTAGTCCTTGAGAGAGCCGATCTTCTCGCCGTAGTAGTCGGGCACGGGGTTGGAGACGGACTGGTATCGAGGGTTCACTCGGTTTTTCTGGATGTGCGACAGGAAGTCGGTCTCCTTCATGAGGAAGGCGGGCCACTGCTTGGAGTTGGTGGCCTTGAAGATGAGCTGGCCGATGGTGGGGCCCAGGAGAGAGCCCATAAATCCAGCTGCCACCACACCCAATCCAGCCGCGGTGAAGGCATCCAGACCGAAGAAGACGTCCTGCTGCTCGAGATCCAGCTCGGCCTCGGAAATGAAACCCCATGCAAGAACAGAGGTGGCCACACCGGTGAAAATGGAGGCCACAAAGTTGATCTGTCGTCTTCGGGTTCGCAGAAGCAGGAATCGCTCCCAAGTGAGGGGAACGGGGGCGGTTCCGGCGAATCGCTTGGTCATCTGACCAACTGAGGGTCGCACGAGGGTAGGTCGGGCAAGTGCAACCCGGCTTCTCAGCATCTGAAGGGACATTGTGTGTATGTGTTGTGTAGTAGAGTGGAGTTCTTTTAATACCATGGTTCCACTAACATTGGGTCATTTGCTGTACATGTACTCCGGGTAACCCAGTGCAGGTGGGAGGTACTGGTAAATCTTATTTGAAAAGATTCGATATTTGCATGGGGCGAAATTGATACTGGGTAAAATCAAAGCACACAACTAACGGAATGGTGAGTAGAGACGACATCCAGACGCTGTACAGCTCCATCTAACACAGAACGAGGGAAACACACAGTTCCTATACAAGGCCAAGGCCACCAAGAAGGACAAGGCTGCTGCCAAGCGAGAACGACACCACACAAAGCTGTCCAAGCGAGGAGGCATCAGCAAGGCTGATTTGAAACGAAAGAAGCCCATTCATGATCGACCGTTCGACTACGGAAACCCTCTGAAAAACGAGGCTGCCATGCGACCTGTTTCCCAGGGGGTGACTTCGGTGAACAAGGGCACTCCTTTGCCACCTGCTGACATTGATGCCATCATGGCTGATGGTGCCACGGCTAAGGAAATCAAGCGACAACAGAGACAGGAAGCTCGACGTCAGCGAATTCGAGAGACCGAGACGCTTGCAGCCAACCTCGACGATCTTCTGGACCCTCTCAAGGCCGAGAACGGAGGCCGAACACGAGAAAAGCTGGATCATACCCCTAATCCCCGGAATGCTCGAGGTAACGAGGCCATCATCAAGGCCGAGACCAAGCGGTTCAACAAGATCCTCAACTCCAAGGAGTATCAGGCCAGTCCGTTTGCGTCGCTTCAGGCGTTCCTGAAGACCCAGATTCCCCAGAACGAGCCTGCTCAGCCCAAGGACAAGAAGATGCACATGTAACAGACCAGTGCGGTATGTTGAAAAGACAATGGAAGGGATGTGAACATAAAAGGAGGTACAAGTATAGTTATTGCATTATAATCTTTATGGACCGTGTGGACAAGTGGACAAGTGGACAAGTGGACAAGACGGAGGCGTGATGTTTTTTCTATAGTTCATGGATAGGAGGCCAAGTTGATGCCTCGTACGAAGGCTATCCTGTAGTCTGATGGGTATGACTATAAGGTCAGATGCACCAATACGAGTTAAGATACGAGGCAATGTGTGCAATCTTGCATACAGTGGGGGAGTGTACATACAGTGGGGGTATTTGTTGTTCAATATTCCCAATTTGCTTTCAATTAAACGCTCAACTGTCGCACTATGGAGTTGTGTGCATACTGTATACTTGTCACTGACACTGAAATCCATTCGGTGTGGGCTCTAGACAGCTACTGTAGCTGCAGTACAGATACTGTACTTTTACTTGTACAGCAGAGACACAAGTCTTTCAAACAAGGACCACCCTAAATCGCCACTACAGTAAGGCGAACGACTCTTCAAAAAGATAGATTGCTATCTTATCGAGCCATATTGCAGTTCTTTCCAGCCGTGTGATCGCAGTCACCGTTGGTTTTCATATCAAGTAATATAATAATCCTCCCCAATATGCCATTTCCCTCCTAAACATACCCGTATTGTGGGGCCATGTGCTCCTTTACCGTACATATAGTATGAGTGCGGGGCGAGCGGCTGTTGATGCCCCACTCAACCGGCCTAAGGGAGCATTGAGTATTTGGGACTCAACAGATATGAGGGGATATTGGGGATAGCAATGTTTCATGTGGATGGGGCATGCAATTGCTTCTGTGGATGTGTGTGGTATGTCTGAATGGTGGGCTTGCTGGGCTGAGTAGTTGACATGTCTAAGAAACAGCCATGTTAGTTATCATTCCTAAGTAAAATGAAATAAGGTGTACAGCATCACATAACAAGAAGAACATAACCTGAAATTTCGTGATATCACGATACATCTACATCCGCTACGCTCGCAGACTTTTCCTTCTTTTTCATATGCAATAAAATACAGTCTATCTATCTAGTTGGCGTGGTAAAGAATCTCGGGGAGATCATCAATCTTGAGCTCACCGTGGATAATGCCCCAGGTGGACTCGAACAGAGGGAAGTCCTTCTGCATGTTCTTGTTCTTGAGCAGCTCGTGGACCTCGTTGCATGTGATGACGCCCTGGGCGGACTGGCCGTTGAGAAGCTCCTTCTCCACGTCCTGGATGGTCTTGCCGGAGCCGCTCTCCTTTCCGAATGCTCGGCCGACCTTGAAGTTTCGGCCTCCAGCGCACGAGGTGATGAGATCGGCCACACCGGCAGACTCGACTGTAAGAGTGTTAATATCAGTTTCGGGGAAGAATCGCTTGGAGAAGTTGATCATCTCAAGCATGCCTCGTCGCATAATTGCGGCCTTGGCGTTGTCTCCCCAGTTCTTGCCCTCGACGAAACCGGCGCAAAGGGCAACAACGTTCTTAAGGGCACCTCCGATGGAGACACCGGCGACGTCCTGAACGCATCGCACATGGAAGTAGGGTCGGTGGAACAGAGCCTTGAGCACATCGTTGGTCACATCACCCTCGCCAAAGAAGTCCTTGGGTCGGTTGTAAGCAACGGTAGTCTCGGAGTACTTCTCCAGAGCGATCTCGGTGGCGAGGTTAGCCCCGGACAGAACACCGCAGTGGAGACCGGTCTCGTTCTCGATAACGTCGGAGAGCAGGTAAACACCCTGGGGGGTGACATCTAGACCCTTGAGGCAGGAGATGGCTCTAGCCTTGGGGTTGACGTGGCCCTTGAGCTGCTTGCAGACACCAGCCAGGAACTGATGGGGCAGGTTGAAGACGATGATGTTGGCACCCTCGACGGCCTTGAGCAGATCCGGCTCGGCGATCAGGTTGTGAGGAAGTTTGATTTTAGGGAGGTATCGCACGTTCTCGTGCTCAGCGTTGAAAATGTCGGTCAGGTTCTTGCCGTTGACCTTCTCTTCTCGAACCCAGACTCGAACCTCGGGCTCAAAGAGCTCGGGGTGAGCAGTGCAGTTCTCGGCGACAATCTTGGCGACGGTGGTTCCCCTGATGTTAGTATGGTAAGCGGAGGTGAGTGGCCAAAGGTCACAAACGGGGCAACGCCGAATGCGCTGAATGACTGACAGATGACATATAACGGCATTCACAGCAGACTGGGCTCAAGGTGGAGGAGGGGCTTGAAGAGAAGGCAAATAGAGTACTTCTTGAGACTCTTAGAATTGCTCTCACACTTTTAAATGCTTCCAGAAGACCTCGCATTGCCACTGTCGCCACTCCACTAAACTCCCCATCGAACACTTCATTAAACTCGTAGAGTTAAGCAGTGCAGAGGAGGTGCGTGTCGTGTCAGTGTAGCCGTGTGCAACTGTATAACTTCTTCTGTCGTCTTCTGTTGCTGTCTTCTCATCCAGTTCTGTGAATTGCCCATTTCACCATGATCTGTATGTGTTCCTGTTGGGGGTGACCCAAAGGAAGCCGTATCTGCGGTCTGTGGTGTTTCTCTGTTCCATGTGTTGTGTCGTGCTTGTTTGTTTGTCTAGTTGCTCTCGTTTCAGCATCCATGTCGCGGTTGTCGATGGGTTATATTATATAACCCCCGTTTGAATCCCTTGAAAACTCCTGTCTTTTTTTACTCACCAGTTACCAGAACCAACAACGGCGACCTTGAAAGGAGCCTTGCCGGCGGTGTTGGCTGCGCTGAGAGGCGCGGAGGCGGTCAGCAGTCGAAGCTGTTGTGTGAGACGGTTGACGGCGGACATGTGTTTAAAACGCAGGGACGATCGAAGTAGAGCGCTCATGTTATGGGGATGCGATCTCTTATATCTTGGTTGAGTAATTTTCAGAGGCGCCCGCCAGAGAATAGGGTTTAGCCCAGCGTCTGAAAGCGTGTTCGGAAAAACACTTCGTTGGGCCGAGTTGGGGTGGGGGAGGGGAGGTGGAGATGAGCCAGAAGACGGTGTTCTGTTGCCACTGCCGTCGATGCTGGTCTACCGTCTCTTCACCAGACCCAATATCGCCCTACAACGTCTTCACAACTCCACCAACACGACGAATATCATACAAGCTAATGGTGAATAAGGTGCTGGAGCCGAGGACTTTAGCGGAGGTAGAGTGGGGTGCAGGAGAGTGGCAATATGAGAGCGTAAGATGAAGAGCGGCAATGCGATTTTTGGAAGCAACTTTTTTTCGCGTCATCCATCATCTTGGTTCTGTGGTTCTTCCTTGTTTCCCTATAAAAGCCCCCATAGCTCGCCACCAGCTGCTCTCCCATGTTATATTGCTACTGTCTCAATAAACTCCACCGTCCCCAACGTTGGGATGAACCTTTAACTCTTGGTTGCATCTACCAGTGTGAATATGGAAGACGCATGTGAAGGTAAGCGAGGAGAAGAAACAACTATTGACGACTTTTACTAAGGAGGAGAGCAGCCGGCGGCACAGCTGACAGGAGGGGTATATGGGTGCAGAAAGATGTGCCTGGTCCAATTGAACCAGCTACAGGTGCAGCAATAGCGTCCCCCAATCTGCCTCATAGACTACTCTCCCTACCTCGGCTCGGTATCTGTATACCCACGGGTAGACACACACTTCTTACCTCTGGATGTGCAGATGGCGTATCAGAGTCCAGAGAGACGGAGATAAGGACGCAGCGGTGTCGGCCTAACGAGCGCCAGAGAGAGGCAGAGAGAAAGGCGCATAGGAAGCTTGGGGTGCACGAGTGCGGCTGTCCCGCCAAAGCTGCAAATCTCGGAAATCAAAAAACTGCAAAACGCGAATTCCACAACTTTGAGTACATATTGTACCTCGTACATTGTATAATGGAAGTTTATGGAAGGTATATGTTATGGACAGTGTGTGTGGTGTGGAGGCTACACGGACTCTTCACGTTGAGTTGTTGAGTGGCGTCTGGGTGTCACATTGTCTGGGTTACATTGGAGGCGAATGTGTTTGAAACCACTGTCTGGTCACGGTTTCCTCCTTCATCACGCGCACTTTCACATTGGCCGATCGTCCCGAAGAGCCCGTTTCATTATCGTGACTTGTTCGCTTTTTCGCCAGTCGCTGTCTGTTTTTGCATCAGCGTGAAAAAACCAGAAAAGACACGAAAACAAGCTTCCAACCTAAAGCCAGCCCAGACGTCATAGCTCGAAGCTTGGACCTGCTGTCAGAGTGCCAAAAGTGTGAGCTTCGCCATGTGCAACTGCTACAGCAACCACCAATGTAGCGTTGCTGCGCACCGTGCTTTTTGTCAAAATGTGGCCTCAATACTGTATGGACACTGTTTATTTGCCGCCTTTAACCTACAGCATCCATGGGCTTCCCAGTGTACTTGCTGGTATCGGTGTTGGCTAGCGCAACGCTCATTACTTTGTATCAGCATAGTTTTTCCGAACCGAGGCCCAACGGTCCACTCCAAAAAAAAATGTCACGCTAATAACACCACACACCCGTGACGCACACTTGTCATTCCCCTGAGTCCCAATTCGCCCCCTATTTCCTTTCCGCGCGCGCACGCTTTATTACTGCATAAAGTGTGGGGACCCCAGGCAACTTCGGGCTATCTCGGGTCGATCGGGGTGTGTCGGGACCGAGGTTGTGTGGGTCATTCGTGAGCCAACTATATAGTGAAGAATTTACTTGCGATTTATTGAGCACCAGTGTCACGAATGTCAGATACCTGTACATACTGTACAAGTACAATATACAACACACAAGTTTTGTCTCACTTGCTCATCTCCAATCCAAAGTGTACTGTTTCACCGTCTGAATCACTCGCCATTTCGGTTTAATTCCATCACACCAAAGATCGTCGTGTCAAACTCAATCATGTCTTTCGACATGGGCGCTCCGATTAGCCAGTGTAAAATGTGGAGTAAGCAGACATGTACAAGGTCCGATTAGTCCGTGCATGAAGAATGAAGATTTTTGAAAGGGGAGAAGCGAGTGTAAGAACAGCGGTGTACTTGTACCATATCTATATTGTACGGACGTCGTCGGATCGTCTTTTCTTTATCAACCGCCAGCAACTCTCTGAACAAATCCCATAACTAACCCCAACGAAAAAAAACATATCTTAACAAAACTGCGTAATGGGCATCACTGTGCAACATTCGGGAAAACTTCGAGTTATCCAAGAGACTCAGTATGTACGGTTCAGTACAAGTACGAGTAGTGGTAATGATCCGAGATTTCAGTGCTTGTACACACACTCAGAATGACTCTAAAGGAGTCCATTTACTCTCGTTACTATGACTACAGTGTTCTCGTACTTGCACGGACGTTGTATTCGGATTACTGTACCCTTAA
Organism: Yarrowia lipolytica; assembly: GCF_001761485.1. Taxonomy (NCBI): domain Eukaryota; kingdom Fungi; phylum Ascomycota; class Dipodascomycetes; order Dipodascales; genus Yarrowia; species Yarrowia lipolytica. The sequence continues at coordinate 440,872 of NC_090771.1, read as the reverse complement.
AAGACAGCAATCATGGACGAGGAAGCCCATGACATAACCATCCCACGCCATGTGAGAAGAGCCTTTCGTAGTAACAGCCTGAAGAACGAAATTCGAGTCGAAAAACTGGCTATTCCCGTCACGTTCTTCTCTCAAGACCCAGCTTACGGTAAGGATCATGGGTGTTTTCCCTGTCTAACCGTAGATCTCTTCTATCAGGTCTGCGACGACCATAACTAACGCGACCATACGTTACTAATACAATACAAGTAATCAACAGTTTCGTAACCACTTGCACAGCTGTCACATGACCCCCACATCTGTCACATGACCCCCATAACTGTGACGTGACTCCCTCATATGTCACATGACTCCCTCTCTAGCACATGACTCCCTCCCTAACACATTCAAGGTTCAGATAAGGCACGATTAGCAGCCGCTGTCAAAAAAGCAAGATGGACTAAGCGGCTGCGGGTGATGAGGGACTCGCTGATTGACTGACCGATCTGTGGTCTTGAACACGGACTAATCAAGCCACAGTCGAGATGTTGTTACCCGGCATCGTGCTGTAGGCAAAAGGAACTCTTGGAAGTGGCTTATGAGGAGGCAGATGTCTATATACAAATACTTGTCGCCTTCAGCATCCAATGTTCAGGTTGACACTCGGTTATGATACATTGTGGAGTGTCTTCTATACGAAACAAACAGGAGAATGTCCTGCAGTCGATGCGGATGAAGTATGTCGTCCTTGTACAGTGTCCCGAGCACATTCATGCTTGTAAGCCACAGCGTAAGGAAATCCACACCAATACCAGTAGGTCAAACACGTGTTGACGGCGGTTCGAATCACTCACCTCCCCGTCGGATTCCGCCCTTTCCGCCCTGGATCCAACTGCCTTTATAAGACAGTTTCTATTGTGGATAAGCAGGATGTCTCACCATTTTGGGACCCACTTTGAGCTTCCATACAGGACAAGGAATGTGTGTGTACAGCACGCACTTACAAAAGGTGTGTCCTGAGAGTCATCGATATCAACGAAATATCAACGAAATATGTATATATGAGGTTATTATGCTCGAGTATATGTACTAGGAGTGTTTTTGTACTTTTCGCAACCCGATCTACGCTCTTCCTGGACCTGTCCCTGGTATCTAGCACCGTTCTCGTCTAGTTCCAGCAGACATCAAATTACTGCAAGTACCATTTTGAACATAGGCAGCAAATGTAAGTGGTTCTTGGCATGGAACAATCGCCGGCAGAAGCTGGCATTACTGGGCCATTACCGACCCTATTAAAACCAATCTACCCCATATATACCCCATTCGCGGACTCCGAACCACGGACTCCGATAGACTTGCGCTAGCCCGCATTGACATGCTTGTTTGGGACTCTCGGAGATGGTGGATAAGACTCACGTATACTCCGAGATGAAAGTTTGAGGTGCGGGACAAAAAGTGAAATTTGAGATCTCCAAAATAACAACCACAGATGTCAGTCAAATGAGGACCGATTTGATTGAAAAAACAGTTGGTCCAATCTCATCGGCATCCCCTAAATCCACCTCGAACCCCACCTCGAGACCCCGTCACACGAGCTAAACAAGTGCAATCAAATACATGAAGTCTGCATGTTGAAAGTTTATCAGAGGAGCCAGAGCCAACCAAGCTACCATTCTCAAACAAGCGCTCGAAAAAAAACCCATCGCTTATAAACACCGTGACCGCCCTCTCGTGCCACTTAACCATGACGGTCGACTCTACCTGCGCCTCATCCTCGACCTCCATGTCCGAAGAAACGCCTCTGTTGGCCAACGAGTCTGGAGCGCCTCTCCAGGACGACGGAGAACCAAAATGGACATCAGCCCAGCTCAAGCAGATGTACAAGCGGTCGGCCATTCTGCCGGCACTTTACATCGGCGCCTTTCTGTGCTCTATCGACGGTACCATCGTGGCTAGCACTCTGAACCGAGTGGGAGCTGATCTGAACGAATCTGACAACGTTGCATGGGTAGCCACAGCCTACCTGCTCACCAACTGCGCATTCCAGCCGCTGTACGGCAAGCTAAGTGACGTGTTTGGACGTAAGACAATGCTGTTGTTCGCCTCCTTCTTCTTTGGACTCGGAAACCTCATCTGCGGATACGCACCCGACTTCAACTGGCTCATTGTTGGCCGAGCTATCACTGGCGTGGGAGGAGGAGGACTCGCAGCCATGTCTTCAATCATCGTTTCGGATATCGTGACTATCGAGGAACGAGGCATCTTCCAGGGATACGCCAATATCAACTTTGGACTGGGCGCTATGCTGGGAGCTCCTGTAGGAGGACTTATTGCTGACCACTTGGGCTGGAGATACATGTTTTCATTGCAGGTTCCTTTTGTGGTTCTTTCTTCCTTCTTAGTGTTCCGGTACGTTAACATCAAACCAAAGAAACTAAAGGTTTCTAACGCATCTACTCTGGAACGAATTGATGTCTTTGGATCCATCTCTATCGTCTGTTTCCTGACCCTCCTGTTGCTGGTCATCAACATGCAGACCGACACTCGAACACTCTCCAACAGTGGAACTCTCCAGATGATGTCTCTGGCCAGTGCCATTTTCCTGGCCGTGTTTTTGTACGTCGAGATCAAGATTGCACCTGAACCTATCATGACCAAGGCTGTGTTTGGACACCTGAAGCCCACTTTGCTGACTACATCAGTCTTTTTCACAACCATCACTCAGTTCTCAGTTATCTACTACACTCCTGTCTTTCTCCAGGTTGTATTTCTGGAGAGTGCTGCCCAAGCAGGTGTACGACTCATTCCTCTATCCATTGGAGTATCCTCTGGATCCGTTATCACAGGCCAGCTTCTCAAGAAGAACACCAAGGAACGATATCCTCGAGTCTTTCTTGCCGGTCTGACTACTGTGGGAATCTCCTGTTTCGTTCTATCCCGGCTGATCAACTCTTCAACTCCCCACGAGGCTACTCCCTTGGCCAATGTGCTCAAGAGCCACGGAATTTCCCTGGAGCTCGTCATGGCCGTTAATCTTGCCTTCCAGGGTCTTGCTCAGGGCCTAATTCTCGTGTCAACACTCATCGGACTGTGTTGCCAAACAGGAGCTGCTGACTCAGCCTCTTCCATTGGAGTCATCTACCTCTTCAGATCACTTGGATCGGTGCTTGGAGTCAACGGAGTTGCACACATTCTGCAATCGCGTCTCCGTTCTGAGCTTCCAGGAATCATTTCCGACCCCGAGCTGCAACTCAAGGTCCGAAAGAACGTTGAATTTATTAACCACCTAGCTCCCGAGATTCAGATTGATATCCGAAACGTCTACAAGCACGCTCTTGCCTACGTGTTTTCGTCGTGTTCGTTTATCGCCTTTATTGCATTCTCCATGGGTTTCATCGTCTGGTGGCATTCCAGAAGAACTGAGAACTAGACAGCACCGGTGCGGTATCTGTCACAACAAAAAGAACCATATAGATGTTCTAAATAGCTAACATGACTTAAAATTATGTCTCCAACTGTAGCCCAGAGACGTGAATTAACAAGATGGGAGTTGAGTTGCACTTTTCATGAATTTAGTTAGGATTACTGAGGTAAGGCAGCTTATAGTTGTGGAGTTTGTTTAGAAAACAATACGCAAAAACATCCCATCAATACTCGGTAATGACGGTCAGACTTGAAATAAAACCCGAAGAATCAATTAATTACCACCAGGTAAGACACCCATTAAGCCCCCAAATTCTCAACTCCCCATTTACAGCTTCTTCGTGACTGCCCAAATAACCAATTGCATCCATCAACAGGCAATATTAGAGCACAAAGTTACAGGTTGCAGATGACCATCCATTTCACCACCATGCTACGACAAATAGGACGTCACAGCGTTGGTCTGAGACGGTACACGACCGCCGGAACACGTGACTCACATGTGCTCACTGGCTCTGTCTACGGCACCACCGAAATCGATCTGTTCAACCGTCCCACCAGTACGGAAAATGACGTGAAACTGGAACCGTCTGAAACCGCCAAAGTAGATGGAAAAGTGTCCATGGAGCCCCGAATCCCCAACAAGCTCATCAGTCAGGTGCGTGGTCTATTTCCCGATCGGGACTCTCTCCATGCCCGAGTTTCTCTGGCTGATTCCGTCGGTAGAACCAGAATCGGTATTGTGCCTCTGGGTCCCCAAGATATGACTGTCAAGAAGCGCAAGGACGCTAACATTCTCAATGCTCTACTGGCAGACCCACTGGCATCCGACCAAAGGTGGTACGACGCTTTTCTGGCTAGAATTGCGTCCAAGGATATCGTTCTGAGTCCTGGCAAATACACCGGCCACGGCACACAAAACTCGCGATGGGACATGAGCTTGCCCTCGCCATTCCTAAAGGAGGTAGATGTGGACATTATGGAGGCCACTTCATTCGCGGATTCTCTCGATAACATTCGAGATTGCCATTGGATCATCTATGTCGGAGAAGGAGAGGGTCTCAAGGCATGGCCCTCCGTGAACCTGCGAGACCTGGCTGAGGACGACTTCGTGGCTATTGTCAGTGCCACACTTACAGTCAACTCCGAAGAGGCCTTTGAGGCCGTTTCTCTGCTCAGAAAGTCTCCTTCCAACTCCCCCAAGTACCTCAAGCTGTGGCAGAAGTCCAATTTTGAGCAATTATCTCGAGCAATGAAGCGAATGTCCGCCAACCACGACCGTGCTCTTCGATACAGCATTTACCAGACCTGCCGGGATTTGTGTGCCTCTGACGTGTCCAAGGAGTCTCTTATGAAGGGCGAGGCGGACACTATCAAGACTCTGCGGTCAGAATGGTCCCGAAACGCCCACCGGGAACTCCAGACGGTGCTAAAACAACAGCTGCTCAAGTGGCGACAATCGGAACTGCCCTGGTACAAGCTGTACTGGCGAATTGACGACGTTGATGGAATCACCCGAGATTCTCTCGAATACGCATTCTTGCCTGCTTCAAGACAATCCATGTGCTACCTGCTTGGCCGAATCGACGGCTTTGCCTGCACCACTCCTAACTCTCCCGAGCCTCTCACCGACGGCATCTACGGACTTTCTCCCGTCGAACATTGGGACAGCCCCTCAGACGACGTGATTGGCCAGACGCTGGAGGAGTTGGATGACACTCTGGTGTCTGAGCTGCACTCGAGAGCTTACCACGAGTTCCTGAAGGTTGTACTCGGCATCCAGCTTCCTACAGTCATCATTCCTGCTCTTGGAGTATACCTCTACGACCTTTCTCTTTACAACATGGGCTCTATCGCAGCCTTTGGTATTGTCTGGGGATGTTTCAAGCTGCAAAAGACCTGGGACGCTCTCTGCAGCGACTTCTCTGTTGCAGTTTTTGAGAAGGCCAGAGCCAGCATCAACTCTTGTGAACAGCTCATCTGGAGCAGATGGGAGGGTAAGGCTATCGAGGAGAAGGAGAGAGTGGACGACCGAAAGAAGTTGGTTGCGGAGATGGAGGAGTCGATCACACAGAACAAATAGACGATGTGAGCGAACCTGTTATTGTCTGTGGTCAGCGATGGATTATGATGAACCACGAAACTACTACGGTACGAATGTATGTATAGAATAATCATCTGAAATTACCTACAGTTCAGAGTATCGTCGTACTGTCACTTGTACTGTAGCTACGCTATAGAATCTGAATAACTATTACTGACTTTAGAATAGATCAAATCGCGGCTGTACATCCGTTACTACGCTCCTGCCATTTATTGCTGTATCCTACTATTCATTTCCATTTATTCATTCCATACCTATCAGAGTATGCTAACTGCTCTCATCCATTCTGTCGGGGTTCTTCTTGAGAATGACAACGCCCTCCAGAGACGAGGCCAGAGGAATGTACTCGTCGTCCTCCAGCTCGGCTCGCTCGCCATGACTCAGCAACACGGGAGTGCTATGAGTGACCCAGCCGGTGATGGTCTTGGGCTTTCCGGCCTGACCGACTGTATCCACAGCCTGTCCGACTCGCACGGGCACCTTGATAGGCTCCAGCTTCTCGTCCAGAGTGATGAGCATGCGGGGACGAATGGCGTTAGTGAGCCAGAAGAGCATCCAGTGGTTGTCGGCTAGGATGAACGACTTGGGGTCGATCATGGTCACCAGAAGGGTAACCAGCGATGCCAGAGACACCTTGGACAGAATCTGTCGATCGGTATGGAAAGGAGACACAGTAAGAGTACCCTTACCCAGATAGAGCAGACCCTGGGCGATTCGGACGGTGAAAAGTCCGTCGGGATCCTTAGAGTAGTAGGAGGCGAGCTGTCGGAGCAGCTGGGCCAGACGGGCGTTGTTAGTTCCCGCTCCCACCAGACCCATGGAGAAGATGGAATTCAGAGCAACCTCCATATCGGCGTCATGTGAGTATCGCGACAAGGTGTCAAACACACGCATCTGTGCGTTGGAAGCAGACACCAGACCCATGGCAAGAGGAACAGCTCGCTTCACCTGGGCATCGCCGTAGTGCATGAGATGACCAAAGTGTCGGAGAACCATCTCCTGGCCAATTTCCTCACCCATTGCAACAATGGCCAGACCAAGAACAGAGTATGCCTGGTGAGAAGAGGCCTCTTCCGAGTCCACCTCCTGTGTAGCATCAGCAGCAGCCTCTCCTTCGGCGGCGACGGCTTCGGCGGTAGCGTCAATGGCGTCAGCAGCATCCGCAGCACCCTCAGCACCCTCAGCGGTAGCAACAGCACCCTCAGCACCCTCACCTTCACCATCGCCTTCTCCGTCAGCCTCTCCCTCAGTAACATTCTCTCCAACACAGTCATGCAGCAACTTCTGGATCTGCAGAACGTTACCAGTACCGGCGTAGGCACACACAGTGATGAGAGTCTCGCAGATTCGGCCCAGAGGATGGTCAATGGCTCGAACAGTCTCAACTGCCTCCTCAATCTCCTCGTACTTGCCAATAAACAAAAGAGCAAGACCCAGAGCCATGAATCGGGCCCACTTGTCAGACAGCTGGATGGCATCTCGCTCAAGCAGAGATCCCAACAGAGCAGAAACGACGTCTCCGTTAGCAGAGCCGACGAAGATGTGTCCCAGAGCAAGAGCAGCCATGGCAGAGGTCTTCATGGAGGTGTCAGTGTCCTGAACCAAAGGCAGGAGCATATCCAGAAGATCTGTCCGTCGAGATCCGGCGTATGCAACACCCAGACCCATCACAGCAGAAAGCTGGTTCAAGTTGTATGCGTTGCCGTTGTTGTTCTCAGCTGAGGGCTCCTCGGTGATGTGGTCGGCAAGAAGAGCGACAGCAGCGTCTGTCTCGTCGTAGACACCAGCAGTGACAATACCCATACCCAGAAGAGCTCCAGCCTTGATCTGGGGCTCGGAAGAGTAGGCGTACTTGTCGAGTTGCTGCAGACCTCGACTGAGATCCCACTGGAACAGAGATCCCAGAGAGGCTGTGGTGGAGTACATTCCAGCGAGCTTGGTCTTGTAGATCCAGGCACCAGATGCTCCTCCAGCAGTAGCGTCTCCATCATCCTCAGCACCTCCATTGGTCAGCAGACGGTCTGCCGAGTAAGCACAATTGACAAAGGCATTGACGAACGACGCAGCCAGGTTCTGCTTGGCAGAGTCAAAGGCCCCCGACATGATGATGTCTCTTGAGTTCTCCAGGTGGCTCTTGTAGATGTCTTCTGGAACCTTTGGCTCCAGCAGGTTGAGCTCCTTAGTGAGGTATCGGAAGTGGTCAGCCAGCAGGGCGTTGGACATGCACTCCTGTACGCCCTCGTCAGCCACATCAAAGTAGCACTTTTGTCGAGCTAGAATGAACGCCAGCTGCTTCTGCAGCAAATCGTCGCCACTGGCAGCATCCATAACCGATTTAATGAGCTCCATGTCATCCAGACGGATCGCCAGGGCCAGAGCCTGGGTCAGCTGGCGGTGGGCCAGGTAGATAGCATAAGCGGTGTGTAGGAAGGCCACGTCATCTGGGGGTGCCAGCAGGGGCACACAGGCGACCATGTAATGGCAAACACGGGCGTATGTGGTTTCGTCAACGAATTTAGGTAGATGCTCGACGGCCTCAATCTCCAGCAACAAGTCCACGGCGTCGGCTTCGGCGTTGTGTTTGAGGAAAAAGGGTACCAGCTTGATGCCCAGGTTTCGTACGTCGGTGAGCGATCCAACACCAGAATTGGGGGTGTCCAGAGTTACGCCCTCCTTGGCATCGTCGCTGGTCTCAACCTGCTGCAATTGATACTCCTGGCCGATTTCCAGAGCAAGGTGGCGAACATACTCGTGTCCCCAAGATCCCAGATCGTCGGTGGTCGACTTGAGTCGGAATTTGAGTGCATCTCGCTTGCCGTCGCCGGAGTAGGTCATTGCGAGGACGGAAAGCACGTCTGCGAGCTGCTGCTTGTGTTTGGCATCGGTCCAGGTGTCGTAGAGCTCAGCAAGCTGGGGGTAGTGGGGCCGCAGAAACTTGAGAGGCTTGGGCACAGCGGTCATGGACGAGGTCGAGGTTCGAATGAAGTTTTTGAGAGCCTCGAGCGAGGGCTCGTACAGAGACTCGTCCTTCTCGGTCAGACGCTCAACCAGCATCTCCAGCTCCGACTTGAGCTTCTCGTCCTCCTCAGACAGCTCCTCTTCATCCTTTCGGGCTGGTTTTTTGTTCTTGTCGTTGGGGGCGGTCTTGTCGACGGTCTTCTCAGCCGACTTGTCGCTCGGCTTATTAGTCACGTCCTTGGCAGCCATGATTGAGATCGATGTCGGGTGGTAAAGAGATCAGTGGCAATTCCAATGACGTCTACTTGTATGTGGATGTGGTTGTGAGAAGCCTAAAGAAGGTTATTGGGAGGTGGCGCGAGTTCGATTTGCAGGTGGGTACGAGTGGATGGGACGTGAGCGGCGGTGGTGTAGTTGAATGGGTTGGTAGAATGAGATTAAACTGATTTGACTGATTTGACTGGATCGAGATACTTATATTCTTGTAATCTTAAGACAACTTGTCGACTTGTGCCTCAAAGCACCCCTGCTGGGGATTCTGTTGGGATCATGATTACATAAGCTAACTGGTGTGGTTATCCTGATGTGTTTGATTTGGATCGGTGAATACTGTACATGTTGCCGTTCTTTGCATCATATCCAACCAGATTACATGACCAGAGAAACCGAAAGCATCGCAAAAGCGTATAAACTGCGCCCAAAGCTCATACCAATTCGATTGCTAAAATGAGAGCGCACAATTGAAGAGCTTTGAAGGTGTGGAGGTGTTTTGGAATAGACAGCTACCAGAACATCGTGTACTGTAACACTTGATACAGTGGCTGTGTATCTGACCCCATACATGGCCACTTTAGCTCACAAGTGTCAGCCAGTGGCTATCACTACTTTGCCGCACCTTCTAAAACCTCATTAACAAATCCAACTCTTGTCTGCCCACCTGCTGGTCTACCGCAGACTTGGTTAACATAATCAAGGGTCTCTACTGATTAAGTGCATATGAATCCTGCATGCTTACGGAGATTAACATAACTCCGAAAGCTGATTTTGGGGCGAGAAGGGGTCCATTTTTTATTTTGAAACCGTCAAATGAATATTTCAGGCAAGAAAATCCCATCTACATAGTCCAGTTTCTCAATCATCTCCTCAACACTAAGATATACTCCCTCCACCCCCACATGATTGTCTGAGTTTATTCGCCCCACATACATGGCATATAGAATATGGCGTGAGCTCTTCTTTTCCAGTACATCTCACCACTCGTCACCCATGCTCCAGGAACCAATCAATCTGCCCAAGTGGCTCGAGGAGAACCAGCACCTGCTGAAGCCTCCGGTTAACAACTTTTGTATCCAGCGAGGAGGCTACACTGTTATGGTGAGTGATTTATGACATGAGTCAATGATCCAGCTGGGGAAGATGATTCACAACTATTGTGATTTGCCATTGCCCAATCAACTAACACAGATCGTTGGAGGACCTAATGCTCGAACTGACTACCACATCAACCAGACCCCTGAATGGTTCCACCAGAAGAAGGGCCACATGACTCTCAAGGTGGTGGACGATGGAGAGTTCAGAGATATCACTATCAACGAGGGCGATATCTTCCTGCTCCCCGCCAACGTGCCCCACAACCCCGTTCGATATGCCGACACCATTGGTGTTGTGGTTGAACAGGACCGTCCCGAGGGCATGAAGGACGCTCTGCGATGGTACTGTCCTAACGAAAAGTGCCGAGAGATTGTGTTTGAGAACTCGTTCCAGCTCGTCGATCTCGGCACCCAGATTAAGGAGGCCATTCTTGATTTTGACGGTGACATTGAAAAGCGAACATGCAAGGCTTGCGGTACTGTCGCTACTTCCAGACCGTAGACAGCTGGTAATCAACGGCACTGCCAAAGGCACCAAGTATCCTGTTAGTCAGTCACGCGAGGTAAGCTACGTGAACTGACAGCATATCCACACACCAGGGGAAGCCGGGCATGGGTGATGAGTCCGAGTGTGTGGGGTATTTATTCAATACACAGTGCTCATATCACGTGAGGTACTAGTTTGATATGTATGCCTAGTACATACTGTAGCACAACACCAGTCATGAACTGGAGAGCCTCTGCTTTCCACTATGTATACCATCTTTATAACATTTCTGCCGTCCTGGTACAAGCAGTATGTACAGTAGATACAGTACAAACATCAGAATATCTTGACAGTAACCGCTAGATAAGTGAAGATCATACACTCCCATCATACATGTCTTGTCAGCTTACAGAATATTCTTGCGTTATAATTTCATTATATTCGTTAATAATCCTCCGTCTAACTAAACTCGTCGTTAAAAGCACGCTGGATCCAAGTGTAGAGACGGTCGTAGACCATGGCCTGGGCGTTGTGGAAATAAATGCTATGATCCGAGTCGGGGTAAATGTGCATATCGTAGTTCTCGATTCCAGCGAGATCCAGGTTGTCAATCAGAGACAGAGTGTTCTGCATGTGCACATTGTCGTCTCCAGAACCATGCATGACCAGGAACCGCTCGTTGGCCCCCAGAGCAGTCATATTATGCACAGCTGTCTGTTCGTAGCCCTTCTTGTTGTGCTGAGGAGTATGCATGTATCGCTCAGTATAAACTGAGTCGTAGAACCGCCAGTCGGTCACGGGAGCAACAGCCATTCCAAATCGGAAAGTCTCGCCTGCATCAGCCTCCAAAGTCTTAAGAGTGCAGTAGCCTCCGTAGGACCAGCCCCAAATAGCCATGTGGTTGGCGTCAACATAGTCTTTCTGGGCCCAGAGCTTAGCAGCAGCAATCTGGTCAGCGGCCTCTCGCCGTCCAATGTCGTCTCGAACCACAGACAGGAACTCACGGCCCATGTAACCGGTTCCTCGGCCGTCAACAGTGACCACAACGTAATCCAGAGAAGCAGCGACGCTCTTCTGGAAGTCAATGTTGAACGTCTTGGTGACCATCTGGGAACCGGGGCCGCCGTAAACAAAGAACAGAACGGGGTAGACCTTCTTCTCGTCAAAGTTGGGAGGTCGGATCTCCACAGAGTTAGCCAGAATGGGCTTCTCTTCGGTACCGACGTTGATCTGAGCAAAGTGAGAGGTTGGGAGAGCGTAAGAGTCGAGGGTGGTCTGTAGGAACTCGTTCTTGACAACCTTGGGGGCGTCAAGAGGAGAAGCGGAATGCAGATCAATAATCTTCTGATAGGGGACTTCAGGGCCGTTGTAGCTCAGAAGAGCAAACCGAGCGTCCTCAGAGAAAGAGACTCCGTAGTAAGCATCCTCAGTGGTGTTAGTGACAGGTTTGAGATCGCTACCGTCAATCTTGACAGAGTAGAGGTGTCGTTCAGTAGGGTCCTTCTGAGTAGACAGGAAATAAACAGTACCAGTAGACGCATCGTAAGAAGAAGGAGCATTGACGACTTCCCAGTCACCAGAAGTGAGCATGGTCCTGGGCTTAGGCTCACCGAAAACAAAGTAAGCAAGGTGGTTTCGACCCTCAGAAATTACTGTATCAATGTATCCTTCCTCCAAGAGGCCGAGAGACTCGTTCTGGGGAATGATTTTGGACGATCGAACAGTCTCGACCCATCCTCCATCCAGCTCCTTGACATTGTTCTCTCGCAGAATCTTGGCAGCGTAACCCTTGGAAGAGTCCACATGTACAATCTTGAGAACGTCGGCTTCTCGGTCAGAGGCTCGAATAAGAGCAACACCAGTCTGGGACCAAGTCACGTCAGAAATGATATCGTCTTGAGCCAGAGGCTCGTTGATGAAAGTGGTGGCATCCTCCTCAACGTTGTAGAAAGCCATCTGGACGTCAGGGTTGGGAGATCCGGGCTTGGGATACTTGATAGATCGGTACTCGGGGTAAGCCTGGGGCTTGGGGTCCTGAACGTAGTAAGGGATGGTGAACTCCTGAACCTTGGTATCGTCAGAACGAAGGAAAGCAAGATGCTGGCCATCAGGAGACCACCAGAGAGCATTGTCACCTGAAAGAACCTCTTCTTCGTACACCCAATCAGGTCTACCGTTGAAGATCTGTTCAGATCCATCGTCGGTCACCTGGACGGTCTCGTACTTGTCAACATGAGTCACATAGACGTTATTCTCGTACACTAAAGCAATGGCCTTTCCGTTAGGAGCCCAGGAAGCGACTGCAATTCGAGCCTTATCGTCTCCCTTGAGAAGAGGCTTGACTTCCTTGCTCTCAACGTCGAGAATCCAGTAGTTTCCAAACGACGAATGTCGGTAGTTCTTCTTTCGCTCGGTCACAAACAATGCCTTTTTGAGATCAGGTCTCAGCCACAGCTCGTCGATACGCAGGTTGTGTTCTCCATAGTGGACAGAGGTGTCTGTGATTTCGATTTCCTTGTCGTCCTCACCATAGGTCTTCACGACGTACTTTCTGTCACGCACGAGGTATGCTCCCTCGAGGTCAGCGGCCTGAATCCACTGCACAGACTTGGACTCGGGTCGGAAAGTGCCTGTTCGGACAGATTGGGGAGTCACCACTAGCTTGAAGTTGCTGCCGGCGTAGTTTGCGTTGTCGCCTCCGTCACCGGGAATGATAGTCTTTGGTTTCGAGCCCTGAACGACAGTCTGAACGTCTTTGGACGCCTCAGGCTGGGTCAGAGACTGGACAAACAGGGCGAGAACAAACAGACCCCAGACAGTAATAGCAGTCATACCGGCGAGCATGAACCATTTCTTGAACTTTTTGCTCTTCTGTGACACTCGGGGGTTGATGTGAGCGCCACTTTCCAGGTCTCTTTCGCTGGCAGGGTCGCGTCTCAGAAGGCTCGAGGCAGCTGAGTCTTCATACTGCTTGGCGGTGTTAATTCTATCCAGTTTTTCAAACAGCGACGACGTCGACGACCGCGGCGAGTCGTCCGACGCGTTACCACCGTTAGAATGGTCCATTTCAATGTCTTGCATGCTGTGTGGTGGTGGAGATAGAGCCGTTCGGTAGACACCCATTATGGTTTGGAGGTGTGTTGTGGAGGTGTAGAATGAAAGATTGTCAAGAGCAGGCTGATAGAGCCGTGTCGGAAGTAATGGTGAAAAAGTTGAGAGGAAAACGAAAGAGGGTGCTCCAAAAGTAATTGTATCCCAATGACATCTGTGCCGATATTAATGCACTAAATATCTCCTCCACTTTTCCGCCCTCCTATGCGGTTCTAAGACGTCCCAAACAGGCAGTATCTGATAACAAGTACAAGTACATACGTAGCGCCTTTTCATCGCGTGCTTCATGCAGGTAGACTGACAGATGTGGCAACAGCGGGGGTGGATGTGCGCGAGAGATGAAGATGATGGAATCATTAACGAATGGATGGACGTGAATACTGAGAAACAGAAGATTAATGACGGAATCAAATCGCTCGATCTGCTTCTAACAGTTCAAACATTTTCTTTGATCAAATCTCATGGCTTCAGCTCCATCTCAGATCGTACTGTGTATAATTAACGTACTTTGTATGAGATTCAGCATGGTGGTGAAAAAAGACAGAAAAAACAAAAAAGACGGCTTGATAGACATGGAGTATTCGCACTTACTGTAGAACAGGTCCACACGGCCTTGAAGTACAAGTACAATATATACCGAGAAAACAGTCACTGAAAGAGGAAGCAGAAGATTGAACTGACACCAGAGTATGTAGGTCACTATTGTGCTGACCGGGTACCACCACTATTATTAATATACATGATGTACTGTACATACAGTACTTGTAAAGGGACGGCCACAACCAGCCCCCTCTTGGAGCCTCTCCTTGGTCAACACAGTATGTCTTCTTAACCTCTGCGATATCCGCTCTCCAGCAGTGCAATAGATCAGTGACCCCTTTCGAACACCGCATTTCGTACTCTCTCATCAGCACTCGTAGCTGTTTAATATTAACACATAAAGACCGTCTGTGCGAGAAACAAGGCATCCCATCTTCCAATCTACCTCCCCCATGTCGTCTCATCATGCCATTATATTACACTCTATAAGTATCATATCCTGCCTGCCCCTACCATTAAAATATCCAAACGTCTTTTCACCAAAATCAACTTCTCCATCCATCCAAGCCGTACTCCAGCTCGAGCTCCAGGTCGCCATCTCCCTGGCGTCCGGACTCCTGGGGCTTTGGTGGCGGGTCCTGGTACTTGAAGTCCTCCTCGGGGATACCCAGAGAGTCCTTTCGCTGAATGACGGGTGGCTGGCCCATGTCCGAGGTCTGTGAGCCGACTCCAAAGCCGGCGTACTCGTAAAAGTGGGGGTTAGCAGACTGGTCCGAGTCCGAGAAGCCCGACAGGGTGGATGGAGAGTCCTGCTGTTGAGGGTGATGTTGCTGCTGCTGGTGTTGCTGTCTCTCAGCTTCCTGCTGGTGTTGCTTCTGACGTTCAGCCTCCTTCTGTTGTCTCTCCACCTCCTGCTTCTCCTCCTCTCTCCGCTGCTCCTCGATCTGCTCGTCTCTGATTCGTGTCTGCTCATCGACAGGCTTTCGAACCATGGCCCGGAAGTCCACAACCTCGTCCAGAATCATCTGCTTCATTGCCTCCATGTCATTGACCTCCTCGAACGAGAAGTCGAACGGAGTGGGACACACAGGCTCATCTCGGGGATCGTGCCAGATCTTCAGGTAGGGGTGCTCAAGAGCCTCCTCAACCGTCACTCGCTCCGCAGGATCGAAGGCAAGCATTTTCTCCAGCAGATCCAGAGCCTCGGGGTTGGCGGTGGGGAATAGCGTGGAAAAGGGAATCTTGGGCATGAAGGGAAGACCCCGAACGTACTCCTGGGCTCTGGGACTGCCGATTCGCTTGAGAGTCTCCTCCGAGGGCGTTCCGAGGTAGTGCAGAATTTGATTGAGCTGGTCGACGTAGTTCTTGCCCTTGAACAGCGGCTTTCCTCCCAGAAGCTCGGCCAGAATGCAGCCCACGGACCAGATGTCAATGGCCTTTGTGTAAGACTGGAAAGAGAGCATGATCTCCGGGGCTCTGTACCACCGGGTGGCGACGTATTCTGTCAGGAAACCGGCATTCTTTTCGTCGTCGGAAGAGAATCCACGCGCAAGTCCGAAATCGCAAATCTTGAGCTCACAGTCGGCGTTAACCAGCAAATTGCCGGGTTTAAGATCCCGATGGAGAACATCGGCGGAATGAATGTACTTGACACCGGCGAGAATCTGGTAAACAAACGACTGGTAATGGGCGTCAGTCAGAGGCTGGCCGGACCGGATGATCTGATGCATATCGCACTCCATGAGCTCTTCGTACAGATACAGCTCGTTGAAATTGTTGGTGTCCACAATGTCCATATCGTACAGACAGGTGATGTTCTTGTGCCCCCGGAAGTGGTTCAGTAGCTTGAGCTCCCGCAACGCCCGCTTACACAGAATGTTTTTCGAGAAAATGTTGGTCACCTTCTTGATAGCAACTCCAGGCCCATCAGGCGTCCCAGTGTACTTGGCTGCACACACAATGCCGTACGCGCCATGGCCCAGCTCTTTGGTCACCTGGAACCGCTTGTCTATGGTGAATTCCTGGTTGAACACCTTGTACGTGTGTCGGTCCGCTCGTATCATGGTGGTGTCGTAACGTGTAGCGAATGAGTGGGTGCGGATGTGTCTAGTCTGTTGAGAGAGAGGTCCAAAAGGTCAAAGTTCGTGTGTGCAAAAAAAGGTCTCGTGCAAAAGTCGCGTGTCAAGGCCGTCAATAATCCCGAAGTAGTCCGTAAAAATGCTCGCGGTCGATTGATCGTTCCTGGAAGTAACACTGGTCTGGTCGACTCGTCTATTTTCAGGTGAGGTGGATGATAAAGTCAGACTTGGATAGAGTGAATTATCACACCAAGCCAAACCAAACTGAATTTCGAACTGTACGTCATTGCGGAGAATAAACTAGAAAGTAGAAAAAGTTGATGCTAGCTAATCGGCCATTTTCTTTTTCTCGCCCCTCTGGAAATCGATACAGCCTATCATCTACAGCTACTCGTCTATGGTGAATCCTGTCGCGTGCCCACACCGTTAGCTACCCACCCCGCCCTCTCTTCGTCGGCCTGCTTGCTCATGTCACCTCCATTTATTATACCTCCCAATAGCACAATTTCGCTCACCCTCCCACCTCCCACTCACCGTTCCTCCTCGCCCCCCTCGGTAATACACATAGACTTCCACTGCAACTTGCTGCGTCGTCATCAACCTTAAATACCTGACTAATAATACGGAAGTAAGTCAGATATTTTTACCACTAGATGTCACCATAGTGGCTCTCCGGCCAAATTGAACAGAATCTTGTTGGGCGTAAACGGCTTGAACATCATGCCCCGACGACTCAGCCGGTTCATGTTGGCCCAGTCTCGTATTCGTGTCATGGCCTTGTGGGGCTCGTCTCCCATGCCAAGGTAATATGCCACTAACCCTGCGGCAAGTGGAGCCGACATGGACGAGCCAGACTGAGCCACTGTGCCCCGATTGTTCTGGTTCGACAGCGAAATCACCTCTACGCCGGGCGCAAAAATGTCCACACACTGGCCCCAGTTGGAGAAGCTGGCAATCGTGTCCGTCCTGTCGTCAAACGCCCCGACGGTCAGAACCCCGTTAGCACTAGCAGGCGAGTCCAGACACGCAGGGGTGTTGGTGTTGCCTGCAGCCACCACCACAGGAATGCCAGAGTCGATCGCAGCCTCGACCGCAGCGTTGAACACCGAGTTCTTAGGTGCTCCCAAACTCATGTTGATAACCGCGGGACGGCCGTTCCGATGGATCTCAGCCGCGGCCCACTCCAAACCGGCGAGTACAGATGAGAGGGCTCCCATACCGTCCTCTCCAGTGACCTTGACATCAATGATGTTGGCCTTTTTCGCTATACCGTAGGTCTTAGACGCAGCTAGGCCGGCAACATGGGTGCCATGGCCGTTTTGATCACCCATGCCCTCGCCGGTGAAGTCTCGACCTGGTTTGCCTCGGTTCTCAAATTCAATGTGCTGATGACGCACTCCAGTATCTAGAATGTAGATGTCGACGCCGCTTCCGTCGGAAGGGTCGTGGACAAAGTCCTGGGGACCGAAGGCGCTGATGGGCTCGAGGTTGGATGTTCGGGCAAGGTGGCGAGGAGCGTTGGCCTGAACGTCGTAAATCTTGACATCGATGTCGAAGGTCCAATCTTTGATCTGTGTTAGTGACTGACAGGTTATTGATAGAGGGGACAACTTGGTTATACTCGTACGTAGCAGTGATAGTTTGTATGTTACAAACTGCTGCATCAGCCTTAGAGTATACACGTTGATAGACATCTCGATATCACATCTGCTCAATCTCTAGTAATCTCAAGTATCACATCACATAGTCTGTGTTACACAACACCACATCCGAAGGGGTATCAAAAGGTATCACTCACCATCAAGTTCTTGGCAAGGGCGTAGACCAGAGAACTGGGGATGTCCCCGGCAAGAGCCTGGAAGTTGCCGAAACTGTGGTACTTGTCGAAATGAGCCAGAAAGTGCGGATTCAGGGTGAAGAAGTCGGAGAGATGCGTCTCGTTTTTGAGCTGCAAGATCATGTTGCGGGCCTGTGCTAGCTGAAGTAGCAGCAGTACTGGAAGAAGAAATAACATGCGCGTCATAAGTTGGGTGTACTTGTACAAACAGCTCAAACCAAAGAAGGGACTGTCACTTATATATACAGTAAAGATAAGGTGGATTTTTAGACTTCCATACGAGTCACCTGTCTGTTAAGGTGGGGCACTGTATGACATACACTATAGTACAAGTACAGTATAATTACAATACTGTAACTACTGTAGTGACGACATGGACACTATTGATGCATTTCATCTTCCTATTTAGCCCAAGGAGCTTTCGTGGGGGCCATGCCTGGTGCATCTCCTCCAGGAACACTTGAGCCCGGAGCTCTGGTGGGAGGCAATGCAGTTGCACCAGGAGCTCCAGTAGTGCCAGAAGCACCCCCACTAGCCCTGTCCTCTCTCTCCTCCTTCTCTCTCGCTGCACGCTGACCGTCTCGACGAGCTAGACGCTCCACAGTCTCCATTGGCATACCTCTTGGGCCCATAAGTGGCAAACGAGCATGAGGAGTAGTCTGCGGTTCCTTCTTGGACTTGAATCCAAGGGGAAGCTTGGGCTTGACGGGCTCTTCGTCCTCCACCTTGGAGTAGGGCAGGTCGTTACCTTCAGTATCCTTCCAGGGATATAGCTCTGAACCAAAGTAAAAGTGCTGGACAACAGGGAACTTTCCCAGAACTTCTGCAATGTACATTTTGATCATTCCTGAGTGGATCTTAGCCCAGGTGGCAATTCCAGAAATATCGTAGAGGATGGGGGAGTGCTCATAGAAGGGGCCAGACTTGATATCGTAAATGAAGGCAATAGCTGCAAAGTACAGGTTGGTAGTCTTTTGCTGCTGGACGATTCGAGGATTCATGACACTCGAAGGGGGACACTCTTTATCGTACTTTGTGGGAACCAGAAGGGTAGATGCAGTTACTGATCGTGACACCTTCTGAGCCGATCCAAGAATGTAAGGGAGATGGGAGTGGTCATCCAAACCCCAAACTCCGTGAGATCCAGCAGGTTCCAGAGAGTATGTCATGATAAGTTTTCTGACAAGCACAAAGTATGTCTCAAAGATGAAGAGCACGTCTGGAGCAGGCAGATCTGTTTCCAGGAGACCCAGTTTCTGAAGGCCCCCCACAAATGCCATGAATGAGAGCTCATGGCCTGTTCCAAAATCCAGACGCTGTTTCGAGCCCATTCCCCCGTGGAGGTAGTATTGTAGCTCGATAATCGAGTCCTTGTTGATGCTAGGGAACGCCTCTGTCAGTAGAGCTGTAGTTTGGGCCTCCATCTTGTCATGCCAGTCTCTAACAGCGACGTTTCCAAATCGCCGAGGGCCCTCCAGCGGTGGC
Source organism: Yarrowia lipolytica (assembly GCF_001761485.1). Classification (NCBI taxonomy): domain Eukaryota; kingdom Fungi; phylum Ascomycota; class Dipodascomycetes; order Dipodascales; genus Yarrowia; species Yarrowia lipolytica. The sequence continues at coordinate 421,500 of NC_090771.1, read as the reverse complement.
GTTTCGTCAATAAGAGCACTGAGTTTGCGACACAAAGTGACGAGAGCCTTGGAACTGGCCGCTAGCTCGTCTTCATTGGGGGGCAGAAGATGCTCTTGAACTGTAGACGAGTACTTGTCCAGTAACGAGATGATGGTGGCGTAAGGCTGAGATCGCTTGAAGGAGTCGACATCGGCGGCCGAAGAAATGCGTTTCTGAGGTTCACTGAAAGTCATTCTTGTTGAACACGAAGCTGTATGAAGAGATGAGTTGTATGTCCAAGTGTGATGATAAGCCTGTATGGTTATGCACAGTGAAACTTTGGCAGTGTCGGTGCGGAAGATGGTGGGATGATAGTGGTAGGTGGATGGAAAGTGAGCAGACCGAAATAGACTGCCTGAGAGTAGACAATTGCAATAATGTAGCTCGTTTCCCTGATTTTTTCTTCAATTGATGAAGAAGGGGGCCTCCAATGACCAGTTGGGGGCCTGCTGAATCTAGGTTCGGTCTACCTCCACAACTTTTGGTCTCTCGAATGTGAATTTATCAAACAAATATGTAGTCAATTTTGTTTCTGGTACAATCAAATGGATGTGAGAATAACTTGCTGAAAAATTGTCACTATTGGCCCACATCAACCGAGAGAGGGCTTCTCCTCCATTGCCTAACTAATGTGAACTACAACTTCAATAATACAGTTAACAGCTACTTAAGTAAAACACAGCAAGCTTCTTTTGGGAGGATTTCTGTATGAATCGAAGCACATTTTTTTACACATTCCCATTCAATGTCTCATCAAGAAGTCACCAAAGCTATCAAATGTTACATTATCCACTCCTCTCCGTCTTTTATCACCGTAATCACAATCTGTTCAGAATTGGTTAAGCTTTGTGCATGCATGTCATTCCAAACTTTTATCAACATCCAAAACATCTTCAGTGGCATCACCAAAAAAAACATCAACAATGCTTACGTGGTCTCTGGAGCTGTTTGATCGGCTGCGGGACACGATGCAGACACTGTCCAAGGAGCTCCACGACGACGATGTGGACGCCAACAACCTTCGGAAGATGCTGAACGAGGTCTCGTACCTGAAGGATGACTTTAAGATGTCTCTGGACAATCCGAAACAGAGTGCTTCTGATCGGGAGACTATCCAGAAGGGTGAGTATTGCAGGAACGACGACTGTGGTTCCAGATGGCGGAAAAATTCGGCGCGTGATTGGCGGGATTGGGTGGTGTAACAAGGGAGGTGATGGAAGCTCGTCACCAATCAGGACATGGAACCGGGTCCATGACACGTTGCTGTGCGGCGTCTCCTTGATCAGATCCCTCGGACTGCTTTATCTGTACCAGCTGCTATCTTATTCGCGCTGTGATGGAGAACATGACTCCCGGCAAAGGTTGCCATGACACCCTACTAACTCAGGAAAATACACATTTGGAGACGATGAACGTCAACTCTCTCCTGAGTTTATCGAGGGAACGCTTCTCATCGCAGATGAGCTTCAACTAAACGAAGCAGCTGCTGCAGAGCTCGTCGAGTACGCCATCTCTTCTCGACAAGGCTCCGACATGTCTCTCAGTGAAGCTGCAATCTACGCCTACTACACACGTCGACAACGTATACTCGACACAGTTCGTTTCCTATATTTTTGGATTCATGAGGAGAAGGATAAGCCCGAATTGATTAGCGAGCTCAAGAAGATCGCAGCTGTTATTGGACCCCACAAGGAAGTGTTCGACAAGTGCGTCGACAACATGTCCAAGGATGTAAATGCTCTGAAGGATCTGGACGAAAAGGAGAAGCAGGGAGTCTTTCTGGGCCGAAACCAGGACCCTAAGTTCGAGGCGACACTCAAACTGCGGCGGGACTTCATTCTGCAGGAACATGAGGATCTGGGCCAAACCATCACTGTGTTGATTCTGTCCGAGAAGCTCGATTTCGACTCCATTAAGAAGCTGATTACCGCTGCTTCTTCGCTTCGAGCATATAACACCCTGCTTTTGCATCACGTGCCTGCTTTGCTGTCCGTCTTCGGTCTGATTGAAGCCGACAATATCCAGCGACTCTCTGTTGGCGACACTCTCAAGCTCCGAAGCGACCTGTTCAGCAAGTCAATTGAGTGGGGCATTCCTACATTCCAGCGGTTCATCCAGCTTGCATTTCTTGCAGGATTAGCTGCCCTGGCACGTTCAGACGAAGGTCTCAGTTCTCAAGTGAACTTCACACGCGACATCCTCGATGTCTGTCGAGAGGCTATCGACGAGGGTGCTCTGGAGTTTGGATACGCATTGGCAACTGACACTGCTGCATTCAACGTCCGAAACGTGTTCTACGATATGCGGCCTGCTCTACAGCAGCGAGTGCCCGAGTTCAAGTTTCTGCGACGACTGTCGGCTGATTTCGAGGTACTCTGGACCCGTCAGATGCAGTGGTTCATTAGCACGTTCATTTCACATCTTCCCGACTTGCTCAAGCAGATGAAACAGTCCGAAGAAGACACTTTCCTGGCCAACGAGGCCGTATCTGATCCCGACCTTCAGCTTCAAGACGATGTGGGACGTGATCTGGAACGGTTCTACATGATGGTGTCAAATCTTTACGATGGCCACCCTGATGCTGCTTTGGATTACTGGGTTGATGGCGAGAGTGATCTGTACGGTTTTGTGGATTGGGCTTCTCATTTCGCCGACTCTCCTCTCATGGCTGCTACTGCCACAAACATGCTGGCTTCTCTATCTACTGGTCCCGAATGTGCATCCAACGCCCACCGATTTTTGGCTGCTGAGTTGCCCAAAACCAGAAACCCTAGACTCACTTGGCATCAGGTTCTGGACGCTTTCGACTTCTACGTCGATGCTCTTTCCCCCCAGGTTCCTGAGCGTGGAACCACCACAATGCCCAATGCGCTGGTTCAAGTCGCTGCCCCTGTGCTAGACAGACAGGCCACGATGATGATTGAGGCATACATGCACTTGGTTTCGCAGGTGCTGGCATACTCCCCTGAGGCAAGAGAATACCTTTTCGAGGCCGGCTTGGTAGATCGAGTGTTTGGATTGCTGACAGTTGAGACTGGAGTAACTGGAATTGTCCTGGAAGCTCTGTCCGGTCTAGCAGTTGATGCCCCTCTGGAGGTCAAGCGACTCCTCTGGACTCGTCTGGACGCCTGGGCTTTTCAGTCTGTTTACTACACAGCCGATGGACGAATCCTCAACAACAACTTGTCTCCCCGTGAGCGACTTCAGGGTCTCATCACCGATCTTCAGAGTGCTGTTGGATTCTCCAAGCTCGTTGAACGGCTCATGTACCCTGTCGTCGATATTGGTGGAGATCCTATTGTGCCTGCTCTTCCTTTCCCATTCGAGCTGGGTGCCAACTACAGATTCCCTGGCGTCTGGGTGTATGTTAACTACATGCTGGAGGATATTCTCTACTACTCTTCCGTCGCTCAACTAGAAGAGAGTCAAAAAATGATCCTGCAAATCACTTGTTTCAACTTCGCAAAGAGTTGTCTCAGACTCTTCAACCCCGACACAATCAGACTTGCCGCAGCGGCTGGTGTGTCTCTTGACAAGATTATGGACAACGACCTGACATTCAAGCAATACCTCATTGCTCATCCTTGTCCTCTGGCCATGGCTTTGATTTTCAACGAAAAGCTGTACACCATTATTCTGGGTCTGTGTGAGACGTCAGCTGATATGTCTTCTAACCTTGCTCGGTACGAGATTGAGCGAACTGCATGTGCTCTGGCTATTGTCGATCTGGTGTTCAGCATGGAGGAAAACTTCATCGACAACATGCTGCCTGTTCTGCAGGAGATGAGCAAGAAGAACGACCAGATCATCAGCAACATGAGTGTACATTCGTTCGAGGAGGCCATTCTCTTCCGGATGACTGTCATTCCCCATCTAGCCCATCACATGGCGTCTGCCAATGCTGGCATTGCTGCTACCTCTTTCAGCATTCTGTCTCGAGTTTCTCAATCGTCCCTGTTCAACGACAACGATGGACGAATCGCCACGAGCCTGGAGCCCCAGAACCGTCTGCTGCGAGCATTCAAGACATACTCTGACGCCCAGAAGATCAAGTCTGGCATTGTGGAACAACTCGAGCGACCCTTCGACGACTACGAGCACGAGCATCACAAGGCTACCGGTCTGGAGCTCAAGCTGTCGATTCTGCAATTCATTTCTTCTAACCTGGGCCGTGATTCCGCTGATGCTACCGTTGCTCATTTCCTGCTCGGATTTGCAATCAACGGAGACGGCTCTCTGGCTGCCGACAACGGCACTTATGGTGTTGCCAATCGAAACTCCGTCTTTGGGGTCATTCTCTCTCAGCTCACTCAGTCTGTTGCCAATATTGACCCTTGCAACGTCTTCCTTGACTCGGCTGAATTCGCTGCTGAATGCGCAAAGGTCGTGATGCATTTGTGTCGGAACCAAAACTCGGCTGCCATCACGTTAAGAATTTTGCGAGACTTTGGCTTCTTCGCCCAGATTCTCGCTGAGGAGCCTGTCACCGACAGACAGACTCTCTGGAACGGACAGGTGCTCGACATGAAGAAACATTTTATCATGAGTCCTGCTCCTGCAGCTTTCTCTTCTTTCTTCCACCACAGAACTGCTCTCTTCGAGTACTTTAGTATGGAGGTCCACGCTTCTGCTGTCAAGGGTTCGTTGTCTGTCGTAAAGCGGTACCTGGACTCCCTGGTGACTCTTGACAAGAAGCCCCAGTGGCACTACGCTGCTTCTCAGATCTCCACAACTGCTCTTTCGTTCCTGGATGTTCTTGAGTTCCAATGGGACACTCGGATCAGCACCCAGCCTGATTTCGGACTCTTCTCGTCCATCAACCGAGAGTATGTGGACAAGACTTTCGGCAAAGACAAGCTGATTGACATCTACGGTCTGCTGACGAAGCTTTACCAGCTTCGAGCTTATGAGCTGACCAAGACTGGTTTCGTTACTGAGGACGAGATCCCCATGTTGGATGCCCAAATGGACGAGCTTCTCGAATTTGAGATGGGCGTGCGAGCTAGTGGGCGAATGCGACAGCGACAGCTAGATTTCCTCAACTCGTGGTGCCAGTTGGTTCTCATTTTGCTCAACGACTGTGAGATGAACGCTCCCGATCGGTCTGTTTTCATCCTGGAGGCTCTACAGAAGATTGTGCCCAAGCTCGGATACTACGCTTCTTCTGACTCGGACTTTGCTGAGGTTTTAGCATCTCTCCTCTGCTCTCTGTTTGAAATGTACAGACGAGACATTGAGGCGATGAACTCCTCTGCTGGTCGAGACAGATCCCACGCTCTGTTCAGAGCCTGCATTGGAGCCATCAGAACGCCGGTTTCCACCCCCACACTCCGTTCCGACCTGTACATCATCTGCCACAAGTACCTTGAGTCGGCGGCCTCAAACCCTTCTCTGTTGAAACAAAACTACCAGGTGGTGCGTACTTCGGGAGACAAGTTGCTTGAGACTGTTTGTTCCGACGCCATTTCCGGAACCACACACCAGAGAACATTGGCTCTCATGTTCCTAGAGTCTTTGGCCTCCCTGTGTACCAGAACTGAATCTCCCTTCGTCCTGGACTGTCTGGTTCGATACAACCTGCTATTGTTGCTGGTTCGAAGCCTGAAGACTACCGACCAGCTGATTCATTCCACTTCTGAGCAGTTGCCTCTCGACAAGATCATGTCTGAGGTTACAGCTTTCCGAGCAGTCATGTTTTTCCTGCTTGAGATTGCGCAGACTCGAACTGGAGCCTTCCAGGTCGTGCAATGTGGCATTTTTCAGACCCTTCATGAGTGTCTTTTCCTCAACACTGACCCTGACGTTGGCATCCAGCTGGCTACTAAGGAGGCCAAGAAGGACAAGACGGTGGACCCCGTAGAGCTGTACTACCAGATCCTGACTCCTGTTCTGCGTCTGCTTACAGCCATTGTTCTTTCCATGGGATCGGAAAACCATGTGACTATTGAGCGGGTTGGCACCATTCTGCGAGACAGACGCCATCTAGTGGTGGCTCTGTTCAAAAAGGACGTACTCAACAAGTCTCAGTACAAGGAGGATGACTTGGAAAAGAAGAGCGGCAAGAAGAAGCCGCTGATTGGCACCGACAGTCTTGTTGATGCTGCCAAGCTGTTAACGGTGTTGGTTACTCTCACTGATGCTTTCAAATAGACACACACATAATTATACATTTATTATTGATTAACCCAAGCTGAGCTGACTCTCTTCCTCCACTAACCCTACGTAAACTCATCAACAGCAAAGAAAGCTCCGAGAACTCCGTATATTAATATTGTGAGTCGTAAATTATATTTCTTCAATTGAATTGAGCGCCTGGATCTCTCTTTCAAAACACTTCTCCATCAACTGCTCCCCTCTGGAACACTGAATTTGCACTCCTGGCTGACTTTTGTCTAACAAAATCTCAAGTAACTGGAAATTCGACAATTCGTGTAGAGACGACTTCAGTGCAGACTCTTCTGATAACGAGATTTGTGCCTGGGAGGTTTCTTCATGGTATAATATCAGAATAACCGATAGATGACCTGAATAGTGTCGACGCAACTGTCATAGCAACAAGACTAGCGATTGCAGAGACTAAGAAAACACCGGTTCCAGGGGTCCTCATCAGGATGAAACGAATGGGACACAATAAGAACCAGCAAGACGAAAATCACACAATCACAATAGCTACAATTCCCTTTAGACTCAATATATATATTGTTTATTACACTAAATTGCGACCTGGGACAGACTCGTGGCTAGCCAGTTGACCTGCCCCTGGGTAACGTAAGCTACTGGATTAGCTCGAAGTTTACTTCTTACCCTGGTTGGCAACCGCAGCGGCACCGGCAGCGGCGGCCTCGGGGTCGAGGTACTCGGCGGCCTTGGTAGGCTTGAGGTTGTCATCAAGGTCGTAGACCAGGGGGATACCGGTGGGGATGTTAAGGGCGGCGATATCGTCATCGGAGATACCGTCGAGGTGCTTGACGAGAGCTCGGAGGGAGTTTCCGTGGGCAGCAATGAGGACGGTCTTGCCGGCCTTAAGGTCGGGGACAATGTCGGAGTTGTAGTAAGGAAGGAGTCGGTCAATCACGAGCTTCAGAGACTCGGTCTTGGGCAGAATATCCTTGGGGATGTCCTGGTATCGCTCGTCGTTGTACTGAGACCACTTGTCGTCGTCAGCGATAGGGGGAGGAGGGACGTCAAAAGATCGTCGCCAGAGCTGGAACTGCTCGGGGCCGTACTCGGCGAGAGTGGCGGCCTTGTCCTTGCCCTGCAGAGCGCCGTAGTGTCGCTCGTTGAGTCGCCACGATCGCTTGGTGGGGATCCACAGTCGGTCGGCCTCATCCAGAGCAATGTTGGCGGTCTGGATGGCTCGAGAGAGCTCGGAGGTGTAGAGAATCTGGGGCTTGAGACCGGACTCCTTGAGCAGAGTACCGGCTCGCTTGGCCTCGGTGTGGCCGAGCTCGGAGAGCTTGACGTCGACCCATCCGGTGAACAGGTTCTTCTCGTTCCAGTCGGACTGGCCGTGTCGCAGCAGAATCAGTTTAGGCATTTTTGTATGTGTTTTGGTGATGTCACGAAAAGGACGACGCAGCATAGATATATATGGACGTGGAAACTAGGAGAAGGAACCTTATTGCTGATCCGTAAAATTATCGTGGAAAGAGGTGGGGAGGGAAGATATGGGTATGGGGAGATGCAGAAGCGACAAAACACGCAAATCGGAGCCGTCAACCTCACAAATATCGCCAATTCCTCCCCCATAGCTCCCCAAACAGCCCGTTGAGCGCTTTTGCCCTACCCTCTCCAGTCCAAAAAAACCCTATTGTCTGGTGACGTCTCCTACTCATGCACCTCGTGGTTGCTGTATAACTGGGGACTCCACGATCCGAGGTCAATTAGGCCACGTGACACCCAATTGTGTCGCTCGCACCTCAATTGAAGACTAAGCTCGTTCCACCACCTCAATTGAACCCATATGAGCACCAATCGCCCTCACCGCAACATAAAACGCTCCTCATAGACTAGTGCTATCCAAACGCTATTATGACGTGACGCTGAATAGGGTTGCGCTTAAACGAGGACAGTTGTCTTATTTTGGGGCAAGGTTAGGGCATCGAGGCAGTCCGTAACTGTCAGTAATTGCATTGTATCTTCCCCTTTGTCACGGACTTGCCCCTGACACTGGTTGGTTGTGTCACATTTGTCCTCAAACAGTGGTTCACGCCTTGATTTGATCTGAACCCAAAACCTGAGTGAGCACATGGAGAAGGTTAAAAACAAACCACTCTCAACGGATGCAACCCAAACCCTAGTGAACTGTGACTGCGAATGGGTCGTAATCTGTGGTTGGTACGAGACGTTAATAATCTGTGTCACGTGAGAATTAATGAGGTATCGCGATATATATAATATATTATATATTTTATATTTTTTTGGAGTTTTTTGACAAGAGCTTGAGAACGAGTTTTGGTGTATTCTTTAATTTACTGTAAAGTGAAGTATGGAAGATACTGTCGCTACTGTACATACTGTAAAGGTTGTCAAGGGTGCCTGCTGTGCCAGAGACCATAACAGTCCACTCCTCCAATTCGTTTGATAGCGTACGGTGAGGTGGGGAGTGTACAAGTACTGGTTAAGAATGTACAAGTACTCGATGAGGATTTTCAACTACAGTACTCGTACTCGTACAGCACTGGAATTGACATGTCTTCATTCCAACAACGCCTTATCTGACAACAAGAGCTGTGGTGGGGCTGTTCAAAGAGCTGAAGTTATATCCCAAGTACATCAAGTACAGTACTTACCGTAATTGCAAGTATGTTTTTTAGGCTGTCTACGGTTTTCGATAGTGAGTAGCGACAGTAGCTACATACTGGTGACTACAATACAGTCAGAAAAAGCACAGGGTCATCAAGTAATGAGAGACGCAGGTATCAACTGCAGAATATATAACCCATTCCCGGTAAAATATTGCTACAATTTCTTTCCATTGCCTACATACTCCCTGCTTACACTGTTGTGTGTTCACCATCTCACCTCCCCAGCAACACACGAAAGTTTGATTTTTTGTGCATACATATCGAAAAACATCTTTAGCATCACCACACAAAAACACATCCAACATGAGCAGCGGATTCTCGTTTGGAGCCAACACTGGTAAAACTGGCGGAGGATTCAACCTGGGCAACAATGCCTCTTCTGGTACCACCGGATCGGGATCCACCGGCTTCTCGTTTGGAGCTGGTAACAACAACAACAAAACCACAAACAACACCAACACATCCGGAGGCACTGGCGGTCTTTTTGGAGGAGGTGCCGCAGCTGGAGGAGCTGCCAAGCCCTCGTTATTCAGTGCCTCTGGCGCTTCTGGAGCTGGAGCTGGAGCTGGAGCTGGAGCTGGAGCGTCATCTGCTCCCAAGTTTAGTTTCGGTGCCACTCCTTCTGCTTCTACTCCTGCTGCATCGTCGACTGCCGCCCCTGCGGCCTCTGGAGGTCTGTTTGGAGGAGGAGCCGCTTCTTCCAAGCCCTCGTTTGGAGGATTCGGTGCTGCTAAGACCGACGATAAGCCTGCTGCTCCTGCCGCATCTACTGGAGGATTCTCGTTTGGAGCCAAGCCTGCCGACGCTGCTGCCGCGCCTAAGCCTTCCTTTGGAGGTTTTGGAGCAACCAAGACGGAAGACAAGCCCGCTGCTGCTTCTACTGACTCTGCTGCAAAGCCCAGCTTCAGCTTTGGAGGAGCCACCAAGACTGAGGCTCCCAAACCTGCTGCCACCGGAGGATTTTCTTTTGGTGCAAAAACCGAAGAGAAGAAGGATGAAGCTCCCAAGCCTGCAGCAACGGGCGGTTTCTCTTTCGGAGGTGCCAAGACTGAGGAGAAGAAGGATGATACTGCTAAGCCTGCTCTAAGCTTTGGAGGAGCCACCGCTGGAGCTCCCGCCGCCGGTACTACTGCCGCTGGCACCACAGGTACCGCTGCTCCCGCTGCTCCCGCTGCTGGAGGCCTATTTGGAGCCAAAAAGGACGATAAGAAGGAGGACGGAAAGACCTTGCCTTCTTTAACTGCTGCTCCTGCCACCTCTGCTGCTTCTATGGCTTCCAAGACCCCCGTGGCGTCGGCTCAGCCCGTGTCCACCTCCAACCTCAAGAACAAGTCAATGGAAGATATCATTTCCAAGTGGACCACAGAGCTGTCAACCCAGTCGGAAGAGTTCAGACAGCAGGCTCAGGATATCATGGAGTGGGACAAGGTGCTTGTAGACAACGGCGACAAGATCTCCGACATTTATGCCAAGGTGATCCAGACAGAACAGACACAGACCAAGGTGGACCAACTGTTGCAGTACGTCGGCAAGCAGCAGGACGATCTGGAGAGCCTGCTAACAGGTTACGAGGAGGAGGCTTCTCGTCTACTGGGCGATCTGGCTGGCACTGATGGTCTTCAGCCCGTGGACCAGGAGCGTGAGAACGCTTACAACCTTGCTGAGGATCTGGGTATCAAGCTGGAGAGCATGGGTGGCAACCTTTCTTCTGTGATTGAAGAGGTGAACAAGATTTCCAACGACATCAACAACTTCCATCGAGATGATGCTCTGACCCAGATTGTCAAGATTCTCAACTCCCATCTCTCGTCTCTGCAGTGGATCGACTCCAACACCCAGAGTTTGGAGCAGAATATTGAGGCCATCAAGCTGCTGGAGAAGCAGGTCAACTCTCGAATGTACGGTAGATAGGAGGACAGCCAGGTGGATGATTTCTAAGTAATGGATGATGTAATTTTATGGCTTCACAAACATAGACAGACTGATTCTGGTTATGTCGCTGTAGCATGGCTTGTTGAGTGCTTTTTGCTACTAGTGAGCATCCACTATGATATAAACACAAAGTGCCTCGGACAACAACAGGTACAATACAGCATACTTGTATGTACAATTCTTCAGACACAGGGTATACACATAATCTCGTTAATTAAATAAAATTGCTCTTGTACTTCTCCACAATCACTCTTCCACAACCTCGATAGTCTCCAGTCGCTTTCCGGCGTTCTTGAGCTTCTTCACGTTCTTAATCTTGGCCAGTCGGCGCTTCCACTTTCGGTTGGTGTGGACACTCTTGATACTCTCGCCTTCATCACCAACCTCAGCGTCGAACTGGACCTTGGGGGGTCTGTACAGTCTGAGAAGCAGAGATGAGCAAATGACCGAGACGGAAGACAGAGCCATAGCCAGAGAGGCCCACACAGGATCCAGACGAGAGTTGTTATAAGGGTAGATGACACCAGCTGCAACAGGAATACCAATGCAGTTGTAGACCAGAGCCCAGGCAAAGTTGAGTTTGATTCGTCGGAAGATGGCACGGGAGAGATCAAAGAGAGTAAGAACCGAAGTCAGTTCCGATCGCATCAGGACAAACTTGGCCGACGACATGGCGATATCAGCTCCAGAGCCAATAGCAATACCGACGTCTGCAGTAGACAGAGAAGGGGCATCATTGACACCGTCTCCAACCATGGCAACGATAGCTCGACCGGTTGATTTGCCAGAACGGGCTGAAACGGCAGTCTTCTGGAGCCACTGGACCTTAGCTGCCTTTTCCTGAGGCAACACTCCACCAATGACATTGTCGGCAGGAATTCCGATACGAGCAGCGACAGCATTGGCGGTGATCTGGTTGTCTCCAGAGATCATCCAGGTCTGGATGTTCTGCTCCTGAAGAGCCTTGAGAACCGAGGGAGTCTCGGGTCGAATCTTGTCCTCCGCAGAGATAATGAGAGCCAGAGCAAAGTTACCCCCGTCCGGTCTAAGAGCCATCAGCATGACAGACTTTCCCTCGGTCTTCCATCGATGCAACAGGGCAGCGTCTTCATTGGAGATGGCGGCGTTGTTCTCCTCAATAAGACGCTCATTTCCGAACAAGAACTCAGTGACACCAGCCTGGCCAAGAGAAGAAGTCTTGGGAACAGAAAGAGAACCCTTGAGACCCTTACCGGGAACCTCTTCAACTGTAACTGAGTATCCCGGAAGCTCAATGTTCATGTCGGTTACGTGGTTGACAACAGCAACAGCCAGAGGGTGGCCAGACTGCTGCTCAATGAGCTTAGCTAGGAAGAAGATCTCCTTGGTGTCGTATGAAATCACCTTCTCGTCGGTGATCTTAGGCTCTCCTCCTTCAGTCAGGGTTCCGGTCTTATCAAAACAAACAACATCGACTTTGGCTCCCTCCTGGAAGGCCTCTCCTCCACCTCGTGCAAGAATACCGTATTTGGCAGCTAGTCCAGTGCCCACAAAAAGAGCAGTCGGAGCAGCAAGACCAATACCACAAGGGCAGGCAACAACAAAGACAGAGATGGCGAATTGAAGTGACCAGACAACCCATCCTCCGAGATCAATGTCGAGGTAGTGGGGAGGAAGAGAACCGGTGGTGCCAAGAGCAAGCCAAATGATCCAGGTGATGATGGCGAGAGAAGTGACAATGGGAACAAATACAGACGTCAGTCTGTCAGCAACTCTCTCAATGGGTGCTCGGTGAAGCTGACCCTCTCGGACAACATTGACAATCTGGTCCAGAAGAGAGCCTCCCTCCAGAGCCATGACCTTTGCAATCAGAGAACCAGAGCCGTTATTGACGGTACCAGCAAAGATCTGGTCACCCTGGCCATGACGAACGGGTCGACTTTCACCTGTTAGAGCAGACTCATCGAAGGTAGAGCCACCCTGGACGACAATACAGTCGGTGGGTGGAGTCATTCCTGGAAGAACACGAATGTAGTCACCAATCTCAAGATAGTCAACGGAGACTTTGTCGTCACCAGAGTAGGTAGTATGCTCCTCCTCCTCTTCATCACTCTCCATCTTGCCCTCTTCAAAGTCGACCTTCTCTTTAGCCAGGGCTCCGTCTTCAGCGAACACAAGGATGGCTTCCTTAGGACGCAGATCAGATAACAGGGAGATTGCAGAAGCAGCTCGGGCCTTAGAGTAGGCCTCTAGACATCGACCGATAAGCAAGAACATGGTCAGGAACACGACAGAGTCAAAGAAGGTGGTATGGTAGCCCATCTCCTCGTCCCCCTTACCATGTTCTTCTCTGTTGGGGGACTTGGCTGCCAGAATCAGAAGGGCAAGTGAAGTCCAGTAGGAAACGTTGACACCGAGACTCATCAGCATGTCCATGGATCCAAACTTGAAGAACCGTCGCTTCCAAGACACTCCAGGGCGCCACAGGTTTCTAATCTCCTTCACTGCCTTGATATGAAAGACATCAGCGGCAAAGAAGTAAATGGGAGTAGCGAGAATCAGGAGAGCCCATGTGACTCGGGATGCACTGCCAGCCCAGGCAGATTCATCGATGTACATTCGGAAGGGGTGGTCCTTCTTGAGCAGAGACATGCCGACAATACCAAGAATGAATGTAGGAATGGCCACAGCAACAGAAAGTGCCAGTCGGAAGAATAGACGCACCTGCTCGTGCTTCTGGAGCTTGGCTGATCGTTCCTCGAGAGTCATGGGGTGCACGATAGACAGGGTGAACTGAGGAGAAAGGTCTTGCACCTTTCGGATAATGTGTCGAATAGTAACGTTGGGGAGCTCAGGCTTGTATGTGAACTTGACAAAAGGATGATCGAGAGCAACGGGATCATCAACAACCATAGCTTGGCCATATGAAGACAGTGCATTGTTAATGTTGTCAGGACAGTGGTCACAGAACATGCCGTCGATAGCCAGGTTGACAGTTCGAGTCATCTCCTCGACACGCTTGGATTCGGTATCTTCGACAGCATGGATGTCACAGTCATATCCAGAGTCCTCGATGGCTTCAACAACCTTGGGAAGCCATTTCTTGTCAGCAATGATGATGTCAGCACTATTGGACATGAGGGAAACAGTGACACAGTCCACACCCTCAATGTCCTGAACTGCTGCAACAATTTGGTTGACGCAGGCAGCACAAGTCATACCTCCAATACTAGCAGTCACCTTGTATGCCTTGGTGCTCTTCACAGGAGCCATCTCGACAAGATCACACATGTAGCCCATTCCACGAATGCACTCCTGGATCTTTGTGGCGGTGGTTTTGTTGTTGATAATGACCACAGCGGATTTGTTCATCAGGTCGACGGCAAAAGTATCGAGCGATGGAAACTGAGCCTTGACAGTCTCGGTGATTTGGTTAGAACACGAGACACAAGACATGCCACCAATGGCAAATGTGGTCTTGAACTCGGTAGCTGTGGCGGGGGAGTTCTCTCCGATGATTGTAGGTGCTTCATCTGAGTCTTCTGATTCCTTGTGTTTCTCATCGCGGCACGATTCGCAGTGTTTCTTGTGTCGTTTCTCCTTCTGTCCTCCATCGAACAGCGCACTCTTGAACTGTCTGAACCAGCCAGGTTTGGCCACAATCTCGTCCACGTTCATGTCCTCCACATCGTATCCAGACGCGAGCAGCCGGTCGACCACTCGTCTGATACCCTTGGAGTCGAGCTTGCCTTCATCAGGGACCAGGGTGACTTTTCCTTCAGCCACAGACACGAACACCTGCCAAGAAGGGGGAATCACGGGAGCCAGAGCCTCCTTGACCGACGTTTCGCAACTCGAACAGTGCAGGTTCGAAACTTCAAAGACGTAGGAATCCATTGTTTGTTTTTGGTTATCTCATACGGCTGGGCTCCGATATATATGTGTTTTTACAGACGTTGTGCCATCTAGGGTCATTTAAATTTGAGTTTGAGACTTGCATTTTTGCGTTACTTGTGCTGCACGGCTGGTAGCGAAAAGTGCGCAACTTGAAGTGAATGTAGAAAAACAACCAGCCGGTAGATTTGAATGGCGAGAGTTTTAGGGGATTTGAAACGTCCAGAGTATTTATAATAAGTTGCAATAACCAATCATGGATGCATTTATCGCTACCTACGGCTCCCTTCTCGCTATCTCTCGCCTATGGCAACCCTAAACAAAGTTATCAGATCTCTAGTACAATGAAACCTTGTCATGTCGGGAAAATAGACGGAGATTTTGCGAAGAAATCCCAGTAGAAAACAAATCACATAGCTGTTTAAATCACGTGTATTCAAGTTGGTTTATTTTTTGTGAAAGGTCTTTACACCCATATCTGACCGTTCTACATCCACTTTTATTTCTTCTGATCTGCACCACGCGAATTGTGCTACTGGCAAAGTCTATACAGTAACTGCCAGTGGCACATCACACGGCGCTGACAAATGTCGCCCCCAGGCGGCTTTACCGCATATACGAAGCAGAGCTCTTTGTGCGGGGCGGGGTTCAATCCATTTCTTTGTGCTTTGTAATCATCTGATAGCCACGAGCTTTCAGAACATTCTAGCGGCTCTTCATTGTATGTACTGTAGCTCCGATCTAACAAACAAGACTATTGTAGACAGGTACAGAGCCAGTAGCTGCAAGTAGCAATTCAAACACTCCTAGTCTATCAGGATTAACGAAGTCATATTACTGAAAGTGATTGAAAGTACGCCTTTGAAGCTGCGGCAACACCTACTGATTTCACACAGACCACGTACATTCGGTAGTTGTAGTTCCAAGTATATCTTTCTGACTATCTAATACTTGATTAGTATTATCCCTTGACTACAGTAGCAACTCACACTACAAGCACCAGTCGCTAATTATTAGTGCAGTATCCAGTACAAGAACAAGTATCAGTACAGTACAGTATGTAGTCAGACGTATGTTTGATACCGCTGTTTTTTTTACGCAAAGCTTCATTCTAGAGAACTACACGCAAAAGTCACTCCTTGGTCATTTGCGAAACCCCTGTACTTCTCCTACTCGTACTTGTAGACACAGTCTGAGGTTCTCACTGCTGATGATCACGATGATCCCCCTACAGTATGGACATAAATCTCGAGTAGTGCAAAATTGGAGCTATAATTTGAATATTACCATCAAATGATCATTAATACACCCATAACCGGCCACTATACGTAAGGCAGCACATTGGCATTCCTCTTAGTTTAGTTTCCTTGATTGTTGCATTTGAATGGCCCACCTACGCAGAACAAGCATTCCTCCACCTTTGGCTCCTCTTGGCACCTCTTGGCAGTAAAGTTCAGGTGTTTTTGCTACTCGCCAGATCCCATGAGATTGTCAGAGTTTACGTGTCTCATCCCCAAAAAACCCACATGCCACAGAATCAAGTTCCACTGGTCGGCTCATCCCCTTCGACCCACTTACTGCACAACAATAACCCTTAAATATTCATAACTAATAAAATGTACTTCTCAAACAACAGGCTACTTCTGCTCACGGCTAGCCTCGACCCAAATATCGTCCTCGGACTCAAACTCGCTATCCTCAAGTCGAATCTGGCCATCGTAAGCTTCATTGTCATGCTGGACCTCGGGCATGGAGACAGAAGCCATGGGAGGAGGAGGAGGAGGAGGGTCGTCGACAGCCTGTCCCTGTCTGCTGGCAAAGTACTGCTTCCAGTACTGCTTGTAGTACTCGGAGACCTCGATCTTGTGCTTCTCGGCCTCGGAGAGTCCCTTTCTGTTAGATCGCGAGGATCTGCCTGATCGACCGGATCGTTCAGAACGTCCAGAACGCTCGGAACGCTCAGAGCGCTCAGAATGACGGGATGAAGGAACCTCTGAAGCGTGTGAATGTCGAGAGGAAGCAATGACCTCGGCCAGCTCGGCGGCCTCGGTCATCTCCGCAGCGTCAAGGTCAACAATCTCACGCTCCGGAGGAGGGCCATAGTGGCCCTCGCTACTCACGGGGGCTGTGGGCATGAGCTCATCGGCCAGAGTCGTGCCGGCGGGAGGAATGAAGGCAAACGGCCGCTCAACCATATGGCCAGGAGGGGGCCCAGTAGGGGGGCCATATTGCGAGGGAGATGGAGCCGCGGCGGTCTGGTTCAAGGCATGGAAATGGGGTCCTGTGGAGGTGGAAGATCCCATAACAGGCCGAGAAGGAGGGGGTGTGGGCACAGGACGTGTGTGGTGTCCCATCATGGGACCCAGGATGTGGGTGTTACCGGGTCCATGGACGTGCCCATGACCATGTCGTCCTCCATGATGACCGTGTCGACCTCCGTGTCGATGTCGCTTCTCCTGATCGAACGATTTGGGGAAGTCGTCACCACGTCGCTTGGGCTCGTCGCTGAGGCCGTGGTTGTGCCGGCATGAACCAGGGTGGTAAGCGTGAGCCCCAGGAGCGTGTCGAGGTCTCCAAAGGTCATGAGAGCCACGGCCATCACGCGACGGCTCTGTTCTGGGCGCAGCAGAGGCAGAGGCAGAGGCAGAAGTAGCCTCGGTGCCGTCTTCGGTGGCATCAGTAACATCGGTGCTGTCAATAATGGGGACATCCAGGTTAAGCGCCTCGAACAAATTATCGAGGGTGAACTGCTTGTCGCCTACACAGACCCGGAAGTTCTTCTCTCGGGCCTTAGCGGCAGCCTGGGCAGCAGCCTCGAGCCCGTGCTGCTGCAGACGACTCATGTGGTCCTGCACGCTCTGCTGTAGATCGGGCTCGAAGGTGTTAAAGAGTCTCTGGATCTCCTCGCCAATAGGTCGCAGCTCTGTGTTGGCAAATGACACCACGTTGGTGATGATACGCTGTAGAATCTCCCAGAAGGCAGGGAGAGGGGGTCTTTCGGTCTGTTGGCTGTGTCGAGATCGCTCTTCCTCCCGAGGACCAGGCACGCTGACGGGCGGGTCGTCTGTGTAAAAGTCCATGTTTTTGTCTCTCCAGAAGGTCTCTTTAGCGTTGGGGGTGAGAGTGAAAACGGGAATGGGAAGGCCGTTGAAATGCGCCTGGGCAATGAGCAAATGAAGCATCTCCTCGCTCTCGACGGGGTTCATTTCGCCGGTGGCGGAGGACTGGTGCTTCAGAGGCACTCCATAGGCCTCCACAATGTTGTCGTAGATTCCTCGGGGGAAGTTTCGAGTGGGGCCCGAGTTTCCGGACACGTAGAAAGGAGGCAGGCTTTGAGAGGCGTCGAAGTCGTCGTCCTCCTCCTCCGAAGGAGTGTCTTCTTCTTCCTCCTGTTCAACCGAGTTCTCGCGCGAATGCTGATTCTCGGCTCTTCCGTACTCGGGGAAGTCTGCAAAGCCGGAGTTTCGGTCAACCCGCACACGACGCTGGTTGTTCCGCTGGTGTTCTTCTGCCCGTCGCAATTTGGCCCGGGCTTCAGCGTAGAACTCTTTGGCGGCGTCGTCGGACGATTGCCGTCTATGGTGGTCATTTCGGGACCCCTTTTTGATTTTCATGTTTCAAAGTGGTCAACAGGTTGAAAGGTGAGGGTGGAGCTGATAGAGGCGGTCTTATGTGTATAGATAAAGTTGGTGGCGAACGGTTCACCTGCACCCCACATGAAAGATGGTGTGTGTAGCGGGATATAGATGTGGTGAGCCTAAAAGATTTTTGACAAATGGAAAAAATTAACGGGAATATACAGATCCTTTAATTTCGCTTAATCGGGTTTTTCCACCATTATGATATACAGCAAATTCTGAGTAGCCGAGAACGAAAACCTCTCGCCACCTGCTAGAACAAGGCCATTGTGAAGAAGCTAATTATTGCGCCTAGTCTGTCTGTCGGTTGGTGTCTTCGGAACGAGGGTCTTGGAGGAAGATGCATCTAAAGTGAATGGCCCCGGTCTTTACACACACGAACTGAGACAGTGAAAAAAACACATTCTGGAATCTGTTGAGTGAGTGGCGACAGCCGGGGCTATAAATACAATACACACACGCGTGTAGCTCTAATAAGCACACAAGTCGCCTTAGCTACTACAGTATCAGCATTGATCTTCAGTGATCTTCAGCAAGTTTGATCGTGGGAGACTATTGTTCAACACAACGTATTAATATCAACACCCGGTCTCATTGTACGGCACGAAATATCACAGATCCACTTTGTCAATCTTCCAGACCAACTCTCTCTATACACACACACAAGCTCCACTTTTTACCCCTTCACACAATCGGGCTGTGCTATCACATGCCTCATGCGCTTGAGCAACCTTATCGCGATATTTATACTGGGGCCAACCTCGTCCTACCAGTGTCTGATAGGGGCCAAAATGACACACAATCGTCCTTGAGCCGTGAATTTTTGGGAAGGGGGGATGTTTTAAAAATTTCGCGGCTATAGCGTTTTTGAATTCCCCTCTGGGTCTCACGTGACCATATTCTTTTAAGTTTGGCGGATTTAGCTCAGTTGGGAGAGCGCCAGACTGAAGTCGTTCTTCGGTCAGAGTATCTGGAGGTCCTGTGTTCGATCCACAGAATTCGCAATTTTTTCTTTTTCGGGTTTTTTTTCCATTTTTTTCCCATTTTTTGTCACTCCCGCCTTATCTACAGTATCAAATCTTTCGTAATGCAATCAATTATATACCTTTCTACCAATGAATAACATGCTGGTTTTCAGGGAGATCAAAGGCTCCGGTGGTCCGTCTCCATCTCCAGAACCTGATGACGCCATCTGAAATACCAGCAAAGTATCGATCGTGTGGATAGCTGAGATCGGTAGCCATTTTCTTCTGCTTGTAGCACGTTCGAGTAGACAAGTCAAACACCATATCGGGGAAAGAAACCAAACTGACTAACCTCTGTAGTTTGTCTTGCCGTTGTAACAATTTAGGGCCCGTAGGAAAGCCGTGTGTATGACAGGAAATACGCCAATCTGCCCTCATTCGGATACTAGCGAATCCATAGTCGTCCATGTGCTCAAGGTCAACCTGGTAAGGAACCAAAGTATTGTGCTGAAAGTGCCAAAGTAGGCCATTGTGAAGAGCAAACTTCTCCCAGTGGTCTCCTCCAAACAGCCCATTGGTGGTTGCAAGAACAGTAGTCAGCCCCCGAGTCTGGTGGTTGATGTAGTAGATCCTCTGACTGCTTGTAGTTGCCTGTGTGATGAATGTTGAGTCGTGAAACTGGGTGATCATATACGCCCCTATCATGGAGAAGGAGAATCTCTTGTCGACCTGCAGTTGGCCGTTTTTGAGGGGCACCATGATGAACACATGTCCTGTGACAAACAAAACTTCTTTATTGTTCACATGTTCAGTAACATGAATAGTTCCTTCGGGTACAGGCACCAGTGTTCCCAGATAGTCGTAATAGGTCTGCCCTGTGGGATCGTCCCGAACGACCTTGTTGACAAAAATGGGTTCAGCAACTGGCTTGATTTCCAGAGTTGATAGATTGACAGAAACCTGGCCGCCAAATACTCCGGTGTTGGAGTTGGTGATTATCATCTTGTTTCCCTCTAGATATTCACCTTCAGCAACTGGCCTATGATGAATCGCTTCAAAGTCAGGAGCATAAGGAAACTGGTAGGTAGTATCAATCTCGACAATGTCGTCTTCCGGAGACTTAGGGATCATAAATCGAGGAGGTTGAAGGACCCTACCCTGGGCCATGTTTCCAAACACGTGCTCCCACGGTCCCTTTTCATGGTAAAAGAGGCCCTCGATAGACCAAGGTCCTAGCGGAGGGTGAGTGGTGCGAACCCGAGCACAAAAGACATATGCAAGTTCACCCCAAGTCTCTATTTCAACTCCGTCTTCCTTTATACGCAGCCAGGGGCATCTGGCTAGCAGCTTCTGCTTGAGTAAGCTCTCGGAGAACTGATACATGTCTCGAAACGAACGACATGTTTGGCTGAGAACAACACACGTCTCAACAGAAGAGTGTCTGAATATCATTTCGATAATCTCGTTTGGTAGGTTCATTTTTTGCTTAAATCGACAACATCTCTGATCTGTCCTGTTTTATATATTTACTGCCCTAGATCGCCATGCAAGCCTGAGCCATACATTAGAGTCATGTTTATGGAAAGTGCAGAATAGGAATGGAATGGGCTAAAAAGTCAGAAGTAGATGTTACTAATACCATTGAAATCGATGAAAGTGAAAGAATACAGTGATACCTATTACAACTGGTGCTCTAGTATATACTACTATGTCGAGCTCCAAACCCATAAGTAGTTCCTCGGATGGACTCAACTTTATGGAATGAGAAGACACACTCAAGGACTAAAAAAAAAACGGTCATTATACCCATGCAATACTGTATAAAAGGCTTTGGTGTAGCCATGATTATTTTACCACTCGTCAACCAAACGACTCCTCAATGACAGCGCTAACACCAGAGTGTATGATATGTTACGGGGAGATCCACGCACGATCAATGCTGCAAGGTATCCCGTTCCACTCATTTTGCTCCTCTACTTGTGTTTTCGGTTCATTCAACAACGTCAGTTATTTACATATGTACATTTATTTCTCCTCCTTATCCTTACCATCCTTGGAGTCGTCCTTCTTCTCCTCCTCATCGTCCTTCTTGACTTCGTTCTCGTCCTTCTCAATCTCCTTGGCCTCTGACTGAGCCTTGTCGGCCATCTTGACCTCCTTGTTGTCGAGGTACTTGTCAAAAGCGTCGTTCTTCTCGGACCACGGCCGCTTGCCCAGAAGTCGGATCATGTCTTCTCGAGTGATGACTTCCTTCTTCAGCAGCTCCTCAGCCACCAGGTCCATCTCCTTGGACTTGGATCTGATCAGCTCGTGGCACTTTGTGTGAGCCTCGGAGATGATTCGTCGAATCTCGTGATCAATCACGTTGGCAGTTTCCTCGGAGTAGGGCTTGTTGAATCCGTCCTCGGCAACCTCAAAGTTGACGGGACCAATCTTGGGAGACATGCCCAAGCTGGTGACCATGGAGGTGGCATACTGTGTCACCTTTCGCAGATCGTCGGCGGCTCCGTTGGTGATGTCACCAAAGTAAATCTCCTCAGAAACTCGACCACCGAGAGTCATGACAAGCTGGTCGGTGATCTGGGCCTCAGAAAGCAGGTTGAGATCCGGAGGAAGGTACTGGGCGTATCCAAGAGCCTTTCCTCGGGGGATGATGGAGACCTTAAGAAGAGGATGGGCATGCTCGAGGAACCAACCGCAGATGGCGTGTCCAGCCTCGTGGTAGGCAATGGTCTTCTTCTCATCGGGCGTGAAAACCATGGTCTTCTTTTCCAGACCAGCAATGACTCGCTCAATGGCCTGCTCAAAATGCTTGATATCAACAGAGTCGGCGTCGGCACGGGCTGCAATCAGAGCAGCCTCGTTACATACGTTGGCAACGTTGGCGCCAGAGAAACCGGGAGTCAGGGCAGCCAGTCGAGAGGCTAGATCCTCTCGGTCCAGATCGGTAACAATCTTCTGGAGATGCACCATAAAGACAGCCTTTCGGCCCTCGACAGTGGGGTTGTCGATGGAAATGTGTCGGTCGAATCGGCCAGGTCGCAGAAGAGCAGGATCAAGAACATCAGGTCGGTTAGTACCGGCAAGAACAACGACGTGGTCAGAGGACTCGAAACCGTCCATCTCAACAAGAAGCTGGTTCAGAGTAGCTTCTCGCTCATCGTTACCTCCACCTCGCGTAGCATCTCCTCGAGCCTTTCCAATGGCGTCAATCTCATCGATGAAGACAATAGAGGGGGCCATCTGACGGGCCTGCTTGAACAGATCACGCACTCGGGAGGCTCCAACACCAACAAACATTTCCATAAACTCGGATCCGGACACAGACAGGAAGGGCACTCCGGCCTCACCAGCAGTGGCCTTGGCAACAAGGGTCTTACCGGTACCCGGAGGTCCGGACAAGATAGCTCCACGAGGGATCTTGGCACCAAGCTTCTCGTACTTCTTGGGGTCCTTGAGGAAGTTAACAAACTCCATGATCTCGACCTTGGCCTCGTCCATACCAGCGACATCGGAGAAGTTAGTCTTGACATCGGTCTCCTTGTTGAACAGCTTGGCCTTGGACTTACCCATACCGAATAGTCCTCCTCCTCCTCCGGGGCCTCCCTTACCGCCCTGTCTTCCCAGACGCGAGATGAAGAAGAAACCGGCAAGCATGAGGATAGTGGGGATCAGGGGAAGAAGAGTTCCGAGCAGAGAAGATCGTCGAACGTAGTGGATAGGGATTCGGTCAGCAGCAGCGATGTGGAGGGCGTCCTGGGCCTCCTCCATTCGTCGCTCGAAGGACTCGACAGATCCAATGGCAAACTCCACAATGGAGGTGGTGGTTCCGTTGGGCTGCTGCACGGGGGAGGTGAGCTCAGCCACAACCCGCTGGCCGTTCTCGACAGTCATCTTCTTGACCATGCCCTTTTCCAAATAGCCACTCTGGAACTCCTGCCACGACAGCTTGGGGCCGCTGTTAGAAGGAGAAGACAGATACCACGACAGAAGAGCAAACACAAGCAGGTTAGTCAGGATCGATTCGCCCATGGGCAGGTTGGGCTTCTTAGGATCCTTGCCGTCGCCACCCTGGCCTCCCTGGTTGTTGTTACCGCCCTCCTGGCGGTGGTTCTGCCACCACATTCCTCCTGGGGCGTTTTTGTCGTCCTTCTCTTTCTTGTCGTTTTGTGGTTTGTTGAAGACCCAGTTTCGAAGCAAGGAAGAAGATGTCTGAAAGCTGAAGAGCCGCCGTTGGGCCACGGGCAGTGTATGAGCCCGCGTGGCAACTCGCAAACCCACTCGTAGCGTCCGTAACGACACGATGCTGGGGTTCATTGTGATGTGTATAGAGAAGAGTGTAGCTGGGTGCAAATAAGTAGGTTTAAGTTGGTGAGTAAGCACTCCTCGGGCGAAGCGAGAGGTGGGGAGAAATGGGGGTTGCAGATATAGTAGAAAGCAACTGACTGAATATTCGGAATCTTCACACTTGTTTATACAGATGTGGGTCGTGACTTTTTCAAATTTCGACCACAACCACCATCTTATACTCTCCCCTAAGGTTCTCCTTATATTTCAACCAGAGCTAATCATACCACCAGTAGAGAAGAGTGATGACTAATTACGACCAAAAATACAAACCAAACAACCTTCTAGAGCACACATACTCCCTCACTCTCTCAAACGCCACTCTCAACCCCCTTTAATCCAACCAATCCAGCCAATCTTTGCTGTGGAAGCTTCCTGATCCCTCCAGACTGATAATATGCATCTCGGTGGCAAATCTCAGCTAGAAGAGTGACTCGAACAGTAAGAAGTCACGTGACAACTAGCTGGCACATGTTTTTACTACTTTTGCGACCCGTCCGTGAACTAAAAACCATTTGGATCACCGATCTTAAGCCCCGGAACCCCCCACCTTCTCCTCCGTCCTATCAGATTGTGGCACATTAAGGTTTGGACACCAGCCACATTTTTTGCAAACGTGGCGCAACAACCTAATTTTCCGAGGCTTACTTTGGTGGGAGAGTGAGCAGATTTAGCGTGATTATGTAAGCCGAGGAAGATGGAAGACAACGTTCCAGCATCTTTTCAGGAAGACTAGTTGAACATGAAGACGTTGCAAAGGGTGTTTAGATCGTGTAGTATTAATTGGAATGTGCTATTTCAACGTCTACTATGACCATATTTACACATTTTAGTTATATACTATGGCAGGTATCTTAGAGAGAACAAGATATCCATAGATGTGAGTTTCCAAGGATCATTTTGATACCAAGCATATCATCACTGTAATACTTACAGTACAGTACCCTCAGTACGAGTGGCTACTCATAGCATTATCTTGTGTTTAATATACATTGAAATGTAGAACTCGTTTAAGTAGCTACAGTATTCTGATGGTGGAGAAATCATGACAACTCGTGACTGTAAAACAGCATGAAAAGTAATAAATCGCAATTTAGGAGTACATTTTGCTATTAATCCTCCATTAGTAAGCCAATTGATACCGTCTACAAGCTCGTACACCCACACACACGTGCTAGGACTAGTGTTACTACTTGTGCTGTAAATTTTGCACCTCCATTTTTAGGTGCGCAACTATCGTCACCAACAACACGGTGTACAAGTAACCTGTACTGTACCTTGCAAATCTGTTTAGAAAATAAGCTTCTTTTATGTGGATATTTTGATCCCTATCGTATCAGATATATTATTATGATAGCAGGTGAATATTTTGCCGTTAAACGATCATTAACCACTGTATCTATCACATTACTCAAAATTGTAGCCATATGATGGAAATTACCTGTTTTCTAACCACCTCCATCTTCCTCCACCTGCCCCTTACAACGTCATATCACCTTAACCTTGCATAACCTCTCCACGTACAGTACTGTACAGAACAAGAACATCTTCACGACTCGACCGAAATGGATATTTTAGAAGACACGACGGAAGAAAGCAACTACTCTTCGATCCCCACGACGCCGCGGATCAACAAGAAAAAAGAACGGCCCTCGTCCACCTACTCAAACCTCCGATTGTCCATCTATGGAGAAGACGACAAGGGACTACTACCGGCTCCAGTCACCTCCGGCTCCTCCACAAACTACTCTGCAGGTCTACCGTCTCTCGCGCAGCTCGCAGACCTACCCACAGCCCCACCACCTCAATGGACCCAAGCAGGAATGACAGGATCGCCCAGTAGAGCCTCATTTCGTGCACCATCACCTACGCGCAACAGCCCCCTAATGCCTCCTCGATCGAGATCTCCCATGCGATCACAGAGTCCCCAACGGCCACAGAGCGGTATCTGGGACGGCAAATTCGACCCTCGAGCCGACTCAAACGGCTTCTTGACCCCCAACAATACCAATGCAACAACCAACACAGCAAACAATTCCACAACTAGCGTCAACAATGCCAACCCTTTCAATTTTGAACAGACCACATACTCGCTGTCACCGCCGGTCAAGCCGTCGCAACGACGAGGTCACAGATACAAACACTCCTCGGTGTCAATCAACTTCTTCGAGGAGCCAAATAAAGCGCCCTTGGCCATCCCGAAATCGCACCCCATCCCTAACGCAAAAGAGGCGCTGCAGTCCATGTCACGTGACCAGCGTGCTCGTATGTGCTGGTCTGGCGTTCATCTGCTGGCGGCGTTTGTCATCTTTTCTCTATCATCGCATGACTACACTGCGTTGGCTGCTTTGGCGCATCTTGTGCTGTATGATGCTCTGGGAGCTACTCTTACAGCTGCAGTCGATATTTTAGGTAACTTTGAGGTGTGGAAGAAGTCGTCGATCCACCATCCCTTTGGTCTTCAGCGAGCTGAGGTTCTGGCTGGTTTTGCGCTTTCCGTCGCTCTCATTTTCATGGGTGGAGATCTCCTTTCTCACTCTGTAGAGACTGTGGTTGAGGTGTTCTACGATGCGGACCATGTAGTGCACGATCACAATTCTGATATGACATCTGTGCCCCATGCTGACGACCATGGTCACAGAAACACCCATGGACATGGTCATGGGCATAGCAAGGATGGAACCTCTGTGCTTTCAGGAACCGATCTCAGCATCACCATTCTTGCTCTTCTGGTGACCGTCATTTCTGCCTACGGATTGAAGAACCATCAGCGAATCGGAAAAGCTATGCGACACAACACTCTTGCCCAGCTTCCTCTTCCCTCTTTCCTTTCCAACCCTTCGCATTTGATGACCATCACCTCTTCGCTGGCTATTATTTCTTACCTTCTCTTCCCCGGGTCTGGCTCTGAGGTTCTCGATTCCATTGTCACTCCTATCATTGCACTTTCAATGTGCTACGTTGGTTGGCAGCTGGCCAAGTCCCTTGGAGGAATGCTCATCATGTCGTTTCCCGGTGTTAACCGAATCTCTGATATTGAACAGGCCATTCTGGCTGAGAACCTTGTCAAGTCCGTCTCCGACGTGTCGTTCTGGCAGGTTCACCACAACCTGTGTCTCGTCAGTATGCGGATAGAGATGAACCAGGCTTCCAGTATGGAGGAGCAGGCTCTCAAGGCACGCGCTGCTGAGATTGCAAAGAACATCCTCACGCCGGACTACGAGGATATGCTGGATCAAGTGAGGTGGGAAACCACGATTGATATCACCAGATAGTTGGCTGAGCAAACTATCGCATCAGAGCTACCGTTGAAGGATTGAAATCACAGGAATCACGAGGAACTCGATGTAAATGGAGTAGTTTGACTGCTCCTTGCCTCCACATAGCTCACAATTGTAGTGTATAGAGCCCAAGGTACAGGTGCTGTACTTTAAGGACACACTACTTAATAGATTCATACCATAGAGGGTGTAATTATCGGTAGGTGTGATAGCAGATGAGCCATCTGACTATTGTAGGTACTGTACATACTGTACATATTATCTCTTCGCGTAGAAAACGCGACCTGATGCACTTTGTTTTTTGTTGTAAGCCGCGTCATGGTAGTTTTATGTGGGAGACCACTTGTGTTTTACAAGCACAGTACGAGCACAGTATGTACAGTTCATGGTTGCAATTAAATAATGGTGAGATCTGTGATATGTGATAAGGGCGCTCCTTCTGTCAATCCAGTTCTCACAGACTTCAGACACCTCGGGCAGCTATTTTTGGTGCTCTCTTCTCACTGTCTGTATGTTCACCCCAATCACGGATCACAACTGGATGTCGCATATGTTTCGGAGGTACTGTACTTGTATACCTGAGTGCCTTTTGCACGCACCGGAGCTTTCTAGAAGCCTGGCTCCACAATCGAACCACACGGCGGGAAAACGTGATCCACTTATGGGACAATTGTCTTCAAAAATAGATTGACTTTGGAGGTGCTTTTTGGCGGCACTTCACGTAGCCGTTGAACTTTACCGTGGGGCAGGAGCGGGCTGTAAAAGGGATAGTTTTGGGCCTAGAAGAACTGAAAAACAGCAGGGGACCTCGCGGGAGAAGGAAAAATCCAATGGTAACTTTAGATTTTACAATATCAGCCACCTTTTCAAAAAAAATCGGTACTCTCACCCCCTCCACCGGACTCCGAAACCTCCGACCCAACCTTAACAGAAGCCTCGGCTCATGCACAGAGCTGCAAGGTCTATCTCTGACCATCATTGGAGTCCACCTCTCAGCACGCAGACCTTGCCCCGAAGATCAGATGGGCAAAGCACCCACATGTGAGACAGCCCATGGATCGGAGATGGCGAAGCAACGTCAGAAAACTGAATAACAGAGTATCGGGACACCAGAGCAAAGGACACCAGAGCAACCAAGCAGATGCCAACATGTACCCCTGTATCGTGCTCGTACTCGTACTGTACTGTACGACGTACAATGGGTCTGGTGAGCAGAATTTGTTCACGATTGTGACGTTTGACATATGTGTGTATGTACTGTACTCAAGGTACCGGTATAATAGTTGCACCGATGGTCATGTACTTGCGATGGACAGTTGAGGTACTGTATTACTCGGACTGATACTGAGAACAGCCTTAGTGAAACGCCGTCGCTCCACGGAGACAAGTTGAACCGCTGCCGCGACGGACTAATCCCAATTCAGCAGTGAAGATTGATTGTCGGACGAGTCTGTTAGGATTCTCCTTCAACACGGCTACAGTAGTAGAGCTAAACAGAGTGTACGAGATGAGCTAAAGTAAGGCACAATACGAGTATGTGCCTGGATCGTACCTGGACACACTAGCGCTGTTTTGGTACTGATACTGCGTACAAGTGAAGACTGTCACCATGTCAGTTTCCCTGTATAACCACTGATCTGGCCAACAAGTGTCGACAAGTGTCAACAAGTGTCAACAACGCCCTTGTCCACTTCTACAGCAACATTATGGGCTGTTATTTTGAAACCCAAAAGAGACATCGACATCAAAAAAGAAGAAAAAGCAAAATGCGAAAAAGATTTGGGTGAGCGGGAGGAAAGTCAAGTGACGGAGATGACGAAGAGAGCCGCTGAGGTCGATGGATAACACCAATATGCGAGCTATTTCGGACCTAGATTCGATGGAAAAATACCAGCATATACTGGTCCGAGGGAATACACACATCCTGGACCTTCCCCTCCGCTTGTTTTTGCTCTCTTCATCACTGCCAAATGCATCCGAACATGCCTTTTTAACTTGATACGGCTAAACCTAGAGTACCCTTTATATTTGCTCGCGGGTTGGAACAGAGTGATAATTGAGGGAGTGCTGGCAAGTGCCATAGACGGAATATTGGCTGATTATAACTGATTGAAGCTCCGCAATTCTCGGAAAGCAACACCCATCTCTCTAGCACAATTACTCATCTACCCATGTTGGCAACGTTTTGAACAACCTACAGATGGTCCTGCAGATTCCGAAACGCAAAATCAAGTGGGTGTGGACACCATAAAGAATACAAGACCATCAAAACTACACATGTGGAAACCTACAAGCGTGAAAATTGTGGTAGAACTTTACTTTTTCCCCTATCTCGTCTGCAGCGCCTTGTAGCTCGCCTTCAATTTGCCTCCTTGTGAATTAACGTTGGGGTGGAAATCTTGGCCCTGACATGGGGACTCGCCATTTTTCGCTGGGGGAGGACAAGATACAAAGTACAAGTACAGTTAATCGAATCATCCACCCTCATCCAACCATTAATATACCTCGTCATTTCTCTGTCGGCTCTAGATCGTCCACAATCCCTTGCTAAAATAGCCACACAATGGAAACATGCATGCATGTCCCTCTATCGTACCTCGGGTGAGTCAAAAAAAAAAAAAAAAAAGAGGAAAATCCAGGATGCACGATCGGTGTTTGCATGAACTGTGTTTAGCTTGTCATGTACAAGTACAGGACCGGGAGGTATATAGTCGAGAGCGTCATCTTTCTTTGGTGTAACTGACAACTTCTGTATCAACAGACTTTACTATCGTACCATGACAGATCCTGTACCGATCACGCAGGATCCGACCATCTACTCGAGTCAGCAAGACGCCGAGATCCGGTCGTTGGCCGAGTCCATTCACTCACAGCATTCCAACAATTCCAACAACTCCACAGAGCTTACCAACCCGTATGTCGATACCTCTGATCCAGAGCTCGATCCCTGGAGCGGCCAGTTCAACAGTCGGAAATGGTCCAGGACAATTTTGGGTCTGAAACGACGATATGGCACCTCCAAGGAGATCACTGCCGGCGTGTCTTTCAAAAACCTCGGCGCCTATGGATATGGTGGAGGAGCCGATTACCAGAAGACTGTGGCCAACGCAGTGCTAGGTCTGGAGGGCGTTGTGCGTACTCTTTTCCATCTGGAGAAGAAGGAAGATAAGGTGCAGATTCTCTCTGACTTCAACGGTGTGCTATGGCCTGGGGAGACCTGTGTTGTCCTTGGACGACCTGGTTCTGGATGTACGACTCTGCTAAAGAGTATTGCTTGCGAGACGTACGGATTTCAGCTCGACAAAGAGACTGAATGGAATTATCAGGGTGAGTATGGGATTAACAAAGACTGAGTTAAAGCTCGGGCAAGTGGGGTTTGAAAGTGTGTTGATATTTACAATGTTGAGATGTGCTGATTATATCATTCCAACCACCTTAGCGAGTGAGAAGAATGAGATAAACTGGAACTTGGAGTGTAACGTTCAACACTCATGAACATTCTTTTCATTGAAGTTGGTACAACACCTCAATTAGCTGCCAGACCGCTCTACATTCACTCAATGGATGCTCGTTAATACCTACAGACGACTTTCCATACTGTACTCGAACCATACTAACATAGGCATTCCCCGAAAAATCATGCAGAAAACCTGCCGTGGTGAAATCGTGTACAACGCAGAAGTTGACGTGCATTTCCCTCATCTCACAGTCGGAGACACCCTCATGTTCGCCTCTCTGGCCCGAACTCCCCAGAACCGATTCGATGGAGTCACCCGAGAACAGTATGCAAAGCATACTCGAGACGTGACCATGGCCTCTCTGGGTCTGTCTCACACTCTCGACACCAAGGTTGGAAATGACTTTGTGCGAGGTGTTTCTGGAGGAGAGCGAAAGCGAGTCTCTATCGCCGAGAGTATTGTCTGTGGATCGCCTCTGCAGTGCTGGGACAACAGTACTCGAGGTCTCGATGCTGCTACTGCCACCGAGTTTCTGCGATGGCTGCGTCACTCAGCCGAGCTCACTGGCGCCTCCATGTTTGTGTCTCTCTACCAGGCCTCCCAGGAAGCCTACGAACTCTTTGACAAGGTGACCGTTCTCTACGAGGGTCAGCAGATCTACTTTGGTCCCGGTGAGCAAGCCAAGCAATACTTTGAAGAGATGGGATTCGAATGTCCTCATCGACAGACAACCGGAGACTTCCTCACATCTATTACCTCTCCTGCAGAGCGAATTGTCGCTCCTGGCTTTGAGGGGAAGACCCCTCGAACTGCATCCGAATTTGCTGAGCGATGGAGACAGTCCCAGGCCTATGCCAACCTTCAGGAGGAGATTGAGCGATTCAACACCGAGTTTCCCGTGGGAGGAAACCGAGTTGCCGATATCATGGAGCTCAAACAGGAGAAGCAGAGTGACCATATCAAGGTGTCTTCTCCCTACACAATCTCCATCCCCATGCAGGTCAAGCTGTGCTTGACCCGAGGCTTCCAAAGACTCAGAGGCGATCTCAGTATGGCTCTGACCACTGTCTTGGGTAACTTTGTCGTTGCTCTCATTCTCTCGTCTATGTTCTACAACATGCCCGAAGACACATCGTCCTTCTTTTCCCGAGGAGCTCTTCTATTCTTTGCCATGTTGATGAACGCCATGTCTTCTGTTCTTGAAATCATTGTCCTTTACGAACTTCGTCCCATTGTGGAAAAGCACCAGAGATACGCCATGTACCACCCCTTCTGTGAAGCGTTAGCGTCAATTATCTGCGACTTCCCCACCAAATTCCTCACCATGCTTTGTGTCAACGTGACTCTTTACTTCATGTCCAACCTGCGACGAGAAGCCGGTCCTTTTTTCATCTTCTTCCTCTTCACACTCCTATGTGTTTTGGCCATGAGTATGATTTTCCGAACCATTGCAGCTGTCACCAAAACTCTTCAGCAGGCCCTTGCTCCCGCAGCTGTCATTATTCTCGCCCTTATCATCTACACAGGCTTCACTCTCCCCATTAGCTACATGCGAGGATGGGCACGGTGGATCAACTATATTGACCCGATTGCCTACGGCTTTGAAGCGGTCATGGTCAACGAGTTCCGAAACAGAGAATTCCCTTGTGCCCTTTTCATCCCACAGCAGTCCACATACGACCAGCTGGGATCTCCTTACCAGGGCTGTATGGCCGTTGGAGCAAAGCCTGGAGAGCGTTTTGTCAACGGAGACCGGTACTTGGAAATGGCCTTTGATTACTCGCAGGCTCACTTGTGGCGAAACCTGGGTATCATGTTTGGCTTCATTCTCTTCTTTGCGTTCACCTACCTGACTGCCGTCGAGTTCATCCAGTCTGCCAAATCCAAGGGTGAGGTTCTGGTGTTCCTGCGATCTTCTCTCAAGCAGCGAAAGAAGCGAGCTCATCTGATGGATGTCGAGGCCAATGCTGAGAAGGTTGGTGCAGCTCAGGATAGAGAGATTCTTGTTCAGCAGGAGGAGGGTCAGCAGGAAGAGACTTCCTCGTGTACCCCCTCCGATTCTACCCCCAAGGATATCTTCCAATGGAAGGATGTGTGCTACGACATCAAGGTAAAGGGCGGAGAAAAGAGACTACTGGATAACGTGGACGGATGGGTCAAGCCAGGTACTCTAACAGCCCTCATGGGCTGCTCTGGAGCCGGTAAAACCACTCTTCTGGATGTTCTGGCTGACCGAAAGGCCACTGGTGTGATTACTGGAGACATGCGAGTCAACGGACAGAAGCGGGACGCCTCTTTCCAGAGAAAGACAGGTTACGTGCAACAGCAGGATCTCCATACTGCTACTTCCACCGTTCGTGAAGCTCTCGAGTTTTCTGCTCTTCTGCGACAACCTTCCAATGTGCCCAAGGCCGAGAAGATTGCCTATGTTGACGAAGTCATTGATATTCTGGAGATGCAGGCCTATGCTGATGCTGTTGTCGGTGTCCCCGGTGAAGGTCTCAACGTTGAGCAGCGAAAGCGACTAACTATCGGTGTAGAGCTTGCTGCCAAGCCTGAACTCCTGCTGTTCCTTGATGAGCCCACTTCCGGTCTTGACTCCCAGACTGCCTGGTCAATCATCTGTCTGCTGAAGAAACTAGCCAACCGAGGCCAGGCTATTCTGTGTACTATTCATCAGCCCTCTGCCATTCTCTTCCAAGAGTTTGACCGTCTTCTGTTCATGACTCTGGGAGGTAAGACTGTTTACTACGGAGATATCGGAGCCAACTCGTCTGCATTGATCAACTACTTCGAGTCCAAGGGTGCCGATCCTTGTCCTGAAGAGGCTAACCCTGCTGAATGGATGCTTGCTGCTATTGGAGCTGCCCCCGGAAGTATTGCCAAGCACGATTGGGCTGTAGTCTGGAACGAGAGTGAAGAGCGAGCCCGAGAGCGAGATCTGCTTGATAAGATGGCCGAGGAGCTTGCTGCTCAGAGTACTCATGATGAGAAGAACGAGCTGGTAACCTCCAAGAGCGTCGGAAGCTCCCAGACCTCCTCTTCGTCATACTCTGCCAAGTCCCAGTACGCCACATCTCAGGCTACTCAGCTGTACTACCTTACCAAGCGACTGTGGACCTACTACTGGCGATCTCCCCGATATATCTGGTCCAAGCTACTCATGTCCATTGCCTCTGCCCTGTTTATTGGTTTCTCTTACTACAAGGCGTCACAAGACATCCAGGGTCTCCAGAACCAGATGTTTGCCTTCTTCATGCTTTTCCTCATCTTCGTCATCATCATGGTCCAGATTCTGCCCCATTTCGTGGCCCAGCGAGAACTCTACGAGGCGCGAGAGCGATCTTCCATGGCTTATTCGTGGCAGGCTTTCATGGGCTCTAACATCCTCGTCGAGCTTCCCTGGCAGACTCTGGTGGCAGTTCTTGTCTTCTTCTGCTTTTACTACCCCATTGGCCTGCAGAATAACGCTACTGGCCATCTTGGCGAACGAGGAGCCCTCTTCTTCCTCTTGCTCTGGTCCTTCTACGTCTACAACTCCACTTTTGCTCACATGATGGGAGCCGCCTTCGAGAACAAGGAGAACGCAGCCACCATTGGTTACCTGCTCTTTGCTCTCTGTCTGATCTTCTGTGGTGTTCTGGCCACCAAGGAGGACATGCCCCACTTCTGGATCTTCATGTACCGAGTGTCTCCGCTGACTTACCTCATTTCCGGCCTCCTCAGTGCAGGTGTCGGAGAGACCAGAGTTGAGTGCACCGATAACGAGCTTGTCCTGTTCAAGCCCATGAACGGAACCAACTGTGGAAAATACATGCATCCGTTCATGGAGGGTCTTGGACACACAGACATGCCCATGGGCTATCTGGTCGACCCATCCGCCACCGACATGTGTGGATATTGCCCCATTTCCAACACCAACGGCTACCTTGACCAGATTGATGTCAAGTACAGTCAGCGATGGCGAAACTATGGCATTCTGTTTGCCTACCCTGCCTTCAACGTCTTTATGGCTTTTGCTTTCTACTATATCTTCCGAGTCCCCAAAAAGTCTCGAAAGCAGAAGGCCTAGGCACTTTCATCCCATTCTTTAATTAATTTTATTCACATATTAATCGACATTTTAATTCGTACAAGTATTTGCTTCTCTTCTGTATTCTGCGCGGTGTGTGTGCGTACATACATCCTGTACTTGTCAGTTCAAAACTCGCTTATTACGTCAAAACTGTGGCTCAATTAAATTAATTTCGTATTTTTTTGACGAATTGATCTCAAAAAATTGAATCTGAACGCATTCTATAGTGTCGTCCAATACCCAAAAAATTTTTGCCTATTACCAGAGTCGAACTGGTGCTCTTCTCATGTCGCATTTGTGATACGAGTGAG
This sequence comes from Yarrowia lipolytica, assembly GCF_001761485.1. Classification (NCBI taxonomy): domain Eukaryota; kingdom Fungi; phylum Ascomycota; class Dipodascomycetes; order Dipodascales; genus Yarrowia; species Yarrowia lipolytica. The sequence goes on along the minus strand of NC_090771.1, from coordinate 386,792 downwards.
ACGCCTTAGCCACTTGGCCAAACAGGCTGGCTGTAAGGTTTCGGGAAAAGAAACCCTCTACACTGCAACAGACAAGTCACGTGACCTAAATTTTTTGATGGCATATAATGACATCCTAGTGTGCGATGTTGGTTCGGAAAAAATAAGAATATGGTTAAGAAAGAGCCAATAATACAGTGGAATGGTTTTAAAAAAGGCTAGGCTATTGGATCATGTTGAAGGGTTAGTTTCGTCAAATGTGGAGGAATAGGGCACACAACAGGCTGCTATGGAACGGAGATACGAAATGGGGACTTATTAGATCCGTTCATGGAAATACCATTGACATATTATGAGAGATTTATGGCCAGCAACCGTTTATTTCTGCGAAGACGTTGACAATAATGTTTCTTGAATATTTTGTCAGGCTTGAAATAAGCTTAACAATACTTCAGTATTAAACGGAATATTACTTGTGTAAGCGTACATTCATTTCAAAGGTTATTCTTTCACAGCAAAGTTATAATTAAATGAATGTATATGCAGAAAAAAAAAAAAAAAAACTTGGTTGAAATATGTTCTAGTTAGCCTTGGACAATCAATCTGCACATTACTCTCTTACTGTACGTGAGAGACCAACATACAATTGTTACACTACATCTGGTCAAATATTTACTGGATCCCATACACCATTGCCTATGTGCCTGGCAGTCACACACCCATCTATATAATTACTTCGTTCGTCCCATTATGTAATGTACATTTTACACGTCTCTATGGCGATTCTATTCCTCTGGTGGCTCAAAAATCTCGTCTTCGATTTGGTACCAGTCTAGCTTGTGATAATTCAGCCTACACTGTTCCACATAGCTGGGCCAGTTTTTGTTCCTCGATTTGGACAGTTCATCTCGGACTTTTTCCATCAGACAATAGCTGCCTCTTCCTGGCACCACCAGACACGACTGCGCAAAGTTGTCGTTGCACCGCCAGACACAGTCTTCATTGGACGCCATGGCTAGTGTCTGTTTAGTCAGCGAGTCGAGCGGATTGAGATCGTTTTGCTTGGCTTTGATTTCACCAAACGGAGTGGATCCCGAGTTGTTGATAAGCAAACAAAGCATCTTGTCGCTCTGGGAACAGAGCCACAAAGAGAGAACCACGGGAGTGCTCGCCATGTGCGAAACTGCGTTCCAGCCCTCGGGAGCCTCGCATCCTTCCTTTATCGTGACAAGAGTGCCTGTAGTGTTCTGGACCGGGATCCAAGGAGGCACATAGCACGACTCCGTGTCGTCAATCACAAACGTGTGAAACCGGGCCTGGAAAAGCAGCTCACTGTTCACGTCTCCAATGTAGAACTGTGAGAAGTCGAAATTGGCCACCATATCGGATTGCCGGGGAACATAGAGCCATAGTCCTAGCAAGCAGAAACATAGAATCACAGCTCGAATCGGCGCAATGTATTGTCGCATATGTCGGACAACTGAGCTCATTTCATTGTAATTGAATGGATGGTCGTACGGCAAGGAGGAAAAAACCTACCGGGCAGGGCCCACCCACCCTAACGGCTGTCTAAAGTCAAATGTTTATCTCTTGACTGTGGCGACCTGAGCAGGCATCTGAGATGCATTAAACAGCAATTGAGAACACAGGACGTCGCCAACGCGATAAATAGACCTTTCAATCACGTGAATCAACTGCAGATCACGTGAGTTATCAATCAAACCATCCGATTAATCTTCTCCACCTTTTAAACGGCGAACCATAGTTGCGCCATTTGCTCCATGTTCTTACAGTTTGGTCAGAGTCAAGGTTTAATGCCTAACGCCGTACAGTACCACACATGCATGCACAACCACGAAGCGAGGCTCTTGCATACAATACAAGTAGACATGATGAAGCGCTCAAAAGACCAGACCTTATACGGCTTGTGTTTGGTTTTGTAGCGGGCTTGACAGGCTGAAATTAACAAAGTACTAACAAAACAGGGCCAAGCTGCGTCCGAAGGAACCTCAGTTATACAAGATTGGTAAACAAGGCACCGGTGAAGCTCGTAATCTGAAACACCATGACCACAACGCATATATCTACTTTTGGATACGAATGATACTACGGTAAATGCCAGTGGAGTCTCATATGTGGCTGAGAACATCAAGTCAAGATCACAGAGAACATTCCCCACACAGTGACAAGGCGGTACAATACTACCACAAGCACATTACCAGTAGCTACTATGAGTGACACCTGTAACAATGCAAAATACCGTCCTATTCAAGTCTGGTACTTGTACTTTTGGGGCCCAACCCACAGCAATCTATCAAATGCATTATCATTAGCCACGATTATATAGCTACAATTTAGACCCCTCTGCCATGCTTCCCCTGCCATGACCTGAATCATTCTTGTGACCTAATGGTCCAACACCCCAATTTGGCGCAGATTGGCAATCGATCGCATCTTCCGGTTGATCGAGTTGGGGGCAGGAAACTCCTGAGGTTCGCCTGCGAGAGGACCATCGGTGTGGAACAGCAGAGGCCGGTAGCTCTCGTCCTGGTCCATGACCGACGAGTTTCGGAACTTTTCAATGAGGCATTCCTTGCCCTGAGTGCTAAGTTAGTTTTACGTCCGTGGTATAAAGCGGGTATCGCTAGATGGGGAATCACAGCAAAGTATACTCATATGTTGGCGTAGGTGAGATCGCAGATTTTTCCCGAGTTGAATGAGCCCCACTTTTTGCTGCATCGCTCGTTGGCAAACTTGATGATATGGTTGGGCGATACAAAAGAGATGAAGGCGTACCCCACGCTGTGTTAGTTAAAACCTGTCGGCAAGTTACGGACTGGGTGAATGCTCACTTGCAACGGTTCCGGAAGTCCATCCGGAGATAGAGGAAGTCGTATGTTCCCTTGGACGTCTCGTCGACCCAGTCCTGAAGCATCTTCTGGGTGAACTTGTTGGGGATGTTTCGGATCATGAGAGTGGTGCGGGTATCCAGCCCATTGGCAACTCGGTTGAGGTCAATGGTGTTTTTGCGGGGCACGACGGCCATGGTGACGATGTTCTTCTCGCGTTGGGCATCCTTTCTCGAGGTTGACGACTGTTTCATGAGGTCGGTGTCGATGCGGAGGGCGTCGTAAGCCCGAGTAGAGAGGTAGTACTCGAGCATGAGATCGCCAGTGTCAGGGCAGGTGTCGATCCGGTTGACCTCCCCGACGAGAGCATACCAATTGTACTCCTGGGGCTTGCAGGTCACGGTCCCTTCGTGGACACGGACGCCCACTTTCCCCAGAGCTTTAACGACCGTGTCGTCCACAGGCTGATAGACACATGATCTGTGTCCTCCAAAGCGGGAGAAGGCCAGCGCCGCGTGTCGGATGTCTGGGAAGTAGACATTGAGCGTGTTCTTGGTGTAGGCCAGAATAACGTAGGATCCAAACTGTTGGAACACAGACCGAACGTGGTTGGTGAGTGGCGTATTGACTGTCAAGAATCTGGAGATGAAGGGTTTGTGTTCGTTCTCCTTGTTGTTGTTGGGCAGGGGGCCGCCGACCTTGATGCCCAGCGCCTTGGATCGCTTCTCAAACTCCGTCTTGAGGTCCACGTTTGTGTCCATTGAAAGAGCCTTAAAAGTGGTGGTTAAGAGTAAGAGTTTAGGATCGAGGAGTGCGAATCAAAAGGGGCCTGTAGGTTGGAGTGTGAGGGTCACAGGAGACGGAGGGTTGAGACACTGGCAAAATTACAACCAAAGTGGAAGAGAGCCCAAAAGCACCAGTACAAAAATATCGCCAGAACATTGTTTTCTATCCATCACAACTATTGTCCTCGACTTTAGTGTCACCACTCATGTCTTGTGGTTATGCGTAACCTGCCTTATCACGCTTATCGAACTTTATTTCAGTTGTCGTTGCGGGGACGAAGTCTACAAGTCGGTTGTTGGGCAGAATCTTATGAGACACATTGCGCATCACCGGACAGTGATTAGTGTACCCCCGGAGGGGTGAATACGGTGGCCTCGGTAGTTTCCACTATTGAGGGATTACTTCCCACACTGAGTGCGAATACAATTACCGGAGTACGAATACATACTGGGTGGTACAAGTCTGTCCAGTGCTCGTACAGTATGTACTGGTGCTCGTGCAATAGTCGTACAATAGACATGATCTGCTCCGACATGTTGGTCGAAACAACCGTATCACATTAAATCTGTTCATTAAAATTAAATTATTGCTGTGTCCAATGGAATATCCCCCTCTTCGTTATCTCATCCCTTGAGGCGGTCAAGCGGAGTTCTCATCCAGCTTCATTAGTCCTCAATCACCCGCTAAGAGTCCCTCACTGACAAATAGCCACACACAGCCGCCACCGACATAGATCGCCAACGGACTGCCGTATCATCTTACTGGTGTGCGGCTGGAACCTGTGCAGTTGGTGGTTGTGCAGTTGCAGGTTCCTTCTTCTCCGTGGAGGCCTTGGAATTGGGCCGAGACAGACTTCGTATCTTGGCCATAGACATTCTGGGACACTCGTCCTCCGGGGGCATCTTGGTGCCTCGAACAAACATAGGGATGCACATGGTGTATATTGTGTAGTAGTTTTGATGAATGTCCAAGTTGCACCGACCAAGCCATCTGTTTATATAAGTCGACGGATGTCTCAAAGGTGCATCTCGGTAGCGAGAAGATGCACGCACATGACTCAACCCAAAACCATCTACATCCAAGACGCATCCTTCGGACCAGCCTTTCCGGAAGAACGGGGTAAACTAAATGTAACCAATCATCTAGGTCGCCGCCCTTCTGCAGAGTCACAAGTGAGACACGCCTTCATCCCAAGCTCAGGCGATATTTCAGCGATCTGCGCATCCCAGATGCATTGCTTCCTGCTTTCAACCTCGCCGCATGTGGATGGGCTCCGGCAGAAGAGACGCAATGGATCCGATACCGCACTATTCCCTCCCTTTCTAGAAAAGGCTTCGTCGGACGAGCGGATCAACAAGGTCTCGTATGTGCGGCAGTCATGGCAATAACCCAAAAGGTACCGGTATCAGTGTGAATTGCAACTACATGCGCCCTGGTCTAGGCGCAGGGTGTACACGATTTTCACGCAGTATTACGGGCGGGTCTTTCATAAGGTAAATACTTGTCGTACACTGTACTGTACAGTACTGTATGTACTCGTACATAGGGGTGCTGCCCTCACGCAATGTCACTCTTCGAGTTTCTCGATATCTGGGACCGGACCAGCAGGGATAATGCTTTCTGGACCCTTGTCGTAATACAACTGTTTAATGTGCGAAAAATCAGTTGTGTCTCGGAATGCTGGAACCTGCCAGTACAGGTGTCTCAGCCAAAGATGGATCCAGGGGAAGTTATGGCGGATCATGCCAACGTTGCACTTGAACCGTTGCACATAGACCGGATCGAATCTGACAATCGAAGTGTACAGAAACACATCGGCTGCTGTCAGACTGTCTCCAGCGAGATACTTGCTGTCTCTCAGATCCTTCTCGACTTTTTTCAAAGCCGAGAACAGCTCCTTGATCGCTCCATTGTAAGCGGTCTGGTCCTTAGAGAAGCCCACCTTGTACACGGCAAGAGTGATGTTTTTGTGGACAAAGTCGGTACTCTTCTTGACCCGTTTGTCAAACTCGCCGTCCATCATCTCGGCAATCTGGGCTGACTCATTGCTGACCAACTTGTTCGAGTGAGTGTCAATCAATAGAGGGACGGTAATGGATCCTGAGTAGCCAGGGTCGACCTTTTCGTACACTTGACGGAGCGTGTCGAGCCCATAGATTGTGTCTTTAGTACACCCTTCCTTCGAGGGCGAGAACACCCACCCCTTGTCTCCCAAGACTGGGTCCACAACATCGACACTGATATTGTCCAGCTTGTGCAGATCGCGCATAATCAAAGCTCGGTGGGCGAACGGGCATCCTCGAGAAACATATAGGTGCAAGTTTTTAGTTTGTCTGGTTATTTGTTTCATGGTATCAGAAGTATGGGGAGGTGGAAGAAGAGACATGTGAGAATGAGGATAAACGTTGGTAAAGTCGGTGATTACTAATACGACAAAGAGACCAAGAGAAAACGGCCCACGTAACATGAGAACAAGTAAGACAGTACTATGCTAACAGTGAGTAAGTGCAGACGGTCATGTCCATCTTTTCCGGGTACTTTACCAAAACTGTCCAACATTTCGACTCAGCGTCCTCAGAACAAACTTCAGCGGTTCCAGTAGGGCACAGTAGAACATGACATGACAGGATCTAGCTGACGCAATTTTGGAGATATTAGTCTGAAATTGGACACGGAGACTCACATTGAAACCCACCAGCCGAACTTCTTGATACTTTAGTCTCTTACTGACCAAGTTGTGCGCTTATCGAATTTTTTTTTTTTAATCTATTTTCTTTTTCAAGTCTATGCACTTTTCCCTAACCGTATCAGCACAACTCTAACATTTGGAGGGCTGTATGGACAATCAGCAGGGCGTTCTATTTTCAACATCGTCGTAAATAACGGGTAAAACAAACAACAAAAAAAGAAAGTGCCGATTATAGTAACAGGTCTTAATCTGAATAGCTATGATCTGACACCCAATCCGCCTCCGCGACCCAACAAAATGTGTGCCGCACCTCACATTGAGTTGGAGGCACTGGTCACATGATTTCTGTATGGAAGGTGTGGATACGGGCCAATCCCAGCCCAATCCAATACGCCCCTCATTGTTGGTAGAGCGATCGACAATGCGTCAGATACAAAAATAAATCAATATATTAAATATACAATACAGCGGTACGAAAGTGTGCAAACCATCGTCCTTGTCATCTCATCAAATCGCCCTAGAGATTGGGCTCCATCTAGTAAGCACAGTCCTTGGTGGCCTCGGTGCCGGGAGCAGAGTCGGTGGATCCACCGTAAGCAGGCTCAAACGAGGCAATGTCAGCGTTTCCAGGCTTGGGGTTCTGGGAGGCGTACGCAGGGTCAAACTGCTCGTTGGTCTCGGTGGTCTTTCCGTGATTCTGGTCGAGGTACTCAGGATTGGTCACCTTCTCGACCTTCTCGTCGATCTTCTCGACGGCAGCTTCAATTTTGTCTCCAAGTCCCATTTTGTTGTGTGTGTGTGTGTGTGTGTGTGTCGAAATGATATTCTTTTAGTCTCCGACAAGACGGAAGAGACACCTATATATACACCCACAACGGGTCTCAGGTGTACACATGGCGTACTACATGGTTATTTGCTTTTGCCACTGCTGCCTGAATATATGCACTGTGGGTCGGCGGTAAACGGCTATTTTTAATTGGGGTTTGGAGCCCTGAGATGATCACGTGACCATACGTGGACTCCGACTTGATTAACCCCCCCCCAAACCACTTGTATGCCTCCCTCCGCCTACCTCTTACACCAGTGTTGAGAAACTCATTCAGCCGTCCGACTTGAAGGTTCGGAATAAACTCCTGAGAATGGCCTTTGTTGGAACTCTGTTATGGTTGCTACTTCTACGACAATGGTCATGTGTGTTGAAGAACAATGGAAGAGTGCGTTTCCGAAGCAGTATTTGAGCATGGTACTCTACTGGATGACGTAATACACTCGTAACCTTTCCTTATGGTTTACATAATCCATCAAAGTGGGCAATTCGCCCGTACGATATGACAGCAACATGCATCCCTGCAGTGTATATTGGGCGTAATCTGCAGCTACTTGTAGTGTAGTGGGGCATCATGTAATGCGTGTTTCTATTTATTTATTTATATTAATTTTTGAGCTTTTTTTTTTGAATATTGGCAGCGAGGGTCTCTCTGGGTACATGAATTCATTTCCAAGGAGCCTCTGAGACAAATGTCTATAGATCCACTGTTCTGGAAGATGTAGATCTGGGGAGCATAAGGTTATGGGAAGTACCAGTACAGTGCCCAAGTAATTTAGTGAGAGTTAGTTGAAGTAGATGATGCTCAATTGAGACGGTTGTGTAAGATAGGCAGATAACGAGTAAATGACAGAAGACTTCCCAGGGAAGTGTTTTTTTACAAGTGGTATTTTTCATCACAAAAGACTCCTTATATCAACGACATTGTGTGCCGAGGCCAGTTGGATTTCCTAGAGTCTGGGAATATGAATTGAATGTGGAGCTCGACGAGAGACTGGAGTTTCCTCAATATCTTTTCTGGGTGTAATTGCATGGTATAGAAGTGTTTGAATGGTATCAAAGTGTTTGCATTGGTCACTTCGCCACGTTTCTGAAGCACAGAGATTTACATGACTGAAGCTCCAGCTCCAGCAAGACCAAAGGAACGCACGTGTTCGAACGTGAATACTCGAGGAGATCCGCAATGGCGAGTCAGGTCTACACAGTTTATACGCGATCCTTCCTATTGCTTCCACAAAACCGACCTGTTTTGTACTTTGCAGAATCATGATCGCTTAAGCCACGATAGTCGGTACAGTGAACATCGCGAGCTACTATACCATCAACGCTGCCTCACAGACACCAACTAATGAAGCTGATGCCTGTGGAAAGTTTGAAAAAGAACAAATACGTTCGTAACAGGTCTTGACAGATCTCTGAACGGCAAGTTCCATTGATAGACAGGCAGGCTACCGATGCTCTCGAGAAGGGCCACGACCACGTTTTGCTAACTTTGAAAGTTGATTGGAGATCAGTTTTAAACCTGTTATTGCTGCACGTATACATCCCCTTGTGTTTATCCCCCATTCATGGATCTTGGTACCCCCACGGCTGCTCGAAGGTCTCATGTGAACCCCCAAACTCCAATTTTCCGGTGGTATCCGTCTGTTTTGACTTGCGAGATATAATTTCTTGGTAGATATTGTTAGAACCGACTCTTCTAGGGTCGCTCTCGGCTGTCGCAGTCTTCTCTAAACGCCGAACGTCTCTTCGTTCGACGTCCTATAGCATCTGAACGACTGAATGACATCAAGAAATCTCAATGGAGCAAGTGAAAACAATCGCTGTATAGAGTGACACTTGATCAGCAGACGTGCGTTGCATCGACCCCTCGTCAAGAGCCGTACATCATCCACACATCCACATATCCACATTTTGCTTTCTGTGGCAGCATCACGATAAGAAGTGTCAGATGTGCCCTCCACCCCTGCTAGGTCGTATTTGAGTTCTCCACCTGTGCTCCACCCTATCAGCTCTGCCAATTCACACAGTCGAAGATAGGTACAAGACACAACCAGATTCGACTCGGGGAACAAGTCGAGGAGCGATCAACACAATACTGTCAATCGTCAGAGCGTATGATGGGCAGTCCTACACTCTCTCCATGACTCATGTCACTGCAAGACTCGGTCCAATGACTCAAAGATGAGATATCATTGCACTTACTTTTTTGTGCGGGCTGCACTCTAGCAGCTCGTATTTCTCTGTGGCTTGTCAAGTGGAGAGAAGCTAATGCTGAGCTAATGAGCCCACGTTACCAAACACGCGAAAACGGAACCCGAGCAGCCAGAGATACAGGGACTTGATGGGAAGAAATAACTGAATCAGAAGATGTAAATTGTATCATTGTTTTGCTCACCAATAGTAGGTAAGGCAATATCATCAACTGGTAAAGTCGACCAATGTCTCAAACTACATCCAAAGCATCCAGTTGATTGCAAACTCTACAACGCCAAGATACGACTATCACATTAGTTCGGACTGGCTGGAAGCGATAGAGTCTTAACTCGGGAGTAATTGTGGAACCACCTTTCTGTGACATCATGCACAACCAATACGATATGGACGTGATTCATCTTTACTCTTCAGCCCTTCGTGTAGCATACCGTACAGAAAAACCGCAAAGCAGTACCCCACATAGTTTAGAATGAAGATTGGGTGCCTTTTAAGAGCGATGTTGCAGGTGCATACAGCATCTGGGCTCGTAGTCTTATCGTCTTACCGTATTACCGTCTCCGTATGGTATTCTGTACCGTGTCCAATCGAAACTCTGGTAACATCCAATCCCAGACAACCGAATAATTATTTGCGTCAATGATAGAGTCTTTGTTTAGACGGCAACTCCGATAAAGTCGACTTTTGGACGACTGATGCTTTGCTGTATATCTGAAAAGACAAGACCAAATGAGTATCCATTAAGAGAACACTTGTACAGGTATTTCCAGACAAAACATTACACAATGAATTACCCATACAAGCTACCCCTGAATAATACACAACAGACACTGTTCAATCTCAATCATGTTTTCACAACCAAAGATAAGCCACATTAAGGAGGTTATTTTTTTTTTTAAGTCAAGACACAGGGTTTTTTTCTCAATGCTGTTGAACCTTGACTTTGTACCCTACTGCAGCGATGGGTACGGTAGTGTACCCAAGACACTGACTGGGATTCACGAAAAAACAATGTCTCCTTCTCCAACATGTGCTGTACACGCCGCTCTCCCATGTCTTGGCTTGCATTATCTCATTGCAGCTATCTTGGCGTCATGATCTGACAGTCTTGGCATCCAGATAAGCCACTGACGCGTGTCTCAGTTGACGCACTAAACCTTGAGCCCTACAAACGAACCATGTTGCTTGGTTGTTTGATTCTTGTGTCACCACTGTGGTAGATATCGTCGGAGCCGTGCGCGGTGCCGTGTGAAATCATGGAGTACTTATACTAGGTGTAGGGGAATGTCGTTTTCCAGACAACCACTTTGGCCATGAGCTCAGAATCGATCCAGGAGCACGAAAAGTCGGACGACAAGTTCCGCTCGGAGAAGGAGATCCACGAGATCGAGTTCGAGGCGACCGAAGTCTCGGACGGCTCTTTCATTGACTACGTCGGTGAAAAGCTCAACTTCGTGCCCGATGAAAACGGCATCCACACCAAGAACATCCGCCTGATGGCCAACTTTGTGGCAGAGCTGTCAGACTCCGAAGCTGAAGAGATCCTGCTCAAGTTCATCCCCGTTCACGAGGATGACTACAACCTTCGTCTGGAATACAAGGAGTACCTAAAAGCCCTTGTTTCGGGAGAGAAAGACGCTCCCAATCCAGATACGTACTCTTTGGACCTCCGAATCGAAGCTGCTGCCATCAAATACTGGTCTCCTTACATTGAGGTCAGAGCCGTCACTGATTGCTACGACGACATGGATGAGCCCTGCGAGACCATCAGAGCGTATGCTATTGGTCTGGTATGGCTCCTGGTCGGCTGCTTTGTCAATCAGTTCTTCATCTTCCGGTACCCTTCGATCTCCATCGGCTCTGACGTTCTCCAGCTGCTCACCTATCCCTGTGGAGAGCTCCTTGCCCGTATTCTTCCTGACTGGGGCTTCACCTGGAGAGGTACTCGAATCTCCCTGAACCCTGGACCTTGGAGCCGAAAGGAACAAATGTTCGCCACCTTCTTCTTGTCGGGAGGAGATGGAGCCACCTACGTGTCTGCCTACAACCTGCCCACCCAGTTGCTACCCATGTACTACAACCAAAAGTGGGCCACCTTTGGCTACCAAATCATGCTGACTCTGTCATCGCAGTATATTGGATTTGGATTTGCAGGAATCCTCAGACGGTTCGCTATCTACCCTACCAAGGCCATGTGGCCCCTGAACATGCCCACCATCGCCCTCAATCGTGCACTTCTAGATCCCGAAAGAAAGCAGAAGATCAACGGATGGACCATCTCCAAGTATTGGTGGTTTCTTGCCACTTTTGTGGTCTCCTTTATCTACTACTGGATCCCTGATTACCTCTTCCAGGCGATCTCCAATTTCAACTGGATGACTTGGATTGCACCCAACAACGTCAACCTGGCACTCATCACCGGTCAATCTGGAATGGGCATCAATCCTATTCCTACATTTGATCTCAACCAGATCGGAGTTGGCAGTGTCGTGACTCCCTGGTGGTCTATTGTCAACAGTCTGATCGGTCTTGTTATCGGTACTTTTGCCGTCATCGGTGTCTACTACTCCAACGTCCGATGGACTGCCTACCTGCCCATGAACATGCCTGGTATCTACAACAACAAAGGAGGCAGCTACAAGGTGACAAAGATTCTTACCAACGGAGTTTTTGACTTGGAAAAGTACCACGAATACGGACCTCCGCTGTGGAGTGCAGGAAACCTCGTGGCCTACGGAGCCTTCTTCTCCGTCTACACCCTTGGCTTTGTCTATACAATGTTGGCTTACTGGCAAGACATGAAACAGGCGTCTATCGACTTCTACAACGGAATTGCCTTCTGGAATGGAACTAAACGTACTGAGGTCGACTCACCTTTTGCCAAGCAGCTCAAAAAGTACGCCGATGTGCCTGATTGGTGGTTCTTCCTCATTCTGCTCATCTCCATCGGATTCTGTATCGGAACAGTCAAGGGATGGGAAACCACCACTCCTGTCTGGGGTATTTTCTTTGTCCTTGGTATCAACCTCGTCTTCCTGATCCCCATCTGTCTTCTGCAGGCATACACAGGGAACGGATTTGCTCTCAACGTGCTGGTCGAAATCATCTGTGGATACGCTCTCAACGGTCGTCCCACGGCCCTAAACATTCTCAAGGCTTACGGAGTCAACGTTGACTCTACGTCTCAGGGATTCGTATCTGTATGGAAGACCGGTATGTATACTTATGTTCCCTCTCGAGCTATTTTTCGATCCCAGGTCTTGTCAACTCTGATCAGTGCCTTTGTCACCGTCGGTATTCTCCAGTATCAGCTTACTCTCCAGGATATTTGCACTCCTGCCCAGAGAGCTACCACCAAGTTCACCTGTCCTGGTCAGAACACCTTCTACGCCGCCTCCGTGCTTTTTGGAGCCATTGGAACCAAGCGTTTCTTTGGTACTGGAGGAAACACGGGCCTATACCCCTTCCTCAAGTGGTGTTTCCTCCTTGGAGCTGTTGTGGGTCTTGTCTTCTTTGTTGTCCAGTACACCATTCCTCACTACATTGGAAAACGGTTCCCAGAGCGAAAACAAGCCATGATCCGACTTTCAGAGCGTCTTGGAAAGTACAACCCCGTGGTCATCAACATGGGTCTCATTGGATTTGCTCCTGGAAACCTCTCATATTCCATTGGAGGCGTCTACCTTGCAGCCGCTTGGACTTTGTACATCAAGAAGCGGTTCCCTGAATGGTGGGCCAAGTATACCTACGTTGGGGTTGCTGGAATTAACGTGGGAATTGCTCTTTCCGGTATCATTGTGTTCTTTGCTCTCCAATACTCAGGAGTGTCGCTTGACTGGTGGGGCAACAATGTTCCGTGGGAAGGAGCAGACGGAAACCTGACGCCTTTGTTGGAAATTCCGGATGGTCAAATTATTGGTCCTCCTAAGGGCAGTTTCCCTTAAGCAGGAGCTTGTCACGTTCATTTTGAGATTCAATGAGAGTAATTTAGTAATAAATGTCAATTGGACAGAGATATGGTGAATGTATAGACATGGGGAGTTGAAAAAGGTGGGTATTTCGTAATGAATCAATGTGAAAAAGTCGGTTTGTGACCTTGTCCGTCGCGTGGCTGAGAGAAGATCTTCAGTCGATGGCAGATTGAGGGAGAGAGTAAGAACAGCATGAGAGTATGTACGGTACTATCTTCAATATATCATACATAGGCACCTCAAGTCAAATGAACTGGAACTACTTTCAAAAAGACAAACGAAAGGATTTAAATTTCTTTTGATAGCTGAGATTTTTTTTCTGCATATACATGAGAAGCTCAATGATATCATACCAAATGTAAAGTAATTAGTTAAGATTAATCCAGGCTATCGTTGAGAAACCAAACATTCGTCTAGTCTCGCTCACAGCAATGCTAGTGTTGTTCGGCCCGACAATGAACACCAAGAGACGGATCTGATTCCCCCAGACCAACTTCTGGCCACATGGGACTAATTTTCCTCACCCCGCACCACTATCCCCGCGTCCTAGCACCGAAAAGCTAAGTAAGTGTAAAAAGCTCAAAAGTGGCAGACCGATATCTGAAACGCCTTGAAAAGTTCAGTGGAGTTTCCGAATCAGGACAAACAGGTGCAACCAGAAAAATTAGCCAGCAGGTAATAACACTCATTAGTCCCTGTTTTGCTTACTAATATTCAACTACCTCTAAACCAATTGAATCCCCGCAATTGGTCTGTTACTAATACATTTCCCCCGTCATCTCATCACTTGTTTAGAGATTCCCAGTCTTCACACTACTTATGGGTACATGATGATATGCGTGTATCTCGTCATTACAAAGACGGAGTAGGAAAAAAATGAACACCAGCATTCCAACCTCCTCGACGCCTCGCCAAAGTCACATGACCAACGTTACGCTCGTCAGTGTTACCCTCTTGAGGCCAGCTCACACGACACCTATTCTCAGGTACAGTTGCAAGTGTAATTATTTGGGAGGTGGAGGCCAAAGGTTGGAGGTAGGGGTGTAGCATAATGTGAGAGCAGTGTACCCAGTATCATAGTACATGTTTGGCATTGCCATGGGCCGAGGAATTGGGCGCGTTGATTTAGTTTTGTGTAATGAAACACAAACACGGGCGAATAATATAAATACTTTGACCCCCCCGCGCTTCCCACCATATTTATATTCTTTATATTCCTCGTTCGTTCGTCTCTGTCCTTCTCCATCTTGTACACGTCAAGAAGTTGCCATGTCTACACCTTATTCACTCCGTGTAAGGTTTGGCCGAGTTTATCTCGACAAGGTACCACACAGCACACATCCGAGGTTCGACACTGGAGGTGCGACGGTAGACCTGAGTTGCCACGACAAGGAGAGTTCGACGCGACCACCGACAAACAACTGCGACATTACATCTCTGTCGTGATCAGGACTACACAACACACCACCCTCTTCACGCAACACCAACCTGCCATACGCCAGACAGCTCATCACACACCACACACACACACACACGTACACACGCACACACGTTAGATCATCATGCAATACCAACGAAACTCGTCGCTAAGGCGGTTCGTGGAGTCCGACCAGTTCACGCTCTTCCGGTGCTTGTCCTATCTCGAGCGATACGCGGGCGACATTGGTATTCACTTCTATCTGTGTCAGAAGCTGCTGTCGTTTCCGCGAGACGAAATCGAGTTCATCCTGCCCCAGCTGGTCCAGCTTCTCATCACGGTGGAAACCGAGTCCATGGCCCTCGAAGACATCATTCTGGATCTCTCCAACGTGTCTGCGCACTGTGCCTTGCTGACGTTCTGGCAACTGCAGGCACATCTGACCGATCTGGGAGATGATCCCGAATCTTTCGGCTTCCAGGTGTCGCGACGAGTCTACAACAAGCTGCAGTACATTCTGTTCAACATTGGCGAGCCGCCCAACTCGCGAATCAGAGAGAACCCCATGCCTGCCATGGTTCTGGCCTCGGCAATCATGGGAGCCATTGGCATGCCGCAGATGGCCGCAGCTGTGGGACCCATTGCGCTTTCACAGGGCCGAAAACAGAGGTCGTACGTGTTCCAGATTGCACCCAAACTGACCCGTTCTAGATCGACCGTGGAGGCTGACAGAGACGCCCTTCTACAGCGAAAATGGCGGACCATCAGCCAATCTGGTGTCGCACTGCCGTCCAAACGGGAGAAGCACCAGCATGAGCATTTCAGAGACGCCCCCAAAGCAACGCCCTACAAAAACTCGTCCTTTTCGGCTCCCGATCTCCAAAACGCATACCATTCGGCCCCCGATCTACGCCCTTCAAACGAGTGGGACGGCACTCGAACGCCGGTGAGTCTGGAGTTTGACGATGCACCCGGCTTCGAATCCGAGGAGCCACGTGACACCTCTCCGGACGACATCGAGGAGCGAGCCAAGGACGACCAACGAAAGATTCTGCGATCAAACTACTTCCGATGTGAGACACAGTTCATGTCAGCCCTGCAACAAATCTCCGCTCGACTTCTTCAGGTGCCTAAGCAAGCCCGTCATGCTGCTCTGAAGGCCGAGCTCACTCTTCTGAACCAGGAGCTTCCTGCTGAGGTCGACATTCCCCTTTTGGTTCCCTCGGACACAATGAGAAAGAACCCCACACACCACAGAATCGTGCGAGTGCCTCCCGCCGAGTCAGCTGTACTGAATTCGGCTGAGCGAGTGCCTTTCCTCATTCTGATTGAGTACCTGGAAGACGACATGACGTTCGACCCCGAGTGTGCAAAGAACAAGGAGGTTCTGGAGCATGCAGACAAGAAGAAGTACATTTTCGATCTCACTGTGAACCACAAAAAATCGTCTCATGCTCGAACCCCTTCTCTTGGACGATACCACGACGAGGATGCTGCCAGTATCAAGAGCAACCGATCGGCCACGTCGATCGCCAACTCTCTGGTTGGTTCAACCATTGCTGAATTGGAGGAGCTTGGCATTGCTGAAGACGACGAGCTGCCAGCTGAAGATGCTGACATTGGAGACATTTCTGTTATCTCCATGGACGAGGAGACTCAGGCCGAGCGCGTGAAACAATCCGTGCTCAACACCCTGTCCCATCTCCAAGAGAGCATGCCCTCTCCCAAACTGCATGATGTGGCCAACAGTCCGTATCAATCTTCTCCTCGAACATCAGATTTGTCGTTTGCGTCTTCGTACAAGTTCGAGAAGGCGCCTGAGGACCCCGTCAATCACTTGGAGCTGCCCGACGTGGCGTCTGTGGCCACCCAGATGCGTACAGCTGCCATCATGCTGACACAGCTGGACTCCTCCACAGGATCTAAGCTTTCCAAGGACGAAATCGCATCGATCAAGGCCCGAATCATCGATAACATGCAGGTTATGGAAGAGACGACTCTGGACGACCGTGACTTGTCGCTCTCCAAGGGCGCTGCGGGTGAGCGAAAGTTGGAAAACGATCTGAAAACTGGTGGTATGATGAAGTCGTCGGACCCCTCGCATGCCAAGCTCGGAGAAGACTGGGAATCGAAAAAGGCACGAATCAGGTCAAAGTCGCCGTATGGGCACTTGCCCAACTGGCAGCTGGCTTCGGTCATTGCCAAGACCGGAAACGATCTTCGGCAAGAGGCATTTGCCTGCCAGCTAATCCAAGCTATGAAACGAATCTGGGACGACGCTGAGACAGGCGTGTGGGTCAAGGAGATGAAGATTCTGATCACGTCTGACACCTCTGGACTCATTGAGACCATCAACAATGGTCTGTCGATCCATTCTATCAAAAAGGCGCTCGAGACAAGCAATGTTGTCCAGACTACAGCTGCCACTCAGACCACAACCAAGTACGTGCCTACTCTGACTGAGTACTGGAAGCAGACGTTTGGCGACGAGGACTCCGACCGGTACCAGAACTCTTTGAACGCCTTTGTTCGTTCGCTTGCCGCTTACTCCATCATCTGTTACATTCTCCAGATCAAGGACAGACACAATGGTAACATTTTGCTTGATACGGACGGTCATATTATGCATATCGATTTCGGATTCATGTTGTCCAACAGTCCTGGAGGAGTCGGTCTTGAAGCTGCCCCATTCAAGCTCACCTACGAGTACGTGGAGCTCATGGGGGGTATGACCTCGCCCCATTTTGAGCTGTACCGACAGCTGATGAAGGACGCGTTCAAGAACCTGCGAAAGCAGGCCGAGTCGATCATCTTGCTGGTCGACATGATGTTACAGGATTCTGCTCTGCCCTGTTTCCAACTGGGCCCGGCCACCACACAGTACCTGCGACAGCGATTCCAGCTACAATTGTCGGATTCGGACTTGGACCATTTCGTGGACACGTCCCTGATCCAAAAGTCGGTCGGCAACATTTACACCAGAATCTACGACCACTTCCAGTTGTACACTCAGGGTATTTACAGTTAAGCCGACGGGATGTCGCACATGGTTATAGATCTAATGGAAGAATATATGAACATATCAACACTGTGTGTACAAGAAGATTGTAGTTTGAAGAGTAAGAGAGTCGCAATCGTTTCCTTTTGAGGTCTTCTACTAGTAAGTATGTAGTTGTCGCCTAACGTAGATGGGCGTAGTGTATATGGATGCTGCCGTTGAGTGTTGTAGGGTCACTTTTCTCACGTTTGAGAAGTAAGATTAGGGAGGAAACTGCAGCCACTTATCCCTCAAAGGTTGAATAACCATTCGGTGTACGGTACCTCTTTCATGTCAAGGAATCATTGTGGGCATCGCACGAGCACACCACTGTCTCGATTAGCAATGGATTATGAAAGAAATGTTTTCTTGAGATGTAAGTTGAAAGCACAGGATTAAGAGTATATACTGTTGTCTCTTGTTTCACTTGTTATCTTCAGGTTTCAGGCCGTTTTCAAAAAACTCGAAAATCACTTTTTTCATCATTACTAGCCAGAACTCACTCTCTACTCTATCTATCTTCGAGCGGCATGGCGCAGCGGAAGCGCGCAGGGCTCATAACCTTGATGTCCCTGGATCGAAACCAGGTGCCGCTAATTGTTTTTTTCCTTTCCACAACCCGTTTTTGCTGAGAGCCCGGAGATATCTTTGGTGGGATCTGTTGTACCTATAGTATGAGTCAGAGCGAATTTTGTCTAGTAAATTCTAAGTAAATGATTGTCTATTTAGAGTTCTTTTGTGAGTTTTTTCAATAAGGCTTATTGAAAATAAAGTTCAACGTACCTCATCGATTCCGATTTCCAGTATCCAGTACAGTAGCTGCTAGAAGAAGCGGTTCTGAATGATAAGAGGAGCGAGAATTCATCAGGTGAGATGTAGTTCCATTTCAAATTTGAATCACGTGAGTTCTCAACTGAGGGAGGGAGTTCAACGGGCCTCAAATTCAGTATGTACTGCTCTTAGACATTTCCGAGCCGCACGATGAAAATAAGAGCCGAGGTTTGATCCTAAAACCCTTGCAAGTACGTCTACAGTAACAGTTTTCACGAGTGGAATCGGCCCTACAGGAATTGACTACTGGTATGTATACAGTACAGTAGTGTATATGTCTTGTCAAAATCACGTTGTTATAGAGTAGCAATGGGATACCAAGTCAAGGGCTGGAGTTAGTAAAGGTCGCAAAACCAATGGATGTCATCGCAGGAAAATCAGCATAAACTTTTTTTCTCATTTCAAATAATATCGACGAGCTGGGTTTATAAATAGAGCCTTCTGGCTCGTTATCATCACTCCATTTGTTGTCTCGTTTGCGGTGCTGTTGTACTCACGTTTTGGCCTGTGTTGTGTGGAGGAAAGAAAGCTTTTCGGCTCGGTTTTATGTGCGTGAAAGGTTACCCGGAAGTCACCATGGATCTGGCGTAACCCTAATTACCCTGGAGTAGGTAGGGGGAGGAGAGAGAAGATGGATGTTAGTGGGTGTTGGAGAAACTGAATAAGACAAAATAGACGTCCAATTACACTTATAATGGCGCCAGACGACTTTTGAGCTTTTCGCCTATTGATTTT
The DNA here is from genome assembly GCF_001761485.1 of Yarrowia lipolytica. Classification (NCBI taxonomy): domain Eukaryota; kingdom Fungi; phylum Ascomycota; class Dipodascomycetes; order Dipodascales; genus Yarrowia; species Yarrowia lipolytica. Next base: position 367,458 of record NC_090771.1, on the reverse strand, counting down.
GACCCATAATGAGGTAGCAATGAGCCTCCATCAAACCGTGACGACTTATTAGTGGGATGCTCCCAACAAAACGGCTTCTTCCTCTTAACCGCCAGTTCGAGCATCCCTATGAAATAGAAAGATATCCCCGCTGATACACGAAATCAACTCAGATGACAGAGAATACCCCGCCAATGATACCAACCGAATTTCTACCCTTCCTCGAGGATCCTAGACCTCTGTTGACTGTCGTGGTCCGGAAACGCCGAGTGTGGGTAGCACAGAAAGAACAGGGCAGCGAATGGCTCGTGCATGTGATGACATCACTAATGATACCCGTTCTCTCTTTTTCAGCTATCGTTTCGGTGCTTTACACCTTCTGGAGCCGGTCATCGCTTTCCACCAAAAGGAAGATCCATTATGAGGTGCACAAGACGAGTGTCTTGCTGACCAAGGTGATGAAGAGACCGGAAATTTACAACAATAGAAAGGCCACAGTGAATGCTGTTGTCTTTTGGGCGTCCATGACCTTTTTACTGGGCGTCTATTGCGTTGGTATTGCCCTTGGGTACGACACGAAAGTTAGCAGGAGAGCGAGGAGGGGTCATCGGGTGAACCGGAGGTGATAGCTATAGCATATATACAAAGAGATAGAGTGACTTTCCAATTATCAGACCAAGAGTATAAGTGTACTCATTAGCGGTACATTTCTGCTGCATCGTAGTTCGTATTGTCACCTTCTAGACGCGCGCGACAGACGCGACAGGAAGCGAATACGAAGTCTCGGTAGCATGTCTCTCGATACGAGGCTTATCGGGTCTGTTGCTAGTTCGATACGAGAATATTGAACTCTGGGGGGTTTGAAATTCACTCATAGCAACATTGGTGGTTTCCGGGAGCTCCCTACCAGTAGTTAACTCAACACGGTGGATCTACGAATACGCTGTCTCAGATGCAACGTTCGAGCGTGTGACGAAGGCCTGTTGAACAGCAACGTCAATTGAGGGTGTGGGGGAGGGGCAAGGGGTGTGATTGTTGGTATGGTGCTTAATCCGACCCTGACAAATACACCTGTCAAGTTCGTTTCTTCCTATCTTGTCTCCTTGTACTTGCACCATCTCTTGCTGTGTCTCAGACCCTTACAACCGAAGCTTTGAAAGTCGCGCATTGTTGGACAGCGAAGGCCTCTGAAACATGGACTGTCGTAGCACTCATCCAAGTTGCTACTTTTATTCTCCGATGGCGTGTTGATACTGCACGGTATGCACATTCTCATACCGTAGCCTCCGCACAAGATTGCTATTATCTGGTTTTAGCGGCAAGGTAAAAAGCGACGAGCGTCGAAACGCGCTCAATTGCAGGCGACAGAAAGGTTTGAGCTCTGGTTCCCAAAGTTTTGTCCACAAAGAGTTCGAATTTGGCCCAGAAAAGTTCTTTATCACAACCTTGTCGGCTTTGGTTGGGTGATGATGATTGGAGAGAGAGTGGAGACGGCCAAAAAAAAAAGAAGAAAAAAAAAGAGAACAGTGTGGTACCTTGAGTACTGTAGAGAATAAACCTCCGTGGACCAACATAGGATCAATGTCAACCACTGCGTTCCGTCTATAGTTCAAGCAACTACTCTTGTATCGGCTATAGCACGGAAATATGTACACTACACTATGTACTCCACGTTGCTAAAGGTTGCGTGATAGTTAAATGAGAAATTGTATTTTACTCACAAGCCTGTTGATGGGGTAGCTGCCTTCCGGTAATTTGTTGCGGAATCAATTGCAATCTGGACTAGCGATGTGATGCAACCTCTGGCCAGGGCGTTACGCGGTCCACCTTCTCTGTTCAAGAGCAATACGACTTGTGAGGTCTGCGGTCTGTTTGTTTCGTGGACTCGGCTACAGTAAGTTTTAGACACAGTTTTTTTGTAGTTGCTGACGGTGCAGATGAGATGCGGTCCAGGGTGAGATTTTCCGGAGGATACGGTGGGCCGATGTATTCCGTGATCCCATAATGATAACACAATTCTGAAAGTCGGAATATGTGCGCGTCGCCACGGGGAAAATTTTTGTTCACTTTTCATCCTTGTAGCCCCATTGTTCGTCCAGAATAAGGCAGACCCGTTGGCAAGCCCCATCGTCAACAAGGTTATCAGACGTCCTCATAGAATGCGTAATATGCGCAACAGTTGGGCTGAGTGGTTGACGTGGGTCTCGTTGTTGAGAAGGTGGCGACGATACGTAGAGGAGTGCGATTTTGAAGGTGAAAAAGGGAATAAGACCATCCACGTGACCTCGTAAGTCAGATCCAAAAATCTCGTTGGTTTCGCCCATTTTACCCCGTTATTTTGTCCCCCTCACTTGGGTCCTACTCTCGTCGACAACGTCGCTTTAGACTTTTGGCAACAAGCTTGATTGCTCCCGTCTGTCGTTTGTGTCGGGGCTCGTCGCCTCTTATAAGCTTGCTCAACTCCACTCCACTCAACTCTCCATATCCCAATGGTAGTGCACAACGGCAAAGAAGTCTTGTCCGTCGAGGAGAAGCGACTCGCCCAGGACCGCGAGCGAAAAGTTGTGAGTATCAGCGATGGAGTCGGTGTCTGTGAAGGTGATTTGGACTCTGCGGTGGTGATGAGATGGTAGTGTGACACTACAGAATGATCACGAGATGGCCAATGTGACGACAAGGTGCAATTGTAAACTAGGTGGGATGATCTGGTTAAGGTGACGCTGGTTGTCACTTGATCTGTGTCACTGATTCCGTCGTTGGCGAGATTCTGTCGACACCTCTCCTCTCATCGAACTACCACTATGATCCAGTACCATGCAATATGGCCGTCACAGATCCACTTCGGCAATTGGATCCTTCCCTCGTTTCTGCTGTCGACAGGCTGTCGTTCACTGGACGGCGTCTCCATGACACCACGGGATTCTTTTCATGTGGTGACACCGAGCACGATCAGTGCCGGAATAGCGTGCTATTGACAGCACAGACATCATGCCACTACGAGCATCAAGACACGATCCAAACTAACGTAGTACTGGAAACGATGGGGAACCTACGTTTCTGAGCGACAGTGGGCCACTGTCCGAGAGGATTACTCTGCCAACGGAGATGCCTGGTCCTACTTCCCCCATAACGAGGCTCGATCTCGAACCTACCGATGGGGTGAGGACGGTCTGGCCGGTGTGTCCGACAACCATCAGCTCTTCTGTCTGTCCTTTGCCTTCTGGAACGAGAAGGACGACTTCCTCAAGGAGCGTCTCTTTGGCCTGACCAACAACCAGGGTAACCATGGAGAGGACGTCAAGGAGCTCTACTACTACGTGGACAACACTCCTACCCACTCGTACACCAAGTACCTGTACAAGTACCCCCAGCGAAAGTTCCCCTACCAGAAGCTGATTGACGAGAACGCCAAACGTGACCGTCTGCAGCCCGAGTATGAGATCCAGGATACTGGCGTGTTTGACGATGACCGGTACTTTGACATCTTCATCGAGATGGCCAAGGACGCTGAGAACCCCGAGGAGATGAACTTCCGAATCACCGCCTGGAACCGAGGCCCCGAGCCTGCTCCCCTCCATATCGTTCCCCAGGCCTGGTACCGAAACACCTGGGCCTGGGGTCTGGTCTCCGAGAAGGACAAGCCTATCCCCTCTCTGACCAAGGTGGGCGAGGATCTGATCGAGACCCAGCACCATACTCAGGGTAAGCGTCACCTCCGATTTGCCAACTCGCCTGGTTTTGAGAACCACGAGTCTGAGGACGATGTGGCTCCCAAGCTTCTCTTCACCGACAACGAGACCAACAAGGCCAAGCTGTACGGCTGCAAGGCCCCAGAGGCTCCCAAGTACTGCAAGGACGGTTTCCACGAGTACATTGTGGACGATAACAAAGACGCCGTGAACCCCAAGGAGACTGGAACCAAGGCCGGTGCCTGGTACGCCTTTGATCAGGGCGACGGTATTCCCCCTGGAGACTTTGTCACCGTTCGATTCAAGTTCACCAACAACGACGACATTGCCCAGGAGATCTTCGATGAGGAGGCTTTCGACGAGGTCTTTGATAAGCGAGGCGAAGAGGCTGATGACTTCTACTTCAACGTCAACCCCATGCCCATTGCCGACGATCTCCGAAACATCCAGCGACAGGCTCTTGCCGGTATGCTGTGGACCAAGCAGTTCTACCACTTTGTCTACAGCCAGTGGGCTGAGGGTGATCCTGCCAACCCCCCTCCCCCTCCCGAGCGAGCCAATGTGCGAAACCAGGGTTGGTCTCATCTGTACATTGATGACATCTTGTCCATGCCCGATGTGTGGGAGTACCCCTTCTTCGCTGCCTGGGATACTGCTTTCCATTGCATTCCTCTGGCCATGATCGATCCCGAGTTTGCCAAGAAGCAGCTGGACCTGCTGACCCGAGAGTGGTACATGCACCCCAACGGTCAGGTTCCCGCCTACGAGTGGAACTTCAGCGATGTCAACCCTCCCGTTCATGCCTGGTCCGCTCTTCGAACCTTCAAGATCGAGCGAAAGATGTACGGCCGAGAGGATATTGACTTCCTGGAGCGAGTCTTCCAGAAGCTGCTGCTCAACTTCACCTGGTGGGTCAACCGAAAGGACTTTGACGGCAAGAACGTCTTCCAGGGCGGTTTCCTCGGTTTGGACAACATTGGTCTGTTCAACCGATCTGAGCCTCTGCCTACTGGAGGTACTCTCGAGCAAGCCGATGCCACTGGATGGATGGGTTTCTTCTGTCTCCAGATGCTCAGCATTGCCCTGGAGCTGGCCAAGCACCGATTCGTCTACGAGGACATCGCCTCCAAGTTCTTCGAGCACTTCCTGCTCATTGCTGACGCTATGACCTTCAAGAGCGGCGACGGTACTGAGCACGGTCTTTGGAACGAGAACGACGGCTTCTACTACGATGCTATTTCTTACGGCGGTCCCTACTCTCAGCAGATCCCCGTTCGATCTCTGGTTGGTCTGATTCCTCTGTTTGCCACCATCACTCTCGAGCCCGAGGTACTCAACCGATTCGGCTCTTTCACCAAGCGACTCTCGTGGTTTGTGGAAAACCGAGGTGAGATTTCCAGCCGAAACATTGCCTCCATGTCCAAGCGAGGCCAGGGCGAGCGTCTCCTGCTGTCACTGGTCAACAAGGAGCGACTGGTCAAGATTCTGGAGAAGATGCTTGACGAGAACGAGTTCCTGTCCGAGTACGGAATCCGATCTCTGTCCAAGTACCATAAGGACCACCCTTACTCCATGGACGTGCATGGTCAGACCTACACTGTTGACTATGTTCCCGGAGACTCCAACTCTCCCATGTTTGGCGGTAACTCCAATTGGCGAGGACCCATCTGGTTCCCCACCACCTTTTTGCTCATTGAGTCTCTTCAGCGATACTATCTGTACTACGGAGATACTCTCAAGGTGGAGTGCCCCACTGGTTCTGGTAACTACATGAACCTGGCCAAGGTGGCCGAGGAGATCCAGCATCGTCTGATCCACATTTTTGCCGCTGACGAGAACGGAAAGCGAGCTTTCAACGGCGACAATGACAAGTTCAACAACGACCCCAACTTCAAGGACTACATTCTGTTCCACGAGTTCTTTGAGGCTGACACTGGACGAGGTCTAGGTACCCAGCACCAGAATGGATGGACTTCTCTGGTTGCCAAGCTCATCTACGATGTCGGTGTGTCTTGCCGAATGCCCCGAACCCCCAAGACCCCTGGCGGAGCTGCTCAGCACTTTTTGGATGACGATGACTACTTTTCCCGAGGAAAGAAGAAGCCCGCCAAGCTCAAGCGACGACGATCTGTCAAGTCTATCCGGTCTGACAAGAGCGACACTGAGTCTGTGCACTCTGTCGACGGAGAGCCTCAGGAGTCCAACGAGCCCACTGGTAAGAAGGATGATGACTTCAACGAGGAGGAGCATGAGAAGAACCAGCATTTGGCTGAGCATATCCGAAAGGCGCTGCACAAGTTCCAGATTGGCGATGGCGAGCAGGATGACATCTAACCTTGCTAGGGTGTAGTTGTGCACAAGAACTTATTATCTAGAGAATGAACATGTATGAATTACTCGTGTAGTATGCAGTTTCAGTAGTCATGTACAACGGAATGTGAGTGACCAGGATTGACGCGACTATGGCGTGCACAGTTATTACTGTAAATCGGAACTTGATTTGAGGATAATGTATGGGCAACTTCACCAACTCACTGCCTCGTTGATCAAAAGGGGTTTACTTGGTTGCATTTTTAGGAGATACTGTATATATACATACTGTATAAATATATATATTGAGAGAGGGAGAGAGCTGCTCAATGTCCTCCTTGCACTGCTACAACCTCAACTAAAACCTCAACTGCCACTTTCCACACACATTTAATGCTCACTAACAGTCCCGATATCGACGACAAGAGTTTTTCTCAGCTGAATCATTTGATTTGTGCAATGAGAAAGCGCGAAACTCAGCTTTCCCGAGTGACCTCGCAGTTTTTCGACTATGTCAACCAGCATCTGGAGAAGATGCTCCATGACATTAACCCTTCTATTTCCATACAAGAGTGTTTCGGGGCGGTTCAGGCTTTGAAACGGAATTCCGTACTGGTGCTTGTTCTGTGGAAAGACGGCCGAACCCATTTGGTTCAACTGCTGGCAGAATGTATTTCTACGCTCGCGAAAAAGATGCAGCGACTGGCTCAACTCTCCAATGGTTCCGGAAAGGTAGTTGAAACGCCAAATCTGTCGTCACAAGAGCCGAAAAGACATTGAATCGGTTCACTGAACATTTCGACAATATGAAGATAGCGACACTATCGACACAGTTGCGCAAGGTCGTTGTACGCCAGAACTCGGGGTTGAAAAAGTGGTCTCGACAGGAACACCTCAGCCGTCGCAGCAATACCCTTGTGTGTGATTTTGACCCAAAAGAGATTTCGACCAAAGGAGTCTCTCTATACGCCTCCAGAGCTCATGGTACTGTTTTCCACCAGTGCAGATATCGTCACGTGTTTAATGAATAGTCGCATCAACTATTACTGGCTCTGTTGCTTCCTGGACCCGTATACATGGAAAAACACTGGGGAGGCGAAGATGCAAGCTTCGAATCCAACTTTTCGGTCCGGAGATGGGATACCCAGACTTGGGCGGACTGTCTCTTGTGTATGTCGGCAGACGTGAACTCTGGCAATATCTTGATCATATGAGTCGCGACACTACAAACAAGGCGCCTGCTGAGGAAGACTCCTACAATCTGCTACACGTCTTTCAGCTGCAACCCAGAAATTTTGTACCTCTCAAGGGCTAATGGAAGTACTTTGGCCACTATCAAGAAGATCGTCGTCGGTCTATCGGGACGAACTGAATCTCTTCTGAGCCTCTCAAAGTCATGTATCTGGATAGCTGTGCTGCATTCTGGATATGTGGGCGTTGAATTCAGGCTTGTTCCCAGCATTCATCTGGATGAGATGCTTGGTTGTGCCGAAGGTCATAATTATTCGCTACTTTCTGTCAAGCCAACTGATGGCACAATCCAAGTTCGGTTGAATAACGGACAAGTTGTCTTATTTGCACCCGACGACCCCCATTCCCAAAAATTCTTGGGGGCAGTTGGAAAAGAATACTTTGAAGTCCGAGAAGTTCTTTTTGCGAGGTCTAGACACGGCACAGACTGGAATTAATCCATTTTCGAAATGGGAATCAGGATACTGTCTAATCCCCAAAGTTTTACAAAGCAAACGGGCATACAATTGGCTGAGTTTTCGAGGGAATGGGTGTCCGTCGCCGTAAACCAAAGCTATCGGATTGGGATTGGTCATTTTCGGCTGCAGCAGATTCTATGGCAGCAGTACGTTAAATATCGTGAAGAACATCAATACAGAACCCCTTATCCTTCAGATTCTTTCTATGGCTCTCCCTCTTCCTCTCTCTCTCTTCGTAACGGTGCATGTGCTCATCCTGGATGCCTGCGTTATAAGATACAATAATATATCGTAACAGGTACTTTTCTTGTACTGATCCAGGTATATTGTCACATTTATACTAATGAACTCGGCATTGGCCCTCAAGTGGTTCAAATCCGAACTCGACAGCTTTTGGAAAGGCTGAGGTCAAGTTGTACTCAGTCTCCAAGCGGTACCGAACGATACTGAGATGGAAAAGATGACATTGGATATCCCTGGAAAGGCAACTGACTTCATAGCCAGCGTCCAAGATGAACAATTCATTTTCAACTTCATTTTTGTATCCCCTTTTTAGGGAGAACCTCCATCTCAATTAACGAGAGCCTTCCTCGCACACTCCACTGATGCGATCGTCTTCTTCCTGAAATAAATACATATATACATTTGGACAAGACGAACATTTCCAAACTCGCCCATAACACCTTCCCAACAACTACTCAAGGGTACTCGCGATAAAAAGAAAACCATCTCGACGTCTACAATCGCACAGTATAACAACGGACACCGTCTACGAACGACATTCCTACTCCAACGCTCTTCATCAAACATTAAAAGTAGTTATGGCTAAACAGTGTATTATTTATTAAGATAAAAAAAAAGATGAGACCAGTCTCGTCCATTAATTTGGGTCAATGAGGATTATGGAATGTCAGTTAGATAGTTCCCGGAGCTCGGAGGAAAGGCTGCGGCGTTAATGAATTAGCCATACCCTGCTAACCTGGTTTTTTTGATATATCTATTCACATTATTGTCATGTATTGGAAGTTGATCGAAGGCCTTTGTTGCATCTTGACCTCCCAACTAATTTTATAAGCAAAAATACATATTCTGAAGCAAAACTTTAACAAACAAAGTCATAATTACTTAATTAATTTATTCAACAAACTCAACAAAGTCTGGGAACTACACAACCACATTGTTGGAAATGTTATAGTTTCCTCTCTTGTCAAAAACAATGCAAACTACCGGAGCCTCTGTTACTGTACTGTACTTGTAACTCGCTGTGTATTCCTCCTAACAACTCTGTTGTGCTTCGTGCCCATCTAGCAAGTTTACCTGTGGATTCCCCGTCACAATCTCCTTAGACAGTGTATATCTACAGTACAGACACCGCACTAGCGCTTGTACATACATATACTCTTCCCTTATCACCGAAGTATCTGCTATCAACCAAGGTCTACAAGTAGGCTCGCACGCTCTCGATACACGCGCGCATCTACTAGTACATACTGTAGAGCAGGAGAAGGGAGCAATTAGAACCGTAAATTGCAGGTATTACAAGAATCTATTATCCTAGGCGGCTTGATTGATGTCTATTCTATTACAACTCCATCCCGCTTTGTCTCTCGGCTTTACAGGGGCCCAATTGCTGCTTTCTCCTATGTTACATAATCAAGCCATGCTTACTTAACAGCCAAGTAACTGCTTGAGCCTAGTGTAAGGTGTCTTCCGCTCGTTCGCTCGTTTCTTTTTGGCAATAGTACGGTAAAACAAATAATGACTTATAGCGGATACTTGTGCCTGTCTATAGGACGACACCGCTAATCCGCTCAGCTATCATAACTATCAGCTATACGCTACCCCTGGTGAGACTCCCTGTATAGTTAGCTAGTGGGTATACGCAGATCATAGATATTTCTGCACGTACCGATTTATCATCTGACACACTGCCATCTTTGTATGCCATTGTGTCCGTCATTGTATCGCTATTAATCGCCCCGACAATGTTCTCTAGACGTTGATATGCGTAGAACAAACAATATGCGCTTCTATTACCGCAAGCAAACAAGCCCCAGAAAAACAAAACATATTGGGCTGCTCTCTGAGACCGGGGCTGTCCTCTGCCGAACTCTACGTCGCCTCAGCTCCCCTACATGAGCTTCAAACACTGCCGCAACGCTGGTAGGTTGGGTTTTCCTCCTCTCAAGTGTCTCAGCCATCCCACATCTGTTTCAGCTGTACCAATACGTATGTAACAAATGCGTCGTAGGAAACTCATCTAGCCAGTCACATGACCCCGGCGACAGGACTGCCAACGTCTCTCGCCCTTCTTTCGCCCTTCTCCGACGCTCTCCTCGCGCTTCTCTCGCACGTCTTCTACAACAGGGGCTCTTCAAACGGACGCTTGCACTCAAAATACGCCAAATGGCCGCGGAGCAAAAAGCATTCAACCCACCGCGTATGTCAAACGCCAACAGGCTCAAGAAAGTCAGCCCATTTTTTTTGAAAGGTCTATACATATCCGTTGAACCTTGAGCTAGGCTAAAGAACAGGTTTTCAAGAAATCGGCGGGGGCTGCAATGATTCTGAAACATGGGTTTTGTTCACGAGACTCGGGAGAATCCAGCGACACCTTTGAAATTTTATTTCGATCGTCGACAAGACCACAAATCCCTCCGTTCTGGCCCCTTCAACCCTAATCTAACATTTATTGTGGATCTCTTGCTAACAAAAAAACAAAGGCTGCCATTGGGTTTATGTTGCGAAAAGCAAAAAGCCAACGGGAGAGAAAAAGCAATGTTTAGTTGGCGGCTTAGTGGAGAAGTGACTGGTGGGTACCAACTGGTGTGTGTGAGGTGACTAGTGTGGGTAAAGCTGGTGAGTAGGAACAGATGGAAGGCCCAGGTCATGTGACGTCTATCTTCAGCCCGTGCACCCTAGTGGTTGTGTGTGATTGCGGTTCCGCTACTCGTGGCTTCTCATGGCTATTGCCAGGGTTGAGTTCTTCAAGCTCAGGAGATGAAAAAGCAACCTATCTCCAACAGGACCGGCGCAATGAGGCAGGCAGTTGGCAGGCAGTTGGCAGGCAGTTCGCACACAGTCGACAGGCATGTGACATGTACGAGTGCAGTACTCGTACTGTACCGTCATCGTACTGTTACTCATCTGATTGACTCGATCGCTCCGGCTGCTGTTGCAAAAATTGGTCATGCTTTCAAAAGAGGCTGAGGTACAGTAGCGGCTGCTTAACCGCCTATAATGCATCGTTCGTGTCCACGGCCTCATTGCTTCATTAGTACATTCTGGAGACTCTGATCTAATGATACTGCCCATGACGAACTAGATCAAAACGGTATTTCTTTTTTGGATCTGGAGAACGGGTGCATCTAGAAAGGTGTTGGTTGCAAAGATACCCACATACAAGAGCAGCCATAGTGACAACAAAACAAGGCTCTCTGAGGACTAGACCTCATAATCCGTCTGTCTCCGCAACTGTTTCTAGTACGCCTCCTTCCCCCATCACTAACAACCGTCCAGCAAGCGTTAAGCTCCCATACTACTGTTTAGAGAATACCTTAGTGGATGCTGTGGTCACATCTAGACGCTGAAAGTTGATACTAGAGCGCATCTCCCTGTGAGAAAAGAAATGTGTCTCTTGTCTTTAATACCAGAGCTCCTGTGACAGAGAAAGACGCTAGAGTGCAGATGTGGGGGGACAGTACAGACATTGGAGTCCAATAGGGCGAGGTAAGGCTATTAGGACGCTGAAAAGTTCGTCAAAAGGCACTTGTTGTGAAAATTGAAGGTACCTACTGTCAATACCCTCCATGTCGTCCACCTTTGTTCTTATTCCGCAAATCTGTGGAGCTACCACAAGTGAGTATTGTGGAACTTGATATGTGGACTAAACGCGGTGAGATGGAGGTATAGAGAACTAAATTAGCAATGAACCTCTTCAGATTCCCTCTTGGTTCAGCTATTGTGTTTGATGTGTCTGTTTGCGATCTAATGAGTGAATAGGAGAGGCATATGGGAATGCTTCTACCAGGGTCTATTGTGTTATATGTAGCACAGTTACGACATCTTTACGATATGACCCACCTTTTTCTAGGCTTTATATATCACCCCCTCCTCTGCTCTTCATCTCTTGTCTACCCTCCTCTACAAGTCACCATCTCATCTACCCCGTATAGCAGCCTGCCGCTAACGCAACGCACCCACTAGTGATGCACTCCAGCGTGGATCTAAGTGGTTTAAATACAAACACCGTTTCGCTACAATTAATCAAGTGTCTAGTCTTCCCGGCTTGGTCTAACGCCAGTCCAGACAATTATCAGCTGATTATTTGCTTAGTGTGGATAAGAGGGAGTGGGGGAATGGGATATAGCAACAGAGGGATCGATATTATGACATCCGGGGAAGTTTGAGACACCCATTAGGTGTTTTTTTAAGTAGTCTTATTGTTTGACATGCTTCTAGAAGCTCAGGAACCAAGAGCACCCAGACCGAAGGAAACAACACACAAACACTCTCGCAAATAGCTCACAGACCACAGGAAAAATCAGGCCATATTTCATATCGCGATGCAGTAGTCCAGCAGAAAAGTGCGTTAGCTGCCACTACTGGCGAATCCTTACATGAACTAGTGGTAGGCTAGTGTCCAGCTACTGCACAACTGCAGTGTGCAGGTAAACATCCTCTTTTGAGGTCTTGGAGTTGAGAAGAGCGACATTTGGGCTTCAACAAGAAGTGCTGATGAATAACACAATGCGTGGAAGTCCATTGTGAGTCTGGACTTGATATATCTATGATGTTTGGTCAAACTGATTTCAACTGGTATCTAATAGAGTTCCAGAACCTGAGATAGGAGTCTGTACAAGTACTGATTTTGTATTGTATAAGTATGTTGATTGAAGGTTCGACTTCATCAGAGGCCGTGACTATGACTCGAAAATGTCATGGATCATCCACCATTGCTATTTTTGTCTCTTTTTCTTTCTTTTCTTCGGGTGTCATCGAACACCATTACGAATGCTATTTTGGAAGAGTATCCCTTGTACAAGTACGTTTCATTCCAGTAATAGTTTGGTTGCCAATTTTAGTGGATTCTGAAACAGCCTTGCCATGACCCTGGACACGGGCTTCACCTCGTCAACGGGACGTGCTAAAATATACCGAGAACCGTCCCTCATTAGCATTTGACTCTGTCGTAACCTGTCTTGAACGCGGGTGGCCTATAGCATCCATAGGCTTGCTCAAGGGCTAGCTGCTGTGGGCTTGGCACAGGGTGCATGGTGACGTATCGCCTTTTGAACTCGTGCTATCCTGGCTGTTGAGTCAAGAGACAGTACATGGGGAGGTCAATGGTACGGAACGCAGGTGCGCATAGGGTCTTGAAGTAAACATAGATAAGCGACTCTCCTCGTCATGTTAGACTGAGTATCATGTTGAACTTTTTTAAAAGCACCATAGCCCGACTACTTATCCACCATTCGCCCAATCGGCACCTCCGTCACTCCAAACCAAACCAGGAATGTATCTCCAGTGAACCCCCTGAGCTTCAGTCAATCTATCAACGGGTTTAGATCTGGGATGAAACCACTAAGGACGCAGAAGCTCAGTCCCTTGAGATGCACCGTCGCGGCAACCAAAGCGGTGCTTCTAAAACCGGAACGTGCTCTTCTGACTCTGCGGCCCTTATCGACAGCCAGTAATGTCTTTGGGATGCGTCTCCCCATGGCGGCGTCATCGACGTGGGGTATCGATAGATTGCAACGTTGAATACGCTACAGTAGATGTGATACAAGTTCGAGTATGTATGTACTGTACCGTACTTGTAGCGGACTATGATGTCTTTGAGCTGCTCTAATTGAGCGGTTTCTTCCAGTCTCGACGGTATGGGAAGACATTTCAGAGGAACTAACAGTTCATAAAATAGTTCAAGATCAACACAACAATCCTCACCAATGGATTCACGTTTTCCCGGCTCCATGCGTCATTGCATAGACCACTTGTTCACCCCCATGCACCATCAGACCACTGACAACAAGGCATCTTTATCCGCTTGAACAACTCCGCCGCAGATATGATGTGTTCCAAGGGTCCCTACTTCCGCTTCCACCACCTACCATGCCCTGCATATCAAAATGCTCACCATTACGTCTGGAAGTCGCCCAAGTAGGACAAGCATTGGATGTGACGACAATTGTGTGGATGAATGAACAAGTCCAGTAAATAATATACCACCAACATGTACAACTAGACCAAGAACCTGAAGTGCTTATCTACAGTACCATCCCAACTCTCTAACACGAACAACTGCCATGCGCTTCAGAGGACAACGCCTGTGTTCACGTGACTATCTCCGTATACGTTATGCATGTCGGACCTTTTGAAAACAACATGCATGGTAATACGTGGTTGCAGGGGTCTACTCTTTGGACAGTCTTTTCATCTTGTTAGCAATCGCCCGGTCTTACATAAGCGGCGATGAAGGCTTGAATAAGGCCGGAACCAGTCCATCACCTGGATCACGTGACAGCAAACGGAGTTTTGACATTACGAGCTTGGAGAAAAGACAGTTCAGCGAGATTTCTGTCTAGTTTGAATGTAATTACTCTTTAGGTTCTCTGTGCAACAGGGCATTTCGAATGAGCCAAACGCCAAAAGAACAAAAGAGCGGTGCCTTTTTTCTTTTTCTTTACTGCTTGCCGTCCTGCACGAAGCCCTTTGCCCGCCAAGCGCCAAGGGAGAGGCTTGGCAAACCCTAACATTAATCTTAAAACCCGCAAACTCTCGCTTAGCCGAGAGAAAAAGGCAGCGGAACAAGAACATGCCTGAATACGAACGGAAACACGGGAGCACGGGAAGATAGACGGGTAGTCACGTGACAGTCTCACGGTCCCGAGGGTTTGAGAGCAACCGTGGTAGTTGGTTCTTTGTATCGTAGTACTTGTATTCGTATTGTACTCCTACAAGTAGTTTGAATTACTATTCCCGAATATTTTCCAATGAATCTCACTAAAACATCAAGTAGTGTCACCGTGATACTTGCCAAATTGTCGAGCTAATAATCATGTAGTATCCAGTCCCCCAAAACATAGTTTCCAAAGACAAAACTTGAAAGGGAACCAACCAGAGCGTCTCTAATGCACTTGGCCGAATTCGAGATCTGCGTAACTATAACATCGGCCTGCGATTTTGCCGCCGTGTGTTGTTGGGTTCAGGGTCCGGTTCTGGAGAAATACGGCACGCGACGAGCAACAGAGTCAATCACGTGACCTGAGCCCTCCCCATCTTTGTGAATTACTAATTTGCAATCTCGTATTGATCTCGCAATCGATCGACAATGCATGAGCCGTTATGGCGATCTTCCACATGTGATAGTGGGTCCGAGACTGTCATGTGACTAGATGAGGGGTTGGCAGTCTGAAGTCAGTCACGTGGAGATCACGTGAACTACATTCTTGCTTCTATGGGCTGTCATAGTCACCACTTATACACATCATTCCGTAGTTTCGTCCACAGTAAGAAATGTGTAACTTGTAGCTAGCGGGTGAATGTCTGTCTAGGAAAGTCAATGCACATCACGGAGCCGTCCTGTCGCCGATTCTCATTTGCAGATAGATGACTTGCATATAACAAAAACAGCTTTTTTAATGACGATGATCGGATGCAGTACGAATCCAGTGCTTGCAATGAGACAGATACAAGGGTAGTAGTTACATTGTTGAGACGGGGAGAACAGTTGGAGATAGGGCTCACTTGAAGCTTGAAAGGAATGTCTTGCTTCTGTCTTAACCACCCTTGTTACCTGGATGTCTCTCCACATCTTAGAACTTACCTCCAGACTCGTTCGTCTGTCCTCTTGTTCTCGTTTCTGGCTAAAGTAGTGTCTCACAGCCCAACCCAAACCAACATACACAACGCTACAAGTACCCCGGTCCTCTTCCGCGCGCGTCTTTTCTTTTTCGAGAAGAGTAAACATTTCTTTTGCAAACTTGCTTTGTGTCTTAGAGACACCGCTGGAAGGCAAGCGGGAGCAAATTAGGCAGATTGGGAAGGCGAAGAAGACCAAATCATGTGACTGCAACCACCAAATCTCCCTTGTAGACTCAATTTGCATTATGTAAGCCCCTACTAGAGTTTCCACAGGCTGTGGCTTCAACAACTGCAGCTCAACTGAGCTCTGGGACGGACAGGGGTCAGCCGTTTTCACAGCAATAGGAACAGAGTCACCCTAAAGCGTCACCCTGAAGCGACCTCTGTGCGGGTCACATGACCACAGACTCGGTAGTGTGACTCAACTCCTTTCGGGGTCCAATCTCGTTTCACGTTTGGGCTCCCTTGCTCGCCCAATTTGCCTAATAACACATCTCCAGAAATCCTTCGGTTATTGCAACCGAGATTGTGCAGATCTCATTCTAAAAATGTCTCACCATCGATACTGTAAGTAGATCTGAATGTTATTGTGTGTGTCAATCTGCCCGAGAAGGATGAGATATGCATGAAATGGACATGGGTGAGTGGACTGGGGCTCCATTCGACCTGGTCACGTGATTATTCTGCTCGATAGAGTGTCCAATGTGGGACGTCTGCGCAGTTAGCCCGTTTTAACCACTCCACAAAACCCCAAGTGCAGCAAACTGTACTGTCAACTCTAATACTTAACCAAAACAGTTGAGCTTCAGTAAACCGTAACTATGGTTCTGCCACGTCACATACCCGTTCTGTTCATGATACAGCAGCCTCGATGTGGGACGGCGTATAGATCGAGAGAGGTGCCAACAAGCCCTGGAACAGAGATTTTCTTATGTTAAACGGGAGAAGTTTCGATTGCACACAGACGAGCGGAAAGTGACGTGAGAGCGAAACGGCCTCGACACAACGGCTCCTGACATCCGCAGCTCCAATTTGGTACCAAGCTTGCCCGGGCAGACGTCGAGAGATGACAACATAAAGTCGGGACCTATTTAAATCTCATCTTGTGGAGACAGCACTTTAAAACTATTTTGCTCGCAGTGGGGGATCTATCCAACTCCATGGAAAGATATCCGATTGGGGGGAAAAGTGGATCAATTTGATCGTGTTCAAATCAGCATTCTTTCGCATCTTTCCGATGTGAAATGTGTGCTCTTCATCTTGTGCCATTACACGTTCAATATCGCCTTTCTCCAACTCGTCAGAACTCTACTCCACGCCTAACTTTGTAGGCAAAGACGCAAAAGTCTGAAGCCCATAGAATTCAAGGCTTATAGCTGTTTGTGCAACCCTTGCCGACGCCAATCACGTGACCCGAGGCCTCTGAGACGTCACGGGATCGGCTAGGCAAAAAAAACTCTGTGTCAATATAGCTTCAATGAGCGTTCGGGCCGACTCCTCAACTCTGATGGTGGTAATGGAGCACGTGATTTTTCACGTGGCGACTACCGGCTTGCTATTTACCACGTGACTGGTCGTTTACCTTCCGGTGTCTTGTCTATCCGTGACAATTAAGACAATATTTCACCTTCTATAATTTGGTGTCTCAGATCTGAATCACTTGTTTTAAGATGCTGTCGGGGGATGAGCTTATTGGAAATATGGTATAGTTTATTTGGAGAAAATTTGGCCAACTTGTTGTCTGTACACGCTACTAGAAAATGGATAGTTTAGTGCAAATCACCTCGAGTCAAAGATCATTTTCATACCAATTTTTGCCCGGTTCGCCGACACCCCGAAATGTGGTGCCTGAAGGTATCTGGGAAACAACCGCAAAGAGTAGTCTTTTAAGACACACTGCCCAAATAGGTTAAATGAGACACTGACCATAATGCATTGTCAGGGGTGACTGTCGTGCGGTATATCCGTCGTGCTGCGTGACTCTAAGTAAATAGAAACCCCCACAAACGAGCCACTATCGGTTGCTCAAGAGATTTTAAAGATTGTGGGAAAGCAGGAATAGCCCGGAGTGGCTGTAGTCAGTGCTTGGTAATGAGCATCAGTCTCCTAATCTATCCGCTGCGCCGTTTACACCTACTGTACCCCTATTTTTCTCCACCCAACTAGCCTTTAACTAAACCTTGAGGTTGTGAACGGGAGGGACATAGCTGTCTGAGGCTGTCCCAACAAGCGTTTCTGGACGTTAGCGCTCTGTAGTATTCGCGTCCTTCATGTGAGAAGCACAATCAATACGTCCGCTTCTTGTCCGCAGCTCGGGAGGGCTTTCTACCCACCAAACCTACACCCACCCACCTACTGCGCCTGTCTCAGAGCTTGGAGCATGAAGGGTTTGAGTGAGAAAAGTGCAAGGTGAAAAAGGACGATTGATAGACCAACAATGGCCCGATTCGAGCTAAATTGGTTTGGGGAAACACCGACGAGCAAGGCGCTTCATGTCAACCAGTTTCAGCCTATCAAATAGCCGGCAGATGTATACAGGACCCGTGCAGGCCCAGACTGAAATCCTCCCACAATTCCTCCGACATTATCCACTAGTGCCGGATCTACATTCCAATACGATAGTCGATACGAGCGTGCGAATTGAGTTGGCAGAATTGTGGCGGCACCCAAAGGCTTTCAGGGTGCTGTGGGGGTTGCATGGAATGGAGAGTAAGTTGCCCTAACGGAGCAAGTATACATGTAGGGGGCGGGGGTCGCCGTTGAGTTGGAGAAGATGGATTCTTAGCGGTTCTTTGTTGACTTATTGCAGTTACAAAGTGTTGCAACTCCTTAGTCTTGACTTTATCCAGGATACCGTCCTGGTTCGGGTGGAGTATCTAGGGTTTGACATAGATATAGAGAAATATTGGGAATCCATAAATCACCACTTGATGGGAAAACTAAGCTGGCTCAATAGACTCTAGATTTCTGGGCAAATCTGTATCTTGTTTACTGTATCTTGTTCTGGATGGGGTTTTAGTTCAGTACTATTGAGTCACTGTCGAACATACGGCGGTAGAAACGCTCGGTTTGAAAGTGCTTTTTGGGTGGATAGAGTGTATTTGAACAGTCAAAATGACTAATGACTCTCCAGAGAGCGTTCCAGTGGCTTCTCGTACTGTACGGGTATGTACAGTAGTGTACTTGCACATGACTGCAAGTAGCATCTCGTTTTATGAGCTAGATGTCAGAACTGTACGGCATTATCAGTCGCTTTAAAATATCTTTGAGGTATTCAGTTACAAGATTGACATCATTCGGTTCCTATCGAATTGGTGAATTAATTGGCGATGTTCACATCCTTCCAGCACGTCTACTTGAAGAAGTAGTACTGGTTTCACCTTCCCCCCCGCTCCCTAAAGTCCCCCATGGAACCCAAAGATCTCCTGCAACCACATTCCATATTATTTAAACATCCAGACTCCTCTCACAGTGCTTTTTTCGAATACGCCCAGTACTCTTTGACCCCCTCCCCTTATCTCCACACCTTCTACTTACATAACCACTGAACCTAAGATGAACCAACCCAACAACATATCTTCCCCGCGTTGTGCAAGCCTTTCGTAGTGTCTCAGACGGTAAAAAGTAAACGATTCTGCTAGTCCATGCCCATGTTTTATTGCTATACAGTGTTATTATAGGTACAATAAGTCATAACACAATAATTGCAAGGCTCTTAGCGCATGTATATGAGGTTAATTGTGTTTTGGAGGGAGTTCTGGCTTAGACTGCTAAACATCCCACGGCAAACATGTGGCGAAGATGAACGTACCGCTAGAACCTGCTGAACAGGAAGATTAAGCCCAAACGATTTAAGGCTGGTTTCGAGCTGTATTTGTGAAACTTCCGGGTATGTTTCATTTTCGCCCCCAGCCCGACAATAGCCTCTTTCCTCCACCTCAGGTACCGTACCTATAGAACGGCTTTAAGTGCGCATATTATTGCCATAAAAGTGCGTGTTTCGAGGTGGTGAATCACGTGACGGCAACTATATCACGTGTTCGCCGTTTGTTTGAGCCTCCCCAGTTGCTTTTTCCGTTGACCTATAACGATCTTTACATTTCTGGGCTCAACCTAAAGCAGTTCTCTGTTCTCTCCGTGGAAGGTTCGGAAATTAGCAAAGGGTTTCGCCAGCGTCTGAGTACACTTGGAGCAGCGTTTCCAAGGTATACAGGGGCTTGGGACAGGCTTGGATCGGTTGTTTTAGGACCGAAACGGTGGTTTTTAGCGACAGCCAGGGTTTTGAGAGAGTTTTTCTCCGAGTCAACAGCCTTTTTGAGCGATTATTGTATGATAACTGGTGGATATTTTTGCACGATCGGGTTCAGGCGATCCGATTGTACACGTATTACAGAAACTCCTCCGATAAAGTGGTTTTTGGAGGACTTTGAGTGGGTTATCACGAAGTGGAAGGATCATGGAATACTGAAAGTCATATTTGGGAGGTTGCGGTGGGAAGGGGACAAGTGCAGCGCGTTGGGATATTGCTGCTGAGCATCCTGGATGGATCTGTACCGGTACAAGTAGCACTCGTCGTGGAAGAGGAAGTATTATGTATGTTTTGAGAGGTTGGTGAATTGTGTATATTACTTGGAACAGTTAACTAAAGCAACTGGGATTTGTTGATACTTTAAGTAAAATAGACAATATCCTTGTCCCAACTGAAACTGTAGATAGAACAGATGATTGTCATTTTGCTGAAGTAAATCAAGAGTTGAAACGGTTCAAAAGTACATGTCACATGACAACCGGAGCTGCCACATTCTTCAAAGCGACCATTCACCAAATACTACTTGTAGTACAGCATTGGTACGGTACATACTCGCACTAGTATCATCAAGAGCACGAGACCTTAGTTGGGCTTTATTTTAGTGCTTATTCAGGTTGTTACAATTGATCCAATATGTTCGACTGAAACTCGGTCTGTCTCAGACTATATATGGAAAGTTGTTGCTTGTTACGTTACTTGTTCCTGCTTCTTCTGTCGTGTTTGTGCCTGTATCTGGTCCAAAGCAGTAAGTCACATGACCTGACCGTTCCAAGTCAATTGCACGTAGCCGCTCGTATTCTCCACCTTTGGACTCTCTCTATAAATCTGCATTTAACCTCCATGTGTTTCTCCGCGGACATGAGCTTGCATTGGTCGGAGCTCGAAAGAGTAAGAATAAAGCCTGACCTGCCAAAGAAACAGCCATCAAGCTGCTGGAATGGCCGTGGGGAGTATTTCTACGCTCTGTGTCACAAAAATCGTACCACTTTTTTTCGCAATCATAGCTGGATGAGTTATGATCTGCTTGAACTCAACAGGGACGACCCCACGCATTATGACGGGTAAGAGATGCAAGCAGTAGGTGAGAGCAAAAGGGACATTGGTGTGTTTTTTGTTGTTTGGCGATACTGGACCTCTTTTTCATTTTCCCACAGCTCCGCTCACGCTCAATCTGCAACCGTTTTATTTCAAATTAAACGATCTCTCATTCATCTGAGACAGCAGCAACACCCAGCTTCTCTTTTTGCTCCAAGACATAGCTGTAGGCAACCCGGACCAATACCCCAAACAGGAGCCACCATCCATCACTCATGCATGTTTTGTTTTTCCGATACCATGTCTCTCGGATGATTACTTTTTGTGAGCCAAATACAAAATTCAAGCCGGTCATATGCTTGTGGTTCGGGAAGGTGTAGCATGGGTCTGGGTTCAACTCTGACAAATGTTGAGTAATTTCCAGGGAGAGAAGAAGACGTGGATGCCGTCAGACTTGTAGATGAGACACTTGTGGACTTCTTGGATTATGTAAGAGGAGGGAGGCTATCCCCAAATAGGTTGACGTGAAGACGTCAGTATGTACGAGTATTCGTAGGAGGCTTGGATTAGAACGACAAGAAAAGACCGGGTGGACAGACAACTGCGACTACGACCAACTCTCACACAGAACCCTTAGGGATATATGCCACTGACGAGACTGTTTACGTAAAGGTCCTGCTTCATCTGCCCTCTAGATCACAAGATTCAGAGACACGTTCAATGAAACCCAAAAGCTCGCTTAATCTGCGAGGGGTATTGCTCATCTAAAGCACTACGGACACAAACAGAGGACGGATCTTCTTCCCTTCTGTGTCAGTTTTTTATCAAGGAGTGAAGAGGTTATGCCTTTTCTTCATTCGGTTTTCATTCACTACAGCTTGACAGGACGTCTGATTGCAGAGTGCAGACAACAAGACTCGCTTAGGGCAGGACTAGGAGAGCCAGAGTCTAATTAGTGGGGGTAAGGTGGGGGTGTCAGGGGGAACGTGTAGTCGGTTCGATTTCGGGTTGGGAATATTTTATAGAAAGCCCATCATGACTTGGATCGTAGCTAGAAACCAACAATGTGTTTATGCAGGTACTTTTGGTCTCAGACAATAATTTCAGGTGGAAATATAGAGCTTGTAAGGTTGACTTTTCAGACACAGCAACATAATATGCTTGTGTGTCTGACAAGAGCAGCGCGCTTACTCAACATAATGGCATGACATGCAAGTTGAGCTCCCCCGCGCTTGAGCGCTTAGCGGATGGTGATAAGGTGATGGTGCAAAGACGACACGAGGGTGGGAAAAAAGAAACCCCTCGTTTCACGCCCTCTTTTGTTGAGTGAGTGCAGTATCAAGATTGGAATATACAACCGATTATACTTAGACTTCCAACTATACATCTCTTGCAGTTACGGTGCTAGTTAAGCGAGTCTTTGAAACAGCAGTGTTCATATGTCCTCGTTAAAGCTAACCGAACAAGAGTCGATGGTTTCTGCAAGGCGAGAAAATCGGCCTGGTAATGTCCGGTCAGCAGTTTCACATTGTGCTGTTGTGTCTCACATTTAGACCACACTTGTTTCATATCTGTCTGGATTCGGAGATGTCAAAAAACAACATGGAGATACCTGTATGTGGGCCGATTTCCACGTCAGTGCAATATTTTGTGGCTTGACAGTTGGGGAATTCCTTCAAGTTGCTGATTTCGATCTCCACTGTACACTCTTTCAACTGAATTGGTTTTGCGAAGATCATGTGTCTGGTGATGGATTGCCAAAGTGTATTTGGGTATCTCAGTTGACGAATACTTATGGATTGAGGTCTTGGAGTTTCCTGTTGGATGGAGAAAGGCACGCTGGTTCCAGTGGGATACCAACGAGAAAAGTAGCTGGTGTTTCCACCGCCAGGAACCCATTCCAGGTGCTGTCATCATCCTCTCCAGTCGAGAAAATACCGTACATGCCTGCAATTTCACTTCCATCTCTCAACGCTTTCCCAAATCGAGCATGACAGCATGGATCTGCGTCTGCCCTGCAAATGATACTGGTATCTCGATCTCAATCTGGCGAACATTTATGGGCGGTTTTGGGAGTGACGCTTTCGTGCTGGCCGTGAGCCGGCCGACGCCTATTTTTTCACAAGCGTTGCTTAAAGGCCGAGGATGGGGAATTCTAGAACTCCCCTGACCGTCTCCTGCGAGTAAGGCGACTTGTGGGATCCCACTGGCGCCGTTTAATACGTCATCCTGCCTGGTGTTGTCCTTGTACAACCGCCGAAGAAATATGCCGTTACAGTTCAAGGGTACTGTAGATGAAAAACTAGCTGGCTGGGGAGACATGGTTGTTAGAGGAAGGGTGGGGTTGAGTGGAAATTTCTTTTTCGCAGAAGGAACCGATATACATCCATGGCGTCAAATGATGACAAGCGGACAGAACCAGGCAAGACAGGCTAGACAGGTTGCACGTCTCTAAAGAGACTGAAGGGTGGTTCTACAAGAAGGGGTACACAGTACGTTTACACTTGCTTTTTTCATCCAATTTAACACTAAAGCATGTACAGTACATGTAGAGGAGCTACTACTGATCATGTACTCTCCGTACAGTACGACGTTGCGTACCGGAACGATTCAGACGACAAATGTCAGGACTTTCGGATGTGGATCCTGCTGTGTTGACGAGTGTACAAACCGAAGGTATAGACACGGGACATGTAGTTGCCCGGCCTCTCACAATCTCTCAGATCTCTGGTCTCGTAAATCTAGTTTGGTAAATCTACACCGAGGAAAAGAAAGTCCATACGAGCTGTGGAAAAAGCACTACTGAATGAAAAAGTAAACATTGAAAATGCCTCCAATCCATGAGATCAACGGCTCCCGAGAGTGATTGGTTGATTCCACGTGATTCGTGATTGAGACCACAAGTTCATGGGCTGTTATGCTCTTTGCACATGTCAACCGTTGGATGCGGTCTAAAAGCAGTCTACTGATCTCCAACTAATAATAGAATATGACAGCTCTTTGATCTACTGTGCCAATATTTGATTTATCAAGTCACTAGGACCTACAAGAATGAGATAGATAGTATATCGGAATGGAATGGTGCAAATGAGACAGCAATTTGCCTCTCGAGATGTCGCAACCCTATCGGTTGCTCAAGGACGCGTGCGCGCCGCCTCGAACCAGCTTCGCGTTCCTTTCCAAGGCTCCACCTGGCCGAAAAGTGGATCTCGGATAGATGCGCTAGTGCGGGTCTAACCAGATAGGGAGGTGGGGGATCAACATTGCACCGGGAGGAGTAGGAGGGTGCATAAAACAGTGCTTGTATTCGGTTATAGCCACTTGAGATGAACGTGACTAATCTTACTAATCCAGTTACAGTACAGTAGTCCAGTAGCGCTATAGGTGACAGGCCCGAAAGACAACCTCTTAGCGTGTCGACCTTGCATGTCATGTCTGCACAGTGTCCGAAAACAGGACTGTCTCCAAAATCGTGGGTTTAGTGCGTGACAGAAACGGTTGAATGTGTAATTTGAAGTACGCGTTGAGACGAGGCCGGGTCGCAAGCAACTTCCCAAGAGGTTTCAGCAGTCAAAATCGTCCCGTTCCAACCAAACCACCGAGACCCGTGGTGCCTCCACACCCATGTTCGTATCGTATTCCATACAGCGCCGGCCCATAATATCAGGATAATAAACGGGAATCGCGGATCATTTGAAGGAGCCAAGATGAGACCCTGTCGTTGGGGACCTTGGGCGGTATTTCGAAGATTGGGTTGGGCCAACGGCACAAGAGCCAGACGCAACGAGTAGTGAATTGGAAGAAGGAGCCCTTGGTCACATGATCAAATGTATTAACGGGAGCACTGCTCACGATTGGAGCTCGTTCCGAAGACCCTAGACCCCAATGTTTCTTCTTCGGACGTCACTTGTGGGGATGCGGGACAGGGAAATGAGCATCGTAAGATAGCGATAATATATGGGCGCAAATGAGACCCAATTGGGGCAAGTCGAAGACGACGGGTGTGCTTGTCTCACACCTCGTCTCGCATCTCGTCTTTTACCTTGTTACGTGCCTCAATGATGTCGAAAAGTTCCTCCGTCATTTGGCGATCGGGCCCGATATAACGTGGAAAACCTGAACACATGGTATGGATCATGAGCAACAACCCAAATTGTCCACAACTCGTAAGTCTGTGCCAAGTTCGCAAACGCGAGTAGTGGGGAGTATGTCAGCGTGGGCCCCAAAAACCGCGCCAACGGTACGATTTTCGACATGAGTGGTATCAAAATGACTTCTGAAGCCCGTCCGGTTCCATCAACACGGTTTTCTATGCTCTGGCGGCGAAACTGAACGAGTTCCGACGGTAGGCCCGCCCGACGGAGATTAAAGTAGTCCACATAGCCGTGGAACAATTTTGGAAGAGGTTTAAGTTGGATAAAGTTGCGAGAGCGGAAAGTCGGTCATTTTGTGAGACAACATGGTACTTTAAGAGGGTTGTTAGAAAGCCCCGTTCCAGAAGTATATGTCTGCGCAGTCCGATTTGAAGCGTCAGCCGTATTGGGGCCCCTGTCCCTCAACCAAGACGGCAAGCCACAGATTGGGAGTACATTGGGAACCTTAATGTGTTGCAAACTAGGGCTAGCCGTCCAACCCGGAATAATAACTTTAGGCAGACCAACGGGGGCACCTGGACTGGTAACAAATCATAGCATACTGTTCTTGGAAGAAGGGTTTCGATTTGGGAACAGATCGAGAGATGGACGCTGGCTCATGAGACGATGGAAGAAAAGTGAGTGCAACCTTAGCCGAGTTTTGCATTTGCTTACTTCCATTCCCACTCAGGGAACTCAAGTGTTCCACAAAAGGCCCGACTCGTGGATTCGTCGTTGGAGATCGGAGATACACGGCTGAGAGACGCCTGTCGGAAGCTCTCGTGCCAAGACGAACGCAGGAATGAAGATGTCTGCCCCTCTCGTCGTACCTGTGTCTACCGGTACCTGTGCCTACCGGTACCTGTGCCTACCGGTACCTGTGCCTACCTGTACC
The DNA here is from genome assembly GCF_001761485.1 of Yarrowia lipolytica. Lineage (NCBI taxonomy): Eukaryota > Fungi > Ascomycota > Dipodascomycetes > Dipodascales > Yarrowia > Yarrowia lipolytica. The sequence continues at coordinate 341,536 of NC_090771.1, read as the reverse complement.
TACAAGTGCTTGCCCGTACGCCCACTCTATTATCTCCTTGTGCGGCCGGCCTATAATATTCATGAGCTATACGTATAGAATTCGAGCTGCAGTTGGTCAGACATTGAGTCGATTCCCAACCCTACAAATCCCAATCAAACGCCTCACCATCTTGGCATCTGTCTCCACCCGTCAAAATGCGTACATACTACAATTAGCGCACTAATTCTACCTTCCATCTTGTCTTTCTTTAACCACGGTAGGCGGAAAGTTGCACACAATGGCTGATCACCGGCAGTTTTGTGTCACCTTGGAAGATCAAAAGTATCCACTCGTAACCTGAACAGCCAGAACACAAATGTTCTAAACTACCCGACCTTGCACCGTAGAGAGTTGGGTGTCGAGTCGAAAGCTGTGTGTCGAGTCGAAGCTGTGTGAAAAGTAATAACTGTGGGGATTCTCCAGTAGATGGATGGCCCAAAAGTGACTCAGAATGACGGCGAAATAGGCCAGAACACCCGTCACCCCCACCACTCCTGCCCAAATGCCGCCATCTGTTTGCACAATCCACGACTTTTCCTTTTTTGCACTTTCTCTGCCATTATCACCACCTTAGGTTGCTCGCTTAAAAGTCTATCTCAATAGGAGAGCATAAGGTTACGGTTCGCCAAGACTGTAGGTTGGGATTTTTCGTTTTGTGAGAATAAACTTTTTCAGACTGTAAATAATAATCTGGCCGAGCTTATTGCAAAGATTAAAAAAGCACAAAACCAACGAAGCCTTTTGTTTGGCGCTTGGCTTGAAATGGTGGCAAACTCAAATCCGAGAGACCTCCTACACCTCACATCCAAGTCTGCTTCTGCTCCAGCTTTTGTCATCATCACCGCGGCGGCTAGAGCGGCAAGAGGCGAAGACGTACGACACCACCCAGCGAACGCTGCCACCATAGACGACGCCACCCCCCACGAATCACGCCCCCCTCCCCTTACAGCCCTGGCAGCAGCATCAGCAGCAGCATCCTTATAAGCGCTGCCACACTCTGAAACAGGTAGACGCTAGTCTTCTCTACTAACCAGCGGAATCAGCAACGGCCATCGTCACCATGTCGTACAACGGACCTCCAGGGCAGGGACCTCCGCATAATACCCCTCAGCAGCAGCAGCAGCAGCAGCAGCAGCAACAGGCGCAACAACATCAGCAACAGGCGCAACAGCACCAACAGCACCAACAGCAGCAGCAACAGCACCCTCCCCAGCTTCACCACCCACAACACCATCCCCATCCACAACATCAGCATCCTCAATACATGTACTATCCTCCGGGGCATGCTGGCCATCCAGCACATGGACCACCTCCTCACCAGCAACAACAGCCACAGCAGCAGCAGCATGGCCCACCACCACCACAGGCCCACCCCCAGAGCCACGGCCCACCACAGCAGCAGCAGCAACAGCAGCAGCATCAGGCGCCTCCACCACCCCAGCAACAGCAGCCGTCAAACATTCCCCCGCTTGCCCAGGCCCACGTCTGTATCTGTCCCAACGTGACGCGTGTGCCGCGGCCCAGAAACGCCTTCATTCTGTACCGACAACACCACCACTCGATTGTGGTGGCCGAAAACCCCGGCAAGTCCAACCCAGAGATCTCAAAGATTATTGGAGAGCAGTGGCGAAGCCTGGCCCAGACGGAAAAGGACTTTTGGGTCCAGCTCAGTGACGAGGAGAAGAGGAGCCACCTGGAGCGCTTCCCGGACTACCGCTACCAGCCTAGACGAAACCCCAAAAAAAATGGCGGTGAAAACAACAGCGGCGTGTGTCCCGTGTGTAGAGGAATCACGTCAGCAGGCGCGGGTGCGGGCAACACATACTCGCCCCGGCACAGCAGCGGAGGAAGCAGCGGCAGCGTCGGAAGCATTGGCAGCATGGGCGGAAGTGTTGGTGGAAACAGCAGCGGCAGCTTCAGCAGCATCTCGAGCTCGCACTCATCTTTCGATGCCTCTTCAGGCATGCCCTATCCTCCTCCTCCGCCACCTCCCCCACAAGCAGCGCTCTTCCATCCCCATTATCCACACCCGGCTGCTCGGTATAGCTACCCCACGAGCGTTGAGCACGTCGCAGCCCAGACTAGACACAACTCAGCACCAGAAACGTTCTCGGCGTTGCCCAGAATCGTGCCCAGAGACGAGCTGGAGATGGAGGGCCGGGATCGGGCTGCCTCCCACGGCCAGGGCCACCAGGGCTCCGTCTCAGGACCCCATGGACCACCCAACTCGACTGCCCCCACCTCGGCAGCGTCGTCTTCCTCCCAACCGCCCGGCAAGCACATCAAGTTCGAGAACACCACACCCAAACTGTCATCACAGCCCCTACAATACTCCCCCGCATTTCATTCGCCGCTCAGCCTCAACTCGCTGACCCACCGAACGCGTCTTCCTCCCACCCATGCGTTAATCGAGGAGGACCATGCTACCAAGCGACGCCGAACCTCATCGTACCACGACCCGCTCGCCCCCCATCATTTGCCCCAGCAACAGCGGCGGTCCGTGCGGTACAAGTCGGCCATTGCGATTGCCTCTGGCCGCATCAGTCCGCTCGTGGCCGAAGAGGGAGGTCCCATGAGTATGCGCGAGAAGGCAGACGCACTCAGCATGCTCTGTGAGCCTCTCCCCGGCCAGGTGAGTGAGAGAAGCAGGATTGTGGCCATCGAGGGAGGAGGAGAATGGGGAAGAAAGGTAGTTGACAGCGTCAAGGAGAAGCTTAGCAATGCGAGCGTTGCCGGCACAGCCGCCACTGAACCTGCAAAGGTGGAGCCCACAGAAGCTAAAGGAAAAGAGGCTGAGGTTGCCGATAAGAACGAAGCCAAGGCTGAGACTCCTACCGAAGTCAAGAGTGCAGAGGCTGCTGACAGCAAAAACGCGCCGACCGACTCAAAGTACTCGTTTGTCACCCTGCACAACATTGCAGGCGCGTCAGACACCCCCACAACCTCGACCAACCCCTCAACCACCCCCGCCAACTCGCTGGCCTGCATCATCAACCAAAAACCCGACTTCATCACCGACGGATTCGCGTCAGCCATGTGGAATATCACGTGTTTACATCAGCTCGTGTCCAACTACTTCCATTCGGCGCAACACAAGACTTCTCAGCCTGGCGTTGTCCTGCTACATGGCTATCTCGTGACGATTGCCGACAAGTTTGTTCAGGAGCACTTGATGCGACAAAGCCACACGTCGACATACTCGGAAGAACACGAATCGGAAGCCATGGAGAGATGGAAGAGAGACACCTCTGTGATCCCCGAGGAGTCCGAGAGTGGATCGCCGGCGAGCGTAGGAGGAAGTGGACGCTCGCCTAGCGTGGCGATTGCTCCTCATGCTGGCGCAGAGCACGAGCTCTCGCGAGATGAGCCCACCTCGGCCACACGTGACCCGACACGTGAAAGTGTGTCACATGACCCTGTGCACAACGCGCATCCCCACGTGACGTCGCATCACCAACACGAGACGCGTGTGGCTGAGCTGGCCCACGAGTCGCGCGGCTCCATCTCACGTGATTCTCCCCACCACCACGGCTCCGTCTCACATGACCCACTCATGTCTCGAGCGTCCGTCTCTGAGAGTGTGTCTTCGGCCTCGGCCTCGTCGTATCTCGAGGAATGGATGTCCAGTGCCAATTTGCTTCGAGGGCTTCCTGCTCCCGACATTCTCATCTATCTGCAGGCTGAGGGCTCCGAGTTGGAGTCGTCGGCAGTGGAGTTGAGAGGCCAGGGCAAGCTGGTGGTGGTTCGAGGAGACGACTCGATTTTCGAAAAAGTCGTGGACAAGATTGTCCACATTATTGAAGCATTGTAATATTATTGTATTTATGGCGAATGACTGCCGGGTAGTGAGCGGGGAGGAATCTGGCGTATTGACATGATCTAGTGTGGTGTGATGGATGTGATCTGTGGTCGGGGTGATCTGTGATTGGGGTGATATGTGGGATGGATGGATGGGAAGTAGCCTGAGATTGTGACGAGAGAGAGGATGATTCTGTATGGATCAGCCATCACCGTCATCAATTCGTGGGATGTGATCCCAGCTCGGTTGTCTGTGTAGGTTCGCGCCACGTGAAGAGTGTGGTCTGAAGGGCGGCCTTCAATTGGGCGAGTAATGGAACACGGGTGAGTGTTGTTGCTGGTGTGTTGAGTGTGTGGGTGATCATGGACTGTCTGTGTCATGTCAGTGTAGTCGTGGATAACGAATGCTCTGTACTTTCAACTATCAATTGCTTTCGCAACGACCATGTCGACCTCACTGACTCGTCACCATCAGCATCTGTTGCTTAGAATGACTCTCACACACCCTCTTCTACCCTCCACAATGATACTATGCGTCAGAGACGGTGACGGAGCGTTGAGTCCTCGGCAAGGGGTCTTGTATAAGGTGGAGGAGGCTGTGTGAGTTGGTTTCATGGCCCAGAAGCTGATTTTGGGTCGCAGATGCGGTTTTCAAGGTCAATAGTGGCTTTTCATGAGCTGTTTTTCCGGTGGCGAGTTTTGTAGAGAAGTCTTCTAATATGGTTGCGAGTAGTTGGCTTTTGGGCTCGGAAGTTGGGAGCAATACTTGACTTGTGCATAATGTCAACTACTGCAGAAGTTGATGTGCAACTACAGCAGTTGGTGGGAATATCTAACGGGCACAAGAAATCATTGATTGGAACAGGTCGTCACGAATATCAGACCATTTTGGTGGGGATAAGTCACCCTACGAGTCTCTTTGAGGACTCTCCACGTCATCCAATACCCTACAGAGACGATTTCCTAAGTCGTTGACTTTTGTCGACGGTGCCCCCAACATTCTGTGCGATACTTATCACATCCAGAACCACGTTCAAGTTCTGTCTACAGCTCGAAACAACAAGTTTGTGTCCTCTGAGAGCTTGCTCTGCTCCGGGCAACTCCATGATACACACGACTTGGTAGCGCTCATCATGGTGCTCCGACTCAGTTATTCGAACCAACCACCTCAGGGACACCACAGGGACACCACAAATATCCACTACACTTCAATCGTTATCGTTAGTTATTAACACGATCCTGTCAGCTATTATTCAGCTCTATCTCACTTCCAACTGTCAATCAACGAGCCCGCAACTGCCAACCAAGCCTCTCTATGAACCAATCAACTCTCTTCGCTGAGTGAGAATTGGTCAGGGCAGCTTAAAGGACTACAGTACTTGTCTGAGGTAATGCTCTGTGGGTTACTTTTGGCAGGAATATCGTCGGTAGGTTGGATGGAATGGGCCTCGGCCTTTGTTTTTGGCTTCTTTCCCCCCCCCCCCCCCCCCCCCCTCATCGTTGTTGGAGTGTCTAACTGTACAGGAGCCCTCGGAAAAGGCATTTTATGGACTTGCTTTTTTTTTTTTTCTGCTTTTTTTTTCTGCTTTTTTAATGGCTTTTTAGGTATGCTCTCACCTGAGTATAACTAAGTTGGAAGTACTTTTGTTAAGCTTGGACATGACGTTGGAGATGATCTCGACGAAGACAGTCACGTGCCAAGAGAATATACCGGCAAGCTCTTGGATACAGAAGGTGGAGACTCTCAGTCGGTGTGGTTCCATTTGTCTTCTATGTCCTGGACTGGGTTGATCCGGTCCCCTCTCGCTATGTCCATCCCTATCACTCTTCCCAAAAGCAATACAGGAGCCGATAATATACTATAAGTATAGCCCTGATAATATTTTGGCGGCATTAAAAGCCATAAAAAGCCCGTATTGAGACCCGCATGCAGCCATTACAACGAGTGCAGCCGTCAGCTTCACATTGCACCCTTCACAAGTCATTGGGTCTTTGCAAGTACTTTTACAAGTACTCAACTGGCTCCATGGATTGTGAGTTCATTCTACAAGCTAGACCTTGACTCCCTCGATGCTGTACCGACTCTGGCTGTTGTGGGACGGTTATGGAAAAACAAGTACAGTACATACTTGTATATTCCACACCACAAGCTCAAGTCCTTACTTGCGTTGACATCACCAGCCAAACAATAACCAGTATAACCCAGTCCACATAGCACCGCTGTTTATTTGTTTGCTTATTTACAGTATTGACTAAAAGTCGTAGGTTTGAACCAACATGCCTTTGATTATGGTTGTCTGATTGTCTGAGACACGCCACTGGCCAGCCTGTGCAGACACAACAACTCACACAATTGGTTGTTTGTAAAGAAAGAAAACACCTCTCATAAGTCATTGGACCTCTTATTCCCCCTTAGTCAACTTTCCAATCTCCTAACAATGGTCCTTAGCTTGGTTTTAGACCGCTCCATGCTGTTCATTAGGTCCTATTTCAAATACACATTAATTTAGACCAAGACGGAATAGCGCAAGTGTCAATACTAGAGCAAATATTCATTAGACGACAAAGTCGCGAACAACTGCCAAGTCTCGAACGTGTTATCTGCAGTACTGTAGCCAACTTCTTACTGTTGCTGCAAGGTCTAGAGCAAGAGCATGTATGGAACCACCATTCTCGAAAGATTTAGAAGCCAGCAACTGTACAAGTATCAGGGTTACTCAGAGTGAGTGTCAATGAAGCGAGACTGGCGTTTGCTTGACTCTACGTCTTGGAAGAGCTACCAGTATCCGTTCTTCTCCACTTCCTACCCGCCATAGAACGCACTACCATCACCAACTTGCATTGGATACACCCTTTCATTAATAATTATAGTCAACATTACGTCATTTACCGTCTACCAAAACTTGCTGGCTAGAACCAGCAGAATGAGAATCACCAACACAGCAATGATCAGGTAGGTCAACACCTTGTTCATAGCCATCCTACGGGTCATGGACCGCAGAGTCCGAATACTCTTGTCCACGTAGCCATCTGCCTCCAGCAATGTGTTTCTCGAGTTTTGAATCTGTTCCCGCTGGCCCCGCAGGTCGGTCAGAATGTTGGCTCCAATGGACTCAGTTTCGTTGGCCACTCGTTGCGAGTCTCTGATTCGCTGCGAGCTTCGGTCGAGGGACTCCTGGCCAGACAGAAGCTGCTGTCGCTGGTCGAGAGCAATGTCGCCGTCGCCGGCCGCCGATCTGTCTCCAAAGAGCTCATTTCGAGCGCCAGCCTGCTCCACGTTGGCAAGCTGCTTCTTAGCAGACTGGATTGACTGTCGATACTGTCGCAGGTTGGCAGACAAAGGTGCTCGCGCAGACGAGGGGATGTTTTGGATTTCAACCGAGAGTTGGTCAAGCTGAGTTAGTAGGGATGAGGAGATTGTTGGGCGTCGTGTCTGTAGTCCAGCCGGATCATTAAGACTGTTAAATAGACCGGTCCAAAAAACCAGATCCATTTTTAACCAGTATGTCGTTTGTATCGACCAAATATCCCCCTTCGATACTCACAATTTCGTAGGCCTCGCCAATGGTTCGCTCAACGGCCTTGACGGCAGATGTTCGGGCGTCTGTGTTAGTACTGGAAATTGACAAGTTAAGACCCGTGTAGACATGAGAACGGACCGTATCACTGGAGTAACAGAAAGCAATTACTTGTGTCCCCCATGAACTTCTTCAGGAGTGGTTGAAGTTCAATCGAGCGCCTGCAGGAAAAAGTTGATGGTGACAGGACCATGATTCACTGTCTGGTATTTCACAGTCGTGAATAACAGAATACCCGAATTCCAAAGGGCTATAGCCGTTCAATCAGCGTTTCTTGTCACCAATAGTGAAAGATGCACCGCTGGGCAGCATCTGTCGACGACTGCCAAACAGCAATCTCGTGGTAGAATACGTCACCTGCCAGATATCAGCAGTCGAAAACATTGCGAATGCCACTTGTTCATGTCATTCCTTGTCGATCAAATACCACGTCATTGTCGAGGTTGCGCCCTTGGCTCGCCCATACTCACCTCGCTCGAGCGTCGAAATGCTCTCGAGCTTCTGCTCAATCTCGGATTGCGCCAGCAGAAAGTCCGTCTCGTAGCTCTTGTATAGTTCGCTCGCTTCCATGATGTCGTGGCGGGGGCTAGAATACAGTATGCGTGATAGTGGATAGTGCGTGATAGCGGTGTGCGGGGCTAGGGCTCAGTTCGATTCCTACGCGGGCTGATTTTCAGGATTTTTGAGGGTGATAATAAGAAGGCCGAGAGCCATAAGATGCGCTCCATAGCGGGTCCCACGGTGTATGAAACTCCATTTTCTCAATTTGGACAATTTGAGTGCAGTTTCGCCAATATATATTTAGTTGAATTCACCTAAGTAATTAAACAACTTTACTTACACCATTAGTTAACCGAACATGGTCACCATGGACTAACGGCTGAGCGAAATCTACGATGAGGAGAAATGTACAGCACATACAGGAGAGCTCACAGTACCAAGACAGACATTATAAAGCAAAGAGAGTTCATTTGTTCAATTTTTTTTTTCTTTTCGATCTGCTTTGGACCTGCATGACAGTTCCAGATCTCTTTTCATCCAGCCAATCATCATGCCCAGTATATGCAGTCTTCTACAACATTTCATAGCGGTATCTGAAGGCCCACAACTGTCTTAAGGGGTCACGAGACCTTGTGCGCGTGACCAAAATCCCGCTGGACGACAGACACACTTGAAGCAACAAGGCAGAAAACCGTTTAGCCGCTTCGTTTGCCCTATACTCGACAGACGCAGGTAGTCGGAGTGGATTCGGAGATTCCGGTTGGACACAAAAGAAACGCAGCCGGGACTCGCTCCTTGGCACATAGACATGGCAGCCGCTTTGAGAGTTGCGGGATTTGCTCAGTGAGCTCTGCGCGCTCTTTTTCCGGCCATCTATGCCTCCAGGAAGCGCGCCGACACCTGCAGACGCCGGAAACTGGAGTTGTACGCGCGACAAGGACAAAAGCCGTTTGGTTTTCGTGGAGCTATGTATACGGGCTGCAAATGCGACGGGAACGCAGGGTCAAGTTGGGTACGAGAAGGGGTCGCTTATGGACCCCCTATACGGTGGTTCCTTGTATGTGAGAAGGCGCCACAACCGTGCATGTCCGGTCAGGTACGAGTACGAACTGTACGAGAAAGGCAAGTAGACTGACAATTGTGCATCTGTATCCGCCGCGAGAAGAATGGCCATAAGAGATCGAGCGCTTTTGATTGATTCTTTGTGACCAAACCGCTTTTGTTCAGGGCATTCGAAAATAGTTTATAGTGCTGTTAGAGTCAACTAGAAGGTCAAGTATAGATCAAGTACAAGTTCAGTTCAAACACAAGTGTCGTACAAATGTCGCAATCACTCAATCACCCACCCTAGCTCATAACCTGTCGACACATCCCCCAACGTACTGCGTACTGTACATACAGTACTGTGCACAACCACATCCAGATGCGCCTACTACCGACCTGTGGGTGACCCCACATGTAAGCGTGTCTCAGGAAAGGATAATAAAGCCGTTTTTTGTTATTATATATAGTATTTTCGTAATTCGGAGGAAGATCAGATCAAAGCCCATTTTTATTTGATGAATTCTGCTACATGAAAAAGACTCCCATTATATATCCAAGCAACTCGTGCTTTGGTTGTACAGTAAATGACGTCCTATAGGGCCTTTTAGTCTTCTCTCTTACTGTAAGCGTTTCTATTGGCTGGGTAGAAACCCCCGTCAGGACGTGATAGAGGTATTATATTTACACTACAAAGAGTGCGTTCGTCTTGTAATCGGATATAGAGCAAAAATAAACTATCAGAAATCAAATCGGAGCAGTATTCACCAAGCTGACTAAGCACCCAACTCAGCCAAATGAGACATAATGCCTCCTTTTCAACTCTGATAAAGCAAAAAAAAGCTAGCAAGCTACTGAGAGAGATCTGAGGAGGTCTTTAGAGTGCTCACCATGCCGCAAGCTCCAGATATCACCAATTAGTCCTATCAAGCAACGGATTCGGGCGCTATATCACCCACAAGTCTTGATATAGGTACCCGAGAGCGATATATATTGCACCATTCAACTCACCACATTGACAGCAACACCCCAATCCAGCATTATATCAACGTCTTCAATTTCCCCTCGACCGCTGACTAATCCCCCACTCAGCTCCTCTGATAGAGTTTAAAATGTGTACAGTTTGAAGATTCAAATCAACATTTTTTCAACGCCACCGATAATGCTCCGTACGTTCTCTCGACAGGTTTTGCAGGTTTCCCGGGCCGTTCCACGGACGTTCCGACCCGTTGCCCCGGCCACGCGTCTTTTCCAGACCTCGGCTCCCGTTTTCCACGGTCATGTGCACAAGCCCAAGCCTGGCGAGGAAATCAAGGTCACCTTCATCACCAAGGACGGTGAGCAGATTGAGGTTGACACGTGCGAGGGCGACAATCTGCTGGACATTGCACAGGCCAACAATCTGGACATGGAGGGCGCTTGTGGCGGATCGTGTGCCTGCTCCACTTGCCACGTGATTGTGGACCCCGAGTACTACGACAAGTTGGAGGAGCCTGATGATGATGAGAACGACATGCTGGATCTGGCATTTGGCCTCACCGAGACCTCGCGTCTGGGCTGCCAGGTGTGTATGTCCAAGGATCTGGATGGAATCCGAATCGCCCTGCCTGCCATGACTCGAAACTTGCAGGCTTCCGATTTCAACTAAGATGGACAGGTCTAGTTGAATCAAACACGACTTTTGAACGAACCAAGTCAGGCGGAGATCAACCAGTGGCGGAGTGTAAATAGGCCGAGTCTTGGACCGGCATTCTGATTCGATGTTGACGTGGAAGGTCATGTCCAGATTAGAAAACAGCAAATGATGTGTTAGTTAATGATGATGTTTAGTATGTGAAGTGGTGGAGGTGAGATAGGCGGGTTTGTTGTTAAAAGTGAAGTGGATAGCTTCAATCCTCTTTCAGAAGGTACTGTTCGGGGTAGTTGCACTTGTCATGTACAGTACCTGGGGATGTATATTTACAAGACAATATGGGTATATTGCAGGGTACGGAGGTTCGATAGTGCTCTATAACGACTCTGGAGGCTCTGCTGTCATTGAGCCCATCGTCGTGGCTTTTCTGAAACTGATTCTGTGCTGTAGGTGGAGTGTTGGTGAAATGCCATGTCTTGTGCGATCCAATGATATGTTACAAGGAAGAGAGCTTTGCAACGGGATTTGAACAGCATGGAGGATTCGATTAATAATACGCTCATATCTTCATATGCTCTGGAACGTGTTCTGTGACCCTGTTCAGAAAGTGGAGCTGAAACCCACGAGAGTGTCTACTGAGCCCTAGAGACTTTTTATGAACAGAAAATCTCATCAAGACAACAAATAGTGATTCAAATAAACATATTGTCTCTTACCAATACTCATAACTCGTCTATATCATACTCTGTAATCGTTATACAGTAATGCCTGGTGCTGTGTGTGGACGAGACCAATTGAAATCAGTCTAACGACAGGGAGGGGGGAATCGGGACTTTAAATTGAAGATTAATCGGACAATATCGAGATACTTGTACCTGTTGTATCCTCGATAGTACCTTACTGAGCCCATTGCTGCGTTAACTCCCGCCAAAGCTGATACTGACTAACCTGGAACAGGTAATGGAGATGTGAAGTGCGGGACTTGGGTAGAAGGTGCTTGCACTCACTTATTTCTTGGTCAATTGGTTGTATCTCCATTGCCAACGAAAGAAGTAGTATCATTGAGCGCAGTACAAGTATGCGTATACTCCAGCAACACCGCAACAAGGTCTGACACAGCTTCGAATCTTTTTAAAGGGGGGTACTGCACTGTCTCTGTAACCTCGTCATCACGTCTCCTGCGTCTCCTTCAGCAACCCTCATTTTGGATAACCACACCTGAAGCTAGGAATACAGCTTACTCATCCATCGCGGACGATCAGCAGCACCGCTGAAATGTAGTTACCATGTCTCACACTCAGTGATGGGGATGAAACTGCCTGGGTGTAGATCCTCACCTGGATCTAATCCGCGTGTCGCATTTCTTTTTGAACGTTGCTTTTTCGGCGTTTCTTTTGGCCAAAATCTTGGAACGCAGTTGGCCTATCCTGTGGAACATTAGCAGCCGTACATACTGTAGTCAGTTAACGACGCTCGAGGTGGTCTGATGCTGGTTGATTGGCGTGCTGTGTGGGAGTCCGGGGAGTGAGTGAAGGTGGAGATGAAGTTTTGGAGAATCCTAGCTTTGTATGAGCATTTGAAGGGTTGAGGAAGAATGTACTGTGGCTGAACATATTCGGTAGGGGTTGGCGGATTGGCGGATTTGGCGGAGTTGGCGGAGTTACCGAGTTGATCAGGTTGACCGAGTGGACCAGTTGACGGGGACGAGGGGTTGACGAGCTGACAGAGCTGACGGAAATGATGATGCTCCAATTCAAAGTTGATCCTACACAATTGGATTATACCGATTCGATTCACCCACTTACCGCAAGTACAAACTACACCAATGCCTCTCCTCCGAGTTCAGTAACAGGACAAGCTCAATGCTGCGCCGGTTCTGCTCTCGTACTACTACACACCAGAGCATCATCTCACCATCCACATGCCTAACTTCGAATCTCTGGCACCAATGCTAGTAAAACATGTCAGCCGCTTCTGTTCATTCTCTTTCGACCTGCGCAAGAGCACATTTGGCGTATTATTGGCCAGTAGAAGAGATGGGACTCCGTCGAGTTGAGATTTATCTGACTTGGACTCGAATACTGAGTCAGGGATGATTCTTGGCGATGCAATAGTAATAAGTGAGCGTCATGGTACAGTAGACAACAGGCGTGGTGAAGTAGCTACACGTCTCCACCCCTTGAACTTCCACAAGACTCTTTACGTAAAGACAATGATGACTCATTGCGATTGTTCACCGCTGTAAAACTGTTGTTTATCACTAGAACATTTATATCGTACATTGTTCTTTTTCTTGTTCTCTTGTTCGAAATTCTGCGCTCCGCTCCACCATTCTGCGCTGCCTGCTCCGCCATTCTGCGCCTCTATCCACGAATGTCCTGCCACACCGTTTATTATTCCCCATTGGTCTTCTTTCGCAAATATTATTCACGGACGGCTCCACCAGGCACCTCGTCGCTCGTATATTTTATCCTCACTGAGAATGGTGGCAGTATGTATACAACGATCAAACAAAACCCACTGGGGCACTTTGAAAAACACAAAAAAAGTAAGACAAAAAAACATACAATAACGCGTGAACACACTCAAATCATCACCAACCTCCAACCCTCCAACCTGACACCTCCAACCTCCAACCTCCAACCTCCTCGCTTGGCTTTTTTTTGCGCTTTTTGTGCTTTTTGTCACCATTGGGAGAAAAATAATTGGTGCGATATCGATTTTGCCGCTTATTCCGCCCCTGTACACGCACTGCACTGTATGTATAATGTGTAATTCTTGCGCAGTTATACATAATGTGAGTCTCCGATCTGGGTCTCTCTTTTGCAGTTTTTGCCGGCTTGTCTTTGTAATGGAATATGCATCGGAGTGAGCTGCATCGTTTACTTTTGCGCCATGTGCTGTAGTTAGGTACAAGTACGAATTTCTATTTTATTTTATTTTATTTTATCCATTTTTTGTTTTCAGTTCTTTTTCCGCTTCTTATTTTGCATTTTCTTATCGATTTTAGGAATACAATCTCATTATGGAATGGAGTCATTGTATTATCAAGGTCCAGGAACAGCCGTATTGACGAGCAGAGCGTATTGACGAGCAGAGTGGCCCAGGAACAACAGCGTATATTAACAAGCAGACTATTATCGTTGGTCGTTTTTCGTTTCCAAGGCTCTCTTCTGGACCTGCGGAAGTCTTGTTATCTCTTCCGCCTCTTGTCAATTTATTCAACTTCGTCTCTCCTGTTGTTCCCTTTCCCACTTTTGTTTTTTTAATCACAGAATAATTTTTTTATATATTCTTTTTATAATCTTTTCCCTCTCCCTATCTAAACCCAACTAACCCCCAACTAATCCCTCCCGCTCTTAACCACTGTTATCACCTCCACCCCTCCGATTGGCCCAGGCCACAAAGAAAGATCCCTGCAGCCGTGCAGCTACGCAGCCGTTGAAGCAGATTAGCAGCAACCGCGTATTTTTTATATTTTTTTATTTTTTTTGACTCTTTTGGCGTGGGTCCACATGGCCTTTGTTTGAGAGGGGAACCTGTGCAGCCAGAGAAAAGGCAGCCGTGCAACCCAGAGCAGCCAGGAACTAATACGAAAATTAAAAAGAAAACGAAAAAAAAAGAAAAAGAAAAAGAAAAAGAAAAAGAAAAAGAAAAAGAAAAAGAAATACCACATCCCCCCACTGCAAAAATCCTGGGACAAGTGCCAATAATATCGCGGAGACTGGATGCATGGTACCGCGTTTTTTTGGGTATTTTGGAATTTCTCCTGCCCGGGCTAGACCCCCCACTGTGATGCAGACTTGGCCAGCTTTTAGGGCCTGTCATGTCACATCCCCACAAGGACCAAAAGGAAGTTTCGCGTGGAAATGGCTCACAAGAGCAGGTCCCCTGGTCTGCACTAATGAGTCCGTGTCGTCGCTACTTTGGGTCGCTTTCAAATATAACATATAATCCCATTGTGTCTCAGGCACCAAACACTCGAGGTTTCATCTGTGTCGTCTTTTACGTTTCATTTTCCAGGCACTTGTATTATGGAACCCCCCAAACCGGCCGCTTTGAAAAACACGGCCAAAAAAAATAAAAATATCAGACCACTTTTTTTTCCACCAACCTACTTGTACAGGGTTCCATACATATGGTTCAGCAGCCATGTCTCGGGGCTGAGACAAGTGTGTCTCACTTTTAGTTGGACCCATTAGCGGCGATAATGCATCGTTTGCTTTATCGAGGCGGTCAGCGGCAGCAAGCATCAGTGTGGTGGGCGTCGATGTAGTGTCAGTGTGGTGGGCGTCGTTGTGAGAGAACTTGTGAGTGTTTGGAGGGCTGAGAACAATCAGCAGAAGGACGCGTTTTGGTTCTGGAGTTGAGCTTGTCTATTGCCGGAATACAGTGCCATCGTTTTGGGATTGGATACTCAACAAATTGCATTCATGACAATGATGCCAGTGGTGTTGTCGTCGAGAATGTGTATGTCATGTTGAATTCTGATACCACGTCATCTTGGGCGTATACCCCAGCATCTCACTACTCTGTTCAAGCTGGTCTTTGTTCAAGTGCTTAAACAGGCGGTGTTAGGTTGGTCACGATCCAGCTAACATGGGATGTAACGAGGTTGTACGGTTTAATGTGGTTCGGTTTCAACGTGATTCTTTCAACGTGGTTCTTTTAACGTGGTTCTCTCAACGTGGTCTTTTTTTTTCAGGGCAATTGCGCTTCCTGGTCTTGGAAACACTGTGGACACTTCATCCTTGGGTTTTTTCACGTTTCTGTCATGGTATTGGGATCATCCGAGTAGCGATCAACAATAACTTGACTCTGGAGTTGCCTTGAGATTGTACTGCGGTGACAATCATTTCTGAGAATCGCATTGTATACCCTCACGTCTAGCTCAATCGGTGGTGCCGTGAATCGAATTGGAGCCCCCCGTCTTCCGTCAAACAAT
This sequence comes from Yarrowia lipolytica, assembly GCF_001761485.1. Lineage (NCBI taxonomy): Eukaryota > Fungi > Ascomycota > Dipodascomycetes > Dipodascales > Yarrowia > Yarrowia lipolytica. The sequence continues at coordinate 326,019 of NC_090771.1, read as the reverse complement.
TCCTCATCACCAGCTCTGAATCATATGACAACTGTTGTACGAGTGAAAACCCGTACTCGTGGTTTGTTTTACGATGGACACCAACTTCGGGTACAGCTCACCATTTTATCTTGAACCAAGACTCTTCGAAACTTGCACGGTTCAATGGCAGATCCACAAACTGAACTCCGTATTCTTTGAGACAATCAAGTCCTCCCTCAACCAGCCTAATTCCACCCACCTCCCACCTGGTCTGTGTGAAGACACGGTCCGGTTTCTTCGGTGCCTATGCCACTGTTCACAACGCTACCGAATGCGCTTATAGAGGCGACGTGACTGCCTTCGAATAACACGTTCCCCAGTCTGAGCATCTCCCAGTCACGCACCACTGATCTGTCCTGGATTTGGTTTAGCTGGCTAGCCACTTCACAGGTGACATCGGTCATCCCAGTCTCCCCATCTTCACTCTTGGACTCGACTCTCTGGCCCTTGTCTTTGTCCTCCGGAGCCATTCGCCTTCGTTCCTGGAGCCACCAGGATGTTATACCGTTGATATGGACCCGCAGTCTGTGTCTTTCTCACTTGGGGTGCTTGTAGCTGACCATCATGTTCAGTTTATTGACTCCTGGCTCGACTTGCGACCAGTCCCATGGTCGCGATGTGAATTCGTCAGATGCTTAAAAAGAGACCCATATCTCTATGAGATTTCAAGTGACCGATATTTGGACAGTTGCCTCTTCTCGGCTATTCTACCCCGTGTATACCAGCAATCATACATCTAAATGGCACAAGACCCTTGTCCATCGTTCCACAACCCTCACCTCGATCAATACCCCCATCCAAGAGTCGGAGACCTTTTGGTGGTCTGCAAATATTCCCTCAATACTCTTGAAAATCGCACCGAACTACCTATAGAGCACCGCCGTCCTCTCAGTCGCCATTATTGGGGGATCAAGTTGAAAGAGCAGTGCAGATCCCTCCAGCCTTTGACAGACACCTTCCACCAGAACCAGTTTAAAGAGTCTCTTCATCATAAGACTTCATAGTCGTTTATGATTGTGAACATCCACTATCGAACCAGATCAGTTGGCTTTACCTACTATCCGAAACCTATTTATTCCGTCCGCCGAAAATATTTGGAGGAATATTAATGCGAGCACAAAGATAGCCATACTTGGAGCAGTTTCTGCTTTCTTCTGTCTATTTAAACGACATTGGCCAAGAGGTGAACATACGAATACGGTGGTACTGGTTTTTGGATTGGTTCCATAATCCCACCAAGCAATGGATTAAACGACTATGCGGTAGTTGGTTCACAGAGGGCGTTAAAATTGTCATATGACATATTTCTTGCCATTCTAATGGACTAATAGACCACAATTGTTACCTGGGACCCGAAAAAAGACCTTGACTGCTCGCATTGGCGTTTTCCTGACAATCGCCAGCCTACCAGTATGCCATCGATTCAACAGACTAATGGTAACTGATTCACAACAGGAAAAAAGAAGGGCCGCTTTTTGACACTCAGATAGGGGAATAGAACCCGCCTTACACGGTTCTCCACAAGTGAGCTCGAAGTAATAGCCCCTACACTATATTGGATTGGTGCGATGGTGATGACGGGACGTATTAGTAAATTGTCGAAAAAGGGGTAAAAAAGAGCTACATCTCCACCGACCATTTTTACCGTCGCATCTTCAGTGACTGTCCATTAATGATGGAAATGCGGATAATAAGGCTGGGATCTCGCGAGTGGAAACTCTTGGTGAATAGGTGCATGGAGAGGAACTCCTCTGTTGACGCAAGTCCGAGGCGAAGGACCAAGAGAAACTGGACCAGGGCAGGAGAAATGACGAGTTCGAGGAAACTATTACCGAGAACGGGCTTATGGTATCGGGGAGTTGGAGCCCAAGTTATGACAGACAGGGGAGGACGCAAACAGGGACGAAATCAAGGACAAGTTCGGCTCAATGCTAGACTACTGTTAGAACAGTCTTGCTACCTCTAAGTGAAGGAATATGAAGAGGCATAAATCAAGTAAATTGGCCACACGGAGGCAATGGCACTGTGGTTGGAGGGTTCTTAATAGGGAGGAGGAGGAAGTTCATGTGTACATTAGCGATACACTGATTTTTTGTTAACTTGTTTTTCTTACTTGATTCTAGATGTTTTACCGATTTGAATATTTGTTTTACGTCCCCTTTTTCAATTATTAGGAATTACTCTTAATATTGTTATATATTGAATTGTTGATGGAAGAAAAAAAAAAAAAAACAAGGGAATAAGAGGAGAGGGGAATAAGAGAAGGGAATAAGAGAAGGGAATAAGAGAAGGGAATAAGAGAAGGGAATAAGAGAAGGGAATAAGAGGAAAAGTGGCTCCTCCGCAGCAACGAGAAGCTCCAGTAACACAATCATCTTTCCGCGACTCAAGGGGCCAGTAGTAGTCTCATTGGGGAAGCATTGCTGAACGTAGGTGGAAGAAGAAACCAAAGGAGTAGAAGGATTATCTGGCCAAAGCTGCCTGGCCTGAGCTCCTTGACGACTCCCCCAAGAGTGTAAACAACTCATTAAAGAACCTTCCCGACATGGTAAGTTGTTATATATTTGTTACAGGATATACCCCCTATCCCTCATTCTTTCGATGTGGTAACTAGCCAAGTACTAACCCTCGCAATCCATCTGTTTTGGGCTATCCTCAATACTCTACTTGAAGATGAGACTCGTATATTACGAATGTGTTCCCCACGGGTCAACAGAAGTTTACCATGGAAACCTGTGAGAGTATTGACGCCTGAAAAATGCCCAGACCGGTTGCAATTGATTGGACCAATGATAAACACCAATTGGGTGGTTCTCACAATACTGTAGTTGTACTTACAACATTCCACATCGACTCATTATGCTCCAGATTATCTGCGAGTTACCTGCACACCCCCATGAGGCTGAAAAATGGTGACAATCAGATCGCTTCTCTAAAAAACCACATCACCGTGCGACAGGAACGCATTCGCCAGTCGGTAATTGGCGATCCGGAGACAATTGATTGCCCGGTACGAGAACAAACAAGAGAACAACCCTTCAAGGACCTTTGCCATGTCTCTTCTGTGATGAAGCAAAGATACTCGAGGCAGTGGGCACTCGGCCACAGACTCCTCTCTATGAGACAGCCTCAGAAGTCCGGACCAACAGAAAACCACATTTTAATGGCGATAATATCACCTCATCCACCTCCCTCTTGCTCTCAACCTCAAGAACTCGTCTTCATCAGCCCCACCCAACCCTCATCCAAGCCCCCACTGCAAGCCTCAGAAAGAACCACAAACCAACCTCTACTACAGTATGTAGTAATTTTAGGGCTGTCTCATATAGGGGAAACGGCTGCCCCATTTTACATCTTATAACGCCAGTATCTCTCCATTAAATTCCACCTTATCCAATCAATCACCTGCCCAAGTCACAAGACATGCCAAACACCTCCAACTCCCTGGACGACCTCCATCTTCGAAGACTTCGACGTCTCAGAGGACAGCGGGAACCTCAGAACTTCCACACTCCTCCTACTCCAGATTCGTCTCCCGAACGTGAAAACCAACGTCTGCCTCTTGCCAGTCATCAACTCAATACTCGCAGAGCACCTCCCAACCCCTCGACTCTGCCTGCGCCAACTCTGACTGCTCCTGTTCCTCGAAATGTCTCGGGAGCTTCCCCAATTCCCGAAGAAATGAAAGAAAACACGTATTACATCTCTGTAAGTGCCTTTCACAACGAACACAGCGTATACCCTTGCATCCTCGAGTGCTACAGCGCTTCCGCCAGACTCTTGAGTCCTGGAGTTGTCATAAAACACAACAACAGACTGGCACTTTTGAAACAATGGCTCTGTCATATCTTCGATACCAACCCAAAGTATCCTCGCGTTTTGCTAGTCGACAACTTTCTCAGTCGGCTGGTAGGAGATCTGTACAATGATCGGAGAGTTGCAGACGTGTTGAAATCTCGAAAGCTCAAGCTCGTCTTTTTGAATCCTGTTTTGTCGCTGAACAACAGCTTGAACATCCCCTTCGAGGTAACTGACAAAGCCTTTAAGGAGTTTGTGACAGTTCATAGCTCCCACAGCATCCACGCCGTTGATCTATCTGCCCACACTGAATGCTGTTACAAGAGAGCCGCCTCCCAGGGCTTCACCACTTTCAATATGCAGAGAGGATGGACCTTTACAAATCTAGAAAAGGTCTGGAAGAAGGCAGGGGTGGCGGAAATGGACCTTGTATCTGAGAAGATGGATATCGAGATGGAGAGGATTCGAATTAAACACGCCTGGGAGGCGATCGAGAGAACGCATACGATGATTGAGGAACACGAAAAGGAAATTATTGCGAAGTACCACCTGCAGAAGAGAGGAAAATCTACACTCTGAAACATTTAAATTGATTGATGAAGATATATGAGGCATATCTCTGTAAAACTGTCCTACAGTTTACACACAGAGCCCGAACATTGGTGATATAATTGTGCTTGCATCTCGAATGCTCTAGCCTGTAATACTCTAGAGTATTGTAGTAAACAATAGCTAGTCAGAAATGATGCTCGGTTACAGTCTACAAGAAGTTATTGTTTAATGGAGTTTAGCAAATGAGTGGTTGTTTCTGTCGTTCATCAATCAGTGTAACGAAGACATGAGCCCTGGAAACCTCGTGTGAACGTGGGCTCATCCCATAGCTGTTGCATAGCAAAAGTTCCGACGAAAATAAAAAGAAAGGTCATTCACCTAGATTCTATGAATGGGCACTCTTGCTGTCACTTACTGCCACTACGGTTCCAGTTCAATACTCATTCAATCACACGGTCGGACGCGGCACTGGGTGTCTGCATCATCGCGCACGTTCATCTCATTACTCGTTAATCATAATCTATTTGGTCACCTCGTAGATAGCCTGGGCCAGTCGGCCGACGTTCTGAGAGGTGATTCCGGCAATGGAGATTCGGCCGTCCTTGGTTCCGTAGACGGAGAACTCCTTGGCAAGTCGCTCAACCTGCTCAGGAGACAGACCGGTGTAGCAGAACATACCAATCTGAGAGGTGACGTGGTCCCAGTTCTGCTGGGAGCCAAGTCTCTCGAGGTTCTCCTTGAGCAGAGCTCGCATCTTGATCATTCGGTCGGCCATCTGCTTGACCTCACCGAGCCACTGCTTCTTGAGCTCGGGGTTGTTGAGGATGGTGGCGGCGATTCGGGCACCGTGGACGGGGGGGTTGGAGTAGAAGGGTCGGATGATAATCTTCAGCTGAGAGTCAACTCGGTTCTTCTCGGCGGTGTCCTGGCAGACAAGAGAGAAAGCACCGACTCGCTCACCGTAAAGACCCATGTTCTTGGCGAAGGACTGGCACAGAGCAACCTCGTGGCCCTGCTCGACAAAGTATCGGATGGGGTAGGCGTCTCGGTTGACGTCACCGGTGGCAAAGCCCTGGTAGGCCATGTCGAAGAAGGGGAAGTGGCCCTTGGCCTTGACGACCTCCTCAATCTTTCGCCACTGCTCGGGAGTGGGGTCAACACCGGTGGGGTTGTGGGCACAGGCGTGCAGAAGGACGGCGGTTCCGTTGGGGGCAGCCTCCAGGTCGGCGAGCAGACCCTCAAAGTCGAGGGCAATGTTCTTGGGGTCGTAGTACCGGTAGGTGGCGGGCTCGAGGCCGGCGGCGGTGAAAACGGCCTTGTGGTTAGCCCAAGAAGGCTGGGGGAGCAGAATCTTCTTGGAGGAGTAGAACTTGTTGAGGAACTCGGCTCCGATTCGCAGAGCACCGGTACCGGAGATGGTCTGGGTGATGGCAATTCGGTCCTCGAGGACGGCGGGGGAGTCGGCGCCGTAAGCGAGCTCGGCAGCAGCCTTGGTGAAGGCGGGGACTCCGGTGATGGGGGCGTACTCCTTGTCGAGGGCCTTGTTCACCACCTCCTTCTCGGCCTCTCGGACGGAGGGAAGAACGAAGGGCTTTCCGCCGTCATCTCGGTAGGCGCCAACACCGAGGTTGATCTTCTGCTCAAAGGCGTCCTTCTTGAACGCCTCGGTGATTCCGAGAATGGCGTCGGGGGGACCCTGGGGGACCTTGGCCCAGACGGACTGGAATCGCACAAAAGAGGCGGCGGGGGTGGCAGAAAAAGTGGAGGCTCGCACGACCTTGGTGGCGGCCACAGCGTGGGTTCGGGCGATGGTTCGGAGCATCGTTTTGAGAGTCTGGTGGAGTTGTGAGGAGGAGAAGAGGTTGGTCTACCGCAGGCACAATGTAGATATGCGCTGCACAAATAGTGTAATACGTGGTGAGTAATTATTTAGATTAAAGTTTCGCATGTGAAGAGACTTGAGGGGAGGGGAGAGCGTAGGCAGACCATGAGCATAAAGGTAGGTGTTGGGGGCGCCTTTTGCGACAGCTTTTGCTCTCTGTCACCTCAATTGACTGCCCACTACAGAATTCCGTTTTCCGTGGGCCGATTGCGCCCACAATTGGCCAGTCAAGCCCAACTCCTTTCGTCGGACTTATCCATCAAAGTTGACTCAAAGTCCCAAAAAAAAGTTACCCTCAAGCGCCAACCTCAGAGTGTATACACCTACTGTAGAACCACCCACTGTGTGTGTGTGTATGTGCTGCAACAACGCCTCGTGCGGGGTCGCGGGTGAATGGATCCTTGTGTCCAACGGGGGAGTTATTTGGTTATTTGGTTGGTTGGTGGGTTGTCGTCGACCACTAGAGATCTTTGGTGTCAACTCTCGATCTAACTTACCCTCCTCTTGTCTCTCATGTCTCAGCCTGTCATTTTTTTGACTGTCTTTTTTTTCTGCCATTTTTTGTGTCATCGTATGATTGTGTCGACAGTGTCGTTTTTCGCCTGTTAAAGACGCGTTTGTGTGGTGTGAGAGAGTGCGCACCTCGGCTTCGGCCTTGTCGGTGATAACCTACACGAGACATGTGTGCCAACTCCGAAAATTTCCGAACAAAAAGTTAATTTCGGATATACCAAATATAATCCACATGGGCCCATTTATGTGACATTAGACGAGAGTGGATCGAGACAAGGTGGGAGGAGAGAAGGTTAGTTAGTCCCGGGATACGGAGAATCTGTTTGTTGAAGGTAATACCTGTTTTTCGTCACATCTGACGTGGGTTGACTGGTTTGGCACGCGTACAGCAGTATCATTGAGCTCTTCTCTTCAATCGACAGTCTGATCCATTGACTACTTCGATCCATTGTCAATCTTGGATCCATTGAGCAGTTATCAAACCCCCACCTGTTTTCGGTGCCATTGAGCAGTTTCTAATTGCGCGTATTGTGTTAGCACTCATCTTTCTATTTTAGCTGATTTTAGACGTTTTTTTCTAAAAAAACAATACATGTGGGTTACTCTGACAAATTGGCGATAAAACAAAAAACGGAGTATGGGTATAATCAACCACTGGGGAAATGTGGTCATCGCCTTTCTCATCGAAAACACCCCCGTTAAATGTCCTGTTTGCCCTCAAACTACTCCATTCCGCGTTATCGTCAAGGGCCTAGTTCCCAGTAATAGTCCAAGGCAAACCGCCTCGGAACTCTAACTCTAGACGGGGCCTCGATTATGTACACACCCGTTGCCAAGTTCCAGAGGGAAATTGAGAGGGTGAAATCGAAAAGAATTTCCCAGAAATTAATGGTGATTTCTCACGAGAGATGGTCGACGACGAGGGTGGCAGAATGAATCAAGGTGGGTTTTATGTATACCAATACACTAGTATCGTATTCGTACTCGTACTGTGTTTGTAGATACATCAGTTAGACACTAAATATTTTCGCATGTCTAGACTGAGGTATTCCTCTGGTGATTCGTCTCGAGGAAGACCACCTTGATCGGGCCATGGAAAGAGATAGTATGTTGGTATCTGTTGGTGTCTGCTGGTGTCTGTTGGTGCCTCTATCTTCCTTCTGTACCTAGCTACTGTAGAAGAGTATTTGCGACCTTCGCATTACAGTGATAGTCATCGAACGGCCATTTTCTAATGCTCGTGGCTGACACTTGTATCCTCACAGTTGAGCTTGTGCCAGCTCGTGTCCACCTCCTTGAGATGTCGTTTCACCCTACCAAGAACCTTCTAAGCCAAGTAGACCCCTTCTGTAGACGGGGTGTATGGACAGAGATTACCCAATTAGCTTGTGACACCAGGAAGTGTCGTATCGAGCAACGCAAGAGAATAACCGCGATGTGGTCACACTTATAACCAAAGATCCACATACAATAGACATGCAACGGCTTGAGACGCCGATTATAGATCTAGACATCCCTTTTGTCTCTTGTTTAACTGCGTGTCACAATCCCAAGTCATCTAGGTCATTTTCAAAAGTTCCGATGGTGCAAGACCACCACAAGGCCCCTACAACTAGTGTGGACACCGCAAGATAAACACGACCCAGAAACTTCAGATGTGAATAGTATCTAGAAATAATGTGGAAAGTTTTGTGCGGTAGGGGGTTGGACAGGTGATGATGAGTTTTTCCGTCTAGAAGAGCCATAAAATATCTGTCCTATATGACCGTCCACCTACCCGTCTAAGACCCAGTTGCCGGTCCGTGTCCCCTGTCGATCTGTGGAGACCTGGGGAGCTCGAGAATCCACTTTGGACTGAGAAATTAGCAGAGCACCTTAAGGACAGTCGCCTAGGTTATAGGGGCAGACGAAGTTAAATTGAGCCGCGTGGATGGAGACATCATGATGTGTCGTTATGGTATCAGTTCAGTACTTCCGGTCCATAAGCCGTTGTGACCTATCTTCTTACCTGCGGTTCTCTCACTCCCGCTTAGGTCTATAGTCGCTTTTTTTCCAGCACCTTCCCATTCAATGCGTCCTCCTTGACGGCTAGATTGGCTCTCTTCAGGTAGAGCTTCAGCTGGACGACTGCTAGTTGAACGCCAATGGCGACACAAATGGCCAAGACTCCAAGAGCCCCGTGGACTCCAAATGATGTGCAGAATTCCTTCAAGTGGAACATCCAGCCTTCTCCTTCGGTCGGTGGCTCAACAGGCACCTGTTTGGTGATCCTGTCGCCTAGCTGAGACGCCCCGTAGAGCAATGCGGCAGTGATAATGAGGGCGATCCATGAGAAGCCTTTTTTGGGCGGGGTTGATTGCGCTGTGTTCATTTCTGAGATCAGCTTCTCTGTGTCGGCGGTTGTGTTTTTTTTTTTTTTCTGCATATACATTCATTTTAATTATAACTTTGCTGTGGAAAGAATAACCTTTGAAATGAATGTACGCTTTATACGAATATTACTAATTAAACACGTTTAGTTGTCATGTTCCAACTTGGCACGTACCCTATTTCCCAGTAAAAAAATTCATAAAAAAACCTGGTTCAGTCCGTGTTGGTATGTTGGTCCACATAGCTTTCGCGTGTTTTGTTCGTTCATGCGGAAAACGCCACTCAAGCCTCCAGTTCTTTAAATCTCAGTCCTTCCCATTGCCCCTCTTCGGTTTGCATTGCCTTGAAAACGTCTTCCTTTGGTTCTTCTTCGTCCCATTGGTTTTGGTTCTGTGTTCCCTGTGGTTGACTATCGCGCCCTGCTACGCTTGTTTCTCTCGGTGGCCTCGGCCCGCCTTTTTAGGCTTGCTACTGTGGTCCTACTTCTCGCTCATCGGGAAGTGCTGGCGGTTGTCATCGTAGAAAACACAATCTGGGCTTCCTTTCAGGAATTGAAGCAGACCCTGTTGGACATGTCCCAGGGGGGGCGTCGTCCCCTGAGTACCGGGAGGGATCTTCTCCATCTTCCAAAATCCCATAAGCCAATTCCCCGAAAGATATTTGCGTGTTCTTGACTTGTTGATGTTTCCGGGGGCGTCACTTGTTCACATGCCCTGTGAAAGGAGGGGAATTACTCCACATTTTCGACTCGGTAAAAGATTCCAGTCCTTTAGAGAGTCCACTGACGGAATCTTCATCTTGGTCAACATGGAAAGAAGAACTTCGCACTTGTGTGTAGGAGGAAGAGTAGTGGAAGTGGGAAGTAGCGCCAAGTACAACTAATTAACCCAACTTTAACCACGTAAAGATCACGTAGTACGTGAATTACGCGAATGACATGCCGAATGGGTGAGAGATAGGACTGCTTTGCGATCACGCAAATGGATACTGTGCCAGAGTTTGACAATAAGAAGGACTGTCGAGAAAGATTGGCGCAATTAGCCGCGAATACAGACCGTATTAGTAAGGAAATTGGGTCACTAGTGGGTGAAAACCACAAGGGACTTCCTGGAAGCCCAGATCTACTTGGCGTGGGTAATTATAGAAGGGCCGAGAGACGATTGACTTACAAGTGGGTTATTCCATGGATAAACCCCACATGTAGGTTGTTTAACACCTAGCTGAACTGCTCCGAAGGATTGAGTCCTAGGGCCACAGTCAAATGCGCAAGTACTGCGAGTACGAGTAGTATAAGATCCGAAATCTTCAAAAAGACATCGGAGTAAAGGCTTCATTTGGATCAACAGGACTGAGCCATATGTGGCTTAGTCAGTCGAACCAATAACTCTTGGGCTATGACGGTAGAGATACGGTCAGTGGAACGTCGATAGAAGTGCCATAGTCTTCCAATTATGTAAGTATCATAAAACAGTGAAATGCTAGGGCAATCTGGTGGTTTTTTTTTTTTTTTTTTTCTGGCATATACATTCATTTAATTTATAACTTTGCCGTGGAAAGAATAACCCTTTTGAAATGAATGGTACGCTTACACGAATATTACTAATTAAAAACACGTTTAGTGTCATGGTTCCAACTTGGCCACGTAACCATTTCCAGTTAAAAAAATTATAAAAAAACCTGGTTCCAGTCCGTGTTGTATGTTTGTTGCACACAACATAGCTTTCGCGTGTTTGTTCGTTCATCCGGGAAAACCGCCACTTCCAGTCCTCCAAGTTCTCTAATTCTCAGTCCCTTCCATTGCCCTCTCTTTCATTTGCAATTGCCTTTTGGAAAACGTCTTTCCTTGTGGTTCTTCTTCGTCATTGGTTTTGGTTTCTGCGTCCCCTGTGGTGACTACGGCGCGCCTGCTTACGCTGTTTCTCTTCGGTGGCCTCGGCCGCCTTTTAGTTTTAGTAAGCCTCTAATCCTATTCAACTAGGTTAAGCAGAAGTTTTGTTGGCAATTACTGACTGGGGATGCTACTGGTCACGAGGATCAGTCGGTTGTTGTCGAAAGAGATTGTCCCCAGTGGGTTTGGTTGCGTCTGGGTTGTTGAGTTCTGTAGCAGCGTGTTTCGGAATGAAAGCGTTTCTAGGGCAATTGTTCAGTTCTCATGCTCAGGGAGATACTGGAATAGAAAGAGATGAGAACCGTGCACTTGCCACATTACAATAGAGGGAAGAGGTGGTTCTCAAAATGAAGGAGTTGAAAAAGACCAAATAAATCTGCTGAGAATGTGTCTACGACAACCTCCTTGCTCATTACAATTCCGATATTGTCCAGTTGTATCAATTGTCCCTGTCGAATCATCAACGTTCGAGGGGAAGGGAGTTTATCACAAAATTATATCTAAACACCAGACAATCCGAATAGATATCGCCAGGTTGGAAATTCCAGAAACTCCCCCTCCCAGATTCACCGTTTGGCACTTTCAAATCTCGACAACCCCGCTACCGGTGGCCATACACCCCTCGGAGATGTATGGTGCAGAAGGTGGGCTAGCCAGAGTCAAATTGGAGCCGTATGGAAGATGAACATGACAAAAAAGAAGAAAAAAGGAGGTGTGAGATGGGGGTATCTTAATCCAGAGCAAATCTCAAACATGTAACCCCGTTACTCCCCAAGTCGTGACCTCTTCTCTATGCCTCCATAGCTCTAGATTGTCGCTCTTCCCCAGATAAGCTTCCCGATAACCGTCCCGATAATGCAGCCAAGTTTTCCAATATACAGCATGTTGAAAAATGTAGTGTAAAAAAAGTTGGTTTTATGATGTCTGTAGTAGTTGAAGATGGCACCGGGGCTAATCAGATCCGACCTCAGCTTCTTTCTGTCCACCCACTGCTCAATATGACCCATTTTTCAACCTCTTCATCAAACGGAAAATTCAAATTGCAGTGGTTCCAAGAGCAACATAAAACATATATGAATGTCCTAAAATGCATCCAGTCAAGTTCACTTCTTTCTCCCTCCTTAGGAGGACGGCAAAGTACAGCTTTTTAATTAACTCGTTGCCCGTCAGACTCAGATTGTGGAGGACTTCCAAAGTAGGAAGGAGGATATCCAGGGGAGGGGTTTCTGAGACTTCTATCCGGTAGTCGGGGGTCTCTAGTGTTCATACAGCACAGTGGTCTTGTGTAGGCTGGGGACTACGGCAGAGATGTTTGCATCTACGTGCTATAAAAAATCCCAACTAATTCTCCATTCAATTTAGTTCAGCCAGAGCATTTCGTAGAGCATCGCGGTAAAAGTGGAGGTTTTATCCAAAGAAATTTGTAATATTGAGCATATCTTGGATACTCGATTCATTACAGCAGATTTTATTGGGCTTTCCCCTTCCCTCAACATTAACCAGATGAAACTGAGTCAACTGCTATCCACTAACGTCAAGTAAAGAAGCTTGACTAAGTGCATCCTTTACTCAACAGTAGACCATCAAACGAGGCAACCGCGAAGTAGACAAAAATGCCGACCGAAACCTATAGATATCGAACATCCTTGCTCTAATGGAATTTTTATGACTTCATCTTTCTTTTTTTCACTGCAAAAACCGTGTGGATCCAACAGGTGTGTCGGCTTGGTGCCGTGTAAAAGTACTTTTGAAAAAGCAACTCTCGGGGATAAGAAGGGTGGGGAGTTGAAAAGGGACATTTGTTGTTGATCAATAACATCTTGAAGCATTTTCTGAACGGTTTCCCTTGTATAAATGCCTGTGAGAGACACATTTATAGGGGCTGTTTCAACACTGAGATTACCATGTCTACAGAAGGGTCTCATGTTGAAAGAAAAGAAGTCTTTTGCTGAGATGGCTACGGAATTTACACTATCTATCTGTCATTTTACCTCCTTCCATCTTTGCCTATCATTTAGCGCTGTCTATCATTCAGCACTGTCGATCTGTTCTACGGTCGATCCCAGATTGTTAGGAAAACTATCACCGATAACAAACTGATGATGCTGTGTCTATAATCAGTGTACAGGCTCTATTATTGGAGAAAGCACTGGCCAGCAGTGGGTATTATAAATTATATACTAATAAAAAGGTCGATGGTCGGTCGGTTTTTTCTTGTCGTCTGGGTTGGAGAGTTAAGTAAGAAGTAATGCCCAAAGGGAGCCAGGGCTTCAAGCGAAGCAAAAGAAAGGAAGAAAGTCTTTCGCTTAAGCAGAAGCGGAAGAGAGAAGGGAGTTAAGAGACGAGGTGGCGGCATTGAGGCCGGACTGGTCGTCGTTGATCTGGGGGTAGGCACCAGCAAGGACTCCGATGAAGGTGGAGATGTTGGTGATGAGGTTGTGGAGGACGGTGCCAAAGGAAGCGCCAACTCCGTCAACCCAGAAGGAGCCTACAACCGCCACAATCTGCTCGACAACCAGCGCAATGGTGTGGACAATGGGGTTGAGGACAATGGCAGTGACCACCTGGCCAGCAACGCCGCCAATGATAGGCAGGTTGGAGACGTCCTTGGAGGCCTGGACAATGGCAGCATTCAGCTTGGTGATGGCGTCCTGGATGATCTGCATCTCCTGGGGCCGGGTTCCCTGAGGCTTGGTGATGACGGAGATGGTGCCAGTCAGAACTCCAGCGAAGATCTCAATCACATGGACAAGGTCTCCAGCAGCCTCGAGGCCGGGAATATGGGGCAGAGGGAAGACGGCGGCGGCGGTGGACTCGGGGGAAGTCTCATTCTGGGCGATGGGGGCGGCCACAGCCAGAGAGGCGGCGGTAGCAACAAGCAGGGTTCGGACGTTGACCATTGTGAAGAGAGTAGGGGTAGAAGTGAAAGAGGTAGAAGAGTGTGTCTTGGGGAGTACGAGAGGGGGCTAGTCTGGGCTCCTTTTATATACGTTTCTGGACACTGAATCCATGTAGTTACCTCCACTTGATCAGGTTGCCGAGATCTAGGTTCCAGCTCTACATGCACAGCACAGTAGTTCATGATCGACCACACTCCTTCCATTAACCACCTCTAACGCAGATAGTCTCTTCCAGGTAAGTTCCGGGTGTGATTGTGCCTGACTGGAGGCTATTGGGTGAGACAGTGGAGATGTGTGCCGTTTCAAAAGTCGGATATGTTTGCAGGTCGGGTGTTTGAGAAGCACAGCACAATGTCTGTCTACTGGCTTTACCATCACTCCTAGTGGGGAACCACAGAGACAAGAAGTTAGGAACTCGATCATTCCAGACGTTAATTTCATCACCTTTGAATGCACGTGGTGGATTAGCTCGCTGATCGACTCGGCTGCGAGCTGCAGGAGGATACAATGATAAGTGGAGGACAAGATGAGCTGGGGGAGAATAAAGAAGCAAGCAGGACACAAGGAGACTTGAAAAAGTGGGCAGTTGGAGAGGTATCATTCAATGTTTTCACTCCTTCTGTTGCCCTCCCCTCAGCTGTGCCTGTTATTCAGGCAAACTACTCACTATCTGATCTACATGATCTACACCGCGGATCAGGACTCGGTTGGGATCAGGTGGACTGCAGCCACAGACGTTGATAGGTGATTTTACGAAGCCTGGCAGAGTTTGCGTGACTCAAGCCAGCTATGACTTGTCTCAGCTTAGATTGTCTGGCACACTCGGGGACACAAGGGGGAACAAGCGGCGCCTCTCAGGGTCGATAGTAACGGTCCTGAATCCCGAGAGCTCCGTGGAAAAGTAAACCGTCTTTCAATTTTGAGTCATGTCAACTCGGCTCTACTTGACTCAACCTCCCCAAAAGCAAGCACCCGTTTATCACCAATGAACCACTCGGACCAGCACAGTACATACTGCGTCTTGACTGTATTGGTATGCTGCCCAAATCTCAAGTTTCTCTTTCATAAACGGCACAGCTGTCTGTTCAACATCTCCCTCCCTATCTACAGCGCTGTCTCAGACCCTGGGAGTCTGGATCTCGTACCTCAGCCGTTGCCCACCTGTCTCATCTGCGGCCTATTCGCTGCCCTCTCGTTTGCATAACCACACGCACCCGAGGCAATTACTGTGCCATAAAAGGCAAGATCGGCCTTCTAAGACAACGTTGGAAGTCTGTTGGCGTCGACTGGCCACCTGGAGCTAATGGAGCCTCTCCTTGCACACCTTCAACGCTATAGTTGGAGCAACCTGAAGACTTATGACCGCAACCCATGTCTGAATCAGTTGTACTGTACCTGATTCATCCGCCCGGAAAAACAAAATATGGACCTGGCCCCAAGTCCATCGCAGTCTCCAACGCCTCCCACCCCACGTGGGCAGATAAACTCGCACCTCCAACGGCTCCTAGGTGGAGGAAGACATTGACACCAATGTTGAAAGTGACGCAGGTGCAAATAACTCCTGCAGACCAAGGCCCATAAAGGGGGTGTGGATACAGATGGAAGAGGTGGTTGGGGGTCTCCCTCGAACCCTCCCAAGTCGTTTTGGGGGAGTCTCACTAGGCCCCTTTTGGCTATCTCAGAGTTTCCTTATCATACCTCAGACTAGACGCCTATACGAAGTCCAAATTGTCGATGAGTGGCAAGCAAAGTGATTTAATGACCACCTCAGCTTCAGATATCACTATTGCAACCCTAACAGGCCACTTCCTCAGAAGACCTCCAACTGAGATCGACCTGCCTATCACTTTACCCAGCAAACGACAGAGACGAAGATCCACTGATAGAGCGTAGAGTCTGTGGAGATGGGTAAATGCTATACTGGTGGATCTCAGCATGATTCTCAACTGAAACAGTGCATATTCGCACTGATTTTTCCTACAGTAGGTACCGTACACTGTACAGTAGTCAACACTCCGAAAACGTGAAAGCAGAGCCTCCGAATTGAACGGTATAGATATATTTATATGGAAAAGGTCTCTCAAATCGCAGCTATCCTATGGTTCTGCCCAAATTCCGATCGAAGTGATATTCATGCAGCTAGCTTTGTTATGGCTTGGAAACAGCTAGGATCACCAGAAACGGAGATAATGAGAAGATGGAGATACAACCACGAGTCTGGCACATAACAGACTGGCAAAACGCAATTCTATGCACGCGTTTTACCCATTGTTTAAAATTCTCGGTCTCAAACCCCGCTCAAACTCGGGTTTTATTGAAATCTGTAAAACTCCCCCCGCAGAATCCCGAGTGTCTCCGAAGAGGCCCTCAAACACCCACAGACACGGCTCCCTACCCCTTCCCTGGGGCTACTTGCACGGCTCCACGGCACTGGGCGGATTAGCGCCTGAGCCATCTCTGCTACCCCTCCATGCCCATCGACTACTTTGACGATGGGCATGGAGGGGTCGAGGGAACTTTGGACTGATACCTTTTGACTAACGCCATTGGACTTGACACTATTGGACTGATACCACTGGATTGACAAATTGGACTGAAAAATGAGAACTTCTGACCAACTTGCATCTTCTGGAGGGTTGCATTCCCCACACACAAGGAGATCTATAGATGTCTGTATTGGGATGGGTAATGTGCTGGGTGGATGTGGTGGGGATGCAGAAAGCAAAGCGTGTAGTGATCGGTCCCATCTATTCGACTCTGTGAACTCATTTCTCAAGTCTTCTCCTGTCTTATCCTTGTAGATATGAAACAATGGACTGTCGTGGCTGTTGCGTTATGTCCGTCTCCATCGCACAAGATGCACTACTGTACTACTGTACTGTATTGTAGCCACATGATCGGCCAGGTCGAAGGATCTAATGATATACCACGGCTAATTAGTAATTGATGCCGTTCATTAGTGTCTGTTCTTTACCCACCATTGATGTATGGTGTTGGTGCGAACATTTTACAAGGACAAATACCAAGCAAGGAGCACGAAGGACCAAGAGAAGCAAACCATCTGTGACAATTGTAGATTTGAATCCCATTGCTCGACTCTTCGGTACTCAATCTCATTAATCCCACCACAATACGCTAAACTAGTCTGAGAGGCTCGTCGCAAGGGGGCAGGGGAACACTGGCGGTCACTAGATCATCATGACGTCAATCGGGACGGCAAGCGGCTAGTTTGAGCGTACGGCTCTTGGATGGGCAAGACTCAACACTACCCAATCTACTTTTTTTTGCTGTTTTTCCCTTCTAATCGGGTCTGACAGACACCCCGCACGATATCTCAAGCGTAGTCTCCCCCGGGAAATTCTACAGTAGCCAGCTTCGATGATGCTTGGTCGTTGCCAAGGCGGCTACTGGATTATGGAAAGATTTTCTGCTTCTAAATCGCTTTAGTACGGCCAAATCAATCCAACGTTTCCCCACAGTGCCGTACACCAGCCTGAACGTGAATGGCTGATAAATACTTGGCTGGAGCCACCATGAGAAGAGGTTGTCAACCGGGTCCAACAAGATGAAACTCAACGTTATCGACGCTGCAAAACATGCCAAAGATCTGTGGATGAAACAGGATCCTCGAGATGAGGAGGACGAGTCTGATGTTCAGGCCGAGGTTGTGGAGATCGAAGAACAACTCATTGAATGGATGGCCAACAAACTCGGTATTCCTCCGTCCGACAAAGATGGCGGATATCCCCTAGAGGTTCATTTCATGGCCGAGAAACTGGCTGAAATGCCCATTGACAAGGCTCTGGAACTCGTCAAGACCAACTACGCCTACCACGATCATGACAACAACTTTCGACATGAGTACCGTATGGAGGTCAAGAGCGTGCTGGAGGCCTTTGGAGAGGGTGAGGATCCTGAGAAAGAAGACCCCGACAACCTCATTCTGCTGCGCTACTGGGCAGTCATCTTCCACTGGTGGAGTCCCTATCCTGAAGTTCGTTCCGTCACTGATCCCTACGACGAAACAGACACTACAGTTGAGACATGGAGAGTGTGGGTTCTGGGAACCATCTGGGTTGCAATTTCTGCCTTTGTCAACCAGTTCTTTTCCGTCCGTCTGCCCGCCATCAGCCTCGACGCCTCGGTCTGCCAACTGCTCCTCTACCCCTGTGGACGATTCCTGCAGTATGTGCTACCTGACTGGGGCTTTAGTTTCAGAGGAAGACGATACACTCTGAATCCGGGAGTCTGGAGCCAGAAAGAACAACTCCTGGCAACTATCATGGTCTCGTGTGCGGCTGGAACGCCTTATATCACCTCCAACATTATCACCCAGGCTCTACCGTCCTTCTACAACCAAGACTGGGCCGCCAACTACGGCTACCAGTTTGTTTTCATGCTGGTGACGCAAATGATGGGCTTTGGAATGGCCGGTCTGTTGAAACGAGTGGCTGTGTACCCCGTCAAAGCCATGTGGCCCTCCTTGCTGCCTACCCTGGCGGTGAACAAAGCTCTGCTGGCTCCAAACAGAAAAGAGAGCATCAACGGCTGGAAGATCTCCCGATACACCTTCTTCATGATCATGTTTGTGGTATCCTTCCTCTACTTCTGGGTGCCCAACTACCTCATGAACTTTTTGCAGACCTTCAACTGGATGACCTGGATCGCTCCAAACAACGCGGACCTAGCTATCGTCACGGGCTCCATCGGCGGACTCGGATTCAACCCCATTCCAACCTTTGACTGGAACCAGGCCACCGCCAATCTCGCTCCCATCACCCTACCTCTGTACACCTCCATCACGGGCTTCTGCGGCTCCCTCTTTGGAGGCCTCGTCATCCTGGCTCTCTACTATTCTAACAACTCATGGACGGGCTACATCCCCATCAACTCCAACCGGCTTTTTGACAACAAGGGCAAGGCGTTCAACGTGACCCGAATTCTGACAAATTATAGATTTGACAGAGAAAAGTACCTCGCCTACTCCACGCCGTATTACTCGGCAGGAAACCTCGTTCTCTACTCGGCCTTCTTCGCAGTCTACACCTTTTCGTTCGTGTACACGACGCTCATGGACTGGAGAGCCATGAGAGACGCCATTGTGGATACCGCCAAGGCAATCAGGTACATCCACCGAAGTAACTACCACGGAAGAGTCGACCCTTACTCTCGGTACATGAAGAAACATAAGGAGGTCCCCGACTGGTGGTTCTACCTCACCATGCTCATCATGTTTGTTCTGGCCATTGTTCTGGTGGAAGTGTGGCCCGTAGATACACCAGTGTGGAGTATTGTGTTTGTCATGGGCTTGGTGGCTGTTTTCATTGTGCCCTTCACTGTGTTTGTGTCGTACACAGCCACCTCTCTGTCCCTCAACGTTCTGGCCGAACTCATCATTGGCTACGCCCTTCCGGGTCGGTTCATGGCGTTGAATCTCATCAAAGCCCTGTCCGTGCAAATCGCCCAGCAAGCTGAGAACTACACGTCTGATCAGAAACTGACCCATTATGCCCATCTGCCTCCCCGATCCATCTTCTGGTTGCAAATCTGGGCCACTCTGGTCAATGGAGTGGTGTGTCTGGGTGTGATTCAGTTCCAGCTAGGTCTGGAGAACCTCTGTGACGCAGACAACAAGCTCAAGTTCACATGTCCGTCGGAAACCACCTTCTTCACCGCCTCGGTCGCATGGGGAGTCATTGGCCCCAAGAAGATGTTCAACAAGTATCCCGTCATGAAATGGATGTTCTTGTTTGGAGCTGGAGCCGGACTCTTCTTCTATGTTGTCCAAGTCACGCTTCCAAAGTTCTTGGCCAAATGGTGGCCCAAACACGCCGAGAAGATCGACTACTACCGACGAAAGTGTCTGTACTTCAACCCGCTCATTTTTGTGGTCGGTATCATTGACGGTTGGGCCCCGTACAACCTGACCTATAAGGTCGGAGGACTGTATCTTGCCATCCTGTTCAACGGATACATCAAGGGCCGATATCTTGCGTGGTGGCGAAAGTACGCCTACGTCATGGAGGCGGCTATTGTCACAGGAATTGCCCTGTCTGGTATCATCATCTTTTTTTCGGTGCAGTACAACCCGAAAGATCTGGATTGGTGGGGCAACAATGTGATTGGAGATGGAGTAGATGGATCGGGAATTCCGCCGAACAAGAAGATCCCCGAGGACCCGGGATTCTTTGGACCGGACTCGTCTCAATGGTAGCGAGGTTCCGTCACGGGCGCACAACTGGTGTTGTGGTTGAGGGTATCATAGTGTGTTAATTTCAGTAATAAATGTGTTGAATGACTTGACGATGCATAGATGGTGACGTTTCCCGTGTCGACTGAATTCATAACACGCGATCGTATGAAAGTCCTTGTTCGATGGAAGAGACAAGATTGTGCCTATCTAGAAGTGTTGACACGGAACAGTCGAAATGTATGGAAAGAAATCTTTGGATACTACTGTATGAAGGACGCAGGTTGGTTGTCTCTTGTGCGGTATCTCGTATCTCTGATCTGAGACGAAGTATCTCGTGATGTCTACAGTTGGAGTGGTGCCGTGGAAAAGTTGCTTTAAGAATTGTAGCTACAAGTAGGAAGCAGCTGTAGGGCGAATATTGCACTAGATCGACTTCCCATAATGATCCATATCACCAACAATCAATGCAAGTCAAATAAATAACTCCATTGTAGCACTACGGATAAGAGTATGATGCTGTACAACAGTTGGGTCGACAGTTGGTTTTAACAAAATGCATAGGTCAGCTAGCGAGTCACTGTCGGGTAGACTGTATTCGGAGAACCATTAACATTGAATTCCTAAAGCTATTGGTTGCAATGCCTGTGGGAATGCATTACTAGACCAGCCCAGGTACAAGTCGTCTCTGTCAGAGTCTGTATCGGAGTCCTTATTAGCTGTCCCTTCACTGTCGATTTCTCGTACTTTTGCTGTCTTTCCCTTTTGTTGATTTCATTTTTCCTCCATTAACCTCAGAGCGAGAGCAGCTAGGTGAACTCGTCTCGAGGATCTCTCTCAGAAAACCTCTCAAGAGCAGAGATTAGCGCGTAACCCCAACGTGATATGCTCCCATTGACCATCTATCACAGATTGCCGTCTTTGACAAATTATCAGAGTCAGCTGACTACTTACGCAACAGTGGGCATCTTTCCAGCACATGTAAACTGCAGAATCTGCTCAATGGTCAACTTTGCTCCTTCTCCCGCCTCCTCTTCTGGAGCCACGTACACTGGCGGCTTGACTCCGTTGTCCACCTCTTCTCTGGTCATGAGCCCGTACCATTCGTACTCCTGTTTGGCCTCCTCGACCGTTTCGGCAGCCCACTCGCCGTACTGGTCGACGGTTCGGATTTTGACGCCCAGCGCCTTCTGCTTCACCTCCTCGCACCACTCCTCCACCTCTGGCAGGATTTTTTTTCGCAGTAGAGTAGCCATAAGACCTGCTTCTGTGGCTGTGGGGAAAGCAGGCAGAGGAAACGTCACCGTCTGCTGAAGAATGTCGCTCTGGTGAGTGATGGTCGACGATAACGACACCAGCTGTGTCAGTAGCACGTTGAACTGGTTGTGTAGAGAAGACCAAGGAGGAAGCGTAGGTTGGTGAAGTTGTGCTTGGAGAGTGTTGAGCGAGTGGCTGACCTGGGTCAGTCGCAGTCGGAGCGACTCGAGAGCCTCCGTAGGAACATTGATGTGGTCTGGTTCTATCGGCTGGTTCATTGTGCAAGTGGTTGTGTGGGGAGGTGTAGAAACCTCTACTTTTCACCACCCACAAAATAAACTTTCACTGTACCTACAAGTGCATGATGATTCAAATGTTTCGACGTTCATTCAAGACACCCCAAACACATTTTAATCAGCGTAGCTGAAGCGTTAACGACACGTTTCGACACTCACGTTACATTTTGACACTCACTCTACATTCTACGGCCTACTAATCACCTTCAGCCATCGTCGAACCGCCTGTTCATACCATGGAAGCATACAGAAAGGAGCAGCGGGCTGCCGAGCTCAAGAAACAGAATCGACAGAAACGGCAACAGAAAGAATCGCGATTGGAAGGACTCGATCCCTTGCGTCTTCACTGGCGGCTGACGCAGTTGCAGCAAAAATACCAAAACACGGGGTTCAAAAAGGTGTTCATTCCTCACCATGAACAGAAGCAGATTGCCAGACTGGAACAGGACTTGGCTGACCTCAAAAGATCAAAGGGCATTTCGGAGGAGGATTGGAAGGGCATGTTGGACCAGCAAAAGAAGCGGGAGACGCGATTCAAGAGATTCAAACTGGGACTAGGGGAGGTGACGGACTACAACTCTCCTCCACAAGGTCAACAGAGGGAAAGTGTGTTTTGGGATCCGGTATTCAATCATCGAGGAGTTTCGCCCAGAGGCTTTCCTTATTTGAGTAAGTCTGTGTTGCGTAAACGTGTGGACAAGGAGGACAGAGATGACGTTGAGTTTTCGTCTGATGAGGAGGTGGTGGATATCCCCTTGCCATCAGATGTTCCTCAGTGGAAGAAGGAGAGGGAGGAGGCTAAGGAAGAGGGCGATTCAGCGGTCAAGGATGGCACACGTGACCAACCACGTGACCGTGTCACTCGTGCAGAGGCTCCGAAGATTGAGGCCAAGGATGTCTATGAATCTGGACCTCAGGTTCGCAATCTGGCTGCAGAGGCGGCTAGGTTTGTGCCTCGGCAGGTGCAGTTGAAGCAGAAGCGCGCGGCTGAGGCTAAATCTGTGGCTGACGGGAAGGAGGTGGAGGAGAAGGCGGAGGTGGAGGAGAGCGTGAGGCCGTCTTCTCATCCTATGATGGAAGAGGTTGAGGAGGATAATGCAACCAGTATTCATGTTGAGAGAGTGTCAGCTCAACAAGAAAATCAGGCTGTATCGGTTGATGAGTGTGGACCTGAAACTGTCAAGATTGATGAGCCCATTGAGACTGTGTCGGAAGAGGTTCTACCCACGGGAGATGTCGAGATTGAAGCTCAACCTCAACCTCCAGCTGTCGAAGATGAGCCTGTCCCAGCTGCTGAGCCCGTGACAGGACACAAACTTCTCATCGGAAACAACTTGGAGACTGCAGCTTCTGAATCAGAGGAGGAAGACGACGACGACGACGACGACGCTCTTTACTAGAGCAGTGTAGATACATATAGCCATAAGCACATAGATCATACATAATTCATTGCATAATCAACGATATCGTTCAGTTAATTGGTTATCCGACTACACGTCACCCCACAATGTCTTCTCCTCAACAGTTTCTTCAATGAACTTGTCTCTCCACTCCTTATTTGTCTGTCTCGATCTTCTCCGATTAAGACACTCATCAATCCCATCCCAGGCCAGATTGAAAGCAGAGTCGATTCCTTCTTCGTCCACCTTTGGATCAATCACCTTTAGAGTAACAGCTCCATTCGGTAGCTGGTCTTCTACCTGCAGAGCCCTCACTGTAAAGTCGGCGGCCTTGTTGCCATTCCAGCTGTCCATGATGTAGTTTTCCCACGTCAGCTTTTTCCACGTTTCCAGCAGCTCCAGGGACTTGTGGGAGTTGGTTCTAATCTCGTACTTGTTGCCATCAGTTCTTCTGAGCAAGATTTCTGAAAAGGCGAGGTACAGACCCGCAGACTCAGCCTGTAGAGTATCCTGCACTTCTCTCAGGGCCTGCTCCGGATTCATGTCGTCTTCCAGGCCGTAGGAGAGATTGTTTTCGGCAATCTTGCCAAAACTGACTCCACATCCAGCCGCAGGAAGCTCGTTGCCGTTTTTGAAACTAGTTCCATAGACGTAGACAATGTGTCGTGGTTGCCCTTCCGAGTCGACATAGGACCAGGAACAAGGCGGGAACTCGCATCTCTCGTTTCCCCTGTCATAATTCATGAGTTGAGCGTACATTGAGTGTGGTAGTTGACTTAATTATTCACCGACTCTTGCATCGATCTAGTGTACGCACCTGGCTACTTGTACATCCTTAGCAGCCATGGTATGCTAAGCGCGCTGGTTGATAGTTGAGTTAGTAGACTGTAGATAAGACCTTTGAAGGATTCATTGCAACAACCGGGCAGTCTTCCAGTGATTGAACGAGCCCCCAACACTACACCGTATCTACACATTGAACTTCTTGTACCTGGGACCTGCCCCAGCCCTGTCCTGTCGTACTCGACAAATAGACCCAGATGCAGACCTCCAGAAGAAAGACTAAAGGACAAGCAGGAAGTGGAAGCTGGAACAGTCTCGCCTGGGCCCTAAGGCGTCTGACCGAGCTGGAACCAACTTTAGTCCGTTTCTGAACAATGCCTCCGACAGTGCATTATCCATGCGACCGTCAATCTTATCGGGGGCCGAGCTATCTGGGCGCCAAGAGTGCACAAGAGGTGGAATACCATCTATTTATCATATCTACTAGTAGATGAGGCTGAAACTGACTGCCTCTCGTGCTTTGGCTGCTTTTGATTGGCAGACACGATTCTCAACCATGACTCAAGCGAGATGTGAGACATTGGCTGGAAGGGTGAGAGTTCTACCACATGTATTGTAAACACAGCATGGTGCTTGTAGCCGTCGCCACACTGTACATCCTTGTATACAACTCTGTATATATTATCTACAGCCTTGACTGTTAGTATGCTACATCTCCTTCTATACTACTCATTAGTGCTCAGGGGGTCATAATTATTGCTCCGTATCGACTTGACAAGTGTATGTTATCGTGTTGAGGTATAAATAGTTTGACTCACTGTAGAGCCAGCGGTATCCATGAAACCACACAAACGGTGTCTGGCGGGGGAAGGGGTACTGGGACACGTGACCTCGCACACCACGTGACTTCTCATTCCACACGAGACCTGATAATCCACGCGACAACCCACGCCACGTGACCACTCTCATCGCCGCCCACTATACAGCTTTTATCATTGGCTTCTTCTTGGCTCCTCCCTTTTATGCCAGACAAGCTTCATACAAGCTTCTAACAATGGGCTGCTTTTTTTAGAACTGCTTTTTAGCCGTTATTTAGTGTGCATCTGTGGGTTCGAGGCTTGTTTGCCGAGTTATACGAGAGTGAGGGAGTAAAATGAGAGTGCGGTGGTGATGACAAGGGGTTCTTGCGACTGTTTTTCGATGTGAGTTTTATATGTATATTTTTGGCGGTGGAATGGTGCCAGACGAAAGTCGAACCTCCGCTCAGAGTAGAGTGAGACATTCGGAGCCCCGGACATTCGGAGATTAATAGTTTCACCGAGGTGAGCAGTACACTCAGTCTCGTCGTCTTAAGGCGCTGTAGATGATCGTTTTTGGGGGTCCATTTTTTCTGGACTTTTGGAGACGGCTAAAGAAGACATTCGCTTACTTGGTTTATCAAAATAGCAACAATACGTTGGTTTTTGGTGTCCTCTTCTCTGTCTGCTTACTCTTGCCCAAATGGAGATAACAGTTGTTGCAGCACACTTGTTGACATGAACCCCCAAAGAAGCAAAAAAGTGGGAAAAACGAAGATATTGTCCGCATGGCTGCTTGGTAGTACCCAGAGACACCAGAACGCGGCGAGTCTGTGTCTTTCAAGCGCCTCTGGCGTCGCACTGGGCCTCGGCTCTGTTCACGAACACGTCGCCTCTGGCCCTGCCGATTTCCAGCATGTGTGGCATGTTCCATATGCGGCTGGGGCGTGTGTTTGGATGAGCGAATTAACTTAGAGGGTCGTTACATGTCTGGTGTCTTCTGTGGGGTAACGGGTTGGGCGGGGAGGGGTATATATAAGCGTGTTGTTTCCCGGTTGTTGTTTCCTCCCCGCTGGTTTTCGTTTTGCTGGCCACAACTCATCTCACACAGCGTCCAGGGTCAGCCTCGTGGTTGGACTCCACAGCCGTGCATTGGAATGGGTTGGGAGTTTAAGACAATGACAATGGAAGTCAGCTACATTACCAGGGGAGCCGCAGAGAAGGGGGAGAGAGAAGGAGGCAAAGTAGCAATGAAGTGAAAAGGGCAGGTGGAGGAAATGGGGAGGTCGCATGTGGTGGAACTCGACCGCGATGAGTGGCACACCCACCCACTTTTTTCAAGCTAAAGATGCCCAAGCTGAAGATGTCTTCTCCCCTCCTTGCGTTTTGTTATACAAGTACAGTATGTACCGTACTGGTTAGAGTAGACCCATTACAACGTCTGATGAGTTACGTCTGATGAGTTGTCTGATAAATTACTACAAGTACGTCTCATGAATGGCTAAGGAGGGCTGTGGGTGGTCGGTCGTCGGTGGTGGCTCAAATGGCCAAAACATGTCTGCTCTTGCCACCTTTTGCTCTTGCACATTCCGTCGTCGGGCGCCGTCTGCACTGTCGAGCGCTGTACATACAGTACAACTGTAGAGCGACGGGGCGGCAGGCAGGTGGAAGACATGGGGAGATACTAAGGCGTCCACAAGGGGGAAAGTGCGGCGAGCGAAAGGGAGAGAAATGTCGCCATCCCGCTAATTGACTGACACAGATGGACTGGACCCTCAATCCAGAGCCCCCGCGGTCGTTGTAGCCCCGTCGACTCGTACCACTGTTTACTTGTTCTTTTTGCTGATCATTGCTGAGCAAACAACCGCAAAGCTAAACCAGCCCCCAAACAATAAAAGTCAATTTTATTGTCACTTGAATTTCACGCCTGTGAGTTTGCACACCTCTGACAACACGACACACGAACGTCTACACTACATACACAGTCACACCGTCACATCATTCGGCCACGCCTGCAAGACCAGCCGCTGAAACAGCCCCTAATTGTGACTCCACACTAATTCGACATTTTGCTCCACTAAGCTGCACCTCGCTACACCGACAGCTACTCTCCACAAGGCGCCGTCTTCCACATCCTCACACACACCCACACACCCCGTCCACACACAGTAATACACCATGGGCTGGGGACAACGAACTTTTTCCTTCTCGTCGTACTCGTACACGGGAGTGGGCCAGGCACATCCTAGCCAACCGGACGTGAACTCCATGGCCCGAGCAGCAGCGTCGTCTGTCGGCAGCAACCCCAACGAGCGGGCCAACAGCGGCCTGTCTTCTGCGGCAGCGGCGGCGGCCATCCGACACCACTCGCTGACCTCGTCCACCAGTCAGCCCAACCTGCAGCAGGGCCGCAACGGCAGCATGCGTGGAGGCCGAGAAGGCCGAACCAGCTCTCTGCTTGGCGGCCGAACCAACTCGCTTATGGGCGGACGAAAGTCGTCGCTCCGAGGCCAGAACGGCGGATTCGCTTCCGTCAGCGGCACCAACGCCTCCGGCCGAGCGCCAGACCTCATTGAGGAGGAGAGCGGCTCTGTTGGCGACCTGCCCAATGTCAGAAAGGGAAAGCGCGGAACTCGAACATACTCGCTGACCACACCGTTTGAAGGGTTCGAGGACGGAGGCATTGGCCAGGGAGCCTCGCCCGCCATCTCACCCAACAACTCCATCACGTCCGTTTCTTCTCCCGGACGAACGTCCTCGCTTCGACACTCTCTGCGTGGCGCCCCCTCTTCCGGCTCGCTCAGAAGAGGCTCCATGACGTCAACCACCACAAACACAGAGCGAACCCACTCGCTCACGTCGACCACCACAACTATCAAGCGAATGGGCTCGTTTCACGTCATCACCACAAAGACCCAGGAGGTGCCTGCTGGTGGCAAACCTCCTGCTCGAAGCCGTCTGTCGCAGGGCGGCACAAAACCTGCCTACCAGACACGCGACCTGCTCACCCAGCAACGCCAGGAGCGAGAGGCCCGACAGCAGCAGCTCAACAAGGCCAACCGAGCTAAGGCACAGAAGGAGCAGCGACTACGACAACAGCAGCAGGTCCCTGTTGTGAAAGAACCCGAACCACCTGCATCTCCCATCCACTACGCTTCGTCCGTGCTGTCGTACGAATCCGACCTCAACACCGTGTCTGAGTACCCAGAGTCGTCCCTGACGTCCCCCAACGGCTCTGTTGGCTCCGGCAAGCGACACATGCCTCCTCCGCGAACGCTGTCGCCCATGAAGCCTGCGCTCAAGATGTCCGAGTCGCCCCGCAACTCGTTCACCCAGGACACCAACTCGCTGTCACCCCATTCGTCTATCGACTCGCCTAGCCGAACACGCAAGCAGCGAGTCTCCTTCTCCTCCGAGAGTGAGAGCAACTTCATTGCACAGGAGTCGCAGCGACAGAAGGCACTCCTGTCGTTGCCTCAGCAACAGCCTGCCAAGCAGCCTCTGCAGCCTCGGCCCAAGCAGTATTCTCCCGGAACTGTTGTCCCCGTGAGCAACAACCAGCTGGCTAGCAACGGTTTGCCTAAGGTGGTCAAGACTCCCGAGCGACAGTCGCAGCTTGCCCAGGAGCAGGCCCACCAACAGGCTCTCAAGCATGCCAAGCTGCATACACCCCAGCAGCAGCGAAAGCGAGAGTCTCAGCAGTACCAGCCCAAGCGGGAATCCCAGCAGTACGTGCAGCAGCATAACATGCAACAGCAGCATGTGCCCAAGACTAAAAAAGCACATGCTCACCCTGCTCAACCCCGACAGGCTGCCCCTGCTCCTCCCAGTCAGGTGTTGAGCCCCATGTTGAGCCACTCCGAATCCGAGGAAGATCTGTCCATGTTCCAGGACGCACACGAGCATCTCGGCAAGAGCGTTTCCAAGACGGAACTCCATAGGACTGATGTTCAGTCTCCTGTTCCCGTGTCTCTGGTGAACAAGGACGCTGTCGACCACGTGGAGGCCAAGACCGAACCCGAGACAGGACACGAAATTGAGCCTCCCATCGTCACCACCATTGGCGATGTACAGGAGGCCCAGGACGAGGCTGCTGCATACAATGAGGTTATGGGCGACGTTGAGGAGCCTGTGACTACCAAGGCTGCTGTTCCAGACTCCCCTGGCCGATTCGGATCTGGTGTCTTTGGTTCTGTCGCTAACGCTGTTTCTGGCGCCGTCGCTGCCGCTGATCAGTTTGGCAAGCAGATGCAGTTCAACCCCAGCGAGTCTACTCTCGAGTCGGTCGACAATGAGGGTGATTCAATCTACGAAGACGAGGAGGAGGTAGTTGAGGAGAAGCAGCACACTCTGCAGCCTCCCGCTCAGCTGCATGTCAACACCGACGCTGCCAACGCCTCTTCGGATATGGACGACTTGCCCACCCCCAAGCTGGCCTCTTCGCAGTTCTCCAGCTCGCCCTCGTCGCCTTCCATGCGACGAAACTACCGACAGTATGCTCTGGGAGGCATGCCCGTGCCCTCTTCGTCCGACATTGATGCCGTTTCGCCCTCCAACCACAAGTTTTCGCCTTCTTCCGGTTCCATTGGCTCCAACTACACCTCTACCGGCGCTCCTGGAGCGGGTGCTGGTGTTGGAGTAACTCCATCGCACATTCCCGACTACTCTGTCGATGTGGAGAGACCACGAGACTCTGTGTACGCCGACAGCAACTACGGAGACGAGTCGCAATATGGAACCACCGCTTCTCAGTTTGTGTCTCACGTGAACCCAGAGGAAGAGGAGGAAGAGGAGGAAGATGTGCCTGTTAAGGCATTTGGAAATCTCAAGACCAGCCCTCGACTTGGTGCTTCCGAGGGCCCCGGATCTGTGCCTGCTCTGGCCTCTTCTTCTCCCAAGGCTGTAGTGCATCCTCCTACAGGCCCCATGCATGACCCTGCAGGCGCCTCTTCTGCAGCTCCCGTGCCTGTGGAGTACCCCACCCTCGACCCTGGGTCTCCCAATGCTCCCCGGCAGCCTTCCCCTGCCAAGAAGGTTGGTTTCGCCGAGGAGGAGGAGGTTGTGGAGCACGTTCCTCACCCCGAGGGTCCCATGGACGACAATGCTTCGATTGAGTCCGATTCCTCGTGGCGGCGGGAGCGACGAGCCGGCCGTGGTGGCATCAACTCCACCAACGGCGGCGTTTCCGACGAGGGATATCGGCTCACTCTGCGAGACGATGCTGGTTACGGGCGGGATGTGCCCCAGGAGCCCTACTCTATGCGAGCTCCTCAGTTCCGAAAGCCCAAAGAGGAGTTCCGAGAGCAATCCCCTGCTCGACAGGTTCCCCAGGAGCCCCAGTACGGCTTTGCTGCCGTTCGAGAGCAGCAGAACCGCGGTGGCCAGCAGCAGCCTCGTGCTTCCCTGCAGCCCCAGGCTCGACGGGGATCTGTTCCCACCCAGCCTGCTCTTGTGCGGTCAAATTCTGCATCTTCGTTTGACCGAGGCTCCCGTTCCAACTCCATGAGTGCGTTCCGAATGGGTTCCATGCGTGAGCCTCGAACCACGCTGCGTCAGGACGTGCCCCCAGTGCCCGCCATGCCTTCGGGTATGTCTGCTGGTCCCGCTCATGTATCTCGGTTTTCAGACACGGATTCCGAAGACGAGGGTGCTGGCATCTTTTCTGGTGCCAACACCTCACCTCGAAAGAAGCGAGGCATGCGATTCTTCTCTTCTTCGAAGGAGGAAATGCGACCTACCCCTGCCCCTGCCTCTCCCTCGGAGCCTGGTCTTGGAAAGAAGCTGTTTTCTTCGACCAAGACCCTCAAGAAGCAGCAGGCCGAGGCCCAGGGAGGATATGCGCAGTTTACCCAGCAGCCCGGTGCTGTGCCTGAGCCTCAGATGATTGAGAGCACTGCCACCGCAGGTTCTGCCGGCAAGCAAAAGAAGTTTGGCAAGCTACGACGGGTGTTTAGATTGGATTAATGATGAGGGAAGAGGGAGGATTGGATATATGTAAGATAGTAATGAGCATTTTGGTAATTGACAACTGAAACGAAGGCTGGTCGTAGGCCAGCCCGAGTGTTGCGAGTTCAAACTGCTGTAGAGAGTATAAGCATGTAATGAATACTTTTTCAGATGGCTTCTCTACAAGTTGCGATTGCTGGAACATATAGCAGTGCAGTATGTACCAGGTGAAACGCCGCGTGTGACGCAAATTACAAGTGTACTGTACTTGTACAAGTAGTGTCTGAAACATGATCAGCAATCAGATAATATCAATACAAAGACAAGAAGACCCCCGATTTGGATTTATTGCGGTTGAATTCATTTTCCAGATATCGCCATATTTTCGAGCACTTCTCTCATACCTTGGCATGTACCTCCCAATCTACAAGCACTATTCTACAAGGGGTTGCAGTCCTGGGTCATTGAGAATCGGGAGACTCAATCCGACAAGACGTATTGTGTCGAGGAAATCAACCTACTCCTACTCCTACAAGTTCTTGTATTAGTTTTGAACATATTTATCACAAGCTACAGCTCCAGTATTTGTATCATGAAACTCCTGTTTGTTTTTATAACATAATTGTAAGGAAATACGTTAATCTCTGTAGGTATTCAAGCACATGCCAACTAAACTCCCAACTAGTAAAACCATAGTTTAAAACAATATAAATTTACAAATGATATATAATATATTCCTACAAATCAAACTACAAGTAGCATCTACCACGGCTACGTAAATCTATTGTGTGAACAAGAGAACTCCGATGACTGAAACCGTCAACCGCACTCGCCCTTCTCCTACTTTATGCAATTAATCAATTAGCCAGTATGTACAAGTTTGTAGATGATCAATCTACATGAGATCATCATCAACATCTGATCCTCCCCCTTCCACATCGTCATCAATGTCGAAAAGCGGGTTATCGAAAGTGCTCTCATCTGGAGTACTCACCATCCGCTCCTCATAGGTGTCAATCAACACCTGAGGCTTGAAGGGCCATCTCCAGAAAACCTCGACGATATGTTCCAGGTCGGGGATGGAAATCTCGCTGATCTTGCTGGACAAAATGGCGGGCGACAGGTGAGGACTCATCCACTCCGTAGCTCCCGGTCCCAAGGTCTCCAGAGTACGGCCAATGGGCAGGATGCTGGCCACAAACAGCCTAGTGACCACAAAGAACCACTCATCCAGTCTCTCGAGCTTGACGTTCTTAGGTGTCAGTTCCAGAAGAACCAGACCTCCGAGAGATGTTGTCTTCTGAGGACAAAACATATTCTCGTAGTCATTTTCGTAATAGACAAGTGCATCTTTATCGTAAGGGTTGCATGTCATTTGGGGCACGCGTTTTTTGTGTCCTTCCAGTCGTTTTTTGATCTGCACCTGTCGATGTGCTTCTGTCGTCACAGGCTTGCTTCGTTTGGTATGTTTGGCATTGCCTCCAATCAGGTATCGGTAATCACACGTCATTTCACGAATGACGGTGCTTTTGAATCTCCGGTTTTCAATTAGACTGACCGACTCCGCTCTCTTCTTTTCAAGCTTCTCCAGAGTGTTTCTGTACTTGTCGAGCTTCTTATTGTGTGAGTTCTCCGACTTTTCAGACAGATTGGGGCGCTTCAACCACAGTTCCGACTTGGCAATGTTGGCCTTCAACTTGTCAATCCTCTCATCCAGCTCCTTGAGAGCTACCGTCTTGTCTTGCAGTTTTGTTCGTCGGGAACCATGGGTCAACTTCTCAGCTGAGGCCGAAGAGATCCAAATCAACATCCGAACCCGGCCGTACCGCTGCAGCCAATTCTGATGTAAAATGCACAAAAGGTACTGGTACAATAGCGACTCTCCTCGCGTATAAGCCAGGTTGGCCACAAACAGAAAGTCGCGGCTCACCTCCGTCCGGTCGGGCTTGTTGTACGCCTTGGAAATCGACTCGTAGACAGGGTAGTACGACCGCCACTGGAACGGGTCGTAATTGCTGTAGGTGATCACCTCGGGGTCTTGAGCCTGGAGATGCGACAGAGGCTCCTTGGAGTAGTTTGAAGGGTCCATGAGAAACAGCTTTTTAGGCTGCAGAGAGTTGTAAAGAGCGGTGGAAAACCAGCCATATCCAGCATAGGCATCCACAATGGTCAGGTTGTCACTTTTGCGGTAAAACTTTTGGAGTCCGCTACTCTTCAACATGGCCTCCATTTTCGGAATGTCAGAAAACGCCTGCCGGGCGCGTGAGTTGATGAACCCAGTAAAGGGCACAAGTCGTTTCGTCACCGACATGATAGAACAGTATGAGCTGTATCTAGGGAGTTGAGAGATACCCAGATAGATCTATTGTAATTGTGCTTGTACGAGTACAAGTAACTTGCACTTGTGCTTGTAGATTGAATTTGTGCTTTCTGTGCGTCTCTCATGCGGACTACCCAAGATCAGTGGCAAGTCCTGGCACTCAAGTAGATAGATGTACTCGTACTTGTACTTGGATCATTCTACCCGAAGTTATTCGTACTTATTGGTACCCATTGTACAGCACTCGTACTCGTACTCGTACTTTACAACGAAACAAGGTTTTTTTATTTAATTTTTGTTTAATTTTTATTTAATTTTTATTTTAGTTCTCCCAGGTTGAAAAATTACGTATTTCTAAAATGAAAGAACAGAATGTCACTAGTAACAGACGTATTAAAGCATCTGGGGATTGAATATAAGCGCCTCGAGTCTATCAAAGCCACCAGATCGACTAGCAAAAACACCCATTGTCTCTCGCGCCTCCTCCTCACCATTCAAATCCCCCCCTACTCTTTCAGGGTTAGGAGTTGATCTCCTTTTTTTTTATCCTAGGGAAATACATCTACTTGAGGCCTATAAACAATGCTACACCTGCAGATTGGATTTGATTCGGTTGTTCAGAAGAGAGCATTATATTCTAACAACGAACAATTTTTTAGTTTTTTTAATTTAATTTTTTTTAATTTTTTTAGTTGTTTCTAATTTTTTTTGATTTTTTTATTCGAGATTCATGTGACTTTTTCAGCCTAACAAAAAGTCCCAATGAAAGTTTTTAGTCACGTTCAAGACTTCGTGGCCAAGTTGGTTAAGGCGTACGACTGTTAGTCACCTAAATGGCCGCCATCGTAAGATCGAGAGTTCGACCCTCTCCGAGGTCGTCTTGAACTTTTGCACTTCGAGATACTATTGTTTTTGCATCTCTACTGTTATGCATGCTTTTTTGCGGTGCTCTGTCTTCAGATCGACAGCAGTTTTTTTTCACTGTTTGGGAGGTGAACCTTGTGGTGAAGGAGTCAGTACAGTGCGATATGTGAATTATGACAGAAGTCAGAAAAATCTGGGAAAGTAAAAAGTCTGGAAAAATCCGAAAAGCTCCAAAACAACTTCAGAAAGAATCCTAAAATAAATAAATAAATAAACTACAAGTGCTTGTACATACTCACAAGTCCCTCCTTGTTAAATACACGCTGCCATCTTTTGCCACTACAGTATATACTGTCAGTATGTACATCCAGGATCTAGTCTGATGATAGGCTCCATCCAACGGACTAATTAGAGACATGGAGCTCAGGAATGCTCCCACGTCGTGCTTGGCCCAGATCTGAAATCTATCACCCGTTACCCTACGAATATCGGTACTGTTAAGGCGTATCTTGGAACCGCTTCGATCGAGTAACTCGCTAAGCTAAGCGAGGGGCCTTATCTCTTATCATGACAAGGGCGGGGGAATCTTAAACTATGTGGGGTTTCCTTAAATGGGTGCGAGAGAGCGCAAAAAACTGCAGAAAATCGGGGGAAAAAACAAAAAGAAGATATATACGCTAAATAGGGGATATAGAGTGTTTCTTTTGGTTGATTCAGTTTGTCTACATTTGATTCTCGTATCAATAACATCCAGCTTATCATTCCTTCAAACATTAACATGCTGCTTAAATTAGGTTAATTAGCCACGCGTTTTGCAGTGTCCAAAGAACGGATGGAAAACGGGTGAAAAAACATATTAGAAAGACGGAGAATCTGGAAATACAATATTTGGGCTTGTATTGTATTCTATCGAGCACTACAGCGTTTTTTCCACAGTTTTCTGGCCACAGGGATCAACATCAGTTACATTGACGACCTCAAACAAGCGTGCCTGCAGACTGTCGTAGTAGTGAAACATGATAAGATAACAAGGGTCCTCCAAAATCCAATGACAGATGCTTGGCGGTCGTGACTAATGGATCTGGGTTATATATCTGTCAGTTGGCTTGGCGGTGTGGGGCAACCACTTGGCAACAGTACACAATACACAACATGATGAAACTCGGCCAACTCAGCAAGTTTCTACCGACAGAGAGACGTGTGGAGGACAATGTCGACAATCTAGAGACGGAGCGAGAAAGAGATGAGGGGGATTTCCCGCTCGAGTACCGCGACGAAACCAACCGACCTTGGTGGAAGTTCTTTGACGAGTACGAGTACCGGATGAACAAGTACGAGAGAGCTTCCCACAAGTGGTTCAAGTGGTTCGACGAGAGAGACACAAGGTCAGACAAGAAGTTGATTTGCAAACTCGACATTCTGTTGACAGTTTACTCACTAATGGTGTATTGGGTCAAGTACCTGGATCAGACCAATGTCAACAACGCCTATGTGAGTGGAATGAAGGAGGACCTGGGATTCAAGGGTAACGATCTAGTGCATGTCCAGTCCATGTATCTAGCTGGAGCCGTCATATTCCAACTTCCCTTCATGTTCTTGCTTCCCAGAGTCCCTCTGAATATTGTCATTCCGGCTGTGGATTGTATGTGGGGATTGATGACTCTGCTGACCTGCAAAGTGCACTCGGTGGGTGCTCTGAAGGCGCTGCGATTTCTGGTTGGAGCTTTCGAGTCCGGCTTTATTCCCACCATCTATTACCTCATGGGCTCATGGTACAAGCCCTCGGAGGTGGCCCGAAGAGCTGGTTTCTTCTACATGGGTCAATTTCTGGGGTTGCTGAGTTCCGGCCTGCTAGCCAGTGCAGCTCTGAATCTCGACGGAGTGGGAGGCTTTGAGGGCTGGAGATGGGTGTTCATCGTTGACTCCATTTGTACTCTCCCTCTGGCTGTTGTAGGGTACTTCATCATCCCTGGAACGCCAGACAAATGCACTTCTCTGTTTCTGACTGACGAGGAAATCATCCGATGTAGGGAACGCAAGAAGCCCTTTGTGACGGAAAAGAAGGGCCAGCAACTCAAGAAACTGACGGATTGGTCACTATGGAAACCACTACTCACCTCCTGGCATCTCCCGACCGCCATTCTCATCTCCTGCTTCTTCTACAACAACACCAGTGGAAACGCGGGCACCTTCATTCTCTGGTTGAAGAGCCTGACTGATTCCAATGGAAACCAAAGATACACCGACCAGAAAGTCAACCAGCTCAGCACAATTGCTCCTGGTCTAGGTTTCGCCTATGTCTACCTGGCATCTCTGTTTGGAGACCTTGCACGATGCAGATGGGGCGGTATAGTGATCACTCAGATGTTCAATTCTATCGGAGCAGTGATTCTGGCTGTCTGGGACGTTCCAGAGGGGGCCAAATGGTTTGCCTTTTGTCTCCAGTACATCTCCTGGGCCATGAGTCCTATCATGTACACTTGGTGGGCAGATATCATGAGACGAGATCCACAACACTACGCTATAGTGCTTGTCATGATGAATATGCTGGGCCAGAGTTCATCAGCATGGGTGTCGGTGCTTGTATTCCCCACTTCTGAAGCTCCCAGGTTCAGAAAGGGATACGGAACTTGCGCAGCTTGTGCCTGTTGTTGCGCGATTATGGCGGTAGTCATTTTGTACTTTTATAAGAGAGACGAGAAGCGAGATTGTCTGCGAAACGGAATTCTGCTGGTGAATGATAATGAAGATAATGGCGACAAAACTGGCAAGGGAGTCGTTATTGAGGGTCTTTCTGAGAGCTTTGATGAAGATACTGGAGTTGCGAAGAAGCTTGAAGTCGAAAAGATCAGAGAAGCCAGTGTTAGTGACGAAAATGTCAGCAACCTGTCGTTGGTGGTTATTTGATGGTACAGTGATTTGATGGTAGAGTAATTTGATGGTATAGTAGCTACTGTACAGTATGTATAATTGATCTGGTTTGCTACAATGTTTATGACAACAGACCTTTGTCACTACGAGTATGTACAGTACTCGCAAGATTTCTGTCTGTTTTCAAATTCATCATCTTATTAGCCTCATGGCTCACTATATACAAATCTGTACTCTTTTGGGTGTCCGGTATTTACCTGGTCGTCGATAGGATGGAGTCCACTCGCGACCAAAGGCCATTCATTAGCGCTTAAGATCGTCCCTGATGCTTCTCCTTTCCAATGAAAGGAAAGTTGAAAGCCGACAGCAACGCTCGGGCCTCGGAATCAGCCTGGGCGGTGGTGTGGATGGTGATGTGCATTCCGTACATCTGCAGGTAGGCGTCCTGGTTGGCCTCGACCTCGGGGAAGTTCTTGACGTCCTCAGGGATCAGACCAAAGGCGATGTTTCCGTTTCTATCTCCAGACGAATTTCGAATTCCGTTGAATCCAATGGCTCGAGGCAGAACCAGCTCTGTCAACGAGGTCATAAAGTCGGAAATCTTCTCGCCGGTAATCTCCACTTTGGCGCCCATGGGGTAGCCCTTTCGGAGCTTCCAGGTCATGATATTAGACCGGGACCGGACTTCCTTAGCAGCACAGCCGGTGATCTGCTGCAGCAGGAGTTTCTGGTTGATCACCTTCTCGTGGTCAAGAACAGTGCCGGGGTCTGTGCAGTTGATGGTGATCTTGGTGATGGCAGGGATGTTCTTCCAGGTTCGAGGGTGCACGTCCTTGGTGGGGGTCTTGTTGGGACCTCGAGGGGGCTGAGCAGGTCGTCCAAGATGGTAGGGCGAAGTGAAGTCCCATGGTCGGTGCTTATTTCCCTTTCGCACGGACTGTTCGTGGACATAGCCCATCAGCAGCATGTCTGACGCGACCGTGTTGTTGTAGTGGTCGACAACCCGGTCAACACGGGTGTTCTTGGGCACATACTTGTTGGACTCAATCGATCCAGGGTGGGTCAAAAGAGTCTTGGTGAAAGCCGGCTTGAGAATGTTCTTTTTGTATCTGTAAAGATGGTGAACCGGCGGCTTGATCGAGATCTTGGCGCCTCGAGACACGGCCGCAGAGGCGTGGAAGGAGCGGGTGAAGACCACGGACATTGTGAGTTGTGAGGGTCGTGATGTGTAACGCAGCACAAGAAGGTGAGTGAAAATTATTGACTTTGGGAGTTAGTAAGCAGGGATGAAAAACGCAAGTGATTATCCGTAAAAAAAGGCGTGGGTACTAGTTAGTAGTAATCAACCGACATGGGCTTTGTATTGGTAACATCATTGACTTCTAATATAGAAAATTTCCCGAACAAAACTACCCGGTCTAGAATATACACAGAATTAGCAATTTGGCGTGAATATTTGGGTCTGCCTTGAAAATCTCTCCAGAACTCGGGGAAAAATAGGAAAACACATAAACAGTCGAATAGCAGTCTGTATATGGTGAAATTCTTTGTAATATCCCTTCTTTATCTCCTGTTTTGGCGCAGTAATGATGTCCACTAGTAAGTACCAAATATACGCCTACATGACTTTTTGGCGTGCACATTCTTGTCCGGTGATTACAATGCAGTATTGGAGTTGTGTTTTGGGCTTGATAAGGAAGACTGTGAAGTGGGATGTGGGTGGGCGGTTAATTAGTAATCAAAGAGGTCGTTAGTTAGTCATCTTACAGTCATAGATTATGTAAAATATCACGTGACGTCTATGATCCAGTTGATGTTACTCTCATTTCAATCGCACTGTTTCTAGTATCGTTTCAAGACACATTGCTTCACCCTCCATACAGCTCGGTCTGCATATTCTAAGTTGCATGTATCAAAAAAGTATAGCCGACTGAATCCATCAAGACACATCCAGGACCATGAAATTCAGCCCATTGAGACCGGCGGTGTTGACGCGGATTCCGAATTTCGAAGACGGATACGACCCGCTATGGGACGATGAGGAGCTGTCGCAGGAAATCAGTCAGTACGAGATGTCTCTGGAGGAAGAAGGCACACCCAGTAAGCCTCCTCGGAAGACTCCTTCTCAGTCGAGATTTGCAACGGAGTACAGTGCCTCGAACAGTCCGACTCGGCCGACGAAACCGGCAGTGTCATCTCCTTTGAAGCAGGAGCACAGAGACGAGACTCAGGACGTCAAAGAAGACTCATATCGCTCTATCCACGATCTGTCTTGTGCAGAGTGGGAGGGTACATTGAACCGGGTGTCACTTATCCTTGATCAATGTCATCTGAGTCCCGTTGGAAATTTCAAGCGGGGTCATAGACGGGGTTCCAGTGTTAACAGTGTGTCTCTGGGTTCCCCGGTCGACCCTGCGGCTGCCATTGATTGGGGAGCTCCTTTAGCTCAGGTCGAGAAGGAACTCCAACATGTGGAGGACGTGTGGGCGTCTGAGGAGCTCAAACGACACAATGACGTGGCTCGACGGGAGTCTGTGTTTATGTCTCGGATGGGAGACGATCGGCTCAAGCAATCTGATGAGCTGGCCAAGAAGCGGGAAAAGAGAAACAGCGTGATTGTGGGCGGGTTGGTTGATCAATGGGAGGCTGAGAGACGGGAAGAAGAGCGGCAAAGGCTGGAGGCCGAGAGGAAGGAGCGTGAGAGGATTGAGCGTGAGAGAGTGGAGGCTGAGAGGAAGGAAAAAGAACGACTTGCGAAAGAGAAGGAGGAAGCTGAGAGACTCGAACAGGAACGACTTGCGAAAGAAAAGGCCGAAAAGGAGGCGGCCGAGAAAAAGAGAATCGAAGCCGAACGTTTGGCCAAGGAAAAAGCAGAGAAGGAAGAAAAGGAACGTCTGGAAGCGGAAGAACAAGCCAGAAAGGACAAACTGGGCCAGTTTACAAACTGGAGAGCGGTCGATAAGGAATTCCTCCAGTGGAAGGCCAAAATTGAACAAATCAAGAAGGACATCAAGGAACCGGTGGCCAACAATGCCGAAGTCAAGAAATTGTGCAATAAATGCAAGCGCCAAATCAACCCCAAGTTCGGACAGCTCACGCCTTCAGTTACACACACAAAACAGATCAGTGAAGACTTTGTACAGATTTTCAATGAGGCCAAGCAGCACAGTGAGCTCGTCTACCTCTGGCTCCTCAACTTCTTTGCCAAGAGCATTGTTCGACAGGCTGAAAACGAAACCATTGTCGCTCCTCAGAGTGCCCTTCCCTTAGGAATGTTGGCCGCAAAGATCATGTCTGTGTTTCCGGAGCTCACCGATCTCATGGTTGCTCGGTTCGTCAAGAAATGTCCCTTTGTGATTGGCTTCACTTGTGACATTGACACCGAGCAAGGACGAGAACGCATGGCCTGGAGAAAGCCTGGAGGAAAGTGGGAAGACGAGACTGTGTACTCTGAGCGAATGGGTGGAATTGCTTCAGTGTATGTTGCTATCACCCAGATCAGATTTACTGCACCCGCCGAAAACCCCAGACCCATTTCCTACAGCTGGACCATGATTGCTAGGTTGTTGAATACGGAGACAGAGAAACTGACTAACACGCATTTCACGGTTGCCGCTTCATGGTGGGAGGTGATTGCTGTGAGATTCCTGGCCACGTACGGCATACAGGGCAGAAAGATGTTGCACGCTGCATGGGATCCTTGGACCGCTAGTTGCGGAGATAAGAGGTTTCCTGCGGGTGCGAGACTGAGATTGATGGGTGAGGAGTGGCAGAAGACAGGTAATGTGAAGGGACTTACGCCAATGTCGAAGAATTAATGAGGAGAGATTGGAGAAGGGGTTGGACGAGAGCACGCAAGAGCGAGCAAGAACGGACAGAGAGCTCAACTCGAAAAATGTACCCACCAAAGTACGCGAGAAGCGCATGGCGACTTTGACAACATATCCTGCTCGCTACGACGATTTGGTGTTCATGGCCGTCTTTATGAAATCTACGGCTGCTGACCTAGGTATGGGCTAGACTGTCGTCTTGATGCGACGACGTGATAACTAGAGCAACTTTTCACTATAACGATGGCATTTGATTGATTTATATAACAGTCTGGAGTGTATCCTGTGGACTCAACATGACCTCCTATGGTACGTAGTCGTATGACAAGTCGGTAC
This sequence comes from Yarrowia lipolytica, assembly GCF_001761485.1. Taxonomy (NCBI): domain Eukaryota; kingdom Fungi; phylum Ascomycota; class Dipodascomycetes; order Dipodascales; genus Yarrowia; species Yarrowia lipolytica. The sequence continues at coordinate 285,205 of NC_090771.1, read as the reverse complement.
GGTAGTGAAGAACTAAGAGGAGATCAAATTGTTGGATTGTCATGCTCAGACTCTCACGTCGGACACCTCGACGGCCTTGTGAACATGTGACCATCACTTTGTTCTACAGTATGTATGGCTATACCAATGTCAACTATTTCACATTTCAGGGGATCTACTGAGCGGCTGTCCCCACACCCCATCTCTACATTCAAACAGCGTAATCAAACATAATAAATAACATGTACTTAGTCAGTGACCGTTCTACTCCATCTTCAACCAAACACCATCATCATGACTCATGGTCAAATGGGTATTGTACTTGGGAGGCAATGGCTTATCATCACAACTGGTCACAGTCTCAAACTCCTGAGCAAGTCTGGCCAAAACATACCCAGCCTCGGTAAGGGCAAACTGCTGACCTAGACAAATTCGAGGACCACCATTGAATGGAAGATACTCCCATCCTCGGGCAATCTGATAGCCCTCAGCAGGATCCCATCGCTCAGGAATAAACTCCTCTGTATCCTTACCCCAGTACTCCTCAGCTCGGTGGGTATGATAGACAGAGTAAACCACGATACCGCCCTTTGGGATGAAGATGGGCTGGTCAAGGTCAGGACCTCCTCCCTTGGGAAGAGTAGTATCTCTTGTGGCCACTCGGAAGTTCATGGGAACAGAAGGATAAAGCCGCAGACCTTCGTTAAGCACGTATCGGAGATATTCGCATCGCTTGAGTGACTCAAAAGACAATTCGTCGGGAGTATCACCAAAATCATTAATCACAGCCTGTCTCAGCTTCTTCCAAGTTTCAGGTTGACGAGCCATTCGGAACATGACCCAGGAAAGAAGAGATGCGGTGGTGTCACGTCCGGCAAGCAAAATGTTGAGCATCTGGTCTCTGAGCACCTTGGGGTTTCGGGTCTCCTTTGCCAGCTCGTACAAGAAAATGTACTTGCCCTCCTGGTCGAGTTCCTGGAACTTTTCTTTTCTGGCGGCCAGAGCCTTGGACACGTAAAAGTCGGTGAAGTCGTGCACAATCTTGTTAGCGTCGGCGTACTTCTTTCGGTAAAAGACGGTTCCAGCGAAGAAATACAACTTCATGAGTTTGGCTCGAATGGAACAGAACCACTGAGCGGTATTAAAGGCTTCAGGGAAAGCTCGTCGCACATTTTCGTCAATACCAGAGTGGTCGAGCTGGGGAGCAGTTGGGTCGGCCAAGTAGTCGGTCAAGGAATCAACCGAGTCTCCGCAAAGAAATTCTGTGGCAGTATCGAGAGTCAACATGAAGAAGAGCTCCTGGATATCAAAGCCCTTGGCAGGATCACACTCCTTGTTCTCCTTCTTGATGGTCTTGAAAAGCACCTGAATGTGTCTCTCTAGAGAAGCCACGTGACTGACCTGATCCCGGGCGAATTGAGGTCGCAGTAGAGCTCGGGAATGGGTCCATCCCTCTCCATCGAGAGTAAAGATACCGTCTCCGAGAGTTGGCAGCATGATTTTGTGACGGGTTCCCAGTGAAAAATCTTTGAATTGGGTCGCCAGAATCGCTTTGATGTTGTCTGGATGGATCGTTTGTAGCATGTCTGTACCTGGAACAGGATAGACAAACGTATGGCCAAACGCCTCGAGGCCCATTCGCATGGAATGAGGGTATGTGCGTTCTGACGTGATCTGGTACGTCTTATAGAGTCCGTACCAACCCAGAAACCCTCCATTTGCCATGGGAGGCATGCCACAGCCCTTCTTTTTGGAGATTCGTCTGTGTTGGAATCGAGAAAACCATTCTGCAAACCCCAGATAGGCGATGAGAATGGCCAAGGCCAAGAAAACCGACTGGATCATGATATTGTGGTGGTCGGTGGATGTGGTTTGAGGCGCTGCTGAGGTCCAACTTGGGCTTCTCTCTTCTTATATCCATCCAGATAAACTTCGTTCCACTTTGGGGGAAGGGTACGAGCAGCCTGTGAAAGAAGGGTGCATCACGGAAAAACGCTAAACGGTCCGATGGTGTGGAGTGGAGTGGGGGGGCGAGGAAGGGTCTTTTTACGAGTCACGTGGATAGAGACTAAACAGCATCGAGAAAAAGCAGATTGCGCCCCGGAGGAGTGCTCCTGGTCACGTGAATCGCAACTGAGCGGCGGCTGCTGCGGTTTTTACGGTGCGCGTTTGGATATCCGGTCGCCTATTGTTGCTCCGTCTACATTAGTGTGTTTTGTAGAACTGTCTCAGGACAAACTTTGGTCGCAATCTGGGGTCTGGAGATGTGCCGTTATGGTGCTTGTAATGCACTGAAACGCGTCTAGACCTTGGTGACCCGGCGCATAGACGGTACAATACGGTACGAGTATGGTACATGGGGCGTACTTGTACATATGACCGGATGTATGCTCGATAGCCGCATGACTGTCCGGAGGCTCCATATCATTTTTCTGCTGAAACTGCCCCGCTATGCCACCATCCCCCACCATGACTATAAAGGTTGTTTTGCCACAGGTTCACATGTGAATCTGGAGATGAATAATAATGGAAATGGAAATGGATTTTGGAAATGGAAATATATATATAAATGGAAATCGAATAGAACTTGAAATAGAAATTGGTGTTTAAATAGAAATTGGTGTTTAAATAGAAATTGATGTTTAAATAAAAATTGATGTTTAAATAGAAAATGATGTTGAAATAAAAATAAAAATAAAAAATCTGGGGTGCATAACGAACGACTTGGAAATGACAAAATGAAAACATAAAAATCATGATTCAAGTATCCTTACCCTTTCAAAAATGGCTGAAACGTGGCGGTGGCTTTGTTAGCGTACAAGTGATCTAAAGTGCGCCAGTTTTAGTCGGTGACAACGGAGAAAGAGCGTTAACGCCGACCAGTGGAGTCCGTGGAATGCACCTGAAAAACAGTACATACGAGTACGAATACGATAGAGCAGGGATGTTGGTAGCGTACTTGTAGACATATACGGTTGAGTTCTCAAGGTTTTTGACGCGGTTTATTTGACTGAATGGGACTAAATCGGCTTTTCTGGATGTGCCAGACCTGGATCCACACCCGCTTTTTCTTCATCACTCATCTTTTAACATTGGAGATTTTGCTGCATGCTCCGATGAGACGCCGACTATTGTAAACTTATTTTTTATATTTTATATTTTTTTTTTGGTCGGTTGGGACCTCGTAAAAGTGTCCTTTTCGGGACTCTCAGAACAGCCTCTGGAAAAAGTAACCAGAACAGGACCAAAAACATGAGCCGAAAACCCGGCGGGGAGGTGATGAAGGTATCGAAGCTATAGTGATTTCCACCGCGACTGGTACAAACAGAGAGTCTGTCTGTCACTGTATCGTGTTGGTTTGTTGGTGCCAGCACAACTGTTGCCCGTCCAATTCACTCTTTTCGGCTACCGGTTCGGAAGAAACTTGGCCCGGAGTATCTGTCCATTCTGTAGAGCCGCTCCGCCAGCCGCTAACAAGACAAAACCAACGCAGCCATATACGTTATATCACTTTACGTGGCGTATATACAATGAGCTAGTATCAAATTTGCTCATAAGACGCAACCGGAATACGAGGGTCGGTTGGTACACTGTTGGTACATGCAGTACATACAGTAGTCTGCTACTTGTAGGGGTTGGGCATTTTAGCGAGATGGAGTACATACTGTATATACTGTACGGGCAGGGGAGACTCGAAGATGTGAGCCGAAAGTGTCTAAAGGCAGGATGGGCTCTGTTTGCTAGATACAGTCCAGACGAGGGTACTCATACCGGTACAGTACATACTGTACTCGTACTGTATTCTGATGAAGTTCTTGAGACGTCTCATTACTTGACATATTCAACAAATCTGGGTCTTCAGTTGACTTTGTACTTGTACATACTGTTCGGTTTCGGGTACTCAAACTGAATGTACTTGACTCACTGTATCTCATGGGACAGGGCGAAATTGTTTCTATCCTTCAGGCAAAGTCCATTGTACAGTCATGATCAGCACCTCCCGCCCTCTCAGGCTTTTTTATATTTTCATTTTTCTGTATTTTTTCTGTAATTTGTTTAATTTCATATAATATAGTACATCTCATGATTTGTACTTGTATTTACTGTCTCCAAGTGGCAAGCCACAGTGAAAGAAGTCTGACCGTTATGAATTTCCCTTTAACTCATCGAGTAGCTATCTAATTACTCGGATAAAACTACCATAAAATCCCCACATCCTGCTGACGACACAAACCACTTTAATACACCCCATCTCTCTACAACTCCCTCAAATCAACTATCTCCGCTCCTCTGGCTTGTCTAAATCACTCCCAACTCAACATCATCCCATTTATCGCAAATGTCAATTGCACCTTAATTAGTTTCGTACTTCATGCGATAAATAGTAGAAAATGATCACAAAAATGTAAAAAAAGGAAAAAAAAGAAGAAAAAAAGAAGAAAAAAAGTCTCCCCAACTCGCACAAACGCCGCCAATTACGCCAAAACTCTCGGACTCCTATCACCACTGCCTCCACTCGCTCTTATCAGCTATTGCATCTAACTGCCAACTTTATTTGAATCACCTCCCAATAATATTCATGATGATTAGTTGCACCAGAACCGCCATACTCCCACTGCGAAGACGTCTCATGACCGCTTCCACCGCCTACCCCATCAAGTTCGCCTCGTCCATCATTCCCGGCTACGGCCGCGGCTCTGCCGATCTCGGGATCCCTACAGCCAACATCCCCATTGATGACGTGCCGGTGCTTGATGCCCTCGATACTGGAATCTACTACGGTCTCGTTCAGATCCTCAAAACCGACAAGCCCAGCGAGAAGAAGACGAGCGAGTTCCAGAAAGACCGGGTCGTGGACTTTCAGTACACCAACAAGCTCAATGACCAGGAGATCAACGCCGTTCTGCCCATGGTCATGAGTGTGGGGTGGAATCCGTTCTACAAGAACGACCAAAAGTCGGCCGAGATTCATATCATTCACAAGTTTGCACATACCTTCTACGGCGCATCGATCAAGGTAATGGTGCTGGGCTACCTGCGACCCGAGAAGAACTTCACCAGTTTGGAGGCTCTGGTCGATGAGATCCACAACGATATCAAGGTCAGTGAAGAGAAGATGGAGGGGACCAGAGAGAAGAAGGACCAGTTCTGGCAGTGATTGTGATATTGTGACATTACACAGAGCGTCGACACTGGACTACAGCGCTATCCAATACGCTGTACCCATTCAGTTTCTACATTTCACTGCAGCACCGTAGGTAGTGTACTGAATGTACTGACAACTTCACCGTACTCGGTCTGACGTGATTGGAAACTGGGCTATCAATGGGACTATTAATTTAACCAAGAAGACGTACACGGTTCAGTGAGATCCTCTATAGACAAGGGTAGACAATAAAATGGTGTTTATTTGAACATGACCGAAGATACGTGTACAATTGAGGAGAACCATCGCATCTAGTGGGAGACTAGTGACCGACACAAAACAGTATTGGAAGACATCTGATATCATGGTATCAGAACTGTGCACTGTGGGTCATTCCATGGCTTCGACTCGATAGAACACACCGCAAGTCTTATCGGCCACCATCCATAACACTTCCCTACAGTACATACTCACCTTGATTCATTTAGTTAAAGAATACTTAGAGGAAGAATCTGGCTGGGGTCAGGCTTCATTGTTCCCGATCAACTTGAGTCCTTAAAAAATATATCCCATTGAAGCCCTAGCCTGGCAGATGACATTATCACACTCATATTTAGCAATGACAATACAAAAACTCGCGATAAATGTTCTACTTTTGTGTGCCTGGATTGGTTTGCGTTAGTTAGAATTCTAGTTGGCATTAGCTAGCACTCTAGTTGGCATGTAGCCGGCCTATGCAGTCATGCCGCTGTTAGGAACACCATCTTCCTGGAGCTAGCCTTGTGATCACAGAATGGAAGCTATGACCAATCACACTCACCTCTCGTCACGATAGTACCTCTCTAATGTTGCTTGCTATAGACCTCTAATTTCCCTCATTTGAACTCTTATGGTTCGAGGCTTTAAACCACAGCTACTACCAAGCGTATGAACCTGGCGAAAGTCAAGCAGTTACACCGTTTCTAGATGAGCAAATGACGTAACCGTAGCATGCTGGCTGGCTGTGATACGGTTAGTGCTGTCGGCTTCAAGCGCGGGAAACGCCTGACCATTGCATTGGACTGTTTTATATGTCTAAACGAAGCTCCCTAATCCAGCTTATGTGCGTCGACCTTGGCATCCTTCTTGCTTCCGTTAATCTTCTTCAACAAGATTCGAATCATCTTGGAGAACCAGAAGAAGTTGAGCGACACCAGGGTCAAGTTAGAAGTGGTGTTAAGAACTGGCAGCCAGATGGGGTACTGGGCCCGGATCTCTGGCTTCCACATGTTGGTGATGGTCACATAGGACCAGTAGTTTCCCCAAATGATTCGGCAGCCGAAGAAGACGGTCATGAGGGCGATTCCGTTGGCAGCCTCAAACCAAGGAGGGAACGTGCCCTTGGGAAGACGTGACACGAACCAGTTCATATTCACAAATGGAGTGCTCATTTCAAACATGAGGAAATGGCCCATCATACCCATGACGTAGGGCCGGAAGCCCTGCACAAACACAAACAGAGCGCAGATTGCGTGAAGCAGGAATCCCACGCCAAAGAGGTTCACGTACCGGGCACAAATGATAAGGTCCCAGACGAAGTAGCCCGTGGCCAGCGAGCCCAGAAAGCCGGTCCACGGAGTGTATGCGGTGATGATGTTGGCGCTCAGAATGGGATCGTTGAAACACAGAAACGCCAGGGGCACCACAATGAACGCCTGGAACTGCGACACAATGTGGATGTCAAAATCGATGCGGTTTTTGGCGCTGAGACTACGGAGCTGCTTGCCCCAGATGATTGGACTCAGCTGGCCAGACAGCAGAAACAACATCTGGTAGAAGGAGAAGGCCAGAAAGATTTCATGCACATGGGGAGCCAGGTACTTGAACCCGATTTTCTCGCAGTACGGCTGCAGAATGTCCACGAGCGGTTGCGGGGTCAGAAATGCCAATGGGTCGGTTTGCATGGTTGGTTGTGGAGAAAGACGAGACGACCGTGTGTCGTTGACGGTGTGTAGTGGAGTGGAGTGAGTGTGACGGCTAGTGTCAGACTGTCGTTAAGCTACCCGCAGTAGCTACTTGTAGGCGATAAACTCGGCCAAACTCAATTAGACAAGCGTCTCTCGTGCAAATGGATTTGTTGAGTTGGCCAACCGCCGTATCAGGTGGATGCCGAGGTCAGGTGGCAGGGGGTCAGGTGGCAAACGGTCATGTGACAGACATTCATTTTAGTCACGTGACCGGCATTTTCCCGTGTCAACCCCGGGCCTGCAAATCTCTGTCTCCGAATAACGGATTCAATACACTCGTGTTGTATTCTAACACGGCTTTAATAACAATGCCGGCCCTGTCGGATGAGATTACAAGTTAACAAGATTGACTTGTATCTTAGGGGAAAAAGGGAGCATATAAATCAACTAAAAAACAAAACAAAACAAAAATAAAACAGAAACAGAAATAAAACAAAAATAAGAATAAAAAACAGAATCAGAAATAAAAAAAAAAATATAAATATAAATATAAATATAAACAAAAAAAGAACAAAAAAATCGTCTCGAACCAATATTTATACACGACACCTCAACCCCAACATTGGCGACAACCCCATCTCCCTTGTGCAATTTTTGGCCCCTGCTCCTGTCGTAATTTTAACTCACGCTATCGTAACGCAACCCTGATCGTTATTCTATAACTCCTTGCCATATTAATTAATTAATTAACCGAGAATAACACAACCACATGTGCCCCACTTAATGTTCTACCCCGCAGAAAAGTCAAGCCAAAGATCTCAAGTAGATCATTAATTACAATATAAAGAGATAAATAATACCAAAATGAAGAGGCACATATCACCAAAATGATCACATGATCCATCTGACACAATGGTGATTTTTGGGAGGCGTTAGTCCAAAAACTGAAGAAGTCGTGTCGACAAATAGTTTCCAAATTTTAAGTGTGATAATTAGCGAACCGTTGTATCGAACTTCTCGTGTATTGGGTCACGTGACCGTGCGACGGTGAGCTCGAAAACGTTTTTTGGGGAACAAAGAACCCCAGGAATGGACTCCATGATCGTGCGGGTCTTCATTTGGGATTGGAGTCTTCCGATGAGCCGTCTAATCACATTAATGTACAACTCTTAGCAGAGTGCAGAGTCTTGCATTTGTTAGGAGTGCCGTGCGGTGTAAAGGGTCAAATCAAGTTGTGTTAAAGACAGGTTGACGACAAGCTGATTATACCATTGAAATCATCTCGCTGAGGTGGATCGAATGGTGTAATAAAATCCATATAAATGTGGCTTGAACCTCCCGTTCTATGGGCCTGCCCTAACCCAACAATACATACTACCCCAGAGAGCTTCCCAACACAACACTATAAAATAAATACTAATAACCGCATCGCAATGAGATTGAAGAAAACAACACAAGCACCACGCGTGTTGAACGTTTCGAAAATGTTCCAGAAAATCGACAAGTATCACGTGCGTGGACTCGTTGTCGAAACCCTGGCATTCGAGGTCCCTCTGGACCATTCCAAGCCCAAGAACGACAAGATCCGTGTTTGTGCCCAGAGAATCAACCCTTCGAAAACCGAATCTAGCGAGCTCGAGAAGCGCCCCTACGTTATTTTCTTCCAGGGCGGACCTGGATTTCAGTGCACTCCGCCTCTGTCCAAGTCTGGATTCATCGATGAACTGATCCAGAGAGGCTTCCAGGTGCTGGCTCTGGACCAGCGAGGAACGGGTATGAGCACGGCGATTGACCCTGGGGAGTTGGGCAAAATGGAGACACAAAAAGCAGCTGATTACCTGACCCATTTCCGAGCCGACAGTATTGTCAGAGACGCCGAGATGATCAGAAAGGTGCTCGTCGGAGAAAAGGGCAAATGGACTATTATGGGCCAGTCTTTTGGTGGTTTCTGCTGCTTCACCTACCTTTCCTTTTTCCCCGACTTTGTCAAACAGGCCATTGTGACTGGTGGTATTCCTCCTACCGCTAATAACCCCGACAAGGTGTACAAGGCTCTGTATCCTGTTGTTGCCCAGCGGAACAAGTACTATTACGCAAAGTACCCTGAGGACCAGAAGCGAGTGTCCCACATTCTGGATTATCTTCGAAACAACAAAATCACGCTTCCCAACGGTGGAAACCTGTCTCCTGAACGGTTCCAGCAGCTTGGATTGTCTCTAGGTAGCCACAATGGAGCCGACACAATTCACCTCATTGTTCTGCGGCTGTTTGACGATCTTGAGGTAAATGGAAGACCCTCATTTTTCATTCTCGACAAGATCCAAGTCATGCATTCATTCGACACCAACCCGATTTATGCTATTCTGCATGAATCCATTTACTGCCAGAAGGAAGCCTCCAACTGGTCGGCTGATCGGCTGAGAGCCGACTTTCCCGTCTTCATTTCTGAGAACGACAAAGTTCCCACCTATCTCACTGGAGAGATGATCTACAAGAGCATGTTTGAGGACTACACTGAGCTGCGACAGCTGAAACCTGTGGCTGACTTGCTTGCTGAGAAGAAGGACTGGCCGGACCTGTACGACTACAAGCAGTTGAAGGCTAACAAGGTCCCGATTGTCGCTGCCACGTACTTTTCAGACATGTATGTGGAGTTCAACTTGGTTCAGGAGACGGCTAATGAGACGGGGAACATAAAGCAGTGGATTACTAACGAGTATTTCCATGGTGGATTGCGAGCGAACCCGAAGGAGGTTCTGGGACATTTGTTTGATTTACTGGAGGTGGATTTCGAGTAACCAAATGGAGCGCAAAAAATGGGGGTGATGGACCGATTACAAATCTTGATACGCATCTTCATTCATTCAGCATCAACAATTTCCATCTGGCACATGTATATATACACAATGTACGATATGTTATACAGAATGGAGACGATCAGAAGAAGCAACTATTGGTAAGTGATACCCGACAACTGGATACGACGAGATGGTTCTAAAAAGAGTTGCTAGGGTTGCTTAGGTACTGGTATTGATTAAGTGAAATATAAGACAAGTTAAGAAATGGAGTTAGGATTGTGGCTGAAGAAAAAAAAAACAGGTTACAACTTCGTTTCGCGTTCAGTTGTAGCAGTAATTGCTGAAACACCTCTCACAATCCGGCACGGTCTCATTCAATCTCTGCAGCTCTCGGAGAATGGAAACGCAACCTAGGCATTTGCCCCATTCTTCATCTTCGGTCAAGTTTGTCCTTGTCATCATGTTGTACGCATTGTTGACGGTTCCGAAGCTTTCCTCCTTGGTATACAAGAGCTTTCCAGTGGAGAAGTTGGACACGTAGGAAATGTTGTGCATGGGTACGTAGACGATGACCGGAGAGTATCTGTCGGTGTTATCGTACTTCTTCAGGTTGGTGATGTTGCAACCAAAGAAGACAGGCTTGGTGGTGAGGTTGTCGTTGATGAAGGTGACATTGTCGGGAATCTGGGGGAACACTCCCTCTCCAAACTCCCATTGACTTTTGGCTGCGGTATGTCTGATACATTCTCCAGTGGGCCATCCCTCGGGGCTGTCTAGAGAAGGATCCATGGAGATGACAACATCAACTTCTCGTTCGGGTTGCAAAAAGGGCAGGATGGGGATAGTTTCGAGATCAAAGCCTCCGTCACACACTAGTAGACCTCTGGAGATGGTCTGGTTCGAAGGAATGTCATCCTGCTTGTAGAACGGGTTAGGAGAAATGACACCGAGGCGGTAAGAGGCGTCGTTGATGATTTCCAGCAGTTTCATAAGATCTTCGACCAAGATTCCAAAAATTCCGTCGATTCCAAGTCCGTCTAGACCCGCATTGAACACGTTGGAAGAAATGCCCATCAGAAGGCCGGCGTTGTCGTAATTGGTGGTACATTCACCCACGGGGGTGCCGTTTTCCATTTCAGTGCCCAGATACTGCATGTCGATGAACTCCCGGATGTTTTTGTCCCATGTTCCGAACTCATATGGAGTCATTTCCATGATCGAGTTGTTATAGGTTATGTACTCCACGTCGAAAGAAGAGCCGGGAAAAACAGTGGTACCAAGAATGATGGGGAAGGGCATTTCATGAGATGTGAAGGAGGTCAGATTTCGGATGTCCGACCAATTAAAATCTGCTTTTAGCAGCCCAGCGTTGCCCAACAACAGGTAGATAAGTCTTCCCCACTGGTCAGTGACCGACGTCTGATAACCAGCCTTGAGTTTCTGAAGGGAGTCAATGAACACTTTAGCTAGCATTCCCAGAGTTCCCATGGATCCTGGAAGATTGAAAATGCCGTCAAACGCGTGGAAAAGAGTCTGGAAATCTGGATAATCGTTGATAGCTAGGTAGCCTACTAGCCACGAACCCCCAGACAATCCCGACATGTAGTCGACGGCCTGGAGGTAACCGGCAAGAGTGGAGTTCTCTGTTCGGTTGTCGAGTGCCTGGAATGTACCCATGCCCATATAAGTGGCTCTCAGGCCTCCTCCAGCGGCAGCCACAGCCAACTTGGGGGACGCCCGTTCGAGGAAGGAATCGACATCGAAATTGTCAATGTTTTGCTTTTTCAGAAAGGTACTCAAGGCAGGTTTGGTCTTGTTCCGACGGCTGGACATGTACTCTGCTTCATCGCTTTGAAGTCCCTTGGCTTGTCGAAGTAGAGGTGAAGAAGGACATGTTCCACGTTGGGGTGTGTAGAGGGCCAAGACAGAGCTGCAAAGAGTTGCAACACAAAGTAGAGAGATTCTCATGATTAACCGAGTGTCGTCGAAAGGTGGAGTTCGGAGATGATAAGGAGGAGAGCTGGACCAGACTGTTTATCCATAGCTACTTGTTTAGTGGGGCCACGGCCTTGCTATATTTGCAGGGTGTTTAGAACTACATTAGACCACAGTGTGCATGGAAGATAGCCTGTATCGTGGTACTGAAGGCGTATGAGTACAGTAAGAGATGCCAGGAGTTGATTTCTTATCAAATTTTACCTCAATTGTCAACATCTTGTTGCTCTTTACGTCTGTATACAACACTGCTTTCCCCAATGTCTCCCTCTCCCCATTTCTGTTAGCTCCGAAGAATGGTCTAGCGTGCCCGGACTTCAACTAGCGTGTAAACAGACCTACTTTAGGATGACTGGGGTTTCCGGAACGGAATGGCTCAAGAGATGGCCCAGGCCCCAGATCCATCTATTTGCAATGGTGATGAACGAGGGTGTGGAAGGGCATGTGGATGACATTATATACCAGTAATGTAATGATACCTTGTAGTTACCAAGACTCAGATTGATCACGTGACCCAAAAAGACTTTCGTATTTGTTGTTGTTGAGAGCTCTGTCCCAGGCGTTGTAGTTTCAGGTCTAGACCCATGTTAGTCACTCAAGACAGAATGATCATATATTGGAAACAGTCATGCAACACACCTAATCATCATCCCGTTATTTTTCACGTGACTGTTTTCAATATTTGCAAATTATGGCAAGTCACCCTTTCAGACATCTCTAGATTGTCGAGTCACCGGTTCTAGAAAATGAGACGGTACCACAGAGATGAACTATCTAGATGAAGTAATAAAGCAAATTCTTCTCAATACGACCATGGTTCTGATTCTTCTCCTGCAACGGTCGTGCTATTTGCAGCGTCACGTAATATGTTCCACTCATTCCATTCATATTCCCACTACCATCTACAAGTCCGTCCCCTCATCTATCTCACAAGGGCATCCAGCAGCTTACTCTTGACGCCATTTCCATGCTTATCCTTGAGCAACTTTCCATCCAGGGTCACAAAGCCGTCTTGGTTCGTCTTGAGTCGTCCGGCAAGTTTCGCAAACTTTTTGGGGTTGACAGACTTGGCAATCTCTTCTTCGTGACCTTCAAACACAAGATGGTCACCTGGGTTAGAGCCCTCCGGAGGAGTTAGCAGATCAATCTCGACATTATCTCCGTCCACAATCTCAGAACATAAAGTCATCACCTCAGAGGGTTCTCCTCTCAGCTTGGCAGGCTTGAGGTTGTTGACAATGACGATTTTTCGGCCCTCGAGATCTTCCGGCTTGTAGAATCGTACCAGTCCCGAGCAGATTTGCTTTGTGTCTGCCGGATCAGCGCCTACCTGAACGGTTCCAAGGTACAGAGAGTCGGCATTGGGGTGCTGTTTGATCTTGGTGAATTGAGCCACTCGGACGTCAATGACTGGGTTAGTATTTAGAGAGAAAGCTAGGCGACCGAGCGTGGAACTGATTGGATGGTGTTCACTCACATGATCGAGTCTGATATCCCAGCGGCTTCAGTTTTCGCGCTGTTCTGAACATGTTGTACTGTTGGTACGGATACAAGTATCTTCCCATGATGAACCCAATCACTAGACGCAAAGGGCCGCATGATATATGCAGAGCAACGTGCATGTACGTTCGAATGATGGTGGAACAAGTTTCAAAGCTAATTTCGCGAGTTCGAGTCCCAGTCTGTGCAATTAGAAAAAGAGGATTTTTTTTAATGATGGGGTGATTTAACAAACGTGGAACATTGCGAGACTCTTAAGTAACCCACAATGATTTAGTTAGCCCAATTAAACCTCTATCTACTTTTTTGCAGCAGCAGTCACAACCCAGCCCAATCCAAGGTATATCGTAATTATGGCATGGCGCTAGTTGTAGAACAAGGCTCCTTTTAATTGGTCACGCGATGCCGCACTTGATTAGACCTCATTAGAACGGGATGACGTTTGGAAGTTCTACAGCGCTGTCCGCCCCACTGTTGCATCTATATTCTGGCCATTTGGCACTTTTTCGTATCCGCACTCCTCATGCCCCTTTTTTAATTTTTTTTATTTTTTTTGTATATATGTTTCTATATTTCTTCTTTTTTTTCTATTTTTTCTTCTTTTTTCTATGCTTTTTTCTATTTTTTATCTTGTTCTATTTTTTCTATTTTTTTGGCTATTTTGAATATTTCACAATTTTCAGCTGACAAAGAAAAAGACCATGGCGGGGTTTGTGTTGATGCGGCGGCAAGTGAGTGAAAAAAAAATTAGAAAAAACAAGAGTGGTGCCTGCACGGTGGGGCATGTGATAGGAGCATGCCACAAGTGCTATTATCCACTGAACACACCTGGCTGAGCCAATATTGCCGCTGTAGTTGTGAGATTGAATCCGTGGAAATTAGAATCACGTATTCATCATTTCGGAGATAACAGTTCCGTAAATGTCTGTGGATTAACTCGCGGGCTCGTATTGAAATCCAGCTGTAATTTTACCATTGGCGCTGCATGAGATATTAGCGCATCATGGTGTGGGTTTATGGAGGTCGATCAAAGACGATATTTCTGAGAAAATCAATCGATATTATTGTACCAAAAGAATCCGTTGAACATCTCGACTCAATTGATTTAATAATATCCCCCACTTGCTCTACGAATATTACTAATAAAATGCACTCCACTCACTTCCACACCAAACTAGAGTGTACATACGGTACCATGCACAATGGATCAGAACAGGTTCTTTTTGGTTGTCTTTTTTGGTCCTCTATATACACCCAGTCTCTCCGATTTCGCCGGTCACGCGACAAGAACTCTGTAGCAACCTTGCTGTAGTTTTTCCGCTCCTTTCGGACACCTCTCTCGCCTCTTTACAAAAGAACAAGCAGAAAGATGCTCTCTTATCCGTTGCTGTGGTGATCACCGCCGCCGTAAAAGAAATCCCAATCAGTACAAGTCGTACCGACAACTTGACACGCGAGAAATGCGATATGGAGTCAATGAAGAGGCACCAACAGGTTAAGAGCTTGCTATATCTGTGGAAATCAATACTCCACTGTTTATCCCATCGTTTGCCATTTTTTTACCCGTTTCTTTTCCCACCTGAAAACTGTGGCTCTCTGGTATCATTTCCTCCCTCTATTGTCCTGACTCAAGGTTGCTAAACTCTACACATTGCGCCAGTCAAAACAGACACTGTACATACATACTCATAAGATGATGCAGAATGAGCCGAACAACAACATGAACCGAACAGCAACAGAAAAGGATAGAAAAACAAAACCCCCCACCCCACACACACACACACTAGTAGTAGAGTCACGTGATCTAAACGGACTGCCCCCCCTGGCCGGTTCCAGTCACGTGACCACCCGCACTTTTCCCCCGCCGCCACATGCTGACTACACCCCCTACTCCCGACACCACATGATATCCCCTATACATTGCTCAAATAAACTTTGCCGTCAACGCAATAAACTCAGCCTACAACGCCGGCTCACATATTGACATCTTTTCTGCCTTGACTTTTGAGATAGCCCATCTGCACCACCACACCGCACACCTCTCAGGTTTTCCCCCAGACACAAAAGCCGGATCCTCCAGCCCCAATTCTCTGCTTCCCGAGTTTGCGCACAACATCAACTGTTGATTAATTGACTATCGCACGAGAGCCAGACCCAAGAAATCTCGCACCACACACACAAGTGACACAGACACCAGTTCCAGACCACTACACACACACACCCTCTCCCCAAAATGTCTGCTCCCGTTGCTACTCCCTCCCACCATACTGTGCCCGTGGCTCACACTGCCCCCGCGGCTCACACCGTCCCCGTGGCTCACGCCCCCGGCACCACCGAGACCGCCACCCACCCCACTCACCCCGTGGTGTCCAAATCCAAGCTCAATTTCCCCCGAGTGCTGACCTGGATCGACCCCGTCGCCTCCGCCCGGTCGCTGGTCACCATTCTGGGTCTGCTGTACCTCGCCAAGTACGGCAACCTCTTCCGACTGGCCCTGCGATTCTCCTACTGGGCCATTGGCCTGGGTGTCGCCACCGAGTTTATCACTGGCAAGGCCACCGGCCAGAAGCACGGTCTTGTCTCTTACTACAAGCCCTCCTCCTACATTCCTCTGTCCGAGGCCACGGTGACCCGATTTGCCCAGGCTCTAGGCAAGAACGTCGTTGCCGCCTTCGACCACGTCAAGGGCTACCTCGACGCCGACAACCTGCACTCCTCCTTCCACGCTGCTCTCTTCACTTGGGTTCTCTACCATGTGACCAAGTTTGTGTCTGTGTGGTCTCTCGCCCTCACCGCCACTATCCTCGCCTTCGCCATCCCCCCTGTCTACCTCCAGTTCCAGGAGCCCATCGACCAAACCATTGACGTTGCCTCCGAGAAGGTCCACGAGGAGCTCTCCAAGGTCCAGAAGCAGATTGAGGCTGCCGCTGGTCCCCACATCAAGACCGTCAAGCAGCAGGTGTCCAAGGTTACCGACCAGCTCGGCCTCACCCGAGGTGGCTTCCCTCTTGAGGCCGATGCCAACAAGGTCAACCCCCATGCTTCTTCCACCATTGATCCTTCCGTCCAGCACACCTCCAAGCCCGTGTCTGCTGCTGCTGGCGGCGTCCCCACCAACGCCAAGGCCTCTACCCCCGCCAACGTTGCTGCCCACGCCTCCAACGCCGCCGCTGCCGAGTTCAAGCCTTCCGAGCCCGTCAAGGTCGCTGCTGTCCCCGTCCCCGTGGCTGTGCCCGTTGCTGTGCCCGAGCCCTCTTTCCCTTCCGTGCCTTCCAAGGCCCCTGCTCCCTCCGCCAACCACCCTGTTGACGAGGTCAAGCAGGCTCTGAACGCCTCTCGACAGGCCGTCCCCAACCAGCTTTAAGCGTAAAAGCGGTATGTATTAATTGAGAGTTTTATAAGACAGTGTTTGCGCGAGCTGACGAGTGTTTGCCGAGTGCATATCACAACGAGAACCTGAGAGCCACGCAATGTGTGGTTGTAGTGTGGATATGCCCATGAGACAATGGTAGTGTGGAGAATACCCATGAGACGATGGTAATGTAAAGAATGGCCCACGAGATGCAATTGAGGCCCAATTGACTAATTGATATTGTAGACCGAGTCAATGGGTCAGTGCAGAGGAGCGGCGTTTGCTCAATTGACTCGGGAACGGACATGTGCAGAATTTGACAATCACTGGTTACTACAGGTAGTTGGATATTACAGTTAGATCTTCTTCACACTCAGTTACAGTATCTTTGGCAATCGTTTGTGGGTTGAGCGTTTGTAGCTGGTTGGTATTCTGGTATAGCAGTGTATTGATTACAGCGGTCTGACTCGATATCCGATCATCTGGAATCGTTTTGAGTACAGCAACTTTTGATTAACTTAGCATCTTGACCACCCTGGTTCAACTTCTGTTGCCCTCATGAAGCGGTGTTTTCTGCTTGCCATTCTCGTCAAAGTTGTCGTTGTTCAGCCACTTTTCAAAGCCCTTCTCTAGCTCGGGCCATTCGCTATCAATTATCGAGAACCAGGAAGTGTCTCTGTTTCTTCCCTTGTACACTTGGGCTTGTCTGAAGGTTCCCTCGTAGGTAAATCCCAGCCTGTTGGCTGCCTTCTTGGAGGGCTCGTTGCAGGAGTCGCACTTCCATTCTACCCGTCGGTAGCCCTTGTTGAAGGCGTTCTGGGCCTGCAGAAACACCGCCTCGGTCGACAGAGGCGTCCTCTGCATCTTGGGGCTCCAGGCAATGAAACCGATCTCCATGGTGCCGTTATTCTGGTCCACTCTGAAGGTGCAACAGGACCCCACGGGCTTGCCGGTCGCATTATCGATTACCACGTACGGCGTTCGATCTGAGTCCAGATGTGTCTGCAAGTATGCCTTGAGCTCATCGGTCGATTTGGGCTTGTCAATGGGGAGATACCACCAGTCCTGGTCGGGGGCCGTTTGGTAGGCCTGAAACAGGTCCTCTGAGTAGTCGAGAGACAGAGGTACCAGTTTGCAATGGGTGCCTTGGAGGGTTTGATCGAGAGCAAAGGCGGGTCTCGGGGACCATCCATCGACGGGAAAACCCACAGACATGTTTTTTGGTGATATGGTGACGGAGTTGAGTCACTGTGTGAAGTGCTCCGCCTTGTCGACCCCCACAGAATGCATGGCGGACTTAGGAGATGCAAAGGAAGCTAATCCTTATCAGAGCGGCTAAACAATTAGTCATAGAGACGCGTGGAGGGAACATGTTGGTCACGTGATTGACTCGGATTTGCGTCAGAAATCAGGAGCAATTTTCTTTGGCGGTTGATTGGCCATTTGTTGTGGTTGCGGTAGAGTAGGTATCCATTGATATGCTGAGTTTGTTATAGATTGTTAAAGACTAACTAGTTAGGAAGCTCGCGTGAGATCTTTTTAAGGTTATTCTTTCACGGCAAAGTTATAATTAAATGAATGTATATGCAGAAAAAAAAAAAAAAAAAACTCTTGTTACGGTATATGGAAGATGGAAGAAGAATCGTGAGGAATACAATTGCCAATAATGGTCTTTTAACAACAAGTATGTGCAAATTTCCACCCTTTTCCGTATCAATATAGAATCTGGTAAGCGTTTAGGTGATTGTCTAGTGAATACACTTTGTTGACATATTAGATAGGTATTACTTGACTAAGTATGATTTTTAAGTATACATGTACTACATGTACTACAACTACACATCATCGCAATACTTTCAATTTCACAATGACAAGTGGAATAAACACCTCAATCTACTTGAAAGAATCAAGTGATATGGCAATATCCATCATTCATAGACAAAACACTGATAATTAACTTCTTTGTCAGTATGTATAGTACCACGAAAAAGCCAAATGAACCCCCTGATTGTAATTCTGAACTGCTAGAACAATCTTTGTATCTTATCACCTACCCATTACCCTTCCATATTTTGTCTGCCGTACTGATCTCTAATGTCATAAGGGGCTATACGGGTTAGAACCTTCATATAAGACTCCTGCTATGAGGTCTTCTTCGTTCTCCGTTCTCCGTTCTCCGTTCTCCGTTCTCCGTTCTCCGTTCTCCGTTCTCCGTCTCCGTCTCCGTTTACACACCCTTTGTTTTATCTTTATCATAAGTAACGGAGCAGTGGTCTTTGAGTCCACTCGACCTCCTCATTAATTGGTTATATCACTATCTACATTCTACTTGTTGTTGTCGTCAGCGGTTAAAAGAGGTTGCTAACCATGAGACCAAAGTCATACGCCTTGAGCTGCAACAGCCGTCTCAGATAGCTGGCCCAGGCAAACCCTTCTCCAATCCATCGCCGAATATCCAGCCTGGAGTACTTCTTGATGAGATTCTCCCGTCTCTCTTCAAGCACTGTCTTGGCACAGTAAGTTGCCATGATGAGAAAAGTTCTCTCGATTCCAAGAGAGGAATTGAGAGTCTCGTCGAGATGACGGGTCAAATCGTTCGTCTTGAAAATGAGAAGCACCACTCTCGGAACTGAGTGGAGCAAAGTCATGATATCAGACAAAAGACCGTCACTAGCAATAGTCGAGACCATATTCTCAATCTCGGCCCGTGATCGCTTAGATTTTAGATCAGAAGTGGCATGCTTAAAATCTCGACCGGTGATGGCAGCGGCAAACAAGGGAAACTTGTCCTCATCAATGTTGGCAAACCGCTTGGCGTACTTTCGCATTTCGGCTTCGTTGCTATCAATCAGAGCAAGCCAAAAGTGCGCATAGTCACGCTGGATGTTGGTGGGCACAAATCTGTAAAGTCCATGGTCGTAGAGAACAATTTCAAAGTTATGGCCACCTCGGGAGTTGTCTCGTGTTCGAATGGCAAGGTTACCGCCGTGAGGATCACAATGAAGACCAGCTCCGGGTCGGAAAATCATGGTATCGAAGATATGAGACAGACAGGCGGACACCTCGTCGGGACTGATGTTGTTGTCTTCCAGGTAGGGTCTGTTGTCCAGTCGCGAACCCCCCACAAACTCCATCACCAAAATGCGTCGCTTGGACCAGTAAACCTCGGGAATTCGAAGGGCGGTGGTCTTGTAAGTGTCCTTGAAGTATTCTCGTGTCTTGACTGCGTTGTTGGCCTCTTCTGTAAAGTCCAGCTCAGTGAAAATGGATCTTTGCATCTCATCAGACAGCCAGGACAGGGGGTAGTCTGGGAAAAAGTGGTCAACAATGGTGAAGATGGTACGAGTCATGTAGACATCCAGGGGCACAAATTCAGCCAGGGAGGGGTGTTGGACCTTGACAGCCACCTCTCTTCCGTCAATGGTGACTGCTTTGTGTACTTGGGCCAATGACGCCACCCCCATGGGGACTTCATTGAACTCCAGGAACAGATCGTCGAGGTTTTTGCCCGTGTCTTTTCTAATCATAGCTCGAATAGACTCCATGGACGACTCGGGACATTGGTCCTGAAGAGGGATCATAGTCTCTGTCCATTCGGGAGGGAAAATGTACGTCAGGGCAGCAATGTGTTGACCCAGCTTGATGTAGACACCCGAATTCTTTCGGATGGCCTGCAGAGTGATTTCTGCCGCCTTCTTGTGGCATTTGGATAAAGCGGTCTTGTACTCCTCCTCGCTGGGATACTCCTTCTTGAGAGTCTTTCTGTACAGCCAGACGCATCTTGATGTGGCTTTCATAACGACCCAGATTCTTTCAATGGCGTGTCCCGTGTGTCGCAGCACCTTGTGAGCGCCATCAGAAAAGAGATACAGCAGGGTGGCGAGTCCCATGGTCACGGCAAGAATCCTGAACCCGGTAGATTGGTACCACGGCTTTGACAGATATACAAACTTGTAAATCGGGTTGTTTTTCACGTCGTTGAGCGACACCTTTTTGTAGTCGTCAAACTTCTTCTCGGCGACGGGTTTCCGAGCGGAAAAGGCGAGGAGACGGGTCGTCGACAGCTGTCGCGAAATCAGGCATGATGATGTTAGTGTGAGGGGTGTTTGTGTCCGAGCAACCAGTTGCCGCACAGGCAGTCGACCTGGGGAGAAGATTCGGGTCGTCGGTCCCCTCAGCAGAGACACTCCAGGCTGAACTCGAGCTAGTCGAAGTATCATCATGGCGAATAGGGAGAGATGAAGCACAGATGGATGTGTAGTTACTGTAGCAAGGTTGCGGCAAGATTAATCTGACCTTGCATGTGTTGGTTTGTGCATGCACCAGTTAGAGGGTGCATGTATAGTGCATACTGGCCAAATCCAACGGGCGAAACGGTGGCACTGCGCTAATGTCCTGCACGAATCAGGGGGTGGGGGTCTAGAACGTCTACAATGTCTACAGCAGGTTATTTTAGAGATACATCCGTTTTTATTCTCCATAACCGCCCTCAATTTCTTGCTACTTTCATACTTTTAAGATATTTTGTTGAACTCCCAATCTGCACGAGTGATGTGAGACGCGCCAACTGTCCCGAGTGCATGAAAAAAAAACCGAACTGACAGCGACAGTCAATTAAGGTTTGGGGCTGCATGATGAGAGTATTAGCGAGAGATCAGACAAAAGTGTGTGTTGACCGATAGTGGCACCAACACGAACATCATCATCATCATGGTGGAAAAGAACCCGGCATCACCGAAACGGACCTCCAAGAAATCGGTACCGTCGCCGCGCTCGCTGCTTTTCCCCATCCTACTCCTAGCGGGCATCCTCATCTTGCTACTTAGCCAAACGGTGGGCGTCCTCTCGATAGTGGAATCTCTCGCGTCTCTCAAACCCGCAGCCACAAACCCATATCCGTATGAAAACCGCAAATGGATTTACGACTTCACCCATCAGCCGTGGTCCGGGGCCGACACCAAAGACCGGCGGCAAATTGGGCGAGAAAACGCCACTCTGGTCATGCTGGTGCGAAACCGAGAGCTCAAAGAAGCTGTGCTGGCCATGCGATCGATCGAGGACCGGTTCAACAAGAAATACAAGTACCCCTGGGTGTTTATGAACGACCGAGAGTTCACCGAAGATTTCAAGGAGTACACCACCGGCATGGCATCGGGCCACACCGAGTACTACAAGGTGCCCAAAGAGGCATGGCAAATGACTCCAGGAATCGACCGAGACCTAGTGTTTGAGTCCGTGGAAAACTTCACCAAGGAAGGCGTCATCTACGGAGACTCCTTGTCCTACAGACGTATGTGCCGGTTCAATTCAGGGTACTTTTTCCGAATGGCTCCTCTGCTCAAGTACAAGTACTACTGGCGGGTGGAGCCAGACGTGGAGCTCTATTGTGACCAGCAGTACGACCCCTTCACCTTCATGCGCGAAAACAACAAGCTCTATGGCTTTGTCATGGCCATGTACGAGTATCCTCAGACTGTGGCTACGCTGGCAGAACATGTCCAGGGCTTCTTTGACGTTCATCCGCAATACGTGCATCCCAATTCGTCGGTAGGGTTTCTCAAGGACAAACGGGTGAACCGGTTTGGCGATCTCATGCCCGAGTGGCACGGCGAGTGGAATCTGTGTCATTTCTGGTCCAATTTTGAGATTGGCAATATGGATTTTTTCCGGTCGAAAAAGTATCTCGAGTTCTTCGAGTGGCTGGACCGAGCCGGTGGGTTCTTCTATGAACGCTGGGGAGACGCGCCCGTCCATTCTTTGGCGGTGGGTTACATGATGGACAAAACTCAGGTTCATCAGTTTGCAGATATCGGATATTATCATCCTCCGTTTTTCAGATGTCCTGCAGATGAGCAGAGTCACAAGTCGGGACGATGTGCGTGTCCTGAGGATCTGAATGGGTACAAGAACTTTGATTATGAACCCATGAGTTGTCTGCCGAGATGGTGGGGCAATGCGGGCAAGGCGTGGATGAAGGATGGGGTGCATATTAACGTGTGACGAGAGATCGGTGATGGAAACCAATATCCCGAATCGTTCATTAAACGCTCAGTCTCGCGTTGAGTGGACATGAACTCTGGTTCCAACTGCCAGACCGGGGTTCTCTGAAACTATGGACAGCGAGGCTGTGAATGGTCTGACATGTGTCTGGACAAGGCCTCAGTCTTCTATTATGGAAGCTACATTGTTTTTCTAGCCCTGGGTGTCCATAGATGGTTGCAAATAGCATAAAAGTACATAGATACGGTTTCGTTGACTGTAGTGGATGTGCACATTGTCTGGACTGACTTGGGTTTGAGTCGTCGCAGTCTGAATAGTCGGTCTGAGTGATTAGCTGATATTTCTGGTAGGGTCGAGCTATGAGTATTGGGGTACCTTTGCATCGGATATGAAGAGACGAGCCCATTCCATACTCGGTTTGTCAATTGTATTTACAAAAGTCTACGGAATGAATTGTACAGGATGAGCAGCTGTTCAGGAGTTGAGATTGGTCATGAGTTGTGCTGATGATGCTGCCTGGAAGACCGTTAGATAGCTATTCAGACAGTCTAGTGAGGGAAGCTCTAGAAAGCGATCAATACAACCGAGCATGGTATTTGGAGGATTACGACGACTACAGGTATGATTGTGATCATGAAGACCCATTCTTCGTGGAGGGAGAATGAGGAGAGTAGAGACGGGAGACTGGAGACTGGACTGGGAACTGGGAACTGGGGGCTCTGGGGGCTCTGAGGACGTGAAAGCAGTGGAGTAGGTTCCAACTGAGGAATGCTTCTAGCTGGGGTGTACCAGGACCTCTACAGATTCACAGGCTATCTCCATTGAGCTTTGTCTATTTCATTTTTTAGGCACTGTCTTTCTAATGACATCTGTAGATTACTCATGGTCTCCATTGCTCAAAGATCAGGACTTTCGCTGCTGGCTCTTCTGGCACTCGATATTGTATCTGACTCTTGATTGCCTGTCCCGACACCACAACTCCACTCTTCAGTCGGAGAGATGCCTTAGGGAGTTGTTTATGCTCTTGGAGGAGCGGAATAGAGTCCAATATTGGCAAATGGATTTACCACCTCGAACGGGAACAAGGTCTCTCCATTCAGCACAATTCCAAGTCTTGCACGTTTGGTAGAAGTCGCGGGGCGAATCTCAGATCCGTGAGCAAGACCTGTAGCCCCATTCTAAGGAGTAGGATGGAGCATTCGGGTTATCCGTACTCGTACTTGTACGCGCCTTTCATACCCTCGTCTTGTACCCAGACATCCTGGAACGGATAGAGAGCCCGGAAGGATAAAGAGCCTAGAACGGGATGAAGAGAACATCAGTCCACGGTCTAGAGTGAAATAGTTAATCTCCGATTTGTCATCGAGATATAATATCTGTATATCCAAGTGGACACAGCTCTTATAGGTATTGTAAACAGCTACATCCTCGCTCCCACAAACCGCTAAGCTCTTCTGGATTCGGATATGACTAAAAATCTTCGTTGTCACTTTGTTACCGTTTTCCGGTAGGCTCTTCTCCAGTCTAGACCGCCAGTTCCAGCTCCTCTCCCCTCCGTCTCCTCTCCGTCTCTCCGTTGCCTGCACAGCCACATGCACAAGCCACATTTGCCACCAAACTGCACTTTAGGCTTTGGACCTGCATTTTGCTCTGAATTTGAGGAGTGGATATCAGATGGTCGGTCGGTGATGAATTGTTGGCGGTTGCTGACATGTCATATTGACAGGTTGAATTAATCTGTCCTTCTGATCTGTTAAATGGACCTGTCGATTTGATTTGTCGATTTGATTTGTCGATTTGGCTTGTCGATTTTCCACTAAAAGTCCCTCTTTTCACTCTTCTCTGACCCGTCCGTGTGCAACCCAGTCTCCCCACATATGAGTGCTTGGTGCACAGATGTATACCTGTACGAGTACATACTGTAGTCGTACTGTACCTTACCATAACGATACATAAACACCGCGGATCGCCTAGTCCTCCGCTAATCGTCTCCAACACCGCAACAATTACTAACGTCACTATCGCCATGAAACTATCCACCCTGTTCAGCACGTTTGTGTGCGTAACCTTGGGTGTCGCCTCTTCCGCCAAAGAGTACTCCTACTTTGACGTGAAGAAGCTGTCTGAGTCGCTGGTCGACGGATCGGCCCCGGCGGATACCATTCTCATCGACGTGCGGGAACCCAGCGAGTACGCCGCGGGGTTCATTCCGGGCGCTTTCAACATGCCTTTGAAAACGCAGTCGTTCGCCCTGTGCAAGTCCCCCGAGGAGTTTGAAACGGCCATGGGGTTCCCCAAGCCCAGTAAGAACATGCACGTGGTCTTCTACTGCCAGAGCGGAGTGCGGGCCCGAATGGCTGAAAAACAGGGAGAGCAATGTGGATATGAAAACCGGGGGATTTATCTGGGATCCTGGAAGGAGTGGAGCCAGTATGAGACAGAGGTGGGGCAGTGTTAGCAGTGCTAAACCCTAGTGCGAAGTGCCAGCTACTTGTAGTACGATGGCTAACAGATACGAATAGCAGGTATGAAGAGCTAGCTGGATAACTAACGGCGAATGATTAACCACCGAGTGTCGATGCTATCGCTGCATTGCTACTTCTGGAGCTACCTTGACCCTAAGATCTTAGCTAATATAGGAGAGATAAATTGTGTTATAAAGAGAATTGTAAAAAAGAGATTTGAACTGTCGATTCGCAGTCGTATTCCATGTTTTCGGGACCCGTTTCTCGGATCATACATGCACAGCAAAGAGAGCATGTACTCGTCGTACTCGTACTGTACCGTATTTACAGTGGATTTTTATACATTCATTCCTTATCGGAGTCCATTTCAGTCTTGAAAATCATCTGATCAAGTTTCGGAACATTTCCATCCCTTATTGAAGTAGTAACCAAATTCTGCAACGGTCTACATTTTGTTGAACTACTTGGATTTAACGATATTTAGTTGTAATATTAGTTAAGCCTTGGGAGCCCTCGTAATGATCCATAGATAGGTGCCCTTAGATAATTCTACGACTTCCAACCATCTGACGAGGTTTGATTCATATTGCCTTCTTGCGGAATCGGTTATCACGTGACTCCTTGCCACTACCATGCTGACTGATAGGACCAGCTGTTCATGACACTACAGTAGGAGCAGGCCCATAAGTCAGCAGAATGGTGCCGGCAACATGGCCCGTCTGATTGACTACAACGAGATCGGCTATGAACGAGAGCTGTGGAAAAACGTCAAGAGTGGAAAGATTTACTGTATATTCGTGACAAAACCATGACAAAAACATGAAAAAATAATGACCAAACTCCATGTGGGAAATGAAAGGCGGCCTTTGATAGTCACAGCCGCAACAGGAACTTGTAGCACATGAGCTGAGACCCTAGGTTCGAGTACCCTGTTCAATTGGCCCTTCAATCACGTCTCAGAATTCTTGTTCCATCATTCACCGCTCTTTTACCTGCCACAATTGAGTCTTTGACGTAGTCATGAAGATACAAAAGTTGACGAAGAAAACTGTCCTGCATGATCAGGCCTTATCTATGCACCTGAGTAGAGGCATATCATCATCAAGTTGTTGTTTCCCCGAAAGTCACGTGACCTAGTTCGATCGTGGCGGTTATTTCTGTGTATTTTTATCTTCAGTTTGATTCAGTTAGTCCATTTCCGTTTAGTTGTTATCGGAACAGTATTGTGCGAGTTGAAGGTCTTCTTATGGTGATACAACCAGAGACGACTCAACGTGGCTAGGAGAACATCAATAGACTAGATTCTATCACATTGACTGATATATAATATCCTTCTTTTGTAGTTTCTTAGAATTGATCTCTTCCCAAGTCTTTCGGTACACTATTCCAAGTTCTGGACTGTGTGGTTGGGTCTATGTAACTGGTGAAAGTAAATCAACTAAATGTCAACAATACTGGTTATGAAATAAAAATTGAATCTCAGATAGACAAATAATTCACGGTGAAAAACTTTACAACTCGGAAACACTTATCAAAGGACTTATATACTACCATATGGGCTACATTTTATAGCTTCACGATGTCTGTAGTCGTAGATATGGTCCCACAGCTCTCTTTCCTTCTTAACAAAGTCTAACTAATATCTCAACTGACATGGTTTAGACAGCAGTGGGACATGGCAAGAGTCATTAAGAGAGACCAATCAATGGCTGGCTCGCGAAAGGGGTAACTATTGGTCACACCATTCCGTACGTTATCATTCAACCATTCTACACACCAACAATCTGAAGCTCAATCGTCTCTTCTGAACTTCACCAGATGGCTGTCACGCACTGTGGGGGAGGATGATCACGTGACTGTCCACAAACACACGTGATCTGGGTCACTCTACAGTTGTACATATACCATCTTGTCATATCATAAACATTAACATTAATCATCTCTACATTTGGAGAGTGGTCGTGGACCGCTAACCGCTCACGTGTCCACTGAGAAGTCTCTGTCTGAGTCTCGCGGCTCGCTCCGCTCATTTCATGACGCCATCAACCTCAATATCTCTCTAGATTGCCTCATCCAACACATCCCGATCCTTACCACTCACCACCTCTCCAATATCCTCCGAGTCATTGACACTCTTATCAATGTCGATTCTCTTTCGCACCTCGCCTGCAACGCGCATTCCATCCGCCACCAAACCGTCAAACACGTCTCGCAGAGACGCTCGCTTGTGTCTATCGGCATCAGACTGTCGCAGAATGACACTCTGAGGAAGAGACACGGCAAACAGCGTCTCGAGCGTCTCATCGGCCAGAACCACCATTCGGAAAGTGGGCAGATCGATGAACAGGGGTTTGCTAGGGTCAAGAGCTGCATTGTGAGCCTCTACAGAGTCCTCAGAATCCTTACCCTTGTCCCCAGCAGCCTCCTTGTCGGCCTCCTTTTTGGCCTCGTTGGCATATTCAAAAGCACGCTGAATGAAGGCAGAAACGGCAGACAAATACCGCACGTTCTGCTCATGAGCCACCTTTTGCCGTTCCTGCATAGGATCGCCAATATCCTTAAACGACTTTCGTCTGACAGCTCCTCGAACAGCTCCAATTGCAGCTCCGCTCACAGCACCTCCAGCGGCTCCAATTGAGCCGATAGTTGATTTGATCGATCGAGAAGACACGCTCTTGGCACTCTTGGAACTCTTGGTGCTCTTGGCATCGTCCTCATCGGTGTCAGGAGTGTCAAAAATAGCTTCTGAAGTGTTCTCTTCAGCCAGCTTCTGCTGCTCAGCCTCGAGACGGAGAGCTTCCATCTCCTCGGCCAGACGAATCTCCTCCTGCTGCAGGAGTTCCTGGCGTTCCTGCTCTCTTCGGTCAAGTTCCACAAGCGATATCTGATCAAGAATGGGAGCTCCATCAGTGTACACTGTACCTTCTCTCCAGGCCTTTGTCAGGAACAGCAAACCCTCGGACATGCTCAGAATACCCTCTCTATCGATCTGGCCGTCTCCATCGTCGTCGTACAGCTCAAAGAAGTACGTCATCAGACCCATGAGATCGGACTGCTTCAGAGCGTCAATTCCAGTGACAACATTCTGAAGAGACAAAGTGCCCTTCATATCGGCGTCCCAGCGGGTGTATAGACGCCGCAAAAAGTCGGGTGTACCGTCAATAGAAAGTTCCTGAGGTTCTGTCCAACAGACCACCGACGAGAGGAAGTTCTGGTAGTTTTCCAGATTCATTTCTCGGTAAGTGTGGTATCTGTCGTAGAGGACTGACAGATCATCCTGAGACAAGTTCTTGGTCTTGTGAAGGTTTCGGATGGAAGTTCGTTTGGCAAAGATTTCAATGTCTTCCAGCACCCGGTCCTGATACTTGGCCCGCTGCTCGGTGATCAGAGGCTCAGTGATGACAGAGAACTCCTTCATAGCGACAACCATCAACTCTTGGAACTTTGTGATTGATCTGAGCTTCTCGTTTTTTGAAGTTGGGTGAGCTGACTGATCAAGTGTCAAAAAGTATTCCTTGATGATTCCAATCATAAGTCCATCGTCATCAGCTTCAAGAAGCCGCTCTCCGTTGATTCGAAGAATAGCCAGAGCCACCTGGAACAAAAGCTTGGGTCCCTCAAGGAAGAATACATCAATGATTCTGAAGGCAAACACCAGAGGCATGGAATTGATGAAAATTGAAAGGAACCACGGCAGAGAGACGACCGACAGTTGCACGTCGCATCGCTGAAGATGGTCCCACAGAAGAGGCATAGTCTTCTCGACCAGAGACTCAAACACCTTCTGATCAAGCAACGTGCCGTACATGCTCTTTGAGTAGTATCCGGGGAGCATTTTGTCGCAGAGGACATTCAGACACCAAAAGGCCTGCTCTTCAGACATGTAGATTAGAAAGGCGGCAATGACAATGTTCATGGCCTGACAGTATCCAACATCGGGGTTCTTCCAGGAGTACACTGTGAGGACGCGTCTCAGTCTGGCGATACCCTCCTCGTCTTGGTAAGCTGAGTACTCCGGCAGAGATCGATTGAGATCCTTTTCAATCTCTTCTGTGGCCTGAGAAGTTTTTCCTTCGTACTCCTCAAGCAGGTCGTTGTACATGCTCTGGTGGGCGAGACGCAGGTACAACGACCCCGACGTGAGTTCCCAAATTTCGCCTCTCAGTCGGTTGGGCAGACCCACTCGGATGAGTTTGTAGAAGGTCTGTTGTCTCACCAAAGTCAGGTTGCGTCCATGCGTCTGGAAGTACTCGAGCCACAGGCGCATCTTGGACTTATCCCGCAGCTTTTTGGCGTCTCCGGGGTATCGGAACACCTGTCCGAGACCTCCCAGTGGTGGAGGGGGAGCGTCGCCCTTTTGGCCGGAAGAAATTACGTTCAACAAGTACTCCGAGTACAGGGTGGCGAGGAAGGGCTTGAGAGACTTGATCTTGGCAAGGTTCTTGCCCAATTGGGCCTTGAGGGCGAGCGAAAAGCGGTCGCAGGCGGACTTGATGCCGATGAACTGGATGACGAGCGTCAGGCCGTTGTATGTCTTGATGGACAGCGCAAAGAGGTACGACTTGAGCGGGAGTCGCTCGACCCGTTTGACCGTCAGCAGGGGCAGCGCAAACGAGCATTGACGCGCGTCGGTGGCTGTGAAGCACAAAAACGAGTCCGACAGGTACAGCTTGCCCTGGTAGATGACGTTGGAGAACTCAATGAGAGATTCCGAGCGGGCCGCCTGGCCCGGGTTGACGGGCGGGTTTTCTGCGTTCTGAAGCGCAACCTCGACGCTGATATCCGCCAGCAGCTTCTGCGAGTCCGGCAGACTAAATTGAAGCCGGAACTTTTCGTCCTTGTTGAGTCGGCGTTTGTAGTCGGAAAATTGCGCTGTATCGGCGGCGGTCTGGATGACGCCGGACGAGGTTTCCGGCTCAAACAGCTCCAGCGCCTTGTTTTTGAGCGAGGTGAGAAACGACATGGCTCCACTGGCACGAGTAGCTCAAAAGGTGTAGTTGCAGTTGTGTGGTGTTCACCGAGTGGAGTCCTGCACGATAGTGGTGATTGGGAGTATGCAGATGGTGCATGTAATAGCGCAGAGGGGATAACATATACCGGGACACATTGAGAGTGGGAGGTCACGTGGAGAGGAGGATAGCGGTCACGTGAAGTGGTCTGGGGACGTCTGGACAGGTCTAGAATGGTCCAGGATGGATATGATAGTCTTGACAGCTTTTTTGTAGCTCTCAGGCTGTATCAAGTGCTGTTTTATTGGATATACCACATCAAGGGCAAGTACAGTACAGTACGGAGAAAACTAACTACAGTACTGTACATTGTAGAAATAAAATATTTAAAAAATAAAAATTAAAAATAAAAATTAAAAAATTATGTCAGAGAGATACAGCTTTCGGAGTAATGGGATGAAATCAGAGTGTGGCAGAACTTGTAGCTGTGGATCTCGTAAAGGACACGGTTTTGATGTAGCCTTTTTCCTTCAGGCCGTGCCGGTAGCTACTTGCACTCGCACTGTACTCAACTTGCTCTCTCTCTATCTCTCTTTTTTCCTATCTCTCTCCGGAATGGCTGCCTCGGGCTGTCAGGGTGAATCTTGGCTGAGCTATATATAACCGGCTGTGACATGCCAAGAGCGCCGAAATGACGCGAATTGGTGAGAAACCAAACCACTCCGGTCGAGGATCGAACTCCTGACCCGCTAAGGACACGTATGGGCTTATTGTAGTGGTCTAAGGTCCTGATCGGGGCTAAAGGTGCACGAGCTGGGACGTCCCAAAATGGTGATCTTTAGAATTAAAAACGGATCATTAGAAAAGAAAGAAAGAAAAAAAGGAAGGAAAAAAGGAAAAAAAGGGAAAAGAGGGAAAAAAGGGGAAAGAAGGAAAAAAAAAGAAAAAAAGGAAATAGCTCGAAGTTGAATCATGGGAAAAGAAATTCTCCGGGAAAAAGAGTAAAATAGAGGAAAATCGACCGTGTGGGACTGGTCGGGTTGTTTGCAATGAGTCTCTTTCTTCCTGCGAGTCATCTCGAGTGTTGAAGGAGTCACCCAGCACCGCTGACATTATTGTTATTACTAACTACAGTACAGTGTGACATCACCAACAGCATAGATCTACAGATGAACTTGCTCAACTCGGGAAAGAAAAAAAATTAGGCCATTTTAAGCCCATTAGAATGTTGACCACAAGGTGGCATTTACTTTCTCCCTCGATGGC
The DNA here is from genome assembly GCF_001761485.1 of Yarrowia lipolytica. Lineage (NCBI taxonomy): Eukaryota > Fungi > Ascomycota > Dipodascomycetes > Dipodascales > Yarrowia > Yarrowia lipolytica. The sequence goes on along the minus strand of NC_090771.1, from coordinate 253,809 downwards.
TGCAAAGATAACTAGAGCGGCGTTGTCCCGTGACGTACTTTTGGGTGGCCAATCGGTCGTGTTGTCACTTCGATACGACATAAAATAATACCTACTACAAGTAGCAGTTAAGACGAGGTGCTGGAGAGACTTTTATTATCATGATTATTATTGTTATTCTAGACGAAAGTGTCCAAATCACCTCCATAGCGAGCTGAAGGACACGCCTGTCTTCGGAAGGAGATATGGCCACCCATGAGCATTTCAAGCATGCATTTTTGGTACAATATGATACAATTATCGTCATTTCTTCTGCCTTGAACAACCTCTGTATATCCCGCATATTCCGTATATTTTATCCAAGTAAAATGCACATCTTTTGTTTTGTTTAAACAACCAAGTTCGGTCACATGACTCTGCATAGTGAACAGATCTGACGCATCTCGACATTCACCACCAGCACATTGCAACACCCAACATTGCACAATGTGGCTCAAAATCTACCTACTCTCGATCCTGGCCATCTCCGTGTTCACGTTTGTGTTCTTGTTCGGCGCGTTGCCTCAATTCGAGGACACTGCGGTCTGGAAGTTCCGAAAATGGCTCAGCAACCGTCCGGCAGCCATCAGATCGTGGGACTCAAAGTACTGTGGGGGCCGTCTCTCGGTAGTGGGCGACTTCTGCGGCTCTGTGGTTGCTCCCGCAGCTCCATGGTCCGTGCCCATTCTCTACTGCGCCTTCACGACCTACATGTTCTCTGCCTACTATGAAGATTTGCATCCGTTCATCGCAGAAAATCACTGGTATTACGCGTGGCTGGCGCCTGTGGCCTACACGATTCTGGTTGTATCTTTTGTACTTGCCACCTTCTCGGACCCCGGCAAAATCACCAAACAAAACCACGCCCTGCTGCTCAACCAGTTCAGGTTTGACAACCTCATGTTCCTGGAAGACACAGAATGTAGCACGTGCAAGTTCACCAAGCCTGCAAGATCCAAGCACGACCGGTTCACCAACAAGTGCGTTGCCAAGTTCGACCACTATTGTCTCTGGATCAACAACACGGTGGGTCTGTACAACTACAGATGGTTCCTCTTCTTCCTGCTGGGCAATGTCTGGACCCTGTGTTGGGGAGCTCTTCTGGCAGGCCTCAAAATGATTGTCATGGTGGCCGCGGAGTACAAGGACCATCCCAAACCGCTGCCAAGTATCTTTTCGCAATGGTGGCAGGTCATGATCACCAATGAGAACAAACGGGTGGGGATTATCTTTCTGCTGTCGGTGTCTACCGGTGCTCTAGCCTGTGCCTTCACAGCGATGCATTTCTACTATATTTACCTTGGAGCCACCACCAATGAAACGGATAAATGGGGCGATATCCATGCTGCCATTTCCGAGGGCAGTGTATGGATGTTTCAGAAGCCGGGTTTCAAGCTTGATCGAAGCATTTTGTTGCAGAAAGACGAGGAGGGACGACCGAACAGATCTCTGACAGCGGAGGAGCGGGAGTACGTTGCCCAGAATGGTCTCGCCTTGACCTTGCTGACGGACCATAAACCGATTGTTAACATCTACGACAAGGGGTTTTTGAACAACTTGAAGGCAGTGATGTTTCCGAACAGCGCTTATTAGTGATGGAGACATTGGAAGGAATGAGCTGTGCTACGCCCCTGAGGAATCTGCTGGCGAGGTGTACGATACAAAACCTGTATAGTAATTTATTTATGACTAAGATGCGGGGGGTTGGTTGCCGTGACATGTTAGAGCTCTTTAGTACTTCGTCTTGACGCAGATTAATGTCTGAGAGAGACAGTCCCGGGATCGTGTGTTCTCCCAGTGCCTCATGTGTAAGGCCTCAAAACCAATTAATCTGGTATTGGTGAACGCCCGTGATAATGGTACAAGGTCATTGGTTTCATAGTTGTTTCAGTCAACTTCCGACATAGCTCTGGTGTGTAGTTTATCAGAGCTCCGAGTAGGTGTGCAGTTTCTCAGAGCACCGAGTAGGTATTCAGAGCTTCAGGATCCAATTGATTAGTGCTTCGCTAAACTCGATGTTCTAGCTAAACAACCTCCTCAGCTTTTCTATCTTCTCCCTTCCAAATCCACCTCTCGTAACCTCCCTGACATCCTCCTCCCTCGGCTTCTCATACCTTATGCCCATTCGCTTACAGAGCAGCTTTGATGGCACCCACTCTTGGACCACCGTCCTCGCACTTGCCTCCTTCGGACCCTCAACAGCACTCCCCGCCAGCTGGAACTTGCTGTCCAATTTCGACTTGTAGGGGTTCTCTGACGCCAAAGTAAAATTCAGAGAGTCCAGAAACGAATCAACTTGGGTCTGCAGTGTTTGCTGGGTCACAGGAGTAGAATGGAGCCCGTATTGTTTGTACACGGGATTGGACACCAGAACAATGGAGAATCCTGGAAGTGGTAGTTTTCCATCTGAACACAGGACCGTTCTTGGCTTGGTAAACGAGTTTGTCGAGTCAGAACCAGTCCCAGAACTTTTCTTTCCCATCAATTGTCTCTGTGCAGCGGTCAAAAACTTATGTTTCACCACACTCTTTGGCTTGCCCGTATCTTCCCTGTCTTTCCTCAGCTTAGGAAGAGACTTGGTCACGGGATAAAGTTCGTCCTCCTCCTCATCTTCCAGCAGTAGGGGCCGTTTTTTGCCAGACCCGGGGACTATTGAAATGGTCTTGTTGGTGGAGCCCATAGTCAGTCGCTTGGTTCCGATCTGAGTGGTTTGAAGTGCTGACTCAGATGGATCTACCAGTCGAGCTTCATACCCAATACCTGCTGGGCCCTGATACACCTTTGGCGTCTCGGGAAGTACTTCAAAAGCGCTCATGGAGCCGGAGCCGGAGCCATTCTTCTGGTCGCTCCACCTAGCCAAGATTCCAGGCCCGACGTTGACGATTTCGCGCTGGCTTTTTTCCCTGTGGTCATCCTCGTCGTCAACATAGTCCTCTATCGTGTTCGTCGCCCTCTCGCTGTCCTTGCTGCTGCTCCACTGCCGCGGGGTCCATCCTTCTTGTGACCCTACAGTGTTGTAGTAGCCGGCCGACCAGCCGCCTTCAAACGCGCCGTGGAACCGCCGGAGCCCATTTTTATCGTACGCAAAGTCGTTTCGGAGACCCTTGCCCTGGTTTCGGTTCTTCACTGGCGTTCCGTATGGCGTATACATTGCATTGTGGTGGTGATTCGGTCAAGATGGATTGAGTTAAGCATGTCAAATATATATGCATGCCGAGTACGATATGCTGCAGTATGTACTTGTATATATAGAGAAATAAATATTTTGCTATTTTTACTTTTTTACTTTCTTTTGTGTGGAGGAATGTACCCGGAGGTTTTGTTGGCATTGTTTGAGCTCTTCTCCTCTGTGGGTGACTCTGCCTTTCTAGCATGTCTGGACTTGAGAGGAATCCTCTGAGTACTTTGTGGGGTGGTAGTGAGATTGGTCGGGGACTCGACCTGAGACTTGGATTCCGACTCCGCCTGAGACTCGACCTGTATCTGTGTCGAATCGCTTCTTTCCGTCTTGTCCTCCCTCTTTTTGTGTTTCGACTGTAGCTTGCTTGTGGTGGTTGAAGTTTTTGTTGGTGCTGTTGTGTCTGGAGTCGACCTGATATCCAGATTATCAACAGCGGCAATCATGTTGCTGATATCATCGGGGCTCTTGCCGCTGTTGTCGAATATCACACTCTCCTCCACCATCTGCTTCTCTTCCTTCCGTGGCCCCTTCTCCTTCTCGCGCTTCTTTCTCTCAAACTCGGCCTTCGCAGCTTGGATTCGGGCCTTGATAGCCGACTTGTTGTCGTCAGCACCACTTGCTTGGGTCTCCACCCTAGCGATCGGACTCTCAGCAGACACGATGCCCAACCTGGCATCTCGTTCTCTCGCCCCGCGTGGCTTGTACTTTGGAACATCTTCTTTGGCAATGTATCCAGGCCGCACCTTGGCAATCGGTCTCACACTGCCGTCAGATCGCACTGTTCCACCCACCACTCTCTCTCCATCCTTTTCATATGTTCCTGTGAGGGACGCCATACTGCTCGTGTACCGTTCTGCGTTCTGAAGGTGTGCAAACTGGACACAGATTGGCCTCCAGCCCAGCCTTAGTTGTGCACCCCAATGATTTATCTGTTTGTCCCAACCCAGAATCGAACTCACAGACGTAACTCTAAACATTTTCCACCCGCCCAATATCTCTCTACCCTAACCCCGATCGTCGTCCCACAATAAGCGTCTTACTACTGGACATCGTAATAAGCTTTCTGGCCACCAGCCAATCACGCCCCGCGCTTTTGGGACCCCAAGAAGCTTTGCAGTCTCATCTCACACGTTCTCACATTGAGATATTACACAGCATCAAAATGGTGAGTCGAGAAAACCGGCCAGGGGGACGTGAAAAAGCAGGGCGACGATAGGGCGAGGTGTTGGAGCAGGCACATGGGCAGATCACGTGGATTGGGCCTGATTGATCGCGACATTGGTGGTGGACACTAGAGCACAACAGACGCATCACGACATGAACAGGAGGAACGAACGAGGTGACAGAGAAGAGAAAGCAAGCGACAGAGGGAAGCAACGGAGATAGGCGACAGAGACGGACGATAGAGACAGACGACGGACGACGGAAATGTGGTTTATGACAGCCAACGACGTATCTGTTAGCTCGCCATATGTCAGTCGATCCATTATCTTGCTCAACTGTACAAACCACCCCAAACCACCTCAAACCACCCCAAAGTACCCAATCAACGCTTCTATCAACATACTAACTCAGGCCTGGGCTACCACTTTCTACAACGTTTTCGTGAAGCGAAACTCGGCCTTCGTGGCCACCATCCTGGCTTCCGCTTTTGTCTTTGACATGACCTTTGAGACTGCCATCGACAACTTCTGGGACAGAATCAACGCTGGCGTGAGTATTAACGAGATACAAGGGCACAGCCCGAGTACCGAATGAAAGAGGACGAGGCCACTGCTGTTGTTTTTTGACGACATTCGCAGTTTTGCTATAACAACCGCGTCTTTTCGGACAGCACTAACTCAGAAACAATGGAAGGATATCCGACACAAGTACATCGAGGCCGCTGGCGACGATGACGAGGATGACGAGTAATCGACGCGCATATAATTAAAACTGATATTTACTTGAAGGGTGGAATTGGCCATTGAGATGGCATCTTTGGGTAACCATGGGGAAATTTGAGGCGCATTAGAATATGTATTTTTTATGAGTGTGTAGTAAGACAAGTGGTCTGATTCTGTATGACATGCTTACCAACACGACAATGAAAAACCATCTACTTCCCTGTGTTTTGTTCAGAACTTGAGAGATCTCAGCTCACTATTGAGCTCAACTAAGTTCAGCTGATCCCCAATTAAATACTTGGATTAGTAAGCTGATATAAGCAGACAAAAAAATGTTCCACCAGAAATACCCACCAGAATCTGCAAAAAGAAGACTATATATGGGCAAAAAGAGAGGACGACAGGACTCGAACCCGCAGCCTTTGGAGGACGTCGTTCACGAAGAACCGAAATCCAATGCGCTACCATTACGCCACGTCCTCTGGTGTGGAGTTCAGGGCGGTGATAAGAGTATTCAAGTGCAGAAAAACGCTTGAAATTTCGCAGAAAAACAAAGAAAAACAAAGAGAAAAAAATTGCGATAAAAAATTGCCTAGAACTGAGGTCACGAGATAATTAACAAGTCCCGCCCATCTCCAATAACTTATTTACATTAATTTACATTAGTAGCTGAACAGCATGTCACATTTTCAACTCCTCGGTCTCCATGCCACAGGTCTGACATCTTCGTTTCACGTGATCCGGATCGTCTCCGATATCACCAGACCAATCATGAATATGAACATCCCTCGCTGTTGTCTTTGTCCAGTTTTCAGCTCGGGTTTTCTTCCTCATCTCCTTCAATTTGTCCAAGTACTTTTTATCCTTTCTCTGTTTCTTCATTTCCACCCGTCTCTCATACTCGGCATCCAGTTCGTCCAAAGACCCCCATTTCCTGATTGAAAATTCCTCCACCTGTTTGCGCACATAGAGCATCATGTTGTTGTAAGTCTTTTTGTGTGGATTCGGCTTTTCCAAGTGGGGAATCAGGTCTCTATCTCTGAGCTCAGGCTCGGTCAAAAGATAGTCGTTCTTCACCTCCGTCTTAGTCAGTAACGAATACTTTTCGGGAATCTTCTTCTTACATGCTCGACATACAAGCAGCTTGAACACGGACTGAAATTGCGGATCAATGTCGAAACTCTTGCACTCGGCACATTGAGGGTTCTCGGACGGATTGATAGACATGGGACCGGCCTCGAATGTCTGTGCCTGTCGCCGCTTCCACTCTTCAACGTCCTCCTCCTCTTCGTCATCCAAGTAGCCACCCTGTGTGTCCTTCATGTTGGCCAGATCGTATTCAATATAACTTGCTCGGGTGATGGGTGGCGCTCCCATGGCTCTATTTTGGTGTCGTTTAGCCGACGCGTCCCGCACGTCTGTGGCCTTGCGTTTTTCCGCCATTCGGCGCTTGGCCTCCTCAAACTTTTTGAGAGCTTTCTGGCGCTGGTGTTCTTTCTGGTCTTCCGTCAGCATGTGGAATGTGAAGGTGAAATGGTGATCCAAAATTTCGATGGATATGCACCACCTGCATAACATGCATGATCGAACGCAGGTAACATCGCTGGTCCAAGAGGAATCTAAAGCTGAAGTATGCAAGGGTGTTCATGGGGCAGAGAACCAGGTGTGTCATCGAACCTGTGCCCTTTGGTAACATAGAAACCCCATCCAGAACATGTCCCAAGTAAACTATACTCTTAACCTGTCGAAGTTTGATGTAACCTCAATACTGCATCGGTGTTTCATTCTGCGGTTCTTGTTAAAATACCAGATCTCTCCGTCCAATGACACAACCACCACGCCCTCTAGGGATCACATCCGCACCAATAGCATCGAGTTGGAGACCGTACAGAGTCCGCGGCGTTGTATTGTGTTTCTGTGTCTGTACCGTGGTGGTTGTGTGAGGAGGAAGAAGGGAGGAGAAAGGAAGAGGAAGAGTTGGGTGTGGGGTTAAAGGCACTGCTTTTGTGTTGGCCATCTCTTGTCACATTTTCGTCTATAAAAAGAAAAACACAAAACACAAAACAAAACAATAAAAGCTGACATTTTGGTCCCCCCCATTTTTCGGATCAAAGTTTGGAGGCGAAACTTTGATTAGATGCATCCCAAACCGGCCGCCGAAAATCATCACCACAATTGCAACCGCTCCTAAAAGATGCTACCGAAAGATGTGGTTGCCGCCACTCGGCGCCAGGTCTCGTGCAGAGACACGCAGATCAAACTTCTCAGCGTCCTGCTCTCAGAGAAGGCCCAGGAAATGCCCCAATCGATACTGGTGCATGGCGAGCCCTCGACGGGCAAATCGACTGTTCTCAAGCATCTTCTGAAGCAGAGTTCCATCAACCACTCCATCATTCTCGCAGAACAATGTCTGACGACCCGAATTCTGCTTCAGCGCACGTTTCGGGCCGTGGTGGAGGACAGCGGCAAGACTCTTGCTGACGACTTTGAGATCATCTGTGAGAACGTGACGGCCTTCATGGCGCTGCTGGAACGGTTCAAGGCCCAGTACGACTTTACAAAGCCGCACGTGATTGTTCTGGATGGCCTCGACAAATTGCATGAAAACCCCAGTGAAATCTACCATTGTTTCACCCGACTCAACGAAATGACCAGCATTCGAAACGTGAGTTTCATCTTCACCATTTCGACCCTGGAACCAAGGGCGCTCATAACCTCCAGCATCCCGCACGTCCGCTTCACCAGATACACCAAGGAAGAAGTCGTCACAATTCTCTCAGAGCATGAATTGTGCAGACTTCCACAAACCATACTGTCTGAAGCAGCTAAGAACGGCACCGAAGAAGAAAAAGATGTCCTCTCTCGCCAGTTCTGGGGCTCGTATTGCCAGGTTCTTGTTGACGCCCTTTCTCCTTACGCCTCCTCGGACGTGAGCCTCTACAAGCAGATTGCACGCCGAATCTGGCCTGTCTACGTCGATCCAGTCATCACGGGGTCTGCAGACATGCGCGAAACGGCCAAATTGTACGTCCAGAGCCAGCACATCTTTTCGTCCGAGTTTGCTGTCGCAGATTCTCTTGTTCAGCCCGGAATGGAGGAGGCGCTGAAACGCAAACGAAACAATGAGCAGGACTTGACTGGCAGCTACGATCTGCCCTTGCATTCAAAGTACATCCTTGTGGCGGCATATCTAGCTTCCTACAACCCCGAGCGGTACGATATCCGGTTTTTTTCCAAGCAAAAGGACGGACGAAAGGGCAGACGAGACACCGGTCGAAGAAAACGACTGACGCTCAACCCTCGGATGCTGGAGGCTCCTCCGTTTGAGCTGGAGCGAATGCTTGCGATTCTGCATTCTATTTCACCCGAGGAACAGTTTGGTACTGCTGCTGGAGTTCAGAGCATGTCTAATATTGATTTGCCGGGCCAGATTGCCACGTTGACGACTCTCAAGTTGCTGGTGAGAACAAGTGGGGATCCTCTGGACTCGAGAACAAAATGGAAGGTAAATGCTGGTTGGGGGTTGATTGAGCGACTGGCGAGGGATATCGAGCTACCTATTCATAACTACTTGTTGGATGAGAATGAGTGAACGCGATCAACTCAGCTCGAGGGGTGAATCAACAAACCTGGACGGCAGATAAAACCACGCCCTCACTATGGCAGAATACACAAGTGTTAAAGGAAAATGTTCTACAATCTACCCCACATATGGCGGTGATAGAGAAACGGCAAACATTGTGGACTTAATGATAGACAAATAGAAACCATTCTGATACAAATGTAGACTATAAAGTCGCTGACTGCACACTGAATAGAATAGAACAGAACAAGCGCTGCTGAGGTGCACTCCTAGACCAGCTATTTGTGCCTCACGTGACTCCCTCACACAATCATTCATAGAAGAAATATTCCCCCCCCCCCAAAGACCAGCGGATGACGTCTACCCAGAGTAGCTCGGGCCCACTCGCCGCTAGAACTGGAACTGGAATCGTCGCTGATATTGTACGTGTCTGTGGGAACGACTGGGGGTCGAGACAGCATTTCGATTCGTCGCTAATTGTCGCTGTTCATCTCACTGTTCCCAGCCACTTTCTGAGTCCGGGGCAGGTGGCGAGATGAGCTCATCGTAGATCTTTGCAAGTTTGACCGACTCTTCTTTGCAGTCAATGGCATCTCCATCTTCAACAGAGTCGTTGAGTTCATCGAGTTCCGACACAATTTTGCGACCGACAACTTGAGACCAAGAAAAGAAGCTGATGGAGTTGTCATTAACTGAATGAGAAGGAAAGACGAAATCGGGTTTTCCATCGTTTCTGTAGGGCACTTGGGTTGTGTACGACTCGCCCGTCTGGAAGTCTGCCACAACATAACCTCCTCCCTTTCTGAAATCTCCCACAGTAATGTACCTTCCATTACCTCCTTTGGCAAACCAGGGCACAGCTCTGGACACCTTCCAGCCTCCAGGGGCCTTCCAACCGCGTTTCAGAACAGGTTTCACCTCACAGAGAGTGTATTGGCCCTTCTCTTCCGGCAATAGGTAGTTGAACAGCAGTTTTCGCTTCTCGTCAAGATTCACCCAAATGGGATACAACCGGTTGCCCTTGTAGACGTGGAGCAACCCGTTGAACACCTGGACGCTGAAAAGTCGAGTGTCCATCTTCATAAGCTGTATGAGATCCTTGTCCTTCTTGCTGGCATGCTCGATACAGGCCCAGTTCGAATCTCCAATCTTTCTCACCACAGCAACATAGCTCGAGTTGGGAATGAGCTGGGGAGGCATCAGAGGGTCCATGGCGGTCTGTTTCCAGTGGTTAAAGTTGAATTGCAGCTTGTTGTCGATGATGTTGGCGTCCGGTTTGTACACGTAAAACGCCTCATGTCTCGTGGACGCTATACATCGTTTTGCCACAATCATGACCGTTTCGTTCTCGTCAATGAACATGATATTTTCGTAGAACACCAGCCCCTCGGGGTATCTGTTGCCGGTATCTGTGGGAGTGGCACTAACAACTTCGATGCCGGACACGGGAGAGATGAAACTGTCTCTGCTCTCGCTGCCAAAGTCCAGAAGCTGGCAAACCGGACGAGCTTCTCTGAGTGGAGAAACTGCATCTGCGGAGCGACCTGATCCGTCTGCAGAACCACCTACACCTTGATTGATCACAGTCAACTCTCTCAGGTCCAAACTGACGGGACAAAAGTCAAGACAATTCTCAGGATATGTCCTCTCCCTCAGATAGACAACCCCGTCCTTAGCAATGGCTCTGCGGTGCTTAAATGGCAATCGCACATCTCCAAACGTCCCCCTGTATCCCTTCAACTCCTCTCGGGTCGGATTCGCAACAGTCTTGCCCTCGACCGGCTCCTCAATCGAGTAGTTGCTCTTGTTGAGGGCCTGCTCAGACGTTACCCGGACCCAATTCTTGTCATTGTTGGCGGCCCGGTTTCTAGCAGCACACACCAAGGCACGTTGTCTCCACGATCGGCCCTCAGAGTCGTAGCCTCTGTCTCCGCCCTCATCCTCTAGCGTCATCCACGGACAACATTGGACCACCTTGTCTGTCATCAACCGGTCGAGCTCGAAAAATACCGCCCGGAAGCTCCGACAGGTCTGACTAAGCGCTACACTGTCATCTACGTTGGTGTGTTCCAACACCAATCGCGCCACGTCTTCTGAAATGTGCATTTTGTGGTGATGTTTGTTGGTTGTGGTGTGGAGTCGTCGTTATGTGCTTGCCGTCGTGTGCTTAGTAAGCATGGTTGAATGGCTGGAGACACAATTGTCAGATAACTACAATACTGTACGATCTGTTTTTCGTGTGACATTGAAGGGTTAAAAAATTACAAGGTACAAGTGTAAGTACGAAAATCGGCAAAAAATCAGCCAGAGAAAAAAAAAACCAACAGGTTCACATTTTACACCAACTGAATAGACAGCATATGGTTCATGTCTACTTGTAGGTCAGAATTTGAAAAAATTAAAATATACTGTAAACACTAAAACATACAACTAAAACATAAAAACTGAAACATAAAATATAAAAAATATATATAAAATAAAAAATAAAAAACCTCCAGAAGTTTTTTCCGATATCTGTCTACGACCAAGCTGTTCCTCTCACATTATGTGCAATTGGTCAGCTACAAGTAATGCCCTAACGGGTATTTTCGATCTCATTCTACAGTATTTCCTGTAATGGATTTTTGTATGAAACGGCATACTGGACATAATATTGTACATACTGTATATACAGTACTGAAGAGTATCGGGACCATGAGTGGATTGTAAGAGTACAGTAGTGGCACAATCAGACCAGTTGATGACCAATCAACAGTAGGTACAGTAGACTTGGGAACTTGGTGAAAAACGGATACGGTGAGAGTACACTCGAAATCAGCAGTCACTTGAAATCAGCAGTCATTCAGAATCAGCTTAGTCAGTGCTGTTCACAACAACAATTGTCTGCATTTCTCATTAGCCGTGCCACACAACCTTTCCAGCGCCTCTCCTCATAACATGCTGCGGTTCCAGTTCTGTACAGTATGTACTGTCACATTCAATGGTTTCACAGTCTTATCTTATCGTCGAACCTTACGCCACCCAACCCGACCCGAGCAAAAGTGAGCCATCGACTACACAGTGTGGTCACGTGACCTGCCAGTTCGATCGGGCCGGCCGTGGCTTTTGGTCTTTCCAGTCTTTCGTTTTATTGAGTTGTTTTTCTTCCTTCAATTCGTTCTCTCTTGGTCTTACGCTGTAGCGAAATATAAGCTACGTACAAGTATATAAAACCATTTTCGTCTTTGTCGAGTTTACAATTACGTACATACGTCTCGGCCAATTCCACCAATAACGGTCCAATTCAAAATCCAAAAACACCAAAAGACTTTGCTATCCATTACGAGTCCATCGGTACCTCCAAATCCCCGATAACTCCTCTCCCCGACCACCTGACGGTCCCCCTCCATCCCACACGGCACCATCGGACCCCGAAATGTGCACTAAAGTTGCATCCGCACTAAACATGCATGCGACTCCAGGCTAGAGATATAACTTGAGTGTCGCACCACAGCACTCGACACACTCCACTACTCACAGCTCCACCATCCCTTTGCTGCAAAATGAAGTTCTCCGTGGCCTCCGTTGCCGCCTTCTCCATGGCCATGTCTGTGGTCTCCGCCTTCTCCATCCCCGAAATCCCCCTGCTCCAACAGAACCCGTTGGGGGGACTGGACCAGGTCCAGGACGCCATCTCCATGTCGCCCGCCACCGTGTCAGCTCTCAAGGACATTGCGTCTTCGGCTGGTGAGCGAATCCAGGACGTTTCGGCTGAGATCCTCCACTCGTGGGCTCAGATCGAACACGAGTTCCCCGGAGGACTCAAACGATACCTCCAGACCACCGCCCAGCAAGACACCCGATTTGAGCCCAAGAAGCTCGCGGCCAACCGAAACACAAAGTGGATTGCCAAACACACCATGGAGAGCGCTCCCGGCCACGTGCTGCGGGTCGCTGACCCCTCTTCGCTCGGCCTGGATGACGTGCAGCAGTACTCTGGATACGTGGACATTGAGGAAGAGGACAAGCACTTTTTCTACTGGTTCTTTGAGTCTCGAAACGACCCCAAGAATGACCCTGTTCTTCTGTGGCTCAATGGAGGCCCCGGCTGCTCTTCCATGACCGGCCAGTTCTTTGAACTCGGCCCCTCCTCCATCAACGAGGACCTGACTCTGACCTGGAACCCTTCTTCTTGGAACCAGAACGCCTCCGTCATCTTCCTCGACCAGCCCGTCAACGTGGGCTTCTCCTACTCGTCCAACCGAGTCAAGAACTCCCGAGCTGCTGCCGAAGACGTGCACAAGTTCCTGTCTCTGTTTTTCGACAAGTTCCCCAAGTACGCCAAGCAGGACTTCCATATTGCCGGAGAGTCGTACGCCGGCCACTACATCCCCGCCATTGCCACCGAGATCCAGAGCCACAGCGACAAAAACTACAACCTGACTTCTATTCTCATTGGCAACGGAATCACCGACGAACGAACTCAGGTTGAGTACTACCGGCCAATGGCCTGTGGAGAGGGCGGCTACCCTGCCGTTATCACCCCCGAGGAGTGCGACAAGATGGAGCGAGACGTGCCCAAGTGCCAGCGACTCGTTGACCTCTGCTATTCCACCAACAACCGAATCGCCTGTGTGGCTCCTAACTTTTACTGCAACGCCGTGACTATGGGAGCTTACCAGCAGACTGGCCGAAACGTCTATGATATCCGGGAGCAGTGTGGAGACTCTGACCTCTGTTACGAGCAGGAGGACTGGATCACTGCATATCTCAACCAGCCTCATGTTCTGGAAGCCATTGGAGCCGAAGTAGAGGTGTTTGAGGGCTGTAAGAACGACGTGGGCATTGATTTTGTGTTTGACGGCGACCACAACCGGCCTTTCCATTATGACGTTGCCGACTTGCTCGATGACGGACTTCCCGTTCTCATCTACGCTGGAGACAAGGACTTCATCTGCAACTGGCTCGGAAACCAGGCCTGGACCGATACTCTGGACTGGACCGACGCCGAGTCCTTCTTCTTGGCTGAGACTCGAAACTGGACCGCCCAGGTGCCAACCAAGCATGGCAAGACCAAGGCTGTTCACGCCGGCACCGTCAAGAACGCTGGCAAGCTGACCTACCTGCGGGTCTTTGATGCCGGCCATATGGTTCCTTTCAACCAGCCCGAGACTTCTCTGGATATGGTCAACCGGTGGATCGCTGGTGACTACGCTTTCAAGGGTTAGCTTTATGATATAATGAATGACAATACCAGATACAAGTATGACGTTTTTGGTCCAGCTCATGTATTATATTACGAGATTAGATGATGCGAATGTACACTACCGGTACAGTATGTACAACTACAGTACAGTTGGCATCAGCAGCGTGGTGCCGCCAATGCTCCTCAATGTGAATATTTACAATACAGCTCCTATAAAAACGTTACTCCTCCTATGCATCTACGCCGACTTTGCGCTGGCGGCGCCGGCACCTATTCGGACGCCGTCGTCGTACGACCGGTCCTCCTGGTCCTCGTCGTCATCCTTGCTCTTCTTGGAGCCTCGGTTGTCCCGGATATCCTTGGACTTGACGACCGTCACAGATAGACCCTTTTCTCGGGGCAGTTTCTCTCCCTTGACCACCTGCTTGATTTCCTCAGCAGTGAGGGTCTCGTAGTCGAGCAGCGACTGCGCAAGGCGATGCAATTCCGGCAGCTTTTCCGTGAGCAGCTCACGCGACCGTTTTTCCGAGTTGAAGAGAATCTTCTGAATCTCGCCCTCGGCCAGCTGCTGCAGATGCTGCGACCACTGCTCGTCACCAAACGACATGGGTCCCACTGCGTCGGACATGCCGTAGGTGGTGACCATATGCTTTGCCATGGACGTGGCCTGTCGGAGGTCGGAAGAGCAACCACCGGTCACATTCTCGGCACCGTTGATAAGCTCCTCGGCAATCTTGCCTCCCATGCACACGTCGACACGAGCAAACATCTCCTGCTTGGTCATGTCGTACTTGTCCAGCTCGGGAAGCTGCTGAACAAGACCCAGGGCCTGGCCTCGGGGCAGAATGGTCGCCTTGTAGATGGGGGTGGCAGCGGGGCTGTACAGCGCCATCAGGGCGTGTCCGGCCTCGTGGTAGGCGGTGTTTCGGATCGACTCCTCGGTGAGCACCATCTTGGATCGGGCGGCTCCCATCAGAATCTTGTCTTTGGCCCACTCAAAGTGAGACATGTCCACGGACAGCGCCTTCTCCTTGGATGCCTGGATGGCGGCCTGGTTGACCAGGTTCATGAGCTCGGCTCCGGAGAAACCAGAGGTACCTCGAGCAAGCACTGAACAGTCAACCAGAGGGGAAGCCTCGACCTTCTTCATATGGTGCTTCAGAATGGCGATTCGGCCTCGCACATCGGGAAGCTCCACGTTGACCATCTTGTCGAAACGTCCAGGTCGGGTCAGAGCCTTGTCCAGCATCTGGGGGAAGTTGGTGGCGGCAATAATCACAATTCCGGTGGAGGGAGAGAAGCCGTCGAGCTCGATAAGCAGCTGGTTGAGAGTCTGCTTGGAGTAGGCGTGGTCCTTGGGGTTTCGCTTGCCTCCGATGGCGTCCAGCTCATCAATGAAGATGATGGCAGGAGCCTTGGCTCGGGCCTTCTCAAACAATTCTCGAACACGTTTGGCTCCCACGCCGACGTACATTTCGTCAAACTCAGATCCAGAAACAAAGTAGAAGGGGACATCGGCCTCACCGGCCACGGCTCGTGCCAGCAGAGTCTTACCTGTTCCGGGGGGTCCAGTCAGCAGCACGCCCTTGGGCAGCTTGCCACCCAGACCGGTGAACTTGGAGGGGTCCTTGAGGAAATCGACAATCTCTTCCAGCTCGCCTCGGGCCTCGTCCACGCCGTGCACGTCCGAAAACTTGACGGTGGACTTGGAGCCGTCGGTGGGGTCCATGAGCTTGGAGTTGAATCCGGAGGTGCCGGATCCCTTGAGCAGCGACGACTCGGCCAGCAGCTGCATGCTCTGCCAGACCATGTAGCCGATAAGGGCAAGGGGCAGGATGAATCGGATCCATTTGGTGACTGCGGAGGCGGTGGTTTCCTTGAGGATGACGTGGACGGGGTCTGATCGCGTGCCCTTTTGTCCGTTTCCGGCCAAGTTGCCGCCCAGCAGTCGGTGTTCCATGTTCTCGGCCTTGTCGTGCTGGCCCTGCGATTTCAGCGCCGCCACGTAGAGCTTGTCGCAGTCGGCGTTACGGGCCACGCCGGGCGATTCGTACCGCTGCACCACCACATGGGGGTAGTTTGTGTTGATCAGCGCCTTGTAGAAGTCCAGCTGGGCCTGGGGGTTGTTGAGCGAGCGGTTGGCAGCCTGTTCCTTTTCGGCCAGCACGTGGGTCGGCACCGTGTCGGAGAGAAACCCGGGTTTAAGAGACGACCAGTTGAAGGAGCGGCACGAGACCGGCACAGGCGAGAGCGAGTTGTAGGGGGTCCAAACGGACCGTTTCAGAGCGTGCGGTCGCAGCAGCGGGCTGGACATGAGCCCGGGCGACCGTGTCACACTCCTCAGTCCTGCAAAGAGGCTTTTCATGTGGAATATGTCGATGTGTGTGTGGGGTTGAGTGTGGTGTAATGAGTAAGGAGGGTACAAGTAGTCACCAAGAGGGTCGTTTGAGGTGGCGAGATGAACTTTGTTTTGCAAGATGGATTTTTCTGTCAAGTACTTGTTGACGAGACCCAGGGAGGCTTACTTGTATGAAAGAGACCAGCTGGGTGGCAAAGCAGGAGCCCTAAAAGACGAGCGATGACGGGCTTGTTTCAGAGCAACTTTCCCCGGTGGCAATAGCGACACTTATAAGCACTGGGTATTCCCCGCGAATATGAAGCACCACCGGGACTCGAACTGAGGCATTACTGAAGGCAACAGATGTCAGGCGGGGGATTGCTTCCGAAACATTTAGAAGGTTCTGGGAAATGGGCTGCTCCGCCACGTGACGCGTCTCGGAGATCCGGCGAACGAGACCTGAGGAGAGGAGAGCGAAGAGAATCTGTGTTTTTCGACGAGTTTCGACGAGTTTCGACGAGTTTCGACGAGTTTCGACAAGTTTCGACAATTCTCGACGAGTTTTGACGAGTTTCAACGAGCTTTCTTTCAAGAACAACCAGCAAAAACCGTCAATTTTGGAGCTCTTGGACTCTCACAGCAATGAGCAAATACAACTATGTAAAATGATACATCCAGCCAGTGACGTAATAAGCTAATAGGTGTGGCGTTGAACAACTACGAGGCGAGAGGCGGTGGGTGGGTCACGTGACCAGGGAAAAGGGATCTCGGAGGTGTGTGGTCATGACTTTCTGTTTGATATCTGTGTTCCACTGCCCATATATCTCTTGGATGATATCTCGCATCGATATCTACTTGTATAATCTCGCATCGACATCTCAAGTCGGCTGCGTATAGTCTGTCAGAGATTTGAGCAGTGACTGAATGATAAAAATTTACATTTTTTGACATTTTTTGACATTTTTAGATTCCTCTCGAACAATAGAATCGAATGGTCAACTCCATTTTCCAATCGAACCTCTCCATCTCCTACAAAATACACTCTAGAAAGGTGGACTGAAATGAAAGGTACAACTTACAGTATATAAACTGTACATACTGGAGTGAACATGACAATACGTACATGTACAGTGCCACACTCAGATCGCTGGTTTCTGGCCAAAAACGATCAAAAAAGTGGAAAAAATACTCCCCCAATCTTCAGCTATTCACAGAACTAGTTTTCAGACAAAAACTCGCCTTCTATGCTGTTTCCGAACAAGACCGATTCCCTCTCCAAATCACCTCACTATCACTCATCGGCGAAACTCTATTTCAAAACTTAATCAAACTTGCTCAACCACCGGTCGTCGGTCGACGTCACGTGATCACCAACTCTCCAGATGCGAAGGAATCGCCGATACCGGCATCATCTCCAAAGCAGCCCACATGTGTTTTCGATAGCCGGCCACGGCCAGGAACAATAGAAATGGAATGGAGGGCCGGTGTCTGCACGTCATTGCGACACTCGTCTCCAAACCGCACTAAGACGGTGACAATGTAGTGTCGCAGAGTAGTGGCAACAGTGGACGAGGTTTCGTGGAAACTTGTACTTTTACTTGTACTGTATGTACTTGTACTGGTACGTACTAGTGCAATCACTTTTGGTGTTCGTGAGTTGAAATCAGCTACAGTATCAGACGTTGCGGTGTCGGACTGCTGTGCAATATCACCATTCTAGATCGGGTACATACTCTACAATCATTCTGTTATTAATACGAACAAAGCGCACTTATGGAGACATCAGATCACATGACTTGACGGCTCCGTGTGTCTACAAGTACTTGTAGTGTGTTCAGTGCGTTGTCCATTGCAGTGTATTGCGGATTTTTTTTATTTTTTGAAAAATTGAAATTTCAAATTTTGAGACTTAAAATTCAGTGCGCAAAATTCAGTGAATAATAAATCAGGGACAACTTCAGACTTGCAACAAAAACAAAATTCGAACCACAGTCCATATAATAAAGACAATGATACACGTAATGGTACCGTCGGAATCAGCCGAGAAATGTGCATCGAATGGTCCTTTTTTATTACTCATCACCAAACAGAATTGTCGTTCTAGGTCCTCCTGAAAAGGGGTTTAGAAATATACAAGAACGATACCACAACACCAATACGAGCACAAGAACGATACCATACAGCACGAGTACGAGCGCAAGAACAATCACCGCTACATACACAAGTTAGTCATACTCACGATCCTCTCACGTGACCGATACCGGTCATGACCACCATCTATAGCATGCTCGATCTGCTCTGTAGATGCCTTGGTTGCTTGCTAGACGCAGGTGTGCGCGGCTCGGCAATAGGGTGGGTGTAAAACGGGATACAGAAATGCTGGAGAGAAACCAACCAGATGAGCGTGTTAAGGAGAACCAGGCTATCTTTTTTATATTCTATTTCGTATGTACAAGTGTCTAAAAGGTCTTTTTTCGCGCTATTACGAGCCACTTCAAATCACTTTAAACCAAATCGTGTAATTATGCCCCCCGGAACCGCTGCGTGGTCGCTGGATGGAGCTAACTGGCCATCTGGGTGGGTCATGTGATTTCTGAAACATGGAAAATGATCAGAAAAAGTAGCCAAATCCAATTTCGTCAACGGAATCCACACATATCCACTATTCCACTACTTTATCCCCACCCACTTCCCCTCGGCTACCCCACACGCCGACACCGGCGAGTTTATTTGTCCAAACCTTGTGCAAGAGTCACCAGCTGACAAACCTTGTTGAATTCGGGGTTAGTCAGAGCACCACAATAGAATGATATCGTATGATATCGGCTCAAGTTAGGGAGAAATAGAGAGTTGCAAAATACTCAGCGGTCTCTAGAGATCACAAAGGTACCAATTAAACCTTATTTTACTCGCCCGATCATCAATTTTTCACTATTCGATGTAATACCCCTCTTCCCATTGGCTGAGCGGCGCCGATAGCGGCGATCGAGCTTGGTTCCACAGTCGAGGTATAAAGAGGAGCCATGTAGCACCCTGGTTGAAGTCTACACAGAAACCATCCGCTTTTACACAGACAAACACACACACACACACTAGCATAATGGGACAAACACTCTACGACAAGGTCTTTGCGGACCACGTTGTCCACGAGGACAATGGCACTTACCTTCTGTTCATTGACCGGCACCTTGTGCACGAGGTCACATCTCCGCAGGCGTTTGAGGGTCTCAAGAACGCCGGACGACAGGTGCGACGTAAGGACTGCACTCTGGCCACGGTCGACCACAACATTCCCACCACGACGCGAAAGGACTTCAAGTCGATCGGCACATTTATCAAGGAGGAAGACTCGCGGTTGCAGTGCACGACTCTGGAGCAGAACGTCAAGGACTTTGGCGTGCGGTACTTTGGCATGGACGACAAGCGACAGGGAATTGTGCACGTTGTGGGTCCTGAGCAAGGCTTCACTCTGCCCGGAACCACCGTGGTTTGCGGCGACTCGCACACCTCTACCCATGGTGCGTTCGGAGCTCTGGCGTTTGGAATCGGAACCTCCGAGGTCGAGCACGTGCTGGCGACCCAGACCATCATCCAGGCCAAGTCCAAGAACATGCGGATCAACGTCTCCGGCAAACTGCAGCCGGGCATCACCTCCAAGGATCTGATTCTGCACATTATCGGCGTCATTGGCACTGCTGGAGGAACTGGAACCGTCATCGAGTTCTGCGGCGAGGCGATCCGAGACCTCTCCATGGAGGCTCGAATGTCCATGTGCAACATGGCGATTGAGGGAGGAGCTCGAGCCGGCATGATCGCTCCCGACGAGACCACCTTCCGGTACATCCGGGGCCGACCTCTGGCTCCCGAGGGCGCCGAGTGGGAGAAGGCCGTCACCTACTGGAAGACTCTGCATTCGGACTCGGACGCGGAGTTCGATATTGACGTCAACATCAAGGGCGAGGACATTATCCCCACCGTCACCTGGGGTACCTCTCCTCAGGACGCTCTGCCCATCACGGGCTCCGTTCCCGACCCCTCCAAGGAGACCGATCCCATCAAGCGGGCCGGAATCGAGCGTGCGCTGGAGTACATGGGTCTGGAGGCCAACACTCCCCTCAACGAGATTGCTGTGGACAAGGTCTTCATTGGATCCTGTACCAACTCGCGAATCGAGGATCTGCGGGCCGCCGCTGCCATTGTTCGGGGAAAAAAGAAGGCCGACTCCGTGGTGCGAGCCATGGTTGTGCCGGGCTCCGGTCTGGTCAAGCGAAAGGCCGAAGCCGAGGGTCTGGACAAGGTCTTTGAGGCTGCGGGCTTCGAATGGCGAGAGGCTGGCTGTTCCATGTGTCTGGGTATGAACCCTGACATTCTCAACCCCCGCGAGCGATGTGCTTCCACCTCCAACCGTAACTTTGAGGGTCGACAGGGTGCTCTTTCGCGCACCCATCTGGTTTCGCCCGCCATGGCGGCTCTGGCTGGAATCACCGGCAAGCTGACTGACGTGCGGGACTACCTGCCCAAGGACGAGGCCAAGATTGTGATTGGCGAGGACGAGGAGATGGCTGAGGCCAAGTATGACGAGGAGAAACAGCCCGCCGTCAAGAAAATGAAGACCGCCACCGTGACCCAGGCGGACCCTGTCGATGAGCAGACCGACGCCGTGGCCGAGGAAAACATCACCTCGTCAGCCACCGGCATCCCCAAGTTCCTGGAGGTATCTGGAATCGCCGCGCCTCTGCCCAAGGCCAACGTGGACACCGACGCCATCATCCCCAAGCAGTTCCTCAAGACCATCAAGCGAACTGGACTGTCCTCGGGTCTCTTTTTCGAGTGGCGATTCAAGGAGGTGGACGGCAAGCAGGAGAAGACCGACTTTATGCTCAACGTGGCTCCCTGGGATAAGGCTTCGATTCTGGTTGTTTCCGGCGACAACTTTGGCTGTGGCTCTTCCCGAGAACACGCTCCCTGGGCTCTGGCCGACTTTGGCATCCGGTGCATCATTGCTCCTTCTTTTGGCGACATTTTCTACAACAACTCGTTCAAGAACGGCCTGCTGCCCATCCGGGTCGACGCCGACGTCATCAAGTCCAAGCTCATGCCCGTGGCCGACAAGGGCGGCTCTCTGACCGTGGATCTGCCCAACCAGAAGGTGCTGCATGGCGACGAGGTGCTGGTGGACCACTTTGAGGTCGAGGACTTCCGAAAGCACTGTCTGGTCAACGGTCTGGACGATATCGGACTCACCATGCAGAAGGAGGAGTTCATCAAGGCCTACGAGGCCAAGCGATCTGATAAGTTCTCCTTCCTTGAGTCCAACACCGACTCTCTCATTGTCAACCCCGTCAAGGGTACCAAGAAGTCTGCTCTTGGAGTCACTGCCCAGGAGTGGTAGAGGGAGAGAGAGAGAAAGAGAAAGAGAGAGAGAGAGAGAAAGAGAGAGAGAGAGGGAGAGGCGAAGGAGACGGAAAAACTTATATATATATTTATCTATTCGAGTATTGACTATGGTGGTGTTTATTGTACTGTATTGTATGAATCAGATTGCGATAGGGAGTTGCAACCAATATTTGTCTTCAGAAAACAGAGACTTCCAGGTTGAAACTCAATCGTAAGTAATACCAACTAATTACCCAACAAAAAGTAGTTGATTTAAACCCAAGATATCAGCGATAACTTGAAATTTGGTCATCAAAATCCAAATATTGGTAGATAAAATTAATAACCAATCAACGGCTATTGATAGATATAAATCTCATTTCCTCATGGTATCTGGAATGGACGTTTTGCACTCCAGTCTTTCAATTTCGTCAACAAAAGTCTCAACTAGGCCTCAAGTATATAGGATAGTGGCAATGATAGGTATTCGGCAGTACACATTTCTGGGCACGTGACACTTAATGAGCTCTTTAAAACGACGAAATAAACCGATTAGACCAAATATATCTTCTAATCATTCACTTTGTAGCCATACCATTCATTTTTCAATGGTTGTAACGTCCAGTTTTTCTCACCGGCACTTGATTGACCATTGAGCACGTGAAAAGATAGACAGAGCACGTGACAATAATCATAGATAATATTTTTTCACGTGCTCAAGTGCCGCTGATCATATGACACCATATGTTAGCATGTGATTTGGCCCACAGAACGCAACACCCCCTGCCCTCCTGCCTAAGTAACGTAACTCTCTGAACATTCTGATTTGTTCCAGATGTTCCAGATGAAAAGCCCCACTCGATTTTTCGACAGTGGACTTATTATCACCTGGTCACGTGACACCAACCAATCAACCAAGATCATATGACAGACACGGCCTGGAGTAAGTGCCTGGAGTAAGTGCCTGTTTTGCGTTCTCGTATTCGTACTCGTATCGCACTGTACGAAAGCGGAGTTTCACTCAACAGTTGTACTACTGATAGTAGCTCAAGTAGAACTGTCCGAGACATTGTTTGAGTCAATGGCTGTTGGTGTGAGAAAAAGGCGCTCGAGTGGGGTAGACCTTGTCCTTGTCTGAAACCTCTCCCCTTCTCTGAGACTAACATGTCTCATTGTTGATCGGATTATTGTTTTTCCGGGAAGCTAACGACCTGAGCAGTTTGAGGGAAGAGAAAAGGTGAATTAAACGACATTCTACGTGTTTCTAGAGCTTTGGAGACTCTCTCGCAGCCCCTAGAGGGTGAACTACCTTTGAACATGTACTACTGAACCGAACAACTATTGATGACTCCGCCGGGCCAAAGCGACTCCGCCGGGCCAAAACAACAGTCTCACTTGTACTCGTACTATACCTATGTAGTCTCACTTGTATGTGTCACTTTTTTGTTAGTCGGGGAAATAGTGGGGTCTTGAACCCTTGCAGAAGGAGTCGTCGTATGTACCTATACATACTATCATGCTCTACCTGGTCTAGAGGGGGGCTATAGAATGTCTCTGAGTACCGCCAGAACTCTAGGGAGTTCTGATAATCGCTCAAAATACACTCAAAAACTCTCCACAAGACCCCACAATGTCGACTAGATCAGCACTGCTTTTTTCCCCCTGCTGGCACTTGTTTTCATCTCCAGGAATGTACATGTAGGGTGACGTCACGGTCCCCCGAGGATTTCACTACATCCACCGTTGGGCCGAGTCTAGAGCCGTCAAGATTTTTCCGACTGCAAAACCAGACCTTCTTCGTTATTGCAGTCAAAACCTCCGTGGAACGGAAAACGTGGGGTTTCACGTTGACCATGTTGAGGGATATACTTTGAAGAAGGACGGGTTCGATGAGCGGTTTTATCTGAGGCCCCAGAAGGTGGTTAGTAAGCCAAATAGTGGGCCCAGCGACCAGATGGACTACTTGGGCAGACTGCTACGGCCATGGCTCCCCCCCAAAGCGGCCACGGCTCTCCCCAAAGCGGCTACTGACTAATTGTAACTCTAGTGTAAATTGTAAGCTTGGATGGGTGTGTAGATCCCCCCCGGTAAGAGGACACAGTTTGGGGAGCAGGAGATGCGGGGTTGTCGAAATTGCACTTTACCAACTGTAGGGTGAACTGTAGGATGAGACATGTTTGTTCTGGCGACGGAGATGATTAGATTTTTCCCATGTCTGGGTAGTCAGTAGAACCCTTTGGGCCATTTTTTTCGTCGTGGAGCAAGTTTGGTCAACTGCTCGTCACGCACGGACCACTCACGCGCCATGGCTCACACGAGCCGAGAGTTTCGGTCATAATTCAGCGCCTCAGCGCCTCACATGTATCCCTCTACATCTATGGTACGTTGTAATCTCGGTTGTGCACCTTGAGAAGCACAGTGTGGGGCCGGGAGCAGGTGGATTTATGTGGGGAGTTGAAGCATCTGAAGGCACGCTCTCGATGGTTTGATTTGGCCCTCCGGCCGGAAAATCCCCCTGTCGCGGGACCTCAACTTAGCGGGTTGCCGGAGGCACGGATGCACGCCAAGCCGCGTTTTTCCGGGCCGGATTAACTCTTCGGAGCGAGTCGGGGAGGCCAACGGGCGTCCGAAACGGGGCAGAAGGGTTCAAAAAGGGTTCGAGAAGGGTTCCAAAGACGTCCACTAACGACGTGGGGAACTCGCCGTTGCTCTCCCGATTCGTATAGTCCGGTTTTGGGGTCTGTCAGTCGCCCGCAGGCGGTTTTGTGGGGTCATTTTTTGTGCGGGGAAAGGGCCACCAGCAGCCCTATCCCTTGGTCCCCTGGCAAGCACATGTCCCTGCCGAGTCTGTTGGCAGATAGAATCAAATTTTTCCCCGGAGAAATTGTAGCTCGGAGTCTAACCTTGGGTCTGTTGCTATGGATGAGAGAGTACCGTCTTGAGAAGTTTGATGTAAATGGCTAGGATAGGGTCATTTGGCGAGTTGTGATCTGGATAGGGTGATTTGGTGGGTAGTGATTTGGATAGGGTCATTTGGTGGTGGGTACAGTAGTGATTTGGTGGGTTAGTGTCTCCAAGAGTCTCGATACTGGGCCAGGGCATCCCAACTAGTTCAGGGCAGAACATGTTCAGGCGATCGCTAACGCGATCCTCTTTTGAATTTTCAGCTCAACCCTCGGAACAATAGTCGACTTTTCACACTCCCCACCCCGCCCTTCCACAGTGTCAAGGTTCGTCCAAATACGTGGGGTGAGTGGGTTGGGGGAGGGAACACATGCCACGATAAAACGAGATATATCCTTACTAAGCTAACCGGGAGTTCGTCAAAGTGCTTGATACCCCATGACAAATCCATTAATCAAGCATCAGACACCCCTTTCTCTTCTCATCCGCCCCTTTGTCATCTCCACAACATGTCTTCACAGACTCACATGACCAGGACCATTTGGAACCGCCAAAGGTCTCTTTTTGATTTGATTTTGTTCGCATGCTAGACCGCGGTAAACTTCCCCAACCCGCCCCGCCACTCTGGGGCCATCGAGAGCCTCCTGTGGGACACTGGTCCTTCGCTCCGAGCCCCACGCCGACAGCGCAGCCACCTCCAGACGACCCTGAAACAACCACCTACCCGCCAAGCTCATCGCCAAACAAAGACTCGCGCAGGAGATGGATGACCTGCTAGTTGACAAGGTCCCCGGAAACCCAGCTGTTGCTCTAGGTTCAACTTCAACTCTTTCCGACGAAAGTTGGAGTTTGACGGAAACGAAAAGTGCAAAGTGAAAAGTGAAGTCAGAGGAACAAAAACAGTGGTCCGGCAATTGTTTGTCACGAATATATAAAGAACACGACCCCGGATTCTTTCCAAACCACTCTCCACCGACCTTTGCAACTCCAACTCCAAATGTACAAGGTCCATAACCCCTACCTCACGGCGGCGGTAGCCACCATGGGCGGAATGCTCTTTGGTTTCGATATCTCGTCCGTGTCGGCCTTTGTGGGCGAAGATAACTACATGAACTACTTTGGTCATCCCACCTCCTTCCAGCAGGGAGGTATCACCGCCTCCATGGCCGGAGGATCCATGCTGTCGTGTGCGTTTGCCGGCTACATTTCCGACCGGGTTGGCCGAAAGCCCACCATTCAATTTGCCGCCGCCTGGTGGATGGTTGGCGCCTCCATTCAATGCTCTGCCCAGAATATGGGCCAACTGATTGCCGGCCGGGCCATTTCCGGGCTTGGAATCGGCCTCGGCTCGTCCCAGATCCCCGTCTTCATCTCCGAGTTGTCCCCCAAGAAGATCCGAGGCCGGCTCGTCGGCTGCTTCCAATGGTCCGTTACCTGGGGTATTCTCATCATGTTCTACATTTCGTTCGGCTGCTCATACATCAAGGGCCACTCGTCCTTCCGACTGGCGTGGGGCATCCAGCTGATTCCAGGAGCCATGTTGGCGTTCGGAATGATGCTGCTGGACGAATCGCCGCGATGGCTGGCGTCCAAAGACCGCTGGGAAGAGGCCATCCAGATCATCCGCTCCATCAATGCCAACTACGGATCCGAGGAGGACATTCTCATGGAAATCGAAGATCTGCGAGAGGTGGTGCGAATCGACCACGAGTCCAAGTCGGTCACCATCTGGGACCTGTTCCGAAAAGACTCCATCAACCGAACCATGGTCGGAGTGTGGGCCCAGATCTGGCAACAACTGACTGGAATGAACATCATGATGTACTACGTGGTCATCATCTTCAAAATGGCCGGCTACTCGGGCAAAAGTGCCGTCATTGTCTCCGGCTCCATCCAGTACATCATCAACGTGGTCATGACCATCCCGGCGCTGCTTTTCATTGATAAAATCGGACGAAGACCCCTGCTCCTCTGTGGAAGCATGCTCATGGCCACCTGGCTGCTAGCTGTCGGAGGAATGCTAGGAGCCTACGGAATCCAAATGCCCCAAGGTCTACCGGCAGTACCCTCCAAAAACCAGGCAGCGGACCCCTACACCACCATCTACATTCCCGACAACCAGGCGCCGGCCCGAAAGGCCATTATCGCCTGTTGCTATCTGTTTGTCGCCTCTTTTGCACCCACCTGGGGCCCCGGCATCTGGCTCTACTGCTCCGAGATCTTCCCCAACAAACAACGAGCGCTGGCCAACTCGCTGACCGCCGGCGCCAACTGGGGCTTCAACTTTGCCCTGGCCCTGTTTGTGCCCACCGCCTTCAAGAACATCAACTGGAAGGTGTACATCATCTTCGGTGTCTTCTGCATCGTCATGTCCATCCACGTCTTCCTGCTCTTCCCCGAAACCAAGGGCAAGAGTCTGGAGGTGATTGACCAGATGTGGGACGCCCGCGTGCCCGCTTGGAAAACCGCCTCCTGGGTCCCCGACCACATGCCTTCTCATTACGCAGGGGACCAGGAGGAAAAGCCCACCGACGAACTGGCCGAGGCGCCGTTTCACGAGGAGAATGCCCCGGTGAACACCGAGACCCCTCCTCATGAGGATGAGCCCACTTTTGCGGAGACCGAGCCCAAGACCCAGTATCCTGGAACTGAGCATGTCTAACAACTGCATATTTAATGACTAACGATTGTTTTGATGGTGCAGCGCAGTACAATGTACTTCCCTTGTTGCTGACTGTGATTGTACTGTAGCAGACAAGTTGTAACAGACTGTAGTTGTACAGTAGCTGTATTCAAGTCGCACGCACTTGTAGCAGCTGTAGTCGTAGTGGTAGTCGTAGTTGTGACAGAATTCAAGTCGTAGCTAATGCGAAACAGCCCTGTTCAATAGCCTGGTCGGACAATTGGAAAAAACCGGCAAATACTACAACATCTCCCCCATACTCGTCGTATCCCCTCTCTTATACTGTACTTTATCATCACTTCAAGGTGGAGTAGTTGGGTGTCAACCGAGGCATTGTGTGATGGAGACGACTTGATTGAAGGACATCAATTCACATACAGCTCTCGAATGGTACTTGTTTGAAGAAAATAGGACAGTATCGGGTACTCTGTGAGCACTAGAACAGATCTGAAGAGTAGTCAAGTACTTTAGTTTAAAATAGTTAACAATTAGAAGAACAAAAAAGGGTGCTGGGGGTGCCATTTAGAGGTTCCGAAAAAGGTGCTGTTTTGAAATATATACCATTTTACTCTATGGATACATATTCTTAACAAAAATCGATTCATTAAAAACACTCACAGTAGTAATATTTCGAAATATCCACGTTATCCCGATTCTCTCCCAAGTAACGTTTGTTGGTGATTTAGTGATACAATCCACCGTCAGCAATAGTCACACCAAACGTTGCAACCACGTCCATAACCGCATCATAACCGCATCATCGTCTTCTCCAAGTATATTTCTCCACTATTAGATAATCCAAACGGTTTCATTGGATGACATTTGTAAGTCACTGATGATTTAGTGCAGGATTCGTCTTGGTTCGAATGTATAAATGACGGTATCAACAAGCCGGGAATCTCCAACGGCAAAGACCTTTCCTGACGCGCGTCTGAAGACTCTTCCGGAGCGCCAGGGGGAACTCAGCAGCGGACAGACCAATTAGACCGAGTTCACATGGCAGTGAACAGTTATTTCAGCACTCAAAAGACTACAGAATGTTCCAGAGACGACTGGTTCCCTACCAACAATGAAATCGATCCAGATCATTGATGCATTCAGCCTATCAATCACATAACTTTTAAAATATATACAAATGGTGTATCGCACACCAGCATCGGGACAGATCTGAAGCTGTCTAGTCAAACCAGTGGATACGCTCGATACGCTCGATACGCTCGGTACGCTCAATACGCCTCGCCCGCATCCTTCGTCGCCCCTGAAGGCGCTAAACGCTCTCCACCTTGACAATGCCCCCACTCATCTCCTCGTCCATATCAGCCGACGCCTGCTTGAGCAAACTCTCGACATTATCGTTGTCGCTGTTGGCCGGCAAACACAAGCTCTTCAGCTTGTCGCCCTCCTTCAGCTCCAACCACATTTCCGGATGAGCCTTCTCCGCCCACTGCTCCACCTCCAGCTTGCGCTGCTCGGTAAACGTGTAGTTGTACACTGCGGCAATGATTTTCGCGGTAGGCTTCAGACCACTGTCAATCTCCATGTTCTTGGTGATCTCGAGAGCTCGGCGGTAGTTGCCGGTTCGACAGTTGTTGATCAAATACTGCTCGTAGTTCTCCAAGGTGGGAAGCAGACCAAACTCAGGAATACCCTGCCAAGTTCGCTCAGTGTAGTGAATGTTGTCTTTGAAGTAGCTCAGAAGAACATCCACCGAACGGTTGTTAGCGCCAATGGAAGGAGGAAGCTGCTGCAACTGAGCCCAACAGTCCTGAACTCGATTCAGATCCTCCACAGACACATATGCCGCCATCATTTCGTTCAACACATCTCGGTTGACATCAAACGACGTTTCCAGAGCAACCACCTCGTGCAAACGTTTGATTCCCCGCTTGTACTTGGTCTTGGCAAACTCGTGGAACAGGAAAGCCACCATTTCCGATGTGGCTGCCGGCTGGCCGTGCAGATCATGGTTCTTTCGAATTTGCTGGAACGTCAGAAGTGCGTAATCCTGCCGTTTCACGTCCTGGGCAAAAAACTTGATCGCCTTGTAGTAGTCGGCAAAGGGAACCACATAGAACTTGTGCAGCAGCCCGTACATCTCCCACGCCAGATCTGCTCGCTCAGACTCACAGCTGTAAATGTAATCGTGGATGACCTGGTAGGTGTGAGGGCGGATCTGGGGGTCCTGCTTGGTTACCTTGTCTGCGGTGTTGCCGTACTGTCGGTTCATGAACGTGTAGAAATTGGCGGTGTCACTGTGCCGCTGAAGCACATTCTGGGCAATGGCGGTTTCGGCAGAGTAGGGGATTCGACCCTGGGCACAAATGGGCTCGATTCGCTGCACCAGCTGCAGAATATCGGCCACAGAAGTGTCGTTCAAGCCCGCATACTGAATCAGCAACTCCGTCATGGCCTCCATGTGAAGCCGTTTGTTTTCCCATTGAGCGCCCTGTTCGAACGACTCGTAGAAGATGGACAGTGCTTCTAGAGTGTCGTGGTTCTTGAGCGCCTTGTCCATTTCGATGGCAAAGATGGACGTATCTTTTTCAATGTCCAGTTCGGCTTCAAACAGGTGGACCACGTCGGGTTTGATGGATTTGGACGATCGGTACGCGTCAAAGTAGGTCTCGGCATCTGGTTCGAACCCCACCTTTTGCATTTCCGCCAGCAGAGCTCTGACCTGCAGAAGATCGTTTCGGCCCGCCAGATCGGCCTTGAAGACGGCGTATCGAATCAAAATGTCCCACGTGGCCTTGGTTCGATGGGGAAGGGCTTCCAGACGAGAAATGAAAGCCTTGACGTCAGTTTTGGAGCCGTGCAGGTCCATGGCAACCGAAGACCAGAAACCCCAGCAGTTCTGAGGGTCTTCCTGGCCGGGGGAAAGATTACCGACCCTTGATACGACGTTTCGGAGCACACTCTGGCCCAGATCCTCACGTCCTTCGTTCACACACGTGTTCAGAATCATGGCAACAACGCTGTCAGAGGGAGTAAAGTCCTTGGAATCTAGAATGTGGTTCTCCACCAGCGAGAGAAAAAACTCGGACCCTTCGTTCTCCTTGTAGTAGAGCTGTTCAAGGGTGGCTGAGAGAGCATTTCGCAGCTCGTCCGACGAGGAGACATGGTTGTCGGTCTTGAGCTGGAGCACTCGGGCGACATTGCCGAGAGTCAGATGAGGGTCGACGGAGATCAACTCCAGCAGCTGCTTCACAAAACCCGCGTCCACGTCGTCATGGGTTTTGATCTGGGCCTCGAGCAGCTTCCAAAAGTTGTCGAGCCTGTCCTGGAACAGAAAATACTTGCCCAGCAGCAAAATGTTGTCACGTGAGTCCCGATTCGTCTCGGCAGCCTGCTCGGCCTGGTGGTACACCGCCAGAACAAATGGTAGGTCCTGCACGTCTTCTGGGTTGTTGCCGGCCACGGCGCCAAACAGCGTCTTTGTGTCGCCCGCAGACAGGACCCGTTCGTTTTCCCGGAACAGCTCGTAGTAGGCGCTTTTTACCACGGGGATCACGGAGATGGGAAACACCTGTCCGGGGGACACAGAGATGAGTTCCATCAATTGATCCCGCACCACTTTTCGGTCCACGGGCGCACCATTGAATGGCACGAGACTCTCCTTGAGACTTCGCTCGGCCGTATCCAATCCGTAGTCGTTTCTGAGAGCTCTGGAGGACGAAAAGTTTCGCCTGTAGGGCGCCGGGTTTGATCTGGGTCGAACCGAGGCCAGAATCGGAGCGTGCGACACCACGTGGGAGGCACGTGACGTGGCAAAGACGCGCGAGATGGCCACCTGGCGCGCCGATCGAAGTAGAGCGTTTTTTGGCATGTAGGGGGGCGTAAAGATCGAGACAGTTGGTAGCAGATATCTACATGCACGTACTTACATTTAGACTCTGGATTGGTTGGGAGAATGTAAAGTAATAATGTTAGTAAATGTAGTTACTTTAGTTAGATATTACTTAAGGAATTGGAGACGATAATAGAGAGGCAAGGAATGGGGGAAGTGGATGAGAAGAGTTTGGAATTTTTCTATTATACGTAGGTAGTATACAGTAAAAGGTGTTTTTGATTCTTTTAACCACTTTCAATGGGTTAAATGGTGGATCTTGGGTGATGTCTAGCTTAGTCAGAGTTAAAGGCGAGAGTTCGATTCTCTTCGGAGTAGTAGAACAAAGATCACAATGATCGAGTTCTTGGACTCATATGATGTTTTTTTGAGGGCAGAAATGATGACTCCGTCACTGAAATGAGAAGTTACAAAACAACTACCCTTTGTAGAATCAATATTTGGCACCGATGGACCTTTCCAAGTATCACTGCTACAAGTATGCACTTGAAACAATTCCTGGTCACGTGACGGTGACAATGTGGTAAGAATATATTATTTGTACGAGTTGAGCGTGTTTTGAGCGACTCTTTTCTGGTCCAAATCTCCTTTCTTGTATCTCCTAGTTATGCCTATTGATGAATGAATGTGCATATTGGCGATTTCAAGAGGCTCAAAAAGATGTCAAAAGACGACAAAAAGTCGATTGGAGTTGATGTAGGCACCTTTGCGGCCTTTTTAATCACATTTGTCATGTTATTCACCTCTCATATCTTCAACAATGAGAATACAGCACTTTTACCCGTCTGTCTCAACCCTTCAACTATGATCAACCGCTGAAGAGAGATATAGCAGTAACCAGAGACAAGACAGTCAATGAATTTGGAGCGGAAAATCACAACTCGGCAGTTTCCTCTTTTCAGCCTTCTGAAATGGACAGAAAACACTTGACAACAGTTTGAGTCGTTGAGACGAGACGAGTGTGGATCTTAGTTCACCAGACGAAGTAGGGGTATCACAGAAGAAGTAGGGGGATATCACCAGAAGCATCTGTATCACCAGAAGATTTTATATCACCAGAAGATTCTGTATCACCAGAAGTATCTGTATCACAAGAAGATTCTGTATCACCAGAAGTATCTGTATCACTCGAACATCCGATCTTGTTGAATTACTTGACATTAAGCGAGAATAGTTGGACATCTAGTTAAGCCTGATTGGATAATACATTTCCTACATTTTGACGGAAAATTGTAAAATATTGGAGATGGAATGTGGCACGGCAGTTTTAAAACCCCCCGAACGAGTCCCCTCTCTCTATACTCTCGCCGATGAGTATTTATTGGACTCCATATTGCTCTACTTGTACTATCACACACCAGTTATGTGAATCAAAGAGACCCGGTTAATTTCCAGTTCATATCGACGGTGAAAGAGAAGATTCTAGACACGCCAATGAACTACTTGTAGTATGGAGACAGTCTAGAGTCGCCTGGTAACCCTCCGTCGAACAAAACATCTGTATATGACTCAAATTGCTCCATATTCTCTGATATCTCTCCATTTTTGTATATCAAATCAAACACACATCTTCAAGAAAGCGTCTAGTCAGGTGACAGATACGAATCTATCGACAAACTTGTGGTTCTGATATCTTTGGGAGTCCACCTCGTCTCGTCGAGATACTACTGATAAAATACATTAAATACACAATGACCATGACGACGGCCCGAGGTGGACAAGGATTCAGCCAATGAGCTGTGGCTGGTCATAACGGGCAGAGTAGATTAGTCCCATGAGCGACGATCCATTACTCACCCATAAACTCCACTAGTTGAAGAGTCTCGACCAAAATCCTCTCACGTCACCCTCCCGGGGAAAACCAGGGCTGGGGACCACCATTCTCCGGACAAACTTCTCGTTGCTCTTGTTGTACGGAGGATACCGTTTCTTCTGCAGCATTTCGACCCATCCGGGTTGTCTGAGGACCGTCTGAGAATGGCTGAACAAATCGAAAGTGTGCTTGCCATGGTATCCTCCATTTCCACTGTCTCCGACACCTCCAAAGGGCGCCTGTACGCATCCCACGTGGATCAGAGTGTCGTTGATCACGAGACCTCCAGACGACACTCGATCTCGGATGTAATCAATCTCAGAATTGTTATCTGAAAAGATGTACTCTGCCAGGGGGGTGGGGTGGTGCTCAAGCACAAAGTTGCAGGCAGCCTCGGTGCTCATGGCCTTGACAATGGGGAGAAGAGGACCAAACAGTTCTCCCTGCATCAGAGAATCGTTGGCATCCACTCCGTCGACAATCGTAGGAGCAATGAACCGGGTGGCCGAGTTGAAAGTGCCTCCAGCAACGACCTTACCTCGGGTGGAATTGAGCAGGCCCGTCAAACGCTCGTAATGGAGAGGGGTGGCGATATGGGCCATCTCGGACTCGGCAGAGTTGTTAGGGTAGAACTTGTCCAGCACCTTTTGACAGGCAGCCACAAATTTGTCGTGGACCTCGGGACACACCAGAACGTAGTCTGGAGCCACGCAGGTTTGTCCTCCGTTGACGAATTTGCCCCAGATGATTCGGCGGGCGGCCATTTCCAGGTTGGAGCAGTGTTTGGTGACGAAAACAGGCGACTTTCCTCCGAGTTCGAGCTCCACAGGTGTCAAGTACTTGTTGGCAGCCTCACAGATGATTCGGCCCACTTTGCCGTTTCCGGTGTACATGATCTTGTCCCATCTGTGTTTGAGGATCTCGGTGGTTTCGGGGACTCCTCCGAAGAAGCATTGAAAGAGCTGGGGGTCCAGGGCAGCTGTCATAATGTCGCCAATCACCTTTGACGCGTTGGGTGACATTTCTGACATTTTCAGCGCCACGGTGTTGCCTGCGGCAATGGCGCCCAGAACAGGCGACACGGCCAGAATCAGTGGGTAGTTCCAGGGCGTGATGACAAGCACGGAGCCCAGGGGCCGTTTCCGGATCTTTGGCGACGAGTTCCAGTACGCCATGCTGGTTCCCTTGACTTTTTCGTCCTTGACCCATTTCGGCAGGTTTTTGACCACGTAGTTGAATTCGCCCATCTGGACCGAGAACTCGGCCGCCATGGTTTCGAAGTCAGGTCGTTTCAGGTCCGCCTTGATGGCGTCGCGGATCTTGTTTTCGTTATCGCGGATCGCATACGCCAGGTTTCGGATCTGGTCGAGTCGGTAGTCCAGATCCAGAGTTTTGCCCGATCGGAAGGTCTTTTTGAGACGCGAAATGTCCGACTCGATCTCCTCCAACGGCGTCTTGCCGCAGATGCTCTCCCAGTCGAATGACGTGTTGACAGAAGCGGTCCCTCCTGGGGAGGCGGTCTCCTTGGGCAGTGACGTGGTGGGGGTCACGTTTGTCGTGGGGGTCTCTGTGGCAGTGGTAGTCATTCTTCGCGAGTGAGGAAGAAGGCGTGGAAGTCGTCTGAGGAAACCCGGTGATCAATATATATTATATATATATATAAACCGGCCGCAAATCGTCGTTTGATAATCGGCGCTTTGTTGCCACTTGGATTAGCTTTTTGCTGCACTGCATTCAGTGGGGGGAGAGCGGACAAGTGTCAATGTTGCGGGAATGTGGAATTTTTTAAAAATACAGAAAAATGGTAAATAAAATCTCTAAGAAGCTAAATATTTATGGTGAATTTCTCCGATTTGGGCAAAATGCTCAAACAGCTGTAAGAAGGACCTCTCTATGCCTCAACCTCCTGCAAGGAACGGCCGATTGCACAAACCTTTTTTTTGTCAAGTAAATTAGCCGAACAACGACGTGAAATTTAAATTGACCGGTGGCCGAAAGCAGACGAAAAGAAAGAAAGAAGAACCAAACAAGAGATGATCAGATGATGAAAGAGGCGATGAAAGAGGAGATGAGAGAGAGGACAAATGTTGACACTTGTTGGAGATGCGAATAACAATTGGAGACGCGAATTACGTCTCTGGAAGAGTGTTCACTCACAAGTATGTACAGTATGTACAGTATATACTCAGATTTTCACATGCTGTTGTACAATTTTAGTACAGTAGCGATACTGTAGCCAACCTGGAGCCGACTAAAACATCGTACCAATACTGGACTTGAAGCCGCAATCAGATTTGCTACGTGGTACAACCACAATACGCCACCGACCCCACGCCAAGCGCCAGCCGTGCGTTATCTGCTGTATCTGTAGCCTTGGTGCGGATGAATCAAACAAGAAAAGAACAAAAAAAACAAAAAACATTTCAAACTCTGAGGTAAAGCAACTGAGGCAGGAACTCGGCGAAGAGGTCTCCAAATTGCCCAAAAGTCCACATTTGGGCATAAAAGTGGTATTAATCAAATCTGGGCTGTCCGGCGAATCAGATGCGCTTTTCAGATTTCTTTAGAGATGCTCCACACGTGATATACAAACAGTCTCCAGAGTCCTCAAACGCTCCATCTCCTCATCCACATCCCAAAAGCAGGCTCTATCCTTAACTGCGATTTGCACAACGGCTGCGGCTCTTAACACCGATGTTTCAACGTTTCACCGACGTTCAAGGCAGGGTAACGACGACGAGTTATTTGGACTGATCTACGTGGAATATGCACTCCGAGTGGCTGTACTCTGGTGGACGGACTTATCTACGTACAGTTTGTACTGTACAGAATGTACTCGCGTATGTACTATACTCTGGACTCGTTGGTTCAGTTGATGTCAAGTAAACTCAGCTAATTCAAGTAATTCAACTAGTTCAGCAACGATACAAGACTGGACACAATACAGACAATGTGCTGTGACGTCAAAGTTGCGGCATAAAAAAAATTCTCACTAAAAAAATCCCCAAACATCCAGACCAGCTTTTTGTAGCGTTCTGTCTAGGGATTCTTTTTTTATTAGTGACAAATAAAGGAAATAAAGTTCGGAGGTTTTGGTAGTAGGAGGGGCAGAAATCGGGTCATAATTGTCTGATCATTTGTCAGTCCATTGAATTCAGTCCAACCAAGGTCAAGGTCAACTTTGACGACTTTATCTTCAATATTGCGCATTCTAGAGCGTTTTGATGTGGATGTTTTTTTGGAAGGTTTTTTTGGAAGGTTTTACGTTATTTTTGACGTTATTTTTGACATTATATCGTACAAGTAGTATGTATGTATTGTGCGTGGTGATAATTTGTACAATACATACATACTACGATACACTCGTACATCCACTCACTCCACTCCCCATGACATACTCCTTCTCCAAAGGATTTCGTCACGTGATTCCCTACTATTACACACACTCAATCCCGAGCAAAGGCCGGTGGTTTGGAAAAACCGTACTTGACGTTCTCTCCACCGAGTTCTCCTCCGTATACCCCTCGGACCATCTGAGACAAACAATCGATGCAGGAAACATCAAGTTGATTCGCAGAGACAAGCTGAGCGAGCCCGCAACAGAATACACAGATTGGGAGTCTTTGTCGACCCACGTGTTCAAAAACGGCTCGATTCTGGAGAGTCGAGTGCATAGACATGAACCGGCAGTTCCAACAAGGGACGAGAAGCCCATCAGAATCGTGTTTGAAAACGATGCGCTTGTGGTGGTCGACAAACCAGGAGGAATTCCGGTTCATCCGACCGGAAAGTATTTGTTCAACTCGGTCAAGGAGATTTTGAAACATGAAACGGGATTGGAGGAATTATATCCGGCCCACAGACTCGACAAAAACACCACCGGAGTGCTGGTATTTGCAAAAACAAGTGAATCGGTCAACCACGTGACCCAGCAGATTATGAGCCGCTCGGCCAAAAAGGAGTATCTGGCTCGAGTCAAGGGCAGGTTTCCCCCCGGGCGAGTAGAGACTCACCACCCGGTGGTGGAAAACACCATCAAACGAAATGTACAGCCAAAAGACGCCCATACGGCTTTTGAGCGAGTCGCATACGACGAGCACCGTGACCTCAGCATCGTCCGATGTCTTCCTTCTACTGGTAGAAATCATCAAATTCGGCAGCATTTGTTACATCTTGGATATCCTATCGAGAACGATAGGGAGTACAATCCGGAGTTGGCGGGTGTCAAGAGGAGGAAGAAGGTTGAAGAGGGGGTTTGTGACCAATGTGGGTTACCTATTTATCAGGATTACCACGATGAGTTGTATTTGCATGCCCAAAAGTACACGTTGGAGGAAGGTGTTTTTGAGACTGAGGTGCCCGAGTGGGCTGAGTTGAAAGACTCCAAAGGGACCGAGTGGTGAAGAGTGGTTGAATGATGAGGATATACGGTGTGTGTCAATTCAACTTGGTGATTTGAGCTCTGCAAGACAATCTGAAAGACCATCTCAAAGACATTCTGAAAGACAATTGTGGAGTTGTAAGTATCAACAAAAGGAAAAAAATACAGGAGATAATGATAAATGGAGGGTTTTTTCTCGGAGAAATCACAGTTACGTGACCAAAACGATATCCACAGCGCTCCGATTTTGATGTTTTTCCGGCCCTTCATGTCTATTGCGGCTTTGAGCGGGTTTCCAAAGGGTTCATAAGTTCACTGGGCTCATTGAGGGTCTAGAATGAGTGTCAGTCGAGTTCCAGGTGTTTAACAATCACTTATTCAGATACGATTTGAATCCATGAGTGGGTCGCCTCTGAACTAGCGTGTACCCAAAAACATACAGAAAACGACTCAATTGCGGGATTTTGGGCTCAATTGCGGGATTTTGGGCTCAATTGCGGGCTTATGGGCTCAATTGCGGACGACGGACTCAATCTAGATGTTTGGACTCAATTTCGACGTTTGGACTCAAAGATTGACCCGTCCCGTAGTCGTCTCTGTCTGATGTAGAACACTTTTCAGATCAAGACGACACTATAAGAACATTGGAAGGGATGTTGGGTTAAATCGGGGGAGAGAATATCACAGAAGAAGTTCGGCTCTGCAATATGGGTTTTGAGCAGCGTGGACTGATACTGGAAGTGGAGTTGGTCGTATGAGCTTAGGTGGTGGAAATATAGTGCGTCTAACAGAAGCTGAGAGGGAGATATGGAGACGATATAGGTACCAGTGCGATAAGTTCATGTGATAAAGCCATTTTGTATATTTAATACTGCCCCAAATCTTTCGATGACAAGAAAGGTAGTCTTTTTTTTAATCCGCTCTGGTCTCAACTAACTCAACAAATGTCCCAACTGAGTTAGTTAGATTGTAGAAAGTACCGGGAAGGTTCCCAAGTAAACCACTCAACTATACCTTTAAGAAGTCGCAACGCGAAATATGAATTAAAAAAGTAATTATTATTATTTGCAAACAAAAAAGTGAGAGATTTCTACCCAGCTCAGAATTTTGTGTGATACGAACACAACCAAGTACATCCGTAGATTATTTCTAATTCCCAGAAGGCCCCACATGGCATGGTTTTAGCCGTCTCAACAGTTGTGTCGTAGCAGGTGCTTTCAGCCCCCATTCAACAGCTTCCGGGATACGACCCTGAGACAGGACCATAGAGCAGGCCCAAGGTTGGGTGTTTCACCCCTGGTTGCGACCCATCTGGGAAACTGAGCGCGTAAGTATTTGCTTATTCACCCCTCATAGCTCCGTCCCGTAGATTCATGAAGGAGGTGCGCCGATGGCAACTCGGCAGCTCGAGAGTCCTCAAGCCAACATGATAGGAGTCAGGTAGGAGTCTCGAGTTGGCCAGCTCCTGCAAGACAACTACTGCTTCGTCCTTTGCGCTCTGCAGAATCAGCATCTCCCAGAGTGGTCGAATCCTTAGCGTAAGCTCAGAGATTGCTTTGACGTTGCCAAAGTGGATGGCAAGGGGGTTTATATATTTTCAGGAGAACTCATATACAACCATCCCCACCCATGCGGCTCGGAATATCAAACCCAATTTTTAATATTTCAAAAAAAACACATGAACTCATGAACTCAGGATATCGCCAATGTCTATCGTCATCTGTCCCCCGTCGCCGTCGTGGCCGGCTGAATATGAAACATTGAGAGCCAAAATCGCGTCTGTGGCGCCGACCAACGCACAAATCGACCACATCGGGTCCACGTCGGTATCCAATCTGCCCGCCAAAAATATCATTGACATCCAAATGAGTGTGGACAAGTTGGAACAGGTGGACATTGAGGCGTTGCGAACAATAGGATACGTTCAGAGTAGCGGGGTAAAAGTGGACCATTGTCCTCCGGGCCAGAAATTAGCCGAAAAAGAGCTGCAAAAGCTGTTTTTCAAGCAGCAGATTGATGGGGGACGGCCGTCACACTTGCACGTGAGAGAATTCGGGAGATTCAACCAGAAATACCCGCTTTTGTGTCGAGACTATCTGCGGACCCATCCTCATGCCGCCGCGGCGTATGCCGAGATCAAAATTCAGCTGGCCAAGCGATTTGCCGACGATGTCGACAGTTACTACGACGTGAAGGATCCCGTGTTTGATTTGATCATGGAGGGGGCCAAGGAGTGGGAACTGCGACAGAAACAAACTGGAACCTCGACGTAGGAGAGGTTTCGTTTGTTACTAGATTATCTGACTTTGACATGTTCGGCAAAAGTGTCGCAATCGCTTATCATATTCGCCTGTTGCACCCGACAAGCGATCTGCCATCACCAATCTTACTCGGGCTTTAGTCCTGTTTGGACACCAGAGCTAATATCAACTTCAAGCACGCAGTGGAGTTTCCGAGATATAACGGACGACGTTCGCTCGAAAGATAGGACGAAGCGACCAGCTACAGAGGTCCGATGATTCAGCTGCAGGGCGATATAGGATGAAGAGATACTGTAGACGTCTCTGTAGTACAGTACTAGAATGTGAAAGTGTGCGCGTACACGAACGAAACACTTGGAGGAATGGATAGCCCAAGACACATCCAACAGCGTCGTTACGACTCGCTCTCGGATTACTTTCATTACAACAATCAATTAATATACACAACTATCTTCTCTGAGTCTTGCTCTTGAACAAGGTCTTGAACCCGTTGCACAGCTTCATGACATCAGGGTACTTTTCTCCACCCAACTGGTAGCCTCCAGGAATCACCTTGACGGGCCAGTCAAGCATGGGACTCTTCTGGTCCGTCTTAACCAGCAAATGGAAGTAGCCAGCCTTTTTGGACGACAGCACAAACCGGTACACGGCTCGTTTCGAACCACCTCGTAGATACGAGTCCATACTCTGCTCCGTCTCGGCAATGGAGTCGGCCGAGTACTTGTCCGAATGGCACAGCTCGTCTACCTTTCGAGCCATGGACTTGACATGCATGGCGATGAGCTCATCGAGATCGGAGTACTTGGAGGTGCCGACCATGAGAGTCTTTCCAAGCGCATACTCGTTTTCCTTGCCGAGCTCCACGACGTCAATGTGCTGGTAAATGCCATCACCGACCTTCCACGTGACGGCAATGTGATCTGTGCCACGTGACGAGGGTCTGATGACAAGCTCTCCACGGGGAAGTGTAGAGAGGAACTTTTCGGCATCGGAGCCAGAGAAGAGCTTGAACAGAGGATGCTTGATGACTCGAGTCTTTCGCTGCTCCACCTCACGACGCACCTCCTGGGCGGACTTGTCGGCGGCCTCCGCTTCAAAGTCCCATTGATCTCGCGGTCTCTTCACCTGACGGGCTCGTTTTTGCGCGTCAGAAATGTCTCGGTGGAGACACGACAACTCTGCGGAGAAATTCGAGTATGACACCTCCATGACGACCGCTCGAATCGTCTGTTGATGGTGAAACAGCGCCGACGGATGCACTCCTCGCTGGTCGGTGATCCGGTCCTGGGTCACGTTGCCCTGAATTCCGCACGAAAGACGCACCGCAAGGTATCTGTCGGAGATTCTTCTAATCTGCACCGCCACGACGGAACCGGGATGCAGCGATTTTTCCGTCTCTCCGGTGAGCATAGTGAAGACCTCAAGGTCGGTCAGCACGTGTAACGGCTCCCGCAGCTCCTCGTAGTGGTTGATGAGCTCTCTTCGGATCATCTCCAGAGTGTACCGCTTCTTCTTGCCGAGTTTCTGCTCGAGTTCCTCGGCGTAGCCCTCCAGAATGAGCTCGTTGAGCTTCTCGGCGCCCTCCTTCATCAGTTGAGCAATAACTCCTCCCTCGGACTCAAACTCCAGAAGATCTTCCTCGTCGAGCTCAAGGGCATCAGCAGCCATCTTTTTCGCCAGTTCGTAATCCTCAATATGGATTCGAGTGGCGTCCAGAAGTTCCGTCTCCTCGTGACGAACCGATCGCTTGTCGTAAGGAAGACGCAGGAACGAAGCCACGTTCATAAAGACATTCTTTCCACACAGCTTCTCGGTGATGAGATCCAGACGAGTGCCGAGATAGCCACGAGACTGGATTTTGTGAGTCAGACCAGACGCCTTTCGGGGGCCCAAACCAGCAATGTAGGGCAGCATTCGAGCCACGTAAGCGTCTCTAATGGCCTCATTGATGTCGACTCCCACGAGATTGACGTAATCGACAAAAGTCGAGTCCACGGCCTCGTAGAAGCGGTCCTCAGAAATCAACGACTGGAAATCCACCATGGGAATCGCCTTGATTTCCTTGCCCAGCGAAAGATACTCCAGCAGGGGGCTCTGAACATACCGCGCAAGAGCCACACAGTACCGTTCCAGAGGAGGCGAGTCTGCAAACTCCACCAGGGCACCGGCGGAGTTTCTGAACAGGCAGGCAACCTCATCCTGCACCCATCGCACCTCCAGAGGCTCTCCCTCGGCCTCCAGACCCTGCGTTCGAACAACCTCTTCAATCACGCTCTTGAGTCTGTGGGATTGGACTGTCTGGCCCGAGAAGGCGATAAGATCGGGAGTTCGACGCTTGACCATCTCGGACAGCGCGTTGGTGAACTCCTGGGTTTGTGGAGCTCCGAGCTTGGCCCGTTCAGCCACTCGGCCTTCCTCATCGACAAAAACGCCAACCACGGCGTCTCGTCGAAAATCAGCCTGGCCGGCAGAAAGCGCCAACACTCTTGGAACTGTGCCCTTTTCGTAGTTTCGCGGCTTGAAAGGAGCCTGGTTCAACTTTCTGCCAAACATGCGACGCAGCTCAAAGAAGAGTTGCCGCTCACAGTCGTTCCTCAACTCCTCCTTGATAGATCGAGTGACCATGGGAACGAGAGTCTTCATTGCAATTCGAACCACCGCCCGTCGCTGGGTGTTCCATTGACTGGCAATGTCAGACACGCCATCGCTCTGCAGCTTACTCAGCAGAAGATCGATGAACTTGGTTTTGAAATCAGGGTACGACACTCGGACATTCACCAGGCCCTTAGCCTCGGCCTGCAGCATCTGAAGGTACAGTTTGGGCGATTTTCTGAGCTCCTCAAATGACAGATTTCGCGAGTACTTGAACTCGTAAGCTGGGTGTGCTTCGTCAATCTGACTGGAACCCGCCTCGGTTGCATACACGTCAATCTTGGCGAGCTGCGCAAACTGCTGACGCACATACCGCCGCACCCGCGGGTCAAATGCCAGCTCCATGGCAAACATCTGAGTCGCGCTCTCGAGCGCCGATGCGGCGTCACTCAGGACCAGGCTGGAATCGTTCAAATAGTCGGTGGCAAGGTCAGCTGGAGCTCGCGCGTTATCCTCTGTGTAGTTGATACGCGTGGAGGTTTCCAGGTTCTCTGCAAACTCGTCGGAGGAGATACCAAACTGTCTGACCAGACCATACAGCTTGCTGGCTCGAATTCGGTCGTATCTGGCGTACCGAGAATGTCGCTTCGACGACCCGGACTGCAAATCGCCGAGCTCGCCGGAAAACCGAAATTGCACATACTCAATGGCGTCTTGAGTGTCCTGCAACGAGGCAGAGTTGGCGAAATCGTTGATGAATGAATGGTTTCCAGTCTTGGACACTCCCGCTTGGGTTCGCAACCGCTCCAGCTGCTGCTGTTTCTCCACAATGCCGTGGTAATCGAGATCAAGCTGCACAATCATCCACAGGTCGTCCAGAGACAGCAACTCGACGGTTGTGTACTCAATCTCCTTGGTTTCTTCGGTGGTGGATGCCACAGGTGCCTCCAACGTCGGCTCATACTCGTCATCCTCAACCTTGGCCTTGAACTTTTCATGTTTCGAAACATGGGTAAGAAAGTCTCGACGATGATGCCAGATGAACGGAACCTCGAGATTCTCCTTGGCAATGAACTCCAGTACCTTGGAGACCGCAGTCTCGTACTCGGAATCGAGGTGGGGCGGAACATGCTCCTGTTTCATGGTCTTCAAACGGCTAGCCACCCACTCGCACTCCTTGGAAAAGTCCTCGTCCGACAGATCGTACTTGTCGATCGACTGACGCAGAAGCTGGTACCGCTCGGGCTCGTCACGTGCCCGGATGTCATTATCCTCGTCGGTCAGGAGTCGTTCTCTCAGC
Organism: Yarrowia lipolytica; assembly: GCF_001761485.1. NCBI lineage: Eukaryota > Fungi > Ascomycota > Dipodascomycetes > Dipodascales > Yarrowia > Yarrowia lipolytica. Next base: position 210,461 of record NC_090771.1, on the reverse strand, counting down.
TCAGACGGCTCGAACACGTCTCTGAGCTCTGGACCAGCACGTCCCTCGTCCTCGTACTCCTCCTGGGCACGCTCGCGGTCCTCCTCCGCGTCCAGGGCCCATGCGTACTCCTCTCCGTCGCCAAACACTTCGTAGATCTCGTTGAGCTTGTCATCATCGATGCCCACGTCCTTGGAAAGGAACGCGGCCGGAGCGCCAGTGGCACGTGACTCTCGCTGCGACTCACGTCCCCGTGTTGGTGCGTCATCCTCACTGAACTCGTCGTCTTCAATGAAGTCGTCGAACTCGTTGCGCTGTTCGACCGGCGCGGGCTGTTCTTCCTCGTCGGAGAACATGTCGGCGAGTCCCTTCTGGCGGTCGGAGGAGTCGTCATCGCCTGCTCGCTTGAGACGCTTAAAGTGCCGTTCTCGGGGCGCGCCCGTGTTCTCCATGAGGAGGTCCAAATCATCTTCGTCGAGATGGTCGTTCTCGGCGGGCGTGGGGGGTTTGTCGTCGGTGTCTTCGGGGATCACTCGTCGTCGTTTCTTGAGTTTTCGTCTCGGTTTGTCCACTTCTTCTTCCTCTTCGTCGTCGTCCACAATGAAGCCTTGTCGGACCTGGGTTAGTATTATGTTGGAGCAGCTCCAGTAGTGCGCAGTGTCAGGTTAGACAGTCGAGTGCCGAGACTGGATAGAACGGCGAGTATCTCGTCGTCAGCGGGATCTGGCACTGCCAGTAATTCTAAGACGACGATTGACTGAGTCTTGGATCTGTTTACTGTGCTAGGATTGTTCCTGATGGCAACCGCGATTGTTCAGATGAAAACTGTGATTTCTCAGATGAAAACTGTGGTTGGTGATCCGCTGAACTGAACCAACCAGACAGAACATTGCCAGCATCAAATGAGACCCGCGACTCTATGGAGATGAGACCCGCGGCACTACGGAGATGAGCGAAACGAATCTCCAGTCTTTTAATGGAATCGAGATTCGCTTAGTTCATCTCAAATCCACTCGAGATTCGATTCCTCGTCTCTCCAAATCGAGATTCGATTCCTCATCTCTCCAAATCCACTCGAGATTCGCTTCGCTCATCTCGTCATCTCGTCATCTCGTCATCTCGTCATATCGACACTTCACTCACCCTAGCAATCTCCTCCTCATCATCATCATCCTCCTCCTCACTACTATCATCCATCTCTTCATTGTCATTGTCGTTGTCTTCGCCGTTTTCGTGACGATCGTCATCACGGACGTCGATTTCGTCCTCGTCCATCTTGACCTTGACCGAATCAACGTCGCTGGCACTAGCGGGGGACGACATGGTGGGTTGGTGTTGACGTGTTGTGGTGGTGCTGACAACAATATGTTTTTCAGGGTTAGGTCACGTGGAACAGAGGTGGGAATAACGAGCAAAAAAAATAAAAAAAAATTCGTCTGAATAAAAACAATAAAAATAAAAACCCAAAAGAAAACACCACAAAACCATGGTCGATCAAGACGACGGAAAAATAAACAGAAAAAACTATACAGAAAACCAGGAAAATCACGTGATCACAGAAACACACGCCTCCTAATTCTGTCTATTTTCCCCATTTTTATTTACTGGATAGACTCTCCGAGTCGGAGGAAGTTTAAAATTTCCAGTGGGAGTTTTGAACCGAGTTTTCAAATAGAATTAAATAGAATTAAATAGAATTAAATTAAATTAAATTAAATAAATTAAATAAAATTAAATAAAATAAAATAAAATAAATAAATAAATAAAATAAAAAAATAAATTCGTTTTAGAAAACTGGCGAAAAATATAAAAAAATAAAAAAAAAAACAAAGAAAACAACACTTCCAGGTCAGAGACTTGTACGAGTCCATACCGTGTGGAATAATTTGGTTCAAACTACAACTACGATGAAATGAGATAGCCGGTGAAAAAGCGAAGTTCTACCCTGATTTTTTAATCAATTCTAATGACCCTGAGTACGATCCACACCACGACAGTGTCTCAACCTCCAAACGACACTCACACAAGCAGACGAGGCGATTATTGAGCTGGCGAGCTTCTAATCGGATTTGTCTCCATCAATGTACAGCTTCTTCAAGTTTCAGTCCCTCATAGAGCCAGGGCTCGTCAGAAAAGGCACCTGGAGAGAACATCATATACTCCCCAGAGTATCTTCCCCGACTGAGGGATGGTTGACAGTCGTTTGACCTGAGAATCTCTCTACGGAGCCCATCCAGTCGGACTCCAGAAAGCTGTTTGTCTCCGGGCCGAATGCGACAACCCCGGGGCTTAAGAGTTTGTGAGCCGGTATGCCTTCAAGGCCTCAAAAAACAAAACGAATGCGCTCCAGGCATGACCGCTTCATCTACAAGCTCCATGTCGGGTTTTTGGACTCAGTTCAAGGTCTCTTTTGGGGCCTCTTTCTTTGAATAGGCACTCAATGAAACCTTTCGTGATCCTCCTACACCAAAGGATGAGGACCCCACAGAACTCCTCAAAGTGTCTCAATCCGACCAGAGCTGTTATCCCGCGTGTCGAGTCTCCCCAGCAACTAGTCTCGCTATCTGATGTTATTCTTGAACGCACACTATTGGCATCTTTGCCAATTCACCGCCATCCCTGAGTGCTACTGTACAGTACCCGGGTATTCATTTCAACTCCAAGGACAACGTGGAAAAGAACTACGTGAGAATATTATCGAAAGCTGAAAGCTCTTCGTCAGTATGCTCTCTTTGGCCTCAAACGCCACCCCACGGCCTGGATGCTGAACATGTCCTTGTCCAGGACAGTTGGCGTGACCAGTTTATGAAGAACGACTCACGTTGGATCACGTTGGATCACGTTGGATCACGTTGGATCACGTTGAAATGACGTTGGAATCACGTTGGAATGACGTTGGAATCACGGTTGAAACGAACCTGTCTCAAGGCCAACCAGTTTCTAACTAAGAACTACAGAGGTGACAATCCGCTACACATGCTGCAGCTGAGTTGCCGTCTTCACCTGATGGCTCCTAAGTCGAGATTTGCCCGATACAAAGGAATCGCCAATGAAGAAGTACCTCAACTGTCCTAGGCCATTTGCCGGAAGATCGTGTCGCCCATGCCACTAGACGTACTCGTGGTCTGCTCACGCTAAAGGAACACGCCGCCGACGCCGCCGACGACGATTAATGAAATTGTAGCACCACAGCGAGCAAATATATCCAAAAATTGGTGTTTGAGCGATTCTGACTGAACCGTATGAATCGGTGAACGTTTCAATGAACAAAATGAGCACTCATAGGTCAAACTTTCACTAAAGTCTCACCAAAGTCAACTAAAGTCACAAAAGTCTCAACTAGTCTCTCTTAAATCAACTAAAGTCTCAACTAAACCCTTCTGTCAAGAATCCTCCGAAACACATCGGAGAATTGTCAATATCACCTCGTACGTGACCTTCAAAAGATATGAAATTTTCACTCCCATGGCTGACACTAAACCTTAACACACTTAAGGCCGCATATTTCGACAATAAATTCAAGCGGTTTTGGCCTGGGAAAGCAAAAAAATCGACGAAACCGATGTCGAAAACCGACCGCTCGGGTAGGAAAAAACATACTTAAGAAATTCAAAAAAAGTCAACAAGTTGAGGTAGCAATGTCAACTGATTTAGAATGCGTCTTAACTAAATAAATATATTATGTTGAATTGGAAAAATTGGCAAAACATGGCTGTTTTCGATACAAAATACGAGGTATCGTCATATAATATCGTTATTGGAGCCACTAACAACACTCATATATCACTTCCAATCCTCTCAGACCTCTCCCAACCCGATATACATCCCCCCTGGAATATATCATCTCTTCCATCCCCAACTAATTACCTAAGTACATACTTTATTACTGTACAGTACCTGAAAAGTAGGGAAAATATCCCCCAAAACAACTGTTATAGCGCAGTTTCTCGCATTAACAATAAATCGATCAAAATCGACTGACAGTTACATATTCTCTATTCAACCACTTTCACACCCACATATTCTCTCCAATAATTTGTTTGTCATGATCGCATCACAAATTTGAGGTAGACAGACAGGAACGACCGACATACAGAAGATGACTTTTCCGGGACACTGGAGTCCGTTCAAAACTTGACTCACTGTGTACTCCGGGAAAGACAATTTTCACTGGAATAGTAGCCATGCTGACGACGGACCAAGTACAATTATCCATCAAAAACGCTGCTCATGTGTAGCAAGCCAAAACTAATACCCACGGCCCCAGAGAAGCCCAGTCTGCCGACAGTACCACGATTGGCCTACATCTGAGTGCTCAGGTGCGCCTCTTTGAGCACCACGAGAGACTTCCAAAGCTCTGGGGGTGGTCATTCACTAGGACGGGCTGGAGCTGTGGGGAGTAGAGCTGGTGGTACCCGTTCCCAAAAGGAGAAGGGTATCCATTCTGAGGAAGCTGGGGATATCCAATGGAAGACGGGTGAACCGACGGCTTTCCATTCTGAGAAGGCTGGGAGTATCCACTGGAAGAGGGGTGAGGAGATGAGCATCAGAGGAGGCTGAGCACTGTAAGACGAGTGAGGAGATGGGCATCCATACAGAGGAGGCTGAGGGTATCCACTGGAAGGTGAGTGAGGCAGGGGGGATCCATTCTGAGGAGATGGGTAGCCATTGGAAGATGATGGTGAGGGGAACCGGGAGAGAGAGGGTTTGCAGCATTCACTAGTGCACATTGGGGGAACAGAGGGTGCATCTGAAAGTCGGTTCCCATTCGGGCCATAACGAGTCGGAAGAAAACGAGGCAGAGATGGATTTCCGGGGCCCTCACAACCAGAGGGTGCTGATGGTGGTTGATAAAGGGCTTGCAGAGAGTTCCCTGGAGGGTACGGGTTGACTGGCCCCATCGCTTCACTGTCGGAATCCTCCTGTTCGTCATCGATGATGTTCACGTCAGGTTCTGGCTCTTCCTCCGTATCGTCAGAACAACCGGTGTCTCTGAGTCCAAGTCTGGCTAGTCTTGCATCGATGCGCTTCTGCACAGACTTGGAGGGTAGAACGTACTTGTGGTCAGCAAACACAGGACTGCTTCCAAAGCAGTTAGCTATGAAACTTAGCAATAGCTTTCCCCACGATTGGATCATGTAGTTGATCTTGTGCAGGGCGGTGACCTTGGCCCATTGACCACTGATGCTTTGGGTAGCCATGTAGAATTCATCCAGCAGCGTCTTTGCCGACTTCTTGGTAGCGCCAACGATGCTCAGGCCAAGAGGCTGTGTAGAGGACGTGGATATTGCAATCAAGAATAAGACTGTCAACCCCTTCGTTTCTTCCCAGAGCCTGGCAATGTTCCAAGCCTTGTGATGGAAAGGGACGTTGTTAAGGATGAGGATCACCGGTTGTTCCTTGGAGTTGACGGCCCGAGCAAGAGCAACAAACCACTTGGCCAGAGTGGCTGTGTCCATCCGACAGTCGACCTGCTGGTGGTACCTGCAGTTCATCTTTCCAAAGGGTCCAGTCAATTCAGCAGCGCCGTCGTCGGAGAGTGCGAAGCGATGCATGAGCTCAGACATCACCTTCCAAGTCTGCTTCTTGTCGTTATCCATAAACCGGGTTTTCACTTCAGAGGCATCAACTTTATGCTCCAACGAGCTGACCCTCTGTTTGACCCGGTCACGCAGCTTGCGTAACCCATCACGTTTTCTTTCCTCCTTTGGAACGTCGATCCTCAGCCGGCGGTTGTCAATACCCATGGTGCCGAGGTTCAGGCTGTGAACAATGCTCTCCTGCTTGGACAAGTCAGACTCCAGCTTGCCCAAGGTTGCCCGTAGCTTCGGGGAGCCGTGCTTGGAAACGATTGGCAACTGGTGCTGATGGCCAAGGCGTGCTTCCGTGACCACACCTTCGTGTAAATTCTCGCCTGCAAACGGGTTAGGCGGCGTCCACTGCTCCTCTAGCAGAGCATTGGTCTTCTCTCCAAGTACTTCAGCCAGATGTTTCGTCGCAGCGTCGTAGCTGGCCTTGGCTGCTTTAGTTTCGGCAACGAGAGTCTTCCATGTGTCAAGGGTTTCTCTCCACACATCCGTTTTCTAGGGTGAGCCCTTGTGCGCTTCATGCGCCGCACCTCTTTCCTCGTTGATGATATTATAAGTCGCTTTCAGCTGTTCAACTTTGTCTTCCTCTGCCTTGCACTGAAGTCTGGCTCTTCCTTGCGCTTTTCCTTGAGGGAAAATGGAGCTGCGGAAACATCCTTGTTGATGTAAGCTTGGGCTGAAGCACACCAATTGGGAAAGTACTGCTTACCGTACATATGGGGTGTGAAAAGGAAGGACCCGTCCGCATTCACGCAGAACATGAATGTGTAGGTCAACTGCCCTTTCACTGTTCTCAGGCCAACGAAGGGCTGGCAGCTCCACACATGGTTCCCCTTGCCGTCGGACCTGATGTAAAAGTACGTCTGACTTGCATTGAAGATATAGGCTGCCTGGACGTTCTCAATAGCATACCAGAAAGACCCGAGCATAGCGATGACCTCCTCATCAATCACAGAAGACTGCCAGAATCTGGCGTCTTTTTGACTCTTCCAACGCCTCTTTGATCCACTGCCTCAGCTCCATGCCGTACAGCCCCCTGTAGTCTGGCTCGAGATCCTCGAACTTCTTGATCAGGGTCTCGGCCAGTCCTGTAGTTGTTGGGTTGTCGAGTGACCATTTTGAGGACGTCTTTGACAACACGACGACCATAGATGTCCACAAGTTAGGGTACTTTTTCTTGTGGACCCCTCGGTGCCCCTGCATTTTGAGGTTGTAATTCCTCGCCTTGCGCTTGATCTCCTTTCTCGCCGCCTTAATCTTCCCGTTTTGCAATTTCAGAGGAACATCAATCGACTGGGCGAACTCCAGCAACCACTCCCCCACCACTGTGAAATCATAGTGTCCGGCCCCTCGCATGGCCTCCAACTCGCTGAACTTCTCTGCAAGCTTGGCCAGCTTTATGTTCTCAATGGGTCGTCTCTGCGAAAGATTTGGGCGTAACCTCTGCCTGGGCTGTCGTTTCTTTCCTTTCGGTCGGCCCTTGGTTAGTTAGTCGTGTATGACCCGCTTCACCACCGCTCGTGGCACAGGCACAAATGGCACCACAGGAGGATCTGCCAGCTCGGCAAGCTCGTTCTCGTCGTCGGTCTCCTCGTCGTCGGTCTCCCCATCGTCGTCGTCGTCGTCGTCCACCTCCTCATCATGATCCAAGTCTGAGAGGCCGTAGAACGCTTTCCAGTAGTTGTCATCTGCGGTCGGCGGACCTGAACATCGGGTATCACACGTTGTGACCCACCAGAACGGCGGGCTTGTCTGGTCATCGTTTCAACTTTCGCCGGTCTAGGGTGTCATGCAGGTGGTTTGTACAAGGCAGGTAGCTACAGTCTCAATATTACAATATATATTATATATACTGTATATAGAAGTATATTATACTATATATTGCATTCAACGCTGTCGGGGGAAAGGGGATACACCGTGACACGAGAACGAACGACGCCAATAATAAAGGGATACGTCTGAATTAGATACCGTCCCATAAATACCTCTATTCAATGTCCCTGTGAAAACGGCGGCCATTTTTGGCCAAAACCCAACGACTTCTGCGGACTTTTCTCATCCAACTAAAATCTTAACTACAAAAATCAAACTCCAAGTAACCTAACTAAAAAATAACACAGAAGTTCACAAAAAAACTGCTCCAACTCGCCTAATATTGAAAAAATGATCTACAAATGGCTGTCTACTCCTAATGGCGCCATCTATCGCTGAATGTCAACTCTCAGCTTACTCAGAACGCCGAAATATCCAAAAATGATGATGGACAACTCCGACAACACCAATGTCAAAAGTGCTGAAGAAGTGCTGAATAACAATTTCAAATTGCTGCTGATGGACCATTCCCGTTGGCAATGACACATATGATCGTAATCTGTCTTCTATTGTACTAGATCAATATATAAATAATGTGTCCAAGGAAATTCCTGAGTTCCATGGACCCGCCCTTCAGGAATGGAAAACACCACTCCAACTGTTGCTGCCCCAGCCACGTGCCTGTGCACCCGAATCATTGCACACCCCACGTGGCTTTGTGGAGCTGTGAGCTCATGAATGGCAATGAAGTCTCATCAGCAGAGGTCACCAGTCAATAGGCAAAACTGCTCGAACCACCAGTAACACTCCGAGGATGATGCACATGGCAACGAGGTGTGTCAGAGAGGAGTGAGCGAATCACCATTCGGAACATCATAGCTGGCACAAGTAGCACAGCAAACTTGAGAACAACGCCCACCATGGGAAAAGCCACTGTCATTCCGAGCTGGAGTTGATTCTATCGCGATAACCACCGACAAGTAGTGACTTGCCTGGAATCGTCCGAGTAGAACGTGCGTTAAAGAGTAAATGCTGCACTACGTGCCTAGCCTTCACACTCCACGTGCCTCTCTACGTACACTCACTCCCCACGTGACGTGCAATTCAACCTCCTCGTCTCCTCCATACTCCACCCAACCACCACTTGCTCCACCCACCCCGCATGTCGCTCGACATAGACACACACCGCGTCCGGCTTCTGTCCCTCGTACTCGAATTCAAACAGCTTCCACGCGTGTCTAGCCAGCCGCCCGATTCTATCGGGGAAAAATTCGCAGTCGCCAGCGCTGCGGTAGCGCACAATGAGGTTTTGGAAATGCCGTTTGCCAGGGTTGCCAGAATGCTTTTCTCCAGACTCCCGGGCACGTGACTGGCCCTGTTGCAGTTCCGCCATACTTTGTTGCAACTCATGGATCACGTGCAGCTCTCCCCTAGAAACCACCCACATTCTGTTCACGCAACCGGGGTTCATCCACAATCCGTACGCCAGCAGTTTGGTGAGCCGTAGAAAGAACCCACGTGTCGGATAGTGGGCCAGCAGCGGCGCGTACATGTGTGGATCAGCCACCTTCATGTCTGCGTCCGAGGGAGCCGTGGGAGTTACGACATTGTCTTTCTGTTGGGGGCCCATGCTCAGAAAATCGTTCTTTTTGTGCACCAAAAGCCCCTGTTTTTCGAGCGCCTCTTCGAGTAATTCGAGCGGCGTCGTTGGGCGCGCTTTGCGCGACACTGTCACCGTTAAAGGCGCCGGGTCGGCGGTGCTGGGGGCTGTTTGTGACGGGCTCGAGACGCTGAACTGGCACACAGGAAAAGTGACACAGTTTGTGCTCACGGCGTCGCACTGAAAATCAGCGACCACCGGCGTGCTCAGCAGACCGAGCGCTATCACCTGGCATACTGTTAGTCGCCGTACCATGGTTCGGGGAGAAGTTGAGACAATGCCGAGGGTTTTGATGGTGAGTGGTGAGTGAGTGAAGTGTGAATATGGCGGGGAGTTTATTTCGGCGGGAGGCAGAGGGTTTTTTGTGGACAGAAGGACGGTAGAAGGAATGGGATGAGAGTAACTGAATAAGAAAAGACCGGGCAGTTCGCTGCAATTTCAATCAACCAAATAGGACCACTTTTGACAAAGTTGAATCGAGTCGTAAAATCAATGAGAGTATAAGTAATGTGTCAACTAAAGTTCCCAAGTAAAGACAACAAAATGAGCCGAAAATTCCGTGCAATTTGTGATCCCAAAAAAGGTCCCACGAAGAAAAAAAAAACAAGGAATATAGAGAAATACGGGAATATGGCGATCACGTGACTAAATTTCTGTCATTTATCGTTCCTCTGCTCTTATAATTCCCCTTTCAGGGTGAACAGCTTAGTAATCCCAATTCCTGATTACATAATATTGGGTAGATTGAACTTTATTGTTTCCTCTGTAACTTCCGCTCGTCCGACCGAGTGGCCATAACAGGGCAAGCAGTGGTGTAGGTTACGTGCGAGATGGGTTGGAGGTGTTTTTAACGAAATTTAGATGAAAAATAATAATAATAAATAAAAAAATAAAAAAATAAAAAATAAAAAACCAACAATTTGAATTTTGCACACAACATTGTGTGTTGTCGAAATGATGATATCTCTGAGGATATTGTAGATATTCATAACCCAACAATCTCAATGAATTCAGGATTGTTTGTTTATTCATTGTTCAAGAATTCAGCGTTTTCCGATCAATATTCATGCAATATATCACAAGTTGGAAATGATAAACCGATATAAGACCGAAATTCAACATGGTTGGAGTCCATTCCGACGTAATTACTCTGATTTACAATTGATCTGGTCACGTGGAGGTATTGGCAACTTTCTCCGATGACAAATCGTGACTTTGAGCGACTATGGCGTGTGATGGTATTCTATATACGTGGTTGGAACCCCATGTTGACTCAGATACGAGACAGAGATGAGTAATCAAGTGGAAATTCTTATTCATACCGCGACTCTGATCGTAGCTTCAATCTGAGCCTGTTTTAATTCACTCATTGCACCTCCTTCCGACTTTGGTCTCTAGTCCTTGATGAGTCAGCACATGTCAGCCCAAGTCCCACAACTCCGTCACCAGCTGAGTCAGCTCTCTCAAAGGTCCGTCTGAGTTTTGATGGACGTCTTTGGGTCTCAATTGAGCCATTTTCAGACTCTCGGGCCCATCTGGAACGCCCAGAGATGCCTTTTGAGCTACTTTTCCGCATGGCATGTCTCAGACCAAGCGGTAATTGCCTCTATTGGAATTGCGATGGGGAAAAGAGAAGTTTGAGACTAATGGAGTTGACACTAATGATTTGAAAAGCTCGTATTGTGTCTCTATACTCTTGGAATTGTTTTTTTTTGGTTGATTTTGAGTGGTTTTGGAACATACAGATTGGTACCTGTATTGCCACAATAATGGAACTCACATGTACCCATGAAGGGGTCTTCAAATCGGTCAGATACTATCAAAATCAATCCCAAAGTTGTTCAAGATGTTCAGGTGCCGCTGGACCACCCCTCATCAACTTTCGGGGTCTCAAACGGCCTCGAAATGTACACTGTGAGACGTTTCAAAGTTGGTGAGAAAAAAAAAAAAACCTGCAAAAAACACCGGAAAAAAATTCAGGGAAAACAAAAATTGGCCCGCGTCATGTGACCCCGTTGCTCCGCAGAGGGAAACAGCAGCAACATTGACGGATCTTCTTCAGCAACAAACTCAGTCGTCTCGTTTGCTCCTTGTTGCTGCAGGCACGCCATCAAAGAGAGATGAGCAGAAGAGGGTATTTTTAGCAGCAAAAAAAAAAGGGGGAACAAACGAAAAGTCAGACCCTTCAACAATTTGACTGGAAAAAAGGGTCCGTTTTGATTATCTGGCCCACGTGATCAAAAAATGTATTTTTCCGCCCGGATTTCCATCACGTGGCGACTTTTAGGGGACCTGATAATGCGCAAGTGAACTGATTGTCGATCATTTTAGTTAAAGTTGGGTGGAGAAAAGTCAGATAGGAAATTTCATAAATGACAATTAAAAGAATTGAAAATTGAAAATCAGAAATAACAAATTAAAGAAATATTTCTTTAAAAAAGTCAAAAAATAAACAAAACCTGAACAAATTAAAAGTTACGGAATGTTGACTAAAAAAAGGGGGGTTCAGATTTCCAATGAATGAATTTTCCAACCACAGCAAATCCACGAGTAATAGTCACCAATTTTCATCAATTTTCAACAATTTTCAACAATTTTCAACAATATTCAACAATTTTCATTTAAAATATTTTTAATTTAATTATTTTAAATGAATATTAAATAATACAAAAAATACATAACCACACCGGTACACGGCACGGGACTAAAATAGCACCAAAAAACGACGAAGAAAACACACTAAAAAAACCGACCAAAAACCAACACAACTACAACTCGGCCACCCCATCCTCCTCGGCCCGCACTCGGCTCTCCTCAAACCCTCACCCATTTGTTTTGATTTCAATGATACTGACTGGATTTGGGTTTTTATAAAGTTTTGGCATAAACTTCACATTATCTTTCTGATAAAGTTTTGTTAGAGTTCGTACTAAAGTTCGAACAAGGTTTCTGCGCATGGATGGGGCTATGACACTTGGCACGGCAGGCGGGGGCTGTGCCGTAGATAAGACGACCCGAATGGAATAAAAAAATGAGGAAAATATGTGAAAAAAAGGGGGAGATCACGTGGCTGGTAGAATGGAGATATTACTGTCGTTTAACTAATATTTACTACATTTTAACTCGTTGAGTTAGTGTGATTTTTGTCAAATATTTAGAGCCGTTCAGGAGCGTATCAAGATGGTTGATTTTTGGTGATATTCATCAGAAAAACATCTATGAAAGGTCATGTGATATCCGAATGGGTATGAATTTATTCATGTTCCGTTTGCTACATTTTTTCCCAGAGTTTCAATTTTTCTGTATTTTCTATTGATTTAATTTTTTAAGTAACTATTTATTTTCCGCCCATAAATAAATAAAGTCAGGACAGGGGAACCGGGTTGACCGAAAGCGGCTAGTGGAAAATATCTGGCGAAATTTTGCACTACCAAAAGGGACGTTGCACACGTGCGATTCTGTAGGCTTTTTTACTAAAACTTATGGACCTTACTAAACGGTTTATCTGCTGCCAATAAAATACAAATCATGAAAATTGAACATAAAAATAAAATATACAAATAAAATAAAATAAAATAAACAAATCTACATCATGTGTTTGAGATCACGTGACACGTTAAATCTCACATCCCGATTTGTTTTCCATCTATTTGCATTCATTGGTATTGATTCGTTTCCACTTTTATCCGAATTTTGTGATTTTGTAATTTATTTAATAATTTATGTAATAATTTTATTTTGAAATACCTCCGTGTGGCATTCCACGTGCCCAGACGCAGACCTTTGTTATGAACTGTAATACGGGTATTCTTGGCCAGCAGAAGAGTAGTCACAAAACGTCAATCCGGATAGATAGCAAGCAGAAAACGGTCCAGGAGATAGCTGCAAGCCTGGAGAACCGGTTCCCACGTCCTTTTCCTCTCTGTGATCTCGCAAATACCCAAAAATCGGGTTTTTTTGCTTGCTATCCTGCGGCTTGCTATCTTTGAACCTTGTTAAAACTTTGTCGCAGATGGGCGCATGAATGGGATTGTGGTGTAAATTCTGATTATTTAAAAATTAAAAGATTTACAAATTGCGAATATGAATGAATAAAGAAACCTTTGGTACTGAGAAAAAACGCTCAGTAAATAAAAAAATCAAAACCAGCATTCCTTATCCGGCCATTTGTTTAATTACATAATTTTTTCCTTGGCCGTCAAAAATCTCTGTCGGTTCTGGCACTAGTTGCCATCAATTATGGCCCCATACGGACCTCCTAAACGAAAAGTGACCCTACTAAACTTAAGCCCTACTTGGTTTGCTGAGGGGAAATTCGAAAACGGCCAAAGTCAGTGATACCGCCTGAAAAATGCCATTATAAGACATGGAATCAACTCTTTGGACCGAAGTTGTCCCAGATATCTCCCCAAACCGCCCGAATCAACTCGTTTTCGGGTTTCTTTGCGATCCGCCCCACACACTAAACGAACATGCAGCAACCGCATTTGCGTGCATGTATATGCATATGCACGTCCTCAGGTGCATGTTAATGCATGCTTTTGTAGATGGTGCATGAGTGTGCGTCTGCCTGCAGATACTTGCATATATTGATTTCCAGCCCTGTGTCTGGGCTAGAATAAGAGGGTGGAGCTGGAACTTGTCATTTGTACCACACTCGAGTAGTTTTCTTTCGGCAGGCCAAAAGAAGAGACGATTATAGGCCAGAACCAGGTCAAAAAGATACTCCGTTGCGCAACAAGAGTCCCACTCCACCGAAACGCACCACTTACCCCACCATCTCTACCCCGCCAAGTGTCACAAACGATCGTGCGACACACACACTTGGAGAGTGATCTCATCACGACAGAACTTGAGTAACCCACAACACAGTCTGTGTAACCCACAACAGCATCTGTGTAACCCGCGACAGAACCTGTGCAACCCGCAAATCCGCCTCTGTTACCCCACCACATCTTCCCGGTAACCCCACTACTAAACCAGTGTAACCCGCGACAGCAGCTGTGCCACAACACCGTCTAGGTAACTTCACCACGCCGTCCAGGTAACCCCATTACGCCGTCTAGGTACCCCCATCAAACCATCGAGGTAACCACGTCACACACCACCTCCATCCCACCCCACCTCCACCTCCACCTCACCTCACCATGTTCACTCCACAGTCCATCTCACAGAGGTCTAACGGACTACATTTCAAACGCCCCGTCACCTACAAAACTACCATGCTGCATCCGGTGATGTCTGTGTCCTCCAGATCGTCGCAGGAGGAGTCTCTGATGACTGTTGGCGAAAGTGTGTCCAGTCTGTCGATGCAGGAGCAGCAGACGGAAAGCGACACCGATGCTAGCCACTCCGACAACGAGGAAAATGACAATGTCGATAGTGTCTCTAATTTCGACAATCTATCCAACTCGATCCATCTCATTTCTCTTAACGAAGTGGACGAGCTTCTGGAGGACCACCAGAGCACCATCCAGAGCTCGCTGAACCGCGGACTCACCTGTACCAACCTCCCGGACCACTCCATTAAGTCTGGAGTTACCCGATCGACCGTTTCGACAGTCAGACCCACCTCCAAACAACACCATCAGCCTTACAAGTACAGATCGCTTCTTCTTCCATTTGAGCCCTCGCGCGGCTCCCGATCGATGCGTCGAAAGATTGGAGGGTCTCGCGGCTCTTCTTTGGCCTCCGTTCGTCGAATCTTTCGCTCAACACACCATCTCCAGCCCCACAAGGACCTCAACTCTCTGCCCCACGAGATTATGAGCAAGATTGTGTCGCATCTAGACCAGCGCGACGTGACCATGTGTCTGTACGTGAACAAAAACATGTACTCGACTGCGGTTCGACAGCTGTACAAGGAGCCGTTTTTCTCCTCCACCTACCGATTTGCTCAGTTTGTTACCCAGGTATCCCATAACGATGAACTGGCGTCATATGTGCAGAAATTGGACTTGTCGACGATTCGACCGGGGTTCGAAAGCGACGAAGATGACTCGGCCATCTTTGAAAACGAGCCGATCGAAGACGACGCCGTTCTGGCGGGCTGGAGAGACTGGAAACTGAGAGGCGATCCGCTCTACTCGCGCCAGTTCAAGCGACTGACTAAGCACGTCAGCAACTCGAGCTCTTCTCTGTCGTGTTCTCGGACCTCGTCCAACTCCAATTCGTCAACTGAATCCAAGCCAGTCAAAAAACGTCGCTCGGTCACCACCGCCATTCGAGAGTCGCGCATCTGGCTGTCTTTCTACAAGAAAAACAAGCTCTATCAGGCTTCGGAGGAGGTTCTGGAGGCGCTGCGAAAGCAGAATAGTCCGCTGGTGCGCCCCAAAGTGCCCTTTTCCACCGCCCATCCCATTTCGTCTCCGTTTCTGCGACAATACAGCACTTCCAAAGACGTGCCTGTGGGTCATCTGATTCATGTGGTGGCTGCATGTAAGAATCTCACCGACATTGACATTTCGTTTCTGCCGCTCGCCGAAGACTATGCCGTCGCAGGCTCTTCTTCCTACCTGCCCACGGCGTCTTCGGGACTCCTTTTTGTCTCCGATGTGGCCAAACTCTACACCTGGAAGCCTGACGAGATTGTGCCTGTTTCGCCCTCGGATCTGGTGGTGGCCATGCTGCAGCTGCGTGACTTGCAGGTCTTGAAGTTGCGCAAGCTCATGTGGGTCAAGAGAGACAGCGTGGTGCGATTGGTCAACGAGAACAACTCGTTGGTTCACTTGGATCTGACCGATTCCGGCCTGGTCCGAGGAGCGCGGTGGGCCATTGCGGGGAGTGTTGAGGAGTTGCGACAGACCCTTAAATAACAACACGAATGAACAGCATGCTACACGAACGAAGTGAGTGCTGTTTGGTTGTTGGCATGTCGTCAATGTGTCAGCGTTGATTCCCACCTGACTAAGCTTTGTCACCGTCGCATCTAATCCTCTACCACTTCCCATTCCTCAGATTCAGTCCGATCCTGGTGTATTGCATATACATACACCAAATATGCATGCACCTCTCGCACCTGAAAACCGTTTTTATTCACTTCTGCCGTCACCTCTCTCAGGTCACGTTCCCTCCACTTGTAGCTTCAGGATAGCTCCTGGGTCTCTCCGGGGTCTTTTTGTTTGCTATTTTTGCGCTTTTGTTGATTGTTATTGTTGCTCTGTTTGTTGTCAGCATGTTGGATTGGAAGGAAAAACTAGATTGCATTGGTTGAATGGATTATATGGATGAAATGGGACCTGTAGCTGTACTTGGAGATGTACGTATGACAACGAGCCTTATATTTTTACTCTAGTTGTTAGTCTCGTTTTATTAATTACTCCACAAATTGCAATATCTTGTTATTGAAACTGAGATGGGATTAAAATAAAATAAAATATAAAATATAAATATAAAAAAATAAAATATATAAAATATAAAATATAAAAATAAAAATATAAAATATAAATATAAAAATAAAAAATATAATATAAATATAAAATATAAAATATAAATATTAAAATATAAAATATAAAATATAACATATAAAATATAAAAATATAAAAATATAAATATAAAATATAAAATATAAATATAAAAATATAAAATATAAAATATAAAATATAAATTAATATATGAAATATAATATATATATATAAATAAAAAGAGAATGGTGGTAATTTTATTTCAACAATTTTGCCATTTCGGAGCTCATGGATCAACAATCCGTTTTGGAATGGAACGGAATATATTAAAATAATCGTCGGAAAATTCTCTAGAATAATAATTTGAAAATCTGCTGACTTGTCATCCAAATATTCGTATTAAGCCTTTACTGTTTCTATTGCGGTCGATTGTGGTTGACTTGAAGAAGTACGACGCGGGGTTTTATTGAAGATCATAAGTATTATTGATGAGATATAGTTAATTAACAACTTACAACCCACTTCTAGAAGGGTGTGTGCTTGCTCATTCGCCAGAAAAGTGATTCTATATCAGTGGATAAAACTATCTACAGGATGGACATCTCGTCTACGACAGAGCTGATTCCTCTCATCACTATGTGGTGACTTGTTATCATTATGTGAGGAATTAGCCAAGTATTACTCTACCAGGTATTACCTTCAACAGGTTTAAGAGCGTTCATACTCCAAGTCTCGCTCTTCCGGAAAATACAATGACCTTCTGTCAAGCCTGTTGATATCGCTTGATGTCAGAGATCATTGTCGTCACGTTGAGTTGATGGAGAGCCTGAGATGGCTTCTCTCACGAGAAGAGGTGATCTTTCAACAGGGGCCCAGTGGAACTTTTCATTTGGGGTCATCTGGCCTACATATACCCCACTGATTCTGCACCCGATCAATATCTTGGCAACAGTGCGTTTTTTCGTCTTTACTAAACGTATAACTATACGCCGGAGCCGCTCTTGGCAATATCGCCTCAGCTGCTCGAAATCTTGGCAATATCGCATACGCATGCGCAAACAGTTCGTATCAGTGCATGCGGCTCGGAATTGGATAACGGAGACATTCAAACAACAGCAACAACAACAACGCTGGAGAAGAGCGTATAACATGAACATAGAGTGATCATGTGACCATAAGACAGTTGTTTTGGCATGTTGTCGAATTTATAGCTGGCCCCGTACAGTGCGGGCTCGTCAGAGCCCCATCATAGTTGTATCACCAGCGGTGCGGCTCGGAAATGAGATCTGCAGACAACCCAATCCGGTCTATCTGATTTGGCTTATGTAATCGAGTTAGGGGAATTTTATCATGTGACTTGCTTGGTGTATATATTCACAGGTGCATGTACATATAGCGCGTTCTCCATTGTGATGGATCGTATAAATAGGGGTAATTAGACGAAACTCTGATTTGAACAAAGGAGTTTCTAATGTGTGTCCAAGACAGAGTAAGAATAGATGATTCCAGTGGGATTTTTTCCCCAGAGAAGTCTCTCTGTAGTCATATATGTAGGATTACCTAGCTGAGCGTCATTCCCTATGTTCATTTCAACATGATTCTTGTCACCAACCCGTCTCTTGTCATCTACAACCCGTCTCTTGTCACCCATGACAAAAGCGCAGTAATGCCACTATATTGCCGATGTAATCGTCGAAAATGAAAAGTTCAACCCAACATGGTAGTGCAAGTTAGCCAAGTTCATTACAGCTCTGCCGATCTGAGCTGGGAGTGGCTCCAGCCGTAGACTGTATGTAGGAATGAGGTGACTTTGCTTTTTTCCCCCAAAGTGATTCTTTTAGAAATATAAACGTACCTCTCGAATCCTTGAAACTTTCTGAGGTCATTGAAGCTCTTCAAATCACTCGATCTCGCCTCGATAGGTCTCTATGGACACATCAATATTTCCTTTTGAACGCCGTTCTAATCAAACTCTTTGTAACCTTATTTCTTTGTTTACAATGTGAACCGAACCCTTAACCTGATTGACACTATTTTGGGTATGTGATGTATCGGGAGTATGTAGTATGTGTAGGATTGGGGAGTGGATTTGAGATAAGTTTAATGATCATATTCAACAATCTCGTGCCATTCTATACCCCCAGTTTCTACTCAGAACTCCTATTCTACACTCTTGACCTGACACGTGGTTATACAGCTCTCTTAAGGTGCAAGCTTAACTATAAAGTCTGATTTAGTTAAGATAAGTAAACAAAAGAGTGGGAAATTCTAAATAAACAGGGAAAAAAGAAAAGTGCAATTGACAAATAAATACTTTTATAAATTGAAAAAAAAAAAAAAAGGGACGGCACAGGTAAACAACTGGTAAACAACAGGAAAAAAATCCACCACACGGCGGAAGAGATGATCTGAAAAGGAACGGATTGACAGAGGTGACAGTTTATCATCACGTCATAATACTGAAAAAACCGACAGGCGAGGATGAAGAATTTTAGTTGGTTTGGATATTTAGGCATATATATAGTTGGTTTGGATATTTAGCTGGATTATTGATATTTAGTTGGCATTGTAGTAGGAAGCTTACTTGAAAGTATATCATGATGAAGCCATGGGCAAACCAGTCAAAAATAATGTCAGTCTTATTAGTCAGAAGTTTCATTGAACCTATTTTGTATGGTATCGATCATGTTTGTTATACGTCGATATTGTACATTATACTTGAGGTCTAGTAGGCTTGTTTCTTCTACTAGAAAACTTGTGACTCAGTTACTTGGATTTAGTTATGAGGTAACTTGAACAAATTTTTGAATGTCTGAATATCCGTCGGGAATGACAGGATAATGGTGAAATAATAATCTCAAAAAACACATTTTTCCGTCTCAATCAATCATGTCACATGACGTTTCCTTTGTTATACTATAGTGAAACGTGTACTGGAGTGAATCATATATCTCTCATTTACTTAGGTATTATTTGAGATATACCCAGATCACAATTGAACATTGTTCCCAGAATATCTCAAGAGCCGTTATGACCCCGAAAAATTTTCACTTTCTCCAATCCCCTTTTTTTATATATAAGCCCCCTATTTCTCCCCCGATACGACTTCTCTACCTCAACTCCACATTTCCCACTCTCCATTTACTTCGAATTACTCATCACCAAAGATATTGTTATATATAAAATAATAAATAATTAAAATAAAAATAAAAAAACAATTTTTCATGCCAACCTTATGTAATCTGCATCTGCATTTGTCATGTATATTCCTGCAACTCTCCGCCCAACCTGTCCTCCTCATCACCACTTTTTCACCGCCCAAAAATGCTCAAATCAGCAAGCCGCGCGTTTTCCACGTCACGTGCACTGCTAAAAAAGACACCGCAGATGCCTCCGCGACCCAAGGTCGACGAGAACGAGATCCGCGAGTCGTTCATCCGAGGCTCGGGGCCCGGCGGTCAGTGTGTGAGTATGACCGTAGGGGTTGTCAAGTGACATGGTCTGTGGTGCAATTACTAGTCTCATGTCGCTGAAGAACCGAACCAATTTCCGACTTTTCCGATCTCCCTTCCTGTGCCATGTTGTCCGCTCGAAACGTTCGGCCTCTCGCTACATGCTAACCCAGATCAACCGACGATCCACCCGTTGCCAAATCACCCACATTCCAACCGGGCTCGTGGTCTCTTCTCAGAAAACCCGGTCTCTGGAAGAAAACCGAAAAATCGCCCGCCAGATTCTCGCTGACAAACTCGAACAAATGTTTGCTCCTCCTGGCACCTCCCGAAAAGACGTTGTTGGCGCCTTCAAAAAGAACAAGATCGACCGAGCCCAGAAAAAGAAGGACAGAAAGTACAAACAGCTATCGTCAGGGGCTGAAGAGGAGGCGGAATTGGCTAATCAGAAGGCCAAGGAGGCTTTTGAGCAGTTGATGAAGCAATTGGGAAAGTAACGAGCACACGAGTGACGTAGTCACGAGTTGTGCGCCACGTGAATATCATGTGACAGATCGATGCTGAACAATCCCAAGAAACAGTCCCGACTATTGCGGCACGTGAATATCATATGGAGTCCCCTTCTCACAACTCTACCTCCCCCCTGAATGTATATATTGTCTGATTATTCCACAGAACACCCCAAATGCAATTGAAAGTCTGGTCAAAGCCGGAGTAGTGGACTGTCGGTTTCTGTTTTCAAACCACGTGATTTCTTGATCATCTGGAGCGCAGTTCTAGGTCTGACTTGTCTATTGATCTAGTCTGACTGAGATCTGCACAAGATGAAGACTTTTTGAAGGTCTTATTTGGCGTCCCCGGCGACATCAATCTTGACAAACTTGAGACCTTTGATTTGGCCCTTGACTGCCTTCCTGATACTTTTTGAGTAGGTGAGCCGTGTCAAGACCATACTCGTTGTTTCCACCGAGTCTGAACTCCTGATACAGCACCTTGGTACAGCTTCTTGTTGGCAGATATCGTTTTCTTTCCTGCGGGGTTCTGAACAGGGCTTCCCGAAGACCCAGTTGGTCCTGACTGAAGTTGGCTTCAATCTGAACTTGGATTCCGAGATCACAGGGTGTCGGTAGATGGCCTGGTCACTGGTGATAGTCTGTGAAACAGAAGGAGGAGGAATATGAGGCAAGAAGCGGGTTGTAACCCAGATCCCCAGCTGTTCAAACAGATCACGCAAATTCAGGTAGTAGACGTACTGAACTTACTACGGCCCAGTTGTCTGCCGATCCAAACACGACATTCCCGCAATGGAGTAGTCAAGTCTGGATGACCTGGTGATCCGGTGATGTCTGATTCGTGATACCAAGAAGGATTTGGGCAAGCGCCAATACTACCTTCGTTATAACCTGGGCGAGGATGGCGGACTAACCAACATGAACATCAAGAATGTATAGATACTCATCGCAAGAATTTAAATCAATGGGGGTCCCACAGACTTTTCCGAAGGGTCTGCGTGAATTTCAAGGGGTCATTGATCGATACCACCCTTCCGTGCTGGCTTGGAAGGTGTAACAGACTGTTTGGTCACTTTGTCAGAATGATGAAGGGTTCCCAGTGGTGTGACAGACCGTGGGGTTGGTCCTACCCATCTGATTTCAAATCGCCTACTGATTGATTTCCCCGACGTCCAGAAGGACGAGCGATCTGAAGATGAGGACGACGACGATGAAGATGACGACGAGATGAGGACTAAGATGAGGACCACAACCACGAGATGAGTTCAAGAAGGACAAATAAACGGAAAGCTCAGCGGACCACCAAATAAAGACCCCCTTCAGATCCTAAATGTATATCAGTCCGTCGTTTCAACTGTCTATTGATTCAGTCTGAATGAGGCATTTCTGATTCGACGGGGAAAGAACCAATTCTAAATCAAATACCACTTTTGTTCTTTAAATCATCGACGGGGAGTCCAATGATGGCACCAATTCTCCACTAGTGTTTCTCCCCGTAGTTTTATTGACATTCTCCGGAAATATCGTAATTCAGGGTTGATGCGTCTCGCCAGCCACCGTTGACGGAATCGTGAAAGAGAGGAAACATTTTCAGCGGGTAATTGTGTACCATCGGAATATGCGTAGTCAGTTTACTCTGTTCGCTTCTTGTGTTGTCTTTCTGGCCTTTTCTTCAGCCAGTCAGAGTTCGACGATGTTTTGCACTGTTCCAGTGGTGCACTAGGGCAATTGGAAGGTGACGAATATTGAATATATTTCAGCGGTCTCTTGTTCAGACCATTTCATATCCATCAGAGAGCAATTCGTGTCTTAAAAAGTCCCTCTATCTGTTCCACAAGAGCAACTATGGCGGCATTGCATGGGTTGAGAAGGAGAGTGGAATTCGGCGGATAAAGAAGATGAGTGGACTTGGTAACGCCACAGTGATATCAAAAAATACCAAAAGACTAGTAAAAATATTACTATTCTAATGATCACCTTTATGTTTCGCTGGCGTCAGAATTCATCGAGTTGAGTCCATAGATTCTCAAAAACATCATAAATGTTGACAGGACATTACCCAATCCGTCATTTTGAGGTCTGATTTTGATGAGACTTTGATAAAAAGGCGCTGGAACGCTATCCACTGGTGAACTTGTCAGGACGGTCAAATTGCTCTGGAATCATGGAGTTGCGTTTCGCTGGAATGATGCTGATTCTGCACAAAGGGTTCATCAGATATTGATAGACAGATCCAATGAAGTTGAATAGTACCGTGGTAATCGACAAAAGGTGGGTTTTCAATGGTACTGTCTGTCAATTGTGGTACTTTTCGTTTAGTTCACGCAATTCTCCAAACAAATCTGTCCCACGACTAGAATATGAGAGTGGTTGTGTGAGCCCCTTGACATCTCGGGCTAACTGCGGGTTTCGCAAGAGCTCCTGGATCCAGTGTGGCTCGCTTGCCAACGGTGGTCAGCTGGCGAGCTGGAAGTGGGTCCATCCTGAACGGCAGATCTTTGTACTTGAGGACAGACTGGGAGAGTCGGTTAATGCTGCTCGAGGGCCTTGTCGACCACAGACAGTTGTACCGCAGCTTTCATCAGGTGGAGTATCGATTCTGAAGAGCGACAACGTCTCCTTGCTCACGGGTAAAGGGGAGTGGTACAGTCGTTGTAGGATAGGGAGTGAGAGAGGAACGGACGGTATTGTGGAGAGGGTTTCCGAAGTGCAGAGTACACTCAGTCGAAGATGTAATGAGGAAAGCACTTGTGGTGGTGGTGACAAGACTGTGGTTCCACCAAGTACCCTTGAGATCTTCTAGATGGTGTTCCAATACGATTATCGTGGGTGCATCGGTGTGGGTAATGACTATGCTTAAGAAGTTGCCTCTGGATGCTGTGTTAGTTGTACAGTGTCTCCATCTCTCTCTGCGTCTTTCTGTGTCTGTCCGTGTCTGTCTAGGTCTGTCTGTGTCTCAATATCAGTCTGTCTGTGTGCTTTCGGGCCATTTAGGAGGAATACTTGGATATGGATATCTGAATTATTTATCTTGAATAAAAAAAAGGTAAAAAATAAAAAATAAATAAATAAATAAATAAAAAATTCTGAAAAAACGCTACAAGTACAAACTACAGCTGAGGTACTGTGCCGGTACAGTACAATCTACTTATGAGGTCAATAAAACAATCTATTAATATTTTTGTGCAACTTCAGTCGGCAGACGTTGTGCTAGAGTGACGCCAGAGCCGATGCCAAAACGGCATTCTGATGGGCACATTAGTCGACTTGCAGAGCCTGACCCGCACTTTTGGATGACCTGGTGCGATATCTCCGAGCCGAACCAACGTAAGTCAGAGCCCTCCAGCTCCAGGCCTAGGCGCCGTGGTTCTCACCCGTCCTGCTTACTCATCCTCCTCCTCCTCATCATCATCATCCTCATCAACATCCATCTGAGCAAAAGCATCATTCTTGGACTCTGGGCCAAACCAGCCCTCCTCGTCATCATCATCGTCATCATCCTCGTCTTCAACCTCCATTTCGGTCTCGATGGGAACCAGAACCTCGTCGGGCTCTCCAGTAATCATTCTGGACTCGTCGACCGGAACAGACGGCTTCGACCCGAGCAAAAACTCGGCAGAATACCCGTTGGTGCCCGCCAGTCGAGCAACCTCCTTGTTGACCCGGGTGACAAACTTCTGCACCGCCCGCAACACCTGGGCGTACTCGTGCTTGCGCTGGGCCATGTGCCGCCCATGCGCGGTAATCACGGCCTTGATCCACCGCAGATGGAACTCGGCATGGGGAGTAGCCTCAGTTGCAGAGGCCAGGAATCGCAGAAACCTTTCGAGATAGACGACCGGAAGTCCCCGCGCGACCCGCTCAATGGTGTCGACGGGAATGGACTCGTAGACACGCTGAATGAGCCGCGGAACGTTCAGTCGATGGGCCATGACCAGCGCAATCAGATACTCCTTGTTTTCCAGCGCCTCCATCGTGGTCTGGGGAGTCACGTCCACGTCCAGATCAAAGGGATCGAACATGAGCTCGTCGTCGATGGAGTACATGAGCAGACCCTCGGTGGAGGCTGCAGCAAACTGGCGACCGGTGGGCGAGAACTTGATGCCGGTGGTACGAATCTCGGGCCGGGTGCGTCGTTTGGACTTGTCGCCGCGAACCACGCCCGGAAGAGTGTCGTCCACGCGGTCCTCCCAGTCGGACCCGTCTGGGTCGTTGATCAGATTCAGAGCGCCGGCCTCGGTCATGTTCTTTGAGTTGAGGTAGTCTAGAGTGCCCTCCAGAGACATATTTCGCGACACCTCGAACCGCTTGAGCAAGACGCCCGACTGCACGTCGTACAGGCAAATGAACCGCGAGTTGCCGCCGGCAATCAGACACTTGCCGTCGGCGGAGTAGGTCATGCAGGTAAAGTACTTGGAGCGCGCCGAGTTTTTGGCAGAGAACCGGTCCGACGAGTGCCGCCCACCGCTAATGTCCTTGGCTCCATCAATGCTACCCACCTGCTTGCCCTCCTCAATGTCCCACACGGAGATTTCGCCGTTGAGTGTGGACACCGACAGCTGCTTGGAGTCGGGCCGCATCACCACCTGGAGCACGTCCGACGTGAGCTGGAACGGCTCCACCGTCTGCGTACGCGCAAAAATGTTCCACACCCGCACCGTGTGGTCCCACGACGCGGAGGCCAGAATTGACGCGTTGGCGATTTCGGCGCCAAAAGACAGACACGAGACGGGACCCTCGTGTCCGGCCAGCGTGTCCAGCAATTGGCTTGTCTGCACACTCCACACGTAGATGTCAAAGTTGTCCAGCGAGCCAGCGCACACCACCTCGCCGGAGGGGTCCACGGCCAGGGACGAAAACTGGACTCGCTCGGGGGCAGCAAAGGTGCGGAAGTTGCGGTACCGAATGAGATCCCAGGCGCGCACGGAGCCGTCCAAGGACGCCGAAAACAACACGTTGCCCTTGCGGGAGAACTCCAGGGCGGTGACCGCTGCCGAGTGCTCGGTGAACGTGACCAGGCAGAACCCCGACGAGGTGTCCCACAGCTTGATTTTGCCGTCCTCCGACGCGGTTACCACCTTGCTGCCGTCCGGAGAGTACACGAGGGAGTTCATAGAGTCAAAGTGGCCCTGCTGCTTGAGAATGTACGACTCGGATTGCCACTCCCACACCAGCAGCTGGCCCAGCTTGCTCGCGCCCAGCGCCATCCACTCTCCCGTGGAGTTGATGGTAACAAAGTCAATGCCGTGCTGAGACACGGACATGGTCTGGATCTGCGTCATGGACGGCAGCTCGTACATGGCAAAGGTGCCGTTGGCAAACCCCACCACCAGAATGTTCGATTTGGCGTGGAACGCCGAGCACTTGAGCACCGACTGCTGGTGGAAGTAGTGCCGGTCTTTGATTTTCCACCCCACAAAGCCGTCGTCACCGTCGTCGTTATCGTCATACGCCCACTCGAAACAGGCGCCGTCCTTGGATACCGTGTAGATGGTCTCCTGGTCCTGCGAAAAGAAGGCGTTGGTGATGGTGTCTCGATGACCGCCCAGCGTTGCTGCGGCGCCCGAGTCCTTATCCATCAGCGACCACACGCGGCACGTCAAGTCCTTGGACGTGGTCAGAAAGAACCGCGAGTCGTCGGACCACGTAATCGACGTGATCTCGGCAAAATGGCCCTCGTAGCGCTTGTGGCGCACAAACGGCGCAAACGAGCGGCTGTTTGTGTCGCTGGGGATCGCCCACACCTCCAGCCGCGCACCAATGTTGATGGCAAAGTACTGCGAGTCCGGCGAAAATTGAACGTCCGACACCACGTCGCGGAAATTGAAATGATGGATCACCGTCCGTCGCTTGAAGTTGACCAGAATCGCCTTGCCGTCGTCCGACACTGTCAGCATCAGCGAGCCCTGCGCATTCAGAGCAATGCACGTGATGTTGCGCCGGTGCTCGTACGGGAACGTGAAGGAGGTGTTCTTCACCAGATCGAAATACGACACCCGGTTGCCCACCGGCGAAAGCAGCGCCGTGCCGTCAGGCGTAAACACCAGGTTTCCCTGCCGATACACGGTCCCCAACAGATTCGAAAATTTGTAGTCCGCCTTCATGTCTGTGTAGTACGGGAAATGTGTCTAGGTGGTTCTGTTGTCTGGGTGGAGTTGTGTGAGTAGAAAAAATATGCACGATTTCGATTTTTTTTAAACAAGGTTTGGGGGAGGGCGGAAGAGGTCATAATCTGTGCCTGAGGGGGGAGCACGTCGGAGAGAGTTGAAGGGTATCATTGCGTTACTCTCGTCGAGACGAACAAAATGATATGTTTGGATTTTCTGTGGGAGTTGTCGTTGCAATGTTGGGCCGGAAGAGTCAGAGTGGCAATATTTTTCAGTGAAAAATCTTATTTAAATAAATCGAAATAAATGAGCGTGAATTGAAGTCACTCGTTGTGGTTGGTAGAAAAGAGAAATGGGAAAGATGTACCTCATTTTGTGGTCTCCGGATGATTCTCAACGACATGATACGTTTGAATTACATTTGTGGTGATTGTGAACATGTTTGGATCGCACTGGCCACTGTGAATGGACTCTGTAGGACCACTAACCAATGATCGCATAAACACAGTACAAATAGCCAATGACATCAACGGAAACAATCGTAGTATTGATCCCGCCAACCATAGAAACATAATGACCCTCTTCCGAGTCCAATCGGAGCACTATTCGTGGATATAGATGGATCTTGCTGGATCAGTACTCTAGCCCCATCCAATAGTGAACCGGTCAAGACCAACTCGACGAATAATGGACGCATAGGAATTCTAAAAGAACCATCAGACTCGCAGAGAAAAAAGCTCTCGACTCCTTGTTCAAGTCCCGTGATTCATCTCTTCTCCGCCACGCCCTTTTGCAATCACGTTCAGGGTCCCCACTAGCGACATTAGTCTGGGATGGTTGTGTGGAATTAGGAGTCTGGTAGTTTTTGATCCAGTGGCTTTATGGCTTATATAATTATATCAAAATACTCCCTGGCTTGCGGAGAGTTCAATGGTGGCATTTTTATCTTTCTCCGACCACTATCAGGTCCCCAAAATCGGTATTGTAGACTTCCATCACTGCTAAGTTTAGACGATGGTCTAACTTTTTTAGTTCGAAAGCTGATAACGTGAAATTTATCCTGGAGACTAATTATTGTTCCAGAAACTTCCAGCTTTGATATCTAGTGATTTCGAGCAACATTGAGACCACAATATCCACTGTTGCTGTTGTTGTACCTCGGCTCATGTTGGAAATAAGGTTTACAGATTGCCGTATACGTGCAGGAGAACTGCGACGCCCAAGATTCCGCGCGACATGTTCGGACCCGGAGGAGATAATGTGGCCGTTCGGGGTGTCGTTGGGTTTGTCTCGAGCTGACTAGACGATTTCCGGCGTCGAAATTCCAATCAAAGTAATATTGACAAAGTTGAGGCTCAACGATCCGGGAACGTCACGTGACCGTCGGGGGAAGCGAGATATTTTCCCATTCTTGATTGCCTCAAGCTCTCATTTGGCGTGCATTTTCTGCTGTATCTGTATTTCCGTTTTTGTACTGAAAAGTAGAGGGTTTGGGGGAGCAATTATGAGCGACGCGTTTGGAGTGGGTTTAAAGGGGTTGATCCGGGGACGGTTGGCGTGTGAGCAATCTTGGGGGTCTCAGATGGTTGTTGCGACCGCCAGCTGAGTGCTGGAGTTGCTGTTGCTGGAGTTGCTAGAGTTGCTGGAGTGACTGTTGCAGGGTGCATGTGTGCTCGGAGTTATCGGAGATAAGCCGCCTGAGGGGCGAGGAGAGGGGCTAGGTTGATTTTGAAAAGCGGACTTGTCTCACTTCGGTTCAAAGGACAGAATTGTATGGTTTTCCCGCCGATAGGGAGTCATTTATGTGGTTTGGAGTCGCCATGTTTGGTTGTGGTTGCGGCGGTCCGGTTCGATTGCGCCATTTACCATTGGAGCGAAATAAACCCTGGGGCGATTAACACGGTATTAGAGATGTGCGGAAAGGGCTGAAATGAGCGGGACGGGGGGATTTACTTTTGTAGCCACGCGTCTTTTGGTGTTTGGAGGGAGATGAGTTATTTACAGAGTGGAGAGGGGGGTGGGGGGAGGTTGAATGGAGGTGGGTCCAGCTTGGGATTGGACCGGTTAAATGGGACGAGGGGAGTTAGGCATGGGTTCGCAGCGGTTTCAGCTCCATTTCGCATGTCTCGGCGTTCGAATCGGGACTCTCTCCAAGACGCAGTATTCAAAGGGTTTGCCAGTTCATACTTTAGTTAGGTATTCAACTAGGGATAACAGTATAGTTGAGCTTCTTAAGTAAAAGGAGTACATTCCGGCTTTTGGGGAGGAGGAAAGGAACAGTCCCCAAAATGGACAATCGGGGGTCGATTTTAACGGGGGCAAAACGGAAATCGGTTTGAAAAGCCATAAAAATCTACTTTTTCTAGTCATTTTATCACGTGAGCCCCCGCAACCGCCTCGTATGTCCGTCCTCCTGTGCACCTCGCCTCCGTCCCGGTATCTCCAAAATAACTCAACAAGGTTTAACTGTATCTGAGTGTGAATATGCGGCATGTAACGTCTCCTCCTTCTCTTCACTTTTTGCACCACCACTTTTTTCCCTCGTCGTTTCACTCGGACCAATCACAATGTCCAACCGGGTCCAACTGCAGCCCATCCAGGAGCACTATCTGAAGCGCGAGCTGGTGCGGCTCGAAATCGAAGACGAGTTTGCCGAGCTGGCCGACTTTCGGGGTCTGCGCAAGTTCGGAGCGCCGTTTGCGCCCAATGGCCCCAGTCACACGCCGGAGCCGATCATCGAAGGGACCGAGGGCTTCCACGACGGCGACCACTACACGCCGACGATCGGGTCGCCGGTGCTGGAGCCGCAGAGCTCCGGAGGATCCCACCACAGCGTCATGGGGTCCATCAAACACATCAAGAAGAAGGGCAGCCACATCAAGAAACACATTCACATTCCGCATCTCAAGGGCCACGGCCACGGTGGTGACCACGACCACGAAGACCACTTCTACGACTCCCACGACGAAAACTACGGCGACCTGAGCCTCAGCGCAATGCCCCACGATACCGGCTACACAACCCCCAGCACCGGAAACGCAACCCCCAACCGAACCCTCGCCACCACCAACGGCCCCAATGGCCCCAACGGCCCCAACGGCCCCGTGGTCTACCAATTCCCCATTGTCCGCCACATGTTTGTCCACCACATCAAGACGTTTCCGTTTCTCAGCAAAGCCGACGACCGCGACTTTTGGCAACTGCGGCTCCAGGCGTTTCTAGAGTCGTTCGCAGACAAGAACATCTCCTCATCGGAAGACAGAGCCGAAGACACAAAGCGATCGAAAATCTCCCTGCGGATCAAAAAAGCCTTTGCAATGTACATGTCTGCCGGCCTCATGACCACCAACGTCGACGAGCCCGCGGCCAAGGTGGAGAAACCGGCCACCGCCGGCGTCGAGCAGCTGGACCACAAAAAAGTCCTATCGTCCTTGGCCAGTGGAAAATTCATTAACGGCCTGTGCGTCAATGTCGTGGGAGTGCGCGAAATCCGAACCAAACGAATGCTCTCGTTTCTAGCCGGCGACCACGTGAGCGCCGAGTACCTCATTGAGACGAAAATGGAGTCTCATGAGGGCCGAACCGTTGTGGTCGCACGCACCTTCCACGACTTCAAGGAGCTGGCCAAGAAGCTACACCGGGAGTTTCCCGGACGTGGGCTGCCCAATTTGCCCGTGCGTAACCGTGCTGCCTCCCAGGCCACGTCCTCAGGTATCGGCGGCTTTGTCGACACCGAAAACGACGACCCCGAAGACGAGCTCAACGACGCAGAGGAGCATATTGATGATGACGATACCGCCAACGTCCATCACGATGGAAAGAGAGTAAGTCTTCCGCGTGAGAAACAACGAACCACCCTCCGTGCCTACCTTCATACTCTGGTGTCAAACCGAATGGTAGCCAACTCCAAGACGCTCCTCGAGTTTCTCTACATGGACCCCATTCAAATGACACCCAACGAGATTCGCGATATGGAGCTGCGTCGAAAAGTCGACATTGCCCGTGTGCGTGACCAGCTGCAGTTCTACGAGGTTGCCCAAGCCCGAGCGCAGGAGCTCAACGTTTACCTCCAGGAGTTCAAGCAAGATCTTGTGCGGGAAGATGGTCTGAAACACATTTTCGACGAGATCCGGGACAAGAGCAGCGCACGTGACCTGAGTCCCCGGTTCCAAAAGTTCATCAAGTGGGCGACGATTGAGTTTGCCGCCACGCTGTTCCACATGTTTGTGGCGTCGGACAATGCTCCCGAGGTGTTTGCGCAGGTGTGTCGTCTTCACCGGTTCATTCCGTACACGGTGATCAAGGGCATTTTGCGGCTGTCCAACCCCGTCTCGATCATGAAGGGAATGATGGATCTGTTCCTGGCCCAGCCGTTTGGCCGCAAGTCGCTCTTCCAGAATATCATCTGGTACATGTTACAAGAAGACATCAAGCAGCAGGAGCGGGCCATCAAGGAGCTCAAGCTGCTCATTGCCGATGATTCTGTGTGTCAGGGACTGGAGGATTTTGTCTACGCTGACGAGGCCACTCATCAGCGGGTGCTCAAGACCAAGCATGCTCATGACTGCGACATGGTGCTGGCCATTTTCAAGCTGCAGGCAGAAGAGAACCATTCCTGGGAACAGGAGCGCACTGTGCAGCTGTGGTACGAACGGTGGGACAATGCGGTGGAGGAGGAGCCGAGTAACGATCCCCATGAAGTTCAGTCCGACGAGGTGCTCAAGTTTTCTGCCACCAAGAACTTGCTGAAGCATTTGACCAGAAAGCGAGACAAGGACCTGTTCCAGGATCTGATCAATGAGAAGGCGACCGTTCAGCTAGTCAAGGATCTGATCACCATCTTCTACGAGCCCCTGATTCGGGTCTTCAAGGATGCCCATATTTCTGAGGCAGTGGGAGATCTTCAGCGGTTTGCCGACGACCTGATCAAGACGGTCAGCAAGAGTGAGATTGATTCGCTCACTTCGGACGCCAATTCGCAGGTCCAACTGTTTGTGGACCTGTGCAACCGACACGTTGACTCTCTGTTCAAGTTCATCCACAATGTGTACCAGCACGACGGCGGTCTGTTTGACCAGCTCATGGGCTGGATTTCGGACATTATTCTCTTTCTGAAGGACGGCCAGCAGCATGGAGCTCCTCTTGATCTCGAAATGATGCTGGCCAACTACCCCGGTGACAAGGAGAGGGTGGTGTTTGAGGTGGACCAGATTGTCGACTGGACACGACGACGAAAGGACTGGTACGATCTGCGCGCCGCGGCAGCCCAGCAGATGCGTGACGGCGGAGTTAAGCGGTTGTCGAGGTCGTCTTCGGTCAACTCGACCCTTGCAGCCATGGGTGCTGACGCGGAGGACGACATTGACACGCGATGGGACTCGACCTTGCCAGGAGGAGCCAACGGCATCAACACGGGCGATTTCGGAATCGATATTGAAGACATTAACGAGCTGGAATTGGACGTGGCGGAGCTGGATCTAGAGGACCGCGCTATCATGGGCAAGAGCGAGGGACAGCTGGATGCGGTGGAAGAGGAGAGACGACGACGACAGTTGGCCCGGAAGATTGAACAGAAGCAGCAGTCCAGCGACTTGCCGCCCCAGCGACCGGATATTACCGAGATTCCCAAAATGCTGCCTGTTTTCAAGAACCAATTGTTGGAGATTCTGGACCGCTAGAGCGAACGGCGAAGATGCATCGCTCAGATGCGGAGCAGTAAGAGTACTCAACTCTTCACTCTTTTCAGCTCACTACTGTCAGCTCTGCTCTAACCACTGTCAGCTACTGACTGACTGGAGACAATAGATATTTTACATAGAATAATGACATGTTACTTTCGTTTTGTGTCTTTGGGTGGTAATTCTTGGGTGTTCAAGTCACGTGAAGGATTTTAGTCACGTGACTGGCAGAGATTGCACACACACTCTGATCCAGATCCAGATCACTCACGTATCGAGAGAAGCGGTTTCACGTTATAAGATACTTAACACGTGACTTAACATGTGACTTAACATGTGACTTAACACGTGACTCGCGGTCCTGGACTCGATTTGTTGTAGATGTCCAGCTCTCTTTAATTTAACAAATATTAGTTAGACTTTGTTGACATCAAAACTTGACTTGGGGTCTTTATCTAGGGATCCAGAGGCGGTGGAGATATGGCGTTTGTCTAGATGGATTCTACGATATTGGTTTCATGGTTTTTTCTGTATTTTGAACATTTTTGCTATACAATACTTCGTTCTGTGCGGATATCTTTTTTTCATCATCAACTATTATTTGTTAGAAGTATAGTTGAAAGGTTGGCATTCCCCCTATAGCATGAACCGCGCTCCAGAACGATGGATAATGCGCCAAATGAAACGGAGACGGTGACCTGAAATGACCTTCAGACGTCAAGTTTCATTTTGATCAACTTCCCATCTCTCTAGGCACAGTATTGTATTCAGGATCTAGTCCAGGTGATAGTAGAGCACAATAGTGAAGGGATAACTTGAGTAGGTAGTTGTGTAGTTGGCCTGTAGGTACAAGAGTAGACTCATTTCAACGCCCTATACCAGAGGAACAGTTATACCTACCTTTTCAACCGGTGGCATTACTCGTTCCTGAGGTATCATCAAGTGAAGGCATGAGATGTATGTGGCGAAAGTAGGAACGACAAAATCGCAACAAAAGAGGTAGAACAGGAGATGGAGAAGGGCATGTAGTGCTACCTCGAGATCTGGAGTGCCACCTTCGAAGCTGGCCCTCCGGGTACCGAACAGACACCGAACATGCCATGTCGATATCTAGACTGTCCAGTCGTGGCGGGATGTTTGCTGCATGAGCTGTGGAAGACGTCAAATGGCGCTTGGTTCGGTCCTGTCTCTGTCTGACAGTTCGGTTGGCGGCAGTCGATGGAAAAACAACAACAACTTTCTCATCAGAATTTCATTTTTGCAACTTTCGGTCCTTTCATTCATCATAGTGTTGGGAATCGTCACGGCTTCAAGGAGCATTGGTTTTGGGGAGCAATTGGGATGAGCATTGTACCCAACTTTTGACTGGTCATTGCTGTGCGGAAATGGTGCTGCTGAGTCGTAATCGGCTCGTCTCCAGCTTTCAAATGGTTCTATTTTGAGGAACGCTCACCGAGTCGGAAGGAACTGGTTAGCGGTCCACACATGATGGTGGAACCGTCGGATCAGAAGACAACCCCTGCTCCAGAGAGAACTGATTCGGGAAATGATTCAGAGAGAAATGGAACTGACTCAGAGCCACCTGGAACCATCTCAATGACAGTGTTTTCCGTCTCGGAATTAGAAAACTCCACTGAGAAGACTTGGGGAAGTGAATGGGGTTAATTGGGCACTTTTAGCACTTGTGATTTGTCAACAACTGCCCCCCTATGACTAATAAGGAGTGCCATGTCTGGGATGAGAAAGAGCGCGCTTCTCCAGAAGTTTCTCGGGTAATCAGGAGTGGTCTTTTGGAACTTTTGCGGCATTGCCATTGTACCAAAGTCACAGAAGACAACACAACGAATCAAACCCTTCAGAGATTCTAGAACCGTCTCAATATTTTCCATCGAAAAGAAATGACAAACGTTCATGGCGCAGCTGTCTTCAGATTCTTGTAGCCCCTTTCCCTTACCTTTGCGACGGCTGTTCATCGCTGTAAACGAAAGAAAGAAGAAAAGAAGAAGAAAAGAAGAAAAGAAGAAAAGAACCCTCTGATCATTCTCAACAAACCGATTCCAGCTGGCCCATGATCGATCTGAATGACGAACAATAACGAGCCAAGTGGATTCCCCCACCAAATCAACCCCAAATTCAACACCCCGTCAAGAAAACACATCTGATGAAATCTAAATCAAACCTGAGACAGATTTCTATTGCGTCACGTGACCAACGCCAACACCCCCGCCATCTCGGTCACGTGACCAGCGCCCACCGCCTCGCCAACATCTCCACCAACCACACCTTATTACACAAAGTCCCGCTCCACCTTGATATATAAAGCCCATGTCCGCCTCCGAAACCAACTCTTCCTTCTCCACACCTGTTTTTCCATCTCTTTCCACCACACAATCAAAGCGGCGGACGCAATCATGTTCTGTCTCCAATTCGGCGGACGTGTGGAGGATAGGATGGGGAGACGGGGGTCATTGAATTGAGGAGAGTCACGTGGACTCACGTGAGACTAGGGTATCTTTCATGGGTTCTCCTCCTGGAGGGTATCCTTCTGGAGGGTATCCTTCTGGAGAGTATCCTTCTGGAGAGTATCCTTCTGAAGATGCTGACTTTCCTGTTTGGTGTTCATGTCTGACACAAACTGGCTGGTGTGGCACGTGTGCACACTGCACAAGTGCATGCATCTGTGGTTGTGCTAGTTCCACATAATTTAAGCTTTCTGGGGAGGGGGAAGGCTGATCATAGATTAAGAGTCTTCCTGAATCAGAGTCTTCCCGAATCTGAAGATTATTTCAGATGGCGTATCTGGCCCATGCAAAACGGTCTGTGCCATATTGTGAGCCATTATTTCCGCTTCCTCAGCTCCCATAAACTACATCCATCCGTGCCCAGTGGGAATCGAACCAACAACCTCGGTTCCCGCCACGTGACCAACCTAAAACTGTAGCTGAAAAATCCTCATGCAATCAGTCATGTCCGAATCCAATCTCACCACCCACCGACACAAGCAGCAAAAAAATGGACGAAGTCAACACGACCACCTGCCGATTCTACGCCAACAAGTACCCCGAGGTCGACGACCTGGTGATGGTCAACGTCAAGGAGATTGCCGACATGGGCGCGTACGTCAAGCTGCTTGAGTACGACGACATTGAGGGCATGATTCTGCTGTCGGAGCTGTCGCGACGACGTATCCGGTCCATCCAGAAGCACATCAAGGTGGGCAAGAACGAGATTGTGGTTGTTCTGCGAGTGGACAAGGACAAGGGCTACATCGATCTGTCGAAACGGCGAGTGAGCGCCGAGGACGTGGAAAAGTGTGAGGAAAAGTACACCAAGTCCAAGACTGTGCACTCGATTCTGCGGCACGTGGCGGAGAAACACAAGTACTCGCTAGAAAAGCTGTACGAACAGGTGGGCTGGCCGCTGAGCACCAAGTATGGCCATGCCTACGACGGCTTCAAGCTGTCCATCACCAACCCCGACCAGGTGTTTGGCGATCTGGAGGACCCTGCTTCTCCCGCCATCATGGAGGATCTCAAGGCCCAGATTGGCCGGCGACTGACCCCCAACCCCGTCAAGGTGCGAGCTGACATTGACATCACCTGTTTTGCCTACGAGGGCATTGAGGCGATCAAGAAGGCGCTGGCGGCCGGTGAGACGCTCAACTCGGAGCTGGTGCCCGTCAAGGTCAAGCTGGTGGCCGCTCCTCTGTTTGTGCTCACCTCCACCTGTCTGGACAAGCAGAAGGCCATCGACACTCTCGGCGAGGCGATTGAGAAGATTCGAGAGAGCATTGAGGCGTCCGGCGGCTCTCTGACGGTCAAGATGGAGCCCAAGGCCGTCACTGAGACCGACGATGCCGAGCTCGCCAAGCTTATGGAGAAGACTGAGCAGCAGAACAAGCTGGTGGATGGAGATGATGATGATGCTGACGAGGAGGCTGGCGATTTTGAGTGATTGCGTCAGCAATGTACAGGACAGGAAGCAGAGGACTGCAGTGGAGGATAAAAGGAAGAGCATAGTCAAGGTGATATACCGATATTCCAACAGGCATGAGCGCAGCGCGTGAGTGGGTGCGCTTGTGAGTGCGAGACATCCAGGGCTCCGTGTAGCCCGTGGATTGTAACTGTAGTCAGTAGGGATACTTGTTATTGGCGTTGATAGTTGTAGCTAAGGTTGATTAGTCAGCGTGTAGAATCTTTGTAATATCTCTGAGGAGATACCAATCCGAGGTTACCTGAAGAGCGTTTGATTTCGAATGTGATTTTTTTTGGAGGGTGTAGATGATTAGTAATAGTCCGTGAGATTAGTAATAGTGGGTGAAAGAGTACGAGCATTATTCTGGCGCGATTACTGGAGTCCATAATTGCTAGAAATCAGGCGTGTGTTTTTCTGGAGTAGGTTCAGATTCCATTATAGATGGTGTAGATAGTGTAGCGCCAGTGGCATGAACGGTACTACCAAATTGTATTGTAGAAGTTTTGTGGAGATAGGTAGATGGTTGGGGAGTTGATAAGGAGGTTTATCAGGTGTGTAATAGCTGTGTGGGAAGTTTTTGAGTCGCTGCGGTTACTACAGGATTGTTTGAATGGTACTTTTGTTTCCGTTATTTCTTTAGTTATTGTTAGTTGGGAAATTGTTAAGGGGGTTTTGTTCTGGGGGTTGTATTTTGATGTTCCGAGGAACTAAAAGGGATTATGAGTATATCGGGGGGTTTAAAAGATCTACATTCTTAGCAGAAATTCACTTGTGGATGTTATTGGCACTATGATAAGTCTGGTTGTGTCAATCTTGGGGGATGTTGTGTTGGGTTTTAGTTGAGCCAGTAGTTAGCTTTTTGTTGGAATTAGGCTAATATTTTGT
Organism: Yarrowia lipolytica; assembly: GCF_001761485.1. Lineage (NCBI taxonomy): Eukaryota > Fungi > Ascomycota > Dipodascomycetes > Dipodascales > Yarrowia > Yarrowia lipolytica. The sequence goes on along the minus strand of NC_090771.1, from coordinate 173,410 downwards.
TGAGTAAAAAGATGTGAACATGGAGTGTTTTTGTATGAGATAAACAACAGAATCCAAAGGACTGCGGGTTCCAAGTGATCTTTCTCTACTTTATTTATCTTGAGAGTTTTATCCGTTCCAGTTTCTTTTCGATTGCTCTTCTTGCCTTGGGAACAGGTCTTACAAGAGACCATCTAATAATATGACGATAACTCGACTAGAGAATAAATCTGGTTATCAAAGACTTTGGTAATGGATTTAACATGACATTTCTCAACTACTGACGACTTTCCAACTTCATGTTACTTTTCAATCTGAAGTTTCATCGTCTCGCTGTGCATCCGGTCACCCTACTGAAGGTCGTATGAATATCATTGATACTTAGTGTAGGAAGCACATAGGACGTTTGGGGAGTTGACTGACGTGTTTCAACCACTCATTGGATGCCCCCAGAAACTTGAAACTATACATTTGAGTGTTTATAATGGAATCTGTAGCATTTTTAGTACATCCTGGTCCTGATTTGATGACTCCGACATATATACTGGCGTTAACAACGAGGGATAATAGCAATGGAATAACCATGACAACAAAGGGCGGATGTTTGGTGGTATAGCACCATGGAAATACTCCAGGAATACATATCTTCTACTACAAGATGCGCATTTGGCAATTGTGAAGACACCTACATACTGTCGAGCTAACCCATGATGTGTAACGACTTTAGAAATCGATACAGACAAGCTAGAGACACGGGGACTTCGAAATTGCCTCATTCCGGAGTCTACATTTCCAATTCCGCTTCAATCAGCTCTCGAAATGCTGAAAATGAAAAAATGTGGCTGTTCCGGATGATATACCGTAAAGTCTATGCGCCAAAGTGCGCCTTACGGACCCCTTAGCCCTGTCACGGGACTATGATACTACAATAAGACAGCTTTATAAGCATCTAACCGTAAGACCCACTTTCAACATTCATAGAGCAGACCTCCTCGATCTTGGTGTACTTCCATATTTTCAATTTAGTAGCCCTGGGTTAAGGAAATACATTGTGGAGATCGGTCGGGCTCCAGCTGTCGAATGGCACCACTCATTAGTCTGTAGCAGATATACTTTCAATGCCTGGCTGGGTATTACCACGTAACCATCATCAAAATATCATTTTTATGCTTGTCTCATCTCATGGCAAAATGATGCAATAAGTTATCTCGATATACCGTACACGTATAAAGAGGCTGTCGGGGTCTCGTGAGACTGGGTGACGCGGGTCCCAGGTTCTGTTTAGGGCACGATCGTCTCAGAGTTTCAAAACTGCGGAATGTGTGAAGCGTCTCTGCACCAACTCTTTCTTATACTTGTGGGGCTCTCCGCTTCAGGGGACTCGTTTGATGTTGTGTATATGAGTGGCCGAATGATTGGGTAGGGTGGTGGGCGGTAGAGAAGAGACCTTGACAGAGACCTTGACAGAGACCTTGACAGAGACCTTGACAGAGACCTTGACAAGAGACCTTGACAGAGACCTTGAGCGGGGGAAAAAAACCGTTAGAAAAACGAGGAGAAGAGGCCTTGAGCGTGGAACAAACGTGAAGGAAAACGTTGGGAAATGGAGAAATGGGTAACCACCAGTATCCTGAGTCGAGTGTCTATCTGTCAACAGTCGGATAAGACCCAAGCGGTTGTTGTGTTTCGTCCACATCCCACCATCTATTCCTCATAACCAGGAGGAGCCTCGTACTGTGGCAAATCCGGCTCGATGCCGTCTCGCGCCACCGAAACCTGTCTCTGGACTCTCTCCCTGAACGCTGTGTGTTTCTCCGCCAGAACCTTTTGGAACTCAATGGCACCACCCTCGCGAAAGTACAGATCGGCTCGCCACGTGGTTCCGTCCCGTCTCAGCCCGGGAACCAGATGCAGGCCTCTCTCGGCCTTGGGAATCGCCACAAACGAAATGTCCACCGAGTTGGGGCCAAACCACGGCTGAGTCAGCTGCACCTTGAGAATGTTGGTCATGGGAATTTCCAGCGAGGCGAAATTGACACAGTCCAGCTTGAACGCGACCACGTGAGGCAGCTGGGGCGCGTTGTCCGAGTCCGACTGCACAATGACCCGAGTGGCGTCAATCAGAACTGTCACTCCAGTCGCCTCGTATCGCACCGGAGATCGGCCCTCATCATAGGGCTTGGAGGTTTCGGTGAGTACCAGTTGCACGCTTTTGGCGCAGAGCTGCATGCCCGACGTTGATGTTGAGTTGGTGCTGTTGAGTGACATGTGGGTTGTGAGAAGTGTTGCTGGTACCGTTCTGTTGTGGTACAGTTCTGGAGATGCTGTCAAGTCCGGTGATGCGAGTCTAAGTTCAGGTGCGGTGTTTCTGCCATGATAGTGGGGATTCCTTTGGGGGTCATTTGGGGGTCGTTTGGGGAGTTGGCGTGGTCAGAAGGAGGATGTGGACGGTTGTTGTGAGACTTACAGAATCGATATCTAGAGGTTTCCTTTTTTCCAGATTTTATTTGATTAAATATAATTTAGAATAATCTAATCGTTTGAATTTATCAGAAACTTACATTTCAGGAAATTCAGTAAAAATAGCAATTTCAGAAGAAGAGAATAAATTCAGAAAAATGACAAGAAAAATGAAAACTTCAGAACATTTCCTTGCAAATTATAGAGACGTGTACAAATATATATTGTGCGCTATTCAACGGCCATATAATGAACCTCGCTCTACCCAAACCACCCAAATAGCTTGAATTTCTCCGAAATTTCGAATTTACTCAAAAAAAAAAAAAAAAAAAAAAAAAAAAAAAAAAAAAACCAACCTCAATTACTCAATTACTCAATAACTCCTCGATAACTCTTCCAAAACAATAAAAATAGTCGGAAAAAAACGCCAGTTGATTCGCCACATCGCACAGACTCCTCCACTCTCAGTACAGTCGCCCTTCTCCTCTTTTCTGGGCCGCCTGGAAGACATTGCCATCGATCCGATAAGCTTATTTTGACCAGAAAAATGGAGAGTTTGGGTGGTGAATTAGAAAGGCAAAAAGGTGGATCTATGGAGATGATTGAGACTGTTAGATGGGGAATAAATTGGGGGAATATTATAATATGGATTTTTCAATAACAAAAACTATACCATTTATATTTCTCCTATTTTTCTTTCATTTTTTTCCATTTTTTCCGACAAAATTTACACACAGCCCATGGGAGTTTAGTTAGGCTAATATAGTGCCTGCCTTACAAAAAAAAACTCGGTCTCAATCTGTAGTGTTGTTTTCCAGCGCCAAAAAAATCAACATACAATGACTAATTCAGACCAATCTCGATCACATGACTCCTCATCCCGATATTACGGGTATTCATACTCGTACCCGTACTCATTTTATAGTCATTGCCACCTCACGTGACCATAATAACCTCTGCATATCCCAAAACGTTAACCTTAAAAGTTTTATGCAGCTGCGTCAGCTCCCAAAAAAAAAATCCTCCACTTTCTACACACGCAACACACTCTACTGTTTTCAACTTTCAACGAGGAAAAATGCAACTAACGTGGAAAGATATTCCGACGATTCCGAACCAGAGCGAGTTTCTGGACATTGTGCTGAACCGGACGCAGCGAAAGACGCCCACGGTAATTCGAGCCGGGTTCAAAATCTCGCGAATCCGGGCGTTTTACATGCGAAAAGTGCGATTCACAGCGGACGGATTTGTGGAGAAGCTCAACGAGATTGTCACGTCGTTCCCCAACATTAACGAAATCCACCCGTTCCATCGAGACCTGCTCGATACCCTGTACGAGAAGAACCACTACAAGGTGTCTCTGGCATCCCTGTCCCGAGCCAAGTCGCTCATCGATCAGGTGTCACGTGATTACGTGCGTCTGCTCAAGTTTGGTCAGTCTCTTTTCCAGTGCAAGCAGCTCAAGCGGGCTGCTCTTGGTCGTATGGCCACCATTATGAAGCGGCTTAAGGACCCTCTTGTCTATCTTGAGCAAGTTCGGCAGCATCTTGGTCGATTGCCCTCCATCGATCCCAACACTCGAACCCTGCTCATCTGTGGCTATCCCAATGTTGGCAAGTCTTCGTTCCTCAAGTCTGTGACTCGAGCCGAGGTCGAGGTCCAGCCCTATGCGTTTACCACCAAGTCTCTGTATGTCGGCCATTTCGACTACAAGTATCTGCGGTTCCAGGCGATTGACACTCCCGGTATTCTGGACCGTCCCACCGAGGAGATGAACAACATTGAAATGCAGTCCATCTACGCCATTGCCCACATTCGGTCGTGTGTGCTGTATTTCATGGACGTTTCCGAGCAGTGTGGCTTTTCTGTGGCCGAGCAGGTCAAGCTGTTCCATTCCATCAAGCCGCTGTTTGCCAACAAGCAGGTGATTGTGGTCATCAACAAGATTGACGTCAAGCGACCGGAGGATCTGGATGAGGAGAACCAGGAGCTTCTCAAGGGCATTGCTGCCCAGCCCGACGTGGAGATTATGCAGCTGTCGTGCCATGCCGAGGAGGGTCTTATGGAGGTGCGAAACCGGGCGTGCGAGAAGCTGTTGGCGGCTCGAGTGGAGCAGAAGCTGCGTCATGTCAAGGGTGGCGCCTCTTCGGATCTGCTCAACCAGGTCCATATTGCCCAGCCCGTCAAGCGAGACGACATTGAGCGGCCCTCGGCTGTGCCTGAGGCGGTCCAGTTCCTGCAAAAGTACGACAAGAACGACCCCAACAGACGAAAGCTGATGCGGGACATTCAGGACGAAAATGGAGGCGCTGGAGTCTTTTCCATTGACATGTCCAAGGATTATCTGCTGGAGGACGAGGCCTGGAAGAAGGACATTATGCCCGAGCTGCTCAACGGCCGAAATGTCTACGATTTCATCGACCCCGATATCGCCTCGAAGCTCCAGGCGCTGGAGGACGAGGAGGAGAAACTCGAGCAGGAGGGCTTCTACGACTCGGAGGAGGAAATTGAGGACGACGAGGCCGAGGATATCCACGAGCAGGCCCAGTGGCTGCGAAACAAGATCAAAATGATGCGAAACACGGCCCGGTCCAAGAAGTCACTCAAAAACAAGGCCGCCATCCCCAGAACAAAGACCAAAAAGTCGCTGGGAGACATGGAGGAGCATCTGGAGCGAGTGGGCTTCGATTCGTCTAAGGTGGTGGACCGAGCCAACGCCCTGGCCGAAGCCAAGGCCTCCGACGACGTGTCTGGCCACCAGACCTTCCTCAACGAGGCCGTCTCCACCCAGGAAATGTCCCTCATGCCCCTGGGCCAGTCCAACCGACGAGACGATGGTATTGTCACCACCGTGCGATCCAAGGCCGACCGAATGGCCAAGCACTCCCAGCGAAAGGGTAACATGAAGGCCCGACGAGGAGAGGCCGATCGACATATTGCCGAGACCAAGCCCAAGCATTTGTTTTCCGGAAAGAGAACTGTTGGATCGAATGATTGGAGATAGACAAAGTTTGAGGACGTAGTCCGAAACCGAGTCGGATTCAAGACATGGACGGTATTGATTACGGTATTGATTTGGTCGGCTCAGTGTCTCCAACCAACCTGGTTGGGTACTCACTTGGTCGTCACCTGGATTAGATAGATGGATCACGGAAAAGTTTTATATTAATAGATTGAGCATTGATTGAATAGGCGAGTTGAGTGACGAGAGTCGGTCTGGTCAGCTGTAACGATTGTAGCTCTGACATTGTAGCATTGTAGCGATGACAGTTCGCGGATCACGTGATGTGGTCGCCGAGTCACGTGACGCGGTCGTCAAGTCACCAGTTCGGATCGTATCATACATACAAGCCAGTACAGTCAAAAAAATCATGTGGAACTAGAACGGATACTCTTTCGGACATTCATGCCGATGGAACCCCTAAGCTCACTGAGTCATTCTGGAGACAATACCGGAGACCTCGTCAAGTTGTAGGCACTTGCCCAAGAAGCAGATTGCTGCTGAAGGTTGTAACAGTTCCAGTTGACATTGAACGGGGGAAGTGGATCTGGTTTCTCACGGAGGTCTGGTACTTTCAGCTGAGAAAGTGACGGAAACTCCAATGTTTGGATCACGTGCTCTCAAACCAGCAGAGACTGGACTCTCCCGGCTGTTCAACGCCTTATCATTACATGTACTAATGTCTGAGTGCTCCATGACCAGCTTTCTGAGAACACCAGCGTTTCTGAATGTCTCGAAAGATCTGGACCCAACTCCAAACAGCGCTGACAACGTCTCCAAAAGTTCTATACTGGCTATGAAGAACTGGTCACGTGACCAAGTCAAAGTCGTTACCCTTTGTTGTTCCAGATACGGCTCCCAAAACCCCCTTCCAGTCTCCCAAAATTCCCTGCCCTTCCTTCCTTCCTCCCTTTCTCAGTCACATGATTGGAGTATCCACACGTGATTAGATCATCTGCACGTGATTAGAGCATCTGCAAGTGATTATAGTCGCTTGACCACATTGCGTGACCGCTTCTCTTCTCAAGCTTGCCATGTCTTCCGGTGTGAGCACACTTCTATCTGTCCTATTTTCTAATTGTACCCAATTTTGTCAGAATTAGTACCAAATTAATCATCGAAACGACACGGTTTTAGTAAACTACTTTTTATCCCTCCAGTGCTGGTATTACAAAAGTTGGAGACACAAACGCTCGTCGGCCAGATTAAAGTGGAATGTCCGTGAAAATTCTGAAAATTGTACTGAAGCCTGAATGGGGTGTCAGAAGGGTTCCAAACGGTTCCAAGGTGTTCCAAAGTGTTCCAAAGCCTTTTTTTCAGGCGATTATTGTGGTTTTATTCTGCTTTTATGTCTTTCGGGGTCGTTTATTAAATCCCAATGTTCATATACATTGTCTGTTTAGGTGCCATATACAGAAGCCTTTCTTCTGCACAAGACTGCTCATTTGTGACGGTTACATAATCAGAACATTAGTAAAAATTATATCGTTGAAGAGCTCTTGTTCAGGTGAACACAATTGTTTTGTTGTTAACCGTCGATAGGTTTATTATTGGCTGGGTTGTGCACTTCTTTTCAGGGGACGGACCGTATGTAGCTCTGGAAGAATGAAGTCACCTCCAAGTCAATGAATCTCATGCAGACAGAACCAAAGTATCATAGTGTCGTCACGTGAGACGCGGAAGTTGGACACGTGACCAACTACTCGATCTTGTGCTCCGGTCACGTGAAAACTGAACACGTGGACAACTATGCCAGTCATATGACAACATGCACACACCCTCCACTACTCGTACAGAACCAGAATAAATTATTGTATTTCATTAGACCGATGCAGACCGTTGTTAGACGACATACGGTGGAGGTCCCGTGGCATATCGAAGCAGTGTAGAGAGATGACTGAAGTTCACAGGTCGACTCCTCTGGTGAACGGACCACGAGCGGACCCATCGGACTTTGTCGTTGGTGTGGAACGGAATAGATTCGGGTCTGGATTTTCTCCATATCAACTCCCACCCTGCCGAGCTCGGCTAAAACAAATCATCCAAATCCATATCGTCGTCACTGCCCACACCCTTGTCCTTGACCTCGCCCTTTTCCACCTTGTCCTCACTCTCCTCCTTCTCCTCCTTCTTTTCCTTCTTATCGATCTCCTTCTTCTTCTCCTTGATGGTATTCTTTGCCTTGAGCTGTTTCTTCTTGACCTCCAGCTCATGTTTGAGCTTGGAGATTCGCTGGTTGAACCGCTCCTTGAGCATGGCGTTGGCGGTGCGGTCGGCGTCGTCCTGCTGCTTTTTGATGGTCGCCTCCAGATCTGCAATCGTGTCGACCAGCACCTTGGCGTGTCCTCCCTCTTCACCGTCGTCGTCATCGTCCATTCCGGCCGACGCTCGGGGCAATTCCTCTTCGTCCGAGTTGTCCGACTCACCTGCGCCTTCTCCCTCATCTTCGGACTCGGACGCATCATCGGCCTCGATTTCTTCGCCCTCATCCGAGCCTTGGTCCTCCAGGGCCCGCTCCAGCTCTTTATCGAGCAAATCCACGTCCATTTCTCCCTCGTCGACCATGGCAAACCGCGGAGGAGGAGTGGCGGCGGCAGAAACAGTGGTAGACACAGATTGCGAGCCCGCAACCCCACCGGCTCCATACAAGGACGCCAGGGTGCGTCCATCGACAAGCTCATATGATGTGGAGTCTGCCTCGTCGTCCAGATCCAGCAAGTCCGTCACCTTTTGCTCCACCGATTCAATCACCTTTGTGGACACGGTTTTTCTGAATCGGCGACGTTTGGCGTCAAACAACGGCGGAGTCAGGCCATGGCGACAGGTCAGCGCGCTTTCGCTGGAGCTCTTGTCCCATTGCATCGACCGCGCCTCCATAATGCTGTGTTCGGACGAAATGGGCTCGGTGACAAGTAACATTTGGCAAATGTCCAGACACTTGAACATGTTTTTGCCGCGGTCAAACGTCTTTTGGGCCTCGACGATCGCCGGCAAGTCCACCAATTTCGCCGCGTAATGCCGCCCCCGCACAGAAACCACCGCCCTGCGCGAGTCCTTGAACCGAATCACAATGTTGCTGTAATCCTGGTTCTCCACCGCCGTCCGCAGATATGACAGGTCGTCGCGGCCTCTTTTACCGATTGGTGGGAATCGCAAAATCAATCCCTCTTCAATCAGCGGATCGTCTTCGCGGTCCGGCGCTTCGCTGTCGTATCCCTGGCCCGGTTCGCGGGCGGCCTTGACTCGGATCCGCGGCACCACCTTGCTCTTTTTAGTGGATCCGCCACTCGCGGTCGACGCCCGGCTGCTTTCCGGCGCCGCGCTCTCGCTCTTTTTGTTGCTCAGTTTCAGGGACAACCGCGGCTTGGACTCCCGCTCTTTTTTGGGCGCCTTCAACTTGATGCTGAGCGACGGAGTGCTCGGTTTGGCCCCTTCCTCATCCGTTTTGCGCTTCTTGGTCCGCCGCTTCTCCGGCGATGCCTCCGGCGACCGTTTTTCGGGCTTCAGCTTGATTTTGATCATTGGTCAAGTGGAGAGAGTGGCTAAAAGTGGTGACAAGTGTCTGGAGTAAGTGCAGAAAGTTTATTTAGAACCAGACGGGCCCTCCAGTTCTCGGTAGGTCAATGAAATCGTGTCGAAAATAAAATATTTGGAATCTCCTCAATCACAGCTCCACAATGGTATTAATATTTCGGGTGGACGGTCGGCGGGAGACGAACTTATCTGAAATCTTACTTGTTGACATTTGTTGAAAATTGGTTAGCATTCTGGTGTCATTTGTTGAAACTTGGTTAGCTACTGTTACCAAACCCTTTCCAGATAGTTTTCATGTTTTTCAACACAATCAAAGAACAAATGAGAAATATTGAATGGAGCATACTATTTAAAACAACCCCATTAACAAACTGCAACTTCAACCATTCAAATCTGAGCAATGTTGGAGCTTCAAGATGAGAGTCAGTGTATACATCAGAAGTCGTGGGAAGCCAAACAGAGTCTCTGGAATCGCCAAAAGAGTGTCTCTTTCGTCAAAAGGTGATCTCGTCCACTTGTTTTCGGTAAGACATATCTACGAGTACCTACAATACGAGTACCTCATCACCGTGAGCATCCAAGAATCTCCTAATCTACAAATTCTGCATTACGAATTCTGCCCTATTATCACCTTAGTCAGCGACAGCCCATCAGACATTCCCCCCCCCCAGGTCAGTCAAGGTCACCCCCACCGCGCCGACCAAGACTCTGATCACGTGACCACCCTGAAAGTACCCATTGTTCTCATCACGTGATCATTCAATCCCGTCGATCCTGTTTCCGTTTGGCTCCACTTGAGTATATCTGACTATTTTTTTATCGATATCACTTTCTGCAGTGATATGCAGATCGGAAGAGCGGTTCAGCAAATGAATTAAAATAAATAAAAAATAACTAGAAATTAAATAAATAAATGAAAAAAAATATAAAAATATATACAAATATATACAAAAAAATGGGATAAAAAAAGAGAAAAGGAAGAAAAGAAAATCGCACAATGTACCTACTTTATTGTGAAATTAGTGGAAATATGGAGCCGTCTAGGAAGATTCGACCGTATTTAGATGTGGTGTAGCGTGGGAATTTTTTTGGAAAATTGGGACCGGAAAATCTGAAATAAAATGGGAAAATTGGGACCGGAAAATCTGAAAATCAAAATAAATCAGATAAAATCAAATCTCAAATCAATAAATCATTTCCCTAAAAAAAACCCCATTTCAAGCCTCCTGAATCACAGCAAAATTAGGAGAAGAATTTTCACTGTGGAAACGATGGGACATGGAAAATGGAAAAATGGAAAATGGATAAAAGAAAAAAAGACAATTGGAAAAATTGGAAAAATTGGAGAAAATATGGAAAAAATGAAAGATGGCAAAATGAGAATGGAAAATGGGAAAATGGGGAAATGGTCAGAAAATACCACATGTATCAGTTCAGATGTTTCCCCGCTCAGACTCGCCCAGACATTCGCTACACTCTCATCTGGGCTTGTCTCGCCTGGGCCCTAACCCTAAAATAAACTTTGGAAAAAATTTAGTCGTCCCAAATTTTTTTCCCATCCATCTCCACTGACTACACTTGACAACCGCACTTGTCATCTACGTCACCACCGCCCACACACGACACCATGACATTTATTCTGACGGAAACGTCTGCCGGCTACGCCGTGCTTAAGGCCAAGGACAAGAAGATCTACAAGTCGGAGTCGATTCTCGAGGAGCTGTCGACCCCCGAGCTGGTGACCTCGCAGTTCAAGGTCAAGGGCTTCTCCAAGTTTGACTCTGCCGCCTCTGCTCTGGAGGAGGTCAACGCCATTGTGGATGGCCGGGTCTCCGACAAGCTCGCTGCTTTGCTCAACGAGTTCAAGGACGAGAAGAAGTCTGCTCTGGTGGTGGCCGACCCCAAGCTGGGCAACGCCATCAACAAGCTGGATCTGCCATTTGACGTGGTTGCCGAGTCCGCCTCGCTCGATCTCTTCCGAGCCATCCGAGAAAACCTGCCCTCTCTGCTGCCCGGCCTCACCGAGAAGGACCTGGCCACCATGAGCCTGGGTCTGGCCCATTCGCTGGGACGACACAAGCTCAAGTTCTCCCCCGACAAGGTCGACACCATGATTGTGCAGGCCATCGCATTACTAGATGATCTGGACAAGGAGCTCAACACATACGCCATGCGAATCAAGGAGTGGTACGGCTGGCACTTCCCCGAGATGGCCAAGATTGTCGCCGACAACATTGCCTACGCCCGAGTCATCAAGACCATGGGCTACCGATCCAACGCCTCCGAGACCGATCTGTCTGAGGTGCTCCCCGAGGAGGTTGAGGCCGCCCTCAAGGTTGCCGCCGAGGTCTCCATGGGTACGGAAATCACCGAGTTTGACCTCGAAAACATCCAGTGCCTCGCCGACCAGGTCATTGACTTTGCCGAGTACCGAGAACAGCTCTCCAACTACCTCAACGCCCGAATGGCCGCCATTGCCCCCAACCTGACCGCCCTCGTCGGCGAGCTCGTCGGTGCCCGGCTCATTGCCCACTCCGGCTCCCTCGTCAACCTCGCCAAGGCCCCCGCCTCCACCGTCCAGATTCTTGGTGCCGAGAAGGCCCTTTTCCGAGCCCTCAAGACCAAGCACGATACCCCCAAGTACGGTATCATCTACCACGCTTCGCTCATCGGCCAGGCCTCCGGCAAGAACAAGGGTAAGATTGCCCGAATGCTCGCCGCCAAGGCCTCCGTGTCCATGCGATACGATGCATTTGCCGAGGAGCGGGAGGACGTGCCCATTCTCGGCATCGACAACCGAATCAAGGTCGAGAACCGTCTCCGACAGCTCGAGGGCAAGGAGATTGTCGGCACCGTCCGACCCGACGTGAACAAGATCGAGCACAAGAAGGTCGACCTTTCCACCGGCAAGCAGTACAACGCTGACGCCGACACCGTCGGCAACACCACCGCCGGAGCCGACTCTGACGACGAGGATTCCGACTCTGAGGAGGAGGTCAAGGAGAAGAAGGCAAAGAAGGAAAAGAAGGAAAAGAAGGACAAGAAGGAAAAGAAGGACAAGAAGGACAAGAAGGAAAAGAAGGATAAGAAGGAAAAGAAGGAAAAGAAGGACAAGAAGCGAAAGCGAGAGGACGACGACGACGAGCCCAAGAAGGAGAAGAAGAGCAAGAAGTAAAGTAGATAGTGGTATGTATTTTAATTGTTAGACAGACGCGGAGGAGGTTCGACAAATGAGGGCACAGCCCGAGTCGAGAGTTACCGACCCAGGCAGTAGAAAGTAGCAGCGACCGCCGCGAACGCCGCGAACGCCCACTCACAGTCGAGATTTACTGATCTATAAACAGTAGGAGAAAACACCAAGAGCGCCGACTGCCACTGACCACCGACTATAAATGTTGGGATAGACTGCTTGTATCGTATCAGAACACCGACAACCGAGTAGTGCTGCAGCGTCTTGGTGATTCCCTGGACCCCCTGTGAACATGCTGATCTTTAAGGCCTGTGTTAGTCAATGCAAGTGTACTCACGGGCTGAAAGTAGGACACATTCCTATCACCTATAGCGTAACCGTGAGGAGGAATGTGGCATGGAGAACTGCCGTAGTGATCAGGACTGTACAAAGTCGGCAGTCATCATTAATGTGTCTGTGGGAGACGTGCGAAAGCGTGCGCTGTGATTGGGAACGAGTTCCGAGGGGAAGCTTGGATTTTCCGGAAGAAGCCAGAGAGCTTCTGCCACTTATCGAAGTATTGCAAATGAAATGGCTGCGACTTTCGCCATCAATACCGGAGGCACCTCTGTGCTAAGAACATTTGCAATGGTTGGGGGGCACTGTGGGATAAGAGCAGGCTATCAAGGATTGATCATGACGGGAGTATAGGGGCGGAGAACTAGGCCAGTATGGGGAGGGTGAATAGATATTCGTGTAGAGAATTGTCAACGGAGGAGGTTGCATGGAAACGACTTGATGACGTGGTATGAATGACGCTGCACCATTGGACAAGAAGACAGAGCCTGTGTTGCGCGGCTGCGGCCAGAAGGTAAAGGGGTTGAACAATAAAGGGGTCTCGGTAGAAGAGGAAATAATTCAATTACCCCTTGACCACGATCATACCCCAACCCTGCCTCACCACTGGACCACTCATTACACTCGTATTACCTCATTAATTCACCTCACTCCCTTTCTTTCCAACCACCATCCTTCACGGACAACACTGGCTCTACAAGTAGGCGACCGTATGGAGACCATTGACCGGACGGCTGTGGAGGGGGAATTGGATTGAAGGAAACTGGGTGATGGAGGGAATGAACAGATCTGGTGAATTGGAAAAGCGAGAGGAAGGATGTAGCGGATGACCGGGTGGAGCCTAGAATGTGAGCGAACGAACGAGCTCCAAGACCTGGGCAATCAGTCTTAGAATCTCTTTGATACGCTATGGAAACCTTGCGACGGCTTCTGATTGGGCATTTGAGTAGAGATTTGTTTCTCGGCGATTTCAACATTGAGGCGAGAACGACCGCCTGCGCCAAGTGTCAGTAGATCCGAGACTGTATGTCCTGTTGACAGCCATGAGCTGACGAATGCCATGAGCTGAGAGCGAGTTTGGCCGAATAAAATGACCGAGCCTGCTCCGTGCCTTGTGAGTTCTTGAGGATCACATGTGCCGCTGCCAGAGCAAAGAGCCAGTCAGTGATACATTCGCAAAGCCACTGACAGAGATATTCAAGGGTGAAACTTCCTTGACACAGGTCCGTGTTAGCTATCATTCACGAGGTATCTGTGACTGTACTTACGTTGAGTGAGCGAAGAGAGAAGGAGTGGAGACAAACTGAAGGCTTCACCATGAACCGGAGAACCGGTGTGAAGTAACACTGAAGTCAGCGACATTGTGTGCGTATCTGTCACTGGAGCCAGAGACATTGTGTGTGTATCTGTCACTGCTGCCAGAAGAATAATGTCAGACATTTACTGGGTGGTCTCAAAAGGGCGGTCTGCAACGTTGACTGCGACGTTGACTGCGACGTTGACTGCGACATTGACTGCAACAGTGGATATCTGTTGATCGACTCTGTCTGTCTGTGTTCGTCTGTGACTGTCTGCGTTCGTCTGAGTCTGTCTGTAAGAATAGTGGGGGTCCCAACTCCCCCTTATATAATTTTTTTGGACCAAGATCACGACATGGTTGGTGTTGGGTGGCCATTGCTCCAGTCTATTTAAACTGAGCTCATCCTCTGCAGATAGGTTCTTCACGGGATGCACCCCTTCTTTTTCAGCAAGTTCACTCACTGAACATGGAAAGACTGGATCAATTTCTGAAAAGATCTCCCTCATGGATCTCACTCGGGGATCTCCTTCACCGAACTTTTCTACTCCATCTCTTACCCTGATCAAGTCTTTCCCTCACCCAACTCCGAAGATATCTTTTCCTCCTTCTCCGGCCAAGTTCTTCACTACACCCAATTAACCACTTTGAGGGCTCTCACCACCATACAACATTGAGGTCCCCGTGAATAATGTCACGCGAGAGGATTTGGTTTGTACAAACTACGCAATGGGGTGGAAGTTGTACGGAAAACTGGAAAACCTGATTGCGATAAAAGACCACGAGCCGTTTCGTTACCGCCGTTCCGTTGCCGCAGATTCATTACCAACACAGCACCCCTGAACTATGTCAGTCTTCACCGAAATGTCCAGACCGATCTCTTGAAGAAGAACCACAACTTTGCTTAAATCTGACAATTTGGAGGTCAATTGGCAACTAGCCATCTTGGAGGAACTCAATGTCTCCGTTTTCGACTTTGTACGACCATTGGACTTGGGTGTGAATGGTAACATCTCCAAAGATACCACCCGATCCTCAGTGTCTGTCATATTTCCATCCAGTCACAGCCCCAAAGTATGACATTTGGTCTTGGCCTTGGTGCTACTGTCGTTCCCAGGCGAGTGCAGTATGTATATACTGTACACACACTACTCCTACTGCCCTATCGCTATTGCTGCTCTAATTCATTAATACATAAGTGGTGGTAATCGATGGGATCAACGAAAACCGACGGGTGGTATTACTCCATGATGCGCTCTCTAGTCCTGTCTTAGGATGAGCTCCTCCCACAGCTTCTTGGCGGCCTCTAGATCGTCAATGGCCACCTGTCCCTTCTCCCAGTCAACCAGAATGGGTCGGATCACGGTGGGGTTATCAAAGGTGTCGGCCTTGATCAAAGTCTCGATGATCTTGTGGGACTTCCAGTCGTCGGGGAAGGTTTTGCCGGCGGCCTTGAGAGCGGGCTGAGCAGGAGCAAACACTTGCGCCGGGGTGAAGGTGGAAGGCACAATACCCTTTTTCTCGTCAACAAAGCTCTTGATTGTCAACAGCTGGTCCAGAGTGGGGGCGGTGGTGGTCTCCTCAAAGTCGAACGGCAGGTCGCCAATATCCTTGCCGGCGGTGTTGAGGTTCTTCTCAATGTATTTTGCGAATGCGAGCGACTTTTCAAACTTGGGGTTGGCGAAGAGCGACACGGCGCCCTTGGAGAATTGCAAAGTTCGGAAGAATGACATATTGGCTTATGTGGTGGTAGTGGTGGTGGTGGTGGTGGTGGTGGCGGGGTGATGACGATAAGATGTGGTTCAGGGTGATATATTGATATATACCTTGGTTGCTCATGTCATGTATGTACAACCCAACTTTATCGTCAAGGCGGCGACCGAGCGGGCGGGGCAGGAATAGGCCTGCTTCGGGGCTTGTTGGAGAAGGGGAAAGTCCCGAAATCAAATTTTGGCCCGGCCCTGGTTCATTCCGTGAGCTTTGTGTTTTTCCAAAACTCATCAAAATCGCTCAATTGGTCGCCCCGGTCTCCATTCGCTGCCGCCTCGACTCACTTGCATGCATGAGCCTGCAGCGTGCATATATGGTGTCATTTAAAAACTCTAAATCGCGCCAACTAATTTTAGTTAGGCTGGTGTAGAGGTGTAATGGTGAACATACAAACGAGCAAACCACAGGGAGTTTTTGTGCTGAAGATGGGTCGGGTTAAAGACACCACTGTGTTCTTCAAGATCGGAGATATTGAATGTTGTATTTTATGTAGTCCCCCTCTCTCCTGTGGCGTCATTTGTGTGGATTCGACGTGACCGGATTCTAAGTAATTCTCAACAAGTCAGAAAAATGGGAGGTCAGGTCAACTTGTATCACGCGACTTCATCACAGCTACAGGCACTACTGATTACGTACAGTACAGTAGGTAGTTACTAAAAATACACTTGTTCTATGTACCGTCTGAGAACCGATGGGTAGGCCGCACGTCCGTCACGTGAGTAGTCACGTGTGGTCATATGATTAGTCCCGTGCAGTCACATGAGTAGTCTGTACAGGACTTGTAGTAAATCTGAGAAATAGTGCGAAACAGTCATCTCCAGACTGCAATCAAACTGTTTGAATCGCTCCAAAGTTGATTCAGGAGTTTGATGGAGCTACTGACAGGTTTCGAGTAATTCAAACTGGTCAGAGTGACTTTTGCGTGGTCAGAGTAATCCTGACGTGCCTCCCGATTGTTTCCGAATGCCCTATGATTCCAAACTGCTCCAGACCGAGACATGTCCATTGTGAAGCTTTGGAGAACCGGTCAAAACCAACCTGACCCACTCTGCTACAGATTCAGACGATCTCCAATTCCCCTTATGCCCTTATGCCCTTATGCCTTGATTTTTCCTCCTAACTTGTGGACTCTGTAGTGTCAGAGCGGCACTAGAGTGACGTGACCCCTTGTCAGTCCAGATCATGACCAACAGAAACGCCATTTATCGTTACCTAAGCAAATTGCTTGCTCGCTCCCCTCACTGCCACACCTTGACTTGGCCATCAACACCGCCAGTGGCAACAAGACACCGAACCCGACCATTGACATCGTTCGGAGCCCACGCCACGCACGTGACAAAATGCCCATGGGCATCAACAACCCTAATACACCGGCCGCCCTGCTCCAAATCCCAACATCTCATGGTCTTGTCATCAGAAACAGAAACCAAATACCGCCCGGCCGGATGAAGAACAACTCCCCTAACCCAATTGTCATGACCCCGAAGAATTAGTAGAGGATCGCCACGTGACGACCACACCCGGATCGTCTTGTCACGTGACCACGACACGACAAAGTACGAGCTCGTCTTGTCGAGCTTGGCCAGACACCCGGCGGCGCTCTTGGGGTAGACGGCAACGCCCTCGATCACGTGCTCGTGGCCGAGTAGCGTCATCTTGCCGTCGCCGGAGACAAACTCGCTGACGCGGGTCACGTGATCGATCCCTGCTGAGAAGATGAACTCTTCGTTGAGCGCCGCGCACGATTTGACCCAGTCTGTGTGGCCGTGGACCGTTCGCACGCAGTAGCCCGATTGCACGGACCAGACGCGGACCGTCTTGTCACGTGACGCGGAAATGACGTGGTTCCCCGACGCGGTGAATTTGACCGCCGAGATTGTGTGGTCATGGCCGGTCAGTGTTTTGACGTTTGCGTATTCGTTTTGGGGGTCCCATATTCGGATGGTGAGGTCCGACGAGCAGCTGACCAGGAGCGCTCGGGGCTGGGCGTGTGATACGTCGGCACGTGGCTTGTCATGTGATTTGTCCCGTGACGCTCCCGTGTCCGGCTGACTAAAGTCCACGTCCAGCACCCCCCTCGTATGGGCCTTTATCGTCGTTTCAATCTCGCCCAGCTCGTAATCCCAGATTCTGATATTTCCATCTTCGCACGCCGACGCCAGAGTGGAATGAAACGGATGAAATGACACGGCATTCACGGGCTGCTTATGTAACAGGCTGAATCGTGAAGTTTTGGGTAGCCACGTTTTCGGGTCGCCAGCCCCCAGACCGTTGGCCTTATGAGTGGAAGAGGCTTCTCGCTCTGCCGCCTCCAAACGGGTTTCCAAATCCATCACCTTGCGCTGAAGCCTTATGACCGATAACCATTTCTTTTCCAGTAGTAAAGCGTTGGCCTTGAGAGTGTCGGCAGGCACGGGCTCGGAGCCCGACGGCTGACTCAGAACCGCCGCCAGCTGACTCAGCAGCGCCTCGTCGTTAGTCAGCCGGCTGACGTATCCGAAAATGCTGGTTTCCAGGTCGCTGCGTTGTTTATCCGTCAGTAGCGACTCCATGGTGGTGTGTGGTGGTGATGAGGTAAGAGTAGTGGGTAAAGTTAGTCAGCTGGGAGGTGTGAGATGGTCTGGTTATGACCAGGCAAAGGAGGGAGGGTGTGCACGTGACCCTACTGTGTTGTTCGGTCAATCTAGAGATTATGAGTTATATTCGAAGGGTCCAAATGCCACCGTTCAAAACACTGTTCAAAACACTGTTTTTTCCACACTCCAAATTCGTCCCATTTTTGTCACCACTTTTAACGACGGTGTTTTGAAATCCCAAATTAAGGTTAAGGTTAGGGGAGGTCGCGTTTCATCTTAGATTGGTGTTGGTGGTGGCACGGTTCTGTGGGATGATTTGGGGGGATTTGGGAAGGATTAGAGATTGGAAAGTGTTATTAAACGTGGAAAAGTGTCATCAACCCATTTCTGGGAAATCTTGGGGGAATTTCAGAGTATCTTGCCCTATCTTTGTCAATATTAGGACAGAGGCGATGAAAGTGGTAGCATTGGAATCAGGAGAATCATGCGGACATTTGGACACCATTAACAATGTCTATAAATTGCCATCGGATTACTCAACGAGTAAATATCATTCGTTTTTTCAATCCTAATTTGATGTTTATTTTTGACTTTTATTTTTGACTTTCATGTTTTACCAACATTTTGAAATATTTCCGAGCCGCACGAATGGGAGACTGAAGCGAATGAAGCATGTGGAAACGGCAATGACATGTTGAAACCGAGCTGGGATTTTAGAATGTCACATGATTGAGATTACGTAACTTTTCCACGTCTTTTGTGTATCCTGATACGCATTACCACACCCAATCTCCAGTTTATTTCCCAGTTTATTTTCCGCTGCTCCAATTAATGCTGTATAGTCAGCTCAATATACATTTCCTTAGATTCCATTTGTGTCTGAGTCTACAATTGGAGCCATTTTATCTGCTTCTTCTTCTTCTTCTTCTTCTTCTTCCACCTCAGTCCAGTGCGGCTGAATCCTGACTAGGAGAGGCTTGTTTCGCCAAAGGACGTTCCAGGATGACACACCTCGCTGCCCTGAATAAACCAGTCTCTTTGGAACAATGGCTTGACTCTTAGTGAACATACTCTCAACAGTTTGAGTGCAGTGTACACTGTCAGGTCACGATACCGCAGGATGTTGGACATTCGATAATGGTTCTGCCAAGGTATCTCTTCTGATCGTTCGTTGCTGGAGCTTGGGGGACCTTAGTTTGGTCAAGGTCTTCAGATGCGTCCATCTGTTCGGTTTCGTCATGATGCTGAGTCTTTGGAAAAGGGTTCTAGTCTGTAGCACCTTTCACGCAGTTTCTTGTTTTTCTTGAACCGACAAGACTCTACCGGTTAAGTCGGTGAGTTTGAGGGTGCAACTTGCTGGACTTGTCTGAATGGCAATCGGCTATCCAGAACCTCTGTCAGAAACCATTGCCAGAAATCATTGTCCGAATCGACTGTTGGTTGTTGTTTTCTCCTTGTGGGAGGACATTTCTTTCAATTGGAATCTCTAGAAACATCGTATAGATCTCTGTTCTTGTCCGTGACGTGCGGCTCGGAAATTGATGCATATTTTCTGTAGGGGTGTGGGGGTCAGATCGGAGGTCAAGTTGAAAAGGTGTTTTTAGCCCATAGTTTCAGAAAGAGCCATTTTGTGGGTATATAAGCATCACCTTTCGACTCCCCTTGGACTCAGGATTCGGCCCGAGGCTTTGTTTTGGCGGCTTTGGACAACCGGAATATCCAAAGCTTCAAAATCCACGGATATCAGTTTGGTTCAATCAAGAGCATCTAAGATGTCGTCTTTTCGTCTTTTTGTCAATTCCGTCTTTTTATCAATTATATCAGCATTTAACGACTTTTTTCCCTCACCAACCAGCTATTCTTTAGATTTCTTGAACAATCCAACCTCAATGAAGCTCAGCGAATTGGACATCGTCCACTGTGTATATCGTTGATGCTAGATCAGATGTAAACTACAAGTAGTAAATTGCTGAATAGAATCTTAGTGTAAGTTGTCTTCGCTGAATCGAATTCTAGTGTACATCCCCTGTAGGATTCACAGATGGTTTTTTTTTTTTTTTTTGTATTTTTTTCCAATTTTAATTTTCCAATCTTGAAGAACATACAGGTAACATATTTAGCCGAATAGAACCGCTAGAAAGCTAAGGAAAAAGCCATATCTCTCAAAATTATTCATAGAATCGGCCCACCCTTTGTTTGCTCCTCTCCAGAACGTGTCTATGCTGTAACACTGTTGGCTCCTCCTTCCATGCGGCTCAGCTGCAGAACCATGGTGCCATAAAGTCGGGTTTTCTTCTGCTTCTGCGACAATTTTTTTTTTTTTTTCAAAATGTGTTTTTTTCAGCGATTCGATGACTACATAGGGAACAGAGAACAGGTTGGTTTCCCGTTGTTTTTCATTGATCTTTGGTATTTATTTTATTTTATTTTATTTTATTTTATTTTATTTTATTTTATTTTATTTTATTTTATTTTTTTTTATTTTTTTTATTTTTTATTGTGTTTTATATTACTACTATTTCTTTTTTAGTTCCATAGTCACGTGATCGCCATTTCCAAAAACTCATTAAACGTCTGAATACTCCCTCATGGATGTCCACTTGACCACCGCTATTTTCTCCGATTTCTGTCTCACTCCGTCGCATTCCGTCTTATTCCGCCTCCTTCCGTCTCATTTTCCACTCATTTTCCGCTCATTTTCCCGATTAATTTCCAACTCGATATCCATAAAGTTCAGTTTTCAACCGTTTTTCGGCTAGGGTAATTTTAATCAGGTCGTACTCTAGCCGAGCTGAGCAGGTCAGACATTTGAAACTGTGTCGAACCTCGCCTGGAATCGGCACCATTAATCGGTCACGTGATCCCCCCAAGCAAGTCATAATCTATGTTGATTTGACAGCAACGGAGCGGCAAATTGGGCGGTAAAAAGCTCCGTCTCACACATCCACAACTGACAGACACATCTCCAGCTGACAAAGACACATCTCCAGCTGACAAAGACACATCCACAGCTGACTAATGTCGCTACATTTGACCATCACCAGTCATAAGTCGTGATCTGAGCATCAGCAGCCACATACAGTAATATAAGCGGAGATGCGTATGTACAGTATGTACATGCTTGCACAGTATGTAATAAACAGCCGCATGAAAGGAGGTGTAGTCAAGTTTGCGAGTTTGAACAGTAAAGGAGTTTTAAAGATATCAATGGATTCCTGACGGTCTGCCGAATTCAATGCTACTTTCCGTTTTCTCCCCAGACCATTATTCGGCCTTCCAGGTGTCCCTCGGGGCTCCCCCACATTGTTTCTTTTTAACCTTTGGTCCTGCCACCGCAACTTAGTTAGGTCTGCGTTAATTACACACTATCGACGAGCTTCACCACACACACTGTTTGCAACCGTGACACAGAACCAGAGCACAGCGGCCCACGAGATACTTGCACGTGACTTCCAGAGACAGTCCTATACATCACGTGATATCCGATAGCGAATACGACACACGACGCACTTGGCGAGAAGAGTGAGTTACACAATAAGGAGGGGGCCCGAGTTACAAAGACGGAGCCGCTCCCCCGTCCCCCGTCACAGACACAAACGGGCAACGACGACGAAAAACAGAGATACTGACACATATAGACGAGTCACGTGACATTGACCAACCGACCGACCGACCGACCGACCGACCGACCGAGATTCATTTTTCCCGGGATTGTGACTCACGGGATTTATACAGTAGTGGAACAAGCAGACCAGAACGGCAGAAGCAAAGAACGGCGGAAACACAGCACGGTCAACGTTTGGGACGACAAGGCACGAGATTTAGAAAGAATACCGTGACATTGTCTGGACCTAGCCACTTTCTGGGCTTATTATTGAATCAGATCATTCCACCACCAAGATCTGACTACACTTTGACTTGTTTCGACTCTTCGACTTTTTTTCGACTTTTCGACTCTTCGACTCTTTTCATCTCTTTTCGATTCTTCGAAGCCCTTTCGACTCGTCACACAGATTTCTGGTTTCGGATTTTGACTCAATCAACTCGACCGACACCTGAGATTCTACAATTGTTGGCAGTGGACCTCTATTGACCAATTAACTACCCATTATCTAGCAACAGCTAGCTCACACTTGCATCATGGACGACTTTAACAAACTCACGCTCACCGAGAGCCACACACCCTCGCCCCACAGCCCCGCCACGTCCCGCATCAACTCCAACAACAACGCCAACGGCACCTCGCGTACCTCGTCACGGTCCCACCGCCCGTCGGCGGTGTTCCTGGGGGTTGCCAACGAAGACGGATTCGACTCACAGCCCGGCACCCCGTCGTCGTCGTCGTCTTACACTTCTTTTGATAGAGCCGGAGGAGGAGCAGCAGCAGCAGGAAATACCACTCCAGGCGGTCCGGCAACTGGCGCCCCGGGTACCCCCGGTTTAGGTGGCCCCCTGGGCCACAGCCAGGTCCACTTCAGTCTCGGCTCGCCGTCTCGTCCCGGATCAGTGGCGGGTTCTCGACCTGGCTCCCGCCCGGGCTCCAGGCCAGGCTCCATCGCCCCCCAGGAGACGCAAATCTCGCTCTTCCCTGAGGCAGACGCACACGACCCGTACGCACGACAGCACCGACCACCACAGGTGTCGCACCGCGACACTGATTCCATTGCGCCGCGGTTCCGGTTTGCGCGGAGCAGATCATCATCTCGGTCATCGCCGGACCGCCGGGTCAACACTGACGAGGCTTCCGGCAACTTTCACCGGTCCACGGGCTCCATGGCAGAGCTGAAGCGGTTCTTCAAGAAGAAGTCTTCCAAGCTAAAGCCCAAGAGCAAGAGGGCGGAGTCCAAGGAGGACATTCCTCGGAGTCGGCCGGTGTCCCAGTCGTCGCGAGCGACCCCGCCGGTCTCGCGCTCCTCTTCGCAGTCCAACATTGCGTCGATCGGGTTCGGAAAGTGGGGTAAACCGGGCCGGGTGCTCGGGTCCGGAGCCGGCGGGTCGGTCCGGTTGCTGCACCGCCAGAGCGATGGCAAGACGTTTGCGGTCAAGGAGTTCCGGCCCCGCCACCAGCATGAGTCTGAGCGCGAGTACTCTAAAAAGGTGACGGCTGAGTTCTGCATCGGCTCCACTCTCCACCATCCCAACATTGTGGAGACTCTGGACATCATCCAGGACGACGGCCGGTACTTTGAGGTGATGGAGTTTTGCCCGTACGACTTTTTTGCCATAGTCATGTCGGGAAAAATGAGCCAGGCGGAGGTTGCGTGCTGCTTCAAGCAGTTGCTGAGTGGCGTCACCTATCTGCATTCGATGGGTCTGGCGCACCGCGACCTCAAACTCGATAACTGCGTCGTTACCAAGGACGGTATTCTCAAGCTGATTGATTTCGGCTCTGCGTCGGTCTTCAAGTATCCGTTTGAGACCGGCATTGTCATGGCCCATGGAGTAGTTGGTTCGGACCCCTATCTCGCCCCCGAAGTGCTTTCGCAGACCAAGTATGATCCCACGCCGACAGACATCTGGTCGATCGCTGTGGTGTTCTGCTGCATGACGTTGCGGCGGTTCCCCTGGAAGGCTCCCAAGCTGACGGACAACTCGTTCAAGCTGTTTGTGTCGGAGCCGGAGGTGGACGAGACCGACAAGGCAACCAAGGGTCCGATGAGGCTGCTGAACCGGTTGCCGCGCGACTCGCGGCATATTATTGGCCGCATGTTGACGGTCGACCCCAAGAAGCGCGCGACGCTGGAGGAGATCTGGGCCGATCCGTGGGTCCAGAGTATCAGTATGTGCACATATGATGATGACGGACGGCTGGTCAAGGGGGTAGGGCATGAGCATACATTCGTGGAGGTGGAGGAG
This sequence comes from Yarrowia lipolytica, assembly GCF_001761485.1. Classification (NCBI taxonomy): domain Eukaryota; kingdom Fungi; phylum Ascomycota; class Dipodascomycetes; order Dipodascales; genus Yarrowia; species Yarrowia lipolytica. Next base: position 149,411 of record NC_090771.1, on the reverse strand, counting down.
AGGGAGGAGCCGGAGACGAAGCCGTAGCTGCCACGCAGCCGTAGCAGTCATGAAACCGAAGAAAGATCCGGAAGAGGCGGGAAACGCTGAAAGATCTGAAGAAGCAGCAACCAATATCAACAAGGATACAAGAGATGCATCGAGTCTCTGGAGACTAGGGCCCAATCAGAGGTTGTACAGATGCAGAGGCTGCCTCCAAGTGCCATGCAATGCCTTTGGCGTCAGGCTTCGGTGCAGTTCTTTAACTGCCGCTGCCTTGAATGCCACGCTTCAATGTATGTAGCTAATGTATTATTTAAGTAATTGAGGTCACGTGTGATGTTCCATCTCCTCGTTTCGAAACTGTCGTTAGTCGTCTTCTCATATTCTATGAAATTTTAAAGCTCTTTCTACAGCTACAAAAATGATATCATTGTTATCAGGAGCTGTGAATTTCAGGTTTTTTTGCTTTTTTTTTATTATTTTTTTTCTGTCGAAAACTCACCCCCTATCCCGACAATTTCAGAGCCGCACGGTTGTATCGAGGTAGAAAGGAAGCTCCCTGAAATATACAGGTGTGGGCAAATTGAGCTGCAGTTTTTGAACGGTGGTTGCTGGGTGTGTCGGGAGATCGCGTGGGGAGGCTTCGTGTGCTGAGGCTATGGTGAAGTTGAAGTAACCTTGGTAATGCCAGGATTATGGCGTAAATGGAGTTGAAAGCAGTACCAAAAGATAATCGTCAATCTCCTGGGACCAACACTGCTGATTTGGTCTGGTGGACCGTTCCATTCAGTCACCAGGCGTAATGCTGGTGTAGGATGTGTCACCATCTCCCATGAAGCTACCATTAGGAACGGTAGCACTCACTGGAGTCAGTGCACTGACAGATGATCTAGCCGTGAACTATGAGGCAGCTGTCGTTGCACTTGGGGGTAGTGCAGGACACATCATTTGTAAAATGATATCTGCTTCATGTCAGCAAGATTACCATTTTACAAATGATGTGTCCGTGTAGTAAACACTAGGTGGGGCTCACGGACCAGCAGATGAGTCATCCCATCACCTGCCACATCACATGGGCATAAAACATGGACTCTAACAAGGGGCCTCTTAGTCTGTGGCACGGGTTTGTCTCAGTATCAACCAGTGTCAAATCCGAAAGCCCAGCGTGTACCGTTTCCGAAATGTCCGTGTAAGTACTTCTGTATCTAACCTGCAATTGCGGCGTCAACTCTCTGTTCGAATAGTACTCACTGGATATCTCTGTGCTATTCTGAGTCTTTGGGCAGCGCGTGTCACAAACCATCCAAACAGGTTTGGGCTCTGTGTCATTATCCGAAAATCCCTGATTGCCATGTCATCAAGTCGTTATCAACCCTGGCCATGTTTGTCGATGACGTAACATTGATGGCCACAATGGTGGTGTGACAACAATCGATATGTGCAGTTCTCATCCAGGTCTGTGAGAATCTGTATTGATCTCTTTCTCGTTGGTACCTTCTTCCGAGGTTCTCTGTGTCATATTCAGTCATCATCGGTCAACTGTCACGTCATCAACATCTCTGTGCGGTATCGTACTCACTGGGTATCTGTGTCGGTCCGCGTTTATGTCTGGCACTGGTATCTTTGTGTCTGGGTCTCGGTCTGTGTTCTGTGTCTGTCTGTGACTGTTTCTTGTCTGGTCTTCCTCCCCATCTCCATCCCCGTCTCCGTCTGAACCAAAAGTGATGATCAAGAGGAATGGTTGTTATTATAGGTGACGTCAGAAATATATATATCGCCAAAAAAGGTGGTGAGACCGCACTGTCACTCTGTAAAATAGAACTACAAGTAGCCGAATAATGGTCCTACGTGACCCCAAATGGTATCATTGTGTAGAGCTCGTCGAGGAGAAGATTTCTAGACCCGCATTCGCAATATTGCCATTGTGCTGACTAGCTTTTGAGGGGAGATTGTTTTTGTTTTTGTTTTTATTTTATTTTATTTTATTTTATTTTATTTTTTTTTTCCTTTTATTCCCACTTCTCTGAAACACTCAATAATACATTTATTACATAAAAATACAACCGTTAATAAGCAGCTGACCACTGCAAAGGGCTGAAATCGCCAAAATCCAGTCTGGCCGTCAAAAACGGGAAAGGAGGGTTTTAATCACTCGGAGCAAACAGAAGCACACTCGCTCGATTCTTCGCTACCTCGCCTACTCCTTTCGCTTCTTCTCCTTCTTGGCCTTCTTGTCCTTCTTATCCTTCTTGTCCTTCTTGTCCTTCTTCTTGACCTCCTCCTTGACCTCGGGCTCGACGCCCTCCTCGACATCCTCGACATCCTCAACGTCCTCGACGGCGTCGGCAAACTCCTCGTCGGCCACTTCGGCAACGGCGGCGGCAGCAACCAGCTCAGCAGCCGCAGCAGGGTTCTTGGAGGCCATGTACTGCTCCTTGCGCAGATGGTACTCAGCCAGCTTCTCCTGGTACTTGACCTTGTAAGGCTCCTTGGCCTCCTCGGGCAGCAGCGACCACAGACGCGCCACCTCGTTGGCCATGTCGACATTGATGAGCGGGGGCAGGCCCTGCTTCTCTCGCTCGGCCCGGATGACGGCCCGCTGCTGGGTAGAGAACGCCAGGAACACAGTCATGGGCTTCTTGGGCATGAGAGGGTCGACCTCTCGCTTGCGCTTCTTTCGGCCGGTGGGCGTGAGCTCCTCCTCGACCGCGCGCCCGCCAAACAGCGAGTTGTTGGTGCCCAGAAACGCGCCCTTTTCGGGCAGTGCCTCGAGACTCAGCTCCTTGAGCGCCTCGATCTGCTCGTCACTGAGGTTCTGCAGCTTGCCGATGATAGTGGCAAATTCGGCGTGGAAGTCCCGGATGGCCCACGACGCGTTCTGCGCCGCCAGCTCCAGCGTCTTGGTCGCGGCGATCACCTGGTCTCGCTTGCCTTTGAGCTGGCCCAGCTGCGAGTCTTCCAGGTCAACGTTGAGGTTGTTTCTTCGTTTAACCATTGTGATTGGTGTCGAAACTGTGATGGTGGCACGGGTGGTGTGTTTTGACGGCACGAGTTATGTGAATGGGAGACACGGGTGGTGCAAACGGGTGACACGGGTCAATGTATCGGGTGACACGAGTAAATGTATTGGGTGGCACGAGTAATGTAACCGGTGGCACTGACAATATGGCGAGAGTCACAAATGCGGTGCAAGTCTCTGAGTTCGATTTGGCCCAAGATTCAACGTGTTTTTGCGTCGCGTCGTTGGTGTCGATGGTGTAAGTAGAAGGGTCAACCGACAACTGGGAGGGGCCACTAAAAACAGAGTTGTACTCCAGGAATGTAAACTATAGTTAGACTGGGCCAATTGGGAGGCCCCTGTGAACTTTATTTTGGGGGGGTGTAAACAATGTCAAAGACAGGAATTGGGGAAATTCGAAATAAATCAAGCCGATTTTCGAAGAACATTTTTGATTATGTGGTATTTTTCCTGCCATTTTATTTCCCTTACTTTTTATTTTTTATTAATTTTTTTTCGCAATTTAGAATATTTTAAATTGCATTTTGTCTCTCTGTATGGTGCTGTAGAATAACCGCGATGGGGGACGGAGGGGGAAATGCTGGAAAAATGGGGAGAATAGCAGCTACTTGTATTTGTAGCTCGGGGAGAGCCTAATCCTGTGAATTCAGATTAATTGAGAATTTTGCAACTTTCAAATTCGAATTCTGACCAATATTGAAGGCCCTAGGCACGGTCAAAGTTTTCTTGAAGAAAAACAGTATATAATCTAGAAAAATTCATTAAAATCGAGGGAAATGCCCAATCAGGGGGGATGTCACGTGAAATCACGTGCTCAAACTTTTCAGCGTATCACCAAAATTGTTCTCACGTGATACTTTTTCCCCGTGACGCGTGACATTGACAATTGTCAACAAAAACTCGTCACGTCAAAACACGCACTTCAAGTAAAGGGGCAAGTCAAGTAATTTGCCTACTTGTAGTATCTATAACGCATGGAAATGTGAATATGACGGAGGCATCCATTGGAAAACGGAGAGTTTGGTGATCCCGGGCCATCGAATGATATATATAACATGACGGCAGCTGTTTATATTTATACAGCTTATTCTACGATTCTGGGCCAACTAATCCTATCTAAATGAGAAGCGTTTGAAATAGATACAAATGTGTCCAAAGGACACGGAAGAACTTGTCTGCCATTGTCTGCCATTGAGAGGGATATCGTTCGAATCTAGACGTTGAGTAGAATCCAATGATATGCTAATTGGATAGATGGGAATGCCCATACTCGCGATAGATACGGATCTAGGGAATGCACGAATGCATAATGGAGAGGATATAGCCTGAGGACGACACAGAATATTGGGTGTCATGTGAACCTGATGGTTTGTTATTTTATCGATCATTGAAGGCGGATATCGTGACTCTGTGGGCGTACAAGCACCAGTACTTGTACTCTTGTGATCGTTAAATCAATGGAGTATAGGTTCGACATTTATCTTGAATTTTATCCCAACATGAAAAGCTTCGAAAGTGGTAAAAAGTGGTCGAAATTAGGCCCAAATGGAATATATTGAATCAAATGGATTGACCCCTTCCATTGATACTATTTAATATTCTCTAGCTCATATATTATCATCAATTAACGAAACATTTCTGTCCAGTTCTGAGCCGCCATATGTTTTTACTCTTTTCTCTATGGATTATCGTCACGTGACTCACAAATAGTCGTAATCTGAAAGAGAACCAAAGACACACCAACACAGAGTTGTTTTTCAGTGTATAGATTCCTCAATACCTCTACAGAAGATGTTCCGAAAATCTCACTTACATTTATTATATTTTGTTGAGATTTAGTTAAGAAATAAGTTTAGGTAGGAACACCAAAAGATTATAAAAAAATAAAGAGATATTCAAACACTGACCATCGGATAAAAAATTTACATTAAACAAACTGCACTGCATATAATATTACAACTGTGAGATATCCTTTTTGTGTCTAGGGAAATAAATTTTCAATATCGCGATATTTCACAACGTTGACATTTGTTGAGATTTTTTATATTCGATTTTACTTGTCCCGATCTCGTCTAAACTTTAAGGTTAAGATATTTCACTTTTAATCACGTCAGTTCGCACCCCCAACTCGCCGCCATTAAATCAATAGTCGTAGGTTCGAGTCCCAGAAAGAGCAATTTATCAAACAGTCATGACACATATCGTTAGTCTCGCCCTCTGACCACCAAGTGTTACGGTCGCCGTTACACTTCTCATCCAGAAAAGACACCACGCCTTCCACAGCAACTCCACCTCACCCGACTTGCAAATAAGATTCCGACTTGATCCGGCTCGACTTCCCGATTCGGGTCTTTCGGACAACCCTAAGCCTGGATTTCTTGCCCTTGCCCTGATGTTCCGGAGACCGGGTGGAGCCTTGATAAAAAAAAAGTAAAAAAACTCATAAATAAAATAGACAGAATAAATTATTTTGTGAATACCTGAGTCAGCGATATATACTATCTCATGCTGGTGGGATTTCCACCTATCCAAATGTATCTTAATCTGATTACATCATCAAAAGGGGCTCCATGATTCGTCCAAGTGCAATTTGTAAATTAAATGTCGCGAAAAAACTTTGACAGACCAAGTCGACTAATATTCTTGCTTGATTTATATAAATAATGTCAAGAATGTTCAAAACCTGATCAATTTTATTTTTTTTTCAATTTTTTTTTGTGTCAACTCTCTTTTCCATAATTTTTCCTACATCAGTCCTAATTGTGGCTGCTCTACACGTGGAGAAATGGTTGGATCTAGTGGAAAATCAATTCTGGAGCGATGAAGCGAATGGATACAAAATTTCGCAGGCGATTACAACAACACGGCACATTTCGGGGCAGCCCAAATTTCTCTGGATTTTTTCTGAATTGTTCAGATTTGTCCGCCGTAATTTTGATTATTCAGCACAAATCCGAGAAAAATGATTTCGCCTGAAAATGCCCAGAAAAGAGCGGGAAAAAATCGTCCAAAATCAAACTTGGCCTAAAACAGCCAATTGAACAGTCTGAGAACTACCTATATCTATTCCAACCGACGTCCACCATGTTACCACAATATCTTCCTTGGCACGTGTCTTTTGGGAAGGTCTTGTCGGATCCTGTCAGAGTTAGAACCTGAGAAATTCCAGATGGGTCAATACCAACACGACAAGAGCCCCTACTGGGCGATCTCAACCCGTGCCGATCAACCCAGTTGCTGCCAAAACCCACCCTCGCCAACTCCAGTAGTACCACACAAGATGTTCAGATTCCCCACACCTTGCGCACTCCAGATGCACATGCACCCTACCTGCACGCCAAACCCTAAACGACACAAGCTCACACTGCATAAAAAAGTTGTCTGTCAAAAAATATCACACCTTACCACCAACTTCACCTCAACCACATCCCCATTCTCTCCCCCCTTTAAACTGACAAATATACCCTTTGTGTAGGAGTATATTTGCCGTTTAGCTGTCTGCCGCCATAGCCTCCAACATGCGATCTGCCACCATTTTTTCGGGCTCGTCTCACCCGAAACTGGTGGAGCGAATTTGCGCCAACTTGGCGATTGAGCCCTCTAACGTCGACCTGGCCAAGTTCAAGAACGGCGAGACCTCCGTGACGATTCGAGACAGTGTGCGAGAGAAGGACGTCTATGTGGTTCAGAGCGGATGCGGTCACGTCAACGACAATTTCATCGAGCTGCTGATCATGATCTCAGCCTGCAAGACGGCCAGTGCCAAGAAGGTGACCGCGGTTATGCCTCTGTTTCCTTACTCACGACAACCCGATGTGCCCTACACCAAGGCTATTGTGCCTCCCGGCGGCAAAACCGGCGGCAAGGACTCCGACTCGACCACCGACCTGGCCAACGCCAGCGGCAAGCCCCGTCAGAGCGGATTCTTCAAGGACTACAATACCGGATACAAGCAGTGGGTTGCCCAGAGCGGTACCCTCATTGCTTCACTGCTGACCTGCGCTGGCGCCGACCATATCATCACCATGGACCTGCACGACCCCCAGTTCCAGGGATTTTTCGACATCCCCGTCGACAACCTGTATGGCAAGCCTCTTCTTCAGCACTACATTTCCACCCAGATTCCAAACTACCAGGACGCGGTAATTGTGTCGCCTGACGCCGGCGGCGCTAAGCGGGCCACCGCCATTGCCGACGGACTCTGTATGGACTTTGCGCTGATCCACAAGGAGAGACGCCCTACCAAAATCTCCGGCGACCATATTGCCGGCAAGCATAACGCCACCACCATGCTGGTTGGTGATGTGAGCGGCAGAGTGGCCATTTTGATCGACGATCTCCTCGATACTTCCAACACAATCACCCGCGCGGCCAAGCTGCTCAAGGACCAGGGCGCCGTCAAGGTATATGCCCTCATCACGCACGGCGTCTTTTCAGGCGACGCGGTGGAGAAGATCAAGAAGAGCGAAATCGACAAGATTGTAACCACGAATTCCACGCCCCAGGACCAGCATGCCGTCGAACTAGGCGAGAAGCTGGACGTGATTGACATTTCCAGAGTTTTTGCCGAGGCGATCCGACGAATTCATAATGGAGAGAGTGTCAGCATGCTGTTTGATCACGTGAGCTAACAAACGGAACAGAATGAGCGACAAGCAAGACGAGTGAAGCGAGTCTGGTGAGAGAGCGGACATGTACCAAGCATTTGAGCAAGCTCAACTGTTGCGTGGCTACTCTTCTCACTCGGTCTCTTGATCTCATACAACCTCAAAACTAGAAATTAAGAAATGCATAAGAAACGAGTGTAGCCAGAGTCTGTAGACTGACTGCGTCTAGATTGTTGGTGACATGGACAAGGAGGTGGTAGGTCATGACACTGACTGTGTGTAGATGTTTCGAATCGACTGGTTTCTGCCTTGGGATGAGCAGGCATGAGACCATAGCAGGGGGCCATGATAAGGAGCAGCAACGGCAACTGGTACCGTTATATGAAACTTCACCAGACACTACATAGGCACTTGACTGTCTCAAACGGAGGCTGGCCAAATATGAAGTTGCAGACTTAGCAAGAGCACGTGCAGACGCTCAGTCTACAAACCGGGTGAGCAGGGCGTCGCAGACTAGTTGTTGGCTGGTGGACAGTTGTGCTCAGTGGATGCGCAGACACAAACTACGACATTTACTCCACTTCCTCTGTGGGTTCATGACGAAGGTATTACTTCCACAATGGAGACCGTACGGAGTCCGCGGCATAGAATCTTTGGTGTTGTACTGTGGAGAACAGAGGCAAGACTCGGTCTGACCACGAGAAGGAGGCTGAAAATTTCAAGAGTGTATGGAACTTCGGTGCGTGGTTGTCCAGTCAGTGTCCATGTGGTTCAAGTCTCTGTCCAAAGAGTGATGTGGCTTCACTTACTGTGCCTCTAACACATGACATGCCACTGAGCGTCTGTTAGTGTTGGAGTGACATTTGTCTCTGCTTCTGTGAATGACATCTGTCACTGCTTGAATGTCTCGTCTGATGACGTGGTGAGAACATCTTTGCTGACTGTGGTATGTAGCCACGATTGAGTCACTGGTCTTGGTGTTGGCGGTATCATCTTGTATCTGGTATTTGTGTTCGTGACGTGACAACTGTGCCCGGGTTTGGCATCTGTTTTAGTGGCCTGGCAACCTGTGTCTTGATCTTTCGGATCCCTGTGCCAGTGGTATGTCCTTATCCGTCCTGGAGTCTCATTCTAAATCAGTAATGGGGCTGTACCATGATTGTGTTGCTCACCACATCTGCTCTCTTCCCCGTCGCCCGTCTGCGTACAAGTGATGGTCTAGAAGAGACGGAGAATTATCGCACAAAAAGAGACAAAAAGGAGACAAAAGGAGACAAAATCAAGGTACCCGCTTCCATGCAAGGTACCCGCTTCCATGCAAGATACCCGCTTCCATGCAAGATACCCGCTCTACTTTAGACAATGTCAACACAGTGTGATCAAACAAATGACTCCAACAGAATACCTTAAAGTAATTGAATTTGGAAACAAAACACACAGCCACACTCACGCGAATCCGGGCTCTCTGCTGGTACCACTTTGGTTGTAATTGCAACACTTTGATTTTCCAAAATACCCCAAAAGGACCAATTCGGCCGTTTCTTCGACATAATACTAAACAAAAACGTCCGTGAGACCAACTTCAACGCCAAATATGGCACAAAATGCACAATTGAAGTCGTTCCAAACGCTGCTCGAAGCTTTTGAAAATACTCGTTATAAATTTAAGGTAGCGTATCCGAACCTTAAATCTAACATTTATGCAACCTTAAATATTGGAAAGATGTTGAAAATCTGGAAATAGCCACACACCGGCGATAAAACAGCGATAGCTTTCGGAAGTTTTTTGTCGGTTTAAAGGGATCAATTTACCGTGTTTTAGATGTATTTCTGACTGTGATATTGTTAAAAAGTTGACAAGAGTACATACAGTAGCAACATCTCTATCAGTACATCTCCCTGAGTACGACTAGTAACAATAGAGAGAAACAAAGAAGTCAGATATACTCCTATGCTTTCGAGAATGTCAGCCAAATTCTCGAAAATGTGGTCTTTTCGGTCCGTGCTGAAATACACTCAATCACCCTGGAAACCACCAAGATCTGGTCATGTACCCAAGGGACTTGGATTTCATTTGTTCGTGTGACCTGGTAGGGGCTTTGAGAAGGGCTGATTCGATTTGATTCTGTTGTTTTTTTCCCCCTTTTTTTCCCTGTTTTTTTTTCCATGTTTTTTCCTGTTTTTTTCCCTTGTATTTATTTAATGTTCTATTTATTTATATTTTTATATATAATAATAATTTTTTATTTTTCATTTGATATCATTAAATGGTTGAAAGTGCTCAAATCCTCTTCAGATTTTGCACAGTGAGTAAATTGGAGTCGGAGAAAACGATAATATATACAAAAATCGATTTTGAACAACATTGAGTAACTTTGAACTGCTCCATGTTGCTTGATAATTTCGAAGAGATAAGTTGAAAAAAAACAGCCTACACTGTAGTACTAACTAGGGTTGAATTTCCATGCGATGATGACTCATAAGTCCTTTCGAGGATTTGATTAAGAATGACCAAGATATGTGATACATCTTCCCCAGATCACTGGCTTACTATTATGTATGAATGAGACGACCTTGAGATTATGTAATGTCGATACTGACGAGGTACCCGAAACTATTTAGTTTCCAGATTCGGTCGTAGGAGTTAACTCGGTTTGTAAGGGACTCCTATGGATGATAGACCGTTCTCCAGAAGGTACACGGGGTTATTTCCCATTTTCGTCGACATGAAAGACATTTCTGAGGACGATGGAAGAGGGACTGCAAGAATAAACAAGATGTACTATTGTAAAAACCGGATCAAGCAGTTCGAACAGTACTTAGGCTCTCTCTTCTCTCGTGTCCCATGGGGGGCTCAACGATATGTACTGTTTCTCTATAGTACGTTTTATATTGAGGGAAACACACAAGAATTTTTATTGTGTGTACTTCTGGCTATCTGGAATCTGGTAGATGAAGGAAGACTTTGAGCTGAACCAAGGATCTCTGGGATTATTTGGAAGAGAGTTGTTTGTTGGATATTCAGAGGGAAAACTGGGAGCCTGGATGTACAGTCAGGATATGATCGATATATACAAGACACGTTTACTGCGAATGAAGACGTCATATTATACATAAATTGAACTGACAACGGAGTCACAATAGGAAGCCTCGTATGTACAGAAACTATGGTAGATATTTATGGAGCTTGTATATTTATGGAGGCTTGTCAATCTACACTGAATTATCAAGTATGTTGGTAGACAGACCTACGTACTGGCACAACTACAAAGTATGTGAGTAGAGCTGAATTATCAATACAAGTATTGTAAAACACATTAATTTGTAGACTTCTTGGGATATGTTATATCACATGACCATCAACAACTACCACCAGTTATTGTACCACATGCTATATTTTGATACACCCTCCAACGTGCTCAGACCTACTGTCTTCATTACATCAATGAAGGTGAAATGCCTTCAGAGGTGATCAGAGTATATTGAAGTTGTTTTGGTACCGATTTATCAGCAGTTACGGAGTTTGTAGATTTTCAATGTTTTATTTTACTAAATTTACTGATTTAATCAACAAATATAATTAAAATTAAAAGTATAAATAAAAGTATTAATTAATAAACTAAAAATCCAACTAAAATTAATGGGATCACTAAAAGAATTAAGATGTAACTGAAACTCTTTAGTGAAGCTCTTTACTTGGTAATACATCTGTTGGTAATACATTACGTCACTTTTTCCTCCATCTCCCCCATCTATATAAGCATGTTCCTCCCCGCCCCAAACCTATCTTCTCATTCCTCTCTTTTTTTCTTCTTTCCGAGATCGAGATCGTCGCGTGAATTGCCCTAACCGAACGCGGTTTCGTGTCTCTCTTTCGGGCTTACAAGTCACACAGACACTCTCGTTCAGTTTCAAGTCACTCGGACTGTGAACGTCTTGCTCGTCTGTCGGGATACCAGGTAGTTTGTCGGATACCAGCCCGGGTGTCATCAGTCAGTCCATGTGTCATCAGTCAGCCCATGTGTCATCAGCCAGCTCGCCAGTTGTCAAGTGACACAACACTTCCACGGACTCTACGGTTATACACTGTGAACCGCAGAGGCAGAGGCAGTGTGTGAGGCTGATCGAGGAGGTTGGAGGGTTGACACATAAAGCCAGCCTATAGAGTCAGCGATCCGAGTCCTGTGATCATGTTGGCTAATCGACCGAGGCTAGACTGTGTCAAGATTTTTGCAATTGTGATACCACAGACAATACCTGGGTCTGGTGGAAGTTGTGAGTGGCAAGTCTGGGTAGTTCCCTAGTTTAGGACTAGAGCAGACCCTGGGACTAGGACAGAATCTGGGACTAGGTCCCGATGGAGCCAGTGCCCAATGAACTTGGTGACTGACAGAGATCGGTCACTGCCAACTCCTAATTGCCTTGTTTACTTTGTCTGTATTCGGCTGATGGCTAGTCTCTCTACAAGAGTGACCCAGAATGGAGCTGTCCACTGGTAATTGGTCCCCTCCTTGCGGGTCCCCGATCGAATTGCAGATTCAACTTTGGAATTGTGGCGTGGGAGCGTGGCACACCATTGATACAGATACCTGACCAGATTCTGGCCAGGTCTAAGGCTATCCCAGAGAGCACCCTGTTCACCAAGGACTTGCCGGGACTTGCGCCTCAGATACTGTCTTGAGGCCTGTGATATGACTTGACATCTTCCGACCCAAATGCGATCACTGTCTGGAATTTAATTGTTCTTGTCGACAACCGCGAGTGACGTTTTGACTGGCTCAAGATGTTGTTGATCACCAATGGCGCCATGTAGTTACAGACTCTCTTGCCGATGGGTTTCTACAGCCTCTGGACACCCCCAGAGAGTACGATGACAACCAGCTAGGCTGTGTAAAGCACGTTGTTTCTACCTGGCCATGCGCAGACATTGACTCACCATCGGGCTTTGGCGAAGTTGAGATTAACGACCTAGGTGCCGTTCTCCTGTATGGAAAGTCAATGTCTATAGAATTATGTCTCATTCTGTCTCATTCTGTCTCACGGTAATGCGACAGGATGCAAGTGTGGTCAGTGCTCGTACAAGTGTCTACTACAGAACAAGTATTATGATAAATGCTTGTAAAGTGGTAATACAACGAGTGGAAGCGTATAGACGGTGACAACACGGACAACACGATCTCCAGCGCTGTGACTTGATTCTCAAGAGCATGTGTCTTTTCCAATCATGTCTCGAGGAGTACAGCTGGAGCCACACCTCCTCATCTCATCTCGAATCGACGGTAGTGGTATTGGTGAACTAAGAGTACAGTATGTACATACGGCACTTCTACGAACACGGCACTACTACGGTATGACCCTTATACGGAAAGTTCTCTCAGTCTCGCTCACCACAGACAGTAGAGCTTAAGAGAGCTGGGGCAGGTGGATATGGCCTGATTTTTCCTCAGCTACTCTTTGGTGAACTCCGTGGAGAAGCGCAAATGGCTCTACAAGTGGTTGCTGGACCCGTGGTTTGGCTGCTTGTTAGTCATTCTTATGAACAAGTCTGGCGGTCACTTTGGCGCCCTCGAGCTTGTCGTGGGTCCAGCCGGCACAGCCCTAACTCTTTCTCGACGATCACTTTTGTCCCTTTCCGTCATTTACACTCTTATGATAACTGGTTACTGACTAATTGTGTGGTAGTGGATGGACCCCTCACGTTACTTTTTCGAGGAGAAGGAGTGAATTTCCACAGGAGGCTGAACTCTGCCCTTGAGTCGAGAGAGGAGTTGAGCGGGGGGTTGTGGAGTTGAGCGGAGCCGGGGATGTGGAGTGGAGTCATAAGAAGTGTCTTCCACGCCTACTCCATCACCTTCTCCACCGCCCATCTGCCGCCTATCTCCCGCCCACGTCCCGTCTGTCTTGCACCGCCGATCTCCATGCACAATCGTTCCCTGACATATGGCTACACTGTGTGCGCCGGCTGGGTTTGGCTGTAGGTTTATGTTTGTCAAAAGCAAAGCGCTGCGCTGCAGTCGAACCGAATTGGCTCAATTCTACGGCGGTTTCATTGCCGTCAATTGAACTCTGAGTCACATGTCAAGGCGGTTGATTTGCTCTTTTCTGGAGTGCGTGCAGCGCAGACCATCTGGATCTTCCGTTCTCATGATGTCACCATACAGCCACCAAGACAAGAGACAATGGGATTGATAAGAGAGACATGGTCAATGGGAGTGGCGGGTGATGCAGAATTGTGGATCAGAGTCGTGAGATGGATCGGGATTCAAAAGTGTAGTTGTTGACTACATCTCGTTCAATTGTGTCGGGTTTTCAACACGTTCCGTTCCATGGTCACTGTTGGAATTGCTTTTTTGTTGTTGTTTTTTTTTTTTTTTTTGTTTGGCGGACTTCGGACTATGGACTTCCGAGAAGGACGCTTTGGGCTCTACAATGCTTGCACTTGGAACGTCCTAAGCCGTCTCCTTCCCTGCTCATTCACCCTTCCCTTCTCCTTCTGTGTAACGTGGTAGCACGGCACAAGCCGATCCCCCACTGTCGATCGTGCTGATCCCCCACCACGCCCATTTACGTGGATCCAGGTTTGTTCTGACAGCTAGAAGTCACCCGTATGGTTCCGGCAGACTTGGATTTCGACTGTCTCACCTGAGAGGGGACCGAGTTGCAACTTTCCGGTGCCGCGACTTCCATGTGGGGTGCAGGGTCGGTTCGAGTCCTGTCGCGTGGAAAAAGCACTTGCTTTTGGCGGTCGGAAATCCGTTGCCTTTTCCGTATGCTTTGGCTGAGTTAACTTTTCCCTATTTCCCGTGCGCTCCGTCGATCCCTCAGATCGGCGCCAATCTGCGCTGTGAAGATCTTTCCCTAGACGGATTTCCATGTAGATCTGTCGATCAAGGGATGCTTTTAATGTTGGGTTTGAGAGTGTAGTTATCTAGGAATGGCTCTTAATTAGGAAAAATGAGACTTTCTGGTTTTTATTATTCTGTAATTTGATACCACTTTTTATGACAATTTGTTCAACTATAAAACTCGGTTTTTTCTTGTAATTTTTTTAATTTTTTTTTTTGTTTTACATGTACTTCCCCGTTTTACCAAATCCAGCAGATTGCACAACTACTCAGGAAATTGGATTTAGCAGCCATGAGCGGCACCCTTGCGATCAGCACAAACGTCTAAACGTCGCCACGGACACGAGAAGAACACGCCAATTACTTGGATGGAGGCGTTGGGCGGTGGAGCGAATTTGGGCTGAAAAAATATCGTAAAATAGATGGCTTGGTTTTGACAAGTTTAGAATGTTTGTGGATATGGGGGGAGGGGGGAAGCGATTTGAGTCATTTTTGTGTCATTTATGTGGTTATTTTTATCGCCATAGTATTTCCGTTGATTTTTCTAGATTTCTTTATATATATTTTTTCAGTATCAGGATCACCTTTGATGCCAACTTCTGACGTATTTTACAAAGGTTAATTTGGTTCAGAGCAACCCATTGGAAGTGGGTTTTTCTTTTTCTTTTTTTTTCTCGAGGATGCCCCCAACGTCATTTCATTTTTTTTAAGAGAAAATCAAGAGAACAAGTTGAATATGAGATGCTGGTATTTTTTCCGCCGATTTTTGTGATTTTTTCTATTTTTTACTGAGTTTTCCAATTTCCCCAACTTGCTCGATTTTTTTTGCCCTGCTTGAGAGACATGTCTGGAAAAGTTTGACGATCTGCCGATCATGGGGCCATTTCGACTTGACCAGTGAATTTGCAACGCCGTAAGAAACCGCCGACCGCCTACAGCCCGCCAACATCACCAATATTCACCATTCTACAGACGGTCAAACAGCAGGACCGATTTTCCCGCAGTTTCCGCTGAGTTTGGAAATCCCACACAACTCGACAAAATCAACTCCAAATCGATCCGCAACTTGTCCATCCGCTTGCTTACCTTATGAAGGATCGTCGGGATTTGCTCTTCCTGTTTTCGGCTCGGTTCCTGATCTTCGAATGTGATAACCACACATACATACAGACGAAAATGTGGAGAAGACGAATACCGCGGTAAAAATGCACAAATCAGACCCCCCCAGACCATTAGACATCTGCCCAGAGTCGTCTTATGTTTCTCCACGGACCTCAGCTTCCCCTCATTGGTCTTATATCCGCATTGGTTGCTACGGAAAAAAAATTTGAGGTAAGGGCAAAAAAACAAGACCTAGACGCAAACGCATGTACCTAAACCCTGAGTATGGCAATCAGGCACGCCGGAGAGGGATGTCAGTGTACCCGTACAGTAGCTGAGTGTTTGATGTCGTTGGCGTGTTTGGACCCACTTGCTAGAGCTGATATCTGGCGGCGGATGTTTTACAGGTTATGACTTATGAGCGGGGCTCGAGCATCAGATTAGGACTATGAAGTTGCGGGCCCGAAATGAGAGGTTCCGAGCGCCAACGACCACGTTCATTACGGCGCCCGTTACGACCTCGTTACGACCCTCGTTAAACTGCGTACATTCCAGATTTTCAGGTTGATCGACAGATCAACAGACAACATCCTTCAAGACAACCGCTGATCCCCGACGATCTCTCGCTCGCCGATCGCCCCTTTGGGATGCAGAGTAGTCAGCAGTGAACCACAGCCCACGGCGTCGCTAATGTGTAGCCCACCACAGGGCGGATGGTGGGCGCGAACCCACGACATGCTTATGTAATGGCCGTTACATGGCCAATGTAGTCCGCAACATGGCTGATGTGGCCCCACTTCAGTAATGCCCCCTGACATGGCTCATGCCACGGACCGATATGACCCATGTCATGGCCTAGTCACTCCTCGTGTCTCGCCTCATCTGCATCCATCCCCTCACCCGCTTGCCCTCCTGAGGACCCCCCCCACCCGCTCAAAACCATACCGCCTGTAGAAACCAATGGCCCGCTCATTCATGAGAAAAACAGTCAACATGATCGGACGACCACAAGCCCTAGCCTCGTCTATCACAACCCTCATGAGCTCCTTACCCACACCGTGACCCTGGCGACCCTTGGCCACCTGAAGCTCATACAGATATACCACCTCCACGTCGTCTTCAACCGTATGCATGAACGAGACGAATCCTAGCATCTCTCCATTTTCGCGAGCCACGTGATACGCCAGCTCCTCGTCCTCCATCTCGTCAATCTTGTCAACCCTATTCCACCCCATCCCCGAACCCTCGTACATTCCCTTCATGTTTTTGCGCACCAATTTGTACAAATCGGCGGTGTAGGGTTCTGGAGATATCTTCATGGTATCACGTGCGGAGGAGCGTGTAATGCAGACACCAATATTGCCAAAGTATAGAACCAATAGCAAATGCCCTAACCCATATCCTAAATAAGAAAGACCCCAACCCCATATTTCCCAGCGGGGCAAAAATTCCCCTGACCCTGAATATCTCCAATCCGTGACTCAAAACCCAGACCTTGCCCCGCCCCTGCCCTGACCCAGCCCGGACGCTACCCTAACCCAAGGGTGACCCCCAACCATCCAGGGTTCCACCCTACCCTGACCCTGAATCTAAACAGAAACCTTGACACGAACCTTGTGTCAAACTCAAACCAGAACTCTCCAGAGGACCTCTTTTTGAAACCTAAAGCGTAAACCTAATAAAACGAAAAGCAAACATGGCCGCTGTGAAAAGTCAAGCAAAACCTACACCCCAAAGTTTGTGTTTTGGTGGGCGAGAGAGAGGTCTCAAGTCGGCCGGCAACCACGACCAACTCGATCTGTAGACGGCACATGTGCACCTTTTAAGCCCACTCGCCCCCTTTTTTTTTTTTTTGTGCGAAACGAACAGCCGACGATTTGCCCACCTCTTGTTGTCAACCTCGCTAATCCGTGGTTGCACCCCTGACTGTAAACCGTAACTCTATATTCAAACCTTGGCACAAACACATTCAGGTACCATGAGATATATAAGACTGTGTCTGCCGTGAGAGACAGCAGCTAGACACACATCTTGCCATCTCTCCCTCCTTCCACCGCCACCCGCACCCCAAGCCTCCCCAAAGCCACATCTCACAATGCTAGCTCTGCAAGACCGACAACCCTACTACTCCGGCTCTGCTGGCCAGCCCCGATCGGACTACTCGTACAACCTGGTGCCCAAGGATCGAGAGTCTGTCATCGGCGCCGCCCAGGTGCCTGCTCAGGCACCTGTGGCCGCCCACGAGTACCAGCAGGATAACTACTACTACTCCAGCCGGCCCCAGAGCAAAAGCCTCAACTCCAGCGCCCCTTCCACCAACCACTCGTCTCCCCAGCATTCCCAGGTCAACACCTCTCCGTCGTTGCCTTCCATCTACGACCCCAACGGGCCCGTCGCTGCTGCCTACTACTCGGGGCCCAACTCCGGAGTCAACTCTGCAAACCACTCTGCTGTCCACAGCCAGGCCCACTCGGCGGTCCACAGCCAGGTTCCCAGCCAGGTTCCTAGCCAGGTGCCCTCGCAGGTGCCCTCACAGGCCCCCAGCCAGGCCGGCTCCGCACCCATGAGCCCCAACAGACTGCCCATGCCCGTGCGAAACTCGCCTCCTCAGTACCAGTCGCCCACCGCCAACAACCCTTACGCCGTGGGCGTGGGATCGGGCCAGCTCCTCAACCAGCCCTTCAACCAGCCCATGACTCAGCAGCAGCTCCAGATGCAGCAGCTCCAGCTCCAGCAGCAGCAGATCCAGCAGATCCAGCAGCTCCAGCAGCAGCAGGTGCAGCAGCAACAATTCCAGGCGCAGGCGGCCCAACAGAACCAAGCGCAGTACTACGGCCAGCAGGTGCCGCAGCAGATGATGCAGATGGGCTACCAGCAGCAGATGCACCCGCACTCGCATCTGATGAACCAGTTTTCGTCCAAGCGCCAGTTCCGCACCCTCAAGAAGCACGTCTGCACCGTCTGCGGCAAGCGGTTCACCCGGCCGTCGTCGCTGCAGACCCACACCTACTCTCACACCGGCGAGAAGCCCTTCCGATGCGAGTTTTCTGGCTGTGGGCGCCAGTTTTCCGTCGTCTCCAATCTTCGACGACACCAGAAGATCCACTCTCCTCGAGAATAGACCTATCCTCAGACAGACTTGTCGGCCATGTCCGACGGCCACGTCCGGCAGCGACCGTCCGACGACGCATTTATTTATTTGTACAGTAATGACTAACTAATTGAACAAACCTGTAGACAAGTGCAAGTAGCGTACAGTACTGTGATCATGAACAAACGACCAACTGGAACCTGGAAATTGGACATGGCTAAATGAGCGATCTGGTGGACAAGACGGGAGCTGGAACAGCCCTGTTCGATAGCCCTGTCGGACAGCCCTGCTGCTTTCGGCGTTGGAGTACAGCGGGAGTTAGCGCAAGTTGGTAGGACGTGGGGAGTCGGTGCGCCCACTGACTGGGATTGCTCCCACAGCCCATCACAAGTGGACTTGGAGTGGAGTGCTGGAGCTGTGCAGGAGATCTGTGATGCAGCTGGTGGATACACCGGAATGTCGTGTAATTGACCCATTGAACTGTCTGTGTCAAGGAAGCCCAGCAGTTCCTCTCCAGGTAAAGATCTGTGGAACTATGTGTTAGTATCTCAACTGGAATGCAACCATCGACAAGAAACTGTGCTCACAACACTACCGAGGTGGCAACTGGGAAGAGTCCTGTTTGTTTTATCGTCTGTGTTTGTGTCGTCTGTGTTTGCGTCGTCTGTGTGCTATGAAGAAGAGAGAGAAAAAGCGGACTTTGGCGATTATATAAGACAAAAACGAACCTCAATACAGTGCAAATCGATCGGTCAAATTAGACCATACAGCATGAACATCATAGACCCAAGGTGGTGACCGTCAGAAGACAAAAAAATATCTGATGCTGATTAACCCAAAGAGCCAAAGAGACGCCAGAAAACTACCCAAACCTCACCTCGAGTCACGTGATGAAGAAGGGTACAGTGGGAAAGCCCAGATTCAGATGTGTATATAGTCATGTGACAGACCCTCGCCGAAGTTGGTCCAAAATGCATCCGTGTGCGGCTCATTAATTATTCAGACTTACATAGCCACACAGTAATGTTCAGAGAATCACACAAGTCCACACAACTCGACGAAAACAGTCACCGAGAGGACAAAATCCACACAAAATTGAAGCTCTCGATCCATGGTTTCCGTTGCATCTTTCAAATTTGTTCCATTTCCGCCATGTCTCTGGCAAAAGTTGTGCTTGTCAGTTTTGTTTGCCCTCGGACGATGATTTGGAACTATTCGAAAGCAGTGAAAAGTGGTCAGAATCAGTTGAAATTTGGACGGGACCTTCTTTGGAAGTCGTATAATGTGCTTCCCTAATTTCGGCTCATTCAGACCACTTCTCTGAACCCTTCTTACACCACCACATACACCACCACCCAAACAAGTCATATTATTGCACCAACGATTGCCGATCACGATCTACAGACCCTTGTATGTGACGCTGGCTCGATAATATCTCCTTCGTATCTGAGATCGGCGTGGAGTCAATTCCACCAGACGGGAAGAGGACAATGGGTCAGGGTCAGAAGAGGAGCCCCGGGGTCTCGGGGTCTAATCACGTGCCACCACGTGACCGTCACCCGAGTCACATGACCGATCCCGCCGGTTTAAATTCCCTCCATGCGCAATCACATGGGACTATATTCGAACGCAGAACACACATACATGGACTACTGCTGACACCCCTGTAAACGTTGCTGGCGGGAAGTCTAGCGGGATCAACGGCACTAGCAGAAGCAACAGAGAGGCACAGAGAGTTCTCTGGCTCTTTCTTTGGGCCGGCAGATTGGATTTTGAATTATTGGTGATTTTTCCCAGCTTTTCCTCCGACTTATCTCCATCAATTCTCAAATAATTCCAGAAAAATACCCCGGGATTTCCGGACTAATCAAACGCCCCCCAAAGGACCGAAAAAACAACTCTCGAACCTGCGTCTTCGCTCCCTGCACTAGCACGATGACTCTGGGGTCTACCAAAGACGTTATTTTGTTTTTTTCCGGCGTTTTTCAGTTAAAATTACCCCTTGCTTTATGTAAGCAAAAAATGAGCGAAAATAGGACAAAAAAATAAAAATAACTAAATAAACAATAAATATAAAAAAACCAAAAAAAATCTAAAAAAATCTAGAAACTCAGACTAGCCGCCACGATGATCTTCACCAAAAACACCCCTGCCAACAACATTTAGCCAACCAAAAAAGAAGTTCCAAAAACCGCAGTATTATAATTTTCCACCACGCGTCCCTATGTACGCGTCACAAGCACACCCTGGAGACCCTGTACAGCCCTGAAACGCCACGTGAAAGAGATGAAAGTCTTTGCTGGAGATGTGTAAGTCTGAATCAGCAATCTGTGGACCCCCACGTGGGCGCCAAACGTCACACTCACGTGATAGACGCACCGAACAGGAGGACGGTTTTCATGCCGGTCAAATCAACACAGAATCACAGGAAATGTTCCAATCAAGGATCAAAGATCAGATCCCAACTCGCAACCCTCAGAATATCCCGCCGATATATCTCGAATTGTCACGTGACGTCGGAAAACGACGTTATTTCCGAAAACGAAATATCGGTCATGGAAAATTGTCTCAATGTCGACAAATAATGATCCCATGGAAATGAAACAGACACCATTGTAATCCCCTGACTTCAGCGGATATCCTGGTACAACCCACGTGGCCACAAGTTCTGCTCAAACAATTCTTTAGCCCAACGTCCGTCTCATATAGCCACGACGCTCCAAAAACAGCTCAAACAAGAGCTAAAAAGCACCATAGCAATCTAGTCGGTGCGATGAGAGCCGCGTCGCTATGTTCATCCATCACGTGACCTGCCATGGTCACTTTTGGGGCCAGGTTTCTTGAAAAAATGCCGCCGGTATCGCAAATCACGTGGTATCACCAAAAGAGAGATATTTTCCAAATCACATGACATGAACGAGTTACCATTATCAGTAACGTGACGGTTCCGTTCTTGGCACTCCATCTACCAGCATTTTTCTTGTTTGCTCCATTTGTAGCCAATAAAGGCGGATCAAAAACAGGCGGGCGGGACTCGTAATCTCCATTAGGTCATCTCGTTTCCCTTTTGGGTCCAGAGATCGTCGTGTCGATCCTTTTGTCGATCATTATGAGGTGTGTAGGAAGAATCATTTTAACCAGCTGAATATTCGAGATGGCGACATGAGAGGACATTCAGAATGATCCTGGTGAGTGTGAGAAAATGATGGAAGTTATCTGAAGACAGTACGACAACTCTGGAACAAACTAGACGCATTTCTGTGCTGGGGAAAATGTTGGCAGTGTGGCAGAAATGGCAGAGATGGCAGAAATGGCAGAAAATCGAGGCGGACGATTTTCAACACCACCGATGGATTCTTCGGGGGCGGGTATCATGTGATTAAATGGTCGCTTGGTGGTTTTTCTTCTCTGTCCTCTGTCATTATGGCGTTGTGTTGATATTGGAGGGTTGGGGGATGGATGGTCATTATTTTGGTGGGGTGGGTACAGGTTATGAGTGAGTGTTATTGGGGAAAAATGTCAGAAACGAATTTTGCAACAAGGGTGATTACTATGAGCAAGAAGAGAAACTCGACACTGTGTTTGAAATTTTGATATCTGTTTTTTCCGTCAATATTCTTGAGCCGTTTTTTCCCATATGACCATCCTCAATATTCCAACTTGAATCCAAGTGTGTTTTCACTGAGATGATAAGTTCTACCGATCTTAAAACTCCGCGGATTTATCATTAGCCAGCACACTCTACAATGATACTACTACTCCAATACCGGTACCATTCGATTCCCCATGCCGAGACGATTCTCCAGATACCACTCCTTTCCCTATTTTTTTTCTTTCGGCGCCGAAAAAAACCCGTTCCCACATTTCCACGTGACTCATGCACTCCACATGCAATGCAGACCTGCAGGCGACCAGTCAACTCGAGCCATCAAACCCGAGCCATCAAACCGGCCATCAAACCGAGCATCACCGACTGTCAACCGACCAATCAAGTCTTGGCATGCACATGCACTACACCTTGTGCAGAGTGGGGAAAACGCCGCATCGCGCTATATCTCCAAGCGCCACATTAGCTTTTAGCGAGATGATCGGCAACGGTGATCGGCCCTCCCGAGACAGATCTTCTGTGATCTGCGATGGGGGTGTCAGAATGCCTCCAGAAAACGGCGTCGTACGGTTAGAAGATCCATGTCGCGACCATCACAGTGGCAATGTTGCAGGTATCCCGGTTGCTATATTGCGGTTGCTGCCAAAGTTTTGGGTTTTGATAATTTCACGTGCAAAAATTGATATTTCCAGCCAGAAAACGCTACAGACAAGATATCGAAGATCTGAAAATTGCAATGGAGCCACCAGAGCCCAGGCTATCACGTGATGCAAAAAACCTTCCCCGGAGACCCTCGGGACACCGACAACGGTCTTCCTCTCATTCGTCTGGACTCCGAAATCTTACCTGTCAAGTTGCTGCAAGGCAGACGTCCGCTTTCGGCCTAATGCATTCTAGGCATTGCATTAGCGAAAATACCGTTGACGTCGATTGGGGCGAGAGCGAAAATGTTGGCTTTTGGGGTCGTCACGTGGCTCAAACGGGACCCGCGACATACAGCGGCTTCGCATCAATCTCTGGAATGAAACGGAAAACTCCGTTTCACGATAGCGCTATTTCTGCGGTTCTGACAGGGGTTCGCGTGGTGGACATGGACAAAGAAACGGCTGGAGCTAAGTCATTGTGACTTACAGGGGGGGGGGGGAACGTTTCCGGTATTGTACTGAGGCTGTGCTGTAAAGGATACGTGGCTTGAGTTTTTTGTTATCCACCACATGGTCTGTGTGGTGAGTATGACCTTGACTATGTGACCCCCCCGACAAGACCCTTGTCGTACCCAGCATGACCCATGTCGCCCCACAACGTCGGCCATGTCGTGAGGCAGCACGACGCTCTTACATACCACAGAGATCCTCCTGTCGATCCACCTCTACTGCACAACAAGCTTGCCCCACGGTGCGTCTGGTGGAGGTGGGATGTGCAAACAAGGCAGAACAAAAGGTTGGACTGGAAAGTAACACAGGATGATGAGTATGACAAAGATTAGGATTTGAGTGATATCAGACGAATTAGGAGATTGAGCTGATTGCTCTGGTCAAGTCTCCGCTCCGATAGCTTTACTAAATCTCGAGTTATGAGTATTTTTGTTGCACTTTTTATTTCGCAGTTGACTTTTCAGTTACTTTCACCCAGACACAAAGAGAACTGTCTGCAACGCGAGTCTAGCCTTCTCTGACTTTGTCGGCTCCTTTTTGACTGTCTCTGTGTCACTCCAGTTTCCCAACTAGGCAGGTTCTTGTCTCAACGGCCTTTTGAGAAGCGAAAAGTCGACTTTCCTGATCCAGTAAGCGGCGTGGGGGTCAGAAGACCAATGGAGAAGCCGTGAGTCATGTTCTTTGGAGGTGGTGGAGCGGATGTTGCCCGGGCGACGGCTCCATATGTGAGACAACTGTTGGCTACAGTCGAAAATGTGATACAGCTAAAAAAAGGTGTGATACAGCCTCCCAAAAAAGACTCTCCGTCTCCGGAAATGGGCCAGACGAGAACGGCGAGTTGACCACGGGGAAGAGCGGGTCGCGGAGAACATCCTGGGGAAGTCCGAGTTTCCGTAAAACGCCTTGTGACGAAACTGGAGCGTTTCTAAGATTTTCGGAAAATCCAAAAGTTGATATTTTGGGCGTCTCATCCTTCGAGGTACTTTATTACCTCTTGTCCACATTTATAGACCCGTTTACGGTCTCTTGTTGCCGATTATCATCTACCAAGGTGTTGTGTTGGGTCTGCTTTTGACTCGACTACATTTGACTTGTTTGCTGTCGGTGGAGATCATAAGACGTGGCGGATGGAATTAGGAGTATTGCGGGGGCGCGAGACAGGTTATGACGGCCAGATTCTGGGTATGACGGAGAAGAAGGCTCCGCGTCTCCCTCAAGTCTTCTCCAAACTATTATTGCCGCACTTTTTTCATGCGTTTCGACAACGTTTGGCTGCTTTCGTGATATTATGTGGGCGCTGTCTCAATATTGGGCTGTACCAGAAAACTAGCGCATTGTAACCAACAGCTCATAAGTCATAGGTCATAACGGCTCTGGCATTTGTGTTTTGTCCCTTGAGATTGCTCCGCTTTCACGTCTGTAGAGGTTGGAGACATGTGTTGTTGCTTATACAAGACAACACCACAGGTTATGACCCATATGATACCCTGGTGGTTGCGAAAATACACTACTTGTAGATCCCTACAAGGTAGCTGTCTCTTACGTCTCTGAGAGTTATCTGAGTCGAGTTGCACTGTTTTGTGCCGTTATGGGTTTCGGCGAGCTATGTAATTGTGTGTAATTAGACGACTTTGCTTCTGTGAGGGCCAGCATAGCCCGTGTAAGTGGAACAACACGACATGGGTCATGCCGTTACAAGCAGTTGTGACGTCACCCCGAATCGAGTTAATCGTCTTCTACAAACAAAAAAGGGGCTCTTTACTCTGTACGAGCATGCAGGAATGCAGGTGGATAGACTACCACCAGGGTCGGGCCGTCGACAAGGGTGGGACAAAGCCAACAAGGGCCAATATCGTTATCTGACACTGCCGTTGCTGCCGTGACACCTGGTCCAAGGCCCCTGTCGCTAGTGCATAAGTCACGTGGACGGTTGCATAGCCTGCATGTAGCATATACACTACAGGGTGTGGGAACAGCTGTAGAATTAGGGAGAAGTGCAAAACCAAGAGGCACATTCCATTACCCCTGTAATGTACGAGTACAACACTCACACAGCCTAGAGTCTGATAGGGTGGTTTTGTTTAACACGCCATGTTGTGGGGACCAGGTGCTGATGCAGGGTTGTAGTTTGACAGGGGTCAGGTCTGACAGGTATGAACAGCCGTTTATGAAACGTGTTGGTAATATGCAGAAACGCACAAAGTGAAACGTGCTACTTGTAGCAGTGTGATGCGTCAGCAGCTGCAGGGAAACATGTTTTTGTGAGTACAATAATGTACAGGTTTTGACCAGGGGCAGCAGACAACGGTCAGAAAGCAGGTTGCTGCTGCATCGTTTGTGCTGACTCTGCAGCAGGGTAGCGGAGCGAGTTTCCTGGCTGGTGTGGTTGTGGGTTACAACGAATGTCGAGAGTGAGTCCGTGTAGTTTTTCTGTTCCGCGTCTGGGGGAACCTCATGCCCTTATATATAACCCCCAACCCCTTGTTCAACAGCAAATCACACTTGGCATGTAAGGGTCTTCTCATCTGAGGGTATTTAAGAACCGCCCAACAAGCCGAACCGGAACTCGAACCGCAATAAAAAGTACATTGTTAGCACCAGGTCTATCCAGAAGACGGCCCTAAAACATGCTTAGTCATACAACACTGGGTCTTGGCGCATATGCGCCGATGCATAGATAATGCACACCATGCAACTTGACGCATGAACACCGAATGGATGTTCTATTATAACTCTTCAGAGCAAGGAAAATGGAGAGAGAGATAGGCTGAAGAAGTTTACAAGAACGCCTGCGCTGAAGGTCCGGTCAACGGTCACGTGACTTTACCACACGAGCAAGGGATTCAGTGAGTCTAGGAATTCAGTAGTCTAGTAATTAGGTTAGTCTAGTAATTTCAGTATCTAGTAATTCAGTAGTCTAGTAATTCAGTAGTCTAGTAATTCATAGTCTAGTAATTCAGTAGTCTAGTAATTTAGTAGTCTAGGAATTCAGTGAGTCTAGGAACTTCCTTAACCTCCTCGACCTCATACTTGGGCTCTTTCTTGAAAGTGCCAACGATCTTTCGCGCCATTTTCACTATTTATAGCATCAAGTTTGGCCGTGGATCCAGTTTCACCCTTCTCCACCTTGCCTTTCTTCTCCTCCACCTTGTCCTCCCTCTGCGATCACCTCATTTGCGTTCTCTGGCCTAGGCTCGACCTTCACTGGTTCAGCGTCTGCTCTCCCTGGCACTATATCATTGTTGACGTGTTGAGACTCGGAATTGACCTCTTCAACGGCGACGTCTCCTGTCTTAGATTCCTTTCTGGATTCCTTCTCCGATGCCTCCTTGGTCTTCTTCTCAACGCTAATGGAGTTCTCCTCTGTATCATTTAGCTCCATTACTGCCCCCATGACGTCCTCAGTTTGAGACTCCTTTGCATCATCCTTAGATTCTACCTCGTCGCCCTCAACGTCCTTCTTGACCTCGGGACAGTCCAGAATCAGCAGCAGAAACCTCTGCCTTGAACTCGTCCTTGGCCTCATCTTTCGGAGGAACTTCATGTGTGTAGAAATCTCAACTTTGGACTCCTGGGCGTGGGAGATGAGGTTTCGAGAGAGCGCGGAGGTGGATCTACTACTCATTATTTCAACGTCTCACAAGTCTCTCCGTTCCCCTCAAACCAGAGAAGTATTTTGGTACTGTACCAATATTGAAACTGTTCGAACCACGAGAAACAGAATCCCAAAAATGGCGTCAACTGTCAAATTAGTTCAGTAAATTAAATTAAGAAAATTAAATTAAATTAATTCTATCAGCGTATTGAGAGATCACGAGCACCATTTTGATACCAAATAGGAACATTTTGAAACCATTGGCATGGCTTGTATCCAGTACAATACTTTCATGACCCGACCTGATCGGCACAACGATTTACGTAGAATATATATACCCGCCGTATAGCCGCTTCAGAGCCGAATCGCTTAAATAGCCGAGGCAACTGTGGAGAAAAAAAAAAAAAAAAAAACCCTGGGAGAAAAAGGGCATAACTGGTGTCTAAGGGGGTTTAAAATAGCATGAATTACAATTGTATTTTTGGATTTCTCTTTTTTGTTGTAATTTGATTTTTTATGATTTATTTCCGGATTTCCCAATTTTCCAAAATCAGTATAAAAAGAGAACAAACCAAAAAGAAAACAAAAATTCCAAAAAGAAGCAAAAAGAAGACAATCCAGAAGAAGACAATCAAGAGGAAGAAAAAAAACACCAAAAAGAAAACCAAAAACACCAAAAAGAAAGACAATAACACACTGTACAACAAGAACAGTACATACAATACTCGCCATAATTACTTTGTATGCATGCAGACAGGCACCAGGTACATGACGTACTGTACTTGGAAGCGAGGTAATTTGCATTGACAGCTGTTTTTGAGCCGTAGAAATAGTCGTTTATTTTTCTCGTTTTTATATCTGATTTTCCAGATTTTATTTTCTGCAAATTTGGGTAAAAATCGAAAAAATCGTAATGTCATATTTTCTGCAATTACGAAAAGAACAAAGAAAAATAAAAAGAAAATAAAAAAAAAAAAAAAAAAAAATCGTATTGTTTCATTCCAGAAAAATTCAAAAAAAAAATCGTATTCTTCATGTCCGGAAAAATCCGAAAAAAAACTAAACCTCCTCTCACCACCTATCACCACAAATGCACACGGCCTATCCTACATCTCCACCTATGCACAGAGGTTGCATTACATGAAAAAAAAGCAAAAAAAAAAGTAGAATTTGTGTTTGAGCAGATATTATGACGAAAACGGAGCTGAGCAATTTTTACGTGATATCCACAGTTATGAACACTGAAATGATTCCAATCGGGCTTCATGTTCGCCGCTGAATGTGAAAGAGAGCAGTAGTGGGTGGGCAAGACGACAAGCGAGCGCGTGGCTAAATGGGTCATGTGAGGGATAACAACACAGCTGAATGGATCACGTGATATATAACACGACCAGGTCCCATAGGTGAATGTTCATATACATTACTAGTTCTGATAGAGACGATCAAACTTGCTGTCTTCCAGCTCACGTGGCCTGTAGTCATAATTATGGTAAGACAGTGGTCTGCTCATAATCGAAAAAGTCTCGTACTGTAGTCGTAGTCGTACGTACTCGAACTCGTAGTCGAAGTCGAACTCGTACATAGATGGGAAAACGCAAGGTAAACCCTAGATGGAGGTTTGTATGAGACAGGGAAAAACAGTAAGAAGAAGAGTGTGCTCCAAGGGAAGAAGCGTCTGAAAGTAGAAGGGCCTGAAAATGGTCTGGACTGGGTAACGATAGCCGGTGCCCTAGGTGGCGAGGTCCGGAGAGGTCCGGTGAAGCGATTCTAAGGAAGTTAGTGGAGTGGGGGACAGTCCCTGGGCACTGCGGAGTCTAGCCAGTCCTTCTGACGCTGTCCATGTGTGATGGCTGAGATGTGTTCTGTGTGTGTCTGAAGGTTGGCTTCATCAGTCATATCCAGAGGTTCTTTGCGGGCAGCCCATTGCTTCTCCCATATGGCGTATGGTGTTGGTCTCGCTTCAGGATGAGAGGTTTCCGCTTAGATTCGTTGTGTAGAATTAGTACATGATGTTTGCAGGTAGGAGGACTCCAAGAAGTTTCAATACGGTGCGTGCAGTAAGTTGTTGACGAGTTCGAGTGGTGGCTGGCATGCTCCGCACCGGTCCGCTCCATGTTTGAAAGCACTAGGATTGGGTAGATCTTCTATGAAGGTGCCTATGATGAAGTTTACTTTCCGCCAATGAACCTGGGATTAATCTCCAAGACTTGGGGGTTCTTGAGGTAGGGGCCGTTAAGGCGGTCCAAAGGAGTGTCTCTCGGTTGCAGACTTGTCAGGATATCATTTTTTTCTAGAGGTGTCAAAGATAGCGGGGAAGTGGCTGTTAATAAACAAAAACCCGGAGGTGTGTGGATTGACGACTGGCGGGGCTGGGAATCCTCTCGTTGTGCTTATTTGAAGTACACAGGTTCCAGAATCTACACTGATCAGGGTTCCATTCTTTACCAGTGTATCGCTGCCGCTAGTTATCAAGAGATCGTCGTTACAGGGGCCTCCGAGAGGATCACGACTGGGGCTGAGAGTCGCTTCGAGAATGCGTTTTTCGCCGGCAAGTACGTACTGTACTCGAACTCGAACTCATACGGTATGTACTCAATAAGTGTCTTAGTTGAGCGGATACTTGGGATGTATCTCGCAATATCGACTCGATAGACACCCCAAATCTGGTTCAAACGACATCTTAAACCGACTTTGGAACTATGGCAACAAATATGCTCTTGTACTACAATCTCTCGAGTTGTGTAGATGTCCAAGTCAACTCGTTCGTATTCGGTAAACTTTAAATGTCTCAGCCGAACGAAACCTTATAATTTTCGAGCCGCACAGAATTAATGAGCCGCACATAACATGGGGTTAAGAGCCGTCAGATTGGACCTGGAGTTGATTTTGAAGATGCTGTGGTACCAAAGAAGTGCTATAACACCTTTGTATATGTAGATGTCCACTTTTTCTTGTATAAAATTTTGCTCGCAACATCACTCAACAAACATTTGAGCAACTAGAGATTTGATGGAGGTCTCAGATTACGATGAAAAGTATATGAATTAGGTCCTCTCATGGTGGGCTTTGTAATGGCATTGTTTTTGAGTTGATTCTGTCAATATTCATAAATTTGATCTTATGGACGACTTGTGAAAATGGGCTTTCTAGATTCTTCTCTATGTAGTAATGTCAGAATAAAAAAAGATGGTTCATAGTTATTGTCTAATCAAGGGTTAAGACATGGTGGCCTTTTCAATCCGATTTGTCCATTATTTAGATTTTTTTGCTAAACCGACATTTCTCTCTGCTGACTAACATACCAACTCGCTGGATATTGATCCAATTGATTTAAAAAGGATTTAAATCGAAAGCTGGAATAAAGACGAGTAGAATGGTTTGTATTTCGTTACTCCAATCTCCTTGTAGCCCATTGTGCCATCTCTATCATGACACATCTTCCCCATAAAAACCCAATAAACCGGAGGATTTAGTTGGCCGAAGAATGTAGCGAGTCATAACTCCATTTTTAATGAGACAAGAAGTGATTATTTTTGCACATGAGTAGAAAAATAAAGGCCTAAAGATTGATTGAGAGTTCTCCTCCTGGTTTACACTCTATAAGGTGCGTGTTTTCAGTGCATCAAAGCACGTCCTTACTAATAATGAGTGACGCGACATAATAATGGATGACGCGACATAATATTGGGTGATGTTACATACATAACAGGCGTCTTTTAATGAGCCCAATCTGTAATTCCGAGTAGTTTTTATCCGTGGACCTATCCAGAAACTCCAGGGTCCAGAAATGATTACAAAAAAAAAAAAAAGGATTCATTCAGAAGATGGAGGAAGTGCGCGGTTTAGATATGTTTAGATGTGTTACGAGACACTCTTTTTCCGTGATCAGCGCCGAGTTCAAATCCATTTCTTCACTCCAGTGAGTGTTGCTGCGTCCAACGAGCTGTAGTTGAGGGAGCACGCGCAGCACACAACTTCGAGAGCGGAGATGCAAGCGATAAAATGATTACGTAATTGGGTTCCTCATTGGTCTCCTTTTAGTTGATTTATTCACTATATTGCGATTACGGGTCTAATGGCAGATTGAATGTCTACCCGAAACGAACAAAATCGAGAAAAATCGACAACGGCGAAAAATTCGACTAAATCGAGAAAAAGCCAAATCGAGAAAAAAGGCCGAAATCAACACCAGAGTCCAGGATATTCGTCTAGGTCATATTAAAACTCTTTAGAACCAAACTGATGCCTTAATCCCCACCAGGTCTTCCCAGTTCCCCTCCCAAACTCCCCTAAACTCCCCTATACTCTCCATTCGGGCAAAAACCGCTCGGAAAAATGACTGAAATGACTGGCAGATTAAATGTACCCCTCAGATAGCTGCAGCTGCCGATTTGCCGCTCGTCTAAGCCTCTGTGACGGTGTGAGTTGGGTCTAGCATGTATTATTGCATTAGCGGGAGGCAAAAACAAAAACAAAAACAATAAAAAATGGAAAATAAAAACATCACGAAATACCACAAAAAACCACGAAAAACCACGAAAAACCACAAAAAACCACAAAAAAAACCACAAAAAAAACCACAAAAAACAACTGAGATTTTTTGTGGAAAAAATTATCCAGCGAAAATACTTCTGTCAAGTCGGATGTTATATCTCGATTTTTCCAGATTTTTTTTTTCCAGATGTTTTTTCCGAATATCCCCAAAACACCTAAACTTCATATATCCAGGCTCCAATTCCCTCCTAACACCCCTTACGGCAACCTGTGCCTGGATATAGTCCATACTTGGCATCTATACATTGCTTTGCTGAGCAGACGGCTTTTGGACATTATTCTGTATTGTATAATGCACACCAACACGTGTTATGGAGGATCTATTATAGCTGGAAACCTATGGATGAATCCGGCGGTGTAGTTTGTCAGATATGTCTCTGGAAGTTGATTCAGGTGGGCTAAAGTATAGTACAGTATAGTACTTGTATTTGCTTCCTCCTCCTTTCCTCCTCCTTTCCTCCTCCTTTCCTCCTCCTTTCACACTCCCTTCATTTTCAAGCCATCTCCAGCCTCGAACATTCACCCGTTCATACCTCGTAAAACAATCTCATGTCAACAGTTATACATCCGACTATTGTTGAGAATATGGTACTGTATTGTCATGTATAACTGTCGCATATTTGTACTGTTATGCCTGTTCAGCCGGGCTGAAAAGTGGAGATTTTTAATAGCCGGTTAATAACACTCCATCCAGGGAGATAACTGAATAATAAACAAATAATAGAGTCGCAAATAACCGCATGTATTTATTGGAAAACAATAGATACCGCGCAGTATGGTATATTGTTGTATAGAGCCATCACCAAAGAGCGATTTGCGAACTGTAGAACCGAGAGAACGGATCTAAAAGACATGGCCGGTCTAAAAGAGAGCCAAGATGCCAGAGAGAGAGGTTAGTTCCGCTATAAATGCAACTCAACAAGATATTAGAGAGACCAAGTCCTCATAAAAGTTCCAATATGGTTCGAACAGCCCAGCTTTGGGGGGCGGGGGGATGGGGGGAAACCGTTTTGGTTACATGACCGCAGTACCAGTTGACATCTGGGTAATGTGACTCAGTACCGCATCTTATCCGGGTAGACAAGGCGCTTCTAGTCTCAGCTCCACAAGTGCAGCTCCACAAGTGCAGTTCGCAGCAACTGGCCTCTAGCAAGATAGCTTCATCAAAGACCTCGTGATAAGCAAAGATGATCATGTATCATCCTCAATTAAGACATACAGAAAAGATGCACACTAGAACACCAGAGTCTCAGTCCAGCCTCACCTATCCCCGTGCCACCAACATGAACGAATGTTGACAAAGTGGGAGAGATGGGCCTGTCTGTGCCTCTAGGATGAAAACTTCTGAGAGTGTGCTTTTATACCAGCAGTGGCTGTTTCAGATAGCTAAACGTGTAAACAGCGCCGTCACGGACATTAGCTGGCTTTCTGGAGACACACCAAAGGTCTTTCAGCAAAAGACGCTTGGATGATGTCTTTCAACTGTCTTGAATCTCATACTGCCGCTCACACCTGCTTCCCACCTGCTCTACCCACTCTACATTCCTCTACAGTTTTCTGGACACAATTCAGGTACTCTCCACGATAGCACGATCGAGACACGAGCGAGTGGCTAACCGGGACACACTGAGTCTGGGTATCCAACGAGCCTGTGTCAGGGTTTGTGCCACAAAGGAGATCTCAGTGTACAGTACAGTATGTACTTTACTCCCCATTGAGTGGAGAAGGGTGTGTCATGTACTCTCGTCAGAGTGGTATTTGTCTGTCTTACTGTTTGTGTCGGGTAAGTATCTTCAGTGTCTACAGACACATATCTAGCCTCTCAACGATACTAATATCAGTCTAGATACCGTGAGCATTGAAGCCATATCAAAGAACTTCCACTAGACTACAACCTATAGCATCAGCATTGGACTTCACGGACATGAGATTTCCCCAATTGGAAAGCCGCAGTTAGGAGGAATACAATAATCAACTCCCAGTTCTTCAAGAACAACTGTAGCCAGAGTTTTCAGTGCCCCCAAAACCAGCCCTCTCTACGAAAGGATCCAAAAGTGTCTTTTGAAGAGACTGCAGTCTATTTAAAGATATTGTAGCAATTTCGGGATCAAATAGAGTAAAGATACCTGTTTGAAAACGTAATATTGACTGAAGCCAATTTGAATCGTTCAAATATGAGCATTATTGACCGAGTTGTGGACTGTTCTTCCAGGGAAGGATGGAGCCGAAGGCGTCAACTTTGAGACATTAAGAGATAGAGACAGGGTTGTAGGACAAATTATGTTAGTTGTTGCAAAAGGATACCATTGACACCATTCACTCTTTATTTCTGGCAAGAATGAACCATTCAGAGACCACTATTCAGGCAAACCCTGTGACTAACCCTGACTAACCCTGCTGCTTTCTAGAAGATGACATTCTCGATATTATAGAACAGATGAAAACCAGTTATACAAATGATATTGCCAGATTTTGTCAAAAAATTCCTCTAAACTAACCCAATTCAAATCAACGGAATAGTCGTAAAGTTGTACCATTGAGAATGACCTGAACATGCGGATTCGTAGATCACTCAATGGGATCATATTACTATGACTATATTCAGTGTATGAGACTACAATCAAAAAGCAAGGCTTAAATATATAGGGCGCCTTGCTGTCTCATTTGATTGACATATAATTCAAGTACTACAAGTGTTGTATTGTCTACAAATTTAGTTGGACTTTACTTGATCAGAAAGTTCCGCTGGGGATTCAAAATCACCCTTCCAGATCACCAACAGCGCCAAAAATAGTACCATAGGATAGAGAAAACGATTCTATTTCAAATGAAATATATATTAGCTCTTTGTGTTTTACAAAACTCGGAGTTATCTCAATTTTTTACATTTCAACTATCTTTCATTTAGTTGACCCATTACTTGACTAAAACCAGAACTACAAGAGGGACACCGTGGGTTCATATCACATGACAAGTCACCAAATCTAGGCTGTTTACGTGCTCCAAGCCACGTTGAACTATTGACCAAGTAACATGACCCACGGCGAACATTTCCACCGTCTACGTTTCTGCTGGACTTTCGTTGAGGAAAAAAATATCTGCGTGAGGGTTGTTATCTCCTGATCCAGCAACCCAGGATATCCAAGAGTGGTACCATTGGATTGAGAATTTCCTGGGCTTTCCCTTGGTATAAATCAATGTACCACTTGTCTTATTAATTTTCGAGATATTTGCGGTTTTCCTTATTTATTTTTTTTCTTCTTTTTTGGGGGGGGGGGGGGGGGGGGGGGTATCAGGACACCGGGGTACATGAGAAGGGCAAGATAGTGTGGGGGATCACGTGACTACGACAAGCGGCTACGGTTTGCGGTACATAGAGAGCGGCCAATGGTAGCATTTTATTGACATGGATGGTGAGGGTAGTGTAATTGAGATGTGGATCGAACGCGTCGAAACCGATCAACTCAGCATTTTGCTATGCTCGATGCTAAGTTTACTGTCCCAGACACTTGAGAATATCTCCCCACACCTTCTTAGGGTCCTGGGCAGCATCGACGCCCTTCCAGATACCGGTCTTCTGGTAGTAGCCCACAATGGGCTCGGTCTGCTTGTGGAAGGAGACGAGGCGCTTCTTGAGGGCGTCGGCGTTGTCGTCGGATCGCTGGACCAGAGCCTCGCCGGTGATATCGTCAATCATCTCCTTCTTGGGGGGGTTGAAGACCTTGTGGTAGGATCGGCCCGAGGCGGGGTGGGCCAGTCGGCCGGTGATTCGGGCCCACCAGCAGATCGTCGGGGATCTTGAGCTCCACGGCCTTTTCGAGGGGCTGCTTCTTCTCCGCGAGCATTTCGTCGAGCTTCTCAGCCTGGGGGATGGTTCGGGGGAAGCCGTCCAGAATGAAGCCGTTCTTGCACTTGGAGTTGTTCTCCAGCTCGGACCGGATCATGTTCACCATAATGTCGTCGGAAACCAGACCTCCGGCGTCCATGATCTTCTTGGCCTCCACTCCAAGAGGAGTCTGCTGCTGGACCTGGGATCGCAGCATGTCGCCCGTCGCCAGATGGCACGCGCAGTACTTCTCCACCAGGTTGGGGGCCTGGGTGCCCTTGCCGGCGCCGGGGGGACCAATCAGAACCATTCGGATGGACTTGGGCACCTCGGGGGCAATCTTGGACTTGGCAGAAGCCTCGAGCTCGTGCACTTGGGCAGCCAGACGCTCAACGGTAGCTTTCAGATCTTCAATGGTGGACATGTTGTGCTAGGAAGAGAGAACCCAGACTTTGTGGAAAGTCAGGTGGAGCGAAAATAAACTTTTTGGGTCGAGCAAAACGGTCAAGAAAAGTGGTTCCAATACTTGTACTGGTCTGATTCACAGAAGAAAAACCTCCCACGAGCCGATTGGCTGCATCTATTCACCGAGTTTGATTCGTCTATTTGACCGCTCAGTCCGATGCGTCAACCTGACCGCTCAATTCGACCGCTCAATTCAACACATCAGATTGACACCTCAGATTGACAAACTCTATTTCCCAAACTCTCTTCCGACCGAGAACCTCCACCCATTGGTTGGATCCAGCACGTGACGACCGGTTTCGCGAGTCTTCGACCGAGCACACCCAACGCGGAAAAGGTCGCGAGCCCGGGGAATCAAGAAAAGCACGTGATAAACCAATCCAGACCCCGCCGACGGTTGCGGTCACGTGAGAGCCCTGCGGAACAGCCGAGTCTCCGCTGGGGGATTATTCACCCAGTGCAAGTTACCCTACTTTTATCCTCCACCTGAAAAAAACGCCTCACCTGTTTTCGGGACGCTCGGAGTTCGGTTCCTGCGCATTTTCGGGTCGGACTGATCAAGAAACCTTGCTTCTCAACATTTCCGAGCCGTCGTGGGTTCGATCTAGGCTTGTGTAGATATTAATAGACAAGCCGAGGGGCTCCAAGATGGACCACAGCACCTTTTCTAAAAGATGGACTTATCCCAGGAAACTCCAGAAGCCCCTATTCAGACCCTATGGCTAATTGGGGACAGAGGTTGCAACGTGGGTCTTCTGAGTCATTGTGAGTGCAAGTAGTCAACTAACTACTTGAAGGAGACTTGAAGGGAACTTGAAGGAGACTTGGAAGGAGACTTGAAGGAGACTTGAAAACAGTTGAGACCCTGAAGACAAGTAAGACCCAGCAAAAAGAGATTTTCCAACTCCCTTGCGTCCAACAATCTCAAATATCACGAAGTCACCACTCTCGGCTACTGTACAGTCCACATCTCAATAGCAGCCCGGTAATCACGAGTGGATAACAACTGGAGACAAAACCAGGTCACCCCAGAGACGCGAACCCGGTTAACCCAGACAACTCCGACAACCCAACTCCACTTCTCTGCTGACACCCATTGACTTTGGAATATGACAATGTAATAAGAGAGACCTCAAACAGGACCTCACACCACCACCAGGAACCGTAGATCGGCACACCACCGCCAGAATCCGTTTTTCTATGAGAGCTGAACATGAAGGAAAGTCCATGGAAAACGTCAGTGCCCGAAGACCTGATCCTCCACTCCACACTCCACTGCCGGACACGGCTGAGCATGGACAACACTAGGCCACAGGAACCAAGCATTAGAACCATCAGCATCGGCGCCACATGTAGCAACCAGCGAGATTGGGCAACTGCTGAAGTACCAGCTGTAGGAAAATGCTGAGCAAGCCAAGTGACGGGAAGTAAGAACCACGGGGACAAAGACGCCACTAGAAGCGGAAGCAGAAACAGAGAAACCAAGAGTAGAAGTGGAAGCAGGGATAAGTGACCCGACACCGCAGAAAAACTATACGCGACATTGATCGCGTTATTTGCTCGTTAAGGGGCCGAGCTCTCGGTAAAATTACACCACTAGTGATTGGTGTCGGAGGTATCTCAGAAGAGGACATTGCCTGTTGAGCATCTCGAAGCAACAAGCGACCAGGTGACATCCACAATCGCAGTAGAGAGACCGTCCACAACGGGGGAGAGTCTCCTGGAGCCAGTGGCAGCAGATTAGGCTAATTGTGGAGGCTGAGGATCAGTCTTGGGTCCCAGGTGTGGCATTGTACTTCCTATCAATATAGTTGCAGTGGCATAACCGCTAACACTCAAGTCGCGCCACAAGAACGATAAGCTTACCAGGGTACAGGCACAGTGAGGCTTTCAGGGATGTATGGACAAGTTGATACGAGGTCATCATACCGGCACTTGACGATTGCACAACGCTGCAGGGAAAGAGAGCCGGCCCACGGTATGTGCAGGAAGCTGGCCAGTAGTTCCACATCAAGTTGGCCCGTTGATCTGCCTGAAGTTGGCCCGTAGATCCGCCTCAAGTTGGTCCATAGTTCCGCCTGGAAAGCAGATAGCATTGGAGCCGGGAAACGCGCCGTCACTCGGACTATGCCATCGAGTCTGCGCTCATGGCCCATGTATACTGCCAGCCTACAGCTTTGGTCTGGGAAAGAAGCAGCCACTAGGACTACGTCCCCATGCCTGTGCTACATCCCCATGCCTGTGCTACATCCTCGTCCTTTCCCATCTTCATCCACACACACTGAGTGTATTCCCTCCACAACGATCGCTTAGAGTTGGAGACCATATGAGGTCCGTGGGGGTACCTTGCTTGGATGAATAGCAGATGTGACAACAGACGTGAAGACGTAGCGGACATGAGGTGTCATCCGAGTGGCTGCTCCTTTCAGACTGAAGCTGTTGCGAATAAGACTGACAGAGTGTATGCCGCGAGCCCAGCCGCCGAATGTTGGCGTTCGTTGGGTAATAATATCATCACATGGCATGGAATAATCATGTGGAATGGAATCACCATCAAGAATGGTATCATCGCCTCGCCTTTGTCTGCCGTTCATCGGGGTCAGTGGTATCATGAAGGGAGGCTCGTCTGTACTAGGGATGTGTCGTTGGCGTTTGTGTAACGCGCTTTGGTATCAGAAGCTCTACCTATCGGCAACACCTGACTCGGTGGTATCAAATGGTGAGTAAGAAGAAGAGTTGCGGTCCGGCCAGATTGTCAAATAATGTGGACATTCTGAAGTGACAAAAAAGAAACAAAAGGGGAGAAAAGAGTACGAAAAAGTACGAAAAAAAGCACAAAAAAAGCGTCCCGCCCCATTGTGGAAGTCACGTGACCTTCCAACTCACTCCTCCAGAGAGAAAATTGCCCGTTTTATTTTGTCTACATTACTTTTGACGGGGATGGATGAATATTCTTATTAATAATAAATAATTTATGTTTAAAATCTAGAAATACCAATAATACAGCTCCGAAAAGTAGACAATTGAGCCCGTCGCATTTGATGGATTCTTCCTATACCACTTTCGATCCAATTAGACCAATATTACCAAACCAGCCCCGTTTCAAAAGAACACCTGGAGAAACAATGGGTGGAAAACGGCATATAAATCTCAAAACGAAATATCCCAAGCACCTCTTTGTTTCTTCACGTGACCTACCAACATACAGTATATATCAATCGCATTTTTTCAATCATTTTGACAGTACAGGACCCACAGTACATACTGTACTTGTTCAAGTGTACTTGAAGCTCCCTCGACAAATCAAAAGAAATATATATAATATAAATAATATCTACCCCACAATCACTTCTAGCCTGTGTTAACATAATCCTCAATTGCCTGCTCTCAATTTGTCAAAAATCAGCCAGTGAAATCGTCAGAAAAATCAGAGTCCTTTGTACATATTCAGTTCAATCGTCATGAAGAGGATTGGAGTTTGTGGTACTTACCTGATTTGAAGGGGTTGGAGGAAAAAAAAGAAAGGGGGATTTGAATGAGGATGTTCCCGGTCTTATATGTTTTTTTTTTTTTTTCTATTTTTTTATAATTTTATAATTTTATTTGGTTTCTTCTTTTTACCATTTTAAAAGGGAAAAAATTCCCAAAAATACAGTTATTTCGAGGAGAAATATTAGAGCGGGGGAACATACCATTTAATTATTCAGTGTTCCATTACCAACGTGGATAGTACCAAAATGATCTTCACGTGATGGGAAATACAATGCGACCCTCTGATTTCCCGTTGAATCATTATTCATTGATATGCAGTCACCTAAATTTTCCCTCTTACCATTTCTTTATAATAATAATAGTTTTTTTATTTAAACTTCCACAAAATTCCATATATCTAGAACGTTATTTACTCTACTTTTATTGGAGGACTAAGTAAAGTGCAGACGAGGGAAGCGAGGGACTGAACACAACTTTTGCTGTAGAAAAGTAAGAGAGACAAGACTGGTTTCGTAGGAATAAGAAATGTCAGAGGAACACAATGGTATAAATTTTGGCCACAGATTCATACTAAATTAGTCACCATAACTGAGTCCATGCCCCGGTCTGTGCCCGGCAGGTGTGCATTGAAAAGAAAAGAAAAAAAAAACAAAAAAAAAAAAAACCCCAGAAAAACCAGAAAAAATATCAACACAACCGAGCCAAAAGAATGGAACACATGGGCAAGAAAACATTGTGAACAAGTAGCGGGTATTTCCAGAGTGATGTTTCGAAAGCGTTTATTACGTTTGTTATGAAGTCTATGGGCTGAGTTCATTTAGTTGTGGATTAGTTGGATAAAACATAGATGTTGATAATAATCAATATCGTGGTAACGGCGAAGCTATATAAATAGAATAAATCGATATCCCCTGGTGTGAAGACGAGAACGATATAATAATTTAAAAAAATTTCCATCTTTTCATACCGCTATTGCCGATATGGATTATCAAAATACTTGGATTTACTTGAAAACGCCGCCGTGTGGTGCAGGGAATGTGGAAAAATCGATACTCTTGACCTGTATTTACAAAGTTTCCCAAACACGAAATACACACTATCGATTCCAGAGATCGTTTATGGACAAAATGGACTTCAAGTGTGACTATCTCCGCTACTGAGCTCGTGAACTACAATGTCATTTCGGAGCACATATTTAAACTCCGGATTGTGTCTGATAATTAGCCTGGGATTGTTTAGGGAGTGTCGAGTACACACTACCCTCTTCAAAACACGCCACGGTGAATCTATGACAAAACTGAGCACATTTTTACAATCAGAAGACCCACATTTATATACAAAACGGTTCTCAAATTCGGGATATCTTCTCTTTCTGACCCGTCAGAAGCCGTCCATTACCACCCTGATGTTTAACAATATTTCAACAGTTTGCAGAATTCTTAACAAATCTTAACAACATGTCATTTTTATCTCATTTTTTAAAGTTTGTCAATATCCCAACATTTTAAATATTTAAATATTTTTTAATTTTATTTTAAATATTCACTCTCTGCTCCCAAACTTATCGTGCAGGAAAAATTCACTGCCGCGATTTCGACCCTCCCCCATCACCACCACATTCCAAACATGTCCGAAACCCCGAATTTGGCGACCGAGGCCGTTCTGGTCCACTCCGCGCCCGTGCCCGAGGACGCGGTCCCCGTCTCCGGCATTGATTTCGACAAGCCCGAAAACAAAAACACCCGGGCGGCCGATTTGGTCGGAGCCATGAACGGGATGGGTTTCCAGGCCACGTCGCTGGGCCAGGCCTGCAACATTATCGACGAGATGCGAACGTGGGAGGGCGTGGACAAGGAGGGCAATCCCGCGAAAACTACGATTTTCCTGGGCTATACCTCCAACCTGATCTCGTCAGGCCTGCGTTCGACCCTCAAGTACCTGGTGAAGAACAAAATGGTGTCTGCGATTGTGTCTTCGGCCGGTGGCATCGAGGAGGATCTTATCAAGTGTCTGGCAGAGACCTATCTGGGCGACTTTGCGCTCAAGGGCTCTGTTCTGCGAGAAACGGGGATGAACCGAATCGGCAACCTGCTGGTGCCCAACGACAACTACTGCAAGTTTGAGGAGTGGGTGGTGCCCATTCTCGACACCATGCTGGAGGAGCAGGAGAAGCAGGGAGTCAGCTGGACGCCGTCGACCGTCATTGACCGCCTGGGCAAAGAGATTGACAACGAGGACTCGGTACTCTACTGGGCCCACAAGAACCAGATCCCCGTCTTCTGCCCGGCCCTCACCGACGGCTCTCTCGGAGATATGCTCTTTTTCCACACCTTCAAGGCCTCGCCTCTGCAACTCAAAATCGACATTGTTGCCGACATTCGCAAAATCAACTCCATGAGCATGGCCGCCACCCGTGCAGGCATGATCATTCTGGGAGGCGGTCTGGTCAAGCACCATATTGCCAACGCGTGTCTCATGCGAAACGGAGCCGATTACGCTGTTTATATCAACACTGGCCAGGAGTTTGATGGCTCTGACGCCGGAGCTCGTCCCGATGAGGCCATTTCCTGGGGAAAAATCAAGGCCGGAGCGAAACATGTCAAGGTGTATGCTGATGCCACTTTGGTGTTTCCTTTGGTTGTTGCTGCTACTTTTGCAAAGGAGTAACCCGGAAGCGAAGACTGTAGATCTGAGCGGACTACAAACAGCGGTGAAACAACAGAAAAGTACAACAGATAGCTACGAGTAGCAATAAAACAGAAAAGAACAACAGAAAAAGAACAACAGAAAAAGAACATCAGAAAAAGAACATCAGAAAAAGAACATCAGAAAAAGAACAACAGATGAGTAGACGAAACGACACCGTAGATCGGAAAATATAGCAGAGAAAACAACCCTATCAATGGAACCAGATCCAATTTGGCCCAGAAAATGGTCAAGAAAATGGTCACGTGACCCAAACCCCTGTTTTAGAAGCGCCACAGACGAATCGGGCTGTACCACTCGGCTCGTGTTACGTAATCATCGTTAAACTATATAAATTTTTCAACTATAATATATATATATATTTTTTCGCCGCATGAATTTTTCAACTATAAACTTTTTTTACGCCGCACGTATTTTTTACGCCGCACGGATTTTCAAGCCGCATGGTTGGATGCACTTACGGGAGTCAAAAAACAGACACAATCAGGCCCAAATTTGGACACTAGAGGGGTGAAGTAGGTGTGGAGTCACGAGATAAAAATGATTCACGTGATAAAAATGGGTCACGAGACGTCCCCATAAGTGCCATATTATATGCAGAGTTTGTAGGGATTGCTTTATCTTCAGCAAAGATTCGGGGGATATTATCTCAATGGAATAATTGACCTGATGTTCACAATTGCCATGGTTAATATGATTTGCTGACAATCGGCAGTTTCGTAATGAACAGAGACGAATCTAGAATCCGCGTCACACTGAATCAATAGGACTGAAACCAACACATGACAAGATGTCTGGGTCTTGTAGGGTGTTTCAAGTCGGATCGACAAAAAGCTTGGACATTAAGTCAACATAACTGTTGAACCTGGTCAATCTCCCTGGTAAACAACCGGTGACGGTCTTGTCCTCTACCACAAAAGCCTCACCAGAGATATGGTGGTTGATGGGTGGAG
Organism: Yarrowia lipolytica; assembly: GCF_001761485.1. Taxonomy (NCBI): domain Eukaryota; kingdom Fungi; phylum Ascomycota; class Dipodascomycetes; order Dipodascales; genus Yarrowia; species Yarrowia lipolytica. The sequence continues at coordinate 106,414 of NC_090771.1, read as the reverse complement.
GTTATGGCGGTGGTGGATCCGGAAGTAGTGAAGAACTCGGTTTCAACAAAAGTATCAGGAAGACTCAATCGTGATCTCTGTTGTCGTGGAATATTTTTGTGCGCGTAATCCAACCACAAGTCTATATCTAGGCTGGGATGGGGAACTGAATCAGTTGACCATCAGAGATTAAGTGATGAGACTTGGTCGAACCGTTCGTTGCATCAGGTGTTGAAATTTGTGATTGACAGAATTCATGACAATTTCTGGAGTGTAACATATGTCAACTGTGAAGATCGATACCTAAGAAGACATACATGACTCGATATGCAACACGAATACGAGCATGTCAGCGACTTGGCGTGTAGTTAAAGACGTAGGAGGGGTTAACATGATTCAACTTTTGATCGGTGCGCGTGACGAGACTATGGCAACGTGCAAGTCATGATCCAGGGCAGTCATTCCGACAGGGGAGAAAGGTCTGCTTCAAACTCCACTTCAAATCCGAGCTCTGACTTGATGTCACGATCCAGAACAGAGTCAATTGCAAAGATCCACTACCGCGAATCGGAATATCGGCATTCAATTCCGATCCGATAGTCGTGTTAGGGATGAGTCTCGTCCAAGTTCCTCCGCGATGTCTGTCTTCATCGCTTTCTTGAGTGGCATACCGCCTGCATAAACGGAGCCCGAACATGAGCCAGAGTGACCAGTCAGAGTACTTCAGCGACAAGGGCCTGGAGCCATCCCAGTCTGTCGAAAAGTACGGCGATTGTTTCGAGGGCCAGCTGCTGTGGAATGGCCGGCCGAGACGTGGTCGGCACCGTGACGCGGACGACTAACGACGACAAAGATGTTGGTGATCTAAGAGAGAGGGGCAAAATATCGGCACACCCATATCGGAGGCTGTAAAACCCATTAAACACCGAGGTTTTGCATATGTCATGTCATGTCATGTCATCTCATCGCTACCACCGAATCTGAACAAAGACCCGTTGTCAGATGACACCTTCAACACAGTTCCATACTGTGCTGTTCCAAAGATTGGTGGTGTCAGTTTGTCTATAATCCACCCATCGATCGGCTGGGCTAAGGACACCCACCAGAGAGCCTAACGCTCCAGAGCAGAGACAACCACGCAAATATAAATCCCAGTGATGAGTAAGAGGAAGAGCGCGACTACGACGGGCTGGAAAATGACCCGAGTCACAGGCGACACAGAAGCAAAAATCTAAAGACGAAAAACGCACAAGATATGAAAAATGCACAAGAGACGAAAAACGCACAAAGAGACGAAAAAACGCAAGAGAAAACGCACATAAAAGTGGGTCCAAAGGGACCCAGATTTTGAGACGCAAAACGCACAGAAGTGGGTCCAAAAATCTAAACCCAAAATGGTCCTTTTTTGACGAAAATGGCACATCAAAAGACCAAAACAGAGTCCCAATAAACCACCATCTCTGTTCTCTCTAATGAAAACCATTACAAAATTTCCATAACGCCAGCTGTCGATGAGAACGACTTACTAGTCTTATTCAAACACAAGTCGACACTCGTATGCAGGGTCTGCGGAGATGATGCACATTACCCCACATGTCACATAGACAGTACAAGTACATACTGTGCTATACCCCGCAAAATGTGCCCAAATATACCCCACATTTTTGTTCACGTGGGTCAGAAAATGATATGTCGAGTTTCCTCTTTTGTGACCGGGTTTCCTCTTTTGTTCTCGGTGTGCATCTTTTGTAACGGTTCTTTGTAAGTTTTTTTAAAACGGTTTCTTTGTAACGGTTTTCTTTGTCGGTTTCTTTGCCGTATTCTTTCATAACTGTATGGATACTCGTCCAATCTACTTGAAAACAACACCGTTGCATAGCTAGAAATGGGGCGAGTCGAATGGTACTATTCAGAGAGTATTTCGACTGAACTGAGTCGACATGGAGGGTGGCAAATGGTGTATATACTGTTGAGTATGGTGGATTTATTCTAGTGGAATTAAACAGTTAATTCGATTGATCTCATAAGTCAGAGAAAACCCCCATCAGAACCAGAATCTTCAAGGTACTTAAATTTACAAACTAACTAGAGCAATTGTACATACTTAGGTGAACAATACCAAAAAAAATGTTATTATATTATTATTTTAAAAAACATAAAAAAATTAAAAACAAAAAAAAAAAAATTAAAAATTAAAAATTTAAAAAAAACCATTAAAAACCATTTCGTATATCTCATTACCTCCCCATAATTAAATATCGATAATTACTCATCGTCAATTCCTTCATAGAAATTCCTTTCACTTATCCCACAGATCTGGCTTATGTAATCCCTTTTGGGGATATTCTCCAACAAAAAATCAACAAAATCAACAAAAATAGTATCATTGGAAAGAAATAATCGAAAATAATCGAGAAAAATCGAGAAAATCGAGAAAAATCGAGAAAAATCTAACGAACCTATTAATTCCCCTATATTTCTAATCAAATCAACATAGAGAGAGCTCTTGAACCATCTTCAAAACAGCACACACAACACAACATATTTGCCCTACAATATAAGGATATTATTACACCATTGGAATCAAAGTGACGATACCTATTCAACTATCCAACTCTCATAACGGCTCGTCGTAGTAATATTTCTCATAATACGCACACTGCCCACAAGAAAAGCCCAGAATCACACTAACCACATATATATGGATATCAAAATGCTCGTAGAAACACAGTGCACGTGATTCGACTGTCAGGTTGGCGATTTCCCGCCATTTGTTGCCTCCTGTATTCTTCTTTGTAATCCGTTCTCTCCACCTTCCGTTTGCAATAATAGACTCGGTCTGCTGACGATAACTAAGTTCCAACAAAGCTGTCAACAAACCGTACTTACCCCAAACCTGACCCAAACTTGATCCGCCCCCAGAACGTGATACTGAGAGTGCCAGGATGCCAGAGCCCCGTGATTCTGAATTGTTAATAACAAATTCATCAGCAATCGAATAATACCGGTAATATGTCTCTACCATTTTTCCACCCACAAATAGAGAGACCCAGCTGACCTTTCCACCCAACAAATCCCAACTAACTCGAGTCAACTAATACTGCAGTAAACATGCGGCTCTGTGAGCCCAGTGACTCCTTTAGCCCAACTTGGTTGAATGGAATTCCCATGATAAAATCTGTCCTCACATCCCTTCACGTTTATTACGTGCTTCACTCCCTTCACGTGCTTCCATTCCATTCTCATCTCGTGCATCTCGTGACATCTTTTATATTCCCCACCAACTCCACCTTCTTTGTTCAGCTCAGGCGCCACTACTCTACTTAGTCCCCACTAAACCCCCCTCCCTCCCCATATAACCCATTCATACTCACCATCTGCATTTGTCAGCACCCCCACAATGATACCCCCAATTACTTTTCCCTACTACCATGAAATCTCAGATCGATATGGACTTGTCTTCCCAGACAGCACGCCCTCAAACGGTCTCCATGACAATTTCATCAATCCACTACTCAAGGACTGGCACACAGACAATGTCACTGTTCTCTGGTTGATTTTGAGGGGAATGGACACCCCATCCCTCAAGTCCCACGACGATATTGAAGCCTTCCAGATGGATAGCGAACGGATCTGCCTTCGCATCTTTAACAACTACTATGAGCTGTTTCCAACCTCAGAGAGCCTTGTAAAGGCGCAGACCCCACACTCCAATGGATCCCGATTCCAATCCCTCAAGCTGTTATCTCAAATGAAACTGGACCGACAGAATCCCTGCAGCGTGGTCAAATACACAGCCCAGCTCGAGTCGTCCGCAATGTACTCCAGGGTACTCAAGTTGTTGCTCAAAGACAAAACTTGCGATTTTACCATCACATCCACCACGCCCACGTGCTCCGACTCCGGCTCCGACTCCGACTCCGACTCCGACTCCGACTCCTTCCCCGTGCACTCGTTCTTACTCACCAACCTCTGGCCCTTTTTCAAAGCAGTCTCGTCTGCGGAGATGGTTGAAAAGGAGACCCAAACACTCCATCTACCGTTTCCGAAGGACTGTGTGGAAATTCTCGTCGCCTTCTTTTACGGAAATAACGTCCAAAATACCTCCTGGAGCTTATCGCTGTCTCTGTCTCTGCTGGAAATGTCTGCGCTCTACGACATTCCGGAGCTGAAAAATATTGCCATAGAGTCAATTGTCAGCAGTGCTGAACCGTTGTCTCTCTCTGTCGCTCTCAAAGCGTGGAAAGTGGCCAACGAAAGTGACGCTCCTGAAGTGGAGGCGTTTCTAGGGCCGTATCTGAAAAGACACGTCTCCGAAATTGAAGCCTCGGAGGAATCAGAGGAGTTTTCCGAATCACAACTGCTGCAATTACTCCTGCAGATTGTCAGGTTGTAGCGTGGAGAAATAATCAATCTAATTTTCAGACTTTCACCCAAGGCGCCATTGCTGGCGATGTAGTGCGCAACCTTGGTAAGCAGAATTCACTCATATCAGCTCTCAGCAGAGTTTTAAAGGGTGGATCCTCAGTTAGGAAGGTGGTAGCCGTGAGATTAGCGGGCATGATTATTGGTTTAGCAAGAGGCAGATGAAAAAGGGTTACTACGAGTAGTAACATGAGTAGTACCGGGCACCAAACGCAGGAGAGTCGAACCGAGCTATGGACGAGCTGACGGGTTAACGCAAGCGAGACTGAAGAGCCACTGAATTTGACCCAAAGGCAAGTTGCGTAGCGCTTTCAGAATCTCCGGAAGCAGGAGTAGGGAGTAGTGCCATAGCAACAGATCACCCACGAACCAGACCATATTCTCGTATCTATCCATCGAAACTAGTTCTAGCATGGGTGAACGATCCTTGGCGGTGTCACAGGAGAAGTGAGAGGGCCAGTGAATTTTAAACACGGACAATGTGGAGTGAGCCCGCGAAATTCTGGAGTGTGGCATGGAGAGACCTGGAGAGACCTGGAGAGACCTGGAGAGACCTGGAATAACTTAAAGTGACGTGGTGTCACTGGAGCCAGTGGAGTAGCGTTCTAAAGAAGCTACTGGACTTGTGGTGGTAGGACATGGCTATGGAGAATCCGACCATGCCGATTGATTCTGTTTGAGTCTGCCAGTTATAGTGAGTCTGTAGCATCCAACGAACGTAACGAGCCTGGAAGACTCGAGCCGAGCCTGAAGTGGCCCGAAACGAACGAGGAGTAATTTCCAATGACAGACCTGTAACTTGTCATGTCGTATCAGCGGTGTGTAACAGAGTTACCGGTCATGTCGTGAGCAGGGGTGTGTGGAATAGAAAGGCCATAGCCGATAAAAGATCCGCTCCATGTAATGTATGACAGATTCTGGCAGCGAATCTCGCTGGACCGGCAAACTCTTTGTTCCTGTCGTTGCTCAAGCTGCCTCATGGGGCCTGCTGGAGATAAGGAGAATCAGGGAGAAACACCCTGAAGACGGCTGATCAGGTGTGTCACACGGAATTGGTTTGACAGTGTATTGGACACATGATTTCTGGGGTATCGTATCTCGTATCTCTGACATTGAATCTGTGTTATCACTGAGTGTTTGTGTTTGTGTCACCTGGAGAGGCGGCATTGCCAACCAGGTGTTTGTATTTGTGCGTCTGTGCGTCTGTGCGTCTGTGCGTCTGTGGTGGCATTATTATCGTATGAAGTAAAGTGATGAATAAGAGGATGAGATTATGGAGAGTGGGAGGTGACTATATACTTAAATAAGGTAAGTGTACTTAGTAAATAAATGGGATAATCTGGATATCTGGATAATTGGAAATTTAGATAAAAAATAATGTAGAAATTGGTAAAATTGGGAATATTGGGAAAAAATGAAAAAAAGGGGAAACCAGGAAAAAATCAAGAGAAGTCAGAATAACTTGGAAAAATATTTAATCATCCTACTGTGACTCGGATAAAAATAAGGGAAAATTATTTTGACCCCAAAAATCCCAACTTTTGCCTCCTCCTGAGATCAGATGAACCGTGCATAATCGTGCATCTTATCGCCACGAAAAAAAAAAAAAAAAAAAAAAATAACCTCTTTTACTACAACACAAACATAAGAGAAAAACGACCACAAAAACCCCAGTTCTCTTTCCGCCAAAACAAAAATAACACTATCGAAACCACCATAGTCGGCTTGTTCACATCCTTTGATCACATTTGAACAATGCAGTTTTCTCACCCAGCCCTTCCCTGTGTCACGTGACCCAGAAACACCACCAGTAACACTCGCCAGATCGGAACTCTTGCACCGACTCCAATATATTGCTCTTTGCGATTTTCGCGAAGATCGTCATTCAGAACTTTCAGGCAACTTCAACTCTCTGAGAATCTCTCTCTCAGGTGGAGGAGTCTGCAACTGTTGCTAGAAGGGAGATTTGGGTGCATTTTATAAAACAAGAAAACACTCGCAAATCGCCACCTTCCTTTCTTTTTCCAAACGGCTCTTGCGGCATATTGATATTAGTATTAGTATTAGTATTAAATGCCGTACCAGTATTTCCGTATATCAGTCTCCCCTCCACGTGACGTCCAGAGCTAGATTGACGTCCAGAAGCGCTCCAGAAGTTAGTCGAGACACTTGAACCTTGGCAAATCACCCCGAGCCTCGATTCCGACACTTTGTTTGCCGAAATTGGATCAAGTTTCAGGATAATGTTGAGATGAGATTTTTCAGGATTTTTTACAAAAACCGTTGATTCACGCCCAAATCAAACCACAGCATCACACAAAATGCATTGTGGGGAAGCCCAAATAGCGAGGAATCTAACAGTATTCGAAATTCCCCATTCGGCCCGCTATTTCCAATTCTGGAGGCGCTAGGACTGGAGATATATGCCATAGAGTTTCAATCCACTCTTGTTCGATCCTCTGAGGGATATTCCAGACAACGAACAAAAGACCAAATGGACCGCCGCGAGTAGAAGGGAGTCTTTTTTGGTCATGTGACTGATCACATGATCAACCAGTCCACGCTCAGGGGAGCTAGTCGATCACGTGACTCCCCCCCTCACCCCCGAGTCCGCTGGCGATGGGTCTGTATGGTTTGCTCCTATATGCACCTTATATGCATGTACATGCAGTATACATGCGCCGCCGGGAGGCAGTGTAGTGCATATAGCTCGTATGTCATAAGGAGTTGCTCCATTCTTCAGCACCATCACTTGAGACGATATTGGTGATGTTTTTGTTTATTCCTTTTACTTTTGGCTGTGAGTGTGCGAGCGATGGCAGCAAGCCAAGCGAGTTTCCGTTCTGAGGTAGCAGTGCGATGGAGGGATGAGGTGAGGGGATGGTGCCATGTCGGTGTGGTGACTACATGGGAAATGTGGTCGTGACGACATGAACGTGTAGTGACGTCCTGAGTAATGTGGTGATCATCTCACGGACAATGTGGTCACTACACCAGCTGTGTCACGGGGATGACGACGATTCTGGAGTTGCACCAAACCAGACTGGTGATTTTGAGACACTCGCAGCAAACTGGACCGACCTGAGCTCTGCTGTGGTGCTGTTTGATCAGTTCCAGTAGCACATCAGGGGCCCAAGTAAGGCCAGAATTCAGACTACTTCTGGCTACTTGAGACAACTTCTCAAACCGGTGCCCCCACGCTGAGTAACATTTGAGACAGGTGGAGTGGCGGTGAGCTGGATAAACTGAATCAGGGCGGTGAACTGAATCAGTGTCACATGACCCCATACCTGAACCCTCAGTTTGGGTGCCACAGGACCCAGACCTGGATCCCAGTTGGTATCACGTGACATGCCCGTTTCGATTCGTGCCGACCCGCCACTGACGAGTCAAGTTGTGGTTGAGTTTGTGGTTGAGTTGTGCGGAGTTGTGGCGGAGTTGTGGCTGTGCTCTATTCATCAGACCGTCTCTCCACTTAACTCTTCTCCGTTTAGTCATACTATCACGTGTGCGGTGCCACCTTGCAGCTGACACACATGTGCATAGACCCAATCGGGCGCTGGTCGGCGTTTGACAGACTCGGCATTTGACGGTCTCATTGACACCTTGGTTGACATGTTCGCTGACACATTTGACATTGCTGCTGGGCAGTGCTCGGATAGGGTCTGACGTGTCACGTGATCTATTTGGTGACGTTGGTGCGGGACTAGTGTCTGGCGAAGGTTGTGACATTTGCATTTGGGCGGCTAGCCCATCTTTGTGAAATTGACGGAGGTGCAGAGGTAGTTTTGGTTTGTTTTGCTCCAAACAGTTAGTCTGCCACATCTGGGCGCAGCGGAGATTTTGCATTCAGGCTTTGTTTGTTAATTTCCCGAGTTCAGAAGGTCAGAAGGTCGGAAGGTCGGAAGGTCGGAAGTTGTTCAGATTGTTCTCAAGTCAGTGACTGCAAAATGCCCAGAAAACCACTGAGTGACGACTGACACGACCTGTGACTCCTATGACTCCAGTCTCCAATCTCCAGCTGGTTCATTCTAGCCAGAATCGTCTTCAGAACTGCCCGCCAGGCTTGGACCGACTAATTGTCACGTGACCAAGGCTACCGACTCGTAATGGTGTCAGACTGCACTCCACTCAATTGGGGAGGATTCGCGTTGGTTTTTGGGGCATTGTGTTCACTTTGCTCTTTTTTGCTCACTCATTAGTTGTCGTGTTGTGACTTTCCAACGCTCAGATTCACTGCGTTCCTCTCGCTCATATTCTTTTTGCTTACTAACCCAGCCCAAAACTTTGGCCACCCCTGGAAAGGCCATGAATCCGAGCGATACTACTGCCCCAACTGCCACAACATGTCGTGCGAGGCGCGCAAACGCCGGGAATTCATCACGCTCTGTTTTGTGCCCATCATTCCCATCCACTGGTCTAACGAAATCAAGTGCACCATTTGCAACTGGAGCAAGGGCGTGAATGAAGAGTCGCTCAAGGCTATGCAACAGGACCAGGGGATGAACCGACCGCAACCCGACGGTCATCCCGCCTTGAAAAATCTCCAGCAACCTCAGAGCAGTTACCCAGGAGCTGGAAGTAGTAATAACTATGCTGCTCCTCCAAGTTATCAGCCGGATGAGGCTTGGGAGGCGGGAAAGGCTGCTCCAAAGGGCTGAACGAGCGTAAACGAGCGTAGAAACGAGCGTCAAGCTAGTTGAAGCGTTAGCAGTGGGTTTTCATCAATGAGAACGAGAACAACGGGTTCGTTCTAGTCACCGAGTTCATTCCAGGACGTTTCAACACCGGTAATCTTTTTAATTTTTATTTTAGTGTTAATATATGTGTTTAGTTGAGTTTTAGTTAATGTATATGTGTTTAGTGGGGTTTTAGTGGGGTTTTAGTTACTGTTTAGTTAGCTTATTAAGTTGTACTCGGTAAATTACTTGACAATATATTCAGCTTAAGTAATATTGCATTTACCACAGCTCACCCAATTCAGGGGATGAAGACGAAAACCTGCAACACACCCATTGGTGGCAGTCTTGTGACCTACGTTCATTGGCAAACTTCCGTCAAAAAAAGGACGATTTTTAGCAATGCTCGTTCGAACATTTTTTGGAAAAAAAGAAAAATAGGCCATGTTTTGTCGGTCTGGGTAGACGTTAAATATTGATGAGGCACTTGCTATACCGATAAGTGGTCTTTTAATGGCTTTTTTAATCTCCTCATTCAGTGTAAGTCATCGAGTATCAATCCCAACAACTCCTGAACTAGTTACATTTAATTAAATAGACATTTGTTAGACAACTAATTGACATAGATTGGAAGGAGCTTAGATGTTGATGGAACATCATTTATGTAATTAATTTGGTACCAAAATTATTAGATAAATTAAATAAGTAAGATTGGCGTCTTGAATTGCTCATTTGACCTTTTATTGATGGTATTGTGGCATGATACGCTGAATCTGTATTTGAATAAATGGAAGAACAGCCCCAATCCCGCCTTCAGTAGCTCAAATCATAGATACTCACGTGAAAAACTTTGAATCTCAATTAGTCATCATTCCAATGTTCCCTCGTTTTTTTATTCCCTGTTCCATCTCCATTTTCCACTCGTTTAAACTCACAATTGACTTCACCTAGTAGAGGTGATATCCGAGTAGATAACACAGAAGCCACCAGTTTAAAACCTCCGCCAACTCCGTAAGCAACTAATGTAGACGCCCAGCTATCTATTTTAGTCGGCATTAGCGCTCCGAAGACACTGTATTTGAAGATTACAGATCCTCGGGAAAAACCCAGTTGTGACGATACAAAAAAAAACCCTCCTAGAGCGACGAAAAGATATTGGATCACATGAAATACTTGAAATAGAGACTTTCCAATCAAGTTTTCATCATCTGATCAACTCCTTGTTCCTTTCGAGTTCAATCTAAGACCTGAAAATCGCACCAAGCTAGTTATGCAACTAATTCCTCCACTAATATCTCAACTAGTTTCTGATTTTAGCGGCATGAGAAATACCCCGAGTTGCTCACCGTATAGATCAAATTTCAGGCTACCATTAGATGCATCTAGCGCGGTAATCAGAATTTAAATGAAAACGTCGCGAAAAGATGGGAATTATGAGAATTGTTTGCTGAGAAAATAGATATAAAGGAAATTACGTAATACAGCAATCGCAACAGCTTATAAATTATCATGTAATCTATTTAGAACATTTATATACCAAGCAAAGAGTCATCTCCTCCACACAAGTCGCTTCCTTCTGTGTTTACCTGTCTTACATGTGTGTGCATTATCGTGCTGTGCACTGCTGTACACTACGGTGTCTAAATCGTCCAATTATGTTAGATTAGACATACGCGCTAGCTTTGGAAAGAAAGGCAATGCTATTAACCTGATGCAGAGGTTAGGACGGGATCTTCGGCATGTTTTTGGATCCCAAATCTCGACTTCCTATTGGAAGATAGGACGGATGTCGGAAGAGGTGTAGCTAGTGCATGGATACACGTGGGCCTGGGACAAGAGGGTGGAGGGAGGTTCCTGGGAGAGATTGGTGACATGTTATTTGTTATTTTAGATTGATTCGGTCGTTTTTGATGGAATTCGAGATGGTTGAGTTGTGAAGTTTTTTCAAGTAATGGATAAAATAGGGAATAAATGCAAATATTTCATAATTAAATGTATTGGAGGGGCGTATTTCGACATGAATTTGATTATAGAGTCATATTCAAAACATTTTTTAGTATATTCTATCTCTCATACCCTTTGAGCACCGAAAAACTCCCTGCGGAAATGTGTTTCAACTAAATCCCAATTATATTTCAAGTAATTCGATGATGTTGGGGTTTAGAAGTGAATATAGTGATTCTGAAGAGATTATCCTGAAGAGATGAAGTTTTTATTCCTGCTACAATTCCATATCATGACCCGTTTCGCTCCATTTATCGAACCCTCTCTATCTTTCTCAATAAATTCTTTTCTTGATACACACAGTAACCGTGGAGATGTGACTTAGTTCTATGAAAAATGGACCAATAAAATTCATTATCCGGCTGGTGAATAAGTGAACCACCCTGAGCACGAAATAGTCTTCAAAATTGCTGTATTGCACTCGCCGATTTATGATCTCAGGCATGCTCAACAATACTTGTCTAACCCAACTATTGTGTAGTTTAACAAAACCGAGACGCAAGTTCGATGTCCAGAAATTATCATAAAATATCAATCAATACACATGATAATGAGAAAAATGAAGATCATGTTGTTTCAATTTGAGTCTAAAATTATCTCTATTAATTAATTTCTCATTCTCCAATCTCTTCGTTATAGGTGTGAATTATCAATGGCACTGTTATCATTGTGTAAGAAGCCTAGTTAACATGGTTCTTAGAAATGATTTATAATTGGTCATTCTGGAAGAATTGAGCCCCATTACCTATACAATTCTGCAGCCCCAAGTCAGGAGATCATGATGGAGCTACAAAAACCTCATGTGCAATACAAAAACTTCGAGTTTGCGACACTTCTCATCATGTAATCTACAACTGCTTAGTTGACGAATTACTTGGGTTGAAAAACGGTACTCAACGATACTACCCAAAAACTATAATACAGAACCCGAATTACAACTATTCAAACTCGATAAATGAGGTAAAACTCACCTCACACCTCTCTCCACCCACGTGACCATCTATCTACTCTCAGAACCCCCCTAACATCTATTCCACCATGGTGACCTGCAGTTTGACCTGTCTCTGTCCTTTTATGAGATTATCATCATTTGGCAGGCATTTTTTGGCACTTTTTTGGCACTCTTTGACTCTTTCCGAAAGCTCTTTCCGAATTTTCCGAATTTTCCGAATTTTCCCAAATTATTCGCATTACTCACTATTATTCAGATTACCCTACCGAACATGACGTCACACTAAGCACTTTCTTTGTTTAAAATAACCTTTCTTTGTCCGACCTTCCAAGAAAAATTAGACGAAACCTTCTGTTAGACGAACACCTTAATTTGCCGCTGTTGCTAGCTGCTTTTAAAATAGCTAGCTTCGGAGTGATAGCGGGGAAGTGGAAGGCAGAGCTACATGTGGGTGGTTTCAATCCGTTACCGGTTCGTTGGAGCAAATCACACCATTTCTAATACACTTGCGGTCAAAATCAATTGTTTTTTTTTGGGGGAAGAGATCTTGAAATCGTCTTAGCGCTGCCAATATCCATCGAAGTGCTGGGAAAGTTAGTTCAGTGCGCTCCCCTCGCCTCTGAGCTTCCAACAGATATGCACATGGGTGGGGGTAGTCTACGGTGGTGGGGGGACCGTTGAGGGGAAACATGTAGAGTCTGGGCAAGCACTATGTGGCGCATTACTGCTTCTGGCGGATGTCAGGCGGTAGTGGACGTTTCTCCAGCGCGGATCCAAGCCGAAATAGCGTTGGTATTAGTCTTTTTTGGCCGGGTGAGAGGTGGGGCCGGTCAGATGTGTCTGACTAATCAGGCTCCAACTCGGCGAATAGTGGTTCCATAAATTTTCAGGCTGTACCAGTAGATTTTTATCGTCGCTGCGCATCCAATGGTATCTCTTTCTTTGGGGACGGCCCGTTCTGGGGTTGTCGGAACGCACTTCAAACTCTACGCATTGGTGATCAAAGTGAAATAAACAATAGACTGTGGGGAAGACGAGAGTTGGGGAGGAGTTTACCAGAGGTAAATGAGGGCTGTGGGTGACCGGCTGTACTTATTTCTACGTCTCTGCGACTGGTTTGGACCCCGGAAAAATGATTACTAAGATGACCTATTAGACGGGGCTTATTAAGCAAGAAAAAAGGAGGGAGAAGGGGCTCGACAAGTCGGCCAGAATGTCGCTTCTCCATCTCTCTCATTGACTCAAGTGACTCCGACCCCACAACCTCAAACCCTCTTTTTCTTTTTCAACGGCTGTCGAAAGGCACGGCGACAAAGAGCTGTACTGAAAGTCTCAGCGTCACAATTTTTCAATGAGCTGATTTTTGCTGCCAAAGGATGGTCAGTCCGCAGCAGTTGATGACTTGTTTGGGGCGCTTGCAGGGCCGTGCGATTTTTTTGGAAGAAGAAACGATTGATCTTGTGGAAAATCTCAAAAAAAAATCATAAAAATTTGGAAAGCAAAGATTCTGGGAAAAACAGACGTTGTGCGAAATGAGATGGGAACAAATCATGTCTTAGACATGCTGGATACCCGCTAATGATCATCATATCCGTTCTTAGATACGATGGATGTGTTGAGAATCGAGAACTTCTCGGGAGTGACGGAAAAATACCAGAATAGAAATCTGACAATTGTGTCTTATTCTTCAGATCATTCTGATCGATATGGAATTTTTGAAAATGCAATAATCCCCTCATTTATGCTCTTCCAATCTCTCCACCAAACTCCCTATACATGTTCGGTTTATGTCATACAAGTGGGGATTGTTCTTGTAGACTTTGAACTACTTGTAGATTTTTGGAACACATATGAATGGAGAGCCGACGACCTGGAGAATCCGGCAATGACAACGAAATTGCAATCTCCGTAGTGCTGAAAGAGATACCCTTTTTTCGGTGTTTTTTTTTTTTTTTTTTTTTTTTTTTTTTGACGGATATCCTCATTTAACTAGAATTAACTAATTGTGAGGGGGATACAAACATGCACGTCTAAAATGCCTGATTCTAGATTACTAAAAAAGACTGTGGGGAGTTTCTTGAGCCATGACACATATTTTCGCGCCTGTTAATTGACCCAGGCCGTGCCATTACATCACCCAGGTCGTGCCCTTACATCAAAAGCACACCACGACATGACCCTTATCCACCCGCAACTCGAAAGGCTGTGGTGGGCACAACATCATGAACATCACTCACGTGACTGAATGCGCGCTCAATATGACCCTGTTTTGATCTTACTAAACACCACAACCTAAATGTTGTCATCATCACTCAACCATAATCAGATATTTTTTAGCCAACGTCACGTGACTCTAGATCACAGTCTTTGGGGGCTTGTCGACAAGATGGAAGATGGAAGATGGAAGATCAAGGCTACAATTACACGCCATCTGTGGTAGGTACCACAATACCTCAACATGAACTCTGTGGGGCCGACACAATGAGTGTGGTACCACAACATTCCCCATGTCGTGTCATTACACGTCCGCGTGGTGACTACATTCCATGTCGACTACAAGTACGAAATTCTCCAATGTTATGATTTAATGATATGCATCTAGGATCGCTGCTTGGTAACGGGCTCCCAAGCGCTGATCTTGGGCTTGAGAGTGTTGTAAGTGACAAAGGCGCCGGGAGTACCAGTGTAGTTGGGCTGGAACTTGTAGGGGTAAGCTCGGATGGGGAGCTTCTCCTTGGGGGTGTTGCAAGGAGCGGTGTCGACACCGTATCCGAGCCAGAAATGCCATCCGGGCTCGACCTGGGACATGTCGTAGTCCTTTTCCTTGTACTCGACGTATCGGGTTCGGAGATGGATTTCGTCCTGGTGATCGGTCTCGTAGAACTTGTTTCCGTAAATCTGGGTTAGTAGCTGGGTGGGGGAGTCATGTGGTGGGGAGTTACATGGGTTGTATGTCACAAAGACCGTGTAATGGGACCACCAAGGCCGTGTAATGGACACAGAGCTTCTGTCGTGGCTGATACCGTAGGTTCTGAGTACCACATTGGCCCTGTCGTGATGAAGCAAACATATGACATGAACCAAGTCGTGCTGTGTAATGAATGACACAAGTCGTGTCAGACACGACATGCAAAACTAGGGAAATGGGAAATATATCCCAGTTTCTCAAGACCCTGGTCAAGTCGTGCCTCACACAGGTCATGCCATCGCTCTCACGACATGGGTTGGTAAACCCCAGACATGGACAGTGTCAGGTCACCATAAAAGCAATGTCACCGATCCACCAAACTCATAGCGCTCCTGTAAACATGTCCTTCTCGTCTCCTCGAACCGCTTCGTGACTTTGGTCACTTTCGGACTTGCGTCACTCGGTTTATGTACTCACGTCAGTTCCGACCAATCGTCCAGACTTGGTATCTCCAATGGAGTTGAGCTGCTTCCAGTAAGATCGCGGGCCGACCTCCCAGGCGTTTCGCAGCACTCGGTACAGAGAAGACGACATTGTGTGTTGAGATGTTGTGTGTGCTGATGCTGGTGTGGGATATATCAAAGTTATTCTGTGTGCCTTGATTGGTTCGTGCGTACCCTAACCCAGATTATATAAGCAACTCCCAACGTTACTCAGTGGGCTGACCCAAAAGCAGCGCCAAACCCTTACTAAAGCAATCGGCAACCACGCTTAGCAACTCGAGCCCTCTGTCTCAGACCGCGCTCCGTGGGAAACCGTATAAAAGCGATGGCCCGTTTACACCCATTCAAGCTTTTGACTAATTTTAGAACGTGGAAATACAGCACAAAACGTGTTCTCCACGTTTAAAACACGCTAACGGTATAATTCATACCTACGAGGGTTATACGAAGAGGAGGGGAGACCGAGATTGACATGATTTCTGGTGGAGGGGAAGTGACATGGCCCTCGTAACCCGCAACAGTGGTTTTGTGGTGGGGGTGACATCGTGTCTGTGGTGGGGACGGCATGACACCGGTCATGTCGCATGGTCCATGTGGTGGGCACAACACGACCTCTGTCATGCCCCGCCTTCGACGAGAATGTCTCTGAAATCCTATGCCGCGGTCTGTGCAGCATCCTGAAACTTGCCCAAAGTCTTTCTGCTGCATTCTGAGACACAACAGAGTTGGTCCAGAAATCGGAGATTTTCGTATCTGGCTATTTATGAAGTCAACACATCTACTGGTAGAAAAAAGTGTTCGATGTGCGTGGAGCTCGTCTCGACCGGATGAAAAATGTCTCACCCGGGAATCTCCTTTATTTGTGGGTTTATACGGGTTGTTTCAAGTGAAAAAAATGCGTCGATTTGGTAGGAGATTCCAATTCCGTTAAAACGCGTCGAATCCGGCCAAAGAGATCTCCGTTGCATTCTTTCACATTTCAAAGAACAATTTGAACGCTTCTAGCCACTTCTAGCAGCTTGATGGCGACGTCAGAACGCGTTTCCGTGTCTCACATAGACCCCCCTGCCAACTCCCTGACAACGACCCTGGAGTCCCTGCATTTTTGATGTCACGTGGAAGGGTTGGAACGAAGTTCATCTTCCATTGCTCATCCGCCTTGCATTGGCACGCAATGGGGTCATCAGGGTATTTTCTGGGAATTACATAAGCATTTTTACTCGGAAATTACAGAAAACATCCAACAAAAATGCCATCTCGAAGATAGACTACCAAATAACCCCTCCACAGCCCCCCCCGTTGGGAACCTACACCACCGACTCACCGGTCATTTCCCCTCAGTAGCAAAAGGTGTCAAGGCATTCAGCTTAGCGCTGAGACAGATAATTTCCTGCGTGCCCAGAAACACAAAATGGCTAGAAATAAGGACTCGACGAGAAAGAGATGGATTTCGCCTCAATTTTACGATTTTTTCCAACCAAATATTTCCAGCCATTACCTGTTTGAGACATTATGAAAGCTCGCTAAATGTCTTAGAAAATGACACATGCATAGAGTTAACGTTACCCCTATTCCGATTGGGCAGACCCTAACCCTTCACAATTACCTTGTTGGGTTAAGCAGCCAGGACGGAGCCCTAGGCTGTGGGACCTCGCTGAGGGTAACCCTAACCCCTGACCCATTTAGGGCGAAAACCCCTAACCCTATACCAACCCCAACCCTGCCCAAAAGAGAAATCCACTTCTCCCGATACGATCACGCCAATAGAGTGAGACAGGTTCCACGATAAGACGTGTGGGGTAGCAAAATGGTTCCATCCAGCGGGGCACCGCGTTTGTGTAAAAATATTCTTGGTTCCCAAACGGCACGGAGCAACAAACGACGTTACTGAGGGGGGACCGTTGGTGGAGAAAGAGGACAAGAAAAATTACACAAAAGAAAAGGACAATAAAAATGACAGCAAAAAAAATTGCAACAAAAAAGACAATAAAAATGACAGAAAACAAAAATCCCAAAAATCCCAAAATAAAAATCCCCAAATTAAAAATAAATACCCCGACACAAGCCAAATCAACTGATAGATCAAGACGTCTAGGGACGGCTCAGATGACGTCTTGACCGGCATCTTGGAGCACATTACGGCTGTCAAAGTCACAGAATCAATGTGGCGGCCCCACCGAGCACCGAGCTGTCATTCCTTGTTCGACTGAGACAGATGAGCTCGTCAGAGAGTCTCTCCTATTGGGATCACTTTGTTTTGGCGTCGTTTCACCGCCGTTTTGTCCAACATAAAAAATCCCATATTACCGGTTTGATTTCCGGAAAGTCTAAGTTTATATTAAGACGTCTAAGCTTAAATTTCAAAGTGGTCACATATCAACACGTGATAAAAACACGTTGGAATTGAGGGAAGCAATGGATTTATCTCGTAATTTTGATCAGATATACGTAATGGCAGGATTACCGAAAAATTTTCAGGGCGTTTCGAAAACGTTTTGATAAAACTAAATGTGTCCGAAAATCCAAATCTAAAGTTTCATCATGCAGATGTCTGAAATAATCTCGTTTGCCCCACCACGTTAATCATGCCGGGAATGTGAAAGAGGGTGGGGAAGTGGGGCCATGTGATAGCGGTGGCGGGGAGAAAAGGGACTAGGTAATAAAGGCGGGAAAATACGGAAATTGTCTAGGTGGGCGGCAAAAGAATTGTTTTGATTTTTGCTGGTTTTTTCCGGGTTGTTTTGCCCCTGGTCGTATAATTTAATGTTAGTGCGTCGTATTCACAGATCGACGTGCCACAATAGTGTAAGTACGTCATGTTGTCGTGAGACAGAACGGGTTTGTGTGGGCTATTGTAGAGGTTAGGGCTGGGGTTAAGGGTTAGGGTTTTCACGTTGTTTTTTTGGCGGGGGTTAGGGAGAATCTTGCCAACGGCTAAGGACCGATGAAGGAGGGTTAGGAGGGGAAATTAGGATAGAGATTTTGATGATCCAGCTCCATTTCAAGCTTCTCTCCAGCCCCTAATTCACCCGACTCTTTCCACTCGGGTCCATCATTTGCTAGTGTGCATCCCAAAAGTCCGCTTATCATGTCTCATGTGGCATGCAGGCTGGTTAAAGTGCTTGCAGAGAGTACTCCGGCAGTATCCGAGTGATCGACGGCGCCAGAATTCGCCCTTCAAGGAGATTGACAGATTTTCGTCCGTCTAAAATTCTTAAAAAAAAAATGCAACGTAAATCCCACGTAAATCGCAGATACGACGACTTGTTTGAATCGGGGCAAATCCCAGGCAATCGGGCAATAGACACAAAAAATGGCTGTGGCTGCCTCGGACCCGTCCGCATGCCTCGGATATTTTTGCGGATTGTTTTCTTTGTCATATTCGTTATTTACACTCGACTTTTTGCAGCCCACTAACAAGGCGAGAGCTTAAAAAAAAGACAAAGCGAAAAGATAAAATAAAAATACACAAAATCAAAGGGAGAGATCGACACCAAGCGCAGCAGAGAGGGAAGCAGGGTGCTGTGCGAGGGTCCAGGAATTATCTGATTTTTTATTTGTGGTGCTGAGGACATATTTATTGGGGTGATTTTCCCCCCATTTTTAGAGGGTCGAAACACCCCGAAAATGCTAGAAATCCAAGACGTCCAGAAAAATCGGACGCCTCCAAATTAAAGATTATTCACATGCTGCGAGGAACAGGAACCGTGCCAATTTTGCCGTTTCCTGCTTGTGTCATTTATGCCACTTCCCAGCCATGTCACACTGCACTTGCAGCGTCGTATTAGTGGAGCAACGCAGGAAATGGTGGAGTCTCCAGGGAGGCTGAGGAGAGGTTGGAAACGATTGTGGAAAATGGGAGAAGTTTGCAACTTTTTTGTGGGCGACTTTCCGCTCGATTCTGAATTTTCCAGAATTTCCAAAACTAAAAAAAATAAGTACAAAATAAAAATAAATAAAAAATAAATATATAAAAAATAAAGCAGGTTTTTCATATTTGATTTTAATTCGTGAAAGAAATCATAACAATTAGTCAGAACTGGTAACAAAAACGATGTCGCTCTCAGCCCATAATTTCCATCTATAGATCGGATCCCGGCATCTGTTCCACTTGTTTGATAGTCGCTATTGCGTAATAATAGCTGATTCAGCCCAATAATAGTGCGATATACACAAATAGCCAAACATGGCGTCATTAAATACGTCAATAAACGCGGGAAAAAGTAATGCAAAAAACATAAAAATTAAACCGGTGTCAAGACTGTCATTATTTTTCATTTGATGTGATTTTATCCGTCACATTTCGGTCTTGCACGTGACTCTACCACCCAACCTCATCTCTATTATCATCTCCCGCTAGCTCCACTAACAGCCCCACTAACAACTGAATACGTTCTGTGGGCTTATCAGTGGGACTAATGGCCACCGGGTCATAATTGTCCGTTACTGGCTTATCATTTACCGTGTTTTTAAGGCGAATTACGGGAATTTTACGCCGCAATACGTTCTCAAGCGTGTTTCGAGATCTGGAGGAGTATAGAGGCGAGAGGTGGAGGTGCCGGTGGTAAAAGAATACGTAGATCCGGATCTGAAGCAAAGAGACCATATTCCACGATAGTTACGACCTTTTTATTCTTCCAGTTGTGAGGTTTTGAAAACGGTATTTTTTGTCCGGGGTTTCAGCCAAATTGCCATTCAATCAATAGTCATAAAAAAATTCAACAAAAATCAAAGAAATACAAAAAATAGCCCGATATATCCACACACGACTACGAGAATCAGGTCCGCACTCCAAATATAGCCTACGTGCTGTTTCACCGTAAATGGCATATATTGGTGCTGTTAGAACGACACTAACCCAGCAGTTAATAACAGCCCTAAACCCGAAGAATAATATCGGATAGTAGCTATCTCGTTACACCATTTAATCCGCTAGAACAAGCGGGGCAGGTACAGTAGGAATGTGACTGTAGCGTGGGTATGCAGTGGGTATGTGTGGTGGGCGTGGATGTGACATGGGTCTTGTGGAGGGCGACATGGACCATGTAGCGGACATTACATGGCGAGTGTCGGGCCGTACATTGACTTTGTAGTGACAACATTGTTCATGTCGGGGGGCACATGAGCCATGTTCGTTCGTACTCGGCGAGAGTGTTGGGTATGGCGTTCATTTTGTCGCGACCTGAGTGAGGTAGTTCAACCTTATTGAGAGTTCAACTAATTAAACAAATGCTTAGGTAAGGTAGCCGATTAGTATTTGGGGACTCTGGACCGCCAGAGCCAGGAGGGCTGTATATTATCCGTTTCAACACTTTCAGAGATTGATGATTAATCATGGCGATTCAGAATGAGAAATGCTACTTGAATACAGTTAGTAATTGGTTATGTCTTTAGATGGGATATGTAACAGTTCAATAAAACACTATTAAATGTTGTTAAAATCTGTTGAACTTGAAACTACATAGTCTTCCTTTAGTCAGAAACGCTACAGAAACAATCACGTGTCCAAAAATCACATGACCAAACATTCACGTGATTAAAAGATCATACGAACAGACTGTACATCTGGCTCCGAGGTTTCAAATCCCCCTCCCCTCCAAGCAAAGCCAGCAATGTTTTGGATAATTTTTAAGATCTGATACCTGGACATTCAGATACTCACGTTGATTGCTGCTGCTCTTTTTCAAGCTATGTGCGCTCAATGTGACACAAATATATCCTCTTAGCCATCGAAATAAGTCACTTGATTCGAATGAGGTCTGTCTTTGGCAGAAGTGTATGATTTCTGAGCAATGTGTTTTGCTTGTCGAGGTCTGAAAAAAGATCTGTATGGTCTGAATATGACTCATAAGATATCCGAGTGACACGCATAAGATATCCACGTGACACTCATAGGTTGTCCGCGTGACCCATGAAAGCGGCACTCGTAATCCAATCAATGTGACGCTCATAACCTGCCCAACGCCTCCTCTGACTATAACGAAAGATTTGGAGAGAATGACATAGACGCGGGAAGAACTCATCAAGTCCATTATCACTCTCCTAATTTGTTTAATAAAGACTGTTCTCATATAGACCGAAACCCCTTTGTGATTTGACAACTGATTGCATAGGCCACTGTCCCTTGATTTGTCGCCCAAAAAGCTGTAAAACACGGGAGAAAATGAGACAGTATTCAAGAGATCCCTAGAGACTCAAAGAATACGACCTTCATCTTTCCATCTGCATTCTATCACTAACAGATTGCATTATCATATTTCACCCAGAGAAACATAGCAAATGTTTTCAGATCAAGTCATAACCTTTTTCAAACGGATCTGATCAATCTGAATCTGAGGATCTGCATCTCATACGCGTTCTGAGACGTTCAGACGCCTAGATTAGGCCCCTTCTGTATGACTAAGACATGATTAAGACATGGTTCCACGGAGCAAACGTCGGTACAGACACATATTGAGACAAAACCACAATCATAAATGGCACCCGAATCTTTCACGTCTTCCACGTCTTCCACAACTCTTCCATTTCCATCGCTGTCCACTTGCGGCTAGTGGTGGGGCACAATCGCATTATTTATCGACGTTACATTTCAGCTGATTGTGTCTGAATCCGGACGCCGTTGAAGTGCCACCAACAAGCAGAAAAAACTGGTGCTCCACTTTGTCTCCACTTTGGAGAGGAGCGATAATTATTGGTGACTTCTTGGGAATTTATTGGGTAAGAAATAATAGGTTTTAAATAATTTCCAATAATAAAGGGTAAATAAAAGAGAGCAATAAATCAGAAAATAATAGCAAGAAATTCACAGAAAATAGCTACAGTCAAATTTATAAATGGGTCCTATAAATAGTGGCGATATGAATCTTTGACGGATCTCTCGGGATTGGAGACGGTGATAATTCGGGCTCTGGAATTTCGTCCATTTTAGCACGAATTATTCAAATTTAAATTAACCCAAAATAATTTCCCAGAAAATCAGGGCAGGTCGGAATGGATCTGGAAATAGACAGAAGCTCCTTCCACGAGTTACCAAAGTGACCTGAAACTCTTGCAAGTTTTGCAACCTGCTCCAGAACACCTCTATAGGCATTTCCAAGTCCCCAAAGTCCCATGACCAATACACAACAAATGGCTGCGGAAAATGGCCACAAGAATACCATTAGCCCGCATACAAAGAACTCAACGGAAGGGCCACAGACTGGCGACGATGCAGTCCACTCGTGACACCGGTCTACGCTCATGGCCTCTCCCCCTATCTCCCCTCTCGCTTGCTGAAACCTTAATAAAAGTCTAATATCAGTAAGCTTTCAGGAAACGAAAAACCACCCAAAAGCCAATTGCAAACTAGCTTCTCATCTAACTTTTGGTCGAAAAGCGGGGTGTTGAGGGTAAACGTTAACACTAACCCTAATTCACCTCTCAACTCTCTGCACTAACTCTACACGCCCTCTGGTATATATCTTCCGTGTGTGCACATATATTGACGTAGGGATCCTCACTGATCGACACCGACCTTCATCCACTCTCGACTCTCACTATGGACATGTTACACAATTTTTCCGTGCCCCAGCTGGACCACCAGGACTACGGCCGGGACATTCTGACCGCCGAGGACCATCATAACCTGAGCCATTTGCAGGCAACCCCAGGCCAGACCCATCCGCTGGTACACCCGGACGCTCATAACCTATCTCCAGACGGCCACGGGCACGGCCCACACTCTCGGGGACCGCCGCCGCCGACGCTCATAACCTCGCCTCATCCACTCATAACCTGTCGTCCACTGCCCCCTCCACCGCCCAAGACTGGCAGAGCCCCACCTATTCGTACACAACCTCCACTCCCGAAGATAGCCCCGGCGTCGACGACCTATCGTTAGGTTATGAGTTTGATCTCGTGAGCCCGACTTACGCCACGCCGACACTGAGCGCGCTGATTTCGCCCGTACGGGGCGGCGGCTTCTACAAGAACAATCACGTGACGCAGTCGGTGGGGAGTCTGTCGCAGGGGTCTGTGTCCATGTCGTTGCCCACTGGACATAATCTGTCGGACCTGTCCGAGCACACCGTCCATGGCGGTAACATGACCAACCACGTGACCAACCCCAACTCCGCGCATGTCTATCAATCTGCCAACATGTTTGAGAAGCCCTCGTCCCACTCCAGCTACGGCTCTCGGTCCAACTCCACCGGCCATATCGGGCTCTACAGTTCGGCCCCGTCAGTGTCGACTCCCTTGACTCCTCCGCAATCCACTCTTTACTCCCAGACGTCGTATTCCACCCCTTCTCTGACTGACTACATCACGTTTGAGTACTCGAAAAACCGCACGAAAACGCAGTACAAAATCCTGTCGCATATTCACACGGTCAACACGTCGGATTTGTCAGCAGAGTTTAAAAAAGACAATTGTATTTACCCGCGGGCGGCTGTTCCCAAAGAGGAGTACCAGGGCAACCGTCATCAGTACGAAACCGAGTGCAACCATATCGGCTGGTCCCTGGCCCATCTCAACCCGTGCATTCGCAAGAAACGTGGCGTCATTCAGCGCGCCGTTGACTCGTGGCGCAACACCAACCCCAATCCGAAATTCCGAAGCCGACGGGTGCGGAAACTGAGCAAAAAAACTCAGCAGGCGGCCCAGGCGGCGGCCCAGCAGCAGCATCAGCAGTTGTTGCAGCAACAGCGCATGATGTACGTTCCTTATGACTACACCTATCGTCAGTAGGTTTCAGATTGGTGTTTTTTCCTTCAACCATCACACGGACTATATATCCACGACGACAACGGTGGTTCCGCCGGGGACTTCAATTTCCAACTCCTCCGACCCGCGGTAATCCTCTGATCAACTCCGTGCCGTTCTCCAGTCTGTCCTCGTCGTCCTGGAGCGATTCATGGTGTGGTAACTAGACTTTTTGGTTCGCGCCCAACTCCGCCAGTTTGGCGCTTATCGACTCGGGGACTTCGGTGTTGTATTCCTTGCGCAAAAGTACACCGTTTGGTGAACTCCCTCCCTAGCACAGGGGCCCCGGCGGGGCCATGGCGCATCCCGACATCCACTAGTCGCAAGACATAGCATTATTTATTAGCATTAATCCACTCAACATATGAAGCAAGTAGATGGTAGATGGAGGAAGTGGTGGTGGTGGGTTGTAAAAGGTGGGAATTGGTGTTTTTTTTTTTTTTTTTTTTTTTTTTCTTTATTTTATTATTTATTATTTTTTTCCCAATTTTTTTCTAACTTGTTTTCCCGCCCCCAAAAACGCCCCAGAACTCCGACTCTAGCAAAGGCAGTATCCAAATGTTCTTGGCGATCTGGGAAATCTCCTCATACATTTCAAAGTCTTCTATCATCAATATTGACAGATCTAGAGGCACATTTGTATTTTCTTCAAATATTTGTCAGTCACAAAAAAAAAGATATCTTGTCGTATCCACTTTTTGAAGGTATCGTCAAGTTCGCCTTGCTCTCACGAATCGAATGCGCTTTTCAGTTTGTCGCCATCATTGCTCCTTCGCAAGTCGTATTGTCACCTCCTAATTCTTGGTATGAGTCTCTGATGACATGAAGCGTGTAAGGCAGGTGGGATATGGATATATAAACCCCGAGACTGCAAAAGAACTTGACTTGTTACATATTTGAAAGCGTCACAGCGAGTCGGTGAGTAACACATACAGACACAGACACTGAACCGACAAGACAGAAACTACCATATGTCACAAAACAAAAGACACAGAAAATGTGGACAAGTGACACTGAAAGAACTGCCGAAAGTGGCACAGACAGACCCCGATACTGCGGGCCGCAAGTGACACAAACGGCCCCCGAAAACCCAGAATCGACCCAGAACACCGACGGCCACCGGAAGTTGCACAAACGTTGCTCGCGACACGAGAGAACAGGTGAGTATGACTGTGATGTTATGACACTGATGGCGGCAGACCATCGGGAAATGGTGACAGAAGCACTACACAGATACTACCCTCAGAGATCTCCGAATTACTCCGTATTACTCCGTACTACCGAGACCTTCTTCACTGACACACTGGAAACGTCTAGTCCAGAAATGTCGAGGTCATGATCGTTCCTCCACTTTGCGCGGAACCTGACATCCATGTACAGCCATCTTTATCAGGCCGAATACTTCGCTCACGGTGGCTCAACTCTCCTGGTCAACCTGTTTGGCGCAGCTCATTTGATCTGCCAGGGTATTTCTCACCTATGCCTGGGCGACTAACAGACCAACTGATACCAGATAGCAAGGCGTAAGGCTCATCAGTAATCCCAGTCCTCTATCGGTCCGATAGTCACTCACAGCATTAAACCTGTCTGCTGCTCCTGCTGCTGCCAAACCAACTCCCACGACAGGTGAAGCCCACTTGAAAAACCAATTTTGCCAAGTCACCGCAGCTTTTTGGAGCAAGATAGCTTGGGGTTCTGAATACCTGTCACCTGGAAAACTACGTTGCCATCCAAGGGGCCGATTCAAAGTAAATTGAGAACCACTCGGGCAGGGCCAATTGACAATCGCCGACTCTCCAACGACACAAAGAGCAATGATGCAAACCCTGAACCATGCCCTCCGTTGCCTTTTGTGCACCTAGATCTTTCCACACAAGAGTTTATTGTGTACGGCACGGGGAGATGTTGGGAAGGTGACATTGGAGAGGATGGGAGTGTGAGTATGGAAAGTATACGGTTTGGAAGCTCTAGACGAGGGGGTTGGGATGGTGATGTTTTTGTGTCTCTCCGGTGACTGAACGGCTCCGGAGGAGCACTGTCCATTGACCGGTCTGTCGGCATCTCCATCTTCTGTAGCATGGAGATAGCGGGCAGGACCAAGTCCCGGGCAGTTCGAGACGTCTGTGCGATCCGCGTGGCATCGGTCACGTGACCTCGTTGCGTCTCCTCATCGAAATTGGTTTTTTTTCTCGTCAAAAACACAGAAAAGGACCCCACCTCTTAGTCGTGCCTCCTAGCAGCACAGCCTCGAGGTTATTTAGAATGTAGACAGGGCTCAAAGTTAGTGTACAACTGTTCTGCAGCAATTCATTCAATTCTAAACACTCCAAATCCATTCTGGCGAGTTTGCACTTTTGGGTTTCCACAGAGGTGGAGAGATTTGGGGGATAGATTCGGGGGTTTGGAGTTTTTAAGCGAAGGGAATGTGGTTGTGTGCTTGATTTTTTAAGTGGATTTTGTATGTATTTAATAGGATTTTTTTTATCATCTTTACGAGTTTTTACGATTTTTCACGATTTTTCACGATTTTTCACGATTTTTACGATTTTTTACGATTTTAATTTTATTGCAATTTTTGAAGAAGATTTAATCGAGTAAATTTAGGAGAATATTTTGAAATAAAATAAAATAAAATTCAGAAAAATGAAAAAGTTGTCAAAAAAACCAAGAAAAACACAATAAAATCCTGGATTTTTTTTAAAGCCCTAATTGGATGTTCATTCAACCGTACAGTCGCGCGTTAGGCCGTAATTCAATGCACAGCATGTGATATATTTAAACCCAAGACTTCTTGATAACATTCAAAGTCAATGTGGAAATGGACAGGAATCTGAGGCGCTGAAAAGAAACGAAATGGGTAATGTTTGGTGTTGATATGTGGCCACGACTCTGAGAAATATCACGGATGTACTAGTGTGACTCAATTCCGACTGTGCGGAGAGTTGTGGGTCCCGGTTTTTGTGGGGTTTGGCAAGATACGGCGTTTGTGATGGCAAAGGGGTCTTTTTCAGCTTTCTAAGAGCCCAATAATAATGCACTCAGCAGGTTTGTGACTTTTCCGTGGCGTATTTTTGAGACCACCAGTAGCACACTCTGTAGTGGAGGCCTAAATGGTAGTCTAGAAAAATGATATATATAGTGGTATCCAGCATCCGTTTTAGTAATCTCATAGATACCGAATAACTATCCAACTGATCTGGATGATCATGTGAGAAAAATTATCAACTCCGTTTCTCTATATCTCTTTTGCAGCGTTTTTTAGGTCCATTATTCCATCTCACAATCCCTCGACTCCGTCCAAGTCCGCCAATACCCGCTTCAGCCCCCTGGAATCTAGCCAGACCAGGTATAACGCCGTAATCTCAGCATTTTCGAACTTTGCCGGGCCAAAAACAAATTCCTGCTCACATTATGCCACATACTCATGCGAGTCCGCACTAGTATGGAGCTAGAAATATGCAGACCGGGGGTGGATGTATGAATTTACACGATATACAGCCCTTGAGTCGTATGCGAGAAATCATGTGGGTGTCGTTTCTTTTTGGCCCCGTTTCTTTTGGCTATATTGGAGTTTTATTCCTATAGCAATCATATGGGGGTTTGTGGGGGATGCAAGGGTCAGCGGAAGTGGCTCGTGAGTGGTATAAAAAAATCCTGGAGACGCACCAAGTTGTTTCGATATCTCGGCGGCACCCGTGGACCTGAATTGAACGAGCTGGGTTCACCATAATACGGCGAAATCGCAACACTGCTGCATTATTAACTCCGGGCTGGTGGGACGGAAATGCGCGTTTATATTGTTTGCAAAAAGGAATTCCGATCGTCTGTGAGCCTTTCTCTGGCGTGAATTTTAACCTGAATGTTTTGGGGCATGGATTTTTATATAGTCAGAATATCAACTCGAGAGTTGGACTAGCGGATAGAGAATCTTTCCACGAGTTCATCGGTAGTAGTTGGATCTCTTTGGGATTAGCAAACATCCCATAACTCCATTCCCCCCATTTTTCACACTGCAAACTGCGCGGAAATTGCTTTTTCAAATGGAGCCGTTTAAGACTATTTTTTGAGAGAAAATAACCACTGGGGCGATCCGCCGGTTGCCAATTAATAACAGGGGTTCCGCTGGACGAAAAACACCAGAAAAAAAGCAAAAAACGCACTTGTCCACCGACATCTGTCTCGGCAAACACCCTGCATAATCTTGCATAGATTGAATTAAAAATTAGCAATTAAGATAGAAAAAAAGGAAAATTCAATTAAAAAATAATTACAAGAAAATACAAGAAAATACAAGACATTACAAGAAATTACAATATATATTACGAGAAATTTCAAGAAATTACAAGAAATTACAAAAGAAATTGTCATGTTTTGATAAGAAATACCTATACAATAACAGGGCCTAGGGTTCTAGAACAGAAAATCGAAATTGTAGACCAATTTCAAGTCCTGCCAAGTCCATTTTCAAATCCTTCTCCAACAGCCATAATATTAGTCAAGGGGGATAATAAAACATATCATTAGACTCCCCCCGTACCCCAGGTAAACAGCTATCATTCCAAATTGTGTGTAGGATAAAAAAACCGAGAGAAACCGCGGCTCAAGGATTTTGTGATACGTTTTCAGATTAGGCTTTGGGAAACGGCCTGGAATTCTGCGGCCAAGAAAGTGCCCCTGAAGGGAAGATTTGTTCGTTTCGAGTAGTTGTGTGTTTCCATCGATTGGATCGACCCTGATGAGATTGACTGACGATCAACGGCGATCGTCTAGTTAACTTTATTAGCGGTAGTGAGCGGACAACAGCAAGGAGATATGACCGTAATGGAGAGTGTTTCTTCATTTCTCGAATAACACTATGCATGTGGCGCGTCACACTCGGTAGATGATGGTCCAGATGTCATGGGCACAGCATGTCATGGCATCAAATCAGTCATGTCACATTCTGTCATCCCGTCACCGGGAAAGACCTGCATTCCAGACGCAGATAGCTAGAGAATCCAGTCAATGGCGCCGGCTGAGGGCGGTTGGTAATGTACCCCTTTGGTTCATCACGTAATCGCCCATCACGCGGCTAGGCCGAACAGCGCCCGAAGCAGCAATACTCACGTCTCTAGCGTGCGGAGAGACGTTTTCTCCTCTTTGCGAGCGGGGCGTTGTCTCAGCTGGTGGTGAGACATGTTACCTCATTAGTGTGGTTAGCGCGAAATGGAGGTGGAAAGGAAGCATTTTAGCCTCGATCAGTGTTTGTACGCATTTAGCGGCGTCGATAGTATCCCCAGTAGCTCGTAGGGTGGGGTTGTGGCTGCTTGTTGCAGGGTGGAGTGATGTGGAGGAAGAAGAGTTTTTTTTTTTTTGGATAAGGGTAATTAATTTATATGAGTTGGAAACGGGTGAGTGGGAATTGAAACCTGCGGATGTTATATGCAAAAATGTGAAATAAAAACGGGGGAGAATCAAAAAAATTTTTTAAATATTTAATATTTAATATTAATTTAAAAAATGGCGAAATTTGGGGCAGAGACGGCTGAATTAAAAATAAATAAATAAATTTTAAACTGGAGTGATAAATTTGGACACACCTTCAACACCAAATCGACTCGGGAAAATCCCTCATCTCATCTCTAGCTACCCTAGGGAGCATTTGCAGGATCTCAGTAGCGACTTTAGAGCTCTGAAAGGTACACAAGCTGGTTTCATCAATAGAGACTCTCGCCGCTGGGGAAGTATTTGTGAAAAGATCTTTGAATCTTTTCTAAACCATGGTCTCCTAGACTTGATTCCAGTGGGTAACTTTTTGGAAGATAAAAGTAGACATGGTTCTGTAGAATCAGCTTGAGATGTCGTAGAGACTCGGGAGCTCACTTAATCACATTTTACTGATTACTTGAATCGTTTTAACAACTTCCCGACTTCTTTAATCTCTTCTATATGCTTGTGAGTGGAATGAGTTTTTTTTTTTTTTTTTTTTTTTTTTTTTTCCCCTGAGACCCCATATATTGGAATCTAGAGAGAGGTTTGCTTGACATACAGTCCACAACTAGAGGCCTATTGGCAAGATGGATGTTATTCCTTTGAGAATTTCTCCTTAACTGCTCCTGTTCGCTCTCTGGAAGATTTTTCTCGTTTCATATCTGCAATCGATAGATAAAATACTACTTTTTCAAAAGCGATGGTACTGGAATCTGATTATGGAAAGTATCAGTACAGATAACACCCAAGTAAACACATTCGAAATCCTCTCTTTGTCCTATCCTCTCTCAATTATATATTGCATAGCCACCTTTCTTCCTAAAGCTCCATTTAAATCAGTATTCCAGTAATAACACCAGGAGAAAATAAATACAATAAGCATATTTTTATCTCATCCGCCCTTCTCCTTCTTGTATATCTTGTATATCTACTCTATATTCCATTCTACTTCCATGTTCCAGTATCCTCATCCCGTCACCTTTTTCCAACCAACTCCACAGATATACACTCCAAATTCAACCAGACAAATTCCAGACCATTTCCCCAGTTTCCCGCTTTGATTTTCAATTTCGCCAACTGTTCGCCAAAAATAGTAAAACTCTTTTCTAACCATTTTTATCCATTTTTACCCATTTTTACCATTTTTTCCCATTTTTACCCATTTTTTCCCATTTTTACCCAACTTCACCCCTCGTCCTGCACATACATCATCCGTCAGTACATTTTCCAGTCCAACCCCCGTGTCTCATTCTCCGGATCGCATCCGAACACTTGTTTTTCTCAAACATTTCGTGGCAGCCATTTTGCCAAAAAAGAAAACGAGCTAAGGTGAGCAGCCATATCTCGCACTAAACGTTCCCAAAACGTTACCAAACGTTTGGCCAGGCGCTAGTAAGCACCACAGAACCAGATTTCCGGTGAAAATAAGCCTTGTCCTTGTTTCTGGACGCCCTCACATCAAAAAATCAGCCCACCGGCAGCCCTTAAACCACGGACCCCAGCTCCAGCTCCCGATTAACACCACGGCAGGAATTAATCGCAGAGGCTAAACCGGGGTTCTGGACGCATCTGAGGCGTCTTATTTCGCGACCCAATCAAATTCATCATCAAAAATCACCCAGGTATTTTATTTTCCACAGTTTTCCCTCCTCTTGCGGACTTGGTCACCCCCCTCTGAGTCCTCACCCGACCTCCAGAAAACCGGCGTAATATACATCTCTACCTGCATCTGAGGCGCCCAGCAGGTGCGTCTAGCGAAGGTGACGACATTTTTTTTCGCAACGCAAGTCTCTGCAGTTTGGAATTTCTTTTGATTTCCGAAGTTTGCGCTAAAAGTGATATAAAAATAAAAATAAAAATAAAAATATTCTAGTTTTATTTTTAAAAAATCCTTGTTTACTGGCCAATCTAAATCGATGCCAATAAATCGGGAAAAATCAAACTATTTCTAGAAAAACAACAATAATATTCCCACAGGGTCTAGATGATTGTCGATATTTTTGCGTCCCGTTCTGTCCACTTTTCGGCCCACTGAGACTCAATAGTGCAGGGCTTGGCGCATGAAGCGGCGAAGCGAATTTAAGCGAAATATTAAAAAGTGAAAATGGGATGCAATTCGTGAGGGGCAACATGTGTGTCAAAAGCAAAAGCAAAGCGTGGTTGGAGCGGCGAAATTAAAGCAAAAAACGGTGGGGCCGGAGCGGATGTTTTGTGGGCATATTTCCATCCGTTTTTTGTGTTTTCGACGTAAAAACTGTTCCAAGGGATTCCTAAAAGCATTCTTATGAGAGTCCTATATCTGTACTATATTCTTCCCTAATTCGTCATGTTTTTACAAGACCAGGATCTTCACCGATAATCCCCTCGTACTCGCATCGGAATGTAGATAGCTGATCTTTCCATAAGAGACAGTCTTCGTTTTTTTCCGGTCTCTTTTTGGTCGCTTTTTTCGGTCGTCTTTTTCGTCGTCTATTGTGCCTTCGGTCGACCTTCTCCACGGGTCAAAAGTGCGTCAATAACGTTGACCAGCGTTTGGCAGCCCTGGCAGAAGGCCAAACCACCGCAAACTCTCACCTTGTACCTTTCACAGCAACTCAGGCAGCCAAAAAGATGCTCCAAAAAGCAACGAGAAGCGGAGAAACGTGAAAAAGACGAGCCCGAGGGACGAGAGATGTAGTCACGTGATGGCTGACGACGTCGGAGGACTTTTCCGGGTCTTGTTAGGGTCGTTTGACAGCTGTCATGTTGGGGAAGAGTGCAGGTAGTACAACGTACACCGTAGGCTCATCTTCTCACACCCTTCCGCTCCTAAGACCATAAAATACAACTATAGACCGCCCCAGTCGCAATGGTTTTGCGTTTCCGGCGGTTTTGCGATTTTCAGGACTCGAACTCAGCCCTCAGATAGCGACTGCACATTGTACAGTTAATGGAAAGGTTAATTTTGGCAATTTGACCAGTCGAAAAAAAGATTATTTATTTAGGTTTTGTTCTAAAGTTATTCTTGAAGTTTGTAGTGAACTCTATGTTAAACCTTATTTGACGCCAATAAGGTGGGCATTTTTGTAATCATGACTTGACTAGTTACACTGCACTCTGGGCTGTACCCCACGTCCCGATACTCGGTCAGTGTTTCTGGAATCGGTCCGATTTCAGCGCCATTCGATTCTCCTCGCCCACAGCTGCATTTTGGTACCGCCGGAATTAACTTTGGCCTAGCTCAACTCTGGCTGTCTAAGACGGCGCAGGCACATGTATTTGCAGTAGCGAGTGCAGGGACAGCAAGCGACAAGCCGCCAGAAGGTTAGCAGGCCAGCGCGACGACGATCCAGCAGCAAACACAAAAGCAACCGGGAGGTTGGGTGGCAAAGTTGCAGAGGTGAGGTGATGGTTACGGGGACTGTGTGGGGGTGATGGGGATAGAGACAGAGACAATGTCCCCCCTCACATAGTCAAACCTCATCGCATTGCCCCTGTCACCCCATCACACTACCTCTGCGCCCCTCACACCGACTATGTCGTCCTCACGCAACCGCTGTCGCCCTCACGCAACCGCTGTCATTGTCATAGAACCCGTGACAATGTCACTATGAAAACGAAAAGTTGAGCGCTTTGGGAGAGTTGGGAGAGTTGGGAGAGCAAAAACGAAGTGGAAGGTGGCTTTTACGCTGGTTTTGCACTGGGTTTGCACTGGGTTGGTTTTGCGTTATTCGCATCGACGTCGGCGGAGCTGGGTCCGGAGTAGGTCCGGATTTATGACCAGTCCCTGCGCTAGGATGCGTTGTGGGGTTATTGTAGCGGTCCGGGTGGTCTGGTATCGTCGTGATTGCCGCAGAGATGGTAGATGCAAGACGGACGTCATACCTGGGATTTTCTGGTGACTCCTCTGTCAATCTCGTCTATCTCGTCTATCTTGTCAATCAGGTCTATCAGTGGGCATATCGACGGTCCCGTTTGGGTTGGCTCACCTGTAAAGGGCCGATCGACAGCCCCTGTCGTTTGCGTCTCTTAGTTTGTGTGGTTCGCCAGGCATGCAGGGCAACCGGGTCCAGGGCAACCCGGTCCATTCTGCGTCTGTTGGAACGTGAAAACTGAACTGAAGTCCACGATCGCCAGGAGTGTCGATCTGTCGATCCTCGACGCGTCGAACCGCGCTCTGCGCTCTGGTCCAGGTGATCGTCAGGCGGAGGTACATTGTGTGGATCGTCGTTGTGATCTCCCCAATGTGCCGCACTTGATTGTCGCATTGTTGGATTGGCGCATTGTGCAATGTAGCGTTGATTGACGATCTTCGCGTGGAGCGTGGTCAGCGGTGGAGCAGAGTCTGCACCAGTTACGTCAGCGGTGGTTGAGTCAGCTACTAGTTGGTCAACTACATCAGCGGTGAATCAGCTAGGTACCCGCTGTCAGCACCCGCTGTCACATCGGTGGCCCACACCCTTGTCCGGCTACTAGTAGGTTCTTCCGTAACTAGTCTCCTTGTCACACCCCTGCAACCACGGCGTGTTCCCGAACGCGTTCTAGCGACTTTCGGATAAACAGGGTCTCAGAGCAGCGTCAGGGCCGGCGCCAGGCCACCGTCGGCGTCAGAGTCAGGTCAACGTCTCACTCTCACACCCGGATGAGACATTTCGCATTTGCACGGCTTGAGCGGCTTTTTCGTCCACGCTTTTGGAAGGTCGTTCGAAGATCGTGTCTATCGGATCGTCATGACCTGAATATCCGAGCGCCAAATCCGCAAGCGAGTGGTAATTTGAGCGTGACCGTGGACTGCTTCAATTCCGCCATTTGACCGCCAGCAGTTTGACATTTCGCATTTCACATTTCACATTTACATTCACAACGCTCCTGTCGCATTCGCAGTTGCCTCATTCTGCTTCTCTCACATCTGACACACCCCCCTGTTCCGGACCGTTGCTGCAGCAGGGGTGGAACAGGGGTGGTTCTACAGTTTTGGTGAGGTATGACTCTCTGTTTGGGTCAACGCACTTTTGCATTTTTGGCCTGTTTTTGGGACCTTTTCGACTTTTTCCGAGCCGGGTCTGCACTGTGACGTTGACGGCGCAGATCGGTTGAGCGGTGTGGGTGCTCAGTAAGTGTGCTGAGTAAGTGTGCTGAGTAGTGTTCTAATCTGTAATTACCAACAACTGACCAATGTTTCACAACTTACTGCTGCCAGTCTCCCGCTCCGATCCCCGGGCTCGTTAGTGGTCACATGACTTGGAGTCTGTCGGGGTCGGTCAAGGTCAGTGAGAGGGTCGCTATTGGTATATCACATGAACTCTGGTATATCACGTGAACTCTGGTATATCACGTGAACTCTGTTTATCACGTGACCTCTCGTTCGATACATGACTCAGCGCACACTTTCGGGTCATGCAGAGATCTCCAGATGGGCAATGACTGATTGTCGGTGGCTGGTGGCGACTGATGGACGGTGATCTTCATCTGTGGAGATGCTCGAGGGTTCGACAATAGCTGTTGTCTATTAACGGTAGTGTCTCACAATGTTCGTTCGAATTGCCGCCACATAGCCGCCGGATAGCCGCAGAATCGCAGCGGAATCGCCGCCAAATCACCAAAACGCTCAAAACAAACGCCATTCCAAAGCTCTCGACGTACTGGTTTCAACGGTACCATTTGTGTTCTTCTAGCACTCCTTCGTTGTGCGATATGTGTGGATATCTTCGACAAAATAAGGCCGACCGCAAGGGGAAAACACAAAAAAAAAACCAGGAAAGTCAGGAAAGTCAGGAAAATCAGGCAACCGGTTTTGATTTTGAGATACCCCTTTTTTGGCGAACGCCGCACGGACCCATTCGCCATCTTTGGTGCACTTTTAACATACCTTTAGACGCAATCTGTCTCACTGTATGTCTCACTCCAATCCCGTGGAGAGTCGTGTTTAGGGGACCGGGGTACAAGTACTTGTAAATGCGTACATATGAGTCGACAGGAACCAGGGGAGGAAGTAACCAGGGTTGTCGGGAGTTTTCCGTGGACTTTTTTCTCCTTTTTTCTGAACCGGTTCCTTTAGCGAGTGCGACCGGGTGAGGGGAAAGGGGTATAGAGGTATGGAGGGGTAGGTATTCAGGTACGAGATGAGTTGATTTGGTCACTTGGTCGATTGGTCGCTTGGTCGATTGGTCGCTTGGTTGCTTGGTTGCTTGGTTGCTTGGTCGCTCGGTTGCTTGGTCGCTTCGTCGCTTCGTCGCTTCGTCGGCTTCTGGTTGAAGCTCGTTCAGTTGTGGTTTTTTTGGTTGGTTTTTTTCTTTCTTTTGTTTGTCAACCCCGTCAACCCGACAATCCAGTCTCGGTCTCATTCCATTCTACTCCATTCCACCCTGTTCCTCTCTACTTAGTCCCACTCTCCCCACCGCCCTCCAAATGCCCACAACAGATGAACCGGAGAGTTTGTACTTTGAGTACTATAGGCGGGAAAGCGGGAAAGCGGTTTCCACAGCTTCGGGGGGGCTTTCTTATGGTCACGTCAGTCACAGAATGCGGTTGTATGTGCTTACTCAGGCAATGGCTCGGCTTACCCAGACAACGGATCAGCCCCGACATTAATCTGCCGCTAAAAACCGCTTGGGTGTAGTCACCTGATAGGTCCGGAGTAGTGATAATTATGTCCCATCATCCATCTTTTAACCACTTTTCGCATGTTTAAGACACAAGTGCATTAAATGCCACAAAAAAAGAAAGAAAAAAGTACAGCGTAATGGAGATGATGGGTGTTATGAGTATTATGAGCATCTGCATAACGGCATTGTATTTGAACATACTGCAATTGAATTGTTATATTCCGAGATTAGATATTGTTTTTTCTGCCTAGATGTTTTATTCCATTTTCAGTAAATATCCTAATTTTAGTTTTGTCTCTTTTTTCGTTGTAGACTTGCTCAGCCTAGACCAACAGAGTTCCCGGATTGTTATTTTGTCAATTATTTCCAAATAATAAAAAAAATGAATAAAAAACATTTTCTCATTTCGATTTCCATTTTCCATTTTCTATTTTCCACAGATTCCATGCCCTCCGAAATAATAACCCCTTCTGTCAAACTCCCCGAACATTCGTGCATATTCGTGTCCAGGTAATAAATAAAAATAAATTGAAAATTAGAAGAAAAATTATAAGAAAAATTAGACGAAAAATTAGAAATTGAAATTGAAAACGACAAAAAAAACCCACATTATCCAAACAAGGACGAAATCGAATTGGTTCACAGTCCAGAAAACTCATGGTTGCTGACAACAGGAACAGCTTCAGGATCCCATACCCCCTTTATCACCATCCAAATGTCCATATTTCACTATTTTTCTTCAGTGGTTGCTGAGTCACATGATATCTGACTAATCACGAGACCCGTTGCTGACTAACCGACCGCTTACCTGGTCCAATATCTGCATATATGCATCCAACGCATTTATACTCCATGCAAGTGCAAGTAATTAGCTACGGGTGCTAATTCGGGGTGACATATTTGGTGGTTCCAAAACGAGAAAAAGAAGTGAAAATAACAAAAACTCACAGGAATCGGCCCCAGCGTCGGGCTCCGAAAACTACAGTTTTTTATTATTTTTTTCCAAAATAATATGACTTATTTGGCCAAGTCTTTGGACGGCTCGGCAACCAAATGTGGGGTAATTTTAAAATATTCAACAAAAAATACCAAGACCCGAAAATAAGTACATTCTGCCAATCCGAGAGTGCTAAATAGTCAATGTATTAAAATTGGAATTGGCAATTTCGACCACGGTTTTCGAGGTTTTTTTTTATTTTTTTTTATTTTAGCTGACTTATTGAAAAAAAATCAGCCATATTTTAAATAAAACCCAGAGACTCCAGATTTTTTTGGAACTGACTAACAAAACCCTCCCTCCTTTCAACCCTGAAGTCTCCATAGCATTGGCAATTTCGCACCAATTTACATCAATTTATTTGCTTTTCAATTTAATGCCCAAACGCAATCTCCCTCGGAAAGTTACCCTACCAACGCCCCACTTGTCCAAAAATAAATATTCAAAAATAAATATTTGAAATACAGGGGCAGTCAAGAGCGGCATGTGTGGCAGAATTTGAAGCCAAAAACAAGGAAACTGAGTAAAATTAAGGAAAAAAGGCTTGGGGAAATTGATTTTATGTTTTTTCCAATTTACTCCAATTTTCTCCGATTTTCTCCGATTTTTTCAAATTTGTCGAGACCCGCGATTTTTGCCTTTTTGGGCCATTTTATGGGCCATTTTCTTGCCATTTTCCCGTCTGTGTTACTGCCGTTTCAGAACCTGCATGCCCGGGCACGTGAGACAAGTCTCTGACTGCTATACATAATAACGTTAGTTAGAGATATCACATAGCCAGTTACACATACACACAGACACACACGTTGCACAATCCAATTGAGCAGAACGTGTTTTGAAACGAGTGAGAGACAAGTCACGTGACTCCAGACAGGTTGCGAGTGTGCGCGAGCGAGATTTCCGACGACAAAATTCCCTGGTGCGGCACAGAAAAAAGTACAGCACACCAAAAAAGACAGGTGTTCAGAAAAGCCGAGCGACACAGAAGCGACACGAAGCGACCACGAACGTGTGCAAGAGCCACAGAGCATTTATAGTGAGTATTACAGGAGGGTGTGTCGTATTACATGGAGGACGTGACGGGTTACATGGAGCGACGGGTTACACGGAGGATGTGACCGGTTACAGAGAGAGTGTAATCAGTTACAGGGAGAGTGTGGCCAGCGACACCACGAGTGTGACCAAACACAGGCTGGGTGTGACCAACGACAGACTGAGTGTGACCAACGACACCTGAGTGGCTGTTATAGAGATGTGACCACCACATCCAATGACTGAGCAATGCCCGTTGCAGACTGCAATGCCGCAAAACACCAGTGAGTTGCCTTCGTGGTGATGACATCCCGTGTCACATTGCTATGGTTCTTGTAGCTGTCACAAGAGCAATTCTATGGTCCCTATGGTCCCATTCAGCTAGTATTCAGTCAGTGTGACGCACTGTTCTGCGGGCACTTTGATTGTGACCTTACACTGTGGCGAGTTACCGAGTCCATGTCACCCCTTAAAGAGGTGGTGTCACCCCTTACACCGACCGTGTAACTCATCACAGAGCCCGCATCACCCATCACAATGACCGCACAACCCCTCTCACCCCCTTACCCACCACCCACCAACAACCACTAACTCAGCCACGACAATGAGCATCTACGTCGCCAACCTGCCCGGATCAGTGTCCGAGGCAGACCTCTTTGAGCTATTCAA
Source organism: Yarrowia lipolytica (assembly GCF_001761485.1). Taxonomy (NCBI): domain Eukaryota; kingdom Fungi; phylum Ascomycota; class Dipodascomycetes; order Dipodascales; genus Yarrowia; species Yarrowia lipolytica. Next base: position 67,471 of record NC_090771.1, on the reverse strand, counting down.
ACCGCACGGTCCTCTCAAGGTGATCAAAATCCCACGCGACCCCAAGTTGCGCACTCCTCTTGGCCATGCCTACGTCACCTTCTACAACCCCGACCACGCCGACGCCGCTCTCGGGGCGCTGAAAGAGACGGAGCTCGGCGGACAACAGGTCACGTGCGCTCTCACCGAGGAGGTGCCCTCTTCGGCCTCGTCCATGTCGACGCCGCCGTCTTCGGCACATTCGCCCATCGACCCTGCGCGCGCGGTGTTTGTGCGCGACACACGTGACGGCGTCGACGCCGCGACCACAAAAACAGCCCTAGAGTCGCTGGGCGCCGTGTCATTGCAGCCGAAGGGCCCCAACGCGTTTGTGGCCGTGTTCCCGACTGCGGAGGAGGCGTCCAAGGTGCTTTCCGACGAGCTCGCTAACCTCGAAATCTCGCCGGTTCGAGACCCCAAAACGCACTTTACCAATCTGTTTGTGCGTGGGCTGTCACGGGAGACGACAGAGGAGGCGCTGCGGGCAGAGTTTGAGCGGTTTGGCGCCGTCACGTCGCTGCTGCTGCCCCTTGACGAGTCCCACCGTGCCAAAGGGTTCGGATTCGTCAACTTTGAGGAGCACCGGGACGCGGTGGCGGCGGTGGCGGCGCTGGATGGCGCTGAGCTGTGCGGCGCGCGCATTTCCGTGTCACGAGCGCAGTCCAAAGTGGAGCGCCAGGCAGAGCTCAAGCGCGCCTACGAGGCCAACCGCATCGAACGATTACGTAATGCGCGGGGCACCAACCTGTACATTACCAATCTCAATCCTGCCATCAACAACGAGCGATTGCGGGCGTATTTCTCCAAGTTTGGCGAAATCACGTCGGTTCGAATCATGCTCGATGCGGTCGGCAACTCCAAGGGGTTTGGATTTGTCTGTTTTCGCGACCCGGACCACGCCTCCAACGCCATTGCCGAAATGCACAACCGGCCGATCGAGGGCAATGTGTTGCAGGTGGCCATTGCGCACAAGAAGGACCCCCAGAGCGCGCCGTATTCGTTGGGCAAGCGGTTCCCGCCATCAGTGGGCGGAGCGGTGCCGGTTGTGGGGATGCATGGGGGTATTCCTGGGGGTATGCCGATGCACTCGGCGCCCAACATGCATCACGTGCCGCCGCATTTGGTGCCGCCGCATTTGATGCAGTCTCATATGGTGCAGTCTCACATGATGCCTATGGGTCCAATGGTTCCGATGCATCAGATGGGGCCGGTGATGATGCGAAGAGACGGTGGTGGTAATCCCGTCAACCCCGGTGGCTCCACCAATATTGGCAACTCCACCAACTCCACCAACTCCTCCAACCCCGGAAAATTCAAAAAACGCCAGCCTATGCTCCAGCCGTACGGCAACATTGCCGCCAGTGTCGCGGCTGCCGCCACGCCTCAGGCCGCCAAGGAAATCGTCGGCGAAACGCTGTATCCCATTGTTCAGCGGCATCCGGCAATTGGCAAGGACGCCGACACCACGGCGCACGTGACGGGCATCATGCTGCAGCACGACAATGCCGATATTCTCAGCTGGCTGGAGGATGAGCAGTTGTTGAACAAGCGCATTCAGCAAGCCAGTGATGCGTATCGGGAGTGGCTTGAGGAGAGGGAGGGGCAAGATGAGGCGAAGCAAGACGAGGCGTAGCCGAGTTTTGCCGGGCCCTCTGTAGTTGCTGAGTGCTAGTTGCGGTTTTTGCGGTGTTTTGCGGTGTATGCGGTTGCTTCCGTAGCTTTGCCGTCAATCCCAACTCATAACCTGTTGTCGGTTGCCTAAATCCTTCCAACTGGATGAACCGCGGACTCTTCTCTAATCAGCTCCGTTCACAAGATTGATGTTTGCAAGCGTCTAATACATGTAATACATTGTCTTAATATTCGTAGTAGGAGTATTTTCACGTGGCCATGAGAAATGACATGTGATCAGAACTGTGCTGCGAAACAGGTCAGGTGACTTTTCCCCTAGTAACACAGACGGCGGCTAGACTGACTAAAGTCGTCGAACGGGATGTAAAGAATCTGTTTTCGAGGGAAATCACGTGATTGGATGTGTATGACGTTATGTGGTGGGACACGTGATATGAACGGTCACGTGAACTGCTGCCGGTCGTATATTTGTACTTTCCGTGTTTAGCGGTGGTGGAATGTGAGAAATGTACCAATGTGTTTTTAGTTAACGTGATATATCACGTGATCTTAACGTTGGTGGCTGGAAGTTGCCCTGACGAAGAAAATAAAATAAAAAAAAAAACATAGAGAAGAACAATAAAATGAAATATATATAGATACATACATGCATGTACAGTACAGTACAGTACCTTTTCGCCAGTAACAGGCAAGGGACTTGCCATGCCGGGTCGCCACTGTCCCGAATATAATTAGACGAGGCGGTGATTTCACTCCAAGAGGATTGGCTCATGATGTGATGCTACCAGAAGGGCTCGTCATGGGGTCTTGCGGAGTTCGAGGTCAAGCTCAGACCCATTTCGACCAGCAAAAGGGCCAACTCTTTATTAGTTGGTTCGTTGGCATGATTAGTCAGTCTCGTCAGATGGACCCTTAGTCGAGTGTTGGCAAGTCCAAGGTCAACAAGCACGAAAACACAATTTGGTCTTGATTGGACTGAAATAAGTGCTGGAGTAATTCCAAACGTCCTTCCCTTATTTTCCATAATCTTTGAATGGTTGAGGGAGAAGTCCCTGAGGAGCTGTCGTCGTCTGGTGGTGCAGCCAAAACCTGTCGTAAGTGACAAACCCATAGTTGATGCTGTTCAAAACGCCATGTCCGACTCAATTCTTGGTGACGCCAACAACTTCAAACAGTCGTGTTGTCAATGTGCGATTGTTACCAGCCGATCAGTGATAACATGTCGGCTCTCAGATAGTCCAGAACGCTCGAAATCTCGCCATTCCAAAGTCCCATGTCTCATTGGGGAAAAGCACACAGTCGTCGTATCGCAATATCTACAGCTCAGCTTCCAATGGTGTTATTTCAAGTCTATATAATAGTATGAGAGACCCGGGTCGCTACGTAGATGATGGTAAAGCAAACGACACTTGGCGTGTCACGTATACTGAATCTTCCATCTTCGTTGTAGTCATCGGAAACGGACAAAATGCTAATAAAAATATATCACCATACTTGTCTCACCCAGGGCTATCTAATGGTACAACTTTTGAACCGATGGCATCAATTTCCCACAATATCAACTTTTCCCAGTCGATTTAAAGTAGAGAAAAAGTGTTTTATAATATTATCACCCCACTCGACCGATACCCAATCGGGTCTTCCGCACACGTGACCCGGTCCCAGAATCTTTGTTCTGTTTTTTTTTTTTTTTTTTGTTCTTTTGTTTTGTGCGTTTTGTGTCTCTACAGAACATATAGAACCGGGGAACCGGGGCTGTGAATAGGCTGGACGTCGCATTACGAATACTGCTCAGATCGCGTTAAAAGTGATACCATCGTGTAGCCCTCATTGGGGCGGTTCGAAAGGTGTATTATAGGGCTATATTTTAGCAAGATATGAACAGCCAATTCCCAGTGCTTCTGGCACCAACAGAGTAGTTTAGCTGAGCTCGACTCTAAGAAATCGGTAACTAATACAGTTGACTAATTTGATGAATAGTTGAGTTGTTTGAGAGGGGGGGGGGCATAAACAGCACTCGATACAGATATGGGAAATACCAGTCACGTGATGTTACCGTCACCGTCAAGTGAAAAACCATTGGGTCGACAGAACATGTGACTGTAGTTTCCATCTTCTACTGTGCTCTAAGTAAAGCCGACACTATCATTACAAAATATCACTGTTCCATATCTAATACGCCAAATATCCACCGGAATATCTCGTTCAGGGACCCTGTCGAATCCAAAACGATCTATTCAATCAACAAAATGCATAATTTATCATCTATCATGTCAAAACTCCCCCAATGACAACCGACTGGCACTCGCGGCCAAATCGTGGACATTGTCCTCCACTCCATCGTCGTCCAGGAGCCGATCAGAGCAAATGGAGCCGGTCTCTAGTCGTCGCTGGTAGTACGACGACGCTAACGAGGTCGAAGACGGCGAGGCGGTGAGATGCGACGCAGTGTCGCTGTCGGAATCCAGAGGCGTCACGTCATTGGCATGAGTAGCGAGCCGAGAAGTGGCCGAAGGCCCAGGCACAGGCTGGTCAGCATCACGTGACACCGGAGCCGCGGCCAACGGATCGTCGGGGTCTTGTGACTCGTCATCATGGTCATCATCATGTTCTGGAGCCTCTCTCACTGCTGCTCGACCCATATCGTAGTTTCTGAACATGCCACCTCCTGCCCCTGACCCTCCTGGACCCCCTCCTTGATTAGTGATATCGACGGAGGAGGACGACGACGCCATCGATGCATGACGCCCCATATGGGAGACTGCCGGCGGAGTCGTGGCCAAGACATTGACGGAGGTCTGCGAGGCCCGACGAAGAAGAGCCGCCGACGACTCACGAGGATTGGCGATCGAAGAAGCCGACGAGCCACCAAAACCAGAATTGCTAAAGTCACGGGACTGCGAAAGGTCCATTGACGGCGCCTGCGACGGAGTCAGACTCACCGTCGATGCTTGGCGCCCACGTGACCGCTGGTACTGGCTGAATCGCTCCTGGTACGTTCCTCCGTCGGCGGTGTCGTAAGATGGCGGTTCTGCCAGCTGAGGAGGCGCTTCATCAGCGTCAAACGGCGGTGGTGCAATCGACGGCTGTCGGATAAAGTGAATGGGTCGAGGAGCATCACTGGCAACCACGGAAATGGGCCGGCTGGGTCTTCGTCCGGCCGGGTAGGCGGGAAGAGAGACGTTGGCACCGGTGCATCGCGAGTCGAGCAGATGGAACGGCGAATCGATGGAGATTTCGAAATGCTTGCGTTTTTCAGGGTTATCCGGGTCTATTTTACTCAGTCGCATCACTACCTTGATCCAATGATGGACCTTGATGTTTTTGAACGACGTGTTGGGATGCAGTCGCTCCTTCTTGTCCCGACCAACCTTTTCAGGAATCACCACGTCAAACTCCAGCTCGGTGGCTCCTCCAGCCATCAACTCCTGGACGCCGTCGAGATTCGGCAACAACGAGTCCTGGATGCCGCCGTCGGGCTTGTGTTCAAACACCAGGTACTTTCGCGCCGGCTCGACCCGATGAATCTTCATCTTGCGACAGTAGTAGTCAATGTTTTCGGAGATGTAGATTCGGATCCGATGGCACCGGACCTTGGCTAACGGCGTCAGTTTGAATGCCACCTGCATTTTCGTGCCGATGGGAATGCTCTTGCCACCAATAACAATGTCATAATGCAACTGGTCTTCCCAATGCCGCGAAATGACAATCGGCTCCGTAACCTCCTGCGATTGGTCTGCCGGCGCACGGATCAACCGAACCTCCTTTTTGCCCACCAGATTCGACCGGAACGCGCCGGGACGCTCGATCGACGCCTCCAGCGTATACGACACCGACCCAAACGCCGCCGAAATCGTCTCGGGTAAACTGGCCTGAATGGGGAGCTCAAAATTGTACACGTACTCTCCCGGAGGGAACAGACGATACCCCTTTGTATGGACGTCCTTTTCGGTGGGCTCCGAGGTGGTGGACGCCGTGGAGCTGGAGGTGTTGGTCCGCGGAAGATCGACCGAGTCCGTTTTCGCACGTGACATTTCCTTGGAAGCCCGGGAAGGCGATTTGCTCCGCGACCGGAAAACGGGACTGGGCGACGCCGCCCGCCGCAGCTTGTTGGCCAACCCCTTGATGATATGGGTCTCGTGATGGTCGTCTTCGTCATGAGACTCGTCGAGCTCGTGCAGACTGGTGGTGCTGCCATGGGTGTTGGTTCGAGTCAGCGGGTGGTCGTGGAGATGGTTGGACCGCACAATGTGTGCGCCGGAAGAGAACTCTGCCATGGGGAAGGAGGAGTTGAAAAATGGCCACACGTGGCTATGCAGGTCTTTCTGCTCAAACGTGTCGACTTTTTTCGGCGGAATGCCCTCGGGCCACTCCGTGCGGGCAATGCCACGGAACGACAGGTTGATGCTTTTGATTTTCGTCGACTTGGCCACCTTAACAATGAGACTGCCTCGCAGCAGCGCCGGTGGCTGCTGCTCCTGCTCGTGGTGGTCAAACCCGTGCACAAACAGGTTTTTTTCCGCCAGTACGATGCCGATGGCCACCGAGCCGCTCGACGAGATGTCTTTGGCCTCGTGCGAAAAGTGGGCCGGAAACAGCGGCGAGTTTTCCACCATGGTGGTGGTGTGGGGGGTTTTCAGACTTGAAGGCATGGTTGGATTGTAGAAAGTGCAAGTCTGGAATGAACCCGGGTTTCTACAGTAGTCCGCTGGGACGAATTGACTGGTCTGGAGTGAGTAGAATGGGCTGAGTCACTGAGTCACTGATGAAATCTAGTCGTTCAAGATGCTCAGAAAGCTGACAATGAGTCGAAATGGGTCGATCAAACGTTGGATACTGTCGAAAATGGGTCGTCGAGAGTCGTCGAGAGTCGTCAGAACCGTCGTCAATAGTCGTCGAGAATCGTCAGAACCGTCGTCAAAAGTCGTTTCGAGCTTTTGAGCCGTTTCAAGTCGTTTCGAACTTTTCGAGCCTCAAAAATCACCACAATCGTCGTTCGAAACCGCTCGAGCGCTTGCTGTGTGTGCTAAAGTCCTTTCTGGTTCCGTTCAAGCGCAAAATCCGCCAACTCGTGTTGTGTCAGTTATCACACGGAACAATGTACTAGACGTTTCAGTCGAGACTAAAATCCGCAAAAAATGCCAACAAAGGTCACGTGAGTGGCCGCAGAGGTCGTAGAGGTCACGTGAGTGAGTGGGAAAAAGCGGGGAAAAAAACGGGGCAAAATCGTCTAGTCCAAATTCAGCCACCAGAAAAATGTTGTATCAAAACGTCCGATGTCGTCTGCTCGTATCACTGTGGATGTCGCTGTTGGTGTCGCTGTCACTGTCGCTGGCGCCGTTTCCTTCTAGGTCACGTGATCGTCTGTGAGCTCCGTCTATGTCACGTGGTTTTTCGCTTGTCGAAAAATCAAACAGAGAACAGGAAGAGTCTCGAGTAAAATGTGTCTGTCTGTCAGAATCCACCGCCTCACGATAAACTCAAATGTGGGGTAGTGTGCGGGATTATCTGCGGGAGTTTTTCAGTCACGTGAGGCAAAAACTCCACCGGCTGACGGCTTCCTCCTCACGTGATACAGCGATGACTAAACAACACCCGGACTCACTCCCACCCAAGCTCATAACCTCTCATTTCCCCATCTATATCTATTCCGTCACATGCAACTGCGATGACTTGGAGCTGTCACTTGGCACGACTATTTTTTTTTCTTATCACCGCATTTTTAGGTTCAAATAAGGTTTAAATGGTTTGAAATTTGAGCGATATGAACGGCACGAGGAGGAGGAGATAGTGGGGCGAGGGAGGGGGAGCGTGATTAGGGTATTGCCACGTGATAGGAGTTGGATGGAGTATGACGGTGGTTTAGGGTTTGCCAGGGTTAGGACCGCTCGGGGAGAAAGGGGTTGGTCAGGGTTAGGTGTTGGGTTAGGTTAGGTGTTTCTGGGCACCCCACCACCCCACCATCCCACCAAGCAGGGTTCAAGACACGCATACCAGGCACGGCTATAAGTCATGTGGGGCTTTGGTTGTGGGGAGGAAAATTTCGAGTGCGATTTTGGAGCCGTCTCTGGGGTTGCGTGAGTCTAAGAAAAGCGGATATTGCGTAAAAACAGGGACATATATTTTATTGCACTGTTCCGATTCAAAATATCTTGAGATTTGAGAAAGTTGGAGGGACATAGCTCCATCGCGGGGTGATTGATTTGAATGACGGGGAGGTTGTGAAGGGGAGCGACAAGTTCGAAATATGAGATAGGAGAGTGTGGGGAGTTGGATTCAAGTTTCTGATTTGGAATAGCGTGTTTTTTGCGCAAGTTGTAGTGGTGAAGTGATATTTTGTAGGGTTTTGAGGAGATGGCGATTAGGGCTTCCAGTGACAATATATTGGTATGAGAGCGTGGTAAGGGGGTAAATAGGACGTGGGGGATAGAAATAACCTCTTGGATTTATTGTGGTATCTACAGGAAAAGTTTTGGACATGATTACATAAGATGGGATATATGACTAATCTTTCAAAAGATGGAGGAGGGATTTAATGCAAGTAAAAGAGACAATTTAGAAACAGGTTTGAGCTATACGAGCTATCTGGGCTCATAAACTGTTAAATGAAATCCTTGACATGGATACAAACCCCTAGTTTTCCATTCTGAGGGACAAATTCACTCACATGAAGTTTGTCAACCCGATGGCGTGCTCCGTCAATCGTCCTTAGAATGATAACGGGGAGACTTTCTAATGAGTCTCTCTGTTGGAGAAAAGTCTGGTTTACCGGAACGCCTCCCAGAAAGTGATATGTAAGTCGTTGATGTATTTGTCAATATAAAAGGTCGTTTTATTCAAGACGAATCGACTGCGTGGATCAGATCTTGTACTGGAAAAGGTCTGTAAGGTTCAAGAGTTGAAATTCAGGGGCAATGAAATACGGGGATTCGCTCACTACTTTCACAATATCCACCAGAGGTCTTTTGAATGGCTTACGTGCATTCTGAGAATCCACCACACTCATGTAAAGCGCGTCCAACTAGTTCAATATTCCTCAAATTGAAACGAGACAAAAACCAAAGGATTTAGAACGTATCAAAAGTCCTCTAGATCAACTTATCAATCTCTAACACCATGTCTTCACGGCTACTGCCCCTTCCAAGAAAGCAATTGGCAGACCTGCATTGTAGAGCAGCTCTCAAAGTATGTATAGGTATGTACATACAGGTACAGTACATACATACTGCACTCATACGTTGACCCTATTCCATGGAAAAAAAAGTCTGTTTTCGGGATGTAAATCCCTTCATTTTGGGGACTAGTGCTTCACAAGGTATCTCCCTTACAACTTTGACCGGCTCATTTTTTTAACACACCCCAGGATCGAACCCACAACTGAAAAATATCCAGCCACCCTATTGGCTGTCGTCTATCTCGCAGCGTGGTGCATGGCGCTTCTTTCATGTGCTTCCAAATGCTGTCGGGAAATTGAAACGTGTGAATCGGGTCGCAGTGGAAATTTCAAAATGTCACGTGCCAGCTCATCATAAACTTACGTAAGCCATTTTGGTTTTTCACCCCGTAGTCCCCCTCAATTTCTGCGCCAACCCGCGCCACACCGCACACTCTCCCCCATTAGCGCGATGTTGGCGAAATTTCACCACGGTAGCGTGACTCACCTATCGTCCCCCACGACGTACCCCAAATCGTGGCCACATATTGGCCACGTGGTTACCGCAGAGCGACAGGGAGAGGCACAACTAGACCAGTATCGTAGCCCCTCCAGCCACACACGTGATCTTGCGCCACATTCGACACTCTCCACCGCCTCCCCGCTCTCGCCTCTTGATTGGGCACGTGTCTGAATCAAGGTTTAGCATGCCCTAACCCCGAAATCCGGGTCAACCACTTGCATGTGCATGACAATGTGAGATTGATCCTGACAACATCTCTTGACGAACAAATCTCGTGAGCTCGTTTTTTGGTCAAAAAGCCGTCAAAATGAAAATCTCACACAAGCTCGAAAAGGCTCACGCGGCGGACTCGACGCCGACATTTTCGTTCGAGTTCTTTGTCCCCAAAACGTCTCAGGGAGTCAACAATCTGTACGACCGAATGGACCGAATGTACCAGCTGGGCCCGCAATTCATCGACATCACGTGGAACGCCGGCGGGCGTCTTTCCAACCTCACCAACGAGATGGTCGCTACCGCCCAGTCCGCCCTGGGGCTCGAAACCTGTATGCATCTGACCTGCACCGGCATGCCCAAGCAGCTGGTGGAGAATGCTCTCCAGTCCGCGTTTGACGGCGGTTGCCAGAACATTCTGGCGCTTCGAGGCGATCCTCCCGTGGAGTCGGAAAAGTGGGAGGCGGTCGACGGCGGCTTCCGCTACGCCAAGGATCTCGTCAAGTACATCAAGTCTAAGTACGGCGACTACTTTGACATTGGCGTGGCGGCCTACCCCGAGGGTACCCCTGAGGAGCCCGACGTGGACATTCTCATCGACCATCTGAAAGAAAAGGTGGATGCTGGCGGCACCTTTATCGTCACCCAGATGTTCTACGACACGGACAACTTCCTCAAGTGGGTCGACAAGTGCCGTGCCAAGGGCATCAACGTGCCCATCATCCCCGGAATCATGCCCATCTCCACCTACGCCTCGTTTATGCGCCGGGCAAACTGGTGCCAGATCCAGATCCCCCAGGACTTTTTGGACCAGCTGGAGCCTGTCAAGGACGACGACATGCGGGTGCGAGAGCTCGGCACCCAGCTCGTGGCAGACATGTGCCAGAAAATGCTGGACTCGGGCAAAATCAAACATCTCCATTTCTACACCATGAACCTGGAAAAGGCCACGGTGATGGTGCTGGAGCGCCTCAACCTGCCCGCCCAGGACTCGGCCGTGGCGCCGCTGCCATGGCGGCCCTCGCTGGCGCTGGGCCGGCAGGACGAGACGGTTCGACCCATTTTCTGGAAGAACAGAAAACAGTCGTACGTGGCCCGAACCCAGGACTGGGACGAGTTCCCCAACGGCCGATGGGGAGACTCGCGGTCCCCGGCGTTTGGCGAGCTGGAAACCTACGGAGTGCTGCTCCGCCAGTCGCCCCAAAAGGTCCTCGAGCTCTGGGGAGAGCCCAAGACCGTCGACGACCTCAAGACGCTTCTTGTCAACTACCTCAACGGTAAGCTGGCGTCGCTGCCCTGGTCCGACGTTCCCATCTCCAACGAAATCGAAACCATCAAGCCCCAGATTCTCGAGCTCAACAACAGGGGTATTCTGACCATCAACTCGCAGCCCGCCGTCAACGGAGCCAAGTCCACCCACCCGGTCCACGGCTGGGGCCCCAAAAACGGCTACGTCTATCAAAAGGCGTACCTGGAGCTGCTTGTCACCCCCGAGGTGGCGGAAAAGCTCGTCAAGAAGCTCGAAAACCAGTCGGAAATCACCTTTTACGCCGTCAACAAGACCGGCAACCTCCAGACCAACGCCCCTGGCGGACCCAACGCCGTCACCTGGGGTATCTACCCCGGCAAGGAGGTCATCCAGCCCACCATTGTCGAGAAAATCTCCTTCCTGGCGTGGAAGGAGGAGGCCTTCCGCCTCGGCTCCGAGTGGGCCAAGTGCTACCCTGCCGAATCCGAGTCCCGAAAGTTCCTCGACGACATTTTCAACAACTGGTACCTGGTCAACATTGTGCACAATGATTTCCACGACTCCACTGGTATCTTTGACTTGTTTAGCGACTTGTAGGCTTGACCACTTCCCCTGAACCGGTCCCCTTCAACCTGACCCCTTCAACCCCTTCAACCCCTTCAACCCCCTTCAACCCACTAACAGCACTCAACGTGCTTATTTATTCGATCTGTTCAACATTGCATTCGGCTTAAAACGCTATCAACTAGCAAAGTGTACCTCAACGTGTATATAGTAAGAGTACATTACCATAAAGCGTCGGAAGTGAGCGAGAAAAGCGAGCTTGACACGATTGTAGACAAAGTGTGAGAGAACATGCTGTAGATCAGAGCCACAACCATGAGCGTGCGGATGGCAAATACTCGTAGGCATTGTACAACGGCGGCAGCAGAGCTGTTCCATTCGCTGAGCGACACAGTCAGTGTCGGTGGATGAAAAGTGTCTCTCTGCAGACACACCCTTGGTCATCTGGTAGTATCAAAGTATATGGCTTGTATGTGTCACTGTTGTTGGCTCTGTGTCAGCTAATGGGGGTCAGGTGATAATCACGGTAGAGGCCCTGGATCTGTCTGTGCTGGTGTCCTGCGAGCGACGAACGCGGCTGGTGTTGATTGGGGTTGAACCAAGCCGTGTCTGACAGGTGTGTCCATGAAGAGAAGGGGTTTGTGTACTCAGCGGTGGTTCGTGTCTTCGGACTCACTGCAGACGTTCATTTGTTCGACAGACCAAACGGAGTGTGGCACAGATGTTGTGGATACAGTCTCCACTCAGTCTGTCTCCTTAAATGGGTCGACATTAAGTCAGCAGGAAGTCCCCGTGTCTGGCTCGGCCTAGTTTAAACACGAACGAGTAACTGGTTATCCAACTGCGTCACTACCTGCACCAGTGTCTGGGTCAGTGTCTGTGTCGAGTATCAGTGTTGTATCTGTGACTGAGTCCGTAACTGAGTCCGTGTCAGTGTCAGTCCAGCAAGGGCTGTTATCTGACTGCCGTGGAGTGCTGTGTGTGATGTGTAAGAGGAAGAAATAGGCGGCAGATCGGAGGACAACTTATTGTAGATCACACACACTACCACAAAAATGGCGGGGTAATGTATATACATGCACAAACATGCAGGGTCATGCACTACACCCCGAGAGAGAAATGGAGATGAAGAATTGGCTTTTGGTGAGTGACAGACTAGAGGGACACAGCTCCAGACAGTAAGCAACTGGGCAATATAATGGTCCCAAATTATCAGCAAAATTTCGAAGGGTCGCTCGTTCTCGTTTCGTTATAGTACACCTCCCACTGTATCGTCTTGGCCTGTGATGATTAGATATAGATACTCGATAGTAATAGTATCCATCAATTGTCATTAAACATTCAGTATTAAATATTGGACTCAAAGTCAAAACGTGACAGCAGCCAACACTAGTCTCTCCTACTTTCGCTCTGCTAGTGTCTCAACCCTTCGATCCTCCCCTTCAACTCCTCCAACCCCCCCACTCGACTCCTCTCCATCCACAATTCCAGTACCTTGAGACTTTCATCTATCCTCTTGTCTCTCTCCTGTCCCTCCAATTGCTCCACCTCCTTTGGCGTGTTAAGGAGCCACTGAGCCACCTGTTTGGCCCCGACCTTGTCCCCCACTCCGTCCATTTTGAGGTCTCGAGACGCCGTGGAAATCTCCTGGATCAGTCCCGGCAGCTTTGCGCGGGTCTTTTCGATCGGCTGGGCCGTCTCTTGCTCGTCGCCAATCACAATGGAAATCTCGTCCGTCTTCTTGTCGAGGTTGCCGTCCTTCATTTTAGCCAGAGTCTCGCTCACGGCAATCAGACGGGAATAGTTGTTATAGACAAGCGCCTTTTGTTCCGACTGCAGTACCCGGATGCTCTGAAGCAGCGAGTTTTCCTTCTTGAGCAGGTCCTTGAGCACACGGGACCCGCTGCCGCGAGACGACAGAATGTCACGGGCAATCTCCTCGGCATCAAAACTGCCGGCTTCAAACTTGGCCTCCAACCGTCGCTCCTCCGCCTCGAAATCCTCTTCTCCAACGACGCTGGTGATATCCGAGATGCTGGTTCGCGCAGAAGAAATGACAGACGACGCTATGAGGGAGGAGTCCGGGTCCGCGGCGGGTTGTTGTAGTTTGTAGAATTCCCGCAGAGCATTTCGTTTTGTGTTTCGCTTGTTGTCGATGCTGGATCGCGATGTGTCGACGGATAGGCGTTCCATGTCAGTATGAGCGAGCACGAGCGAGTACAAGTGGGATAGGCTGAATTGGTCGTTTCTGACCGATTTTGGTCAAGTATGGTTGTCTTTAGTGGATTCTGAGTCGATTCTGCGCAATTTTGGTCGACTCTGATCCTCCCTGGTAAATTATAGCCGACTCTAACCAATTCTGATCAACTTGTTATGGTGTGTCGAGAGAGCGAAATGCTGCCACTTGAGTATCGATTTTCGATTGGTTATGGGCAGTTTTGGTCGGTTTTGGGCAGTTGTGGTCGGGGCTTTCGATTTTCAGTCGATTTATTCAATTTTCTTACGATTTCCGTTCGATTTGACCAATATCTGCCAGGCTGCGTGGATTGAAAGTGTAGTGTTGTCCTCAATGTGGTGATGTAGACAGGAGGTTTATTTATCAAGGTTTAAACAGAGTTTTTTGGGAATATCGAGAGACGGAAAAATACCCGAAATATCGGAGATATGGAGACAAGGGAGAGTATAGGAGACTTCTAAGGCATTCAATAATCTACCGGCTACTTTTCCGGCTCATTTGTTGACTCAAATACCAGTTTCAGGGGACTTTATTTGGAGAATCTTTGTTAAGAAATATAGTTAGGACTATCAAGTAGAGTAGTTGGGATTGGAGCTGGTGGAAGTGATGTCAAGCAGTGAGAGAGTGACTTTATACAAACCTTTCGGTGACTGTATGCAAACCAGATTTGCTACCGCTAAAGGAGAATGACATTTAGCACATTCTTTTGGTTCATTAGTCCACAGAGATGGGACCCTCCATGACCTGGTCTAGTCGGCTCACTGCCTCTGAGCGGACTTATGTCCTGAGCCTGTTTACCTGATCCCAACTAACTACTTGGAAATTAGTTGACATACATCGTCCTATTCAGATCTTCCAGTTTCGATGGCCCAGCAAGTTAATTAGTACTATTCGATAGCTCTTGTTTGCGATATTCCAACTGTCCAATTTTAGACGCTGTCAAGACTCGATTTGAACCAACATACTGCAAGTACTGTACTCTACTGTATACTCAAGTCGTACGTTATTCTCCTTCATTTTTAACACCACTCAAAAGAAACAAAAATGGGATAGAATATCCCCGAGATTTCAACTCGGGACATAGAATGGGGTCACGTGATCTCATTTATCCAAAAAAAACAAAACACCCAAAACAAACCCGCGCCCGATCGCCAAACTGGACGAGTTGTGTGCTGGGTGGTCTCCCCTCTCCTTGCAGGTCACGTGACCAGGGTGTCCAAAAAAAATAGACTTTTCGTGTCACATCCGACATGTACACCACCTCCATAACGTCGAAAATATTGTCTTGCACTTTATCATGAACTACGACGATTTACGCGACCAATTTTCGGACTACGAGGACGACGACGACTTTGATGTGGGACAGGAGCGGTATGAGAGCGACGGCGACGGCGACGGCGATGAGCTCGGCGATCTTGACAATCTGGACGCGTTACCGAAGCGGTTACAAGAGATTGTTGGGGGCGGGATTCCGGGCGGGAGTGGGTCTGCAAGCGGCAAAAAGAAGCGAGGAAGAGGCCGAGTGTCGATTGTGGACCGGGAGCCTGCTCCGGAGGTGAAAATGTATCTGGCTCAGGCGTCGGAATGCTACATCAACAAGCAGCTTGATAAGGCGATTGAATTGCTTGGTAGGGCGGTTCAACTCGATCCCAAGGCGTACCAGGCGTTCAAGTTGCTAGTGACCATCTATGACGAGCTTGGAGACGCCGATCGTGCTCTTACCGCCAATCTTGCCGCGGCCATTCTCAACCATCGGGCCAAAGAAGATTGGTTGGCTGCTGCTGAGCGGTCCCACGCCATCGGAGGCGCACGGATGCTCGACCAGGCCATTTATTGCTACTCCAAGGTGATTCAGGTCGACCCAGGAGATGAGTCGGCTCTTACCGAGAGAGCGGGGCTTTATATGGACAAAGATATGTGGAAAAAGGCTGAACAGGATCTCAAGCGACTGCTGGAGATGCAGCCCGGCGACGAGGCGGTGGTCCGGACCCTCGGGTACGTTTACACTCGGCAGGGAAGAGAAGCCGATGCTATCGAGCTGTATGAGGGCATTCTTCAGGAGAGACTCGAGAGTCGAGCTGGAGAAAATGAGGTACTACAACCGTTCACCTTCACACAGCTCAATTATCTACTGGACATGTATGTTCGGACTGAATCATGGGGTAAAGTGTTGATCAAGGGCAAAGCTGTGGCTCGGTGGTTGCTAGGACGTGCCGACGAGACCTACTGGGATGAGCATGCTCTGGAGACTGATGCCGAGTTTGACGAGCGACGAAAATCCGTCAAACGCAGTCAGAATCGCGATCCAGAGAGCTATCGTCTTCCGGTGGAGATCCGAAGTCACATTTGCATTGCTCGACTCAAAATGGGCGATGCAAATGGACTTCAGGAGGCCAGACATCATCTGGATATGTTTTTAGAGGAGGATAGTGCTGTTTTTGCCGACATTTTCCTGACTCTGGGCCAGGCGTTCCTGAACGCCAATCTTTACGCCGAAGCTTTGGATCTGTTGACTCCTTTGGTTCGTCATGATGCAGATGTCGTTTCCCAGACTGACCTGTATCTTGCTTTGGCCTCGGCTCTGCACCATTTGGGCCATTATGAAGATGCCGAGCAGGCGTATCTAACCGTGTCCAACATTGACCCCAACAATGTGGACGCCATGCTGGGTCTGGCAGAGTCGTATCATTTTCAGGAACGGTACGATGAATGTACGTCGATTGTAGACGAGATTCGAGACTTGCGGGCGAAGCAGAAACGGGAGGAGTTGGAGGAAGAGGTTGGAGATGGAGATGAGGAGTCCGGGGTTGTTTTTGTTGCCAGACAGAGACCCAGCACCAAACCCAGCGTCAAGGAGAAGGAGTTGCTTGAGCGAAAGGCGACCGAGGCGTGCAAGGAAAAGTTTGCTGCTTTGGAGCGTCAGCGAGCCGGGCTTCTCCAGGGTAATGCGGTGGCTGTCTACGAGTGGATGACAATTGCTTCTGAGCTGGTCGACTCCTTCTCCTCTGTGAGACAGTTTTATCCTTCTGACAAACGGCGGGCTTTCAAGGGTATGACCTTGTCCAAAAAGAGAAAAGATCGAATGGATGTGGATCACCGGATCGAAATGCTCACAGCACGTCTCGAGGAAGATGTGATTGACGAGGAGTCGGAAAATCTGACAGAGTTCCGCGAAATACAGTTTTCCGTCTGGTTCGACATGTTCATGGAGTACGCGCTGGCTCTAGCTCGTTACGAAGATACCCCAGCCGATTGCTACACGGTTCTCAACTACGCCAAAGAAGCCAATGTGTTCCGCATGAACTCGGACCGTGTTGAATGCATGGACCTCGTTCATGTGGCCTGTTCTATCATTGCCAACGATTACAGAATCGCCAATGAGGAGACCAAGACTCTGATGAGAACCCTCAAGTTTTACAACGACACAATCCGACTGTTTTCCGCGGTTCTGCCATCTGGAGCAGACGCCCAAGCCGTTTTCAACTCTACCAACAACCAAAAGTTCATCCTCAGATACATCAAGGCCGTAGACTCGATAATTCTGGGCAAGGAGATTACCGGCCAGATGCGAGTCGAAAATCGCGCCGATTACGCCGGAGTGCTGCACAAGGAAAACCCTCTACTGCTGACTCTTTATGGCCACGCTATGATTCTGGGTCGATCCTACGTATCAGCACTGACCTATCTTATGCGGGCACTCAAAGAGTCTCCTCAGGATCCCATGGTTCTGTTCACCATTGCCATTGCGCATGTTCACCGAGCCATTCAACGACAAACCAACAACCGACATTTGCAGATTGTCGAGGGTCTGTCGTTTCTCACCCAGTATATGGACATTAGGGAAAACTCGGGCGATCACGAGTCGCAGGAAGGACACTTTAACATGGCCCGAATGGCTCACATGCTGGGTCTGACGGGATTGGCAGTGGAGAATTACAACAAGGTGTTAGAGTTTGAGGGTCTGGATGAGAGATATGACCTCAAGAGAGAGGCGGCGTATAATCTGCAGTTGATTTATACCGTCAGTGGCAATGGTAAGTTGGCTCGCTGGGTGGTGGATAAATATCTCACTGTTTAAGTGAGATGGGATGAGATGAGACGAGTTAGGGTATGGATGGAGTTCTCTTCGACTCTGTTTTATAATCAATGTAATTTATTGTGTGATTTGGCCCTTGTGACCACTTGAAATCCGACATTTCGTCATACCGGAGAAGATCACCAACTCAAGGTGGAGGTTTTCTGGCGCCCCCACTCATCTCCCCCACGCAAATTAATGAGCCGCACGGCTGGGGGTGCGGTTTTAAGGGGTCTCGAAAACCGCGAATTTCTCGTCTTATTTGGGCAAGAATTTGAATAGATGACTGTTGGCGCTGTTAATGAGATCACGTGAGAAAAAACCAAGTCACGTGATGTGACCATAGAGCGGGAGGTGGTGTTGAGTGTACGGCAGTTTGAGTAGTAACTTGGACTGGTTAATAAATGATTTACAATAACAACAACTTCCAGGGATAGAGACAGGGTTTTATGGAGCGAGTAGATTGGAGTTTGAGAGTAGATTGCAGGTTTAATTTTTTCAATCGGGTCAGAGTTCGGAGATTTGGAGGGGTGTCGTTTTTCTAGGATGTATATGCTAACAAAAATGTTACATTTACTTGAGTAGGATAAATGCTTTAACAAAGTACTTTATACATTACTTATGGTTACTTGACAAGTGACGTAGAATGTTTGGATGCTATTTTGAGGATAGCAGGCTTGGGGATGTTTGTGAGGAGATACCGACTAGTATAGGATAAATAAATTCTCTCTGGGACTAAATGATTTGATTCCCGTCAAGTTATACCAGATATGGTGGATCTCGAGCAAGATGGAAGGATTCTCATGTCGACGTAGGAACAGTTTCGTGATGGTGATTCGACAAAACGGCTCAACTTGCTGAATACTGATTCCATCAGAGTGGACTAAACCGAAATCATCTGTTTGTTGTAGAACATACAACTCTTTTCACAGTTTCAAGTCACCAAAGTCGCTACCATCTGGAGACCCTCCTTAAAAGGCTGACTGTATGTCATGTCCTTCTCCAACTATAATATCAACAAACTACTTGGCGTAACACAGACTAACTATGGTTGGTTAATGGAAAATGCTTGGAACGTTTTAAAAGTTATATCATTCGAAAGCCAGAATGTGATTCTATCTGTTGGGCTACAAGTATCACACTAAAAGGCTTACTGAAACGGTATAACCGAGACAGTTTCATGTTGTAAATCATGATTAATAACGCTAAGCTTTGTCAGCGAATGCCAGCTTACGTCATCTAGATACAGAATTGTCGCTGGAAAGGAAGAGCGTAGGAAGACGAGATGTTTGGAGACCCCAAAATAGAACTATTATTTATTTTTGACGCCAAAAGTAGTAAGTCCCTGTGCAAAAAATGATGATATCCGTGAGATTCGAACTCACGCCTCCGAAGAGACCAGGAAATTCGTTAAGGTATTAGCCTTAACCTGGCGGCCTTAGAACCGCTCGGCCAGGATACCGTGTTTTTTAAAAATAAAAAAATGTGACCAACAATTTCTAAAAGTTCTCGCTGCGCGTCCGGTGGTATGAAGGCGGAAAGCGCCGCAGAGGAATGAGCGCCGAAGTTGTTTTCCTACTCTAGGGGAGCATTATTAACGATGGCTGGTAACAACATGACGTTACTCGTGAGGGTCTGCTCCACGCTAAATATTACACGCTGACGTCTCAGATTAATGGAATTATGGAAAAAAAAAACAAAAAAAAAACAAAAAAAAAACAAACCAAACACCGAGCTACTCCCCGATGGCGTAAAGACTCAAACACGACACACATGAATTATATTCATGATCCCTATCCGAATTACACCGTCTACGATTTATTATGAGAACAAACTAAACCAACCTCGAGTCTGGATACTCACGTCGACTACAAGTTCATATGGTCTCCCCATTTTACCCGAGTAACGGTCCACAAGCACCCCAGGATTATGTGCAGAACCGCTACCTTGTACAATGTACGTCTTCATGGCCAACAGTCTACCCCAACGCACAAGAATCACGCGTTTTACCAGTTGCAACTGACCCTCGTCACTCAGACACATTGTCGCAATGAACACATCTACCACATGCCACACGACCTCAAGTCATCCATTTTATCGACTACAGCTTCGCTTCTCAGCAGTGTCTGAGACGACAGTAGAACTCCAGCTTGTTTTCCTTAGTTTGGTCAGGAAACTCTGCTTCGAAAGCCGCTGTCTCGTTTTCTGTCAAGAGGACGTTCAGGTAAATCGTGAGACGTTCGGCTGAAGTCCACATCGGTCTGGAATTTCTATTTCCACTGTCTGAACCTCTCCTTGGCCCGTTCAGCATCCAGTTCCTTTGAGTGCGGTTGTACATGTCCTTCAGTCGATGGTCCGGGTTACATTGGAGAACTCCTTGGATGCAGCCAAGATATCAACACCATCCTTGCTCCCCTTGGATGTGAGGAATTGGTACCCAAGAGTGTCCATAATCTTCTGGAACCAAGACTGCCTTGGAACTACGCCCCTAGACACGTTCCTCAGACTGTAGACCAGAGTATCGCAATGAGACATCGACACCCACAAGCTTGTCACTGAATATCGATGCTCACAAACTCGTCAATGAACGTGCACGGCGTAGGTTCCAACTCAGGGTGCCTGGATCTGTCTTCATTCTGGTATATTGAGGGTTGTCGAAGAGCAGCTTTTCTCGCTTTTCGCAGCATGGTCCGAAACACGTCTTGAAACGAATCGACGGTCAATCATTAGAAAAAAACGTACGGACACAACAGGAACACACAAATGCGGATGTCGACAAGAGTCTGGGGAGTTGGAGAATGTACTTGGATAGTGCTACCCAGTACGCCGTGGCAAACAGACAGCTCTCTCTCTTGCACGAATGAAGCCATACAGCCCCATGAATACTGCTGAGGTGTAATAAGCGGTATTTACTTCTCTCGCATTATCAAACAACTTCTTTCATACGAACCACCAGGCAAAACCACTCCAACGGTGTCAAACTGGTGTCGTCTAACTCGCCTCCAATACTAAACGCATCACGCGTTCGTACCACGAAACCACCTTAGACGAGACCAACACCCGCTCATGACAGTTTCTCAGGCTTCACAAACACAGACAAAGTCGAGGACGCAATCGTGTTATGTCTCCAAGTCTGAGTCGGTGTTTGAGTCAGCAGGAGGAGAAAGAGGGGGTGAGTTCTGAGCAGGACAACGGCAGTTTCTTGACAAAAGCCAACGTTACAACCTGTTGGCTTCTCGTGGTTCTTTGCGTCTCTTCAGCCATTGTTGCTTGGTCACACAGTGTCACATGCCACCGATTGAATCGCAAACCAACCCCCTCAAGTCTCCGATAGCTTGGCGGGTGATGACAAAACCAGGGGATGAAGGCAATTTGGTCCCATTAACTAGGACCATTGCCTTCTGTGGAACTGCTGAACATTACCACTTCGTCCGCGACCTTTTTTATCCGTGACTTCCGACTAGTGCAACAACAATGTTTGTTTCACGGCCCACGCTACGCTCCATATCTGGACGTGAGTCTACCCAACAATACCGTCACCGCTTGCTCCAGCTCTTTCTTGACTTCTCCATGCAATGCTGACCCGCGCCCCCCGGTCTGTCACCCGTCTTCTGAATGGTAAGCTCCGCACCATTGTACTACTGCGCACTCCTACCGTAGTTATATAAATGTATTAGTAAAAGGTTACGTGGAAGGGCTTGCAGTCCGTACTTTCGCGGTCCGTACTTGGGCTGTCGCTCGCCTAGAGCTTTGCCTTGACCTTATTCCAGTACCCTTTACCCAAGAACGATCGGATGACGCTCTCCGCATCCTGATTCGCCTCCAGCACCTTGCCTGCAAAGCCCTTGTTCTCGTACTTGTCGCTCGACTTGCTAGTCCACGTGACAATCTGGTCCTTGACATCCTCCGGCTTGGCCAGCTTGTTCATCACCGCACACGACGAGTTGGGGTACTTGTCACACTGGTCTCTCCAGTGCTGAACGCCCTTCTTCTTGATAGCCTCGGCGAAAATCTGTTTCAGCTCCGCCCAGTTGTCGGTGTCAAATCGGTTGGGAAGCTTGTCGAGATCCAGACCGACCATTTCGACAAACTGCGAGTAGAACTGCTCCTCGATGGGCGCCACCGCCAGGTACTCGCCCTTGTCGGCGGTCTCATACATTTGGTAGTAAGGCGAGCCTCCGTCAAGAGTGTTGGTTCCTCGCTCGTTTTCAAACAGCGCAATGCCGCCTTCCCCGTCAGGGTATCTGCCGTGGGATACGAACAGCCCGAGATACTGGACCGCCTGGACAATGTTCACGTCCAGTTCTCGGCCGGGCACGGAGCTGCCCCGTTTCTCCTTCATTTCTCGCTCGTACAACGCCAGAGAGATAGCAGCAAAGGCCGGAAGAGACAGAGACGCAAAGTCGCCGAGAATGTTGGCTGGGAAGACGGGGGCCTGGCCGGGAGGTCCGATGGTGTCGAGAATGCCCGATTCTGCCAGATATCCGAGATCGTGGCCTGCCCAGTGCGACTTGTCTGTTTTCTGGCCGTATCCAGTGAGCCTGGCGAAAATGAGCCGTTTGTTGAGTCCCTTGTGGGCGTTCAAAAAGACCGAGGGGCCCAGCCCCAGCTTCTCCAAAACTCCAGGGCGGTAGGGGTCAATGACCACGTCGGCGTTCTTGATGAGGTCTCGGGCCACCGCCCATTGCTCCTTGTCCTTCAGATTCAGCGCAATAGAGCGCTTGTCCTTGCACAGTCTGTCAATCGACGGTTTGTTGGGAGCGTCGATTCTCACCACCTGGGCTCCATAGTCGGCCAGAAGCTGTCCGGCCAGCGGACCCGGAGCCAGCCCGGCAAATTCAATCACCTTGATGTTGCTCAGCGGCTTGCCCAGCTTTGGTTTGTCGTCTTGTTCAAAGGTCATGGTGGAGTAGGTGTGGTTGTGGAGTGGAGGTCTGGCTCTGACAAGTCTTAAAACGGCCCTTGCGTAGATCATTGTGGGGTTGGAGCGATGGGTGATTACTGAACATACCGAGGGAGAGCTGGAGGAGGCAGCAGTAACCAGATTAAGGTTTAACACATACCATTCGATTGCTGTGCGTCCGAAAAAGCTACTTTACTTTTCGGCGTCTTTACTGCGGCATTATCCGCAGAGCTGGCTGCATCTTTCTCCCATCGGAGCTTTTGCGGGGTATGCATGACAAATGGTGATAAAAAAATAAAATAAGCTGGGCATCGTGTTACTAAGCGGAATTTGAGCGGAATTGGGGGAAAGTAGCACGCGACCTGGAAAACGGAAGGATATTTCCGAGATCATGTGCTCAGACAACCGACTCCGCCCCTCGGAACACGTGAAGTTACACGTGAATGCCCATTCTTGATAACGCGCAATAAAGTTATCGGCCCGGACCGACCGGGGCCGAGCTGTGATGAGTGATGGTGTGGGGGAGTGGAGTGGTGAGACCATCAGGAGATGGATATAGGGTTTCTGGTCACGTGATTGAAACTGAGGGCGGGATGGGGGGGGGGGAGTGGGACCAGTCACGTGGTGGTTTGGGTCACGTGGTGTTTGGGTCACGTGGTGTTTGGGTTACAATTAGCAGAACGCATCTCAGCAGAGAGATCTATAGCAGAATGGAGATGAGTCCTGTGAGTAAAAGGGAAGTTTAGCGTGATTGCAAGTGCTGCAGAACCTACGAAGACTAACCATTCAGGAAATTGTCTAAGTGACAGGGTCGGTGTATATCAAGGCAGTAGCAACCTGTGTACCGATTGGTAAGTAACTCATACCATTCACCAGAAGCAATAGCATGGTTCTCTGGAAACCTCTTGATGATGATAGGGATAGTGTTGGCCAAGTGGCGGCGGCAAGAGGCTTGACCAAAGTTTTCAGCACCCAGGACGTCGGGATCGGCAGCTCGAATAATGTCACTCCATCTGTGATCAGAACCAGTGAGATCCTTATAGTACTCGACAGCTCGAGGAGACATGAGGGCTGCAATGCGAGCAGACAGGTGCGCGTGAGGCTGTCGAGAGTCATCAAAAGCCCGGCACAAGGCTGCAAGGTATCGTGCAGTGGTGGGTTTGTCGGGGTTCTGTCGGAAGTCCGTGAAGAGAGCCTTGAGATGTCGGTCTGACTCTTCAGGAGTTTGAGCACCAATTTCATCCGGGGCGTTGTAACGACTCAACACCGTAAAGAGAATACTCTCGAAATCCTCATCAATTAACTCATCACTGCTCTTCAACGAGCTGTACTCAGAGTAGAAGGGCCGGGTCTTGTGTCGGTAATCGTCGCTGTCAGTGCCGGACCACTTGGACTTGGACTTATCGACAAGATTGAGGAGTCGCAGGTGTTGCACAGGGTCGGAGGGAACGCTGTTTTCCCGTTGAGGAATTGGCCTTAGAGTGCCGGCGTTCGGTGGAACGTGGTACATGCCTTGCCGTCTCCGTAGCAGAAGCTCTGGATCACCCTCAGTGCTTGCAGCAGAATCATCTCCTTTGAAAAGGAGCTTGCGCAGGCTTGCATGGCCCAGGTTGAAGTAGTTGTTGCCGAGATGTAATCGGTCGACTTTGCTCCTCTTCGACAAAGTCATCGCGAAGACCCTGTCGATCAAAGGCTTGCCCAGGTGGGGTTCGCGCTGGGTTGGTCTCAGTACGGCGTTCTCGGTCAGCTCGAATCTCAGCTGCAGTTTCCGCGGTAGAAGAAAGTCTGGCTAGTAAGAGCATTATGTGCTGAAAATGCGAGTCCTCATTGATGTGTAAGGAAGCTCGTGAAGCAGAGTCTTGATGTTGTTGACAGTTGACCCGAGAAGCGACCTGAGAAGCAATCTCCTCTCCATCGTTGTGATAGCCTGTAGCGTCATGCTCTTAAGAAGTGATGGTGTCGTTGGACATGGCGCCAAAAAGAAAACAGAACGGGCAGGGATACTAGCTACACTTGTTACGTTTAACACTCTTACTAACAAAAGGGCAACAATAACCAAAAGAGAGGTGTCGTTCCACCAGTTGAGAGTCTAGCGTGATTGCAAGTGAGGGCCAAGGTACTGTATATCAGTGCTGCAGAACCTAACGTTAGTGAACGACGTCACAGCAGACGAGCCTATGGTTGGGCGTCATAGAGTCTAGTAAAGCAATCGTGCAACTCACTTTCAAGACTGGGTACACAGAGGGTACAAGCAGTCAGCAGGTTCCCTCATCTCTTCGACGATTCGAGAGAGACCGGACTCATCGCCTTCCCCCCTAGCGGTACTCAGGAGATACGGAGGTAACTCTTTCCAAGTCAGTCCACGACGACCAAGTCAGCGACAGAGGAGTAATGTTGGCTAGGCTTTTCCCCATGTAACCTGGGGGTCTCCATCCGTGTCACAGATCTGTCGTTGGAGCAAACGGATCGGTGGTATCAATCAAGTATCTAACCTGTGGCGGACAAGATCGTGGATTGTATCTAGCGGCGGCAGTACGTTCCAGACGATGATGCCAAGTGGCGGCGACTTTGCAATGGAGCGAACAAGTAAGCAGAAAAGGGAGAGAGAAGAAGATACACATAACTATGGGAATGATGGTTTATATAACACAACTGAGGCTACCCACCAGGAAAGTAGGGTTGGGAACTAAGCATGGTCTTAGGATATGTATCACAAGTCCAGATACTGTGTCTACTTGATAGTACCTCCTGGCAGGTCTTCTCAATCGAGCAAAGTCTGGAGCAGTTGAGTGACTCAGGTGGATCTGAAAGAAGTTCAACACAGCAGCTCCAGTTGATCAATATCAATCAGATTTGCATTGAAGAGGAGTAATTGACACCTTCTTGACAGTTTTTGTCACATGACTTGCGGGGGATGGGAAATGGCTCAGTCAGAATCGACAGTGGGTCGATAATCTGGTCAGAGACTACGCTAACCCCCTAGTTCTCAGGATAAGAGCTTCTTTACCCATCGTTCTTTCGACTGATGGTCTGGTTACTCGTGGGCCAAGGGCCTGTATCTTAGTACAGATGGTAAGGATGGATGAAGAGTCTTCGTCTGAGGACTACCACTCGGTGTATTCCAGCAAGATCTGGGGTAATGCCAGTGGTAACCAGGCAATGGAGGCCCGTGCCAACCTTCAGCTGGCTATAATGTAGCGTGCATTGGACACCTAGACGAGTACGATACGAAAGCAGCCTTACTGTAACTGATATGGTCAAACTGAGAGAAGTGCTCGCCATGGGTGTGTACGCGAGCTCAACGACTCTTCCAGAACGGTACTTCCCGTACTGTCGTTTCGGTTGAAGATTTTGTTCACCGCAAAGCTGCCCCGACAGAGATGAACAAGTGCTTTGAATAACGATAATTTTGGCAAACATGAGAGAAATATCACAGTCAATCTCTCTTGCGGGTGATTCTTTGTGGAACTGGCGTTCAAATACACTCATGGTCGGGTTGGAGGACTACTTTGAGGAGCGGCTGACGAGGATATGAAGATGTTCCCCCGCTGGCAGATCCCACCAGTCTTTCTCGCAGCGATGCCAATGAGTATGAACGGGGCGCTGTAGACCCCTCATGTTCCAGATGCCGATACTTTCCACAATCTGTCCATGATCTTGAGTATGTGGAGTCATCTTGCTGAAGTAACGTCTTAATAAAGACAGTTGGTAGCAGATTCTCAAGAGAAATATCCAATCAAGATCAAACTGGGCCGATCTCTGGATTGTGCTTGGTTACCTTGGCTTCCAAGGGCGCATACTGTATCTGTTGCTCTCAGGCTCGGAGCAAGAGCTGCATCCATCCACAGGATGAGAAAAGTGCGAAATGGAGAGACTCTATGTTTTCTGGCTGAGCTTCAGACTGGGCAGTTCTGTAGGCAAGGTGTTTGTCCACGACCAAAGGTCGCCTGAGCGCGAGGTCCTTCTCGCACTTGGCGAAAGGTATAAAGCACCAATACCCTTCTGACTCACTTGAGGTCTTGTGGCTGTAGAGATCACCCGTTTGGACTGAATGGCATACCTGTGTGACTCGAGCATGTGGTTCTTGGTAGCGTTTTCTGAAGGTCTCGTGCCTACTCATATACAATCCGGCACTGACAAATAGGAGAAGAATAGATACATGGACACACTGGTATGTCTTTACCAGCTTCAGTCTGATTTCGCCAACGTCAAGTGGAGTCCCGAGATGCTGGGGTGAAGAATCTTGAGAGGAGCAAGGAGAGGGTATCTGTACTGATCAAGAGCAGTAAATTGGGGAGTTAAGTAGTCGAAATAACACTTGACAATGGGAAAGTCATTGTTGTTGCTGGAGACTCAATTGTAGAATACTTGGAGTACTGTACTTAAGTGGGAGGGTTCGGGGCTGAAAGATGTGCTTGTAGGATGGGATGGGATGACTATCATTCTTTCAACGGTGGTTATTCTATAGTAATTGACATTTTTTTGAGATTGAGGGTGTTCAGAACCCCGTTTCTTCGAATGGCGAGCTGCAAGTGTCGAGGAGACGAGGAGCTGGACATTTTCGAGCTGGTTTTCCGGGTGTTTTGTTCGAAGCAGGGAGTTATGTGGCAGCGGTCGTAAGACGCCTCGAGAGGTGCGAATCACTTCTGTCTTCCACGGAGATGTGACATTACTTGACTTACTTGGACTTACCTGGGCTTGTTCGGAGAGTATTGTGTAGTTTTCATAACGCTCGCGGCCTTCTCCAGTGGATGACGGTTGTCCAAGGGCTCCACCACTCGGATGTGCGCCAGTGGTTCAACTCACCTATCCTCGATACTCAGGGAGATGAATTGACAGACTCACCTCGTACGAGTTTCAAAGGGGTTTTGACTGCCTTATAGAGCGACCTTCTCTGACGAGGCGTCACCTGGAAGTGAAAGAGACAGAGGAGAGCAATGGAATCAAAAGAGGAATGTTGGACGATGCTCTTTGGCTTTTCAGTCCCGCTGAAAATGTCCAAACCTCAACTCTTTCAGGTGTCTGAAGCCACTGTCGTGAACAAGGATATAACGGAACCTGAATCAGCAGGAGAGACAGAAACATTTGATGAGTGTAAACTGCTGCTGGCACCTCAATGGGAACTGCAGAAGTCACCACACAAACCATTCTCCCTGGTGATGTCAGCAATACCACCAAAGTCATCGCTGGTACAAACATGGACTTGGCCAATCACTCTACAGTTCCCATTGGAATATTTGAGGCGCATACCTTCTGTTCCAAGGATAAGGGACTCGCCAAGGACACATCCATGGAAATATCCTAGTTCATACTTCCGATTTTGCTGTTGCAAAATATGATAACCCATCTGCCACTCCAGAGACACAGGGTAATGCTATAGTGCAAGCGACGGAGCTCCTTCAGACACCTCTATCCGCGGTGGGTGCAGAGAAATGGAGTGCTGGAAACGGTGCTTGTAGTCGGTGAGCGTCAAGATACCTTTCTTATGAGCCAGATGAAGACAAGTCGCCATTTGTAGCCATACTTCCATGTTACACCGTCTACAACTATACAGGAACACGACACGCCCAGATTTCTGTAGAACATGTAGTTCATTATTCTGGACTCTCTACTGGTTTTTCTTTTCCTCCAGGGGCAGGAGCTCCCCTACATTATCGTCAATATCGGTAGCGTGTCTCTCGCCAACGTTCCCAGGCTAGTGATCCGGGAAGAGGTGCTTGCGCACAAGCCAATCAACCAACACACTTCCAGGTCAAGAGCCAAGGCGCACCAACTCCTCAAAGACCGAAGTACAGAGGTCGGTTCTCCCGAATGCTCTGTGGGAAAGTTCGGCCATGGTAGCTGGCAGAAATGGTAGACAGTTGAGAAGCCAGCTGAAACAGATTCATAGAGAATGGAGGGTCGCACTTTCGGTCTAGATCCATCAGTCCAAGGCCTATCTTGTACACCTCGTACATCAGGGCGAGAATGTGGACGGCAAACTGACCGAGAATGGGCCCAATGGAGTAAATGTTGCAGATTCCGGGCTGGGGGGATGGTCGCTTTCTAGACCGCTAGGAAGAGGATATAATTGTGATCAGGGAAAATAGAGATTCGGTTCTTTTCTGTTGATGTAGGTCTGGGATGATGTGTGTCTGAGATGATGAGGGTATGGATGATGTGAGTCTGCCTGTCTCGGTCAGCATTCGACAAACCAGACATTGTCGAATCAAGGGACTAAACACCAAGTCTACAATCTATACAGATGCCAACTGGGGTGTTGGCTACTACGTGTGACAGGACGTCACGATGGTGGATTGGAGATTGGAAAAACATGTCCTTGTATATAGCTGAAGCTGAATACATGGTCTAGGAGGGCATCTAGACTGGTCTGTGACTACGGGAAGTGCTTGACGAGTCTTAGTCATTTCAACCCAAATCCTCTGGTCTTTCGCACATAACCAGGCAGCAATGCAAGTCTGCAATTACTAGACGGTTTCACTTTACCCGAGAGGAGGTCAACAAGGGCACAGTTGATGTTCTGATAGAGGCTTGGAATGGCTCTAGTCATGGAGTCTCTCATTTTCTACGTTTGTTACGACTTCATTCTTCAATCGGGGAGATCCCCAGGGGGTTGTTTACTGTTGGAGGAGTCACCAGGCAGCTCAGAGCCGGAAACTCATGTACTCAAGTGGATTTACCACCATTAACAGGAAAAATGTCTCTCCGTTCAGCTGACTTGCTCAAACTCATATTGAACTGTGCGTATATATCCTGTGATTCGTGCGATTGTTGTGGTGGTTGTTTTTTGACATGTGACACGCTTGACCTCCGTGATATGCCACGTGATTGTCGCAGCGGTTATTTCAATTTGTGGTCCAAGTTTCAGCTTCAAGATTGAAGTCTCAGCCTCATGTCTTATCTGCTGATCAACTGAGACAATGGTTCTTTCACCGAGTATCGTAATGAACAGACGGTTGGTCTCAAACAGGACAGTATAGTAACCAACCTGAGATTCTGGAGAGCACGATATCTCCGGCTCTCCATAGAGAGAATGCGTGTGTTAGACACTACACTGTACTTGCTCAGCAGAAAACACAGAACATCAAGAGGCACTGGAGATCCACTTGCAGGAGGTTCTATGACGTCGATAGCGGTGGACCCTGCACGAAGCTAGAGTGTTCTAGTACCATGTCCAATCCTTCTGAGTTCACTAGAACAGAGCAATCACGTCTCGATAAGTAGAGCAAACAGATTACTGAGAATGATTAGAAGCCATCTCGGACCAAACAGTACCCAATTTGAGTATCTGGATGTTGTATAATGCGGCTTGTTCTTCTATCAACTCGCTCAGTATTGATCTAACTGGCCTAAAGCCGAGGCAGTTTATTGAACTGGTAGAAGTAAATTGTCTCATACAATCTCTTCTCTCAGGTCTCAGATGGTGCAGTTCCTGCCTGTGTCCACACACCTGCTGTTCACCTATCAGCATCTTCACCCATTTCCAGAGTCTCGGTGATCACCACTCCGTTCTTCTCGATTGCATGCTTCCTCTTTGGACTGTCTAATATACATCCACGTTCTGAGGGCTGGAATCTGTCGCTTCGATTATCTTCATTGGACGAGCAATAAGGATTCGACAGCCGTTCCTCTCTGGAGCCCTCATTATTGTCATTTGTCTCTGACAAGTCCTGTTGACCTCCGAACCTCCATCCGAGACCGTCAAGTGTCTCTAGAGGTTGTCGTTCGCGCTTCTGACCATCAAAAACCAGCGGCGCTCTTTGGGTTCCCGTCTCGTTGCCGAATAACATGTCAATCTCCATAAAACTCATCCCCTTCAGCTCCGGCAGTCGCCACCACGCCCAGGCTATTGCCAGCAGGCAAAAGGGGGCGTAGATGAACCCCACAAACCCGCCCATATTCGCCTCCTCCTCGTTCATCATGTAAGGCACGGAAATGTGGAGCACCAGGACCATGATGGAGTTGGTGATGCTTGCCAGAGCAATGGTTTTGGACCTCAGCTTGACCGACGACGTTTCCGAGACAATGACGTAGGTCAGAGGTCCGATCGTCGCATCATAGGTCCCTACCCACACGTAGATGAGCACTGGCGCTGCCCATTTGGCCGCCTGGGTGTCGTAACAAGCGGTTATTCCAATGGCGAAAAGAGTGGCAGCCATGAGAGCTAAAGAGCCCATATAAATGGAGCGTCGGGTAAAGGTGAGAATCACGATAGGTGCAACCAAGGACGCCATCACCGCTAGTCCAGTCAGCCCCAGAGTCAGCTTGAAAACGACATTTTGCGGGATTCCCGTGAGCTGCAAAAAGTAGGCGGCATAGGACAGAATGTAGAGTCCCGAGAGCGGTTGGAAGAAGTATGTGAGACAGCAAATCTCCGTCCGACGAACATCTGACCCCTTGAAGCAGTCGACGAACGAGCCTCCATCAACTTCATCCTCCAGCGTCTGACGCATGTACTCCAAATACATGTCTATATCGACGTCTTTTTCGTCCATGAGTCTGGTCAGAACTTGTCTGGCGCCCTTTTTGTCCCCGTGCTTCAAAATCCACCAGGGAGACTCGGGCATGACCATAACAAGCGGAATCAGCACCACGGGAAACACCCATTGGACCGCCAGAGGTACTCTATAAGCCCATTCGTCCTGTCGGGACTCCGAGGCGGTGATCACAGCGGTGGAAATGAATTGTCCGACGACCCAGGAGAGATTAATGGCCGCTGCAAACGTGCTCCGAAGCGAAACCGGACAGATTTCAGACACGTAGGTCGGCGTCATGGTGTTGAAGATTCCCCAGATCAATCCCGACAAAAACCAGCCCACCACCAACATGGCCTTGCCGACCGCAAAAAAGACAATGAAGGTGATCCCCGACAGGCAAAAAAGACCCACCAGAGTAACCCGCTTCCTCCCGAACCGGTCGGCCAAAACCCCAACCCCCAAAGCCCCAGCTATCCGCCCTATCGGTGCTCCAACCATGTAGGCCGTCTGCCACTTGGCCTCGACCGTCCACGACCCGTCCGGCAGCTGTACTCCGTATCTGCGCTGGAATGACGGCACCGCGTAGAAGGACGGAATCAGAAAACCGTCATAGCCGTCCATCACAATTACAAAACACATGACCAGGCTCCAAAGCACACATCTTCGGAAAACGACCACGGTGTTCCATAGCGGTAGGCAATCCCAGGGCCGGTGCGACATTGACGAAGACAAGTCCCTGCACCCCCCGCGGGCCGTCACATATAGCGTGTGCTTATGAATCAAATGTCGATCTACCGGAAGCGTATCTGATTAGGTGAAGAGTACGAGATTGAGATTGATGGTAGGAAGGTGATGGCTAGAAAAATTTATACATCACTCTACTCGGCCGTTTCTGTGGATTCCCGTTTTCCGTGGATTTTTTTTCCAATTTTCAAGATTTTCTGAAAAACTTTGCAAAAACTTTTCAGAAATCCTACTTGCTTTTTTTTAGATCAAAACAGGACGCTAAAATGAGGAGCACGCAAATAATAAAAGGAAAATGACAAGCAAAGAGAGGATACTCCTCCCCACCGGGTCAGATGTGCTATCACGTGACTCCGAATCCCCGCACGTGATCCCAACCCCCCTTGTGGCCCTCCCCATCGCTCCCACGTGATCTCCATCTACTCAATCAATCAAGTTCACGTGCCGTTATCGCATTGCCCCAATTTAGCCCAAATTGCTGTCAAAGAAAATGGCCTCATTTTTCTGTACCCCGCATTCTGGCGTCTTTGTCCTCGACCCTGCATCAGGGGAGTTAAGCGAGTATCTGCACGGAGGGGCAGATTAGGGTCGTTGGAAATATGATATTAAAGTTTTAATAATGTAGGGGCATTTTTCGGGACTTTTGACACGTGACGGATTTGAGATGTTGACGGAATCGGGCCAAGATTAGTACCATTCGAATCCACTCTTTGCGAGGAACCCGATGGTATTGTTGGTTTTGTAATGGGTTGGATATTGACAAGTTTGGATTATAAGGATATACTGTAGGACTGTAATTGGTAGTCGAACATATACTAGTACAGTCTTACTTGTACCGGTATTGAAGTCGTTTCGGATCTTTTAGTGAAGTACTATTACGTAATTATTCAGCATCAAATGAATCTCCTATAACCCAGGTTTTGTCTTAATGATGTTAGATTAAATCATCACTTTTTTTTTTTTTTTCTTCTTTTTTCTTTCTTTTTCAAGGTGACTTTTGTAATACTAAAGCTATACTATTAGGAGTGATTTCGTTGTAATCAGCAATGATTTCCCGTTCTAATGATACCACGTGAGATGTGGTTAGATAAATGTCCGTGCTGATCTGGAAAGTCTCAATCAACACATGACTAAGCACGTTCGAGCCGTATACCCGACAATCATTGGGTTTAATGGCTTGAAACCATGGTGGGCAGGCAATTGATCTTATCGGTCCTGGACAGTGTTGGTCCTGTTTTATTGGTCCTGAACAGTGCTGGTTTTTGTCTCTCAGTTCGGTTCAGGTTCGTATTGTATGAATGTTAACTGCAATGTCGCATTGACACTGGTGGAGGTGTATAACGGAGATGCCTGGGGGATGGAAACTATCGGAACGGCTTGTATAATGCTCGCTTTATCCTATTTGACTGCTGTATGTTCAATTTGTTGCATATTTCATTTTCCCTGATTTCTACGCATTTACGGTAAATAAATCTTGAAAAAAACAAAACAATAATACATATAAACCAACACAGTAGATACTCTAGGCAAAGACTACAGCAAGATTGCTTTTACCCCTGAGCCCACCGTGATATTAGACGGCTCCGATATTGGTTTCACTACGTGCATCTGAGCTGTTGAGCGGGTGGTGGGGGAGGGGAGCTGGCTGTACCAATTACGAATAACACAGTGGTACGAACAATACAATGGTATCAGCAACTGTTCAGTCCTGTTGACCAAACCAGTCAACGGAAACACAAACATTCCCTTCTTGGCAACGGTTTCAGGTGGCAACGGTTTCGGGTACCCCAAGCAACTCCCCTGCCTATCGGTACATGCCAAGCCGGGTCCAACGGCGAATCGCTCGAGACCCTGCTTGTGCCGTTCAGGGGCGCGAGTGGGCAATGAGTGGCTTGCCAATGGGCGCGGCGCGAGCAGGTCTCTGATTAGATTACCGATGTGAAACAGCACAACACCCTTGTGCTCCAGAGTTTGTCCTCTGCCGTCTGGCAAACGGCTCGAACTCTGATTACAACAGTGCGTGAGATAGCTGTCGATAAGTGATTGGCGGTCCATGGAGGACAGAGCCTACCGAGGGTGTGAGGGAGATGGTAGGCATGAGTTATTTCTTTGCTAGTTCGCCAACTTACTCAAGTGGTACTGACTCCTTATCACGCCGACTCCTTATCCTGCTGACTCATTATTATACTCACCACGTCGCAAATGGCTCAGATTTGCCGTCTGTATCGGTCATCACATGGGTTCTGCTGAAGCTTCAAGGCCGCCATTGTCCATCTATGACGATCCTCCACCAATAACACCTCGGGATTAGCTTTCAGTTTGGTTCCGTCGTCGGATCGTGAACTTTGGCGTTGGTGAAATATCGCGCTCGATCAAGTCGGAATTTGAGGATCCAATTGAGGATCATCGAGTCCGGGAACAGCTCTCCTTCTCTCAGTCACTTGGTCACCTCTAATTCACCTCTAATTCACCTCTAATTCACTTCTGGATCACCTCTAGATCACCTCTGGATCACCTCTCCGCCTCGAGAAACCTGCATATTGCTGAAAGAGGTGGTCAAAGGTGGAGAAGTGCCGTGCGAGGAGTCGAGATGAGAGGCTGGGACGCTAATTCCATCTCAACAATGAGGGGAGGAGAGATAGAGGGCAATATAAATACCCGACTGTACTGTCCATGTCAGCTCAGTATCGCTCAGTACGCTCATCATCTGATAACTCTGGCCCCACCTCTGGCTCAATCTCCACCATCACCTCATGCTTCTCTCAAACACCATTGTCGTCTCGGTCCTGGCCGCTATTGCTGCTGCCGCCCCGGCCACCTCCAAGGTGGTTCAATTCCCCGTCACTCGGCACTCCAACCCCAACAAGGCCCCCTCGCAGTTCCTACAGAAGGTGTCGACGCCGTCGGTCACCGTCACCAACAAAGAGTACTGGTACTCGGTTGCGCTCCAGCTGGGCTCCCCCGCCCAGAACTTCAACGTTCTGCTCGACACCGGCTCCTCCGACCTCTGGGTGTACGCCTCCAATGATACCCAGGACTGCGAGAACAACGCCTGCGCCTTCACCGGTACCTTCAACGCCGACCAGTCATCCACCTACCAGTTCCTGAACGACGACTTCAGCATCCACTACGTATCCGGCAGCTCCGTGGGCAACTGGGGTACCGACACGCTGCATATCGGAGGTGTCTCGCTCACCGACTTCCAGTTTGCCGCCGCAGCCTCGGCGGGAGGAGGACAGGGAGTTCTGGGCATCTCTCTCCAGGGCTCCGAGTCCGTGCCGCCCGGAAACCAGTACGAAAACTTCCCTCTCAAGCTCAAGAGCGACGGCTACATCGACAGGGCCGTCTTTTCGCTCTATCTAGACGACCTGTCTTCCTCCACCGGAAACCTGCTCTTTGGAGGAGTCGACAAGGCCAAGTACGAGGGCGATCTGGCGGTTCTGCCCCTCACCAGTTCCGCAGCCTTCCAGGTCGCCTACTCCGGAATTTCGGTCGGCCAAAACTCCTACGGAGGCGGTAACGCGGTGCTCGACTCTGGAACCTCGTACACCTACATTCCCGACCAAGACTTCCAGCAGCTGGCCCAGGACCTCAACTTCCAGGAGACAGATCAGAGCACCGGCCTGCCCATCATTGACTGCGACTCCAACGAGCCTGTGACCTTCTCTTTCGACGGTAAGGACATTGTCGTGCCCTCGTCTCAGATGGTTATTCCCCTCTCCACCCTGGTGGGCGACGACTCCGAAACCCAGTGCGTATTTGGAATCCAGTCCGCCGCCTCCACCCAGGACTACGTGCTCTTTGGAGACACCTTCCTGCGAGCTGCCTACGTGGTCTACGACCTTGACCAGGAGCAGGTTGGTATTGCCCAGGCCAAGTACACCTCCGAAATCGACATTCAGCCTGTTTCTGGATCCATTTGAGCAACAAAAACTCTTTCCAACAAAAGCCCTGACAACTGACGTTCCTTCCCGCCTTAAACTGGATCCTGGCTCTTCCTTCTATATTTGTAATACTTGAATACATTCCCTCGCTTAAACCGCCTTGGAACATTTCGTAATATTATGGTGTTACTCTGATTCTCGTCATTTACAGCTTTCATGATATAAAAATGATCGTAATAATCTTTTTATTGTTGCAGTGATGGTGGATCTCAGGACAACGCTTCAATTCGAACATTGAGATTGATTAGCTACCAGCAAAAATACGGATGAGAAAAATACCGAGATGAGTGGCTCAGAAAAGGTGTGCTTTTCTCTCTACTATTCTACTTGTGCTAATGAAGGACGGAGAATGTTCGACTTGATTTTTTTAACATGCAGCTCGGTTCGCATTTATGCACGAATTATTGAGATATTGGAGTTTCTGTTGCTCTCAAACCAAATTAGGGAGTTTCAAAAGTGTCTTACTAATCGCCACAATGCCTCAGTACCATTTTAATATCCTCTTCCAGAGCCTTGTATCCGATTTATATTTCTGACTTTCTACACCTTCATGCGCAGGGGCATTTTCGTGCATTTATGATGTAGTTCGTACAGTTATCATGCAGTTTATACATTTTTATGTACCTTTTTTGTCATATAAACTCCCCTTGACCCTCTTCTTTTCCATCAGAATCAGACTCAGTACACTCTCAGTTGTTCTGGAGACGGAGGTGCACTTAATAGCCTGCTGGGGTGCGGACCTGATAAGCAGACCTGTCTACAAGACAGCTAGCTTTCACGGATCTGTCGTCCGCTAGAGTTGTTTGGGTAATGTAATGAGATTCCAGAATCCCAAGTGTCGGTTAAGAAGCCAATGACGCGTTTATTGCACGAGCCTAGGGTGACAGCTTCTGGTTGAGCGTTTGAACTTACATTTGTTGTCGGCGGCGAATTCACGTTTGCCCGAGCCAAGTGTCAGTAAGTCCGTGATATGAGACCGGTATAAGCCAGGGAAATTGAGCCGCAGCCACCGACAGAGTGGCTAAAGGATGAGATCCCTTTTGAGAGACTGATACACACGCGCATTGACAGGGTGGAACTTCTATGTGAGAGGTGAAGAGCCAAGCTGAAATGCTAGGGCTGTTACGCCAGTCACCAGAGCAGAAATTCCAGAATCAGAACGAAGGCCATAACCGCCAAAGAGCATAGCTTAGTCCGAGGAGCAGTAAGAAGTCGCAGACGAGAGCAAAGTGCAATGAGTGCCAAACGCGTCATACGTCAATAAGTCCGATGAAAAATCAGAACGTACGCCCAAAGAGAACCGCCAGAGCCAGTACCAAAGCCACGGGCAAGAGTCGGTAAGTCTTTCAAGGCAGTGCTAAACATCGTGAGAGCGCCAGAATGGTCAAAGGGCCCATAAGAACTTCAAGTCAATCAGGGCCAGTTTCGCTATTCAAGAGTAGGCAGTGAACCCCTTACTGAAGATGTTACTGGCTGGACCTCTTACCGAGGATGTATAATGGTTGAGCCTGTTTATCTAGTTTTTCAGAAGAATATGTGAAATTCTGAACCTCTCGGGTTAATAAATCATGGACCAAAGAATCCCATTCAAAATTTTATTTGTAGTTTTAGAAATGCAGTAAAAAATACTAAAAATGTAGAAAAAATTATAATGAAAAAATAGAAAAAAATAGAAAAAACAAAAGAAAACCAAAAACATACATACTGGCTCAGCTCAAGAAGATTCTACTCAAACTCGTACCTCATGTGGCAAAAAGATTACAGCACCCAGGATTCTCGTATGGTCTCCCACTACAATACTAACTAGGCTCTCTGGTGCTTGACTATGGCTGATCGGACGGGAAGCCGTATTTTCACCAGGATATGGCCGTAACCACGCCTCCAATACGGGGAATCGAACCCCGGTCTCCACGGGTCTCAACTTGAGAGCGTGATGTGATAGCCCCTACACTATATCGGATTTTTCTTTTTTAAAAATGTTGGGCTCTACACTGTGAAATGGATTAGTCAGCGAAATAAAAAAAAAAAAGAAATTTTTTGCTATGTCAGTTTTAACTAGTCTGTAGTGTTTTGGCTGGGGGAGCAGTGCTTGTGGCTTTGTATGTTTCTTACAGAATCCTTTCTGTCCAAATAGAAGCAGTTGGTGCTATCGTATCGGTTCAACTACTTTTCAACTATTCAATAACTATTAGATAACCAACTTACACCTATTAGTTGACAAGTGGGACACATTCTAGCATTGTGGGTGTACTCGTTCTACCCGTAACGGCACCTTAGTGGTGTCATTACTTCTTGCTTTATCATCTTGAGCACCCAGTCGAAGATATTTATTCTCAGCTGTCATCAATTCGACTTAGTGATACTGTGCCGTTGGATATATAGTGAGCTTCGGCTGTGGGTTTGAGAGCTGCTCAAAAACGGAGTCCTTTGTACGGCCTTTACCGTATCTACTCACTCCTGAACCCGTCGCTTTTTTGTTTATACCTCATCGTAATATACATTTGTTCCATATCAGCTAGTAGCCATATAAATAGGAGACGAGCGTGGAGGCCGAATTCCTGCACTTTGCAATGAGACCACTCGCCTGTTCATGGAGACGGTATTGGAAGCCTGACAGATCAGAAGATGATACTCTGGGAGATCACAGCGCAAGATAGAGAGGAGACCTAACTCCAGAGAGTCACCCATTCAGACACTAGAAATTATACCACCTCGGAGAGTGTGACAGTGGTGGGCAATGTTCCACTGTCTCCTGCTGTGGCGTATGTCTAAGCCGCTATGTGGAGCTGGGCGTTCTAGTCGAACATGTGGTGCACCTGTCAGTGTTGCCGAATCCAGTCTAAAACCCAGCTGTCACTGTTTCAGATCTTGTTGCGATTCCCGTCTCATGTTATCGTCAGGAATCCACAACTTGATGTCGACGTTGCCTCAACCTGTCATGATAGATTCCTCAATCCGTCTCGCTATCTCCACTGGATTCTCGGCTTATAGCCCTCAATAGCACTGGCCTTATCCTTACTACTCATGTCCTCCAACGACTCGTAGTCTGGCTCCACGTCATTCTCGTCGTCCTCGCGCTCTCTCAGCGAAATCTCCTGGATCTCCTTGCCCAGCTTGGTGATCTCGTCTCCGTTGGCAGGAATGTTCATCCTAGCGAGCTCGGGGTCCTTGAGCGACATCTGCGTGAACCCCTCCACAATCTCAGCCATGGATTTGCCCTGCTGGGCGTCCGACGTCAGTTCCTCCAGCAGGATGATGCTGCCCTCGTACTGTTTGCACGAGCCATAGTCGCCCCAGATGCTGCCTCGCAGGTCCAGAGGGTCCGACGACAGCTGTGCACGATAAAACTGGCTCGCCTGGTAGTGCTGCTTGCTGCAAAAGGTCCGCAGATACGCCCACGGCACGTCAAACTTTTGGTTCTGGGCCAGCGTGCCGAGAATCTTGTTTTTGCCCGACGCAGACTTGGGCACCAGTCCGCACGGAGGGTACCCGCAGATGTGTTCGTAAGTGCGTTCGCCAACCAGCTCGTCGTACACCTCGGGGGTGAGGTATCGCGACGCGTACTTGAAGGTCTGGATGTCGGTTTTCTTCGCCGACAGAGCCTCGATCACGGCGATCGTGATGAGTGCAGAAAGCTGCAGGTTTGGCGGCTCAGACCCCGTGTTTCCAAACCGAGTTCGTAGCTTTTCGATTTCCTCGCGTAGTTGCAACATGAATGTGTGGGGGTTGTTGTGGGTGGTGTGATTACGCGTCAAATGGGGTGTATTTGAAGCCGTTTGAAAAATTGCGGTCGTTTGGTTGCCGTCGTGGATGTGATTATCGGCGGTTTCGTGATTTTCTCGATTTTTTTCCGATTTTTGCGGTTTTTTTTTACCGCCACTCTCAATCGTGTTGCTGTCGTCTGCCTTGCTAGGTGGTCAAGATGCTGAGTTTAAATGGTCTGCAACAGAGACCAGTGACCCGCATTGCAGCCAGACGTACGTTAATACGACAAGAGACGGGGGGACAACTGGAGGACCATGTAGAGAACTAGGGAGATATCTCAATACACAAAACGACCTTGCTTGGTCAGCACATCAGATTGCCACTTTCAGAATTCGATTTCGACCAATATTGCGGTTTCTGGAGAAGTTTTTAGCACAAAGTATTAATCCGGTGTAGATTTGTAATTTTGATCAGAAAAGTTTCAAACATGAAGCTGCTGACTAATTCAACGTCTTATAACGTCCACATTCAGCTTTTTACTCTCTAATCCCCACCAATTACCGCCCACATCCACCCATGTATTTCCCTCTCACTATTGACGTCAGGCAGATGGAAACTTTAATTTGATGTCATCTCCTATTCACTGCAAAATCCCCCACAATGCGAAGGCGAACCAACACGTCGGCGAAAAGCGACCGAATACGTCCGCGGCGGTCTCTGTCGTCTCCGTCGCGTCCGCGGCTGTCGTTTTCAGACTTTGAGGGGTTTGAACGGCCCGAAAACCCGCCGGTTCCACGCTCATTATGGGACTATCTCCAGGTGCACCTCCAGGGCGAACAGCCGTACACCGAGGAGAAAAATGAGCACCTGCTGTCGCTTATCAAGGTGCCGCTGAATCTGGAGATGATCATGGCCTTTGGATTTCTCACTTGCCTCGACTCCTTCCTCTACACGGTCACAATCATGCCTCTCAAGGTGGCCTCAGTACTATGGGGCATAGCCAAACGTCGGTCGACCCGCCACGTGACCATGACCAACATGAGCGACATCATCAAGGCTGTGGTTGTCATTTCGACAATGACCTTCCTGCTGCTCATTGACACCTCCAAGCTCTACCACAACATCAGAGGCCAGAACGCCATGAAGCTCTACGTCATGTTCAACGTGCTGGAAATCACAGACAAACTGTGTGCGGCTTGGGGTCTGGATGTGCTGGAGTCGCTCTTTTCCGCAGGCACCCTCAACAACTACCAGCGACTCGCGACATACATGGGTCTGTACATGGCTTACTCGGCTGTGCATTCAGGGGTGCTGCTGTACCAGATTGTGACCCTCAACGTGGCCGTCAACTCGTACTCCAACGCGCTGCTGACCCTGCTGTTGTCCAACCAGTTCAACGAGGTCAAGTCGACCGTTTTTAAGCGGTTTGAACGCGAGTCTCTGTTCCAGCTCACCTGTGCAGATATCACCGAGCGGTTCCAGTTGTGGGTGCTACTGGTGTCCATCGGACTCCGGAACGTGGTCGAGGTCTCCAATACGGGTCTCGTTCCATCGTCGTGGTCGGGCTGGAATCGATGGCTAGGGGCTCTGCTGGGTCCTGCTCTAGTGGTGCTGGGCTCCGAAGTCGCTGTCGACTGGCTCAAGCACTCGTACATTGCGAAATTCAACAATTTCCGTCCCAGAGTGTACCGCAAGTTTCTGGACGTGCTCACTCAGGACTATCACGAGCATGCATTCAATGACCAGCTCATTACTCGACGAATGGGCCTTCCTACCACGGCTCTGGCGTGCGTCTTCATGCGCATGTGCTACCAGAGCTACCAGATTCTTTTCGAGTCTGGAGAGTCGCGTTTTGTCAAGGGAACGCCTACAGTCAGTCCCCAACTGAGAGAGACATTGGCACAGGTGGACACAAAGTTCGTCAACAACGTGTCCGTTTCTGAGATTGCCCAGGCCACAAGGACGTTTTTCAGCTCGTTGTACAACGGCACATCGCCTCTGGTGTCGTTTTCTTCCAACATTATCCCTGTGTGGGCGAAATTCGACATTTACTATGTGACGTATCTGCTGACGATGATTCTGGTGTTTGCGCTTGTGTTTGCCGTACTGGTCATCTTCAAGTTGTTTCTGGGCCTCACCTTGTTGAGGTACAGTCACAGCAAGAGAAGACGACAGAAGCGAACGTTTGACGAGATGGAAAAGAAGAGATCTGAGTCAATCAAGGACGATTATCTGCCTGGAAAGACGAGGGGGGGACAGGGCGTGATTGAGCTGACGGACGATATGCAGCAGGGTCTGTACAGCGACGGGGAGGAAAAGAAGGAGAAGCAGCACAAGAAGAAGGTGGTGGAGCTGCAGAATGTCAGCAGGTTTGATATGGTGAGCAAGAGGATTTGGTAGCCGAGTGCGGCGAGTGTTCCAATGAAGCGTAGCCTTGGCTACCCGGGGCACCATTCCTCCACTAGCTCGCATACCTCCCATATTTATTTATTTTATGAGCATTTTTAATGATTGGTCATGTGACCGCAGAGATGTATTGCTGTGTCATGCCTTCTCCAGCAGTTCTTGCAAGTCATACGTCTGAGCTGAAACAATCAGATCGCGGTGTTTTCGAGTTGTAGATGGTCTTCAGGGCTTCCCTGAAGAGAATTATCACCGACAGTTTGTCCATATCTCTGGTTGGATCACAAGATACTGTCACTCCAGTCACGACCAGCCAGTAGTACCAAGAGGTGTTTGATTGAACGCTAGACATTCGTCGGTACTGTACTCCAATCTCAAGCTTTTTGCCAGTCGACACTTCTCCTTCCCTCGACTTGCCCTCTCTACTGCCATCGTCAATGACAAACTACACGCCTCTCACCCATTAATCATTCAATCTATTATATACACTTATGGTCTATCTGCTGTGTGCGCATAGTTAACGAGGGACTCAGCAAAGTGACACCAATCGTCTCGCTTTCATTCGGTTAGGTGGCCGCAGTGATCCTCCAAAAGAAGTCAGCCGCTTCGCACCTACTTCTTAGAGGGAGGGAGGCACCTCCTCGCCCTTCTCCTCAGCCAGTCGCTTCTCGAGCTTCTCAAACTCCTCGAGAGAAACCTTCTCCTCGGGATCGAGGAACTGCTCGACACCAGTCACCTCCTCGACGTAGTGCATGAGCATGCTCTCGATACCGTTCTTGAGGGTGACGGCTGAAGAGTCACAAGATCGGCAGGCGCCCAGCAGCTTGAGGTGCACGACGCCGGTGTCCTCGTCAAAGCCTCGGAATGCAATGTCGCCACCATCTTCCTGGATGGCCGGTCGGATTCGGGTTTCGATGAGCTCCTTGATCATAGACACAACCTCGGAGTCGTCGTCACAGGGAGCCGTATCCTCGGCGGCGGTGGTGCCCTCCATGACAATGGGGGCGCCGGCAGTGATGTGTTCGGTGAGAATGGAGAAGACCTCGGGCTTGAGGGTGTTCCAGTGGGTGTCCTGGGCCTTTTCGACGGTGATGAAGTCGGATCCGAACATGACCGATCGGACGCCGTCTACACCAAACAGCTTCTTGGCCAGTGGGGACGAGTGGGCCTCTCGGCCGCTGGTAAACTCGACGGTGTGGCCCTCGGGGAGAATCTGGACCGAGGGCAGGAACTTGAGGGCGTCCTCGTTGGGGGTGGAGGCCGTCTGGATGAACATGGTTCTGTGGAGGCTGGGGAGCTTGCCGGCGGCGATCTGGGGCCGCAGAGCCGGCTGTGTGAATTGTCGCGTGAGAGCGAGTCGAACGGCGGGTCGCTGGGCCCGGTTCATGAGTCGCACGGCGTTTCGGAGCATTTTGTGTTGTGTGGTGGAGATGAAAAGTGGTGGTGGACTTGGTGTTATAAGTCTAGTGGTGATAATTTAAACTTTGCTCGTGCATGGGAGGTGAATTGGAGAAAAGAAGATAGAGTGCCTTGAAGTGGGTCAATATTAGAGCTATGAGGACTTTAAATATATATTGTTGATCACTAATACGAGATAAATCCATTGGTAGTTTCAGAATTCCGATAGACCCATTATTTACTCGACTACTTACTCCATCCTATCATCTTCCCCGGCTTGTATTACACAAGTTCAAACTCAAATTTGTAATCTTTGCCACTCGCCAAAAAGTTCGATAGCAATCCGATTTGAGCCGGAAAAGAAGGAATATATGCTGATTTTGGCGATGGAATCTGTTTCCAACCTTGAAAATCGCCTTTTCCCCCTCATAATCCCCCCAAATCTGCCCTTTTGCCAATTAACCTCATCCGGTTATGCACCGCAATC
Organism: Yarrowia lipolytica; assembly: GCF_001761485.1. Lineage (NCBI taxonomy): Eukaryota > Fungi > Ascomycota > Dipodascomycetes > Dipodascales > Yarrowia > Yarrowia lipolytica. The sequence goes on along the minus strand of NC_090771.1, from coordinate 23,747 downwards.
TCGCCCTGCACATCTACTCCCAACCAAAAAAAATATGCATTCTTACATAATCCCAAAGAGCCGCGCGGTGATTGGCTGCAGCGGCAAAGAGGACTCTCAATTCAAGGTGCTGGCGCTGGGTTCGCTTTCTCCCCGCAATCGTCGTTGCTACATGTGACCGCAATTGCTTGCTCCGAATCTAAACTCTGTTTGCTTAGTAAGCGTACTGCTGGGAGTTCACAGGACTGTGATGGCCGAGTCGGAGCCGAGATGTAAGACAGAGGCTCCAGGGCTTGGTCGAGAAAGCTGGTGGGAATTGGGTGGTTTATTTGGGCTTGAATTGGTCGGTTTAGTTGGTATTTCGACTTTCAGGTCACCATTTAAAGAATTGGTGCTGCTGAAGAGAGTGCCAACGATAGGTAAATAGCTAGACCAGAAAGGAGATGAGAGTCGAAACTGAACAAAAGGAGAGCTCGACCGCACATGGTGATAATACCGTCTAACGTGGGTCTAGACATGTTTTTGTGGGAGAAAAACAATGATGTTAATGAAGTACTCACTAGAGCCATTAACCTGAGGTGTGAGTTAGTTCAACTGAGCTGTACCGTTGTCAGTCTACTTGTATGTTTCTGAGTGCTGATGAAGAAGAGAAGAGAGACATTGGGGAAACAAGGCGGATATATAGAGTGGGAAATCTGTCTGTGTAACTCATGCAGACTTTCTGATTGGGCAAATCAAAACAACACGGGCTGGATTGAAAGTGATATTGTCATTAGTGTTTGGTGGACTGCAGGTGCGTGCATATGAAGGTCGTAGGAGTATTGGAACGGGCTGAAATTTTGAATGTAGAGGTAGATGTGACGTATGTGAAATAGATTTCAATTTCAGTTCGTCATAGGGTTCAATTTCTCTTTTCGACTCGATAAAAAACTGTATATTCGACAAGTTATGTGACATTTCCAGCCCCGCTCGTATTTCGGATATATGTCAGATAAGATGTTATCTGTTGTCTACATTTAGGTAACTCAACGGAAGTGTGAATTGACAAACACATCTCTGCTCAGGCTAGATTATTCAGATTCGAAATTTGAAAGAAGAAACGGAATCAGCATGTGCACATTACCATACAAAAGTGTCGTTATTTTTGCAATATCGTGCCTCAACATGAAGTGGTGAAATCAAGCGTATGTATATACAGCCTTACTCGTGTTCAGAGCGAGGCATGTTCCACGTCCAATCTGATCTTAAGCATCAATGTATATATAATATATAGGACTATATCTTTTAATATATATATATATATATATATAGTTTTTTTGGAAACACTACTATAAAGGTATGTTTAATGTTGGCTCAGGTGAATTGCCTGATTGAGAAGCGAATGGACCAGCTTCTGGTCTCAATGAGAGCTATTATAGACGCCAAGTTGAATTCAATCTCTAATTTGCCCGTCTTGTGTCTGAGAACAACGACGTTGGAAATGGACGATGACATTGTATCTAAGAGAAAATCCCTGTCCCTCACCAAGAACAAGAAAAGCGTCAATGATGCAGATACGGAATTGATACTTGTGATTAAGAAATGGTGATAGCTCTCTTTAGTTTCAGGTATCCAGACTGCAACCATTGACTCTAGCGTCAATGCAGACTGTGGACCTCTTCCCGACGTACTTGGTTGGTACAGTAGTCGCTGATGAAATCCGTATAAGGAGCTCATTACCGACCCAGCAGATAACACAGCCGAGAACCAATCAAACCCGAAAGTTGACCAGAGATTCCCCAACCCATTTCTACACTTTCAATCCAGCTTTCTTGATATGACAAAAACTGCGCATCCCGAGTAGCATTGTCAGCCGCATCCGCAACAACAGTTACAGACATAAACGAAAGTTCACGTGATTGATCCCTTCATTTCCCGTGACTCGTTCGATGACTCTTTCGCGGCTAAGACAAGTTTCACGCTAAGGCTCTACTTGTACAGTAATTATGCTGCCTATTTGTACAGCATGTACTGTCGTAAATGTGCACCACATGTCGTCGGGAAAGTGTCCAGTTTGGTGGGCAGAAATAGTTTACGTTAGCACAATACAAGTAGCGCTTGAATCGACACATTCAACACTTGCAAACCCCAGCCATTATCATGTTCACGTGCCCTCGTTGTAGGGTGCTTTGTCATCATATCAAATAAGGTTTGGGAGAATGCATGCGGTTAATTACTAGATCCGACGATAAGTAGATGGTCCGGAGACACTCCAGAGTCGTCGTCAACACTCCATCTACGCCATGTCCACAATCACCTCGCTTCTCGACACCGATCTGTACAAGCTGACGATGCAGGCAGCTGTTTTGCAGCACTTTCCCGCGGCACAGGCGACTTTTCTGTTCAAGAATCGAACACCATCCAAACAGCTCAACGACGACGCGATTGAGTGGCTCAAGAGCGAGATTGCGGCGCTGGGCGAGCTTCGATTTACTGAGGACGAGATTGTGTTTCTCCAGAAGCATGTCGGCTTCCTGCCAGCCGAGTACTTTGAGTATCTCAAGACGTGCCAACTCGATCCGGCAGCCCAGGTCAAGGTGACCGTCAACACAGAAGGACACCTGGAAATCGAGGTCAATGGCCCCTGGAAAGACACAATTTTGTACGAGATTCCGCTGCTGGCGCTGGTTTCGGAAGCGTACTTCAAGTTTGTCGACAAGGACTGGAGCTACGACGGACAGAGTGAACTGGCGGCCACCAAGGCCCAGGAGCTCATTGCCCAGGGCTGTGCGTTTTCCGAGTTTGGCACCCGACGCCGACGTTCCCTCAAGACCCACGATATCGTCATTGCCGGTATTCTGGAGGGTCTCAAATCCGCCCAAGGCAACGGTATCTTCACAGGAACCTCCAACGTCTACCTGGCCAAGAAGTACAATCTCAAGCCGATTGGAACGGTGGCACACGAATGGATGATGGGCGTGGCTGCAGCTACGGGCGACTACTCTACAGCCAACCTGCGGGCCATGGAGTTGTGGATCCAGACGGTTGGAGACGCCAACGCAGGGGTGGCTCTCACAGACACGTTTGGAACGGAATCATTTCTCCTGGACTTCAACAAGCCGCTCACAGACATTTACAACGGCGTGCGGCAGGACTCTGGCGATCCCCTGGAGTACACGAAGCTATTGGGCGACCACTACAAGCAGTTGGGATATGAGCCCATGTCCAAGGTGATTGTGTACTCGGATTCGTTGGACGTGGAAAAGTGTGGCAAATACAAGGCTGCCGCTGCCGAGAACGGGCTCAAGGCTGCCTTTGGAGTGGGCACTTTCTTCACCAACGATTTCAAGCGGCTCAGCGATGGACAGAAGAGCACTCCTCTGAACATTGTCATCAAGATCCAACAGCTCAACGGGCAGTCGTGTATCAAGCTATCCGACAATCTGTCCAAGAACATGGGTGATCCCGAGACCGTTGAGAGGGTTAAGCGGGAGCTTGGGTATGTTGAGAAGGGGGATGTGATTGACGAGTCCAAGCGGTGGAATTGATGTACTCGTATGTACTGTAGATGCAATTGCTAGAAAGTAGATAATAGATGAGTGGTGTTTTCGATTGTGATTTCGACTGTGATTTCGACTGTAATTTCGACTGTGATTTCGACTGTAATTTCGACGGTGATATCGACTTAAATGGTGTCGAATAGAGTCAACCTACAGTGTACTCTGCATCATCCCACTTTCAGGGGCATATTGCGGGTAGACAATTGGATTGTGAATAATACTCCAAAACATCTGAGAAAAATACAAAAAATACGTCTTCCTCCAAACGTCAAAATGGCGCTATCATATATTTTACAGCATTTTTTAACCGCAAATTACACACGATTGCAACTACCCCCTTCCCCATTAAAGTTGCTATCTCCCATGAGAAAACCTTGTTCCAAAACGCATGCTTAATTTTTACGCACTTCACTTTGCAGGTTACACCAACACCCTACTTACACCAGTACTCACCACACAGGCGGTCATGGATTTGACACCAGAAAACTTATTGCAGGCGCTGGAAGCTGCCGGAGATCAGAGTGTGGGGGGGCCACGAGATTCGGGGCAGCAACAGCTCAAGCTGTGGGAGCAGGTTCCGGGGTTCTTCTCTCTGCTCCAAGACGCCTATCTCGATCAATCTCTGCCTATTCAGGTGCGATGGATCGCAGTGATTTACTTCAAAAACGAGAGCGAGCGCCACTGGCGCAAGTCGGCGCCGTACGCAGTGTCCGAGCAGGAAAAAACCGCCATTCGATCCAAGGTGTTTGGGTGCATTGATGAGTCGAATCGCCAACTGATGATCCACAATGCATATGCCATTGCGCGGCTGGCGCGAATGGACGTGCCTGGCGACTGGCCTGATCTCATGGACCAGCTGCTGCAACTGCTGCGCCAGGGCGTGGAGTCGCAAAACTACACAAAACAACACAATGTGCTGACGGTGCTCAACCAGGTGATCAAGGCCTTCTCCATCTCGCGGTTCGGCCGTGTGCGCCAGGCACTGCTGGAGTCATCGCCGGCCATCCTGACACTTGTCACGGACCTCTACGCCAACTACTCCGAGGCCTGGATGGGCGACGTGGAAAACAACACCGCCAAGATGGAAATCACGCATCTGTGTCTCAAGCTGGCACGGCGGCTCATTGCCGAGGGACACGACCGGGCCAACCGGTCCGAGGACTGCCGACGATTCTTCCAGATCACCGTTGTGCAGCTTCCCGAGTTTCTCACAATGTACTCGGACCGTTTCTCCGGCAACGCGCTACTGGAGAAACACGTGCGGGGAGTCGGCAAGCTCTACCACACCATGCGGGAGCGGCAGTCAGTGTCGTTTGTGCTCATGCCCGACTCGCTCAAGGTCGCAGAGCTGTACCTGCAGCTGATTGAGAGCAAGAAGGAGCTGTTCCACCAGGACGACGACGCCGCTGAAGAAGCCGCTGAGGACTGGACCAAGGTTGTGGTCCAGGGAATGCTGCTCATCAAGCATCTCATTGGCGTGCTCTACCGAAACGGCGCTTCCAACTTGCTCACATACAAGACCGACGAGGACAAGGAGGAGACCAAGGTGGCCGTGGACATGCTACGGCAGTTTTTCTCCGAGGCGCTGGTTCAGCACCTTACCGAGCTTCTAGTCACGTGGTACTTGCGTCTTCGACCCGCTGATCTGGTCGAGTGGCACGATAACCCCGAAGAGTGGGCCAATGAGGATCTCAACAATGCATGGGAGTACCAGTTGAGAGCGTGCAGCGAAAAGCTGTATGGCGATTTGGCAATCAACTTCCGGGAGATTGTCGTTCCCATGGTTCTGAAGAACCTGGAGCAGAGTACTTCTTCCTCCGATGTGTTGGCCAAGGACGCTGCTCTTGCGGCGTTCGCGACCGGCTCGGCTGCTATCTCTAAAGAGGACTCTGCCGACTTTGACCAGATTTTCCCCCAGGTTATCATCCCTCAGGGCCTGGCCAACGGTTCTTCCGAGTACCGTGTGCTTCGAAGACGTGTGGCGATTGTTCTGGGCGAATGGATCACGATTCAGTGCTCTCCCGAGAACAGAATCAAGGCCTACGAGCTCATGGTACATCTTTTGAACCCGCAGGATCCTTTGAACGACGTTGTGGTTCGTATTACAGCTGCTGCCGCTCTCCGGTTCACTGTGGACGATTGGGATTTCGAAATTGATGGCTTCTTGCCGTTTGTGGGCGACATCTTTGTCCGTCTTTTTGCTCTGCTCAAGGAGGTGAAGCAGATTGACTCCAAGGTTGTACTGCTTCGAACCGTTGCTGTTGTGGCAGATAGAATCGGTGCTCGAGTTTCCCCGTACGCTGATACGGTGCTTGAGATGCTGCCCGCATTATGGGAGGAAGCTGGAGAGCAGCAGTACCTGCGAGTCACCATTGTCCAAGTGCTGACTTCTCTGGTCCAATCGCTTGGACGAGACTCCACGAAGACTTACAACATTGGCATGCCTGTTATGAACGTGTCTCTGGACCGAGAGTCTCCCTTCCACGCTTTTTTGTACGACGATTCGTTACTGTTGTGGGAGGCTCTTGTCAAGAATGCTCCTGAGCCCAACGACACCATCTTCCAGCTCTTCCCTGCTGTCACTGACGCTCTGGACCGGTCCACGGAGAACCTGTACTTCATTCTAAAGATTCTAGAAGGATATGCTCTTCTGTCTCCCGATTACACGGTTCAGAAGCACGGCCACACCCTGCTGAGCATCTTTGGCAAGTACATGGACATTTTGTCGTTTGATGTGGTGCAGCAGGTAGCGCAGTGTGTGGAGTACATGACCTTCTGTTCGAACCCCACGCAGCTCATCCAGCTGGCTGTTCAGACGGGCTTTTTCAAGGCCATGATCAACTATATTATCGATAAGGACCAGAACTCGTCTCCCACAGCCATTTCTGACTTGCTACAGGTCCTGGCTCGTATGATTATTGCTGCTCCCAACTTCCTCATGGAGGCTGTTGCTGAGCCGGAGGTTCGATCTGCAGTCATTACAGCCTGGCTGGCCAAGTTCCAGAGCATGTGCAAGCCCCACGAGCGCAAGCTGGCGACTCTGGGTCTCACAGCGCTCCTTTCGTCTGGAGACCCTGTTGTCAAGCAGCATATGAAGGATATTGTGGGCTGCTGGGTCGAGCTGACCGATGAGGTGGCGGAAAATGAGCAGGGAGACTGTAATGTCTACTACAGTGTTTCCGAGTGGGTTGATCCCGATGAGCCCGTGTCCCCTCACACTCAGCGTCAGCAGGATATCAAGAAGAAGGACCCCATTCACACCTATCCCACCAAGGCGTACATTCAGTCGTCCTGCCAGAAGGCCAAGGAGAATGTGGGGGATTCTTTCCAGGAGTGGTTCGCCGAGTGCGGAGCTGTCAATCTCGGCTCCTTTGGACTGTAGATAGTGGTGTATGAAAGAATACACGTTAGCATATTACAAGTAAATACACGAAAAATAGATTTCAACATTAAATTAGAATGCGTAGTAATCGAACTCTGGGACATACGACAAAACTTGTCATGTGGGCGAAAAATGATATATTATGGGAGGTGACTTTTGAAAGCACGTGTCTGTTGAACCAAAAAAAAAAAAGGAACTCACTCCTGTTTCTTGCACGGAGTACAAAAAGGAATGGACGGACCGGAATCGAACCGGGGGACCCGCGCGCATGCTAAAGCGCATGTGGATAACCAACTACACCAGACGCCCAATTTTCTTAAAAAGGTTGAAAAGTTGGGGTCTGCACGCGTGATCCTGCTTAGTCAGATTTTTATATTCAAACAAGGCGTTTCGAGATCCAGGTAGATAGTTTTGTTATTTTGTACCTCATTAAAGAATTACTATTTTATTTGAAGTTTTAGGTGTCTTCAGGCTACGGTATTCCCGTATTTTTTCAGTAAGTATGATTATGTCAGCATATCATGACCTTTTTCTAGCGTCTTTTTTACCAATTATGGAGGTAATATCCATTCCATGAAAACCATCGTAATATTATTTGAACTAGAATCCTGATATGGCTGTGCTGGTACCCCACTTGGCGGTAACCATGGCACATTTGAGAGATATATTGAATGATTATTCCAGAATGGAAGAAACTTCCCATTTTCCTGTTCATCGCAGTATTTATTATTTCTTGTCTTTTTACCTTCTGTTATCAAAACACACCCTACAAGTACACCTACAGTGTATATACTGTACTTCGAAGTACATACATATATAGTGCCAAAACACACCCTACATCTACTTCCATATACAGCTGCCGGCGCCGGTACCGGTACGAGTACGAGAACTGTACGAACTCTAGTAATATTGCCAATTAAGTCTGGCGTCCAGATGCGCGCATACCACTCACTTCTCGTGTTCGCTCATCGTATTCGCTTCTCGTATTCGCTCCTCGTATTCGCTCCTCGTATTCGCTTCTCGGTCACGCGTCTCGTATTCCGGTGGTACAGTACCTTTCTTATATTTACCCCCACTGCCTGATTCATCGGTTGGTCAGCAAGGGGCAAATGCTATTGAACTGGCCGCTAGCGTCGACATGGGTATCTGTGTATTTTCGTTGCATATTGCTTCTTTCACCGTTTCTTTTTTCTATACGAGAGAGCCAAACTTGAGCCCACACGGCCAACTGAATCCACAAAGTCAAACTATCCAAATTCAAGGCTCCATTTTACTCGTACTCGTCTCACACTGTAAACAATACTGCGTTGGCTCACAGACTGAGTTGTGCCGATCGATTTACAGGGGTGGGTCCGAACGGGAGTGAAAAATGAAAATCGGATCGTCGGTCGATCCAGACGGAAACAGTGGCAGGGGCAAACACAAACGCGAGTTGCAAGACCCCAAAACCTCAATTTGATATAACTACAACTATGGTCTGTTTTATTTCACAATATTACACCCAAAACGCATGTCGTTTTCACTCCAACAAGGTAATCTCATTGAAACATGGTTCCGTATCTGCTCGGGTCCCCGAAACAACACGTGCAAGTCAATTCAGATCTGGCTTTGGTAGGAGATAAACATTCGAAAAGTGATCCACCATAGTGACCATGTTGTATCCACAATCAACCACTATCAGGCTCTGTTTCCAATCCAATAAAGACACCATGAAGTTTCATCAACATGTCGTGGAAGCTTCCTTAGACCAAGTCTAAGTCAGTGGAACCAATTCAGACCTTCACTTAGTTGCCGAGGTTGTCAAATGAACATGGTTGTAGTTGTGCCGTGTGGCATAGTTACTGGCTACAGTACGGATGAGTCGTGGTCCCGCTCATGCCGACTACAATGCTACAATGACTGTCACCCAGCGCTCCGGTCATGCAAATAAATATTTTGATACGTCAAACGTTCATGCCATGATACCTCCTGGGAGGCGAGCCATACGGCTTAAAAGAATGGTCTCCGACCTTCAAATCCACCTCCGAAATAGGAGAGGCGTAGTTGACCATGGAGTTCTCATCCTCAAACCGCGTGAACACCGCAGGCAGACCCTGATGCTTCGGAACCTGGGGTGGCTCTCGGGGCACAGGAGGAAGCTCCCGTGTTCGTAGAGGCGGTCTCGCCTCTCGCACCGGATCCCGCTCAATTTTGCGCTGCACGACCCGGTAGACAGGTTTCTTTTTGGGCTGCTGCAGAATCTCGGGAATAGGAGCCACGTTGCCTGACTCAGTGCGGGCGTGACCCGGTGTGGGGGGCAGCGAAAATGCAGAGGTTTGGGGCGTCACGGGTGGAGCTGCAGGGGTGGACTGCGGAGGCTCAAACGGCCGCATAGGCACCGGGTGAAACAGCTGCGGTTGGTACATGGGACTGGGAGGCATGTACATGTTCATGGGAGGATGCCCGGGATGGTTGTACTCGTCCCATTGCTGTTGTGGTGGGTAGCCGTAGGGAGGGTACATCATAGGAGGGGGAGGGGCAGATGCAGAGGTGGTGGCGGCAGAGGCTCGTCGTGAGCGTCGTTTTGACGAGCGACGGGAGAGGTCAGCCGTGGGGGTTGTGTCTGTAAAAGGCGTAGTTGTGGGGTTTGTTTCATGTGAAGACCCTGTCGATGTTTTGGTTTGGGTTGGATCAATATCAACGTTGGTCTTTTTCAGCTTACCACTGATGAGCATCCATGCAATAGCAGCACAGGTGACCACGGCGGCGGTTACTGTGGCGTAGAAGATGAAGTTGAAGAAGTAGTGGATGCCCTTGTGGATGTAAATCTCCAGCAGCGGTCTACCAACGGTGATGGCGAGACCCACAACAACAGCAGCACCCGCAAGCAGCAGAGGCGACGACAGGAATGTGTTGGAGTAGTGTGTCGCTTGTTGCAAGGCTTGCTGTCGAATGTTTGTCACATTGGGAAGCGAGAGGCGTTTTGTTGCTGGCGTAGGAGAAGCCTTTTGTGTTGTGTGTGGTTGTGCCTGTGTCTGAGTTTGAGCCTTTGGTTTCAAGTAGTCTTCTCCAGGGGGAGTAGGAGGAGCATTGACCGGCACGCTGAGCAGCGATGGCAATGGCTGTAGTTCTGGCGACATCATAATATCTCTCATTAGGGGCGAGTTGTTGCTGTTGAAAGCTGTCACGTAACTTGAGTTGGTGGCAGCACTACCCCTCCTGGGTGGCTGGCTCTGTGCTGCAGGTGCAGGTCGTGTCCATGAGTTGTAGAGGTCTGAAGCTCGGCCGGTGATGGAGCCCAGAAGCTGGAAAATCGGGGGGACGGATGTACTGCTGGTCTGAGTCTTTTCAGGCGTTGGTGGCCCCGGTGTCGGCCCTTTGGATGACGATACAGACCGGTCTCGTTTTCGTCGCCGGGTCTTTAGAGTTTTGGGGGGAGATTTGGGTGTTGTGGGAGACTGAGGTTGCCCTGAAAAATAATCTCCGTCGTCGTCGAAGTCCACACAGGGCACCTCGTCTTCGTCCGAGGAGTGCATTTGCTATGTGGTTTGTGCTGGAGAGGAGGTTGACGATGTTTTTGTGTTTTGTGTTTTGTGTTTTTTCCAATTTTTGCTGAATTAATATCGGTTTTCAAGAATTTGAAATTTTCACTTTTTCTCAATTTTCTCTTTTTCCAAATTTTGTCTTTTGTTGATCAGTGGAGAAGTGAACTTGGAGCAGAAACAGCCGTTGGCGTTGGGCTCGTGGTTGGCTGTCACAATTTGTGCAAGTCGGTCAATCGATCCGGGGCCTGGGTCTTTATATCTATGTCAGCATGTGCGCTGAGAATTATTATTTGGGCTGCAGCGTAGCTGATAAGGGACCATACATGAGCGGCAAGGTGTATGCCACACCCAATATGAGACAAGGCTGAAGTGGGGAAGGTTGCAGGAGCTGAGTGAGGTGACAGACACAGGCAGACCCAGCGGGTGATTGCGCTGAATATATATACCTGGCCACTGCCCATTAACTCTGAGTGTAATGCTGTACCTAGGCCAAGGTCCCCCGCTTGGCGCACTGTGCCGTGGTTCTTAGCCTGCGGTTTAGTGCTGTGCCTGTCATTGGAGCCCCACTCGTGCATCTGCAACCCCTGAAATTCCAAATTCAAATTCGTTCAAACACTCGATGATACTCACGTTCTGTTCTGGGTGCAGAGGTGGAAAGACTCCATCTGGGACCGGCCCTTTATTTATAAACTGCCTACCTGTAGCTGAATACTAAATATTAATATAATAATAATCTTGTCTCCTAAATGCCAGATTCCCGGGCATCCGATTGGGACTTTGAGTCCTCCTCCACCAGATATTATTGCCAAATACGATTTTTCGCCAAAAAAACCTACAAGTAGCCAAAAGTGGCCAAACCTAAACACCCACATGACCCATGTACAATTTCCCACCACGCATATATAAAGCCCAGGCTGTATAGCATGTGTTACGAGCGCAGAGCCGGCCAAAGACGCACCAAATCACCAGTGTACAACTTATGCGTACATTGTACGGCTGGGGCGGTGGTGATGAGGTTATTTTCAACCTACTTCCAGCCCTCAATCACTGCCAATATATACAAGTAGCACCTGGATGCGTGCATGTGACTGTTCTTTTTTATTTCGTGATGCATCAACACCTTGTGCGGGTGCACGTGATGCGTTTAATGGGAGCAGCTCTGACGTCATCCGTGATGAGGCTTGTGGTTTTGTTGCCAAATGCGTGGAGCAGAGTATGACTGGTACAGTCTGTGGGGCAAAGAGGCAGCGGAGAACTGCAAATATTCAAAGAGAAATATTCAACAGAGAAGTATTCTGCTCGGAAATGTTCTTCACCGAAATATTCAACACGGAAATATTCAACAACTGTATGTACCGTACGCACGAGCACACTCACACCAATTTTATTGTCTGACGTGTTCGGTGACAGACTCAGTATTACCTTCAGCAAAGGTGGGGTGTATTAAGACACAAAATGCACAACACCATGAGGCGGAGGGGAGTTACTGGCATGCCAGATGTTGGCATCTTGTTGGATTTTTGCTCCCGAAAACAGAGTGGATTCTTTTCTGCTATATAATCCGGCCACAGGACAACATGTTAAAACCCCAATCGAGTTCCGTGTGTAATATTTTGCCGCGCCAAAAATTACAACGCGGTTTCAATGGCAGGTGACAAAGAGACTGACACTTAGAGACAAACACTGAGAGACTGACACTGAGGCTGACACTCAGAGATTGACACTGGGACAGACACTCAGAGACAGACACTCAGAGACAGACACCAGTCAGACGTCTACTACGGGTCGCGTCTCTGTTATGGCCCCAACTCAGCAGTTGATGACTTGTCTGATTTAGAGGGCTCATGTGACAACCAGACTGTATGAGGCCAACCGTCAGCTGTTGTTGTTGTTGTTGTTGTTGTTGTTGTTGTTGTTGTTTGTTGTTGTTGTTGTTATTGTTGTTATGTGGCATCTGATGGGTTACGCCAAAGCTCGGTTGTGCTGTATTAGAGACGTCAGTTATTAATCATGTGGACAGAAATACTACTTGTAGCTGGACGAAGATAGGGGTAACTATAGTGCGGTAACAGAGTCGGCAACATGGAGTATTCTTGGTTCCGTTTTACGGGGAAGGCTGGGAGGATCGTTTTGGTACCAAATACTTGACATCTCCGTCTTTTCACTATCTCGTTTCGTTTCATCTCACCACTTCGTCGAGTTTTCCTCAGCGTGCAAACTCCGCTACAACACAAGACAGACAATAACAGCAAGAAACAACAACCTCTGCAACAAGAAAAATATGGCAAGAAAAAATATGGCAACAAGAAAAAATATGGCAACAAGAAAAAATATATGGCCAACAAAGAAAAAATATGGAAACTGCTGCTTTTATTTTCAGCCATGGTATCGAAATGTTAAAAAAGGGCAAGTCTCGTTCCGTGATTGCAGAAGTCCCTTCGATGTCACTGAGCCGTACAATTGTAGTCTACGATGAGTACTGTGTAAGACTAGACCCACTAATTGCACTGTGGTCACAACTGACGAGCTTCCCGATATGCTCCACCTGTTGACACATGTCACTTGCGTGCTGCTGGGGGCTCTATTACCAAGAGATGAATGTCTCACATTGGAAAACGCGTCCTTGCACGGTGGACACCACCTCGGTAGCTGTCACTCCAGAAAGAGCTCCACACTCGCCATTTCAGCTTTCAAATCACATGTCAAGCCATGCAGGTATACTTGGACCTTGTTGACACTCCAGCCTCATCGGGGAAGAATCCGATAGACAACAGACATTAGGGAATGGCGGTGACAACAGCGAGAATGTTGAGCACGATGCCGGTTCGCACAATGTCCCATTGACTAGCCCCAAGATTGAACAGCAGATGGAACCAGGTGGCATGGACGTTTGACTAGTTAGCGAGGAGGAAAAAAAAGAATGGTGTGTTGTTGCGGGTTACTCACGTCAAATTGGTCAGGCGCTGGTGCTTCGCAGCTCCAGGTCGTCCTCAATCCCCTCGTATCGCTGGGACAACAGGAAAATGACGGTCAGAAAGATGGACAGCCCCTAGAGAACCAGACTCACGAGCCTAGCGTTGGAGTGTCGGGATCAAGGTAGTACGTACGAAAAGTGTCAGCAGGGGTAACAGTGTTGGGGCCTCGGTGTATTGGCAAACCCCCCATGACTGTGGTCAAGGTGCAGAAAAGTCAGATTGCAAGCCGTTCCCAATGGAGATCCATCAACAAAGACAATCAACAGCTGGCAGAACGCCGCCCCTTCGCTCCAGACTCCACCCGGCCATATTGACGCCAAAATGGGAGCGAACACACATCGAACAGAAGCAATTCAACGGTTTTACACTGTCTACAACCGCAATAACCACTATGGGCCACACGTAAGTATCGAACCCCAGACTAGTTTTTTTTTTCTCTGCATATTACATTCATTTAATTATAACTTTTGCTGTGAAAAATAACCTTTTAATGAAATGTACGCTTTCACGAATATTACTAAATTAAACACGTTTAGTGTCATGGTCAACTTTGGCACGTACCTATTTCCAGTAAAAAAAATCATAAAAAAAAACCTGTCAGTCCGTGTTGTATTGTTGCCACATGCTTCTCGTGTTTGTTCGTTCATCGGAAAAACGCCACCTCCAGTCTCCAGTAGACGTTACACATGTTCCAGAACACTAACCCGGAACCTAAAAGCCACAGTTGGAGGTCGAGTGTGAATAGTGGATTTGAATGGTGATAGAAGAAGATATTACCACTGTCCAGTATAAAATGATCGGAGAGATTACGAAAATTTAGTTATATTACTTTTTAAAAAAATTAGCAACACAAAAAAAGACTCCCGCTCTCAGCACTCCCTTCACACACCCGCCTTCAGCACACCCTTCACACACCGTTAGAGGGTCGATTAAACGGCATTGTTAAGCCTTTCTAACTTCCATCAAGCCACTGATCTTAACAATTAACCATAACCTCTCCATCTTCGGTCGCACCGACAAAAGTTGGGCTGTCAATTGGCGACGCAATATGGTAGATGGAGAAAATCGGATAATTTCATTGGAATCTCTGGTCTCTTGAGAATCCGTAACTACCCCAGCTTTAGCTATATCCGAAATACTACGCCCACAATGCAGTATTTGGCATCCTCCACCTTGGGTGCCGAAAAACCAATGTTGCATTGGTGCCGTATGCCAAGCCACTTATGCGAGATTAAGCAGGGAGAAGGGGGATAGTACAGAGCAGAGTTGGATTGTCAGCATGTGAGCCCCGGAGCCCGCGAGTTGCCCAACGCATCTCGATAAGTGGCTTTCATTAGACTGCCATTTAGTTGTTGGATTTGGGTTCTTCGGGTGGAGACAACCTTGTGTGCTTGGAACAGAGGGAGGGAGGGCAGGTGACGGTGGTAGAGAGATCCTAGAGATATTCTGAAAAGTGCATTTTGTGTAGTTCCCTTTATATCACTGATTTACCCTTTTCAATCAATCGTCCCGCCTGCGTAGCTCCTACTGGAACCTCCACTCTTGGAGACAAGGTTTCGATAACGAAACTTGACAGAGTTAAAAGAATGAGATCATACCATTGGTAGATGAGTGTATGGCTTGTATGGGGTTAGCTGGAGCTGTCTGAGGTTAATTGGGACCCTGAAAAGTTGATTTTCGAATTTCGATTTGGAAAAAAATCTTCCATATCCTTCAATTGACACCATCTGTTGTTATTGTATTCTGCAGAATACTATGTACTGTATGTAACGGGGTATTTGTATGTACCGAGTAAAGAAGACTCGCCCTTTGCTGTCCCTGACAAACCACAAGCAACTCATTCTGTTGTCTTCATCGCACCCTCTCCCCCCGAAAATCTACCCCCTACTGTGGCTCAATGCCACCCTACCATCACCAATTCATCATCACCACCTCCAAACCTTCTCCACCCTGTGCAGTGCCGTATGAACTATACTCGGATCACTCTATCGGAGAGTGCTCTCGCGCACCTGGAGTCACCATGGTATATAACCAGGCCCAGTTCACCAGATGAAAACCATCCAAACACAGTCTTCTGACCTTTCTCCACCACCATGATCAACTCTTTTGTCAAACTGGCAGCTCTTATGGCTCTTGCCAACGCCGCTCCCGCCTCCAACTCGGGCTCCACTCCCGGAACTCTCAAGCTGGACTTCACCAAGCGAGTTGAGAACGTTGCTTCTTCCAACAGCCCTGATCCCAACTCCCCTTTCAACCCCGGTAAGGCTGGATCCACTCCCCAGGCCACCCTCAAGAACCATCTCATCTACTACGATACTGAGATCACTCTTGGAACTCCCCCTCAGAAGTTTACTGTAGATCTCGATACCGGTTCTTCGGACCTGTGGGTCGCCGCTGACGGCTCCAAGGGCTCCTACGACTCCAAGAAGTCCTCCACCTACCAGGACTACAAGCCCGGCTTCTCCATCTACTACGGAGACGGCTCCCATGCCGCTGGAGACTGGGTCAAGGACACCATTGGCTTTGGAGGAGCCACCGTTCCCCAATTTATCTTTGCCGCTGCCTCCAACGTTTCTTCCCAGGAGCAGATTTTCGGTATCGGATACAAAGGCAACGAGGCTTCCACCTTCGAGGGCGAGCAGGTTGGCCAGACCTTCCAGTATGACAACTTCCCCATTCGTCTGGCTCAGGATGGTATCATCAACACCCCTGCCTACTCTCTGTACCTCGATGGTCTTGATGCCTCCACTGGCTCTGTTCTCTTCGGCGGTATTGACACTGGCAAGTTCTCTGGAGAACTGGCTATCCTCAAGACCCTGACCGATGAGGGGGCCTCCAGTCCCCGAGAGTTCTTTGTCACTCTTGACAGTGTCGATGTTTCTGTCGGTGGCAAGAACACCAATGCCCTCGACAAGACCCGCCACGTGCTGCTGGACTCCGGAACCACCCTCACCTATGTTCCTACCGAGACTTACCAGACTCTCATCAACGCTCTGGGTCTTCTTGACGATGACAACTATGGTCCCGGAACCACTAAGGAGCACATTGACCAGCTCAAGGCCGACAAGGCTGTCGTCTCCTACAAGTTCCAGGGCAAGAAGATCGAGGTGCCTGTGGACCAGCTATTCATTCTCGCCACCGATAGATGGGACAACCAGGTGTACGTGAACCAGAACGGCAAGGTCGAGGAGTACTACACCTTCCTGGTCGGTGACGGATCTGACGGAGACCGGTACGACCCTCCTAGTGAGATTGGCTACATTTTCGGCGACTCCTTCCTGCGATCGGCCTATGTGGTGTACGACATTGGCCAGGATGTGATTGGTCTTGCTCAGGCCGACTACTCCAAGACTGGCGGCTCCATCGAGCCCATCAAGAAGGGCGCTGATGGTATCCCCTCTGCTACCTCTGCCACCGGCGCCACCTGGTCCATCAACCACCCCATCACCACCTCCCCCACCTCTGGACCCCAGGCCAGCGCCTTCACCAAGGTCAGCGCTGTCGTTGCCCACCCTACTGCTTAGTGTGTGACCGGTTTTTCTTCGGCCACTGGATGGCTTATTTCTTTAGTTTCTATGATTATTAGTGTGAACAGACGTGTATGTGTATATGTAAAGTACAGTAGTCACCATCTCTTATGACACGAGCACTTTACATGAGCCCCACCCAAAACCCACAGCTGAATTAGATTGCATAATTGGCAATTGTTTCGTACGGTAATGAGCCAATCAACAGATGTAATTTTCCAGCAGTCAGGAACGTCTTTCTCACGTCTTTCTTTCCTCATTTCCACATACAAGACTTTAATGTTGATAAGGTTGGCATTTGGGGTAATTGATTTGCAGCGAGTGCATGGTGAGGCACGTTACATCTGGAGGCGAGCTACGTCAAAAAGCCTACGGAGATTGTACAGGTTAAGTTTTACCCGGCCGTCGGTGATACGGCAGGTCGTGTATATGAGAAGAGAGCGTATTTATGGATTTAAGGAGTGTATGAGGAGTCCATAAGGGTCCTAAGTGTCTATTAACCACTCTGTCTACTTGTACAAGTACAAATTTCCATTCTCTGTTTGTTTTAAGACTTCCAGGTAAAAGTACTTGTACAATGGGTCTAACCTATATGGGTCACATTCTGTCATTGTAATTACTCGCATAATGACACCTTCCCAGTGGACAACAATCGAGCAATGGAAAAGATCCACACGAACAACCACTCCTCAGAACAACCAGATCCCCGGGTATATAGACAGCCGCTCAACTTCCGGCATTCAACGGCCACACATCCAGTAAGTGGACATCACGCAGGAACGGAACCACTGCCTCATCCAAAATAGATGGCGGCACGAACCACTCAGAGCCCATCTGCTACAAGTACTGTAGCTTTTTGAAGTTATTACAAGCCATAGCAGAGCCGAGAATGACCAAACACAGATCTATCTCTCCAATACATCGTGTGTGTGTTTTGTCTGTCGATTTTCAGCACCCCCTTTTCTACAATGTAGACAATGTAGGTTCAGACAACCCACCGTCGATAAACAAGACCCCCCCCCCCCACGGGGGGTAACCACGGCAACACGAGAGCTAAATAATCCGTGCACCTCCGAAAATCGAACCGTTCATCTCTGACTGCACACAGGATACAATCGCTAAAAGTCAATAAATATATAATGCAACTATGAAGGTCCGCTCTGGACGCGTGTCATCTTGTTAGTGTTTGTAACCGTCGCCTTTCGACCTTGACGGCTCTTCTATCTTCCACGGGAGATCCAACTTCAGCTGACTCCTCCTCATCGTCTCCGTCATCGTCTCCGTCATCGTTGTCGCTCTCCTCTGAGTCTTCCTTCTCCTTCCCCAGTCTGGCTTCCAAGTAAACAATGGAGTTGTAAGCGACCTTCTTTCTGCAAATGCTGCACTCTCCCTTCAATTGCGTCGCTCGAACTCCGGACGATAGAGCCGTGTAGATACAGTCCCCACAATAAATGTGTCCACAGGGAGTCACACAAAGGACTTTGGGCGGATCGAGACAGATGGGACACTTGAGCTCCCGCAGCTTGTTGTACTGGACAGCCGGTTTCGTCGTAAGGATCAGATCATCCGACTCCGCATCGGATCCATGTTCCGACTCGCTTTGCGTGTCGTATTCGTCCAGGTCAATCACCTCTGGTGGCGCTTGTGGGGGGTATGTGTCGGTTGGAGAATCATCTGAGATGTATTTCGGCGACTCAGGCATATGCTTTTTGTGCTCTCCAAGCGGTGGTGAGCGTGTGTAGATGGTGGCAACGTCGTGAGGTTCGATCCGTAGAAAAAGATATGCCGATGGCAGTTTTAGTGTACATATGCATCTGGCATGCATGACCATTTACAGCATGTGGTGGTGAACAAGGGGCGGGGGATGAAAATCAGGGCGGACGTGAAAAAATGAAGAAACACGAATGAAAAAACAAAAAACAAACCCCCCGATAATCTGGAGGAGAGTCCTATAAAGCAGTCGATAAAGTATAGAACTGAATGTTGTGTGTATTTACAAGAAAACTGTCAAAATTGTCAAAAAATCTGGGACATGCTACATGCACGGGGTATATACACGAGGTGCGCAGTCATCGGTCAGTTCAGGTTTTCGTGTCGTTGTCGGGGGAGTCGGTAGTTCCAATTCGGGGCTCAAGTTTTTGGCTGAAGCTGTAACATGTTTCCAGAAGATGGTCTGATGTTCCTGATCAAGGTACCAGACGGAGTCGATGTCATCGTGACTTTCGTCAATGTCATTTTCGTCATCAGAATCACCCACAGTGTTAAAATACGAAGGCAGGAGACTGCTAGCCACCAAGGCTACATAGTCTGCAACCTCGTCAACTCTCACCTCGGTGGACTTCTGCCACAGGTAGACTGCTTCCTTGATAGTCATGTATTTTGCTCCCCGGATTGTGTCGACGGCTATGGTGAGCAAATCCGGCAGACTGTAGATCTGACTGAAGGACAAAAGCTCCGCTGCGTTGTACGTGTCCATATTCAGAGGTTGCTGATAAAAGTACCGAGTCACCATCTCAACTGTTGTTTCAGGAAACGGCAATTTCATGTCAACAAACCCCTCTTGCTGGTCTCTTCGTTGATCCTTCAGTCGTTTGAAATACGGCCACAGACCCTCCAAAACCACCTGGTGCACGTCTATCATTCCATATTCCCTACTAATGAGGGTGAAGTCCGCAGTTGATTTTGTTCGGATTTTAGCCAGTGGCGCAACGGGTTCACTGTCCACTTGCTCAAAGAGTTCGTAGTTCATCTTGAAGCTGTCAATTTGTGTGACTCCCATCTGGTTCCAGTCGTATGTGAGGTAGATGAGGAACCTCGTAAAGTTGTCAGTTTCGCAAACAAACAGATGGGGAGTGAAAGCCTCACATTTTGGCTTGGTGCTCTTCTTTTTTTGCCAGATCATGTCGGACCCTGCGCTGCTGTATTGACTCTGGGTCATTTCATCGTAATAAAGAACCCGGACGCGGTGATAGTGGCTGTCACAAATGCATGACATGTATTCAAACACCAGATGGAAGGTGCCAACACCTGTGATTGTGCAAGAGTCGGACAGGTTGATATCCAGATGCTGGTGGAAGTCTGCCAGGGACGCTGGGCTCTTGATCCCCACTGGCTGGTTCATAGAGGACTATCGACGACAAGTAGAGAACAACAAACACAAGCGGGTAGGTGATACTTCAGTCCAAAGTACACCAAGCGGCTGAAAGGTACATATAGAAAGCAGTAACAGTCAAGAAGCTGGTCCGGTTCAAGTGTACTCACCGATATGACTTCCAAAAGGGGTAGGTGGAGAGAGCAAGAGGGTGACACCGGGGCTTTCTGGTAACTAGATGGACTGATTTGAGTGTTTTAAAATTGATCTAGGAGAGCGATAGAAACAATTCATTTTTTTCTTTCCCTTTATTTTGGTGCAACTACAACTCGACTCAACACGAGCTATAAGAAGCCAGATCAAGCGGAAGGAATAGCACAATGCGACAACTGAAACACAGGAAGCAAACTGACACGAATTGGGGTTGCGAGACAGTACTCTAGATTGATCGTTTTTGACATTCGCAGACTCGTCGATGGTTGTAATATTGTAATACTGTACTAACCAACACGAATCGCACATCAAGGAAGCACAAGATCCGTTTACCGCATGTGCGTGTGAGAGCGAGCAGCAGTATGTGGGTACGCCCTCAACAAGACTATACGGATCTCTATACCATTCTCACCTCGACGACGTAATCAACAAAGTGACAGCGCTGTTGACCCTGTAGGGTAATACCTGGCCAATTCCTCACATCATCATGAGAAGAGTCAGCTTAGTCGTAGACGAGGTTTCCATCCTGTAGATAGTGTATATGCTGACCTAGAATCCCTTTCTGGTGAATGATGAAGCACACACCTGAGGCCATACCGAGAGATATGGTCACAGTCGTAAGTGTGAAGAAAGATGATATTGGAATACAAGGAATACAGGAGTGTATGTGTTATCCTGGGTAGCATGGCAACCCTTTGTCCATGATATCAGGCTTGACATCTCGATATTAATGATAGTTGTACCCGGGGCCCCACGTGGTGGGCCCTTATTGAAGTCTCCCCCGGACTTCTTGACGGGACTCCCTAGCGGTTCACGGGTGACGAATCAGGCGGTATTTCTTACCGCTGATCCCTAACATCATCCTCCCCTAAAAAGTCGTGGAGCAAACTTCCCATCTTACACGTAAAAGCACCATGATTCAATGTCAAGATGTCCAAGACAAAAATCTTCATGAACAACAGTAGTCGCCAACAGAGGCACATGAATCCAATAGACAGAGTGCCATGGATCGATACTGGAAACAGACTCATCAATCTCGTAAGGTACCGTGAAAACACAGTCAGCGACAACCACCATAGACAGCACACTTGGAACAAGCAACTCCTCCATTCTCAACGTGCAGCGCTTAACGGTTATCAGAAGCTCCACGGACTAGAGTCAGTCGGTCTAACAAGTTTTTCAAAGACTTCCCTAAAGAGTACGAACACAAGTAACTCTCAACTAGTGCATGAGTAGAAACGATCAGCACCAGTTTAACCCGTACTTCGGAACAAATATCTTTTGACGGGATCAAGAGATCCTAGGGATCAGACTATCCATACAACAGGTGCAGCTCTCAGCGACAGAGAACATACACGAGTACGTCGAACTCCTCATGTCCAGAGAACAATTACAGCCGACGACATCAACCCGAGGTCAATGTCAAGCATAACAAGGCAAAGCACAGCCAACGTCGCAGCTGACGGACCAACCCCGACAACCACATCGATTAGGCTTCAACAGTTCCAGTGACATGAACACTCGCCTCGGAGAGGCAGACTCTCACATCCCTAACAGATCAGAGATGGCTGTAATGTACCAAGGTAACTTCAGCAATAACACTGAGCCGTTTCGTCCCTTTCTCATCCCACCTCAAAGATGGTCGTCGCATCATCTTCAACGCGACTCACACACTTCAAGGGGTCTACCGACACAGACAGAGAGAAAAGTCTGGTCTAGTCCCTTAGAACAGCAACATGATGATAACAACCTGTCATTACTCACCTCAGAACGACAACCCAGTCGAACATACCAGAGGTTTTGGCAGTGGAAGCGGCTAGTTGTAAAGCCCAAACAACAGACTTACAAAACGGGGAAAAAAAACCCTGACGAACGAGCCATGTCCAAGTTCGATGATAATGGGTGTGCCGCAAAAAGTTTTTGTCTCCAGCGACACTGACCAGTAGGTCGCATGAAGGAACTGAGCTGACAAATACTGGTGACGGAGTTTAGAGAGAACCTCAATCGTTGGTACGCCAACCCGGTGTCAATTCGAAGACACTCTTGAATTGCTAACTATTTCCCACGAGTCCATATGACGTCCCAGGCCCCTCTTGGAGACGACGAGACAATAGTCGTCAGAGTTACATGTGTTGTACAGCTGTTAGACACAGCCCAACATAAACCTTTGGTGGCAGATAATGTACACCTTGCAACAATTCAACCAGAAGACACTTGCAGGGAGCCTATCTTCCTCAACAAACGTGTTCCCATTGAACTCCATCGACTAAGGACCAGTCGTCTCATGAAGCCTCCTTTAGGCAATCAACACGCCAGTTCCACTACATAGTGGGCTCGATGCGTCGTGACCGAGTTTGACGACAACGCTGAACGGAATCCTTTTAGGGGATGCCCTCCACCGCTGCCGAAACGACTCTCAAACTGTTCCTATGAAGCACAGCCGAACCAAAACCCGTCGGCCATCCACACGGAGAAACTATGCTACAACGAGTGCGAGTTACGTCCCCTTGTCGAGCACGTCTCCTTGGGGAGAAGGGGGGCGTCACTCCTTTGAACTTGACCGTCCACCTTATGGCAGTAGGAAGGCATGGAAAGCTGGCAGAACCGCAGCACCTTAGCTACTCTCAGTGCAGACGCCACTTCTGATGTCGCACTGCCGTGAGCTTCATCACCGACGTCGTTCCTCCGGGATACATCATCCACAGACATCACCCAGAGACACCATCACTCACTCAGCCAGCTCCTCGACGGCAGGAGCATGACTCCCACGACGATAGCATGAGACTGCTAGACCGATATGACACCAAATACATTGTCGATAGCCATCGCCATTTCCCAGCTCTCATCCTTGGAGAGTAGAGTCATAGCCATTCCAACTCTTTCCCCTACTCGTCCCCTACTCACTCCCTTCTTCCCACGGAGGGACTTGTTGATAACTCCGGACCCGAGGGGCGATACAATCTTCACCCGTCAAAAAAATGTCCGACAACTAGAGGGCTCGTCTCCACTAGCCTCTACCTGTACCCAGCCACACCTAAAAAATGCCGGAGTTATGGAACGATGACCTCAACTAGAGGCAGCTCAACGGTAGTGACTTGGCTAGTTAGACGACAGTGGCGATGTGGTTTTTGTGTCGTGTAACCTGATCGAACTTCCCAGGCCTGGTTCTCGCCCCAGAATCGAATGAAACACGAGCATCGCTACCATATGTTAGAACCCAGGCCCCGTGACTAAGCATACTGATGACTCAACCGACGTAGGTATGGTCACTGTCGTTAGTGTGAATAAAGATATATTAACACATGGAATATATCGAGGGTAGCACCGCAACCATTCGCCCATGATATCAGGTTTAGCATTTCGGTATTGATGATTGCGTCCCACGTAGTGGCCTCTCAGGATGGGCTCGCTTCGTAGTCTCCGCGGAGTCCTGACGGGACTCCACTTGCGGTTCACTGGTGACTAATCAGACTGCTATTTCTTAGCCGCTGAACCCTAACATGTCATGTCAGTTGCG